>NC_136067.1:248219941-250768261 GCF_964261635.1 Lissotriton helveticus | reverse complement strand
CCAGGGGCTTAATTAAATTAAGCAGGGAGTCTTCCCTTCATTTTTAAAAAAGAAATTCAGCAGAATGCCCGCAGTCTATGCAACTCCTGCAAAAAAGTTTTTGTTAAAAAAAATTTTTTTGGGTCCTTGGGGTCCCTATGGGACCTCTGAGCAGGCCTAGGGGGTCAGGGTTTTTATACCCTGACCCATTTTCTTGTTTTTGTATCTTTTTTCAGATTTTTTCTTGTGCCTCGGTTGAACAGAGTCACAAGATGGCTGCCAACACTCCCTAGTTTGAAGTGTTGCCAGCCAACCAGAGTCAAGCTCAAGCTCAAGAGAGTTTGCGGACTCGCCGCAGTCACTAGATATAAATTCTTTTTTTACACCATTTAATGAAAAGAGTGCTTTCTGAACCAAAAGATATTTTCTGCCAAATATGGTGTAATTCCGTTCAGCAGTTGGGGCTGTACCCGTGTCTAAAGTTTCCTATGGAATTAATATGTAGACAACATGTTTTGGGACCCCCCCTCTTTCCTCAGCCCCCACTTCACAAATCACCCCAGAACGTTTTAACACTGGAGCTGACCGGTGCGCCCCATTAGTATTGAGAATTTTGCAAAGCTTCATCAATCAGTGCTAAAGATATTGGCAAAAGAAAAATCGCTTTTTGGATAGAACCAAGGTCTTAACTATAACTACCTACTGGTGACAGCCAGTCGGTGTTATATATATATATATATTCACTGAAAAAACCATAGGTTATAGACCATATATAGTTAGGAATTAGCATTTAAAAAACCTTATTTTACTCACACAAAACCATTGAAATTCCATATATAGTTAGTTCCACTAACTATATATCGCGCACCCGCAATCCACTGCTGATGATGTCACATATTACATCATTCATGACATGGTCAGTGACATCACTGATGACATCACTGATGACAACATCCAGTGATTATGTGTTTCTGTAAAGTTTAAATATGTTTTACATATTGAAGAATGAGTGGATGTATAAGTGTCTGAATGAAGGTTTTAGTAGGTGCGTGATTGACTGTATGAGTGAGTGATTAAATGCGTCTTACTGAATGCACGGGTTAGTGACTAAACTGTCTGAAAGTGTGCATCAGTATGTCTGTTGTTGTGCAAGCTGCTGCATGTGTTGATCAGTAGCTATATAAGTAGCTATATGGGTTATTGATTGGTTGCACAAGTATTTGTATGGGAGACTGAGTGTGTGTATGGCTGGCTGGGAGGTGTGTGACTCTGTGCAGATCAATGTGTACTTGTATCAGTGATTCTATAAGAGAGTAACTATGTGTTAGTATATGTTTAAAAAATGTAAGGTGTTCTGTGTTTAACTGTATAGATGAGAAAATGGAAGTGTGATTGATTCTTTTCAGGACTGACTAGGTGTGTGAGTAACTCCATGGATGAGTGGCAGAGTGTGAGTGTCTGTATAGGTGTATGAGTGCATATGATAGTGATTGTATGTATGAATGATTGTATGAGTGAATGTGTGTGTAGACATAGGAATCAGTGAGTGCGTATGTAGTAACTAGTATTGGTGTGTCAATGGTTTCAAAAATGATACTCTCTATTTAACACTGGGTGTAACGGAGGTTATATTAGAGTGTGAGGAGATGCATTGTATTATCACATGAATGATATCATCAGTGATGTGATCATTGATGTCAAGTGAGATGTCATCAGTGATGTCATTTGAGATGTCATCAGTGATGTCATCAGTGATGTCACTGACCATGTCATGAATGATGTAATATGTGACATCATCAGCAGTGGATTGCGGGTGCGCGATATATAGTTAGTGCAACTAACTATATATGGAATTTCAATGGTTTTGTGTGAGTAAAATAAGGTTTTTTAAATGCTAATTCCTAACTATATATGGTCTATAACCTATGGTTTTTTCAGTGAATTTTCAAGGTTTTGTAAATGCTAATTCCTAACTATATATGGTCTATAACCTATGGTTTTTTCAGTGAATTTCATTGGTTTTTTAACAGCTAATATCTGTAGCTGTAAAATGTATTCTTCTTTAAATCCAAAAATATATTTTATATGTTTATTAATAACTTTTTTTTTAAATATTTTTTTTTCTTCGTCCCCGCTTCGCGAATCGGGAAGCTTCCCGTTAGCTGACCTTGATGCCGCGAAATAGACAGCGAGCCGGTAAACGTTTCTTTACCGCAACTGCCGCGTTAGAAAACAACATCGTGACGCCTCCCGTCCGCATGACGTTTCGCGTTGTCGCGTGATACGTCATATGACGTGCTACGTTAGCGAACTGGTACGCTTACCGAGTCGCAAAGCGCAGGTTTCTGGAAGCAAACCGGGAGGCCCTGCAAAGCGCGTAACGTAAACACAGCAGGTCATGTGACTTGGTAATAACACTTTTCATTGGTTCATTTCACTTTTGGTTTCCTAATGATGTAAGACTAGGTCATATAATCTAAAATGAACACTTTTCATTGGTTGAGAACTATTGTTTTTCCCAAATGATGAAAATCCCTCCTTCTTTCCTCACTCTGACTTTCATCATTGTGAGAGAAAGACCCTTTGTTACCAGTGAGCAATGGCTTCTTTAGTAGCTTCAGCTGATGCTTCCCCACCACCTCCACCACATCCAAGGAAGAGTGGACCACCTGCTAAAGTTATAATTCAGCAAGAAGAGGAAGAAGAGGAACAGGACGACGAGCACGAAGAGAGGCACTTTTTGCCTGAGGAGCCCAGGACGTCTCACCGGAAAGAAAACTTAATTTGGCAATTTTTTTAAATTCCCAAAGGTCAGAAAAAAGTAAATGCAAGATACGTAACTTGCCTTATATGTCAAGATAGACTGTCCAGAGGGACCGACAAAAAATACAGTTTAGGAAACTACACAATGCATCGCCATATGACTAGGTGGCATCCTAACAACTACAGTGCTGCACAGTTTCGTAACGACCTAGATAATCTCCCTATTATGGCCAGAAGATCTGTTGTACCGGAAGTAACGGGGCCAGAGGGCAGGGAGATGGTGCCAAATATACAAACGAGATTTCGTGAAGTAAAACAAGTCTGCGTACATTGCAGTGGATTCATTTGCTACGGAGAAAGTAGCATCACTCTGATCAACAGAGCTATTGACAATCATGCTCATGTTTATCCGAAACGCCCCAAACAATAAATTCTTTTTTTTTGTTTTGTTGCTCCTGTTGAGCCCTTTACAATGAATCGTTTTCGTTGCCCCCTCCGAAAAAAACCCAAAAAAAATATAAAACTGTTCAGAAAAATTCAAAAAAAGTAAAAAAATGTTCAGAAAAATAATAAAAAAAATATAAAACAACAAAAACAATAAAAAAAAAAGTTCTTTTCAGAACTACCTCCCCGTTATTAAAAAATTGGTACAATATTTGGAACTGTGCCAACCTCTATTTCTCTTAGTTCGCTTCCCAGTTCGCTCCCCGGTACGCGAACCGGAAGCGAACCAAAACATTTTTTTTTTTAAAAAGAACAGTAAGTATAAGGGAAGGAAACAGACAGTTATGTTAAAAGAAAGACAGTTATAGGGGAGTAAACTAGAGATACTATTACCCGTAATCCACTGCTGATGATGTCACATATTACATCATTCATGACATGCTCAGTGACATCATCAGCAGAGGATTGCGGGTAACAGTATCCCTAGTTTATTCCCTATAGCTGTGTTTCTTTTAACATAACTGTCTGTTTCCTTCCCTTATACTTACTGTTCTTTTTAAAAAATTTTTTTTAGATCAGTCAGAAACAGTGAAAGTAATGAAATATAAAAGACTACGTAGAATATGAGCACTGTATGCAACAACTTTGACACTTACAGAAGCCTCACCTTCTCCATGCCTCCTACACAGTTCTACATGTACATCATAAATGCAAACAGAACAGAATTAATTATACATGTTAAATGGTTTATTTTTGCTGTTCTCAGAATGTATCAAATTTCACTAAAACAGTGACTTGAAGGTATTCATCATATAACAGCGGGGAAAAAAAAAACACAATCAAAATGATTGTGTTTAAAAAACCCATACAACATAACAAATCAGAATTCAGAACTCCTTAAAGTTAACTTACTTTCCATGACGGCCAAGGATGTCCTATGAACAGCTTACACTCTGTTGTGCTGTTATTACTTTCAACCCGCCACTTTCTGAAAGAAAACCTCCATCGTTTTCAAAAACATGTTACATACAATAAATGACTTCTCGCTCTCTACCACACGTTTCCACAAGGCCAAATCGTGTCTGAGCCATTTATAACTCTTAGAATTCTTTTAAGCCAATCCCGTCATGTTGTATTTCCGCAACTTTCACAATTAAAATGTTGAAGATCATTTTCACAATCCTGGACTAGTAATATCTTCCCCTTCTTGCTCAATCATGTTCTACATTTCCTATCACACTGATACTGCTTACTATGAAGCAGACTTACACTACCTTTATGACTAGTACAATTATTTAATTCTCTACATCACTTTTAATGACAAAGCAATGTAAAACAGTAGACAGCATTGCAGACTTACATTCCCTCTACTCCATGTTTTGATTGGCTGCTTCAATTAGCTTATAAAAAGAAACAGTTTTTCTGAACTCATTCAAAGTGCACGTATTTCTCCATGACGTCCAGTGTTATGGTAAGAAGTTATGTCTCTGTACTACACTTATCCTCAAGGCCAAATCGTGTAGGAGCCATTAGAACTTCTTGAAATTCCTCAGAGCACATCCCGAGATTCTTTCCCTAAAATTTTGGTTTTAAAAACACCAGGTAAGAGTTTTTAAGGTCATACGGCAATTTTTTTTTGAAAATTAAAACAGAATCATTGCAGAATGACCAGCCATTTCTACACTTTAAATAAGCTGTATAATGTCCTGATGTTATTGAAGGACCATCATGATATATAATTGCTACAGTTACAAAAGTCCTTCCTGATATTGACAACTGTGAAGCCACAAAATTTTTAATTAAAGTTGTCAATTTTGTTCCATCAGGCCTACATCGTTGGAACATTAAAATGACATACTGGCCATATGTTCGTATAAATAATGTGGACATCATTTTAGATTTACATTGGCTACACTCCATGTTGTGATCAGCTGCTTTTACTAGCTTATTAAAAGAGACTGATTTACTGTCTGGCAAAGTTAAATATATAAATCTTTCTGAGTCTACACTAGTAGTACTTGATACCCTACAGTTCTCGCAGTCATGCTGCCATTGATAAGAAAGCCCAAACAGGTGATCTACATCTACACCTTCATCATGCAATACATCAAGCATATACATTAAAAACTCCTGACAATCTTGCTGACTATTTTGAGAGAATTGTGTTTGGCCTGAACATCTGTCTAACAGATTTCGAATTTCAGACACACTTTCTATGTTTGTTCTATCAGTGCTACATTTCTCTAACACAGAATTTAACAAACTGCAAAATCTTTGATCAGAATTGACCACAATCTCTTCTTTTACATTTTCTAGAGAAAACAAAACATTAACCACTACATTAGCATAGCAGTTGACACCAGAACTGTTTTCAAATTGAAAACCAACAACATCTTCAACAGAATCCTTTTTGTTTCTGCTTATAATTTCAGGTTCATCAACTTTTCGTCTTTTTGCTACAACCTCCCCAGTATTGGTCACATTTCTTCGTTTCCGGCCTACCACACGTTTCTCAAACAAAGGATACTGAGGCAAATGTGGCGCATACTCTCTTCTTAACCTATTGTATTCCTTAACACAATCTAGATCCGCACAAATGTTTGTGACATCACACTCAATCAAGTACAATCCCGATAAAGTTCTAACTCGTGACAATGCCACATATGCCATACCCTCCTTGAACACAGAACTGCCAATATTCACCAATGCACAGTCTACACTTAAACCTTGCGATTTATGGATTGTCACCGCATATGCCAAGCAAACAGGAAACTGCTTACGACGAACATATAAGTCTTTTACAAGCAAAAATCTAGCAGAACAACGAGCAATTAGCTGTACTTCCTCAATGCCATCAAATTTAATTTTTAAAAATTCAATTCCATCTCTATTTCTGTATTTCACAAAATCAACAACATTACCCATTGATCCATTTACCAGACCTCTTTCAACATGTAAATTCCTTCTTAAAATTATACGGCAGTTCAAGCACACATTCAGAGTCTTTTCAAAACCCGCAGTTTTAGATATACTCTTCTCTAATGAATCCAATTTTGTTTTCAGATTCTCAGACAAAATAATTGTTGATCCCATATGCTCTACTCTGTCAATAGCTTCCAGTTTCACAATCTCTTGCTTTTCTAAATGCAACATTTTGTTGTTGAATTTGGCACATTCTGCAAGAGTTGGCATCAAACATATTCCAGATTTTTTCTCAGTAACTTTCTAAAAAAAAATTCTCAGGCACAACATCTTCGTCTGGATATAAATTTGTCAGTAATCGTGCATGTAAAGCTTCTTTCCCATGCTCGGTCACTTTTCCAATTCTAACATCTTGTAGAATAGTCTTGTAAACTTCATCCTTTGCCTGACGCATATTTTCATGCAGTTCAGCATAATTGAAGTTTAACCATATATTGACGTTGCCAATGCTCCCTAAGCACTTCCTGGTATCTTCATGCGTGAGCATTTTGAACACAGGTTGCCCTTTCACTGGTGTCAGCTGCAGAAGATCTCCGAAAACAATGATGTGTTTGCCACCAAATAACACATCATACTCTGTTTTGAGAACTTCTTGCATTCTCAAATGCACAAAGGCAAGCATGACATTGGAAACCATGCTTACTTCGTCAATGATAAGAAGTTTCATTTTCCTCAAGACTCTTGAAACTTCAAAACAAGCATCTCCAGATAGCTTGTGATATTCTAATTTGTTGTCATGCTCCACTGGCAGCATCAGTAAACGATGTAAAGTAATCCCTTTAATGTTATGTGCTGCCAGTCCAGTTGGAGCGGTGACAACACAAGACAGCGATGACTCTGTCCTTTCCTGCAAATAACATGAAATTGCTTTAATAAGGAAACTTTTTCCAGTTCCCGCTTCTCCACTCACATACAGTCGGACAGGCTTCAACGACGTACATGAGCACTCTTTCTTGTCATGACTTAATCCATGATCAATTTGCATGGTAAGTTCGTCATATATTTTCCTCTGCTCAACGTTGAGTTGTCTTTCCAACTCTTCTAAGTTAACCGCATCCTCCTGAGCATGTGCCATGGCTCTTTCCACTTCATTCATAGCAGTGGCAGCTTCATTTTCGATAAGAGGTCCTCCTAGTGGATCCTGACTCAATGAAGCAGAACTCTGACTGTCCTGAGAACTGTCTCTGGCAATCTCGGCTGCAATCGTTGCTTCCTGCTCAATTTCCACAGTCAACATTTCTACATATTTGGGAAAAGCAGGACATTCTATGGTCTCCTTCGCAGCATTGAATGAGTCTTCGTAACAAAGGAAATCTCCAAGCAGTTCCTCTTCTGCACGCCAAGGCTTAAAAAGTTGCAAAAGTGCTAAATAGAAAAACTCCTTTTTTCAGGAGATTCGCCACTCAATTTTCGATGGTTTATCAAGTGGCATTTTCTTTGCTTGACCAGACATCCCTCACTTCCTATTACAGCATACACTCCTTTCTCAGTATCTTCTTTGATGTTCCTCTTGAATATGTAATTTTGCAGAACCTCATACAGACAAACATTCTCGAGGTGACTGCTTCGATTTGGATAATATGTATCCAACATGTTGCTCTTCAAAATGTCGGTACTGTTTGGCTCCTTTTCCGCCAAATACTCAATTTCCCGCACAGGTTTCAGAACTCGATTACGCGTTGCAGCAAGACCAACACTCGCCTAAACGATACTCCTGGACTTGGCATAGAGACTTGCTGAAGACAACCGGTCAGAACATTCGTAAGCTCCGATTTCTCGATGCGACAACATCTTCAGACTGAAACTGTACAACTTCTTGCTGAGGCTCTTTTCATGGGAAATGTCCTCCCACATATCCTTCAATTCTGTCTTCTCTTTTTTGGTGATGTAAGATGTCACATACCGAGCCACAGCCATACAGTTATCAGCCACAAACTGTATATCCATGTTAGCATTCCACATGGACAAAATCACCGGGTTGTAGTCGTTGATGTACTTAGACTCTACGTTCCTCTTCAAATTGTATGTGTTTTAGGTGATTTCTTCATCACATTATGTCGCAGCGAAGACATCAAACTGTTCACTCTTCCTTTAGAAATCACCGTTCGTGGAAAGCCGAAACCACATTTGGTGTAGAACTTGTCTTTGTTCCGGAATTTACGACGACAGTACTTTCCACATCGATGGCTTTGGAAACGTAGAACTTTTTCTCTTAGGCTTTTTTCTCCTTTGCGTTTGGAACAGCACACGTAGAATACTGTTCTATGAAACTCATCACTGAGTCTTCTGCATCCGTTCCAAATTTAGGTGCATCCTTGATCCACAGCAACATATGTACATGAGGAGCACCTCTTGCTTGGTACTCCTTCCTCCAGAAGAAATCCAACACCTCTTCAAGAGGTGGATTCTTCTTATTCATGATGAAAGACATCATACCTTCAAATCTATGATTGAAGTACCTACATACATTGACTGGATCCAAAGAGCACAGTTCTCCGGGTGTCTTGAATTCGATGTTTTCTACGTTAGCATTTGCCTCTCGTAGAAATTCAAGTAAGTCTTCCCAGCCATACTCAGCACAGCTCAAAGTGAGGAACCATGTGGGAGTTCCTAAGTTCCTCAGCATACATTTTAAATCACCATGACGACGGTACCAGTACTCATTAGTACCACGCTGACACGCCATGAGATTAATCAGGTGAGAATCCAAAATACTGTCTTGGACATTGACTTTATCCATAAAGTCACTTGCCGAGATGTTTTGCATGTGTATACCACTTTTCAAGATGTGGTTCACTGCATATGACAGTCCAGACAGATCGCTTTCAAACAGGAGATGAAACAAATAAGGAATGCATTGTCGAAACCTAGGATCTCCTGCATACAATCGCAAAGTCCGGTATTCAGAAGCAGGAATTTGATGAGGTCGCTCATCATATCTTCCTCCCTGACCTGTTGGAAAAAGCTGTGGGAAACACCGAGCTTCCAAACTTTCCTCCCAAACACTAATGGGACTCCCTTTCGCTTGTTTCATTTGAAACAACTCAATAGCATTCCCCATGACTTCCTTGGAATGCAAAGGATGAACACTATAATGTTCATATATTTCTTCACTAGTACAGGGTTCTACTTTCTCAATTTGACCAGCACACAAATCGCTATCCTCTTCCTCACTTACTTCCTCTTCTGCAACATATACATTTTTATAGTATTTATTATATTTTTTCAAATACAATGTTGCCCTTTTGACTTTCCTAACATCTACTAAATCTTGCCATATTTTCTTATTCTTTGTCGGAACCCCATTAACTAAGATAACAAGAGGTTCCTCTTCCACTTTTTCTACTCCAATTGTGTTAATGTTTTTCTTCAAATCTAGAGGCAAATAAACAACTCTTCCCTTTAATCCTCTCTGTAAATCTGATGGAGGCAATTTCCCTGTCTTTGGCTCCATTCTTACAATAGCCTGAAAGGGATGGATACTTTGAATCAAAATAGATTCATAAGTATTTAAATCCTTCAATTCAGAAGGAATCTCAACCAATTCCAGATTATTATGAACTGCTCTAGCAGGCATCTGGTTTTGATTTAATTTGTTACAACAATAAGTACACACACGTTGATCCAATCCCAAATCAAAACAATTTTCTACCATCAAGTATGTTGTAAAATCCTTCCATTCACTATTATTTTCCCTTTCACTTTTTCCATATAAATCCACTAACTTAGTCTGATTCTTATAATAAGTGCGTCGACAACACACACAAGTGAAATTTGGCCTCTCACTTGATTTCACCTCAAACGTCGCAATTTCCCTCTGGAAATTATCTGTACTGGAAACCTGTACACTATCTTCCACATTACTCTCTTCTTCTTGGTCAATTTCAACATTCTCCTCTTTACTTCCAAAGTAACAAAACTCAATTTCTTCACATATATTCTTCACATCTATTTCAGAACCATGCAAAAGAGCAGCGCATAATTGTTTAAGCATAATTGCTGGACTCTTAGCATAATACAACATTCTAACTAATTTCCTCACTTTATTATGATGCACTGCTAGCATCCTGAAATGATGAAAAACACTCTGGCATACTCTCCTGGAAAGACAAGCCAGTGAATGACCATGCAAACCTATCACTTCTCTCACTCTGCAAGGATCTAATTCTTGCAACAACATCATTTTCTGCTTCAAACTTTTCTTATTAAATGACCGTATAAAATCACAAAGCAAATTGATGGAATCCTGTCGTACACTGCAAATACTACTACACTTCCAGGTGTACACAGGACCCTTAGGACGTCTCCCTAAAACCTCATTACCTAACACCTCTTCTATCTCTGTTGTCACAAGTTTTTCTTTTTCAACTGGACAACCATCTTTCACTTCATAAGCTCGACCACTGGTGTCAACTGCATGCACCAAATCATTATCCTGGAAATAACTCTCCTCATTAAAAAATGCCTCAGAGCTTGAACTATGCATCCATTCTCCAGAAAAAACTTCACAAAAATTACTACGATTAACTATTCTCTTCCATCTACTATTTCTTTTGAAATCATAAATTGCCTTGTTTAGCTTCCTAATTCTATTGATTGTCAAAATAAATAACTTACGTTTAATTTCAAATGCCTGATCAATAACTTTCTCAACTATTTTTTTTCTCTTATAAAAAACCACTTTCTGTTGACCTTTCTTAATATTTTTTAACAAATTGCCAATTATCCTGTTGCGGAACATTCGTTTACGAATGTCCCTAAACTGTTGTTTCCTTCTACTTTCATGCATAGAGTTATCTCTTACTCTAGCAGTAACATTTCTCATTGGCCTTTCCTTACCGTTTGAATTGCTTCTCCTTTTCTGGACTGAAACATTTTCTGTAGTAATATTTTTTTTACTAGAGATATTTCTTATGAATGTTTTTGTACTCTTACCCGGTGCTTTCTTGGTGACTTGACAAATCTTTTTGTTAGAGGACTGCTGCTTTTTTTCATTCACCTGCTGTCTTTGACGTTTTGCAGCCTTTCTCACTCTTTCTTTGCTTGGCATCCTAAAATCTTGAAATAATCTGCAGTTGAATCTGTGGTAAAATATAATAAAAAATGTTATTAACCACTATTACCCAACAGTAAATAATAACAGTCATCAAAAACTTAACACACTACTTAACATTTTTACATAGAAGAATTTTTTGTACATGGCAAATTTAGAATACAGAAATAGCAGAAAAGAAATGGAATTTATATTCATTTTACCTGTGCTGTTTTATATATGAATCTGATCTAATTTTATGACCATATTTTAATATTTTATTGAAGACACTACACATAACCTGTTTTTGAAGGTGTCTTTATTTTTAAATTAAACGGTTTACATATTTACTTTTTATTTATTATAAATTTATAAAATAAATGTTTATAGTTCCATAGGCTCAAGCACGTCAGCTTCCCATCCTATGTCATACAATTCTGACAAATCTGCATCCTCATCACGTTCTTCTTCATCCTCAGGATTGAAATCATCCAAGGGATCAACAACATCCACTGATGTTTCAATTACGAGTTCAATGATGAGGTCGAAATCAACTGATTGCTGATTGTCGCTCATGTTGATGTTGTCTTTATCTTTAAAGAAAGATAACAACAATGAGATGTTGCACAGTAAGAGACAAATCTCAGAGATTATAATAGTAAAATTGTTTAACAAGAGTAACATTTTGCAGCTATTATTTAACCATGTCCAACGATGCTGAGGAGCAGAGGAGGTGAAGCCTATCTCCAATTTTTCACTGAACAGGACTCATCTCTTCTTAACCTTGGATAAACCTCACCGACTCTGTGTCCCCTGCACATAATTAAATATAAAGGGGCAGATTTATATTAACTAGCACATCCCCAGGGATGCACCAGTTAACGTGCACCGCTGCTCTGCCACCCACGGTGTGCCGCATTTACAATCAGATAGGACAAAGCTGCATCAAAACCCTGCGCCTGCTTGAAGCAGGCATAGATCTTGACGCAGGTAGGCTGAAAGCTAAAGCAACAACTAAGTGTTGTGTGCAGAAGTTGCAAAAAAGGAAAAATGGCGTTTAAACCAGTAATGAGCCCATGCTAACTTAACACAGTGTAAAGATATCCAGGATCTACATCAGTTTGGGGTTCACGAACCTGGCAGGTACAAGGCACTGAGGCTTTGCACCATGCATGTCTCATCCTAAATCATATGTTGTTTGTGAATGAAACAATTTCCCAGACCAAATGCTTTGGATTGGCTACTTCTAAAAAATTAAACACCCCTACTATCCCGGAGTTAGAGGAATATGATGGTTGGAGTAATTTTACTCGGTTGTCCATTAAAGATTTACAGGCCCTACTCCGTAATTCTTCCTTTAACATTTCCAGTATAAATCCAAAAGGTTGGCTGCTTTGGCAACGTGCCTTATCCACGGTTTAATAACGCTGCCTTTTGCTTTATATAAGTTTTCAAATTGTATGAAATATATACCAATAGGTCGTTATGAACCTTTAGGTAGTGGTTTTCTTCATGAGGTCTGGTCGCTTCCATACACATACAGATTTTCAAAGATGATCAAGAAGTTTATCTGAATGGAGAGGAATGTACTGAGACACCAGATCATTCACTAATGTGTACGCACATACAGTTACACGGTTCATGCAACAAACACCGACCAAATATGGCTTGCGTGTTGCAAGGCACGCCAGGTTCTGCTATCATCCCCACGTTCAAGTTGTTGGAAAATGGTAGTTATTTGATGCTCAATAATGAAGATTGTTCTGGGTTAATTAAAAGTATTCCTTTTATCGTAACAGTAAGTGAACGGGTTATTTCCTGCAGAAATGTTCTATTTCCTCCCACACATGAACATAGGGAGTTTTCAATCTGGCCACAAATACCAACCTTGGGAGCACATTTCAACGGCATGGCAAGAATAAGAGCTCTTTTGTCTCAGAGAGAGGTGGCCTTGAGTTCGGCCCATGAAACTTTCGTGCTTCACATAGCGAACACCCGTACAGAGGTGCAGACCCTTTTAAATACTGATTCGCCTTTGCATTTCAACGACATGGTTCGGACTATCTTTAACGCGTCCTCCACAAAGGGCCTGGCGCACTTTTTTAAAGTTGTTACCAGTGGTCTCGTGACTTCATTTGAGAAAATCTTTGGAGTCATCCCTGCTTTCTTTCATTCTATTTTTTCCACTGTGCTTGGTGGATTCACATTTTTACTTGCATTACCAACGGACGCTCTTGTGCTTTTTTACATTTTTAAATATGGATGTCCCTCCTGTGCAAGCTCCCGCCCTGCAGCTGCTGACGCTGTTCCGCAATCGCATGCTTGAATATTATGGCACAATGCCGTTGGCGATATTAAGCACGGCATATGGATTATCTTTTCGATTCTCCTACTTCACCTGTGTCCAGCCTGTATTTCACTGCCTGACCTGTGATTTCGATTGGGCCATTGATTTGTGTCTCTGCGGACCGGTTTCTTCTGACGTCGACTTTAATCAGCTGATGAGTCCTATCATTACTCACGAGTTGGTTTGTCCTGGCGAAAGGATTATGGCTGTGGCATTGATGCATGGACTAATTGGTCCCTGGAATTTACTGGCGGCAACACAGTCTTTCTTGGAACAGAGCTTTCTTGAAAACCCACCGAGCTGTCCTCTGATGGTGATAGAGGATCCGGTGCTGGGAGAGCACGTATGTTCTTTTCCGCTTTTAAATTGGAAGGCTGAACTCTTTTCGGATGAAGACGGTGACTTCCTATTAGAGGCTGTTGCAGCTTATTTTGCATACACAGTTATGTCATAGACCTTTTTCATGTTTGATATGCTGAGTACTAGCATTTCATTGACAATTCATTGACTTATTTGTCAAGTTTTTATTATTTAGCTTGCCAATTGGCTTAAGCCTCGATAAAGTAGTTGGCTGTTTTATTTTTCTTTAGCATTAAATTTTGCTAGTTTTTAATGTTTTACCTTGCGGACCGTGCACATATAAAGTTGCAATCTGCTCTCATGAGATGGCACTTCTATTATCTTATTCAGTTCGTTTCCGTATCATGGGGAGGTATCATGTAGATCCTGGATATCTTTACACCGTCTTAAGTTAGCATGGGCTCATTACCGGTTTAAACGCCATTTTTCCTTTTTTGCAACTTCTGCACACGACACTTAGTTGTTGCTTTAGCTTTCAACCTAATAGTTCATCGTGATTTACATGAGAATAATATGTTATTGCTCTACTATCTGCTTTACTTGTTAAACTATATCTGTACAGCGAGTGCTGAAGATTCAAGAACAACACGATACAGAATTGTTATGAGGTCTGATCTCCACGACTTCATACTCATAACATAAGTGCAGCTTCTGCCAATTCTGGGCATGAGGCGGGTTTTATATTGCTTTGCCGAACACACATACACAACACTTGATGCGGTTCACATGAAGAGAGAGCTGGTGTATGCTGATGTGATTCCTTCAAATCTAAGACACTAAAGTATGGGCACGCCCTAAACCAACACAAAGAGACCTTCTTAGCAAATAATATAATATGTGTATTAGGGAGGGTGAGATATAAGCAGCCGCGGGCCGTGGAGGGAGTTACGGTGGGGCAGGGAGGCGGGGAGGGGGAGGGGCAGGGTGGAGCCCTCTCCACCCTGCCCCTCCCCCTCCCCGCTTCCCTGCCCCACCGTAACTCCCTCCACGGCCCGCGGCTGCTTATAAGTGTTGCTAACTCTTATTCATTTACAGCATGTTAACATACTGTCACCATTCGCTTCTTATGTACTAGTAACTATGCTGGTAATTTTGCTACTGATAATATGTGTACTTGTATTATCTAAGATACTACGCCTGAGAAGACGGCATTAGTAAATAAACATTTCAAATACACATGTGTTCTTCTTAACTCCATGTTCTGGTTTCTAAGAAATATATAACAACCGACTTTTCATGAGTTCCACGTATCCTGAGGTACTATAAGTTCATATTCTGGATTGTCTAAACATTGAGAGTTTGTTATATCCAATGTGACACTGTACCTAGCTTGCTAAGGGGTTTTTGATTACTAAGGTGAGTTTTGGGGCACCCTAATTCGCCGAGGTTCCAATCCTCTGTCCACAGTTCTGTGTGAGAACAGAAACCCTGCGACAGGGGCACCCCTGAGCCTTGCTGGAGCTTCATCACACTTGCGATACAACTCCAGCAATGCGCCACCTTTATGGCACAGATACGTCACGCATCTGTGCTGTTTTTGCCCCATGATGCGCCGCATTGTAAATGCAGCACACCATAGGTGACGGAACAGCGGCACAGAATGACTAACACATCCCTGGTGATGCGCCAGTCATCATAAATCTATCCCTATGCTTCTTATCTTGTTAGAGATGAACCGCCATATGTATCATCAAAGTTTTTTGCATTTCCTAAATAGCGAACTTTAAGGAATAAATAGCGATTCTTTACCATTCCTAGTTTGCGATGAGCTATTTGCTAATTACAAATTACCCATTCATTTCCATGCAGCAGGAGGCCCATAGGAATGAAGGTGCAATTTTCGATTAGCAATTACCTCATCGCAAATTACGAATTTTTCCGAGGGTGCAGGGGTGTCTCAAGAACACCCTGCTGCACCCCTGAAAAAGAAATTTGGGGGCATATGGCGCACATAAATTTTGAAAACATTCCTTTACCTCAAAAACGATTTTCAACTCATAATTTGAAAACACTGCACATGGGGAAATGACTTAAAATGTCCTTAAGACACATAAAAGCGGTTTTTGATTGCCTTTGCAGCATGTTTCAGTCACCTTTAACATGCCTATGTAACGCAAACATTCAAAATCTAAATTTGCCATGCACAGGTGGGAGCATATTTACAAGCAATTTGCTCCACAGACAAACTTCTTACATTGAAATGGGAAAAATAACATCAGAGACTCTCAATTACCTTATAAAGAAGCAGACACCATTATGTCCTTGTCATCAATATTAAAACCATTGCTTTTTCTCAAAAACGATTTACAAGTCATAATTTGAAAACACTCCACAGCTCCTATGCACAATAACACCCTGTCAGTACTAATACTTCACATTTTCTCCAATTACAATTTCTCAAAGAAACAAAATCTATTTGTAAAACACTTGAGACAAAGCAACATTTGAAAAACACAACTTTCTTCATACTTTTCTCCTTAAAGCACACTATTTTCTATCTAAATTAAAGAAATCTTTTCTCACCTTAGCAAATACTTTGAGTTTCAAAACAGTCTCAGAAACACACCAATTTGTCTTCAGCAGAGCAAAAGGTATGCACTCCAGAGTCTGCAGCTATCAAAAGCACAGAAATGCTGTAATTCTTCACACATATCTCTCATGTCACCCAATCAAAACTCTTCCCTCACTTTTTTTCAAATCAAAACCCTTCCCCCCTCTGCCCCCTCTCTGCTTTTTCTGCATAGCAACCACCTCTTGCAAGACCTCTGGTGTTTCCAAGTTCACACAACAATGTTGCAATTGAACTCTGAACTCTCAGTGCACCTGCATATCCAGTGCAATCTTTCATTTAATGATTTTTTCTTCGCCACTCAAAATACATCTTTCAACGAACTCATCCATGCACCCTAACTTTCTGTTTTCAGCAATCAAAATCCACCAATCACTCTTACTGCTTCATTAACACAGAAACTCCTCAGTTTTTTTCATTTTACACTCTCATTTTTTCAACTGCCATTTCATTGCCACACTTCATCTGACTGCAGGAGAACCTTCTCTCGCCATGTTTTCTGTCTGGATTGTTGGACATAGTTACATCTATTGGGCTCAGAGGTACGCTGAAAACAGGAATTTACCTAACCTCAATTTACAAGATGTGGAAATTAAGTGGTTTGGCCACAGAGGATTAAAATGTCACCAATTGATACCATTGGTGAAAACCTTTATGCATTTGCCAAAACCTGACCTGTTAATTGTGCACTGTGGAGGTAATGATTTGGGCACTTTGACTGGGGTAGGTCTGGAAATGCTTTTAAAGGACACCTTTGAGCAATTGATGGCACTTTTTCCTCAGACTGCCTTGGTATATTCAAATATATGCCAAAGACAAAAATGGAGGTGGTCGAACCAATTTTGTCCACAAATTGAGAAATCGAGGAAGCATGTAAACAAATCTGTTTCAGCTTACATGAGAGACCATGGAATGGGCTCCCTGTACAACAATAACTTGCGTTACTACATGCAAGATATCTACAGAGGAGATGGAGTTCACTTCTCAGATGAGGGCAACAGAATTTTCATTCTGTATTTAAGAATGTGCATTGGTACCTACTTATAAGTACCTAAATGTACCATAAACCCAAAAGCTCTTCTCAGAGCTACCCTACATCTGATCACTCACAATTATTATTTTACTCTAACTTTTTTCACTAATTTTCAAGAAAGTACGCTCCCTGGGGCGCTTCCCGGTTCGCGAACCGGGCGCACTCCACGCAAAAAAACTAAAAAAATGATATATTTTTTTTTGCCCTACGAGACCCTTTTAAAGCCTCCACATCAAACCTAGGGGGTCAGGGAGGATCTACTATGCCCCCTTATGGTCATTTGCCCCTTCGCTTTGGCCTCCTCTTGTCTCTCGATCCTACCGAGAGACAAGATGGCGGCCGCTACGGACTGTTTGGAATGTTTACAGACGCCGAAGAACCAATCAGCTTCGCAAAGCTCCGTAACGCGAAAAGTACACGAAGCGGAGCGCTGTTACAGATATATATCTTTTTTTGAACGTTAATTTCTCAAAATCCACTGGAGCACATATATTGAGACCTAGCAAAGGCACATCGGGCTACCAGTCCCTACAATTTTGCCAAGTTTCGTGCAAATCCATTCAGCCGTTCAATTATTATTATTTATTTTTTTTTTGCCCCGCGGGGCCCTTTTAAAACCTCCACATCAAACCTAGGGGGTCAGCGAGAATCTACTATGCCCCCTTATGGTCATTTGCCCCTTCGCTTTGGCCTCCTCTTGTCTCTCGATCCTACCGAGAGACAAGATGGCGGCCGCTACGGACTGTTTGGAATGTTTACAGACGCCGGAGAACCAATCAGCTTCGCTTCACAAAGCTCCGTTGCGCGAAAAGTCCACGAACCGGAGCGCTGCCCGGTCCGCTGTTACAGATATATATCTTTTTTAAACGTTAATTTCTCAAAATCCACTGGAGCACATATATTGAGACCTACAAAAGGCACATCGGGCTACCAGTCCCTACAATTTTGCCAAGTTTCGTGCAAATCCATTCAGCCGTTCGGGCTAAAAGTGAGGCCAACCGCCCTATGGAAAACTCAATGTTAAAAACACGTTTTGGGACCCCCCTTTTTTCTCGACCCCCCCTGGACGAACCCCCCCCCCAATTTTCAGGGGCTGCTCAGAAACAAAATGTGCCATTTTCCTGAAAATTTCAGCCAATTCCGTCCACAAATGCCAAAGTTATTAGACATAGAATTTTCAAAAATCCCATAGAGAAAAAATCCTAACTATATATACCTACTGGCGACCGCCAGTAGGTAATATATATATATGTATATATATATATATATCTTGACACCTTACCCGGCTGGGAAAGATTTGAGTCGCACTACTTCACGGTTAATTTCATTTCATTATTTATTCAAGTTTGACGGATTAATTGTCCCAATGCATTTCGGCCATTCACTCAGCCTTCTTCAGGGGAGGAAGTTCTTCAGACAGCAACCGGTTTCGCCTCTGGGTACCAGGTAATTAATATATATATATATATTCAAATGTTCAAAATAATTGACACACCAGATACGGTTAGCAAGCTTATGGTGGCCTGAGACAGACATGGGTCCAATGGAAGATCCAGAGTGGTGGTGGGCATAAGCAGCACCTATAGGGATTACAATAGCAGCCAAAATCTGCCTAATTAATTCTAAATACCTGCACAAGGATACTACACGAGAGAAAAATGTTTGCACATCAAATATGTCTCCTCACCTATGTGTCTCTGATGTCAAACTCGGAGGGAAATTTGGTGCACACATTTTGGAGTTGTAATTACCTAAAGGTGTTCTGGAGGAGTGACGGAAGGCTTATGCAATGAGGTCATGGACACATGAATCACACTTGATCCCCGTACTGTACTATTAAATATCATGGATTATCTTGGTCTCACAAGGTGCCAGAAAATATTACTCAGTTTGGGCGTGAAAGTGGTCCAACAAGACATTTCCCATAATTGATTCCCTTCAAATGCCAAGTATCATCAAATGGAAACATGGGGGCCGATTGGGATCGCGGTGAATCCGCATCCTCCGGGCCGGCGGAAGCCACCGCCGGCCCGGAGGATGCGGATTCACCGCTGCGGAGGCTCCAAAGACCCACCGCCAGATTAGGATGGCTGGTGAGTCAGGAAGACCGTCCGCCGCTTTTCCGCCGCGGTCACATTCCAACTGTGGCGGAAAAGCTCTGATATGGTGGCGGTGTCTATATGACACCGCCAGCCATATTAGCATGGGGCAGAAGACATGCTTTTCCGCGGCGGCTTGTCCGTCGTGGAAAAGCATGTGGTCTTTCGTTTTTGGGGGCTCGTTGCGAGCCCCCAGGGTGTTGGTGGATGGGGGGAGCACATGGGGGGTACCTATGGTACCCCCCTGCATATGCATTCACGAAGCGGCAGGCACCGCGAAGCATGCACTTTTAACCTTGCGGCGGGCGCTGCTTCAAGCAGCACCCGCCGCAATGTTAAACATAGGGTATGTGCCCGCCAGGGTGGCGGTCACATCCTTATCTGCATGGAGAGAACGCCGCAGTCCCTGCAGACGTTCCCTCCACCTCGGGGGTGGCAGACGGATGCAGGTCCGTCCGCCATCCTAATAGGCCTCATGGTCTTGATGATTGCAGGCAGCTGGAAGAGCCTGGAAATAAAGCAAGTGGATGCCTTTGCAAACATGTAAAAGTCTGGGGACTTTGGCCCAACATTGAGGTTTTGATAACCTTTCCTCCTCAAAGAATCAATGCAGTAGGCAACTCTGTGCGAAGCAGAAACTGTTATACATGACTGATCCTCAAGGTATATATTGTACAGACACTGGAGACCTTTATTGGTTGACTTTAATGATTAGTTTGATATTAATAATGATTGCTTTTAATATACTATAGCAGGAGGCAATTATAGAAAACTTCATTTTCTGTTCTGTATTCTTTTGCTATGTTCTTAAAATAATGAAAAATCCAGATATATGAATTTCTTAAGTTTTTAAGTGAAAAAGCTCCAAGAAAAGCACAACATCTATGGGTGTGATTAACAGCGAACAAGGCTCAAGTTGTGGGGGACCATGATGTACAAAACACCATATAACAGTATTGGAATGATTCTAAAAGAATTTGCCTTTGTACTTACTGCCTGATTACAAGTTGTATGGTATGGACTAACAGTAAAATCACATGTATGTGTGGTGAATTTGCACCATAACTGTGCAGTTATGAGTAAAACCCCATGGAATGTTCAATTACCTTACAGAACCAATTTTTATAGTTGTAAACCCAGAAAACATTTCTAAAATCATTTACCAACTGCTCTGAGTAGTGGGGGTAGGGGAAGCAGGAGAGAGAAGGTTTTGTCCAGTAGGTGGCAGCACTCCAGAGTTCCTTGTCAAGAAGAAATGGGAAATAAAGCGTGTCTGCAGCTGCAGCCGAAGCCATATTTGGTTACTCCAGCCTGTAGTTTCAAGCATGATTCTTTCTTAGAAAAACTGGGTGTGGAAAAAGAGCTCGAAATCCTCCAGTCAGACGAGTCAGAAAGTTTTATCCTGGCATGATGCCCCAAAGACAGATATGTTAGCTAAAAGGGTCTGCTGAATCCTTCTTTTGTGTGGCAAAAATCCTAAAAACATGGCTTTTCAATAAATAGGTATGGCTATACAGGTATATTAAATCCTCAGTTTATTACCCTTCTTGCTAGGTTTCTAATAGGTCTTGCTTTATTCGTGTGCCAGAAATTCTCAGCGCCTAGACACATTCGGGTACTAGAGCGCTCTATAAATCGCAATTTAATTTAATTTCATTTCATTTAGCAGGACCATCCTGATGTGCCTGCTCTCCATGAGTGTGGCTTGTCAGATTGCCTTGGTGGCTAGTGACTGGTAGTTAGTGGTTGGTAGTTACCTGTGATTGTTTGTACCACACCTCCTGAGGTTAAACCATTTACATGTTTCAAGTTTTTCCTCTTGGTCACTTCTAAGGGTCCCAGGACCTCATAGACAGAACTTAGATGCTAGGAATCATTCAAGCAGAGACCACCAGCAAAGTCCAGTTGGGGTCCACCTGCCATTGATCTACAGGTTCCTTCCAGGAAAGGCCTCTTGCAGCTTCTTTTATGCCAATCGGGAGGTGAACCAACTGACCCTTGAAGTCCACTTCTCAATCCTTGGTAAAAGTGGAAGCAGGTCATGCCCCTCAGGACTCCTTACTCATTACAGACAACAGGCATCTTCCTCTTCTGTTCTTCCACAGGTCCAGAGGTGGTCAGAAGTGCTAGGAGTGAGGTGACACATTTGTGCAGTCCACTAGCTAGTAGGTGGGGATGACTCCCTGACCAATTGAAAGAAAGATCTTAGGGCCAACCATCCCCCTTTAAAAACACATTATATTTGCCTTATTGCAAACTATCCAACAGTATACCCTTTGTAGGGAAATTCAAGATTTCAGCAACCCTTCTCTACTTGGAGAAGACGTGTGGCCCACCAACTGTTGAGTCCATGACAATATGCATCCTCCACCTAACTAACCACAGTTGATTGGTTCCGGGACTACCCTCCCTCCCACTGTGAATTGAGTCAGGGGAGGTTAGAGTATATCGTTGGATCAAAAGGACCCACTTCTCCAGGTCTCACTTTACAATAAACTATGAATAAGAAGAACTCTTCCTGGTCCCTTTCAAGTTACTGTAGTTCTTCGGCCCTACCTATTGTCTTTACATGAGATAAGCTGATCACACCATGGGAACAGTTTCACATCTACTCAAGGGAGGCAGAGTTGACAGGGAGGGCATCCCAAGCAGGCTAATTTCAATTAGCCTCCTAAAGCTTTAGGCAAAAAAGTGCAACTTTTCAATAGTCACATTTCCTGAATATTTTGCAAAAATCCAATGTAATCCTTGAATTGGGCATTTTGTATAAATATCAAAACAGTGATTGAATGAACTCTTGAGTTTTTTCTAGGTCAATTGTACAAAATTAGAAATGTAATTGAACTTTACATATAGACATGGCCTTAGTACGTGTACAGTGAAAATAGCTATTGGAGGCTAGACACTGCAGGGGTATGTTAACTGTTAAGTACTACACACCCTGCCTGGTTACCTGCAAGTCTTACTTAGGGGGTGACCTGTTTAGTACTTAAAAGTAAGGTTTTCTCCTGTCAAAATAGGTTTATTTTTGACACGTTCAGCTGGAGGTTTCTAACATACAGTGGTCTAGTTATGCCTGTCAGACTGAAACAATGTTTTTTGGTCAGCCAAGTGTATGGCAAAACACATGCTACAATTCACTGGTGACTATTCTGTCATGTTTTAAGATACCAGGAAAATGCACTGGGAACTGGATAGTAGTGCCCCAGAGTTCAGAATTCAAATACTAGCAGCATCAATTAAAAACAGGGATAACCACACAAAAAGAGACACTTTCTCATAAGAAAGTTACTGAATGTATTTGATTATTTGTGCACAGCGGATAAAATTACACTTGATGCAAACCTTTGGATCAAAAAAGCATAGTCTAACTCTGAGTAGTTGAAAATCAACAAAGATACCTAAAATTGGAGAATAGATGGTCGAAATGTTTTGTATATCAACAAGGGAGGAGATTTAATTCAAGACAAGAAGTCAAAAACTGCTTTAAGGATATTTTGACAAATTTCCTTGAGCTATATTGTGACCCAGATATGACTCTAAAGTTTTATTATAAACTTGGAGCCCTCCTAGCGGGCTCTACCAACCATTAAAGGCCTGCTCCAGCATTAAGGGAATGGGCCTTTGATGGCTGGTAAAGCCCGCTTGGAGGTCTCCAAGGCTATTGGAACATTCCAATCCTAGAGGGCAGAGTGTTCTAATTAGTAAAAACAAAAGCCTCACCGTGCCAGAGGGGGTTTAAATCCCACTGGGCTCTGAAAGGCCTTTGCTCACAGCAACAGATGTGAAAAGAAAAAAAACATTGGAATGTTGCTCTCCTGGCTTCTACCAGCCAATAGAAGCCCAGAGCACTCCATTGTCCCTAATGGAGCTATCAACATTCTAATGTTCTATTAGTATATATTTGTCTAATGTTCTTTTAACTTGCCTATATAATAATTGGTCTATGTACACTATACTGCCTATGAAATACACTATATTATATAAACTTTCCAGATACAGAAAATGATATCCTATAATTAAAGTTGTTAATCTATTAGACAAATTAGGAGTAGTTGGTGTCAATGGGCTAATCTATACTATTCTGTTTATATGAATATTAATTGTATTTATTGATAGTGTATGTAGGTTTTAATAAAATAAATCACAAAATTTTATTACCTTTTCTTTCTCTTCTTCCTTACGTGACCCATGTCCAGCGCTGGGCCCTCTGCGAACAACAATTGCGACTTTAGGGAAAGGATTCTCTGGATGCGCCTTCATGGTCCTCTACCTGTACACCGCTGAGCTCTACCCCACCATCCTCAGGTATGGCTAGGCACTACATTCTGACATTCATGATTGATAATTTGGGAAACACCAACACCAAAACAATCTCATCAGTCTAAAAGAAAACATAAAAAAATACATAAAAGATTAAAGTTATCCTCTATCTCCAGAAGTATTTTTATCTGGGTTGCATTGAGAATCTGCATGTTGTGTGTTGTATTCTCTTATTCTGTTATAGCTTGTATTTCTCTTTAAATAGAACATTCTAACTTCGCTAATGTCACGATGCAACTTGGTGCTCTGGTATTCTGAGTCTGCCAGTTGCTCCTCAGCCTTGGATGAGATCACCAGCTTTTACTCTGCTACTTTCATTAAATCATCTTTATAATTCATAAAGTTTCCATGACCATTTATCTTCGTTTACATCACATGGCGACGATTGGCTCATCGTTTTTATTGAAGAAGTGAAGTACAGAGTGAGTTTAATTAATGGAAACTCGACTGGTGGAGAAGAACCTAAAGAAACGCGTGGAAAACGGAAATACGTCTTTGTAAAGAAACAAGGATTAATTGGGGATATTCGGCCGTAAAAGTATTGTGCTGGGACTAGTTCATGATTCCCCCCATGTGCGAAGTTGACAAGGTTTCTGCCAATTAACCGTATTATCATGTCATAATTCTTGCAAATTAAGGGCATTATATACACTATTTTGATGCACGGCAGTGCTGCAAGCCTTACTGCTATGTTAACATGCATCAAAAGATACAAGTTATTTTTGATTTATTTATTTAACTTATAAGGCGCACAGCTACCCACAGTGGGTTTCCCGGCGCCAGGTAAAGGTCGTGCGGTGTAAACACCGCGTTGTAAGTTACAGAGCATTCCTGTCCTTATCCCCGTGTGCTGGCCCACAATGGGCTGTCATGCACCAACGCAGGTGCCCTTGCACCATGGTGCAATTGTAGGGGTGATTGTTTAGAATGCAACACACATAGACAAAGGAAAACAGTGGAGAAATAAAGGTATTAATCCTTGTTGTGCCTTCCTTACGTCTCCCCTGGGGAGGAAAAGGAATCTGCTGCATCCTCAGGTTTACAAAATCTTGCAAATCTGTGAATGCACCAGGTTCCATGGATGTTGAATGGGAAAACCTATAGCAACACCCATGAAATGCCCCATTCACGCAAAGTAATGCCTGAAAGGCGGCCATATTTAAAGGCCATGGAAAGCCACGGAGGCCGCCAGTGCATCAAGAACAAAAAAATGCACCGTCCGTGCAAAGGGCTTGCAAGTAAGCCAATAAGTTCCAAATGAATATTCTACACAGTTTCATTGTTGTGAACAAATTCAATAGTTGATTGGTTTCTCTTTCTTTTCTGAGTATGTTTTGAGGAAACATAAGTAAAAAAGATTTCAATCAAAACTTTCTGCAAAAATTATTCTTTCTTCGCACTATAACTTCAAAATCAAACCTAATGTGGCAAGATACTGACTACCGGAAAACACAAAATATGTAGAGATCCCATACTTAGGTTAAAAACTATTTCCTTCTCCTAAATTCTGGCCTGTGCCTCGTTCAACTGCTAAAATATATCTTCTTTTTTTTTCACTGAGTTTTATACAGCGCAAACTTAACCCCAAGGTATCGGGAATCAGAGTGCCTTATACAAGCACCAGTTGCCAATAGGAATGAATGGGAAGGCCTTCCTTAATAGCAAAATGCAATTTACAATTCGCTATTAAGGAATATGTAGGAATCGCAATTTTTTGGGCAAAACCTACATGCATAGATAATTGTGACTCCCTAATAGCGATTCCTTAATAATCGCTATTAAGGATTCGCAATTCCCTACTTTGAAGCATGTGCCCCTTTGTCTCTTTCTCCTGCCAATGTACGGATGTATGACAGTACAACACGATCATTTTGATTGCGGTACTTTACATTGCGGTTTTTACAACGCAAGTCGTTACGACTTGGGTTGGAGGGTGCTGGATTGAGGAATAATATGATTTTCTATTCCCACTCCACCCCACGTAATAGTAGGGAAGGTGTTGGAATAGAAAATCACACTATTCCTTAACCTAGAGCGCCATCCAGCACAAGTCATTGTAATGACTTTCGTTGTAATGGCTGCGTGGTAAAGGTCGTGCGGTGTAAACACCGCCTTGTAAACAACGTTTCCCAAATGTACTATTGGTGATTATAAGATTTTCATATGTACATTATATTTGTCATAACATGCCCAGATTCATTGAAATAGTTTTATGGTTTTAATTAACTTAAATAATAAAGATTCATTCTTCTTCTTAGTTCTGGGAATGGGTTTTTTAGAAATAATCTTATCATTTGATAATTTTATACTAA
This sequence comes from Lissotriton helveticus, assembly GCF_964261635.1. NCBI lineage: Eukaryota > Metazoa > Chordata > Amphibia > Caudata > Salamandridae > Lissotriton > Lissotriton helveticus. The sequence continues at coordinate 250,742,018 of NC_136067.1, read as the reverse complement.
ATATAGAAGACTATGCACTAGATACTAAGATATGTGTTTGTTCTAGTTTTGCTAGAAAATATGAGTTATCTGTAAAACGTTCACCACAATATGAAGGATATAGGTAGTCGGGGCACGATTCACAGAACTAACGTAAGACAAAATCCTAAACTTACTACTTTTGGTATTCACAGAAGTTAGGATTTTGTCTTAAGTTTGTCTTAAGACAGACTTAAGACAGCTTAAGTTAGGATTTTGTCTTAAGCCTGTCTTTAGTCAGTTTTAAGACAAACTTAAGACAAAATCCTAACTTCTGTGAATACCAAAAGTAGTAATTTTAGGATTTTGTCTTAAGTTAGCTCTGTGAATCAGGCCCTATGTACTTTAGCACCTTCAGATTGTGATATTTTTTAGCAAATATTGTTTTTGGACAACTGTTGCATAGAGTGTACACATTTCTCAGAAGAATCTTTTGGATACTCTGTGGTGTATTTATCATGAGAGTTTCTCTGCCTGCAACAGTTTGACACAAACTCTTGCCACAGAGAGAATTTTTTTTCTTTACAGTGCCCACTTTTCTGCTGATATCAACTTTATTTCTTAATATACACTCAGTGAGTGCCACAGGTATAATACAGAGTAAAGCTGTATGTACAGGCTACTTTTTTTAAACTGGCTTTCAGTATTTTGTTTTTCTCTCAATATTTGTATAGAGATTTAATGTTGCAGTGAATGATGGTTTCCCATATATGTGTGGTTGATTCTTAATGTGATCTATCCTAACTGTAAAGTGTGTGCTATAGGCTTAGTGTTACATATAATGTTTGCTTTTAACACCTAAGTGAGTTGTATCTGTGGTTGCAGTAGTAATGGCTGATATTTTGGAGTTAATGTCAGGACTCTAATATCATAGTAATTTAAAGAGCAGTATTCAGAAAAATGTAGTTTGAATGATGTCATCAGCGATTTCATCAATGATGTCATTTGAGATGTCATCAGTGATGTTATAAATGATGTCATAGAACATGTCATGAGTGATGTCATATGTGAGGTCATGAGTATTGCATGGTCGGGGGCGCAAGTTATAGTTAGCCCTGCTAACTATAACTGCTGAATTTCAGTTTTTTTTTAGTTCAAAATGCTAATGATGCAACGGACAAAATCACCTACTTATAATGTTACTTGAAACTTTTTTTCAGTGAATTTAAAAGAAATTGTAAAACAAAAAAAATATTTTCACCACACCTAACTATAGCTTACTTTAACCTTTGTTTGTTTAGTGAATTTCATTTTCTAGTTTTTTTTTAGCTTTTAAAAAATGTAAGTCTATATATGGTATAGTAACTGAATAATGCATCGTGTGCGGACGGTATTCTGAAAGGGAATTGCTTTCGCATTGCAGCCTAACAAGAAATAGTGCACACTTTGCAAAATGTTTCTGAAAAATGATGTTTGAGTATAAAACAGAGTAATACAACATTTGTGTTGAGATTGTCTGTCTCTTCAGTCCATCTGACACTCATATTGAGACACTTTCTTGCTGTGACATACTCTGTCCCAGCCGACTGGTCTTTCAGCAGCACCAAGCCTTACATGTAATTTACTCTGCTGCGGCCCTAATACCATCAAGTCCGAGCTCGGACTGACTATGCCGCAGGGTGGTATGGCCTCCTGGAATGCGCTCCCTGTAAGTGGGCGCGCTGAACGCCTCCTGCTGTGACCTTTTCGCAGGACTTGGCGGCCTGCCTTGCAGCTACCCCTCTCCCCACTTGCCTGATCGGGAGAAGACCTGGAGGGCCTGGTGTTCACTTGGATTACCTGCCTATATCCCACCCCACAAGATTCAAGGGTGAGTGACTCTCCACTTGGCACTGCAGCTTGACCCTCTGCTTCGCGGATTGGAGCCAAATTGACAGTGTGGACTCCGTGCTTCTAGGGACGCCGTGATTTCAAGGGTCCTAATTGCTCATGTGTCCTCTGTGTGGGACCCCAGGCCACCTTGGAGAATTTGGAGTGCCCAAGTGGTAGGGTGCTTTTTCCCAGGTCTTCTGCTTAAACTTTCACTCAGGGTTATGTTTGGTGGTGGAAGAATGCACTCGCCTCATTCCTCAAGACCTGGTTTACATATCCAGAGGTGCCTCGCTTGCATCCTGCAATTAGGAGGGGGTTTGTTGGAGGTCTCAGTGGACCAAGAATAAGGGAAGTGGAATTACCAAAGCCTTCCAGAAGATCCTCTCTCATGTTGATCAACATTGTCTGTGAACTTGCTTGTGGCCTGATCCCTGACTGACAATTGTGTAGCAGATGAAGAGATTTTTCAAATCTTTGGTGTTTCTTTTATGACTGAAACCTTTTTCAGCTGGTTAACTGCAACCTCTGTTGGGCATACTGGACACAAGGCTGCTGAGGAGCTAGGAGGACTCTACCTCTAACGCAAGGTATGCTAAGCAGAGTTTCCTGCCAACAGTCTGGCACCCAGTTATTTATCCTGCTCATTGCTGCATGTTAGATTATACATTTCCCCCCACTCCATGCTCCATTAGGGTAAACTTAGACAATACTGGTTAGTGTCTCATTCTGCTGACTTGTCCTGTCCACTCTGTTTTGACATGCATCTTCTCAAGCTTGGACTTTGGGCTTCATGGGGAAACGCAAGACGGTGGTGGCAGCTCCAGTGCCCCCTTGCAAAAACCACAATGGATTCATTTTTACAGCGTGCTGCGGGGGTACTAGACAAGGAGATAGAGCTTGCGGTTCATCAGCTTTCTTGCTCCCTGGCAAAACACCAGCCCGCACTTTTATCCATTCCCCCAAGTGATTCATTTTGAGCTTTACGCAGCCTGGAATTGGTGGGAATGACTGAGCCAGTCAGGTGGCTCTCTACCGAGCCCATCTCTGTCCAGGAAGTAGTAGGTTCTTTTGATGCCCTTGTAATTAGAGATGACATAAGCAGAAGCAAAAAAGCACCGGTGTTCGTGCCCAGTTGTAGTAAGGTCACTGTCAATCCAGTGGCTCCCTGCCCTCTCATTTCAACAGGGGTGCAGGGTACTGGTGAGGGTATTGGGATCAGGGCCAAAAGAAAGTGTTCCATGATAGGGGGTAAGGCAAAGCGTCCCAGGGCAGATGCCCAGATGTCCAACACACATGTTGTTCAGACCCTGTCTAAGGAGGACATGGCAGCTATGATGGAAACATTTGTGGGTACCTCATTGGAAGGACTGGACTCCAAATTGGAAACAAACAAGCTATGACTTGCCTCAATAGATCAGGATCTTCCTAATCTGACCCAGTATAACAACATGAGTAGCAACATAGTTAAACATGGCTCTGTGGATACATGGGACGCTCTGGTGTTGAGGGTTTTAGTCAGCCTGGGCCTTGTTCAGCAATTCAGCAGTATATACCACCCCCTTTTAATCACAGGAGAGTATTCTCCGGTGCACAAACAGAATATTGAGTTCTTAATATCGATACACAAAAATATTGAGTTGTAAATATTGTGATGCAGGAATATCGACAGCAAGAATATTGTGATCCAGAATATCGACTTTAAGGTAAGAAAATTAGTTTTTTTATATATCGAAGTCAGTAATATCGTGTCCAAAAATATTGTTGTTTAAAATATTGATTTATATATTAGTGTTATGTATTTTAGTATGTATTTTAAAAGTATGTGATAGTATTTTTTTAGCTAAGAATTGCTTTTGTTATTAATTATACTGTTACATTTTTAGTAGTTGATAATTTTATGTTAATTAAATGTGTTTTTAGTTCTGTAGCTGTTTGTGGGTTAATAGGGGAATAGGGTGGGAAGTAATTTAATTATAATAAATACATTATTATTTTTTATTTATCAGTATTTATTTAATTTAGATTGTATGATGCCAATTGTGGTAATTAATTTGGTATTCATTAATTATTAGTTGGTTGTTAATTGTTACTAATTAATTAGTTGATAATTATATTGATTGTGTTTTTTTTAAGAGCTGGTTGTGGGTTTATAGCGGAATAGTATGGGAAGTAATTTAATAATAATACATTAATTAATATTTTTTATTTATTCGTATTTATTTAATTTTGATTATATAATGTTAATTGTGGGCATTCATCTATTATTAATTAATTATTAATTGGTTGATAATTATTATCAATTAATTGGTAATTATGTTAACTGTATCAATTTTGTAGGAGCAGGTTGTGGCTTTATAGTGGAATAGGGTGTGAAGTAATTTATTAAAAAATAATCAATTGTTAATTAATGGTAATAAATGAATACATATTAATTATGAAAATTGTGTAATTCATGTGAAATGTGAATTGTGGCATTTATAGGGATAAAGGGTGAGTGCACAAGATATAAATACACTTGTTAGAAAGGTCAGATCTTATGCTTTCATTTATCTATTTACCTTTGCTATTATCTGAAGTTTTTTTCAGCTTCCAACCAAGGGAAAAACCTGATATCGTACCCAATTTTGAGCACCTAGGCTGGGTGGAAGAAGTGACTTTGCCCCCTTAGACCCCAAAACTTCAAAAAGTCATCCCTGGAGGCCTGAAATGGGTCCTAGATACTCCTGCTATATCATCTGAGGTATACTATGGGGTCCTTGGGTCCAGAACTAGAAATGTGATGTGACTCTGAGCTCTATGGTCTATAATGGAAAAAAGGAGTTTGACACCAAACACCTCGAAATGTCACAAATAGGAGTCAGACATGAACCTGGAGCCTGGAAATGAGCCCTAGCCTCTCTTGTTCTATCACCTGAGATATATAATGAGGTCCTGGTGGCTACAGGGACCTGAAAACAGTTATGAGGGTTGATACTGAAAATTAGCAAAAATTGTCCAAAATTTTTTTTGACAAGATTTGCTAATTTGTCAAATAGCTCAGACTGGATATCAGAGACACTGTTTGAGTGTTCAAGACATAAATACACTTGTTAGAAAGGGCAGATCTGATGCTTTCATGTGATCTATATACCTTTGGTCTTAGATAAAGTTTTATTTCCACCTTCCAGCCAAGGGAAAAACCTGAGATTGTACCCGATTTTGAGCATCTTGGGCTGGGTGGAAGAAGTGACTTTGACTCCTTAAACACAAAGGGGCATATTACCAACGTTAAGCGATATTTATCGCTAACGATGCTTAGCAACACATTTTTTAACGCTAAGCATCGTCAGAAATTATCGCAGATAAACCTTGCTATTATCAAGGTTTATCGCAAATGCGATAAAAAACGGCCGCAATGCATGACTATCGCTGAAAAGTCAGCGATATTCATGCATTACCGAGCTAATGCTCTTAGCCATGTTATCCACCTCCCATTGGATAACATGACTAAGAACTGCTCAGGGCAGGTGTTAGTTTTTGGAGATATCCGCGCTTAGCGCGAATATCTCCAAAAGTTGGTAATAGGAGATAGCGATGTTAGTGACTGTTTCCAGTCGCTAACATCTTGGCACGCCCACTTTGCATGTCATTAGTGATAAATATCACTGACATGCAAAGTGGGGCCCAAGATGGTCGCTATCTCCTACTAGCTGTCGCTAACTGGTGTTAGCAACAGCAAGGTAATAGGGAGATAATTTTATCTCCGCTTTCTTGGCTTTTAAAGCCAAAAAAGCGGAGATAAACCCCCTTGATAATATGCCCCAAAAACTTTAAAAAGTCGCCCCTGGAGGCCAGAAAAGGGTCTTAGACACTCCTGGTATGTCATCTGAGGTATAATATGGGGTCCTTGGGTCCATAATGGAAAAAATTAGTTTGACACCAGACACCTCGAAATGTCACAAATAGGAGTCAGACATGTACCGAGAGCCTGGAAATGACCCCTACCCACTCTTTTTATATCACCCATGTCGAAAAAAAAAAAACGTGCTCAATCATAATATTTCTACGCCCTCTTTCATATGCACCCCCCTTTGTGGGCAAAAAAATATTCCGACACACCCTTTTTCAGAGAGCTACACCAGTGCAGCTTTTGGAAAAAAGAAAAAAAAAATCTGGGGCGCCAAAATAATTGAAAACATATGGACCCGAAGCCTAAGTGTACTGTGATCATAAAAAACTTTATCTGGTGAAAAAATCTCAAACGCTCACTTGTTTACACTAAAACTCAACATTTTTCACTATTTTTGGGGAAGAAAAAATGTTCACAGGAGATTTTTACATTGTTCGATTTTTGAAAAAAAGGTGTTGTTGGAAGCCTTTTGGCTTTAGGCCACAGAAACAAAAGGAATTTTTGAAAAATATATTTCAGATTTTTTTTATAGCTATTTCCGTTTTTAGACTTCACCTTTCGTTGCACCAGTGTAGCGGATGTTTAACATTGAGCTTGGGAAAAATGCAAAAAAATCAATTTTGTGAATTTTTTTTAGGTTGTGTTATATATCAAATTAAGCCTTTTGTTATGTGGATTCTCAAGCCGGAAAAAGTTTTGTAAAAAAATTTACCCTCACTCATTTATATGCAACTTTCTCTGGAGGTGTTTTATAGAAGTGGTAAAACGCACAAATTTGGGAATTTATTTTTTGTAAAGTAAAACATTAGTTTGACATTAGGCTGCATAAACAAAAGAAAAAAAACCTCTCTGTGTCATTTTCACTTTTTTATGGCACATTTTCTTATTACGCGTACGGTAAAAGCTGCATAGGTGTAACAAGTCTATTTCAATGAGGATTTTAAAAATAAAAATAAAACATGGTTTAAAATGTTTTTTCATCTATTTTACAATTGTAGCTTATTATAGACATGCTAAGGATTAATGTGATGCATTATGAGCACAATAGCATAAAAACTCACTTGATTATAAACAAAAATAGTTTAAATTGGGTGACCAGATGGCCGGAGATGTAAAATCGCCCAAGTTGGAGTCAATGTTACTTTTATGTACTTTCTCTACATCCTAGAGGCATGTAATTTGGCATCCTGCAGTGGGACATTCCATAGAATGTGTTGCATGTGCAAATGAAGCTCTATCTAGTATGGATCATGAATTATGGCACAATATACGGGACATATTTGAAAATAATTTAGATTTTTTTATTGAAAACAAGCATTTAATCACTGAAAGATTCTCACCACTTCTAAGCATGGCACAAGCATGAAAATGGACACAGAACAGGGGCATAATGTTTGCTTTATGCTACACTTTGAATTATATTTCCAGATTGTATGGTTTTAGAACTATGGGACAAAATGTAAGGCATACTTTTTGGAATATGTGACGTAATTGAAAAACATCATACATTCAACTTCACATTTAGACTACTTCACAATGTGCCACATACATGGTAATTCACATGGGTAAGTAGCATCACTGTTTTCAGGTCCATGTAGCCACCAGGACCCCATTATATAACTCTGGTGATATAAAAAGAGTGGGTAGGGGTCATTTCCAGGCTCTAGGTACATGTCTGACTCCTATTTGTGACATTCCTAGGTGTCTGGTGTCAAACTCATTTTTTCCATTATGGACCCAAGGACCCCATATTATACCTCAGATGACATACCAGGAGTGTCTAAGACCATTTTCTTGCCTCCAGGGGCGACTTTTTGAAGTTTTTTTGTTTAAGGAGTCAAAGTCACTTCTTCCACACAGTCCAAGGTGCTCAAAATCGGGTACGATCTCAGGTTTTTCCCTTGGCTGGAAGCTGGAAACAAAACTTTATATAAGACCAAAGGTATATAGATCACATGAAAGCATCAGATCCGACCTTTCTAACAAGTGTATTTATGTCTTGAACACTCAAACACTGTCTCTGATATCCAGTCTGAGCTATTTGACAAATTAGCAAATCTTGTCAAAAAACATTTTTTGTCAATTTTTGCTAATTTTCAGTATCAACCCTCATAACTGTTTTCAGGTCCCTGTAGCCACCAGGACCTCATTATATATCTCAGGTGATATAAAAAGAGAGGCTAGGGCTCATTTCCAGGCTCCGGGTTCATGTCTGACTCCTATTTGTGACATTTCGAGGTGTTTGGTGTCAAACTCATTTTTTCCATTGTAGGCCATAGAGCGCAGAGTCACATCACATTTCTAGTTCTGGACCCAAGGACCCCATAGTATACCTCAGATGATATAGCAGGAGTATCTAAGACCCATTTCAGGCCTCCAGGGATGACTTTTTGAAGTTTTGGGGTCTAAGGGGGCAAAGTCACTTCTTCCACCCAGCCTAGGTGCTCAAAATTGGATACGATATCAGGTTTTTCCCTTGGTTGGAAGCTGAAAAAAAACTTCAGATAATAGCAAAGGTAAATAGATCAAATGAAAGCATAAGATCTGACCTCTCTAACAAGTTTATTTATATCTTGTGCACTCAAACGGTGTCTCTGATATCCAGCCCGAGGTATTTGACAAATTAGCAAAACTTGCTAAAAGTGCTCACTAAAAGCCAGTTTTGCTAATTTTCAGTATCAACCCTCATGACTGTTTGTGGGTCCCCTTAGCCACCAGGACCCCATAATATATCTCAGGTGATGTAGCAAGAGTGGCTAGGGCTCATTTCCAGCCTCCAGGTACATGTCGGACTCCTATTTGTGACATTTCGAGGTGTTTGGTGTCAAACTCATTTTTTCCATTATAGGCCATAGAGCTCAGAGTCACATCACATTTCCAGTTCTGGACCCAAGGACCCCCTAGTATACCTCAGATGACATACCAGGAGTGTCTAAGACCCCTTTCTGCCCTCCAGGGGCGACTTTTTGAAGTTTTTGTGTTTAAGGGGGCAAAGTCACTTCTTCCACCCAGCCCAACGTGCTCAAAATCGGGTACAATCTTATGTTTTTCCCTTGGCTGGAAGCTGGAAAAAAAAATTCAGATAATACCAAAGGTAGACAGATCTAATGAAAGCATCAGATCTGGCCTTTCTAACACGTGTATTTATGTCTTGAACACTCAAAAGGTGTCTCTGATATCCAGTCTGAGTTATTTGACAAATTAGCAAATCTTGTCAAAAAAACTTTTTTGACAATTTTTGCTAATTTTCGGTATCGACTCTCTTGACAGTTTGTGGGTCCTTGTGGACATCAGGAACCCAAATTATACCTCAGGTGATATAGCAGCAATGTCTGAGACACAATTCTAGCATCCATCCACCTGTTTTAGTTATATTTGTCACACTTTAGTTGTTCAGGGTACAGAGTCACTTCTTCTGCAGAAGGCTATGGTGCTTCATGTGCTCCAAGAGGTCAAAAAAATATATAACACAAAATATTTTAAAAAGTGTATAGATGCAACTGCAGTGTTTGGAATGCTATAAATGTGCAATTGTAGTGTCCTGTGTACCTCCAAAATGAATTTCTAACACCTTTGAAGTGCACCTGGAGCAAAAAATGGCTATGTCCCAAGATGCATCAAAGTGTGAAAAAATGCACAAATATTGTTTAAAATAAAAACAATTGAGTGTTACAGTGGCTTACTTGCATTATAAACACACAATGAATGAAATAGAGTGAAAAAATAAAAATAAAGTCAGGGGGACATGGTCACGTTTGTGTCCGATGTCGTGGAACTCAGAGCTGGGTAAAAGTTTAGCTTGAGTGCCCTCCCCATGGAGATCAAAAATTGTATTGCATCAAAATCATTTAAAAACTATATAGGTGTAATTGCAGTGTCCTGAATGCTATGTAACTGCATTTACACTGTTCTGTGTGCCTCCAAAATGAATTTCTAACACTTTTAAAGTCTCCATGAAGAGAAAAATGACTAAGTCCAAAGACATCATTGGTGCATCAAAGTGTTCAAAAATGCTCCAAAATGCATAAAAATGGAGAAAAAACAAGTGCTACAGTGGCCCAATAGCATGCTAAACACATAATGAATGACCCAGAATGAATATATTTACGAATTACTTGGAAAATGCTATTTTAAATTTCAGGGGGACAAGGTCACGGAAGTCATGGAACTCCGAGTGGGGTAAAAGTTCAAACTTTGCCCCCCTTATGGAGGTCAAAATTTTTAATTCATCAAAATAATTTAAAAACGATATAGGTGTGATTTGAGTGTCCTGAATGCTATATAGGTGCATTTGCACTGTTCTGTGTACCTCCAAAATGAATTTCTAACACCTTTGAAGTGCACCTGAAGCAAAAAATGGCTGTGTCCCAAGATGCATCAAAGTGTGGAAAAATGCACAAAAATTGTTTAAAATAAAAACAATTGAGTGTTACAGTGGCTTACTTGCATTATAAACACACAATGAATGAAACAGAGTGAAAAAATAAAAATAAAGTCAGGGGGACATAGTCACTTTTTTGTCCGAAGTCGTGGAACTCAGAGCTGGGTAAAATATTTAGCTTGAGTGCCCTCCCATGGAGGTCAAACATTTTATTGCATCAAAATCATTTAAAAACTATATAGGTGTAATTGCAGTGTCCTGAATGCTATATGACTGCATTTGCACTGTTCTGGGTATTTCCAAAATGAATTTCTAACACTTTTGAAGTCTCCATGAAGTGAAAAATGACCAAGTCCAAAAACTTCACTGGTGCATCAAAGTGTTCAAAAAAGGTCAAAATGTTGTTAAAATTAACAAAACATAGTGCCGCAGTGGCCCAATAGCATGCTAAAGACATAATGAATGACACAGAATGAATAGTTTTACAAAATACTTTGAAAATTCGATTTTCAATTTCAGGGGGACAAGGTCATGGAAGTCATGGAACTCCGAGCTGGGTAAAAGTTCAGCTTAAGGGCCCTCCTCATGGAGGTCAAAAATTTTATTAAATCAAAATCATTTAAAAACTGTATAGGTGTAATTGCAGTGTCCTGAATGCTATGTAACTGCATTTGCACTGTTCTGTGTGCCTCCAAAATGAATTTCTAACACTTTTGAAGTCTCCAAGAAGTGAAAAATGACTAAGTCCAAAGACATCATTGGTGCATCAAAGTGTTCAAAAATGCTCCAAAATGCATACAAATGGGAACAACAAGTGCTACAGTGGCCCAATAGCCTGCTAAACACATAATGAATGACCCAGAATTAATATATTTACAAATTACTTGGAAAATGCTATTTTAAATTTCAGGGGGACAAGGTCACGGAAGTCATGTAACTCCGAGTGGGGTGAAAGTTCAAACTTTGCCCCCCATTTAAAAACGAATAGGTGTGATTGGAGTGTCCTGAAACGCTATATAGGTGCATTTGCACTGTTCTGTGTACCTCCAAAATGACTTTCTAACACTTTTGAAGTCTCCATGAAGCAAAAAGTGACTAAGTCCAAAGACCATTTGGAGCATCAAAGTGTTCAAAAACGGTCAAAAATGCATAAAAATGAAAAAAACAAAGTGCTACAGTGGCCCAATAGCAAGCTAAACACACAATGAATGACACAGAAAGATAGTTTTACAAATTACTTGGAAAAATCCATTTTAAATTTCAGGGGGACAAGGTCTCGAAAGTCATGGAACTCCAAGTGGGGTAAAAGTTCAACCTTTCCCCCTTACGGAGGTCAAAATTTTAAATTCATCAAAATGATTTAAAAACTATATAGGTGTGATTGCAGTGTCTTGGAGACATCCCACATGAATTGTAAACACATTAGGAGTATCTCTGATCATATTAATAATTAAATTCCTAAAGCTCCACCAGTGCTTCAAAGTGGTCCGAAACGCTCAAAAATGATGGAAAATGAAAAAAAAATCATCATTTCCGAGGCTTTATAATATTCCTTAGATAATGTATATCTTCAATTAATTTTAAATCCCTTTATTAAAAAGTTTCTCTTTTGTGCTCCACTGGTGCAACGGCTCAAGTCTGAGAAGCTGCACCAGTGGAGCAAAAGCTACACTGGTGTAGTCGAAGCTACACTGGTGTAACAGAAGTCAAGCTACCAGTTTGACTCGCGCCCATGTCGAAAAAAAAAACGTGCTCAATCATAATATTTCGACGCCCTCTTTCATATGCACCCCCCTTTGTGCGCAAAAAATATTCCGCCACGCCCTTTTTCAGAGAGCTACACCAGTGCAGCTTTTGGAAAAAAGAAAAAAAAATTCTGGGGCACCAAAATAATTGAAAACATATGGACCCGAAGCCTTAGTGTACTGTGATCATAAAAAACTTTATCTGGTGAAAAAATCTCAAACGCTCACTTGTTTACACTAAAACTCAACATTTTTCACTATTTTTGGGGAAGAAAAAATGTTCGCAGGAGATTTTTACATTGTTCGATTTTTGAAAAAAAGGTGTTGTTGGAAGCCTTTTGGCTTTAGGCCACAGAAACAAAAGGAATTTTTGAAAAATATATTTCAGATTTTTTTTATAGCTGTTTCCGTTTTTAGACTTCACCTTTCGTTGCACCAGTGTAGCGGATGTTTAACATTGAGCTTGGGAAAAATGCAAAAAAATCAATTTTGTGAATTTTTTTTAGGTTGTGTTATATATCAAATTAAGCCTTTTGTTATGTGGATTCTCAAGCCGGAAAAAGTTTTTAAAAAAAATGTACCCTCACTCATTTATATGCAACTTTCTCTGGAGGTGTTTTATAGAAGTGGTAAAACGCACAAATTTGGGAATTTATTTTTTATAAAGTAAAACATTAGTTTGACTTGTTTTCACATTAGGCTGCATAAACAAAAGAAAAAAAACCTCTCTGTGTCATTCTCACTTTTTTATGGCACATTTTCTTATTACGCGTACGGTAAAAGCTGCATAGGTGTAACAAGTCTATTTCAATGAGGATTTTAAAAATAAAAATAAAACATGGTTTAAAATGTTTTTTCATCTATTTTACAACTGTAGCTTATTATAGATATGCTAAGGATTATTGTGATGCATTATGAGCACAATAGCATAAAAACTCACTTGATTATAAACAAAAATTGTTTAAATTGGGTGACCAGATGGCCGGAGATGTAAAATCGCCCAAGTTGGAGTCAATGTTACTTTTATGTACTTTCTCTACATCCTAGAGGCATGTAATTTGGCATCCTGCAGTGGGACATTCCATAGAATGTGTTGCATGTGCAAATGAAGCTCTATCTAGTATGGATCATGAATTATGGCACAATATACGGGACATATTTGAAAATAATTGAGATTTTTTTATTGAAAACAAGCATTTAATCACTGAAAGATTCTCACCACTTCTAAGCATGGCACAAGCATGAAAATGGACACAGAACAGGGGCATAATGTTTGCTTTATGCTACACTTTGAATTATATTTCCAGGTTGTATGGTTTTAGAACTATGGGACAAAATGTAAGGCATACTTTTTGGAATATGTGACGTAATTGAAAAACATCATACATTCAACTTCACATTTAGACTACTTTACAATGTGCCACATACATGGTAATTCACATGGGTAAGTAGCATCACTGTTTTCAGGTCCCTGTAGCCACCAGGACCCCATTATATAACTCTGGTGATATAAAAAGAGTGGGTAGGGGTCATTACCAGGCTCTAGGTACATGTCTGACTCCTATTTGTGACATTTCGAGGTGTCTGGTGTCAAACTCATTTTTTCCATTATGGACCCAAGGACCCCATATTATACCTCAGATGACATACCAGGAGTGTCTAAGACCCTTTTCTGGCCTCCAGGGGCGACTTTTTGAAGTTTTTGTGTTTAAGGAGTCAAAGTCACATCTTCCACCCAGCCCAAGGTGCTCAAAATCGGGTACGAACTCAGGTTTTTCCCTTGGCTGGAAGCTGGAAATAAAACTTTATATAAGACCAAAGGTATATAGATCACATGAAAGCATCAGATCCGACCTTTCTAACAAGTGTATTTATGTCTTGAACACTCAAACAGTGTCTCTGATATCCAGTCTGAGCTATTTGACAAATTAGCAAATCTTGTCAAAAAACATTTTTTGACAATTTTTGCTAATTTTCAGTATCAACCCTCATAACTGTTTTCAGGTCCCTGTAGCCACCAGGACCTCATTATATATCTCAGGTGATATAACAAGAGAGGCTAGGGCTCATTTCCAGGCTCCAGGTTCATGTCTGACTCCTATTTGTGACATTTCGAGGTGTTTGGTGTCAAACTCATTTTTTCCATTGTAGGCCATAGAGCGCAGAGTCACATCACATTTCTAGTTCTGGACCCAAGGACCCCATAGTATACCTCAGATGATATAGAAGGAGTATCTAAGACCCATTTCAGGCCTCCAGGGATGACTTTTTGAAGTTTTGGGGTCTAAGGGGGCAAAGTCACTTCTTCCACCCAGCCTAGGTGCTCAAAATTGGGTACGATATCAGGTTTTTCCCTTGGTTGTAAGCTGAAAAAAAACTTCAGATAATAGCAAAGGTAAATAGATCAAATGAAAGCATAAGATCTGACCTTTCTAACAAGTGTATTTATATCTTGTGCACTCAAACGGTGTCTCTGATATCCAGCCCGAGGTATTTGACAAATTAGCAAAACTTGCTAAAAGTGCTCACTATTAGCCAGTTTTGCTAATTTTCAGTATCAACCCTCATGACTGTTTGTGGGTCCCCTTAGCCACCAGGACCCCATAATATATCTCAGGTGATGTAGCAAGAGTGGCTAGGGCTCATTTCCATGCCTCCAGGTACATGTCGGACTCCTATTTGTGACATTTCGAGGTGTTTGGTGTCAAACTCATTTTTTCCATTATAGGCCATAGAGCTCAGAGTCAAATCACATTTCCAGTTCTGGACCCAAGGACCCCCTAGTATACCTCAGATGACATACCAGGAGTGTCTAAGACCCTTTTCTGCCCTCCAGGGGCGACTTTTTGAAGTTTTTGTGTTTAAGGGGGCAAAGTCACTTCTTCCACCCAGCCCAACGTGCTCAAAATCGGGTACAATCTCATGTTTTTCCCTTGGCTGGAAGCTGGAAAAAAAATTTCAGATAATACCAAAGGTAGACAGATCTAATGAAAGCATCAGATCTGGCCTTTCTAACAAGTGTATTTATGTCTTGAATACTCAAAAGGTGTCTCTGATATCCAGTCTGAGTTATTTGACAAATTAGCAAATCTTGTCCAAAAAACTTTTTTTGACAATTTTTGCTAATTTTCGGTATCGACTCTCTTGACAGTTTGTGGGTCCTTGTGGACATCAGGAACCCAAATTATACCTCGGGTGATATAGCAGCAATGTCTGAGACACAATTCTAGCATCCATCCACCTGTTTTAGTTATATTTGTCACACTTTAGTTGTTCAGGGTACAGAGTCACTTCTTCTGCAGAAGGCTATGGTGCTTCATGTGCTCCAAGAGGTCAAAAAAATATATAACACAAAATAATTAAAAAAGTGTATAGATGCAACTGCAGTGTTTGGAATGCTATAAATGTGCAATTGTAGTGTCCTGTGTACCTCCAAAATGAATTTCTAACACCTTTGAAGTGCACCTGGAGCAAAAAATGGCTATGTCCCAAGATGCATCAAAGTGTGAAAAAATGCACAAAAATTGTTTAAAATAAAAACAATTGAGTGTTACAGTGGCTTACTTGCATTATAAACACACAATGAATGAAATAGAGTGAAAAAATAAAAATAAAGTCAGGGGGACATGGTCACGTTTGTGTCCGATGTCGTGGAACTCAGAGCTGGGTAAAAGTTTAGCTTGAGTGCCCTCCCCATGGAGATCAAAAATTGTATTGCATCAAAATCATTTAAAAACTATATAGGTGTAATTGCAGTGTCCTGAATGCTATGTAACTGCATTTACACTGTTCTGTGTGCCTCCAAAATGAATTTCTAACACTTTTAAAGTCTCCATGAAGTGAAAAATGACTAAGTCCAAAGACATCATTGGTGCATCAAAGTGTTCAAAAATGCTCCAAAATGCATAAAAATCGGAAAAAAACAAGTGCTACAGTGGCCCAATAGCATGCTTAACACATAATGAATGACCCAGAATGAATATATTTACGAATTACTTGGAAAATGCTATTTTAAATTTCAGGGGGACAAGGTCACGGAAGTCATGGAACTCCGAGTGGGGTAAAAGTTCAAACTTTGCCCCCCTTATGGAGGTCAAAATTTTCAATTCATCAAAATCATTTAAAAACGATATAGGTGTGATTCGAGTGTCCTAAATGCTATATAGGTGCATTTGCACTGTTCTGTGTACCTCCAAAATGAATTTCTAACACCTTTGAAGTGCACCTGAAGCAAAAAATGGCTGTGTCCCAAGATGCATCAAAGTGTAAAAAAATGCACAAAAATTGTTTAAAATAAAAACAATTGAGTTTTACAGTGGCTTACTTGCATTATAAACACACAATGAATGAAACAGAGTGAAAAAATAAAAATAAAGTCAGGGGGACATGGTCACTTTTTTGTCCGAAGTCGTGGAACTCAGAGCTGGGTAAAATATTTAGCTTGACTGCCCTCCCCATGGAGGTCAAACATTTTATTGCATCAAAATCATTTAAAAACTATATAGGTGTAATTGCAGTGTCCTGAATGCTATATGACTGCATTTGAACTGTTCTGGGTATTTCCAAAATGAATTTCTAACACTTTTGAAGTCTCCATGAAGTGGAAAATGACCAAGTCCAAAAACTTCACTGGTGCATCAAAGTGTTCAAAAAAGGTTAAAATGTGGTTAAAATTAACAAAACATAGTGTCGCAGTGGCCCAATAGCATGCTAAAGACATAATGAATGACACAGAATGAATAGTTTTACAAAATACTTTGAAAATTCGATTTTCAATTTCAGGGGGACAAGTTCATGGAAGTCATGGAACTCCGAGCTGGGTAAAAGTTCAGCTTAAGGGCCCTCCTCATGGAGGTCAAAAATTGTATTAAATCAAAATCATTTAAAAACTGTATAGGTGTAATTGCAGTGTCCTGAATGCTATGTAACTGCATTTGCACTGTTCTGTGTGCCTCCAAAATGAATTTCTAACACTTTTGAAGTCTCCAAGAAGTGAAAAATGACTAAGTCCAAAGACATCATTGGTGCATCAAAGTGTTCAAAAATGCTCCAAAATGCATACAAATGGGAACAACAAGTGCTACAGTGGCCCAATAGCCTGCTAAACACATAATGAATGACCCAGAATGAATATATTTACAAATTACTTGGAAAATGCTGTTTTAAATTTCAGGGGGACAAGGTCACGGAAGTCATGTAACTCCGAGTGGGGTAAAAGTTCAAACTTTGCCCCCCCATTTAAAAACGAATAGGTGTGATTGGAGTGTCCTGAAACGCTATATAGGTGCATTTGCACTGTTCTGTGTACCTCCAAAATGACTTTCTAACACTTTTGAAGTCTCCATGAAGCAAAAAGTGACTAAGTCCAAAGACCATTTGGAGCATTAAAGTGTTCAAAAACGGTCAAAAATGCATAAAAATGAAAAAAACTAAGTGCTACAGTGGCCCAATAGCAAGCTAAACACACAATGAATGACACAGAAAGATAGTTTTACAAATTACTTGGAAAAATCCATTTTAAATTTCAGGGGGACAAGGTCTCGAAAGTCATGGAACTCCGAGCGGTGTAAAAGTTCAACCTTTCCCCCTTACGGAGGTCAAAATTTTAAATTCATCAAAATAATTTAAAAACTATATAGGTGTGATTGCAGTGTCTTGGAGACATCCCACATGAATTGTAAACACATTAGGAGTATCTCTGATCATATTAATAATTACATTCCTAGAGCTCCACCAGTGCTTCAAAGTGGTCCGAAACGCTAAAAAATGATGGAAAATGAAAATAATCATCATTTCCGAGGCTTTATAATATTCCTTAGATAATGTATATCTTCAATTAATTTTAAATCCCTTTATTAAAAAGTTTCTCTTTTGTGCTCCACTGGTGCAACGGCTCAAGTCTGAGAAGCTGCACCAGTGGAGCAAAAGCTACACTGGTGTAGTCGAAGCTACCCCTACTAATAGGCACCCGTCTGCACCACTCACAGCCTCCATCTATGGGCAGCTACCCCTTTCCACACTCCTGTTTGAAGCTTGTAGACACGCCATCAGGTACTTGCAGTTCACCTTCCTCTGACTACCTCTACCTATAGACCTGCCAGCTCTCCCTTCCCTTACTGGCAGTGTGTCCCTTTGAATCCAGCTGCTATTTAATCAGTCTTCCGTGAGTGACCTAGTAAAACTTCTATCTCTGCTACTTGTCATTGCATGCCACTCACCCCTCCATTTTTGCAACTCTCCTCTCCATTTGCTTTCTTTAGATTATTCAAACCATCTGAAAATCTCTTTAAGTTTGCAGTAAGTCCTACCAATCAGCCACTCATGTAATGGCCACTGCACTCTGCCTACATCATTGTGATTGATCTGTTAGTTCTCCTTTCTTCTGTCCACAGTGGGTGGACAGAAGAAAGATTGAGATTGAGTTTATTGACACTCACCCCTTTCTTTCTCTGCCCCACAGTGAGGGTTCTAATTGGGATGAAGTTTGAGGAGCTCATAATAGACGTTGGAGGCTTTGGAAGGTTCTAAATATTCATTCTGCTCCTCGTAGCAATTTACCGAATCTCAATCACCGTCCAATTTGTGCTGCACAACTTCCTGGTGGTGGTGCCTCACCACTCCTGTGCCCTCCAGAATGGATTTGTGAATCTCACAGAGGAAGAACTGCTCCTCATCAGCATCCCCAGGGAAGCAGATGGGACTCTCAGCTCCTGCAAGATGTACAGAGAGCCTCAATGGCACCTTCTGGAGAACTCTACCTGGAATCCAGCCAAAGACTGCAGCTGGGGACCACCCAACAACTCTACCTGGGGAACAGTCAGTGCCTCCTTCTGGGGAACACATAATGCCTCTTCCCGGGGACCACCCAATGCCTCCACCTGGGGAACACTCAATACCTCCTCCTGGGGGCCACACAGCATTTTCACACGGGGGCCACCCAACAACTCCACCCTGCAGAGCTGCCAGCATGGCTGGACCTATGAACACTCCCAGTTCACCTCTACCATAGCCACTCAGGTAAGAGTTACTTAACTTCCAGCTGTAGCCATATAACCAGGATGAGTGTAAATGTTTGGGGAAAGCAGCCAGTATGTGCAAGGTGAAAATATGATTACATTATTGTATAGTGACCCTCAAAAACTATCAGTGGAGAGAAAGAACCCGCAAAATTGCCACTGTAAAACCACCTTGGTATTTTAAGAGCAACCATGAATTAAGCATGGTGGTAAAACTGACCACACCCCTGCTGCCACAAGGTGTCACTGTGGTGGTCACCATACTTGGCCTCAGCACGATATGATACAAAATTATCTGTAGCACATGAATTGCACACATCAAAAAGAACGTATATATGTTTAAAACAATCTTTTTTAATGTGAATACACAATGGCGCTTCTAGTAATTCTTCACACATGAGTAACATTGCATCCACAGGAATTAGATTGGATACAACAAATACAATCATTATGGAAACAGACTAATATGATTTAGGATGAAACCTAATGAATTATGATGGTTAAAACCTCTGCAAAGCAAAAGTGCATCAGGGTTCCACACAGACATCAAAAAACTTATATGATTAACCAAGTAAAACATTGTAGGCTAGAATGGTTTACCTCTAATCCCAAAACATTTTTATGACACAATACGGTAGTGCTCTGAAAAGAACAACCCGAACTCTGTTCCAAACACCTAAATGTCAGTTTGCAGAACTTCAATTGTAAAAAGTTGTGCTTTCAGCAAGGGTAACAGAGTCCTCAGACATCCGCTCTGATCTGTTACCCTACAGGCTGTACCATAACATACTATAACATGATAGGCCATGCCATAACGTACCATACCATACCACACCACTCCATACCATACCATACCATGCCATACCATACCATACCATACCATACCATACCACACCACACCACTCCATACCATACCACACCACTCCATACCATACCATACCATGCCATACCATACCATACCATACCATACCACACCACTCCATACCATACCATACCATGCCATACCATACCATACCATACCATACCATACCATACCACACCACACCACTCCATACCATACCATACCGTACCGTACCATACCATACCATACCATACCATACCATACCACACCACTCCATACCATACCATACCACGCCGCTCCATACCATACCATACCATACCATACCATACCATACCATACCATACCATATCATACCATACCATACCACACCACTCCATACCATACCATACCACACCACTCCATACCATACCATACCATACCACACCACTCCATACCATACCATACCATACCATACCATACCATACCACACCACTCCATACCATACCATACCACACCACTCCATACCATACCATACCATACCATACCATACCATACCACACCACACCATACCATACCATACCATACCATACCATACCATACCATACCACACCACTCCATACCATACCATACCACACCACTCCATACCATACCATACCATTCCATACCATACCTTAATGTACAATGACAGGGCAGACCATATCCTATTATCCAGTCATCCTCACCTCCTTTAACTTCTGCCTACCCATGAACCCGCAAGTCTCTCTCACCACCCTTCATATCTCTACCCCTCAAGTCACCCTAACCTCCCATTATTTCTATTCACGCCTGAACCCTCAAGTCACACTCACGTCCAAGTACCTCTACACATCCCTGAACCTTCAAGCCACACTTGCTTCCATTTTCTTCTAGTCACCCCTGAGCCCACAAGTCACCCTCGCCTCCCCTTACTTCTACCCACCACTGACTCATCAAATCACCCACACCTCCCATTACCTCTACCCACCCCATAACCATCAAGTTACTCTCACCTGCATTTACCCTCTACCCACACCTGAGCCCTCAAGTCACCCTCATCTCCCATTACCTCACTGACCCTGAACCCTTAGTTTACTCTCCCCTCCAATTACCTGTACCATCCCTCAATTCTCAAGTCACACTTGGTTCCCTTTTCTTCTAGTCACCTCTGAGCCCACAAGTCACCCTCACCTCTCCTTACTTCTACCCACCACTGACCCCTCAAATCACCCTCTACTCCCTTTACTTTTAAACACTGCTTAACCCTCAAGTCACTCTCACTACCTTTTACCTCTCTCTAGCTCTGAGCAGTCAAGTCACCATCACCTCTACTCTCCCCTCATATCATTCTCATCTATCTTTACCTCTACCCACCCCTGGACTCGCAAGTCACCCTCACATCCATTTACCTCTATCTACCTTGCGCCTTCAAGTCACTCTCGGCTCCTTTACCTATTTTGAAACTTCAAGTTATACTCACCTTCATTTACCTATACCCACCCTTACATTCTCAAGCCATCCTCACCTCCCTATACCTTTTTCCAACGCTGAATCCTCAAGTCACCCTCAACTATTTTTCCTCTACCTAGCCTTCAAACGTCAACTCACCCTCGCTTCCCTTCTCCTATACCCTCCGATGAGCCGTCAAGTCTACCTCACTTTGCTTTATCCCTGACCACCCCATAGCCCTCTGTCACCCTCACCTCCCTACCTTTAGCATCCCATGAGCCTTCAAGTCACTCTCAGCTCGCTTTACCTGTCTACCTGTGAATCCTAAATTCACCCTCAATTCCATGAACTCCCTTCCTTGAACTCCCCAGCTGCCCACACTGCCCCTTAACTTTTTCTATTACTGAACTGTCAAGTCACCCTCACCTTCCTTCACCTCTACCCATCCTTCAACCTTCAAATCACTCTCCCCTCCCATTACCTCTACTTACCCCAGAACCCTTAAGTTACTCTCACCTTCATTTACCTCTACCCACCCTTGAACACTCAAATTACCCTCACCTCTCATTTCTTCTACTCACCTGTGAACCCTCAAGTCACTCTCATCTCCAATTACCTACCCACCCCTGAACTCTCAAGTCACTTTCACCTCCCTTTATCTCTACTCACCCTAAGTCCACAAGTTACCCACACCTCTCCTTACGTCTACCCCCAATCCCTCAAATATCCCTTACCACTCTTTACCTTTAAAAACCCCAGAACCCTCAAGTCACCCTCATCTTCCTTCACCTCTACCCATCTTCCAACCTTCAAGTCAGTCTCACCTTGCATTACCTCTACTCACCCCAGAGCCCTCAAGTCAATCTCACCTCCATTTGCCTCTACCCACCTTTGAACACTCAAGT
This sequence comes from Lissotriton helveticus, assembly GCF_964261635.1. Lineage (NCBI taxonomy): Eukaryota > Metazoa > Chordata > Amphibia > Caudata > Salamandridae > Lissotriton > Lissotriton helveticus. The sequence goes on along the minus strand of NC_136067.1, from coordinate 250,719,968 downwards.
CACCCTCACCTCTCATTACCTCTACTCACCCCTGAACCCTCAAGTCACTCTCCCCTCCAATTACTGGTACCCATCCCTGAATCCACAAGCCACACTTGGTTCCCTTTTCTTCTAGTCACCTCTGAGCCCACAAGTCACCCACGCCTCCATGTTTTTCCTTTATATTCACTTCCATGGTTCATTACAGAACTTCAATAAACAAGTAAACACAGTTAGCCATTCATAACTTTCTGATACCTGGTGCAGTCATGTACATTATCGATTTTGCATGCAGTGGGTAAGCTCTCAGTCCATCGTCTTAGCAGCTAAAGAAGTGTAGGAATGTTCACATTTTTACAGACAGGGTTCAAGCTTCAGCAGCCTATTTCTCCCAATTATCTTATGTTGTTGTGTACTTCTCTCCAATAGCCCATGTCAAGTCTCCCTCTCCACCGTTCCCACATGTATTGATTCCTCTTATGTTTTGCTTTCAGCGTTATCTAGGTCATCTTTCCTTCATGCCTAGAGTAACAGTGCATGTTACAAATGCAATATAACATAATATCTTGGTGCTCAGCCAGGTAGGTTTGCAGCGGATCCCATATGTCATGTGGTTCGGAAGTAATCGGCATTAGGTCCGTGTCTGTGAGTAGCTGCTCTTGGCAGCATATGAGGTTGTGTATCCATTCCTTAAATGTAGGTGCTCTTCCCCTCTATCACAGCAGTCATTGTCTCAGAACTGGAAGCAGTGGAGTATAATCAGAGTGTAATATAAGGGATGTAAGAATTTAAAGTGTATGATTCGTAACCTGCTACTTCCAAATTTGCTGGCAGCAATATGCCCATTGGCGGTCATCAATGGGGGTTCCCAACTCCTCATCCCAGTGAACTCGCAAGTTTAGTTTCTGGTCGGGACTGTTTGTCTGGGGGTGCGATAGACCATGGAGACCACATGTGGAGGTGCAGGGTTTTTGCAACAGGGTATGCAATGGAGCCAACGTCGCAGGCTCTGCGAGAAAGACAGGGGCAGCCTTTTTGATGTGCTGTCGCACATCAAAAGGGGTGGGCTGATGGCCTCAGAAAAAATCTTCCCCGGGACAGAAAGTTCTGTTTTCATGCATATCTTTCCATGTCAGTTTCTCGATCTTGCCCTCGGGCAATAGTGCGCTCTACAAATCCAATAATCAAATCAAATCAAATCAAATTTGTCAGCCGCCCGCCTTGTGAGTAACTGGGAGGTCTGGGTGATGCTGTATTCCCAGCAATGGGGACTGTAGCATGGGTGTTTGTACCCTTTAAGCAAATTTCTGCCACGCTATGTTCGTGCAATCGACTGTCGTCAGATTTTTCCCCTCAGTTGCTTAGGGGAGCAAAGGAATGCTGTGGTCGGAACGGGAGACATGTAACCCTGCTCCACAGCTAAGTGTGGCATGCATGGTGGTGGGCGTATCCAATATGCTGCAAAGTTTATGTTTATGTTTATGTTTATGTTTGGGGGATTTTATATAGCGCTCTATCGCTCCGAGGAGCATCTTGGCGCTAGGTTCAATTTGTGTGGTTCATAGGCAGAAGGGAGATGTAATAGCCCCTAAAGTAGATATTAGACCAGGGTTTTGCAGGTGGAGGCAGTTTGGTTGTAGATCCAGGTTTTAATGGCTTTCCTAAATTTGCTCTCGCAGGAGATTTCACGAATTTGAGGTGGGAGTGTGTTCCACGCTCTAGCGCCTTTGACCGCCAGGGACTTTCCCCCTCTAGTGGCCAATCGAAACTTTGGAATAGTCATTAGATTGGCAGTAGCAGATCTTAAATGACGTCCGGGGTGGTAGCGATTAAATTTGTTAATCAGGTAGGTAGGGCCTCTTTTATGAAATGCTCTGAAGGAAATGATCAGTAACTTGAATAGGATTCTCTTTTGGATAGGGAGCCAGTGGAGGGTGTCAAGTGCTGCGGATGCTGAGGATTTTCTTGGCATTTTTAGCACCAGCCTTGCTGCAGTATTTTGTACCATCTGCAGCTTATGTAGGAGGGCCTTATTGGCACCCACATATAGTCCGTTACAATAGTCCAACCTAGATGTGATCAATGCCACCGCTACCGTTTTCCTAGCAGGTAGGGGGAGGAAGTCAAAGAATTTCCGAAGACTTTTGATGATATTAAAACAGGAGCCAGCCACTTCACTGGTCTGTTGCTTGAAGGATAGTGCCTCGTCAATTTTAATTCCTAAATTTCGGGTACTCTTTATGGTGCTCGGCGGGGCTTCAGCATTAGGTGGCCAGCAGGTTTGGGGCGAAAACAAATTATTTTTCCCAAAGGGTAAAATTTCCGTCTTTGCAGTGTTGCATCTCAGGTGGTTTATGTTCATCCACTCAAAAGTGGCCTTCAGACAATCTCTGAGGGAACGTTCAGCAATTGCCGCGTCCTCATCTAGGATTACAACTAGTTGAGTGTCATCGGCGTAGGCTATTGAGCTGATAGCAAAAGAGGAAATAAGTTTCATTAGAGGGACCATATATAGGTTAAACAATATGGGGCTTAAGCTAGAGCCCTGAGGTACCCCTGATTGAACTTCTCTTGCCTCAGAATGATGTGGACCTAGGAGAATAGTCTGTTTTCTTTGTCTGAGGAAGTTGGTAAACCATTTCAACACGGTGCCCCCTATGCCTGCACTACTCAGGCGATGAAGTAGAATATCATGGGACACCGTGTCGAACGCCGCAGATAGATCCAGTAGGATCAGGACGGCTCTTTTGCCCTGATCCAGAGCGGCCCTGATGGTTTCCGTTGAGAAAATGAGGGCAGATTCAGTTGAGTGGTGAGAGCGGAAACCTGCTTGATTGGGATGTAACAAGTTGTTGTTCTCTAAATATGCAGTAAGTTGTTTGTTTACACATGTCTCTGTGAGTTTGCATAGTGCTGGGAGAAGTGATATGGGTCGGAGATTTGACAGTGTCGTAGGATCCTGAATAGCTTTTTTCTGAAGGGGTTTGACTACCGCGACCTTCCAGCATGCGGGGATATCTCCTGTTTGTAGGGAGGAGTTCAGGATTGAGTTTATGATTGGGTTGACCTCATCTTTTATAGCCTTGAGTAGTAGGGGTGGGCAGGGATCAAGAGGGGAGCCTGAGTTCAATTTTGAGATAGCTTGAGCGGACTCGGTTGAGTTAATCCAAGTAAAACTATCCCATGTAGTGGTACAAGGTGGATCTTTTTGGATGGTAGGGTCGGCTGTGTTTAATGCTAGTTGACTGATCTGTGGAAACTCTTTTGTAAAGTTTGTGATTTTCTGTTCGAAATATTCCGGTATTTTGTCGCAGAGGGCTTGGGACGGTGGAATTTCATGTGATAATATTTTGGGTTTTCTGAAGCCATTGACTATTTGGAATATTTCTTTTTGGTTGTTGTTGGTCGACTCTATCAAGTTGGTGTAGTAGTTTGTTTTCGCCAACTTGATGGAGGTGTGGTAATTCCTCCTGACATTCTTATAGTTTTCCCTATCTTCCTTCTTGTAATGGCGTCGCCATTTTCTTTCCAGGAGTTTCACTTCTCTTAACGTGGCTTTTAGGGATTTAGTGTACCAGGGAGCGGACTTTTTCCTTTGTATTTTGTTTGATTTGGCTCCTCCTGTTGTCAGTTTTTCCCCAATGGATTTCACCCAGTTATTATAGTTTGCATAATCAGTGCACACATTTCCCACTGGTGTTGGTTTTGCTGTCTGTACCCAGTTCATTAGTTCCGGGTGCTCGATGATTTTTTTCCAGCAGGGGGTGGGATTAGTGGTGATGGGAATTGACTTAGTTTCTTTATTATTGTCTATTTTTAGATTGAAACTCATAAGTTTATGGTCTGACCATGTTTGGGTCAGAGGAGGATCGACAATTAATGTATTGATATTCGAGCATATGCAATCTAATATATGCCCAGCATTATGAGTAGGCTCCTGAGTTAGAATCGTCAAGCCTAGTATAGTCAATATGTCTTTAAAGCAAATAGTGTTGGGGTCATTGGGGTTATCTAGATGTATATTTATATCTCCTAGTAGAGTGAAATTGGCCGAGCGTAGGATTAGGTTAGCGAGAGCTTCCCCAAAGCTGTCCAAGAAGCGGGTAGCTTGTCCGGGGGGTCGATACACTAATAGACCGGAAAAAGTAAAAGAGTCATGGGCTTGCAGACTGAAACTGAGGCATTCTGCTTCCTTTATCTCAGATATTTCCGCAGTGGCGCATTTAAAGGAGTCACGATAAATTATGGCTAATCCTCCTCCTCCTCCTCAAAGTGTGCTGGGAAACAACCTTTACAATGCAACTTTTACAACGCACTACCATTACAACGAAACTTTTACAACACAAGATCCATTAAATCGCATGCCATTACAACGCAGTCATTACAACGCATACCATTACAACGCATACCATCTCAACGCATGTCATTACACAACGCAGTCATTACAACGCATACCATTACAACGCATACCTCACTACTCATAGTACCCTTACACTATCCAACACTTACCCCATTGTTGCACCCCCTGGAGTTAGAATAGTAATTTTTACCCCTACACTATCCAACACTTACCCTACTGTTGCACCCCCTGGAGTTAGAATAGTAATTTCTACCCATACACTATCCAACACTTACCTTCCTGTTGCATCCCCTGGAGTTAGAATAATTACCCCTATACTATGCAATGTAATGGTATGCGTTGTAATGGTACGCATTGTAAAGGTAGTATGCGTTGTAATGGAATGCGTTGTAATGGTAGTTTTTAGAAAATTCGTTGTAATGGCATGCATTGTAATGGAATGCGTTGTAAGGGATTTTGCGTTGTAAAAAATGCGCTGTAAAGGCATGCGTTTTAAAAGTATGTGTTGTAACGTCATACATCTAGTGTGCTTGGGCGCATTGAAAATAGAGATCCATGTCAGGTGCCCTCTAGCAAAGGGCTGGGTCAAAAGCTCCCATTTCATCCTGGGCTGTTTCCCTCCCGACGCTAATCAAGTCAATTGGGTCTTTAGAGTTTGGAAAAATTGCCTACTGGGTTCATATGGGATATTAATGAACATGTGGAGTGGTTTTGGGAGTATTATCATCTTAATCAGGGCGTCCTGTCCTGCCAGCGACAGGGGCTTAGAGATCCATCTTGTGATGAACTCTGTCAGGGTTTCCAGCGTTCGTCCTTTGTTATTGCGCATCAGCTCCGCCTTGTCTCTTGCTATCGTGATCCCTAGATATTTAACGTCTGATTCACACCATTTTAGTGGGTAATCAGGAGCAAATCATTGGACAGCCTGGGTAAGGGGGGAAATTTGGAGTTTTCTCCAGTTGATGTTTATTCCAGAGAACATTACAAAATGTATAAGCTCCCTTAATAAAAGATTGAAGCTAATTTTGGGTTCCCGCATGTACAATGTTATGTCGTCTGTGTAAAGAAAGTATGGGCGAAATGTGCAAATTCGCGGTACGCAAATTCGTGTGAAAGCGAATTCGCGGTCTGCAAAATCTATGAATTTGTGCGAACTTGCGGATTTTTTTATTTTTTCGTGCTCGCTGGTTTTTTTTTCAGCACGGCTACCGCGAACTTACCCATGCGGTCGTTTTTGGGCGCGGCCATCTTGTTAGCGGGAGGAAAACAACTCGGCAAACTAAGAATCAAGGTAAGTCAACGCAGCGCGCGCGAGATTGTATTTTTGAAGCGCGAACAAGCAAAAAAATTCGCGAACTTGCGGATTGTTTGGCAATTTCGCGTGATTCGCGGACCGCGAAATTACCAAAAATACACAAATTCCCCAAGCGGAACGAATTTTCAGCCCATATTTAGTGTAAATACACACTAGAATGTTCCTAGTTGGATACTGCAGCTCATATTCCCTGTGATACTGTCGGAGCTTGGCTGCCAGCGACTCCACAGCTTCTGGTCTCTACCTTCACACGTCTGTCTCCTTCCAGTCAGAGGCTGACAGCAGAGTTGCCACTGGGGCCGTTGCCGGTTTGATGCTTGTGTCGGGTGTTACCTGCTCCCAGTCTGGTGAGCTAGGTTTAGTGGCGCAACTCTTTCCAAGCAGCTGCCATTTTAGGCGATCCATGTCTGCTGCTAGTAGCGCTCATGCTTGGTCACCATTCAGTGCTCGGCGGGTCTTGGGCTAAAAAATCCAACGGACCTGATCATTCTTGCCTCGGTGCCTATTCCAATCATGGAGTCCCACTCTGCAACTCTGGGCAATAGCTTGCTTAATCTCCACAATGGCCCCCACAACGCTAAGGATGCCTGGCCTCCACCTTGGGGGTGCCCAGGAGTGGACACCTCACAGGGAAAGCCAGGATGGGTTCCACAGCGGTATTCGTACAAGCGCATTGAGACCCTTGTGGGTGAGTAGTGCGCTATACAAGTATCAATTTACAATTTTTTTTACAATTTTTTTTAAACAGTTGTGCTCCTCTGGCTGCTCAGTGGGCCATACGCTTCTTCTACGGCTCCATTTGGATGCTATATTTGGACTAATGGGGCAGGATGATGTTGCTTAGTGTTCCCGGGCGGGAAGAGCCTCACGGAAATGTGGCCATCTTGCTAGCGCCCCACCCTCGCCTCCCTTTACCTTTAAAAACCCCTGAACCCTCAAGTCACCCTAACCTCCCATTACCTCTACTTAACCCTGAACCATCAAGTCACTCTCACCTCAAGTTACCTTAACCCACCCCTGAACGCTCACCGAATGCCTGAAGCCTCAATTCACCCTCCTCTTCACCTGTCCTCTTCCCACTCTTCAGCTATCAAGTTACTCTCAGCTCTCTTTACCTGCCTGTGAACCCTCAAGTCACACTTACCTCCCCTTACCTCTAACTATCCTTGAACTCTCAATCCACCCTCAGATCCCCTTACTTTTACCCATCCCTAAAACCTCAAGTCAACCTCACCTCCCTTTCCCTCTACCCAAGCTTGGGAAACATCCTTTACAACGCAACTTTTACCACGCAGTGCCTTTACAACGCTGGTTTTTCAACGCAAGTCATTACAACGAATTGCGCTGGGGGGCGCTCTAGGATAGGTAATAGTTTAATTTACTATGCAACACCTTCCCTACTATCCACGGGGACTGGAGTTGGAATAGTAAATTAAACTATTCACTATCCAGCACCCCCCAACGCAAGTCGTTGTAACGACTTGCGTTGAAAAAACTGCGTTGTAAAGGCATGCATAGTAAACGCATGCGTTGTAACAACGTACATCCCCAAGTTTCAACCCTCAAGCCAATCTTGTTACCCTTTATCTCTACCTTCCCCTAAACCATCATGTTACACTTGCCTACCTTTACCACCATCTACCCCTCAACTCTCAGGTCACCATTGCCTCCCTTTACCTTTAGCCACCCTTGAGCTCTCAAGTCACCCTTGGATCCCTTTACCTCTACCGACACCTGATTTCTCAAGTCACCCTCTCTTACCCTTTCCTCTCCCCACCCCTAAGCCCTGAAGTTACCAGCATCTTCTTCATATATGTCCAACCGTGTGCCCCTTGTCACCCTCACCCCTATGAGCTTTTAAGTCTCAGCTCCCTTTACCTCTATCCACCTGTGAATATCCACATCACAGTCACATCGATTTACCTCTACCCACTCTTGAACTCTCAAATCACCCGCACCTTCTATTACTTTTATCCACCCCTGTACCCACAAGTCACCCTCAACTTCATTTACCTCTACCAAGCCTTCGACCATCAAGTCACCCTCGCCTCCCTTTAGCTCTATCCAGCCTTACACCCTAAGGTCACCCTCACCTTTCGTTACCTCTAATCACCTCTTAGACCTCAAGAAACCCTTGCCTCCATTTACCTCTATCTACCCATGATTTTCAAGTCACCCTCACCTTCCATTACCTCAACCCATTCCTGAAACCTCAAGTCACCCTTACCCCACAACCTCTAACCACTCCTGATCCCTAAAACCCCCCTACCTCCCTTTACCTCAACAAATCCCTAAACCCTAAAATCACATTTTTTTTTAAAAACACATTTTTATTGATTTACAAAAGCAATACACCAGCCATTCAGCACTACATCACAATAATCTAGGATTACATCTACAAATTTGCGCTTCCCAGTATGCAGAACAAAATGGAATGAAATCGGACAATCCCTTTATGGCTAGACCTCCCCCCGACCATTTCCCCCAGACTCTGGGATATTTCTTGAGACACCCATGTGCCACATACATGACTTTCTCCTGTCTGGCCCTCCAGTCCACTCCAGTCCGCCATCGCCCCACACTCGGGGTTCTGGGCATTTCCAGGAGGCCACGATGTCTTTCTTGGCAACCACCATACCTACAGTAAAAAACAATTTCTCATTCCTAGACCCATCCAACCCATCAGTGATCCCCAGGATCATGTGCTTTGGGTCATGGGGGACCTCCCATCCTAAGACTTTGGTGTGTTCTTCCTCGATGTCCCTCCAGAATCGCGCTACGCGGGGGAAGGCCCATACCATATGGAGGAATTCAGATGGTCATGGCCACACCTAGTACAGGCTGAGGTCGGACTAAACCCTGCCCGATGAAAGCACACTGGGGTGAGGTATGCGGTATGTAAATAGTAGAGCTGCTCCAAGCTCAGCCTAGCAGATGTGGTGACCATTCTGGGGGCCATAAGGGCATCACACCAGTCCTCCTACTCCAAGGGGCCCACCTAGTCCTCCCACTGAGCCCGCAGTCGGTCTAGGGAAGTAGGGGTATTGTTGATCAGTGTATGGTAAATGCGGGGCCCACCTAGTCCTCCCAATATCAGGTATGTAAGAATTTAAAGTGTATGATTCGTAACCTGCTACTTGCTGAGACCTTCCAAATTTGCTGGCAGCAATATGGTGGTCATCAATGTTTTTTTGTACTTGTATAGCGCACAGCTACCCGCAGTGGGTTTCCCGGCGCTTGAACGAATACCGCAAGGGAACCCTTCCTGGCTTTCCTTGTGAAGTGTCCACTCTTGGGCACCCCCATGGTGCAGACCAGGCATCCCTCGTGTTGTGGGGGTCGTTGTGGAGACTAAGCAAGCTATTGCCCAGAGTTGCAGCACGGGACCCATGATCAGAATAGGCACCGAGGCGAGAATATCCGGTTAGGGGAATTAATGTGCGCGAGTCCCGCCGAGGTGGGAATCGAACCCTGGTCCCTGGCCAGAGCTCTGCATCGAGGTCTGCCTGCTCTAACCATTGAGCCACACTTCTCAATGGGGGTTCCCAACTCCTCATCCCAGTGAACTTGCATGTTTAGTTTCGGGTCGGGACTGTTTGTCTGGGTGGTGCGATAGAGCATGGAGACCACATGTGGAGGTGCGGGGTTTTGCAACAGGGTATGCAATGGAGCCAACACCGCAGGTCCTCGATCTTCCGAAGCATTTGTTAGCCGCCCACCTCGTGAGTAACTGGGAGGTCTGGGTGATGCTGTATTCCCAGCAACGGAAACTGTAGCATGGGTGTTTGTAACCTCTAAGGAAATTTCTGCCAGGCTATGTTCGTGCAATCGACTGTCGTCAGATTTTTCCCCTCAGTTGCTTAGTGGAGCTCAGGAATGCTGTGGTCGGAACGGGAGACATGTATCCCTGCTCCACAGCTAAGTGTGGCATGTATGGTGGTGGGCGAATCCAATACGCTGCAAAGTGTGCTGGGAAACAACCTTTACAACGCAACTTTTACAACGCACTACCATTACAACAAAACTTTTACAATGCAAGATCTATTACATCGCATGCCATTACAATGCAGTCATTCCAACGCATACCATCACAACGCATGTCAATACAACGCAGTCATTATGACGCATACCATTATAACACATACCATCACAACGCATAGTAGCCTTACACTATCCAAAACTTACCCTACTGTTGCACCCCCTGGAGTTAGAATAGTAATTTTTACTCCTACACTATCCAACACTTACCCTACTTTTGCACCCCCCTGGAGTTAGAATAGTAATTTTTACCCCTACACTATCCAACACTTACCCTACTGTTGCACACCCTGGAGTTAGAATAGTAATTTGTACCCCTATACTATCCAATACTTACCATACATGCAATGTAATGGTATGTGTTCTAATGTTATGCGTTGTAAAGGTAGTATGCGTTATAATGAAATGCGTTGTAAAGGTAGTTTTTAGACAATTCGTTGTAATGGCATGCGTTGTAATGGTAGTTTTTAGAAAATTCGTTGTAATGGCATGCGTTGGTGTGGAATGCGTTGCAAAGGATTTTGCGTTGCAAAAATGCGTTGTAAAGGCATGCATTGTAAAAGTATGCGTTGTAACGTCATACATCCAGTGTGCTTGGGCGCATTGAAAATATAGATCCATGTCAGGTGCCCTCTAGCAAAGGGCTGGGTCAAAAGCTCCCATTTCATCCTGGGCTGTTTCCCTCCCGACGCTAATCAAGTCAATTGGGTCTTTAGAGTTTTGAAAAATTGCCGACTGGGTGCATATGGAATATTAATGAACAGGTGGAGTGGTGTTGGGAGTATAATCATCTTTATCAGGGCGTTCCGTCCTGCCAGCGACAGGGGCTTACAGATCCATCTTGTGATGGACTCCATCAGGGCATCCAGCGTTCGCCCTTAATTATTGCGCATCAGCTCCGCCTTGCCTCTTGCTATCGTGATCCCTAGATATTTAACGTCTGCTTCACACCCTTTTAGTGGGTAATCAGGAGCAAATCGTTGGACAGCCTGGTGAGGGGGGGACATTTGGAGTTTTCACCAGTTGATGTTTATTCTCAAGAGCATTCCAAAATATATAAGTTCCCCTAGTAATGGATTGAAGCTAATTCTGGGTTCCTGCATGTACAATGTTATGTCATCCTTGTAAAGAGACACTAGAATATCCCTGGTTGGATACTGCAGCGCATATACCCTGTGATGCTGTCGGAGCTTGGCTGCCAGCGACTCCACAGCTACTGATCTCTACCTTCACACGTCTGTCTCCTTCCCGTCAGAGGCTGACAGCAGAGTTGCCACCGGCGCCGCTGCCGGTTTGATGCTTGTGTCAGGTGTTACCTGCTCCCAGTCTGGTGAGCTAGGTTCAGCAGCGCAACGCTTTCCAAGCAGCTGCCATTTTAGGCGATCTGTGTCTGCTGCTAGTAGCGCTCATGCTTAGTCACCATTCAGTGCTGTTTTTAAGCTGTTGTGCTCCTCCATCTGCTCGGTGGGCCATACGCTTCTTCTACGGCTCTATTTGGATGCTAAATTTAGACTGATGGGGCAGGATAATGTTGCTTAGTGTTCCCGCGCGGCAAGAGCCTCACGCAATTGTGGCCATCTTGCTTGTGCGCCATCTTGCGCCCCACCCTCGCCTCCCTTTGCCTTTAAAAACCCCTGAACCCTCAAGTCACCCTAACCTCCCATTACCTCTACTTACCCCTGAACCATCAAGTCACTCTCACCTCCAGTTACATTATCCCACCCCTGATTGCTCACCGAATGCCTGAGGCCTCAATTCACCCTCACATCCCTTTACCTCTACCCACTCTTCAGCTCTCAAAGAACTATCAGCTCCCTTTACCTACCTGTGAACCCTCAAGTCACACTTACCTCCCCTTACCTCTAACTATCCTTGAACTCTCAAGCCACCTTCAGATCCCCTTACTTTTACCCATCCCTGAAACCTCAAGTCAACCTCAACTCCCTTCACCTCTACCCAAGCTTGAACCCTCAAGCCACCCTTGTTACCCTTTATCTCTACCTTCCCCTAAACCATCAAGTTACCCTTGCCTACCTTTACCACTATCTACCCCTCAACTCTCAGGTCACCATTGCCTCCCTTTACCTCTATCCAGCCTTAAACCCTAATGTCACCCTGACCTTTCCTCACCTCCAATCACCTCTAAGAGCTCAAGAAACCCTTGCCTCCATTTACTTCTATATACCCATGATTTTCAAGTCACCCTCACCTTCCATTACCTCAACCCATTCCTGAAACCTCAAGTCACCCTTACCCCATTACCTCTACCCACTCCTGATCCTTAAACCCCCCCTCCCTCCCTTTACCTCAACAAATCCCTAAACCCTAAAATCAAATTTTTTTTTATAAACACAATTATTGATTTACAAAAGCAATACATCAGCCTTTCAGCACTCCACCATAATAATCTAGGGTTACATCCACACATTTGCGCTACCCAGTATGCAGACAATAATACATTTCCCCCAGACTCTACGATATTTCTTGGGACACCCATGTGCCAAATACATGACTTTCTCCTGTGTGGCGCACCAGTCCACTCCGCCATCGCCCCACACTCGGGGTTCAGGGCTTTTCCAGGAGGCCGCAACGTCTGTCTTGGCAACCACCATACCTGTAGTAAAAAACAATTTCTCATTCCTAGACCCATCCAACCCATCAGTGATGCCCAGGATCGTGTGCTTTGGGTCATGGGGGACCTCCCATCCGAAGACTTCGGTGAGTTCTTCCTCGATGCCCCTCCAGAATCGCGCTAGGCGGGGGAAGGCCCATACCATATGGAGGAAGTCAGCTGGTCATGGCCACACCTAGTACAGCCTGAGGTCAGACTAAACCCCACCCGATGAAGGCGCACCGGGGTGAGGTATGCGGTATGTAAATAGTAGAGCTGCACCAAGTGCAGCCGAGCAGATGCGGTGACCGTTCTGGGGGCCATAAGGGCATCACGCCAGTCCTCCTCCCCCAAGGGCCCACCTAGTCCTCCCACTGATCCCACAGTCGGTCTAGGGAAGTAGGGGTATTGTTGATCAGTGTATGGTAAATGCGGGAGATGCCACCCTTCCCCAGATCCCCAAACATAATCTGAGCTTCAGGCGGGCTGTGATCAGGAAGCCGCGTACCTGTTGTAAGGTGTGTGTGGAGGGCGTGCCGCAGTTGCACATAAAAATCACAATTTTTTAAATGTAATAACTATGGTGTTTTTAAAAAAAAAATTCCTGAGTTGTAAAATACTGCATGGTAAAGGTACAAATACTTATCTGTGTGTTACTTACCTGCATGGTAAAGACTGCAAGGTAAAGGCCTTGAATCATAAAGGGTGCACGTTAAAGAATGCTTCCCCTCAGGCAGAACACTATTGTTTTAGGGGTTTTAGGTTTGTTTGATGTCCTTCAATATATTGGGTGTGCCCCTTCTCCTCACAGCTGGCCCTTGCCCTCCTACACAGGATACTTTAGGTCTCGCCGGAGATAGCGCATGCACTGTCAGTTGCAAGACATTTTGTTTACTTAGGGGACTTAGAGCCTGCCTGTTGCTTACCATTTGTTGGCTTCATCATCACTCTCATTTCCTTGCTTTACTTTGGTCAGCAAGTGCAGGCTTTACTTCCTCTTCTTGTCTTCGTCCCTACTGTGGAGCATTGCTTTCCTTGTCCATCATCCTTGCACTACTCACTGCTTTCAGCAGTACTCTTTGTTCCTTTTACTTGCATCTCCTTCCTCCTGCCCCCTCTCCCCTTCACCATTGCTGCTTACCCAATCCACCTCCACACCCTCCTACTTTGTTGCTTGCCCCTCTTGTTCAGCAAGAAAAAAGAAGCCAAAAGTCACTCCAATGGCTGTCAACATGCTACAAAGATGCAAATAGCACTGCTCTCCTTGCTCTGCATGGTCTTTTTGGTGCTATCTTCATGGGTTGGCAAAACAGCAAACTTCAGCTCAGACATAAGATAATTAAGCATTTTTGTTTGTGAAGGCAGGTAATAATCCCAAAAGAAAATGGATCACTGCCCCTCGTGGTCAGCCCTGGCCACGTAATATCGCTTTTTTCCCCCTAACTTTCAGCTATTCTACACAGCAGTCCTGCTACTGTACAACATTGCTAAAGGAAATTGACAAAGGCAATAACACTCCCATATAAAAGACCTTTTTGCTGTGCCATTGTTTGTCTTTATTTCCAGTGCAGAGTGGGGTGTACTTTGGTTTTCTCCTTGCAGGAGTGTGAGGTTCTCTGGGCATCCCTGATGCATTCAATCCCTCTACCAAGGTGGTGATGGCATTATCTAGACTGAATGGTGAAATCTAAACAGCCCCAGGTAAGGCATTCCTATCTTAATATTGACTGCAGAATATCACAATATTAGAATATTGTGACAATGATATTGAGGACCAAAGTATTGTGAAGATACTCTGATGATAGTGGGCTGGGGGTACAACACGTCAAGGATGCCCAGAGAACCTCACACGCCTGAGAGGAGAAAACCAGACTGAAAAAAATGCCATTTCTTGCGCGTAACAGTTGACGTTACGCTGCCAGGGGTAAGAGATGATATGGTTTGTGGTGTGAGAGATATTTGGTTCAAAGGCAATTTGCTAACTATAAAATACTCTAATACATAGGCCGTTATTTACTAAGGGCCTGATTTAAATGTTGGCGGACCTGGTCCCGTCATCACTTTTTCGACAGTTTCACCACCCGCCTACTTGGCAGTCTGCCCGCTCGATTTAGATGTTGGCAGTCCATATGCAAAAGGCCAATTGAGTCCGGCTGACTCCTCCAGCATATCCTTCCTTCCTCGACGCCCTCAGAGGCAAAAGTGGCAGTCAGAGGGAGTCCAGCCAGGATTCCCACTGACTTTCCATGGGGAATATCTGGCGGAAAAACCTCATACTTCTAGTTGGCAAAATTGAAGGAAATGAGTTCAAAACTTAACATTTCTGCTGTTTCTGACTTGTGTTTCTGTCTTGGACCCTATTGTCCAGGTCCTCCCTTTGCAGCTGAAACTTGTTCACAATGCTAATTCACTATGTTGTCACTGGAAACAAAGGTAAGTATTATTACACTTGTCCCACTATGAATTGTGTGTTAACATTTGCATTGGCCTCTTGCATTTTTACATTGCTCTTACATGCAATTTTTTTATGTCTCATGCATAAGTGTGCACCTTACCACCTATCGTGGTAAAATGTGCACATCTGTGTTGAGACTTAAAAAAATATTTTTGGGTGGTGGCTGTTGTGGGTGTTGCGCCCTTGGTGCCTGTGGGTGTAAATTCAACAGTGTGTGTATGTTGGTGGTGTGCATAACAATATGTACAAAAAAGGGCAAATTAACTACATAGACATATTGACAGTAAGTGCAGTGAGATAATGACAAGTAGAACTTACCTGTCCCCACACCACCTGGACCTCACTCCATCAGGACACCACCACCAGGACACCGCCAGCACAAGGGGAACATCTAAATATGCTTGGCGCAAACCCACAAGCATGATGACAACATAGTGCTGTAGCCAGAAGCAAAGACAACCGATGCAGTGGTTACTCAGTCTCCTTTTGCCACACCTAAATACGGCGGACAGAACGCCATCAGCTCGACGGAATACGTGGGACCGCAGCCAAGGTGGGACGCTGGTTGTACTGCCAAGATCTAAATCAGGCTTGCATCACTTTTTTGGTGGAGGCCAAATATGACTCTTTCCTACGCAAGTCATTACCTCCCGTGCCTTCACATCCCGGTTGTTACACCGACTGCTTTGTTTCCATGCAATGCCATTACAGCGCAAGTGATTACATCGACTTGCAGTAGATGGCGCTGTAACACTAGAAATTTATAATTTACTATTCCAACTCCAGCCTCGCAACAGTAGGGAAGGTGTAGGAATAGTAAACTATACTATTCCTTATGTTAGAGCGCCATCTACTGCAAGTCGATGTAAAGACTTGCGTATTAATGGCATTGCATGGTAACAACGCAGTCGTTGTAACAAATGCATTGTAAAGGTTGTTTCCTCTGTTGACCCAATGCAAAATCTATTTTGTGAATTACAAACGCATGCAACAACCTGATTCGAGCAGCTTTGCATGGCTTTGTGAAAACATAAATAAAGCAAAGCAGCACTGCCTAGCATTAACTTGAGTCAGAGAGGTGTTACATGGATGCAGCATGGGTATTCTTGTGCATTCAACCAAGTATTGGGGCGCAAACCCAGACAGCAGAACTGTACCATATCATAGTATGATGAATGAATGAATTCGTACTTGTATAGCGCCCTTATACCCCAAGGTGTCTTGGTGCTGTACGCATACCGCTGTGGAACCCTTCCTGGCTTTTCCCTGTGAAATGTCCACTCCTGGGCACCCCCAAGGTGAAGCCAGGCATCCAGCACTGTTGGGGCCGTTGTGGAGATTAAGCAAGCTATGGCCCAGAGTTGCAGAGTGGGACCCATGGTTAGAATAGGCACCGAGGCGAGAATTATCAGGTCCGAGGAAATTGAGCCCAAGAACCCCGAGGCGGGAATTGAACCCTGGTCCCGGCCAGACTACTGCATCAGGATCTGCCGCTCTAACCATTGAGCCACACTTCTCCACCATAAATAATATAGCAAATTTCTGCCTTCGTCTTTTGACACAACACAGTGCAGCAATTTCCCTGTCTGATTTGCATTGCATTATGTTGCATTAAAGTTTAGTAAATTGAGGCCTAAATACTTTTTGGAGGAGTGTACCATTAGTTAATATTGCGGTTATGTGTATATTAATAGATGATATTCTTTAAGAATATTCTGGTAATTCAAATTCCGCAGACATGATGAAATACTTAAAGCTTGAGTAGAGGGCGCTGGAGAAATATGCAAGTCATTAAAAGTCTGCAGTTGTGTGCTAAAAAGTCCTATTCCATGGGAGAGTACTAGTAGTTAAATCTTTGGAGGTGTGCACTGATATTATAATTTCTGGAGGTTTATATTACCTCTAGTCTAGATGTAGGCAATATAAGTAAATACTCAGTAGGCTTGCTCTAGCAACTCTTTTGTAGTTCATACTCTGCATGAACACAAGCAGTTATACTTTGAAAGATTGTGCTCATGGTTCAGTCAGACAATCAAATATTTGCATTCAGTTAAAAGCCATAAAAAGATAAAACCAGAAAACACAAATACTTATAAACAAATGACAGGAAATGAATAAATATATGTATCAGGCTACAAAGTGCAATTTTATAACACATAAGAATCTGGTCAATATATAACCATCGAGTCAGACCTGAGATTAGAATAACTCATAGAGGGTTCATATTTAAAAGGTTCAAGTGTTTAAACAATGAGTAAGGTTCCCTCTCTTCTAACCGCCTTCAAGGAACTGCATTTCCCAAAGTTATTCTTGCAAAGTGCATATTTTTAAGTACTATATGTTGGATTTTGTATCGTTTTGCGCTTGTCTTAAATATATAAAGTATTGGATATTTTTCTAAACTGGTGCGGTGTCCTTTTGAAGTGTTTTCACTGAATCTCTGTTGGTTATGTGCAAATGCTTTACACAGCGCCATGTAGCCTTACGGCTAGAGCGGTCGACCTCGGTCCTGGGGAACTGGGTTAGAGTCTCGGGAACGACACTCAAACATCCTGTGATTCTGAGCAAATCACTTAATCTCCCCATGCCTACAAAAAAAAATTAATGTGTTCATCTGTAACGAAAATGGTACTCATTCAAAACGCTCTGATATCCGATGTCTCGGATCTAGTTTGCGCTGTATAAAACAAAAAAAAACAAAAAAAGATACGTCTAACTACTCATGCCAAGCTACCAAGGGGGTGAGCAGGGGTTATTTCAGTAGTGTATCCCCCTTATCCTGACTAGAAGGAAGGGTCCTTACTTGGACAAAAGTGCAAACCATTGCCAACTAGAGACCCCCATTTCTAACAGTATGTGATTAAAAAAAAGCAAATATTCATTGAAGAAAACCTAAGTGGAAGTAATGTTTAATTTAGCTTTGGTTGTAACACCTAAATGATTTTTAAAAATCCCCAGAATTTCATGGAAATAAACACTAAAAGTCATGGAAACCAAAACTCGCATACCAAATGCAATGCTTGCGACCTCACAATATTTGAAGATATAAACAACACTGGACCTGATTCACAAGGTAAACGTACACTTTCGTGTTAGTTTACTATTTTTTGGTAATCAAAAACTATAGGGCATTTTAGCAAGGCGGGTGATATTTCTATCGCTCTATTAGCAAGCTGTTGCTAACTGATGTTAGCGACAGCTTTGAGGCGATAGCGAGCGGTTTGGGGCCCGCTTTGCATGTCAGCGATATTTATCGCTAATGACATGCAAAGTGGGAGTACCCAACCTGTTAGCGACTGAAAGCAGTCGCTAACATCGCTATCGCCTATTACCAACACAGGCGTAGCGTTGGACCAAAAACTAACACCTGCTCAGACCAGTTCTTAGCCATTATATCCAATGCGAGGTGGATATAATGGCTAAGAACCTGTTAGCGATAATGCGTGAATATTGCTGTATTCTCCGCGATATTCACGGATGTTGCCGCTATTGCCTGGAAACTTATCGCTTTTGAGATAAACGTAGCTAATAGCATGTTACATCTGCGATAAAATTGGCGATGCACGGTGATAGAAATAATGTCGCTAAGCTTATTTAGCGATAAATATCGCTAGTTGTTGATAATATGCCCCTATGAGTTTATTTTACTAATAGTAATTTTATGAGAATGGCGATACCACAGCCGGGGTCAGGCCTATCTTTTTATGCGAGCAGTCGCCGCCTCAAATGCATAGTCTCAATAGTTGTCAAAATTACTATTAGTAAAATTGAACCAAGAGATTTTGAATAACCAAAAAAAAAGTACACATACACAAAAGTGTAAGTTTACCTTTATGAATAATGCTCACAGCATCTAGAAACATTTTAAGGTAGCATTTTTTGGTTTCTGATTTTTTTTTGTGGATTTAATTAACTATACAAATAAACTTTCATTCATCCATTCAATAAAACAACACATACTCGAACCAATCAAAAAAAAAACTTTCTAGTCATCTCTTTCAGAGTGGAGGGTAATATGTTGTGTAATCTCATCTGTAAGATTAATTATGTAATTTGTAGTTGCGCTTGTCACATCAAGAGTGAAGTAATATGCATTGCATTTTGAGTGGAACCTATGTCTTTATAGCTATTGTCTGAGTTATAGATTGCAGTCCTTATCATAGTCTGCCATTTTCAGTAGTTTTTGTAGTTTCAATTGTAACCATAACTCTGAATTTATTAACTGTTTTACAAGACGTTAAGGTGTTATACCTAACAATATTAAAAACTTTACTTTAGCCTTTGTTTACCACAATTAAAGAGTAAGTACATACACCCTCTTTGTCAATACGATTGTTTATGTGAACTTGTAAAGTAAGGACACACTACTATCACTTAAACATGATGTAGAAATGTTTTTACACTTTGTCAACGTGAACGACTAAACATGGTCACAAGGTCTACTTTGAGGCCTGGCTGTAATAGTGATAGAGTTAAAAAACATTCTCTCTACATGGTTTGCACAAATCACTAAAGGAACTTATGGGCCTTCACTCATTTGGCCTCTATTTATCAACTCAAATCGAGAGTTTTTGACACGTAAATGCAACGGAAAGGATTCTGCGGCAGATTCTCAACTTCTGGCGCATCTCTGCTAATCCGCAGGGATGCGCCAGTACAGTTGCGACACGCCAAACCACCCGTGTGCCACCACTGATGCGCCGCATTTACGATGCGGCGCACCGAGGCGCACGGATGAGCAGATGCGTGTCGCATTCCCCAGCGGAAAGTCGGCGCATTGCTGGAGTCGCGTCCCAAGCGCAGTGCGGCTCCAGCAAGGCTCGGGGTACCCCTATGCCTAACGTGCTGCATCAATCCTTACGCCTGCTTCAAGCAGGTGCATGGGTTTGATGCAGCATGGCCGTAAAAGTGACTGAGTGAAATCTTGTAGATTTCACTCAGCCGCTTTTCCGAGGCGTTCCTGCGCCGTAATGCCCCCCCGTGCCGGAACGCCCATATGTGGCGCAGGGCTTTACAACGTGACGCATCTGCCATGTCACGTGATGCCATGCTGCGGAGTAAATACCCCGCAGCATGGCGCTGGCTTTGCACCGCCGCTGCGTCACAAACGTGATGCAACAACGGTGCAAATGTGGCGTACGAGGCTTGTAAATCTGCCCCTCCATAATAACTTTCAAGTGTCAATGTTCACCCAGAACAATCAGGAATAACTAGATCATTGCTAGTTGGCTTGAAACATATTTTCACTTACCTCACACTGTGTTTAACCCCTTGCATGCGGTGCTCTTGTGCGTAGGATGGCCGGGGGCCGTCCGATCTGAGCACACGTGGAATTTTGCCGCACCGCGGCAAAATTCTGCCCGCGCCCAAGGGGTTAAATGTATGTCTTGAATATATATCATTTGTGATGTATATATTGTGCTGTGATTTGTAAATACATTTCTTTGTTTTCACTTCACGTCACCAATTTGTTGATAAGTGTAATTGTATATTATATATCTGTGTGTGCATATATATGTTTTGGTCTCCTTTATGAGTACACAACTTTCACCTAATTTGTTATAAAATCATATATTGATTTATAAATACATGAGTTTCTTTTGTTTGGACTTACACTTGGACATATTTCATCAAATGATAGTCTCATCTTAGTAGAGCGTCCAAGTATACAAATAATTTAGGCGCTCCCTAAAGCTAATAGGTGGCAGAACCACTTCACTTAATGCTTTAAGGGGGAGCACAGGCACTCTACACCTAGTTAGCAGGGGTACACTGCACAGAGGTCTAAAGTCAGCAAATTAGGGTCCAGAAAAAGTTGAGCTTATTATTCAGAAAAAATTACATTTCCTATTTGCGCTTTAATTTTTGCCCACTTCTCTCTTGCTGAATCCCCAGAAACTGGAGTCTCCAGCACTTAACCCGCTAAAATCCTCTGAAATTGCATGAAGATTTGTTACAGCACCAAACCTATTAGCACATGAAAACACTTCTGCCACCTTTTTAACAATGTTTTGCCCCCTTGATAGATCCGAAAAAACGTGCTAAACCTGAGAATACTAACCTTGCTAAATGTTTGTCAAAATTTGTTGGAGGTTATCAAAGAATGCCATAGTCATTAGCAAATGAACACTTTTGGCCACCCCATTTAACAGGGCTCTCTTCTTGATGCATCTGCACACATCTGAAATACCAAGTGTAACGTAAACATGATAAGCAGGGGAAAAAATGTGTACGCATTTTTATAAAATAATGCTAAAGCTATGGGTGGATGGAAAAAACCTTTGCAGCTGTCACGATATCTCCATGAATTAACCCTTCTCTACAGAGCAGATTTCCCCCACAACCTTCAATGGCAGCACAGAACTGCACTACATTGCATGGCTACCTGTTTAATGTTCTTTATATTTTATAGAAAAACTAAAGTTAAGTGGAAGTTAAGGCTGATAGGGTTCTATGAGTTACTACAATACAAACCCTAAAATGACAAGAAATTCACAAAAGAATGTACTAGCGTGCCATTAGCTCCCACTGCAGCTCCCACTGCTACCGATCTCACTAAGGGCCATATACAGGTAATTTTTATTTTGAGATTCTCAAATTCAGATTTTTAGGGAATCGCAATTAGAAAATCGCAAAACGCAATGTAGGTAGGATTAACAAAATTTTTTGCGAATCCCACTTATTCCTTATTTGCGAATCGCAAATTGAGATTCTCAAATAAGGGACACCTTCTCATTCATTCCTATGTGCTAGAAGGCCCATAGGAATGAATGGGAAGACATTCTCAATTGCGATTCTCAATTAGAGAATCGCAAATTGAGAATGCAATTTCAGGGTTGCAAGGGTGTCAATAGGACACCCTTTTGCACCCCTGAAATTAACATGTGTGCACATGTGGACCACATCCATACCCTAAGGGCATGTATGTGACCCACATGGCACTTTGAAAATTGCCAAAAAGTGCATTTTTCAAAGAAATTACAAATTACCACCAACCTAAAGTGGGTGGTATTTTGCGATTCCTTAAGCCAAAATTCACACAACTTGGGTGCTTCCTACATTGCTTTTAAGGAATCACAATTTGCGATTCCTTAAATGCAATTGCAAAATAAGGAATTGCAAATTTTAGGATTCCTCATTTTGCATGTGGGTTTTTGTGTGCTAGATAGCACACTGCCCAAATTTTGCGAATTTCAGCATTTGCGAGCACAATTAGGCTTCCTACGTATGGCCCTAAAACATTAATTCAAGCTTTCTCCATGAGTTACGGAAGGTGTAAATGAAAAGTTCAGAAAAGATTGAGAAAGTCTATTGATGAGAGTTTAAGAGTTTATTTGGTGGTACGAAGACGTAGCTGGGTGTCACATAGAATTGAAATGTTGATTACATAAGATTTTGCTTGTGTTTGAAGGTATTAGTGTATGTTGTAAAAGTGTCTGAGACTGAGGCCATTGGCAGTTGGGGCCACATGCATCAAAGTCAGGATTTGCGATTCCTAAATAGCGACTTTTAGGAAATCGCTATTTGGGAATCGCAAATCCCTATGCATGTAGGAATTGCAAAAATAATTGTGATTCCTACTCTTTCCTTAATTGCGATTTGCAAATTGTGAGTTGCAAAGATGGCTTCCCATTCATTTCTATTGGCCTAGAGGCCCATATGAATGAATGGGATTTGCATGCGCAATTTGCGAATTGCACCCGATAGGTGCAATTTCAAGGCTGCAAGGGTGCCAAAAGGACCCCCTGTTGCACACCTGAAATTTCCATGTTACCACATGTTGCGCACACACATGCCCCAAGGGCATGTGTGTGTGTGCAACATGGAACTTTAAAAAATGCACTTTAGTGCATTTTTCAAAGTTTTCGCAAATTACCATAACGTTTAAATTCATGGAAATTTGCGATACCTAATAGCAAAATCGCTATTTGAAATTGCATCATGCATTGCATTAAGGGAATC
This sequence comes from Lissotriton helveticus, assembly GCF_964261635.1. Lineage (NCBI taxonomy): Eukaryota > Metazoa > Chordata > Amphibia > Caudata > Salamandridae > Lissotriton > Lissotriton helveticus. The sequence goes on along the minus strand of NC_136067.1, from coordinate 250,697,248 downwards.
GCAATTCCCTAAATGCATTCGCAATTTAAATAATCACAAATTTTTTAGTTACCTAAATTGCGAATTTGCGTTGATGTATCCCAAATGCAAACATACTGGTATTTAGTATGATGTATGTGCCCCTTGGTCTGTTGTTGGGTGGTTTAATCCTGTGTTTTGACATGCTCCTCCAATGTCAGAGTGTGATATTGAACTGTGATTTTTATTGTTTTCTTAAAGTGTTTCTTCTTTCTTAGAAATCTGAATATTTATTTTTATTATGGACACGATTAGTAAGATTGTACATCATACAATGAGTTACAGTAGGGTCACAAAATCTACAATGTTACAAAGAAGTTATGGAGATGGTGGAAGTTAAGTATAAGTGAGGAAAGTTGGGTTGGGAGCTAAAGTTTTATCAGCAGCTGAACTTGCGGACACTCCCCTGACTAGAATGTGAATTGCACAAGTACTGTACTCTTGACCTGGGCTGATGAAAGTAGTTTTACTGTAGGAGTTGAAGAATCCCACTGTCTTCAATGGCCTGACTGAGAAGAGTGCTGTAGAATAACACTAGGCAGATATCACTGTCAATAACAGGAGTGCCTGGGAATCCAATGAATAGTCCTAGTGATACTTACATATGAAATGTGGTACCATGTCTTCTGCTTAAATGTGTGAGACTCTGGACTGTCTGTTCATAGATACCCAATCCAAGATGGTTCAATACACAACACCTGCTCTTGTGCATGAAGACACGGAGATGATGTATCATCACCATATCTAATGTATAGGAAAGAGCATCAGAGAGAATCAACCGGAGAAAAGAAATCCATCTCTGACACTGGCACCTTTCTCTTTCAGTGGGACCTGGTGTGTGAGCGGAAATAGCTCAATCAGTCCTCAGCCACCTTCTTCTTCATCGGGGTCACGGTGGGATCCATTTTGATTGGTTACCTGGCTGATAGGTACAGTATCATTCATCCATTCTTTGTTTGATGCGTATGCATGGTTCTGCATGTTGAGGAATACTTGCTCATGACTGTATTCTGTGTGTACTACACTGAGGTCTCTGTTCAAGGCATTCTTGTCTTGGTTAGAAGTGCTAAAGTAGACAACATCTTTCCACAGGGTGGACGAGAGCTGATGGTGGTTTATGGATTGGTAATCAATAACTGGACAGTTGTACCACTGAGTCACTGCTAATCTTTCACTATGCTATCAATGTTCCAGGAGCACTGAATTGATGGTTTATTGAGTAGGAGTGTCTCATATATATGAATTATTAAATATATTGTCACGGATTAAGAATTATGTAATAATTTATTGTTGAATTTTAATGCTCTATGTCATGCACTTTGATGGTTTTAATTTAACCGAATAAAGTTATGTTTGACTTGATTCAGATTCCATTCTCCAGGTTCTTGGGGTGATTCAAGCTTAAGAAGCATTCCATATGGCGGAAGAGAAGCAGCATCATGTTTTGAGCTGCAGGGCCATTTCATAACTGAGAGCTCCTCCACCACCACTAAAATAGGAAGGTAGGGGTGTAGGTGAGTAGGGATATCCAACTTAAAAGATCTTGTGGTGGCCCCATCTGAGGGTAGCTACTCAGGCCATGTGTAGTGGAGACCCTTGAGGTCCACTGGGGCTGAGTTCAGGTGACTTCCTCCCTCAGACACTGAGTCAGAACCAGTGCCAGAGGAAGGCAGACAGGACAGCAGATCCAGCAGCACAAGGTGTATCAAACCAGTGACACTTGGCAGAGGGGAGATGCTTTCTCCAGTGCCAAGATTAATGTAAAGGTGTTTTATCTTCCAGGGATGACAAGTGGACCACTCACCAGGAAGCAGCATCCAAAACCAATGTGTGCAAGACAGAAACCGGACACTGTTAAAGTGTTAAACTTCTGTCAAAGAAATAAATATTGTGGTCAAGAAAATAAAGGTAATACATGTAAAATGATCAAAATTGGCTGCATACCCTCCTAATAGATGGCAAGGCAATCTTTAAAGTACATGTTAAAAAACTAGTCATTAGATGTGTGCCCGCATAAGTAAAGGGTCTGCGTTCGTCCTTCACTGGGAACCGAACACCCCACTGTAGTGCTTGGCTCTCACAGGGTAGTGAAACAGAGCAGTCCAAGGCGTTCTCAAGGGAGGTGGTTTGGGCTAGTAATCACTATTCACAGATGTGCAGTATTAACACTCAATAAATGATTGCCCAGCCTCTGCTTTTTCTTTATATCAAAAAAGGAAAAATAAATTTATTACACAGACACTACTCAATACTATGCAGCAGTTTGCAAATATACACAGCCTAATAGAAATGCTTCTTTATGACATTGCGTAAACATTCTCACCCTTCCCTACAGAGGTAGTTGAGTATCTCGACTCACATGCCTAAACATTAATGTGTCCCTGAGTGCAAGGGTTTAACATAACTTGGAATAAGAGCACTTCATACTGGCACCAAAGTGAGTGGCAATCAACCTCATTATTTCAACACACATTTCATTGTAGGAATAAATGAAATAATTACATATAACTAGAACTGAGGGCACTTAATACTGGCAATGAAGCATGCAGACATCCATCAAGACTGGCTGGTAGTCTCATTACTTAAATAAAGTATTAGCAAGAGTAAATGTCTAAGCATGACTGGGAGATCTGTGCACTCATCATAGCTGTTAACATCAATAATGCACTAAAGGGAAACACATTTATAATTAGATCACCTTTCAACTATTATAATTCACCCCCAGAGTGTGTTTGCAATGTCACTTTTATACACATTCAATATAAAATACTGCAGGATAAATATAATCCCTAAAGGACATCTCTGTTGTAATTACACCAAGGACTGCCCTGGCCCACCCTGGAGACAGAAATTTAGTACGGCAGCGAAGCCCCACACAATTTGCTAAACAAATGGGCTAAACAGGGCCTGAGTTATGTCTCAGTGAAGTTTATTCAATTGGGACGGTCTTTGCCTCGTTTTTCTCCTGGTGGCGAGTCCTAGCTACCTGAAGCACTGTCTTCGGCTTCCTTGCCTCAAAGCGTGATGCACCTTGTTTTGAGCTTGTTTCACTGGCTTCCAGCACCAGCCTTTCACTTTGCTCTTCTGGGCCTTTCTCCCCCTTGTGCAGAAGCCCAGTCTTTCCCCCAATAAGTCCTCAGGGGGTGTTAGGGGACCAGAGTCCCTGGCCCTTGGGAAGTGTTCCATTGGTCCTGGGGTCAATTAGAGGCAGAGTCCTTAGTCCAGGGGACAGTCAAGGGTTTTCCTCCTTCCGATTGTCCATGACGTCAGCCTCCAGTCCCAGTGTCCAGCAGAAAACCACATCCAATTGAGCTCCCGACCCTGTGCAGGCCCATGTAAGTGGGGGAGGGAGTGTCCAGCAGGCCCGTGAGTCTGGCTTTTCCTTATTGACACATGACCTCCCCTTCCCTATCCCAACCTCCCTGCACAGCCTTCTGAGATAGCTTAAAATGGCTTCACAAAGGTTACTTGCCACATGTGTTCTGGGGGGTCTCAGCTCTACATCTTGCTGACATCTCTGCCAGGGCCTTTCCCACAGTATATCTTCAACGAAGTCCCCCCCTGGTTTGGCTCTAGAGGTATGAACTCCCTCCTTTGTAGAGAGGCCTGGGCCAGACCCTCTTCCTGGCACAGGATGACAGCTGGCTGATTGATGAAGAGTAGTTTACCTAATCTCTTCTTCCTTCAGAGCTGACTTAAGCACTGTTAATTGCTTCATTTGATGGGTGCGGCTTTTGTTGCTAGAGAGAATAGCAGGGTCACAAAAGGTCTGGGCTCTGATCCTCGTCAGAGACATATGACATTTGTAGATGACCCATAAGCTGCACAAATCTGCTTTTGGACTTCAAAGAATTGTTCTTTTCATACAGAGTACAGTGTATTTTGATGCAAGACTGAAGTATGTAGACCCCAGGGAACTGGAGCTATGCCCTAAGGCAGCCTTTCCCATAGGAGTATAATGGAGAGTCACTACAGTCAAGACAGTAAAGCACACTGACTTCCCTACATGTGTACACCCACATATCAGGCCTATCCCAGGTCACCACCCAACTCTGCACAGTCCCTTCTGTGCCAAGCTGCCCATGTGCAGTTCATGTGCTGCTCACAACAGGAGTCTCCCACATGCAGCCCTCCCGTGTGTGTACAAGTGTTCATGTGCAGCTAGCCAAGTGCCTCTTATCCTTGCTGCATCGCAGTGGCCTTATCTTAAAAGGTGGACACTGGTGGCAAACATGTGCAGTCCATTTTACCATGAGTCACAACAAAAAGGTAAGAACCCTTGTGATCAAAAGTGAAAAACCAAGGTAGAATAGATAGTCAGAACCATCTTCTCATAGTACATATATGTTGAAATCCTTTTTTGTCTTGCACTAGGTAATGTTTACTTTAGCACCAACATTTTGTTCAAGATAGTCAATTTCCCAAAAGGCCCACAACAAACATACTTTCTCATATTTCAATATCTGTCAGCTTCTCAGATAAGCAGAACCTAGCTTTGTTTATGTTGTTTAGGTACTTTGCTGTCATTTCAAGAAGCAGATAGCTAGTAGCAGCGACAAGTGTATTGTGCTTGCGACCTTGACACAAACGGTGGTGTTACGAATGCTTTCTTTGGAATGCCTGAAGATTTGATCTTCTCGACAGACTCTCACTCAATTCTTATATATCATTCTCACCATTATTACGAGAAAAATGAGCCTTGTGATTTGTGATGTAAGATGTGACCAAAAGTGCCATGGGACACAAACAAAACAAAACAACTAAATCCGATTTAACAAGCTACACCTTTGTGGCCCTGTATAGCTTGATAAACCCAGAGTAAAGTAACCCACTGCAAATCACTGTGTTGCATTACTCTGCCCCGGGGGGTTCCGTGGGTGGAGCGTGGGTGTTCCCACACATCCACCCATGGATTTTGGCTCACTCCCAGATTTACCATTACCGGTAGACCTGGGAATGTGTCAAGATGCTACGCCTCCCTTGGTGAGATGCAGCAAGCAAAGATATCTTTATTTCTCCTTGTGTTTTCCTATTTCGTTGTGTGTGCATTCTGCAGCACACATTAACCCCTTCGATGCTGATGACGGTCCCCAGCCGTCATGCATCACGGGGCTCGTGTGCTGATGACGGCTGGGGGCCGTCATAAACCCGCCCACTCGCGATTCCGCCGCACAGGCGCAGAATCGCGGCCGCGCCCGAGGGGTTAAAAGAGGAAAATCCCTCTGAGGATTATTTTTGTGCAGGAAGGTGTCCCTTACATCACAGAGCAGACCTGTCTGCAACACTGACACCCTCGCATCATGGAGCAGAGGTGCCTGTGCTGACTCTAGGCAGGACATTGTGCGCCAGCACAAGAAAAGGATATCAATGTGCCGTATAATGTTATATACGGCCCTTTCCTGCCCTTTCACGCAGTGCAGGAAGGTGGCTTGCTACACTGTGTGAAATATTGATAAATATGCCTCAGAGTGTGTGAATTCTCTTGCACTTTTGTCTAAGGCTATGGTAATGAAAACACAAATGAATGTATGCTTTGAAAGGGCACAAACGCAGAAAATAGGCAAGCCACATGACATAAATGGCCTAGGGACGCGGAGGATATTTTTGCAGCACCTAACTATATTAAACTTATGCTTTTGTGTAGTGATTCTGATCACAAACACCACAGGGAAAACAAACATACACAAAGCACTTAAACACTATTCATTTATGCAGCAAAACTGCAGTTTCTTTTTTTTAATTGATCAGGCTTCAGACTATCTTTAAAAATCTTTGGGCCACTTCACAGAACTAATCTTGGATAAAGTCCTAAACTCACTACTTTTGATATTCACAGAAGGCATTTATTTGTAGTAAAGTTAAGACTCCTACCTTTACTACTGCTAAACTGAGACAAAATCCTGACTTTATGAATTTCGGAATTAACAAAAGGCATTTAGTAGTAGTAAAAATTAAAAGGCATTTAGTAGTAGTAAAGTTAGTATTCCTAACTTTACTACTACTACATGCCTTTTGTGAATACCGAAAGTTGTAAAGTTAGGATTTTGTCTCAGTTTAGTAGTAGTAAAGTTAGGAGTCCTAACTGTACTCACTACTAGGCCAGGACAGAATGTCGATTATGCTAGAGTAGTTGGACTAATTTCGGTAATTCTCCATTTCTCTTTGATCCAGAGTTATCAATAATTATTTGTCTACTCCACCTTGCATAATTGAGAATAATGTGGGGGGAAATCAGATTACAAGAGCACATTTAGCTATCATTAGACCGCTTGTACTTACTATTTGTGTTATGTTGCATTTAGTGCTATTTCTTTGCACAAAATGTACCCTCAAGTCCATTTTGGATTGAAGGGTGCATTTTGGATTAAGAAAATTGAATTAAATGCAGAATTACTTTTCTCGCGTACTTCAAGCTTAATCTCGCAGAATTCTTAGGTAATTCTGTGAGATTACACAACACAGATTTAATCAGAATTACTTCCACCCCTACTTACCACCCCTGTGGAAAGCACTGATGCACTTGCCTACATAGCAATCTTGCAACACCATATTGGGTGTATGTTTATAAGGGTGATATCCTTTCTTTGATCCAATGTGGGTACACTTTCTGTGTCATGTGCGATAACCACTGAGAAGTGATTCTTGTTTAATTTATGTAATGTGGTGGATTTAGAAGTATGACAGGCAGGTCACAATTTATACTCCACTATATTGGTCCGTTTATGTTTATGCTTCCAGTAGGGATAGGTTGGAGGCAGAGATGGTCAGCAGATCATCTTGGATGGACTCAGCTATAATCATCCCTTACATGATTTTCATTTTGAGATTTCAAGCACATGGTCATAATATGTAGTTAGTTGTGATATGCAGTGGTGGCCTACATTAAAGTCCTCCAGTATTTGGTTATTCCTTGCTTGTTCAGGTGAAGATGGGTGGCTTGTATAGATGTGTAAAACTAGTTCAATTTGCATATGCGTAAGTATGGGAAATTTCAGGACAATTACACAAAATTCTGCTTTAATAAGGGCAATGCAACAATGCCATTTTGGACACATTGCTTGCTAGACAAACATAAATGTGGCAAACGACAGCCACACGAGCTCTGTTTACTCGCATTGTTCCTGTGTCCTTGTGCTAAATTCTTTCCACCAAAGTGGTGTAATTGCATAATGTCAGGAATTCGAAGTAAGAAGCTTACAATGAAATTAAGAAAATTTAGTGAGATTATGCCAGACTAATAGAAATTTCACTTGAGCCTAGCAGTTTGTTGCTGTGCACTGGTACAGGACAGGATGAGAAACATAACCTGTGGTGGTTCCCTCTTGCATGAGTATAAATGAGCAGAGGAAGAGAAGGTAATATTATTTCTACTAGTGAGACCCAGGAAGGTCATGTAGGAATTTACGTTACCACTTAATACCCAAACTCGACACAGATCAGTCATTTATGGACACAAAAAGTTGTAAGTGTGTTTGCGGACATGAGGACAGTGTGCTGGTCAGATTGTTGTATATCTGTGGATTATAGATTGCATTTGAGAAATGCTTATTTTTCAAGGTTCTATCTCATGGTTAGAGAATAGTGTAGTTATCTTGCAGCCATGTTTTCACCTTTCTTCTCAACTGTTAATGCTCCTGAATGCTTCAAATCATGGTGTATAGGTCCTGAAGCAAGCGGGTGGCCACTTTGTCATCTGTAAGTTTTAGGGCATCCCTTATGAATACGAGGGTGGTGCCTATACCCAGTCTGAATACAGATTGTTGGTCAGACATTGGATTTTTCCTCAGTAACTAAAGAAAACTGAGTGTTATCTCAAATATTTTACCTAGGTTTGGCCAATAGATATTGGTTTTCTGGTTCCAATGGGTTGAGTTTCTCCTTCTTGAGCAGTAGTCTGATGTGCAAGGTTTTTTAACTCAGGTGGGAAAGAACCACACTCCAAGTACTTGTTGAGTAAGCTTCAGGCAACCACCCCGGTGCAGGTTGTATAAAAGATATCTTTAAAGATGTTTAGAGGTGCTGAGTCTGAAGAGATCGCAACTGTCTGGCTGCCCTAAAAGTTTTGTGAACGTATTTGTTTTAGACAGTTTATGAGTCATGTATGGGGAGTGTAAGATATGTTATCATTAGGTAATTTTCTTTCTTTTCAATCTTTCAGATCAATTCCATGGAGATTTTGTCACAAAAAGTTTCCGATAGTGGGGTTTCTGCATTTTGGAACTCTGGATTGTGGAATTTTGGTAGCATCTGGTGAGGTACATTATATGGGTAGTCCTCTTCAATTATGTATACAGAGTAATTTGTATTGATATCGTTCAGATGGCAGTGTGAAGGCTCTGTTATACTGGCATAATCTAAAGTTGTCTTTTCTGTCCCTTGATGCCCTCCACTTGCATTGTAGAATGCTGAGTTGTATTTCCATTCTTTTTATGTTTTCATTAATCCATGTGGTTCTCTTCTTGTTGTTAACCATGTATATGGTCATTATCAGTGCCCGGTAGGCCTGTTCAGTAGAGAAGGCACTGTATGTCTTAAGGTCATACATTTATTTTGGTTCTTTTGTGCTGGGATTTGAGTGTTTTGAGGTCTATTTTGTCAAATGTTGGTATGTGCATTTACCGTTGGTGGGTCTAGTCATTTCTGAAGTGTTTTTATTGATGGATATGCTGACCATGAAGTTAACAACTTTGTGATGACTCAAGGTTATTGGGGTGTTGTGGTCATTGTGATATGTCCCAGGGGGACAGATATGACATTCAATGTGTGTCTAGTGCAATTAGCTGGCCCAAAACATTTTGTTGGAGACCTTATCGTTGGATGCGATTGCTGTGTTTTTGCTTTTCAGAATAGATGTTGAAGTCTCCTATAATGTAGAGGTTTGGGTGGTACAGAAAAGTCTTGGTCACTGTATCCAGTAAGACATCTTTAAAGTTTGCTTTGCTGGGTGGTGGTCTATTGATCAGGAACAAGGAACAAGCTAGAGCTGGTGACATCTTGCCAAAATGGATTTACCCTCACTGAAGTTTTTGATGAGTTATTTTTTGTGCTTTTCTATGGATAATTGCTAGGCCTACTATTTTACCAATATTCATATATTAAGGTGGGACAACTTTGTGGAATGAGGGAGTGGAGTCTTCCCTGAGCCATGTTTCTATGATGAATGTGAGGTCTTGCACATCGTATATGTTGAAGCAGATTTTGTTCGTTGACCGTGTATTAAAAAGATTATTATTTCTTTGCTCCCTCTGCTAGGCAAATTCTAGAAAGCTATATCAACAAACAGCTGGTGACGTTCTTAGAAGAGCACAAGATCTTAGACCCTCATAATTGGGTTTCAGAGTGTTTTACAGTGCAGATATCGCACTAGTGGCAATCACTGACACCATCAGACTATCACTAAATCCAGGTACCCCAGTTACGTTCGTACGACTGAATCTATCTGTGGCCTTTGATATGGTTTGTCTGATAGACACCGCCAGCCATGTTAGAGCTTTTCCACCGCGGTCGGAAGGCGACCGCGGCGGAAAAGCTGCGGACCGATTTTGAGACCCACCGCCATCCTAATTTGGCGGTGGGTCTTTTGTGCCTCCCCAGCGGTTTTCCCGCATCCTCCGGGCCGGCGGTGGCTTCCGCCGGCCCGGAGGATGTGGGAAAACCGCAATCCTAATCGGCCCCATGGTGGTGAAAATTTTTCGTCTAAAGATCAACCAAACCGTTTCCATGCAAGGCCACGTCAATACTACCTGTGGCACCTGCTTTGCCACAATGCAGTTTTTAAGGAAAGTTTTTCTGAAGCTCCAACCCAACTCTAGGAAGTCTATAGTCCAGGCACTAATCACCAGTTGGCTAGACTATGGGAATGCACTATTAGTGGCAGCAAATGTCAGTTTGTTGCCCAAACTGCAAGATGAGCAGACTACAGCTCCTCGGCCTATTTGAAAACTGCCCCCCTCGCTCTTCTGTCAATCATATTCTGAAAACCTTGCATTGACTTCCCATTTAAAAATGGACAATCTTTAAACTATGCTGCCTAACCCATAAGGCACTAAATAGGACCATTCCTGCGTATCTGTACTTCAGACTCCATCACTATTAGCTCACTAGCCTGATTAAGTATACAAAAAAAAACTTTTTAAGATTCCACATATTTGTACCTCCAGATATGGTGTTAGATAATTTTCTTATTTGGCCCCATTCCACTGGAACAAACTGCCCCCCTCATTCGTACCTGTTCCAAATTTGTGGCGTTCAAGAAGTTGTTAAAAAAATGGATATCCTGAAAAGTACACTCTGTCCTGAATAGCAAAGTGCAGAGTTACTCTCTTTGGAGTGAGTCGTGCACTATACCAAGTGCATGTTTTCTCAAAGCATATTGTGCTTGATAATATACCCTTTTAAGCCTCTAAATCTATTCTAGCTCCGATAGTTTAACTACTCAATATAAGACTGTACACAATAATATGAATCACTCACTATAAGTGTGGGTAATTCTGGATCGGTTATCTCTAACGCCAGAATTAGATTTTTCAGTTCAGCCAGCTGTGCTGTGCAAAAACCTAGCTACTGCGTAAATGTTTTTAGAGGTTGAAAAATGTCATCCTTCATTTGACCCTTTACCAAGTGGTGGAGTATTGCTGCTAAGGCTGGAATGGGAGTTATGACAATGATGTATTTCTCCAGAGCCAATGATCTTTCTTTCACTTCAGTTGCCTTTACTGCCATCAGAATTTTTTCTGTTGGTCCAAAACACATTTCTCCATTGGTACATAAGTGCGATTTATATGCAATTGGTACTGTGTCACCCTCATTGAAAGATACATATGTGTATTCCGTGGTCCCTGCAATTATAGGGATGGCCAAGTTTGTGGTGTTGACACTGGTGTGAGTAATTTTAAAGCTAACATGTCAGCTTATACTGAACGCAAGATCTTTGTATTCTCTGGTGTCTTATGTCTACCGGTATTACATGTTTAATGAATGAAATGAATGAAATGAATGAATAAAAAGACATTTATAGAGTGCATGGCTACCCGGGAGTGTCCCAGCGCTGAGGTCCAACACGGATGGAGAACGAAGCTCAAAGAAACAGCAGAGTCTTGAGATGTTTACGGAAGGTCAGGTGATTGGTGGTTGTGTGCAGGTAGAGTGGCAGGGAGTTCCAGAGCTTGGCGGCATTGTAGGAGAAAAGCCGTCCGCCGCTTCTGGCCTTCTTTATTCTGGGGACTTCAGCCAAGTGCAGTTCATCTGACCGAAGTTTTCTGTTTGCTCTGTATGGGTGGATCAATGTTGAATTGATGGAGGGGCCGGTCCCTGACAACGTTTGGTGCGCAATGCATAGAGTTTTAAATCTGATGCTTTCTTGCACTGGGAGCCAGTGGAGGGAGCGAATTGAGGGTTTTGCTGATTGTCTATTGGGTGCTCCTGTCAGGAGTCTGGCGGCGCTGTTATGGACTAGCTGGAGTTTGCAGATGACTGAGGCGGGAGCGCCCAGGTATAGTGCGTTCCCGTAATCCAGTCTGGAGAGTATGAGGGATTGTACCAGTACCTTTTTTGCTAGGGGAGTGAGAAGAGGGAGGATTTTGCGGACCATTTTGAGTAGGCCAAAGCAGGTCGCTGCTGTCTTCCTGGCCTGTGTCCTGAAATTGAATTCCTGATCCAGCCAGATGCCCAGGCTCTTGATCTCCGATTTTGGAGCCGGAGGGGGGGATCCATGCCCGTGGGCCACATTAGGCTGGGGTTAAAGCTAAGAGGATTGCCCAGTACCATGATCTCAGTTTTTCCGCCGTTCAATTTAAGCTGGGATGTATCCATTCACCTCGAGATGTTTTCTAGGCAGGTGTGCAGGTTGTTGGTTTTGGGGTCTGCCTAGTTGAGCGCGACCACCAATTGCGTGTCATCCGCATAGGTCACTATGCGGATATTAGAGGGGGCTTCTATGGCTTCTAGTGGGTCACAATATACGTTAAAAAGGGTTGGGCTAAGCGAGGACCCCTGGGGGACCCCGCTAGTAAGGGGGGTGGGTTTGGATAGTGTATTCTCCTCAAAGATCTGGAAGGTTCTTCCCTCTAAGAAGGAGCGCAGCCATTGAAGTACAGTGCCTGTGACTCCTATATTCCTCAAACGATAGATTAGGGGCATATGGTTCACCGTATCGAACGCTGCGCTTAGATCGAGGAGAATGATAGCTGTAGAGCCACCCGAATCTAGTATGTTTCTGCTTTCTTCCACTACTGCCAGCAGGGCCGTTTCGGTGCTCTGGCGAGGACGGAACCCAGTTTTGGAGGAGTGGAGCAGGTTGTGATTTTCAAGGAATTCAGAGAGGATTTGGTTGACATATTTTTCAGTGATTTTACTTATTTACTTATTTACTTATTTTACTTATTTACTTATCTCTCCGGTAGGAGAGATATTGGCCAGTAATTGCCTAGCTCTTCTGGGTCATGGTTCGGTTTTTTAAGTAAGGCGTTGACCATGGCCCTTTTCCAGCTATTGGGGACCTTTCCTGTAGCTAGTGATGTGTTGATCAGGTTGATCATGCTGTGGGCTAAGGTGGCCACTGCTTGTTTCATGATGTTGAGTGGTGCTGGGTCAGTTGGAGATCCGCTCTTGACCGAGGAGAGCAGAGTAAGCAGGGTTTCCGGAGACGGGGGGGGGGGGGGAGGCCTCTAAAGTGGGTACAGGATTTAAGAATCTTGCTAATTTATTGCACCTTTGGCCAGATGGATCAGGGACGGTGCGGGGGGGAGGGTGTTTTAAGTATTTTTTTAATGATAGTAAAGGTTTCTCTGGGTGAGTTGAGGGCGGTTAGGATCTTGTCCTCATAATAAGCGACTTGGGCTTTTTTAGTTTCTGCCTTATAAGTGCGGATGGCAGCTCTGTTTTCTGCTCTTTCGGTGGGAAGGAATTCTTTCCTCCTTAGCCTTTCTTTGATCTTGCATTGCTGTTTTAAACCCACAGGTTGAGGGAGAACCAAGGTGAATTGTGGGGCCCGCCAGACTTTTTTATTCTGGACTTTGGAAGGACTGAATCGAGTGATTGCTCTATCCAGTTTGAGAAGGCTTCGTTGGCTATTAAAGGACAGGGGTTGGGTCTGGGTTTGGTACTTTCAAGTTCTTGGATCCATTTTGTTAAGGGGAGTTTGTACCAGGGGCGGCCAATGGTCCATGTGGGTTGAGGGGGGTATGTTGCGTTGTGGAGACTAGGAGAGGGCGACCAAAAAGTGGTCTGACCATGGGAGGGTGGTGGGGTCAGATCCGTGTAGGTCCTCTAGACTTGAGAACACCGAGTCTAGGAGCTGACCTTTCGCATGGGTAGCGTGTGTGATTTTTTGGATCAGTTGGAGGGCTGAGATCATTAGCGTTGGTTGCTTGTGCATCGTCAAAGTGGAGATTAAAGTCTCCTAGGAGCGTGAAGTTAGGCGCTGAGCTGGCTAGGTTTGCTACGGCCTCCAATAGAGATTGGCTGAAGGATCCTATCGCTCCAGGTGGGCGATAGATGAGGATGCCTGAGAACGATAGGAAGGGTGAGAATTCGAAGATAAAGTTGGCATTTTCGCAATCTGCGATTGGGTTTCCGAGCAATCGGCAAGTGAATCGATCCTTGTGGATAATGGCTGTCCCACCCCCTTTGCCTGTAGTGCGGTCGACCCTCTGTACTACAAAGCCCTGAGGAAGTGCTTGGATGATGTTGGGGTCGGAGCAGGTGTTATGCCAAGTTTCAGTGATAAACAGCACATCAGGGTCTGAGTCTTTGAGAAGCATCCAGATCTTTGCTGTGTGTTTGGGGAGTGATTTTCAGTTCAATAGAAGAATTCTGATTTGTTGGAGGAGGATGGTAGAATCTGGCCTGTTGGGAGAGAATTTATGCTGGCAATGTGGACGGTGTTCCGGAAGGATGAAGTGGGTGCAAGAAGTTCCCAGGGGTAAACTGTCTGAGCTGGGTGTTGGAATAATGGTATTGATTGGGGATGAAGATGCAGAGTTTCTGGCCCCTGGGCCTGGTCCGGCGTGGACAGGCACAGACGGGCGCAAACGGGAGCAGACGGGCGCAGGCGGGCTTTTCTTTGGCACGCTTTCAGAGAGCCAGCGGCGCATCCGCTGCGCGGTCGCGTTATCACGCGTTTTTGTAGCGGGACAGGGAGACTCCTGGGTCCAGCAACTAGACTGCTGACCTGCCTCTCACGATGCAAAAGTGCGGAATGTGCCCCCTATGAGCCCCGGAGCATTGAACATAGCTCTGTCCCCACAACAACACAGTAAAACAGGTATTTTCTGCACACACAAATAAAATGATTTTTTAAATTTAAAGGTCAGAGATATTTATCAAATGGTTGACCAGGAGACTCATTCTACGTACTCGAGTGATCCGCCTCCGGTCCGAATTAGTGAGCAGATTCATGATAGAGGGACTAAAATGCCCTTCTGGTGTGGTCACCGTGGTCACAAGTCACTGAAGCACCTCTTCACTGAGAATAAGGAAGATAGATATGAGATGACGAAAAATAATGTTGAAGTGGCACTTTATTCGTTAAGTCATAGGTAGATCAGAAAATACATTTATCATTTCATTTAGCTGGTGCAAAAACCATTGAAACCCTGACTCCACTCCGTCAGGAATAAAACACAGGTTCACATTTATAATGCGCAAGAGCCTAGAAGGCAGGCTGGAGCAAGGATCTATTAAAAGGCACAATTGAAATCAGTTAGAGAATAAAAATACAGAACATATTCTAAAATGTTCTAGCACCTAGAGGACAAACCTTACTAGAGGAAACTAGCCATGCAAGATTTACCAATTTAAGAGACCTTAAATGCAACGAATTGGGTTTGGATGAAAAACACAGAGAACAATAAGAAAGATTAAAAAAGGCAAAAAAGATATCTAGATTGGGAGGTACCACCTGTTAATAGGCCTTGAAGTCCCAGATCAGATAAACGGCCGGCCGGAGAACCCAGGCTTGTGTTAGACACAGCAGGAGGGCTGTGATCTCTAAGTGGGGTATTGGACCTATTATACCTGTTCAATGCAGAACTATTAAACCGCATTGATGTATGATCTGGTCCAGGTGGTTGACCACACTTCCTAGGACACAGACGTGGTCAGGTGTCTTGGCGGGTGGTTGGCCATGCTTGACCGCAAAATATAAACAAAGAAGATTTGTAGCGTAGATATCTCTAAAAATATATATGAGACCGGAATTTTAAAAACAGGTGCTACCATTGCAAGATGCTTCGTGGTTTAATTTGAGCGAGCTTGGAACATTTCAAAATGAAAATTAAGCAATGGTCAAATATGTACCAACTGGTCTTGTGTATGTTCGTGCGCTAGTCTTGCAATTGTGGAAAGTTTCTGTTCTGTGGTTGCCCAAGCTACCTCGTCGTGTTCAGCACAAAAGAAATGCATGTTTAAGAACATCGGACGTAGTATATTTTACTATCAAAAAGGTGGTAACATGGGGCAGTGGGCTTTCTGGCTTGGACCCGTTATGGGGTGACAATAAGGATATGTGGCCTACCACTTATTGGTTGTTTATGATAAAAATGGTCAAAATAGCACATTTCCAGATTTTCATCTGGCAGGGCCTACATGGGACCTTCATTCTATATGGTCGAGCAAAAATGCTAGGTTGGGAATTTAGATATTAGACGTGAACCTCCAACATTCATCTTATGCTTAATCAGTCCCAGTCTTCAACCTTTGATATGGTCAAGTCAAAGGCAGTGCTAAACAAGATAGTTTCTAGAAAGAAATAGATAAAAATGTGACTGCACCTCATCAGGATTGCCCCAATGTTGTTCCCCCTCAGCATATTTTATGTGCTCTCACAAGTGCTACTTTTCAACTGTTTTGCCAAGGGTACCTATCTTGTCTCCGGTATACTTTTTCATCATGTTGGAAGCTTTCTATTCTTTTTTTGTTTTGTTACCCTTCTTGATGACAGTTCGGGCTCTGCTCAGTCTTTGGTTTACTAACACTTCAATGATGTACCTTCTCTACACATATTGAAGCTTAACGTGTCAGGATAGTCCATGACATACCCCTACAGTGTTAGAGGTCTCTGCATTGTATAATTACACTATATGTTGTGGATGAACTGTTGAAGACCTCCTATTTTTCCGGCTGGTACAAATTCCCAATTATGATGAAAACATTAAGAAAAATGATTGGAAAAATGTCAGGATTTCCCCAGTGAAGACTGAAGTCCCCAAGGAAAGTTTTACTGTCACAACAATTATTGATTAGGCATTGAGCTCCGTGCACACGTAGATAAAGGTACATTATCACCAGTATGGTGATGAATGATGTTTATTGTTATAGGGAGAGTCTGTTACGAGTTAGGATCTCGAGTCAAACACTGAAAGGAGTAAATTAATCAATAAGGGCCTGATTCACAGAACTAACTTAAGACAAAATCCCAAACTTACTACTTTTGGTATTCACAGAAGGCATTTAGTATTAGTAAAGTTAGGATTTTGTCTTAACTTTCTCTTAAGTCTGTCTTAAATCTGTCTTAAGTCTGTCCTAAGTTTGTCTTAAATTTGTCTTAAGTCTGTCTTAAATCTGTCTTAAGACTGTCTTAAGTCAAACTTAAGACCGTCTTAAGTCAAACTTAAGTCAAACTTAAGACAAAATTCTAACTTTACTACTACTAAATGCCTTCTGTGAATACCAAACGTAGTAAGTTTAGGATTTTGTCTTAAGTTAGTTCTGTGAATCGGGCCCAGAGTACTTTGCACTTAAGAGCTTTTGTTATAAGTAGGACAGCCCTTCTCCAAAGCCTACCTTGAAAATCACATCAAGTGATGAAGTACTCCAGAGGGTGCTGTAGGTCCATGGCATTGTAGGAAAAGTTATTGAACCGGTTTTCCATGAGTACTAATAAATCAAGATTGTAATGGATAATCGTGTCAGCGATCTCCAGTCTGCACTTCACTCCTGATCTAAAATTATATTTGTTGGTGTTATGTTTTCACAATTTTTTGTGAACTTGACCTGGACAGAACATTTATGGCCCTCACACAATTCAGGGTATGCACTGACCAACTTGAGTAGAGTGAATGATGAGTTGTGACACACATCACTCTCACCTAATTTGGACCTATACATTTATCCCACACTCCAGGTACATTTCTAAAGCCTTCATTCATGCTTGAGGTATTTGTGAGCTGTACATCCTTTAAAATATGTATAATCTACAGCATCATTTTTAAAGTTACTAACCAGATATCACAGTTGTTTGACATCTGCTTCATCTGCCCTCTCTTGCCTCATCCACAGTGCTTTTCATCTCCTTCGTGTGCAGTGATTCGGCCGCCGCTCTTCCACCCAAGCTTTTTCTGCACTATTGTTCACCCTCACTACTCTCCTAATGTAACCTCATAAATCCTCATATGCTTTGCATCATCAGCCCTCTCCTTTCATATTTCAGTAAATTGTACTACACCGCCCAGCTTTCTTTGTATTAACACCAAATTACTGTTTACGAAAAAATTATATCTTTCCAAACGAAAAAAGTAAGATTGCACTGTTTAAGAAAAAAGTTACCCTTTTCACATATATCTTTTAAAGAAATCTATATATATATATATACACACACACACACACACACACACACATATATATATATATGCAAAAAAAGAAGATGAAGCAGAGAACTCTGGGTAGTTCTCAAGTTTAGGTTGAAAACAGCTCCAGTATAGAGTACTTTCAACACCAGCGACACTCTAAATTTGCTCACCTCAAATGTCTGCTTTTCTATCAAAGTCTTTAGCCGTAGGATTTGCACAGTGCCATCCACGCCGAGATAGAAAGGGACAACATCTTTAAGCATAGGATTAGCACAGTGCAGTACCGAGCTGTAAAGTGGCCAAAGGCTTTTACCACTCCAGGCAATGTATTATAGCTTTAGATTGGTAAAATACCATCCAAGCCAACCTGAAATGAATGAAAGCAACCCCTGACACGTGTTTCACTCTCATTAGAGCTCTTCAGAGAGGTATAGCTTTGTCCAAAAACAAGGTAGCACCCAGTATAATATATATATATATTCCCTGGTGTAAAATAATGTACAGTTTTGTATACTGTGCGCTTTACAAAATACACCACATTTGCATTTTTTTTACATTGTATACAGATTCAATTGCAGAATTTTTTTTTAGTATTTATTCATTTCAGGAAATCTCGATTTTAAAATGTAAGCAAATGAACAAAGTTGTTTAATGTACAAGTACACTTTATAAATGTGGTTAATAAAAGTATCACATTTTTCTAATTACATCTGGACAACACCTTACATTAAGACAATTATTTGATATTCAATTATTCATTTCGGAAAATATGCATCACTATAACAACTACAAACCCATTTATTCAATCAGTGTATTTACACAATTAAATCACTCTTTCACAACACATTTTAAACACATTCACATATTAATCCACTTATAAAAATGTAACAATAACACACCTTAAAATACTATGGTAGTTGCTCATATCACACTTCTTAACTATTGAAAGCACACAATATACAACAACAAAACCAACAGCTCATCACTCACTTATTAATGGTGAGACCTATTGTCTTTGTCAGAGCTTGTGTTTACTCATCATCCAGATGAGAGGCAGCTCTTGCAGTGTTTCTCATTGTGACATGCACTCTTCTCCAGTACACCACAGGGACATTGTGAGCTGGCAGACACAGACTGCTGTCTTTGTGGGATATAACCAGCAAAGGCAGCTGTTAATTAGCTGTTCTGGTCTGATTGTTTTACTCCATATTAGAACATTGGAATGTTGGGAGCTCCATTGAAAACAATGGAGTGCTCCGGGCTTATAATGGCTGGTATAAGCCCGGAGCTCCAACATTCCAATGTTTCTTTGTCCACAGCTCTGGCTGTAAACAAAGGCTTCAGGGAGCCTGAGGGGATTCTGATCCACTCACGCTCCCATAAGGATTTGTTCTTTTTTGTTAGAACATTCTGCCCTCTAGTGGCAGAATATTCTAATAGCCTTATAGCCCTTCGTAGCCGGGCTATACCGGCTATTAAAGTCCCTCTTCCTTGTTAAAGGCCCTTGCCTTCGGCTCAGGCCTTTAACGCTGGAGAGGGCCTTTAATAGCCGGTATAGCCCTCTACGGCGGGCTACAAAGGCTATATTAAGGCTCTATGAGTTGATAAAGGCACTGAACCCTCATCATGAGCTCCTGCCAGAGGATAGGGCTTATAACGAGAGTTAGGACTGTAATGCGTTTAGAACATTCCACCGTCTGAAAATGTTCTAAACTTAAATAAGGAGAATCTGACACTGAACACTGAAAGACAAACATGGAATGTTAGAGCAGAAGGTTTATACTAGCCAGTACTGGACTCGAGCCATTCCATAATGGAGCTTCTAACATTCCAATGTTCTAAAGTGTGTTAATGCCCTTCACAATGATTGTGATGTCTCCAACATCCACCCTCTCGCCTACTCCTATCAAAAGTCAATAGTGTACTGCAGGAGTGTTTCAGCCGGGTACCTGCATCATAATATATGTGCTGAACTCCCTACAACCTTATTAAATACCCCACTATCAGCATTCCAATTGTTGGACGAAACATCTCAAATTGTCTGACACACCCAATTGATCTTTTTTTTATATTCAGGGATTACGTTTGCATTTACTAAACAGTATTATTCCTTGGATTTGAATTAAGGTTGGCTGAGCATTATTTCCATATGGGTTTCATTTCAGTGTCCATGATTTTGGAATAATGTGTCCATCAATTCCAGCAGAGTATAAGCAGTTTAAGACACCCATGGTTTCATGTGTTTCCGTACAGGTATGGGCGCCGTACGATGCTCCTGGTAACATCTGTATTCGCATTGCTGTCCGGGATGGCCGCTGCAGCATCTGTAAATTATCCAATGTTTGCAGTCTTCAGGTCTCTTCTGGGTTTATGGATTTCAGGATTTCCTATGATCACGACTGCATTAGGTAAGTAATGTGAGCAGAATGTTTTTTACCACCCATCAGCAGTGTCCCACATTCATGGATTATGACCTTTTGAGAACCATTGGTTGCTTGGTGCTAGGGGCTAATTTGGGGATAAATATGAGCTGAATGAAAAGTTCTTTTTCCAGCTCTTCATACTTCTCGCAAAGCACTTTTGATTCCTACACAATTCCTTCACCCTATTGCTCTTCCCTCATCTCTTCAGCCCTACTTTTGTCTTCCCTGTTCTTCAAATTTTCTTTTTACACTTGTTTCTCTCCATTAGCTCCCGCCTAGCCAGTATTCCTTTGTTCTACTCTTTGCAAGGGTTTAGACTATTTGCAAGCATTCCTCCCATCAACTTCTATTTGTTTGATATAAGCCCCTTAGTGGCGAAAAGTGGATCCACACTGCAGGATAGAAGGTATAGCTATTTATGAGGTGTAATGAGGCCCAAACTGATCTGGGGTTGCTTGTGCTCCCTTCTGAAGGGACCATCAACTGGTATTCTGGGATGGACCATTCCCATAAGAAGCAGGATTGGTACTAATCTTCACAAGGTGGGCCTCAGAGTGGAGTGGCACAGTGGGTGAAAAATGATCAGTTGAAAAGCTACCCAGAACAATTGACAGTAGTTAGACTATTTGCAAGCATTCCCCCATCCCCTGTTGTGTGTTTGATGCATTTTAAGGAACCCTACATGCCTAATCTTTAGCAGTAAGGTATTGCTGTTTTATCTGAACTTCATCTAACCAATAACTTGGCCGGTATCCAATGTAGGAGAGTCATGAATTGAATCTTTAGCGCCAAGACGCCCTCGGGCATATGTTCGCGCTCTATAAATCTCATAAATAAATAAATAAATAAATATGTTTCCAGTCTTAAGACTGTCTTTGAGGAGTGACTAAATCAGACCCTCCAGGATATAGCGGCATGGATTCGCAAATTTAGCGGTACAAATATGGAAATTTAGCAGCACAAATATGGAAATTTAGCGGCACAAATATGGAAATTTAGCAGCACACATATGGAAATTTAGCGGCACAAATATGGAAATTTAGCGGCACAAATATGGAAATTTAGCAGCACAAATATGGAAATTTAGCGGCACAAATATGGAAATTTAGCAGCACAAATATGAAAATTTAGCGGCACAAATATGGAAATTTAGCGGCACATATATGGAAATTTAGCAGCACAAATATGGAAATTTAGCGGCATTTCAGCGGCACTTTATTTTACTCATAAACATTCATTTTCAGCCTAAAATCAATGGAAACTGTTTTAGCAGAGTATTGCACTTTGATTAGGCAATCTGGAATATGGAATAGAGGAAGCAGCCCACAGGTGAAGGCTGTTATCCCTTGGAATTGCAATTCTTCATCTGCCAGATGGGCTAAACAGAAGGTCTAACATTTTGTGTCACATTTTGTGATGTCAATTCCTGTGAGGTCATGGGTCTTGATGCCACTTCCTGTGAGGCGACGTGCCATGTCGCGCTCAATGTTGTCACTCAATGTGAAGTCACGCGCTATGCTGCCTAACTTGGTTAGACCCCCCCACTTCTGTTTTTTAGGACCTGTGCCCTCTTAAGAAGTGAAATAAAGACAAAATAAGACAACAGGCCTCCTCCATCCGTGTACCCAGAATCGTGGAGAACATCCCTGTCTCCATCAGGGCCGCCCCAACGCGGATGCAATGCAGGAATTGATTGACAGGCACTCACCCACACCTGACCCCCCCCCTGCATGTCTGGTTTCTGCCCCCAAAGCTCTCCTGCTTCCGAAGTCATGGCTCCTGCCTGGGATCCGAGGGGCAGGCGCAGAGTACAAATGATGCGGAAGTGAGTCCTGTTCCTAGGGAGGGCCGTGCCAGGGCTTAGAAGCCCTGCTGCGAGTCTAGACTGCGAACGGCCCCCCTCCCCCGTGCAACTCACGACACCCACAACGAGGCGCTTCACAGGTCGTAACCAGGGGGCCCGGCCTGGAAAGGATAAAAAGAATGCGGCCCCCCCTTCCAGCCATAAAAGAAAAATATGCCCCTAATGGGAGGACCCAGGGGGTTGGCTTCTCGTGCAATGACACACACCGACCCCAAAACCACCGCAAGCCGCTGACACCTGCCAGAGCCGAGGATAACAGGCGGGGGCGTGAAAAACAAAGCCTCATTAACAAGTGAAAGGTCTTTTAATGACCTGTGAAGTACTCGGGTGCTAATGCAATGCCCACCCCTAACTAGGGGGAAGCACCTCCGAGCACTACGTGGGGTGACCGGGTAGGTCTTATTCCATAAGTGAGTTTAATCCAGACATTGTGGTTTTCTTTGGAACTTCTTTATTCATTAAACGAATTCAACCTTCATGGTTTAATAAGTCAACATTGAGTTGTTGTTTTAAAGAGTGATGGCATAGTTATAACCAATCCCAATGCATTTCGGGCTCCGCCCTTCTTCAGGGGATGGCTCTACAAACGGAAAATGAAAGAATCGTGGTATCGGTACATATTCAAAATTACAATGTTAGTTAACGGGTGCACGGAGATATACATGGTGCATGAAAAAATAGGTGCGCGATAACGTCGTGAGTTATAAGAATGTGGTCAGAAAACACCAAGGTTGTAAGGTGTACACAAGCTACTCGTTGCAAAAATAAACCGTCTGTGAGGAAGCCAAGGGTGTTCACAAGCATTAGCGCGGACTCAAATATAGACGGGTGATTAAATTAAAAGTGTGCGTGAACAGTAACCAACAGGTCCTGCACACAAAGCATGAAGCCGAAAATGTGGCCATAACCGTAAAGCGGTATAAGAGGCTGCGGGGTGCTCATAAAGTACTCACGTTCAGGACAACTATGCAGGGACTCCGGGGAGTTCCGACGGGTAGTGGTGAAACAAACACCGGGTGTGATCGCGGTGATATTATGAAGAGTGAAACTAAACATAGAAGAGGGTGCGATAAATAACCAGGTCGTGAAGCTACAACGGGTGAATGTGGGCGCCATCTTAGAATGGTTGCAAAACTATAGGTGAAATTCAGAATAGGTGCAAAAGCTAAATTGAAAAGGGGTAATCCAAAGTAAATGAGGTAATGAAATAAAGTGGTAGTGTAATATCATGCACATGCACAATTTATAATCACAAATAACATTGAAATTCCATCCTGTCGTTAAGACCATACGGTATCATGGTGGACATGAAGCGGATCCAGAAATGTTCGCGTTTCAACAGAGTGTTTTTGTTGTTCGTGGTCACCTGTACTTGCTCAAGTATTTGGAACTTTAGTTGGGCCACATTGTGTCTGTTTTCTTGAAAGTGTGTGGCAACACTGGATTTCAAGTTGTTGGTCCTGATGTTGCTCTTTTGCTCAAGAATGCGAACACGTATCTTCCTTTCGGTGTGGCCGATATAACATTTGCCACACGGGCATTTGAGTAGATAAATGACATTGCTGCTGTTGCACATTGCATTCACACGTAATTTTATGGGGTGACCTTTGAGTGGGTGATTGGTGGTATTCCCAGTGATGCAGTTGTTGCAGTTACTGCAATTGTAACAGGGCCGTAGGCCAGTGTAGGTAGTTTGGGTGGTTGATGTTTTGTCTCTGGTAAGAATCTCTTTCAGGTTGCGGCCTCTGGTAAAGGCAAACATGGGTGGTTGGTTGAATAATCCTTGGAAGTCAGGTTCCATAGTTAAGATTGGCCAGTGCTTGCGTATGATGTGCTGGAAAGTTTTTGAGAGGATCGAGTACTTGGAGACCACGACAATGCGGTTGGACTTAACCTTGGGTTTGGGGAGTAGGAGGGTACTCCTATTAATTGCTTCACTTCTCACCATGGCCATGTCAAGGATCGGTGGCGGATAGCCACGTGCTTTAAGCTTATCCAACAATTTCCTCATTTCTTGTTTGCTGTCCTGTGATCTTGAAACTATGCGTTTTACCCGTAGAGCTTGGGCAAACGGTAGGTTGTTCTTCAATTGCCAAGGGTGAAAACTTGTGTAGTGCAACGTGGAGTTGCGGTCTGTGGGTTTACGATATAAACTCGTGTGCCATTGATCTTGTTCTTTGTGTATCTCCACATCAAGGTAGTGTACACAGCTCTCATTAAAGTCCCATGTAAATTGTATTCTGTCGTTGATGTTATTCCATGTCTGAAGAAATTCAACTAAGGATTCAGCTGGACCGCCCCATAATAGAAAAATGTCATCGATGTAACGCAAGTAGAGCTTGCCATGTTCATGCCATTTAGTCTGATTCGTGATGTATGTTTCCTCAAAGTGCTTCATGAAGATATTCGCGTAGCAGGGAGCTGCGCAATTTCCCATGGCCGTACCATTTAGTTGGTGTATCCATTTGTCGTGTATTGAAAAGTAGCTATGGTAAAGTGTAAATATGGTCAATTCCATTAAAAACACTTTCAGGTCCTGATCCAATTCGGATGTCATAAGGGCATGTTCCACAGCTTCAATGCCCCAGTCGTGGGGAATGGAGGTGTATAGGGCACAGACATCTACTGTGCACATGATCAACGTGGAGTCTTTTAGTTCATCCATAGTGGGTGTTAATTTCAATAAAAAGTCTGTGGTATCTCGTACATGTGATTTGGTGCTCAGAACAAACGGTTGAAGATATTTGTCTAAAAATTTGCCGGGCTTCTCGTGTACACTGCCCTTGGTGGATACAATGGGGCGGAATGGAGGTCTGGTAGGATGCTTATGAATTTTCGGTAGCATGTGTAACACGGGGGGTTTCGGATTGTTGGGTGTCAGATAACGTCGTGTTTTGTCATCAATCGTACCATTGTTAAAAGCCTGATTGATAATTTGGACCAAATTCTTGGTATATTCAACAGTGGGGTCCCCAGGTAGGACATCGTAGAGATTAGTATCCATGATGTGCATCTCAATTTGTTCCTCATAGAAACTGGTGTCCATAACAACCAGTGCACCACCTTTGTCTGCATTCTGGCAAGTGATTTGAGGGTTGTTGGCTAACTGTTGCAGGATGTTTCTCTCTTTGCAGGTAACATTTCCGTGTTTTATGGGACGTTGGAATGGCAATTTGGAGATTTCCTGTTTGACCAAGCTCTCAAATGAGTTTATAATCTTGTGGCTGGAAGGAGCCATAAATGTACTGTGGGGACGGAGTCCTCTGAGCATGTCATCCGTTTGGGGTGGTGCAGGGCACACATTCTGAAAGAAGTGTCTCAACCTCATGTTGCGTAGCAGTTTGAACTTGCTGACTTCCAGCTCAAGTGTGTTGGTACGGGTTGTAGGGACAAAGGATTGTCCCTTCTGAAGGGTTGCAATTTCTTCACTGGACAGAGGTGTCGTGGAAATGTTGATAACTAGATTTTCTTCCATTATCATCTTATTTTTCTGTTGCGCTTGTTCTTGCCGATCGGCGGTGTCTGTTCTTTTTCTGTTACCACGGCGGGTCTTGCCCCCCCGGGGTCGGCTTGTAAGTCCTGGCCTGGTTCTAAAAAATGCACCGCAGGTTGAACTGATGTGCTTGGTGTTTGAGGTTCGGAGGTAGGAGTGGTACGTGTTTGTCGTTGTCGATTTTCATCTTCAGAGGACGATGTTTCGGCGCCTGAGAATGGGTTATACGGTTTGTTGGTGCGTCGGCGGGCGTACACCTCTGCCCAGGTGTACACCTCGCCGAGCTTGTAGTCGATGGTGTCTCTCTTGAATTTCCGGAATTTTCTCTCTTGTATCTCACGGGTGTGTTTGTCTAGTTGGGTGGTAATGTCCTCCAACATTTTGGTAAGTTCTTCCTCGGTCATGGCGTTGTCCAGCTCGTTCCTGACGCTCTTGATTTCTTGAGATAGCTCTTCCAGTGTTCTAGACAACTCCTCGACTATCAGCAGGATTAGGTCGAGGGAACACTTATTCAGGATAGAGTACCAACGTTCGACAAATTTGGCATTGTTTTTACAAAGTAGAGGCTTCAAGGGGACTCTCAAGCCCCGAGGGATCCTTTGTGCCCGATGGTACCGTATGAGGGTACTAGCGTGTAGTTTTTGATTAGATTCTTTCTTCAGTAAGTAGAGTAGCTGTTTGATGTTGCTCTCAACACTGCGGGTGTTGGCAGTGGAGGTGATGTCATCCTGGATCATGCCGTAAATCTTGTCGGCATCTTCAGTTGTGAAGGCAAATGTGCTTGCCTTTTGATCGGTCATACCAGAGACCGAATCGAAATTCATGTTGTCTAGATTGGCGTGCTGGGTTCCAAGGTCAGGAAATAGTGAAAACTGGTGGGTAGTGGGACTCGCACAGCCCAAACGATAATCCACAGGGTTATGAAGTTCAAGTTCTGTTGTGTGCTCAGAGAGAGAGACGCTGCCTGGCCTGACAGCGGAAAATCCACGAGAACTAATGCAATGCCCACCCCTAACTAGGGGGAAGCACCTCCGAGCACTACGTGGGGTGACCGGGTAGGTCTTATTCCATAAGTGAGTTTAATCCAGACATTGTGGTTTTCTTTGGAACTTCTTTATTCATTAAACGCATTCAACCTTCATGGTTTAATAAGTCAACATTGAGTTGTTGTTTTAAAGAGTGATGGCATAGTTATAACCAATCCCGATGCATTTCGGGCTCCGCCCTTCTTCAGGGGATGGCTCTACAAACGGAAAATGAAAGAATCGTGGTATCGGTACATATTCAAAATTACAATGTTAGTTAACGGGTGCACGGAGATATACATGGTGCATGAAAAAATAGGTGCGCGATAACGTCGTGAGTTATAAGAATGTGGTCAGAAAACACCAAGGTTGAAAGGTGTACACAAGCTACTCGTTGCAAAAATAAACCGTCTGTGAGGGAGCCAAGGGTGTTCACAAGCATTAGCGCGGACTCAAATATAGACGGGTGATTAAATTAAAAGTGTGCGTGAACAGTAACCAACAGGTCCTGCACACAAAGCATGAAGCCGAAAATGTGCCCATAACCGTAAAGCGGTATAAGAGACTGCGGGGTGCTCATAAAGTACTCACGTTCAGGACAACTATGCAGGGACTCCGGGGAGTTCCGACGGGTAGTGGTGAAACAAACACCGGGTGTGATCGCGGTGATATTATGAAGAGTGAAACTAAACATAGAAGAGGGTGCGATAAATAACCAGGTCGTGAAGCTACAACGGGTGAATGTGGGCGCCATCTTAGAATGGTTGCAAAACTATAGGTGAAATTCAGAATAGGTGCAAAAGCTAAATTGAAAAGGGGTAATCCAAAGTAAATGAGGTAATGAAATAAAGTGGTAGTGTAATATCATGCACATGCACAATTTATAATCACAAATAACATTGAAATTCCATCCTGTCGTTAAGACCATGCGGTATCATGGTGGACATGAAGCGGATCCAGAAATTTTCACGTTTCAACAGAGTGTTTTTGTTGTTCGTGGTCACCTGTACTTGCTCAAGTATTTGGAACTTTAGTTGGGCCACATTGTGTCTGTTTTCTTGAAAGTGTGTGGCAACACTGGATTTCAAGTTGTTGGTCCTGATGTTGCTCTTGTGCTCAAGAACGCGAACACGTATCTTCCTTTCGGTGTGGCCGATATAACATTTGCCACACGGGCATTTGAGTAGATAAATGACATTGCTGCTGTTGCACGTTGCATTCACACGTAATTTTATGGGGTGACCTTTGAGTGGGTGATTGGTGGTATTCCCAGTGATGCAGTTGTTGCAGTTACTGCAATTGTAACAGGGCCGTAGGCCAGTGTAGGTAGTTTGGGTGGTTGATGTTTTGTCTCTGGTAAGAATCTCTTTCAGGTTGCGGCCTCTGGTAAAGGCAAACATGGGTGGTTGGTTGAATAATCCTTGGAAGTCAGGTTCCATAGTTAAGATTGGCCAGTGCTTGCGTATGATGTGCTGGAAAGTTTTTGAGAGGATCGAGTACTTGGAGACCACGACCATGCGGTTGGACTTAACCTTGGGTTTGGGGAGTAGGAGGGTACTCCTATTAATTGCTTCACTTCTCACCATGGCCATGTCAAGGATCGGTGGCGGATAGCCACGTGCTTTAAGCTTATCCAACAATTTCCTCATTTCTTGTTTGCTGTCCTGTGATCTTGAAACTATGCGTTTTACCCGTAGAGCTTGGGCAAACGGTAGGTTGTTCTTCAATTGCCAAGGGTGAAAACTTGTGTAGTGCAACGTGGAGTTGCGGTCTGTGGGTTTACGATATAAACTCGTGTGCCATTGATCTTGTTCTTTGTGTATCTCCACATCAAGGTAGTGTACACAGCTCTCATTAAAGTCCCATGTAAATTGTATTCTGTCGTTGATGTTATTCCATGTCTGAAGAAATTCAACTAAGGATTCAGCTGGACCGCCCCATGATACCGCATGGTCTTAACGACAGGATGGAATTTCAATGTTATTTGTGATTATAAATTGTGCATGTGCATGATATTACACTACCACTTTATTTCATTACCTCATTTACTTTGGATTACCCCTTTTCAATTTAGCTTTTGCACCTATTCTGAATTTCACCTATAGTTTTGCAACCATTCTAAGATGGCGCCCACATTCACCCGTTGTAGCTTCACGACCTGGTTATTTATCGCACCCTCTTCTATGTTTAGTTTCACTCTTCATAATATCACCGCGATCACACCCGGTGTTTGTTTCACCACTACCCGTCGGAACTCCCCGGAGTCCCTGCATAGTTGTCCTGAACGTGAGTACTTTATGAGCACCCCGCAGCCTCTTATACCGCTTTACGGTTATGGGCAAATTTTCGGCTTCATGCTTTGTGTGCAGGACCTGTTGGTTACTGTTCACGCACACTTTTAATTTAATCACCCGTCTATATTTGAAACCGTGCTAATGCTTGTGAACACCCTTGGCTCCCTCACAGACGGTTTATTTTTGCAACGAGTAGCTTGTGTACACCTTTCAACCTTGGTGTTTTCTGACCACATTCTTATAACTCACGACGTTATCGCGCACCTATTTTTTCATGCACCATGTATATCTCCGTGCACCCGTTAACTAACATTGTAATTTTGAATATGTACCGATACCACGATTCTTTCATTTTCCGTTTGTAGAGCCATCCCCTAAAGAAGGGCGGAGCCCGAAATGCATCGGGATTGGTTATAACTATGCCATCACTCTTTAAAACAACAACTCAATGTTGACTTATTAAACCATGAAGGTTGAATGCGTTTAATGAATAAAGAAGTTCCAAAGAAAACCACAATGTCTGGATTAAACTCACTTATGGAATAAGACCTACCCGGTCACCCCACGTAGTGCTCGGAGGTGCTTCCCCCTAGTTAGGGGTGGGCATTGCATTAGTTCTCGTGGATTTTCCGCTGTCAGGCCAGGCAGCGTCTCTCTCTCTGAGCACACAACAGAACTTGAACTTCATAACCCTGTGGATTATCGTTTGGGCTGTGCGAGTCCCACTACCCACCAGTTTTCACTATTTCCTGACCTTGGAACCCAGCACGCCAATCTAGACAACATGAATTTCGATTCGGTCTCTGGTATGACCGATCAAAAGGCAAGCACATTTGCCTTCACAACTGAAGATGCCGACAAGATTTACGGCATGATCCAGGATGACATCACCTCCACTGCCAACACCCGCAGTGTTGAGAGCAACATCAAACAGCTACTCTACTTACTGAAGAAAGAATCTAATCAAAAACTACACGCTAGTACCCTCATACGGTACCATCAGGCACAAAGGATCCCTCGGGGCTTGAGAGTCCCCTTGAAGCCTCTACTTTGTAAAAACAATGCCAAATTTGTCGAACGTTGGTACTCTATCCTGAATAAGTGTTCCCTCGACCTAATCCTGCTGATAGTCGAGGAGTTGTCTAGAACACTGGAAGAGCTATCTCAAGAAATCAAGAGCGTCAGGAACGAGCTGGACAACGCCATGACCGAGGAAGAACTTACCAAAATGTTGGAGGACATTACCACCCAACTAGACAAACACACCCGTGAGATACAAGAGAGAAAATTCCGGAAATTCAAGAGAGACACCATCGACTACAAGCTCGGCGAGGTGTACACCTGGGCAGAGGTGTACGCCCGCCGACGCACCAACAAACCGTATAACCCATTCTCAGGCGCCGAAACATCGTCCTCTGAAGATGAAAATCGACAACGACAAACACGTACCACTCCTACCTCCGAACCTCAAACACCAAGCACATCAGTTCAACCTGCGGTGCATTTTTTAGAACCAGGCCAGGACTTACAAGCCGACCCCGGGGGGGCAAGACCCGCCGTGGTAACAGAAAAAGAACAGACACCGCCGATCGGCAAGAACAAGCGCAACAGAAAAATAAGATGATAATGGAAGAAAATCTAGTTATCAACATTTCCACGACACCTCTGTCCAGTGAAGAAATTGCAACCCTTCAGAAGGGACAATCCTTTGTCCCTACAACCCGTACCAACACACTTGAGCTGGAAGTCAGCACGTTCAAACTGCTAGGCAACATGAGGTTGAGACACTTCTTTCAGAATGTGTGCCCCGCACCACCCCAAACGGATGACATGCTCAGAGGACTCCGTCCCCACAGTACATTTATGGCTCCTTCCAGCCACAAGATTATAGACTCATTTGAGAGCTTGGTCAAACAGGAAATCTCCAAATTGCCATTCCAACGTCCCATAAAACACGGAAATGTTACCTGCAAAGAGAGAAACATCCTGCAACAGTTAGCCAACAACCCTCAAATCACTTGCCAGAATGCAGACAAAGGTGGTGCACTGGTTGTTATGGACACCAGTTTCTATGAGGAACAAATTGAGATGCACATCATGGATACTAATCTCTACGATGTCCTACCTGGGGACCCCACTGTTGAATATACCAAGAATTTGGTCCAAATTATCAATCAGGCTTTTAACAATGGTACGATTGATGACAAAACACAACGTTATCTGACACCCAACAATCCGAAACCCCCCGTGTTACACATGCTACCGAAAATTCATAAGCATCCTACCAGACCTCCATTCCGCCCCATTGTATCCACCAAGGGCAGGGTACACGAGAAGACCGGCAAATTTTTAGACAAATATCTTCAACCGTTTGTTCTGAGCACCAAATCACATGTACGAGATACCACAGACTTTTTATTGAAATTAACACCCACTATGGATGAACTAAAAGACTCCACGTTGATCATGTGCACAGTAGATGTCTGTGCCCTATACACCTCCATTCCCCACGACTGGGGCATTGAAGCTGTGGAACATGCCCTTATGACATCCGAATTGGATCAGGACCTGAAAGTGTTTTTAATGGAATTGACCATATTTACACTTTACCATAGCTACTTTTCAATACACGACAAATGGATACACCAACTAAATGGTACGGCCATGGGAAATTGCGCAGCTCCCTGCTACGCGAATATCTTCATGAAGCACTTTGAGGAAACATACATCACGAATCAGACTAAATGGCATGAACATGGCAAGCTCTACTTGCGTTACATCGATGACATTTTTCTATTATGGGGCGGTCCAGCTGAATCCTTAGTTGAATTTCTTCAGACATGGAATAACATCAACGACAGAATACAATTTACATGGGACTTTAATGAGAGCTGTGTACACTACCTTGATGTGGAGATACACAAAGAACAAGATCAATGGCACACGAGTTTATATCGTAAACCCACAGACCGCAACTCCACGTTGCACTACACAAGTTTTCACCCTTGGCAATTGAAGAACAACCTACCGTTTGCCCAAGCTCTACGGGTAAAACGCATAGTTTCAAGATCACAGGACAGCAAACAAGAAATGAGGAAATTGTTGGATAAGCTTAAAGCACGTGGCTATCCGCCACCGATCCTTGACATGGCCATGGTGAGAAGTGAAGCAATTAATAGGAGTACCCTCCTACTCCCCAAACCCAAGGTTAAGTCCAACCGCATGGTCGTGGTCTCCAAGTACTCGATCCTCTCAAAAACTTTCCAGCACATCATACGCAAGCACTGGCCAATCTTAACTATGGAACCTGACTTCCAAGGATTATTCAACCAACCACCCATGTTTGCCTTTACCAGAGGCCGCAACCTGAAAGAGATTCTTACCAGAGACAAAACATCAACCACCCAAACTACCTACACTGGCCTACGGCCCTGTTACAATTGCAGTAACTGCAACAACTGCATCACTGGGAATACCACCAATCACCCACTCAAAGGTCACCCCATAAAATTACGTGTGAATGCAACGTGCAACAGCAGCAATGTCATTTATCTACTCAAATGCCCGTGTGGCAAATGTTATATCGGCCACACCGAAAGGAAGATACGTGTTCGCATTCTTGAGCACAAGAGCAACATCAGGACCAACAACTTGAAATCCAGTGTTGCCACACACTTTCAAGAAAACAGACACAATGTGGCCCAACTAAAGTTCCAAATACTTGAGCAAGTACAGGTGACCACGAACAACAAAAACACTCTGTTGAAACGCGAAAATTTCTGGATCCGCTTCATGTCCACCATGATACCGCATGGTCTTAACGACAGGATGGAATTTCAATGTTATTTGTGATTATAAATTGTGCATGTGCATGATATTACACTACCACTTTATTTCATTACCTCATTTACTTTGGATTACCCCTTTTCAATTTAGCTTTTGCACCTATTCTGAATTTCACCTATAGTTTTGCAACCATTCTAAGATGGCGCCCACATTCACCCGTTGTAGCTTCACGACCTGGTTATTTATCGCACCCTCTTCTATGTTTAGTTTCACTCTTCATAATATCACCGCGATCACACCCGGTGTTTGTTTCACCACTACCCGTCGGAACTCCCCGGAGTCCCTGCATAGTTGTCCTGAACGTGAGTACTTTATGAGCACCCCGCAGCCTCTTATACCGCTTTACGGTTATGGGCACATTTTCGGCTTCATGCTTTGTGTGCAGGACCTGTTGGTTACTGTTCACGCACACTTTTAATTTAATCACCCGTCTATATTTGAGTCCGCGCTAATGCTTGTGAACACCCTTGGCTCCCTCACAGACGGTTTATTTTTGCAACGAGTAGCTTGTGTACACCTTTCAACCTTGGTGTTTTCTGACCACATTCTTATAACTCACGACGTTATCGCGCACCTATTTTTTCATGCACCATGTATATCTCCGTGCACCCGTTAACTAACATTGTAATTTTTAATATGTACCGATACCACGATTCTTTCATTTTCCGTTTGTAGAGCCATCCCCTGAAGAAGGGCGGAGCCCGAAATGCATCGGGATTGGTTATAACTATGCCATCACTCTTTAAAACAACAACTCAATGTTGACTTATTAAACCATGAAGGTTGAATGCGTTTAATGAATAAAGAAGTTCCAAAGAAAACCACAATGTCTGGATTAAACTCACTTATGGAATAAGACCTACCCGGTCACCCCACGTAGTGCTCGGAGGTGCTTCCCCCTAGTTAGGGGTGGGCATTGCATTAGTTCTCGTGGATTTTCCGCTGTCAGGCCAGGCAGCGTCTCTCTCTGAGCACACAACAGAACTTGAACTTCATAACCCTGTGGATTATCGTTTGGGCTGTGCGAGTCCCACTACCCACAAGTACTCGGGTGCGGCTGGCAGCTCAAAAGCTGACTGTCTGTGTGTGTCCCGGGAAGCTGCT
The DNA here is from genome assembly GCF_964261635.1 of Lissotriton helveticus. NCBI lineage: Eukaryota > Metazoa > Chordata > Amphibia > Caudata > Salamandridae > Lissotriton > Lissotriton helveticus. Next base: position 250,663,614 of record NC_136067.1, on the reverse strand, counting down.
GACACACACGAGTGGGGGGGGGCGGCGCACAGCCAATAAAAAGCATTGTTTGTTTTGCTGTCTCCAGGTGGAGACACTTTTTTGTAAATATCGCGGCCAATATGGTTATTATCGCTGCCATCGCGGTAATCTGCCGATTTCGCGATTTTTTCGGGAATCGCGAAATCGCGATAAACTGGAGGGTCTGCTAAATGATGTCTCTGCCAAAGGATTGTTATGAAACAATAACCTTGATGCTGTTTTCCTCAATGTCACACTGCTCTCTATTGTTATACTGGTACAACAAGCTCATTTTCCTATAGGGAGGGCTGTGAAATAACATTTTATGCTCTCTAAATCAATTGTTTTGACAAAAATAAACTGTGTGAATCATGATTTCATGTGGGAGAAATAACAGGAGGATTCCCTTCACTCATGTTAAAGCATAACACAATTGTGCTTTTCAATCATTTAAATAAATACATGAATACATTGATCTATTATATAATATTACACGTTGTTAATCACACAATAATTACCATAAATCCATCAGCTATTATAAAAAAAGAATGATCCATCTGAGCAAATGCACAATATAAGAGGGCTTTAGAGAGAAGACACAAATAAGGAAAATTATATTACAAGCTCTGCCTGGCTTAATATTATCATCTTACTCTTGCAGGCATAATCCCAGTCTCTCAATTCTGGGTGGAATTTTTGCTTTGTGATTTCCACATTTGTTTAGCAATGGGCAGTGATCAGTGATAATAATGACTCTTTTGTTTTAGATCAAAATGTGAAAGCGCATGCCAACACAACAGCTAGACATTCTTCTAACTGAGAATAAGCCCCTTCTATGTCTGACAGGCACCGGCTTGCATATGCTACTAGTTGTCAAGGTGTCCTCATGCAATCTTCTTTCTGAGGATGTATTGCTCAAAGCCTTATGGAGTCAGCATCAAAGATGGCAAACAACCAGAAAAGAAACAATAACATATTTATTGAAAAATAAATATGTGCAAAATGATAAATGCCTACTGAGGCCTATCAATATACGTAGATATTGGATGCTACTTGCGCCAGTATGTGCTGCATCTCCCCAAACTCAGTGATTAGCACATTAAGTTCACACTTCAATTTCCTTCACACCTTTTCCCTGTTTCCTGGTCTTGTCTTACCCAATAGTCAACTACTGAAGCATTTTCCAGTGGTTTTCCAAAGATCTCACAGAGGGAGGGGCTGGAGTTCTACCTCTTCTATTAGAGCTTGTGGTATATAGTCTGTCAAAGTTTTCCACTAAGTGGGTTGTGTTGTTTATCTTGAGAGTGCTCCCATAACTGTTGTGATAACATAAAGGATAAAAAAGAGGAAGCAGTCATATGTATAATGGAAGATAAAGCCTCACCCACAGTATAATTGCATGCAGCATCATAAGCTGACTCATTACACCGTGACAAGATAGTACCATCAGGGAGGCCTCATGAACAGAGGGAGTTAAAAGACACAGTAAAGGATCTAGTTTATTGTTAAAGCTGCCTCTAGGTGTCCTCAAAAACATTCCTCATATTTAATGGTGCAAATGGCAGGATAAAAAACAGAAATAGTGTGCACATTGAGAATTATATCTCAATCATCCCTTACAAGTGCCAACATGTTTCGGTTCCCAGTAATAGCCCTCACAGGGTTTTGAGCCTGTGTCAGGGCTGATGAGATCTCTATTCTATATTAGTAAATCTAGCTGTGTGTAGAGGTAGGAGTACAGTTGATCTTAACACTGTTTAAAATGTCTTAATATGCAACCTTTCGGTTAATGAGGTGAAGTGGTTTTGGTGGAAGGAGACACCTTCTGTTGTCAGACATTTGTCAATAAATGAGTTCCATGGGGACCCTGCAAGTGCTTTCATCTGCTAATAATCAAGGATGGAGACATTCCTACTGTGAGAAGTATCACTGTACTGCAATAGTGTGTTTATAGAGAGTAGCCTAGAAATTGTTTGTCAACTACAGTAATATTGAGGTAAAAAATACCTATGTTGTTAATTTCCTTTACTAAAATATCATTGCTAATAATATCATTTTTTAATTATCTTCATGTATTTTTGTATTTGTTTTAATTGAATATGCTGTAAATTTTGTGTATATATTTTTTTTTCAAATAGTTTGTAATTTTTTGTTGATTTTAAATGTAATGTAATTGTTTATTATAATTTTAGTGTCGTAGCGGGTTGTGGGTTTGTTGGGGTACAGGGTGGGAAGCAAATTAATTATAATTAATTCATAATTGATTTTTGAGCATTTTTAATTATTTAATTGATAATGAATTTTGTAAATCGTGCAATTAATTATTCTTTTAGTTAAGTTTTAGGTGCAGGTTATGGGGTTTGTTGGGGTTCAGGGCGGGAAGTAAATTAATTATAATGAATTAATGTTTAATTATTAGTAATTATTTAATGGATAATTAATTATATACATTGTGTAATGAATTTATTTTTTAAGTTAAGTTTTAGGTGCAGATTGTTGGGTTTGTAAGGGAACAGGTTGGACAGTAGATTAATTATTATTCATTAATAATTAATTTTTAGTTATTCATTATATCATTGATAATGAATTATGTAAATCATGTAACTATGTTATTTTTTAAGTTATGTTTTAGGTGCGGGTTGATATATAAACTGTGCAATTAAGGTATTTTTTAGGTTATATTTCAGGAGCGAGTTGTGTTTGTAGGGGAAATGGTGGGGAGTTAATTATTAATTAATTAATTAATTATTTTTAAAAAATTGACATTAAATTGTTATTTGAAAATTTTTTCAGATACATTTTAGGTGTAGGTTTTTTAGGAGTACAGGGTGGGAAGATAATTAAGAAATAATCTTTTGATATTTAATTATTAATTTGCAATTCATTATTTCATTAATAATTATGTACATTGTGAAGTTATTGCTTAAGGGATATTTTAGGTGTATGTTGTTTAGTTTGTAGAAGTATAGGGTGGGAAGGTATTTAAGTAAAAATACATTTTTAAATATTTTTTCATTTACTAAAAATTGTGTTATTTATTATGTAATATCTTAATTGTGTTATGCTTTTTAATTTCATTTGCATTTTAATTGTTGGCTGTTATGACTGTTAGAATATAGTGTGGTATTTTAATTAAATTAATACTATTTCTTTTAATGAATAATAATTATTAAAACAATTAATACGTGTCATTTAATATTTGTTCAAATATAGATATATCATTTTTAAATGTAAATATTACATATTTATATGGTTTATTTAATACAGTTGTTAAAATACGTTATTTGTTTGAAGTGAACTCTCTCTCTCTAGTGTTGCACTGACTCGAGTGGGAATAGTAAGCTTTACCGCTTCTGAATCCAACTCTTCCCCTACAGCTGCTTGAACTGGAGAGGGAATAGTAGATTTTGTTCCCTTCTGAGTCCAACACTTTCCCTACTGTTGCACACACTGTATTGAGAATAGCAAATTTTACTACTCCTGAGTCTAAAGCTTTCCCTACAGTTGTGCAGACTGGATTGGGAATAGTAACTGTAACCCCTTCTGAGTTTAACGCTTTCCCTACTGTTTCACAGCTTGGAGGGGGAATAGTAAATGTTACCCCTTCTGAGGCCAACACTTTACCTACTGTTGCACCCACTGGAGTGGGAATAGCAAATGTTGTCCCTCCTGAGTTCCAACTGACCCTAACGTTGAACCGACTGGAATGGGAATACTGAGGGCCTCATTTATGAAAAGTGAGGCATCGCTGCTTGAAAACAGCGATGCACCACTTTTCATTGAGGCTTCCTTGCAACATGCTGGACGCACCATGTCGCAAGGAGTTACAGATACGTCAGTGTTTCTGACGTGTCTGTAGGCGCAAAAAATGACGCATTGCTGGAGTGTGTCACAAAAGTGACGCAACTTCAGCAATGGGTCATTCACATGGGCAAGTCCCATGTTAAATGTGCCTGTGTCAGTCTTACGCCTACCTGCTCATGACAGGCGTAAGATAATGACGCATTTGCGTTCTAGAAGTGATGCAGTGAAATTTAATAGATTTCACTGCATCACTTCTACAAGGCTTACTTGCATCAGAACGCCCACCCTGCATACATTATACCTGGTGCAGGTATAATGTGGTGCAGGGGTTTACAAAATGACGCATCTACCTAGATGCGTCACTTTGTAAATAATACGCAACATGGTTCATTTTTTACCCTGCTGGTGTGTCATAAAAAAGTGACGCACCGACGGCGCAAAAGTGACGCAAGGGCTCATAAATGAGCCCCTAAATGTTAACCCTCCTGAGTTTGACGCTTTCCCTACTGGTTCACTAACTGGATTGGGTATAGTACATCTTACCCCTCCTGAATACAACACATTCCCTCCTGTTGTACGGACTGGAGTGGGAATAGTAAATGTAAACCCTCCTTAGCACCAGCACTTTCCCTCCTGTTTCACTGACTAGAGTAGAAATAGTTTGGCAGATTTATAAGCCCCGTGCAACACTTTTGCACCGCCATTATAATACTTTTATGATGCAGCAGAAATGTTAAAAATGTGCCAATTTACAACATTACGCATCTCGGGAGATGTGTCACGTTGTAAAGCCCTGCTTCACATTATACCTGCATAATGCATGCAGGGGTGGTCATTCCCATGAAGGAAAGCAGGCATAAGGAGTGACGCAGTGTAGTGGGATTTGGCCTCAAAATGCATTGCTGGAGTTGTGCCATGCTTGTGACACGACATCAACAATGCGTGACTTTTGCCCCAATAGATTAGTCAAAATTTCTGTTGCATCTGTCAGTCCATGAGCCATGGTGCGCTGTATTGTAAATATGATGCATCCATGGTAACAAAGTGTTTCTCAGGGTGGTGCAGGCAAAATGACGCATCTCTACAGCTGCGTTACTTTTTTGTAAGTCTGCCCCAGTATATTTTACTCCTCCTTAGTTTAAATGTATTTACATAAGACACTCTTTAGCTCTCTCCAAGGAAAAAGAAAAGATGCAAGCTCCAGAATTGCTTGTTCGAAGATTTAATCCATCATTTTAAAGTGCAAAGTGCAAGTGTTGCGGGGATTCTATCGTTACCCAGAACTGTGCTCAGAGACCCAGGACCTCAGTGAATTGTGGTGTACCAAAAAACTCACCTCAGTACCTAGAATCCCCAACCAGCTAGCATCAGTGTCTCATTCGCTCTCTGGTAGCGAGGCTATGAATGATTAGATAACCCAGAACATGCGACTTTGGGTACTCTCAGGAATGGTGGGAATCAAGAACACTCTTTCGTTTTTTATTCTCATACCAGTCCACAACGTGAGTAAATAGAGACACGCAAACATTTAAAATGTTTATTTTAACGATGTGCTCTAAGATGCAGTATTTTTGCTAACATAAACAGGCATATGATTAAAAATAATATGATAGGCATTGTTACAATTCCATAAAACACAAAGAAGAAATCATATTATAATGACAGTGGAAACAGGTCCTATAGTGCCTTGTGTACCACCCTCCCCGGCTAGGAACTAGGTTTTATAATAATAGAAGGTCTCTTAGGCTTGAATGGGGGACCCCATACCTCCAAGATCAGCTTAAGTGAATCACATCAGGATCAGCAAAGCCCTCTCTCTCTGGAAAAGGATTTTCTCCAAGTGCCCTAATCATGCATGCAGTGCAATATTAAAGGCGCTAGAATTTCAGTTAGCTGCAGCTGTGTGCATGTTGTGTCTGGAGCCTGGCTCGATCAGCCCGAATAACATCTTATATTGTTATGATAACCTTGGAGGTTTCTGCACACACTGTACAGACTGAGGTCGCGATGTAAGTCTAGGGATGTTGAAAACAAGCCTTTCTTATGTGTAGATTTTCAAGCAGTCTAACTTACAACAACAGTTACATGCAGTGTTATGTGTAAAAGCTGCAAAATAGCGAAATGGCGTTTAAACGTCTAATAAGCTTATGCTAACACAGCAATGTGTGCATGCAGGGCCATGCCTTCACTACAGGAAAGTGTACAAGCCAACGTATTTCGGCAATCAAGTCACCTTGGTCACCCTGTCACCAGTAGGTAGTAATAGTTAGGACCTAGTTTCCATAGGAAAAGCGTTTTTCATTTGTCAATAACTTTGACATTGTTTGATGAATCCTCGTGAAAGATTCCAAACTAACATGATGCTCACTCCAGCCGCTGTCTTGAAAGTTCTGTGGTGATACGCCTAGAGGGGGCTGGGAAAAAGAAGGGTGTCCCAAAACACGTTTTCCCCATGTTAATTACCATAGAGATTTTAGACACAACTACAGTCAGAATTGCACCAAATTTGGTAGAGAGGTAGCTGTTGGTCCAGAAAACAACCTTTTTGTAAATAAGTGTAAATCTATTTCGTAGTTTTAGATATATTCATGTAAAAACAATTTGTATATACAGGGATGCGAAGGCTCCATGAATCCCCCTCATCGCATGCTGAGATCTGATTGGCTGTCAACACTTCAAACCAGGAAGTGTTGGCAGCCGTCTTGGGACTTGGCTTACTCAGCCAGGGCTCCCCTGAAAAATAAAAAATAAAGAAGTGCAGGCTCCCGTGGTTGACCCCCAGGTGGGCCAGGTATGAAGGGCATGAGCCCTTATAAATATTTGGGGGTTGCCAGTGCAGCATGCCCAACAACCCGGGGACCACCCCCCCCCCCCGGGCCAGATGTTTAAATAAATGCAGGGGGGCAATGCAACCCTTGCAGCCCCATGGACCTCTACCTCCCTGGGGCACTATCAAAATGGATATGCAGGGTCTCCCGATGTCCCCGCAATTTGGTGGACCACCACCTTCCTCAGGCAATTAATTGCATTTAAAGGGGGGGGTGTTGCACCCCTAGCAACCCCGGGAACCGCCACCCACCCGGGGTTGTAATTTGTGAATATAGGCGGTACGTCATGGCCCCCCAGCCACGGGGACGCCACATCCCAGGGGCAAAGTTTTACAATGTAGAGGGTCACAGGGCCTGCCCTGTGGAGCGATATATGGCCCTGGGGACCACCACACCCCAGGGCTCAGGAACCACTACACCCCGGGGCTCACCCCTGGGACATAGCAGCTTTCGGTGGCTTTCCAGGAGCTTTAGACGCTCCTGCCAAACCATAGCAAACACTTCACTTCCAGCAAGCTCGTTGTAAGCAGCGCATTCGCCTGTTTCCCTGTCCATTGTCAAGCAGGCAGGGAAACAGACTAATTGCTTTCAGACACAGGAAGCTACATTTTTAGCAGCTCCCTGTGTCAAAAAGCAATGCTGGCTCCCACAAGAGGTGGGGAGCCGGCAGGGACCCTGGGGGTCTTCAGGCTCCTTTTGAGGTCCCAATACAGACCAGAGAACGTGGCAAGGCCCCAGGCGATGGGGCCGCCAGGAAGGAGGGCTACACAAACCCCCATTTCTAAATTGCCAATGGGGGATGGGTTCCCCGGGGGACCAAATCATCCTGGGGAGGGGGGCCACCCAGTCCCCCTCCCCTATTGTTATGTTATGTTATTTATACTCATAGAGCGCACGGTTACCCTTGGGTGTCCTGGCGCTAAGTACTGATTACCTGGGGAAGCTGAGGCCTAAAAGTGAGAAAAGAGCCATGTCTTCAGGCCCTTACGGAAAGATAAGAGATCAGGGGCATTTCTAAGTTGAAAAGGAAGTTCATTCCATGCTCTAGAAGCGCAGTGAACAAAGCTTCTACCTCCCCAATTAGTTTTCTTAAAAGGGGCAATTTGTACTTGTTTAGACCCAGTAGACCGTAGTGTTCTACCTGGAACATACCATGAAAGTTTACGTTTGAGAAACTCTGTTCCTGTTCCTTTAGCAGCCTTAAAGACAATATACAATGCCTGAAAGCGTGTTCCTAGCTCTACTGGGAGCCAGTGCAATTTCTTGAGTTCTTCCTTGGCAGAGACGAACTTAGGTGTTCTGGTCAGCAATCTAGCCGCCGCGTTATGGACCAGTTGCAACCTGTTCATGTATTGTTTTTGAACATTAAGATATAGACTATTGCAATAGTCCAGACGGGACATTATAAGTGCTGTCGCCACTGTCCAGATCGGAAGAACTTAGTTTTCCTGATTATTCCATGGACCATAAAGCAAGCTGAGGTCACCCTACTTACTCAGTCCCCCATAGTAAGTTTATTGTCCACCAATTTTCCGAGATTCTTGGCTTTTCTTGTGGGTACTGGACATAGGCCCAGATCCTCCGGCCACCACTCTGGTGTCCACACCCGTGGATTGTTGCCAAATTTTAAAAACCTCGGTATTGGCAGAATTGAGTTTTAAACAATTGGAGGACATCCAGACTGAAATGGCACTCATGCAGTCATGGAAGCGATCCCCTGCCTCCTTTTTAGCTCCCTCCGCCAGCGACAACACAATTTGTGTGTCGTCAGCATAAGAGGTGAGCTGAAAGCCAAATGACCTGATGGCTCCAGACAGAGGTGCCACATAAATATTAAAAAGCAAAGGGCTGAGAGCAGAACCCTGTGGCACCCCACACGGAAGTGAGAACGTTTCTGTGGTGTTACCGTCTAGGTCTACAGTTTGCGACCTATCCGACAGAAAATATTGTAACAATTTCCAAGCAGAGCCCTATTAGAAATATATGTTATGTTATGTTATGTTATTAAACATTTATATCGCGCACGGATACTCAAGGGTGTCCCGGCACGGAGGTGAACCATAACAACGCGCAGCATATTCAGATGGGTTGGTGAAAAGGGAAGGTCTTCAGCTGTTTCTTAAATAGCGTGGTGTCTTGGATGTTGCGCAGCTCCAGAGGGAGGGAATTCCAGGCCACTGCAGCCTTAACATCCCCCAGGGTGGGCCCTGTGGGATGAGGTCCTCAAGGCCCATATCAGCCTCGGGCGGGGGGGGAGTGCAGCCTTCACCCCATTGCAAAATGACCAGTCCCTGGGAGATGAGGTTTTTTGCTTCAGAAAGCAGACCTCTTACAGAGTGGGAGTTTTGTGATGACAAACCGATCTTTTTCCTGATTTGTCACCTCACTAATTAAAAATATCAAACTCTTTCTGGGTAAAACAATGCTTTCTCTTTCTTGTATTCTCCTAAGTGCCCCCTGCCTCTATAGCTGTGTGATCTCCTGGCTTGTACCGTCCTCTTGGCTTGCCATCTTTCACATCTGAAATATAGATAAACTTTGCACCGGATTTGCACCACATTTTAAAGCGAAGGGTGACTCATGAACACATTGTGTCATGATGCAATTATTATGTTCCGTGGCATTATGTTTCATAAATATGATAATACCCATGGAAAGAAAGCTGTGGAAAACATATGGCAGCATTAAGTGACTTTAAAAAAATTCACCCAGTTGTCATAACAGTTGGTGGATAGCCATTCCTGTTCTGTTTTTGAGCAGCACTGTGGTATTGTTTGGTATGAATGCTAGAATGTCCAAAAGTTACCACCCTCTAATGCATAGCCAGAATTAAAAAACACAAAAGATGAGAGAGGCATTGTTACAAAAGTAAAAAATGAATCAGGTTTTAATCCCACAAATGATGGAGGATGGTGATGACATGAAGGGTCAGTTTTTCAACTAGATGGTTTTGTAGAGTCTTTTATTCTCCATTTGATGCACAACAACCAATGCGTTTCACCCTTGTGGGCTTCTTCAGGGCTGCAATTAACAATACAAACACATTCACCAAAACATACTGTTTTAAAAAAGTAATTTCATAATATTATTTACATGAGTATGCGTCACGCAACAATCTTATACCTATGATAAGCAGAACCAGACATAAAGTGCAAATGTGCAGTATGACCAAGACAACACCATTGGTGCAAAAGTCAAACATTGTGTCCATTAAAATATATAAATGTACAAAATTTTACATACACTAATTAGTTAATCAACAACACCCCCACACTGGGGGACCTTATTTGTTTGTTTCTTAAAAAAAAGGGACTGCTTGCATGTAACATAACAGATTTTGAACATGCATATTTCGGCCACTAAGGATCACGGAATGGCTAACCAAGGAAGGAAAGAACAAAAGAAGTAGATTAAAGCAATTCTTCTTGTATGCCAAAGATTCAAGCAGACTCATGAAATAGAAGGAGAAAGAGAAAGAGAGAGAATGTGAATAATGAAAAAAAGAAAAGGAAACCCAGATGCCATAAATTAAAAAAAGGAAAGAGACCCAAAAAAATAACAAAAAAGTTGAACTAAATCCAGCAATCAATAAAATTTGCTCTAGCCACAAAAGGAGGCACAGACACTAGATCTATATTCAGTTAAAGAAACCGCTCACAGGTCGCATGTATGTCAAACAATCTATTACCCACTAAGTAAATAGTTCACACCATCAAAAAAGGTGTCCAAGTAGTGTTAGCCCAATTCGGTCTACACTTTCTTAAGTGTTTAACTTCAATTGCAGAATCTAAGAAAAGCAGGGTACAAATCCGATAAGGGTTTCAGTACCGATTGTGAAAACGTAAAACAATCGTGCATTCAATATTGAAAGAAAAAAAAACAATATACCTGAAAAAATGTCATCAATGTGCAATGATCCGTAGTAACTTATCCCATTCAGGGACTAAGGTGTATTGTGTGCTCAATCGCCAGCCTGTGGTCAAAATTAATGTACATAATTACACTGAGATCAAAGCAACACTTTAACTTAAAACATACCGTTGAAGATAATGACTAACCGAACTAACTCACTACCGGATTGGGGCTTCTGGTCACAAATAGTTTGTCACGCCTAACTTCAATCATGCCTTGAAGTTCAACATATCAGTCTACACAACAGTAATGTTGTAGACACACTACGCCACTAAGGGTTTTGAAATAACAACCTGCATATTGTAATGTTACTCGTTATTCTCATTGAGACAGGACACAGCATGGTGGTTTAAGGGGTTTATTAGGTAATTTGTTTCTGCTCAGAGAGCGCCGAGCCGTTGTGTCCGGGCTCCGGCACTCGCGCCTTTCCTCTCAGGATGCGCGCGCAACTACAAAATGGCCGCTGGGCACGTCATGACGCGACGTGCATACGCTAGAACGCTGACTCTACACATATCAGATCATCTCACTAACTGTCTACACCCTAGTAATGTTGTTGACACGCTACATCATTTTAAAGCACATCAATTTAGCCTCTTGGGTGCCCATGACGTGCTCAGCTTGTCATGCAGCACGGTGGCGCTGTGCTGATGACGAGCTGAGCTCGTCATGACCGTTATAAAACTCCCACGCGGGGATAATTCCCCCGCTGTGCTGGGCATTCCGTTGGAACGGGCGTGGTCAGGATGAGCTCAGCTCGTCATCAGCACAGCGCCACCATGCTGCATGACGAGCCAAGCTCGTCATGAGCACCGCGGTGGCCTCCCTCGCCCCGCGTCGCGGGGAAATTAGCCCCGTGGCGATGGGGTTAATCTCACTATTGCGGTGCTAAATTACAGAGCACATCAGTAATGATCTAGACGCGCTTAGTCATTTTAACACCTTGCCTGCGGTAGGAATTCCAGCCCGGTGCTGGACATTCCAATCGCGGGCGGGGTTATGACGGAACCCAGCCATCATGTGGACAGGCCACCCGTGGCTCATGATGGCTGGGTTCCGTCATGAGCATCGAAGGGGTTAAAGCAAATCAGTGAATCTCACTTAAGCGGTTCTTAATTAGAGAGTACCCAGAAGCACATAAGTAATGATCTAGACACGCTAAGTTATTTTAAAGCACATCAGTTTATCTCACTAAAGCGGTTCTACATTACAGAATACCCAGACTCCCAAATTAATCACAAGTGGAACATGAATATATACAACACCCTTTGCGAAGAGTACAATGCCCAAGTACATCCTAGTTTAACATTACCTCTTCACGCGGCCATCGGAGAGACTCATATCATGTCCAGTGTTTAAGGAAAATGCCTAGCCAAGCACACCCGAGTTTAAATAGTCATGTTACTCGGATCAGCTGTGTTATCAGTCAACGAAAAGTAGAGCACTAGACTACCCACCCTGGCATCCATGTTGCATTTTCCAAAGTTTAAAAAGCACATAGTAGTAAGTATACTTGTAAAGCGCACTGTTACTCCATCTCGGAGTGTCCTGGCACTGTATACCGCTGGGGAACCCGTCCTGACTTTCCCTGTGAGATGGTCCCTCCTGGGCACCTCCAAGGTGAAGCCAGGCATCCCTGGCGCTTTTGGGACTGTTGTGAAGATTAAGCAAGCTATTGCCCAGAGTTGCAGAGTGGAACCCATGGTTAGCGTCGGCACCTCGGCGAGAATTATCGAGTCCACGGACATTGACCCAAGACCCTGCCGTGTCGGGAATTGAACCCTGGTCCCGGGCCGATCTCTGCTTCAGGGTCTGCCGCTTCTAACCAGTGAGCCACACTTCCCATCCATTCCTAGGCATGAATCTATTCCCAGTTCGTATCCACGAAAAGTCTAGTGGAAATATTAATTATCCGCCTGTAAGTGTCCAACAAATTTCACATTAAAAACCACTGTCCAAAGTATTTTGATATAAAAATAGTGGATGTTTTAGAAATCGAGGGGATGAGGAGACTCGAACCCGGCCAAAAGAGCATTAAGCAGCCCTGCTCAGTATGCTGTGGTACCCTGGCTGACTAAACAATTACACATGGCCTATTTCCTGGCATATGCGACTAGTTCTGCTGGTCCAAATAGATGAAACAATAAATGTGATAATTATTCCAAACGCCTAGAATTCCAACTGAGGCCCTATTTTGTTAATCCAAAAATCAATACAGAAAAAATGTTCAACAGATTCCACCGTAGAAACCACTGTCCAAAGTATTTTGATATATAAAGGAAGAACTTTTTAGAAATAGAAGGGGTGGGGGGACTCAATCCCTGCCAATAGGTTTGTTAATCAGCCCTGCTGGTGTGCTGTGCTCCCCTGGACCGTCTGACTAGATGATCAAGCATGGCCTATTTCCTAGCATGTAAGACCAGTTACACTGGTCGAAAGAGATGAAACAATTGGAGCCAGATGTAGGTCACCGAATACTGGTCGGTAACGGCCGGAATTACCGAATTTTGGCCGTTACCGACCGGTATTTGGCATTTGGAATGTAGGTGGCATGATTGTAGAATTCGGTATTTTACCAAATCGGTAACTTAAGGAATCAGTAAATTACCAAATTCCTAACATACCGATTCGGTAAATTAGTGAATCCTTAATGTAGGATTATGTTATGTTATGTTAATTAAGGATTCGTTATTTACCACCAACTACAAGTTGGTGGTAAATAACGAAAACCGTTAAAAAAGCAATTTTTTGCTTTTTTAACAGTGCCATGTGGCAGACATATATGACCTTAGGGCATGTATGTGTGCCACATGTGCACCCATGCACTATTCAGGGGTGCAAAAGGGTGTCAATGTGACACCCTGCCACCCTTGTAAGTCTACCCCCTATTACGGATTCGGTATTTACCAAATTGGTAATTCTCATTCATTCCTATGGGCCTCTAGGCCCATAGGAATGAATGGGGAATACCGAATCGGTAAATACCGAATTGGTATTTACTGAATTTCACCGATTCGGTAAAATTTACCGAATCATTAGCTACATACCATTTACCGATTCTAAAATGCAGAATCGGTAAAATTTGGTATCTTAGAATCGGTAAATTATATTTACCTACACCTGGCCCTAAATGTGATAATTTGGTCGAAACACTAGTAATCAGACTCAGGCCCTGTTGGGCAAGTAAGTTCAAGTGAATGTCTTTATGTGCGTGGATAAAGGAGTTGAAGTCATATTATTCGTATAGCCAACCAAGGCTGAGCGTTCTTCGTTACACTGATGACACAAGGGGACACAAATCATTTTTACAGGTGAAAAAAGACCCTCCTTTAGGTTTACCATTTCTTGATGTACAGGGAGTGGCACTTTGATTTTAATCAAAATAATGTATGGCAGTGCGGAACATGTTAAAAAAAGACAAAAAGCTAATATACTGAGACTGTCATGAATTGATGTCTAGTGGTTTAAATAGTGGCATCAAAGAAAATGATGCATCTCCACGTCTAAATTTAGGCCCTCAGTTATAGATCTCAACCTTCAGATCCATCCCGCTTCAAGTTGGCGTAGGCATAGTTCCCTATCACCACCCCTCTTCATAGGGGGTACATGGTCAATAGCGTGAAATTTAAAATTGGATCTGTTTTTTGTTGAGGTACAATCGTGTGACACCAGTGCATATGTTGGGTCACCATTTAGACATGCTCTCCTATGTTCTTGAATGCGTGTTTTTAAGGGCCTTACAGTGCTCCCTACATAGATTTTTTCACACATGCACACAATCACATAGATCACGAATCGTGTTAGGCAGTTAATAAAGATCCTGATGGTATAGTATCTGTTAGTGTTGTATTTAAAGATCTTTGTTATTTGTCCCAGATTGCATATGTTACACCTGCCACAGGGAAAACCCCCCAGAGGGCATGCTAGCCACATTTCCCGTACCTCTCTCATGGGTCGTGTGTAACTGGGGCACATTGCCTCTCAGAGGGTCCTGCATCTTCTGTATACAACACTTGGCTTGTCTTGCACAAGATGACCCACCCCAGGTACACCCTTCGACCAATGCCAATGTTTCTTGAGAATTTCAAATACATCTTGGTTCAGAGTGGAGTTTGTAGTGATGAACGCCACGCGTTCCTTATTTGTCCTTCTTTTTGGTACCACAGTTTCTGCACGTTCCAATCGATCGGCTCTCTCTAGTGCTTGAGAAAGAACAGGGTCCCTGTATCCCCTCCGTTTGAGGCGTTGTACCAACTCTTGGCTGTGGTTCTTGTATTGCATATCTTCACTGCAATTTCTTTTTTTACACACTAACTCCCCATAAGGAATGGCTTTCTTGGTACTTGAGGGATGCAAACTCTCAAAGTGAAGTAAGATGTTAACTGCCATCTAGATCATTACTTATGTACTTCTGGGTACTCGGTAATTTAGCACCACTTTAGTGAGATTCACTGATTTGCTTTAAAATGACTTAGCGTGTCTAGATCATTACTGATGTGCTCTGTAATTTAGCACCGCAATAGTGAGATTAAACTGATGTGCTTTAAAATGACGTAACGTGTCTACAACATTACTGGTGTGTAGACTGATATGTTGAACTGCAAGGCATGATTGAAGTTAGGCTAGTTCGGTTAGTCATTATCTACAACGGTATGTTTTAAGTTAAAGTGTTGCTTTGAACTCAGTGTAATTAAGCAAATAAATTTTTTTACCACAGGCTGGCGATTGAGCGCGCAATACACCGTAGTCACTGAATGAGATAAGTTACTACGGATCATTGCACATTGAAAACACTTTTACAGGTATACGTTTTTTTTTTTCCATACACAATCGGTACTGAACCCCTTATCGGATTTGTGCCCTGCTTTTCTTAGATTCTGCAATTGAAGTTAAACACTTAAGAAAGTGTCAACCGAATTGGGCTAACACTATTTGGACACCTTTTTTGACGGTGTGAACTATTTACTTAGTGGGTAATAGATAGTTTGACATACATAGGACCTGGGAGCGGTTTCTTTGACTGAATATAGTCTGTGCCCCCTTTTGTGGCTAGAGCTCATTTTATTGATTGCTGGATTTAGTTCAACTTTTTTGTTCTCTTTTTTTTGGGTCTCTTTCTCTTTTTTAATGTATAGCTGAGTTTCCGTTTCTTTTGTCAATATTCACATTCTCTCTTTCGCCTTCTATTTCATAAGTCTGCTTGAAAACTTGGCATACAAGGAGTATTGCTTAAACCTACTTTTTTTGTTCTTTCCTTCCTAGGTTAGCCATTCCTTGATCCTTAGTGGCCGAAACATGTATGTTTAAAATGTGTAATGTTACATGCAAACAGTCCCCTTTTTTTCAAGAAACAAACAAATAAGGTCCCCCAGTGTGGTGGTGTTGTTGATTAAATAATCAGTGTATATAAAATGTTGTAAAATGTATATATTTTAATGGACACAATGTTTGACTCTTGCACCAATGATGTTGTCTTGGATGTACTGCACATTTGCACTCAATGTCTGGTTCTGTTTATCATAGGTATAAAATTGTTGCGTGATGCATACTCATATAAATAATATTATGACATTTCTTTTTTAAAACAGTATGTTTTGGTGATTGTGTTTGTATTGTTCATTGCAGCCCTGAAGAAGCCCGCAAGAGTGAAACGTGTTGGCTGTTGTGCATCAAATCTTGAATAGTGAATAGTTGAAAGACTGACCATTTCTGTCATCACCGTCCTCCATCACTTGTGGGATTTTTTTGCCTTTTTTAACAATGCTTCTCTCATCTTTTGTGTTTTTCTGTTGTATTTGTAACCTTAATGGGTGGCAGGTTTCGGGAGCTGGACATTGATCGTTAGCAATTATATGGAGCATGTTTTTAATTGTTTATAACAAACACTGGGAGTTGGTGCAGCATCATATACCCTGCTGCCGTGCTTGCATGTAGTAGATAGCCAGAATGAACTCTGCAAATTTGTGGTTGACAGAACTCATATTCAACACTGCACGTTTTCCAATTGATATGTTCCCTTGATATTGTTGTCTTGGATATCATCCAAAGGCTCTACTCCAGTTGTCATTGAGAGCCTGATTCACAAAAGTAAACGTACATTTTTGTTGTATACGGTTATGATTGTTTGTATTCACAAAGTTAATTTATGAGTAGTATTTTTGCAGCTGTGGTGTCTCTGCACATAAAAGATAGTGGGCCCGATTTAGAGTTCGGTGGACAGGACACACTGTCATAAGCGTGACGGGTTTCCCATCCGCCGTATTCCAAGTGACATGGATATAATGCACTTGTTATATGACAGACAGGATATCCGTCATGTTTGTGAGAGGAACCCATCCACTGAACTTTAAATCAGGCCCTGTGTGTGTGGTTGTGGATTCAGCAAAAGGAACACTTACCTGAAAAATTGTAGTTCAAACTTTAAAAGAGTTGCTGCTTCACTCACATTGCCTAGTGAGTACCTGAAAAGAAAGAATCAGAACATTAGAGAGCAGACTTCAAGTCACTTGATTTACAAGTAAGTCTGAGATTGGGAAAAGCAGTTCACATAGCACACTTGTCATATAAATGATTCAGGTATCATTCAGATGAAATAATTCTTTAAAAGAGCTTCTGTGATTTAACCGCATGCGCGCTGCGGCGATTTCTGGCTACGCGGCTTTTTTCAAAAAGCCGCGTTAGATGACGAGCTCAGCTCGTCATCAGCGTGCGAGCGGCGCAACTGATGACGAGCTGAGCTCGTCATCAGCGCCGAAGGGGTTAACAGAGGTGAATGGATTTATGCATTTATTGTGTGAAGCACAGGGACAACTATTCTTCAGCAGTATGAACTCAGTAAGGACAGAAGGTATCCAAGGGCATTCAAAGAAAAAAAAATCAAGAGCTTAATTAAAAAGAAACAGCAACAAAGGGTATTATTTATAGTGTGATTGGAAATTTGAGACTAACTTGTATCTGTTGCCTTAAAAGTCAAAGAAAAGTAACATTGAACTTACTGATTTTGAGAAGACAGAATGGAGACTATTGCTGACAGGTGTACAGGTAGTCCATAATGTGAGTAAGCATTTACACATACAGTGATTGGTTCCTGAAGGAATGGGAATTTTACATGTGGGTTTCAGAAATTAAGAGCAGACCTCACAAAACTAAATCTCCTGACACAAAACTAGGAAGTAAGGTGCAGATGCGGGGGACAGCCTCCGTTTCTCTATTGTGTATCTTACTCCCCATCCCCTTTCCTCTTCTGCAGGTATAGAGAGAGGTTGTCCCACTTGACATTCACTGAACATCTGGAAATTTGGTGAGGTTAGGCATAACTCCTGCTGGATGGTTAATGAAACTTGGGGACTAATTTATATTTTGACAGAAAGTAAACTTTGTTGCAATGGCAATGGTGCTCCCTCCGAGCCAATATAGTGGTCCGCCCACCCGGTTTAAATGGGAGCTCACCATAGGATTATTCATGGTGGAGACTACTCAGTTCTCGCTGTGATTGAACTCCTCCGACATCCCTGCAGAGTAAGAGCCAAATGAGGCAGACCTGTAATTCTGACCACCTGATATAGATAGGCAATTGAAACTAACGAGACTCGCGAGAGAGCAGGAGAGTAGCGGCATCGGCAGTGTGGGTCCCGAGAACCGGGAGGGTTTCAAGAGGCGTAACCCAGTCCTAAACGGTCAAAAAAGGCCGTGAAGGTGCGTTCGGTGCCGTTTTGGTGCCGCGGGAGGCCCGGGAAGCCTGGGAGGCTGCAGTAGAACGGGAGAGCTCAGGCGCAAGGGTACCGAGGAGGAGTACTGAAGGAGAGGAGCAGAACGCGTCAAGAGTACAGCGAGAACTACTGCAACGCCGAACAGCGGATCAAGCCTGGGTTGAGCCCCGCAGACAGTGAACCGGGCCCCCAGCCTGGATTGAGCCCCGCAGACAGTGAACCGGGTCCCCAGCCTGGCCTTCCTTCACCAGAGGTGAGGCAATCAGCAATTTATCACGGGGGAGGCATTTGGAGCCGCAAGAGTGCAAGCAAGCGTAATCAAGCTTAACAAGCTAAACAAGTGCTTAACCACTGCGACAGGAGCCGTGGGGTGTGCTGCCCAGCGGAGAGAGCTACTCAGCAGGAGCAGCGAAAGCTTGCTAAACGAAGCAGGAGGTTTGCATAACGTGGAGGGAACCACACACTAGAGGACTGCCTATGCCGAAATAATCTTACCTGGTGTGGTGGAATATGCGAAAGTTGGATCAAAAATACAGGCACAGTATATTGGAAAGGCTGTTTTATCACAGTAGGAGCCTCAGGCTAACTCAAAAGGAGACGCTTCGCATTTTGGAGAGACTCACGAGCAGCAGTTGGGGGCAGAACTCAGAGCCCCAGAGAGCAGCGGGGCCGTGCGAGGACCGGCAGCCCCTCCCTTAACAACACCTGTAGGTATTTAATTGTCCGCGGAACGCGTGCGGGCGGGTGCCGGCCTAAGCCCGGGCAAAGGGCGGGCCGTCTGTGGTAGGCAGAGGCTGGGCTGGGCCACCCCTCTTTCAGCGTTGGACTGGATTTATTTGGTCCTGGTTAGTCTGATTGCTATATAGCTATTTTGGTTATAAGTGTACGCATTAGACTGTAACAGCATTGCTATTGGGTTGTTCACTCCATCATGAATAGGTGTACCCGCAAGGGGGCAGGGGGTCCAGGGGTTGTAGGTTCTTTGGATGCATTTCTTCTACGGGCTGAGTTAGTCTTAAATCATGAAATACAGCTAATACAAAGGAGATTATTTATGAAACCTTGTGTTGCCCTGACAGCAGACCCGCTAATCAATCCCCCAATACCTATTGATTTAACATTAAATAGTAGTGTGCACGATGACGAAAGGTCACTACCGATTGTTATCGAAGTGGTAGTACACCATGATCTTAACCCTCCTTCTCCCACCCCTTCTCCTCCTAGACAGGTTTGCACCCACAAGCAACTGCTGATGCAGGTGAAGGAAAGGGTACGTGTTATTCCAAGCAAAAAAAGGAAAACAGCCACATTACCAACAGCAACTTCTCAAGCTAACAAAATAGCTAAAACGAGGGGGGGCGTCCAGGGCGACGAAAAATAACTCTATATTGCCAACTACAGGTAATATTTCTAGCCACCCGGGCGACAATGTCCAGGCCCCTCTTACCCTAACAGTGGAAGATCAAGTGGTTCATATCCTTGGTAAATTGGAGGAGAGGCTAGCGATTTTACTTGAGTCCGTATTAAACAAATTATCAGATATAGATGCAAGGCTCAAGTTAATTGAGCAACACCCTTCCTGCCCCAAACACTTACCTAGTTTAGAGGGTGGTAATGTCCCTAATCAGACTAGACCATCTACAGTGCGTCCCGAACCCTCTGCCTATTCGGATGTCATAGCTAGCACTACTAAAACAGTGTGTACTTCTATAGCTAATTCAACAAAATTTCAATCTACAGTAGAGAAGGCAGGGAATACGATAGAGCACACAGAGGGTAGTGACCCGGTCAACTCGGGGGTGGGTTCGACACATAGGAGGGAATCCTTAAAGTTACCACCCAAATCCACACCGTATACAGTCATACTTACCAATGTCCCATCACTTAATATAAACTCTGTGAAACATTGGTCCTCCCTTAAAAACAAGGCCCTTCACCTACTTCATAACAGAACTGGTTTGGGTATGCACCTCTTTCAAGAGTTCAAAATGATACGTAGAACTCTGTGGGTAGGTTTATCACCCAAAGGGTACAGTGGTAATTGTGTGGTTCTGAACTTCGGGTCCACGAATCTTGTAAGGACGATCTTGGAAAGGGCAGGGGCTAGGCATTTAAGTAGGGATGGTATTTCGATCATACCACTCTGGTTTTTCTATCGCAAATCTATTGCACCCATTCCCAAATCGGGCAGTCAATGGAGTGGTCAGCAGGCCCAGAATCACTATGATTACAATGTGCCCGTTTGCAATAGATTTGACCCATTCTCCAGTCTTGAGGAAATTGACTGACTAAGTCGTTTACCTCTATCACAGCATAATTCCCATACCAAATCTGAGCCGGGAAAGGGTGAAGTAGTGCAAGACCCAACACCTGTAGTTGCTTCCCCTTTGCGTCGTTATGACATGTCTATCGTTCACAACCATTCACCATTTCAGGGTTTTACGGTGCCTTTGCTTAGTTCTGGTGACTCAGTGGAGTTCGGCCAAAACAATGTTAAAAATCATCTTCCATCAGGGTGTGGTCTAAACTCTATAATAAGAGTCACTGAAAACCCTTGCGCCAAATTGATCTCCTGGAACATAGCGGGCCTAGCGAGTAAAACGGCCACTACCGAATAGTCCACATTTATAGAAGCACAGAGCATTGTTTTTATGCAGGAGACCTGGGCCACGGAGAAAGTTTTTCATCCTGGTTATTTAAACTTTTCAAAATCTGCCGAACAGGGACAGCGAGGTCGGCCCAAAGGGGGATTGGCTATATGGGTAAGGCAGTCCCTCCAATTCAAGCTGGAGGAGCTCTATATTGAATCAAGGGATATCCTTATTATTAAGCTGTTCAAGGGAAGTCTCCCAGGTATGTTACTCATTAATGTTTATTCCAGAGGAAACCAGGGTGGTAAAGCTTCAGAAACGGTTGCCATTCTAGATTCTTTTGTGACCAAGTACCAGGGGAAAGACCAGATCCTCATAGCGGGAGATTTCAATTGTACTTTTGAACCTCTTGATATCAATGATATGTACTTCAGTGCTGAAGAGGATAGATTGTGGTCTATTCCCACACTCGACCTCCCTCCTATTAAAAAATGGTCCAGCGCCGCATTACAATTGAATATTTTCTGTATGGAACATGGGGTGAGAGCAGCAAATGGGTGAACTAATTCAGATAAATCAGGGATGGTAACTTTTGTAAGTGGGCACCGTGCAAGTCGTATAGACTTTTTTTTTGCTTAGCAAAGAACTTTGGCCGTGCCTAATGGATATGGAGGTGATCGTCCGTATTGAAAGCGATCATAATCCCCTGCTTCTTTCATTACGCTATAATGGCTCCATGCACGCAGAGGGGTTGGTAGGCAGTCCAGTCCATGTAGAAGCTCACGTGACCAATGATACTCGTCGCCTCAAATGGTCCAAGGTGGCGTTAAACGCCAAGAGTGTGACCCATATGAATATGTTGGCTTCCAGTGCTGTAACAACTCTTCTGGCAGAGGCAGCACAAGAAGTACAAAGCGATAGAGCAGTGGGTGTCCATGAGCACCTTTTTAACGATCTTAAAATGTATTTTATCACCAAAAATAAAATATTCAATAAACCATCACGATCGAAAGCAGCAGAATGGTACAATTCATCCTGTCGGACAGCTTACAGATCGCTAGCTGCGGCTATAAGGTCTAAAGACAGGGCCTGAATAAGTAAAAGTAGGTCTTTATACAAGGCAGCTCAAGTAGCAGCCAAAAGTGACTGGAATGAGGAGCATGGGGCAGCCTTGCTGGAGGCAAGTACCAGGAGAAATATTACCACATTCTGGCACTTGGTGAAGTGGGGCAATGGCGTTTCGGCTAATGCCCCATCTAACCATGTGGAGGCGAAGCAGTGGGTCGCCTATTTTGGAGGTCAATTCAGCTGTGATTCCATAACCAGTGTCTACACGGGTATGCCTTCAGAAAGCCCCGTTCCTTAGATTACAAAGTTTGAAGTTGAAAATGCCTTGCTCCGGGTCCCCAAGCGTAGGGCGCTGGGGCTCAATTGTATCCCCGCTGACCTGTCCCTCCAAGATACAGGACTATGGGCTGAATACATCCAGCTCCTAGCTAATGCTATTGCCAAAGGAGCTCGCCTTACCCTGTATCTGGGCGGGAGCAGTGATTTTGCCCATCTATAAAAAAGGGGATAGATCCTTACCGGCTAATTATAGGCCCATCAGCCTAATAGATTGTATCCAAAAAGTCATCGCAAGGGTGGTGCTGTGCAGAATCCAGGCCTGGCTAGAGGAATCTGCCATTCTTTCGAATCCCCAGGCAGGATTCTGGCAATGCACAAGCGCTGTGGACCAGGCTATGAGGTTCATTCTGTTTTATTGGTGCACCGTGACGATAGGGAAGGGTACCATCTATGCAGCGTTCGTGGACCTTAAGTCTGCGTTTGACTTGGTCCAGCGCAATAAGATGTGGAGAACACTACAACAACTGGGCATGCCAGCCGACCTGTTGGCTTTTGTGGTGAAACTATACACTAACAACTTCGCACAGGTTAGATGGGATGAGAGGGGCAACACCACACAAAAATTCCCGGTTGACAGGGGGGTGAGACAAGGGTGTGTCCTTGCTCCCACCCACTTTTCTATATATATAAACGGGGTGGTAAACTATTTCAAGGATTTCCCCACAGATGCTCCAACATTAGCGGGCAACAAGATACCATTACTAATGTTCGCGGACGACACCCTCATACTTTTTAAGACCAGACAGGGCCTCCAGTGTGCCCTGGCCAGATTCGAGGAGTTTTGTCTGGAACATGAACTTGTTGTCAATGTCGACAAGACTAAGTACATGGTACTGACGAACTCCCCCAAAGTTGTTGGTGTCGTCCGGATGAATGAGGGAATCCTTGAACAAACTGAGACCTTCTCTTACCTGGGTATCTTAATAGACAGGAAGGTTACTTGGAAACCGCAGGTTACACAACAAGCGTTTAGACATGCTCAACTTGCGGCAGCCTTATTGAAGGAACACAGACAGTCCCACACGAAACCCACTGCACCGGTGCTCCAGCTCTATAAATCCAAAATTGGTGCTTCGATACTCTACGGAGTTGAGCTGGGGGGCTATGCTAATGTTGACAGCCTAGTCTTGGGTCAGAATACATTTCTACGTTCTATAACTGGTCTGCCACAATCCACCCCTCTAGTACCCTTGTTTTTGGATCTAGAATGCAACTCTTTGTTATGTTATGTTATGTTATGTTGTCTTGTAAAGCGCATGGCTACCCCAGCAATGGGGCGTCCCAGCGCTGTAGACCACTGGGGAACCCGTCCTGGCATTCCCTGTGAGATGATCCCTGCTTGGTATCTCCAAGGTGAAACCAGGCATCCCTGGTGTATGTGGGGGGCTGTTGTGGAGATGAGGCAAGCTAATGCCCAGAGTTGCCGAGTGTGATCCCTGGTTAGAGTAGGCACCGAAGCAAGAATTATCGAGTCTTTCAGAGAAGTGGCACATTATAGGTTGGTGGCCTATTGGAGAAGATTATGGGTTACACCAGAACTTATCCACTATGCCAAAGCCTTGCAGGAAGTCAAGGACTTGGATGTCAACAAGAAACTGGGGTGGTTTAGGACAGTACATAATATACTATCAGATATGGGTTTGGTCCACTTGTGGACATCACCAGCGGATAGTACATTTCCTTCAAAATCTGAGTTTAAAGCTATCTACTGGGCCATGGTCAATTTGAAACCTATCCAGTCCTCCTCTGGCACCTCTCTTTCTAGTGTCTATTAGGATGTCAAGCTGGAGCCCAAACTGTTCCACCAGTTTAGAGTAGGGACGCACCCTACCAATAATTTTACAAACAAGTGGGCCAACAAACAATCCAGTAACTGCCCGTTTTGCCTGGACACAGAAGAAACAATAGGTCATATTTTCTTTGCTTGTCCTGCATATAGCAAACCAAGAAAGAGGTGGCTGAAACCAACTTGTGCTAATATGGGTATTAGGTCTAGTTTTGAGGCCCTTCGAATTCTTAAAACTTCTGTGGCTGTTCCATTTGTGGGTGGGCGACCGCTGAGCCTGCACTCCAGGTGAGGTCGCCCCCACGCACCACTGCTCTCTGCCTCGTTTTTTGCCTGCTTCCTGCTTCCTGACGCCGGACGACCCAGCCGCCGCTGAGCCGCCCGACTAACCACTTTCCCGTCGCTGCCTCCCTGTGGCCCCGCCCCCCTCCTGCCCATTTGCCGCCCTGCTCCCGCCACCCAGCTGACCCTCCCTCCCGGCTCCTTACTTAAGGGGACCGCGCCAGGTGCAGGGAGCGACCGCTGAGCCTGCACTCCAGGTGAGGTCGCCCTCACGCACCACTGCTCTCTGCCTCGTTTTTTGCCTGCTTCCTGCTTCCTGACGCCGGACGACCCAGCCGCCGCTGAGCTGCCCGACTCACCACTTTCCCGCCGCTGCCTCCCTGCGGCCCCGCCCCCCTCCTGCCCATTCGCCGCCCCGCACCCGCCACCCAGCTGACCCTCCTTCCCGGCTCCTTATTTAAGGGGACCGCGCCAGGTGCAGGGAGCGACCACTAAGCCTGCACTCCAGGTGAGGTCGCCCCCACGCACCACTGCTCTCTGCCTCGTTTTTTGCCTGCTTCCTGCTTCCGGACGTCGGACGACCCAGCCGCCGCTGAGTCGCCCGACTCACCACTTTCCCGCCGCTGCCTCCCTGCAGCCCTGCCCCCCTCCTGCCCATTCACCGCCCGCTCCCGCCACCCAGCTGACCCTCCCTCCCGGCTCCTTACTTAAGGGGACCGCGCCAGGTGCAGGGAGCGACCGTTGAGCCTGCACTCCAGGTGAGGTCGCCCCCACGCACCACTGCTCTCTGCCTCGTTTTTTGCCTGCTTCCTGCTTCCTGACGCCGGACGACCCAGCCGCCGCTGAGCCGCCCGACTCACCACTTTCCCGCCGCTGCCTCC
This sequence comes from Lissotriton helveticus, assembly GCF_964261635.1. Taxonomy (NCBI): domain Eukaryota; kingdom Metazoa; phylum Chordata; class Amphibia; order Caudata; family Salamandridae; genus Lissotriton; species Lissotriton helveticus. The sequence continues at coordinate 250,638,414 of NC_136067.1, read as the reverse complement.
CTGCGGCCCGGCCCCCCTCCTGCCCGTTCGCCGCCCCGCTCCCACCACCCAGCTGACCCTCCCTCCCGGCTCCTTAATTATGACGCCCCCTTGCACGCGCAGAGGGCGCGCCGATTGTACGCCGAAGGCGCGCCAAAGGCAAGCCCGTCTGCGCACGTTCACGCCTGTACCGCGCTCAGTGCCAGGACCCCTGGCCCCCGTCGATGCAAGACCACCCGACGGACCTACGACGCCGCCACCCTCAACGCATTCAATACCGGCCAGAACCCTGCCTGCTACCGAGCCACCCCGAGACGCACCCACGGACCCTTCGCCTGCCAAGCCTGCCGATTCACCTGCCCCCGGACCGGCACCACCACCGCCAAGTCGAGCACCAGCAGCAACCACCTGAAGTGCATCCTGCTCAACACCCGCTCCGTCCACAGGCATGCCGTGGAACTCTGGGACCTGCTCGACGTGACAGCACCGGACGTCGCCTTCCTCACCGAAACCTGGATGAACGCCTCCTCAGCGCCCGACATCGCCATAGCCATCCCGGACGGATACAAGATCACCCGTAAGGACCGCGTCAACCAGACGGGAGGAGGCATCGCCATCGTACACAAGAACACCATCCGCATCTCAACCAACTCCGACGAAACCTTCACCGCCGCCGAACACCTGCACTTCCAGATACACACTGACCCCAAGACCACCCTCCGAGGCACCGTAATCTACAGACCCCCGGGACCACGCACACAATTCAGTGAAGACATCGCAGACTTCATCAGCCCGCACGCCCTTCCCTCCGCCGACTACATCCTCCTAGGGGACCTCAACTTCCATCTGGAGAACAACAACGACAGAAACACCACCGCCCTGCTGGACAACCTCGCCAATCTCGGACTCAAGCAACTGGTGAACACCCCCACCCACTACGCTGGCCACACGCTTGACCCCGTCTTCTCATCCAGCAAGCACATCTCCTTCAACCACGCCACAGGACTCCACTGGACCGACCACAGCTGCGTCCACTTTAGCTTCAGAAAAACTACGACCCACCACCACCCGCAACAGGCTCCCCGCCGGAGCTGGAGCAAGTTCACCGCCGAGCATCTCACCGCCTCCCTCAGCCAGAACACTCCCACCAGCACAACGGACCCCAACGAAGCAGCCAGCAACCTCACCAAGTGGCTGACCGCCTGCGCCGATGACCTCACAACACTAAAAAACCCTCCCAGCAGACCCGGCAGCAAGAAAACCCCCTGGTTCCCCGACGAACTCAAGGAATCCAAGAAGAACTGCCGCACCCTCGAGAAAGCCTGGCGACTCAACCAGACCACAGACAACAGGACCGCCCTCAAGCACGCCACCCGCAAACAGCATCAGCTGATCCGCGCCACCAAGAAGTTGGCACTCAAAGAACGACTGGACAACAACGCCCACGACAGCAAGGAACTCTTCAGCATCGTCAAAGAGTTCTCCAACACCAGCGCCGGAATCAACGACATCACTCCCTCGCAAGACCTCTGAAACTCACTCGCCTCGTTCTTCCACCGCAAGATCGCCGACATACACAACAGCTTCGACGCACAGACCACGTATCCTACCACCGAACCAACGCTCGCCACCACCACCCTCTGCAACTGGACCCCGATCAGCACCGAAGACACCACCCGCACGATGAACTCCATCCACTCCTGATCACCAACCGACCCCTGTCCACACCACGTCTTCAACAAAGCCGACGCCATCATCGCACCCCATCTCCGGGACATCATCAACTCCTCCTTCCACACCGCCACCTTCCCAGAGAGCTGGAAGCACGCCGAGCTGACCGCCCTCCTGAAGAAACCAACAGCGGACCCCACCGACCTCAAGAACTACCGTCCCATCTCACTCCTTCCCTTCCCGGCCAAAGTCATCGAGAAGACCGTCAACAGACAGCTTGCCGCCTTCCTCGAGACGAACGGATCTCTCGACCCCTCGCAGTCCGGGTTTCGGGCCAACCACAGCACCGAGACCGCCCTAATCGCAGCCACGAACGACATCAGAACCCTGATCGACAACGGAGAAACAGCGGCCCTCATCCTCCTGGACCTCTCCGCGGCGTTCGACACTGTCTGCCACCGCACCCTAGTGAAGCGCCTCAGCAACGTCGGAATCCAAGAGAAACCACTGGAGTGGATCATCTGGTTCCTGGCCGGAAGAACCCAGAGAGTCCGCCTCCCCCCGTTCAGATCTGAGGCCACTGAAGTCATCTGCGGAGTACCACAAGGATCTTCACTTAGTCCAACCCTCTTCAACGTCTACATGAGCCCCCTCGCAGCCATCGCACGACAACACATCCTCAACATCATCTCCTACGCCGACAACACCCAGCTGATCCTCTCCCTCACCAACGACCCCACCACCGCCAGAGCCAACCTACACAAAGGGATGAAAGACGTCGCCATCTGGATGAGGAACAGCCGCCTTAAACTGAACTCAGACAAGACGGAAGTCCTCATCCTGGGATCATCACCCTCTGCCTGGGACGACTCCTGGTGGCCCCCGGCCCTGGGCACCGCTCCCAAGCCAACGGACCACGCACCCAACTTGGGCTTCATCCTGGACTCCTCTCTGTCGATGACCAGACAAGTCAACGCCGTCTCATCTCCGTGCTTCAATACCCTGCGCATGCTCCGCAAGATCTTCAGATGGATCCCCACTGAAACTAGGAAGACCGTCACCCAGGCACTCGTCACCAGCCGACTGGACTACGGGAACACCCTCTACGCCGGAACCACAGCCAAACTTCAAAAAAGACTCCAACGCATCCAGAACGCCTCCGTACGACTCATCCTGGACATCCCCCGACACAGCCACATCACCGGACACCTGAGAGACCTGCACTGGCTCCCCGTCAGCAAGAGAATCACGTTCAGACTCCTCACCCACGCACACAAGGCTCTTCACGACCTGGGCCCCAAGTACCTCAACGACCGCATGACCTTCTACACGCCCACCCGCCAGCTACGATCGACCAGCCACGCCCTCGCCACCGTACCACGCATCCGCAGAGCCACCGCAGGAGGAAGATCCTTCTCCTACCTGGCAGCCAAGACTTGGAACTCCCTCCCCACCCACCTCTGGCGAACCCAAGACCATCTCTCCTCCAGAAAGCTGCTCAAGACCTGGCTGTTCAAGCAGTAACATCCCCCTCTCCCCCAGCGCCTTGAGACCCTCCCGGGTGAGTAGCGCGCTCTACAAATGCCGTGATTGATTGATTGATTGTATGGGAGCTTCGCTGGATAGAGAAAATGCAGAAGCAAATGCCCATCCCTAGTGAGGCCTCTTTTAATCTGAATTATCCCCCAGTGCTAACCCCCTAGATTAAATGTACCTTCCGTTATTGCTTTGAGCCAAAACTTAGGCTTTGAATTATGGCTTTTTATTTGCATTTTAAAACGTGTCAATGCTTTTTTAATTATTTGTTATTATTAAGTTTTACATTATCAAATAAGGTGCTAGACTGTAGATACTACATTCTTTAATATTACTAATTGAGCTGCTCTGTCACTGTTTTCATTATGTATTTTGTATATGTGTTTTAACTTTTGTGATTTTATATAATCGAAATAAAGTTATGAATGAAAATTAAGTGAAATGAAATGATAGGCAAAAGTAGAGGTCCGTTTAAACTGCCTGTGACCACCGGGAAAACCCTTGTGGTAAGGGGCAGTGAAAATTGGTAAATGCTCCCCTCGCCATGGGACTCCCATGGTGAAGGGAGCATTTTCTTTTTAAATCGCACTGCTGGATTTTGCCAAAAAGGAAACAGTTTGGTGCGCCAAGCTATGTTACAGCGGTTCCTGCCAATGCTGTAGAAATGGACGCCAGCTTGGCGATGACCAACGCAATTTTTGTGATAAAAGGCACTTATTATGCCATAGGAGCACTGTTGTTTGCAAGCAACTGGTCATTTTGTCAAACATTCAATAAAGCTAATTAAAACCAACTATTTTGCCTTCTTGCTTCCCTCGGGCACCCTCCTGATTAATACGGTTTGCACTCCAAGCACATTCCACAAATCCATCCAGTTCCCAAGACAATCTTTATAGCATCTAGAAATCTATCCTCCTACGAAAAGAGCATTTCAGTAATACCATACCATCTTAGATTACCTTCACTATTACAACAGTCCTCTAGACCATATTTTTGAAGAAAATTGCAACATACAGATTCAGTTTCCTGTAAAAGCACTCAAAGAATTGGGGAAATGTCTCCATACCCATTTCCATAGAAGCCCAGGTTAACACCAGAACCTGTGCTTATATCGGAATTCATGAGGGCATATTACAAAGCCCTTTATCACAGCTTTTGGGGCAGTTTCCTGCTGATAAAAGCACCAATAATGTATCGCCTTTTCTTGATAATATGGCTCTAAATCTTCTGTGTTTGGAAATCTGTTTAGGATTGTCTTCCATTATTACAAGTTGTTTATTTGCACTTTTTCCTGTCTAAAACTGTCATTAGGATTTTCAAGTTCAGTAAGAATCCAGAAGCAGACGCACTTCATCCTGGCTACTCTTTTTCAGTTCTGATGGTATTCAGGTGTCAGCTGTGATAACAGGTTTTGTAGAGATAGGGAGCATTTGCTACAGTGGACAATGATTTTTGTCATCAAAAGAAATCCTACAGTTCTGAAAAAGTGGTACATGTAAAGAGACAAGTTGGTGCTTGTCTTTCAGGGGTACACTTGAGATACTGATCTTCTAAAGTGTGTCTACAGTATCAGTCTGAAGTGCTCTTGTTCGTGTGATAATGACATCCATGTTAAAACTGGTTTCCAAATGTTAAACCCAGATTCATAATGCCCTCCAGGAGTTTCCCAATGACCGTGCCACCAGCAAAGGATAGCTTGAAGATATTTTATTATTAGGACTCCAGGGGCCGTATTACACAAAGTGCCCCAGGGGCAAAGAGGTAATTTGTGCCTGCTTTGTGCACCCCAGGGCACTTTGGTATTATGTGCCCCCTGCTATTATACTGAAAGCACTGGTGCACATACAACACCATCGCTTTCTGAAGAGGGCCTTCCCACATTTCCATGGCGTGGCCCCATGCAATTGAGGGAATATCTTTGCCTCTATGCCGTATTATAGATGCAGGTGCAGAGGCAAGGAAGTTGTCAGTGCGCCCCTGATAGAAGATGTCTGGAGGGGTGGAAAGGGAGTCCTATGGACCCCCAGACATCCCCTTGCAGGTGGGTGCAGTCATTCACTGCACCTGCATTCAAGGGGATCTCTAATCCCTTTAAAAGTGCAGGCAGGTTGCTGCCTGCACAGTGAAACACAGAATGGCTGCTTGAAAGAGGCTCAATTTTTCACCTGGATACGCTGAATGCACTGTTCACCACAGCAGCAGGATCATGATCTGATCTACTTGTTTTAAGGTGCACCCGGCACGAACACATAACACAGTTGTTCCTTTGAAGTGGGGGAGAAGCTTCTAGAAGCATCCCTTTGAAGTGAACAGATGCCCGGCCTTACCTGCCCTGGTTCCACACGTACTACAAGGGGTATGGAGCCCTTTGTGTGGAGACAGGATACAGCTTATTCAGGTGTAGGGGATGCTGGGCACAGAACCTCCCGCCCATCATTCTAGTGATGGCCCATCCAGTCACCCCAAGAACCCATTGTGTGTGGCTGTCTAGGAGGAATACATAAAGCCCAACTCCCACCTACACCTAGTCATGTGACTAGAGTCAAGCTGCAGGCACCAAACAGCTAAAGCAAGAAAAGGCCACATTTCTAAATGTAGAATTTTCTGAATTGTTATTTAAAACATCACCATAAGTTAGGATTTTAAATTGGGATTCCATAAACACACAAAAGAAATCAGTTATCTTTTCCCATTTGGAAATTATACTTATAAAATGCAATAAGGTAACCCCAAAGTTATCCTATGGGAGAGATAGGTTGCAGTAGTGAAAACGGAATTTCAGAGTTTTTCACTACTAGGACAAGTTAAACCTAAAAGCGCATGTCCAATTTTTAAAATAAACTGCACCACACCCTTGGGGCTGTCCACACCCTACGTTAGGGTCGACCTATATGCTTTAAAAAAGAAGGTCTGGGCCGAGAAAAAGATTTAATTTTCCAGGCCCACATGACATGTTAAAACTACACATGCAGGCTATGGCAATGCCATGCCTGGTTAAAGGGATACATAGGAGGGTGACACAATCAGCACTACAGGCTCAGTAGTAGCATTTAATTTACAGGCCCATGGTTTAAGTAGTCTACTTTCCTAGGGACTTATAACTAAATGAAAAATGGCAATTGGTTGTAAGCCAATGTTACTGTAAGCTAGGAACTGGGAGTGTGGGAACTACAGGCCCTGTCCTGGAGGGAGGAGAAGTTCTTTCACCTATAGGAAAGGAGAGGGGGGATACGTCCTCCCAAACTAAATATACAATATACACAGGCATCCCACCACGTGTTACAACATGTTACATGATGAGGAAATTAGGTCTGGGCGGTAAATTCCGTTCCGCACGCGAAATTTGCGGAATTTGGATCATTTTGCATTCCGCGAAGAACGCGCAATTGCCCAAAATTCTGCGTTCCTCGACTTCGCGAAATTGTTTGCTTGTTCGAGTTCACAAAAAGCGCATTCGCAGGATATTTCCCCCTGAGCACGCAAACAGCGATTGCCAACAGTAAAAAAGCATTGCGAACAAGCAATTCCGCGTGTTCGCGGAATTTCTGCATGTTCGTGGAGATTTTTTACCGTTTCGCGGAGATTGCCGTAACGTGATTCCGCAAATTCCGCCCACCCCTAGAGGAAATGCTTGCTCCAACTAGACTCTGCATCAATAAGTGCCGGAAAGGTAAAATTTCCTTTTCTTTAAATAACCCTGACACACTAGTGGTATTATGCTTCTTCTTCGGGTCCACCCTGACTCCTAAGGTTCAGGCTGGGCGTGACCATGTTTAAGGGAGTTCTTATGAGAAAGAAACTAGGTGGAATAACTACAGATTATAAATCCCTCAACCAATCCCTTTATTCATGGAGAGGTTGGGGACAGTAAAACTGAATAGCAATTTGGGCAATCTAGGACTCAATGGTCCTATGAGCCTTCTTGAACCAACATGTTTCGGCCCTACTCTGGCAGGCCTGAATAGGTCCAGGGCTTCATGAGGGGGAATTGTCAATATGTATCACCGCCCATGTTACACAGCTCATGAACCTGTTTATTTTCTATAGCACATCAAGTGCCATTAAAAAAATATCAAATGCCATTTCATGGCTGTTCAAAATGTGGCATGCACTATTCTCATGCATGTGACTCTATTTGTGTAGTGGACGCGTCATGTTTGCGTCAGACAGCTCGTGAAAGAGTGCTCACTTGCATGCTTCTGCAATGTGTGCACAACCGGTGCATGAATATGCTCCCTTTCTTGAATTTAGTAGGTGAGATTGTGTGAACCAGCATATAATGCATTATCACCTCTTATGATTATTTTTGTCTACATTAGAATATTGCCATAAACCTCATTCACACGTTGTGCCTGATATCATAAACAGTCAGCCATCCCACAAGCATCCTTAAATTTAATGTACATGTTGCATCAACTCACCCAATTTCTGGGACTTTATAACCCTGCAGGGGAGAAAGGCCAGGTGGTAGACCCTGTGGTCAGTAAAAGTAAAGGTATAACAAAGCCATTGGTCAAAAACCATTTCTGAGTAGAGCGTTTCAGTAAATGCAATCTGCAAGGGAAAAGCACAAGCTTCAAGGGTCCCTCCACACTGAAGCACCTAATCGGCTCCTCTCTATCCGTTTGTGACAAAGTAGTTGAGGGAGTGCACAGTTGTATCTGCAGTGCGCGGCCCTGCACAGCTGTGCGTGGCTGTATTGAATTACCACTGATTGCAGTGTAAACAGCCCAGCCACAAGGCTTTCAATTTGTGAGGCTACCGGGCACAGGATTTACTGGATCATGAAAGTGCAAGATCTTTACATCAAGTAACGTCCCCTTTTTGCTCCATCATATATCACAAATGCAAGACAAACACGCAATGGCATAGCCAATTGGTGTCGCCTTTGGGACCTTACAAGTATTTAATTATGCAGCACAATATCCTTACTGCAACAACATTAACTGTTGCATGGCTAAACACTTATAAGGCCCCAAAGGCGAGACCTATTGGCTTTGCCAATGCTTGTTGTCTAGCGCTCTCTCTTTCACTTTTACCTCTTACACATTTTCTCTTTCTTTTTTACACCTTTGATCCTTTCCACCCCCACTTGTTCATCTTTGAGTCCCTTCACTTGCCACAATCTCTTCCTCTATTTGTCTTTCCTTGTCACCATGATGAGTCCTTTTCTCCCATTCAGGCCCTAGCTCGTCTGCCCCAAGTTGAGAGAGGGTGGCAAAGACGTCACTTCTACACTTGCAGCAGGTTGCAATAGCAATGACAGCAACAACGCATATCTCTCAGGAAGCACGTGAAGCACAGGCAGCAGCAGTGCACGCTTCACTCTAGTCCACTTCAGGTACTGCATAAGCAACTAAATTGCTAGGTTCGCAAACGCACAGGCATGCGCACACAGTGACAGTATGTGCAGGAGTGGAAATTTCTGTCTCATAGATAATGGGTATAGCACCAATCATAGCAGGGCAAGGTTCCTTTACACCAAGCAGGTTAAATATGGGCATAGGCAGGGCATGTTGTAGTAAACACAAGATTCCAGATCTTGGAGTGTTATTGGAAAGCTGCATTGCTGCGTCACTGAGTCTGAGCTTCTTCATATGAGGACGCCCTTCTCACATCCTAACCTAACTACTTACATCTGAAGCGTCCTTATGTCTACAATTTCTTCTTGACACAAGATGTATTCACATTTAACAGGAACACCACTCGCAGTAACACTACAAGCCTCCCCGGCTCGAGACAGAATGCGCGGCAGCTGTTAACGCTTCTTTCACACACACAGCACACGCAGCTCTGGTGCAAGCATGTCAGGCCTATTAAAGGCACAGCATGGGCATCAGCTCTAAAATCCACTCTTGCGTTGGACATGAATACCGCTGGTGGTAGCTTAGTAGTCAATCACTCTAGCACTACAGGCACAGCACACGAACCAGTGGTGGAAACATGCCTAACAAAACAAGCACAACCTTGGAGGTTGTGGCGCACTAAACAAGAAACCCATGAGCAGCAGCTGCACAAGAATCCCACACTTAGCTCGTGCAGCACTGGAAGCAAGCAGCATTGCAAGCCCTTTTTCACAAAACAATAAAATCAGGGGCAACAGAGAGGCAAGCCTTCCTTACAACAAGAAGCGCGAGCAAAAAGGAGATGGAGAGGGTGGAGCAAGTGAGTGGGCAAGGAGAGAGGCGCGTGCGCGCTTGGGGGAGCAGTCTGCTCATTTTCAAGCACTGCACTTGTGCTTGTGGCACGCCCCTGCTCGCTCCCGCAAGGTGGATTCCGCCAAAAGCACGAGTGTGTGCTTGAAAATGACCAGAGCGACGGCTAAAGATCCTCCTATGCAGCGCATGCGTGCAGCGCAGGCAAGACCTAAAAGTGAGGTTGTAGTGTCTTGAGGGGGTAAACTAAGGAAATATTGCTTCTTGTTTCCCATTTGTCGTTATTCAATGTTAGTTCTGGGCTTTGGGCTGCTGTTTAATTGACACTCCTTTTAGATCGATAATGATACATGCTAAATAAGACCAACATTAAATAGAGCCATAGAAGTATAGTTGCTGTCTGAAATATTATCAACTTTCCCAGCCCGAATTGGTCAAGACCAGAATCAGGTCTTTTCTGACCAGGTTTGGTCACTGAAGGAAGAGCAAGCATGGTCATGGCAAGCAACTGCACCTAAACTCTCCAGTTACTTTGTGTTGGCAGCCCTAGTTTTGTAGGTTGTGGTCCACGAGAAGCAAATAATAAGCAAATCTACAGCAAAGGTAAATTAAAACAAAAAGCCTTTTGGTGATCAGAAGAGCTTGTGAAATGTATTAACTCCATGATGTTGTTCAAGACACATGAGCTACATGGTGCCACCGCGAGTCAATGTCTGATCTGTGTTTCTTATCGTACAGCTTTGGAGTGGATGGATGTGAACCACCGCACCTTTGCTGGGTCCCTTATGAGCATGTACCCTAGCATTGGACTTATGCTTCTGGCCCCAGTGGCGTACCTGATCCGGAACTGGCGCTGGCTTCTCTTTGCTATCACGTCCCCCTATATTTTTGCCATCGTCATCATATGGTAAGTGAATGGCACCACAGCAGTGTGGCTCTTCCTGTAGAACTATAGAAAATCTTGTAGCCACCCTACCTCTTATCTCTCATTAGCTTTCAACAGTGGAGCCACAGACGGAGACCTGCAAATTCATCTCTATTGTGGGATGAATCTGTTTTCTCATACCTGTATCTGCTGTTATCTGTGCAATCGTATCCAGCTGTCTTTTTTTAATACATTTTGAGTGAAACTGTCGACTTATCACCACATTCGCATGGCTATAGTTTCTTTACAATTGCTATAAGCCATTCTAAATTTGACAGTTGTTTTACTGTGTTCACTGTACCCTACCAATCAATACCAGCATTGTCTCATAATGACAGTCTCTCTTCCATATCATCTATCTTTCAAATTTCTGATAAACTTGTTTCATAATCTCCATGCCTCTGTGTCCTCTTCAATCCAACTCCTTAGCTGTCTGGGCCCTTCTCCTGAACCTTCATTCATTATCTTTCTTTCACAATCTGAAATGGTAAGAATAGAAGTGTAAACAAATACATTGCTGGACTTGTCCCGCTCTGCAGGGTCACCCCCAAACTTTTTTGCCTTTACCCTCCATTTTCTTTTGCTGAATTTGTTTCTGTTGGCCTTTGTACTCTGTGCACTTTATCACTGCTAACCACTACCTTAAACAGAGTAGAAATGATTTAACGCCCAATTGGCATATTTAGTTTATTTTTTAAGCCCATGTAGAGTGTTATTCCACATACCCAGAACTTGTAAATTAACTGCTACTAGTGGGGCTGCAGCTCTTAATGTACAACCCACTTAAGAAGCCCCTTTAAACATGTCCAAGGCCTGCCATTGCAGCCTGAGTGCAGTTGTAAACTGCCAAATCAACCCCTTTGCCAAGCTGTAGACTCTCCTTTTCTTGCATATAAGTGACCTCCTTACGTAGGCCCAAGGTCACCTATAGGGCACAGTGCATTGAAATTAAAAGGTTGGGCAGGCACTTTTAAGCTTTACAGGTCCTGGTAGTGAGGAACTCCTAAAATAGTTTTTCACTACTGTGACGCCTACCTGTCCCATTGGATAATATAGGATTGCCTTAATACATTGAATACGTGCTAACGTTTGATTGTGGCCAGATAAGCATTTCATATTTGGTATCCATAAAATTGTAATTAAAAATAATCTGTAATGGCAAAGTCAGAGTTTAAATTAAGATTTGGAACAAATAGGCATTTTCCTTCCCTTTGCTATTTGATGTTTTCGAGGTGAAAAGGGGGAATAGAATGGTCCCAATCCCGTACTAGCCTAATTATTGAGTAGAATATGCATGGGTAATTTGTCCTGGACAGTGGGTGACCCCCATCCCACTAATGAGCTGAGAAAATCCAAGGTTTGTCAAGACAAATTGAGGGTTAGGTAGTCCAATAGTAGGAATAATTTCAAGACACACATTTTTATATATGTACAATTGCCAGAACTCCTATTTAGGAGACTAGCCCGAAGTGACAGCCCTGTGGCAGGTATTTGGACTTTTCCTGGTATTTGGAATATTCTTTGTCTAAGTCATTGGAAACTGCATAGTGGAAGGCATCTATATTATTGCCCACTGGTAGTTGGGGGTTGAAAGTAGATCTTTTTACTAAGCCTGTGTTTGTTGATTGGACGGTGTCAATACCAAGTTTAATTGCCGTCCGGGTTAGAGTGTCCAAATCTGTGTCTTGATCAGAAAGGTTAGTCAAGAGGTCCACATTGGTAAGGTCTTGAATCGACATGTTATTATTATGTTATTACGCACTGCTATGGGCTTGGGTGGGCGAGGGTTGGATGGTCTATCAATTGGGAGGATGGGGGACAGAGCTGGGCACAGCCCCACTGGCAACTGAATAAGCAGTGTGAAGCCTTCACACAAAGGGCTTGTCACCTCCACATTGTTTATGCAGCCAGCTTGGAACCATGGCAGGGGAGTCAGGAAATTCCAAGCACTTCAAAGAGGAACCTCTCTAAATTTCTTCCAAATCAAAGGCGATACTAAGTATGCAAATAGATACCCTCAGACCCACTGTTCAATTTAAATTTCTAGACATGGGGAAGGGCTGTCAGAGGACTGCCTTCTGCTTTTTCATGCTGTGTACTCCACAAGACTACTTTGATGCACCTAGAAGGACTGCTTTGCTGCCTGGGGCCTGCTTTTAACCCTCAGAGGCCAGCCCTGTTGTATGAACCCTGCATTTCCCCTGAATCTAGGACTACCAGATTGACTTCAGGGGCAAGTTTGCTGACCTCCTGCTTAGATTCACACAGGCGTGAAAGGCTCCCACCATCTTGTACCAGCACCTTAACCCAGCCTGAGTGAGTCATGAACCCCCAAGTGGTCTCCCTCTAGTCTAGGACCCTTTGTTGTGGTGCTAAATGTGCCCTGATAGCCAAATTCCAAAGCTTTAGACCCAGTCTCTAGCAACTAGATATCTACGGTTGGCGCTTTGATTTTTTAGGTGCTAGTTTTTACAAAAAACTTCAAAAAATAAATAACTCAGGTTCTACTGATTGGATTTTTGTCATCTTGGTGTCAAATCATTAATTATAATGTATCTATCTTTCTACATTTGTGTGGCATTTTGTCTTGTGTTTTTACTTTATTACTTCTATACTGCATAAATACAGATTGCCTCTAAGTTAAGCCTGAACACTTTTTGTGCCAAGTTACTCAGGGTCAAGCACAGGTTAATTTACTGACTTTTTGTGGTTCACTCTGCCAGGGATTGTGGCTATTGCTTGAATAAGGTTAACACCTCCAATCAGCCAACAATTAGGGATGGGTGGAACGTACATAGTTTCAATCCGTGGAATTTCATGGAGGTACATGAAAACTCTACGATAGTCCATAGTGTTCTGCGAGTGGGTGGAATTAGGCGTATTGCACTGCTCATGCTGATTTCTAGCACTGGGAGCTCGTTAAAAGCTGAAAAATTAGAGCAAGAGGAATTATGCAATGTGCCAATAGGGTGCTGCTTCTCGAGTTGATTTTGCTGCTTACTACTTGAGCTACAGCTTTGTGACCGTGAATGGTCGCGACCACCTGCATTTGGAAAATCTAGCCTTGAGCTCTCCTAGCAGTTGAAAATTGTGCAAGGGAACACCAAATCTTGCTCATGCTTGTCAACTTACAGTTGGCAAGCCGCACATGATAAAAAACCCTTCCACGGGGCGGTTGTCACAATTTGACCAAAACTCTACCAACTCTGATGAAGGAGCGGAATTTATCAGCCAGCCCTACTAACAACTGAATTTCTCACGTACACCCACTTTACTCAAGCTTTTGTTTCCTCTCTCTCTGCAGGTGGCTTCCAGAGTCTCCAAGATGGCTGTTGATCAAAGGCAAGGTGAAAGAGGCTCATGCCCTGTTGGTTCGTTGCTCTTCAGTAAATGGCCGGCCTCACTTGTCCTCCAATATAAATACCGAGGTGAGAAGAATATATCACTTAACTATAGTCATTGTGCATGGAACACATCCTCTGTGTGCTGGCCCCACTTCTTTTTAATTTGTTTATTGCTGACTTGACGACAACTTTAGATAAAACTAATAGTCACTCTCCAAAGATGGGTGGTGTTCCCATAAGTAACCTGCTTTACGCTGATGACTTAGTGCTTTTCAGTCTAACACGTGTCGGCTTACAAAGGCTCCTGGTAAAACTACACAATTGCACCACTGCAAACCAGTTAGAGGTTAACCTAAAGAAAACCCAAGTGGTTACCTTTGGAAAAAAAGAAAACTCGGGGGAGGATGGTCGTTCAACAACATGACCATTGCAGTGAAATGAAATGAAATGAAATATGTATTTGTACAGCGCGATTGCTGCCCTGAGGCGTCCAAGCGCTACCAGCAATATGATTTACTTAAAAAGAAAGGGTTGATGGGGAATTAGAGAGGAATATTAAAAAAGAAAGTTTTCAGTTGTTTCCGAAAGGAGGACAGATTCGGATTGGACCTGAGTTGAAGGGGAAGTGAATTCCAAAGCTTTGCGGCATTATGTGCAAACATTCTGCCGCCTGTTCTTGCCTTTTTTATTCTTGGGACTACCGCCATGAACGCCTGGCTGGAGCGGATATTCCTACCGGGATGATACGGAGTTGTTAGATCACAAATGATGGATGGTCCTGTGTCCCAAAAGGCTTGGTGCTATATACACATAGCCTTAAAGGCAATTCTTTGCCGTATCGGCAGCCAGTGCAGGCTGCTCAATGCAGCTTTGGCTGACTGTTTACGCGGCAGCTGGAGTAATGTGCGGGCTGCACAGTTTTGCACTATCTGTAGCTTGCGCAATGTGTATTCAGGGGCACCGAGATATAAAACGTTGCTAAAGTCCAGGCGGGACTGAATCAGACCTTGAATGGCCACCTGCTTTGCCTCCAACGGCAGAAGAGGAAGTACTTTCCTCAGCATCCTGAGCAGACCAAAGCAGGTGGCAGAAAGTTTTGTGGCCTGAGTGTTAAACGATAGAGTTTTATCCAGCCAGACCCCCAGGCTTTTTATACCATCCTTGGGGACTGGTGGGGTACCTAGGCATGGGGGCCACAAGGAATTAAAGGATGTTGGGTTCGTGGGACCCAGGAGCATCAGCTCTGTTTTGTCCCCATTAAGTTTGAGGGAGGACGAGGTCATCCAGCCCTTTACCTCCTCCAGGCACCTCCTCAGCCCCACTGATGCTGGGTGGCCACCCTCCTGCGCCAAAGAGACCACTAGCTGAGTGTCATCTGCGTAAGAAATGATTTTGACACCAAACGGACGGACAACCTCAGCCAGTGGTCTCATATAGATGTTAAAAAGCGCAGGGCTTAGGGAGGAGCCCTGTGGGACTCCACACCTCAGTGGCCTGCTTGTAGATACCGTATCTCCCCCAAAAATTTGGAAAGACCTGTTGCTCAAAAATGATTTTAGCCAGAGCCATGCTCCGCCTGTTATTCCGACATTCGAAAGACGGCTCAGCAAGGTATCATGGCTAACCGTATCGAATGCCGCACTTAGATCAAGGAGGATCACTGCCACTGATCCTCCTTGATCCAGGATCTTTCTGGTTTCCTCCGTGACTGCAAGCAGAGCGGTCTCCGTCCCATGTCTGGGGCGAAAGCCAGTCTGGGTGGCATCTAATAGCTGGTTATTCTCGAGACCGTCCACCACATGGTTATTGATGTGCTTCTCGAGAATCTTGTTCACCCAGGGGAGCAGGGAGATTGGGCGATAACTGCTGAAGTCACCGGGGTCCAGATTTGATTTTTTTTAGCAGAGCACGGACCATGGCCCGTTTCCAGGCAGGAGGGACGGTACTAGAAATGATTGAGGCATTCAGGAGGTTCATGATGGTGGGGAGCATGACCCGAGCTGCCAACATCATAACTTCTGGAGGTGCTAGATCACTTGGCGACCCAGATTTTACCTGGCGGTCTATGGAATCCAGAGAGTCAGAGTCTAACAATAAAAACTGCTCAAGGGTTGTCGGTGCTTGAGCTATGGTATCCCCCAGGTTTGTCTGTCCCTGAGCTGTGAGTTCTGGTGCATTAGAGGGAAAATAGGAGTAAATTTGGTTGACTTTGTGATGAAAATAGTCTGCCAAATCATTTCATTGGGCTGAGGTTTTGCCCGAGTGCATGCCCGCAGAGGAGAGTTTAGTGAGACTTTTCACTATTTGAAAAATTTCCTTAGGTTTGGACTTAGCTCGCAGAATTTTATCCGAAAAATAGATGGCCTGGGCAGATTTAACCCCAGTCTTATAGGATTTGATTGCCTCTCTATATTGGGTTTTCTCCTCCAATGAGTATCCCATACGCCACCGTCTTTCTAATTTCCTACAGTGGCGTTTCTTTTCCCTGAGAGCCTCCGTATACCAAGGGGCGGTTTTTTGAGAGCGTTTCGGAGTGAATTTACGCCGGGGGAGGGCGGCCTCAATGGATTGTGCAATCCAATCTTCATATTCCTGATTGGCCACACATGGATCCCCGTTGTAAGAAGGCTGGGCAATCACGAGTCTGTTAGTCCAAGAATCAACAGGTAGTCGAGTCCAGATTCTGGCGTTTCTTGCAGTAACGCTAGGGAGAAGTGGTTTATAAGTAGTCCAGGTAAAAGGCACAAGTAGGTGGTCGGTCCATGGAATGGCGATTGGTAACCCGACCGCCAACTCTGCACAGTTGCTAAATACTGGGTCCAATATGTGACCCTTAATGTGGGTAGGTGCCTGGACTCGTTGGCTTAATTGTAACGCCGCTAAATCATCTGCCAGCGCCACGGCGATGTGATCCAGGGTAGCGTCAAAATGAAAAATCAGATCGCCTAATACAGTATAATTCGAGTTAGTTGTGACCCGGTCGGCTACAATGGATGGGAGAAGTTTATGAAACTGTTTGGAGGGTACCGGGGGGTGGTATACAATAACACCTGAAAAACAGTTGTTAGGGGAGAATTCTACGCTAAATCCTAGGCTCTCGCATTCTGGAATTGGTTCGGCGGTTACTAGGCAGTGATACTGATCTTTATAAATAATAGCTAGATCTCCTCCTCTCCCTTCAGAGCGGTCTTGCCGAGTAATTTGATAGTCTGAGGGAAGGGCTGTCACGATGTCTGGGTCCGAATCTTTCGTAAGCCAGGTTTCAGTAAGTAAAACTGCATCTGGCATACGTTCTTCTAGCAAAAGAGCCAGTTCCAACTTATGTTTTGGTATGGATCTACAGTTTAACATAAACATGTTATAGTCCCGTTTTAAGTCACATAGTTGCATAGGTTTGAGGGTCTGCTGACACTCTGGGCAAATCACTGGTAAATCTATCGCCTGGTATGAGTGCGAACAGCCTTTCCTTTCCGCGAGCCTTATACTCAGGAGGACTTCCGCACTATAATGCCGGCTACTTGGTGTCCGAGATATGGGGGGTATGGCCCTAGGCCAGGTCCTGGCGTGGACGGGTGCAGACGGGCTTGCCGCCGGCGCGCCCGCTGCGCCTGCCCGCTGCGCGGACGGGAAATCATCATCTTTTTATCCATTGTGGAGGAGGGTGGGAGGCGTCCTACTACTGGAGCGCTACCCTTTCCTCCCACCAAGATGGCGGCCACCCTCTTTGCCTCCCGGTGTCAGTGCCTCAGTCGGCTGCGCCGGTAGAGAAATCGGATGTAGGGAGCCTCGGTGCGACGTGAGTGCCGCACCCAGAGGTCCGCGATATATGGTAAATAAAACGCACAAGTAAAATATTTACAGTTTTAAAAACAGTTTTACCAATAAAAGTCAGAGCAAAGTGGGAGGGATAGAGTGAAGAGCCCCCAGCTTCCGCCTCAGGGGAGAAGTAAGCAAATTCAGTAGGAAGTGTATACAAATACTTAGGGGTCAATCTTGACTCAAGGGGCAACTTTGCGAAACAGCGTAAGGAGATATCTGCTAAATCTGTGACCTTACAGGTGACACTCTCCAAGCTCTCGAAAAAACTGTCTGGCCCAAGTTTAATCCCTCTACAAGAGGTCATGAGAGCAAAGATTGGTCTGACATTGTCATATGGTAATGACATTTTCAGGGGTAAACTGAACACGAATTTAAACCAACACGTGACTAAAATGTATTAAAAAGTCCTTCGTTTGCCCAAAAATGCCTCTGCTGCACAGATTAGGCTAGAACTTGGCCTATTAAACTATGAAGTCTCCAGCATCTGCACATTCCTAAATCTCTGCCATAAACTCAGACAAGGAGTCCACTCAAGAACTCTACGCAGGTGACCTATGGGATCTCAACCCCAGTACGACAGTATTTAAATCCCTCATTAAGAAAAGCGTCCGAATAAGTTCCCTTATTATGGATAAAAACCATCTTGCCAAACGTAGACACGCATGGGCCATTATGAACTCGTACGGGCGATTAGCTCCCGCAACCTATCTGTCCTGCACCTACTCCTCGCACCTAAAACTTAGTTTTATGGCCATCAGACTTGGTGACTGGCAATTTTTAAAAGATCTGCCAGTCAGATGAAATATGGTGCAGAGGGTGCGGAAGGACGGCTGAAACTCTGGAGCATGTGGTTTGTCTTTGCCCAGCCCAGCACTCATGACACAGCGCAGACGCAAACTGAAAGTGGAGTAGAATAGGTTGGGAATCCGGTCCTGCAGACAGGCAATCATGGCGGCCTTATGCCCAGAAAATACAGCTTTAAACATCGGCCTTGCATTGTTTATACTCCTTGCATATCGCAACTTTCTGCATGCTCCCCTCGTGTTGGGAACAGCCTAAATCAAATCGTATTATTTGTAACTTGATAAAAAAAAGTTCTTCATCCATTACTGCACTATTATGATTTGCTGCTATTGATTTGCTGTTGCTATTTTTATCTGATCTTTTTTTAACATTTATAATTATTTATTAACGGTGGGTTGGCCTTTAAGCTTAATACTGTAAATCACTGTATAACAACCTCCATACTTTTTAAAGTTATTTTAACGCTACCAGGACTGTTCAACAGGGAGGTGAACATTGCAATGTGAGAACTCTGCATCCATTTAAAGTTGATTATTGATGTCAGTTTTGCTTTTACAATGTATATTGCTGTCGGTGTTTCTTTTAAGGATGTTGTTTTATATCCAAGTAAAGATTATGATCACATCCTCTGTGAGGGTTCTCTCTTTAACAGTCTGAGACTCAAGGCTGAAAAAAAACATCCCTTGTGCCCTGGTCCTCTTGGACTTATCCGCGGCGTTCGACACCGTGAATCACTGTAGACTCCTATCGCGGATTAAGGATCAAGGGATTCAGGGCACGGTCCTGGCCTGGTTGACCTCCTTTCTCAAGGATGGCTCACAACGATTTCAACTGATTGACCTAGTGTCAAAACCTGCCACGTTGATGTGTGGCGTGCCCCAGGGTTCAGCTCTTTCGCCCCTGCTCTTTAATATATATCTACAACCTCTGATTGCAGCCCTGAATCAGATGGACTGCAGGGTTTACAATTATGCCGACGATACGCACATTTTGATCCAGATTGAACATTCATCCACGGCCTACCCGCGAATGCAAGACATTCTCAAGTTTACAATAAATTGGATGTCAGACAATTCTCTTAAAATAAACCCGGGCAAAATGGAAGTCCTGACAGTTACCACAGCAGCCAACCCGTAGCGCGATCTGTTCTGGCCGGCCAAACTGGGGCCGTTTCCAGAACCGGCAGTGGCAGTAAAGAGCTTGGGAATCAGAATTGATGCCCTGCTATCTATGACACAGCAGGTGTCGGCGGTGGTAAGCACCTGTGTTACCTTATTACGCCAGCTCAGGAAACTATCCTCACTGTTATCCTTTTCCACCCTCAGGCTGGCTGTCTCTGCTCTGACACTCCAAATACCCACAAGTGAAGGATTGATAGAAAAAGAAAGGAAGACAAGACATCCCTTAAGGATAAGATCCCTCACTCACCCGAAGGTGACATGCTTCATCATTGGGGTCCTCCTTACCAATGTTCAGACCTAGTCTGCATTGGGAGCTGCTACTTCTGATGGATTTAGGGAAGTAGCTCAGAGATGTTTTCACTAATAAAGACTAGGATGGTAATCCCAATGGGAGCTAGAGGGTGTAGTGAGGTGTGCAGCGCTGTGAAAAGATATATACACTAAGTGGTGAAATTAAAACTGCCTAGGTACAATCACAGAGCAATGCTTTAATAGTGTGTTGTACTTGACAGGATTAAAAGAAAGGTAACAGCACAGTGGTATGGATTTAGAACCACTGTCACTCGGTGGTCGACATGTTTCAGCCTCTAGATCACTACCCATGTATCAATGGCTTTCTTCAGGACCAGATTGCATTAGTGATGATGCTGCTGCACTGTTTAGTGTAAAAATAAAAATAGAATGATAAAGAAAATTCGAGACTTGCTCTCGAAGGTGACGAGGTACCGACGGACAGAGCGGGGCCTCCCTCCAGAGCAGTCCGCCAGGTAGAGGTGAGGCAGGAATATCCTACTGATGAGGATACCTGGGTATGACCTGACTGAAAAGACAAGCAGGAATACCGGTTCTGTATAAATTTTCTTTATCATTCTATTTTTATTTTTACACTAAACAGTGCAGCAGCATCATCACTAATGCAATCTGGTCCTGAAGAAAGCCATTGATACATGGGTAGTGATCTAGAGGCTGAAACATGTCGACCACCGAGTGACAGTGGTTCTGAATCCATACCACTGTGCTGTTACCTTTCTTTTAATCCTGTCAAGTACAACACACTATTAAAGCATTGCTCTGTGATTGTACCTAGGCAGTTTTAATTTCACCACTTAGTGTATATATCTTTTCACAGCGCTGCACACCTCACTACACCCTCTAGCTCCCATTGGGATTACCATCCTAGTCTTTATTAGTGAAAACATCTCTGAGCTACTTCCCTAAATCCATCAGAAGTAGCAGCTCCCAATGCAGACTAGGTCTGAACATTGGTAAGGAGGACCCCAATGATGAAGCATGTCACCTTCGGGTGAGTGAGGGATCTTATCCTTAAGGGATGTCTTGTCTTCCTTTCTTTTTCTATCAATCCTTCACTTGTGGGTATTTGGAGTGACACACCTATTGTGCCTTTGACACATTTTTTAGACTATAGGTATATATTGTATTGACATTCGTATTAGGGAACATACCTAGTGGTCTATAAACTTCCCTTCTCGACCCCCAATCTACGGTAGTGTGACTGTCTCTGCTCTGATCCTGGCACGGCTGCATTACGGCAATTCCTTATATTATGGTCTGCCAAATAACCTTCTGGCCAGACTTCAGGTGGTGATGAACGATGCGGCTAAGCTCATCTTCAACAAACCTAGTCCAGGGTCACGCCCATACTTCAGGCCCTACATTGGCTGCCAATTGCTTAAAGAGCTAAATTTAAGAGCCTGTGTATTGCACACAAAGCCGTCCATGGCTCAGCCCCTAGTTACATCAAGGACCGGCTTATTAAATACACGCCAAGTAGGACCCTTCGGTCCATTGAAGCATGTAATTTGAGGTGTCCTCGTTTCAATCTCCATATCCAAGGGTGGCAGAGCATTCTCAAACACTGTCCCCCGAGCATGGAACCTTCTGCCAGCTAAACTTAGGAAAGAAACTAATCTTCTCCTCTTCAGGAAGAATCTGAAGACTGTGCTTTTCTTGGAGGCCCCTGTGAGCGGCTGGCTTGGCGTCCTTACTGGTGTTGTGTGTTCACTGATAGCGCTTAGATATCTCTGGGTGATAAAGCGCTCTACAAGCTTATAATAACATGCTTGTAGGTTCCACTCTGAGAATGAAATTGATTTGTACTATGCTACATGGCTTTGAAGGGTTCCTAGGATGCAGCAAGTGAATTGGGTGAGAACTAGCTTTCTTCTTGGACTGCAGACAGAAGCTATTTGGAGGAAGATGATTCCATGAGGCTGCAATAAAAGAAAAGTATCCACAATTTACCATTACCATTGTTGGTAATGCAGAGGAATTGATTAAATTCACCCAAAAAGTGGAGCACATTTGCTTTAAATCAAACAGTGTATACTTCACAGAGGTGGAAATTAGTTCTCTTGTCACCAGGGCACCAACGAAGGTTGCGGTTAATGGGACAGAGATAGCAAATGACTTGTAGAGTCAAAAATCCTCAGCACTATAGCCATGTGCCAAACTGCTACTCCTTTTGATTGAACTGGTATGTTTTTATATACAGAAGACTTGTGTCACAAGTTTGTTGGCAAGTTTTCTTTATGTTGTAGGTTATTGCAGACTAATGGGTTATAAAGATATATCCAATATGTGGCCTATTGTCATTGGAGGCTACTATTTTGGGGAGCATTGACTTTTCTGTACCTGGTTTGGAGCATCGCTATCGTTTCTTGCTTGTGGAGGAGGAGGATGAGAAAAAACCCATGACTCCCCCACCCGCTGCGCGGGTGCCGCTTCAAACTTGGTCTCTGGGGAGGCGCTGGACACCTGAGAGCTGCCGTTGTTTTCCTCCCTGTCTTGGGGCTTAGGAGGGCTGTGCCTATCGCTGCAGGGACTCCGTTTACCAGGAGCCCCTGCTTCACCTCTTCCACCTGGTCCGCGTTGCCTGGACAGCCCCGCCCCCGGTCAGAGCGTGCATTTAAACCCCGCATATTCGTGCAACTAGTGGGAGCATTGACTTTTCTGTACCTGGTTTGGAGCATCGCTATCATTTCTTGCTTGTGGAGGAGGAGGAGGAGAAAAAAAACACGACTTGCCGCACCCGCTGTGCGGTTGCCGCTTCGAACTTGGTCTCTGGGGAGGCGCTGGACACCTGAGAGCTGCCGTTGTTTTCCTCCCTGTCTTGGGGCTCAGGAGGGCTGTGCCTAACGCTGCAGGGACTCCATTTACCAGGAGCCCCTGATTCACCTCTTCCACCTGGTCCGCGTTGCCTGGACAGGCCCGCCCCCTGGACAGAACGTTCCCTATATATTATTTCCGGGTTCCCGCTGCGCGGGAGCGTCGAGGGGGAAGCCCGGGACAGTGGCGAGCTGTCTGTGGCCGTCCAGGGCTGAACGGGGTTGGGTTTGTGCCCCCCCTAAGGCTCGGCCCAAATTGTGCTCGGACATTGCACTACCACTACTATTGTTGACAGTTACTAGTAAGTCAGGTAATTGGCCAGTTCTGTACCTGTGGGATTCCCTATGCCAATGTCAACACGATCCGGCAAAACCATGAGGGGGGGTGGGGGTTCCGTAAGTGGCACTATGGACCAGTTTATTACTCATGCCTTTTCGGTCCGAGAGAAGGAGATTGCCCTTATGGAACGTCGCGTTTCACGCGAACTTCTCGCCCATCGTCGTTCATCCTTGGGGCATCTGGCACTAGCTTCTTCTCCAGAACACATGTCTGTTCCCACTGTGCTCGCTACTCCTGATTCTGATTGCCCTAGGGTAAATGCGATAAGGGCCAGCATTGATAGGCTCTCTACTATAGAGCCAAGTGGGCGCGTAAATCCCTCATATGACCCATTACCACTTGAGCCATTAGATTATCCTGCTCTCCAGTGCTCCGCAGTTCCTCAAGCCCCTTCCCCTCCGGGGGCTGTGGCTGATAGAGCAGCTGGATCAGTCCCCTTTAAAAGGAAACGCATCATAAGTCCTCGCAAGGGTAGTTTACTTAAACCCCCTAAGAAGTCGAGACTAAAGTATTTTAGTGGGTGTATGAAACATAGTGGCTTGGGGTCGGGGACAAGGCAGACTAATTCAGGGTTCAAGCAGTTGATCACTAAAACCCAACCAAATTCCACTGTAGGTACACCACCTGAGGTTCCCTCTCTTGTCCAGATTGAGCAGTTAATGAAATCTTTAATTCTCCCGGTCCTTGAGCGAGTGAAGGGGGCGTTGGAGCGGCTTGACAGATTTGAGAAGGCCACTCTGGACAACTTTTTCTCCCTCAAGTCCTTAATTAAGCTTCATTCTAAAATCAGGGAGGGTGGGCCTTTGGGGAACTCTTTTCACCAGCAAATAGTGGCAGATGACACTGTAGTGACTGACAATGCAGTAATCGACACACTAGTGGAAATATCGGGGGAGTCAGTGTTGAACGCTCCTCTCTCATCTGCAGAGGGCTCACAGAGGGAACTTGGGAGTCAAGGGTCTGCTGAATTGGGCCCCCCTGTTCAACTTAAAGCCCATTCAGACGCCAAAAATAACCCAATCCTGGCCAAAGGGCCTTTAGGGCCTGTTAACAGGCGTCCCACTCAAGACATTAGTTCTAACATCAATAAGGGAGGCATTGGGGTCAGGTCTGATAAACCAAGTGCACCAACTAAAGTGCAGAAAATGGAGGAGAGGGGTGCTCCTAGTATTCCACATGTTACTTTACCACCCGATTGCCAGCCTTTCGTAGCTATACTCACTGGGGTCACTTTCCTTAAGCAGGGTAAACATGAATCGTATTACGATCTCAAAAACAAAACTATGTTTTGGCTTAGGGAAAATAGACCATTGCCTAGATCTTTTGACGGCCAGGTTCTCCATGTAAGACAGGTTAGCTGGGTTGGAACCAGGCCTAAGGATTTGGAGGGAGACTGTGTTCTGGTCAACTTTAAAGATCCCAGGGTAGCTAGGTATATCTGTAATAATCACTTTGGAGAGGGTAGCTCTGGTATTAGCACTCGCAATCTTAGCTATTTTAACCCTCACCCAGCCAACCCATGGCTTGCCAGTCCTTTAAGTTGGGGGTGCAGGGACAACAGGTATTTTCACTCTGACTTTCCCCCTATAAGACTGTTTAGCCAGAATTTTGGCCCAAGCACTTACTGGCCGGGATGGGGCTGTTGACCTGTTGATTTGCTATCAACTAAGTCGCCGCTTGTTTTATCTACTAGCTCTGTGAATTGTAGATTAACCATGTTTGAGGAGCTCCCCGGGTCTATCCCTCCGCTGCAATTTCTTATTCCTACCTCGTCTGGCACCCTGCAGGGGGCTCCACTTGGCGGGATTCTCACAGCTGATCTTTGCACTTTGGGGTATCGGTGGGCTCACCATTAGATCTTCATTCCGGTCCCAGTTCCCCCTCACCAGGAACTTCTGGAGGTCCAACCTTAATGAATAACGACCTGAGGATTGTTAGCTGGAACATTGCGGGCATCTCCAGGAATTTGGATCTTCCAGATTGGAACAGTTTTATCGAGTCTTTTGGAATATGGCTGGAGCAGGACCTATCATTTAAAACCCATGCCAAAAAGACTGCTGGCGTGTGCTTTGGCCTGCTCCGTTCAGCCCAGAAGATTCTGCCCCTGCTCCCAGTGGCCACTCGAAGGCTTCTCATCCAGGGACTTATTATCTCGCGGCTGGATTTCAGCAATGCGCTTTTCCTGGGCGCACCCGAATCTACCCTGAGCAGACTGCAGCAAGTGCAGAACGCGGCTGCCAGGCTTTTGACGGGTCTCCCTAGGCGGCAATCTGCCCGCCCGGCGTTGAGGGCACTGCACTGGCTCCCTGTGAAGGACCGGGTGAAATTCAAGGCACTCTGCATCGCCCACAAAGTCCTGCACGGGGTGGGTCCACCTATTCTTGAGGAGATGATCCAGCCCTACAAGGCCTCTCGTTCCCTCCGCTCTGACCACCAACATCTCCTTCAGGTTGGCAGGGTGAAAAAGGTAAGAACTGGGGGCAGAAGGTTTTCAATAAATGTGGCCTCCTTGTGGAACTCACTGCCCCTACAACTGCGCTCCAAAGCCAGTCTCTTCAGGTTTCGTAAACTTTTAAAAACTTTTTTGTTCTCTGTTTAATCCTTGCATTCTGGTAGCTGTGTTATGTTCTGATAAGCGCGGGGATGCCTATTGGTAACCAGGCGCTATACAAAACTCGGAATGATAATAATAATAATATGTATTTTCCAAGAGACATGGTGCCTGGAGCCATGCTACAAAGTTGGCTATATAACTTACTTTGTCCCTGCTATCGCTTCCTCTACAGGGCGAGGTCGCCCTTTGGGCGGCCTGCTCATTTGGATAAGGACTTCCCTGGGCCTTCACATTAGGAACAGAGTCACTAAGTCTCCAGAATTGCAAAGATTATCAGCCAGGGGGCCTCTCAGAGGGCGGTCCTTAGAGATCTTTAATATTTACGTTAGAGGACCCGGAGCAAGCCTGGCTTCTCCTACCCTGATTCGGATTGGAGAAGAATTAACTCAGTGTAGCCCGGAAATGTATATTATGCTCGCGGGTGACTTTAATTGCACCTTTGAGCCACTAGCAGCAGATGACATCCTTGGTACCTTGGAAGAGGATTCAAGGAGGGGTATTCCCCCCTGTCTATAACTCCTATTAAGAAATGGTCCCAACGGGCATTGCAGCTTAACGCCCTAACATTGGAATTTGGCTTGAGGGCGGTGAATGGAAGAAGTCTCTCGGATCCTGGTGGAGCCCACACCTTCAACCGAGTAGACCATTCTTCCAGAATTGATTACATTATGCTGGACGGCTTTGGGCCGAATTGCGGGATATGGTAGTACTCCCCTCGACAGACAGTGATCAAAATCCACTTTCTCTCTCCCTGTCCTCATTGTGGTTGGAGTCTAGAGGCTCTCAGGGAAAAACTGTGTTGCGGACAACTGGCGAAGTATGCCCCTCGAACTGCGGCAGGCGCCTGAATTAGCATAAGGTTGCTCTGGATGAGGGGAAGGTCCTCGAAATTGGATCGATTATGGCAAACGCTTTGGGTAGGCTAGAAACCATTGGTTCAGATTGCTTGGAGGTTTCCTCTCTTTTCAGTAATACTACTAAAGCCCTTGGTCAGTTATATTTAACGCATAGCAGGGGTTCTCCTGACAGTGATCAACAGCAATTTAAGGGCAATCCGGGGTGGTTCTCAGTGAACTGTCGGAGGACGAAAAGGCTCCTTATTGAAGCGGTTAAAAGCAAGGGAGCTGAGCAGATTTGCGCTGCCCGGAAGGAGTATAGACACGCTATTAGCGTAGCCAAAAAGTAATGGGATAATCAGTTTTGGTGCAATTTGAAAGAGGCCAGCACCAGGAGGGATGCCAAGGGTTTCTGGGACCTAGTTAGGACCAGGAATAGGCCAGATGAGACGCTGATAACTGGTAACATCCCAGAGGTGTCATGGTTTAATCACTTCTCTCTCCTTTATACTTCCACCGAGGAGGATAGGATGGGGCTGCCAGACTTTCCATCTGTAGGCCCCTCTAGGTTGAGTGAGGACCTATCCTTCTCTGCTAAGGAAGAAGAGAATGTGATTAAAGCCCTGGTCCCTAATATAGCAGCAGGACCCGATGGGCTTCCAGGCGACCAGTTAAGCCTCAACTTAACTGAATGGGGCAAACTTATTTCTTCTCTCCTTAACGCTTCCTATCTTGGTGCCACTCTCCCTGATTCCTGGATGGGAGCTGAGGTCGTCACGATTTCCAAAAACGGGGGCTAGGGACGATCCAGCAAACTACCGTCCTATAAGTTTAATCGATTCATCACAGAAGGTGGCAGGCAAGGTGGTTCTTGGGCGAGTGCTTCAGTGGGCCGAGGACAATAAAATACTCTCGGACCTTCAGGCTGGTTTTAGGACAGGAACTGGGACCATTGAGCAGACTTTTAGACTCCTGCTCCTTTATTGGAAAGTGGTCGTAATAGGCAAGGGTAGTCTGTACCTTGCCTTTATTGACTTACGGACTGCTTTCGATCTGGTGTCCCGGGGTTGCTTATGGAAGGTATTGTCTGACCTGGGCATGCCCGCTTATATTCTTGCCCTCCTGACGAAACTCCACTCAGAGAACTTTGCGCAGGTGAGGTGGGGAAAGCAGGGCCAAAAGACTGACAAAATTCTAGTGAACAGGGGTGTCCGCCAGGGATGTGTTCTTGCCCCCACTCTGTTCTCACTGTATGTGAACGGAGTCGTGGAGCATCTTCTGAAACATCCTGCTGATGCACCATCCCTGGCGGGCAGGAGAATACCCACTTTACTATTTGCCGATGACACCCTCCTGATTTCAAAATCGCCGATGGGTTTACAGAAGCTCCTCAATAACTTCCATTCCTTCTGTGAGGCTAGGGGGTTAAAAATTAATACAGATAAGACCAAATATTTGGTCCTGAACCCTCCAAAAAAGCTCGGCTGGGCCCCTGTACTAAACTCGGTGCCCCTGGAAAGGGTTAAGGAGTTTGACTCCTTAGGCATTCGTCTTAGTGACACCGTGTGGTGGGATTCCCATATCCAAAAGAGTCATAATAGGGTGGTGGGGGCTCTTCTTAAGGAACAGAGGTCATCGTCTTTTAGGCCTATTGCCCCTGTGGTGGATATATATACGGCTAGAGCTGTTAGTGCGGCTCTTTACAGGGCGGAGCTCTGGGGTTCCTCGAACTCTGACTTGTTAGCCTCCTCAGAGAATACATTCTTAAAATACTTGATGGCCCTTCTAAAGAGTACACCCTCACTACCCTTGCTTTTGGATATGGGCTGCCACTCAATTAAAGATCAGGCCAAGTTGCGACCCCTTTTACTCTGGTCCAGACTATGGAGAGTTCCTGAGCTTTCCAGTTATGCGGAGGGATTGAAGTAGGTCCTACTGATGCCCGGCTGGACAAGAATAAGATGGCTGAGGGATGTCAAATCCTTGCTTGGGGAGCTGAGCCTTGGGGAGGCTTGGCAGTCAAGAACTGCCCCCCCCTAAATCCGTTTTGAAGAGAGTTTACTGGAATTGGGTAGCGGGCAGGAGACTTTCTGATTCCAACCTATGTAGATTCTCCAGCGAGTTTATTTTGGTAAAGGAAGTCCCCCTTTGAGAACCCTATCTCGATCTAATCTCGAAACCAAGAGATAGCGCGCTGTACTTCAAATTTAGGACAGGGGTCCTTCCAGTGGGGGAATTCACCGCGTGTTGGACAATCCCGGCCCAAACCACTCCCTTTTGTCCATTCTGTACACTCAGAACTGAGTCGGTGGCGCACTTTTTATTCGAATGCCCTGCCTATAAAGTTCCCCGATCTAGGTAGCTGAAACCCCTGTGTAAGGAGTTGGGAACTAGAAATTTTATTGAGGCTTTGCGGATTTTGAAGTCCGATACCCGCCCCTTGTATGCATGTGGGATGGCAAAGTTTTTAAATTGGGCATGGGTGATTAGGTCAAAAAGGCTTAATGAAATTGTTTAATTGTGGTCATTGTGTTTGACTGTCTTAGGTAATTTATTGTGCCATTTTACTTACATTCTTTCTATCTGCTTGTATATGGTTGGCTTTTTATCAATTTTATCTTGTTGTATGTATTGCTTTTAAAGATATGCACTTTATCGAAATAAAGCCTATTTGACTTGACTGGCTACTATTTTGATGACTAGGCTAGGACGCAACAACACATTGGAGTCTGTCGATCTGTAGTCTTGGGTTACAGAGCGTAGTCGGAACACGGAAGGCTAAGCAACACGCCCTTTACCACCGCTAGCACACGATAGAAGACGAGCAAGCAGCAGCTACGATTAAAGCAGGACAGCTAGTACGGAATGAAAGATTAAATGAATAGCATGGGTCTGTAAATTTCCACTATCAAGAGAGTGAATCAGATTCGACTTTTAAGGTGAAAGAGCGCTGGTGGCAAGGACATTTCTATAGAATAATTTTCAGCCCACACAATTGAGGGTGCACACTGTTCATCTTGCTGCCTCTATCTGTGAGCTGTGAGGTCACACAGGATTGCCAAAAAGACAAAAAACAAAAGATATGTCTAATATGTTTTCACTAAGGAGCCCTGATGTAAGCCCGTAAAGAAAACAGCAAAGCTTGAAACGCGTCGGCATTATCAATCTATGATGTTAAATAGTTGGATTGAAAAATCAGGACAAGTGAATTGATTACATTAGGATAGTAGAAACGCCAAAGTGGCTTTTTCTTGTACATACATATATGCCACAGTAGTTTTAGGCGTATGCTTGTGTGTGTATATATATATATATATTAGTGACAGGATTATAACAGAATTGAAGTCCCTTAACAGAACGGTGCTGAAAAAGAAAAAACAGGTTGATTTTAACAATACGCAGTACACTAAACTTGTGAAAAGAATTCAGGGTAATGACACAGTTATAGTGAAGAGTGCCGACAAGGGGGGCAACACAGTGCTATGGGCCAAAACAGATTACATAACTGAAGCAACCAGGCAATTGTGTGATCCCCTGTGTTATACAAAATGCACTAAATTTGTGATGCTCAAAAGTCATGAAAAAACAAGAAAATACATCAATCTCTGGTTTAGAACTGGCTTATTAACAAAGGATGAATCTAAGTTCTTGAATGTTTCACATCCCATCACTCCACTCTTTTATTTGTTACCCAAAATTTATAAATGCACCACTCCTGTCCCGGACCGTCCTATCATTTCTGCTCAGGGTAGTATGAATGAGAACATTTCTAAATATGTGGATTTTTTTCTTCAATCACATATGTTTTCTCTCCCCTCTTTTTTGAAAGACACTACTGATTTTTTGGTTAAGGTCAGTCATATCACTTGGTGTCCTGATTTTTGTTTCCTGGTGATGGAAATTGAGGCACTGTACACCAGTATCAACCACCTCCAGGGCCTTGAAGCAGTCAAATATTTTCTGGATGGACGAGAGGCAGGATTTAGAGATCATAACCTCATGCTTTTGGAAATGATACGGCTATGCCTCTTTAACAACTATTTCCAATTTGGCAAAGAATTTTACCATCAGGAACACGGGGTGGCCATGGGTTCATGCTTCTCCCCCAGCTATTCTTGCCTTCACGTTGGCTGGTGGGAGAGGCATGTTCTTGGGGTCACTCATGCGCATTGGCTCCCTCACCTAGCGCATTATTGACGCTTTATTGATGATATTTTCATCATTTGGCGAGGCACCAAGGAACAAGCAGCGTCATTCGTCACTGAAATTAATGTCAATGACAGGAATCTAAGGTTCACTGCCAACATTACATCTGATGTGGCAGAATTCTTAGATGTCCAGGTTTACATCGATCATGACACCATACAGACTAAACTCCATAGAAAAAGCACTGCGGGTAATTCCATCTTGCATGCCCGCAGTGCTCATCCACCTCATACCATCAATAGCATACCTTTGGGTGAATTCATTCGGATTAAACGTATCTGCAGCAGTCCCGACATTTTAGATCTATGTTTAATGGAATCAAGGTCAAGATTCCTTAGCCGGGGCTACAGTAGAACCATTTTAGATCAGGCTATGACTAAGGTACGCGCTCGCTCTCGCGAGGATCTTTTAATCCCTAAAAATAAGGAGATCCCAGAATCAACTGAACAGGGCTCTGTTCGATTCATTACCACCTATTGCTCTCAGACATCCAAGATCAGCAACATTATTCGATCAGAGTGGCCAACTGATGTTATCCTTGCTCCATTTTTACCTAAAGCACCAGCCATAACTTTTAGGAGGGCTCCTTCTATGAAAGATGCATTAGATAGAACCCAACCGGAACTGCCACCTAAAACTAATTGGCTCAATAAATCTGTTTTTTTTAGGTGCACCTCGTGCCGTGCTTGCACATTTGCTGTGAATGGGACTCATTATGCATCTGCTTTCAATGACAGGTTGATCCCAATAAGAGAACATCTGACATGTCGCAGTGATTTTTTAGTCTACCAGCTAACCTGCACATGTTCTCTGTCATATATTGGAAGTACTAAACTTCCTGCGCATCAGCGTATTTTGCAGCACATCCGAGCTATAGTTAACTCAGATATGAACTACCCGGTAGCTCGCCACTTCAAAGCAGTACACGACAAGAAATTAAAAGATCTTAAATATACTTTGTTGTGTTCCGTAGCCAATCCAGGCAGAGGTGGTGATCGTGAAAAATTGCTTCGTCAAAAAGAAGCATTTTTCATTATGTTGCTTGATACTCGGTCCCCTAATGGGCTTAATGCTTTTGATGAATTACATCATTTTCTATAAATTGTATATATCTGACCTTGCTTTTTGTGGAATGAGCAATTTCTGTTTCTTCCCCTTTCCTCCTTTCTTCACATTTTTTGTGATGATTCTGTCTCTGATGAATTCATGGGGAAGGGATATTTTGAAGTGTTTTACTTTATCTTTCTTGTTCGCATTTATAGTTTTTCAAATCAGGTCTTCTGTAGCCAGTATAATGAACTTCATTGGATTATGAAATTGTTCTTAAGCACTTGCACTTTAGCACTTAGGCACTTTTTTTGTCACTTGACATATATTGTGTTTATAACAGGGGTTGTCAATAATGTTGCTCAGGGAGAGTGTAATCAACTCTTTTTTGACTGATGGCGAATAGAATGTTTGGATGCATTAGCATTTGATTGTTTAAGCACACTGTTTATTTCCATTTGTGATGTATCAGTTTTGCTTTACATTCTAGGATAACTTCATTTTTGGTCAGTAGGTTGATAAGACTAATGTATAATTTGCACTTTACTCCCTGTGTGTGGCCGTTATACTTATTTATGTAAACGTTCTTTTTTTTATATGACATTCGAGCACTATGCTCTGATTTTTGTCCTCCTGTACATAGATGTGAAACATAATTTGATTGGCATTATTACTTTAAACTGTATGCCTTTTTGCTTTGTTGCAACCCTTGCGTCCTGTTTCTTTAGGCGCTTGGGCTTTTAATTTGAATTTAATGCATGGCCTACTCCTGACGCGTCATGTGATCAAGCTCCGCCCGCGGAGCGAAACGCGTCAGGGAGGGCACTCGCTCTTGCACTCCAAATGAAATTAAATATGGATTGCTGGCAATGATTCCTGTGTTGTGGCTTCTTTGGTGTCTACGATTTGACTAAACACCTGGTATCGAAGACGAGGTCTGCGCCTGTTGTTACCGCTACCTTTGGCGGTCAGGTTCCAGCGTTCATATATATATATATATATATATATATATGTGATATATATTTGTGGGGTGTCACATTTGTTTTTGAGTTCATGACATATTGTTTTCAATTGATGATGTCAAAAGATATAAATGTTATATGTTGTCAAATAATGTCAATGTCATTAGTGTTAAATGTTGTATACATTGTGTATTATATATGTGTTGCTCTAGAACAATGAGAGTTTCCTTATCAAAACAAGAAACAAAAGTATTGAAAAAAATAGGGTAAATAAATAACCCCACCACAAAAAGTATATAGTGTGGTCACTGTTTTCAAAGAAATAGGATTCCAGGTTTTGTTTTAGTTTGTATACTTATAAATGGCCCTACCTGGGTCCTGTCCGTTGAGCCTGACCCCTATCTTGGTTCAATGATGGCTTAACGCATCATTGTAAGTAAGGCAATGGCCGGTCACCACCACAACGTCGTAAAAAGTGATGTTGTGGTGGCAATAGGGGCTTGTACCTATGCCCCCAATTAAGCCTTCATTAAAGGAGTGCTACTAAAAAGGAAAGCAGGTATGGAATGATGACTGTCCAGACTTTGTGGGAACTGACACATCTAACCCCGACCATAAGAATCAACCACGCCTCCAACAGATTATTACTTCCAAGCAGTTCTATATCTGGCAAAGTAAAATCCTCCACCACAACTACCCTCTCAACATCATCCTTAACGTGGCTTAACACTGCCTCATAAATAAGGCCCCCTTTCATGCTACGCTTAGCGTGAAAGGGATGGGCAGTGGATGTTGCGGTGGATATTCCACCGTCACACCGATTGATTTTGACACTGCCCCCTATTTACAAGGACAGCGTAAGTAGGAGGCAGCACCAACATTAAGACCAGGTAAAAACTGGTCCTAAGTTGGCGAAACGAGGAGAAATGCATTATTTCTCCTTTGTTTTTGCTTTTTCCATGTTTGCTGCCTTGTGCAGCACACATAGAAAAGGCAAAATACCTTGATTATTTATGTACAGGACAGTACCCCTTCCTGTACAAAAACAATCTTTTAAAAAAATGCCAATTTGTGACTTCTATGTGTGCTGCATTAAGTAGCATAAATAGAAGTGACAAAATGGCATTTAAAGATTGTTTATGAACAGGAAGGGTGACCTTCCTGTACATAAACAATCTTTCCCCTGCACGCAGACACCTTTGCCCTTTGGTGCAAGGGTGCCTGCGTTGGCGCTACACTGCTAAGTATAGCACCAGCACAGTGGGAAAAGCAAGGCTGCACCATATCATTGTAAATATGGTGCAGCCTTGCGTTTCTGAACTGGCAGAGTGAGGCGTTAAGCTATGATGGCTAACGCCTCACTATGCCACTTCTTTGTACATATGCCCCTTGGACTGTTTGAATTACAAAACACCGATTTATTTGAGTGCTCAATAAACCTTGCAGCCATCCAATATTGGATGGGGAGTAGCTTCATGCAAATATTGTTTTGTTTTAAGAAAGTTATTTCTTCTCTTTTTTCCATGTTAGAAAGATTTTTGTCTAACTCCGATCATGTGTTGTCCCCAATCCTATTGGGATTCAAAGATTTACCTCCCTGGGTTGTGTCAAATGATACTTCAAAATGTAAAAGAGTTAGAATCACAATCAATTCAAACTAACTGAGCAGTTAAAGATGTTAGTATACAAGTGGGGAAACCAAGCTGGTTTGAGGGTCTTTTCTGAAAAATCAGAACACACAGAGGACCAGGTATACTCTCTAAAGTCTCTATTCAGGGGGTGCAAGTGCGATGTCTTAGGGGATCAGGCGGTAGTAAAAACCTTCTGTACTTTTAGAAAAGGGATAATTCACATGAGTGGGTTTCTTCTTAAGGGTCCACAACAGTCTGCTATTCTGGGTCAATTTATGATTTACGAGCGAGTGTTTCTAACTCAAACCCAAATGGCCAAGGGGCTATTACGCATAAGGGAAAAGGAAAAAAGAAAAGCTGAATTAGGAAAAGCAGAAGTAAAAAAAAATGTGATTTGCAAGTGCATCTGTTTCGGGCAATGCTGAACAAGTGTTGCCCTTCTCCCCAATGAGTAGCAATACGCCAGTCCATCCCTCTATCTTATTGAGCATAGCCGCTAGGTCCTCAAGAAATGCTATTCCTCAGGTTTTGCTCGATAAGGTGAAAGAGACTGTAACGAGTAAGGTGCCATTGAAGGGGCTTCTTGTTACACAGTGTGTAGTGCTAGAGGCACTCTTGTGGTCTGACACCCTGTGATGACCTTTGACCACGATTATTTTCATTGACTTTAGTGTGTTATTCTATCCTAGCCTGAATGTATGACGTCCTACATATGGTTTGTTTCTCTTAAAGGTTTGTTTCTTGTAATCTTGCAGTCTTTCAGCGGGAGCTGTCACGGAGGAGGACAGCCTTGCCAAGAACAGAACATGTGGTATGTGCATTTGAAAGCATGAGAGAGAGAGAGGTGTGGAATGTACTTTTTGGGCTTGAAGTGCAGTGTTATGAGCAGTGGTGCACAAATGTGCACTGTGTTGTACATTGAGAGATGAAATATGTGATGCTATAAGTAGTGGTGCACAAATGTGCACTGCTTTGTACATTGAGAGATTAAGTATGTGGTGCTATAAGCAGTGGTGCACAAATGTGCACTGTGTTGTACATTGATTAGTATTTTGAAGTTCCTACTATTGGCTTTGACATGGCCTCATGTCATCCTGAATTCTGACTCGGCCTGGCTTGAGCTTTATCTACACGCACAGCCACGCTTGCAAGTTGTTTGGGTTAATCACATTCAAGGATTCTTTTTGTGAGAGATTGTTTAATGTACCCTGGAGGGCTTTTGTGAGCTTTG
The DNA here is from genome assembly GCF_964261635.1 of Lissotriton helveticus. Classification (NCBI taxonomy): domain Eukaryota; kingdom Metazoa; phylum Chordata; class Amphibia; order Caudata; family Salamandridae; genus Lissotriton; species Lissotriton helveticus. The sequence goes on along the minus strand of NC_136067.1, from coordinate 250,603,008 downwards.
TCAAGATTAATGCTGGAACATGTGAGAATGTAGAGGGGAGGTGGGAACTTCTTCCTGCCATGGAAATGCTTGCTTGGAAGCCGGCCAGTGCTAGTAAGTTTCCTTGTGTGGGGAGACTGATTCTCAAACCTACTAGTGTTGCTTTGACATTATAAAGCTGAGGGTTGTTGACTTAGAAACCTGGATTTTTAAATCCGAATGGGGAAGGACACGTCTCCTTCGGTACAGTGGAACCCTGGATGCTGAGGCTGTTATTCCCGCTGTTAAACCCCCAGTCAGGAGTGGGCTAAGATGCAGTATTTGCACCAGGTGAAGTGTTGAGTTTTGAGCATTGCCATTGTGATGTATGGCCAGTGTCTTTGATCATTTGAGATGTTTGAGTTTTGATTATTGCAATTGTGATGTGTGGCCAGTGGCTTTGATCATTTGAGGTGTTTTCTTTGTGATTCAGTGTATATATCGTTCCTATCTCTTGCAGGACGTCCTATAATATTTTCTAGAGTGCTAGAGAGCGTTGTGTAAAATAATACCCCAAGCCTTATTCTAAATAGAGAGTCTGTGCATTTTGTAAAATAAAACCCTTTTCTAGGTGTTGTGTTGTGTTGTGTTTATGTCTCCTGCTTTGCTGCGTGTGTTTTGAGCCACCGTGTATGAGAGTCTGTATTATTTGAAAGGCAAAGCCAGACACAGTGCTTGTGGCAATCCTGCCCTGGTCGTCAGTAAGGATTTTGTGAAACCTGATTGTGGATGTATAACAGGAGGAGAGCACTGGTGATATAGGAGAAACAGTCAGAACAACGCGGACTGAGCCATGCATGTACCAATAATGAGCCATGCATATATCAATAATGCAAGTGCTTGCCTTACCCAGGTAATATTCCTTAACCATGCATAGTTTAGCTGTGCTCTAAATGCGGTAAACTGGGAAATTATTGTTCTTGTGAGGAAGCAATTCACGTCTTCACAATTTCCAGACAGGGTAAAATTTATCGACTGAAAAGTAAGAGAGCTAGACTGAAAGTGACACAGTGTCTAAAGAAAGAGGACAGGCTGTGGATTAATTTGAGGGAAACTGCTGCTTCTAATAGTTTAAGAAAATATTTGCACCTTTTCACCCAGTCCTGTAATCTGAGAGTTAGTGCTCACGCAATTTCGATTTCGGATGATATCTGGACTCAATATATTTCTTCTCTGCATGCCTGCAATTTGAGTAGTGGTGGCCCTCTGATTTTAAGAGCAAATGTAGAATCTTTAGCTTTAAGTGGTCCCCCCTCATGCGTGGAGATTGCAGGACTTATTCAAAGTACTAGAGGACCGTTTATGGGTTACTTTTTTATGTCTGTTATTTCATCATTTCTTCCATTCAGGTGATATTCCATTCTCCTGAAAGGTAAGTATGGGCGGATTTTGCAAATTCGCGATACGCAAATTTGCGCGAATTCGTAATCGCGATTAAAAAAATCTTTTTTTCGAGTTCGCGAGATTTTTTTACTTGTTCTGGAACGCGAACTTGTGCATGCGGTCGCAACGGTCGCGCACATGTTGTTTCCACTTAATCAGCCTGCTCGCGATGCCTTTTTCCTGTTTTGGGTCGTAATGACGTGTTCGCGTTCGCAATTTCCTGTTTCGGGTCGCAATGACATCTTCGCGTTCGCAATTTCCTCTTTTGGGTCGCAATGGCGTGTTCACGATCGCGGCGTTGCTCGGCCAGCTACCAAAATCTCGCATCGCACGCGAACAGGGAGGAAAACTCATCAGCGAACGCAGAATCATGGTAAGTCAATGCGGCGCTTGCGAGATTGTATTTTTGAAGAGCAAACAAGGCAAAAAAATTCACCAACTCGCGAATTGCAAATTTTTGGGCAATTCCGCGCGATTCGCCGATCACAAAATTGCCAAAAATCCACAAATTCCGCAAGCGGAACACATTTTCCACCCATGCTTACTGGAAGGGTACCATTATTGTTCTCTATAAAAAAAGCGTTGAAAACTTCCCTAGCAAGTTACAGGCAAATTGCTCTACTTGATGCGACAGACATTCGCTAAAAGAATTCTGGGCATTAGGAATCCTATTTTATCTACAGAGCTGGCTGGTTGTAGTACTCTGAATAATATTTCAGCATTGCAAGTAGTTACAGAAAAGTACCCCCAAATAAGGGGTTTTCCTGTGTACTAACTTTTCTTCATTTCTCCACAGTGTTCGATGGAGTAGATCATCAGACGCAGTGGAAAAATCTTTTCTTGCTGGGAATTCCATCACATTTTTTGAGGGTACTTGTAGCACTTCTTTCTTATATGTGAACTGAAGTGTTGATGGGGGGTAACCAAGGTCTTTCCCAAAGAGTCATGACACATAACGGATTGAAGCAAGGGTGTCTGTTGGTTCTCCTGCTATTTCCGCTTTACATTTATGATCTTCCAGGTGGAGTAGGGATGGCAAAAGACAGTCCCCCTAATATAAGGTCCACTGAAATGCGTTGCATTTTATAAACCGACAAAGTAGACCTGTTAGATTTAACACCAAATGGTTACCAAAAAAGCCTTGGAAGAATACACTGCAGAGCATTTAACCCCTTCGACGCTGATGACGAGCTCAGCTCATCATCAGCGACGCCTGTCGCATGCTGATGACGAGCTGAGCTCGTCATCTAACGCGGGTTTTTAAAAAACGCAGTGCGCAGCGGGAAAACCGCTAGCGCGCATGCGGTTAAAAAATAAAAAAATGCTTCAAAAAGTAAAGTGCTGACTTTTAGAAATAAGAGTGACATTTATAACGAGGAGGAATGTTATCTGGTTTCTTGGAAGTGATAAGATTGAACAAGGGAAGTTATACCCTTAGTTGGATAAGATCATATGTCATTGTACAAGTTAGGCACTCTCTCAAGCTTCTAGCATTAACAGACTGTAAAAAAGTTGCAAGAAAATGCACTTTGTGCATGTCCTGATGGTCTACAAGGCAAGAATTCCATCATCTCTAAGTTATGCCTGTGAAGTGATCGACATGAGGAAATGGGCCTTGAACTTCATTTTGGGCTACCTTCTAAAGTTGTTCTCACCCATGCCACAGATCTGAGGTAGGGGAATGACCGCTCAGAAGTGAAAAGGGGTCAGTTGTCTTCCGGAGAAGGAAGAGTGAATTTTTCTCGTCCTTTATGAAAGCTAAAAAAACAATTGTGATCAATCAAGTTGAGGATCTTCCAATGGCTAAATACATCCTAAAAAGACTTTTAAAGTAATATTTGTACAAAGTAAGCATGAAAAGGGAACTTCTGCTTTGCACGCAGGATGTTGTTGTTCAGGAAAGTTGCATATGGAGAAAGCCTCAGCCTTATCTTGTCTGGAATCTTCCTCATGTTGTGTGCAGACTCATTTTGCATTTAAAGTTAACTTTACTTCCTCTACCTTCAATGCGAAAGTCAATGTTTTCACAATATTAGGAGGGCAACCTAATTTCCTCATTCACTTTGAACTTTCCACTTCAAATTGCATGTATCTGTAATCACTCTTGTTTTCAATTTTGTTTTTCAATTAATTTCCAGACATTGGTGTCTTTTTCCATATAGTTATTTTTCTTAAGTATCCAATTCCATCACACTTATAACAGACCAATCCACCTGTTTCGTCCCCTATAGGGACTTCATCAGGGCAATTTCTCAAAATTCTTCTTTTCCATTCATTCCCTGTTTAAATGTCTGGGCTCCTTTCGAGAAGCCTTACGGCTTATAGTGTGATCGAGGGCGCAGTGCAAAGAAAATACCAAATGTGAAAGGAGTGTAAATAAAACTAGCAGCAGCAGCATTTTTATAGGTCCTGAAGAAAGCCTTGCCCGATCCAGGGACACTCTAGGATGAAACATTTCGACCAATATTTTTCACCATGCCACTGCAACCTAAATTCATGTCGCTGGTGCACTGTTTTTAATCCTGGCAAAGGGTGTTGTGTAATAGGTGGTTAATCAGGACACAGCAGACCACGTATTGTAAACACGAGTCTTTTATTGTCTTGAAGTATCGGGATCATGACCCCAGCCACAGCTCGTCCCAGTAAACTCGTTCTCTCACTCAAAGGCGCTTCGCTTGGAACGTTCACGACTGCAGCATTCTAAGTGATGTCACAGTGGTGCACCAAGGTGAGGAGAAGGGTAAAGGTTCCTCCTAGAGCAGAGGATACCACAGCTGTCCTGAATAAAACATATATTTGATGCCCCCTAGCTAGTTTTATTCACACTCCTTTCACATTTGGTATTTTCTTTGCGTTGCGCCCTCGCTCACACTAACCTGCTCTTCACATGTTGATTTAGTACATCCCAAATTAGTTATATGAAAACATCCCTGAGCTCCTCCCTCTCAGAGAGGGGGTTGTAGCCCTCAAGGGAACTAGGTTTTTCCTTTGAGAGGAGAATCCCATACGATGAAGCATGCCACCTCTGGTGAGTGAGGGATTTCGTCCTGAAAAGGGATTTTACCACAGCTAGGTCTGTGTGGAATAGTCTATGGCTTCATAATCTTGTCATTTTCAACACTCTGCACATTGAGTGGAGGGCAGGGTGCCATCTTGGGAGTCCCGGATCCCGGTGGGACACAGGTTAGCGCTCTAGCTGGGGGAGGGAAGACGTATAAATTGGCAGGCAGTGCAGGGTTCGCAGCGGCTAGAACAGGTAGTGGCAGTCCCTGCTCGAACCGTTTGAATTTAGGCTGTTTGTGAGATTAATTAATCTGTCTACATATGCTTAATGTGACCTGGAGCTCTACATTTGAGTGCTCGCTATTTTTATGCTTTTAAAGTCTTTGCTATTTTAAATATTATTCTTGCATTGCTGCTACATTTCTTTTCTGTTCCCCTTGAATTTGGCTCGCACTTACCCGGTCTCTCCGCCAGGGAGGTGTGCTGTCCCTGCCCCGGTCCACTGCGGCTCCCAGTGCCGATTGAGTAGAGGGCAGGGCGCCACCTTGGGAGTCCCGGATCCCGGTGGGACACAAGTTAGCGCTCTAGCTGGGGAGGGAAGACGTATAAATTGGCAGGCAGTGCAGGGTTCGCCGCCGCTAGAGCAGGTAGTGGCAGTCCCTTCTCGAACCGTTTGAATTTAGGCTGTTTGTGAGATTAATTAATCTGTCTACATATGCTTAATGTGACCTGGAGCTCTACATTTGAGTGCTCGCTATTTTTATGATTTTAAAGTCTTTGCTATTTTAAATATTGTTCTTGCATTGCTGCTACATTTCTTTTCTGTTCCCCTTGAATTTGGCTCGCACTTACCTGGTCTCTCAGCCAGGGATGTGTGCTGTCCCTGCCCCGGTCCACTGCGGCTCCCAGTGCCGATTGATTGGAGGGCAGGGCGCCATCTTGGGAGTCCCGGATCCCAGTGGGACGCAAGTTAGTGCTCTAGCTGGGGGAGGGAAGATGTATAATTTGCCCATGCTCCCGAAGTCGTGCAACGGACTCTGGCGTGCCAAAGGCGTGCCAAAGGCAAGCCTGTCTGGGCCCGTCCGCGACCCAGGAGTGCCCAGTGCCAGTCATGCTGCCGGTTTGGAGTCTGCCGCCTTGGGGCGCAGGCGAGTTTATAGCCGTGATGAACTGCTGGCTCTGGACTCGCGACCCTGTGCGGTAAATAAACAGTGGGCTGTTATACATAACCTCTCTAGTACATGTTCCATCTGCAACTTCTGTTTTGACACTAAACTGCCCGGCCAGGGTCCTCCAGCAGTTAGGGAGATTGGAATTTTTGCGGTCCTTATTAATGCACGTTCGATGGTCAAACATGCTTTTAACATTTATGAGTTAATGCTGGATAATAAGTTAGACGTTTTATTCATTATGGAAACTTGGTTAAGTGAGTCATGTGCGCCGGTGGTCGAGCTTGCTATCCCCGGGGGTTATCATTTAGTGTGTGCTGATCACACAACTGGGAGAGGGGGTCGCATGGTTGTGGTTTTCAGGGAGGCTTGGGCCTTCACGTGCGAAACCTCTAAGGATTAGGCGGAGGTGGAGGCCCTGAATTTTAACTTTATTCTGTCACCCCATTTCACGTTGGGGGGTTCACTGGTGTACCGCCCTCCCAGCCCTACTGGAGCTTTCCTGAAGACTCTGAGGGATGTTAATATTCATTTAGATACACCGACGGCTCCTGACCCCGCAGTTTTGCTGGACCTATTTGCTCTGACTCAGCTAACCCAGTGGGTCAAGAAGCCACTACACACGGGTGGCCGCCTGATTGACCTGGTGTGTTTTAATTTTGATATGCATGTCATGGATGCGCTCCCTGTTACATGGTCTAATCATTCTTTGATATGGTTTTCGTGGGACACGGGGAAACCCTCTCCTACCAAGGTCTTGACTCATGGCACGCCTACCCGGAAGATCTATATCCCTGCACTATCTGAGGCCCTGTTACACACAGATGAGGGCACGGTGGACTGTTTCAATGCCTGGTTTAGTCAGGGGGTTGAATCATCAACGGCCCTACCCTTCTAGTTCGTGGTTTTCGCTGTCTCTAAAAGAGTCGAAACTGGGCTGTAAAAAGTTGGAACGCTAATGACGTGTAGCGTATTGCCCTGCGGCTAAATCTGCTCTTCGCGCAGCTCAGAGAGATTATTATGCAGCTATTAGGAAAGCTAAAAGCGATTATTATGCTGAGAGAATCACGAAAGCCAACAACAATAGTAAGCAGATCTTTACTATTGTCAGAAGTTTTATGTCCCCTTGTGCGGAAGAAAAGACTTTCCCAGTTTCCCCCCAATGGTGTGAGGAGCTTTCCGCTTTTTTTATTAATAAAATACAATCCATTCAAGATAGTTTGGGATCGCCTTCGGTGGAGCAGAGGATCTCTTCATCCATAGTTCCCCCACCTTGCAAACTCATTAGTCCCTTGTTTTCTCAGTGTTTGCAGGCAGAGGATTCTGACATTCTTGCTATTCTTAAATCTCTTATGTCCGTTTCCCCCTCTGACCCATGCCCAGCTAGAGCCTTAGCAGGGGTAGCAGAGACTGTTCATTCAGAAGCTGCTGCTGTCATTAATCGATCTCTTCAGTCGGCTATAGTACCAGCACAATGGAAACAGGCCAAACTTCTTCCTCTTCTTAAAAAACTGACTGCAGACCCCTCTGTACCTTCCAACTATCGCCCTATTTCTCTATTGCCGACGCTGGCCAAAGTATGCGAAAAGGTGGTCTTCCGCCAGCTTGATACCTTTGTGGAAACATCCGGGGCTCTTCACCCAGCCCAATCTGGATTTAGAACATCCTACAGCACAGAGACCGCGCTGGGGGAGATGGCAGAGGCGGTTAGGGAGTGCTGGGATGAGGGCGGCAGAGGGGCCCTGATTTTGTTGGACCTCTCTGCCACCTTCAATACAGTGCCTCACCAGCTCCTTCTTGCCCGGCTCTCCTCCATTGGCATCTCTGGTGCAGTGTGGGGCTGGTTAAAATATTTCTTGGATGAGCACACCCAGCAGGTCTGGATGCCCCCCTTTTCATCCTCTGCCAGGAAGCTATCAACAGGAGTCCCTCAGGGCTCTACTTTGAGTCCTCTGCTTTTTAATATCTATCTGACTCCGCTGATCTTCCCGGCAGAAGAACTGGGTGCTAAAATCATGGCATACACCGATGACACCCAGCTACTATTCACCTGGAAAGGCTCCGAGCTGAGTACTGGGGTTGCACAGAGGTGCCTCTCAGCTGTGTTCACATGGCTGGCACGGGCACAACTCAAGTGCAGTGAAGAGAAATCTGAGATACTGTTGTATGGCCAATTTCTTCTGCTTTTCAGAGAAGCCCTGTGGCCTCCGGATTTTCCTTGCCCACGCTCTGAGGGTGGCCTGGCAAAGAACTTAGGAGTATGGTTCAGAGAAGATCTCCGGTTCTCAGAGCATATGAAAAGGCTTACGGTTGTCTGATTTGGCACACTCAAGACGCTGAGTAGGTTTTTTCCTATGCTACTGCAGCCGGCGAAGGAAATGGTCGCGCGGGCACATATCCTTTCCTGGCTCGACTATGCCAATGCTTTATTCATTGGTATCCCTGGATACTTGATGAATAAACTACAATTGATTCAGAATGCGGTGGCCAGATTCTTATTTAACATCTCTAAGAGATCCAGTGTGAGGCTACACTTGCGTGACCTACACTGGCTTCCCGTGGCCCCGCGGGTGCAGTTCAACACTCTTACCCTAGCCCACAGAGCCCTGCATGACTCAGGACCTTCCTATATCAAGAAGCGCGTGGCCTTCTATAACCCCGGCCGTTCTCTGCGCTCTCCTTCTCACCGATTGATGATTACTCCACGGTTCCGTCGTTCTAGGATGGGGGGCCAGTCGCTTTCGATTTCACTTTGTGAAACAGTCTTCCTGACATACTGCGGCATACTCAGGATTTCCGCGTTTTTAGGAAATTACTCAAAACTCACCTTTTTAACCAACCCATCTAATTAATCTCTGCTCCCTAGGCCTCAGTTCATTTTCACGCCAGGGCACTCCTGAGTATTTGTGCGCGCTACAAATCATATATAACATAACATAACATAACAGAGACCCAAGGATTTCGCACATGTTTTTGTATGATAATAATCGCTGGTCTTAATTCTGGTGCTGCCGCATAAGAATAGCATAAAGGGGGACCTTATTGACAAGGCAGCGTTAAGCCACCTTACCTTGTAAATAAGGCAAAGGACCCATAGCCACAGGAACGTCGTTCCCGTGGCGTTAGGGGCTTTTAAATATGCCCCACAATGTGCACTTGGCAGTTGAGGCCTGTCAATGTTTACTTGCCACCAATGAGATGGCTTGAGCAACATTTTTTAACTTTTTAAAATGTTTTTGAATATGTATTAACAACATGTTTTGATATTCCCTGTTGTAATTATGATTAAGTAAATGTATATCTGTATTTGTATTTTTTTTACTTTTTTGTGTACCTCCATTGGAATTCCAAAACACAAATAAATTAATAATGAATACAGCTTTTTTTGTTTCAATATTTTAGTCTCACCCTCAATCATTTGGCTAAATAAACTATCCTTAGCACCAAAGGAGGAACCTAATTCAGGAATCCAAAAGGGTTCACAACTGCATACCTCATTTGAACAATAGAACTGATTTCCAATAAAATAGCAACGTCTGCTATTTATGACTGAGCCAGAAGATAGCCAGCCTGATAAACCCATTGAGCAAAGGCTAGGCGTTTCTTCTTGAACCCTTAACCTCATGCGCGCGGCGGTTTTTCCCGCCGTGCGCGGAGTTTTTAAAAAAACGCGTTACATGACAAGCTCAGCTCGTCATGAGCGTACGACAGGCGTACCTCATGACGAGCTGAGCTCGTCATGAGCGTCGAAGGGGTTAAGCAAAGGAAGCTGATACTAGCGTAGTATGTCCTATGACTCAAGTCTCCTCTACAAATTCCTCTTTATTTTCTCAGACACTGCTCTCAGTTCATGCAACGTGTTTGATTGAATACACAATTAACAGACAAGGCCTTGGCACCTCATTGGCTTACTTGCTTTCTGTGGAATCATGCGCTTTGTTTAAAGACAATGTACGCAAAGGCACACAGCATAATATGTTATTTATTAAGATCGCGGTTTCTTGAGTCGCTGATTAAGGTGTTTATGGACATTAGAAATGTACTGGCCAACTGAGGTTCAACAGTTAAGTTTATAAATCCCTTACTCTCCATGGTCTGGTACACATACAAGCAGAGTAAATCACTGGTCTAGAGATCACAAAATGATTTTTCTTAGTGGTACTTCCACCAAGGACACTGTCATGATCATTTAGAACAACCAAAAAGGAGACCAGGAGAAGGAGGGCATTGAAATGTGGAAAGGAAGCGACAGGCAGATCATCAAAAATAAATAAATACAGCTGAAGGTAGGAAATACAAGAGAACACAAGATAAATAAAGATGAGGGAACACAAAGGCTGGGTGATTGTACCACAATACACACATTTTTCAGGTGCCAAACGAATGATCATTGCAAGTGGATCAGTGGAGAAGTGTGGCTCACCGATTAGAGCGGCAGACCCTGAGGCAGAGGTCTGGCCTGGGACCAGGGTTCAATTCCCGACGCGGCAGGGTCTTGGGCTCAATGTCCACGGACTCGATAATTCTCGGCTCAGTGCCTAGTCTAATCATGGGTCCCACTCTGCAACTCTGGGCAATAGCTTGCTTAATCTCCACAGCGGCCCCAACAGCGCTTGGATGCCTGGCCTCACCTTGGAGGTGCCCAGTAAGGGGGCATCTCACAGGGAAAGCCAGGAAGGGTTCCACAGAGGTATACAGCGCCAAGATACCTTTCAGGTGATAGTGCGCTTTACAAGTATACACACATTTACATTTACATTTCACAAGTTGAGTTGAAATAGGAGTGAGTAAACTATAAAGTTTACTGTTTTACTCTGAAACAGTGGTGCAGTAATCTAATGGTTTAATCACCATTTTTCATTATGCAATAACCTCAACTTGTGCTTCTTTGGCAACCTTTGTGTGCGTAAATCAGTGTGACATGGTCTAATGTTGCCATTAAAGGGTTCTGGTGACATCATAAAACATAAGCCAAAGATTGGGTAGTTTGCAAATGCTAATAGAAACCCAGGAAGGCAATATAGGACTATGTAACACATTTTTCATAATGCATGTTTATTATGTGGTAGTTAGCTTGAGAAACTTTTTTCTTTAAAGTGCAGCTGACAATGGGCACTTGTTGCCATTATAACACTTAGGTTTACCTTTCATGAATACGGTGTTGATTATAAGACACTGGACAATGTCAAGAGTCAGTGGTTTTATGCAATTTTTTGGCTGCAGTATTTACCATATAATTACCAATTTATCAAATATGCCACCTAATCTGCGTGAATTTCTGATTTCATAAAAATGTTTCTAGCTCAAATGGATGTAGATAATACTGCTGATAAATTAACACATAGGGGCTCATTAGGATTGCGGTTTTCCCGCATCCTCCAGGCCGGCGGAAGCCACTGCCGGCCCGGAGGATGCGGGAAAACCGCCGGGGAAGCACAAAAGACCCACCGCCAAATTAGGATGGCGGTGCGTCTCAAAATCGGTCCGCAGCTTTTCCGCCGCGGTCGCCTTCCGACCACGGCGGAAAAGCTCTAACATGGCTGGCGGTGTCTATCAGACACAGCCAGCCATATTAGGATGGCGGAAAACTGATGCCTTTCCGCGGCGGCTTTTCCGCTGTGGAAACGCATACGGAGATTTATTTCGGGGCCCGTTGCGGGCCCCTAGGGTGACGAGGGGTGGGGGGCGCACATGGGGGGTACCTATGGTACCCCCTGCATTTGCGTGCACGAAGCGGCAGGCACCGCGTGGTGCCTGCCGCTTTGTGCATGCAAATGCTAAGCATGCATATTTAACCTTGCGGCGGGTGCTGCTCAAGCAGCACCCACCGCAATGTTAAATATTGAGGATGTGACCGCCAGGCTGGCGGTCACATCCTAATTGCACTGGAGGGACCGCCGCTGCCCCTGCGGAGGGTCCCTACTCCTCTAGGGTGGCGGACGGACGCAGGTCCGTCCGCCATCCTAATGAGCCCCATAGTTTGCCTTTTGCTAGAAAATTGAGATAAACTTGCTTCAGAACCTAAGTGTTCCTGGCAATGGTAAAGCCCTGCAAATCTGATTTGGGGGCTGTGATTATGATGATTATGACCAAAAAACAATAACTCCTGGCATAATTTCCTCCCTGTAACTGAGCATGAATTCCACAAACTAAAACCATCCTCCCATACTAAAGACCCCCTCCCTTCTAACCTTGTCCAAGACCTAAAGCACATCATAGTCCCTTCCTGGACCACAATCATCAACACATCCCTTGCTACGGGAAGTGTCCCTAGCTCCCTCCAACTTGGTCGAATCTCTGCGATTATCAAAAATGCTAATCCTGATGACTTATACAACCTCTGCCCCATCACTAACCTCTCCCTTCTTTCTAAAGCCCTCGAAAAATGTGCCTTGCTCCAATTAGACAAACCCATCGAAAAATGCAACCTTCTGCACCCCTTATAATCAGGCTTCATAAAAGGCTGCAGCACTGAAACTGCCATGCTTTACATTGTTGATGACATCCACCACTCCCTTGATAATGGTGAGACATGTCTTCTTATCCTCCTCGATCTCTCCACAGCTTTTGATACTGTTAACCACTCTGCCCTTCTTAATGTGCTCAAAGATCGCTTCGGCCTCAATGGTACTACCCACAATTGGTGTGTCTCCTATCTTCAACATCGAACTCAACAAATTAAAATTCAAGACTGTCTCTCGAAACCCACTTCGGTCAACCTAGGAGTCCCCGAGGGATCTATTCTCTCACCTTCACTCTTTCATCTCTTTATGGAACCCCTCACCCTCATTCTAAAGCAAGCTGGTATTAACTACCATCTTTATGCCGATGACACCCAACTCTGTTACAAAATCAAAACCCACCTTGACATCATTCACCTTAATAACACCCTCACTAAAATCCAATCCTCGTCCCACTTTAATCATCTTAACCTCAACCCCAAAAAAACTGAAATAATCCTCTTCTCCCCCAAAAACAACCCTCTCCCCAGTCAATCTTGGATCTCTGACCTCGGTGCCCTCTACTGCTCCCTCGCCTTGTCCAACTCAGTAAAATCTCTTGGCATCTCCATTGATACCAGTCTAAACCTCAATGTCCACATCAAAAACTCAGCTAAAAGAGCCTTCTTCACTCTACGTCATCTCAAGAAAATCAAACCCTTTCTCCCAACTGAAGACTTTAAATTAGTGATTCAATCCCTGGTGCTTTCACGAATCGATTACGGCAATGCCATCCTCACCGAAATCCCCAGGTCCACCTAGTTCCACTCAAATCTGTCCTCAACCTTGCAGCCAGACTCGTCACCAACTGCAAATGGTTTGACCACATTTACTCAGCTCTCAAAACTCTAAAATGGCTCCCCATCGAAGGCAGATCTGCCTATAAAAACGCATGCATCACACACAAAGTCCTCCATCAAAATGCACCTCCTTACCTTGCCAATAAACTCTGCAAAGCGGGCAGCATACGATCCCTAAGAAGCACTAACGCTCCCCTCCTTGTCTCCTTGTCCCACCCCTGCTAAAAAAGAAAGCCACTCAATCCCGCTCCTTCTCCGGAAATGCCCCCCACATCTGTAATGCCCTCCCAAAAGACCTACGATGCAACCCTTCCTACACCAGCTTTAAAAAAAGATGTCAAAATTCAACTCCTCAATAAATATTGGGGGTCTCTACTTGCGCCTTAAACTCACTCCTCCATACCTTTTTCAACTCTGTTCTTATCCTATAATGATGTTGTACATTTTGTAATTTTTTTTCTCACATGTTTCACAATCTTGTTACGCACAATGATGTTTTTGTTATTCATTGATGCTGTAATTTGTAACTAGATGCATCATGTAAAGCGCTCTGATACCTCTGGGTCCAGCCAGCACTATATAAAACCTCTAAAATAAAATAAACCAAATAAATGGTTAAACCTATACTTCACAGGAAACTGTGATTATTCAATGGTATTTGCATATGACTTTTAGGAGTGTTTGCTTTATTGTCTATGTAAAATTAATGTGTTAGTGTTCAGTGCTGTTAAATGCAGTATTAAATGTTGTATAAGTTATTATGGGGAAATGATGTTATTGTCAAAGATGTTTATGAAAAGGTTATAACACATGCTAAGTTACGTGAATCTGCCAGATATTGTCTGACCGTGACTTACTTTAACGTGAGACCAGTTGTATCTGCACTGTAATCAGTGCTCTTGAAATGGGGACAAAGGCAGAAGTGGGTCTGGACTCTCTAGGATGTTCTCCAGGGAGACCAAAATGTTGGCGTGCCTACCTTGAAAAGGATGAGTTTCCCACATAAGTATCAATATTTGAGCACCAAATGGGACCATTGGCTCCCACTTATTTTATGGTGAATATAGGTTGTGATCTCTTTGGATTGGGAAGAGCTAGGAAGATGGGTCAACTGATTCTACAATCAGGATGACCAGCCACTAGACAAAGACCTATGAGCCTATCTGTGAATGGTAAGGTGTGGATACAGAAAACCAAAATGTACAGGTGAGTTGTGGATGGTGTAAGATGACCATAGATGGATGACCATAGATGAGGGCAGGAGTTATCCCTGCTACCTCATGAGTAAGGTGAGGAGGTACTTTGGGTTATGGCCAGGTGATTACATGGGTCAAATGGCTCTCTATGGGCTTTGGACTATTAAGGTGTCCACGATGCATGTCCTGGTCAACTCTTCCTAGACGGTCAGTTGCTCTTCACACTGAGCATGGCAGCTGCACCTTTTCCACTCTGGAAACAACAGTAACATTATCCAGGGCATGGGACTTGTCACTGGCCCCTTAGAATGGCAGCAAGTCATACATGTGGAAAATTTGAATCAGCACTAATGTGTAAAAACTTCCCTGGATATTGTCCAAGTTTTAGATTCTTGGTCGCGACAGCCACTATTTTTTCATGTGTGAGTAGCATAAGGCAGTCAAAGCATTGCCTTTTTCAAAGTTTAAAATCTTCAGCTTGTCAGCAAGACGTATACCTTGACCTCTTGTCCAGTGCATGTTGCAACAAGTCATTCCAGTCATAATCGATCAAGTTCAGGATGTCCCACTAACTGGCAGCAAATTTATTGCTGGGTAATGGCTAAAAACTATGGAACTAACTTATATAGTTTAAAAAGAGTTATCATAACAATACTGGAAGCTACTAAAGAAGAAACAGACAAGCTATCAGAGAACTTAAGCCTGAGAAATGCCCTGAAGGTGATGGGGTTCTGGCAGAATTTCATCAGTGGTTTTCCCCGTTGTTGGTTTACTGACTCCTCGAAGTCTACAACGAGGCACTGGAAAATAGATCCCTACCTACGACTTTGCAGGAGGTGGCGGTGACTATGATTTTAAAACCAGATAAAAACCCCTACTACTGGAATTCTACAGGCCAATAACCCTCCTAAATCTCGATGCCAAAATACTAAGCGGAATATTGACAACCAGATTATTGCCATAAATGCACCAGCTCGTACACCCCGACCAAGTCGGGTTTTTACTGAGGCAGAACACTATGTACAACCTGCGGAGATTGCCACATGTGTGGCATGCCCCATGCCTGGAGGCTAACCAGTACGCACTAGCAATGCTGGACAGTGAACAAGCGTTCAATATGTATGGGCAACAATCAGAAATATGGGAGTGGGGTAGGGGGTTTGTCTAATCGGTAAAGTTAATCTATACCAATCCAACATCTTGGATACAATTCCGGGGGATGGTATGGGAACAATTTATACTAACAAAAGGCACTCACCAAGGTTGCCCACTATCCCCACTCATATCTGCAATAGCATTGGAGCCATTAGCTGCAACATTAAGGGGGAAATTGAGGAGGTGGGGAAATCAACTGGGAGATACCAACCATGTGGTCTCAATACATGCAGAAGATACACTGGTGAATATGCGGCATCCAGACGGAGCGGTCCAGGCCCTTATGAGATTACTAGAGGAATTCAGGGTG
This sequence comes from Lissotriton helveticus, assembly GCF_964261635.1. Classification (NCBI taxonomy): domain Eukaryota; kingdom Metazoa; phylum Chordata; class Amphibia; order Caudata; family Salamandridae; genus Lissotriton; species Lissotriton helveticus. The sequence continues at coordinate 250,587,474 of NC_136067.1, read as the reverse complement.
TTATCCGGCCTTCACCTCCATCCTGGGAAATCAAAATTGTTCCCCATGGGGAGCCTGGAAGAGAAACCGTAGAGTGAACTACCTGATGTGGGCCTGCCGTGGGTGCCTAATGGGGTACAATATCTAGGGGTCTGTCTCACACACAAAGCCTCTGCATGTCTGAAGAATAATATAGGATGGAGGGTATTAATAACTCTATAAAATTCTGGAAGGAGCTCCCATTGCCTATGATGGGGAGAATTGCATTAATAAAAATGGTTATCCTACCGAGATGCCTATGCACCATGCAGCACTCTCTATACAGAATCCCAACTCAGTACTTTACAAAGATGGATAGCGTTTTAATCAAACTCTTGTGGGACTCAAACGAAAGCCTGAAAACTTGCCACACTCAACGGAAGTGGGAGGTGCAAGGAATGGAAGTGCCATGATTAGAGTTGTATTATATGGCCACTCAACTGCAACACACAGTTCACTGGTTAGATGCGAATCATAATTGTGAGAAACAGCGGGTACAAATAGTGCGGCCACTCTTCAAGAACTTCTCACTCTTGGGGCGGGGGGTGCCTGGGGCTTATCCATATATCATCCAACATGTCGCAACCGTATGGGAGATAGATGTCAAGAAGGTTGTCGGCCATGCGCCCTATGTCCCGGATTTGCCACTGTGGGTGGTAAAACCCTTTAACTGATAGCAGACTCAATGTCCATCAAACAATGAGTGGAAGGAGGTTGTCTCACAATAGGAGGTTCATACAATAATTAACAATTTATAACCCGAGAGGAAGCTGAGCAAGCCTTCGAGCTGGGAAGAGGGCAGTTCCGGCATTATGGGAAGATTACAGGGTTGGCTTGAGAGCTGTGGCCCTCCTTCCTACAGGAGCCTCTCAGCACCTCAGTGCTAAGGGTAATAGTTTACATTACAGGAGCTTGCAGGTTGGTCTCACATATATACAGGGTATTCCGTGACGACCTCCCGGCAGAGCCCATTCCAGGGTAGGCATGGTGGGACGATGCAATAGGTGAACCCCTGACAGATCGAGAGTGGTCAAAAATACATGAGGAGTGAGTTTTAACCCCTCCCATGCTCATGACGAGCTCAGCTCGTCATGAGACGTGGAACGCTCACACGCGGGGCTAATTCCCCTGCTGTGCTGAGCGTTCCATTAAATGGGCATGGTCGTGACGAGCTCAGCTCGTCATTAGCACACGAGAACCGTGGCTCATGACGAGCTGAGCTCGTCATGAGCACCGGAGCACTGTGTGCTCCCCCTCCCCCCAGCACAGCAGGGGAATGTGCCCCGTAGCGAAGGGACTAAACTGATACAATATAATATTATACATCAAACGTATTTAACCCTGCGGACTATAAGCAAAATGTATCCAGTGCGCATGAACTCAAGCCCTAGATGTGCTCAAGCAGACCCACAATTCATTCACAAGATATGGCAATGTCCAGCACTAGCTCAATACTTTGAAAATACAGTAAACCAAATGCAAAGTGCCACAGGATGGAACATTCCCAAAACAATATAGGCTGTAATATTGGGGCTGCTTCCAACACCCAAATCTAAAAAACTTAGCAGAAGGTTTGTGCTTCTGGGACTGGTTTTTGCAAAGAGGTGAATAGCGATAAGAATGGCTAAATTCTGATCCTCCAGCAATGGGCAGATGGCTGAAAGAACTAAGCGAATGGGGAACAGCAAAATTAATCAGAATGAAATGGGTCAGAAAAGATGAGAAGATAGAGGAGGATGCCCAAGCCTGGACACTCATGATGGTGGATGGTAGGGGCCGCCCTCTTACTTCACTGTGGAGGCCATTAAAGGAGGAGGAGATGAGACAGACAAAGAACGGGGAGTCAGATTAAAAACAGGATAGGGAATGCATAGTGTATAGGACTGGCCAGCCTCTTGAGGGTGGAACATGAGTTTCGAGACTGAGACACGACCGGGAAGGCGGATGGGAGGGAGTTAATTTGATTAAGTTGGTATACCTTGTATGGCAAGGACAAGGAAGGGGTCAAGTTTGAACCTTCAAATGAGACATGAAAAAAGATTATGATGATGCAACATGAGAGGGTGAGGAAGGGGAAGAACAAGAGTATGAAGTATTACTACTTTACTTATGCCTTGCTATCATACTAAGAAAACCAATAAAGATGTTTTTTATAAAAAGAACAATACTGGAAGCTATAAAAAGATGATCAAATGTTAATGTTATTTGTATTTATAGAGCGCAAACTGATACCCGAAGGTGTCCTGGCGCTGTAAGAAGACCTACAGTGGGCTGGGAATAGAAACATCCACTTAACTAGAGTAAAGCCACGTTTTTAATGCCTTTCTGAAAGGCAGGAGGTTAGGAATATTTCTGATGTTCAGCGGTAGAGTTTCTGCGACTTTGCCGCATTCATCATGAAACTCCTTCCGCCCGAATTAGCTTTTTTTACTCGAGGGATGCTCTTGAATTTTTGGTCGGCTGACCATAGTACTCTCTTAGGCATATACCAGGTAAGGCGTTGTTGTAAAAATTCTGGTCCAATGCCATGAAGAGCTTTAAATACTAGGCATAGGGCCTTACATTGGGTACGTTTACTGACAGTAAGCCAGTGGAGTTGTTTTATTTTGGCGGAGATGGATTTATATTTAGGTGTAGTTGTTATAAGTCTGGTTGCCGCATTTTGCAGCATCTGCAGCTTGTTCATCGACCCTTTATGGACCGTAAGATATAGACTATTACAATAGTGTAATCTAGGTATTATGAGGGCAGAGACTACAGTTTGTTGTGCGTCCTTCGGCAGTAGGGGCATGATTTCTTTGCAGAATCTGAGAATGTACGAGGTAGTGGAAGTAACATGGTTTATTTGATCGCTAAAACTCAGTTTATCATCAATCAAGATTCCAAGGTTCTTGACCTTTTTGATTGGCACATGTCGGGGTCCCATCTCATCTGGCCAACAACTAAGGGTCCAAAAGGTGGACTAATTTCTAAAGAGAACAACTTCCGTTTTACTGGAATTGAGCTTCAGGCAGTTTTGGAAGATCCAGTCTCCCACAGCTTTTATACACTCCTGCAGTCTTGTCGCGGTTTTGTGTAAGTTCTCTGGTAGATGTTACAAAAGAGCCCCAGTTAGGCACTGAGTGATGTGCAAAGCCTGTTGTAGTGAGCCTGGGAATGTGTATTAGAACTTCCTATTTCAGTTAATAAAGTAGGTTGTATGTAAACGTTTGACCATGCCATGATCATGGTGACATGCATCCAGCAAATAAAGAGGAAGATTAAACCATAATCAGTGAACACAAAGATGAGCTGCAGACACAGACATAAAATCAAATGAAATTTCATTACCTAAATATAAAACAGCTGACTTCTTAATGCACTTCATTGTTCTCAGGTCCTCAGTAAGGTGGCAAAAGAGGAGAACACTGGTGCCAACTACTCATTCCTAGACTTATTCAGAACCCCAGTACTGAGGAAAGTTTCAATTGGTACAGCAGTTTTATGGTAAGGATTTTTTTTTTAATCTACTAAATATTCTGATTGATCAAATTCACTATGTGCGTTAATGTTCCTTTTTTATTATATTCTGCCCTCTCGTATTGCCTAGATTCTTTAGTTTTTCTTTATATGTGCCATAGGCGGGGAGCTGCGGAGGGGTCGTTGTATTGATTAGCTGGGGTGACGCTTGCGGGGGGCCTTGTATGTATTATGTATATTATTCCGCACAATTGACCACCTTATTGCACTCTGTAGGTAACGTTATCAGTAATACATTATGTTTGTACCGTATGTGATGCTAAACAGTATTCAATGCTTAGCTCTGTCGTTAACGAAATGCGAAATAAAGTTTTTTTTAAAAAGAATTATAAAAAAAAATATTCTGATTGTTACTTGTTTTTTACTGCAACAGAGTGGCCAAGATTATTCCAGATGATTGCTTGTCACTTGCAGGTTTGGTGCTTCCTTCTCCTACTATGGAATAAGCCTCAACATCAGAGGCTTTGAGCTGGACATGTACATGACGCAGTTCCTCTACGGAGTCATTGAAATACCATTCAAGCTGGGCATATACATCCTCCTGAAGAAGGGCGGCCGACGTCATTCACTGGCCTGGACCCTGCTGCTCACCGGCTTCTGCATTGGCATAAATATTGTCATTCCAGTCTGTAAGTTTCTTTGAAGAGCACATTTTTATGTGTCATTTTTTACTAATTATTTTTCCCATTAACATTTATTACATAGTGGTCAATATATAAGAAAAACTAGGAATCTAATTCAAATGATCACAGATAATGAATAGTCTTGCAAAATAACATACATTGAATGAAGGCGTGGCAGCAAACTCACAGCGAAGCACAATACCAGTATCTTTTCCAAAGCAAATACATTTTCTAATATGACGTTTTACTTTATAGAACACATTTTCCATTCAGCTGGCGTTCTAGTGCTTGAACTTAATAAAGTGTGAAAACTGCAACCAAAGGGGACGCAATAACCTGCATAGAGGGAGGTGTTTTTCTCTCATTGCGGGAAGATGAATTGGGTGTACCCAGGAACTAAGTTAACTTGCAAAACAGTGTGGTGAGCCCTACCCTTTCACAAGTAAATGTAAAATGAGACCTTGGTGAAGGCAAACCTTTGTCCCCCAGGGCAAGACCAGGCAGTGGTGGGCTCCAAGTGAAGTGGAAGGGAACCGTCTCCTAAAACCAGATTGCAATGAGAAGCGGGGAGAGGACTCCTCATTTCCCTGGCAATACATCTGGGAGAGCACATAGACTTTGCACAAGGAAGAAAGGGTTTCCCAAACTTGGAATTTAGGAGTAAGGTGCAAACTGTTTTACCTTAATGTGGGAGGAACCAGAAGTCACACCCACTCACAGGATAGAGCAAACTATAAGTATAGCACAACAAAGAACCCTCCTTAGAACTCTTTCTGGGCCACTGAAAGATCAGAGAACTGTCCCCTGCTTGTTGTAACCTGTGAGGAGCCCTGAAGGACTGGATCTAACCCTTCCTGTACCCAAGACAAAGACATGAACACCAAGGGTTAGAGGGCTGATCTTCCCTGCTGAAACAGAACTACTACAAGCTGGAGAACCATGTTTTCTTGCATAATTAGTTGCCCAGTAATGACTAGACTTCCACTTGACTCTGCACAAGGCCTTTGCTGAACCAAATCCTAAAGACGTAAGAAGCATCCAGAAGGATAGGACATTTCAGTGAAGAGTTGAGGAAAAAGGGACTTACCACTGCAAACTATTGGGACTTGCAAGATTTCTTACCTACCGGCTGCCTGAGAACTTGCACCAACCACCAGAACCAATAGTGACTATTTGCTGGGGTAAAGTAATAGGATCATCCCACAAGGAGTTTTTTCCGCAGCTGGTCCTCAGCAACTAGGTATACAACCCTGTTAAACGCTCTTCGGACACTTCCTGCAGACTGGAGAAATCCAAGCTCCATTTCATAGACTAATCCCCATTTTAGAAATCTTAACCAGCTGAAGGCACTAAAAGTATCCAAGCAATGTGAAGACAGCCTTCATGTGAAATTTTAATTTTTCTGCCAGAATCAATTTCTTTAGTGGTATCTCACTCAATGGCCATCCGACTTTGATGGAATCTTCCCAGATACAGCTTGCTGCCTTACTCTGCTGAGAGAGTCTGACTTCTATCTTGTGGACTAAGTCTGAAATCCTTGCCCGCGCCACATTGCTTGGTCAGCCTTAAAGTGCTCCTAGGTTCCAGCCTAACGCAACAATAGACTATTAGTGAAGCTTGGAGCTTTTTGGCACTATTTTCACTAATCTCTAGTCCCTATCTCAGATGTTTATGTTTTTCTGTCATTTTATTAACATTTACTCTATTTTTGTGATTTGATCTTTAATGTTTGATGTGTTTTAACTTTATTACTGTGTTTGTGGTGCATAAATAACATACCCATTGCCATGTGTTAAGCCTCTCTCCTCTGTGCAACAGCTTCAGGGGATTGAGCTTAAGTTCATTTAGTGACCTTTGTGGTTCACCCTGAGGGGATAGTGATATTATTCATCATGTGGGCATTTGCCCGTCGAAATAATACTTCACTTTCTTAAGCACATTATTGTGCACAAACCCAGGGCCCAAACATTCTGAGAAAGAACACCACGTAACAAAAATCCACTTTCTCAAAACTATCAACCCCTTTCAATCTGACACACTCCTCTCTCCCTATCAAATTTCATTATGCTCACACTAATTCCCAAGGTCCCTTTTCCACGGCCCCCCAATGTAATCACTGAATGGTCACCAACCATTAATGTACTCTCCACACATCCTTCTGCCTACTCACGAATATTGCCTCCCTCTTACTCTTGTAAAGTACACACATTCACAGACTCAAGTCCCAATTTTACAATTGCTATATAGACACTATGCAATGAATTGAGGTTTGGCTCGTTACAGTCTCCAATCTTGCTGTGAGAAACAGGAATTGCAATAAAGATCAACTAGGAACTAGAAGATCCTCCTCCCCCTTCTCTAGAAGAGTTATTAATGAACTCCTGACAGACTACATTTCAAATGGAGAGACGACGATAAACCAAAACAAAGAAGAAAGAAATCCTTTAATGATCCTAAATGCTACTCTTAGCAGCATACATATTTACTATCCAGTCTGCTTAAAGAGGGGTACCCACAACAACCTACACAAAATTAAATTGTCTAATTTTTCCAAAGCACACTTACTGGAATAATCTCTGAGCTGCCTCCTCAACAACTGTAGATTGACAGCAAAACAAAACCTTGAGATTGCTTCTATCTCAACACGTACTAGACCTAATCCTTCTATAGAAGCCTTAACTAAGTGATTACGCACAGCCTGGCAGGGGGCACATGGACCCTGCGAAATACACCATCACCTCATCGGACAAAATATTAACAGATACTAACTCAGTTAGGGTACATATAATCTACTGCCTTGTGGCGAACAACCTAGTCTACTCAAAACAGCCATGGAATTCTTAGCCACAACAAAATGTATTCAAAGAACAAAATCTATCTCAGAGACTTCAACCTGCATTAGACAGATCAATCACACTCTACTGTATCAATTCTTTCAGCCTAGCTTGAAAACTGCAATCTCAACCAGCTCTGTGTCTCCCTGACCCACAACCAAGGAGCAATACTGATCTGATTTTAACAAATAAAGACAAAATGAAACTGTACAACATGCTACCTGTTGACTGATCGGACCAACCTCTTATCTTTTTCTATACATAATCACTCTCATAATTACTTCCAATGGTGATACCACAAGACAGGGTATGATTGAGAGTCTTTTTTTAAATTAAACGAAATACATCCACTTCTCATTGGATACCAATGACCTGATCAATTGAAATATGAAATCCGTGATAAAGGCGCAGAATTATTTTCTTTGAAAATCCTTAAGAGGCAAGAAAATAAACATCTGTAGCATGGTTCTCAAAACAACTGAATGAAGAATTTAGACCGTAGCACACTGAAAGAAATGGCAGCTTCCTGCCTTCTAGCCATAGCTTTATATCCCTTCAAACTAGCCTAGGAAGCAGAAAGTGCATCAATGATTTAGTTCTTAAATGGTTCTTGACTTTGTAGACAAGTGTCCCTACAAATCAAAACAGCACCTTCTCTCACAATTCCTCACCTAGACAAGGGTTCACTAAAGGATCTATGCTGTCTCCAACATTTTTCATTTTTCAATTTCTGCCTGGAACTGTTGGCCCGCTCGCTGAGCTTCTCCGACATCAACAACCACTTCTACACAGATGAGTCCCATTGTTTCTTAAAGATCTCTCTTGCAGATACAAATATCCCATCAAACCTTAAACCTTAAACCTTGATCCATTGCTTGTCACTTGAAACTCAATCACACCAAAACAGAATTTGTCTTCATCTTCCCTCCCCATTCTGCTTTCTCCCAGGAAAGACTTGGCTCCAAGATGGCGTACTTCTGAACACTACTCCTAAGTTTGTAGATGTGTGAAATCACTGGGATTCTATCTTGACGAGCATCCCAATCTGCAAACACTCAACATCTATGCTGCTAAACCATATATCTCGAAGCCAGAAATCAAACAAATGACACAGGTCTCTGTCCTCTCATGACTGGGCTATGATAACTTCATCCTAGTTTAAATTAATAAAATACACTTGGTACGCACCAACACAGCTCTGCATGGGCCACATGATTGGCCTCGGGCACCATGACATACGAACACATTTCCAGAATGCTAATATCACTGAACAGTCTTCCAAATGAAAGAAGATAAAATGACATATTTGCTTGCATCACACACAGAGTAGAACACACAAGGGCCCCATCTACCTTGTAAGTGAACTACATATATCAGGAAGTCAAAGGCAGCTTAGGGCTGCAGGGACCTTTGCAAAATTATGAAGATCAAAATATTCCAAAATAATGATCAGTTCTTATTTGCTTCTTCCAGTAGTTGAAGAACATGCTACAAAGATTTATTCTTGAAAACCACCTTTCATGATGAAGAAAGAACAAACTGGCAGTACAGAAATTCAAATACTATTATTTACAGAAAACTATAAATAAAACTTCCAAATTAACTTTTGTTGTATTTATCTTACCTTCGAATCAGGTTCCATCACCTGTGTTACCATCAGGTTTTGTTATGTATACTATTATTTCAGGGCCACTGAGTACTCACCTGCAAGTGCTTTCAGTCGCAGGTGCCTCTCTAGAGCAGGTTTAATATAGGAAGGACAGCAGAAAACGAATTGCACTAGTCATTAAATGCCACCAATAACGGAAGCTGATGGGTTTCTTCTTGATGTTGTGCAGGACGCACTAATCCCTTTCACTGACTTATTAATTTCTATACATATAGTTGTATTTTCTTTCCGTCTAAAATCCTTACTTAGGTAACTGTGTTTTTAAAAGTGTCATTATTGCCTATGCTTTATGAATGGAAAGTAAATAAAGAATAGGCCAAAAAGGAGAACAGAGGGGCCGATTCACAGAACTAACTTAAGACAAAATCCTAAACCTACAATTTAATTTTTGGTATTCACAGAATGAATTTAAGACAAACTTAAGACAAAATCCTAACTTAAGTCTGTCTTAAGTCTGTCTTAAGTCTGTCTTAAATTCATTCTGTGAATACCAAAAATCGTAAGTGCATTCTGTGAATACCAAAAGTTGTAAGTTTAGGATTTTGTGTTAAGTTAGTTCTGTGAATCGGGCCCAGGGTGTACACCTCAATAAGTACATTGAGTGAAAATGGCTCAATTGGTCATGAACGGGGTTTAGTACTAGATAACAGTAACTTGAACATCACTAGAGTAACACAAGTATTCAATGCTTATTGTTAAAAAGGTTGACTCTATATCAATGCTCACACATTAAATATGAAAATCCATGTTTGACAATTTTAAAACTTTCAGAATAAAGTGCATTCTTTTCAATATCAAAGCTTCTTGATCCTGGATGACAATGTTCCCACCAATATCACATAGACAGATAGCCACTAGGGTCTTCCTCAGGGCACCAGTTCAAAAGTAAACACCCAGAATACCTGGGAGATTTTTGTGTAATTTCTATACTTATGTATCCCCGTATTTCATTTAATCCATGCCTTTTTCTGTATCTAAGTCTCCTTAGTTTTCACCAGCACTTGTGTGTCTCTCGTCCTAAAGTTTGCTTTTCGGTTGTTTCTGTTTCTACTGTTTCCAGCTTCATGGTTTATCAGGGCTAAGCTATGAGGGATTTAGAAGGCTGGAGATTGGTAGCAGTCTTGACGTGTATAAAATGGTATGCCTGATCCTGAATCTCCAAACAAAAAAGTTGAGCAGGAATCCAATAACACCTCCACACCACACTCTGGTCTGTAATCAATCCTATTTTTCTAACAGCTCCTTTCATTCCTCCTCACTCAACACCTCACACAACAAATGTTTGTGTGTATTTGTAATCAGAACTTTCCAAGATGATCAAGTTACCCAGTAGCTGGTTATAATTCTCCCTATGTATAATAGTTGCAGTCATCTTTTCAGCAAATAATACATGATCCATTTCAATACTAAAAGCTCATGTTCTGCCTAAGTTCTCTATAGCAACCATGTAGTCATCAACCTGAAATTGCTTTACAGAAAGATTTAAAATGTTCTAGTTCAATATTCTTCCATCAGACTTCAAGACTATTGTTCTTTATCTAAGACTACCCACAAAACTGGAAATAAAGCTCCTGAATGGAGGCTAAATAAACATGGGTGGCTCACACACCGCATCATGAGAAATCCCATAGGGAGATCTCCACCCTCAGGTTAGGTGGTTCCCCCACTCCCTTATTATGCATTATTAATTTTTAGAAGTGAAGTAGAGAATTACTTAAAAGTAATTAAAATATATTTTAATGGGATTTATTGTTACCTTAATTAATACATTACAAAATGGTTGATTAAATTTTGTATATTTAAATGATATGTTTTATTTTTAGATATTGTTGCTAATATTGGACTATATTTATATGTAGGTTTAACTAATTTACATAATTTACCTTAACATTATGTCCTATGAGTTTTTTTTTTAAGTCCTCCATTATTTTCTATGGGAGCGTGTTGCAGTACCAGTGTTTGGCTATATGTGGTTCTGGACTTACTCCCGCTGGTCCCTTCTACATTTACAACAAGGGCCATCAAAACGATGAGGGTCGTAAAGCATCAGATCACACTCAGTTTCCGTATTTCCCACTGTATTACAATGCAGGCGGCCAAAACTGAAACCGGCCAGTCATTCTTGCTGGATTTCGATGGGCTCAAGGAGCCTGTCGGTCAGTCGGAGACCGACAGGTAATCCCAATGGATGGCGTTTCCACCATAAGGATTTCAATGCCGGTTTATCGACAGGCTTTCCATGACTAGCTCTCCGTCATGAAAAGCCTTTCGGAATGAGACACATGGTGCCCTTAGCAGATCCACATTCATCCTCTGGCCTCCGGTTGGGGGCTGAGGTGTTAATTCCTACACCATGTGGCAGGTACCTTGAGGTGCCTGCCACGTAGTGCAGGGATGAACATATTCTCCCATTTGTCTATGGGAGCTTGTGCTGCAGCCGGTTTAGGACCCTAGCACAAGCTCCCATAATCAAATGGGAGTATGCGACTGCACCATCTGTGGTTGCATTGTAATTAATATATTTATTTATTTATTTCAAAGGTTTTATATAGCGCTACTGGACCCGAGAGTATCAGAGCGCTTTACAAGGCAGGTGAAAACGAACAATGGAATAAATTAAAAATGAAGTAAGAACGAGTTACAAAGTGATAGTGTAATCAGCATGTCTAATGGGGCAAAGAGAATAGAGATAGAAATTAAGATGGAAATGGATAGTGAAATTTAGGAGAGAGAGGGGGTGAAGGGAGGGGGAGTAAGAATATGAGGGCATAGAGAGGGGTAGTAAGGAGGAGTGCATAATAGAGGAGAGGGGAGTGAACATGTAAGGTGTCATAAACATTAGATACCCCAATACTTGGAACATGTACAGTGTCAGTAACATTAGATACCCCAATATTTGTTGAGAAGAAGTATTTTTAGTTCTTTTTTGAAGAGAGGGTAAGAGGGGTTGCAACGGATATCTTTTGGGAGAGAGTTCCAGATTGTAGGAGCGTTACCAGAGAACGCACGGGATTGGGTCTTTTGACATTTTAGTCTAGGGGGGATCAGGACAAGGGAGTTTGTGCGCCTCAGGGATCTAGAGCAACCTGCTTTGTGTAGTTTTGTTGCAAGGTAGGAAGGGGTGTTTTGGTGGAGAGCTTTGTGAGTGATGCAGGCAATCTTATAGGCGGATCTACCTTCTATTGGGAGCCACTTGAGATTTTTGAGGACGGGGGAGATGTGATCAAATTTTGAACAATCGGAGATGAGTCTAGCAGCAAGGCTGAGGACAGATTTAATTGGAGCAAGATGGATTTTAGGGTTGCCAGCCAAAGTGGCGTTGCCATAGTCAATCCTGGAAAGGACCAGCGATTGGACAACAAGTTTGAAATCTTCTGCAGGAATAAAAGGTTTAAGTTTCTTAAGGTGGAGAAGGGTGAAAAGAGCGCTTTTGGATGCATTTTTAATGTGGGGATAGGATTAAGATTCTGGTCAATACTGATGCCGAGGGATTTGACAGAATTAGAGGGGGAGAGAGGGCAGTTTAGTGCTTTGATGTCATTTAGCCAAAGTTGAATGGGAAGAGAATTATTTTTGGGGGAGAAAATTATGATTTCTCTTTTTTTGGGGTTCAGTTTGAGATGGTTCAGATGGAACCAGGTTTGAATTTATTTCAGGGTCTCATTGAGGTGAAGGATGTCTTCGTGAGATTTGATCTTGTAGTATAATTGGGTGTCGTCAGCATAGAGGTGGTAGTTGATATTAGAATGTTTGAGGATGAGGGTGAGTGGTTCCATGAACAGATTGAATAGGGTAGGGGAGAGGATGGATCCTTGAGGGACGCCGAGTGAGACAGGTTGAGGTTTAGAGAGGAAATGGATAAGCTTGATTTGTTGAGATCTATTTTGTAGGAATGAGGAGAACCATTTGTATACCGTGCCTTCCAAACCGAATTGATCTTTGAGAGTGCTGAGAAGGGTGGGGTGGTGGACGGTATCAAATGCAGCTGAGAGGTCTAGAAGGATTAGTACTGAAGATTCTCCTTTGTCAAGGGAACAATGAATGTCATCAATGATATTAAGCATAGCAGTTTCTGTACTGCATCCCTTTCTAAAGCCGGACTGGAAGACATCAAGGAGGTTGAAGGAGACGATATGTTTCTCTAGTTGTAATAGGACACATTTTTCAAGACCACCAACAGGAGGTTGGTTGGTCCCGAGAATGCAACGCTACCCACATCATTATTAGGCCCTAAGTAGTAAACTTACATGTGTAAGGATATCCACATAGATATTTTAGGAAAGAGCTAGGTACACTTTTAGGTTTGTGAATAGCATTTTGTAGTGCTTAGTAGTATTATTATACCACTATAGTACTACGAAAGGCAGGTTTGTAAGAGATCCTATGTTGTTGTAATATATGTGGCTATTAAAGTACCAAGACCCCTCAAAACTAACTGCAACTTTGCATATACCTTGTACAGCGTGGGCTTCTCTATAATCCACCCTGAGGTTGTTCAACATTTGAAAGGTTGATATTTACAGTGTTCCTTGGATACAGCAAAACTATCTGCAGTTATAAAATCTACAGCCCTCATAATCTTAACCTCACCTCATCCTCTCAATGTACCAAGACAGTTTCAATCTGGCTCAAGCGTGCTCCGACCTAATTGGACCCTTCAGTCAAGGAAGGATGAATAAGATGAAAACCTGGTTCAACCCCTACTTAAAATCAGTAATAGCCATGAATCAAAACGGTATGTAACTTTTACCCCCACCAAAATGGCTGCTTACCTGTGGGAGCTCAGACACTATCGTGCCCTGGTGTTGAAAACAAAGGGGCTGATTACGATGGCAGATGGACTTCCATCCGTCAGCCATCGTGCCGGGGCTTGGGACCTTCCACCAGTAATGCGGCTCTACCACGATTGAGATTACGGTGCCACCGCCGCTGTGGCAGTCGCATCGTGTATCTGTGACATTGCGGCCAGTGCTGCTGGCTGCAGCATCCGCTGTAATGTCCGAAATGCACTGTTTGCATTTCCCTACACTACGTGGCAGGTACCACATGGTGCCTGCAACCTGGTGTAGGGAAATAAACCCCCCCCCCCAGTGCACACCCACCTCCCTCAACACCAGGGAGGCCGCTACGGGCCCCCAAATGCAATCTCCACCAGCCTGATAATGGTGGTTACACCACATACACTGGCGCTGGTGGGTGGGCAGCATCATAATATGGCGGACAGTGCCTGCTAGGCACCGCCTCCATAGAGTTGATGCAGGGTGGGTCCGCCAGGCAATCATAATGATTGCCTGTGGGGGACCCATGGCGGACAGACTTTGCGTCCACCAGCACACTGCCCGCCATTATAATGTGGCGGGTGGAAAGGTGCCTCACAATGGCGGTGAAGCCATCACCTGCAGGCTTCCGGTGGTGGTTTCACTGCCATTGTAATGACACCCACAGTGAATAGAGTTTACTACTCTTTTTTTTAACACAAACTTTGACAGTTTCAGAGTTTGCAAGTGCAGGTTACATTGCATATTGTTCATTTTTTTATAATATAGTATAGGTATTGGACAAATGTACCTTGTAGCATTCCAAATATCTGATAGAACTTTGCGCCTTTGCAAAACATTACCAATATTAGTGTAACTGATTATGTATTTACATACAGTCATCAGGATATTTTATGTATAGGAGTAAAGTTGTTGTATTTAAATTCTGTTTTTGAGCACTCCCTCTCACAAAATCACCCCTCCTGAAAACCCTTACAACATTGCTGCTATGGTGTTATCATCTATATCCAAGGTTGCAACCAGTTGGAGTGCCACTACCGGAAAAGTCGAGGTAGGTGAGGGAAGAAGGGAGAAAGAGTGGATACGGGTAATCGGATGCACCTTTTTCCCCAAAAATATCAATCACAAGCCTAGAACACGATATAAGGATGCCTTGAATACCCTTTTAATCCTCAGGCTCCTCTGCAGATTCTAACCTAAATTGTTCTACCAATTGGGCCCACTTTATGGATAGAGTGTACTACTCTAGTAGGATTACTTCTGCAAAACTTTGATCACAGGAAGAAATTGTTTGAAGCTCAATAAGAACTTCATATACATGCCCCAATTACATCCTCCCATCACAAGCTCTCTGTGACTTCTCATTTTCACCAATAACCATCATGGACAGATACAATGGTAGAAGCAAGAATCAAATCTCAGGCTACACTTTTAAAACACATCCCAGGGCTCAGGCAGCGACCCTCAATGTCTTCTAGGCCTTTTATCCTGTCAGATCTTTTGACTGGGGGAGAATGTTTGCATTGTCAGCATTCCTTCCATTATTTGTTTGCTGTAACACTTTTCACCCTAAGTGGGATGGGTATGCCCAGGCGTGGGTCCCTTGCTCACTGTGCCACTGGATTTAAGCAAGCCTGGCTGAAGAAGGGTAACGTACCCTGAAACCGGTCCCACGATGCTTGTTTCCACTCCAGGGAGGACCTGGCCTGGCAGTTTGGTCTGGACTGTTCCCATGGGGCACCGGGTCAAGACTGATTTGCATATGGCTGGGTCCAAACTGGGGTGGTGTAGGGGGCAAAGGAACAATGGATTTAACCCAGATCGTTTGACTGGGGGAGAATGTTTGCATTGTCAGCATTCCGTTCATCATATGTTTGCTGTAACACTTTTTTCCTGTCATGTCACCACATCTTCTGGAAATAATGACAAAAAGCAGTACAAAAACAATGTCTCCAGCTGACCCATACCAGTTGTCTTTTTTCAAGGACCTACTGACATTAACGTCCATCACTAAAGTTTATCTATCCATCTTCAATACATCCTTACAAGAATGTATAGTAGTGGAAAATGTAGAAACTGCCCATACTAAAATTAACTTCAAACAATCAAAAAACACAAGATGCACTATCCTCAATAAATTCCAAGATCTTTAAATCCAACATATCCATGTCCACAGAGTATCTAAATGTATTGAATCTACTGGGATACAAATATGCTGTTGGAATACTGTTGAGAAGACAACTTTTACAGAAATGGATGCCTGCTTGAGGGTGATATCTGAATGACTCAGAACCACCTCAGGCTAAATAGACAAGACAGGAAAAAGCTATGTATCAGCCTTGTTTGCTACCTTTTCCATTGTTGTGACTGAAAGGTGTTTATCACTGTTCCTCCAACCCACTTCCTATGAAGTAAAGAATCTTGGAATGAATATGGATGCCAAGTTCTTCATGAAACATTAAACCCAAAAATGAGTTAAAACTCCTTCTCCTCTTTTGAATTGTGTCACCCTCCAAAGAATTCATCCATTAAGAGCCTTTGTCCTCTACCAGCTTTAATATACCAGTGGACTGTACCTAATGCTCGTGGTGTACATTCTGACAGACTCCAAGGCAAACAGTACTTAGAAGCCCCACGATCGCTCGTAATTGGCAAAACAATAGTTCCACTGTACATTTTTTGTACTTGCTTCCCTTATCCTGCAAGGCGACTTCCAGCCTCACTGCAGAGCATACTGGACAGTCGACAATTTGAGACCTGCATTAATGCAAGCTAAAGCGCTCAATACCACCCACCTCATTGCTCATGAGCAGAGTCTGTGCATCTGCTCACCATCCTGAAGTGCCAGAAAATGCCCACACATCCTTGGAACATTCTGCATTATTACCTAAACCTAAATCAGGCCAGTAATCTTTCAGATCCTCTTTGAAATAAACAACACTTGGCAGGGGAGCAATCCCCTATGCCAGACTCATCTTCTCTAGTCTACTACTACTTTATAAATGTACAGACTAACACCAAAACCAACAAGATGGAAAAGAAGAATTGTGAACACATCTATGGAATCACCATCTCAGGGCCACCTACACAAAGGAATTATATTCAAATTGCACTTCTATTTAAAGAAAAAAGTTAAAATACATATATATTCTTCTCTACCTACTAATGGGCATATATGATGAGTAGAATTAGACTTATGCTTCTGCTCCTGCAGAAGAACTAAAAAGATAATTACTGTACACAATGAAATATCTACAATTGCTTTCTATCTATAATATTCTTTCACACACCCTGGTGGAATCTGAACCTCAACAACTATTTGGACTATAATGTGTATTGCAACAGCTTAAAATATGCCTTTACTCTCAATTATGGAGACATTTTTGATAATGAAGACCTATCTTACTGAACTCGGAGCCCTCTGTAGAGCAAATTCTCTTGGTATGGATGATGTTTGTGGGGATTGCGTGACTCTGTTCATATAGGATTGGCCTCAGGCTTTTTACCACTGTCTGTTTTTTTGCCCTGTTAAAGCTCTAATGAATTTACTAGTACCTGGAACATGGCACATGTAAGCTGCCCTTTCACTATTTTTACATCTTATCTTTATATAAATATTTGAATAATTGGTTTGTTCTTTACCAGGAAATTGCATTCTGGAATCACTTCCCTTTCTTAATAAATGTAATATTAAAAAAATATTTTGTTTGGTGATCAGTAACACTTTTCATTGGTTAATCCTCAATGTTCCTTTCAATTATGTCTCACAGGTCCTCTCTTATCATATGCAGCATCAGATTCACCTCTTAACTCAGCTCTTCACCTGTACCTATATCCACCTATTTCATTCCTTTCTCATCTCTCTTCAGCTTTTGGGGTGCTAAGAACAACAATTGCGGTTATTGGGAAAGGATTCTCTGGAGCTGCCTTCACAGCTCTTCTGCTGTTCACTGTTGAGCTGTACCCCACTGTCCTCAGGTATGCAAAGATGTTGCTTCCAGACATTCATAGTTGGCATTATGGGGTGGGGCAACAAAACCACAACACTGTTTATTGTCCCAAAAGCAAAAACAAAGAGGTTATAGCAAGGAGGGAGGGAAGCAAAACCTCAAATTCTCTAAATTGATATTGAATGGGGCAAAATTCTGTACAGGAAATGTACAAAGTTTACTCATTTTCTTAGAATAAGAAAAGCCTTTTTTATATCACCACTGAATTACATTTGTGCCTAAACTAATCAAGAATGGATGGGTTATCTTCACCACCACTGAACAACAGGCCCTATAAGGTGCTAAAGAATTATGGTCTTGCTCTCAATGTAAGATATAAATAAGATATCCCATCCTTTGTAAATATAATGGAGGCACACATGTTATCTAAACAAAGCTGTTAATCTACACATATTAGGCAACCGGGTTAAGGCTTTTTACGTAAAATTATGAGGACAGAGGAACTCACCGTATATATGGGGCACCCTCCTTGCTAGTGATTGGAGGAAGTATTCAGGAGCTATGGAACAATAAACAATGTTCTACAAGGTACTTAATATGCAAATTACAGGGCCAGTGGATCTCCATGATTATGCACTCCTGTAAACATACCTAAATATCTTAAAATTAACCTTGCTTCATTTAAAATATATCCTGCTTTGATTTGCAATGAATTTAATTTCATAAAAACTATTGGCTCAACTGAGAATGCCTTTTTGAGTAACATGAGCCACAACAAACATGTGTGCATTAATAATAATAGGATAAAGATCATTTTTGCCATGACTTCCAGGCATGCATGTGTCAGCACAAACACAGATACTGCACATGCCTAAAGTACTGGGACCACCGTTAGATTGACTCAGTAAAGAGAAGTACAAAAATAGGAGAAAGTAGGTAAAAAAATACTAGCACAAACCCTTGATGAAGCAGGTGCTTTTCCTGCAAAGTTGTAATAATAAGGACAGTCATTTCTATGGGGGCATTAGACTAGACTATAAGACTGCATATTTATGTGTTAAAGAAAATGGAGGTTATTATCTAGTGGGTGCAATTAGTATTTAGAGATACAAACTATATAGACCTAATTCACAAAGGTAAACTTACACTTTCGGTGTACGCATAATATATTTTTGCTATTCACAAGCGAAAACTGTGGTTTTACGTCTCTTATTTTTACAGCTCCAGAGATTACTGTATCTTCTTATATTCTCCGCAGTCGCAAAGATACTACATATAAAACTACAGTCGCATTTTGTGAATTTTAAAGAAATCGTAAACTCACATCAAAAGTGTAATTCTAATTTTGTGAATAAGTCTCTATGTGTTTTCTGTGATATGACTCCCACATATTCATGACGATATACTTAATACAATGCCTGGATACTACACATAAATATGGGGTGGTTCTTCTGGATTCAATGGAAACCTGTAGAGAAATAATAACGCTCAAACAAATCTATCTCTGCCAAAGACAATGACATGAACTGCATGTCTATGTGTGTGTATCTATTTTGAGTAATGTCTCGGGGGCTCCCTATTGAAAATGGTAATTGGCCAACATGCCTGCATGTCTCTGACAGACTAATTATACAAACCATAGTATGAGATGATACCATCACAGGCAAGACTATATTTAGCAAATGTCACTGTAAAACAGAGCAATAACACTGTCTTGCCAGTAAATGAAAGAAAAATGTATTTAATTTATACTGTCTGACTACAGGAAGGTGCTCCCCCAGGTTTGTTGTACATGCAGCCATAACCCTGAAGTAGGGTAAGTTATATTAGGTCATAAAATCAAAGAATCGCATAATTTTTCAAAACACTTGCATGCCTAAGTTAGCATAGCACTTAATACTTTGACATCAATGGGCTTTCCACTATTTTGTGTGCAGTCTGTACTGTTCACGTATTAGGTGGTGCATTAAATATGTGACACGGTTTTGAGAAAAATAACATTTTTCAGAAAATTATATGCATTTCTCCTAAAAGCTCTCTGTTTTCTCAATCTACATATTTCAAATATTAGTGTGGTAGGCCTTATTCTACATATTATCACAAACTAACAAAGGACCAGAAAAGATAGCTACTGATCTGCAATCCGATGTGACCCTGATTAAGGTCTTTGACCTCATTAGGCATTAACAATAAGCCGAAACATGTTGGTCTAGAGACACATTAATTATTGTATTCGATGGACGTCCCAGAAAATCATATCACGGGTACCCAATAATAAAGATATTAACCTCTAGACTTAGCCGTAAAGTATTTCTAATAACTGGACTGTGGCTTTTGTTCAGAAAATAGAATGTATCTCAAACTCCAAAATGTGGTCCCTAGAGGTGGCACTGACCTAACTTTGGGGGAATGTACACCTATGATGTAGCATGGCACAATTAAGTGGTTGACATGTCCTTTTACAATATTTTTGTATACTTCTAGAAATTCCTAAGACCCAAGAACAAGAATAATACTATCCTACATATCTTTTTTGTGTTGATTGATATAAGCTTGGGGGCTGTAAATAGGGGTTTCTCACCTGCACTCTCCCTCAAGTGTACGAGCATAAGACCCATGGACCTATACTGCTGTGCTTGATGCAGGACCATGTGGCAAATGCATTGTCCATCACAACCTGATCTTGTTTCCCATTGATGACCAGGAGGACAGCCTTCAGAGAAGATCGAATAATGCAAAGCTCCAGAAGATTGGTGTAGAACCTCTCCCCTGCTGGGCCCCGGATCTCTCCTTCTTCCAATGACCACCTCAGACCCAGAAAGGAAGCATCCATCATTACTGTGAGCTTTGGATGGGGTAGGGTGAATGTCCTGCGGCTGGTAGGGTTGGTGTCTGATAGCCACCACCAAAGGTCCTAGGCAGCCTCTTCACAAATATAGATAATGTCTGAGAGGCAGCTCCAGTGCTGTGCAGGCAGGAGTTCCACTGCAGGGCCCACTAAGTGCCAGTGGTCATATGGGACCAGCAGGATGCACAAAGTAAAATGTTAACAAACCTCGAAACGGTCCACATTAGAATCCAGGAGTGATCCTGAAACTTTAGAATTCATAACATGAATGTCCTTGACTCATTCTAGTGTTTCGACAAAATTTTAATTGAAAAAAATCAGAGACAGAAATGTTGGAAATTTAATATCGTGATAAACCAATATCATGATACACAAATATCATTGACAAGAGTATAAACTTTTGAGGTAAGTAATATTTATGTAAATAATATGGATGTTTTTAATATATTTTTCACTAATATATTGGGTAAGAATATTATTTTTTGAATTATTAGAATGTGATTTAGTTGATATAGTCATTTTATGTGTTACTATTGTTTAAATAAACAAAATTAATTTATAAAACATAGCTTGTAATTTTAAGTGATGTGGAATTGTTTATGAGATTTTAATAGGAATTGATAGTGTTGTAGTGGGTTGTTGGGTTTGTAGGGGATAGGGTGGGAAGTTAATTAGGTCATAAATAATTAAGAATTATTGAATACATTTTATTTAATCACACCATTGATATTTATTATGTAATTTATGTAATACTGATTCATTTTCTTTATCTGTTATTACCGGACTGTTAGGTTTGCTGGGGTATTGGGTGGGAAGTTAAAGAAATTATAATGTATTGTAAAATAATTATTTAATTGATGTTTAATTATGTAATTTACAGAATGCTCATATTTTAGTTGCGAACTGCTTGGTTTATAGGGGTAAAGGGTGGGAAGGTAACTAAGTAATAATTCAATAACAAATTATTATTGATTGTTTATTTAATTGATTTTTCATTATGCAAAATATGGAAAAACATTTATTTTACTTATATTTTAGTTCCATGATGGTAGGTTTGCAAGATTATAGAGCGTTCCAAATATGTAAATTCTGGAATACATACTAAATTACATTTTATTATAGTTGTGCGATTCTGGGCTTGTAGGGGTCTAGGGTGGGAAGTTAAATAACAATTATTTAACAATTTAAAATTAACTGTTAAAGATGATTTAATTTATTTTAAATATGCTAGTTATGGAATAGATATGCAGTATGTTAGGTGTCGACTGCTAGGCTTGTATGAGGTACAGAGTGGGAAATTAATTAATTAATAACTGAATAACATGTATTTATTAATTGATACATTTTTTTAAATGAATGTGCACTATGTCATTAATTAATTGGTTTTAGTTTAGTGTTATATATATTTGATGTTTATTAATATTTTTTAAAGTTTACTACTTTTTATACATTCATAGGGTTACTCATATATGTAATGGGTTTGAAGTAAAGTATTCTTCCTACTTTTGCTTAGACTGTAGTAGGAGTAGTAAAGTTAACGTCTTCGCAAAACTTTCCCTACTGTTGCGCACTTTGGAGTGGGACTAGTACATTTCACCGTTCATCTATCCAACGCTTCCCTACTGTTGCCGAGACTGGAGTGGGAATAGTAAATGTTTTACCTCCAAGGTCCTAAACTTTCTCTACTGTTGCCCTAATAGGAGTGGGAATAGTAAATATCTCCTTTCCAAAATCCAATGCTTTCCCTACTGTAGTGTCTTGTGAGTTTGTATATCTTTTCCAGGAAAGGTTGCTGTTTGCTGCTCGTGTGCACCTAATCGCTGGTGGTGCATGGAGAGGTGCCCCCGCTGGCACCTCATTAACATGTAAAATGTCTCTTACACTCCATCAAAAAAGAACCTGCACTCGAATAACAGGACGACTTTAAACGGGTTTATTGGATAGGGCCACTCCGGACCATTGGTCTCAAATGCAAAGAAGAGACACGTTTCGGCTGTACAACAAACAGCCTTTGTTAATCTAATTCACACCATTTTGCTTGAGCATTTTATGCTTGTTTTATTAATTAACATACAAAAAATACTACATTGCTGGAAATAACATTTCATCAAAGAATGAGTAGCCTCATAATAAGTGATGCTACTGCATTTCACTAAACTGCTGCAGGAAAATTATCTCAGTAGGAAGTTCTCTAAACAAAGTAGAGTGCAATATTATCAGAGACTTTTTGATTTGGTCACCATACGGATAACTAAAGGGCATTGTAAGACTTGAATCGTGAATGTAAAATATCTTAAAACACATGTATTGTGAATGTGCATGTTCACTGGATTTGAGACACTGTGTACAATACAAGAGCCTCTTAAATGATGCATTGTTTCATGACTTTGACGCAGCGCAGGAGAAATATGTTAGCCATTTTGGGAGTACACAGAGGCAAAAGTAGATAATGCTAACACTCAATTTGTGTTAGTGTGGGCGAACAGTTAGGTTTATCAGAGGGTACTACTAAGCATTTGTTGCACTCCCAGAGGGAATAACACACACTCAAAGAATATATCTGAGACCAATTAGCAAAATTTACTTCAATATTATATACTTTTTCAGACTAAGAACTTTGTGATGCTGGATGGTCGGACCGCCGCCCAACACAGCAGCAGTCTGGGGACCGCCCCACAGGCAGGAGGCAGTCCAACCTCCCAATTACAGAGGGAACACTGGGCTGACAGATGGAAAAGTGCTCCATAACACTGCAGCTTGTGCTGTGGCCCTGGAAAAAGGCAACAGCTCAAGCTGCAGTAATATAGAGCACTTTGTGCACATTCATGCACCGTGTGCCAGGCTCCATGTGCTTGACACATGGTGTATGACTGTGCATGGGTCACTACAAGTGCCCCCAGTCCACTGAACAGTGGCCTACAGAAGATGGTGTCCCTGCTTGGGGCCCCCAAAGTCTCTTTCCATCTGTCTTCTCATGGCTGTGGGACCACCATGAAAAGGCAGTGGAAACTGACATCCTAATGACTATGGTGGTGCCTCTGCAGGCACCGCCTCCATTGTAGGGTTAAGATTCTGACCGCCATCCGAAGGGATCTTGGATCCTGTCAGAGGCGGTGGTCCAACCCCGCATCCTGTGTGGTCCTACCAGCTGCATCGTAATGCAGCAGTCAGACCAACGCCCAGTATGTCGGGTGGACCACCTCCGACATCCTGCCAGTGGTGGTCTTCCTTACATCTTAATGAGGACCTTTGTTCTACGGTAAGTACTTTTTAAGTTATGATTATTCAAAGATCACAAAATAAATAACTGTTATGCATAATTACACACAATAGAAGTCAACGGAAGAAAATAGGAAAAAGCATATCAAATCACACAGTGGGTTCTCAAAGTTCACCTTCTGGCCTGGACCAATGTTCCAGCAGTGGAAGACCAGAAGCTGCCTGGATTTGGCTGGAACCAGGGTGCTCATGTTGTTGGTAGCAGTTGTGCTAAAGAGAAGAGGGCCACCTGAAAACAGGCTGCACAGAGGGACTTAAAGGTAAGTCTGGGGGGTCCTATTCCAGGGAGGAGGTTGCAAGCATGGTACGTCAAAATGTTCCTCACGGTCAGGGGCAAGCAGGTTACAGGGACAATTCTGGATATCTGAGCCACTCACAGCTCAGGTCTCAGTGGTCTCGAAGTCCCTCAATGATGTTGTGTGGTGGATAGTTGGAGTCTGGATTGGACTAGTTCTGCCTGGTCTTTGGTGTAGGAGGTCTGGTACCTTCCGTATTGGCACAGCACAGTTCCGGTAGGTCCTGGTGTCCTCTCACTTGGCAGAGGGTGAGATCTGACCCTCCAGAGCTGTAGTAACTCTTCTGGCATGAGTGCAGTGTCAGAGTCATGGGGATAAACCTGACTTTGCGGTTCGGTGCCTGCAGGCTGCAAGGGAGTAGCTCCTCTACTCCAAAGGATGTTCTCTGCAATTGGTCGAAGGCTGGAGATTCTCCAGGGATTTTGAAAGCCTCACAGTTGCAGGACAAGACCATAATTGCTGAGTCCTGGAAGCAGGTGGCAGGGTTTGACGCCAATTTTCTGCAGCAGGTCTTTGGTTCATGGATCTTTATCCATTGCTCTTCTTAGGTCATTCAAATCTAAATTCTGGGTCCAGAAGTGCCACCTAAATACTAAGGTAGGGGCATTAAAGGAGATGACAGGCAGTAGCAAATGGGCTACCTACCGTAAGGGTTTCTACGCCCTATAATTGACTACTACCTGTGGGAAGAGGCACTTCACTAGCCCTGATAGGCTCATTTCCTATTATCTCAAGATGGAGGAATTGGGAAAGCAGTGTCAACATCATCCCTGCCCCACCCTATTTATTTATTTATTTATTTATTTTCACATTTGTAGAGCGCTCTGTTACCCGGAGGTGTCCTGGCGCTGGCTGCTAGTGCTAAGATGAGTGTGTGCGCTTAGTGGGTGAAAAGCCAGGTTTTGAGCTCTCTCCTGAACAGCATCAGGTCCTGGGATTGTCTAAGCCTGAGCGGGAGATTATTCCAGGCCTCGGCAGCCCCAAGGGAGAAGCTTCTGCCTCCCCAGCGAGCTCTTTTAGTTCTGGGGACCGTGACCAGGGCCTGTTCCCCTGATCTCAGCGTTCTTGTCGGTGTATGCCATCGGAACAGCAGTTTCATATATCTGGGGCCCATTTCATGTAGGGCTTTGAAAACTATGCATAATGCCTTAAAAACAATTCGCTTACGGACGGGTAACCAGTGTAGAGTCACCAAGTCTTGACTGATAGATGCGAATTTGGGGGTGTCGGTGATCAAGCGGGCAGCTGCGTTCTGTAGTAGTTGTAATTTATTAAGGACGCTCTGCTGGGCATTTAGCATCAGGCTGTTACAGTAGTCTAAGCGGGAGAGAGCTAGACCTGTAACAATGGTTTTCCTATGGTCCCTCTCCACATACGGAAGAATTTTTCTGATAGTTTTAAGCACATAATGCAAAGAGGAGGAGAGTGCGTTAACCTGGGGTTTAAAGGACAAGGAATTGTCCACCAAAATGCCCAGGTTTTTTACTTTGTCCACCGGGGTGGGGAGAGGGCCCATTTCATCTGGCCACCAGCTCGGGGACCAAAAGTTATCCGTGGCTCCAAAGAGCAGTACCTCTGTTTTCGAGGAATTAAGTTTAAGGCAGTTTTGTGCCATCCAGGATTCCACCTCACGCATGCAGCTTTTAAATCTGTCTGCTGTATCTTCCACATTTCCTGGTAAGAGAGACACCACAATCTGCGTGTCGTCCGCATATGCTGTGAGGTGAAAGCCAAATGAACGTATCACCGGGGCCAGGGATGCAACATAGACATTAAAAAGGGTAGGGCTAAGCGAAGACCCCTGAGGGACTCCACAAGGCAGCACAAACGGGTGGGATTCGTAATCTCCTAGGGCCACCACCTGGGTTCTGCCTTCTAGAAAGGCCTGTAGGATGTTGAGTGCCTTTCCCTGGATTCCACAGGCCCTCAACCGGTCCACCAACCTTTTGTGGTGGACCGTATCGAAGGCCGCGGAAAGATCCAGCAGGATCAGGGCCGCTCTGCCTCCTGCGTCCATCACCTGCCTGATATCCTCCACTGATTTAATCAGGGCAGATTCCGTACTGTACTCCGCCCGAAAACCGTGTTGTGAAGGATCGAGGTGGTCCCCTGTGTTTAGATAGGCGCTAAGTTGTGAATTAAGGTTGCCTTCGATGATTTTTGCGGGGAGAGGAAGTCGTGCTATCGGCCGATAATTGTTCAAATTAGTGATGTCTTGATTAGGTTTTTTTAGTAATGGCAGGATGGATGCTCGCTTCCATATGGAGGGATACTCTCCTTTCTCCAGCATCTGATTAAACAGTGGGGTAAGTCCCCTTGCAATGGCATCTGGGGCTAGTTTGGCTATGCCAGCGGGACAAGGGTCATGCGGTGAACCTGATTTTATTTTTAAAAGGCGCGTGGCCACTTCCTTTTCCGTGATGGGCTGGAATTGTTGGAGTCCGGCTGAAAGGCCTAAGGTCTTCCGACCCTCCCTCGAGGGGGAAGTCATGACTCGACTGTCTAGTGAGAAAAAGATGGTTTCAACCTTTTCTCGAAAGAAGCTAGCTAGGTTTTCGCAGAGCGGGAGACTGGGGGGGATTTCTGTGGCTTTAGGATTGGCTAGAAGTGAAACCGTTTGAAATAATTTTTTTGGGGTGTTACTGGCTTCGTTTATCTGTTTCGTTAGGAAAGCCTTTTTTGCTTGCAGAATACTTTCTCTGTAGCTTCTTTGTTCCAAGTTAAGAGTTTGTTTGTCTGCCTCGCTGTAGTTTGTTCGCCAGATTCTCTCCAATTTTTTACACCGTATTTTGTGTTCCCTGATTTGTTCAGTAAACCAGGGAGCTGCTGGAGAGGCCCGGGTGGAATAGGTAGTTTTGGGGGGTGCCAGGAACGAGCAGGCATGATCCAGCCAGACTGTATAGCCTCTGGCCGCTTCCTCTACATCGTCAGGGGGCGGGGTCCTGGAGTTTGCTAGCGTATTTTCCAGCTTATCCCCTTTAATGTTCTTCCATTTTCTGACCTGTCTCGGGGCGTTTTTTGTGTTAGGAGGTTTCATAGGGGTGATGAGGGATATGGAGAATAAAATTGCGAAGTGATCCGACCATGATACTGGAAGAACCGATATGATTTTTAGGTTGGGAAGATTTGTAAAAATCCCGTCTAGGGTATGTCCTGCTTTGTGTGTAGAGCCAAAAACCTGTTGCGTCATATCAATTCCCCTCAGTAGGTCGATTAACTCCCGGGAGTTTACGTCAGTATCACATTCTAGATGAAAGTTAAAATCGCCCAGAAGGGTGAACCTTTGTGCAGATGCTGCGGCTTCGAGTACCCTATTTAATCCTGTGAAAAATTGTGCTTTCCCACCTGGGGGTCTGTAAATCAGACCACCACTGAAGGATTGATGATCTGAGAGCGTAAGGTTGAAAAGCAGTGATTCATTAAGGCCAGCGGGACCGGGTTGAAAGGAGCCTCTGATACTGTTATGATAGATGATCGCTAAGCCGCCCCCTCTTCTTTTTTCCCTGTTTTGAGTGTAACACACATAGTCCTGGGGGGTGGCTTTGACTATGTCAGGCCCTGATGCTGCATCCGTCCACGACTCCGTAATAAATGCGATCTTAATGCCCTCCTCTTGGATGGCTTCTGCTATCTCCAGACTATGTTTGACTAGTGATCTAGTGTTGAGCAGCAGGCATTTGACCGGGATTTTTTTTCCCTTAAGCTGGATGGAGTTATGGTCCTTTTGGGATGCAATAGGTTGCCAGAGGGATGTGGGCAGGGTTTGTTGACAGTTGGCGCAATACACGGGGTGAGAGTGGTCTTTATGTCCTGGTTTCCTAACTTCGCAGCCCTCTGTGGCTGGCTTTATGTTTAATGCCCACAGCGTCTCTCTGTCGTATCGATGTTTGAGGGTGGGATGGGAGGTATGCGAAGCAGGGGGACCGGCCCTGGGCGCGGGTCCGGCGCGGACGGGCGCAGACGGGCTTGCCTTTGGCGAGCCTTCGGCGCGCCGCCGGCGCGCCCGCTGCGCTCGTCCGCTGCGCTTCCTAGTGAGGGGGGCCATATAAGGAGGAAAGGGCGGGAGGGGCGGAGCACTAGACTGCTCGTCCGTCTCCCGACCCAAGATGGCGCTACCTCCGGGGGAGAGCTGTCTCCAGTGCTCGGTTTAGCCCCTGAGTGCACAGACCAGCACCCCAGATTTTAAGGTGACACAGGGTAAGAACCGGCAAGTTATACAACAATAATAAAAATGATTCCAGTTAAAACAAAGCAGCAATCGCAAAGTTTTTAAAATTTAAAAGAACTGTCCCGGCTTTCCGCCTCAGGACGTCAGCATACTCACACTCGCACTAGCAATCGGCACAAGTGTGGCAGGCGCGAGTTTTTAAGGAGGAAAGGGCGGGAGGGGCGGAGCACTAGACTGCTCGTCCGTCTCCCGACCCAAGATGGCGCTACCTCCGGGGGAGAGCTGTCTCCAGTGCTCGGTTTAGCCCCTGAGTGCACAGACCAGCACCCCAGATTTTAAGGTGACACAGGGTAAGAACCGGCAAGTTATACAACAATAATAAAAATGATTCCAGTTAAAACAAAGCAGCAATCGCAAAGTTTTTAAAATTTAAAAGAACTGTCCCGGCTTTCCGCCTCAGGACGTCAGCATACTCACACTCGCACTAGCAATCGGCACAAGTGTGGCAGGCGCGAGTTTTTAAGGAGGAAAGGGCGGGAGGGGCGGAGCACTAGACTGCTCGTCCGTCTCCCGACCCAAGATGGCGCTACCTCCGGGGGAGAGCTGTCTCCAGTGCTCGGTTTAGCCCCTGAGTGCACAGACCAGCACCCCAGATTTTAAGGTGACACAGGGTAAGAACCGGCAAGTTATACAACAATAATAAAAATGATTCCAGTTAAAACAAAGCAGCAATCGCAAAGTTTTTAAAATTTAAAAGAACTGTCCCGGCTTTCCGCCTCAGGACGTCAGCATACTCACACTCGCACTAGCAATCGGCACAAGTGTGGCAGGCGCGAGTTTTTAAGGAGGAAAGGGCGGGAGGGGCGGAGCACTAGACTGCTCGTCCGTCTCCCGACCCAAGATGGCGCTACCTCCGGGGGAGAGCTGTCTCCAGTGCTCGGTTTAGCCCCTGAGTGCACAGACCAGCACCCCAGATTTTAAGGTGACACAGGGTAAGAACCGGCAAGTTATACAACAATAATAAAAATGATTCCAGTTAAGACAAAGCAGCAATCGCAAAGTTTTTAAAATTTAAAAGAACTGTCCCGGCTTTCCGCCTCAGGACGTCAGCATACTCACACTCGCACTAGCAATCGGCACAAGTGTGGCAGGCGCGAGTTTTTAAGGAGGAAAGGGCGGGAGGGGCGGAGCACTAGACTGCTCGTCCGTCTCCCGACCCAAGATGGCGCTACCTCCGGGGGAGAGCTGTCTCCAGTGCTCGGTTTAGCCCCTGAGTGCACAGACCAGCACCCCAGATTTTAAGGTGACACAGGGTAAGAACCGGCAAGTTATACAACAATAATAAAAATGATTCCAGTTAAAACAAAGCAGCAATCGCAAAGTTTTTAAAATTTAAAAGAACTGTCCCGGCTTTCCGCCTCAGGACGTCAGCATACTCACACTCGCACTAGCAGTTGTGATGGCAGAATGTGGGCACACATCTTAATCTAACTAATTTTCTCACCTGCCCTCCCATCATAAGGGGAGCAGGCAAGGGGGTTGGTATCTTCCACTATCTGGAGATTTCTGGTTTGGATTTCAAAGGCGACATTGCCTATTAAGCTCCCTGCCTTCCCAGCCTAGTGGACGTGTGAAACACCTCCACGCAGAGCAGGCTTTATTCCAGGTCTCTGAGAGCACTGGCTCTCACCTCATGAGGTCAGAAACATGTATTGTGGTAGCAAGCTGGCTGGCTATGACTAGTCACAGACCAGACCAGTGCTTCGTAGGTGTTCAGGGGACCCTCTAAAGGGTCTCCTGTGTGCATTTATTGATAAATCCAACTCTGGCATAAGTGAGGATTTATTAAGATGAGATATTTGGTAACAAACAACTTAGGGTTCAGTGAAGCCATTATGAAGCTAGGAAACTCGTAATGACAAGTATCCATCCCATGTATTCTCTATGGTTTCCCTGAGCACTTACAATATCCAATAGTGGCTCAGATAGTGCAGGGCCATATCAAACAGATATGTCCACACATGGGATATAATGCACCCTGCCATGGGGCTCTATGGACTGCAGTAGGAGTGACTTATCTATAGCTCATGCAGTGTATGTAGACATAAAGCGATACCAAAGGGGATGATGGACGGAGCGTTTGAGCAAATCAAACACTTACCCCCAGACAACTGATCTGGGTTTAATCCATCATCATTCTTTAGCTCACTCAGCCACCCCAGTTCAGACATGGCCATATGCAAATCAGTCTGACCCTGTGCCTCATGGAAACAGTCCAGCACGAACTGCCAAGCCATGTCTTCCCTGGACCAGAAACAAGCTTCCTAGGACCGGTTTTGGGTTCCCAACCCTGTCACAGGGCTGTGTGCCAGGTCAATGCTTCTGTTTTCTCTGCACCAAGATGCACAGCCTGCAGTGGCAGTTTGCATGGTCTTGGTGAGGGGGGCACCAGGGTGGCACAATCTGTGCTGCAGCCCTAGAGGACACTATTTAGTACCCATGCCCTAGGTACCAGGGGTGCCATTTACTAGGGACTTACAGGGGATGCTGAAGTTGTGCCAATCATGGTACACTTTTAGGAAATAGATCTGGTACTGGGAACCTTGTTAGCAGGGAGCCAGAATAATTACATTCAAAATAACATCATGCATCAGGCAAAAAGTGGGGGCTAACCATGCCATAAGAAATACTTTCCTACACTCACCCTCACAGCTACTCACACACTTACTAATAGACCCACACAGCCACTCACACAGCCATATAGACACTCAGAAACCCACTCACACATGAATACACACAGTCACACAGCCACTCACATAATATATGTTATCTAGTTGATTACCGAAATAATGCAGGAAATTTGGAACCTAACGCATTGAACGGCAGTGATTGCAACCAACCGCCTGAACAATTCTTTCTCCCGCTCTTGTCATCCCATTCCACTTTCCACTTTTGGACCTTAGTTTCGGCCCTGTTAATTGAAATTCCCCTAAGAGAAAAATGGAGTTCCAGATAAGAAACTATGGTTTCTCTCATAGGGGATCTCCATTGATAGTCATAAGCATTTGTAAAGTTCGGGCCTTGGTGCAGAAGTAGAGTTGGGAGCCAGCTTCTTGGACTTGTGTCTCACCCCCGGAGGATATCATGTTAGTGCTCAACAGGAACCGTGCAACCAATATATACTTGAATGAGACTAAAATAAAGACAACGTGGCCAAAACAAGGAAATAACTTGTGCCATGGAGACTAGTGAGAAGAGCAGAAGGATAATGAAGGTGGAGAGTTACTGTGCAAACTGCATACTGTTAGTGACAAAACGTATTCGGAATTGTAGCACATTTCAATTATATTTTAATTATCCTCTGTTTAATAGGTACTCTTCAGTTTTTTACTCTGTGAATGTTCAGATTTGAGTTGATCCCTGTAAAAAATCATCCTAATGATTATATACAAATTGACTTTTCATTTTCATCATGATTCATATGTATTATTCTTGTTGTAGCCACCAATAAAACATGTGATCACAGTAATCTGTCCATCTATCCATTTTTCTAAACATCATACTCAGAAGGAGTTTAAGAGTATTAGACTTCTTTGGATTTGTGTTAAAAACAAGTGGAATGGGTTTCAGAGAGAGAGAGAGAAAGAGGAAGAGAGAGAGAGAGAGAGAGAGAGAGAAACAGCAATCCCAGGTCTCCTATAGCACAGCTCTCTCTGGTGTTACATCTCTGGTTGCGATACTAGTATGCTCGGACACTCTCCAGTGGTAGAACGACCCACTAATCTGAGAAGGTGCATGCAATGTTTAAGTATTTGGGGAACACACAAGATATTCAGCTGTTCACTCCAGACTCAGGAAATGGGCCAGTGCTCCTCTGAACAGTGAAGGGGGAAACCCATAAATATCTCAAAGACAAAACAGAGTACAGAAAGCAGAGTCAGCATAACAAACATCAAGATCAAGGGACCCTAAGGGGAAAAAAATGATTGCAAAATAGTGGATTATTAGTTGAAGTGGATGGTAGTCTTCCTAAAGTGATATTGTCACTGTTCCTTACAAGGGCTAAGTAGGTATTAATTTAAACCTGAACTCAACTCTTGGCAGCTGTAGCACAGAGCAGACAAGCTTAATTTAGGGGAAATGTGTAAAGCATTTGTCAGTGCCAATATAGTTAAAAGGTAGACTTCAAAACACAATAGAAATACCAATCCAATTACAAAAAAGAAAGATAAAACATAGAGAAAATGTTATTGAGTAAGTAGACACTAAAATGAAAAGGATCAGTTGTAGAGAACTGGAGATACGATTTTTCTAAGTTTTAGATGCTTCCAGTGCCAAAAAGTGCAAAGTGCCAGCATCAGGTAACTGGTCGCACCAGACCGGGTCAAAGTCAAAAGTTATGGCAGGTCACATGCATGAGTTGGAAACAGGGTCCAGGTTCAGCTAGATGTATTGTTTACTTTCTGACTTTTTCTTGGAAAACATTTTTGTTCGGAAGCTCAGCAATGTGTCAGCTCGATCCAAAGACAGAATCCTCAATGGTGCCCGACTGCAGTGCAGGTCCTCGTGGGATTCTCAGGGTTGGAGAAAAGTTCAAGGCACTTGATGTTGAAGGCAGGAAAACTCAGACTGGCAAAGTCTGAAGATCAGGCCCTAGGAAGGTGTCTTTTTTGGTGGGGAGATGCTCAGTAATGGTCCTGGTGAATTCCTCCGCGTTCCGACTAAAAAACATTTTGGTAAGTCAGGATCCTTTCAGCAGGGCACACAAGTAAGCTCAGTCCAACCAGCAGTTCAATGTTGGCAGCAGGGCGGCAGTCTGGTAGTAGCCTCTGGTTGTTTTGGCACAAATCCTTGGCAAAGTTTTCAAGTTTTATGGTTAGTCAGGAGGAGTTACTCTGACACTCATTCATGGGTCCAGGGAGTTTTGAGACACCAATTGGGGGGATCAGGACTCACTCTAGCAGAGTTCAAAGCAAGACTGGCTGTAACTGGTCAGCTGGACTCTTTAGGAATGGTGGGCTTCTTGCAGCTTTTGTGCCCCTGCTGCTTAACAGGAAGTCAGCCAACTGACCCTTGAAGTTCACTTCTCGGTCCTGAATATAAGTGAAAGCAGGTAGAGCCCTTGGGGAATCTGCCCACAGGTTCAACATTTGGAGCTTCTAGGGGTCAAGAGGTGTTCTGAAGAACGTAACCAAGAGAACCACTTTTATGCCTGGCACTAGCATGTTCGTGGGGAAACTCCCTGCCAAATAGGGATGAAGTTCCCAGGGGCAACCCTACACACTTTGACATCATTTTATTGGCATTTGGCCCTAAATGATCCCACAGTGCTCTGACCTTCCAAAATCCAACATGGCAGAATCTTTCTTCTCCTGGTCAGACCTCTGGACCCCTGAGTTGTGTCTTGAATCTCTGAAATGACAACCTGCCCCTATATACCAGTACTTGACAGGTTTTCCTTCCATTGGAATTGCTGCCACTCTGGCTACTTGGACAATGGAAAGGGTAGGTCCAGGTGCGAGTCACATCTGTTTATGACAAGGGATGCACCTTTGAAGCTTGTGCACTTTTTGAGCACATCCGCCAGACCATCCTTTCGGGAGGTGGTCAACTCTCTCCCAACCAAGGCTCTTTAGTACCCTTTCATGGGAGCCATTCACACCTTCTAGCAGGCTACCAGGTGATAACTGGGTATTTGCTTAGAAAAGGCTGCCAGAGGCTTTAGGCAGGAAAATGACAACTTTCTAAAAGTATTTAAATCAATTCAATTCAAATGACTTTATTTCGATTCCACAAAGGAATCATAAAAGTATACATCAATATAAAATACATGAATTGTAATAATAAACCACGATACATATTTACATATTTCGGATTTTCAATACATTAAAAAATGATCATAATCACATATATGAACATAACATAAAATGCTGAGTTAATTTCATCAACAGACCAATAATAAAACATTTTATAAGAATTTCCACCCATAATTTATTTCAGTATCGGTTTCTAATAACAAAAGCTGATCTGATAAAACTAAGTACGGCATTACAAATATTTGGGGTTGACACGGACAATAAATGTTCATAGCCCTCTTTGTAATAGTGTGATCCAAAGGATAGTAGGACTGGTCTAATTAAAGTGTTTCTTGGGACCTTATACAAAGCACAGAAAGGAATAAGGTGCAGAGTACTTTGCGAAACCTTATCATTACAGGGGCAGAAAGGTAGTCTCTCACACCACCCCCCCTTGTTTTGGAAAGGTAAAAAGGAAGTGTAGAGTACTAAGGCGAAACCTTGTCAAATAAAAACGCCATTGCGTATTGATGATATATGATAGATAAAAAGGCCGCAGCAATTTGCCCCTAACATACAGTGGATGCTCACTATTCCTTAAGGTACCCAAATTAGAACCATAGGCATTTTTGATAATTAACTTTGAATCCTTGCTAATCCCATCAGGGTTTTCAAACATATTACCTAACCCAATCTTATAGAAGGTGTCCCTGACATATAGGAGCCATGGAATTTCCCTATAGTGGTCAAGTTTAAGGCAATCTTGTAAAATATCTTTTGTCAATTTCAATTCTTCAGATTGCCAAACTTTAGACCATAGTAGTAGAGGAGCTACATGTATAATGTCACTTACAAACTCCATACCAACCTCCCCATGACAAAAACTATTTGACGTACCCGATGGGACAGATAGGAGGCGTTTTATAAATGTATTCTCCATAATCTGTAACTTTTCACATTTTTGTGACCCCCAGACTCCAGCGCCAAAAGTTATAACGGAAATACACTTGGCTTTATACAGGGATATTATTTCTGCTATTCGCCGTTGACCTAATTTACTGGCAAAACGAAAAAGGGCTTCAATTGATTGTGTAACCTTTTGGACCCGAGCTGATATCAAAGTGTCCCAATTCAATTTCTTGTTAAATAGGTTACCCAGATAATTAAAGTTATCAACTTTCGCTATAGTTGAGTCCTTAACCATATACCTGCGGATTTTTACACTTTTCAAGCCACAAGTCATGGCAAAGGATTTGCTGAAATTGACCCTAAGATCTAAACTTTCCATAAATGTATCAAAGGCATTCAGACAGATCTGCATGCTATTGGAAGTGAGGGTCATTAAAACAGTGTCGTCTGCGTATGACAACATTGGAATCCTTTTGCCATTAGCCTGTGGAAAGTCAGCGCCGGATTCTAACAGAAAACTTTCCAATCCATTGGTATAGACCAGAAATAAAAAAGGGGCTAAAATACATCCCTGGCGGGCGCCTTCAGTGGATAATATAGGTCTAGTCTTCTCCCCACCAGGGCCATATCTAATCCTCACTGTTGTGGCAGCATGAAGCCTGCGAAGCAGGGTAACCAAAGGCTCCTCAAACCCCAAAGACTCCATCATCTGCCACAACTTACCCCTGCATACTGTGTCAAAAGCACTGGACAAGTCCATGAATGCCAAGTGGATGGAACTATTCTTGGCACCCATGTACTTGCCCATAATTAGTGGCAAGTTGAGACACTGCTCAGTGGTTCCTTTACCTCTTCTGAATCCATGTTGGGAGTCCACAATAACCCCTGCTGACTCTGCCCATGTTTCAAGCCGAGCCAATATCACTCTGCCCATTAACTTGCAGGACGCATCTATTAGTGATATTGGCCTGTAGCAACACAGGTCAGACTTATCACCCTTCTTAAAAATGGGTACCACAACCGCTTCTTTCCAGGAAATCGGAATGGACCCCACCGTTATTGCCTTAAAAACATTTAAGAGTAGTGGAGACCAAACCTCTGGGTTATGTTTGAAAAGATCCAAGGGTACTGCATCAGGACCTGGGGCCTTTAATGCAGCACCCTTACTCAAGGCTATCTTTACCTCTGGAAGCGTTAATGAATCACTAAGAAACTTTGCTGACTCCATATTAAAATCGCCAGCTCCCATGGTAGTAGTCAGCAATACCTCATTTGGGTTAAAGATTTTACTATAGTGAGCTACCCAGGAGTCTTCAGGTATGTGCATTTGAATGGTACCCTCTTCTCCCGTTTTTAAAAAAGGTCGGTTTATTACCTCCCAAAAGAGCCTGTTGTCCCTTAATTCAACCGCTTTTCCCAGATCTTCCCATGCCTTAATCCTTAAGTCATTTTTCCAATTTTTTAAATCAATAAAGGGTTCTGGCCCATAATCAGCAAGTCTAGGCCTAAACAATAATCTGAACAACAACACAATCACCAGTACTGATAGCTATTCAACAAATCACTCTTCACAATCACTCATGACACTCATAGTGACTGGAATTTAAAAAAAAAAAAAAATTCTTATTTTTAAATAAAGATTTGATTTCAAATACAGTCAGTTCATGTTAACATTTCAATGAACATTTTCAAAAATCATTGAACCACATAAAAAATGTACAAACATACATCACATTACTTTTTTAAACACAACAACGACATTACATTGCATTTCACATTTAAAAACAGTTAAGAGGTATGAAAAAGCTCAAGTTCCAAAGAAAATGAAAAGTAGAATAAGTGGAAACTAAAAAGAAATCAAAAAAAGAAGAAGAAAGATCAAACAAAGGGAAAGGTTGAAGCGTAACAACATTTTAAAGATTTCTAAAGTACAACACCAACCCTAGGAGAGTGTTAACCAAACAGTCCTGTACACAGGTCATCAAACCTCAATTTCATTTTTCATTATCAGGTGCTTTCACCTCTAGACCTGATACTTAAACTTAAACCACACTTGTTTGGTAACAAGCAGAAGGTTGACGCGTTTCAAACCCTTACGTTTTTTAATAGGGTTCTCCTCAGGACCTGGAAAAGGGAGCTTATTTGAACTTTGTAATGGCACTACCTGTGCCTCATCAAGGATGTAGAAAATACCATCCAAGATGTCTACACCATTGTCTTGAAGATTTTTGATCAATGTGGCGATGGTAAAAGGAGGGGATGGCGATGATGAAAAGACGTCTTGAGGTAGCGCCTAAGGACTGTGCGTGGATTGGATCCATATTATGACTGCTCGCATACTTGCGTGTCTATCATTCTCGAGTCAATGTTTCAATCACCCATCCACATTGTAGCCAGCACTTTCTAAAAGTTGCATATTTAAAATAGTAATTTATAATCCAACTTGGCCATCTGATTGGATTTTTAAATTCCTAATAATTTGAGCCCTTGAGCATTGTTGTTGCAATGCCCAAACTGAAGTTATGCATTATAACTTGTTATAATTAAGGCTCCCTGTTTTTCCATTATTTCGGTTTTTACAGATGAATACAGACAGAAAGCAATGTTTGTTCTGTCTGCATTTATTTTGAAAAGTGGATAAATACAGAAAATGGTGCTTCTTTTAAGTGACTCTCAGTGCTATCTTTCATGAATCGTAGCCCAACAGCTGAGCAGATGTACAGCATGGGAAATTAAAAAGCAGGATGACATTTCTTTAAATAATGGCATATTTTATCATACATTTCTGGCATAATGCTAATATTTAGTGGATGTATTGTTACGTAATATTAGGCAGCTTAAATAGCTAAATCATGATAGAGATCAAAGTATGAGTACACGTCTATCAGCTAAATAAATATGGAAAGGTACAGTTTTACAACTTCATTTGCATATTAAACACAAAATAAAAATGGATACATACAAATAAAATGGACACAAAATTAATATAGATAAATACAGAAGGAAATGTTGGAAAAACAAATACTATGAAACCGGGAGCCCTCGTTATAATGACTCCTAGTGCTTTTCTTTGGGAGGGCCAGGCTTATCAGAGTGAAAAATGACTTTGGAGTTTTTTCACTGCCAGGACATGTAAAACTTAGTTACACATGTCCTACTTTTTAAATACCATGCACCCTGCCTTATGAACACTTACTCCTACCACAGGGGTGATGCTTTAGTATTAAAAAGGAAGGTTTAAGCCTGGCAAAAGGTTTATTTTTGCCAGGTCAAATTTTCAACTTAGTTTTAAATATTTATACTCAAGCTCGAGGTACAGGCCTGAAGACAATCTTTGCCTTGTCACTCAAGTGGTGGCACAGTAGGTTCTGCAGTTAACTAGTGACATTTATCTTACAAGCTCTGGGTACAAATTACCATATACTAGGGACCTAGATGTAAGTTAAATATTGCAATCAGGGACTAGCCAATTGTACACATACTTTAGGGGTGAGAGCGTATGCACCTGGGCCTGGTTAGCAAGGATCTAGTGCATCAGAGTCAAAAATTCAACAGCATCAGTCCAACGATTGGGGGGCACTCATTCAAAAAGAGGTCCTTACTTCAATAGTAGTAAGCCGAAGCAGAATCCAAAAAACAAGGTCAGAGTAATTGGCAGAAACTGTAAAGGGGGGAATAACAAACCTCTGGGATGGGAATACAACACAAAAGTAGCCAGACTGCTTCTTAACGTCTTCATGAGGTTTACGTATTACACTGCTCTCATGACCTAAAGGCCCCACCCTTGAACCAGGATGACTTGCTACTCATGGAGCACCAGCTACCATAGGCCAGTCCATCACAGCCTTAGGGTATACTCCTTACAGTTGCTCTTGTAGCTAACCTCAAATCGGATACCTTTCTGATTCCTGACAGTATACATCCCTGTAGCCCTCTCCTTTTTGGTTCTGGTTTCTTGGAGACATTTTTATGCCAGACAGCCACTAACCTGGGGGCGTGGACAAAGGTTACTGGTATCCAAGAGTGCTGCACAAGCCTGTACTCCATACCCTACAACCCCATACCCCTTGGTAATGTAACTGACCTCTCACTTTCCTTGGATCTACCTTATAATCTACCTCAAATTCTGGGGACCCGCCTTCCACAACCAGTGGCGGAGGAGGTGCTGACTTAGAGATACTGCAGGTTTCAGCCAGGAGACGTGAAACATGGGGCGACCTTTTTAGTCTTGTGGGAGCAATAAGGCTAATTCTCCCTGTCCCATTAAACAAAGATATTGGGAGTGCGCCTATAAATGTAGGTATGTGTTTGGAATGGAAACCAGGCAACGACATTGTTTCTCTACTGCTTTGTAATTGGGTGCGTTTTGTCTGTGTCGAACTGAAAAACATTGGTAATCTGTTTTAATCTGTTGTATATGATAGAGAGTGTGGGGCATATTACCAACGATTAGCGATATTTATCGCTAATGATGCTTAGCAACTAATTTTTTAACGCTAAGCTTCAACGGAAATTATCGCAGAGATAACTTGCTATTAGCAAGGTTTATCTCAGAAGTGATAAAAATCCTCGCGCTAACTGCCAAATGAGAGATTATCGCTGGAAAACCAACGATAATCTCTCGAAGTTTGGCGTTAGCTTGATGATAGGGGCTCACAAACTTAGCCATGATATCCACCTTCCATAGGATATCATGGCTAAGTCAGGAAAATTCCAGGTGTAAAAAAAGCAGTGCTAACCGCGGTTAGCGCTGCTTTTTTTTATCACTAACAGGGGTTAGCGAAATCCTTGATAATAGGAGAAATGTCGCTTAACAACATTTCTCCTATTATTTTTCTCTGGAACGCCCCGTTTGTATCTCATTAGAGATACAAGGGGAAGCGTAAAGAAAAAGGGTGCTAACATGCAAATTTGCGTGTTACCACCCTGTTGCTGATAGGGAGATCATTTTATCTAGGCTTTCCTGTCTTTTAAAGCCAAAAAAGCGGAGATAAATCCCTTGATAATATGCCCCTGTATTTGTACAGAGGGATGCTGATAGAAGAGCTGTAACTGAGGAGATAGGTGTGTAAAGAGATTTTTTGAAAAAGATGTGAGTGAAAGGCAAAAGAACAATAGAATAGTGAATGACCAAGAGAAGAATGTACTGAGTTTTTATATACTTGCCCCAGATAACTAAATGAGCCACTGCTCTTTTTGGTTCACAACATAGCAGCAGACATATTACTCAAAGTTCAATGTTTATTGTGTGATTACTTAAAATCATTACAATTTACGATGAAATAAAAATGTAATGACATGCCCAACGTAAATAGCCACAATCAATATTCATGAGGCAGTGCCAAACAACATACGATTAATAAAATACCAACAGTATAAAATGTAATACACAAGTGGGGCGTGGGCTAAAGTGCTGAGTGCTGTACAGCAGGCGAGAGTTCTTCTAAGTTCAAGTATCATAATAATGCTTCCTGAACAGACGCGGATGTCTTTCTGAATGCAAAATAGCATTATAAGAATTCTTAACAGCAGCTGTGGGCATTCACTGCTTAATGAAGCTTAGGCGGCACAGTTAACCTGAAGGTGTTGCAGTGACTCAAGCCATTCATTTAAAGTGCCAAAGTGCCAAGAAGAATTGGGCCTGTAAGGTATGAGCTACCATAATGTTGCTTATGTCTATCTGTGTTTAAACAATTTTAAAACAGGGAGTTTAGTGCATTTGGAAAATAATAAAAATGTTGGTCATACTTGAAGATCCTGCTATAACCTCATCGCTGCTGCCGCCGGCCAACGGCCGTTGCGTGCACTACCTCGGTAGTGCTGCGCACGTCCTTTAGCCGTCGTGGCCCTACCCGCGCAGGGGAACGTTCAGCACTGGAGCTGAACGTTTGGCGCAGTTAAGAGGCTAAGTTTTGTCCAGTTCATAAATTGTACCTGGGACCCTTGCTTATGTGAATGTATAAAGTGCAACAGAGTTTGGACTAGAACCCATTCCTGAAGCTGTTCTATCTTTCAGACATATTACTCTAGGGTAAGGTGATTCTCTCTGTCTGGGCATCTATTTGAGAAAGATGGCGGTTGATTCAAAACTAACCATGCCCAAATAATGGATTAGTGTATTCTAGAACTTGGAAATTAATTGAACGCCTCTGTCATCTACTATTTCCAATCGTAACCAATGTAGTCTAATAATTTGTCCACGAAGAAAACATGGCCAAGTGGAAAGCCTGAGGTATCATGAGGTATTTAACAACATATCTATACTGGATAAAGAAGTCCATGACAACCTGAACAGCAGTGTACTTTTGTCATGGAGGTATATCTATTATGAAAGGACATTAACAGTTTCTTCCAGGGTTGATTTGGCATAGAGAAAGAAATTTAAAAGGGCCAGGTGCCTTTTAGTGCATTTATTTCATTTGAGCATAATTAGGACAATGATCAATGTTAGCTAATGTCTCATATCACCAAACATCACCATAAATCTCTCCTTATTAAGTCTAATGCTTTCCTTTCAACATAGTATCTCCCTGAGAAAGTCCTGGCACCGAAATAAACTTTGCTTTGAAACTCTTTACTGGGAAGAATTGATTTCCCTTGATACTAATATAGCCCTTTAAAATATGTTTGCTTTTGACAATTCTCATGAATCCATTCATCCAGATTAAACTTCATAATCTGAGACTTAACAGAGCCCAAAACTTCTCCAATTCAGTGACACTGTTTGTCTCAATGGCAAGTAAAAAAGGTGTTTTTGTTGCTGTTGTTTTCCAGTTCTATCAGTCTTACCAATGCATCAGCTTTGCCAGGTCTCTTTCCAGATCTGTAGGTATTTGGCATTGGAATCTAAAGAAAAAACAACAAACACTGAGGGGCAGATTTACAATAACTGGCGTATCCCTGCATATCAGCAGGGTTGCGCCAGTTATTGTGCGCCGCAGCTCCGCCACCATGGATACGCCGCATTTACAATGCGGCGCACCATGTGGCAAAAATGGCACAGATGCGTGGCGCATTGCTAGAGTTGCGTCACAAGCGCAACGCAGCTCCAGCAATGCTCTGGGGGGCCCTATCTGTACAATGCTGCGTCAGTCCTTATGCCTGCTTCAAGCAGGTGCAGGGTTTTGACGCAGCATGGCCCCAAAAGTGACTGAGTGAAATCTTGTAGATTTCACTCAGCCACTTTTAGGAAGCGTTTCTGTGCCTGAACGCCCCCCCCGTGCAGGAACGTCTACTTCTGGCACAGGACTTTACAACGTGACCCATCTCCCAGATGTGTCACGTTGTAAATACCCCGCACCATGGCACATCTTTTGCGCCACAGCTGCATCACAAAAGTGATGCAACGGTGACGTAAAAGAGGCACAGGGGGCTTGTAAATCTGCCCCTGAGCATCTCAGGCATTACAGCCCTTGACTAACTTTGGGAATGCTACATTTTTGTCGTCTGTCAAAACAGCTGTGGGTATGCTGCTTCTTCCTAATGATGGCGCCAGTGGGCAAAAGTGTCTTTAATTGCCAACAGTTCCTTATTGTAAATTATATAATTGTTGTTTGGTAGATGTTAATGTTCAAGAAATAATGACAGAGTTATAGTCTTCACAATATAGGGCATAGTGTAATAAGTATGCCTAAGAATAGGATCTGTCATAAAAACATTTTTTTGACAGATCGTTAGCACTTTGTTGTTCTGATCCCCAGTGGAAAGTAGAGTCTCTCTTTGTCTGCTGTAAAATGGGCAGAGCAATCATTGAAAGAGCTTCAAAGAAGTGTCTGTAAAAATTGGCAGAGCCCAAGAACCTTTGCACCTCCTTCACCGTGCAAAGAACGACCACTTAGCCGCTGCAACTTTGTAAGGGTTCATGCTAAGACCCTGATCAGACAAAATGAACGCTAAAAAAGATACTGATGTGGTCTCAAAAATGCATTTATCTAAAGTGTCTTATGTATCTTTCGTAAAACATGTTACATGCTGTCTATGTTCCACCAATGTCTGTGTATAATAGGAACGTCATCCTAGTAGATTATAGCAATGGTATCTAACATATTACAAAAAAGTAATTAACCAAGTGTTGAAATGAAGCAGGAGCATTGCATAAACCAAAAGGCATAACTAGATTCTAGAATGCCTGTGTATAATAAAATACAATTCCCACTCATCGCCTGCTTTAATTCTGATTAAATGTTATGCTCCTCTGAGATCCAGTTTAGAGAAGATTATCGATGCGCACACTTGATCTAACAACTCTGAATTTGAAGGTAATGGGTGTCTAGCTTCACTGTGATGTCATGCAATTCTCGTTATATCGATCTCCATTCATTTGAGTACAAAGAAGATGGGGATGTAGAGTGAGAAATAAAACTTTGTTCCATGTTCGAGGCCCACATCAGTCTACTTTTATGGGTGTTCATCCTCCTTCCTCTTTAAAAAATATATTCTGCTACTTGATATCTTACCATCTGGTTCCAGGTTTTTGGAGCAATCTTACTCTCCATGGGGTTGAAGTGTATCCATACCTGTTCGCTAAACACATCAACAAAATAAGTATAGAATATTTGCCTCATTTAATGGGATTTGAAAAGTTTGCCACACAACAAAGGTTAAGTTGGAATAGCAATGCTTTCAGAACCAGCTTTCTTTACAGTATTCAGGTATAAAGTGGAACTGTGACTTTTCCAGTCAACTTGTGGGTTGTGCTGATGTAGCCAAGATGCTCCTAATCTATATATATAAATATGAATGTATGTCTGTCTGTCTGTTTGTCCTTTATGCATTAATACACCATTCATCCGATCGGCATGAAACTTTGGGACATTGTTGAGTACACTCCCGCGAAGGTTTCTGGCATAAAATATTTTTTAAATATCGGCCCCCCCAAGGCCCTCATAATCTTTCGAATACTGATGTACGCACCAGACGGAAAAACAACAAATCATGTATCCACAAGCACTCGAATAAATAAATAGAATTAAAACACCATTCATCCGATCGTCATGAAACTTTGGGAAGTTGTTGAGTACACTCCCGCGAAGGTTGCTGCCATACATTTGTTTTAAATATCGGCCCCCCAGGGCCCTCATAATCTTTTGAATACTGATGTACGCACATGACGGAAAAACAAAAAATCGTGTATCCACAAGCACTCGCATAAATAAATAGAATTAAAACAGCATTCATCCGACCGCCAGGAAACCTTGGGAAATTATTGAGTACACTCCTGCAAAGGTTTCTGGCATAAAAAAAGTTTTAAAATATCGGCCCCCCTAGGCCCTCATAATCTTTCGAATACTGATGTACGCACCAGACGGAAAAACAAAAAATCATGTATCCACAAGCACTCAAATAAATAAATAGAATTAAAACGACACTTTGAAATATTTTCCATATTAAAATTAATACGTTTCAATAAAAACGACACAATGTAAATTGAATGTTATCATAACGAGTTTCCTTGAATTTCCTTTCTTCGGAGATCGCAGCAACACACGACTAGTAAGCTAGTATGATATAAAAATCAGTAGCACCCACGTGATTCAAACAGATGGCTTCACAATGCCATTGATCAGCACCTATGATTAAGGTGCAGTACCATTAGTTCTGTTGATTGGTTCAGTATTTTGCAGCATTCTT
Source organism: Lissotriton helveticus (assembly GCF_964261635.1). NCBI lineage: Eukaryota > Metazoa > Chordata > Amphibia > Caudata > Salamandridae > Lissotriton > Lissotriton helveticus. Next base: position 250,543,158 of record NC_136067.1, on the reverse strand, counting down.
AATGTCCTTGAAGCAACCTGCTGCTCCCTAATCTATCAGAGCGCAACTTTCTAATGGCCCTCTTGAAGTGACCAAAGTAACCCTCAACTAGAAATGAGCATTACTTTCTGAAGAAATTTGAATTCTATGCCAGCCCATTCTTAGTCTGTGGCCTAAGGCTGGGCCTCAGTGTTTCATTGTCACTAAGGGCAGTTTTCAAAAAAAAGTCTATGTTATCCAAAGTACATGCAAGTTCCGGTATTCCGTCTTTTCTTTCTATCTTCGTGTGTAAGAATCTTGTATAGATTTCTAATTTGCATTGATTTTCTGGAGACAGTACAGAAGCAGGCTCCAGTGTAGTGATCTTTTCACTTCAGCATCAAAACTCTTCAACTTGTTCAGTAAGAACTTGGTTTTGTCCACGGGATAATAAATATGGAGAATTATAGGTGGGCAAATGTTAATAACAGGGATTTTTTCTTCAAGAGGTTCTGAGTGACATCAAATAGAGAAGGAAAGGCAAACTCGAATTGTTGATGATTTTATTCAGAACCCACAGGTAAAAAACATCAAATTTTTCACAATTACCCATTTTCAATTTAATTGTTTGTATGCCTTTTCCATTTTATTTCCCACTGTTGTCTGCAGCTGTGCAAGAGTAGAAGAGTCAAAGGAAGCCATGCATAACATGGCTTCATCTGCATCTTTTACAGCTGCTGCTGTACCTGTATTAAACTACGTCTTGTGTCCTGCATCTCCACCTACTTCAGTATTACCTAGCTTCAACCTTCCAGAATATAAAATAAAATACATCTAGTGTCTTGTGACCAAATCCTACTCTCTGCATTACCCCCAAACCTACCCAAACTGATGTTCTGTTACCCATTCTGGCTTCCTGCCACATATTACACTAACCATTGTATTGCCCCACCCACACCTAGATCAAAAACAAACTGGCGTCCTATCACCCACCAACAACACTAGACTCTTTAGTCCACCTCCTCCTCTGGCCAAATATTTAAATATATGAAAATGATACAAAGCATGTCCTGCCTTCCTTCCCACCACCCTCACCACCCTCAATGCCTTCCTACCTCCATATCCACTCCGATATACTAATAGACTTTCTGAGAGCTATGACAGTACGGCTTAGAATTTCTTTATGATATAACAACAGAAAAACACTTTTTTAGGTTCATGTCATTGCTACATGAAATACACAAAATGTGATGGGAGAATGCATGCAAAAAGTGTAACCACTGGCAATAGCTCCGGGTAGCTCTATAACCTATCATTTCTTTGCTTACCATGCAACCTCAGTTTGGACCCAGCCATATGCAACGCAGTCTTGACCCTGTTGTGCATTGGAACAGTCCACCCCGAACTGCTAAGCCAGCTTCGGGTTGCTTGTGTTCTGGTTCAGAGAGTGCCTGGCTTCGCAGTTCGGGCTGGATTCTTCCTATTGGAGCAGGGTCAAGACTGATTTGCCTATACCTGAAAAACAAAACCACAGATCTCATAATATCTATTCTGCTGGTACCTCTCAATATTGATTGTGTCAGGAATAAAGGGGAACTGATAATAAGGTCAATAATGAAAGAACAAGCCAGAGCACCCATGGTGTGGGAACCACTATAGCAACTTGAATAGCCGTATGAAACATCTTGGTGAAAGAGCTCGGAGTCCATTGCCAAATGGTTTCTTCTTGGAGCAGAGGTGTGTGTATCTTTAGTCTAGTGTTGTGGTGTAGACGGTGGAAAGGCACTGCCTCTACCATCCCACTCACTTCATGGTTATAACTTAAAGCCAGATATCAGCTTCCGTACAAAACAGGTAGGATTTGTTTTTACCAGAAGTGCTGCTGACACAATGGTAGCACTTCTGGTTCAACCGCTCGATACCAGCCAGTCACATCATGGCAACATGGCAGATCAGGCAGTATTTTTTGTTTTCCATAAACAAATCCATACATTGGTTAAACAGATTCTATTAAACAAGGATGAATAAGACGTATACGAGGTATTGTAGCTGATATATGATATGATTTTCAAGTATTTTAAAATGTGTAAATAAAGATTTTAAAATGGTATACTTTGTTTTCCAAAAATATATTTGTATGCAAGCTTTTGTTTATCCTTTCTTTTTATAACATTGTATAACATTAATAATGTCTGGCTAAACTTTCAAGAAAGCTGAATCTGAAAATATAAGGGTAGTTTTCAAAGCTGCCTCTTTGGCACACATGACTCGCCCTCATAATGTTAGAAACGTGAAGAGGACTGTCGTGTAGCTCCTATAAAAACTATACAGGATCTGCAGGTTTAGACAACATACACTGTAGGTTTGGTGTCAGACTGGATCTGAACACCCCCACCAGGTATGTTGGTACCAACTAGCTCACAGTGCCACTAGAATCTCTTCTTACCAAGGAGAGAATAGTTCCTGGTAACAATCGAACATGACAACCCTGATCCCTCAGGACCGTGGAAACAACATACTACCTTTCGCTCAGCCACTCATGCTTACTTAGTCTGCCTCAGAGAGATACACAGAAGAAACAGGCTGGACATTTTCAACAAGCATTTATTGAATAGTTGGTATTCTGGTGTAGAATACATGAGCTGCAACAGCCGTTAGACAGTATAAGATATACATGATTAACAGTACTATGAAGGCACATGGATGTGATAGTTCTACCAACTTTCTAGAATCATGAATACATTCAAGTACATAAAACACATGATAAAAAGATGGGCACTCCTACGATGTCTCCCTAACCAGATGTACCTAAATGTAGCTAGCCTGTTTATACGTGTTAAGCCAAGACTCTGTCTAGGATTTAGTCAACCCCATTACCTGAAGTGAGAGACTATGGGTCCCCGTCCTGGTCTTGAGCTGGACGCCCCGCGAAGGATGTTAGACGACTGCGAGCTGGAGTGTCTGCATGCAGGATCCTTACCATCTCTGGTCAGTGTGTCGGCCAGGAAGTCTCGGTCTCCTCTAACTATCTTAGCAAGATGTGATGTATATATACCCATAGGTCTCCCCAGGGGTCCTACCTTGCCGTATTACTGTGTCGGCCTAAGGATGATGCCGGGCATAAACTTTATACATGGATATTATACGGGAGATGGTATTCCTTCAGTGCGTTCAAGAATCCTCATGCATAATGAATGAGATGTCGAACTAGGGAAAACACACGTTCTAAATGCAGTGTAATATCTAGGTAAAAGGTCAGTCCCTGTAAAGTGTGACAAGTGTAATGTAGGGAATAATATAGGTGAAGGGTAATGAATTTACTGAGGCCTATTTTATGGTACCTATATGGAATATAACAGGTTGAGGAATGCAGTGGAAACTAGATGAAGAAATATAAAAACACAGAGTGCAGGTATAAACAGTTGACAGACTTTTGGTTTGCTGACTACAAACTGGAAGTGTGTCCGCTGAGACTTAACCTGCACAGTGATGTAGACATTTTTTCAGCTGGTGTGAATACTATCACTTTATGGATATGGACAGTCTCCAAAAGAAGATGTTTATTGGACTGGACTGCATGTGAGACAGGGGGACAATACAGAGCCAGTGCTTGCTAATCACTGATGAGCCATTGCTTATTTTGAAAGTAAATACTATGATAAATGTTTTAAAGTTTTTTGTCATCAGAAGCTAATGAATAAATATGAACAGTATAAAAAATGTAACCTGGAAAACTATTATAGTGTTTAAAATAGATACCAGGAAAATGTGTGAAGTGTACATGCTACACCAACCACTTTTATTCTGTGCTCCGTCTGTGATAGGTGTGCACAAAGAATCTGTAGAAGGCTCTAAATAAACATTGAAAAGCAAATCTAAAATAGTGTTTGCCAAGATAACGACGAGGATGGAGCATTTATGTCAGAATACTTTAACAACACTGACTGAAATCTGCCCCAGTCTGGGCATGGACATCATCGTATTCAGCCTTTCTTGCACTCTGTTCTTCCAGGCACAATGGATGTGGGTTCAGCTCATGCCTTGGCCGCATTGGCTCATCCTTGAGTCCGCTGTTCCTGCTCTTGGATGAAGTATGGAAGCCTCTGCCGCAGGTTATCTACTGCTCGGTGGCCATTGTCAGCGGATTGGTGACTTTTTGCCTTCATGAGACTCTCAACGTGAGGCTACCTGAGACGGTAGAGGATACAGAAAGGACTCGGTAAGGCATGCCCTAATAATTTTCATGGATAGACATCTGTAGGATGAACATGTATAGGCTGAATATCTATAGGGATATATAGGATGACTGCAAAATTATAAATACAACGATGTTTAACCTCTCTTTGTGAGTTCTATTGGACTTGGATGATCCCTCATTTTTCACTGTCTCCCCCTTTTCTAATCCGGCTGTCTTTTCCAGTGCCCCTTGATAAGCATATACATGAGATAGCTTCCTCAGCTATATTTTTTCTCTTGCTCTCATTGTTGTGCTTTATTCTGTTTTTGTGACATTAGTTCTCGTCAGTCCTCACTGACTCAAGAAGCCCTGTTTGAGCTAAGGGAAATGACTTTGACACTACCGGACAACAGTGCTCACAGCACATGTATGACACTTATTTCATAGAGTCAAAATGTAGGCTTGAATGAAGTACCCACCCCCTGTTATTCAATCTTTGTTTCACATAAAAACAAAAGCAGGACCATAATGTAGAATATCTTTCTCTTGAATTCCTGGTATTTCTTGAAAGCCCTAATTATTGTCCTACTGATTTTCTTTCTATGCGAAACAGAGATCATACAGCCAGAAAGCCTTTATAATAGACTTGGTTTTCTTTCTATGTCCCAATCCCAATTAACATTTCTTTAATCAGCTAAATAAGACGTAAAATAAATCGAATACAACCAATAAAAACATCTATGAAAAGCTTAACAAAAATGCATAAGTAAAACATTACGTTTCATTCATAATAAATTTATTTCAACAAAAAACAGCCTAAAATGAGAGAAAATTTGCAATGGCTAAAATTATATCTGCGGATGGAAAGATCTGCAATAAGAGCAGGGCTTGATGGGACTATCTCAAATTTGAGGTGCAGAGGATTTGTAACAAATATCTCCTCCTGGAAATCAAAGAAAATGTGCAGAATAATAAAAAGTGCAGTTGCTTTGATTTGCAAAATTATTGTAAGGACACAGTATGGATCAGCCTACCTGAACATCAGACTCAGCTTCTACACCCCCACCCGCCAACTCCGCTCAGCCAGCCTCGCCCTCGCCTCAGTCCCCCGCATCCTACGATCGACCTCCGGCAGCAGATCCTTCTCCCTACCTCGCCGCCAAGACCTGGAACACCCTCCCCACTCACCTTCGGCTGACCCAAGACCTACTCACCTTCAGAAGACTCCTCAAGACCTGGCTCTTGGAGCAGTAGCGCCACCCCCAGCGCCTTAAAACCCTCACGGGTAAGTAGTGCGCTTTACAAATGCATCAAGTGATTGATTATGTAATTTGTTTGGCGACGCCCAGCAGGGTGAAAAGATACTATATCGATGGACCACATTTACCCTGAAACAAGTCTAGTAGAATCATGGTTGTGGGCTGCTAAAGTTGAAAAGATGCGGTTCAATAGTAGATGGTGAGGAGGTGATGGCGTGTGAAATCACAGATGGCTCATGGTTCTCAATTTGGAATCTTAACTCCCTGTAAATGTCTTTCACAGTTTCATTAATGGAGGAATTGAAAAATGTGGGTCTTTCGAAAAGCTCTCAGACCCCAAGTTTATAAAATGCATTTTCAAGATACTTTAACCGTGGAATGCCTAGCCATTTTTTTTTACAAAGACAGGCAATCTTAAAGCATAGCTCTTGTTAACATGGCTTCAGGTTTCGACCAAGTGGCTATCCATAAGAGTAAAGGTCTGATCTTCATCAGATCTTCCACAATTGAGTCCCCAACTTGATGCAGCACACATATACCCAACAGCTAGGAGTATCCGCAAGAAAGAGTTCTCTGACCTCTGAACCAGACTGCAATTAGAATATCCCCTTAACACTGCCCTGTATGCCACCACAGAGAGATGCTTTGACTTATAGAGTGTCATCATTTCATAAATTGGTTTCTGTCCCAATATTTTGGCAAACCTAGAAGGTTTAATTGTCTTAACTAATTGTTGGTTCCTAAGCTCATGCAGTTTTGCCCCGGACTGTATCAGGACCCCCAAATAGTTAAAGGTAGTCACTGAAACAAGCTGAGCACCAGCAATATGGTGACCCCTTGTTTTAGATTTTTTCAGGCCACACCTTAAAGTGAATGATTGACAAATGCTTGTAGACAAGCCTAACTGGCACAACAACATATTAAAATAATGTAACATCCTTTGAAGCCCATTTGCAGTCCTGCCCAGCACTACAGCCCTGTCTATGTATTACAGAACTGGGAATGCCCGTTTGTCCACCCATGGCATGTCCCTACCCTGCCGACACAAACATTCCCCCAAAATGTTTAAAAAGGAATGGAGCCAAGACGCACCCCTTGTGTACGACTCAATCAATGTTTAAAGATTCGGTGCATTCCTCATTTGACCCACATCACACCGTTGCTGTTACTTCTCAATTCATCTCTCTTAAAGGCTAATCAAAGTCTCCTCTACCACCTTTTCAGCATAATGGACCACAGCTTGGAGTGATTAGCATTGTCAATGGTGCAGACAAACTACAGAAGTACTTGAAAAATTGAGGATTCTTTGCTGCAGTGTACTTGGTAGTAAGAAGATATAAATCAAGTGCGTGTTGCACTCTATACACCCCTTTTAGAAACCATGCAAAACCTCTGAAAGTATGGACTTATGTCTCTACCAGGAATCTAAGTAGTCCAACAGTACCCTCTCTAAGATTTTAACTGAAGAATCCAGGAGGGAAAATGGTCTATAGCAAATGGAATCATTCTTGAATCCATTCTTGAAAATAGGGGCCTATGATTGAATGTGTCCACTTATTCGGCCTCGTATGAGTAAGGGCAGCTCTGAGCACATTGACTATTAAAGGGGCCCACAGAGGAATATTGTCTTCAAATAAATCTACAGGGACACCAACAAGACCTGGAGCTATAATACTAAGACTATTCTTAAATGTGTGTTTCACCTCTACTACATCAATAAGGGTTATAGTATTATCTGCCAAATGTTCAGGCCTAGGGCTCACTTACATTGAGTTCTGAGTCAAGGTGTAGAGTTTCTTTAAGTGGTCTGCCCAGGTTTCTAGTGGAATCAAAGTTCCCACCTTGAGTGAGAATCCCTCAATAACATACGGAGCATGCATGACCTTCCAGAATTCTCCCTGGTTCCCCGGTTCCCCAGCTCTTACTAGGGCCTCCCAAGCTTCTTCTCGTATGGCCTTTTCCCTGTTTTCCAATTTACACGTATAAAGTTTCCTGCAAGATTGTACATTGGATCTTAAAATGATTGACTTTTTTATTCCAAGAGAAGGCTTTGATTCAACTGTGCAGAGATCGAATCAAACCATCTTCTGCCTTAACTTGCCTCGAGCGACCATCTACTGTTAATGCTGACCTGGTGAAGTTACAAAGCAATTAAAAAGACCTAGGGGTATTGCCTGGCTCAGCATCCACCATCAGACATCCCTGTCTTGGGCTCTCAGTTTGACCAAAAAACCTCTGTTAGTAGGGGGTATGACCCTGTCTTGGCACTTTCCCTCAGGTTGCCCTTGTTCTTTAAGAGCTCGAGTGCTTCTCCTCTAGTTTGTTTGCCTCACCCTGTTTTTGAAGAAAATATAGCTGGTTGTGGTTGCCTACACTGCTTCTAAATACAACAAAGCTCAAAATGAACGGTGACAGCTCCAGTAATATTAAAATACAATCTACAATACAATTAGCAGCACCCACTGTTCAAGTAGACAATATAGGTTTAGCCTGAGCACAGACCTCTGTCACATGCACCAGGTTATGTTTCTGGAGGATTGTGTTAAGCACATCCCCTTGTGGATCATGAGAGAAGAGAGTGCCTCCTTCTGTGCCTCCTTCCATTTGATTCAGGAAGCCACACATTGAGAAATGTGAGTGTTTACATAAATGTGTGTTACAATAAGTAAATCTACTGCTCACAGTACTTGTGGGTTTGTGAGTTCTACCCTCCTAGATGATACTACTGCCATAGAATAAGAACATTAAGAAGAATACCCCTAAATAAGGGCCAGGTCCATGGTCCAAGCTTCCTGTAAAAGTATCAGGTCACAGTTGTTAATTACAATAGTCAAATCAGGATTATCCAATTTAGACATGAACCCTCTGATGTTCATGATATACCTTGGAGGCCAGGGGTCATCTGGCTTCACGCAGTCTATTAGCATCTTGCTTATCCTTAAAGTTAAACAGCAGTGGAAATAATGTCTTCCAGTAAGACTAGAAGGGCTAAAGGGTTACCTGTTGGTATAGTATACCTCATGTTATGCCTACCCCCTTCAATCAATCAATCAATCAAAGTAACTTTATTCGGTTGAATTTACAACCATAAAAGTACAAGTGGAAATCATACAGTACATATACAATTATTTGCAACATTTTGTTTTTCAAATAAAAAATTGGTTGCTATGTGCAATAATGCATCAGTTTAAGCATATAATCAGTTTGCTCTATATTGATACCCAAAATAACAGCAGTATAAAAATAGATATTTACTGCGCAGAGGCCGCAAGTTGAGAACGGATTTTTATACAAGCTTTTAAATAATAAGCAACTGTTTTTGCAACAAAAGGGGAATCTAGACATTGTAATGCCAGAAGGGCAGGTCTGCATCTTCTCAGTCTTAATAGTCTAAGCAGAGGAACCAACCAACGTTTACGAGGATTTTCATAAAAGGTACAAAATAATGTAACATGTAATGTAGACTGAGGAGTACAGTCGTCACAGGGACATTTGATCATTTCACGTGACCAGTCAGAGGGCATAGGAAATGAAACAAGACGATAAAATGAATTAAATCTAAATCGGGTTAAAACATATCTATCATAATTAGACAAATAAAAAGACAGATAAGGTTGCAGGCCATATGAGGATTGAATCATCGTTAGATGGATAGTCGACTGTTTGCCGATTTCAGAGCACAGACGTAAGTCACTCAGATGCGAAACACATAAGTTCTTTAAAGACCTTCTTGATATGGTAGTGAGTGACGTAGGGTTTATGAAAAACTCTAAGCAGTTCAAGTCATTCAGAAATTTAAAAACGTACCATAGCCAAGGAATCTTCCTCCAATGGGTCAGAGTCAGACAGTCTGTTATTAGCGACCGGGTTAGGAGACATTGCTCCTTGGTCCATATACGGTGCCAAAGAAGAATCGGTTGGTACCTTATGATGTCAGATAGGTAGTCCCAACCGAGCTCTATATGGCTACCGTAATTGGAGGCACTTCTGGGGAGAGCTAATATGTACTTCAAAAAATCATTTTCAACTACTTGGAGCTCATGGACAGGGACATAGCCCCATAGACCGGCTCCGTAGGTAGCCACACTCATGCACTTAGCTTGATAAATTTGCAATATTACTGCAGGAGCGGGCTTGCCCAGCTTCCTTGAGAATGAGGTCAGTGCTGATGTTGTGCGCTGGAGCTGCAGTTTCCTGCTAGATATAGCAGGTTTCCATGACAGTTGGTGGTCAATGAGGATTCCTAAATACGGATAGTTCCTAGCACTATCTAACCTAGTGTTCTCAATGTAGATAGGTTTACATTTCTGGGCTTTCTTGCCAACATACATGACAAAAGTCTTGGATTTGTTGACTTTAAGACCAAGAGAGAGCATGTATTGGTGTCCTTGCTAAAATTACCGAGTCATCGGCATAAAGCAATGCTGGAATCGGGCGGCCTTTTATGCAGGGGAGGTCCTTATTCCCTATCAGCATCACTTGCTCCAAACCATTAGTATAGATGTTAAATAAGAATGGAGCAAGGACGCACCCCTGTCTTACTCCTTTTGTGATTCGAAATGAATCCGTTAGCTCTCCGTTGATGCCATACCTCACACAGGCTTTGGCATCCGAGTAAAGCTCTCGGAGAAACTTCAAGATTGGGGGGTCTACACCCAGTTTATTTAAGATCTCCCATAGCTTGGAGTGGATAACGCAATCGAATGCGGAACTTAAATCCACATAAACCAGGTAGAGATTGCCACCTTTAGCCCAGGCGTATTTCCCCATGAGTAAGGTGAGGTTAAGAGCCTGCTCCACCGTACCCAAACCCTCTTGGAACCCAAACTGGAGGTCTGTGATGATCTTGTTCTCCTTTGCCCAATCCTGGAGGCGGTCCAGGAGGAGTCTCCCAGCGACCTTACCCAGCGAGTCCAAGAGGGAAATTGGTCGGTAGCAAGCTGGATTGTCTCGGTCTCCCTTTTTAAAGATGGGGAGAAGCACAGAGGTAGACCAAGAATCGATTAAACCGACCTGAGAGACTGCGGACATGACTTGGGTGACTATTGGGGACCATAGTTCAAGGTTATTCACAAAAATGTCTAATGGAACCCCGTCAGGTCCAGGGGCTTTCCCAGTCTTGGAAGACGTTAGTGCTGTATTCACGTCTCCAAGGTCAAAGTAAATGTCAATTGGGTAGATGTTATCACTGTTGGTACTGGCCTCCCCAGATGTAATATCGTCGGTAAATGGGGTTGAATCCCCAAATATCTGGGAGAAATGGGTCACCCATTTTTCAGCGGGTACCGCCACGTCTAAATGGGAAGCAGCGGCATCGTCCACCAAAAATGGAGATTTGACTGTTCGCCAGAATAGCGTACTGTCCTTTGATTTTATACTCTCATGGAGTTGGGCCCAAAGGTTATTTTTTATTTCCCGTTTACGGGCTTTTAGGGCCAATTTATATTGATTTCTTAAAAGTGAAATTAGGGCTCCATCCCTGTCTTGACTATGAAGGGCTCGTTTGAGTGCACTGTAAGCCCTACGACAATCACGGTCAAACCACCCTCGACTTTCTTTCTCTTCCTTCTTGTTGTGGTGGCGGATAAGCTCCTGCCGCATAATTTCTAAGATCTTGGCAAAACTAGACAAGATCAACTGAGGGGATGAGGTCTCCTCTAAACAGATGTAAATTTGTGGGAGGGATTGTTGGATAACCCTTTCGGTGACCTCTTTGGGGTTGATCTTAGACCACTTTACTGTATACCCGTTAGTTCTGCCCATCTCCAGGGATTGCTGTGTTAAGGTACTGGACTTAGTGCGAGATAGGGGAACAGAAGTAAGAGTAATAGTAATGCTGTTGGGAAAATGGTCACTAGAGGGGTCTGTGCCAGTAGAAAAAATTTTCAATCTGGTTCCTAAGATCTGAGAACACAGAATAAAGTCGATTGTGGACAACAGTCCTCTACCATGGAATGTTGGCTTAAAGTCGACAACAGGTGTCACCAGTTCATTCGCAAAATCAAGTTCCAGTGAAAATAAACAGGGATTAAAAGCTGACCCTAGGCTAGAATGGATGAAGTGGGTAATGGGGGAGTCATACTCATCTTCGAGGCCACATAAACCTTTGTTGGAGTTACTACATAGGTAAACATTAAAATCCCCACCCCACACAAAATAACATTGTGACTGTGCATTTTTAACTTTCTGGTCGTGTAAAAATGAAGTGATTTCCGTCAATGACTTTACACAGTCAACATGTGGGACATTATTATACATATTTATAACATAGTAAACGGAGCTTTTAACAGTAAACTTAAGGATTTGGAAAATTGCAGACACCTGGGATATTTCAGTCATAATAAATGGAGTTCGGTTGGATACGTAGGTAGCCAGACCACCCTTATGTCTTCCTTGAACCGATGGAATAGCGGACATATGAAAGGTTTTGAAACCCTGGATATGAATCGGCTCAATGGCCCAGGTTTCCTGGAAGCAGACTATGTCATGTCTGTTAACCAGGTCGATCCAAGACTGAAGATGTGTTTTAGATCTAAGGCCCGCTACGTTCCAATACATGATTGTAAGATCCCTGGTTGGGGATAAAAGGGGGTTTGAGATCGACAAGGTGTCAAGGGGTATTAGATCACAGATACGAGGGGAAGGGATAAAGGAAGAGGCAGTGTTATTAGATAGACAGGGTGGTGAAGGTAAACTGTTTTGTTGCCTTATATGTGGCTCCTCAGGGGTTATAGGAGGAGCAGGGCTAAGAACACAAACCTGTGAAGATGGCAAATGCAAGGAGATCTTTGGGAGAGGAGAAAGAAACTCGATGCCAGCACCGGGCGGGGGAAAATGGTTGGGCGTTACCACCCGGATTTTACTGGAAGAGTGAGTAGTAAGAATCTGAGTTCCAATAGTGTCTTGAGTATTGTTATCGGAGGGGACTGGTGGTCAATCAACCATATCCAGACATTCGTATCTGTTGGATAATGGTGGTCCTCTCCAATTGGAAAGATGACCGGAGGTAGAATTGGAAAAGCCATAACCTGCCCAGTGACCATGGTCTCTGTTCCCATCCCAATTGCCCACTCTCATCCAACTCCAAGGGGGACCAGTGTTGTGGCGGGGAGCCGGGGGGTAGAAGTATGAGAGGTTATGGGTAGCTATCCCTTCAGCAGAAGTACGGTCGCCCCAGGAGCAAATGTGCTCAACAGTATTAGGGTCTTCGAAGTTCACTATAATGCAGTCGCCCTGGATGTTTTTGGGCACGGTGCCGAGCCATGGCACTCTGCGAACGGTGGTAACTCTGTTGTCCAAAAAAGATGTTAAAGGTCTATTATTGGACAACCAGTATATGACTTTAATTTTTAGTGACCAGATTGGCTCGTCTTGGCTGGGGGGGAGTTCCGGAACACCTGTCAGGATAACCACGTAAGGGGATGCCTCAGGTGGGAGATGGACGGAACGACCCCCTCTCTTCCGGTTTCTCGGGGCGTTGTTAAAGCCAACCGATTGTTGCTTTGGGACCGGAGGGGCTGGAGTGGGAAGGGAAGGCGTAGGAAGGGTTATTTGTTGATTAGACAACTGATCATTAGAATTGATCAGAGGTGGAAGTGGTAGAGGCTTCGATGTCTTCAGTGGGACTTGAGGCTTAAGCTGAGCAGATGGTGGTTGCTTTTGGATGGGTTTCAGCGGGGCCTTTTGGTTAGTGTTATTGTTGGGTAAAGTAGTTTTTGAGAGGTTAGGGTTACTGGTTTTGATAATATCTACTAAGGGGTTCCCTTGAGCTAAATTGGGATTTTTTGTATTACCCTTGTTTAGATCGGGAACTGAAGACAGTTGGGTTAATTGAACTAATTGAGATTGGAGCTGATGTAGTACCTTTTCTATGGGGGTTAAGTATGACTTAAATAATTCACCTATTTTGTTGAGCAATAGGCTATCATTACCACAGGTATTGTTAGTTAACCCCTTCAGCGCGGGTGACAAAGCCAGCTCGTCATGGGCGTTACCTGCGCTGCGCGCATGACGAGCTGGCTTTGTCACAATCAAGCCATTTTTCGAATTTCAGCGCACAGCAGGTAAACGCGGTAGCGCGGAAGCGGTTAAGTTACCATAATCATCCATGCTGCTGTCACTATCATAGCTACTGTGGCTGCTAAGGGTTAAGTTATCAGCAGTAAGAATCGTTGCAGGTGCTAGCACAGGAAAGAGTGGTTGGGGGGAAGTTAAAGCAGGATTAGTGGAATGGGAGGGGAGATACGTAGTAGAAGGGGTTTTAGGAATAGTCATAGGTGGGGAAATAGCAATATGCTCTAAGCGAGCAGTTTTCCTTCTTCTAGACTTTCTTTTGGGGATAGCACCTTCGCGTATACCCCTATCTGTGGCTAGGGAGAGATCAGGGGCACTATGAGTAGCAAATATGAGTGGGGATTTTTCAAGTGACATACGAGAATCTGACAGGTTCAAGGTTGCCGAGAGATCCACCGTATTGGGCACCGTGTGTACCTCTGCGTGCGTTGTCACTGGCAAGGGTAATTCTACTGAACGTTGGGGGGTTACTGCGGTGGCCAATAGGCCCATAGAGGAACGTCTCGCTATAGCCAAGTCCTGGGAGACTCGTCGATTCAGTAGTATAATACCCTGCTCAATGGCAACATTGGCCTTAGTGATAAATTGGTCTATCGGGCCGATGACCTCAGCCGCGGCCAGGGCCTGCTTTTTGACAGTGTTTCTAGTATTTCTAGGAGACATGCTGAACGTAAATTAAAGCCTCACTATTGTTGGTGGAATTGAAAGGAACAATTGCAGGGTTATAAGTTAAAATACTGTTAAAAGTAGCGTTAAATAAGAAGGGAATAATAAAACCAACCAAAAATAGGGTAGCCCAGTCCAGTCTTGCACAGGCTTGAACGGGCTTAAACGGGCCCGCCCTTTGCCCGGGCTTCGCCCCGCGCTGCGTCCCGCGCTGCGGGAGGGACAGAACTAGTTCTTATGTTGTGCCGAGGGGGCGTGGCCACCGGGGGAAGAGGCACCAGCTGTGAGGGCTAGAGGCTGCTGGTCCTCGCAGTCCCCCGGTGTGGTCACCGGTAGTTTTTTTCCCCAGTCAAGCGCACGCTGGGAGCGTGCAGAGTATCCGCCGAATGCGGTACTGCTCCCACCAGCAGCGCGACCTGCCAAATGACCCCTCTGGTCCGTAGATTCCTCCGTGGGCGGCAAGCAGCAAACAACTATCCTCGGTTAAAATTCAGTGGGGAATGGAGCAAATGAGCGGCACCCGCGGAGCGGGTGTCGCGAAAAGTAAGTAGCCGGTTAATGAGGGGGCGTGGCCGCCGGGGGAAGAGGCACCAGCTGTGAGGGCTAGAGGCTGCTGGTCCTCGCAGTCCCCCGGTGTGGTCAGCGGTAGTTTTTTTCCCCAGTCAAGCGCACGCTGGGAGCGTGCAGAGTATCCGCCGAATGCGGTACTGCTCCCACCAGCAGCGCGACCTGCCAAATGACCCCTCTGGTCCGTAGATTCCTCCGTGGGCGGCAAGCAGCAAACAACTATCCTCGGTTAAAATTCAGTGGGGAATGGAGCAAATGAGCGGCACCCGCGGAGCGGGTGTCGCGAAAAGTAAGTAGCCGGTTAATGAGGGGGCGTGGCCGCCGGGGGAAGAGGCACCAGCTGTGAGGGCTAGAGGCTGCTGGTCCTCGCAGTCCCCCGGTGTGGTCAGCGGTAGTTTTTTTCCCCAGTCAAGCGCACGCTGGGAGCGTGCAGAGTATCCGCTGAATGCGGTACTGCTCCCACCAGCAGCGCGACCTGCCAAATGACCCCTCTGGTCCGTAGATTCCTCCGTGGGCGGCAAGCAGCAAACAACTATCCTCGGTTAAAATTCAGTGGGGAATGGAGCAAATGAGCGGCACCCGCGGAGCGGGTGTCGCGAAAAGTAAGTAGCCGGTTAATGAGGGGGCGTGGCCGCCGGGGGAAGAGGCACCAGCTGTGAGGGCTAGAGGCTGCTGGTCCTCGCAGTCCCCCGGTGTGGTCAGCGGTAGTTTTTTTCCCCAGTCAAGCGCACGCTGGGAGCGTGCAGAGTATCCGCCGAATGCGGTACTGCTCCCACCAGCAGCGCGACCTGCCAAATGACCCCTCTGGTCCGTAGATTCCTCCGTGGGCGGCAAGCAGCAAACAACTATCCTCGGTTAAAATTCAGTGGGGAATGGAGCAAATGAGCGGCACCCGCGGAGCGGGTGTTGCGAAAAGTAAGTAGCCGGTTAATGAGGGGGCGTGGCCGCCGGGGGAAGAGGCACCAGCTGTGAGGGCTAGAGGCTGCTGGTCCTCGCAGTCCCCCGGTGTGGTCAGCGGTAGTTTTTTTCCCCAGTCAAGCGCACGCTGGGAGCGTGCAGAGTATCCGCCGAATGCGGTACTGCTCCCACCAGCAGCGCGACCTGCCAAATGACCCCTCTGGTCCGTAGATTCCTCCGTGGGCGGCAAGCAGCAAACAACTATCCTCGGTTAAAATTCAGTGGGGAATGGAGCAAATGAGCGGCACCCGCGGAGCGGGTGTCGCGAAAAGTAAGTAGCCGGTTAATGAGGGGGCGTGGCCGCCGGGGGAAGAGGCACCAGCTGTGAGGGCTAGAGGCTGCTGGTCCTCGCAGTCCCCCGGTGTGGTCAGCGGTAGTTTTTTTCCCCAGTCAAGCGCACGCTGGGAGCGTGCAGAGTATCCGCTGAATGCGGTACTGCTCCCACCAGCAGCGCGACCTGCCAAATGACCCCTCTGGTCCGTAGATTCCTCCGTGGGCGGCAAGCAGCAAACAACTATCCTCGGTTAAAATTCAGTGGGGAATGGAGCAAATGAGCGGCACCCGCGGAGCGGGTGTCGCGAAAAGTAAGTAGCCGGTTAATGAGGGGGCGTGGCCGCCGGGGGAAGAGGCACCAGCTGTGAGGGCTAGAGGCTGCTGGTCCTCGCAGTCCCCCGGTGTGGTCAGCGGTAGTTTTTTTCCCCAGTCAAGCGCACGCTGGGAGCGTGCAGAGTATCCGCCGAATGCGGTACTGCTCCCACCAGCAGCGCGACCTGCCAAATGACCCCTCTGGTCCGTAGATTCCTCCGTGGGCGGCAAGCAGCAAACAACTATCCTCGGTTAAAATTCAGTGGGGAATGGAGCAAATGAGTGCCTACCCCCTTAACAATCCTCTCATGTTGGCTGGTGCACTCAGGCCCAGAGTAACAAAGGTTTAGCATCGAGTTAACATTCATTTTGTAATGCTAACCCGGCACCAAAACTTTCTGCGGATTAACAAACCAACACGAATTGGTACTTGCTCTGGTGTGTATGGTAAACTCTACTTTGTATTACTTTGTGTTAAGGGGGCGTTACCTGGGTGATACATTTGCATTCCCATACAACCCCCCATGCTTTTTGATGCTAAACCCTACTTACTTATATTAGTAAGCAGGGTTTAGCACCAAAAACTGAACATAGCTGAAAAGCTGGGGTTAAGAAGATAAATGTTTTCATTTGTTCTTGCTTTTTGGACTTTCCAAGTGTGCTGCACTGTACGGCATACTTGCAAAGTAGGACACGGTTTTAAAATAGTCTAGACACAGCATTTTGTACAGGAAGGGTACCCTTCCAGTAAAAAGCCTCAGGCACGCATACTAGAACTATGGCGCTAAGGTGTGTGCCTGGCGCATGGCAGCAGAGATCAGTGCCAGCGCTAGGGAGAGGGGAGGAGAGAGAGCCACGGCTCAAGAAAGCCATAGCTCTGTAGATATGATACTCTCCCGCTCCCTCTGTGTCACACAAATCGGCAGAGCATTTGTGGCTGCTGCACTGCATTAGTTGATTCTTGTGAGAATTTGGGCCTCAATCTATTGGTAAAAATAGCCCAAGGGCATCACCTTGATCTTCCCACAGGCTGGGTTCCTAGAATGTGCTCTGTAAAGCAGGTTACTAATGACTGAGGGGTCTTCAAAATTAATTACCATACAGTCCCCTTCTTCAGATTTCCTGCTTTATCCCAACATGCCACTCTTCTAACCATGATGCTATTTCAGTTGCAGTATTGACTGCAATGTTACCTTTCTTGACCCCTGTTGCCTGAGTTAATTTCCTCTTGCCCATACTAGATAGGATTTTCCCTCAGGCTGTCAAATGAATTAGTCAGATTACTTCCTCATCTCGAAACCATAGGGGTGGCCTAGCCCAGCCTCCACTGGGCTATGACTGTCACAGACATGCCCTCTCTTGTCCTGCCTTCCCCTGGGCAGTTGTAGGGCTCGGAATGGTGCTTTGAAGTGCTGTGTGTAGGTCCTCTGCTCCTCCTGGCAGCAAAGGACTGTGGACTTTGCAGTCCTCAGAGCACAGGCAGCATCCTTTGTCCCTTTCTATGTCATAGAAACAACAGAAGGCCTGGGCTATTTCACATGCCAAATATCTAGAGACTGCTTGTGCTTCCTGGGCTGGTATGAAGCGGTATTTCCAGACTATAGGATGTTCGCCTTTCTGAGAATCCATAGACGGTCTCTTTAATTAGATAAAATAACACACAAAAAGGCCAAGGAATGGCTCATCCCCATCTATATTGGCTCTTATGATGGAACCACTTGTGGCTAGAGTTCATGCTAACCGTCACATAACTGCAATGGTAGTCAATGGTGAGGAACATAGCTTGCCCTATTTGCTGACAATATTCTTTGCTTCTTGGCGAACCTTGACGCCTCCCTTCGGGCCTTGATGGGAGAGCTAGACACTTTTTCTCAGGCATCTGGCTTCAAAATCAACTTTGGTGAGTCTCGGGGTATGGGAGTCGCTGATCCCTAAAACAGCCCTGAAGGCCCACTTAACAGGGGCGGCTTCCAATGGGAGAGGAAGGTCATTGCATATGTGGGGATCCACTTGCCTCCTATGTCAAAATATTTAAACTCCTGTAACACGCTCCCTTTTCTTATGACTCTCTCTTCAAGAAATTATGTTGTTTTCTTTTGTTTTAGTCCTCGTTCAGCAATATTTTAGAGTTGCAGGTGTCGGGCCCGCTGACTCTTCTGTTCCAACTATAAGGATTTCTCCTGGGTAAACACATCGGATGCATGGAGAATTTCGTCGTCCCCTTTTTCTTCAAGACCCTTTTTGTCCAATTCTGGTGCAAATCGGATCCGGGTTTCAGCTAGTCACTCTGACTACTCCTTCAATTTCCCACTTGAAGGCTTTATTGCATTGACTAATCATTGGACAATACATTTTAGGCCTCTTTCTTTAATTTGTTTGGTTATATTTTCCCCAAATGTTTCAAAATGTGTGCCTTTTCCCCATATTCCAGAAGATGTGTGATATACTTATCACAAAGGATGAGCGCATTTGACTTGAAACAGAAAAGTTTCTTCACATTGATTTTGTGTTTTGATGAAAAAAACAACTCGTAATCTGATTTTTCTTCAAGTTCCTTCTTTTAATTTTTGAATAAAGTTTTTTCTTCAGATGTAATTACTTCATGTCGTTTCTGACTTTATTATGATAATCTGATGGTTCACCGTACCTAATGCATTTCGGGTCAAATACAGTGACCCTTCATCAGGGGTCTGTTCAATGGAAAACAAAATACAGGACCTTAGCAAATCAGGTTCATAAACCTGAACATAAAAGCAATATACGTCTGCAGAACGCGAAATCTATAGTAGCCACACATTGGTTGGAAGCCAAACATCAGATATCTCAAATCAAATTCACTATATCAGAGGTACTTCCACAGCGCTGCGACATGGATCCAGCTAAACAACGATTAAAATCTGAATTTTACTGGATAAAACAATTAAATTCTATGCATCCTGGGATAAATGACAGAATCGAACTCTCTTGTTTTCTTTAAATCTTACATGAACTACCATAGCATTGTAACATGGCCTATTTGATTTCCCCCCCGAAAGTCTCTCTTTCTTGCATATATTGTATATTTTTGCCGATACTTGCAAATTCCATATTTTTTGTTGAAAAGTCAAATATCACACTTGCAATATTTGTTGTAATTTGTTGAGCCTCCTCTCTACTCACGTTGTTAATAATTTTTATTTATTCACTCTTCGACACCCTGTAACATTTTGTGTAATATACATCCATTCTTGTAGAATACTGGTTTCACACGGAAAGTCTTATTCGGTAGTCAAATATTTCACGATAGTTAGCATACTGTTGTACGATCGAGCTTTCATCTCTATACTCCTTCCACATCCCGCCGCCGCTGCCGGTTACTATAGTTACAGGAGCCATTTAGGAAGCCGCTATACTCTGATCACATGACTAATCACCAAGGTATAACACACGACCTGATTGGCCCAAAGGCATCCATAGCCTCGTCACCCAGAAGTTCCGCTTAACGTCACGACGTTCACTGAAGTAAGTGCGCTAAGAGAGTTTTAGGCACCGAGTTTGCTCATATTCGTTTAATATGCAGTATATGCTTTACTCCCAAGCAGGATACGTTCGTGACTGAGAGTTCTGGGCACTCACAGTTTACATATTGGTGTAGTATGAAGCGCGTTTGTACCAGTTTAAAACTTTGCGAGCACATAGCACAACTCCATTTCCATCACCTAGATGTCCTTCACGGCATTTTGTCCAGATTCGTTATGTTTCACCGGTAATTTTTGCACACTGTAACGGAGCTCATTCACACCCGTTTTCACCTGTTTTACCTCACATTATCAATACATTCTCCCCTATATCGGCTCAATGATGTGTACATGTGTATATTGGATGATAATATGAACCTGATTGCTAAGGTCCTGTATTTTGTTTTCCATTGAACAGACCCCTGATGAAGGGTCACTGTATTTGACCCGAAATGCATTGGGTACGGTGAACCATCAGATTATCATAATAAAGTCAGAAACGACATGAAGTAATTACATCTGAAGAAAAAACTATTCAAAAATTAAAAGAAGGAACTGGAAGAAAAATCAGATTACGAGTTGTTTTTTTCATCAAAACGCAAAATCAATGTGAAGAAACTTTTCTGTTTCAAGTCGAATGCGCGCATCCTTTGTGATAAGTATATCACACATCTTCTGGTTTATTGAAGGCACTGCCAGACACAGTGCGACAAGAATAGTGCCACTAAAAAACATCTAGAATTATTCCAAGTCATATAAAGAGTGCACAGAGATAACACATGACCTTTTCCCCATATTCCCATTTCTATCTAATTTGCTTATTCTGTGTATGGAAGCCAACCATTCACTTTGTGTTGGAGGAATATATTTCCGCCATTTTATGCATATTTCCCTTCTTGCTAAGAGTATCAGTGTAAAGAGAAGGTTTTCTTGATCGTTACTCAGCTTTTGGTTATTTAGATTATTTGCATTATGTTGACTTATCCCAAAAATACCAAGATCAATACTCACCTCCACCCGTTGTCCCAACATCCTGGCTAAGGTCTCACCCACCTCACTCCAAACTTCCTCGAGTTGGGGGCACTGCTGAAACATGTGGAGGTCATCTGCACCGCACTTTGGGAAGCTTCTCTCCTTTTGGCCACTGATCTTGGATAGCCTCTTGGGTGTCCAACATGCTCTATGAGTGGTGAATACATTAT
This sequence comes from Lissotriton helveticus, assembly GCF_964261635.1. Taxonomy (NCBI): domain Eukaryota; kingdom Metazoa; phylum Chordata; class Amphibia; order Caudata; family Salamandridae; genus Lissotriton; species Lissotriton helveticus. The sequence goes on along the minus strand of NC_136067.1, from coordinate 250,522,217 downwards.
TTTTTCTTAGAGGAGCAGATTTAACAATTTGCCAACATGCAGCCATAGATACTTGCCATACACGTTGGATATCCAGCTCCAGCAGCTCTTTCCCCAGATCTCACTTGGCATTTTGTAGTCTTCCTCCCCTTCTTGGATTAAGGCTCGGTACCAGTAAGATATTTATTTTTTGTCATACTTTTTCGCCTGCATCATTTCCTCTATATTTCCTTCTCCGGCATGGATATCTTTCTGACTCTTAGCCCAGCTAGTAAGTTGGTTGAGTTTTACCTTCTTCAAATACTTAGGGTGACCAAATTTGAACAGAAAGTGACTTCCTTCCTTACTGACTAGGACCTGCAAATGAACAAGATAAGAGTCAAAGGTATTTAGTAATTTTCTAATGTTTTTAAATTGAGAGGCCCTCCAGTATTCCAAAATGTCTGGACTTGTGATACCTCCTTGTGCCTTTTTACTCCTTATCTTCTTCCAGGCAATTCTTACCCCTTTGGCGGCCCAGATAAAACTGCTTAGTTCTCCTTGTAGTTTTTTTATACGTTCTATTTTGAATTCCAGCAGACTGGTACTAGACAAATATGTACATTTTAGGAGTATTACCATTTTAATTATATTTGAACTCCCCATAAAGGACATAGGTAAGCCCACCCATACTTTCAATGGCTTTCTCACTTCTTTATGGACCCTGTCAAAATTCAAACTTGCTATGTCCTCTATATTTATGGTGAGATCTAGCCCTAGGTATTTAATTTTTTCCTTCACCATTGGGGTTTTGAGAGTTGCTGTTGAATTCTAAGATTTCAGATTTTGATTGATTTACTAGATACCCAGAGACATTTCCGTATTGTTCCAAGATCCCTCCAATGTTTGGGAGTGAGGCCTTTGGATTGCCTGTGAACACCATCTGGTCATCTGCAAATAATGCAACCTTCTTCTCCCAGCCCTGGTACTTGAATGGAGTTTTGGCCTTCTCCTTCCTTTGCAGGCATGCCAAGGGCTCAAGGTAGAGATTAAAAAGAAGTTGGGGTAACGGGCATCCCTGACTTGTGCCGCTCCTTATTTTTATTTTTTCCACCAGAGAGTCATTCACTAGAACTGTAGCTGAAGGCCCTTTGTAGATTTGCTTTATTGCGCTCTGAAAGGTAGCTCCAAGTTTAAACTTGTCAAGGGTTGCATTTAAGAAAGGCCAGCTAAGCCTGTTGAAGGCTTTAGCAGTGTCCAGGGTTATGATTGACAGAGGGATAGAATACTGAGTTGCCACATCTATAGCACTTATAAGCTCATGCATAAGTTCCTGGATTTGCCTTCCCTTAATAAAACCTTTTTGGTTGGATTGAACTACAGATACTGCTACTTTTCCTAGTCTTTTTGCTAGTTTTTGAGTGTAAACACTGTACTCCACGTTGAACAGAGAAATCGCATTCAGTAGGGTCCTTCCCTGGTTTTAATAAGATGCTAATAATCGCATCATTCCAAGAGGGTGGGAGATCTCCTTTCCTTAAAAAGACCTCATTCGGGAGCTCTGTCAGGGGCGTGGCCAATACTTCCTGTAGATTTATGTACAGCTCATTAAGAAGTGCATCGGGCCTGCCGCCTTGCCTTTTATTAAACTTTTCATAACTTCTACCACTTCTTCCCTGGAGAATTCCTGATTTAGCTCTCTTCTTTGTTGTTGGGATGCAGAAGGTATATTTATCTCATCCACTACTGAGTTTATTTGATCTATTGTAACTTTGGTGTCTTCAGTGTACAAATTGTCGAAGAATTTTACAAACTCCCTTCTTACCTCAGTGTCCTCTGTGCTATATTGTTGATCCTCTTTTAGTATTTTGTTGACCCTATTGCGGGTTAAGTCTGTTTTTAATTTCCATGCTAATATTCATGATGTGAAAGCTTGCTAGCGTCCCATCTATCCCTGACAATATTTTCAAGGTAATCTGCGAACTCCTCTTTTCGTAATTGTTCTCCTCTCTGCAATACTCGATCTCCCCTGTACGGTTACGTTTTTACTTAACTCTACTTCCAAGGCTGCAATTTCTTTTTCTAGTTTCCTAATACAATTCCTCCTCTTTTGATTCTTGTAAGCTGCAATGCTGCTTATTCTTCCCCTAATAAAGACCTTGGATGCTTCCCAGGTAATTTGTCTTGTGATCCCTTCTTTGTTTAACTGGAAGAAAACATCTGTGTCCTTTGTTAGAGATTCTACCTGTGTTGCTTCTAGAAAAATATCCCTATCTACTGTCCATCTTGAGCAAGATGATGCTTTCTTCAGGGTGAGGTGCAACACGACTGCCGAATGATCCGATAAGTGAGCTGGTATATGCTCTAATTTTAGAGTGCAATTTAAAAGGTTTCTATCTATTAAGAAGTAGTCAATCCTGGACGGGTGCCCCATTCTTTTATTTTGCAGAGTAAATTTATAAGTCTTTTCCCCTTTTTCCTTCCATATATCCATAATCCCATGATCCTTGATACATAGATTCACCCAGACCCTCATCTTTGGTAAATTGGGGCAGTTCTTCACTGGAAATCTATCCTCTTTGGGGTCTAGAATTATATTAAAATCTCTAGAATTTATGTAGTTAGGGGAAACTAAATATTTCATGATTGGGCAGACTCAATAGTTTAAAAATGAACTTTATGCCTCGCTTGTTATATGTTCTTCAAACTCTTCTGTTTGATTTTCCTCCCCCACTGCATAGAAATGTCCGCGTGAAGATGTTGAATTTTGTCTGGGGAGGCAAATCCCCTCGAGAAACAAGCGCAATATTGAGCAAACTTGTTATAAGGAGCAGCATGGGCTTCCCTGACATTTCCACCTATATTTTGTGGCTCTACTCTGCCCTTTCCTAGACTGGAACCACAACCCTGATAAGAAGCCCTATGTTCAAGTGGGACAGGCCTTTTTCCCCCACTCTCGTCAGGAGCGGTTGTGGCTTCCAGTGCCCTTTGTTGCAAAATCACCCTCACTGTTGCCACTGACTTCCTTGCTCTTAACATACAGTAAAGATGTACGACAGCAGCAGGCTTTACCAAATTACCCTTTCCGACTGCCCCCACCGGAATACAATTCTGACTTCCCCCAGGTGTCCTCTATTCTGGGTGACCTCTATGGCGATGAGGGCTTGCGGTCCCAAGATGAATTGATCACCAGATTTGCCCTAGCCCGCCATGACCATTTTAGACTAAACCTGGCTCTCCTCTCGACAGGTAGACCTCCTGCGCACCTAGCTCTCCAGCGCGAAGATGCACCCATTGAGTCTCCTTATCTTCACAATGTGCACCGCAAAGGCATAGCATGGGTGTGCCGATCCCTCCTACAGCCGACTCCTCTTAAAAAGCATTCATATGAATCACAATGGGAACGCGAACTAGCTACAGAGATCCCTGACAACACTTGGGGGCCATCTAACAACAAGCGGCCAAGTCTTTGATTTGTATCCCCAACAAATGAAATGCATATAACCTATTACCTTGCTGGTATTTTATACCACTTTGACTGGCCAAGATGTTTGGGGGTTGAGACCTGTGCTGGAAGGAGTGTGGGGGAGAGGGGCACCTTTCTACATACCTGATGGCCTTGTCAGAGATTCAAACATTCTGGGTTGAGATCCAGAGTACACTACAGACCACCACCAACATCCATCTCCCATTTACACCACTGATAATGCTATTGGGCAACCCGGGGGCCAATAGGATCTCTCCTTCGACAACCCCGCAGGGCCGTCTCATTTCCCATCTGCTCTTCGTGGCACGCTTGTGCGTGGTGCAGGTGTGGAAACAGCCACTACCTCCTTTGTTGAACCTTTGGTGGGGGAAGGTTTGGTCCATATAAGCAATGGAGAAACTGACCACTACCCTTTGCGACGGGGTGGCCAAATTTGATGATATATGGCACCACCTCACTACCCACATCAAGCGCTTACAGAGGGCAGAGGTATGCTTATGACAATAGCTAAAACTTTGCACGTCTTTGACATTCTTATTGTCTCCTCATCTGCTTCCAAGGAATGCTCCATTGAAATGTTATGGACATGTAATTGCTGCGTTGGGGTGAAAGGCTGTTCTTGATGTTTCCAACGCCTATAGATGTATGTGATTGGCAATCCTGCCATTTTGAGTGAGGCTTTCTCTTCATCGTGAAATTGTATGATGTCATGTTTATTTGTTTCTTCGAAACTGCAACAAAAAATTGGTTAAAAATATACAAAAGGCCAAGGAGTATTTACAGATCAGTAGTTACAGACTCCCCAAAAAATACTAACTGTTAGACCTGGGTTTCCTCCCAACTTTTTGCATGCTTGCCTCAACTTGATGCTGATTATTTTTGTTGGCCTTAGGACACTGAGCACTTCCCACTGCTAGCCAGTGCTAAAGTGTATGTGTGTTGGGTTCTATTTCATTCTCAATGGAATTTCTGTGCTCCTTCAGCTCAGTTCAAAAAGCTTTATTTCAGCAATGCATGCCATAAAAGCAACATAAATACAGAAAAACATAAAAGGTCACACAAACATTATACATAAAACCATAATCAGCCCAATTTACATATGATATTTACACTGAAATGTAGTCATCATAGCCATGTTAAAACGCATAACATTTGAACCTCAGTAAATTAGCAAGTTCGAAGAGCTAAAAGCGCACCTTTAATTTTATAAGCCACATCCATTCCCAAAACTTGGCAACAAAGTTTGCACATTGAGAGGACGGATCTGAGCGCCGTTTTTTCAATGCAACACTGCTGCTTCTGGTGCCCAGATTCTTACATGTAGGTTTCAGCCATTGTTTCCATGGGCCCAACTATGCTGGGCAGGCAAACAAGACATGAGAGAGTGTTTCAATGTTATCTGTAGAAGTAGGAAATTTGTTATCTGCGTTGGGAGAGCAATTACATGTAAAAGATTTTATTGGGAGGGTTCCTGTTTGAAATTGAAAGTATAGTCTTCTATCGAGAGGCTTGGATATAATGTCCCAATAAGGTTCATGGAGGGGGTGGATTTCAAGGAAAAAAATCTATCTGTCAATGCAGTATTCTCAGCTGCTGTAGAATTAGACTAATTGGCTTAGTAAATGAGCTTTTGAATTCTTTTACCAATGCGCCCGCAATTTGGCAGTGTTTCAGGGCCATTCTTTCAATTTAGGGTTTCCAAGACAAATTCTTGGCCAGAGTACCTCCTAAATATCTAACAACATCACTTTTTTCATAATGACACCAAGAGACTTATGTTGGTTAAAATCCATAAATTTCATTTTGGCAGAATTAATAACTAAACCTCAAATACTGTAAAATTCCTCAAAGCAGTGAAGTGCGCATTGCAACCCAAAAGGGGTTTTTGACAATATAAGTGTATCAATCACAGATGTTAAGATGGGATTCTTTGTACCTGCTAAAGTCGGGGAATCTGTTGGGAAGCTAGCCAAAAATTGGGATGTGCCATTCAAAAATAAGGAGAATAGTGTTGAGCCAATACACACCCTTGGTGAACCCCCTTCCCTATCAGAAATTGATTGGTAGTGTCACCCTGAGCACCCCAACGGACTTGGACAAAATGTCCCTCATGAAACTGAAAGATTAAGGAAAGTAGGTCTGTGAGCATTACCAGGTAGGGTAGTACCACCATAGTTTCCTGCATGAGACTAAATTAAAAATTCTAACTTAAAATCAACAAAGGCAGCATGCATACGCTTCTGTGCGATCAGCACCGTCTGCCCATAGAGTATCAAGAAACAAAATATTTGGTCAATGTGGTACTAATGCACTCTTGAAAGCCTGCCTGTAGGGGAGAAAGACTGTCATTTGCAGAAATACATTCCTGTACGTTAGCCAGTATTAGGAGAGCCACAACCTTTTGTATTGAATCTATTAAGCTTATTGTACTATAATTACCTGGTAGGGGTCTATCACCTTTTTTGAAAATGGGTATCAGCTCGGCGCATTGCCAGGAATCCGGTTTGGGGGCGCCACTGGCTATTACATTGGCTAGCAGTAACACAAAGCTTGACCAGGTATCTCCATCATGCAAAAAAGGGTCAGCCGGTGTACTATCCTGGCCAGGAGCTCTACCCCCGTGACTGCATCTAAGGCTGCTTTTACATCTGCTAATTCAAGAGAGTCAATTCTAATGAAAATGGGGGGATTACAGGCATCTGATCATATAGGTTATCTTCCTCTGCATATTGATTGGCAAAATAATCTAGCCATATGTCTGGAGCTATATGGTTTTGCTGGGCCATAGGTTGCCTTCCTCTTCCCCACTTTACTAACTGTCAAGATAGCGCAGACTTTTTTTCAGAGCATGCCATCCTGTGGTCCTGCCAACTATTGTCATCCCATTGTCTTTTTGCCCTACCCTGAACTGATATATATATATAATTTCCTTGTGATCCAGCGGTTCAACAACAACAGATACTCCACTACCATATACTCACCTAGGCCCATAAACTCACAATGCGCAAACCGCTGGGGTCAAGTTTTTAAATCTCCAGTGTTCAAGATTAGTTATTTTAAACTCCTAACTAACCTTTCACTGATCAAAAAGTTCTTTCCTCTGGTTAATGGAACATTAGTTGAACTCATTTATGGTGAAAACGACATAACATAATTATACTTTTATTTCAATGTAATTAGCCACAGACCCGGGAAGATTTTAAGTCTTTATCTAAACTAAATGCATGTGAACCATCTCAAATACACATTGCAGTCACCATCATTCATAGGAGAGAAAATTCAATGTTATCATCAAACAAATATACCACAGACTTACTCAATGAACGATGTCTAAGGGAAAGAGAGGATAGAGAGAAAAGAACATTTACAAATGATGAGAATTTTATAGTTACCAAGGATGGTGTGAAGACCAACCCGGGGTCCCCCGGGGTAAGGTCAGGTGACAAAGACTTTAGGACAAGAATCAGGACAGGATAGTTGACCTCTCTAAAATACCGACAGTTGTGTCGCACCCCTCTCTGACACTCTCTTTCTCCTCGAGATTCTTCCGCGATCTTCTTTCTAACCCAATTAAATTAGGATAGACGGTGCTGCATTCGATTCTTCATCAGCATCTCACAGCATCTCTCCCAGCGGATCACTGACATAATATCGAATACAAAAATATAGAATTACCAAAATATCGAGGAAAAAGTATAGAATGCAAAAATATCGAATTCCTATCTACAAACAGGTAAGTACAAAACTATCTAATCAAAAATATCGTTTTAAAATATATAGTTAGTCAAAATATCGATTATTTTGAAATGTCTTAAAAGTAATTTAAAATGAATGAAATAATAAATATAATTAACTAAAACATACGTAAAAATATTTAAATAACCTTAAAATTACTAAATAATTAATTTAAGTTATGAAACAGATTTAAAAAAAAATATATATATATTAACATATTATTAATAAAAAATATACAATATTTTTACCGTAGGATAGCAGGAGGGTAAAATTTACTATCATCACTCCAGTGAGTGCAACAGTAGGGTAAGCGTTGGATAGCTTAGGGGTAAATATTACTATTCCCACTCCAATGAGTGCAACAGTAGGGAAAGCATTAGAAAGCGTAGGGGTAAAAAATACTATTCTCACTCCAGTGAGTGCAACAGTAGGGAAAGCGTTGGATAGCATAGGGGTAAAATGTACGATTCCCATTTCAGAGAGTGCAACAGTAGGGAAAGCGTTGGATAGCGCAGGGGTAAAAATTACTATTCCCACTCCAGAGAGTGCAACAGTAGGGAAAGTGTTGGATAGCGTAGGGGTAAAAATTACTATTCCCACTCTAGAGAGTGCAAAAGTAGGGAAAACGTTGGATAGCGTGGCGGTAAAAATTACTATTCCCACTCCAGAGAGTACAACAGTAGGAAAAGCGTTGGATAGCGCAGGGGTAAAAATTACTATTCCTACTCCAGAGAGTGCAACAGTAGGGAAAACGTTGGATAGCATGGTGGTAAAAATTACTATTCCCACTCCAGAGAGTGCAACAGTAGGGAAAGGGTTGGATAGAGTTGGGGTAAAAAATACTATTCCCACTCCAGAGAGTGCAACAGTAGGGAAAGCGATGGATAGCTTAGGGGTAAAAATTACTATTCCCACTCTAGTGAGTTTAACAGTAGGGAAAGTAAAGATGTAATATATTAATAAAAATAAATTAAATACCAATACCAATAAAAATGAATTTAAAGTAATTACCAATTTAATATTATGTAATATTAGTTATTAAAATTGATTACTTATTAATACAAATTAATTACAAATTACCAATTAAATAGCAATAAATTAAAAATCAATACCAATAAATAAATAAAAATGATTTACTTAATTACAATTAAATTACTTCCCACCCTATTCCCCTATAAACCCACAACCCACTACTGAAAATGTTTAATAAAATTAACATATTGATCAATTAATCAATTAATACAAATTAATTACCAATTAAAAATTTATGAATTACCAATTAAAAAGTAATTAACAATTAATTCAAAATGAATACCAATAAATAAATTAACATATTTAATTAATTACAATTAAATTACTTCCCACCCTATTCCCCTATAAGCCCACAACCCGCTACGGAAAATAAATTAATAAAATTAACATAATTATCAATTAATCAATTAATAATAATTGATTACCAATTTAAAAATTGATTAATTACCATGTAAAATTAATAAACAATAAATTCAAAATGAATACCAATAAATACATTAATATATTTAATTAATTACAATTACATTACTTCCCACCCTATTCCCCTATAAACCCACAACCCGCTACAGAACTAAAACACAAAATGAAATAAAAAATAATTAGTAATTTCTAAAAATTAATATTTAATTTAATATAATTAAATTACTTCCCACCCTATTCCCCTACAGAATTAAATTACCAAAAATGAAATAACAAAATTCATTACTGAAAATAAATAACAACAAAAAATACACTTTTCACAAATATACTAACATACAAAACACTTTAAAAAATTCGATATTATTAAAAATTCGATATATTTTAATACCTATATTATATACTTTGATATTTTGACTTTCTATATTTTAAAAAATCGATATTATATTACTTACCTTCAATTCAATATTTTTCACCACTATATTCTGTCCATTCGATATTTTATCCATTCCATATTTTGACTTCGATATTATGGCTATTCTATATTTTGAATACCATTTTGTCTTGTTACCCTCCCAGCAACAGCATCCCAATCGCGCTTCTCTCAGCATTTGGTTCCCCCGATCTAACTAACTAGCTAAAGCTATCTCAATTATACCTTTCGTTCTACGTGTTCCACCCATTAATGTTTCAATATCATAAAAATACTAAATCTGATTGGTCAGGCGAGGGGAGAAGATCATCACACCATGCTTACATATTATTACATTCAGTTAAACCATTGTTCACAAACCCTTCCCGTTAATTTTTATTCATAATTTTATTTCCCACCCGCATTCATGTTTTATTTGCAACACAATTGTATACAGTCTGAATCCAATTCCGCGTCGCTGAACTTTTCACCATCGGTTCTCAGGCATGGACACTTGGCGACCTTGGCTTTCATTCAAAACACGAGTCATCATTCCGGGTTAACTTCCAATAGTCATGCGCAGTCGTCATGTAGTAATCTGAGTGACGTCATGTCACTCAGATTACTTCAGTTATACATTAGTGGCCCAAATACGCACTAGTGAAGTCAGAAAGACAGATGTTACTTTAAAAAAATAAATGGTTTCAGTGTATACCACCCATCTCTACTCTATTCCCCTTTACCTATTAATACTGTCCACGTATTAGCATTAGTAGAATAGCGTGTTTTCATTTCAAGCAAGCAGATGCCATGCACGCCAGTCTTTAACCGCATGCGTGCGGGCGGAATTCCGCTCGCACGCTGAGATTTTTAAAACCGCACTTTACATGACGAGCTGGGCTCATCATGAGCGTGCGAGGAGGCTACCTCATGACGAGCCCAGCTCGTCATGAGCGTGGAAGGGGTTAAGACTCAATTTTAGTGCCTTCTGCTCATCCGCAAGAATTTCCCACCAAGCGTTAGCTTGTCATACTGCATAGATGCAGTTGACGCATGCGCAGTACAAATTTTCCCGTTTAGAGTAGGATTAGTCATTTGTTCATGCTAATTATCATTAGTAAATACATAGGCAAGCTTCACTAATCCGCGTATTTGTGTGGTGCGCATTTAGTTTTACACACAACAATTTTACTAACTTGTTAGTAAGTTATAGGAGCGCATTGCTTTCGAGCAAGTCTCTTTTCTAGGAGGGGGCGCTAGGTGGCGCACACCCAAAATGGCTGCACGCCTGTGAGGCTCCGGCTACCCTTATATTTCATTTTTCTGCTGCCTTTGCTGCCAGAATCTTGAGCTTTAAGCTGCTGTAGCAACCTACCCAACTGTGCTGCTTCCTCCGGTGCCGTCATATGCTGAAAAACTCGACTTGCGGTGGTGCCTGGAGCCGAGAACTGTAAACTGCGGTAGGCGGAGCCCATTTGCCTGGAGCGCTGTCTGGCCTGGCCACCACTCAAGCACCACGGCTGTACATGTGCGCGCTGGGCCGTACAACCCCCGCCGCGAGGAAGCAGAGCTACTGTGCCCCGCTGTTCCGCCGACCCGCCTCGGCATGAAGATATTACGGCTAGCGGGTGAGCAGGACTCGACGGGGGGCTGGCTGTGTGTAACGGGAGCTGTGCTGACATTGTGGGCCCTTCGTTGAGCCTCGCTGCGGGAACCCATATGCGGTGGTGATGCAGCAGCCATTTTTGTGAAGCGTGCGGACGCGCTGTGAATGACAGCGGGAGAGCTGGCTGCAGGCATTGTCTGGAAATACTGCAGAGAGCGTGGAGTGCGACTGTAAGGCGGGAGGGTCCTGCTATCATCGAGTATCAGCTACTTTCCTGGCACTATTGTACTCGTGTCTGTTGGTCACCACTGTGGCCCCTGTGTTTCTGTTTGGACCGGCCTTATACTGTTATAGAGACCATCTGCACATTGGGGGAAACTATGACACACAAAGAACTTTGGTGTTTACATGATATTGGTCCCCCTACATCTCCCCACACCCGAAAACGTGGTCGCACTGTGGAGCTATGTAATTGGAGGAGAGTCTGGGCTAACACCCTCCCTGGAACGTGGGCAACCTGTTAACGTCAATCACCTATGCCTCACCTGCAGGGCGACAGCCACTTCTGCTTGTGAATTCTGACCACACAACTGACACACCACATCGCGGGCCCCTGTGGCAGGATCTAAACCCTTGAGACATGGGCAAGTCAGAGGGCCGACAATCGAAGTTGGTCTTTGACGGCAAGAAAGCAGTCACACGCTTCACTCCTGAAGACACGACCCAGGCGGTTGATGACATGGCGCACTCACAACCGCCGGGCCAGGGAGACGAGGTTAAATCCTGACTGCTAGCCCTATAGCATAGCATGTTGGATCTGTCCGGCAAGATGGACACCATGAACACGAGGCTGGATTTTCTGCTTTAAAAAGTTGACAAGCACTATGGCCAGCTAAAAGAAGCCGAACGTCGCATCTCTAGAAATAACATACGAATTATGGGCATTCCGGAGAGTACCAAAATGGGCCGCATGGTAGAACATGTGAAGAAACTACTACGAGGTGTGTGCGACGAGGACACATTTTCTTCCCAATTCATTGTAGAGAGGGCGCACCGCTCTCTGGGCCCCAGACCACCTCCCGGAGGGCCACCTAGACCAATAGTGGCACGACTTCTAAACTACTGGGACCGTGATGCCGCTCTAAAGATGGCCAGGGACCACAAGGATCTTCAATACGATGGCGTGCAGTTCACTATATTCCCTGATTTTACGGTGGCAGTGCAGGAAGCCCGACATAAATTTCTCAGCGTGAAACAAAAACTTAGGAAAGCACAGATTGAATGCGCTCTACTCTACCTGGCACGGTTGTGTGCTACCTACAAGGGGAATAGCAACATCTTCATGAACCCACAACAGGTGAAAGAATTCCTCAAAACAATCCAACAACGCTCTTCGGGTAGAGTGTCAGCTTCGCGATCGCCCTCCCCACAAGTGGACTGACACACTGAGGGAGACATGGACCTGCAGAAGTAACGTGAGAGACTCTACGAGACTTCCACGGCGTCCTGACGGACATGTGACACACCAGATCCACTGCACACGGTACACGTATGTATGGTGTAGCAGATGCCATGGCCTGGGGCTAGCTTGGGTGCTCCACACGGTGGACTACAGTTTCTATGACTTCACATTGCAATGGAATATGTTATCCGTACTCACTCTTTCTAATGACATTCAGGTTTCAACACGGCAGCAGGCACTATTAATTGTTGAGCCAAGTGACCCCCCCTCCTCCTCTGACTGAGCCACTTTGACCCCCGTCGCAACATCTACTGACTCGGCTTGTGATGGAGAGAGGAGTGGGGTTGTCTTCCGTGCTGCTCTGGCGACCCCCTCTATGGGCATTCCCCCTTATTGGTTGTTGGAACTCATTGTTCCATACTTCAGACATGTTGCCACGCAATGTACTTCAATTACGCTGAATTGGGATGGGGGTGGGCGGGTTTGTTCCCGGCACGATTGGGATGCCGAGGTGGGTGGGGGGGGAAAGTTTGTTCTGGCATCTTCTTAGTTCATACATGGTACATCATCAGTTAAGCACATTGGCACATGAACTCTGGAATCGACTTCGACCTGTACACTGGTTGTTCTGCAGTTTCTATAATGAACACACACATGCCATCGTCCACTGACCCCCAGAGACTCAACCTCCTGACGTGGAATGTCAGAGGGTTGGGCAACCCCCACGAATGCCGACAATTGATCTCCTATCTAGACAGGCACCACATACAAATTGCTGTTTTGCAAGAAACACACACTACCCGCACTGGGAGCTCTGGTTTTGGCAGTAGGTGGGCATTCATCCGAATATTCACCTCCTACTTGTCGTATTCAAGAGGTACTGTAATTTTATTCAAGAAGGGTACCCCCTTTGCGCTTGGAGGCTCGTAGGTTGATTCTTCAGGAAGGCATTGTATATTATAGGGCCAGCTAGGCGCACAATCCTTGACACTGGTCTGCTGCTATGGGCCCAACGTAGATGATCCTACCTACTACACCTCTCTATGGGACAAGAGCATGAAAATAGATTCCACACACATTCTCTGGGGGGGGGGGGAATTTAACACAACACTGAGCCCAGCTCTAGACAGATCCCACCCTCAACCTCATCACTATACACGGACTCAGGAGACGCTAGCACAAATCCTTACTGCTCATAGCCTGATAGATGTGTGGAGGTATTGGCATTTAGGGCAGAAAGAGGGCACCTACTTCACGACAGCTCATGCGTCATGGTTGCGGTTCGATTACTGGTTGATCATCAAGGGGGTGGCACCATGGATACAGTCAGTCACATACATGGCTAGAACGTTGTCTAACCACGCGCCAGTGCTTCCGAAACTCACACTCTCATACACAGTTGCTCCCCCCTTCAGTTGAAGACTGATCCCTGAAGCGCAATTAGATATAGTCTTTCAGATAGAACTGGGGGAAGAGATCTTGGAGTTCTTCTCCTGCAATAGAAACTCAGACGTAAGCATATGCACAGTGTGGGAAGCCTTTAAAGTGAATATTCAAGGCTTCTGCATGGCAATGAGCTTTGGGGTGCTCGGGGACATCAAGCGTAGTCTGCATAAATTGGAGGGTGAACTGAAACAATTGGAAGCGGACATGTGGCGGGATCCTTTGGGCGAACATAGGGCCACGCTCCGGTCTAAGCTTACCGAATACACAGACACTGCAGACAGAGAGGCGCAATTACGGGGGAAACACTTTACTGCGCGCCGGTATGGGGAAGGGGAGAGGCCAGGAAGGGCACTTGCTCAGGACATACAAAAACCTATATTTTTGAATTATATCCTCGACATTTTAGACGAAACGGGCAATCACCAAAAAGACAGCCAGGCCATCCTAGACACATTTACCACCTACTATGAAACACTGTGTACCTCCAAACGTACTGCGTCCCCTGATTTTGCCCCCTTCTTGCAAGATATCACCCTGGGTTGGCTGGGAGAATCCCAAAGGAAGTTCCTTGCTGAGCCTTTCCAGAAGGACGAATTTTGAGAGGCAGTGATGCACATGAAATCCGAGAAAGCTCCGGGCTCAGACGGGCTCCCCGTAAATTTTTACAAAACGTACCTTGACCAGTTGTTGCCAGTCTTGTGTGAGGTATACGAAGAGGTACTGGAGTCTCAGGTTCTCCCTCCTTCGATGAGGGAAGCCCTAATCATCTTCTTGCCAAAGGCAGACAAACCGACAGGCTGCTGTGAATCATACAGGCCCCTATCTCTGATCAATACTGACGTGAATATCCTGGCAAAACTTTTGGCTAATAGATTTAGTCTATTAATGGAGAAACTGGTCTTGCCGGACCAGGCGGGCTTTAATACTGGTAGGGCCACTTCCCATAATTTACGCACCCTATTCTCGGTTATGCACAGTGTGGACCCGCAGCTGGCGCTGTCTTTCTAGACGGCACAAAAGCATTTGATTCAGTGGAGTGGGATTACTTGTTCACGTGTTGAGGTGTATGGGATTCCTGGTTCGGTTTCTGTCGGGGATCCAGCTACTGTACACTTCTCCCACGGCCCGGGTGCAAATCAATGGAAACGTCTTGGCCTCTATTATTCTTATGAGGGGTACCAGGCAGAGGTGTCCCCTCGCCCCGTTATTATTTTCCCTAGCAATTGAACCCCCAGCGGCAATACTCTGGCAGCACCACCCGGAGAAAGCCCTAATATGCTTCTTGCGGCTGATCCTGGTCTCCTTATATGCTGACGACGTCATGCTATATGTCAAAGACCCGATACACAACCTCAATCCACTACTGAGGGAATTCATATGTTTTGGCGGGCTATCGGGCATCACTATCAACTGGTCTTAGTCACAGATTTTCCCGCTCACCACGGCGGCACAACCATTCCCCACTGATTACCCTACAGAATGGTGTGAGGAGGGGGTGAAATATTTGGGCATACACATTACTAATGACCACGATGAACTACTGCCCAGTAATTATGGGCATACTCTGGAGCATGTCACCAATTGCATAACCAGGTGGATAGCCCTTCCCCTTACCATGGCAGGCCGGGTATCACTCATTAAAATGGCCATTCTCCCAACATTTTTATAACTTTTTAAAACATCCCGCTCTACCCAGGACCCCCCTTTTTTAATATGCTTTGGTCAGAATGTATTTGTCTTGTCTGGGGAGGCAAGCAACCTTGGTTGCAGTGGGAGATTTTGACCAGGCCTTACTCTCATGGAGGCTTTGATGTGCCAAATTGCGAACTGTATTACCTCTGCGCACGGGCATATTTTGCACACTATTGGTTCCATCCTCCCAGATACACGCCCAAGGTTGCCATTGAGCATTGGCTTGTGCACCCCATACCATTGGAAGGGGTCATTCTTGCCAAGCCTGAAAGTTGACCTGGTGGCCCCTCATCTGTGGATTGTACTAACCCTGGGCGTAGTAGGCGTAGTGGGGCTACACGAAGCTACGCGAAGTGGGCAAGAAACTACGTCCACCTACGCCCTTCGCGTAGCCCCACTACGCACCACCCGCCTCCCTCCCGCCCTCCTTAAATACTACCTGCCCCCCTCCCGCCCTCCCTCAATACTTAAATAACGTTTTTAAAAAGAATAAAAACCACTTACCTTGTCGGCTGCGTCTCCGGGGCTCCCTCTCGTAATCGCGCCGCCATCTTGGATACTAATGCGCATGATGGGAATATTGCTGCAAACAGACTGAACTGTATCCTCCAACACCCGATTGCGCATTACCCATTACAAATTTTTACACCGAACATACTACACCAGTGGTTCCCAAACTTTTGACTCATGAGGACCCCCATAGAGTCACCACTGGAAGCCGGGGACCCCCAAGTAATTTGTAGGATATAAATTTGAAACATTAAAATAGTAATTCGGTAAAAATTAACACACATGTGCACACAAAACAAATACTCAAATTACTAATGATTTTAGTTGCATATTTACAAGCCCCTATCACCATGGGAACATCACTTTCTGAGACGTTCCCATGGCGATAGGGGCTTTGCCTTATTTACAAGGCAACGTTAAGCCACTTAACGTGGCTTAACGGTCCCTTGTAAATAAGACCCCCGTTGACACAATGCTTAGCGTGAAAGGGGTGGGCAGTGTGTGTTGTGGTGGGCGTTTCCCCTGCGACACCCATTGATTTTTACGCTGCCCCCTATTTACAAGAACAGTGTAAATGGGAAGCAGCGCCAAAATTAAGGCCAGGGAAAACCTGGTCTTAACTTGGCGAAACAATGAGTAATGCTTCATTTCTCCTCGTTTTTGTAAAACGCCTTGGATTGTTTATGTTCAGGAAGGCGACCCTTCCTGCACATAAACAATCTTTTAAAAAAAAAGACATTTTGTAACTTCCATGTGTGATGCATTAAGCAGTACACATAGAAGTGACAAAATTACATTTCAAGATTGTTTATGTGCAGGAAGGTCCCCCTTCCTGCACATAAACAATCTTCCCCTGTTAAATGTAGCCCCAGCGCAGGGGAAACGCAGGGCTGCACCATATTCTTGTAAATATGGTGAAGCCTTGCGTTTCTGAATTAGTAGAGTGTGTTGTTAAGCCAAGGAGGCTGGTCTGCAGAAGCACAAACTCAAGGAGTGCTGGTCTGGAGAAGCACAAACTCAGGATTCAGAACATAACACAGTGGTTAGTATTGACTTTAACAATAAAAATGTATTTCCACCCAAAGAAACCTTTTTAGAAGCATCAGGATACTGAAAGACTGACAAAAAACATGTCACTAACTTGTACCTTGCAGTTTGCAAGCAACTGTTTGATGACAGTTTTTTGGTCACGGTGCTAGATTACGATTGTCACTTATGAACTGCACTGTAACAAAAGAATCTCTCTGACAAAAACAGTAACCCACTGACCAATGCATATCAAATACTGTTTTTTAAAATGCATGGTACACTTCTTTGCAGTAGGCGTATTAACCCTCTGTGTTACATTAGTTCAGTCACAGCTGCCACTGGATAAAACTCTCATGTCTCTCCAGCAGGGAAATTAATGACTGTTGTTATCTTGACACTTTTATTGTTCTTTGAAAACTGCTAATTGAACAAGGTACTTTGCAGTGCTTTTAAAACTGCTGCCTGCGGACCCCCTTGGAATGTGTCAGGGACCCCTGGGGGTCCGCGGACCACAGTTTGGGAAACACTGTACTACACCCCTGCTAGATTACACCGTTATGAGTTACGTGCAGATGCACAATGCGATAGATGTAGAGTGGACGGTGCAGACTTTCTCCACCTGGCATGGTCCTGCGACACAATTTATAGATACTGGCAACAGATATTTGAAGCGCTGACGCTGATGACCTTAGTGTACCTACGGCCGTCCCCTATAATGGCGCTGCTGGGGTACGTGGAGAAGATCCCTGTTGTGCACCAGAAATTTATCACCTTTGGCCTGGCGCTGGCTGCGAGACGGGTGGCATGCAGATGGGGCAGGGGGCGGGCCCCGAAATTTAAGGAGTGGCTGGAGTATATGATCCTGTGGCAACAACAGCTAATCACATATGCAGAGTTACTTCCAGCCGCCTCTAGGCCTCGTGACATATGGGCCCCGCTCACAATGTATCTTCTGGAACACCCACTCACCTAACTCATAGTCAGAGATGTATATCCAGGGGAGGCAGCTAACACCTGACCATTGCTGGATGCAGAAATGTAGTCAAATGTTGTTTGTCTGCCAGTTATCACCTAATGAGGCCCATTCCCCAAGCTCATGTAATGTAATGTAATGTAAAATTGCACTTATATAGCGCTGCTATCGCTCCGAGGAGCATCTTGGCGTTCAGCACCCAACCCAGCTGGAAAAGGTTGGTGAACAGAAGGCAACTTCAACAGCTTACTCCTCTACACTAGTGCCCTACAGACCACATCTGGGAGTGAGAAGATCCAAGTTTTCAAAAGTTTCCTAAATTCACTCTCCTTGGTTATACACCGAAGTTGCACTGGCAGTTTGTTCCAGGCTCTTGCTCCTAGTACGAAGAGAGATTTCCCCCCTCTGGTGGCTAATCTAAATCTAGGAATTACCAAAAGGTTGTGATTGGCAGACCTTAAGCAACGTGCTGGCAGATAGCGTTCAAAGCCATTGATCAGATATCTTGGGCCCTGTGACTGAAAGGCTCTGAAAGTGATCACCAGCACCTTAAACAAGACCCGCTTATAAATGGGTAACCAGTGTAGGATCTTAAGCGCGGTGGATGCAGATGATCTTCTCGGCCAGCGGAGTACCAGGCGGGCAGCAGCATGCTGGACTATCTGCAGCCTGTTAAGAACAGCTTTGTTGGTACCTGCATATAGGCTATTGCAGTAGTCCAGTCTGGATGTTATCAAAGCCACTGCCACTGTTTTCCTGGCTGCAAGGGGGAGAAGATCAAAGAACTTCTTCAGAGATTTAATAATCTGAAAGCAGGAGCCAGCCACACCCACCGCTTGTTGCTTAAACGATAGTTGGTCGTCAAATTTAATACCCAGGTTTCGTGCAGCGGAGATGGTGCTGGGCGGGGCTTCCGCCCCTTCCGGCCACCAATGTTTGGGGGAGAAGAAATTATGGGAACCGAAGGGTAATATTTCTGTCTTCCCTGAGTTACATCTGAGGTGGTTGTTCTTCATCCACTCAAATGTGGCCGTAAGACAGCTTTGCAAATTTTCCTCGGCTCCCGAAAGCTCCCTGTCCATCACCAGGATCAGCTGAGTATCATCAGCATACAAGATGATATCAATCTGGTAAGAGGCGATCAGCTCGATCAGGGGTACCATATAAAGATTAAAGAGTACCGGGCTCAAGCTTGAGCCCTGCGGGACTCCTGAGCTGATAATTTTTTCTTCAGATTTGAAGTCGCCTAATACTGTGATCTGACGTCTGTGGGTGAGGAAATTTTTTAGCCATGCCATTACCACTCCTCCTATACCTGCTTTACCCAGACGGTCCACCAAAATAGGGTGTGAGACCGTATCGAAGGCCGCCGATAGGTCGAGTAAAATCAAGACGGCCTTCTTCCCTTGGTCCAAAGCCATTCGTAATGTCTCTGCCGTGAACAACAAGGCAGCTTCAGTCGAATGCTTAGGACGAAACCCCGATTGGTTGGAGTGCAGGATGTTGTTCTCCTCCAGAAAATGTGTGAGTTGTTTATTAATGAATTTCTCCGTCAGCTTGAACACCGCGGGGAGTAGGGAGATGGGACGCAGGTTGGACAGAGTAGTCGGGTCTGGTAGGGCTTTTTTCTGCAGTGGCATGACCGCTGCACACTTCCAGTCAGCTGGGAATTCTGCCGTAGCCAGTGAGGAATTAATAATGCTATTGATGATAGGATCTAACTCCTCCACCAAGGTCCGCATGACCATCGGTGGACAAGGATCAAACGGGGATCCAGATTTTATTGATAAGATGGCCTGATGTGAATCCTCCAGCGAGATGGGTGTAAATGATTCAAGGCGTAGAATATTAGTGGCCTCAAAACCTGCCCTCGAGGATTCTTCAATTGTCGAGATAGATGGACTAGAAGGGAAGTCCTTAACAATATCAGAAATGTTCTTATCAAAATATGAGGCTATAGCATTACAGGGCGAAAGTGAGGGGGGGATATTCTGAGAGAGTGCCATGGGATTGGTAAAGCTGTTTACTATCTTGAAGATCTCCTTCTGTCCCTTGTCAGAGGAAGAGATGACCTCTAGAGATTGCATGCTGCTATGAGATTTGCTTGTATACCAGTAACGGATAGGATTAACCCAGACGATGCACTAACTTTCCGGTTGTTTCATATGGACTATGCGCACGACTGAGGAACAACAGACATTGACACATGTGTACCGTGATGTGATGCCTTACAACTTTTGTACGATGTAATTGTGCTGGAACTCATCATTCTACATGTAAACTGATGTCGTGTTAACTTGAAAACTAATAAAAAAAAGTAAAAATACTTTTGTTTTAACAAAAAAAAAGAATAAATACATTTAAAAAAAGTCTCTTTTCTAGGAGTCCTTGCTCCATCACTTGCTTAATGAATACACGCTGAAACTTTAGATTTTATAGCGGCTGCAAGGAACTTACATGCCTGTGTACATTTCTTATTAAACCAATTTTGCTTCAGTGGAGGAGGTTTATGGTTACCTCAGCTGGTCGTCACCTTCTTCTGTGACACTTGAACATCAGGAGTAGACCTCAATAAAAGAAAACACAAATATTCTTAAAATAGAAAATAGTGCCTTACATAGCTCTCTCCTGACCATCATTAACAGACAGATTATTTGGCTCAACCACAAAACAAAAGTCTTTGGAGTAGAACAGAATGACTGTGTTGGGTTTGATTGGATTCAGTGCAACAGAAGGATAGAAGAAGACAGAAATTACAGTTCTAAAATTGACATTAAAGGAATGTGAGTTTTGGCCAGATAGCAGCATGACCTTCCCTGCCATTGTCTTCTGCCATTCCATGCATGAGTAGTTTTATGGCCACTGACCATGGGAAACAGTTTGTTAGTATTGGATTTGCATGGGTAGACACTTATGAAACAGTAATTGTCTGTTGAATATTAAGAGCATACTTGCTGAACAATCATAACTCCTTGTGATATTGAGACCCATGTTTGCAATTTTGTTTTTTTCAACAGGGTAAAATCTATGAGCCCCGCTGCTGTTCCCAAAGAGGTTGTTCGCATGCAGAAATTCTAGCATTACTACCGGTGCTCTGCAGCAGCCTGGCTTATAAGGAGACGAAAGACTCGTGGACATATCACAATACAAAATAGTCTCAACTACCCAACCATTTCTTGGATGTCATTTCCACTTCTTTTAGTAAATCTCATAATGATTCCCACTGGTCATAAGCCATTCTACAGAGTCAGGGCTTGAGGAGAATTTCACCCCAATCTTCCATGTCTAAGACTCCTAAATGAACAGTGTGGATTCACTGGTCACCGAAGGAAACGTTAGTTAGTTCATGTTGTAGAATTGTTGCTTTGCAACATTCCCGTAAAGTTTGCGGGAATGTTGTAAACAGTGCATAAAAGGTGACAATGTTATGCTATGTTTTGTTATGTTATGTTATGCATATTTGTTAAGTTCACTCTCACCCGGGAGGTTATCCTGTCACTAAGCAAGTGTGAATCTATCCAAAACCTAGGGAAATATGTGATTACTCACAAAGCCATGACTTCATATTCTTGTAGAATTCAAGAAATGAGGGCGAGGCTCAGATGTGTAGAGACAAATCATTCCACACTTTAGTAGGGATGCACATGAAGGTTTAACCACTGGGTCAGGTTTCTGAAACCTTGGGATGTGTTCAAGTAGGAGACTGACTGAAGTGACGTAGTCTAGAGGGTATGTGAAAGCAGATGCGATTGTTGAGACATAATGGGACAGAAGTATATTTTGCTTTGCAAGTGTGGGTGAGGAGTTTGAACTATTCCTGCTTGTGTATGAGTAGCCATTGTAGCTCCATGAGGTGATGTGAGATGTATGCAAGGCATGGGAGATTTAGAGTGATTTTGGCCTCAGAGTGCTGAATGGTCTGCAGCTTCCTGGTGAGTTGTTTGTTGATCCTGGAATAGAAGGTGTTCCAGTGGTCCAGATGGTTGATGAAGGGGGCACGGGTGACAGTGTCCCTGGTGTTGGTTGGGAGCCTTCTCAAAATCTTCTTTAGCCTTTTCAGGGTATAGGAGTATACGGCAGTGACTGCATTTGCTTGGACAGTCATGTTGAATTTGCGGCCAATGATGATCCTGAGGTTCTAGGTGAAGGTGTGGGGGTGGATGTCGGTTCTAGATCTGTCAGCCACTGGGTAGAGTCTCAGGTGGCCAGCTCCTCCCAGTGTTTAGTTTTAAGGCAGTTTGACGTAATCCAATCAGCTATTTTGGTCATGCATTACTTAAGCTTGTTCTGGGTGCTCGGTGTCTTGTCTGAGAAGGAGTGGATAATTTAACGTGCCATTCAAGTAAGAGAGAAAGTAGATGTCATAAGTGCAGCTGATGCTAGGCTCGAGGGGTCATATAAGCATTGAAGATGTTCAAGTTCAGGAAGGATCCTTGCTGGACTCTGCAGATACGGCCAAAGGCATCTGAGGTGAAGAGTGCCAGACTGACTGACTGATTCCAGCCTGTCATGAAGGAGCAGGTACAGCGGAGCATCTGACCTTGTATTTTAATGTTGGGAAGGTATAGGATGAGGATGGGGTGGGAGGCCATGTCGAACTCCGCAGACAGTTCCAGGAGGATGAAGGCTACTGTGTCTCCTCTGTCCAGGGTCATGCACATGTCATCCGTCATGATGATGAGGGCAGTTTTAGTACTGCGATTGGGTCTGAATCCAGACTGGGTGGCGCCAAGAAGTTGGTGGTTGTTTAGGTATTCAGTGAGGTGCTTGTTCATGATTTCTCTAAAACTTTGGCCAAGTATGGAAGCAGGGAGAAAGGTCTGTAGTTGGTGAGCATCAAGGGTTTCGTCAGCAAGGGGAGGACTGTTGCATGTTTCCATGCATCTGGGAAGGTTGCTGAAGAGTTTCTGTTGTTCAGGATGAGTGTGTTGCTGATGGGTAGAAGTGCTATAGAGTAGGTAAGGTGGGTTCAAAGGTCTAGCAGGGCCCCAGTGTGGGAGGACTTCTTGATGATGGCAATTTCTTCCTGGGTGATGTTGAGCCAAGAGGTGTTTGCTCTTTGAATGGGGTTGGGGGTCAATTTGCAAGGTTTGCCCGGTCCAGTTGCAAGTTAAAGTTGTGCATATGGTGGTTATTTTGTTGTTGAAGATTAGGGAGAGGATGTTGCCGCGGTCCTGTGGTACGGTGATTAATCTGGAGGAAGCCACTGGTGATTAATCCTCTACAAAAACCATGGCACAAGTTGTTGGGTCTCAAGTGATGTGGGAACGGGAACGGTTGGGTGACCCAGGTATAGTTCATATGTGCTGGCATGCTCTCGATTTCATAATTCTGGCTAACCTTGTACCTGTTCATACTATAATAAACCCATACTACAAGACCTCTTAGACATTTGACAGCCTCTGAAGTGTCCTTGTCAGCAGCTGAGGGCTACACTCTGATAAGGATGATGCATATAAAGTGTATAAAGAATAACTCAAATTTAGAAGGAGAGACTATTGCTCCCTACAAATTCTATAGAGAGTCTGATGGTTGCTAACATTTTGAAACTGATAAGTGGGAGATTTTTGAAAGCTAAATTGGGGGAATGTATTTTAAATATTGCCTTACATTTAAATGGAGGATATTGTAGGCAGGAGACAGCTAAAATAAGGGGTGTTTTGGCTTAAAAAATTGTTGGTGTCTCACCTGAATTGGATTTGCTGGCATCTATGCAGGTGTGAAACATAGACAGAGCACCGCACAAATAAGTATACAGCTGACTTTCCACAGTCAGTAAAGATATTTAATACAAAAAAACACATAAACACTTTTTCCAGCAAGAGGTAGAATTTGGCTCGGAAATCGCTTATAGTCAAGCGATAGAAAGCACACGAGGTCTGGATATCGATTGTCTAGATCGATAATATAGCTTCTCAGTTGTAGATTCTACCTGCATCAGGAGCCTTGAAAAAGTTGCGAATGGCGACGAAACACGTGTCGGCTGTGGCTGTACCAATGTTGTAAACAACTTAACAACTGTGGTGAAGATCGCTTGCTGGACAAAGTGTTGATGTGTTTTTTTGTATTAAAAATCTTTACTGACTGTGGAAAGAAGGCTGTATACTTATTTGTGTGGTGCTCTGTCTATGTTTCATATTGTGTATATATATATATATATATATATATATATATATATTACCTACTGGCGGTCGCCAGTAGGTATATATAGTTAGGATTTTTTCTCTATGGGATTTTTGAAAATTCTATGTCTAATAACTTTGGCGTTTGTGGCCGGAATTGGCTGTAATTTTCAGGAAAATGGAACATTTTGTTTCTGAGCAGCCCCTGAACATTTGGGGGGGTTTCGTCAAGGGGGGGCCGAGAAAAAAGGGGGGTCCCAAAACGTGTTTTTAACATTGAGTTTCCCATAGGGCGGTTGGCCTCACTTTTAGCCCGAACGGCTGAATGGATTTGCACGAAACTTGGCAAAATTGTAGGGACTGGTAGCCCGATGTGCCTTTGCTAGGTCTCAATATATGTGCTTCAGTGGATTTTGAGAAATTAACGTTCAAAAAAAGATATATATCTGTAACAGCGGACCGGGCAGCGCTCCGGTTCGCGGACTTTTCGCGGTACGGAGCTTTGTGAAGCGAAGCTGATTGGTTCTCCGGCGTCTGTGAACATTCCAAACAGTCCGTAGCGGCCGCCATCTTGTCTCTCGGTAGGATCGAGAGACAAGAGGAGGCCAAAGCGAAGGGGCAAATGACCATAAGGGGGCATAGTAGATCCTCGCTGACCCCCTAGGTTTGATGTGGAGGTTTTAAAAGGGCCCCGCGGGGCAAAAAAAAAAAATAATAATAATAATCGAACGGCTGAATGGATTTGCACGAAACTTGGCAAAATATTAGGGACTGGTAGCCCGATGTGCCTTTGCTAGGTCTCAATATATGTGCTCCAGTGGATTTTGAGAAATTAACGTTCAAAAAAAGATATATATCTGTAACAGCGCTCCGCTTCGCGTACTTTTCGCGTTACGGAGCTTTGCGAAGCTGATTGGTTCTCCGGCGTCTGTAAACATTCCAAACAGTCCGTAGCGGCGGCCATCTTGTCTCTCGGTAGGATCGAGAGACAAGAGGAGGCCAAAGCGAAGGGGCAAATGACCATAAGGGGGCATAGTAGATCCTTCCTGACCTCTTAGGTTTGATGTACCATTTTGCCAAGTTTGGTGTGATTCCGTTCAGCCATTCAGGCTGTAGACGTATGTAAATGTCCTATGGAAAATTGCATGGGGAAAACACATTTGAAAGTGTTGAAATTTAGAACCAATTAAAATGTTACTTTGGTTTTGTATTTGTGTGTGATGAAAGTTAATTGGTTATGTATATATCTCAAATGAGAGGAAACCACAGCCATTTTGTGATACTACTGTCTGAGGTACATTTGTGAGGAATTTTTGGTGGTGAATTTCTGGTGTTTGATTTACACAGTACTAACACTTCTCCTACTTTTAAAAAGGTGAGTTGTTAATTTGTAAGGGGAACTATGTTGTACACTTGAAGATAATTTGAAAAATGTTTTCTGTTATTTATTTGCAGTCCTTCTGTTATACTAAATACTTGATAAAGTTAGTTTTATATTATGTATTACTAAAAACGATAAATGAAAGTGATTATTTTTTTCTGCAATTTACAGCAAGCAATTTCAAAATAAAATGGCTCACAATGAAGAGACCGTGGTAATTTCTTTTGAATTGTCCACTACATTGATTGAAATTGACAGCACCAATAATGAAATATTGTCACAAGGAGGAGATGACTTGAATGATTCCACTACATTGATTGAAATTGACAGCACCAATAATGAAATATTGTCACAAGGAGGAGATGACTTGAATGATTTTTTGGATCAATCTGTTGATGGCGAATTTATCGAATGTTTGGAGACCATAGAGTTACAAGAATCATCATTGCAGACTTTTAATGAGGAGATTCCAGATGAGATGATTGAAGAGGAAATTACTGATGAGGACATGTTACTAGTTCTTTCAAATTTAGAAAATTCAGAAGAATAAATTTATATTTAGAAATCCAAAATTGTTTGAGACATTATTCATTTTTATTTTTAATTTATGAGGTTGTAGCGAAGTGATTGTAGTATAAAATGAGACTTATAGTATAGAGTGCAACATTTTTATGTTACATGGTAAGTTTACTCATATTTACTTCCCTTCTCCCACTATATTATCTCCAATGTGTATTTGACATCTCTTCTTCATCTCCGGCCTCCTTTCTCTCACTGTGTGTCTCTGATGCATCTTATCGCTGCTATTTTGTGTAATTACAGAAGAGAGTAAAATAAAATAGTTCGGAACGTGAAAAGGGGGCAAAGTAGAGTACCCCTCACCCCCTAGGCCTTCTCAGGCGGTCCCAAAAGGATCAGTTTCTGCTTTCCTGAGAGATTATGGTATGAGTTCCATATACCACAATAATTTGCATTACAACATGCAAGATATATATCTCCTATTACCAACTTTTGGAGATATTCGCGCTAAGCGCGAATATCTCCAAAAACTAACACCTGCCCTGAGCAGTTCTTAGCCATGTTATCCAATGGGAGGTGGATAACATGGCTAAGAGCATTAGCTCGGTAATGCATGAATATCGCTGAGTTTTCAGCGATATTAATGCATTGCGGTCATTTTTTATCGCATTTGCGATAAACCTTGATAATAGCAAGGTTTATCTTCGATAATTTCTGACGATGCTTAGCGGTAAAAAATTTGTTGGTAAGCATCGTTAGCGATAAATATCGCTTAACTTTGGTAATATGCACCAACGTCTGTTAACGTTCGATTCGAAGGAAATGAGGAAGTGTTGAAAAACATTGTTTGCGCCATCTTGCCTTTTTTGAAATGCCACACTTTTGTCGTGCACGGCAGCCATTTTAGATGCCTTGACCAGACCTACTCTCTGCACGCTGTCGATTCGTAGCATGGCTCCCCACCCTCGCAAGCATCTTCCCCAGGCACTGGTCACCCCCGCTCTCTGTGTTATGCATGGGCAATAAACCTCTCCCCATCTGCGCTGCTCTTCCCTGAGAATCACACTCTGTGCCCGCCCGACACCTCCCTTTCGCCCTATTCACTACCGCACCCTCTGACACTCCTCTTCCTCTGTGTCCGATTGTCCAGGCTATCAGCTAGCCCTGCAGATGTAGTTTATGGCCCCAGCTGTAAAGAATCACCCCTCTTCAAAGGAGTTATAGTAGATCAAGGCCCACACCCGATGAGATCCGTCACACCACACGTGTTCCTACTATCTGAAAACCATCCTGTATTGTGATTGGGGAGGGGACCGAGCCTGAAGCGGAAGATTCCAGGGATGACTCTTTGTACATCAAAGTTTTTACATTTATGTGTCACATTAAAAATATATAGCACTCCAACAAAGTAGTAGGATTATAAAACTTTAATAACTTATAAATATATACAACAAAACAAAAACAGTAAAAACATTTAAACAACGAAGAGACCGTGGCAATTTCTTTTGAATTATCCAATACATTTATTGAAATTGACAGCACCAATAATGAAATTTTCTCACAAGGAGGAGATGACTTGAATGATTTTTTTGATCAATCTCTTGATGGCGAATTTATCGAATGTTTGGAGACCATAGAGTTACAAGAATCATCATTGCAGACTTTTCATGAGGAAATTCCTGATGAGGACATGTTACTAGTTCTTTCAAATTATGAAAATTCAGAAGATGTTGCCTGGGGGTGGGTCATCAGTAGCAGTCTGTTGTGCGAATAGTTCCAAGGCAGCAGAACGCGCTGAAATCTAGATGGCACAAAGGTGATGTCTAGTAAGTTGCCGCCCAGCAAATAACGGCGTGGGGCGCCGCGGGGGTGAGTGAGTCCAGTAGGCACCACAGGTATTCTTACCGGCATTGCAGAATTACTGCTGGGGACAATGCCTGTGCTGTAGCAGGGTCACAGCAGAAACAAAAAGGATTCTGTTGAAGATGTTGTTGGTTTTCAATTTGAAAAGAGTTCTGGTGTCAACTGCTATGCTAATGTAGTGGTTAATGTTTTGTTTTCTCTAGAAAATGTAAAAGAGGGGGAGGCAGTCCAAAGTTCTGGTAAAAGGGCAAAGGAAAGGATCGGTGGTTTGAACTATCAGTCAAAAAGGGGAGGGGGTGCAACAATTTTTCCTACCGGGTCACAGTGTGCTTTCACCGGAACTGAGGTTTGCAGGATTCTAGTAATTCAAAGTGAGGCTGGCGCCAGCATGGGAGCGCCGACGTCCCGCGGATACAGTTTCGTCACTCCACGGGCGATCATGGCAGTCATTCCCCATCGGGGGTGTCTGCGGGGGTCGGAGACTCCCGCGGCTCCTCTAGAATCTTCAAGGTCGTGGAGGACTACTGTGGTGGAGTCAACCAGTGACCGGGCCATTTCTTTATGCTGGGCCCACTCTTGCCACGTCGATCGCCATTTTGAGAGTTCGGTAGCTACTGGCGATCGCGGGGTCAAATGAGCGGACGGGCTCCACCCTGCCGGGCGAGACGTTGCAGCATCGCCACAGTGGAAGAACCCTTTTCCGGGCGCCTGGAGCGCTGAGGGTGCAGGTGGGAAGCCTCCACTGGGGAGGCGGGAGAGGCCTGTTCGCACCGTCTCTCCCTCCCAGTGCACCCCACGGCGTCTCGCTTGAGATTTGTTATGGCCGGACCAGGCGATGAGGACGAGGGGGGGCGGGGGGTCGGAGGCATGTGCAAGACATCCCCCCCAGTGTTGTCAAAGCCATTATTCAAGAAAGAAGAAGTGTCCCGTCCGTCTTCGGGCCGGGCTTCCGGTGGATGTCGGCCGGACGCCCCTTGCTCTGGCCCCATGAACGGGTTCCTTGGTTTATCGGCTGCAGCCGGATCCCATCGGCCCCGGCCGTTGGTGGCCGGACTGGTAGAGAATGTGGCGGGACTACCTGAAACTGTCAAGGGCCACCGCGGCCGGACTGGGAGAGAGAGGGGAGGGTCGAGGACACGGACATTCCCCCCCCTGTAACTCTCCAGCGTTGTCAATCCCCCTGGCCGGGTCCCGCTGGCCTCGGCCTCGGCCTCTCCTCCGGCTACACCCTACGTGATGATCTCCGAGGCGTGGCAGCAGGACCCGCCTTATATGTGTTGCTTCCGGCTGGGCGTAGCCGAAAACCTGTTGCCCTTTGGAAGTTTCTAGAATGGGGCGGATGTCTGCTGACTTCTATCTTTCCCAGTTTGCCGTTATTTGGCCGTGGCAGGCGGTGGAACAGACACGTTTTGGGGCAGTGAGGGGTGATGTTTTCAGGTTTCTTATTACGGGCCTACTTCTAACGTTTCTTGTTTCTAGGACAATAATAGGTTTTATCATTACGTATTGTTATCGTTTCTTTGTTTGTTATTTAATAAAAAGTTCATCAGTGGCCTACTGATTTTCGTTTTCCTATTCTTTTCTTTCCAGGTTGTTTCATGCTAAAGTTTCTGTTAACAGGATACAGTGATCACTTCGTTATTATTGCATATGTCCTTTTCACTAGGGGTGCTCTCTTGTTGGGCCAGATATCTCTAGTAAATGGTCCGGGTGAAACAGGTGCATCAATCAGTGGGGAGTAGATAGGCATGACAGATTACAACGGGGGAGAAAGGTCCGCATTACCTACACTTTCACTACTTGCAAAGATTTTCCTACGTTTATTTGCAAACAGGGAATACCTCCAAAAAGAACTAATTCCCAAACAGTCAATGTTCGGACAATCAATCAATCAATGAGGAATGAAATAGGTACGACGTGTTAAAGGCTTGCGTTACCTACCCTTCACTATCTGCAAAGGGAGAGAGAATATTCCTATTCTTCCTTGTTTGCAGGCAGAGAAGATCCTTAAGAGAACCAACTTCGAACAATTCAATGCTCGATTCAAACAATCAACAAGGGGTACTGTGAACACAAATGAACGCCGCTTATGTACATACACATTGCTATTTTCAACAGGTTGTTCCTAATGTTTCTATTTTAGCGAGGTCAAAAAGAGATCCCATTAGTGGCCTACTGATTTTGCTCGATTCCTTTTGTTTTTTTACACGATTTTTCGCTATCTGCAAAGACTAAACAGAGTATTGCGACTCTGTGCTTGTTTGTAAATAGAGAATGAAGCAAAGAGAACAATCAATCAAATGGAGAGAGAAGCAGGCACGACGGATTACAACGGGGGCAAAGGCCTGCGTTAACTACCCTTCACTATCTGCAAAGAGAGAGTACTCCTAATAGAAATGAGGGGTGGGGGGCAGCATTCAAAGCAGATCAGTGTGCATAAACACGAAAATGTTTTTACTTACCACGTACTTGACATTCGACAGCTTATGATATTTGCTATTAAAAAAACATTGAAATTCACTGAAAAAACCATAGGTTATAGACCATATATAGTTAGGAATTAGCATTTACAAAACCTTGAAAATTCACTGAAAAAACCATAGGTTAGAGACCATATATAGTTAGCTGGACATTTTATTGACATAAAACCAATGAAATTCCATATATAGTTAGTTGCACTAACTATATATCGCGCACCCGCAATCCACTGCTGATGATGTCACATATTACATCATTCATGACATGGTCAGTGACATCACTGATGACATCACTGATGACATCTCAAATGACATCACTGATGACATCACTGATGACATCTCATTTGACATCAATGACCACATCACTGATGATATCATTCATGTGACAATACAATGCATCTCCTCACATTTTATTATAACCTCTGTTTCACCCAGTGTTAAATACAGAGTATAATTTTTGAAACCATTGACACACCAATACTAGTTACTACGTACGCACTCACTGATTGCTACGTCTACACACACCTTCACTCATTCACCCATACAATCATTCATACATACAATCACTCATCTTTACAACACTATCATATGCACTCATACACCTATACAGACACTCACAGTCTGCCACTCATCCATGGAGTTACTCACACACCTAGTCAGTCCTGTAAAGAATCAATGACACTTCCATTTTCTTGTCTATACACTTAAACATAGAGCACCTTACATTTTCAAACATATACTAACACATACTTACCTTCTTATACAATCATTGATACAAGTACACATTGATCTGCACAGAGTCACACACCTCCCAGCTAGCCACACACACACTCAGTCTCCCATACAAATATTTGGGCAATCAATCAATAACCCATATAGTTACTCATATAGCTACTGATCAACACATGCAGCAGTTTACAGAACAACAGACATAATGATGCACAAATTAAGACAGTTTAGTCACTAACCCATGCACTCAGTGAGACACATTTAATCACTCACTCATACAGTCAGTCATGCACCTACTAAATCCTTCGTACAGACACTTACACATCCACTCATTCTTCAATATGTAAGACATATTTAAACTTTACAGAAACAAAAAATCACTGGATGTTGTTATCAGTGATGTCATCAGTGATGTCATTTGAGATGTCATCAGTGATGTCACTGACCATGTCATGAATGATGTAATATGTGACATCATCAGCAGTGGATTGCGGGTGCGCGATATATAGTTAGTGCAACTAACTATATATGGAATTTCATTGGTTTTATGTCAATAAAATGTCCAGCTAACTATATATGGTCTCTAACCTATGGTTTTTTCAGTGAATATATATATATATATATATCTCCAAAACTTCAAAACACCAGCCGGTTGCACTCGTGGGCGGGTGCACGCCAAACGGGGGTGTGCCCGTTACACAATATCAGCTTCACACATCCAAGGATCATAAATCCAAAAAGGAAAGCAGCACTCGCAGGGGGTAGTTCCAGACCAATTTATTAGTGGCGGAACTAAACAGCAACGACGCGTTTCGCCGTAGGGCTTTGTCAAGTTGTACAACTTGACAAAGCCCTACGGCGAAACGCGTCGTTGCTGTTTAGTTCCGCCACTAATAAATTGGTCTGGAACTACCCCCTGCGAGTGCTGCTTTCCTTTTTGGATTTATGATCCTTGGATGTGTGAAGCTGATATATATATATATATATATATATATATGGAGGATTCTGTATATATTGTGTAGTACTGAGGGTGGCACGGTACAGAGACATAGAGCACGCTTTGAAAGAGACATTTATTACTTACCTCATATACAAACATAACGGAGGTGCTGGCTACCGTAGTTAACCACTGCCATCATTTGTCTGTTTATATATGCAGGTGTAAATAGGAAGATCCATTGCTCAAAGTAATTAGGATTTATTTCTGTTACACTTCCTTAACTCATTAATGTTTTTTAGGATCTGCATTAATCATTTACTCAAACTGTAGTCTGGATGCATCCACTTATAAACATTATACCCAGTGCCATGGACGCCATACTGAGACATTAAAGTTTGGGTTATTCTTATCGAACATGGCGGATGCAATCTCAATACATCTCCCATGATGTCAATGAGACATGAGAATCACCAGCCATTTGAAGTGTATATAGAGATGCTAATAAGGAATTCAAACACGTCCTGTTCTATTTTTGCTTGCTCTTCATTTCAATGCTGGAACTTTCTGATCTGAAGCCTTTTTTTGTGAACTTGTTGCTGTTTACAATTGAAGTCCTGTTGGATTGCTGAAGCAGTATAAACGACTCACCATTTCTAAAGTTTATGCACAATCATTTGAGGCTTTGCACCCTTGTTTACCCACTTTTCATTACAAACGTGTGAGTAATAGCCAAACCTCATTTTAGCTACCTGGAATAGATTGTAGGATATTGTTAAGCAACAGTTTATTACAAACCTTTCATAAAAGAAGTTCCCACAGTTTGAATGCATGAAAATCTAGTTATGTCTGAGTGTTTGGTTTATGTGCACACTCTTAGTAATATTATTGATCTAACAAATTGTTGTTCATTTCCTGATAACCATAGGCACACTTTAATACCGAGAGCAACATATGAAGCTAAAGATAGTTACTGAAAAAATATAACTGTGACAAATCATTATCTGGACTAATCACTAAAATAGTATCTAAGGGTCCGATCCGCAGAACTAACTTAAGACAAAATCCTAAACTTACTACTTTTGGTATTCACAGAAGGCATTTAGTAGTAGTAAAGTTAGGACAGATTTAAGACAGACTTAAGTTAGGATTTTGTCTCAAGTTTGTCTTAAGTCTGTCTTAAGTCTGTCTTAAGTATGTCTTAAGTTTGTCTTACGTTTGTCTTAAGTCTGTCTTAAGTCTGTCTTAAGCCTGTCTTAAGTTTGTCTTAAGTCAAACTTAAGACAAAATCCTAACTTTACTACTACTAAATGCCTTCTGTGAATACCAAAAGTAGTACATTTAGGATTTTGTCTTAGGTTAGTTCTGTGAATCGGCCCCTATAATTTTAAACAGGATGATCTATGTTTTAGGATAAGACTTAGTAATCAGTACACTGCGGGTGAATTCCTCAATCGGTGCAGTTTGTATTTCTCTTCCCAATTTCCCTTTCTCCCCAGTGCTACCAAGTGCTCATGATATTGAAGGATCACTGAAAGAATATCGACTACCAAAATATCGACTACCCAAAATATCGAGGAAAAAATATCTACAGCAAAAATATCGAGTTTGTATGTACAAACAGGTAAGTACAAAAATATCGAGTACAAAATATCGTTTACAAAAATATAGTTGTAAAAAATATTGTATTTACTAAAAACAGTGTTAAATTAAATTAATATTAATAATTAATTACTAAAATATACTTAAAATTACTTAAATTAACTTATAATAATTAAATAATTAATGAAAGTTAAATAAATATTTTTTTATTTCATATTTATTAAACATATATATATAGTAATAAAATATAATAAAATAATACCCAATAACTGAAAACTGACCCTGAACCCTAAAAATACCCCTTTACCCAAAAACTGAAAACTGACCCTGAACCCTAAAAATACCCCTTTACCCAAAAACTGAAAACTGACCCTGAACCCTAAAAATACCCCTTTACCCAAAAACTGAAAACTGACCCTGAACCCTAAAACTACCCCTTTACCCAAAAACTGAAAACTGACCCTAAACCCTAAAAATACCCTTTTACCCAAAAACTGAAAACTGACCCTGAACCCTTAAAATACCCCTTTACCCAAAAACCCAAAACTGACCCTGAACCCTAAAAATACCCCTTTACCCAAAAACCCAAAACTGACCCTGAACCCTAAAAATAAAAACGATATTACTTCACTTACCTTAAAAACGATATTACTTCACTTACCTTAAAAACGATATTTTGGCTGTCGATATTCTGTCCTGTCGATATTTTCTCCAAACGATATTTTGGAGTCGATATTATGTCCAAACGATATTTTGGAGTCGATATTATGTCTGTGTACCGATATTGAAAGCTAAGATGGCAAGGTCAGTGAGACGGAAAAGCTTCTGAAATTCCTGTGGACCCGGTGATTTGTGACATGCCCCTCATTCCTTTTGTGTACCATATGCTTCCTTAACTGGTTCCCCTCCATGCAAATCTGCTGAGCAGCACTGGATAAAGAACTCTTTGTTTTGTTGTTAAATATGCTTTGGGCAGTAGTCAAAACAATAAACTGTCTTCTGGTTACGATGGCAGCAGGTTTGGAGAACCCCTGAGAAGCTCTAGTACTTGAACCTGGAAGGACCCACTACACTGCTCGCTGAGGGGGGGACTGGCTAGTGGCACATTTTGATACACTGTCTGAATTGGCCACTTTGATCTGATGACTCTCCTCTGAACGCCTCGGTCTTGGAATGCTTCCAACATTGCACCCTTGGCCGTGAAATTACGTCCTGTAAGCAAGAGCTTATGTCTTAGGACTCATAGGTCCATATTATCAAGAAAGGGCGATACATTATCGCTGCCTTTATCGGCAGGAAACTACAGCTAAAGCGGCGATAATGGGCTTGATAATATGTCCTTGTGAATTCCCATATATGTATTTTATTTACACAACGCCCATAGCCCCTCTGTCACATGTATTTAGTTTGTTTTATAGCACCTCTCATAGGAACAGAAGGAGCTACTCAGATTGTTGAGATTCACGTCAAATCTGAGGAGGAAGAAGATCAGATAGGGAGAGAGCAGGAGATCGACACACCTCCACATACTCCTGAAATTGAAAAGGGTCAGACAGGAACTGGTCTAATAGTTCAAGCAGAAGAAAATCAAGGGATCGAAGTGCTTGAACAGGACCAGATAGAATTAGAAGAACGTGTTCAGGAAGCAGAAATTGAAACGCCTAAAAGTCAAATCCAGTATACACCTGAACAAGGCCAGCTTAGCGACCAGGCAGAAGAAACTGAAGTAAGACCTGGAACTAGTCAGACAGGAAGGAAAGAAGCAGAAGCAGAAGTGCCACAAACAAACGAAAATAAAAGAGCGTTAGAAGAAAGCCAAACCACAGTACCAGCTAAAAGACTCAAGAAAAAGAAAAATATCGAACCCAGATATATTAAGAGATTGAGACTGAGACTAAAAACAGTAGAAGAAAAACTTGAGGAAAGAAGGAAAAGTTCTCGTATAGCAGAGCAAGCTGGAGATATCTCTAAAAGAAGAAGTGATCGAATAAAAAGACTGAACGAAAAATATCAGGATCCTGAATGGACTTATTTGATATTGGAGGAATTTGAGGATCTTGATATAACTGACGAAAGTGACAAAGAACAGACAGCTGATCAGTCTGCCGAAGAAGACGAACCAACCTGAAATTGCTCAGCGTAAGCTACCTGTGCAAAGTTACAAAGAGGGGTTGGCAAACTTCTGTTAAGCAGAAATGTCTGATTCAAATGTGAATGGAAGACCTAGACGTAATTGTTGTAAAACATGTTGTAAAGTATGTATATGTAGTATAGCCATAGTATTAATAATATGGATAGGACTAACAGTTTTTATTCCTTATATGGTGAGCAAAAATACTAATATTGACCCTACACAGACTGTTACAAAAGATACTGAAGAACTGACAACACGAAGTGTAGAAAGACAAGAGAAAACACTTAGCCTCAGACAAACAAAACCGGACTTAGAAGCACCAGATGAGGAAGGACTACATTATCACGGAATAAAGAACCAGACTCATCTAAATGTATTCGCTAACCTGTTAGTACATTACGTAGAAACTATGGAGATAGAAGACTGCTATGTCTGCATGAAGCTACCTACTTCTGTAGCTGAAGGCGTGACTTATCATCATCTGCCCTTGACTTATGGAATTTCTTGTAGTATTTTAGCTAGCTTATTCTACAAAAGAGGACCGTTACAGTACTATTACTCGAATTCAGACGTGATATTTTCTGAACTTCCTATACGTGGAAATCTGAATCCTGTACATACCAAAAGTGACGTGACACGTTATATGGGAGAATACTTTCTACCTATAGGTACTATAGACTTAAATGAAGCACAGAGAGATAACTTGACCTGTTCATTACATGAACAAGAGAAAATGTTTCTAAACATGGCAGAGAAAAGAAGGGAGAGTTTCCAAAGAAAGGCAAATGATAAAAGACAGAAAACTCCTAAATGGGCTGAAAACATGGAAAGCATCTCAAATGGTGGGAGTGGTCCTGCTTTGTTGCTGGATTTCGAGAGAAAGGGGAAACTCTGTCTTCACCGTGAAAAGACTAGGTATTATAATAACATTTTCATTGGTTGGTTCCAGTCAATGTGAGCACAATTACAAGGTAATTGGAGGTTGGGGTTTCAAAAATGGGTCAGAACCTGTGTTTCCCGGAAATTATTATATATGTGGAAACAAGGCTTATTTCAAATTGCCGGATCACTGGTATGGAAGCTGCTATTTTGGCATTGTCTTCCCGAAAATATACCATGTGAATGAAATTGCTGGAAGCAATGAAAACACTAATGGCTTAGTGCATAGTAGAAGAGAAAGTGTAGGTGAAATAATGGGTAGTATTTTTAGTGCACTGATACCTGGAGTGGGAGTGGTTCTGAACACACACAGAATTTGCAAATTGTCAACAATAGTGGATCTGTTGTCTACTGACACAGCTCATGGATTTCTGTTTGTCAATACCGAAATGGTTGCGATCAGAGCTATGGTTTTACAGAACAGACTTGCTCTTGACACCTTATTGGCAAAAGAGGGCGTAGTCTGCCGGATGTTGAAAGCGCAGCATTGTTGCACTTACATACCAGAGAAAAGTGTGCAAATCAAAGGGTATGTAAGAAACATTACCAATTTGGAAAAGGAACTCAAACCACTGGAGGTTGATAGTGCCTGGAAGAGACTTACTGATGTCTCTCCTCTGTAGGTCATTGGTTTTCTAATTTAGGTAAAAATTTCTTGTTTAAGGTACTGATGCCAATTAGAGTAATAGGTTTCATCATATTCCTTATATTCGTCTGTTGCAAATGTCGCAAACACCAAAAGAAGTACACTGTGAATAAGAGAGGTGTGAAAAGGAGTGTGGATGAACTTGAATTGGAGGAACTGAATAATCAGATTTACAAAAGGGTGAAAAATTCTCACCCTAACAAAGACGTTAAGGAGAAATTGAATCGAATGTTGGAAGAGATTGAAATGCACAAAGTGTAAAAAAGTTGGCATCTGATTCCATTTAGTTTGTGATGATAGTAAATATCATCAAAGAGGGGATTGATGGAGCAAGATTCCGCATATTACGCGACTTGCTCAGATTCAAGAACCTCGAATAATTTATAACCATGTAATTCAACCTGTTCGTCTTACTAATTTCCCTTTATTCTGACATATTGGGGTGTCCTAGCGATGCTTGCATATGTGTTTACTAACTCAATAACGTCTGTATCTAAAATGGCTGCTGCTTGGCGGGTTTCTATCTGCGCATGCGTTAGTCATACTCACGTGACGTGACGCATTTGCAGTTCTGGTGGGAAAACTTTGGGCGTGCGCACTTGCTTTTAAAATGGCTGTCTGTGTCTTCACATGGTGAAGCTTGCACTGATGCTTTCGTGTCATTGTCTGTTTGCACTAATCATTCAAGCAATAGTATATTTTAAGTAAAGGGGTATAGAGTAGCTGTTCATGGTATACAGTGAATTCATTTATTTCTGTGTTTTTAATTTGTTTTCGCTTACTTTTCATGTACCGCGATAATGGGGGTCGGAGGGATACTTGAGCCATCTTGCAAGTCTCTACTGCGCATGTCACCCTGGCAGAGAGAGGGCAACCTTGAACAGTGGAACTCAGCCAGCTGGCAGCCACAGTCAAGATGCTCCTGAGAACGTGACCTGCGACCCAGCAGGATGGAGCTAAGCTGTACCGCAATTGCTACAAATGTATATCTTTCTATTGTATTCTGTAGAATAGGTCATGGGAACCCTAAATTTGCTAGGCGGTCCCAGAATATGTAAAACTGGGCTTGTAGAAGTTTGTTCTGATTGGTGTGTTAACCTATCCTACTTGGGGGGTGGTACACTGACCCAAAAACAGTATAACTAGCCTAGGTTCAGCT
Source organism: Lissotriton helveticus (assembly GCF_964261635.1). Taxonomy (NCBI): domain Eukaryota; kingdom Metazoa; phylum Chordata; class Amphibia; order Caudata; family Salamandridae; genus Lissotriton; species Lissotriton helveticus. The sequence continues at coordinate 250,483,950 of NC_136067.1, read as the reverse complement.
AGAGAAATTGTCCGACTTTTCCGAATAGCTGACCTGTCACTGACCCAACGCACTCAATAGGTGACTGAATACAGAGCGCTGCGGAGCACTCTGTCCGAAATATACCATAGACTCAAGAGGTTTTACTGAACCTTAAGTGCTGGCAGAGCACTTTGCTGGGAAATTCGCTAACCCAATCGGGGTTCTGGCCGATAGCTGCAGAGAGGGTGGAGCGCAGGCGTTGCTTCCAAACTGCGGGTGCTGGTCGTTCCTTGGTGGTCCTGTCCTGATCCTAATCTGGGTTTCCTGTCCTGTCCTGGGGTGTCCATTCTGCACCTGCTGTCCCATTGATGACTGTCCTTCCTTGGGGTTTTTCCTGTCCTTGACTGATCCGTGGCCGGGGTTGGTCTTCACACCATTCCAGGTAAATATATAGTGCTGAAACTCTATACTGCACTTCTATTTTCTGTCTTTTGCTTTAATAAAGACACACCTTTGCGCATAAGTGTTTTTCCATGCTTTCGCAAAGCTACTGAATGAAAGCTCATACGTTATTGCTGTTTTCTAGCATGTTCCTATGTTACCCTTCCTTTTAGCACAATTCTTCATACCGTTTATGAAAATATAGATGTGGTTTATAATTTTTCTCCTCCCGAACTGATTGAAGTAAGGTTTCTAGAACTATAGCGTGTTCCAATTTTTACCCTTCCCATAGATGTATAGGATTCTTCCCAAACTCTTTTTCAGCTTTAAAGTATTTCCCAGTAGTGAAATTTTAGTTTGTGTCTAAGATTGCCCCATCTATAGTCATTAATCTTACATTTCAGCTCTGCAAGTTTTGATTAGCATGTTCCCTGTTCTTACCTTCCTTTAGACTCATAAATGGTTGCCCTGATATACTTTCTCTATGGTTATGTGCTATTCGTTATTTTGATTATTGATTGCCTTTTAGTTGTAAACTGTATGCTTTCCGAATCTGAATTCTAGATAAAACTTTAAAACTTCCTAGTAGTCTGTGGTCATTTTATGAAAGTATAAGAATATATGTTGGTATTTTGTTTTTCTGCCTTTCTTTCACAGCTAGCTCCCTGATCCATTGTGGTCATAGGTACCCGTAAAGGTGGATTGGTAAGTCGGGTACACTAGAAATAAATCGGAAAGGAACCAGGGTTACTGGTAGTAGAGTGTAAGGTCACCCGATTAATGTATATGATATAAATTGGAAATATATGGGCCTGGTACGTGTATGGTGAAATTATTGGCCGGGTGACCTGCGATCTCTATCAGTAGTTCTTAAGTTCGGTGGGGTCTGCTGTAGGTTTCTTCAGGAGGGCACTGAGTTCGGCATGTTTCCAGCTTTCCGGGAAGGTGGCGGAGTTGAGGGAGCAGTTGATGACATCGCGGAGATGGGGTGCGATAATGGAGTCTGCTTTGTTGAAAATGTGGTGGGGACATGGGTCGGTTGGCGATCCTGAGTGGATGGAGTTCATCAAGCGGGTGGTGTCTTCAGTGGTGATTGGGTTCCAGGCGCAAAGGTTGTTGGTGGGGGTTTTTTGTTCGGAGGTGGGTGGGGTGGGCTGGTCGCCGAAGCTGTTATGTATGTCAGCGATTTTGTTGTGGAAGAACGAGGCTAGAGAGTCGCAGAGGTCTTGAGAGGGAGTGATGTCGGTGCCGGCGGTGGGGTTGGTAAACTCTCTGACGATGTTGAATAGTTCTTTGCTGTTGTGGGCGTTGTTGTCGAGTCGATCCTTGAATGCTGATTTCTTGGTTGATCTGATCAGTTGGTGGTGTTTGCGGGTGGCGTTCTTGAGAGTGGTCATGTTGTCTGTGGTTGGATTTTTTCGCCATGTTTTCTCGAGCATGCGACAGATCTTCTTGGATTTCTTAAGGTCATCATTGAACCAGGGGGCTTTTTTACTACCTTGTTTGATTTGATGGTTTTTCAAGGGAGTTAATTCAACAGCGCTGTGGGTGATCCATTGTGTGAGGTTGATGGCTGCTTGATTTGGGTCCAGTGATTTGTCAGGAGGGTTTTGGTGAAGCGATGTGAAGAGCTGGTGGATGGTAATTTTGTTCCAGTTTCTGCGGGGCATTGGTTGTGGGTGGTTGTGGGTCGTGGTCTTTTTTTAGTTGAAGTGAACGCAGCTGTGGTCCGTCCAATGGAGTCCTGTGGCGTGGTTGAAGGAGATGTGTTTGCTGGAGGTGAAGATTGGGTCGAGCGTGTGCCCGGCATAGTGGGTGGGTGTGTCAACAAGTTGTTTGAGTCCGAGATTGGCGAGGTTGTCCAGAAGGGTGGTGGTGTTGCTGTTGTTGTTCTTTTCCAATTGGAAGTTGAGGTCTCCCAGTAGAATGTATTCCTTGGAAGGAAGGGCGTGTGGGCTGATGAAGTCAGTGATATCTTCGCTGAATTGTGTGCGTGGTCCTGGTGGCCTGTAGATGAGGGTGCCTCTGAGTGTGGTCTTGGGGTCAATGTGAATCTGGAAGTAAAGGTGTTCGGCAGCTGCGAGGGTGTCGTCAGAACTGGTCGTGATTCAGATGGTGTTCTTATGGACGATGGCAATGCCTCCACCTGTTTGGTTGATGCGGTCCTTTCGGATGATCTTGTAGCCGTCCGGGATGGCTATGGCGATGTCGGGCGCTGATGAGGCGTTCATCCAGGTTTCTGTAAGAAATGCGACGTCGGGTGATGTGGTGTCTAGTAGGTTCCATAGTTCAGTTGCGTGTTTGTGAACTGAGCGGGTATTGAGTAGGATACACTTCAGGTGGTTAGTTACAGAGCTCTGTTTGGAGTTTGTGGATTTGGTGTGGGTTCTGATGCAGTCGTACTTGCAGGAGTGGCAGGTGAAGGGTCCATGGGAGTGTCCTGGGGCGGCTTGGTAGCAGTCTGGCATACGGCCGGGGTTGAGTGCTGAGAGGTTTGCGGCGTCGTACGTAATGCGGGAGGAGTGGATTTTGCGGGGGCCAGGGGGTTTGGCGCTGGGCGCGTCCGCTGCGCGTTAACGCTGCGCGTAGGCTGTTCTGCCATAAGTGGATAGGGGAGGGGGGCGGAGCGAGGGAGCAGCAGCTGGGAGGCGGGAGCGGGGTGGAGAGCCGGGCTGGGAGGCACAACAAACAAACAACAAAATGGCAGCAAGCCAAAAGCGAAACAGGATTGGGGCACAACCTTAATAAACGCTATGAAATGGGCAGTGGCACCGGCACAATCAGGCACCAATAGTATAAGCAGGCAAAACGAGCAATACACAATGGAATAGTAAGTAAAGAACAGTCTAGTAGTATAGCGCTACGATATCAGTATAATCAGGCACCAATAATTATAGTAAGCAGTGCGAGCAATGCGCAATAGCTCTAAATGGCAATGAGCAGTCTGGCAGTATGGCGCTACGATACCAAATTATTCAGCAGGGAGCAGCGTGGGCAGCGACCGCTTCTGAGGAACTCAGGACGGTCACAGCGCTAGATCGAGCGGGTAGAGCCTAAACTTTCAGTGGGAGGGAGGAGTAGCTGAGAGGCGGGAGCGGGGTGGAGAGCTGGGCTGGGAGGCACAACAAACAAACAACAAAATGGCAGCAAGCCAAAAGCGAAACAGGATTGGGGCACAACCTTAATAAACGCTATGAAATGGGCAGTGGCACCGGCACAATCAGGCACCAATAGTATAAGCAGGCAAAACGAGCAATACACAATGGAATAATAAGTAAAGAACAGTCTAGCAGTATAGCGCTACGATATCAGTATTATCAGGCACAAATAATTATAGTAAGCAGTGCGAGCAATGCGCAATAGCTCTAAATGGCAATGAGCAGTCTGGCAGTATAGCGCTACGATACCAAATTATTCAGCAGGGAGCAGCGTGGGGAGCGACCGCTTCTGAGGAACTCAGGACGGTCACCAGAGATTCAAACATTCTGGGTTGAGATTCAGAGTACACCACAGACCATCACCAACATCCATTTCCCATTGACTCCACTGATAATGCTTATGGGAAACCCTGGTGCCCATAGGATCTCTGCTACGACAACCCCGCAGGGCCGTCTCATTTCCCATCTGCTCTTCGTGGCACGCTTGTGCGTTGCGCAGGTGTGGAAGCAGCCACTACCTCCTTTGTTGAACCTTTGGTGGGGGAAGGTTTGGTCCATATAAGCAATGGAGAAACTGACCACTACCCTTTGAGACAGGGTGGCCAAATTTGATGCTACATGCCATCACCTCACTACCCATATCAAGCGCTTACAGAGGGCAGATGTATGCTTATGACAATGTCTAAAACTTTGCACGCCTCGGACATTCATATTATCTCCACATCCGCTTCCAGGGATTGCTCCATTAAAATGTTATTTTCATGTAATTGCTGCGTTGGGGTGAAATGCTGTTCTTGATTTTTCCAACACCTATAGATGTATTTAATTGGCAATCCTGTCATTTTGAGTGAGGCTTTCTATTCATTGTGAAATTGCATGATGTCATGTTTATTTGCTTCTTTGAAACTGCAAAATAAAATTGGTAAAAAAAATTAAAAAAAGTCCAAGGAGTATTTACAGATCAGCGGTTATAGACTCCCAAAGAAATACCAACTGTTAGACCTGGGTCTTCCCCCAACTTTTCGCATGCTTGCCTCAACTTTATGCTGATTATTTTTGTTGGCCTTACGACTCTGAGCACTTCCCACTGCTAGCCAGTGCTAAAGTGCATGCGCTCATTCAGTTCAGTTCAAAAAGCATTATTTCAGCAATACATGCCATAATAGCAACATAAATACATAAAAGGTCACACAAACATTAAACATAAAACCATAATAAACCCAATTTACATATGATATTTACACTGAAATTTAGTCACCATAGCCATGTTAAAACGCATAAGATTGAAACTCATTAAATTAGCAAGTTCAAAGAGCTAAATGTGCACCTTTAATCTTATAAGTCACATCCATTCCCAAAACTTGGCAACAAAGGGGCATATTATCAAGAATGGCGTTAAAATTATCAACGGTTTAGCAGCAGAACACTGCTGCTAAAGCGGGGATAATTAGCTTGATAATATGCCTTGGAGAATTCCAATAGAAGCCCATGTTCACACCAGAAAATGGACTTCTCTGCTGCTAAACCGGCGATAATTTTTAACTCCGTTCTTGATAATATGCCCTCAAGTTTGCACATTGAGAGGACGGCTCTGAGCGCCGTATTCTCAATGCTACACTACTGCTTCTGGTGCCCAGATTCTTACATGTAGGCTTCAGCCATGTTTTCCATGGGCCAAGGCAAACAAGACATGGCAGAGTTTTTCAATGTTATCTGTAGAAGTAGGAAATTTGATATCTGCGTTGGGAGAGCAATTACATGTAAAAGATTTTATTGGGAGGGTTCCTATTTGAAATTAAAAGTATAGTCTTCTATCGAGAGGCTTGGATATAATGTCCCAATAAGGTTCATGGAGGGGGGTGGATTTCAAGTAAAAACATCTCCCTGTCAATGTAGTATTCTCAGCTGCTCTGAGATCATCTGTCATGATCATGTGCCAATGCAGATCCTTAATTTTGTCTTTCAAGGGGAACTGTACCTAGCTGAGTTCTTGTGTGTTTTGCTGTTCACCCTATGTGGGAAGGGTATGCCCAGACATGGTTCCCGTGCTCACTACGCCACTGGAGTCAAGCTATCCTGGCTGAAGACGGCTGATAGCCAGAAACCGGTCCTAGGATGCTTGATTCTGATCCAGGTAAGACATGGCTTGGCAGTTTGGGCTGGACTGTTCCCATGAGGCACAGGGTCAGACTAATTTGCATATGGCCATGTCTGAACTGGGGTGGCTTGGTGAGCAAAATAACGATGGATTAAACCCAGATCTGTGACTGGGGGTGAATGTTTTGCCATTGTGCAACATTCCGTCCATCATCTTGTGTGTTTTGCTGTTCTCCCATAAAGTCCTCATTCCCATCTTGGTCAGTGTTCTTTTGACATTATAGAGCCAGTCAACCTTCTGTGAGCGATCTGCCTCCATAGCATCCCTAAGGCCTTCAGCATAGTTGACCAACTCGAAGGTAGACCACATTCTACACCAGTATATGAGTGGAAGGGTCTTGCTGTATCTACTAGAGATTTTCAGCCTAGGTCATAAAGCAGCGGTTTAAGACGGTTACTTTGTGGTAAACGTGCTATATTTTGCAGAAACGTGCTCTCTGCTACAATACGTTGGGCTAAATTAGTAAAGCCCCAAAGTTTGAAATGATAGAGGGCTGAATCCACTACTATGGGTTCATAAATCTGTAGAATTGGACTAATTGGTTTAGTAAATGAGCTATTGAATTATTTTATCAATGCGCCCGCAATTTGGCGGTGTGTCAGGGCCATTATTTCGATTTTGGGTTTCCAAGACAGATTCTTGGCCAGAGTACCTCTTAAATATCTAACAACATCATGTTGTTCATAATGACACCAAGAGACTTATGTTGGTTAAAAGCCATTAATTTCATTTTGGCAGAATTAATAACTAAACCTCAAATACTGTAACCTCAAAACAGTGAAGTGCGCATTGCAACACAAAAGGGTTTTTTGACATTATAAGTGTATTATTCACAGACATTAAGATGGGAATCTTTGTACCCGCTAAAGTCAGGGAATATGTTGGGCAGGTAGCCAAAAATTGGGATATGCCATTCAAAAATAAGGAGAATAGTGTTGAGCCAATACACAACTTTGGTGAACCCCCTTCCCTATCAGAAATTGATCGGTGGTGTCACCCTGAGCACCCCAACAGACTTGGACAAAATGTCCCTCATGAAACTGAAAGATTAAGGAAAGTAGGTCTGTGAGCATTACCAGGTAGGGTAGTACCACCATAGTTTTCTGCATGAGACTAAATTAAATACTAACTTAAAATCAACATAGGCAGCATGCATACTCTTCTGTGTGATCAGCAGCGTCTGCCATTAGAGTATCAAGAAACAAAATATTAGGTCAATGTGATACTGATACACGCTTGAAAGCCTGCCTGTAGGGGAGAAAGGATGTCATTTGCAGAAATACATTCCTGTACCTTAGCTAGTGTTAGGAGAGCTACAACCTTTTGTATTGAATTTATTAAGCTTATTGTCCTATAATTACCTGGTAGAGGTCTATCACCTTTTTTGAAAATGGGTATCAGCTCGGCGCCCTGTCAGGAATCCGGCCTGGTGGCACCACTGGCTATTACATTGGCTAGCAGTAACACAAAGCTTGACCAGGTATCTCTATCATGCAAAAAAGGGTCAGCCGGTGTACTATCCTGGCCAGGAGCTCTACTCCTGTGACTGCATCTAAGGCTGCTTTTACATCTGCTAATTCAAGAGAGTCAATTCTACTGAAAATGGGGGGATTACAGGCATCTGATCATATAGGTCATCTTCCTCTGCCTATTGATTGGCAAAATAATCTAGCCATATGTCAGGAGCTATATAGTTTTGCAGGGCCAAAGGTTGCCTTCCTCTTCCCCACTTTACTAACTCCCAAGATATCGCAGACTTTTTTTCAGAGCATGCCATCCTGTGGTCCTGCCAACTATTGCAATCCCATTGTCTTTTTGCCCTACCCTGACCTGATATATATATATATATAATCTCCTTGTGATCCAGCGGTTCAACAACAACAAATACTCCACTACCAAATACTCACCTGGGCCCATAAACTCACAATGCGCAAACCACTGTAGTCAAGTTTATAAATCTCGAGTGTTCAAGATTAGTTATTTTAAACTCCTAACTAATCTTTCACTGATCAAAAAGTTCTTTCCTCTGGTCAATGGACCATTAGTTGAACTAGTTTATGGTGAAAATGACATAAAATAATTATAGTTTTATTTCAATCTAAATAACCACAGACTCGGGAAGATTTTTAGTCTTTATCTAAACTAAATGCATGTGAACCATCTCAAATACACAGTGCAGTCACCATCATTCACAGGAGAGAAAATTCAATGTAATCCTCAAACAAATATCCCACAGACTTACTCAATGAACGATGTCTAAGGGAAAGAGAGGATAGAGAGAAAAGAACATTTACAAATGACAAGAATTTTAAAGTTACCAAGGATCTTCTTTCTAACCCAATTAAATTAGGATAGACGGTGCTGCATTCGATTCTTCATCAGCATCTCATAGCAGCTCTCCCAGCAACAGTATCCCAAATTACACTTCTCTCAGCATTCGGTTCTCCCGATCTAACTAACTAGCTAAAGCTATCTCAATTATACCTTTCGTTCTGCGTGTTCCACCCATTAATGTTTCAATATCATAAAAATACTAAATCTGATTGGTGAGGCAAGGGGAGAAAATCATCACACCATGCTTACATATTATTACATTCAGTTAAACCATTGTTCACAAATCCTTCTCCTTAATTTTTATTCATAATTTTATTTCCCACCCGCATTCATGTTTTATTTGCAACACAATTGTATACAGTCCCAATCCAATTCCGCGTCGCTGAACTTTTCACCGTCGGTTCTCCGGCTGAACCACTATGCGACCTTGGCTTTCATTCAAAACACGAGCCATCATTCCGGGTTAACCTCCAATAGTCATGCGCAGTCGTCTTGTAGTAATCTGAGTGACGTCATGTCACACAGATTACTTCAGTTATACATGAGAGGCCCAAATACGCACTAGTGAAGTCAGAAAGACAGATGTTACTTTAAAAAATAAATGGTTTCAGAGTATACCACCCATCTCTACTCTATTCCCCTTTACTTATTAATACTTTCCCGTATTAGCATTAGTAGAATAGCGTGTTTTCATTTCAAGCAAGCAGATGCCATGCACGCCAGTCTTTAAGACTCCATTTTAGTGCCTTCTGCTCATGCGCAAGAATTTCCCACCAAGCGTTAGCTCGTCATACTGCGTAGATGCAGTTGACGCATGCGCAGTACAAATTTCCCCGTTTAGAGTGGGATAAGTCCTTTGTTCATGTTATTATCATTAGTAAATACATAGGCAAGCTTCACTAACCCACGTATTCGTGTGGTGCGCATTTAGTTTTACACAAAACAATTTTACTAACTTGTTAGTAAGTTATAGGAGCGGATTGCTTCCGAGCAAGTCTCTTTTCTAGGAGTCCTTGCTCCATAATTTTCTTTGTGAATACATGCTGAAACTTTAGATTTTATAAGGTGAAGTTACCTTAGATCTAAGGGCAATAATGTTCCAAGATAGCAAAGGCATCTGGGATGTATCTTGAATCTGAGATGGGTTAGGGAGTCGGCTTCAATATTAGATCTTTTGATATGTAGACTCATTGGGGCACCAATAGGAAGAGACTCTGAAAAAGCAAGTAATGGTATTAGATGTTTGGTATCCTTTCCAGAAACCATGGGATTCAAAGCCAAATAGCATTCTTGAGGGAGCATTGATGACAGTCAATAAATCTCTTGAGTTGGAGCCTCCACAGTGACTAGGGGGAATAATGTCTGGGATTCCAGTGGCTCAGATTTAAAATGTATGCTAGTTTCAACCCGGTGTAAAGTACGGGCGTCAAAGGCCCCTAAGTTGTCTACTAGCTCTCTCTGATGGAATGTCAATGCTATGCTATCAAGCTGGGTGCCCTGCTGAGGAAATCTTAGTGCTTTACTTGTCTTTCCTTATGATCGATCGACATCCCCTCTCCTGCCGAATCCAATGGGTACATTTATTTATCGATGTGTCTTCGTCCTCCTTAAGTAAGCTAGGGAATAATTTGGCCTAGGAGCTTCGAATGATTTAAGAAACGAAGGTGTGTTCTGTAGTATACGCATTGATTTATTAGGATTTGAAACTGATTGCTTCTGTGTAGGAGAAAAGTCTGCAGGGAGTAACGCTGGGAGTAGCTTTTGAGGGCCATATTGACTTCTTGTTACCCTGTTATGCTGTTGTCTCAGTATTTCTGACGTATCTGTAAGCGCAAAAGTGACGCATTGCTGGAGTGTGTCACAAAAGTGACGCAACTCCAGCAATGCGTTCTTTCACATGGGGGCCTGCGTCAGTCTTATGCCTACTGTGAGGCAGGCGCAAGATTTTAAAGCAACGGCGTCCTAAAAGTGACGCAGTGAAATCTCATAGATTTCACTGCGTCACTTCTACGACCCTTCCTTGCGTCAATACGCCCCCCTTGCATACAATATACCTGGCGCAGGTATAATGTGGCGCAGGGGTTTACAAAGTGACGCATCTACCTAGATCCGTCACTTTGTAAATATGACTCAACAAGGCGCATTTTTTACACCACTGGTGCGTCACAAAAAGTGACGCACCGGCGGCGTAAAAGTGACGCATGGCCTCATAAATGAGGCCCCTGGTGTTAAGCTCAGGGCAAAGGGCAAAGGGGGATCCAATTTAGCACACAAGGTGCACTCACAGCGGCACAGGGGTGTGCCAGGTGCAGGGGGCTGGATCGGCGTCAGGTATCCTGTTGTTTTCAATATGAGATCTCCGGTTGGAACAAACACTTGAGTTTCGGGCAAGGAGGCTTTCTGGAGGAGACCACCAGTTGGAAAGGTAATTTGGGATGCCAGGGTTTGCCTGGACACTGTCGTTTGGGCCACCCAAGGCCGTGGGTCATTGGGTGCAGGGGTGTCTTGAGGTGTCGGGTTTTCCTTTCCGGCTCCGGTCAGGGGGATCCTTCAGATGAAGGCTGCAGTCAATTTTGGGAGGCTTGAGGTAGGTCAGGGATCATCAGATCCCAAATTAGGATCACTGGGGAGACCTCCTCAAGGTATTGGCCAACTTGAACTCGGGCCGTGGGCATCGGATGCAGACTTGCGGATTTGGCCGGAGCCAGAGTCTGGTTCTTGAGCAAGTCCTCTGCTCACACGAGACAGAGTCTTTGGGGGAAGGAAGGGCAGGTCCTTTGGATTTTGGGGGGCTGCTGGCTGCAGGACATACCAGGATTCCTCTGGAGCAGGTCAAGGTAAAGACAGGCTGTTAAGGCTGGGGCCAAGGCAGTTGGTGCCCTCCTCTTCTTCCTTCAGCACAGCTCTTTGGTCCTTCTTCTCCTCTTCTTGCTTGTCTGAGGGGGCAAGGTTCTGGTTTCCCTAAATTCTGAATTTAGGGACGTTCCAGGGAGGTACAGGTCGGGACCAATGGGTCCCTTCCATGGGGTGGGTACAGCCCCTATTATGCCACTCTCCAGTGGAAGGGGGCCATAAGCCTCACTCTGGTTGGCTGGGTCCCCCATCACAAAGATGGCGGGGACTGCGAGTTGTGCTTTGCCTTGCCTCCCGCACCTTAGGGGTGGGATTGGCAGAGGTGGGCACACCTCTCCTTCCTTTTCCTGTCGATTCTCCCTCCCAAAGTGGGGGTTAGAACCGGTGGGGGCAGTTACTGGAGCAGCAAAAGGGCTGAGTTGGCTCACAAAGTGGTGCAATCACCACCCCCTTTTGTACCGAGTTGGCTGACAAAGGCAGCAAATGTTTGTAGTTTCCACTTCATGGACCCTGCCCATTCTGGGGGAGGGGGCTTGGCACTTCTGCCCAGGATGTGCTTTGTTTCAGGACCCCGAAAGTGGGAGGCTCTTGATCCAGGGGTCCAGAAACATGTCTGGGGGTGGCAGCTGGCAAGCAGCCAGTCAACCAGGACACTAGAGGCAGGTAGTTTTTCAGGGGCATCTCTAAGATGCCCTCTGAGTGCATTTGGCATTAAATCCCACACTGGCATCAGTGTGGGTTTAATGTGCTGAGAAGCTTAATATCAAGCTTCTCAGAATTCAGTAAAGCCATTATGATGCTGTGGAGCTCGTAATGACAAACTCCCAGACCATGTACTCTTTATGGCTTTACCGCACTTACGATGTCTAAGAATGGACTTAGACACTGTAGGTGTACAGGGCTTATGCACCTGAACTCTCACCAGTGGTATAGTGCACCCAGCTAGAGGGTTGTATATGCAGTGGATTGTAGGCATGGCACACAGATAGTTGTGCCATGTCAACTCTTCACTTTTCTATGCACCAAATAACGCAGCATTCAAGGGCAGTGTGTGTGTATCAAGGTACAGGGCCTCTAAAGGTGGCACAATAGGTGCTGAAGTCCTTAGAAGCCTTCCCTGGTCACAGTGCCATTGGTACCCATGTTACCTTTTACGAGGGCCTTGCATGTGGCCATAGAGGTGCCAATTGGAGTTGCAAAGGTACAGTTCTAGGGAGAGAACATATGCTCTGGGTACCTGGTTAGCAGGAACACAGGGCACACTTAGTAAAAGAGGTTCAACATTAGGCAAAAAGTGGGGGGCAACCATGCAAAAAGGAGCACTTTCCTACAGGTGCCAGCTGCTCAAATTGTCTAAGAGTTCATCTCTCTACTGGAGCTTGTTTGCTGACCTCCCCTCGTCATGATCCTTGTCTGTTGTGGTGAGGCCGTGGGCTTTCAACAGACGTGTGTAGTTTTTTTTCTTCCGTGCTGAGCTGCTTGACTGCTGTGGCTATGATCTTGCTTGGTTGAGCAGGTTGATTTCAGAACCACAACATCAGTCTCCCGCGGGATAGAAGTAAAGGCTTGTCAAATTGATGCGTTCACACCATCTTGTTGGCTGCTGGAACCCCTAGTCCTCGAAACTGGCAAGTGGTAGACAGTTAGGCAACTTTAGCTAGTGAGTAGAAATGTTATGTTTTAAAGGTTTTTTTTCTGTTAAGCATCATGTCTACATTCTAAACATTTTTAGAAGGTCTGGATGAGTGATTATGATTAATGACCAGCCCCTGATCTGAATGGATAGTCTGTTTTCACTTTGCATGGACTTTTGGGCTACTATGCTTTTCTTGTGCTGACCATAAATACCTCATCTATAATTGAATCACATAAAAGAAGATATATATCCGATTATGACATCCCTTATACATTGATTAATAAAGCTGACACAAAGATTGCATGAGTAACAACGTGAACTATACACTTACTTATGACCTTTCATATACGTTGGTGCATTAAACTGACACTAAGATTGGAGTAGTGGCAATTGGAATAAAGGCTGTGTGTTTGGTGTGTGTTCTTCAGCCACAATTTTGAGTTACTTGCCAGGGTGAATCTCGAGAGGAGGCATTTATACCCAACCATTGCAGGTAAGATGTTCTATCCTGTGTGTACTTACGCTTTGGTTCCACATGTTTTATCACCATCTTAGGGTCATTTTACGCAAGGGATAAGCATGTCTTATCACTATGCTTGTGGGGTGCACTGTTAATGAGTGTATTCAGTCAAAGTACACTTTTGGCACACATTTGGATCTTGCTGTTATTATGATGTTATGATGGACTGCCATTTTCTTTACAGATGCCAATGAGGAGGATTCCCTTTACTCTTTGCTAACCACTGTTTGTACTAATGTTTTAATTCTTTTCATGTTACTATACTCGTACACTTCACATCAGAATGATTGTTTAGGGTCTGGCCAGGCAACAGTTGTACACTCACCACTCTTTGAACACTCTGCACAGCTCACCCACACCTTGCAATCACATAGAGTATGTCAAAAACATCCAAGAGCTATTCCTATTCTAGGAGTTGTAGCCCACACCACAGCTGACATTGTGGTGTGAGGAAGACCCTTATAATGAAGAATGCCACAGCAGAGCGTATGAGGGTTTTCATCATTTAGGAAGCCCTTTCCTCCTTTTGTATGAGTTGGAACATTGATTGTCAGCAAATCTTTTGATTATTAGACACAGATATTTTGTTGTGTTTGTCACTATTTAATTAGAACCCAAGGCATGTCTGAAGGCAGACTGAAGAGACCAAGACAGTTGAAAGACACCGACCCACAGAATCATTCCTCTTATCACACCACACCCTATTCCCCCACCTAATACCAATCACCGATGCCTGAAACTTACGGTACTTCTTCTGTTCTGGTCCGATAAGGGGATGCAACCCCTTCTCCCTCTCTCGCCTCTCCCTCTGCTCGGAGGTCCTCACTGACTCGCGACCCCCTCCCTTCTCCCACCCAGAACGTCTACCAATTGCGGCTATCGCCTCACTGCGCTAACGGAGGGGAATGATCGATGCACCATTTATGATGTTCATTCAAGTGATCCAAGTGCTACATACTGAGTAGTTCGATTTGTTCAAATGTTCATGTTGATGATATATCTCTATACATTGTTATGCTCCCCCTTCCCTCTCCCTCTCCTCTCCCATCCTCCAAACCCTCCCCCGATTTTCTTCCCCTCCCCCATTGATGTATGGATGTGTCCATCATGTTCAAACTACCATTTGGTATCATGCTGTGCACCTGTCGCACAACTGTGTTTTTCTTTGATATCCAATAAAAAATGACGACACAAAAGACATTTGAAAGAGAGAATTTGGGGCTGAATATGAGTCATATGGAGCTGTAGCCCTGAATGGTCAATCAATCAATCAATCAACCATTTGTAGAGCGCGCTACATACCCGTGAGGGTCTCAAGGCGCTGGGGAAAGGGGGCCTCTACTGATCGAACTGCCAGGTCTTGAGAAGTCTTCTGAAGGTCAGCAGGTCTTGCATCTGTCATAGGCTCAGTGGGAGGGTATTCCAGGTCTTGAGAAGTCTACTGAAGGTCAGCAGGTCTTGGGTCTGTCGTAGGCTCAGTGGGAGGGTATTCCAGGTCTTGGAGGCAAGGTGGGAGAAGGATCTCCCGCCAGCGGTTGGTATACCACTCACCTGATCATGACTGGACTGATGTTCCCGTACCCACCTTTTCTGGGTGATAAAATGATTTGATGCTACAGCTAAATTAGCAGCCAAACCCTGTCTGAGAATGTAATGCTCCCACCTGCAGGGCAACCTTATCCCTTCCTCACCCCCCCCCAGTGTAATATTGTGCTTAATATCACACAGTAATTTCATGTCTGTACAGTTCTTTTCCATTTCAAGGGGCTTTAGTCAATATACCATGGTACTGGTGGATATTTGCACCACACCGGTACCATGCAACTCATATTGGGGCAATAATTTAGATAATGTGCTGCAATGAAAGGCTCTAATGTTATGAAAAGACACATCTGGGTTTTCAACACATCTACCTTTCCAATGCACACAGTATGAGTTATGTTTCTGCTCTTCATTAAGGGAGCTATCATGTGCCAATGTACTAATGCATGCTGTACATTAATTAGACTATGCTGGTGAGATAAGGTCTTAGTTTCCAGAACTCTTCTATCAAAATAATAACAAATAAATGGCATAGGATGAAAACAAAATTAAAAGAATACCAGAAATTAAATCGCAAACCTGATAACCATCCTTTTAGCATAATTCATAAATGTTGGGTAAATAGCAGTGTTTTGTGAAAGCCTGCAGAGAAGCTCAGATGACAGCTCTGAAAGCAGCAAAGGATATTATGGATCTAAGGGGCATATGTAGGTAATTTTCATTTTGCGATTCTCAAATTGCGATTTTTAGGGAATCACAATTAGAGAATAGCAAAACGAAATGTAGGTAGGATTAGCAAATTTTATTGTGAATCTCACTTATTGCTTATTTGCGAATCTCAAATTGCAATTCGCAAATAAGGAATACCTTCTCATTCATTCCTATGGGCTAGAAGGCCCATAGGAATGAGTGGGAAGACATTCTCAATTTGCGATTCTCAATTAAAGAATCGCAAATTGAGAATGCAATTTCAGGGTTGTAAGGGTGTCAATAGGACACCCTTTTGCACCTCTGAAATTGACATGTGTGCACATGTGGATGCCCTAAGGGCATGTATGTGACCCACATGGCACTTTGAAAAATGCCAAAAAGTGCATTTTTCAAAGAAATCGCAAAATACCACCAACCTTAAGTTGGTGGTATTTTGCGATTCCGTAAGCCAAAAGTCGCACAACTTGGGTGCTTCCTACATTGCATTTAAGGAATCGCAATTTGCGATTCCTTAAATGCAATAGCAACATTTTGCGATTCCTTATTTTGCATGTGGGTTTTTGTGTGCTACATAGCACGCTGCCCTAATTGCGATCGCAAATGCTGAAATTCTGCGAATTTCAGCATTTGCGAGCGCAATTAGGCTTCCTACATATGGCCCTAAGAGACTAAGATGGAGGCCAAGGAAAAAAGCACCATAGAAAGGTCACATTTGAAGGCAATGTAATGCATCTGAAAACTGCTTACATAAATACACAAATACCTTCATATGAAGGCCCTAGACCTCTGTTACCTCTGCTGGTCGTCACCTTCTTCTGTGAAACTTGAACATCAGGAGTAGACCTCAATAAAAAAGAAAACACAAATATTCTTAAAATGGAAAATAGTGCCTTACATAGCTCTCTCCTGACTATCATTAACAGACAGATTCTTTAGTTCAACCACAAAACAAAAGTCTTTGGAGTAGAACAGAATGACTGTGTTGGGTTTGCTTGGATTCAGTGCAACACAAGGATAGAAGAAGACAGAAATTAAATTTCTAAAATTGACATTAAAGGAATGTGAGTTTTGGCCAGATAGCAGCATGACTTTCCTTGCCATTGTCTTCTGCCATTCCATGCATGAGTAGTTTTATGACCACTGACCACGGGAAGCAGTTTGTTAGTATTGGATTTGCATGGGTAGACACTTATGAAACAGTAACAGTCTGTTGAATATTAAGAGCATATTTGCTGAACAATCATAACTCCTTGTGATATTGATACCCATGTTTGCAATTTTATTTTTTTCAACAGGGTAAAATCTATGAGCCCCGCTGCTGTTCCCAAAGAGGTTGTTCGCATGCAGAAATTCTAGCATTACTACCGGTGCTCTGCAGCAGCCTGGCCTAAAAGGAGACGCAAGACTCATGGACAAATCACAATACAAAATATTCTTGAACCATAGAGTCTCAACTACCCTACCATTTCTTGGATGTCATTTCCACTTCTTTTAGTAAATCTCATAATGATTCCCACTGTTCATAAGCCATTCTTCAGAGTCAGGGCTTGAGGAGAATTTCACCCCAATCTTCCATGTCTAAGACTCCTAAATGAACAGTGTGGATTCACTGGTCACCGAAGGAAACGTTAGTCAGTTCATGTTGTAGAATTGTTGCTTTGCAACATACCCGTAAACAGTGCATAAAAGGTGACAATGTTATGCTATGTTTTGTTATGTTTTGTTATGTTATGCAGATTTGTTAGTTCACTCTCACCCGGGAGGTTATCCTGTCACTAAGCAGGTGTGAATCTATCCAAAACCTAGGGATATATTTGATTACTCACAAAGCCATGACTTCATATTCTTGTAGAACTCAAGGAATGAGGGTGAGGCTCAGATGTGTAGAGACAAATCATTCCATACTTTAGTAGGGATGCAGCTGAAGGTTTGACCACTGGGTCAGGTTTTCTGAAACCTTGGGATGTGTTCAAGTAGGAGATTGACTGAAGTGAAGGAGTCTAGAGGGTATGTTTAAAGCAGATGTGATTGTTGAGACATAATGGGCCAGAATTATATTTTGCTTTGCAAGTGTGGGTGAGGAGTTTGAATTCTTCTTGTTTGTGTATGAGTAGCCAGTGTAGCTCCATGAGGTGATGTGAGATGTGTGCAAAGCATGGAAGATTAAGAGTGATTTTGGCCACAGAGTTCTGAATGGTCGGCAGCTTCCTGGTGAGTTGTTTGCTGATCCTGGAATAGAAGGTGTTCCAGTGGTCCAGATTGTTGATGAAGGGGGCACGGGTGACAGTTTCCCTGATGTTGGTTGGGAGCCTTCTCAAAATCTTCTTTAGCCTTTTCAGGGTATAGGAGTATACAGCAGTGACTGCATTTGCTTGGACATTCATGTTGAATTTGCGGCCAATGATGATCCTGAGGTTCTAGGTGAGGGTGTGGGGGTGGTTGTCGGTTCTAGATCTGTCAGCCACCGGGTAGAGTCTCAGGTGCCAGCTCCTCCCGGTGTTTAGTTTTAAGGCAGTTTGACGTAATCCAATCATCTATTTTGGTCATGGTAAGCTTGTTCTGGGTGTTTTGCGTGTCTTGTCTGAGAGGGAGTGGATAATTTACGTGCCATTCAAGTAAGAGAGAAAGTTGATGTCATAAGTGCAGGTGATGCTAGGCTCGAGGGGTCATATAAGCATTGAAGATGTTGAAGATGAGGGAGGATCCTTGCAGGTCTCCGCAGATGAGGCCAAAAGCATCTGAGGTGAAGAGTGCCAGGCTGACTGACTGATTCCTGCCTGTCAGGAAGGAGCAGGTACAACGGAGCATCTGACCTTGTATTTTAATGTTGGGAAGGTATAGGATGAGGATGGGGTGGGAGGCCATGTCAAACTCCGCAGACAGTTCCAGGAGGAGGAAGGCTGCTGTGCCTCCTCTGTCCAGGGTCATGCACATGTCATCCGTCATGGTGATGAGGGCAGTTTTGGTACTGCGATTGGGTCTGAATCCAGACTGGGTGGCGCCAAGAAGTTGGTGGTTGTTTAGGTATTCATTGAGGTGCTTGTTGATGATTTCTCTAAAACTTTGGCCAGTAATGGAAGCAGGGAGAAAGGTCTGTAGTTGGTGAGCATCAAGGGTTTTCTTCAGCAAGGGGTGGCTGGTGCATGTGTCCATGCATCTGGGAAGGTTGCTGAATAGTTTCTGTTTGTTCAGGTTGCGTGTGTTGCTGATGGGTAGAAGTGCTATAGAGTCGGTATGGTGGGTTCAAAGGTCTAACAGGGCCCCAGTGTGGGAGGACTTCATGATAATGGCAATTTCTTCCTGGGTGATGTTGAGCCAAGAGGTGTTGCCCCTTTGAATGGGGTTGGGGGTCAATTTGCAAGGTTTGCCCGGTCCAGTTGCAAGTTAAAGTTGTGAATATGGTGGTTATTTTTTTGTTGAAGATTAGGGAGAGGTTGTTGCCGAGGTCCTGTGATACGGTGATTAATATGGAGGCAGCCACTGGTGATTAATCCTCTACAAAAACCATGGCACAAGTTGTTGGGTCTCAAGTGTTGTGGGAACGGGAAGGGTTGGGCGACCCAGGTATGGTACATATGTGCTGCCATGCTCACGATTTCATAATTCTGGCTAACCTTGTACCTGTTCATACTCTAATAAACCCATACTACAAGACCTCATAGACATTTAACAGCCTCTTGAGTGTCCTTGTCAGCAGCTGAGGGCTACACTCTGATGAGGATGATGCATATAAAGTATAACTCAAATTTAGAAGGAGAGACTATTGCTATTGCTCAAGAAAGGGCGATACATTATCGCGGCATTGCCGCTAAAGTGGCGATAATGGGCTTGATAATATGCCCTTGTGAATTCCCATAGCAGCCCAGGCTCTGGTTCTGCTCTGATGAGAGAAGACCATGTCTGCATGCAGCAAAGGAGAAGAGGATCTCAGCAAAGTGGGTACCAAGAGGCACAGAAAGGTGCTTTGGGACAATATCCAGGGCAGCACCAAGCCTGCCGTCCTCTGCCTAATGTGACATGGAGGAGTCAAGTTTTTCCGAAGACTATGCCCACCATAGATGTGGTGTACGCCAGTGTTCCCCAAACTGGGGTCCGCGGACCACCAGGGGTCCGTGACACATTCCCAGGGGGTCCTTAGGCAGCAGTTTTAAAAGCACAGCAAAGTTTCTTTTATAATTAGCAGCTTTAAAGAAACATTAAAAGTGTCAAGATGATGCCACTGATTAATGTACCTGCTGGAGAGAGATGAGAGTTTTGTTCAGTGGCAGCTTTGACTCAACTAATGTAGCACAGAGGGTTAATATGCCTAATGCAAAGAATGTGTAACATGCATTGTAAAAAGCAGTATTTTATGTGCATAGGTCTGTGGGTTACTGCTTTTGTCACAGAGGTTATTTTGTTACTGAGCACTTCATATGTGATATTCATAATCTAGCAGAGGGACCTATAAACTGTCATCAAAGAGCTGCTTGCAAACTGCATGGTTCCAGTTAATAACTTATGTTTTTCCCAGTCATTCATTATCCTAATGCTGCTAAAAAGGTTTATTTTGGTGGAAATACATTTTTTATGTTAAAGTCAGTGCTAACCACTGTTTTATGTTCTGAATCCTGAGTTTGTGCTTTTCCAGACCAAACACATTAAAAATGCCTACCAGTATGAATGGCATGTGAATACTACACCTTGTAGTTCCCTTTACCTTATGTAACATTTTCTATACACTGATTTACATGTATGATTCCTTGTCTCCATATGTGTGTGATGTAATGTGCTCTGACATTCTACAATGGTATGAGAGATGCTATAAAACTAATGGAATACATGTGACAGAGGGGCTATGGAGAGATGAGAGGCGCTGTTGGAAAGTGATAATAAGGGAATCATTGAAGAACCCCAATAAAAATTGTCGCATCCTGGTGCATAGTAAGTTCTTCTTTTACTATTCTTTCAAAGCTAATACAATATGTAATGAAAAATGTGTTGTAGAATGCACCATTGTTTCCTAAATATTTTGAGGGGGAGAGCCTCCCAAAGCCCCCTTGGTAGTGGTCAGGCTGATTCCCCACATTAGGGTGCACTGTGTGGGGACTAGTCTGAAAACCTTTGCCAGGGCTGCTTTGGGTTTCCAGTCTGTTCCTGGCAGGAGCATGAGCCTCGTACTGCAAAATAAAACCAACAATTTAAAAGTTGGTCACGGAGATGCAGCACCAACCTTCCCATTAAGTTTATTCGTTTTTTGCAAATTCCTACACTATAAAATACTATGGGCCAGATGTACGAGCCATTTTTATATGTGCAAATGGGTACACAAACCAGTTTGTGCATGCAAAAACCTATTGGGCTAGGTACATACCCTATTTCGCGAGTTTTTGCGACTCGCTAAATAGGTTTTGCGACTCGCTATTTGGAAGGAGCATTCTCTTCCAAATAGCGAGTCTCAAAACCATGTACAAATGCAAAACACTCGCAAATACCACCTACTTCAAGTAGATGGTAATGCATTCGCAAATGGGAATTCGTTTCCCCTTTGAAAATGCATGCAAAATATTTTTTTAAGGGCAGGCAGTGGTCCCAGGGACCCCTGCCTGCCCTTAAAAAATGAAACGAAAACGTTTCATTTTCTTTTTTTTTTTTAAATGCATGGAAAATGGGCTGCATTTTCTTTTAAACTGCTTTATTTAAAAGCAGTCCCAGACATGGTGGTCTGCTGAGCCCAGCAAGCCACCATCCCTGGGAGGGCTGGCATTCCCAATGGGCTTGCAAACTGTGAGAGGCTCATTATTATTAATGAGCCTCACAATTTGCGACCCCATTGGGAGTCGCAAACAGTGTTAAATACACTGTTGTACATTTCATTTAGCGACTTGCAATTTTCCACTCGCAATGTGTCGCCAATTGTGAGGCGCTAAATGAAATGGTTGTACATCTGGCCCCCAAATCCTTAGTAATTTGAGTATTTGTTTTGTGTGCACATGTGTATTTTTCTTCGAATTACTGTTTTAATATTTGAAATTTAAATCATACAAATTGCTTGGTGGTCCCCGGCTTCCAGTGGTGACTCAATGGAGGAGTCAAAGGTTTGGAACCACTGGTGTATGCCCTTAAGCGCCAAGGTGTACTCGCTATAGATTTGACAGCTAATTACTCTATTACTCCCAAAGAAAAAATAAGAATCTAAAGGAGGAATGCCTCCAAACCAAGAGTTTTCAACCTGGCCCTTGGCTGCTTCCTGAGAAGTAGGGGTGGTCGCTGAGGTGTTTGCTGACTGGGGGTATGGACTGCCACATGGCACCTGGACAATGGCAAAGAGACACAGAGGGGCAGGGACTGAACCAATGCCTGAGCATGCCTTGGTTGCCTGAAACTTCCCTGGCTTTCTTCTGAGTACAAAGCAAAACCAAAGGGGATGATGGACAGAGTGTTGAACATTGCAAGCACTCACCCCCATCAACTGATCTGGGTTTAAACTATCATCATTCTTTAGCTCACTCCGCCACACCAGTTCAGACATGGCCATATGCAAATCAGTCTTGACCCTGTGCCTCATGGTAACAGTCCAGCCCGAACTGCCAAGACATGCCTTCCCTGGACCGGAAACAAGCTTCCTCGGTCCGGTTTCTGGCATTCCAGCCGTCTTCAGCCAGTCTAGCTTGAATCCAGTGGCAGAGTGAGCAAAGGACCCACGTCTGAGCATACCCTGCCAATCAATTGTGTGTCTTTTGCTTTCTTCTGAGTACAGCAGCACAGAATAGGTGCAGTGCAGCCAAAGTAGGAGACTTCAGAGTAACTCAGGGAAAGCCTCTACGCCGGCACCACAGCCAAGCTACAGAAAAGACTCCAACGCATCCAGAACGCCTCCGCCCGACTCATCCTGGACATCCCCCGACGCAGCCACATCTCCGGCCACCTGAGGGACGTGCACTGGCTCCCCGTCAACAAGAGGATCACGTTCAGGCTCCTCACCCACGCACACAAGTCGCTCCACGACCTGGGTCCCAAGTACCTCAACGACCGCCTGACCTTCTACACTCCCACCCGCCAGCTACGATCCACTAGCCTCGCCCTCGCTGCCGTACCACGCATCCGCAGAGCCACCGCCGGAGGAAGATCCTTCTCCTACCTGGCGGCCAAGACATGGAACTCCCTCCCCATCCACCTTCGGCTGACCCAGGACCATCTCGCCTTCAGGAGACAACTCAAGACCTGGCTGTTCGAGCAGTAGCTGACCCCTTCCCCCAAGCGCCTTGAGACCCTTCCGGGTGAGTAGTGCGCTATACAAATGCTATGATTGATTGATTGATTGAGAGTGACTGGTAAAGCACCACTGTGGCTGTGACACCCATCATGACGTGAGGAGGAGGTAGAAGCAGATCAGCTCCAACCAACAACATTAACTTACCACTGTGGACAATATTGCCCCTGTATAGTGAGGGATGTTCAGGATCCCAAAATACTATGGAATGTGTCTTTGGGCAGCAAGGTGGCACGGCAATGGAATGCCTAGGACCCCATTAGCATCATGCGCTAATAAAATGTAACTCAGTGCTGCATCCTAGCCACAGGAACCTCAATTCACTAGGGTGGCATATTTATTGTATTGTTTTTGATGGCAGAGCTTTGCTTCTCTTGGGGGAATCTGGCTTGAATGGTTGAATGTCTTCAATGCTCCACTTAGGTGCTGCCTTTGTCCCAAAATTGCCCTGAACACATCAAGAAAGTATTATTGACAACTGTGTATTGGAAGTATGGTGATGGCTGGCTTTCCTACTCTGTAGTGTCCATCAGACCAGAACAGAGGTCCAATAGAGCTTACATGATACTAGACCAATCTGGGTCCTGCTGTCCCTTAAACACCATGGGCCAGATGTACAATAGAAAATTGCATGCGCAAATGGGTTTGCAACCCGTTTGCACATGCAAAAATCCTGTGGGCCATGCACTAACACCATTTTGCAAGTCACAAATAATTTGCGACTTGCAAAATAGTTTTTTGCGACTTGCTATTAGGAAGGGGCGTTCCTTTCCTAATAGCGACACTACACGCCACGTAAGAATGTTTTGCAACTGCAATTACAGTCCAAAACACTCACAGTGTACCACCCTCTTTAAGAGGGTGGTAAAGCACTTGCAAATGGGACAGGGTCCTCAGGGGATCGCTTCCCCTTTGGGAATGCATGTGCAAACAGTTTTTAAGAGCTGGCACTGATCCATGGGACCACTGCCTGCCCTTAAATAAGAAAACGAAAATTTTGAATTTTTCTTTTTTTAAATGCATTTCATTTTCCTTTGAGGAAAACGGGCTGCAGTTTAAAAAAAAAAAACTGCTTTATTTAAAAGCTGAGCCCAGCAGGCCCCCATCCCTATGAGGGCCAGCCATTCCCAATGGAGTCGCAAATTGCGAGTGCCTCATAAATATTCATGAGAGATCCCTGACATAATATCAAATTCACAAATATAGAATTACCAAAATATCGAAGAAAAAATATAGAATGCAAAAATATCGAATTCCTATCTACAAACAGGTAAGTACAAAACTATTGAATTAAAAATATAGTTTTAAAAAATATAGTTAGTCTTGAAATTGGCGTGCGGGCTGAGTCATAAACAGCAGTCTGAGTTGGACAAGAAGAAAAGATTGTTCAGTGGAGCGCGAGCAACAGCGCATGTTAGTTTTGAAATAAAACACAAAACACGGGTGTTGGACTTGGCCCTTTTCCCTGAAATTTTTCGCTTATCGCTCCCCTAATTCTGGATGTCCCCCATTGTAATAAAGTTGTATAGGCCCTGTGTAGTTGAAATGCCCTGGGTAATGTTAAAATCAATGCTGGGTGCAGGTGCTCTCTACCCCCAACATGGCTGCCACTGACCCCTGTTACTGCAGCGTGGTCTTGTTAAGGCGCATTCTAGCTGCCAGGAGCTGGCTGAGACCCCATACATTGTTGCCATTCCAGCCTGCCTTGCCTGCCCACAGTTAGAGTATGGAAGCTCCTGGCACCTTCTAGAATAGGGGCTGAGCCTAGTTTTGCCGCCTTAGAGGGTGGTCACCTGACCTGGGCCTATAAAAAGAAAGGGAGGGAAACTTTCCAGTCAGTTGTGGCATCACTGACCTGGGGGACCCACGCAGGAGATTTAGGCGGTAGGGCCTAGTCAGGGACTTATGCCACTGGGAGTGACAGGGCTTAGGTGCTGCCTTCCAAGTTGAGTGAGGTACCCTGAGCTAGCCCACTGATCTGGCCCAGCGGGAGGGGAACCCAGGGACCATCTACAGTGACCTGCTGAAGATTCTGGTCAGCAGCCCTCAACTCAACCCCCCTTCAAGAAACAAGAAACTGCTATTTACAAAGGGCGCCAGAACCATCAAGCGCCAAGAAGAAACCTAACTACCACAGGACGACTGGGGATCAACCAGGTACTGGGCTGTGTTACTTCTGTGCCCCTTAATCCTGTCCTGGACCCCCTTTGTTGAGTGGCCACTGTCGTGTGGCCTGTCCTATTTGAACTGCTGACTCAACTGCCTGTACTGCCAGGCGCTCATCCTTCGCAGTGCTAGCATCCTGAACTGAATATTTCCTGAGACTGCTGGGTGTGCCCCCACAACGTGTTTTGCCAAGTGCTTCCCTGAGCTGATTGTGCTGACTGAAGCTCAAGCTCAAAGCGCTGTGTCCCCCTGCAGAAGCGCTGTCATCTCCAGGACTGCGTTGCCCTTAAAATCGCTGTGCCCGAATCGCACTGCCTGACCGACTCACTGCCGCAGCCCGGGGCTCATCGGTGCGCCCTGCGAAGAGCCGCTGCGTCGCTGGGGCGGCTCCTGTGCGCTATACTGGCCAAGCGCTCCTCTGCCTTTGAAGCGCTGTTCCGCACTGCGCCGTGCTGTCCCCTCAAGCGCTCACCTGCTGTGTTCGGCGAAGCGCTGTGTGTGCCCCAGGCAGCCCCCGGAGCCTGAGGGAGGCCACCGCCGTTGCTGACACCGCAGCCCGAGCCGACATCGTTGCCCCCCTCGGCGGCCCTCGGAGCCAGGAGAGGCCCGCCGCACCGAGTCCACAAGTCCACGCTAGGCCCGAGGCCGCGATCTCAGACCCCATGATGGGGGCGCCTCGTCACTGGCCACGCCCCGCCCTTGCTGCAGCGCGATTGGCCCGCTGGGCGGCAGCCCCGCATCCAGGCTCCTGCCAGACCCGACACCAGGAGAAGCCCCGGCTTGGCCTGAGACACGTCGCGGAGGGGGGCCGGGAGGCGTGAGAGCCCCCTCCGATCTTTTACTGGTGCTGGTGCCCCGCAACTGCCCCCATTGCAGCACTGGGCCGAGTGAGGCCTACAGGAGGGCCGGATCCCTTCCCCCCCTCTGCCAAAAGCCATCGCAGGGGCCTCAGAGGGCCGAAGACAAAAGGTAACCCCCAGGGGAGGAGGGCGAAAAGCCGGAGAAGGCCCCGAGTTCGCCCCTCCCCCGGGGAAACTGTTATAGGGCACTGTTGGCCCCTAAGAGCACGGGGGACTGAGCAAGAGCCTGAATTAAGCCCCTACAGACTGGGCTGGAGGAGGAGTCAACCCCCCTAGCTAGGGTGGTGGATCCTGCCCCATGAACTGCTATCGTAACCAAATGCAATGTTGTCGGAGGTTTGCCTGAATTTCTTGCAGGTGCTGTTTAATGAAGTGTTACCTGAATTCTTCTGCCCAATGAAATGGTTACTCTTGGGTAATGGGGATAGTTTAATGGTTACCCCTGCTGAAAGAAAGGTTGACTAAACGCCTATTGGGCTATAATGAAATGGGTGCTCCACTGAATGAGATGTTGCTTGGTCTTCAGGGACCTGATATACGCCTGCATAGTGAAATGTTGTTATATGTTCTTGCCTAATTCAGTGTTCCCAAGGGCCCTTAGCCATCCCAGAAATGTTTATTAAGCAATGCAGAATTCAACTATCTAATGAACTGGGTGTTGTGACAGGCCACATGTATTAATGATATGCTCATGTTATTGTAGGCACTGTTTATTTCCGCCTTCATAAAAAGTTGACCCCTGGATGGGGGATAGTTCCTTACAGGCTAATGCCAGACCCTGATTAGGAAAAAGTTGTTCTTGCCCCAGGAATTGTGGTAATTCGTGCCTGATGAAACGATTATCCCTGATTAAGGAAAGGTTTTACCTATACCTAGGGAAATGTTTTACGGTGGCTTCGTAGAATGTTCTACACCTGCTTAAGGGAAGGTTTGTCCCTGCTTGAGGGGAGCAATTGAAATGTTCCTTACTGCTCAATTATATGGTTACTCCCCTTCAATGTAATGGCTATCCATGATCAAGGACATGCCCATTCCTACTGGAAGTGATTCCTGAAATGCTCATTCCTGAGTAAGGAAAGGTTTACTGTTGCCTAATGAAAGGTTTGGTTTTACCCGATTGAAATGTTTACTCCTACTTAGTGTCACATTCCTTGACAGCTTCCAGTTACCTAAAGCACGGGTTATCACTGAAGTGAAGAAACGCTTATTCCCTGAATGAAATGCTTTCCCGAAAGCCTACAGTCACCTACTGAAATGTTCACTGAGGTGTAAAAAAACGTTATTTCTTTCCTGACAGGATTATTGCAAGGTGCTGCATTGATGATGAATGTTTTCGTTTTACCCCATGAAATGTTCTTGATTAATAGGGGTGCTGCTCTGCTTATTCAGGCAGCAGGTAATGTGTTGGTTTTCACCCTAACGAAATGTTCTTATTCTCACCTGATGAAAAGTATATCTTTACCAAATGAACTGTTTCTTCCTGTCTAGGGACCAATTTAATCCTGCTAGGGGGTTTTATGTAATGTTCACCCTTGCTTGGTGAGAAGTACTTCACCGTGTTTAATCAAGAGTGAAAGGCATTAGCGTGAAGGGAGGAGTTCCTGTTTGTCTTCCAATAAACATTATTTACAGTGTTTGTGGTCTAACGCGTGCACTGAAGTATAAAGAATCTCTGCAAATTAATGAAAGTAAATACAGCAGCATCGCGTGTACTCAAGCGTTAAGGGAAACCTTTCAATTATCTCTTTACAGCATGTCTACTCCAGTGCGTGCAACCAAGCGTTAAGGAACTGTGTAAATGACTGAAAGTAAATAGGGCTCCCAGTAACGTTTATCTAAAGCAAACCTGTGTGTTTATTCAAGAGTTAAGTGATATCGCTACACATTGAAAGGCTTCCAGCAACTCTTAACGTCAGTAACTGTCAAATAAACACAGTTTTCCGCTATTACTTTGTTTACTTTGCACAGCGCTTTCTAGACTGTCATCGTGGCAAGTCTGTTGCTTTCAATTCAACTCTGTCTACAACGTATAAACTCCAGCACGTGCAGTCAGGACGTGACTGTTGTTCATTAGCGCTATCTACAATATGAGTTCTCCGGTGTGTGTACACCCAAGCATCAAACATTCACATTTTATGTTGAAGATAAACACGACGCTCAGTATCGTGTAATTCACAGCGTTTTTTTTAAAAGTGACATTTCTTTGAAAGAAACAAAGTGCAAAGCAAACATCGACGTATTTACCTTGTTTTACTTCATGAGTGTTCAACTTCGTCCAGATTCTTTATAGGATCATTTCCACAAAGGAACTGCTCAGCAACAAGAACTCGTGTATATTTTCTAACCTGCTCATCGCGTCACAGCGCCACCTGCTGGTTCATCATGCCATTTCTTTTCTTCAGCGTTTAACACGCTATTTGTGAGGTGTTGATACTTTATTTTATTTCTTTCCTCTCCTTCCACAGTTATTAACACACCACTTGTATTCCTGTGTTATTCTTTTTGTTTATTTTTAATTAATATTTTCTTTTTTAGGTTCTATTGCTTCATTTCATTTACTACTTTGCTACTGTGTTTTCCAGTTTAACTTTGCTTGGTGTTCTGTTTACATTATGCAATCTGTTACTTCTCCTGCTTTGTTTCTACAGGATCCTGGAGAACCACTTTTACAATGACGTGTTGGTTGAGGCCGTATGAGGCATATATTGGAGACATTGATGGTTTATAATTTAAACCCGAAAGAAAACGTAGACTTTTATATTATTATTTAGGTGTTGAAGGGCAAAATGTTTTTGACCGTTTACCTGTATATTTGGGCCAGCATTTAGGTGATCTTGATGAATATCAACTTGCAATTAAAAAACATACCTTTTATTTTGAGGGAAAAGTCAATTTAGTGGTTCATCGTCACAAATTTTTTACTCGCACCCAAGGTCCTAATGAACCCATTGACACTTGCATTACAGCACTAAAAGTTTTAGCTCGTTATTGTGAGTTTGAACACTTCACTTCACAATCGATTAGAGATCAGTTAGTTTCTAGATGTTTTTTGAAGAAAATTTAACAAAGACTCTTGTAAGAATCCCTCATTGGATGAAGGTATTGATATTACGAAAAGAATTGAAACTTCTGAAAGTGATTCCAAAATTTTGCAAACTCACCCTTCACCGTCTGCCACTCTTGAGGGGGGGTTTCAATAAAGCCTCCTCATACCACTGATAATGTAACTAACAAAACCAGAGGTCCTCTTACCAATTTCAGAAGTTCCAGAAGTACATCTTTTGGTTGTAGTAGAATACAATACTTTAGGCGTGGTTTGAATTCTCATGTATCAAGTTTTAAAAATTGTCCAGCTGCAGCACAAAAGTGCTCGAAGTGCAAGAAAGTTGGTCACTTTGGCAATGTTTGTAGAGGAGGCAAACGTCACCCTGTTAGATTTGTTCAAGACTCTGATGTTGATACTGAGGTTGTAGAAAACAAACTTGAAGAACTATTGTTAGCTGTAGATTGTATTGACATGAACAATGTACATTCTGATAACACAACTTCAGTTCCTTTGGTTCAGATTTTTATTGACAATGTCAACATTTCGCTACTTATAGATTCTGGGGCAAGAATTACCATAATTTCTATTGACAAGTATAAACAAAATTGGGAACATAAAGTGTTATTACCCCCTGATGTTGTCACCACAGCATTTGAAGGTAGCAAAATTGATTTAGCTGGGTATGTTGTGGCAATATTACTATTGAAACTAAAACCATTCATGGTAAGATTTATGTGGCATACAAAGGCATTAATGTTCTGGGTTGGTGGTATCAAGCAGAATTTGAAATGATCATTAAATCCTGGTCACAAACAGCCTGATTCTCTTACCAATTCAGTATCTGATCACACAGCTTGGAAAGAAAGATTTAGAAATGTATTCTCATACAAAATTGGTTTGATTAAATATTTTTGCCACATGATTAAGATTAAAGATGGTGTGCAACCAGTCAAGCATAGACTACGCATGTCCTGCACAGTTTTGGAAATGAACTTTCTGCAATGTTAAATAACATGCAGAAAGATGGTATTATAGAGAAAGAAGATGCTACTCTGTGGCTTTCTCTGATCATTTTGGCCCCCCCAAAAAAATGGCGAACTTCGCTTATGCATTGACTTGCGCTCCTTCAACAATTTGGGTAGAAAATGTTCCTTTACCCTGCATTGAGGACTTTATCACTGCAGTTGGCCAATCCAAGTGGTTTTCCTAACTGGACTTACAAGCGGTGTACCATCAGGTGGAACTGGACGAGTCTTCAAGGAATTTCACAGCTTTCATTACACCTGATGGTACGTTCCAGTTCCGCAGGATGCCATTTGGTTTGGCGTCAGCCGCGTCTGTTTTTCAGAAACGTATGGGCAATATGTTAAGGATATTTCTAACATAGTTTTATTTCAAGATGATATCTTTGTGCACACTGTTTCAAAAGAAGAATACAATGTAGTATTTGAAAATGTACTTACCGTATTACAAGACAATCATGTTACAGTCAGAGAAGATAAATGCATCTTTTCAGTAAATGAGATTAAATATTTAGGACATGTTCTTTCCAAAGACGGAGTCAAATCTAAACCTAGTATTGTGGATGGTATTGTCAATGCACCTCACCCAATTGACAAAGATCAACTTCATTTGTGCATTGGGCTTCATGAATTCTATTCCAAGTTCATAAAGAATTTTGCAAGTCTCACTGAATGTTTCAGAAGTCTTTTAAAGTAAAACTCTGATTTTATATGGACAGCAACTTGTCAAGACCATTTTCAACGCATCAAAGAAAGTATCCTTTCAGCTCCTGCTCTTCAAGGATACATGGAAGGGTGAGATACATTTGTTACTGTGGATGCCAGTTCTTATGGCATGGATGATGTTTTATCACAAATGGAAGGCAACAATGTGCTCACAATTGGTTTTGCTTCAAGACGAATGAAAGACGTTGAATTGAGATGCTGAGTTATTGAGAAAGATTTGCTTGCTTGTGTATGGGGAATTGAGAAATTCAGACCATACTTGTGGGGGAGAAAATTCTGTTTGAGGACTGATCACAAGCAATTAGTTGATATACTCTCTGGCAACAAAATCAAAAAAGCAACAGCTAGGTTAGCTAGGTTATCCACCAAGCTTTTAGAATTCAATTTTACTGTACAATACATAGCTTGAGGAAAGAATATCAAAGCTGATTTTTTTGTCAACACATCCTGTGCATGAGGATGATTCTAATGAATCAGATGAAGATATTGAAGAATGTATCATTACGATCATTGATGAAACCTTAATTTGTAGAATTATGTAAAGCATTAGAAAGTGATTTACTGCTTAAACAAGTTGTAGAATTTGTGGTGAAAGGTTGGCCTAAGGAAAGATTTATTGAACCTGAGTTGCAACCATTTTGTAAAGTCGCAAATGAATTATCTCTTGAAGGCAAACTTTTAGTCAGAGAAGGCAAATTAATTCCTCCATTTTGTTTTCGACAAAGAATTCTAGAAACTGCACATTCAGGTCATTTGGGTATGACTGCCACCAAGCGCAGCATACATAATGATTTTTGATGGCCGTCTGTAGATCGAGATGTGGAAGCACTTGTTAATAATTGCACACAATGTTTATACAGTGACAAACATTTAGTTACAAATTCTCTATCTCCCAAACCCTCAATTTCTCCCAACAGATTATGGCAAAAGGTCGCAGTATGTTTTCTTGGACTATTTCATGTTTTACCTAATTGTATGAAATATGTCATAGTTCTAATTGATCACTTATCCAGGTGGGTGGAGGTCAGAGGTGTTTCCGAGCCAAATACCAAATCTGTAATTTGATTTCTTCAGGATGTATTCAGGAGAAAGGACACACCTGAGGAATTACTTACAGATAATGGAGTTCAGTTTACTTCACAACTCATGCAAGATTTTTTGACAAAGATAGGTATTAAACATTTACTCACTCCTTCGTCGCAGCCGGAGGCCATTCTCTAAAAACACATTTTCCAGGTTAAGTGTCAGGATATGTTCATATTAACTGCATCCCACAGAAGAAGCCCACAAACATGAGTAAAAGAATCAGAGAAAATATCATCTCCATTATACCTTTGCTCATTTACAGAATGATCACCACAAAATAGGCCATCTATCCAACACCTATCCTTCAACTCTCTGTGTGTTTCACATTCTTGAAAATCAACAAAGAGGCCTTTCCAAAAACTTGAGCCCAGATTTAAAAAACACTTTGCATCAGGTTTGTAATACTTTCTGAACACATCTCAGATACAAAGTTTTGTGATGGGATTTACAATCCAATGTAAATCATGGTTTGCGATGGATTGTAACACATAGAGGCGTAGTTAAAAGGGGATTGCCCCATTTTGTACGGCGCTCTGGTCACGCAATGCCCTTCTCCATATTTACAAAACAGCACTAAGGCACTTTGCGTGTCTTAACACCACCTTGTAAATATCATACCCTTTGGTGCAGTTTTCTGTGTCAAAGGAGACTGCAGTGGGTGGACCCAGGCAACACCCATTGCTTTTTGACACAGCCCCAGATTTACATGAAATAGTCAGTCTGAGGCAGTGCCAAAAACGAGCGCCATTGAAAGGGTGGTTTTGCAATAGCGCAACTAGGAAAAACACATTTACCTCTCCTCGTTTTTTACACTTTCTTTGTGTGCTACATTCTGCAACACACATAGAGGGAGCAAATTGCCATCAAAGATTGTTTATGTGCAGGAAGGTGGCCCTTCCAGGACAAAAACAGTCAGACCGCAGTACATGAAAAGTAAGTGAAAACAATTTAGAAATATGGAAAAAATGAATACACTGTATACCATGAATAGCTACTCTATACCCCTTACTTTATACTAACTTATAGCATAAATATTAATGCAAACGAACAGTAGCGCAAAAGCAGCAGGGCAAGCTTCGGCATGTGAGAACACAAAGCGGCCATCTTAATGCTAGTGCGCATGAGCAGACATTTCCCACCAGAACTGCGAGTACGTCACGTCATGTGAGTGTGACCAACGCATGCGCAGACTATATTCCCGCCAAGCAGCGGCCATTTTAATGACAAGCGTTGTTAAGGTTAATACATACATAGGCAAGCGTCTCTAGGACACCCAAAATGTCAGAATAGCGGGGAAATTAGTAAGACAAACATGTTGAGTTAATACATTATTGTTATTCGAGGTACATGGGTACAAGCAAGTCGCGTAACGTGCGAAACCTTGCTCCATCAGAGGCACCCATTCCCCATGGTGCCAGGTTTCCTGTGCTAGCCAGCTTTTTCAGCGCAAGGGAAACAGCAGGAGTGCGCCCTATATTTGTAAATATGGTGCAAGCCTGCGTTCTTTTAAATGACACAGTGCGGTGCAGCTATATTGCTTGCAGCTCTGCTTCATTTCATTGTACATATTCCCCTTAGTAACTCAAAGCTATGCATTGCGCTGCCTTGCGTTAACTGTGTCATGGAGGCGTCCCATGGGCGGTGCATGGGAGTTTTCATCTAAGCTCATATGAGTTTTGATGCAAATCTAAGGCGAGATTCGGATGGATTTGCGCCAAAATCCTGCACCTCCTCTATACCTATGATTCGCCCTCTCAGAATTTGTTCTGTAGTCTACAGAAAAAGTGGGAACCACCCTGAAACATACTATTTGGTCTAGAAGGAAGTCCATTCAGTAGAAAAAGCTACACTTCCCACAATGCAGACACAGTGACACGCGGGTGCTTGTGATGGTACGTGGCGGCCAAAAGTGTGCCTGGGAAGGAAGCGACAGAACAGCGCCACATGTTAGTAGACGTGGTGCTGTACTCATCTCTCTCCCAGCGCAGTGCAGAGCAGTGCAACACTGCAACTTCACTTGTTGGCTGAGTTGTGTAAATTTTATGTAAAACTGGGCTTGGGTGTTTTCTTTGGAAAATCTCACTTTAGGTAAACATAACAGATTTAAAGATAAATGTTAAATGTGTAGTGTAATAGCAAAATGTCTGCTTCCACCTGAAGCTACTCCCAGGTAAAATAATTAATTATACAGTTAATGATAGGTACGGGCATTGGAGCTCAGATAATAATTAGAGGCGAGCATAACTGGTGTAATTCTCTCTAGTTTAATCCCTCCAAATACAGCAAAATGACATGTAATTATGGGCAATTACATGAGAAGCATATTCCAACAATTAGCATCATTTTCTTGGTACAAAATGCACCCTCGCTTCCAATATGGGTCAGTGGATGCATTTTGCCCTTAGAAATTAGCACTAGATGCTACAGGACATAAACAGCTATCCCCAGCTGCTGCTCACTCTTAGGGGCACATGCATCATTGTAAATTGCATTTGCAAATGGTGCGAACCGCTAAATTCGTCCGTTTGCGAATGCAATTTCAATTTTTGGGATGCATCACCAATTTTAAACTTTTTCGCAATTTAAGAAATCGCAAAATTGTGATTTCTTAAATTGCGATTGCATTTAAGGAATCTCAAATTGAGATTCCTTAATTGCAATGCATCAAATTTAAAAATGTTGCGAATTCGCAAATAAGGGGAGCAAATTACCATGAAGTTGACCTTCATGGTAATTTGCGAAAAACTTTGAAAAATGCACTAAAGTGCATTTTTCAAAGTTCCATTTTACACACATACATGCCCTTGGGGCATGTGTGTGTGCAAAATGTTCTTATAGGCAGATTTCAGGGGTGCAACAGGGTGTCCTTTGGACACCCCTGCATCTTTGAAATTGCATTCTCAATTTGCGATTCTCTAATGGAGAATCGCAAATTAAGAATGTCTTCCCATTCATTCCTATGGGCCTTTAGGCCCATAGGAATGGATGGGGAGGTATTCCTTAATTTTTGATTCTCAATTAGAGAATCGCAATTAAGGAATTTTAAGAAATCGCTATTTTTTTAGCAATTTCTTAATGCATTGCAGTTTTCAATTCCTTAATTGCGATTCCTTATTTTTCGCAATTAAGGAATCGCAAAATGCAATATTGATGCATGTGCCCCTTAGATTATTGTTCCTGTGCTTCAGCAGTAGGATGTTTGCAACACATTACTATTGATTACTTTTGCTTGTTTCATTACATCATTTCACAATGTTTGCATCGTGAGAGTAATGCGCAATTCCTTAAATTGTTCAGATTTTTTCCAAGTGCAATAATAACATGCTCAGAAACTTTATTCAAATCTAAAAACACAGCTCCTTCAATACAGAGGGTTTGTGTGCCCAGAGCCAATTCAAGACAGTTCACCAGCTGCACAGTGCTGATCTTAGAGCAACAAACAATGCCCGTCAGTCTAGGACTATCCTGGGCGCCTGACCGCACTGTGCTAATAATGTCCTGTTCACATTGTTTCTACAAACAGTACACGCCGACCAGGAGAGTCCACTCTGCTTATTTGCTTTCATCTGTTATTACTAGGTGCAGATCAGACATTATTGTCCTAGGTGTTGTTGCTAAATGGTTAGTAGTGCCCTCAGCACCACTGGCAGGGGCAGAAGGTTTCTAACAGTGTTTACACAACCTTCTGTTTGGATGCAGTAGCAGGTGATGGCCACTATACAACTTTAAGCAGCTGAGCATGAACAAACCAGCAGAACTAGATTTTCTCACCTAGGAATTTTTTTCAATTTAGAACAACTTATTTACTCCTCACTGTAAGGAGTTGTAAAAATCACTAACCTAATCTGAGCTTAACCCCTTGGTACCTGCCAGACATGCTTAACTCAGAGGTAATGTGTAAAGTATGTCTTTACTAAAACAATAATATAAAATAAAATAAAATATAATAAACAAAATGACAAATAAAATTACAACAAAATCTAATAAGGTGAGGTTTAAACAAAACTAGCACAAAGAAGCACAAGGTGCTAATGGTAGTCAATGGTCGGGTTAAAATGGGGCCTATGCTCAATTTGAAGATTGTGAAAAGGAGCACGTGTCGGATACACTAACCAGGTTCATCCTGGTCAAAGATTTTACTTTCTGACCTTTAGTTATTGAAGTCCCAATTTACCACAGTACTACACTACTAAAGCCCTTTAA
The DNA here is from genome assembly GCF_964261635.1 of Lissotriton helveticus. NCBI lineage: Eukaryota > Metazoa > Chordata > Amphibia > Caudata > Salamandridae > Lissotriton > Lissotriton helveticus. The sequence goes on along the minus strand of NC_136067.1, from coordinate 250,448,275 downwards.
GACCTTAAGGGAGGCACTTAGAAACTCACAGTGTGTCAGGCATGGTCCAAACAGTGGGGACCAGTGGAGGGGGCTCTAGGCAAGATGGCCGCGCTCTAGTACAGCTCTGACGACCAGAGAGACCATCCTACAATTATCTTGCAGTTTCTGCCGGCAATAATTGACGGCATCAGGTTGCTCTTTTTCTCTGTGGCAGCAGAAACACGTAGTTCCAGATGCAGGTACCCAAAGGATGGTGAAGTCTTTGGTGTGTCTGAGACTTCCAACACGAGGCAAGCTGTACTTCAAGCCCTTGGAGAAACTTTTAACAGCAGGATTCAAAGAAAGTTCAGTTCAGTCCTTTCAGTGCCCAGGCAGAAGCAGCAACTGTAGGCCAATCCAGCAAAGCCATAAACAGCAAAGGGGCATTACTCCTCCTTGCAGCTCTTCTTCTTGGCAGGGTCCTTAATCCAAAATTGTTCTTAAGTTCTGGGGTCAGGGCCTCAATATTTATACCTCTTTTCTCTTAGATTTTTGGGCAGGAAGTCTCTTGGGTCAGTAAAAACCAGTTCTGTCCTCCCTGGTACAGCTTCACTACAGGAGGTGGAGACAGCATTGTGCAGAGCAGACACAGCCTATTCAAGTGCTAGTGAAAACTCCTGCCACTACTCTAAATGCAGAAAAGTCTATTCAGCCTGTCTATGAGCCACCCAGTAAAGGCAGGACACACCTCACCCACCGCCCCCCTGGTATCTGTCTAGAGTAAATGCACATCCCAAGCTCCTGTCACTCCAAAACCAGATGGTGAAGACACAAACAGGAAGAGGCACACAGTATGGTTAAACAAGAGAGCACCCACTTTCTAAATGTGGAATTCTCAAACATGGCATTATAAAATAACCTTCACTAAAATTCTGAGTTCAGAGAGCCTGCACTCCACATCCCTAACTGTTCCCAATAGAAAGTTAAACTTGTAAAAATGTTACCAGGCAGCTCCAATGTTAGCCTACAGGAGAAACACCCCAGTACACGTCCCATGGGGGTACCTTGGGCCTACCTAAAGGTTGTCTTACATGTAGTAAGAGGGAAGGTTAGGACCTGGCATGTGGGATTCAAAATCTATAGCTAGTCACAGTACAGAAAAAAAAGGTCAGCTTTCACTGGAAAAATGTGATGTATCCAAGCTGCATTTTTGGCTGTTTCCAACGCGAGAACTAGGCCTACCCACACAAGTGAGGAACCTTTTTTCCCAGGAGACTTTGGGAAATGCCGGGCGCGTTGATGTTTGTGGCTCCCCACAGATTACAGAACTTTCCATCACAGAAATGTGAGGAAAACTTATTGTGTTTTTTTTACAAAGTTTGAGGTTTGCAAGGGATTCTGGGTAACAGAATCTGGTGACAGCAACAAATGTCACCCCATCCAGAATTCCCCTGGGTGTCTAATTTCCCAAAAAGTATAGGTTTGCTAGGTTTACCTAACTGCCGGCTGAGCTAGGGTTCAAAATCCACAGCTAAGCACATTGCAAAAAAAGGTCTGTTTTTACTGGAAAAATGTGATGTATTTATGTTGCGTTTTGGTCAGTTTTCTGTTGAGGGCACAATGCCTACCCACACAAGTGAGGTACCATTTTTATCTCAAGACTTTGAAAAGTGCTGGGTGGGGAGAAGTTTGTGGCTCCCTCGGATTCAAGAACTTTCCATCACAGAAATGTGAGGAAAAATGTGTCTTTGTTTCCAAAGTTTGAGGTTTGCAAAGCATTCTGGGGACCCAGACCTGGTGAGAGCCACACAAGTCACCCCACCCTGGATTCCCCCGGAAAAAGTTGATGTGTCAACGTTGTGTGTTGGGCCATTTTCTGTCGCAGGCAATAGTCCTACCCACACAAGAGAGGTACCATTTTTATTGGGAGACTTAGGGGGAATAGGAATGTCCTAGGGAAACAGAATAGTAGAGCAAGCGTTATTACCAATTGACTTTATTCGCATTTCTGCCTTCCAAATGTAAGACTATTTGTTAAAAACATAAGTCATTTTGAAAAATGCCCTCAAATTCACATGCTTGTATGGGTACCCACAATTTTGGCGTTGTGCAAATAACTACTGCTTTTAAACTCTATATTTTACTCCGATTTTAGAAACATATAGGTTTTCTTGGTACCTTTTTTCACTCTTTATATTTTACCAAATTAATTACCATATACCCGGTACACAATGAAAAACCATATCAAGACGAAGCTCAGTTATTGCCTCTGGGTTCCTCAGGTTCTTGGTGAACCAACAAGTCCTATATATCCTCACAGCCAGAAGGGTCCAGCGGATATAATGGTATTTTGCTTTCAAAAATCAGTTAGAGCGGAAAACATAGGCACAAATGGCAGTTTTTTTCAATTTCACTTCAATATTCTTTTATTTTAAACTGTAAGTTTCCATAAAAAATATCCTTGCAGGATCTACACAAATGACCCCTTTCTAAATTTAGACTTTAGTCTACTTTTCAGAAATGTATAGCTTTCCAGGATCCATTACTGTTTCAAAACCATTTCTCCCACTAACTGGAGGGCAGTTGAAAGCACAAAAAATAGGAAAAATATGCTATGTCCCTGTAAAATGACAAAACTGTGTAGAAAATGTTGGTTTTCCTCAAAAAGGATTTGCTGGTCCTAAAAGCTGTGAAATTTGTGATTTTGACACCACAAACCCTTTGTTGATACCTTTTGCAGGGTAAAAAAACAGACGCTGTCTTCTGCAGCACATTATCCCCATTTTTTTGCCCAAAAATATAAATGTAGCTATATTTTGCCTAATTTCATGGTGCCCTCCTGGTGAATCCACAAACATTGGGTTCCTTTAGAATCCTTAAGATGTTGGAAGAAAAGGAAACACATTTGCCAAGGATACCTTGTGTGGACCTTATGTGGACAAAAAGTTATGGGGGCTCAAGCACGAACTACCCCAGATAGCCAATAAAAGCATGTCATTGGGGGCCTGACAGCGAAGGGGTTAAAACCATCAATTAGCTGCCTAGTAAAAGCAATTCTGAGCCTTATAAAAAATCAGTTGCATGTTGCAAAAGCAGAACCCATTTCTTTTCTTTAAAGTAAATAAAACTAAAACTACTGTTGTTGCTTTGCACTTACGATAAATTTACTTTGAGAACTGTCTCTCTTCATAAGCTTTCTCTGGTGTGTTTTATGGCTAATTAGTTACTGTGTCCATGTGAATAATATACACATTTTGATACAATCTGGATAGTGATCTTGTCTGTTCTTTCTGTCGTCTTCTGTCTCTCTTCACCTCACACTCTTTAGTTCTTTAGCCATCTCTGTTTGATTAGGTGAACACAGCTCACATTTTAAACCCTTTTCTGCTAAACTTAGCGTTTTGTGGCACAGATGACATGTTGTTTGTTTTGAGGCATTAACACTCAATGGGGCATATTCTCAAGGAGTTATAGCCGAGTTAACAGCACTTTATCACAGCTAAAGTCACGATAAATGCATCACTGCATTCACAAGCTGGTACCAACAGCCCATAGCACCAGTTTACCTGAGATAGCACCCGCAAAATACATTGCCAGAGATGACACCCGCAACTAAAGCTTATAAGATGCAGAATAGGCGTTCCGTACAAAAAGCCACCACAACATCACTCTGCAACATTCTCAACGACCAGACTGATCTGCAACGCGACCACAACACATGCAATGAAGTGCGTTAGCAGCAGGAAACTAACACCTGCTCTGACCTGGTGCAAAGTCAGACCACAGCCTGCACCACAAAAGGGAGACCAGCCCACAGACACACCTGAAGGGCAACAGATGCCATGGAGCCCCTGATCATGCAGCTCGGAACCCCAACAGGACCACAACACCCACCGCCACCACTCCCAGGACTCCCCTCCCAGGGGCCCCCTCCCGACCAAAGACATGCTACATCAACTACACGGAATGATGTACCAAATAATTATTGTCCTGACCCCTATTGGTTTGGAAAAATAAACAACTGCAGAAAGGTTCTGATTACTAAACAAGGCAAAATCAGAAAAGTTTGTAAATTTAATAGGGGAATTGGTTTCGGAAAACTTGAGATTGTAGATTCTTACCTCTATTTGGGGAAAGTAATTTCAAGTAGTACAAAGATCATTCCCCATACTGAACACAGCTCCTGCAAAGCAGCATTGAATGCAAATGGTCTACGCATATTCTATTGCGTTATGGGTCGAAGACATTTCTCACATTTGCTCTTAGGTTTTAAAGCTAAAACCACTCCCACCTTGTTATATTCACTAGAATCTATACCAGTAGGAGAATGGAGTTTTCTGGATAAGATTGAAGGCCAGATTTTACACAAGTTATGCGATCTTAATACTCTTGTTCTAATAGCTGCAATTGAGCTTGAATTTGGTTCGGTAAGTTCTTTTAGCTAGGGTAATTCATTGGGGATACCAGATAAAGAATAGTGAGCCTTACACATTAAGAAGTTTTATGTACCAGGAAATCTTTGTAGGACAAATGTATACATATTGTTTTTTTAGAGATTTTTTCTTGCCACTGAATTATTTCAGTGTGCAAGAGGATTTAGTGGTGTTTTGTTCTCTCTCAGACTTGAAATCTTTCTTAAAGGTTCCAAGTGGCATAGTTAGTCACCAGAGAGATGTTACATTTTGTAGAAGAAGGGTCAGACTGAAGACAATTGCCAAGGCTTCTTCCCTGAGAGTTCATAACAAGGGACAAGGGGCAAGGGCACTACTGAGCATTTAATGTTGTGAGGGCTTCAGGCAGTGTAGAAGCCCCACAGCAACATAAAAAAAACAGTAAGTCTCCTACAAATTGGAGGAATGGCGGTTTATGTGATACAAAATTTTACATATTTCATTGTCTAGTATTTTACTATTCTATAATTGTGTCAACCAGTTTTATGGTTTTTACTGGAGATATGGTTAATTGATGATTCCTTGATTCCACTATATGTGATACATGGTATAATCTGTATGGCTGTCTACAGCAAAACATTTCTGACAAGAAAGTCAAAATAAAGTATCGAAGAAAGAAAGAAAGCCTCCTGTTCATTACATTCATGACCCCAGGAGACCTTACTATAATTTTCATAGCGCTCCAAGGTGGAACTCTATGCTTTTCACATGAAGTGCAAGGCCCGGTGTGCCTGTTTTTATTTGACTGTTTTTATTAGAGTTTATAATAGCAAACAGACATAGCAGTACATACCCTAAAGCGGACCTAGAATCTTACAATATCATATTACTATCTTTTGTAAAATTGTGACAAACATGCAAGGTCTAAAAGTTTGATTGAGAGCCATTAACATCTCCTCATGTAGAGCGATGAGTGTGTTGACATTGTGCATTGAGGTTGCTACCCACCTAACCAGGATGGTACCCCTAAACTAGGGGAGGAGGATCATGATTTAGATTTAGAGGGAGGAAAATTCTTGTCAGAAAATAGCATGGGTAGATAAACTGAGCGGGGCTCCAGTTGTGGTGTAGATGTTGCAGCAGGCGTAGCTAGGACCTGGGATAGCATGCAGCTGCTGTGGGGTGGGAGATAGAGAGGCTGCATGGCAAAGGCAGGAGGGAGGGCCCAGACAGAGTTGTGAATTGGTGCAGGCTAGAGCCGATGAAGGTCCAGTTGAATTGACAGGGTTAGGTCATCATTGTGTGCAAGCTGTTGAAATAGAACTTTCATATCACTCCTTATCTCATTGCCATAGTGAGAATATAGCAGTGGAGCTACTCTGGGGTCAGAGAGACTCGGTGTAGGATAGACAACTGTATGCCTTTAAATCGAGCATTTTGAGAATGCAAAGGCTTGTTCCATATGTTGTCATGTAGTGCCTTCTCTATGTTGTCCTCCCACTTGGCCCACAGAGCAGTCAGTGTAAACACAGGGTGTTGCCCCATCTCCCTATAAATCAATGCTTCCAGGTGCCCCCCTGCCCCCATTTGAAGTAACGTCTGCATGACAGCGAGTGTCTGAGGTTTCCAGCAGTGTGCGGACCAGAGGACCTGGCAGCTGTTGCGTATTTGTCCATAGGTAAGAAACTGTCCCAGTGGCATAACGTGCTCTGAGATACTTTGGGGAAATAAAACTATTTTTAATGCAGCTGCACATGTCCGGTTGTTCTGACCCCCCTGGGGTTTAATGGCCTTTTATTTCAGATTTGTTTGGCATTATGGGACTGATCAGACCTGGTATCTCTTTTGCGGGAGCATAGATTGCGGCTACTGGGTCCGTTAGGAAGAAGAATTTCTGTATTCCATTTTTATTGCCAAAATTGGAGAGTGTAGGTTCTGGTGTTGGTGCTGCAACTAGCTTTTCACTCGACTCCGATGTCTTCCTTTTTTTTTACTTAAGCAGGTGTTTGAGCCATTAAGGCGGTATTTTTTATACATTTTTTCCTTGTTGCCGCCTGGCGGATTTTTTCTGATCTCATTTTCTTGGTATATATTTTTGTTTGTATTTGTTATCTCTTCTTTAATGCGTTTTTTTTTTTGGGGGGGTAGTATATTTGAGGGACTTTATATCCTCAATTTCGAGTTGCATTGCTGTACTGTGGCCGGTTCTGGCCGACCCTTCTGTTGTTCTGTGGAGCCCAGCTCGGACTTTAAACTAGAGCTGGTATTTTAAGATAATCCTCTTATGCTTTTCTCGTGGCTATGGCGTCTCTTGTGCAACTAGAATACCTGAAATTGCAGATGAAAAAGCTAAATAAGCTGAGCTGAGTAACTAGGCTCAAAGTTTTCCAGTGCTGCTCAAGATCGGCTGCAGGTGTTAAGGAGTGCTGGTGATGAAGAAATTTGAGTGGGGAAGATAAATGAAGAAATGAACACGTGACTGGCGAACAGCAAGCTGTGAACTGGGCTGTCTGGCTGGCTGCTGGACTGGAGAGGGGCCTAGTGGGTGGGGACTGGAGGGCGGGGAGCGTTAAGAAGGAGGAAAACTGAGAAGAACTGAGAGCACGGCACTCTGACAGACCGCTAGCCACACCCAACCTAGTTGGGCTGCTTCTGCAGACTCGCTGGGCTTGCACTCAGCAGTTGCCAATAGTGGCAGCCGCGCTCTCTTGTTTGCAGTAACTACTTCTCCTTTGCTTGCGCTTACCCACTCTTTCCGCTTCTTCTCCATTAGTGATTCAGGACCTCAATTGTCCCAGAAACTTAAAAGTACCCTGCCGCCAACCATCATGTCAACTGTTGCACCATGGTTGGCTGGTAGCTGGAGACTGGTGTGAGCAATCCTCTATTCCGCCTTCTCCTTGCAGGATGCGGGGGTGCTAAGGTGTTTGATAATTTGCGAGGGTCTCTTATCTCACTCTTCTTGTGCCCGGTCTTGTCCTGATTCCCCTACTCTGCTGTGCCAGATGCGCTTAATGCTCCTGTGTCTCCTGTCTGGGGCTTTGATGTTTAATGTCACGTCCACCAAGTGTGCGTCATGATCATAGATGATAGTCCCAGGTTAATCAACAGATTAGACTGTAGTGAGCAGAGAATGCAATCAAGGTACACATAGAGGTCGTGGGACACTGTGTAGAAGGAATATATGCGTTGCTTGGCCCTCCAGATGTCGGTGGGTGTATTAAGACGGACCCACCTTGCACATCACTCTGATTGTGTGTGTAGAGAGGAGCGAGGAAGCGGTGGGTCGGACCGTTCAAGCTTCTTGTCGAGCACTCAATTGTAGTTTTGAGTTTTGTGCTCCAGGCTACCTGAAAGAGCATCTCAAAATATCCCTGGTCAGTGTTCGGTGTGTAAATGCTCCCTCGGAGAATTTGCAAGTCATCGAGTAGGCGCTCGGCTAGCATCTCTGTCAATGACGGTGTCGAGCTCCTGGAATGGGACACCTGGTCAGTACCAGGCCAGCTCTCAGCTGCATATGCTGAGTAAGTGGGGGCACATATTGACCGCGTCCATCACTTTTGAATACATTGAAATTCTACTGCTGTGGTGTGAGGTTCCTGAAGGAATACTACATGTGCATGCTGACACTTGATATAAGAGTATGAAGAATAGCACTTTCTGTGTTGATAACTTTATTTCGGTCGTGGACCATAAAAGTGCAGATAAAATACATACAGAGATGCACAATAAAAAAAACTTTTAAAAAATAGCACTTTCTTACTTCATGCATGCCACGCATAATCAGAGTGAGGAACTTATCTTAATTGGATTAGCCATGGTATTGAAGGTCATGTGGCCACTACACAAAAAAACGCTGGACATACGCCGAACATGCAATACGTGAATATGAAGTTGATTTAAGACAATCGATTGAGGTCTGTGTATTCTGAGGTCCAGATTTTATGCCACAGCAGAATTGGTTCCAACTTAATTGCTTTTGTGAGAAAAGGGGCACCAAGTTCCGTATGGGATACGTATACTGAAGTACTTTTACAAGGAGGTCCCCTGCATTTTTGGCCGCAGGCTGAGCAGCCATGAAAGAAAACCTACCCAACCCAGACATTTCTGAAAAGTCAAGTCCCGGTAAAGTGAAGGATGTGTGGCTTGGGTTGATTCCCCATGTTTTCCTAACCAAAATCACCAGCAACCTCAAATTTGGCAAAATAAATCACATGTTCCTTACATTTGTGTGTGGCAGAGTTGTGGATTCACCGGGCAAGCACACATTTACTACCACCAAGTGTTCCTCAAAGTCTCCTGATAAAAATGGTACCCCACTTGTGTGGGTAGGCCTAGTGCCCGTGACAGAAAATGGCCCAAAAATTATAGTATAGGTGTAAAAAAAAGTTTAATCACAAAACAACTTGGTTTTACAAGAGGGTCACCTGCATTTTAGGCCCCGGGCTCCGTGGCCAAGAGGGAAACCTATCAAATCCAGACATTTCTGAAAACTAGACACCCAAGGGGTCCAAGGATGTGTACTTTGCGTGAATCACCTGTAAACCTCACATTTTGCAAGAAAGTCGCGTTTTTCCTACATTTCTAGGGGTGAATTGCAGTGCTGGCACAATATTCCTACCATCCAGCGTTCCCCTTGATCTCCCGAGTAAAACGATACCTTACTTGTGCGATCATCCAATGCAGAAACAGCTTTTTAAAAAAGTGTAGCGCTTAAAATATATTGTGCTATATCCTCAATCCCAATGTTTTTGGCCCTTCCCAGTCACAGGCCCTTGGCCCACCCACACAAGTGAGATATCATTTTAATTGGGAGAACAAGAGGAACCCTGGGTGAATTTTTTTTTACCATACTTTGAGATTCACAGGGAATTCTGGGTATGAAAACATTGGGGGATCCATGCACGCCCCCATCATTGGACTTCCCCGGGTGTCTAGTTTTCAGAAATGGCTGGGATTGGTAGGTTTCCCTACATGGCTGCCGAGCCTGGGGCCAAAAACAAAGGCAACCCCTCTGCAAATCTAGGTTGTTTAGTGAACGCTTTGATGCCTCAAAAATACGTTTTGGGCCATTTCCTACCCACACAACTATGGAACAATTTTTATCAGGAGACTTTGGGAACGTTTTTGGCTTCCCACAGAATCCAGAAATTGCCATCACAGAAATGTTGGGAGAAATAGTTTTTTTGACAAAGTTTGAGGTTTGCAAGAAATTCTGGGTAACAGAACCTGGTGGGAGCCAAACAAATCACCTCATCCTGGATTCCTCTGGGTGTCTTGTTTTCAGAAATATATAGGTGTGCAAGGTTTTCCTAGCTGCGAGCTGAGCTAGGGTTCAAAATCCACAACAAGGCACATTGCAAAAAAGGGTCAGTTTCACTGAAAAAATGTAATGTGTCCACTCTGCATTTTGAGCCATTTTCTGCTGCAAGCACTAGGCCTACCGGTACAAGTGAGGTACCATTTTATTGGGAGACTTTGTGGAATGCCAGGTGGGTGGAAGTTTGAGGCTCCCCACGAATTCCAGAACTTTCCATCACAGAAATGTGAGGAAAATGAGTTTTTCTGACAGAGTTTGAGGTTTGTAAGGCATTCTGGTTAACAGTACCTGCTGAAAGCCACACAAGTATTGACATTCTGGATTCCTTTGAGTGTCTAGTTTTTGAAAATGTATGGGTATGCAAAGTTTCCTTAAATGCCGGCTTTCACTGGAAAAATGTGATGTATCCAAGCTGCATTTTTGGCCGTTTCCAATGCGAGAACTAGGCCTACCCACACAAGTGAGGAACCTTTTTTCTCAGGAGACTTTCCAGGAAATGCCGGGTGGGTGGACGTTTGTGGCTCCCCACAGATTACAGAACTTTCCATCACAGAAATGTGAGGAAAACGTATGTGTTTTTTTTACAAAGTTTGAGGTTTACAAGGGATTCTGGGTAACATAATCTGGTGAAAGCAACAAATGTCACCCCATCCAGAATTCCCCTGGGTGTCTAATTTCCCAAAAAGTATAGGTTTGCTAGGTTTACCTAACTGCCGGCTGAGCTAGGGTTCAAAATCCACAGCTAAGCACATTGCAAAAAAAGGTCTGTTTTTACTGGAAAAATGTGATGTGTTCATGTTGCGTTTTGGTCAGTTTTCTGTTGAGGGCACAATGCCTACCCACACAAGTGAGGTACCATTTTTATCTCAAGACTTTGGAAAGTGCTGGGTGGGGAGAAGTTTGTGGCTCCCTCGGATTCAAGAACTTTCCATCACAGAAATGTGAGGAAAAATTTGTCTTTGTTTCCAAAGTTTGAGGTTTGCAAAGGATTCTGGGGACCCAGACCTGGTGAGAGCCACTCAAGTCACCCCACCCTGGATTCCCCTGGAAAAAGTTGATCCGTCAACGCTGTGTGTTGGGCCATTTTCTGTCGCAGGCACTAGTCCTACCCACACAAGAGAGGTACCATTTTTATTGGGAGACTTGGGGGGAATAGGAATGTCCTAGGGAAACACAGAATAGTAGCGCAAGCGTTATTACCAATTTACTTTCTTCGCATTTCTGCCTTCCAAATGTAAGACTATTTGTTAAAAACATAAGTCATTTTGAAAAATGCCCTCAAATTCACATGCTTGTATGGGTACCCACAATTTTGGCGTTGTGCAAATAACTACTGCTTTTAAACTCTATATTTTACTCCGATTTTAGAAACATATAGGTTTTCTTGGTACTTTTTTTCACTCTTTATATTTTACCAAATTAATTACCATATACCCGGTACACAATGAAAAACCATATCAAGACGAAGCTCAGTTATTGCCTCTGGGTTCCTCAGGTTCTTGGTGAACCAACAAGTCCTATATATCCTCACAGCCAGAAGGGTCCAGCGGATATAATGGTATTTTGCTTTCAAAAATCAGTTAGAGCGGAAAACATAGGCACAAATGGCAGTTTTTTTCAACTTCACTTCAATATTCTTTTATTTTAAACTGTAAGTTTCCATAGAAAATATCCTTGAATGATCTACACAAATGACCCCTTTCTAAATTTAGACTTTAGTCTACTTTTCAGAAATGTATAGCTTTCCAGGATCCATTATTGTTTCAAAACCATTTCTCCCACTAACTGGAGGGCAGTTGAAAGCACAAAAAATAGGAAAAATATGCTATGTCCCTGTAAAATGACAAAACTGTGTGAAAAATGTTGGTTTTCCTCAAAAAGGTTTTGCTGGTCCTACAAGCTGTGAAATATGTGATTTTGACACCACAAACCCTTTGTTGATACCTTTTGCAGGGTAAAAAAACAGACGCTGTCTTCTGCAGCACATTATCCCCATTTTTGTGCCCAAAAATATAAATGTAGCTATATTTTGCCTAATTTCTTGGTGCCCTCCAGGTGAATCCACAAACCTTGGGTTCCTTTAGAATCCTTAAGATGTTGGAAGAAAAGGAAACACATTTGCCGAGGAAACCTTATGTGGACCTTATGTGGACAAAAAGTTATGGGGCCCAAGCACGAACTACCCCAAATAGCCAATAAAGGCATGTCATTGGTGGCCTGGCAACGAAGGGGTTAAAACCATCAATTAGCTGCCTAGTAAAAGCAATTCTGAGCCTTATAAAAAATCAGTTGCATGTTGCAAAAGCAGAACCCATTTCTTTTCTTTAAAGTAAATAAAACTAAAACTACTGATGTTGCTTTGCACCTACGATAAATTTACTTTGAGAACAGTCTCTCTTCGAAGCTTTCTCTGGTGTGTTTTATGGCTAATTAGTTACTGTGTCCATGTGAATTATATACACATTTGGATACAATCTGGATAGTGATCTTGTCTGTTCTTTCTGTCGTCTTCTGTCTCTCTTCACCTCACACTCTTTAGTTATTTAGCCATCTCAGTTTGATTAGGTGAACACAGCTCACATTTTAAACCCTTTTCTGCTAAACTTAGCGTTTTGTGGTACAGATGACATGTTGTTTCGTTTGAGGCATTAACACTCAATGGGGCATATTCTCAAGGAGTTGTCGCCGAGTTAACAGCACTTTATCACAGCTAAAGTCGCGATAAATGTATCGCTGCATTCACAAGCTGGTGCCAACAGCCCATAGCACCAGTTTACCTGAAATAGCACCCGCAAAATTCATTGCCACAGATGACACCCTCAACTAAAGCTTATAAGATGCAGAATAGGCGTTCTGTACAAAAAGCCACCACAACATCACTCTGCAACATTCTCAACGACCAGACAGATCGGCAACACGACCACAACACATGCAATGAGGTGCGTTAGCAGCAGGAAACTAACACCTGCTCTGACCTGGTGCAAAGTCGGACCACAGCCTGCACCACAAAAGGGAGCACAGCCCACAGACACACCTGAAGGGCAACAGATGCCATGGAGCCCCTGATCATGAAGCTCGGAGCCCCAACAGGACCACAACACCCACCGCCACCACCCCCAGGACTCCCCTCCTAGGGGCCCCCTCCCGACCAAAGACATGCTACATCAACTACATGGAATGATGTACCAAATAATTATTGTCCTGACCCCTATTGGTTTGGAAAAATAAACAACTGCATAAAGGTTCTGATTATTAAACAAGGCAAAATCTGAAAAGTTTGTAAATTTATTAGGGGAATTGGTTCCGGAAAACTTGAGATTGTAGATTCTTACCTCTATTTGGGGAAAGTAATTTCAAGTAGTACAAAGATCATTCCCCAAACTGAACACAGCTCCTGCAAAGCAGCATTGAATGCAAATGGTCTACGCATATTCTATTGCGTTATGGGTTGAAGACATTTCTCACATTTCCTTTTAGTTTTCAAAGCTAAAACCCCTCCCACCTTGTTATATTCTATAGAATCTATACCAGTAAGAGAATGGAGTTTTCTGGATAAGATAGAAGGCCAGATTTTACACAAGCTATGCGATCTTAATACTCTTGTTCTAATAGCTGCAATGGAGCTTGAATTTGGTTTGGTAAGTTCTTTTATACTAGGTTTAACTAGGGTAATTCATTGGGGATACCAGCTAAAGAATAGTGAGCCTTACACATTAAGAAGTTTTATGTGCCAGGAAAACTTTGTAGGACAAATGTATACATATTGTTTTTTTAGAGATTTTTTTTCTTGCCACCTAATTATTTTAGTGTGCAAGAGGATTTAGTGGTGTTTTGTTCTCTCTCAGACTTGAAATCTTTCTTAAAGGTTCCAAGTGGCATAGTTAGTCACCAGAGAGATGTTACATTTTGTAGAAGAAGGGTCAGACTGAAGACAATTGCCAAGGCTTCTTCCCTGAGAGTTCATAACTAGGGACAATGGGCAAGGGCACTACTGAGCATTTAATGTTGTGAGGGCTTCAGGCAGTGTAGAAGCCCCACAGCAACATTAAAAAAAACAGTAAGTCTCCTAAAAATTGGAGGAATTGCGGTTTATGTAATACAAAATTTTACATATTTCATTGTCTAGTATTTTATTATTCTTATTGCAAATTTTACTAATGGTCATCATTATATAATTGTGTCAACCAGTTTTATGGTTTTTACCGGTGACATGGTTAATTGATGATTCCTTGATTCCACTATATGTGATACATGGTATAATCTGTATGGCTGTCTACAGCAAAACATTCCTGACAAGAAAGTCAAAATAAAGTATTGAAGAAAGAAAGAAAGCCTCCTGTTCATTACATTCATCACCCCAGGAGAGCTTACTATAATTTTCATAGCGCTCCAAGGTGGAACTCTATGCTTTTCACATGAAGTGCAAGGCCCGGTGTGCCTGTTTTTATTTGACTGTTTTTATTAGAGTTTACAATAGCAAACAGACATTGCAGTACATGCCCTAAAGCGGACCTAGAATCTTATAATTCATATTACTATCTTTTGTAAAATTGTAACAAACATGCAAGGTCTAAAAGTTTGATCGAGAGCCATTAACATCTCCTCATGTAGAGCGATGAGTGTGTTGACATTGTGCATTGAGGTTGCTACCCACCTAACCAGCGTGGTACCCCTAAACTAGGGGAGGAGGATCATGATTTAGACTTAGAGAGCGGAAAATTCTTGTCAGAAAATAGCATGGGTAGATAAACAGAGCGGTGCTCCAGTTGTGGTGTAGATGTTGCAGCAGGCGTAGCTAGGACCTGGGATAGCATGCAGCTGCTGTGGGGTGGGAGATAGAGAGGCTGCATGGCAAAGGCAGGAGGGAGGGCCCAGACAGAGTTGTGAATTGGTGCAGACTAGAGCCGATGAATGTCCAGATTGAATTGACAGGGTTAGGTCATCATTGTGTGCAAGCTGTTGAAATAGAACTTTCATATCACTTCTTATCTCATTGCCATAGTGAGAATACAGCAGTTGAGCTACTCTGGGGTCAGAGAGACTCGGTGTAGGATAGACAACTGTATTCCTTTAAATCGAGCATTTTGAGAATGCAAAGGCTTGTTCCATTGATTGTCATGTAGTGCCTTCCCTATGTTGTCCTCCCACTTGGCCCACAGAGCAGTCAGTGTAAACACAGTGTGTTGCCCCATCTCCCTATAAATCAATGCTTCCAGGTGCCCCCCTGCCCCCATTTGAAGTAGCGTCTGCATGACAGCGTGTGTCTGAGGTTTCCAGCAGTGTGCGGACCAGAGGACCTGGCAGCTTTTGCGTATTTGTCCATAGGTAAGAAACTGTCCCAGTGGCATAACGTGCTCTGAGATACTTTGGTCAAGGTTAAGTAGGTGGGCGTCAGTGTAAAGATCACAGAATGTGGTTAGTGAATGCTGGTGACAGCTCCATAGTTCTGTGGTTGAGTAGGAGCGGGGGAATCGTGGAATGCCTTGCAAGGGGAACACCATGGTGTTCGGGGGGATTTGGCCTGTGAGGAGATGAACATTGGTGCTGTACCAGTGGCCTACTGACAACGACAGGGACCATGGGGAAGTAGGAGTAATTTTAGGGATCAGGTAGCCTCTTATCATGACCAGTGCAAGAGGACCAGACCCAAGGCACCTCTCAACCATGTTACATCCCGCCAACTTGGTTGAAACCCATTGCAGCTGAGCAAATAAGTAATAAGCTTTAAAGAATGCCAACTGGTATTTGCAGAATTTGCAATGAAATTTGGTCATGTTTGTCTCAGCAGAAATGTTCTCCCAGTTGGGTGTCTAGTTATTGGAAGAAGCACCGGGGAGGAGGGTAATTGGATGGTTTGCAAAATATTTGGAAAATCAGTGGTGAAATTATTTTCTTGGACAGGGATATTTTCCTAGTGGTGGCTGAAGGGAGATTTTTCCAAAACTGTACTTGCGACTTCAGTGTAAACAGAGCTTTTCTTAGCTTTCCATTTTACAGGTAGCCGGTGAATGGTAAAGGTGAACTACAAGGTATCAGACTGTGGCCCCCCTCCAGCGTAGCAAAGTACTCACCTCAAGTGGGGCTATGCCAGAATTCAACGGGTATATGCACAATTTTGCTCAGTTGACTCAGACACCAGCTGCATGGGCAATTGCATAGAGTGTGACCTGTATTGAGAAGAGGTCAGAACGGATATCCTGGAGGTATAAGAGTAAACCATCTGCATACAGGGACACTGCATGTGTCGCATCATCGAACAGGTCTCCTCCTGCTCGGCTCCCTAACCATCCAAGTGGTGGATTTGGCTGTGACCAATCAGCGGCCCCATTACAAAAGTCAGGTAACTGTAGCTTGACTTCTGTTACACCAGTGTAGCTTCGACTACACCAGTGTAGCTTTTGCTCCACTGGTGCAGCTTCTCAGACTTGAGCCGTTGCACCAGTGGAGCACAAAAGAGAAACTTTTTAATAAAGGGATTTAAAATTAATTGAAGATATACATAATCTAAGGAATATTATAAAGCCTCGGAAATGATGAATTATTTTCATTTTCCATCATTTTTGAGCGTTTTGGACCACTTTGAAGCACTGGTGGAGCTTTAGGAATTTAATGATTAATATGATCAGAGATACTCCTACCTCTGTTCTCTTATATTCTCACTTGTCTTCCCTCACTCCCTCTCTGTTACCCTCAGTCCCATTGTCTCCTCACTGTCTTACAACCCTACATTCACCCTCACTCACCTTCCATGCCTCATTGTCATTAATCCACCGTTATTCACTCCTGCTTCTCTGTCACTCACTCCCCTTTCTTTACTCCCCTTTCTTCCTTTAGTTTTCCTAATGCACATTCCTTTAGTATCCTACTCACCTTCAGTTCATTTCTCTCTCCTGCTCTTGTTCACTGTCACTGAATGTATCCATCTCATTGTCCTTTTAGTAATTTGCTCTCTCTCTATTTATTTTTAACTCTCTCTGACCTTCGCCATTCCTTTGTTTTCCTTTGTGAGTCCTTCACTTCTACTTTATCTCTTACTAACTCTTTATGACTTTTAATCTCCTACTTTGTCTCTTGTATTGTAAAATATATATTATAAATATTCTAACTTATTTTTTTTCTCTTTCACAGATATTAAATTTAATGAAAATATGTAATTAAGTTTACATTACTTATAAGGTAAGTTTGATGTACTAAATTTACTTTCCCTATACTCTTTTCCTTAAACTCACTACTCTTCTCTGATGCTCCCACACCCCTGTTCCCTTATTGCACTTGCCTCACTTATTCTGAATCCCCATGTTTACTTCCCTTTTCCTCACTTCTCTCTCACACTCACCTTCTTTCAGACCTTCTCCTTTACTTTCCTTCCTCTCTCTTCCCTTTCTTCACTCCTTTACTCTTTTCCCTTCCCTTACTCTCCTTACTCCCCTTCACTAACTCCTTGTCTTACTCCCTTTGTCCTCTTACTTCTACACTCCCCTTCCCTCATTCTCTCTCTGTTAGCCTCATTCTCTCCGTCCTCTTAGTCTCTCACTCCTCTTCTGTCACGCTCACTCCCTATAACTTAGGCATACTCTCACACTCACCTTCTTTCAGACCTTCTCCTTTACTTTCCTTCCTCTCGCTTCCCTTTCTTCACTCCTTTACTCTTTACCCTTCCCCTACTCTCCTTACTCCACTTCACTAACTCCTTCTCTTACTCCCTCTGTCCTCTTACTTCTACACTCCTCTTCCCTCATTCTCTCTCTGTTAGCCTCATTCTCTCTATTCCCTTAGTCTCTCACTCCTCTTCTATCACACTCACTCCCTATAACTCAGCCATACTCCCACACTCACCTTCTTTAAGACCTTCTCCTTTACTATACTTCCTCTCTTCCCTTCTTTCACTCCTTCACACTTTTCCCTTCCCTTACTCTCTTTACTCCACTTCACTAACTCCTTCTCTTACTCCCTCTGTCCTGTTAGTTCTACACTTTCCTTCCCTCATTCTCTATCTGTTAGCCTCATTCTCTCCGTCCCTTTAGTCTCTCACTCCTCTTCTATTTATTTATTATTTATTTAGAAGTTTATTAAGCGCACAGCTACCTCCGACGGGGGTGTCCCGGCGCTGAAGACAACATCTAGTGAGGTTCAGTGAAGTTCAGGGGGATAAAGGATAGGCTAGATCAAGGAGAAGAGCCAGGTCTTAAGTTTCTTTCGAAACAGAGGCTCTGAAGTCAGAAATCTCAGTTCCAATGGCAGATGATTCCACAATCTGGAGGTGGCCACTGCAAAGGCCCTTGCTCCCGTACGCGCTAGACGAAAAAGGGGGCAGAGCATTAGGCAAAGATGGTTAGATCTGAGATTCCGAGATGCTTGTGAGATAGATCTTCAATCTGTGCCTCAGATAGGCGGGGCCTCGACCATTAAGAGCTCTAAAAGCAAGGGTCAGGGATTTGAACTGAATGCGTAGTCTCACTGGGAGCCAATGGAGTTTGATCAGGTGAGGTGAAATGGAGTGACGGTAGGGAACATTACAGATCAACCTGGCCGCTGAGTTCTGTACTGTCTGCAATCGATTAATAAGATACGCCGGGGCTCCAACGTACAGACTATTTGCGTAGTCCAAATGTGATGTTATGAGGGCGTGGACTACTGTCTTGCGTGAATCTAATGGTAGGAAAGGGATGATTTTTTTGATCATACGGAGCTTTCCAAAACAAGACGCTGTGACTTTGTTTATTTGGGTTTTGCAGGAGAGGGCAGTGTCAAATTGGAATCCCAGATTGCGGGCAGCTTGGACAGGTACAGGGGGAGGATCTAATTCAGTCGGCTACCAGAGGCTAGTAGAGATGGGGGATTTCTGATTAAAAAATAAGACTTCCGTCTTATCCCTATTCAGTTTTAAATCTTCTATCACGCTCACTCCCTATAACATAGCCATACTCCCACACTCACCTTCTTTCAAACCTTCTCCTTTACTTTCCTTCCTTTCTCTTCCCTTACTTCATTCCTTTACTCTTTTCCCTTACCCTACTCTCCTTAGAGCACTTCACTAACTCCTTCCCTCTGTCCTCATACTTCTACACTTCCCTTCCCTCATTCTCTCTATGTTAGCCTCATTCTCTCCGTCCCCTTAGTCTCTCACTCCTCTTCTATCACGCTCACTCCGTATAACTCAACCATACTCCCACACTCACCTTCTTTCAAACCTTCTCCTTTACTTTCCTTCCTCTCTCTTTCCTTACTTAATTCTTTACTCTTTTCCTTTCACTTACTCTCCTTACTCCATTTCACTAACTCCTTCCCTATGTCCTCTTACTTCTACACTCCCCTTCCCTCATTCTCTCTCTGTTAGTCTCATTCTCTCCGTCCCCTTAGTCTCTCACACCTCTTCTGTCACGCTCACTCCCTATAACTTAGCCATACTCCCACACTCACCTTCTTTCAGACCTTCTCCTTTACTTTCCTTCCTGTCTCTTCCCTTCTTTCGCTCCTTCACTCTTTTCCCTTCCCTTACTCCTCATACTCCACTTCATTGACTCCTTCTCTTACTCCCTCTGTCCTCTTACTTCTACACTCCCCTTCCCTCATTCTCTCTCTGTTAGCTTCATTCTCTCCGTCCCCTTAGTCTCTCACACCTCTTCTGTCACGCTCACTCCCTATAACTCAGCCATACTCCCACACTCACCTTCTTTCAGACCTACTCCTTTACTTTCCTTCCTGTCTCCTCCCTTCTTTTGCTCCTTCACTCTTTTTTCTTCCCTTACTCTCCTTACTCCACTTCACTAACTCCTTCTCTTACTCCCTCTGTCCTCTTACTTCTACACTCCCCTTCCCTCATTCTCTCTCTGTTAGTCTCATTCTCTCCGTCCCCTTAGTCTGTCACTCCTCTTCTGTCACGCTCACTCCCTATAACTTAGGCATACTTCCACACTCACCTTCTTTCAGACCTTCTCCTTTACTTTCTCTCCCTTCCCATCGTTCGCTCCTTCACTCTTTTCTCTTCCCTTACTCTTCTTACTCCACTTCAGTAACTTCTTCTCTCAATCCCTCTGTCCTCTAACTTACTCACTCCCCTTCCCTCACCCTATACTGTCCGTCCTCTAAGTCTCTCACTCCTCTTCTGTTACGCTTACTCCCTATAACTCAGCCACACTACCTCACTTATCTTTCTTTCCTCCCTCACTTCCTCCCTCTGTCCTCTTACTTCTACACTCCTCTTCCCTCATTCTCTCTCTGTTAGCCTCATTCTCTCCATTCCCTTAGTGCGTGGGTGTTTAGAAAATACTATTGATGTGTCAATGGTTTGAAATAGGGCACTGTCTATTTTACAGTGAGTGAAAAATATACTAGTGTGTGATGAGGTGTATTTCATTGTCACATGGATGATGTCATCAGTGATGTCATCAATGATGTCATTTGAGATGTCATCAGTGATGTCATCAGTGATGTCACTGACCATGTCATGAATGATGTACTATGTGACATCATCAGCAGTGGATTGCGGGCGCGTGAGTTATAGTGAGTACAACTAACTATAACGGGGGAATTTCAATGGTTTTGTATGAGTAAAATGTCCAGCTAACTATAACTGGTGTAAAACCTATGGTTTTTTCAGTGAATTTCTAAGGTTTTTTAAATGCTAATTTCTAACTATAACGTGTGTCAAACCTATGTTTTTTTCAGTGAATTTGCAAGGTTTTTTAAATGTTAATTTCTAACTTTAATGTGTCAAACCTATTTTTTTTTCAGTGAATTTCTAAGGTTTTTTAAACGCTAATTTCTAACTATGTCAGGTCTGAATCATATGGTTTTTTCAGTGAATTTCCAAAGTTTTTAACATGCTAATTTCTGTATCAATTTTTATATTTTTTAAATATTTATTTTTCACAAACTGCCTTTGTATATTATAATAGATTGACTGTATCCAGTAATATGCAATGGCACAGCTCATTTTTATGATTTGGTTAAAGTTGAACAGTATAGTCTACATCTTCAATCAACAATAAACACTCAAATTTGTTATTTACCTTTTTTTGTGATTTTTTTCAACGTGCGCGAACCTCGCAAATTTTTTTTTTAAATGTATTTTTTGCCATTTGGGGTCCTTCAGGGACCCCATGAGAAGGCCTATGGGGTCAGGGAGTCTCTACCCTGCCTCCTTTTCACGTTCTCCACTATTGTTTTTGAGTGACTTCTGCCTCGAGGGTGCAACGTGCGTGCACCTCGCGATTTAAAAAAAAAAAGGGGGGGATGTTTGCCCCTCGGGGTCCTTCAGGGAACCCCTGAGAAGGCCTAGGGGGTCAGGGAGTCTCTTCCCTGCCTCCTTAACACATTTTTAAACTTACGAAAATTGGGCAAAACACCATTTTTATGCGACGGTCGCGCACCTGTGCGTGCACGTAAAGTCATGTGACTTGAAAACAATGCTTTTAATTGGTTTATAGTAGTTTATGTTCCAGAATCTTCAAAAACCCCACCCACTTCCCTCACTATCTCTTTCACTTTCTTTGGAGAAGGAGCTTTGGTTATTTGTTCCAGCCTTGGAGTTTTCTTCAAAGAATTCTACAGAAAAGATGGCAGAGAGACAGCAGGCACTGGATTCCTCCTCTTCAGAATCTGATGTGGACATGGCTCAACAACAGCCACCTTCCAAGAAGATGCAGGACTCATTTATTTGGAAGTTCTTCAGCTTTCCTGAGGGGCAAAAAAAGGTGAATGCACCCAAAGTAACTTGTACTCTCTGTCACACTGTGCTATCAAGGGGAAACCCACCCCAAAAAATTATTTTAGTATACATACTATGTTGAGTCATGTTAAAAATAAGCACCCTCACCAATATGCACAGGCTGCAACAAGAGCTCTCGCAACTCAAGTTCCACCTGCTCTCTCCAGCACTTTATCCGGAGCACCACCAGCATCTCCTTCAACATGTGCATTAGATGTCTCTTTTGGGCAATGTCCATATGAGATGCAATTTCTGCAATGAAATACTATGTTATGGAGAGCAGAGTCTTAATCTGATCGACAACAGGATTAGGCAGCACCAATGCTCCAGAAAGTAATCTTTTTTAAAATGTTATTTACTTTGTTCCTGTTGAGCAGTTTTTTGTTTCCTGTTTATTTTTTTTGTACAAAAAACACAACTAAAATTATAAAACTTCAAAAAAGAAAAAAAATATATAAAATTGATTAAAAACAAAAAAAATACAAAACAAAAAAGAAAAAAAAGTTCTTTTCAGAATTTACCTCACTTCTCAAAGAAGAGCTATGTCTTTTATATACTGTGTCATACTTTTTTTGAATGAACGTGTAGTGTATAAATGAATGACTAAAATGAGTAAAAAGGAGGAAAGGATTGATGGAATGAGTGAGGAAAGGGTAGTATGGTGAGCGAGGAAAGGGGAATCAAACAGTGACTGAAAGAAGGGGACTAAGGGTAGGGGAGTGAGGTAAGTAGAGAGAAAGAGTAAGGGAAGGGCAGTAAGGAAAGAAAAGTGAGAGAGGAGGAGTGAGAAAAGGGGAGCATGGAACAGAGACAGAGAAGGGGAGTAAGAGATGGAAAGGGAGAAGTAGAAGGGAGTGAAGGTAAGAGAAGTGGACTGACGGTGAGGGTGAGGGAAGGGGGTAATGGAAAGTGAGAGATGGGAAGTGAGGGAGAGAGAAGTGGAGTGAGGGGATGGAGGAACTTAGAAAATGGGAGTGAGAGAAGGGGAGTAAAGAATGGAGTGTGAAGGAGAGCGAGGGGGAGTGACAAAAAGGGAACAGGAAAGTGAAAGGGTGAAAAATACAGACAGGATAAAGTGGAGTGGGGAAGGGTAGTGACGGTGAGTGAAGGGCAGTGACACTTAAGGATCACTGAAATAATATCGACTGACAGAATATCGACTAGCAAAAATATCGAGGAAAAAATATCTACAGACAAAATATCGAGTTTGTATCTACAAACAGGTAAGTACAAAAATATCGAGTACAAAATATCATTTACAAAAATATAGTTGTAAAAAATATCGACTTTATTAAAAACAGTGTTAAATTAAATTAAAATTAATAATTAATTACTAAAATATACATAAAAATACTTAAATTAACTTATAATAATTAAATATTTATTGAAAGTTATAAAAAAAATTATTTACAATCATATTTGTTAAAACATATATATATATTAACATTATATAATTAAATAATATCCAATATTATTACCGTACGATAGCATAAGTGTAAAAAATACTATTCCCAATCCACAGAGTGCAACTGTAGGGAAAGCGTTGGATAGCGTAGGGGTAAAAATTACTATTCCCACTCCAGCGGGTGCAACAGTGAGGAAAGCGTTGGATAGCGTAGGGGTAAAAATTACTATTCCCACTGCAGTGGGTGCAACAGTAGGGAAAGCGTTGGATAGCATAGGGGTTAAAATTACTATTCCCACTCCAGTGAGTGCAACAGTAGGGAAAGTGTTGGATAGCGTAGGGGTAAAAAATACTATTCCCACTCCAGTGGGTGCAACAGTAAGAAAAGTGTTGGATAGCGTAGGGATAAAAAATACTATTCTCACTCCAGTGGGTACAACAGTAGGGAAAGCATTGGATACCGTAGGGGTAAAAATTACTATTCCCACTCCAAAGGGTGCAACAGTAGGGAAAACGTTGGATAGCGTAGGGGTTTAAATTACTATTCCCACTCCAGTGGGTGCAACAGTAGGGAAAACGTTGGATAGCGTAGGGGTAAAAATTACTATTCCCACTCCAAATAGTGCAACAGCAGGGAAAGCGTTGGATAGCGTAGGGGTTAAAATTACTATTCCCACTCCAGTGGGTGCAACAGTAGGGAAAGCGTTGGATAGCGTAGGGGTAAAAATTAGTATTCCCACTCCAAAGAGTGCAACAGTAGGGAAAGCGTTGGATAGCGTAGGGGTTTAAGTTACTATTCCCACTCCAAAGAGTGCAACAGTAGAGAAAGCGTTGGATAGTGTAGAGGTAAAAATTACTATTCCCACTCCAGTGGGTGCAACAGTAGGGAAAGCGTTGGATAGCGTAGGGGTAAAAATTACTATTCCCACTCCAAATAGTGCAACAGTAGGGAAAGCGTTGGATAGCGTAGGGGTTAAAATTACTATTCCCACTCCAGTGGGTGCAACAGTAGGGAAAGTGTTGGATAGCGTAGGGGTAAAAAAATACTATTCCCACTCCAGCGGGTGCAACATTAGGGAAAGCGTTGGATAGCGTTGGGGTAAAAATTACTATTCCCACTCCAAAGAGTGCAACAGTAGGGAAAGCGTTGGATAGCGTAGGGGTAAAAATTACTATTCCCACTCCAAAGAGTGCAACAGTAGGGAAAGCATTGGATAGCGTAGGGGTTTAAATTACTATTCCCACTCCAAAGAGTGCAACAGTAGGGAAAGCGTTGCATAGCGTAGAGGTAAAAATTACTATTCCCACTCCAGTGGGTGCAAAATTAGGGAAAGCGTTGGATAGCGTAGGGGTTCAAATTACTATTCCCACTCCAAAGAGTGCAACAGTAGGGAAAGCGTTGGATAGCATAGAGGTAAAAATTACTATTCCCACTCCAGTGGGTGCAACAATAGGGAAAGCGTTGGATAGCGTAGGGGTCAAAAATACTATTCCCACTCCAGTAGGTGCAACAGTAGGGAAATTAAATACTTCATATATTATTTCAATAAATATAAATTAATATCTATCAAAAATTAATTAAAAGTAATTAAGAATTTAATATATTTTAATAATTAATCAATTAAAATTACAAATTAAAATTAATTATTACTATTTAACTATTAATACAAATTAATTACAAATTAACAATTAATAATTTCACATTTAAAATAATTAATTTACAATAAATTCTAATTAAATACAATTAAAAAAAGTTGTTTTATTTAATTAATTATAAATAAATTACTTCCCATCCTATTCCCCTATGAACCCACAACCCACTACATAATTTTCTTTATTAAATTAACATAATTAGCAATTAATGAATTCAATAAAATAATTAGCAATTATGATTTGATTATTTACCCATAAAAAATTGATTAACAATTAATTCTAAAACAATACCAATAAATATGTTAGCATATTTAATTACTTATAAATAAATTACTTGCCACCCAATTCCCCTATAAACCCACAACCCGCTACAGAAAATAAATTAGTAAAATTAACATAATTAGCAATTAATCAATTAATTAAAATTAATTGGCAATTAAAAGTTAATTAATTATCAAATATAAATTAATTAACAAATATTTAAAAATGAATAACAATAAATAAATTTACATATTTAATTAATTATAATTAAATTACTTCCCACCCTATTCCCCTATAAACCCACAACCCGCTACAGAAAATAAATTAGTAAAATTAACATAATTAGCAATTAATCAATTAATTAAAATTAATTGCCAATTAAAAGTTAATTAATTACCAAATATTAATTAATTAACAAATAATTAAAAATGAATAACAATAAATAAATTTACATATTTCATTAATTATAATTAAATTACTTCCCACCCTATTCCCCTATAAACCCACAACCCGCTACAGAATTAAATTACGCAAAAATTTAAAAATAAAAATGTCATTAATTAAAATTGTTTATAACATAAATACACACTTTTAACACACATAATAACATAAATATCACTATAAAAAGTTCAATATTAACAAAAATTCGATAATTTTATTAAACTATATTATATACTTCGATATTTTAAATGTCTATATTTTTAACAATCGATATTACATTACTTACCTTAATAACGATATTTTTGATGTCTATATTCTGTCCAGTCGATATTTTGTCCATTCGATATTTAAACTCGATATTGTGTCCAGTCGATATTTTGTAGTCGATATTTTGACTGTGCACCGACACTTACAGAAGGTGTATGAGAGTGAGGGAAGGGAATGAGAGAGAAGGAAGGAGATTAAGAGAGAGGAAAGGGGACTGAGGGATAAAGTAGGAGTGAAGGAAACAGAAAGAGAAAGACAGGAAAGGTGAGGGAGATAAAGAGAGAGAGAGAGAGAGTGAGAGAGAAAGAGAGGAAGAGCAAGTGACTGAGAGGAAGTAAGGCAGTTAGACTGGGTGAGATAGAGGGAGAGATGGAGAGAGAAATGGAGTGAAGGGGAGTGTGGGACTAAAGGAATGGGAGTTAGCAAAAGTGAATGAGGAAAGAGGAGTAAGGGAAAGGGACTGACGGATGGAGTGAGGGAAAGAGAGTGAGGGGGAGTGAGAGAAGTGGAAATAGACCAGATTACACCAAAACAGGTTTTGAGGACTATAAACCACCTGAGAGCAGACGGGGCACCTGGGCCAAATGGCCTACCCAACGCTCTATTTAGGCAAGATCCCGCGTTTTGGTCTAGTTACTTATCCCCCTTGTTCTGTAACAGCCTAAGGACCGGGAACATTCCCGACTCCTGGAGGGGCAGTATTCTACAGCCAATTCACAAATCAGACCCTAACAACTATAGGTTAATAGCCCTAATAGATGTTGAGGCTAAGATTTATGCATCCAATCTATTGGCAGACCTGGAGTCTTGCGTCAGCAGCAAAGGTTTGATCCCACTGAAACAAACAGGTTTCCGGGCCGGTATGGGTACCCTAACAAACCTATCAGCGCTAACTTTCCTTGCTAAAAAGGCAATTGACAATTCTACCATTCTATATACATGTTTTTTAGACCTGAAAGCGGCTTTTGATAAAGTGCCAAGAGCTAAACTTTGGACCAAAATGAAAGCTTGGGGTGCCCCTCCTAACTTATTGGGAGCAATTATCAATTTATACTCGCATACCTGGGTCCAAATAAAAAAAGGGGATGGTCGATGCCTAACAAAGAAATTTCCAACACTCAATGGGCTAAAGCAAGGATGCGTGCTGGCCCCCAGCCTATTCAACATCTATACCGCTGACCTAGAGCGAGACCTACGCACTATCCAGGGAGACCCACCGAAATTGGGTCTAACACCCATAGCGAGTCTGCAATATACAGATGACTTTGTGCTCCTCTCACAAACTCCGCTTGGCTTACAACGGCTGATTTCCAAACTTGCGCTGTACATTTCCAATGCACAACTAACAATAAACCTCAAATAATCAAACATTCTGTGCTTCTCCAGCTCTCGAAAAAACTGCCAAAAATTTGTTTGGAGGATAAATTCCTGTACTTTAACCCAGGTAGATAAATATAAATACTTGGGCATCCTACTAGACCATCAACTAAAGTATAAATATAATTTAGACCTTGGGAATTCAAAATCAAAACAACTTCAATTTGCTTTCAAAACTATACAAAAACACCTAAGCGGAAGTTCAACCGGTCACGTGCTAAAGATTATAGCAGCTAATTTCTGCCCTCGCTCACATACGGCTCGGAAATGATGGCTACCAGGGACTCTGCAGCGCTAAACCTTGCCCAATCAAGACTGTTTAAAACCCTCTTCTCAATTCTGCGACATATCTCCCAAGCACAAATACGTCTGGAATACGGGTTAACAAATCAGATTCCGGCAAGACAAGGGGCCCTGGCCAAATACTATTGGCGTATGAGGGATGCTGAAGACAACACACTTGCCCACCTCTGCTGGGAAGAAGTCGAGAAACAGGCTAGGCACTCCAACCCCACATGTAAGACTCTTAGGCAAGCGCTTCTATCATTAAATCTGGAAAAAGCTTGGCTTTCACCTATGCCTTACAATGCTTTTAAACAAACTACCAACAAAGCTGTCAAACAAGCATCGTTGCAAATGGACAAAGGTTCAGTGGCTGGTAAAAGCCACGCCTGGATCATGATGCCAACATACAACCAACTGAAACAACAACCTTATTTGCAAGAATGTTTCAGGGATCATTACAAGAGGAAACTAAAGGGGTCATTAGGATGTCGGGAGGATTGCCTCCGCCAGGCTGGCACTGGCCACCGCCGGCCTGGCGGAGGCAAGCCGCCCGACATCGATGCATGGATTCCCCCCCGCCAGATTAGGATGGCGGGGGGGACAGTGGCGGACGGAAAGACCGACCGCCGCTTTACTGCTGTGGTCACCTTGCGACCGCGGCGGTAATAGAATAATATGGTGGCGGTGTCCAATGGACACCAACAGCCATATTACAATGTCCACATAAAGCGGCCTTTCCGAGGCAGCAATGCCGCCACGGAAAGGCAGGCGGTGTTTGCTGTGGGGGCCCCCTGCGGGGCCCCCAGGTGAGGCCAGCTCAGGGGGAGGACAGTACCCCCCAACATTTGCATATGCAAAGCGGCAGGCACCGCGCGGTGCCTGCCGCTTTGCATATGCAAATGCGTTCACTAATGGTTTGCATTGTGGCGGGCGGTGCAGAGTGCACCGCCCGCCACAATGCAAAACATGTAGGATGTGCCCGCCACTGTGGAGTGGTGTGGAGTGAAAAAAACGATGGATTTAGGCCCAGATCCTTCTACTGGGGTGAATGTATGACATTGTTCTACATTCTGTCCATCAACTGTGTTTTTTGTAATTTTCACCCCGAGTGGGCTGGGTATGCTCAGACGTGAGTCCCAGGCTCTCCACACCACTGGAGTCAAGCTATCCAGGCTGAATGAAGGCTGATAGCCAGAAACCAGTCCTTGGATGCTTGATTCCGGTCTGGGAAAGACAGGGCTTGGCAGTTCGGACTGGACTTTTCCCATGAGGCAAAGGGTCAGAGCTGATTTGCATATAGCCAGTGTCTAACCCAGGGTGGTGTGGAGTGAAAAAAACGATGGATTTAGGCCCAGATCCTTGGACTGGGGTGAATGTATGACATTGTTCTACATTCTGTCCATCAACTGTGTTTTTTGTAATTTTCACCCCGAGTGGGCTGGGTATGCTCAGACGTGAGTCCCAGGCTCTCCACACCACTGGAGTCAAGCTATCCAGGCTGAATGAAGGCTGATAGCCAGAAACCGGTCCTTGGATGCTTGATTCCGGTCTGGGAAAGACAGGGCTTGGCAGTTCGGACTGGACTTTTCCCATGAGGCAAAGGGTCAGAGCTGATTTGCATATAGCCAGTGTCTAACCCAGGGTGGTGTGGAGTGAAAAAAACGATGGATTTAGGCCCAGATCCTTGTACTGGGGTGAATGTATGACATTGTTCTACATTCTGTCCATCAACTGTGTTTTTTGTAATTTTCAACCCGAGTGGGCTGGGTATGCTCAGACGTGAGTCCCAGGCTCTCCACACCACTGGAGTCAAGCTATCCAGGCTGAATGAAGTCTGATAGCCAGAAACCGGTCCTTGGATGCTTGATTCCGGTCTGGGAAAGACAGGGCTTGGCAGTTCGGACTGGACTTTTCCCATGAGGCAAAGGGTCAGAGCTGATTTGCATATAGCCAGTGTCTAACCCAGG
This sequence comes from Lissotriton helveticus, assembly GCF_964261635.1. Classification (NCBI taxonomy): domain Eukaryota; kingdom Metazoa; phylum Chordata; class Amphibia; order Caudata; family Salamandridae; genus Lissotriton; species Lissotriton helveticus. Next base: position 250,419,237 of record NC_136067.1, on the reverse strand, counting down.
GTGGTGTGGAGTGAAAAAAACGATGGATTTAGGCCCAGATCCTTGTACTGGGGTGAATGTATGACATTGTTCTACATTCTGTCCATCAACTGTGTTTTTGTAATTTTCACCCCGAGTGGGCTGGGTATGCTCAGACGTGAGTCCCAGGCTCTCCACACCACTGGAGTCAAGCTATCCAGGCTGAATGAAGGCTGATAGCCAGAAACCGGTCCTTGGATGCTTGATTCCGGTCTGGGAAAGACAGGGCTTGGCAGTTCGGACTGGACTTTTCCCATGAGGCAAAGGGTCAGAGCTGATTTGCATATAGCCAGTGTCTAACCCAGGGTGGTGTGGAGTGAAAAAAACGATGGATTTAGGCCCAGATCCTTGTACTGGGGTGAATGTATGACATTGTTCTACATTCTGTCCATCAACTGTGTTTTTTGCAATCGCCACTGTGGCGGGCACATCCTAATAGCACCCCCGGGACCCCCGCCCCACCCTTATGGCGGGCGGTCCCGATTTACAATGGGATGATGGGCGGGCAAAGTCCTCCCGTCATCCTAATGAGGCCCTAAGTCTTCTGAGGTTGGGTTGTTTCTCGAGCAAAGACCTTACCCCCAAATGGTTACGGACCTGGCCAACTTCAGACTGTCGCCTCTGTGATAAGGGTGAAGTGTCGTTACTGCATTTATTATGTATTTGCCCGGCATTACAAAATCTAAGGAAGATCCTCCTGAAACCACTCCTAAGAGAAGCACTAGTCAGGACCTGTAGGGCTGTGATAAAATGCCTCAGCGGGTCTTCGATACAACTTTCCTGCAAAACTATAAATTTCCTGGCTTTTGCTGCCCAGGAGCTTGAAAAAAGGCAGCAATAAAAGATGAATTGGGTCACATTGTCTCCCCGCGGCTGGTCCTGGACTCTCCCTCATTTTCTCAATAGATACCCTCTTCCCCACTCCCCTTGCAAATGCCCTTTATTTGAGATAATAGGTGACAGTTACATCTAATTAAATATAAAGCCCCTAAGTATATTGTAACTCCTGTCACAACACTCATTTGATGGTCCCCATGTCTTAATGAGATAGTTATCCCCTTACAAAGTGTTACACCTGGTTTTTTTTTATTTGTATATTCGTGCAAAGTCGCTAATGACTTGTGTGTCATTTTATTGTTAATTTTATCATGTAATTTTTTGCTGTTTTTATGCTGACTCAAAGATGTTGATGTTTATCACATGGTGGTAAGATCCTTCCTTTTATGATTTTTACAAATCAAATAAAAGTATTATTATTATTATTATTATGAAGGAAAAAGAGTAAGGGGAAAGTGAGAAGAGACTGAGCGATACAGCAAGACAAGGGTAGTGATGGAGGAAGATAGGAAAGAGAAGTGAGGGACAGAGAGGGAAAAGACAAAGTTGGACAAGGTGAGTGAGGATGAAGGAAGAGTACTGATAGTGAGAGAAGGAGTGTAAAGGTGAATGAAGAGGAGTAAGGAGAAGGAGGAAAGGAGAGTAAGATGAAGAAAAGGAAGGTGAGTAAAAGAGAGAGTGAAGAAAGGGAATGAGAGATAGAGAAATAGAGTGATGAAAAGGTATTTTTTGTTTGTCATATTTACCTTATAAATAATGACAAGTTATTAGTACTTTTTATTATAAATATAGTATCTGTGGAAGACAAGAAAAAATTGAGTTATAATATATAATTCACAATACAAAAGAAAGTAGAAGTGAAAGAAACAGAAAGGGGAAGAAAGGAAGGGTGAGAGAGAGAGAGAGGGAAAGAGTGAGACAGAAAGAGAGGGAGAGCAAGTGAGTGACAGGGAGTGAAGTGGTTAGACTGAGTAAGACAGAGGGAGAGAGAAAAGGAGTGAAGGGGAGTGAGAGACTAAAGGAATGAGAGTTAGCAAAAGGGAATGAGGAAAGGGGAATAAGGGAAGGGTATTGTCAGAAGGAATAAGTGAAAGAGAGTAAGGGTGAGTGAGGGAAACATGGTACAGCAAGAAAGAAATGCTGCAAACAGAGAAATACATTTTACCTGCAGAGGAGAGATGAAACACACAGAGAGGGAGATAATACATACAGAGAGAAAATGGTACAGAAAGAGGGTGAAAAGCTACAGGCAGAAAGAAAAAAGTAAATTATTCTGCCAGAATCTTCTGAAATGAATACTGACTCACACTGTGATCTTAGACACATAACAGAAATCCTTGCAATTCAGTCAAATGATTACCACAGTGAAGGGTGGGGTCTTGCTAGTAGTGTTGTATAAAGAGAGCAAGGGTGAGGGAGAGATAAAGAGGGAGTAAATCAGATGGATTAGCGCCCTGAGACCTGTCGGTGATTTGGCGCTATATAAACCGACATTAACAATAACAATAACAAGAGAGGGAGTTAGAAACGAGGAGTAAAGGAAAGGGATAATGAAAGTGAGGAAAGAGATATGAGGGTGAGGAAAGGAGAGTGATAGAAAAACAAGCATATTAAGAAAAAGGATAAAGGAGTAAGTGAAACAGAAGGATTTATAGAAAAAGAGAGGAAGGAAAAAGAGCAGTGGTGGAAAAAAGGAAGACAGTGAGAAAGAGTGAAAGAGAGGGAAAGTGAGTAACTACCACATTAGAACACATTTTTATTATTAACTTAAAGTGCACAACATATATCCCCATACAAATTAATAACTCGCCTTTAAAATTGCTTTTGAAGATTTAGAACAGTGTCAATCACACACCAGATTTTCTTAAGCAGAATCTCTGAAATGTACCTCAGACACTGCAACCACAAAATGGCCCTGATTCCCTCTCATTATTCACACATATCCCTGTACATAACCAATGAAATTTCTTCCCACACAAATTCAAAACCAAACTAACATTTTAATTGGTTGTACATTTCAACACTTTCAACCTTACCCCACTGCTCTCTCTGCCTGTTACCATGGTAACTCTCCATAGAACACCTAACTGAACTCAAAAGGTGAAAAGTTCATCACTCAATGTTGCAAATCAAAGTAGCAAGTCTGTTTGACTTCTCAATATTCCAGCTTATCCTGTGCAATGTTCTTTTCAATGACTTTTTCCAAACCAATAGTATTATTCCTTTTAAAAACCAGTAGTATACACCCTAGTTTTTAATGTTAAATTATCAGAAACCACCAATCATTTCTTTTTTTTTGTGCACTGAATCTCTTCCACATTTTTTTCTAAACTCATACTTTTCAAACTTCCATTTCATTTTCAGAGCCCATCTGAGTACAACCAGATCTGCCTTCAAGATGCTTTGAGTGTGGATTGTAGGACACAGTTTTATTTTCTGGAGTGAAAGGTATGGAGCAAATAGATGCTTTCTCAACCTTGATTTACCAAATGTGGATATTATGTGGATTGGCCAGAGAGGATTGAGATGTCACCAATTGATGCCATTGGTAAAATCCGTTTTGCATCTCCCACACCCTGACCTCATAGGTGTGCACTGTGGTGGAAATGACCTGTGCACTTTGACTGGGGTAGGTCTGGAAATGCTTTTAAAGGACACCTTTGGGCAATTGATGTCACTTTTTCCACAAACTGCCTTTGTATATTCTAATATATGCCAAAGGCAAAAATGGAACTGGTCCAACCAATATTGTCCGCAGATTGAGAAAGCAAGGAAACATGTGAATAAGTCTGTTTCTGCTTTCCTCAGAGACTATGGTATGGGTTCTATATACCACAACAACTTGCGTTACAACATGCAAGGCATCTATAGGAGAGATGGTGTACATTTCACGTTTTCCACTTTTGTTTTTCACTCTCTTCTGAAACTACACAAAATGGCGGCTAAAGGGTGCGCGCAACGTGATTTAAAAAAAACAACAAAAAACGTTTTTTTGCCCTTTGGGGTCCTTCAGGGACCCCCTGAGAAGTCCTAGGGGGTCAGGGAGACTCTACCCTGCCCCCTTTTCACGTTCTCCACTTTAGTTTTTCACTCTCTTCTGAAACTACACAAAATGGCAGCTGCACCCCGCGATTTAAAAAAAAAGAGATGTTTTCTTTGGCGTTTGGGGGTAATTCAGGGACCCCCTGAGAAGGCCTAGGGGGTCAGAAAGTCTCTACCATAACCCCTTTTCACGTTCTCCACTTTTGTTTTTCACTCTCTTGAGCCTCGAGGGTGCGCGGTTCTCCACTTTTATTTTGCCCTCTTTTCAGCCTCACACTGACAAAATGGCGGCCAACACTTCCTGGTTCCACCGAATCGAATGTTCACAGACGTCTAACAGCAAATCAGAATTCTGCTCGCGCACAACCGGTTCGCGCACCGTATATATATATATATATATATATATATATATATATATATATATATATATATATATATTACCCACTGGCGGTAGTTATAGTTAGTTAGGACCTAGTTTCCATAGGAAATCCGCAACATTCTATTGGGAATAACTTTGGCGCCGGTTGATGAATCTTCGCGAATTTCTCAAAGAGGATGGCCCGCTCCGCTCCTTCCCTGAAATTTTGGGGGGATTCGTCAAGTGGGGGCTGAGAAAAAAGGGGGGTCCCAAAACATGTTTTCCCCTTGTTATTTTCCATAGGACGATTATTTATTTATTTATTTATTTTACAGATTTGTAGAGCGCATGGCAGCCCATGAGCGTCCCAGCGCTAGTGATAAAATCAGAGGAGATTGAGGGAGGAGTGGATTAGGGAAACAGCCAGGTCTGAAGTGATTTGCGAAATGGAAGGAGATTGGGCTGAGCCCGGATGTCTGGGGGCAGTGTATTCCACAGCTTGGAGGCATTGTATGAAAATAATCGGCCTCCGGAGCGGGCTTTCCTAATCCTAGGTATTGATGCCAAGTGTGAGTGTGAAGAGCGAAGGGTTCTGTTAGTTTTGTAGGGGGCAATAAGGTCCTTTAGGATGGGTGGGGCCTTTCTGTGCAAGATTTTATGGGCAGTGCAAAGGGCTTTAAAATGCACCCTTTCTAGGATGGGCAGCCAATGAAGTGATTTAAGGGCTGGTTTGGCTGAGCAGCGGCTGTGTGTCCCCGTGAGAAGAGGGGCGGCAGAGTTTTGCACCACCTTGAGTATTGCCAGCACCATGTTGGGGGCCCCTAGATACAAGGCATTGCCATAGTCCAAACGGGACATCACAAGGCCTTGAATCAATAGTTTTTGGGATTGTGCAGGGAGTAGAGGGAGGATTTTTCTGGAGGTCCGTAAGAGGCCATAGCAGGTTCCGGCCGATTTCCTGGCTTGGGTGGAGAAGTTAAGACCCTCGCCCAGCCAGATCCCTAAGCTCTTAAATTCACATTTAGGGGTACAGGGAGGCCACAGGGACTCGGGGCGGAAGTGTGACTGGTTGCCCAGGACCATGATCTCCGTCTTTTCGCTATTGAGCTTAAGGCGGGACCTGTCCATCCATTTTGTTACGTCACCAAGACAAGTATAGAGATTGGTGGAAGGGTGGTCATGCTGATTAAGGGATACCACCAGCTGTGTGTCATCAGTGTAGGTTAATAGCTTGATCCCAAATGGAGCGACAATCTTCTCACAGGGGGACATGTACACATTAAAAAGGGTCGGGCTTAGAGATGAGCCCTGGGGGACCCCACAGTGTATGGATGTTGACTTGGAGGTGAAATTCCCGTCCGCCACCTGGAAGGAATGGTCGCTCAAGAAGGATTCCAGCCAGGACAAAGCAGGCCCTGAAATACCCAGGTCCTTAAGCCTGTGGACCAGTACGGAGTGGTTGACGGTGTGGAAGGCCGCACTAAGGTCCAGGAGGATCACTGCCACTGATCCTCCTGAGTCAATGATCTTTCTTGCCTCTTCGACCACCGCCAACATCGTGGTCTCCGTGCTCTGGCCTGGCCTAAAGCCCGTCTGTGAGGGTTTAAGAAGGCCATTAACTTCGAGGTAGTCGGAAAGTTGCCGATTGAAATATTTTTCCGCGACCTTACTGATGCCTGGCAGTAGGGAGATCGGCCGAAAGTTATTTAGCTCCAGGGGATCTAGATGTGGTTTCTTAATCAGGGCTTTAATGATTGCCTTTTTCCAGCTCGGCGGGGCAATGCCATGAGAGAGCGAGGTATTGATCAGATTCGCCATGAGAGGCAGGATGGTTGGGGCAACTGATTTTAGGATGTTAATAGCTGCAGGATCCAAAGGAGATCCACTTTTGATTGATTGTAGTACTGGGGATAACGTATCTACTGTCGCAGGAGTAAACAGAGTCAGCTGGGGCTCCGAGGCCTGAGATACAGATCCGGGTGAGTTATGAGGGGTAGGTTTATCGGGTATATGCGGGGGGAGGGAGTTGAGAATCTTTTTAATCTTGGAGTCAAAAAATTCGGCTAATTCGTTACACCGGCTGACCGAGGGTTCCACAGGGGAGGGAGGATCAGGGGTTTTTAAGAGGTTTTTTTGCGATTTGGAAAGTCTCCCTCGATGAGTTGGCAGATAACCTAATTTTTTCTTGAAAAAAATTGGACTGTGCAACTTTAAGGGCCTTTTTGTATTTAAGGATCATATGTTTGTATTCTAGCTTCTTGATGGGGTCGAAGTTTTTTCACCACTCTCTTTCAGTTTTTTTGCAGAGCTTTTTTAAGAGGCGTAATTCCTTGGTAAACCAGGGCGAGGTGATTTTGCCTCGGGGGTTTACAGGTAGATTTTTCCGGGAGAGTTATATCCAGTGTCTCTCCAATCCACTTTGAGAACTCGGAGTCAGCTAGTGTGGGATCTGAGACTAACAGTGAGGAGGAGAGCTCCAAGTTGTACTTCCATTTTTCTGGGTCTAATTTAGCCCAGGGTCGTGTAGGTCTGCTAAGTGGGGGTCTGGGATGAGAGATGATGGAGATCCGCCAGTTCAACAATATTAGGAAGTGGTCTGACCACGGTATCGGAGTGGGACATAGGTTGTAAGATCCGGGATGTTGGAGAAAATAGGGTCCAAGAGGTGCCCCAGCGTGTGGGTGGGATACCGACTTTCCAGCCTAAGCTGGTGGGTTTCAAGGTCTAATAGCAGATCAGAAGCTAGTTTATCTCCGCCTTTATCGAAGTGGATATTAAGATCTCCTAGGATCATAAAGTTGGAGTGGGTGGCAGCCAGTATACCTGAATGTTCCAGAAGTGAGCTACAGAATTGTCCTGTTGGGCCCGGCGGGCGATAGATAAGAAGTCCCGAGAGAGATTTACATGAGGAGACTTGGATCGTAAATAGAACATTTTCACAGTCGGAGAGGGGGCTGCCTTGAAGCCGGCAGGAAAGATGGTCTCTATAGATTATGGCGATTCCCCCTCCCTTCCCTTTAGATCGGTCTACATGCTGGATGAGAAAACCTGTGGAAGAGACTTAATGATGTCTGGGGCTGAGTCAGGTCCTAACCATGTTTCTGTCAGGAAGAGGATTTCCAGCTGGAGGTCTTCTAGGATTTGGTAGATTTCTACAGCATGTTTTGGAAGCGATCTACAATTAACTAGGGCCATACGTACTAGGATGGAAATATCTCAACAAGGCTCATTCAACTCTAGCTTGTAGGTGCAGTGGAGACAATGGTTGGAGGGACTATCCCCTGACATAGAGTGTACGCAGGGGGTTGCTACCTTCTGTCTCATGTGCTTCAGGGCATCTCTAGAGTATTTGAGTGGGGCCTGATGATACCCTCCCATAGGGCCGAGCTCTGAGCTCTGCCTAGCGCATACACACAAGAGGAACACCTCCTCTTTCATCTCAGCTAAGATGCCACCGGCAACGCAAATGGATGCCTACCCTCGCCCTACTTCCCCCCAGACTCCCTAGTAAAGCGAAAAAACACTTTAAACACAGAGTGATCAGACAACACCCTGAAACGCTAGTTGTAGATACATACCACTGCTCATCTAGAGGGCAGAGTAAAATTGACTTCATCATCCATACTGACAGAGTCGACAACTGGGTCAACATCCTAAACTCACACCTCCTTGTCTACAAAACCACCATCACAGCTCATAACCATTTTCGAGAATGGCACCATCCTGATACAAGCAAAAAATGAGAGCCTGGAGTTCTTTGACTCTTTTTTCCTCTTGCTGAAGAAGGCAACATTACATAACACACTCCGCATGCGGACCCCCCACCCTGGGAGCCTTCAACAACCGTCAAGGCATCGGAACCTGCCCGCGCCCTCTCCCCGAACCGCTCCCCCACCTTCCAATGACACCTATTGTCACTCATCCCCATAATTAAGGTTCCACCCACTGTCCAACCCTGCCCCCCCCCCAATCACAGCCATCCTCCCAGAGAGGAGCCCTACTCCCAATCACAACTGCTCCACAGCCCCCCCTCTACCAGCCCTAATGCAGTTAGACACTCGACCAGAGATAGCTCGCTCCTTCCCCTGAACCCTAATAGAAACAACAATCCAAGCAGCTCGCCCACCATCATCCAACAAGACTGGACTGCACCCACCTCCCCAGAGCACAGCACCACCCATTTTCCCCTTCTCACCCCCACAGATAATTTGACGTAATGCCTCAACCTTCATGAAGCTTAGCTTGAAACCTTGGTATGAGGCCTGAACGAAACCCTATCCTCCCTAGCTAAGATCCCACCCATCAGCCATTAAACCAGGGACCGAGATCCGATCAGACAGACCAAGTAGAACAATACCCACCCTCTCCCCTCAGGAAGCAACTACACTCACCTCATCATATGATCGGCCCACAAACCCCTACCCCAATTCCGCACATCCCTCACAGAAAGTGATACCACTTGCTTTAGCACAGGTCCCCCCGTTGAACTCCTCACCCAAATCCATGATTCAAGTAACTACAACCCCCCCCAGAGTCCCTAGACCCCCAGCTCGCCTAACCTCCCTACCTAGAGCCCAACCCAGCAAGTCGAGGTCCGAAGAAGAACCCCCATTAAATGCATGCTCATCAACAGCAGATCTGCTTCGAAACATGCAACAGAATTAGCAGAAGCTATCCTCTCCCATGACCTAGATGTAGCTTTCATCACTTAAACCTGGCTCAACACCCTGTCCTACCCCTACATGGTCATGCTGGTGCCGCCCGGATTTACAATAATCCACAAAGATAGACATGAGCAGAGAGGCGGAGGCATAGCAATCATTCACAAAAGTAACTTCTCCATCACGGAAAGCTCATTGTGCCTTTATAGCTCCTTTGAATGCCTTTCAGTCAACATCAAATCATGCACTAACAGATCGTTACTTTGTCATCTCCTATACGACCCACCAGGGAACTCCAACAAATTTTGAGTGCACCTCTCTGACCTGATCACCCACTGCGCACTCAGCAACGCAAACAGCATAATTCTGGGCGACCTCAACATAAGATGGAATGAAACAAAAAATCCGCTCATTCAATCTCTTAACAGCCACCTGCTATAAAACGATCTGATCCAACACTGCTCAGAAGAAACACACCACAGAGGTGCGATCCTTGACGCAATCATTTTGGATAGAAACACAATCACTATTGACTATATCATTCCCGTGGACTGGTCAGATCACCACATCATTCTTTTCCATATCAACCAACTGCCCCTAACTCAAACCCCTAAACAGGCCCCTCCCAAATGGGTCAGGAACACAGCTCAAGTCCCTCCGGCCAACCTAGAAGAAGGGCTAAGCATGCTCCTCCCTATCATGATGGAGCAACTCTCAACCACCGAATGCACCTGTCTCTACCACTCCAACATGATGCTCACCCTGGACCTCCTGGCTCCCTTGAAACTAAAAAAACCCAGAAGCACCCCCTCCAGGTCTTGGTGCACCACCAACATTAATGAAGAAAGAAGACATATTAGAACCTTAGAAAGAATCTGGAGGAACAATCCCTCTACCCTCCGCCGTGATCAACTCAAGCAGCACGCAGAAACTACAATAAGCACATCAAGAACAAAAAGACAACTTTCTTCTGCCCCGCTCTAGACAACGCTAAAAAACGCCCCTAAGAACTCTTTAATATCATCAGGAGCCAAACATCCAAACCGACGACATCCGATATAGTAGCATCCAAAGAACAATGCGACAACTTTGCCATCATTTAAAAAAAAATATCGCCAAGATCGATCTCTCTCTCAGGACAAATCCCTCCCCTCACACGGAGATCAAGACATCTGCAATTAAGGACAGTGCCCCAGTGAAACCATTGAATCACTGGTCCTCCTTCACCCCCATCCAGGAAGCAGAGATAGTCAATCTTATCGCCAACGCTAAACCTTCATCCCACTCCCTAGATCAGCTTTCCACAAGCCTGGCTAAAGACCTGAAGCATATCTTAGCCCCAATATGGTGCAAGATCATCAATAGCTCACTGAGCTCGAGAATCATTCCAGACTGCCTCAAAGTAGGCCAAGTCATGCCGCTACTAAAAAAAACAGGGCTAGACACTGAGGATATGAACAACTTTAGACCTGTATCAAACCTACATCTTTTATCCAAAATTCTGGAAAGATGTGTTCTTCCACAGCTCACCCAACACTTGGAGAACATCATTTTCCTAGACCCATACCAATTGGAATTCAGAAAGGGTTGCAGCACCGAAACCGCAATCCTAAATGTCATAGACGATCTTCACAAGGTACTTGACTCAGACTAATGCTGCCTTCTCATTCTCATAGACTTATCGGCCACTTTCGATACAGTTGATCACACCCTGCTCCTCAAAGTCCTCCATGAAAGAGCAGGTATTGAAATGATGGTCCTAAACTGGTTCTCCTCCTTTCTACACAACCGCTCGCAAAGAATCAAAATTAAAAACTTTGAATCCGACCCCCTTCCTGTCAACAGAGGTGTTTCACAAGGGTCAATACTCTCTCCCCAACTTTTCAACATCTACATGGAACCCCTCACCACACTACTCAGAAATTCCAACATCCCCTTCCACCTCTATGCAGATGATACACAGCTTTATATGGAAACCACCTCCATTGACGACGTACACAGACTAAATGTCACGCTCAAAGAGGTCCAACAATGGCTCACAATGGACCACCTTAAAATTAATCAAGAGGAAACAGAAGTACTCCTCATCTCCAACAGAGATGAGAACCCCACATCGAAGAATGGCTCAAAGCCATTGACGCCCTCAATGGCGCTCTCAAGCTAACGGACTCGGTGAAATCTCTAGGTATCCCCCTAGACCCCAAACTGGACAGGAAAAAACACTTCTCAAGATCCACCAAAAGTGTGTTTCTCAATCTGAAACTTCTATACAAAATACAACCCTTCCTTCCCCCGAAAGACCTTCAAAAGGCCACCCAGGCACTGCTGCTCTCCAGAATTGACTGTGGAAACGCAGCTTTGACCGGGACAGCAAAATATCACCTAGGTCCCCTGAAAACTACCTTCAATGCCGCAGTAAGAATGGTCTCAGGAACTCAGAAATTCAACCACATCTCTCCCGCACTCAAGGAACTTAATTGGCTCCCAATAGAACAGTGAGCCAGCTTCCGAACCGCCTGCCTCACGCACAAAGGCCTTCACACAGGTAAACCAGAATACCTGGCCGCCAAACTCTTTATGAAACCCTTCAGCCACAACCCTCTTGCTCGATCACAAGATCTGTATTATAATTATGTCTATAATGCTCATAAGTATGTAAGTTGCGGATTCTGTCTATGCCGATAATTGTACTTTCCGTGAAGCGCTCTGATACCCTCGGGTCTGGCTAGCGCTATACAAAACTTCTAAATAAATAAAAAAAACCTTGGCAACAGCAACCCATGCAGGAAGAGAAAAGATGCGTTGGCGCAAACCAGCAAGGTCCTGGGGATGCCCCAAGCAAAAGAGAGTCAGGGCACCTCTGGAGCAACCAGATAGCCCAATTGGAAGTAAATTTGCCTTCACAGAGACCCATCCGTCGATGGACTAGGGATCGCAAATGGATCGCTGAGGGATACAAATTAGATTTCCCCTACATCGGACATAACCCATGTATGCTTCAGCTGGTAAGAAAAGGTTTAGTCATTCTTGTGTGTTCCATACTAACAGAGTAGGGGGAGAACCATACAGACACCATCTTCTATCCTCTTTGTCAGATACGAGCTGCGATCATGTATCACCCTCCAGTAGTTGTCAAGTCCCAGTTCATTTGAGTTACTGAGAGCAGCTGAAAGCAAACTGTTTTCCCTCTGTCCTGGGACTCAAGGTCGCATCTGGCTATGGGTGCGATCAGCGCATTCCTGGAGGCGCCGTGCCTACAATCCCGGGCACCAGGATGAAAGGGAGTCACCCCTCCTGACCTTCCTAGTAATAAATAGTAAAGCTTTGAACCAATCATGTGTGCCATATATGGTCCTTCCTCAGGGCCCAAGGGCCAAGTGGTGTTTTTCCATTTATGGTGTTTTCATGTGTTGAACTGAAAGTATATATCTTTGATTTTGACTGCAAGACAGCAGTCTTCTCCGCACACCTGATGGGTGAGGGTTGGAGAGGCTCCTCTATACAGTTTTTTGCTTAATAAACGATTAAACCTTCTTCACTGCCAACTGACTGATTATTTGGTAATGGTATTGGGGCTATGTGGTAGGTATGTGGTATGTTATTTTTACTGTACATCACCGCGCGAGAAAAAACAAAGGTCCAGCTCACAGAACACTCTGGAGTGTAAGCAGGAAATCTTCAGTGCAAATGCTGCTCGGGGTCAGGGCTACAAGTAACCCAAAGCTCAGTTGCAGGAGTCACTTTAAAGCTGATGCTTCTGCAAATGGTTGCGGTGTCCAGTGGTTAGGGGTGCACTGTTTTCGCTCCAGAAGGGTGGAATCATACTCCCACACCAATTACTGGGTTGGTGAGTATGATTTCAAGGTGTTTGTCACCAGAAATGACATGTTTCCATGCGGCCATTCCAAAGTTAGCATTTATCGTTAGTTTATAATGCACTTAAGAGTATATGGTTTGGCTGCATCACAAACAACCCCGGAATAAAGGTTCCGAAAGCTGCAGAGGGGTTCTTCTCATGCATGGGCACCCTCTCACATAAAAGCCAGCACCCTGCCTTCAGTATTAGTAAGGACTGCCATTGGGGTTTATATGTGCAGTGATATGGAGAGACATAGTGAAGCTAAATCTCAGTAAGGGTTGCATGCACCACCTTACCCAGGCTGCAGTAGCAGTCCTGTGGTGTCATTTTGGAAGGCTTAACATGGGTGGCATAATACATGCTGCAGCTCCAGGTAGGACTCTGGGGTACCTATGCCCTGGGTACATAGTATATCTACACTAGGGACTTATAAAGGTACCCCAGAATCCAATCTGGAGTGTAACTAAAGTACTTGGATTCTTTTTTTTAAGTTCAAAATGATTTTATTGAAGTTTTGTTCAACAAAAGAAATAAACAAGTACAATACAAAAAAGAATAATTCTTACATGCGTAAAGGATTAAGCGATAAGTATGAAATGCAATAAGCCATAAATGAAAAAGGAAGGGAGAGGGGAGAAAGGGATGGGAGGGCAAGGGAGTAACATATCATAGTATCATAAAATCATAAAATATAGAGTTACCAGTAGGTCGAATAGAACAAAGATGGCAAATAGAGAGAAAATAATCAACAAGATACATAAAAGCATATTAATAATGTCATTGCAAAACATACGAATCAATAGGAGACCAAAAAGATTGAAATGACTGTGAATTGTGAGTAACGCCTTTAAGGGACAGCTGAGCTCCTCTTCTCGTAAAGGTAATCCAAGACCACCAAGCATGAACTGAAAGAGAAGAAGCGTCTTTCCAACAAAAAGTAATGGATTTTGAAGCAGCTGTAATTAAAAAACTTAAATAACTTTGTCTCTGAGTCAGTAAGAGGATGGGAAAGGGCAATCGACTTACATATTAACACAGCATAAGAAATATCCTCATGTCAAGGCAAAATTTTCAAAATGACATTCCAAACATCCAACCAAAATTTCATAACAATTGGACAATCAAATAACATATGACGAAGTGATCCCGAAGTTGAATTACAGTGCCAACAAACATCAGATGGTATCAATTTTGCATGACTTAAACGAGATGGGGTCCATAGAGCGTTAAATAAGATGTAAGCATTAGTCTGATAAAGGGACACCGGAAGCCAACCGGAGATACTGCTGAGCCATATTGAGGACCATGAGTCATCTGATAGGGAAATGGAAAGTTCATCATTCCAAAAAGATGACAGTGCACCAACATTGGAGCCCTGAAAAGTGGAAAACTTTTTATAAAAAACAGAGACAGCTTTGGAGGATGACGTAACAGCCGTAAGGTAAATCAAAAGGTCATTAGTGGTGGAAGAGGGAATACCATTGGTAAAAGAATCTAAAATAGAGTTACATAAAGATTGGTATTTTAAAAAATCGGAAACCGGGATATCAAACTGTGACTGTAGGTGCTCAAAAGGAATAAAGGCAGTGCCAGAAAAGACATCTTTAAGATACAAAATTCATTTTGAAATCCATGAGGACCAAAAATTTATGTTTCTGTTTAGTTTAAGTAGAGCACTATGCCATAAAGACATGTGGACTGTAGAAAGTAAAGGTAATTCAAAATTAGAGTCTAAATCATGAAGTATTAATCTAGAAGATTTAATTATAGAGGACCGATGGACAACCTTGGAAGCAGAGGACATTGACACCAAAGAGAGCAATGTAAAGGGACGTACAATTGAGGATTCAATATCTAACCAAATTGGAGGCTTGACCACATGTGAATTTGAAAACCACAAGGAGCTTTGTTTTAAAATAAAAGCTTTATGGTAGAGGTAAAAGTCAGGAAGGGCAAATCCCATCTGGGATTTGGGCAATTTTAATTGCCTGTAAGCAATACGAGGAACTTTATTGGACCAAAGGAATTTAGATAGCAGTGAATCAACATCTTTATAGAATTTGAGAGGAAATTGAGTGGGAATCATAGCCAAAGAGTAAAAGATTTTCTGTGCAATATTCATTTTCACAGCTTCCATTCTCCCCCACCAGGTGAGATGAAGGGGAGACCATTTGGACGTTTTGTCTTTGATGTAATCAAGTATAAAATCCGTATTCAGTTTTAATGTAGCAGGCAATGAAGAGGCAAATAGAATACCCAAGTACTTAAGCTTAATGTTTTGCCAAAGAATTTCTGTGTTTGGTAGCATATCCGGTGTACAAAAAACATTTAAAGGAAAAAATTCAGTCTTACTGACATTTAATTTGTAACCTGAAACTACAGAATAATGTGCAATAATATCTAAGAGGGAGGGAACAGAGGAAAGAGGATTGTTAATAAACAATAACACATCATCTGCATAAGCTAAAGTTTTAACAGTGACATCATTTATCGTAACACCTTGAATAGTATCATAGCAGCGGACATAATTAAGAAAAGGCTCAATTCCTAATAAAAATAACAGTGGGGAAAGGGGACAACCCTGCCTAGTACCTCTAAAGAGTGGAAATTGAGTAGAAATTTGACCATTAATAAACAAACGAGCAGTAGGGGCAAAATATAAAGCAGAGATCATAGGAATAAAATGGGCACCAAAATTAAAAGACAATAGAGTTTTAAATAAAAATTGCCAATGAAGTTTGTCAAATGCTTTTTCTGCATCTAGAGCCATTACTCCCTCAGGGGAAGTAAGGCGAAAGCTCTGTTCAATAACGTGTAAAAGCGTTCTGGTATTGTTTGCTGAGTACCTATTTTTCATGAAACCAGATTGATCTGGATAAATGATGGAATGAAGGATAGGAGCCAATCTAGTGGCAAGGATTTTAGCATAAAGCTTACAGTCCTGGTTTATTAGAGAAATGGGTCTATAATTAGAAACCAGGGTAGGATCCTTATCAGGTTTGGGCACAACAATGATTAAAGCATCCGTAAAGGAGCCTGAAATAGTACCAGAGCAACCAAAATGGGAAAAAGGGCACTTAAATAAGGTAAAAGGTGAGAATCAAATTCTTTATAAAATTCAGCTGGGATACCATCCGGGCCAGGGGATTTATTCTTAGGAAGTGATTTAATCGCAAGTAAAATCTCATCACAAGTAATTGGGGAATCTAGAGCTAATCTATCGGATGGAGAAATTTGAGGTAAATTACATTTATTTAAAAAGGAATCAATTAAAGAATCATCACAGGTATCAGGTTTACTATACAATGAAGAATAAAAAGTCAAAAATTCCTGGACAATATCATTATGAGAAATAGCAACTTGGCCATTAGTACCACGTATCGAGGTTATTTGGGTCTTATCTTTCTTGATTCGTAAATAATTTGCAAGGAGTTTCCCAGACCTGTTGGCATTAAAGCGAAATTTAGCATTGGATTTAGCAAGTTGAATCCCTGCTCTAGTACTAAGTAGGGCATTAAATTCATAACGAAGCTGCTTGCAGTGTAAATTTGTGTTGAGGGTCATTAGAAGAAATAAATAGGCGTTCACATTTAGCAATTTGTTTATCCAAAAGTGTAACCTTAGAGTTAAATTGCTTGTTTGCATGGGCCATAATAGAAATTGTGGCACCTCTAATGTATGCCTTAAATGCATCCCATCTATTGACAATTGAAGTGGAACCTTCAGGGTTAAATAAAAAATAGTCCTGAATAGCTTGTAATAGTTTAGGTTTATGCGTGTCATTAAGTACAATATTAGAGTTCATACGCCACCGAGATTGTTTGGCAAAAGTAGAGGAGATATTTATAACAAAGGAAATTAAGGCATGGTCTGAGATATCAATGTTACCTATAACAGGATTGTCAGCTGATTGGAGTAAGGAAGGCGAAAGCAAAAAATAATCAATTCTTGAATGAGAATTATGGGAATTAGAGAAAAAGGAAAACCATTTGTCAGTGGGAAAGTGTAATCTCCATATATCAGCCAATTTGGTGGACCGAAGGAAAGATTTAAAGGCATAAAAAACTTTAGGGGGACGGAATTTTGCAGAGGAAACGTGGATTCTTTTTAAGGGAGAAAGCAGATGGTCTATGGTCCTGAATAGCAGAATGGAAATATCCTACTCAGAGCATCGGTAGCCCCATTCTCCTTCCATGTAAGATACAATGCGGAGAGAGCCAGGAGATGGGATTCAGCCCAAAGGCAAATCCTATGGGAAAGGAGAAACAGAGATGGATACATGACGCCCTGCCATTTCAGATAGGAGCAGACAATGAGATTGTTCGTCTGCACGCACACCGCAGTGTGCCCCAACAGGGGACGGAAATAGAAAGAGGCCTTCAGAAATGCTGCCAGCTCTTTCTAATTTGAAGACTGAAGAGCCTCAATCCGATTCCACCTCCCCTGTGCAGCAGAA
The DNA here is from genome assembly GCF_964261635.1 of Lissotriton helveticus. Taxonomy (NCBI): domain Eukaryota; kingdom Metazoa; phylum Chordata; class Amphibia; order Caudata; family Salamandridae; genus Lissotriton; species Lissotriton helveticus. Next base: position 250,402,006 of record NC_136067.1, on the reverse strand, counting down.
TCCCACAGGGTGGCACCTCATCCCATCCTACTGGCAGCAGTTGTGAGAACCAAAACAGGAACGGGACTAATGAAAAATCTCTCCTCGGATGAGCGCAGTAAGAAGTTATAATATTTTGTTCTTATGGACCCTCCGCCGATAAGCCAAGGCCCAGCGCAGCCCGTGTGGAAGGGGAAGTAAGTCAGTCCCTTTTCAGTGAGTGGGGAGACGATAAGCCCGTATCTGTTCCTATCCCACAAATTATAACTTCTTACTTCGCTGACGATAGACTATGGTTTGGGCTTTGACCCTGAAGACTTTTGTTTAGTACTTGTAGACTGGGCAGATATTGACACTTAAAGATGACCAGAAGAGAACTTATTAAGGATTGAGTTACTATCATGGAAGTTATTTGCATATGAATATCGTTTTCGATGGAAATATCACCAAAGGAGAAGTGATACATACAAAAGATTGAGCCTTGAAAAAGCCATGAGACAGTGTGCCCACCAGGTGACAAAACACATGTTGGTTAAGTATATATCTGAACAACCAAAGAAAAAGAAAAAGAAATAAAGAAAAGAGAAACTAAAGAGGATTGATTCCTTGTGTACTTGGGCACTTACATACATGTGAACTACTATTTCAGTGCGTGCTGGGACTCTGTTTTTGTTAGTTTCTAGTGGCCTAGGCCACACCTGAGGGAGCGTGGTGGTTCTTCCTACCTTTCAGCACTGCTTTTTTATTGGGACAGGGCTTAATAGCTTGTGGATATTCCCAGGGGCACAACCAGATTGTGGCGGTCGATCCTGTGATATGGTCTGACCACTATCTGGTGTCTGCTTGGCTCCCCCTTCCTGCCAATCCCACTATTCCACCTCCTTTGCGGATACCTCGACGCCACTGGAGCAAACTTAGGTTAGAGGACCTTCACCGCATTATGGGTGTTGAGCCTTCAGGCCTTTTGCTGGATGTTACCTCGGGCTATGACCAGTTCTGTAACTGGATTACCAGAGCGTTGGACGCCCTGGTACCTATCATCTCCAGTAAGTCCAGTCCCCGGCAGGCCAGCCCCTGGTATGACAGCGCGCTGCGTGCAATGAAGTCCTCTTGTAGACGGGCAGAAAGGGAGTGGCGTAAGTCGTATGATGCAGATAAGAAATCTATCTACCTGGCCTTAGTTAAGCTCTACCATCGAGCCATATGTAGGGCCCGGGCGGCATTTTACGCAGCCGAATTCCGTAATAGCCCCAATCCTACCAAAACCATCTTTAAGACTATAAAAGACCTGATGGCAAAGAGAGTTCCCCCACAGTTGGACAGCTCCACCTCTCACTGCGAAGCCCTTGCCACTTTCTTCCTGGACAAAGTTAAGAAAATCTACCAGGCGTTTCCGAGCACACTGTCGCCAGTGATTCCCTGGAGCGGCTCTAGTAACTGTCCATCGCTGCACTCCCTTCCCATTCTCTCTAACGAGGAGTTTGCTAAACGGGCCCTGCGAGTCAAGTCTGGCTCGCCTGCAGACCCGGTAAGATCGGCTCTTTTCAGGGATGTCGCTTTTCAGGGACGCACAGTAGTGTGCTCGCTAATCAACCTCTCCCTGACTTCCGGCCTGGTCCCTGCCAAGTGGAAGCAAGCGGTGGTTTCCCCGATCCTAAAAAAACCATCTTTGGATCCGCTGAGACCTGAAAACTTATATCTTTGCTCCCGTGGCCGGCCAAGGTCATGGAGGCCCATGTAAATCAGGCCCTCACGGAGCATATGACCCAAGTTAATGTCCTGGTTCCCATGCAGAATGGGTTTCGTGCTGGCCACAGCACGGAGACGGCCCTTCTGGCAATGGTTGAGCATTTGCGGAGCGTGCTCGATGCAGGTCAAACGGCAGCGCTTATTTTGTTAGATCTGAGCGCTGCCTTTGACACTGTTTCCCATCGCATCCTGCTACACCGCTTGCAGGACATTGGCATTTGTGGTTCAGCTCTGCAGTGGTTCCGCTCCTTCCTCAGTGATCGCTCCTTCTGCGTTGCCACCCCTCCATTTCAGTCCAAGTACCATCCTTTGGACCTGGGGGTTCCTCAGGGCTCCTCGCTGAGTCCTACGCTTTTCAACTTGTACGTGCAGCCGCTGGCTGAGGTCGCCAGGCAATGGGGCCTAACCATGGTCTCCTATGCCGACGACACTCAGTTGGCGGTCACGATCAGCGGGGATGCCAAGCAGGACGCCCTCAGGTTCCGAAGTGGACTGAGAGAGGTGGCCAGCTGGATGAATAACAACTGTCTCCAGCTGAACGCGACAAAAACGGAGGTGATGATCGTTGGAAGGGAAGCGGATCACTGGGGGGACGGATGGTGGCCTCCGGAGCTGGGATCAGCGCCGGCCCCTGTCCTGGAACTCAGGAATCTGGGAGTATGGCTTGACCACACGCTAAGCTTTGTGACACACACGAAGAGAGTGGCGGCCTGCTGTTTTGGAGTATTACGCGGGCTCAGACCCCTGCTCAGATTTTTTGATGCTCCTACTAGACAGCTGGTCATTCAAGCAATGATTATCTCTCGGCTGGACTACGCTAGTTCACTCCTTTTAGGAGCGAACCAAGCCGAGATTCTTCGTCTACAGCGAGTCCAGAACGCTGCGGCCAGGGCGGTGGTAGGTTTGCCCCGAACCTGCCCCACCTCTAACACTCTACGGTCCCTGCACTGGCTCCCGATAAGCAAGCGAATCCAATTTAAGGCTCTTTGCCTGGTTTTTAAAATTCTTAGAGAGTCGGCACCCGTGATCCTTAACGAACTGATCTCTCCCTACGTTCCCACCCGCTCACTCCGATCCCTTGGACAAGCCTTGGTGGTGGTTCCCCGTTTTAGACTTAGTCGGATGGGGGGTCGCTCCTTCCGCGTGAAAGCTGCAACTCTCTGGAATGCGCTCCCCTTGGAAATCCGCCTCTTGAATGATTTAATATCCTTTCGTAGGGCTTTGAAAACCTTCCTGTTTTAATTTGCTCCCTGTTTTAATGCTTCTGCTTTTTGTTACTGGATCTAGTGTTGTGTTGTGTCTACCCTTTCCCTGCGCCAGGACGCTCCTTCGCTGGAGCAGCTGTGCGCATTAAAATGCAAATAACATAACATAACATAACAATTCCCTATACAAGCACTACCAACTCACAATGGAATAAAAAATAGTGCTTAAATCAACCAAGGATTAATAGAGCATGCAAATCACCCCTGAGGGTCTCAAGGCTCTGGAGTTGCTGCTTGCTTTGTGGTGATCTGTTAATTGGAACAGCCAGGTCTTATTCCCTCTCCTGAATTGATGGAGTGATGTGGTCCTGAGGTGCAGGGGGAGGTTGTTCTAAGCTGTGGCTGCCAGGTCAGAGAAGGAGGGTCCTCCACAGTTGCTTCAGCTGATACATGAGTGTCTGTGAGGAACAGATGTAAATGTATTGCGACTTATATAGCGCACGTATCACCCGAAGGCATCAAGGCGCTTGCCTTGGGAACCCGTCCTGGCTTTTCCCTGTGAGATAACCCCTACTGGGTATCCCCAGGGTGAAAGCCAGGCATCCCGCAGCGGGTGGGCTGCCGTAGTGGAGATTAAGCAACTATTGCCCAGAGTTGCAGCGTGGGACCCCATGATTAGAATAGGCACCGAGGCGAGAATTATCGAGTCCGTGGACATTTTGGGCTCAGGACCCTGCCGCGTCGGGAATTGAACCCTGGTCCCGGCCAGACCTCTGCATCAGGGTCTGCCGCTCTAATCAGTGAGCCACACTCCTCCACACACAGATAGGTGGATTGTAGGTGTCTGAATGGTTGGTGGAAGGACTGTTGTGGAGTTTCATTTGTGGCCAGGAACATTGTCTGCCAAAAGGGTATTGTTCTGGTCTGACAACATGGCCGTGATACCGGCCATCAATTCTCTATCTGCCAGCTGCCCACTGGTAATCAATCTGTTGAGGGAACCTGTGAGGAGTTGCCTGCGTAGCCATGTAGTGTTTCATGCATGTCACATTGAGGAGGTAAAGAACTTGGCTACTGATGCTCTCATTTTCAGGGCTCTGTTTCTTGGAGGTTTGCCACGAGCAAGAGTAGAGATGACACCATTCTCTCTGCAGCTTTGACACCTACCTAGTGCTCCATCCGATTCCACCTCCCTGTGCAGCCGACAGTTCCTTCGGACTGGTCATTCCCTGAATTAATCTGGCTGGCCCTCCATGGGCCAACATTTGAAGGTGGGGTTTGCATGGCCCTGAGCTGCTCCAGATGCAACACTCCACTGAATGTGCATTAAACATTCAGAATCACACAGATGTGTCGTCTCTATGGTCTTTAAAGTGTGGTAGCATGGATGAATGTGGCGGCAGTGACTTCCTCTTACCTCCATGTGGCTCATGTCATCGGACTTCGGTCATAGGGTGACACATTGTCGATTGTCGTCCGGGTGGTGCAGATGCAACAACAGCGACACACAAATTTGTTATTTCCTTGTCCAGCCCCGTACGGAACCACGTACAGACCACCGGAGTCATTGTTCAAACACTTACGCTGGAATTACATATGCTAGGTAAGCCCACTATGCTTCCGCTCCAGGGGGAACAACTACGCCACAGGTGCCAGGACTCCCCTGTAGTGATCTGACCAGATACAAGGATTTACATCTGGATTTGTCATGTCTAGGTCTGTGGACAATAACTGTTCTAGTGTATGCCCTTTAGTGTGAGTAGCGGAGGTGATTTGCTGCCAGAGCTTCAGCCATATAAGCAAATCAGTTAGTTCGGTTGGGTGAGGTCCACCTGCAGGGTTGTTAGCCCAGTAGTTAAGGTCACCAATCAGTAGTATTTTCGTGTGGTTCGTTATGATATGTGTCATCTGTTCACTCAGAGATTGTGGGAACTGTGGCATACTCTGTGGTGTTCTGTAGAGTATGACACAGACTAACAAGGCAAAATCGGACTCTAATTTAATCACTAGGTTCTTTTCTTGTGAAAGGTCGAGGGGGGTAAGTGCTGAGAATTTTAGGTCTTGATGAATTATAGCTGCCACACCCCCTCCTGTTTTTCCCTGATGGCGGTTGGCTTGTAGGATGTAGTAGTCACTAGGTGGAGCTGCTAGGATGTCAGGGGAGGAATCCTGTTTTACCAACCTTTCTGTCAAAAGTAGGATATCTGCTTTTTCATTCGCCAGTAGGTTGTGTATTTCAAGTTGGTATTTGACCATGGAACGGGTATTTAAATAGGTAACTGTTAGGGCTTGTTCCTTGGCTGCTGCCTTGGGATTTGGTCTCTTGCTCGGATTTTTGTGATCAAAGAGTTCCGGGAATGAGGAACTTTTTGCCATTATCCTGTTCATGGCTATTTTATTTATGTATTTATTTTACAGATTTGTAGAGCGCATGGCTACCCTTGAGCGTCCCAGCGCTAGTGATAAATCAGAGGAGATTGAGGGAGGAGTGGATTAGGGAACAGCCAGGTCTTAAGTGATTTGCGAAATGGAAGGAGGTTGGGCTGAGCCCGGATGTCTGGGGGCAGTGTGTTTCACAGCTTGGAGGCATTGTATGAAAATAATCGGCCTCCGGAGCGGGCTTTCCTTATCCTAGGTATTGATGCCAAGTGTGAGTGTGAAGAGCGAAGGGTTCTGTTAGTTTTGTGGGGGACAATAAGGTCCTTTAGGATGGGTGGGGCCTTTCTGTGCAAGATTTTATGGGCGGTGCAAAGGGCTTTAAAATGCACCCTTTCTAGGATGGGCAGCCAATGAAGTGAATTAAGTGCTGGTGTGGCTGAGCAGTGGCTGTGTGTCCCCGTGAGAAGACGGGCGGCAGAGTTTTGCACCACCTGGAGTACTGCCAGCACCTTGTTGGGGGCCCCTAGATACAAGGCATTGCCATAGTCCAAACAGGACATCACAAGGTCTTGAATCAATAGTTTTTGGGATTGTGCAGGGAGTAGAGGGAGGATTTTTCCTGGCTTGGGTGGAGAAGTTAAGACCCTCGTCCAGCCAGATCCCTCCTAATTTCACATTTAGGGGTAGGGGGTGTGCCCATACAGGGAGGCCACAGGGACTCGGGGCGAAAGTGTGACTGATTGCCCAGGACCATGATCTCCGTCTTTTCGCTATTGAGCTTAAGGTGGGACTTGTCCGTCCATTTGGTTACGTCACCAAGACAAGTATAGAGATTGGTGGAAGGGTGGTCATGCTGATTAAGGGATACCAAAACACACAAAATGAAGAGGGTCAGAAAGGCCTATGTTTACCGACCCCGATATTCCAAGGCCTAAATTTCAACTGTATACAACAATACGGAATATCTGGGTCATAGGATAAAAATATGTAAGTATGTCTCAGGACAGAGCGAATGGCAAACTAAGAAATCAGGACAAAAGCTAACCTAGGAGAATAATCGGTGGGTGAGAAATTCTCATCAGACCACCCAGAATGGCGGAGTGTCCTCATGTGAGATGGGATATGGATCCAGACAACATCCTGACCATCATATGACGGTATAGTTGTGGATACCAGTAGTTTTCTCCATCCAAAGCTTATTCTCACTGGGTTGCTGATAAGGTGCAGTGTTGGTGAAAAAGTGTGAGTTAAAATTGATTACCAGGGCAAAAAGTATGTTTAATGAGTATTGTTCTGGTATCAACCATAAAAATAACGCCTAGTAGTCTGAAAATATGACATGTTTCAGCCAAAGGAATTTTATCCGGCTTTCTTCAGGACCTTAAATGAGATGAAAATACTACTGCACAGGGAGTTACATGTGAAAAGTGATTATATGTAACAAGGAAAAAGAACATCCTACCCGGACCTTGGAGCCCCAATGTTTCCAGGGATGTTAGGATAATGTGATCCTTACCTATAAAGAAACATAGTAGAGAACCACATACAGATTATAGTCAATAGAAATCTCTATGTTTGCCAAACAACACGTGCCCAGAACACAAAAGGAGTAATTCTAACTCTTTGATAAACCCCAAGGATGGATCCTACACATGGGGGTATGTATAAACACTTTGCTAGCCTATTTACTTAAATATAGCTAGTGGTTTATAGAGTGAAACAATTTTTTTGAAATATTTTTTATATAACAGTACTTACCCAACTTTGTGTGGGTAGTAAACCTCACCTCGCCCGGCGTCCTGCTCGGGAAAATTGAGGCACCGCTCTACTGTGCAAATTAAAAATACAGAGAAGGGAAATGAGAAACTTCGTCCCCACTTGATTTACCAGTTTAAATCTTGCACAATATGTATAAAAACCTAGCTGTTAGGCAGTGGGAAAAAGGGCTGTGTACCAAAGCAAAAGGCTGAAAAAACAAAGGACTGACACTGAAAACGAGCTATTCGCTTTCTACTTAGAGGTCTAACAAAGGTGTTGAAATTGTAAATATACCATGGAGGGGTTTCAAAACGAAAAGTCTATCGAAACTTAACCTAGAAAGAGAGCTATGAAACCTGTGACCTACCTCTCCGTCGGTTACCCCTCTCTAGCGTCCGAGAGGAAGTGGAGGTAAGACGGAGGGCGGCCGCAGGTTATTTATACCCGTGTTGATTGGATAATTGGCTTATTTGATGTTTAATTTAAGCGTGTTGCAATCGCGTGAAAGGAAACACTGCTCTTCTGCACACGCGCGTCCACCTGACTGTTATATGAGCGCGCGTGCGCAGGTAAATGCCACTGCTCGCCGCCGGCTCGCGTACACCGAGACGCGCAAGCTCAATACAAAGAAGCGGCTGCATCGCGTCTTGGTGTAAACGCATGCGCGATGCAGTGTGTTGATAATTTGTTGGCCTGATGTATTGTATGTTCATTAAGCAGAGACACTAGCTGGGCTGTAATGCACAATACACAGCTTTGGTATAAATATACGCGCGAAGCTGTGTGTTATGTTTTTTGATTTTGGCCTGATGTTATGTATACTTGTTTATCAAACAAAAGGTAGGCATAATCATTCAAAATACAGACACATTATCTAAGGGAATATCCTGGTGATTCTTGTGTCTTCCTTTACTGAGTCCTCAAAATAAAGGAATTTGAAGCCAAAATGATTGGTGTGTCGAGAATAATAATAAACACAAATACAATGTGTCGTGTAGCGTTCATTTGCTGTTGCTAGTCAATATTTGAACTTGGAATATTGCATGGTATAACTTGGAATCTTGGAATATAGCATGGTATTGAGTCTCCTGTGTCTTGGGAGTCACAGGAGCCTATGCCATCTTGGGAATCACAGAAGTTCTAGAGGGATGACCATGGAATGTCGTCGTTCAATCCCTGCACATCACTTTTAACTCTAAAAATCAATTTTTGCTCTTTGATGAAGAGAAATCTTGACACATCACTGATATGTGGGGGAATGAATGGATGTTCAAGTATCACCCATCTCAATTCCTCAGCTTTGTGTTTAAGGTTCAAAAAGTGTGTGGTCAATCGAGTTGATTGTTTCTGGCAGCGAATCGTACTTTTGTGTTCACTTATTCTTATTTTGATTTTTCGAGTAGTATGTCCAATGTATCGTAGTGAACATGGACAGGTAATCATGTAGATCACCTGTTCAGTGTTACAATTAGTATGTTTCCTCAAAGCCCATGGTTTACCTGTGCCTATGTCAACGCTATTGGTTTTATAGGTCTGAGGACAGACACTACAGATACCGCAGGGGAAATGGCCCTGTACTGATGTGAGTCCCATAGAGTATTGGTTGTGACTATTGGTAGTGTCTTAGGTCTTGTATGTACGAGACTGTCCCTAATGGATGGTGCCCTCTTGAATGAGAATAGAGGGGGTGGAACAGAGATTTGTGCAATATTCACAATCTTCCAGTGTCTACGCACTATTTTTTTAGCTTGATTAGACAGCACACTAAATGTGCTTACAAACGTGAGTCTGTCCAGTGGTGCCTTGTCTACTCGGGGTTCTAACAGTGCCTCCCGATCGTTGTTGGAGGCACGTTTCCAGGCTTGCCTGACCAAATACCCTGGATATTGTCGTTTCTTTAACTGGGTAGCCAAAATCTTGGCATGTTTATCAAACATGGGTTTTGATGAGCAATTCCTTCGAACTCGGAGGAATTGTCCCACTGGGAGGTTATTGCTTAGAGATCGCGGGTGATGACTGTTGTAAACCAACAGTGAGTTCCTTGACATAGGCTTCTTGTATAATTCACATTCAAGTTTGCCGTCCTTGGGGTAAATAGAGATGTCAAGGAACGAAAGTCGTTCTTTACTTGTTTCCATAGTAAATTTGAGAAACTGATTTTGTAGATTGAGCCATTCGTGAAATTTTTCTGCCTCTGACAAAGTACCTCGCCAGACCATAAGAATGTCATCTATGTACCGTTTCCATAGCAACACCTTACCAAGAAAAGGGTTGCCATGGTCGAGTACACAGTTCTGTTCAAAACGGTGAACATAAAGGTTCGCGAGGCTTGGGGCAAAGACACTCCCCATCGATGTTCCGGAGGTCTGAAGATATATCTGGTCCTCAAATTTAAAGAAATTCTGCATCATGGCAAGTCTGGCACATTCCATGATGAAATTCAAAGGAGTGCAGCTGTTTAATTCTCTACTCGAAAGGAGTAGTCTTATCGCCTCAAGGGTCTCCTCCTGAGGGATACAGGTATAGAGGGACTCTATATCAAAACTCACCAGAAGATCAGAAGAAACACCGAATTCTATTGTGGGTAGTAGTCTAAGTACATCTGCAGTGTCTTTCAGAAATGTGGGCATTTCTTTCACCATTGGGCGTAAGAAGAAATCCACAAAGGTGGATAAAGGTTCAAGTAGTGAACCTATACCCGAAATAATAGGTCGTCCTGGGGGTGGCCTTGTTGTCTTGTGTATTTTAGGTAGACAATAAAATCCGGGCATCACAGGATTAGTGATGACTAGAAATGTTGCCTCCTCTGTAGTAACCCATCCTTCGGCTAGACCTTCATCAACCATTGTTTTTATTTCGATGACTAGACGATTAGTCGGGTCACCAGAAAGTGGCTGGTATGCATTTCTATTGTTTAGCTGTCTCATGCATTCTTCTCGATAACTAGATGAATCAAGGATGACTGTGGCTCCCCCTTTATCCGCTGGTTTTATGGTTATGGATTAATCTTTAGAGAGAGTGATCAGTGCTTGTTTTTCTTCTTTACTAAGATTTTGAAACCTGTGATGTTTTGTATCATGTAGAGACATAATGTCGTATGTTACTGCCTTTTCAAAGGTCGCTACCTGAGTTGGAACCTGGTTAGCGAAGGGGGTGAATGTGGATTTAACCCGTAGACCGGTGTTGTCCAAACGATCTTGTTCAAGGTTGGATTCTTTTGATTTATCTTTAAAAAAGAAATGCAAACTGACCTTTCTGAAAAACTTCTCAAGCTCGCATCTAGTTTCGAAAGGGTTCCCTTCATTGGTAGGGACAAAACCTAATCCTTTTTCAAGGACATTTTCTTCGATAACTGTAAGATGGCGGGAGCTCAAGTTAACTGTTAGTTGTTGGTCGTCCCTGAGCTCGTTGATGGCTGAGCTGCTTTCCTGCTCCGAGTGTTTGGGAAAGTAGGGTCTGATTCCCAATGCACCGTCTGTTGACCTCTTCTCCTGGCGTTGCCACGGCCTCGACCTCTTCCTAAAAAAGACGGGTCTGAGAAAAAAGACGGGTCTGAGAAAAAATGTGGTTGGGGAGGGAACATGGGTTGTCCATATGGTAATTGATGGTATCCCCATGGACCGGGAGGCCACCACTGGCCTTGATTTTGATATTGTCCTTGTGTACCCCTTCTTCTATTAGATCTACGTAGAGACCCAGTTCCTCTTTGTGGAGTCGGAGGACCCCCGGCATCGCTGGAATCTGAACCTGAGCTTGAAAAATTGGATCCATACTGTCTCCCTTTGGAGTTGAATTCAGGTGCTACCCAGTTATCAGCAGTGTACGGATAGATTTTGACCAGGGAAAATTTCTCCAAATCTTTTTTAAATTTGTCTATTTTAGTCATTAAGATGTTTTCTCTGTAATCTTTGTTAGTTTTGTTACTTTCTTCTAACTGTTTTTTATAGACTGTGTTGGTGATGGTAGTTTTAATCTGACCTTCTAAGACCTGGATCTCTATCAACAAGGCGTCGGCTATCCTCTTAGCAGTGGTTATAATGAGGATAATCCAATCTCGTGTGCATCGCCATGCGATAAGGGACCAGTCTCTGAGGAAGTTTTTGTCAGTTAAGAACAGTCTGGGAGTAGTGGTAACAATCAATCCACTAGGAGCGCCCTTCCCTCTTAAGTATTCTGCCATAATGAGACCATGTATAGACGTGCGTGAGTGGGCTTTTTTGAGATTAAGTAAATTAATCCAACCATCTTTTTTAGTTGTAGTTGTTACTTCGGGTAATAATTCTAGAATGCTAGGGTTGTCAGCCAAAATAGTATTCAAAAGCTCATCGTCAAATGCCAGTCCCGCAAAGTCAGCCATGCCAGGCCACAGAATTTCCACACCTAATAAATTAGCAAGGTGAGCGAAAAAAGGAACAACTAAAGAATTGTCCTTAGAAAGTGACCCGCAACCGAAGTTGCTCTAAATACCAAAACACACAAAATGAAGAGGGTCAGAAAGGCCTATGTTTACCGACCCCGATATTCCAAGGCCTAAATTTCAACTGTATACAACAATACGGAATATCTGGGTCATAGGATAAAAATATGTAAGTATGTCTCAGGACAGAGCGAATGGCAAACTAAGAAATCAGGACAAAAGCTAACCTAGGAGAATAATCGGTGGGTGAGAAATTCTCATCAGACCACCCAGAATGGCGGAGTGTCCTCATGTGAGATGGGATATGGATCCAGACAACATCCTGACCATCATATGACGGTATAGTTGTGGATACCAGTAGTTTTCTCCATCCAAAGCTTATTCTCACTGGGTTGCTGATAAGGTGCAGTGTTGGTGAAAAAGTGTGAGTTAAAATTGATTACCAGGGCAAAAAGTATGTTTAATGAGTATTGTTCTGGTATCAACCATAAAAATAACGCCTAGTGGTCTGAAAATATGACTACTGAGTAAGGCTGTGCAAGACGGTCGACATGTTTCAGCCAAAGGAATTTTATCCGGCTTTCTTCAGGACCTTAAATGAGATGAAAATACTACTGCACAGGGAGTTACATGTGAAAAGTGATTATATATAACAAGGAAAAAGAACATCCTACCCGGACCTTGGAGCCCCAATGTTTCCAGGGATGTTAGGATAATGTGATCCTTACCTATAAAGAAACATAGTAGAGAACCACATACAGATTATAGTCAATAGAAATCTCTATGTTTGCGAAACAACACGTGCCCAGAACACAAAAGGAGTAATACTAACTCTTTGATAAACCCCAAGGATGGATCCTACACATGGGGGTATGTATAAACACTTTGCTAGCCTATTTACTTAAATATAGCTAGTGGTTTATAGAGTGAAACAATTTTTTTGAAATATTTTTTATATAATAGTACTTACCCAACTTTCTGTGGGTAGTAAACCTCACCTCGCCCGGCGTCCTGCTCGGGAAAATTGAGGCACCGCTCTATTGTGCAAATTAAAAATACAGAGAAGGGAAATGAGAAACCTCGTCCCCACTTGATTTACCAGTTTAAATCTTGCACAATATGTATAAAAACCTAGCTGTTATTTATACCCGTGTTGATTGGATAATTGGCTTATTTGATGTTTAATTTAAGCGTGTTGCAATCGCGTGAAAGGAAACACTGCTCTTCTGCACACGCGCGTCCACCTGACTGTTATATGAGCGCGCGTGCGCAGGTAAATGCCACTGCTCGCCGCCGGCTCGCGTACACCGAGACGCGCATGGGCAATACAAAGAAGCGGCTGCATCGCGTCTTGGTGTAAACGCATGCGCGATGCAGCGTGTTGATAATTTGTTGGCCTGATGTATTGTATGTTCATTAAGCAGAGACACTAGCTGGGCTGTAATGCACAATACACAGCTTTGGTATAAATATACGCGCGAAGCTGTGTGTTTTGTGTTTTGATTTTGGCCTGATGTTATGTATACTTGTTTATCAAACAAAAGGTAGGCATAATCATTCAAAATACAGACACATTATCTAAGGGAATATCCTGGTGATTCTTGTGTCTTCCTTTACTGAGTCCTCAAAATAAAGGAATTTGAAGCCAAAATGATTGGTGTGTCGAGAATAATAATAAACACAAATACAATGTGTCGTGTAGCGTTCATTTGCTGTTGCTAGTCAATATTTGAACTTGGAATATTGCATGGTATAACTTGGAATCTTGGAATATAGCATGGTATTGAGTCTCCTGTGTCTTGGGAGTCACAGGAGCCTATGCCACCTTGGGAATCACAGAAGTTCTAGAGGGATGACCATGGAATGTCGTCGTTCAATCCCTGCACATCACTTTTAACTCTAAAAATCCATTTTTGCTCTTTGATGAAGAGAAATCTTGACACATCACTGATATGTGGGGGAATGAATGGATGTTCAAGTATCACCCATCTCAATTCCTCAGCTTTGTGTTTAAGGTTCAAAAAGTGTGTGGTCAATCGAGTTGATTGTTTCTGGCAGCAAATCGTACTTTTGTGTTCACTTATTCTTATTTTGATTTTTCGAGTAGTATGTCCAATGTATCGTAGTGAACATGGACAGGTAATCATGTAGATCACCTGTTCAGTGTTACAATTAGTATGTTTCCTCAAAGCCCATGGTTTGCCTGTGCCTATGTCAACGCTATTGGTTTTATAGGTCTGAGGACAGACACTACAGATACCGCAGGGGAAATGGCCCTGTACTGCTGGTAAGTCCCATAGAGTATTGGTTGTGACTATTGGTAGTGTCTTAGGTCTTGTATGTACGAGACTGTCCCTAATGGATGGTGCCCTCTTGAATGAGAATAGAGGGGGTGGAACAGAGATTTGTGCAATATTCAAAATCTTCCAGTGTCTACGCACTATTTTTTGTACTTGATTAGACAGCACACTAAATGTGCTTACAAACGTGAGTCTGTCCAGTGGTGCCTTGTCTACTCGGGGTTCTAACAGTGCCTCCCGATCGTTGTTGGAGGCACGTTTCAAGGCTTGCCTGACCAAATACCCTGGGTATTGTCGTTTCTTTAACTGGGTAGCCAAAATCTTGGCATGTTTATCAAACATGGGTTTTGATGAGCAATTCCTTCGAACTCGGAGGAATTGTCCCACTGGGAGGTTATTGCGTAGAGATCGCGGGTGATGACTGTTGTAAACCAACAGTGAGTTCCTTGACATAGGCTTCTTGTATAATTCACATTCAAGTTTGCCGTCCTTGGGGTAAATAGAGATGTCAAGGAACAAAAGTCGTTCTTTTACTTGTTTCCATAGTAAATTTGAGAAACTGATTTTGTAGATTGAGCCATTCGTGAAATTTTTCTGCCTCTGCCATTCTGGGTGGTCTGATGAGAATTTCACACCCACCGATTATTCTCCTAGGTTAGCTTTTGTCCTGATTTCTTAGTTTGCCATTCGCTCTGTCCTGAGACATACTTACATATTTTTATCCTATGACCCAGATATTCCGTATTGTTGTATACGATTAAGGGATACCACCAGCTGTGTGTCATCAGCGAAGGTTAATAGCTTGATCCCAAATGGAGCGACAATCTTCTCAAGGGGGGACATGTACACATTAAAAAGGGTCGGGCTTAGAAATTAGCCCTGGGGGACCCCACAGTGTATGGATGTTGACTTGGAGGTGAAATTCCCGTCCGCCACCTGGAAGGAACGGTCGCTCAAGAAGGATTCCAGCCAGGACAAAGCAGGCCCTGAAATACCCAGGTCCTTAAGCCTGTGGACCAGTACGGAGTGGTTGACGGTGTCGAAGGCCGCACTAAGATGCAGGAGGATCACTGCCACTGATCCTCCTGAGTCAATGATATTTCTTGCCTCTTCAACCACCGCCAACATCGCGGTCTCCGTGCTCTGGCCTGGCCTAAAGCCCGTCTGTGAGGGTTTAAGAAGGCCATTAACTTCGAGGTAGTCGGAAAGTTGCCGATTGACATATTTTTCCGCGACCTTACTGATGCCTGGCAGTAGGGAGATCGGCCAAAAGTTATTTAGCTCCAGGGGATCTAGATGTGGTTTCTTTAATGATTGCCTTTTTCCAGCTCGGCGGGACAATACCATGAGAGAACGAGGTATTGATCAGATTCGCCATAAGAGGCAGGATGGTTGGGGCAACTGATTTTAGGATGTTAAAAGGTGCAGGGTCCAGAGGAGAACCACTTTTGATTGATTGTAGTACAGGGGATAACGTATCTACTGTCGTGGGAGTAAACTGAGTCAGCTGGGGCTCCGGGGCCTGAGATACAGATCCGGGCGAGTTATGAGGGGTAGGTTTATCGGGGATATGCGGGGGGAGGGAGTTGAGAATCTTTTTAATCTTGGAGTAAAAAAATTCGGCTAATTCATTACAACGGCTGACCGAGGGTGCCACAGGGGAGGGAGGATCAGGGGATTTTAAGAGTTTTTTTGCGATTTGGAAAGTCTCCCTCGATGAGTTGGCAGATAACCTAATTTTTTCTTTAAAAAAATTGGACTGTGCAACTTTAAGGGCCTTTTATATGTAAGGATCATAAGTTTGTATTCTAGCTTCTTGATGGGGTCGAAGTTTTTTCTCCACTCTCTTTCAGTTTTTTTGCAGAGCTTTTTTAAGAGGCGTACTTCCTTGGTAAACCAGGGCGAGGTTGTTTTGCCTCGGGGTTTGCAGGTAGATTTTTTCAGGAGAGTTATATCCAGTGTCTCTCCAATCCACTTTGAGAACTCGGAATCAGCTAGTGTGGGATCCAAGACTAACAGTGGGGAGGAGAGCTCCAAGTTGTACTTCCATTTTTCTGGGTCTAATTTAGCCCAGGGTCGTGTAGGTCTGCTAAGTGGAGGTCTGGGACGAGAAATGATGGCGATCCGCCAGTTCAACAATATTAGGAAGTGATATGACCACGTATCGGAGTGGGACATAGGATTGTAAGATCATGTTGGCTATGTTAGCCGGACAGAGCTAATCTATTACTAGTTCGTTGAAATGGAGTGCTTTTAGTTTGGCTGTGGGGTAGTTAGTGCTTTGAGTACAATGGCTTGCCCCTTGCCTCGATCATCCGCGAACAGGCTTGCCTTTGGCGCGCCTTTGGCCGCCTGCTGTGCGCGTCTGCTGCGCTCCTGCGCTGCTAGTGGCATTTGTACCCCTTGTCAGCCTTAGCCCCTCCCATTCTTCACTGATTGGCGCTTGAGGCGTTTCCCCAGGTAGCGAGTTTGAGCTTGTGTGATGGCCAGTTTCGGCGTGGTGAATTCAGTTTTAAAACTAATCGTGCACAAGTAAGTTTGTGACTTTTAGATTCAGTATTAGCACAATTTAATAAAACAGGACGATAGTGGCGCTTAGCGCTTGAAAGCAGGCAGTGGCAGGTTCAAAGTGGTTGCTCCCGGGTTGCTGGCTGCACTTGTACCCCTTGTCAGCATTAGCCTCTCCCACTCTTCACTGATTGTCGCTTGAGGCGTTTCCCCAGGAAGCAAGTTTGAGCTTGTGTGATGGTGGGTTTTGGCAGGGTGAATTCAGTTTTAAAACTAATTTGGCAACAAGTACGTTTGTGACTTTTGGATTCAGTATTAGCACAATTTTAAAAAACAGGATGATAGTGGCGCTTAGCGCTTGAACGCTGGCAGTGGCCCCTTCAAGTGGTTGTTCCCGCGTTGCTGGCAGCACGTATACCCCTTGTCAGCCTTAGCCCCTACCACTCTTCACTGATTGGCGCTTGAGGCATTTCCCCTGGAAGCTATTTTGAGCTTGTGTGACGGCGGGTTTCGGCACAGTGAATTACAGTTTTAAAACTAATCGTGCAACAAGTAAGTTTGTGACTTTTAGATTCAGTATTAGTAAAAAAAATAAAAAAATGGATGATAGTGGTGCTTAGCGCTTGAACGGATGTATGTCACTACAACGCATACTTTTACAATGCATGCTATTACAATGAAACTTTTACAACGCAACATCCATTACAACGCATTCCATTACAACATATGCCATTACAACGCATTTCACAAAACTACCACTACAACGCATTCCATTACAACGCATACTACCTTTACAACGCATACCATTACAACTAATACCATCACATAGCATATATGGTAAGTATTGGATAGTGTAGGGGTAAAATTACTATTCTAACTCCAGGGGGTGCAACAGTAGGGTAAGTGTTGGATAGTGTAGGGGTAAAAATTACTATTCTAACTACAGGGGGTGCCACAGTAGGGTACGTGTTGGATAGTGTAAGAGTACTATGCGTTGTAATGGTATGCGTTGTAATGGTATGCGTTGTAATGACTGCATTGTAATGACATGCGTTGTAGTGGTATGCGTTGTAGTGTCATGGGTTGTAATGGTTGCGTTGTAATGGCATGCGTTGTAAAAGTTTTGTTGTAATGGTAGTGCGTTGTAAAAGTTGCGTTGTAAAGGTTGTTTCCCACTTGAACGCAGGCAGTGGCACCTTAAAAGTGGTTGTTCCCGCGTTGCTGGCGGCACTTAAACCCCTTGTCAGCCTTAGCCCCTACCACTCTTCACTGATTGGCGCTTGAGGCGTTTCCCCTGAAAGCAAGTTTGAGCTTGTGTGACGGCGGGTTTCGGCGCGGTGAATTCAGTTTTAAAACTAATCGTGCAACAAGTACGTTTGTGACTTTTAGATTCAGTATTAGCACAATTTTAAAAAACAGCACGATAGTGGCGCTTAGCGCTTGAGCGCAGGCAGTGGCACCTTCAAAGTGGTTGCTTCATTGCAAAGAGAGAAGAAAAGGACAGAGTGTGCTTTCTAATAAACTTGAAGAAGAATCTCCAAGGGCTTGAACTAGAGCTTAACTTCAGCCTGAAGTCTCAGGGATACAAGACTTAACCAATCAGCTCCCCCTGAATTCCCTTGCTGGCATTTGAACTGCCTGGTGTTGTGGTGGGCCTTCTGGGAGACTGCGTGTCACTGGGAGCTGGAAGCCCAACGCAACACCGAGAAGCGTGTCGCTGCTGCAGCCGCTCTCATTGCTTCGCCGAAGAAGCGAGCTGCCGCTGCTGCTGTCATCATCGCATCGCCGAAGCACAGCACATCGCAGGAGAAGCGGGACGCTGCCACAGAGGTTATCTTCGCATCCCGAGTGGCAGGGCCTGTCGTGGCTCCAAAGTTCATCAAGTCACCGCACAGCCGTCGGGCATGCATGCACCACACCAACGTTGTCGCATCGCAACCAAGACGCCATTTTGTCGCATCGCACCGGAGAAGAGTATTGCATCGAGGTGCCATCTTGTTGCATCATACCAGAGAGCAGTAAGAAACCGACGCATCAACTCCCCACACAGTAAGGAATCGAGCATCAACTCCCCTGCGCAGCAGTAAGAAACCAACGAATCCACTCCCCAGTGTGTAAGGAACCGATGCATCAACTTCCCTGTGACCCTTTTGGTTTCTTTGCGTTACGCATCAAAGGTACATTGAGAGTAAAGCGTTGCACTTACAACTTGAGAGAACTGAGCTTTTTTATTACATTTTAAAGTCTATTTTTGAATACAGTATTGTGGATTTTTGTCATTTGGTCTTGTGTTCAGTCTACATAAAAAGAATTATTTTTATAATACAACCTGTGTGGTGTCCATTTGTAGTGTTGTCACTGTATTACTGTACGTGTTCACAAATGCTTTACACACTGCCTCTGAGATAAGCCTGCCTGCTTGTGTCAAGCTACCAAGGGGGTGAGCAGAAGTTCTTTTTGGAGTGTTGCCCCCCACCCCGACTAGACGCAAGGGTCCCTATTTGTCAAATGTACCTGCCTATGCCAACTAGAAAACCCCAAATCTACCATGTGTCATCTATTATGTGGGTCATGGCTGATTTGGTACTGTGCCCATATCGGAAGCAAGATTGTAATTGGTCAAGCAGGTGAAGTGGTCAATGTGGTTACTAAGCTGCATGTAGACAAATTTTTCAAGTAGTTTGGCCAGGGTCGAGATGTTGGATATTGGGCGATAGTTATTCAGGTCTAACGGGTCTGCTGATACTTGCTTTAGGATGGTGATACCTGACCAGATTTAAGGATGTGTGGGATGGTTCCTTGCTGAAGAGAGGTATTTATAATCCTGGTCCAGAGGGGCACTAGCAGTGGAATGAAGGTCTTCAAGTGGGTTTCTGGGAGAGGGTCTGTAAAATGATTGGAGGGATTCAAAGCTGTGAGCGTGTTTAAGATAGTTTCTTCGCTGTAGAGGTAGAAGGTGGTCCATGAGGTGTTGTTCTTGAGGTCGAGCTTTGCAGAGCCGTTAAGCGTGGTCACTGGTGTGGTCAGCGAGGAGTTCATGTGTGTGTAGGTATGGTATATTAGGTCGTTAAGTACGTCTGTCTTTAAGTTTTTAGTCTTTGTTGTGAAAAAGGGGGCATGTTCCTCGCAACTGGGGAGTGTTTCGAGATTATCTTGGGGGGAGTAGGAGACACCCTTAGATTGAGCTTTGATTATTTTGAATAGTTTTTCGGGGCAATTCTTAGCATGGTCTAATTGTTTACATATGAAGTCAGCTTCTCAACGTCTAATCATTCTGTAATAGGAGTTTCTGGTGCATCTTAGTAATTTGAGTTAGGCAGCAGATGGAGCGGTTCTCCATTGTCTTTAAATTGCTCTCAGTGATCTTCTGTCTTCATTTAGCTTTCTATCATACCAGGGGTTTGAGTCTTTTGTGGTGACTCTTTTCAATTGTAGGGGTGCTAGGTTGTCAAGTACCCTGTTCATATAGGGGAAGTAGTGATCAGTCAGATCCTGTACATCCTTTAATCCATGCAGTGGTTGCGAGAGGATGTGGCTAGCTGTTGCGAGAGCGGCAGGATTGAGGTTTTCTAGGTTCCTCTTCCAAATTTTCATTGTCGTACGCTAGACAGAGAGTAGTTTGACTACTTCCTTGGTATGGAAAGTGATTATGTGTTAGTCGGACCAGTCGCAAGGGAGAACCGATTTCAGCTGGGTAGAGTCTGCTTTGGAAATTACTAGATCAAGCGTTAAGCCTTTTTCGTGTGTGGGGCTATCACAGATTTGAGACAAATTGAGGTCGAACAGGAAAGCTTTGAGGCTATTGACCTCTGGGTCATCAAGATAATTCCAGTGGAGGTTGAAGTCCCCCAGGAAGATCTGAGTATTCTGTTGACCGACAATTGTTGCTAGAATATCCATAATGTGTTTGATAAAGGTAAGGTTGTCGCCAGGAGGATGGTAGAATGAATGAAGTGAGCATATTGGCTTGTTATTGCTTGTGATGTCTAGGCAAAGG
Organism: Lissotriton helveticus; assembly: GCF_964261635.1. Taxonomy (NCBI): domain Eukaryota; kingdom Metazoa; phylum Chordata; class Amphibia; order Caudata; family Salamandridae; genus Lissotriton; species Lissotriton helveticus. Next base: position 250,381,714 of record NC_136067.1, on the reverse strand, counting down.
TATTCACAGGAAGAGAATACCAGGGAATGTGGGCGGTTCACAGAGAGCTTGTTCCAATGAATGTAGGCAATGCCACCCCCTCTCCTACTGCAAATCTGTCTTGACCCTATACCTCATGGGAACAGTCCAGCCCGAACTGCCAAACCATGTCTTCCCTGGACCTGAAACAAGCATTTTGGGTTCAGTTTTGGGCTAACAGCCTTCATTAGCCAGGCTCGCTTTGATACAGTGGCAAAGTGAGCAAGGGTCCCACGTTTGGACCTTCCCTGCAAAGTTCATACCTAAATTCAGAGCAGGCTCTTCCCCGTATTCGTTTTGAATCTGTTTCAGGGCGTCTGGTATTACCTCCATGGACGGAACACCATGTGTTTTAGTGTAGAGAGCAGCAAAGACTGTGCCCCAAGTGGTTCAGTGTTCCAGATGTGGTGTGATCCCCATTGGTAAACAGATTGTTAGAATTCTATATTTGCCATAAGGGATGTTATTAGGAAACACTGTTTCGATTTGAGTCATTTTTTGAGCTATCCAGAATGGAATTTGTTCACGTTTTGCGGGCAATTTACCCATGACTGCGTGTAACGTCTGTGGAGTGATTTTTAGTGCATTCCCCTGGTGGGAGCTTTGTTGTGGGACAATTAATGTTGGTTGGACTGTTAAAGTCTGCATGACATATTGGACCAATTGTCTGTGGATTTTGATGAACTCTTTGAGTTGAGCAAGAAATTCTACTTCTGTCATGTATTCCATTTCAGGATGAGGTGTGTAACCTGCTAAAAATGGCAATGTTGCTCCTGGTCTACCTAGTGGACCGAGCCTGGTAATGTGATTTAAATGTTATGGTATAAGAGTGGATTTCAACATCCTCGAAAGTAATATATTCCTCTGGTGGATCATCTTCTCTGCAGAAGTGAAACAAATAAGTTATTGGATTTGATTCATGGAATACTATCCATAAATAGAATACATCTGTCTGGTGAGATTCAAGTGCCTCTATTACAAAAACTGCTCTACCACCTCTTGGTGTTAGGCCATGCTTTACAAGTTTTAGAGTGATGGCTCTCCTTATATTAATAGGAATGATTATAGCATTCATCGGTTTCAGTAAAACCTGTAAAGTTAAAAACTGCTCAGCTTGGTCAGCCGCAGCAACACCAGTTTCCGTGGAATTGCCATTTTCGGGCATTGTGAAATGAAAATTGCAGAGCAAGTTTCAAGGGAACAAAGATAAGGTGCACAATATTTTGGAACACTGAATCCTTCAACGTTGAACAAACCAAACAGCTAATACATTGGATTTTCAACCTACTCAGCTATGGTGGATATTTTCCCTTACCCACTCCAGACGTCTTATGGAGTATTACGAGTAAAGGGGTCTCTGAGAAAAGCATGACTAGGTTACTGCAGCATCTAGTGTTACATTTTTGCCTTACCAAACCGTTGGGCACCATGTAGTATAGTTCCTATATCTCTGATATGCTCTGCACGTTGGAACATTATACACTATAGTTCAGACATAGGACTGATGTCAGTATGTCTCTATCGAGTATATTAAACATAATTACTTGTGTGTGCCATCAGAGGTCACTAAAAACTTCTCGAATGAACAAGAAGCAATTAGTTTCTGACAACCGCATAAACATGGCAACTTTGTTTCCCTTAGAATCGGAACAATCTCAGAATGGTGGAAACAAGAGATAGCAATAGATAACAGTTTCACTCATTCAATTGTGTATGCTTTGTTTCTACAGAGTTGCCCAGAAATGGAGAGACAGGCGTTTCAATAAAAGAACTTATTGAACAGTCATATTTCTCATGCAAGAGATATGAACTGCTACAATCATAAGACAGAATGTCAAGTATAACACGTACATCATTCGCAGTAAGATAACATACTTCTGCAATTGCATGGTCTGTAGCTATGACATATATAACAATACATACATAAATAACACAGGCTAAAATACTCAACTGGTGCTTCTAAATAACCCTACCCCAGTGTACCTAACCTAAGTGAAGTGCGAGGGAAGAAGCAGGTGCTGTTAGCTATAGTATAGTTTAAGTTTAGTTTTGCCAAGAGTTGCCAAAAGTTTCTCTAGGTTCTAGTCTGCTCCATACCTTAGAATGAGAGAGGTTGTAATCTATTTTCCAGTACTCGATCTCTAACACCCTGCAAGGGGAGTCAGAAACACTGGAGCTGGATTTTCTGTAAAGAAGCTGACAGGGTCCGGTCAGTGCGTCAGTTGGGGACTTGACTTTCTTCTTAACTTGCTGTGGCGAGCCATGTCGTGCAAGTAGGTAGCCGAAACTCACGGTGGTTTGCCATGGCAAGTGAAGGTATATTTATACCTTGAAGGTGTTTAGGAATGCCAGTATTGATATACAAGTCGGGCATAAGAATGTCATGAATGAACCCCTAATGAATAAATGTTTATGCATAATAAATAAATTCTTGGAGAAATCAATATCCAGGCAAGGGAAAGTCCTAAAGGCTTAAGAGTCTGGTTTTCCAAGAACTCGTTGTGACAAAGATAAACAGATGTATTTGAACCTGCCTGTATTTGGTTAGCATGAGCAATTCCTAAATAAGAGCTGGATTTCTATGCCTAAATAACGGCAATGTGAATTGTACATATATACGGGCATGTTTCGGGAAATCTATATATCTAAATCGACACATAACATCCTGGGACCGATTTTGGGCTAAAAGCCCTCATCAGCCAGGCTAGGTTCAATCCAGTGGCAAAGTGAGCAAGGTACCCACTTCTGGGCATAACCTGCCAATTTAGGGTGAACAAAGCAAACACAAGGAGATGATGGACAGAGTGCTGAAACTTTTCAAACACTCATCCCCAGTCACAGATCTGGGTTTAATACATCCTCAATCTTTAGCTCAATTTGCCACCCCAGTTCAGATAGACAAATATGCAAATCAGTCTTGACCCTGTGCCTCATGGGAACAATCCAGCCCAACCTGCCAAGCCATGTCTTCCCTGGACCGGAAACAAGCATCCTAGGACCAGTTTCTGGCTATCAGCCGTCATCAGCCAGGATAGCTTGACTCCAGTGGCGTGGAGAGCAGGGGACTCACGTCTGAGCATACCCGTCCCTCTCTGGGTGACAAATGCAAAAACAACAGTTGATGGACAGAATGCAGATAGCCAGAAACCGGTCCTAGGAGGCTTAATTCCGGTCAAGACTGATTTGAATATGGCCATGTCTGAACTGGGGTGGCTTGGTGAGCAAAACAACGATGGATTAAACCCAGATCTGTGACTGGGGGTGAATGTTTTGCCATTGTGCAACTTTCGGTCCATCATCTTGTGTGTTTTGCTGTTCACCCTATGTGGGAAGGGTATGCCCAGACGTGGGTCCCGTGCTCACTAAGCCACTGGAGTCAAGCTATCCTGGCTGAAGACGGCTGATAGCCAGAAACCGGTCCTAGGATGCTTAATTCCGGTCCAGGGAAGACATGGCTTGGCAGTTCAGGCTGGACTTTTCCCATGAGGCACAGGGTCAAGGCTGATTTGCATATGGGCATGTATGAACTGGGGTGGCTTGGTGAGGGGAAAAAATGATGGATTCATGCCCAGATCTCTGTACTGGGGTGAAGGTATGACATTGTTCTGCATTCTGTCCATCAACTGTTGTTTTTGCATTTGTCACCTCGAGTGCGACGGGTATGCTCAGACGTGAGTCCCCTGCTCTCCATGCCACTGGAGTCAAGATATTCTGGCTGATGACGGCTGATAGCCAGAAACCGGTCCTAGGATGGTAGATTCCGTAGACATGGCTTGGCAGTTCGGGCTGGACTGGTCCCATGAGGCACAGGTTCAAGGCTGATTTGCAGATGGCCATGTCTGAACTGGGGTGGCTTGGTGAGCAAAAAAATGATGGATTAAGGCCCAGATCTCTGTACTGGGGTGAATGTATGACATTGTTCTGCATTCTGTCCATCAACTGTTGTTTTTGCATTTGTCACCCAGAGTGGGACGGGTATGCTCAGACGTGAGTCCCGTGCTCTCCACGCCTCTGGAGTCAAGCTATCCTGGCTGATGACGGCTGATAGCCAGAAACCGGTCCCTGGATGCTTGATTCCGGTCCAGGGAAGACATGGCTTGGCAGCTGGGGCTGGACTGTTCCCATGAGGCACAGGGTCAAGGCTGATTTGCGTATGGCCATGCCCGAACTGGGGTGGCTTGGTGAGCAAAAAAACGATGGATTTAGGCCCAGATCTCTGTACTGGGGTGAATGTATGACATTTTTCTCAATTCTGTCCATCAACTGTTGTTTGTGCAAATCCGGGGGTCAGCCTACCATAAACCTCAGACTTTAGTTCGACGAAAACCTATGGCACAAGGGTGTCGGTGTTGGTACATGGTCTCCAAAAGTACGCCAGAGAAGGGAGAGAGAGAACAGTGCCACATGTTCATAGATCTGGTGCTGTTCTGATCTCTCTCCCGGTCATGCAAAACAGCACAGTGCTGCAAATGTATTTGCTTCACTGAGTTGCAAGATTTGTACATGGTTCTGGGCCTTGGTGTTTTCTTTACAAAAATCCCGGTTTAGATAAAAAAAACAGAGTGAAAGATGGGTGTTAAATTTGTAGTTTAAAATCAACATGTCTGCTTTCATCTCGTGTAACCCCATCATAGAGTTAATGACAGGTATGGGCATTGGAGGTCAGATAATAATGGGCATTACTGGCATTATTCTCTCTAGTGCTATTGTCATGGTGGAAAATACACCATTGCTTCCAATATGGGACAGAGTGTGCATTTTGCGCTAAGAAAATGGCACTAAATGTTACAGAACGTGAACAGCAGTAGCCAGCAGCAGCTCACTCTTTCTTAGAACGTTGCTCCTGTGCTTCTGTTCTCCTGCAGTAGGTATTTTACCCTACATTACTTTGAATTGCTCTCACAGGCATAATTGCATAATTTCTGTAAATTTGCATGACGAGAAATGCGTAATTACTGCAATTACTCCAATTACTCCCAGGAGTAGCAATAACATGCTTGGATGCATTATTCAAGTCTGAAGAACTCAACTCCATCAATGCAGGTGGTTTGAGTGCCCAGTGCCTATTCAAGATGGTTCACCAGCAGCACTGCACTGATCTCAGAGCAACAAACAATGCCCGTTGGTGCAGCACTATCCTATCATTCTGCTAACAATGTACAGTTCACACTGTTCCTCATACACATGACACACCGACCAGGGGAGTCCACTCTGCTTTGTTTGCTTTCATCTGTCACTACTAAGTGCAGATATCACAATACTGTCACAAATGTCATTGGTAGATAATTAGCAGTACCCTTAGTGCCTTCTGTAAGAAGAGAGTGTCCTTAGTGCTGCTGGCAGGGACTGGACATCCTTATTGCCACCAGTAGGGACTTGTCAACCTCAGTCCCTCAGGCAGGGGCATTTCACCATTAGTGCCTCTGGCAGAGACAGTTCTTCCTTAGAGCCACTGGCAGGAACAAAGCACCCTTAGTGCAATCGGCTGGGACAGAACGTCTCTTCTGTTTGGATGCAGTCAAAACCTAATGGCCATTTTCCAACTTTCAGCAGCTGAACATGCTTTGTATTGACCTGAAACCAGCAGTGTTAGAATTTCTAACCTATCCGTTTTTTTATATTTAGAATAAATTATTTATTACTCATTGTAAGGAGTTGTAAAAGTCACTATGTTAACCTGAGCCTTCACCCCTAGCAGCTTGGCACAGGGCAGACATTCTTAGCTTGGAGGTAATGAGTAAAGTATGTATAGTACGCCATCGTGGGCATCCTTTATTATTAGTCCGATTTTTAAAAAGGGCCAGAGAGGGGACCCCCATTGTTATAGACCGATTCCACTAATAGACTCCGCAGTGAAAGTCTCAGGGAGAGTGACTTTGACAAAATTAATGGACAGGCTAGAAGAAAACGAGTCAAAGGTGGGCAGTGGCAGTGTCCCCCTGAGCTGTTGGTGACAAGCCTGGATAATTGCTCAAGCACCTCTACCAGGTTCTCTCGCTAATTTTAAAAACGGCAATTTGTTTTATTATCACGGGAATACTTTTTAAAATTACAAAGGCAATACTGTGAGGGTACGGGGGGGGCAGACAGCACTTACTCGGAGGCCTGAGCTCGGCGTTCCTTCCTCCCCGCCCTGGTCCGACACGGTAGCCAGTACCGTTGCGCGGAGGGCGGGCAGGTAGAGCCAGGCACTTCCGGTTGTAGAGATTAGCGCTCTAGTTGTTGGGAGCACTTTAGGTTAAAGGAGGCAAGAACTCGGTGGCCGCGGGACGGCAAAGGTGGGCAGTGGCAGTGTCCCCCTGAGCTGTTGGTGACAAGCCTGGATAACTGCGCAAGCACCTCTACCAGGTTCTCTCGCTAATTTTAAAAACGGCAATTTGTTTTATTATAACGGGAATACTTTGTAAAATTACAAAGGCAATACTGTGAGGGTACTGGAGGGCAGACAGCACTTACCCGGAGGCCTGAGCTTGGCGTTCCTTCCTTCCCGCCCTGGTCCGACGCGGTAGCCAGTACCGTTGCGCGGAGGGCGGGCAGGTAGAGCCAGGCACTTCCGGTTGTAGAGATTAGCGCTCCAGTTGTTGGGAGCACTTTAGGTTAAAGGAGCCATGCCCCAGCATACGCGCAGCGGACGCGCGCAGCGGGCGTGCCGTCTTCGCGCCGAAGACGCTCCAAAGACAAGCCCGTCTGCGGCCGATCGGGGCTAGGGGCCGGACCCCTGGCCGATATCCCTGTCACATTGCCATACAGTGGCAAACAACTCATGGCACTAAGGCAGGCAGTTGAGGAGGATTGTAGACATAGTATTACATTGGTCTCCAAGCAAGATCGATGTAACTACTGTCCCTTCACTCTGGCTCAGCAGCGATATGTGGCGAGTGCTGGGGAGAGAATGAAACTGTCCCTTATTAACTGTCGTTCCCTGGGGAAGCACAAAATGGAGGTCCATGATCTGCTAATAGATGGACAGCTGGATGCCTTGTTTCTAACAGAAACTTGGCTTAATGAAGATTCTGCACCCGACATAATAGATGCACTACCACCAGGGTATGATATTAAGAGGATTGATAGACCCACGGGGCGTGGAGGCGGACTAGCTATAATCGCTAAACTAGAAATACGTTGCACCTTGGAGCCAGTGGATATTAAAGAAAGCGAAGCAGGCTTTTTCTCCATCTTAGGTCAAGATAGTCAGATCCTGAAAGGGTTTCTGATCTCTAGGCCCCCAGGTCCAGGGACCAGATTTACGGAAAGCTTGATAGAACATTTGATACAACCCGCCCTAAAATATGAGAGGCTGCTGCTTTTAGGGGATCTAAATTTTCATTTTAATGATCCCTCTAATAAAGAAGCCCGGGAGTTTCGCAATGAGCTTGCAGCTATGCAAATGACGCTTAAATCTGAACTCCCCACCCATGATCATGGGCATTTATTGGATCTGATTTTTTCCAACTGGTAATTGTTGAGTATAGATACTCCGGTGCCTGTGGTATGGTCGGACCATTACCAGATCTCCTTTCAGATTGTGGTACGAAAGGGGAAAGCACACAAGGCCGACGAGATAACTAAACGCAGGAAATGGGCAGGCTTCTCCAGAGCTAAATTTAATGACCTTATGGAACAGGGTGGACCCCCAGCAGGTCAAGAGATAGGGGCAGCCTGTGAAATACTGGATAATCGCATCCTTCAAGCTCTTGATTACACAGCCCCTTGGACAAATAACAGACCATGGAGGCAATCTAAATCAGCACCTTGGTTTGGGCCCGAGCTTGTCAAGGAAAAGGCGGCTTACAAACAGCTCGAGAGACGCTGGAGGAAAGGTTGTTCGGTGGTAGACAGGCTGGCCTATAAAACTAAGCTTAAGGACTATCATGCTTCGATTAGGAAGCACCGGACGGCATACTACAAAGATAGGATAGAGGGTGCGGAGAACTCAATGAAAGAACTGTTTTTGGTGTTCAAGGAAGTGGGCTCCCTTTCAAGCAGCGCTGGCCCATTGAAATGCTCGGCGGAATCCTGCGACCGAGTGCCCCAATATTTCGCTGATAAAGTGGGGAAAATCTATTCCTCATTCCCAGTGGAAGTTAGAACAAAGCTTAGGACAGAATATGCCACCAGTTACTGTGAAGGAACTGAGTTACTAGTATCCTTCAGTACTCCCCAAGAGGACATCTTAATTGATATAGCCTCCAAAATTAAATCAGGCTCCCCTAAGGATCCAGCACCTGCAAAAAAACTTAGAGAAAGTATTAACATACTGGAACCTCAAATACACCATCTGCTGGATCTGTCCTTTGGTTCGGGAGTGTTCCGTTAGTATGGAAAGAGGCAGTGGTAATTCGGCAAAAAAAAAAAAACAATATCAGTGCGGAGCGATTAGACAATCTACGACCATTCTCCCTCCTCCCCTATTTCTCTAAGATCGCAGAGAAAGTTGTCAATAAACAATTGACAGAGCACATTGAAACCTGTAAACTTTTACATCTCACCCAATCAGGTTTTCGGGCGTCTTACTCGACCGAATCTGCCCTACTCCTGTCCACTGAAACCATACGTAAGTTGGTGGACGAAGGCCATACCACAGCGCTAATCCTGTTAGACCTGAGCGCGGCTTTCGACACTGTAGCACATCACATCTTGCTGCAGTGTCTGAAAAAAGGAGGAGTAAGGGGCGGAGCTTTGGAGTGGCGAGAATTGTTCCTACGGGATCGGAGCTTTCAAGTCGCCCAAGGCCCTCATCGGTCTAAGAGTATTATGCTTAATCAGGGAGTGCCCCAAGGGTCTAGCTTGAGCCCCACCCTCTTCAATCTCTATGTAACACCTATAGCAGAGATTACGGAGAGGTTTGGGGTTCAAGTAGTAACCTATGCAGATGACGCCCAATTGGTGGTGTCTCTTGCACAGTCAGACGGGGCAGCAGCTAACAACTTTTCAATGTGCCTTCAAGCCATAGCAGTTTGGATGGCTAATAACTGCTTGAAATTAAATGGCAATAAGACAGAGGTGCTGGTGGTGGTACATGCACCATCGGTGTGGACATTGGCATGGTGGCCGCAAGTGCTGGGGCCTTTACCCTCACCTAGTGAACAAGTGAAGAACTTGGGTATCTGGATAGATAGCAAGATCTCCTTTGAGCAGCATACCACTTGGGTGGCCGGCCAATGCTTCGGCATTTTGAGAACTATGCGGAAAACATTGGACCTACTACCCACGACAGCCAGGAAGACCATAGTCCATGCTCTGGTTACCTCAAGATTGGACTATGGGAACGCTCTGTACTTAGGAGCCAACAACAGATGTATCACTAGGCTTCAGCGGATACAGAATATGGCGGCCCGCATGATCCTGAAATTACCCAGAAGAGCATCATCTAAGAAAGCCCGGGAATCCCTCCACTGGCTTCCGATTAAAGAACGGGTGCTCTATAAGACCTTACTTTTCAGCCACCGTATCATGCAGGGAAAGGGGCCATCCTACCTGCTGGATCTATTGAATCCTTACATCCCGGACGGGGACCTGAGATCTTCCGGGAAAGGGCTGGTGAATGTCCCTAGGTTCAGAAGAGCTCGGATGGGTGGACGACACTTCCGAGTACAAGCTGCTCAACATTGGAATAAACTCCCACATGAAATGCGATCAGAAGTCTCGGAACGTATCTTCCGGAAACAACTTAAAACCTACCTCTTTCCTCTGGCTAGAGACTGAGGAGGTTAATAGGGGAGAACCGGGTGGGGATGATCCGTCTGTCGCCTAGGCCAGTCACACTTAGCGCAGGGACACACTGCTCCCAGTGTAACCATGCGCTTTATAAAATGTATTATTATTATTATTATTAATATGGTTTTAAAAGTGATAGGGGTACCATGGATCAGGGTCTTAATTTATATTTGCTAGCAGGAAAATACATTATAGCTAAAGCAGGGACGATACAGCTTGCTTTTATGGATCTCTTGTCGGCTTTCGACCTAGTAAACACGCTTTGGCATATCCTGTAAGATATGGGCATCGACCCAAGCTTAGTCTACTTCCTGGCTGACCTACACAGGGATCTCACTGCAAGGGTGAGGGTCAACCAAGAAGGAAAATGCACAAGACACTTTACATCAGGTAGAGGTGTTCGCCAAGGCTGTATTTTAGCACCACAACTTTTTACCTTATATATTAATAATTAGGGCACGTTTTTAGAATTGGCTAGCATTAACGTACCCCAGGTAGGGAACAGGCTTGGTCCTGTGCTCCTCTGCGTGGGCGATGTTGTCCTATTAGCCCACACATCTGTGGGGCTCCAAAGGGTTTTAGACTCCTTTGGGGCCTACATGAAATCTTTGGATTTAGTGGCAAACATAGCCAAATCCCACGTAATGACCTTGGGCCAGAAACCTAACAAACCTAAAACATTTTTCTGTGAAAGTGCAGAATTGACCAGGGTGACCACTTTTACTTATCTAGGAGTACTTTTTGACGAGAGGGGTCCCTGGGTACCTCAGCAGAAAGTAAAACTAAATACGATGGCAATATCAACAACCGCTGTGAATGGATTTGCACAGCGACTGGGGCTAAACCAATGGGTGCAATGCTTAATATGTATAGGTCTAAATGTATAGCCATTGCATTATATGGCTCGGCTATTTGGGGATATAAGTCAATGGAAGGGCTACAGACAGTTAAAAATAAATTTCTACGTACCCTCCAGTCTGTACCTCAATCCACTCCTACTTTTTCAATTCACCAGTGTCATATCTGACTAGTGTATTTCACTTCCCTGGCTGTGACTTCCCTGTTGCTGAGCTTGTGTGTGTGGTAAAATGCCTGATGATATCATGGAATGTTTGGTTCCTGGCTTGTGTGTGGAGTGGCAGTTGATGGCAGACCGGTTGAGCAACAGGAGACCTGTTCCTGGTGGGGTTACAATTCTATCTACTTATCTTTTTATAATGAATTTATCCTGGGTCTAATCTTTATTAAATACAACCTATTTCATACAACTGGCTCAAAGGACTTTCAATAGTTACATTTCGGGACGAGGTGGAGAAAAAGACTGGTTTATTAGAATTAAGGAACTACTGCAACTAAGGAACTTAAAGAATATTGGAACTACATAAACCTTGAAAGGAAAAGGTAATTTAACGGAAGCACCCTGGTCAGCCTCACCAGTGTCCCTTGTCATCTGGACAGCCTGCAGCCCAGGGTGTTGTTCTTTTATTTCTGGGTTTGGTTCAGATTGGGGAGATTACAGCCATCCTACTACTAATCAATGATTTGCTGCACACACTTGATTGAAGAAAAAGTGGCTGTGTGAGACCCTACCTCCTAGAAACTCGACAATCGACATTAGAGAAAGAAAAATTCTTCAAGCACCATAGCAGGCCAGGTTGTATTGTCAGGTGAAATTTATGAAGAGCGTCATGCTGTTAAGGAGCATCGATTTTACAGATTTTAAGGTCAGAGATATTGGTGTGTGCGTGTACAAGTGTGCGATCGTTAGACTGTCATTCTACTTGAGGCTTCGATTTAAATTTGTATTGTGAGTCTTTGAGGATAATCAGATTGATTTTGGGATTTGAAGTGTAACCTGCAGAATAACAAAATTCAAAGTGACAGTGGGGCCCACGTGCATTGCCAAAGTGCAGACGACATCATATTAAGTTACTGGTGGTTTTGAAAATCCTTGTGTTCTTTTTTTTTTTTAAGTTTAAAAAGCTTTATTGAATAAAAGTATCCAACGTAAACCATCATTACAGAAGAAAAATGACTACTAAATGAGAGTAGAAAGGCATATAAGAGAAGAACAATAACAGATCCAACCCCAAGGGGGTAAATATTCTATACCAAGAAAACATAGCTTTTAAAGGTTTTTTGTCAAAAGGGAGGGAGAAGAGAGAAAGAGAGAGAAGGAAAAGAAAAGAACAAAAGAAGGGAAGATAAATAAAACATCTATGAGGTATGTCTAGATAAGTATTCTGTCAAAGGTAGCCATAACAAATCTTTCTTAATTAATAATGGTACAGTATTAGCAAAAGCGCGATCAAGTCTGTGGTGATTGCATAGTAAATTCCACCAAGGATTATATGAAAGCTTGGAAGTGTCTTTCCAAATTTTAGTAATAACCTGAAAAGAAATGGCAATGAAAAGATCAATACATGTACGTACATTACAAGTAACATTCCAAACAGGAGATGACCCACCCAAGAAAATGTGTGTAATCTCAAAGGGGACATTTGTAGATAAAATATTGTTATGTGTAGACCAGATAGGAGACCAAAGTGATTTGACCAAAGGACATTGGAAAAACATATTGAAAAAATCACTATTATCGTGAGAGCAAGACCAGCATTTTTTGGAGTCGAGTAATTTGAATTTGTGTAAGTCAGAAGGGGTAATAAAAAGCCTATTGTAAAAAAAATAAAAAGTTCGAGTGGTGCTGGCAGAATGGGAAACCAAATGTATTGTAGTCCAGATGGCGTCCCAGACTTGTAAGAGAAATTCCTGGTGTAGGTCAGCTTCCCATAGTAGTTCAAGTTTAGATTGAATCCTGTCAGCAGTGGTGCGGGAGAGTAGTTTATAAATGGCAGAGGCACTGAAGGGGATGGTAAAGTCAGGTGGAATCATGTGGGGAGGGTCAGTGGTAGAAGTGGGATCGGTCGTAGAAAGTAGAGAAGAGAGAGACTGAGAGAGTAAAAGAAATTGAGGTAGGTGTGTGTTAGAAAGATGGAAGGATTCGCACAAGTCCTGAAAAGCTCTTAAGGAGTGATCTTGAAGAAGGAGTTTGTGAGTAATGACACCTTTGTCAATCCACTCCTTCCAGAAAAGCGCCCTATTATTGATCTTGAGGAATTTGTTATACCAGTTTGGAGTAGACAAATGAATGAGAAGGAGGAGCGAAACAACGAAAGCGCTAATACCTTGAATGTTTAAAGATGGGAGAAAGAAATCTCTTTGGAGGTTGGGATAGGCGAGTAGCAGTACGGAATGAAAAAGGAGTGAGTTGCGCAAGTTCAATAGAACTCCAAGCAGTCAAGGGAGGAGAAGATGAATCAGTAAGAAAAGGACAAATTTGTTTAAGTGTAAATGCAGAATGAAAACGAGAAATATTGGGAAAGTTAACCCCTCCCAAATCTTTGGGTTGTTGAAGGCGAGAGAGAGAAACCCTGGATTTGTGATTATTCCATAAAAACTTGGTTAGAAGGGTATTAATGGATTTAAAAAAATAATGTGGGAGAGAAATAGAAAGCATAGAAATATGAAAATTGATAATGGGAAGTAACATCATTTTGACAGTAGCAAGTCTACACCACCAAGACTAGAAAAGAGGAGACCAACTGTCAGTAAGTGAAGACATTGTTTTGAGAATATCTTCATGATTGACTTTGATGGTTTCCCTAATGGTGTTGGCATACAAGATACCTAAGCATTTAACATACCCTGGAGTCCATGCAAAACCAGATCCCTCAAACATATGAGAAAGATGAAACTTATTAAGAGGAAGGACTTCAGATTTATCAATGTTCAGTTTATAACCAGAAACCACAGAATAATCTTGGAGTAGAGAAAAAAGAGCGGGTAAGGAAACAGCTGGATTGGAGATATAAAGTAACATTTCATCCGCATAAGCGGTGAATTCTATTTCAACTTTCTGATATATAAAGCCAGAATAGGAAGGAGAAAGTCTTATTTTTTTCCAAGAAGGGCTCAAGGGCCAGAATAAAAAGGAGGGGGTAAAGAGGGCAACCCTACCTGGTTCCTCTATGAAGAGAAAAGTATTGAGACTGAGTTCCATTTACCCAAATAGAAGTGAGGGGAAGAGTATAGTAATTGGATAAACTTTAAAATGGGGGGACTGAAACCATGCCATCTGAGCCCTCCAAACATAAAATCCCAATTAACCCGATCAAATGCTTTTTCGGCATCTAATGTAATTGCTGCGACGGGGAAATTCATTTTTGCAGCAATATGTATGATATTAAGGAGGGTTCTTGAATTATCGGTGATAGACCTACCCTTGTCAAAACCAGATTGATATATGTTAACTAGATCAGGGATCACTTTATTTATACGAATAGCTAGAGGTTTTGCATACATTTTGCAATCTGTGCTAATGAGAGAAATGGGTCGGTAGTTCTTACATAGGGAAGGGTCGTTGTCCTTCTTAGGAAGCAAACAAAGGATCGCCTGAGTAAAAGAACGCTTGGATTCACCCGCAGCTAGAAAGTGTTGAAGTAAAGTAAGGAGGTGTGGTACTAAAACATTCTTAAAGTGGAGGTAGAAACGTACCGTGAAGCCGTCCGGGCCGGGTGTTTCATCCTTTGGAAGAAGAGTAATAGCTTTGACCAATTCTGTTTCTGTAATAGGAGCATCAAGAGAAGAAAAGTCCACAGAATTATCAGAGGACTTAGGAAGAGAATGAAAAAAGGAATTAATTTGCTCAGAAGAGGGGATAGATTCTGGGGTATACAGCGAAGAATAGTATTGAACAAAACAATCGAAAATTTTGGCATCAGTGGACTGAGGAACCCCATGAGAATCTTTGATGGTAACAATCTTGGATTTTTGTTTTTTAATCTTAAGATAGTTCACAAGTAATTTGCCTGCTTTGTTACGTCCACCATACATTTTGGCGTTAAATTTAAAAAGATGATTACATGCGGAATCCCAGGAATGTTTGTTAAATTGCATTTTTGCTTTGATAAGGGAGGAGAGTGTATCAGGGGAATTAGTAGTAAAGTAAAGGTGTTCGAGATCTTTAATTTGTCGGAGGATTTGAGATGATTTGCTGAGAGCCTTCTTCTTCTGACAGGACACAAAATCTATAATGCAGCCTCTAGCAGCGGCTTTGAAAGAGTCCCAGAGAAAATGAAATTCAGAGACAGTATTGAGTTTGTTTCGAAAGAATTCTTCCATAAAAAGAACAAAATGATCATTGAATTGAGGGTCAAGTAGTAGTGAGTTATTGAATCGCCAATGGCGAGAGACAGGAGTGGGTGAAGGGTAGTCCATATCATAGATAACAGGGGCATGGTCTGAAATAAGAATAGACCCTATTTCAGAGTTAGTCATAAATTAAAGGGCATGATGCGTGAGAAAAATATAATCAATACGGGAGTGTGAAGCATGAACTGGGGAAAAAAAAGAAAATTCGAGGGAGTCGGGATGGGAAATTCTCCAGGAATCAATAAGGCCTCTAGAGGAAATGGATTTGTGAAATGATTTTTGCATTCTGTTAGGAATATATCGTACTTGTGACTTGCGATCCAGAAAAGGATCCATGAGTTGATTACACTCACCACCCACAATCAGGTTTTCAGCCACATGAGAAGAAAGAAGCGAGGAAAAGTCATTCCAAAAGGTTAAATCAATGCCATTAGGGCCATAAACATTACAAAAGGAAAAATGAACATTGTTAACAATACTATTAAGAAATAACCATCTACCATTAGAATCATGAAATTCATTTTGAATCTGAACAGACAATGACTGTTGAAATAAAATAACAACACCATTTTTGTTATTAACTACAGGAGATCAAAAGACCCCTCCCACCCATTGTTTACGTAGTGAAGACACATCTTGAGAGGAAATATGCGTTTCCTGTAAGAGAGGTATCCGACATTTCAATCGAGCTAGATGAGACAATACACGTTGCTTTTTCATGGGGTTTTGAAGACCCTTAACATTCCATGAAATGATACGAAGACCATTCATAGTTGAGAGTAAAGGAAAAATAAGAAGAAAAGAATAGACCAGTTAAGAGAGAAGAGAGGAAACTGGATAGAAATTGAATACATGAAAAGGATGAAAGGAATGAAAAGGATATCAAATTAAAAAGGAAATGGCAATCGCAACCGCCCCAGTTGTAAGACACAATATAGCACCAGAAAAAGGATAAAATTAGGAGGGCAGAATACAGAGAGAAGTATGGAATATACTAAGAGGTAAGTAAGAAGAATGTTGCTAAAAATAAGGTACAAGGAGGTGAAACTACAACAGGAAAACGATGTGAGGAGGGAAAAGGAAGGAAAGAGAAAACCGCATACTAGGAGGAGAAGAAAAAAGGATACAGCTTAAAAAGAGAACAAACAGAGCGAGAGGTAAGGGGGAAAGATACAGGGAAAGAGAGGAAGGGGGAAATTCCCCCCAAAAAGGACATCAGAAGGAGGATGGTGGAAAGCCAAAAAGCTTTAGCCAAAAAAAAATGATACAAGAAACATTAATGTGGAAGGGGGCAGAGAAGAGCAAGACAACCGCGTGAGAAAAAGAGTACATAAAAGACCTTGCGTGGAACCCATATTCTACATCTTATGGTCATAAATTCAGGCAGAAATAATTTTAACTCTGCCTGACTATGTCTAGATTTGTTCAGATACTGCAGTGTGTATGGAACGGGTGCATAGTAATAGGATTGGAATGAATGTGAGTGTATGAGTGGTATTGTATTTATTGTGTTTGTATAATCCAGGGTTTTCTTTTCTTTTCTCTTTTTACATTTTGTGAAAAAATGTTGTTGGTATTTGATGTAATATGTATTTTTCTTACGAAATGATATACAATAAAAAAAAAGATAAAAATATTTTTAAAAAATGAATAATCAAAGAATGATGAATTTATAAGAAAAACAAATGAATGATGAAATAAAATACTAAAATGAAACTCATTGGTTCCTATTGTTGCTGTTTTGCATGAATAAAGTACATAAATGTAAATTATGTTCATAATGAAAAGTATATAGGTCTTGAGGGAATTTCTCCAATATCATAAAAGACAAGTCGCCAAATATCATTAAAAAAAAAAGTAAAAATAACAAGGGGTAGGGGCGACCATATAAAACAGAAGAAGGGAACTTACCAAGAACACGGAGGGAAAGCAGCAACGGGATGAAGTGGAATCTACAGTACAGACATCAGGAGAATACAGAAGGGATTAATCAAAAACATGTCAGACAAATACCTGAAAAACACGAGGAAGGATGAATATTCGGATACAGATAGACAACATATTACATAATACATAGAATATTCAAGATAAACAAGTCATAACAAAAATACATTAACAGAATAATCAGGGTTTGCTCAATTCCATAATTTCTCCTTTGTGGGTATGAATAAACTTTCGTAGATCAGCAGGATCGGCAAAACTGAAGGTTCTATCTTTATAAGTCACCTTGAAGAAACAGGGGTGAATTAAACCATAGTGGGCGTTCATAGCTCTCAACGCAGGTCTGAGATCAAGAAATTCCTTCCGACAAGAAGCGGTGACTTTAGAAACATCTTGAGTGAAGAAGATTTTATGGCCAGACCAAAGTAATTGTTTGTGCTGTTTGGCTGCTTGAAGAATTGTCATAAGGTCTGAGTACAAAATAAAGTAAGCAATGATACCTCTGGGCTTAGATGTAGAAGATGATGTTGTCTTTGGTCCCAAGCGGTGAGCTCGTTGAATATTAAAGTCCGAAGACTTTGGAAGGCCAACAATCTGAAGAACTTGAGTTTGCAAGAATTGGATCATGTCCGACCCCTCAGAATTTTCTGGAATACCATAAATACGAAGGTTATTGCGCCTATTATTATTTTCCAAATCCTCCGTGACCTTTTTGAGCTGACAAGCTTCTTTGGTAAGTGAGTCAACTTTGGTAACAACATCTTGAGCATCACTGATCTTATGTTCCACATCAGAAAGTTTTGTGTCGAGGTTCGACCATTTATGATTTCATGATCTAGCTTCTGAAGAGTAGTGGCAGTGTCTGACATAAAAGGATGGATGAGACGGAGCTCCTCCATAATGTCCTCCAGAGTAACAGGCAAAGGCGATTTGGACAGAGAAGGAGGGTCTTTTTTTAAGCGCTTGCCTATAGAAGCAGAAGATTCTTTGCGACTGCCAGTAGAATTCCCATGAGATTTGGTAGAGTGTGAGGGCTCCATTGTGAAACCAGCAGTATGAGAAGATGAAGATGAGGACCAAAGGAAAGTGGCCAGAGGTAACAGAGAAAAAAAATGATGATGAAAAAACTAAGCAAGCGTGGAAATCCAAACCACCAAGAAATTGCGGCAAGCAAAAAGCGTTGGAGCAGAAGTACTGGAGATAAGTATCACAGAACCAGTGGAGTGTCCAAGGAAACAGTAGAGCAACAGCGATATTAAGGCGGGCAGCCGATAAAAACAGTGTTATAAGAACTGCGCCACTGAGGACATCGTAGGGAAACAGCGCCCATAAAAATATCCCATCAAAATTGCATAAGCCTCAAGTAAAAAGAAGGGAAGTATCCTCAAGGAAGTACAGGCTGCGCACATATATGAGGAAAAAATAAATGCAGCGTGAAAGCGAAAACAAAATGGCGGCCGCTAGATGAGGCAAACACAAAAATCAGCACACCTTTGCTAAAAAGACCGAATTACGGTCGAAAAACTTGCCATTATGGGCCCCATATCTTCAGATGCACGAAACTGCAGTTTTTTCAGTGGCAGCGCTGCAGGAAAAGGTTCCCTTTGTCTCGAAGCCAACTCGAGTGAACGGAGCTATTCACATTGCGGCCATCCTGCCGCGCTGCGCCGTGCGCATCATCCTTGTGTTATTCTAAAAGGAAATATTCACTCGCACTGTCCTGGCTTTTTGGAGCCTCACGGAACAGCTGTGAAATTCTTCATGACGTCCTTACTTTATTGTTCTTTACTGCTGCCTGTAGACAACTGCATGCGGCAACGCACCCTGAGCCACCCGGCTAGACGTCACGTATGTGCCGCCATTTTGGTGCATTTGGTAATTAACTATTACTTCACTGATGTTGCCAAGCAAGATGTGCTCTGGTCATTGTCTATTCATTCAGCCACAATAAATTATGCAGGTGAGAGAAATACTTCAACTTATTAATTGCTGGTCTGTCTATGTCATGTCTCTGTGATGTCATACACTGTTATATCTGTTGATGTTGAATGATATTTGTCAGTTATCTGGAGGCTGAGCATTAAGGTACGTGCTCCCAGTGGGGTTTTCTACCAGATTGCATTTCGACTTGAATGCTGTACCTGACCATCTAATCCCAAGAATAAATATACTACTTGAACATTACAACGAGGAGTCAAAACCTTTATTTTACTGAATGTAACAATCAGGAATTAGGTGTTGGATATGTGGCAAACAGGTTGAGGCCGGCTCCAGTGCTTTGCAGGCTTAAAATCTGGCTTATCCTCCAATTAACTCTGAACCATAAATTAATTAGGGATTGTGTCACCCTGGACCGTCTAGCATAATTCCATGGCAAAACTATGTTAAGAATACTTTAACTAAGCTTGGTCGTCCAGACTTATTCGATACCCCGGATAAAGTAAGAACAGATCATTTGGCATGGATAAAAACACACTTACTGAATCAGATGAAGGTAGAGTGGGAGGAGACCAAATTAAAGAAGCCGACATTTAAAGTCCATCTTTTGTTTAAAAAAACACCCCTGAGATTGAACCTTACCTAAGTATTGTCACAAAACATTTCCCCCCTGCTTTTAACCAGATTTCGTTTGAACCTAATTCCCTTTTGTTGGGTAATATGAAAGGCTGGAGTAGGACTTATGATTCAGGTCCTTGTACCAGTGATAATTTTTAATTTACGGCTACAATGCATTTTATTATGTTCTGGGACCACTATAGCGCTATCCGCAGGAGGTTTTTAGTCCCAATTTTAAAAGGGAAATGTTCTATTCAAGTTAAACCCGTTTTACTTTAGTTACAAATGCTTAATGATCCATGGGAGATTTTTAACATTGCAAGCTTTCTTGTCGCAGCTGTGAGACTTAGGAAAATTCAGCACCCTATGTTGGCATCAGGGTATTTGTAAAGTCCATTTTATTACTCTTTGAATACTTCCCTTTTATTACTAAATTATTTTTATTGCAATGATGAACTGTTTCAATGGTTTTAACCACAGCCAAGATTTTTAAGTCACCTCATGAACTTTGTCTTATTCCCTCCCTTATTTTCTCAAATCACACTATTACTGATGATTTGGTTAAGATATTTTACTGTGTAATGTAGGTGATTTTATTGTGTACCATTTGTATTTTACGTATTGTATTGTGATTAAATGCATGATACTTTTATGGTTTTTAGTAACCTAATAAAGTGGTTTTGAATTGAATACTGAATGAATAATACAGTCACCATAATAAAAATCCCAAACTGGATTAGAAAATATACACTAAAGTTTACTAAAGAAAATTACATCTAATAACAATCTAATAAGGCTAAGGTTTATGCAAAAATAATACAGAGAAGCAGTAAGTGCTAATGGTAGTCATTGGTTGGTTAAATTTGAAGATTACTACAAAAGAGCAAGAGTTGGATACAATCAAAGATTTAGCATTTAGACTGTTAGTCATTTATTTGTCAATTTACCACAGGAGTACACACCTGAAGCCCTCCAATACCTCAGGGGAGGCACTGAGAAATTCAGAATATTTCAGGCAGTGGCCAAACAGTAGGGTCCACAACAGGTCTAGTTAGCACTGGTCAGCTGAGCAGTTGTAGGAAAAGGCCTCTTGAAGTTCCATTTGTCATTGTAGCTTTAAAAGGAGGTCAGCCTAATGTCCATTGGAGATTGTTTCTTTGTTCTGGGCACAGAGGGAAGTGAATGTCCTGTTTACTAGGCTGTTCCCAAGACTCAGCAGGTCTAATCCTCTTTTGATTTTCCACAGGAATGTTCTGAAGTGGATGTCTTGAGGTGCCACATGTATGCCTGACATGAGCTAATGGGTGGGAATGACTCCTGAGCAGGCCCTAATCAATGGTTTAAAAGTTACTGGGGTGAAACCAACCTACTTTGGCCATTATCAAGAAGGTGAAATCCTTTGGCCACAATAACCTCCCAGACCCGAAGGCAGTTGAAACTGCTGGATGTGATGGAGTTAATCTGGCGGGTCATGATGATGGAGGATTCAAGCATGATACTGAGTTTCCGTGCATGGTCTGTCGGGATGGGCAGAGGCCCACTAGGTGTTGCCCCAGGCAGAGATGGGGGGTCTGATTACGAGGACCTCGGTGATGATCAGCTCTTTGTCGGTGGTGGTGGGGTGTGGGGTGGGGGTGGTGTCTTGCGTCTGTTCACTGAAGTTGTCGTAGAGGACATTCATTTTCAGATGGAAGTAGGAGCTGAGCTAGTTTCAGAGTTCCTGCGATGGTGTGATGTCCATGGCTTTGCTGGGGCGCTTGGTGAATTGCTGTATGATGTGCTCCCCTGCCGTTAGTGTGGAGGGCGGCTCCCCTACCGCGGCTCCCTGTGCCGGTCTGGTGGAGAGAGCGGGCGCCATATTGGGAGGAACCTGAAGAGCACTGGAACCAGAGTCAGCGGTCCAGTTGCCCGAGGCTCACTCCCATAAAACGCCATGTGTCAAAGGGAGCGCAGCGCCGGAGTTGCGCCTGAGTTAAGCCCGTCTGCGCCCGTCCGGGACCAGGGGCCACGGATTCTGGCCAAATACACATTTACTCCTCTTCTGAGTTAATCGCATTCAAACCTAATGCTAACTCGCGCCCCCTACTATCCCCACACACACTCAAGCGCATTTCTCAGCTGGAGATAGTGAACACCAATATCTCAGCTGATGATCTAATACCTATAAATATATTGAACCCAACTACCCCCGGCCCTACACAAGAATTCAGATGTATTTACCTCAACACTCGGTCGATGGTTAAACACCAGATCGATATCTTTCTCCTATTAACGTCCGAGAAACCAGATATGCTCTTATTGACTGAGACATGGCTCACTCCAGACTCTTTACCAGATATACTCGTATACTTACCATCTGATTACTACATTGTCTCAGCTGACCGCCTACCTGGGAAAATTGGGGGCGGAGATGCAGCTATTATTCTCAAATCCCACCAATTTAGAGAACTACCGTCTCTACTCCTTCCAGATACAGAGAACATCGTCATTAAGCTGGATACTGACAGTGGAGCATTAGTACTGGTTCTGTTGTACCGCCCACCCCAGTCGATGGCCACTTTTCCTTTAACTCTAACATAACAACTTGCCTCTCATGTTACCAATTATTCTAAAATTCTTCTGATCGGGGACTTAAATTACTGGTTCGATAATGTAAAGTTGGACCCCCAGGCAGCTGAACTTACAGACCTATTAACAGATCTAAACCTGAACCAGCATATACACACTCCAACCCATCAGAAGGGCCACAGCTTAGATCAGATTTGGTCACTTAACCTGCCATTACAGCTAAAGTCCATTTGCCCTTGCAGTTGGTCAGACCATTTCACAATCTATTTCTCATTTTCCATCAAGGGGGCCACTAAACCTATTTTACAAGCAGGCAGAGAAATCCGGAAATGGAAAACCATGGACCTACCCTCATTTTTAAATTCACTGAACTCTTCCCTCCCCGTGCAAAGTCAAGACATAGAGACAGCCAAAACTATGTTCACTCAGTGGCTGCGCCAAGCCGCAGACTGTCATGCCCCCCTGATTAGTTTTAGTAGATCTCGAGGGAACGATGCCCATAAATGGTTCACCTCAGACCTAAAGAAACTAAAGCTCGAAATCAGACAAAAAGAAAGAAAGTGGAGAGCGAACTATTTACCACTTGATAGGGTAATTTACTGTTCTGCTAGAAAGGCGTACCAAAAGGTTCTGCTTCAACACAAAACTGAATATTTCTCTGCAAAAATCCTGAATTCAGTGAACAGATCTAATGAAATATTCAGCATTGTGAACGACTTGTGCAATGACGACAGGACAGTTCCCCCCACAGTTCCCACACAGAAACTCTGTGATTCATTGAACCAATTTTTCAGTGAAAAAAAATCGCAAAAATAAAACAAAATATAACTAGCTCTCCTACCCATACCCCTTTAGATGATATTTTTTACAATCCTTCGACACTATACACTTTTCCTATTATTGATCAAAAAATGTTTGTTGAACTCCTCACACGAGTCAAATCTGGGTCGCCCAACGACATTTGTCCGCCTTACATTTTTAAAGAAATAGGACGCACCATTCCCCAGAGCATCCTTCCTTTACTTAATGAATCTCTTATTCAGGGTAAGGTCCCTAGTAGTTTTAAACATGCACTACTGATCCCGTTGATTAAAAAACCGGGCATTGATCCACTGGACCTAACTAACTATAGGCCTATTTCTCTTCTACCCTACCTATCGAAAATTTTGGAGGCCCATGTCACCAACTGTCTTTCCAATTTTATTGAATCTACTGAATATCTAGAATTCAATCAAGCAGGGTTCCGTCCCTGTCACTCGACAGAGACAGTTATACTTGCAGTCCAGAATACTTTAAGAACTAATGCTGATAACAACTTGCATCAGGCTCTGGTGCTCCTTGATTTGTCGGCGGCGTTCGACACTGTTGACTATTCCATCTTGGTCGACCGTGTCAAACAGGCCGGCCTCAGGGGCCCTGCCTTGAGCTGGCTGCAGTCCTTTATATCTGAACGCACTCAATCTGTGATGTTAGGTATGTTCACAGCCCCCAAAATCAGTACCTCTTGTGGAGTTCCTCAGGGCTCTTCCCTGTCCCCTTTATTATTTAATTTGTATCTGCGCCCATTGTTGTATTCTTTGAAAAATCACAATGTCACGATTTACAACTACGCAGATGATTTACAACTTATTTTTTCCCTGAGCTCTCCTGATGCAGTTGTAGAATTCCAAGCCACTATGACCCACATCCAAAGCTGGATGACTTTGAACCATCTTAAGCTCAACCCGGGCAAGACAGAACTTGTCTTGCCCGGGAAAAGCGAAATCAGCTGGGGCCCTCATTTTTGGCCCTTGGACTTGGGAAATCCCCCCGGCAAATTTCACTCCGTCAAGAGTCTGGGGATAACCATCAGCGAGGATCTCTCACTGAAAAGCCAGATAGGAACGTAGTCTCTTCTGGATTTTTCCAGTTGAGAAAGATAAGGAAAATCGCCCATTTTTTAACCCACTCGGCTCTGATTCAGGCAGTTATCGCTTTGGTTTTATCCTGCCTTGATTTTTCAAACAGTCTTTATCTGGGTCTTCCAGTTGGTCAGCTTAAAAGACTGCAGTATCTGCAGAATCAGGCAGCCAGGCTTATGTATAAGCAACCTAAGTGGCAGTCCATCAGGCCAGGCTTAGAAGAACTACACTGGCTGCCTGTGGCGCAGAGAGCCGCATTCAAGGCCGGATGTATTATTTTTAAAGCTTTGCAAAATAAGGGCCCGAAATTTATAAGGCAGCTGACATGCAAATATATCCCTTCACGCAGCCCTCGTTCAGCTCATAAAGATTTACTTTTGGTACCCCAGTATAAGAAAAAACGTCTGGGAGGCAGCAGCTTTCACTACCTTGCAGCCTCCCTCTGGAACTCCTTGCCACAATCCCTGCGACAAACTGAAAACCTTCTTCCTTTTAGACATGCTTTCAAGACCTGGCTTTTTAAACAGGCATACTCTAAATAGATGACTGCCGAAAATGCCTTGCTGTGTTATGTCTTCAAACCCACTGTTCAATAGCGCCATGAAGCCCATGGGCGTACGTGCGCTGAATAAATAAACAATTAACATAACATAACGTTGAAGAGTTCTTCAGCATTGGTTGTTTTGGTGTGGATTTTTTTCCTGATGAACGACCGCTTGGTGTCTTTTAAACGCTAGTGGTACTCCTTCAGGGCATCCGGTCATCCCTGATTTCCCGGTTGTGCCAGGTTTTCTTGAGGCATCTGCAGGAGCACCTGGCTTATTGGAGATCGGTGTTGAACCAAGGTGTTTCAGGGGGCGTCTTTTGCCGGGGTGACAGAGGGGTGCGAGCTTGTTGGCACAACTGGAGATCCAGCACTGAAGTTCTTGGCCTGTGGAGTTGGCATCGGCCATGGCGCAGGGTGGGTCTAGGAGGAGGGTGGCATTGAGGTGCTCCTCTGTGATCCTGCTCCAGTTCCTTTGAGGCGGGCGTGGGGGGGTTTGGATCCAGTGGATGTGTTGAAGGTGAAATATATACAGTGGTGGTCTGTCCAGGGGTGCTGCGTGGAGTGGCTGAAATGGTTGTTTGACCCTCCTGCGAAGATGGGTTTGAGGGTGTGTCTGGCTCTGTGCATGGGGGTGGTGACATGCTGCTTCAGTCTGAGGTTGGAGAGGTTGTTGAGAAGGGTGATGGAGACTGGGTCACTGTGATTGTCGAGGTGGAAGTTGAAGTCTCTGAGTAGAATGTAGTCCGTGAAAGCGATGGCGTGGGGTGTGACAAGGTCGGCGATGGTGGTTGCGGTCTGGGTGCGTGGTCTGGGGGTCTGTAGGCGAGGATGTCCCAAAGCGTGGTTCTGGGATTGGTCTGGATCTGGAAGTGGATGTTTTCTGTGTTGGAATGGGGGTCGCAAGTGTTGGAGGTGGAGAGTCGCAGGGAGGTCTTGTGAGTGATGGTGCGTCTTCCTCCAGGGTGGTGGGGGCGGTCCTTTCTCTGTATCTTTTATCAATCGGGGATGACGGTGGTGATGTCGGGGCCAGAGGTGGCGTTTGTCCATGTTTTGGTGAAAAAGGTGAAGTTGGGTGAGAGGTGTCGAACAGGTCCCAGATCTCTATGGCGTGTCTATGTAGGGAGCGTACTTTGAGGAGGGTGCATGTCAGGGCTCCAGTGGTGCGGGCGTCCAGTGGGTTTTTGGGGTCTTGGTAGCACAGTTGATGGTGAAGGATCGTCAGCAGTGTCTGCAGGAGAACTGTTCTTGGGTGGTGTTCGGTGTGACTCTTTGACAGCCACTGATTCGTCTGGGGTTGAGTGCATGGAGGGCAGAAGAGATGTATCGGTGAGGTTCCGGAGATCCAGGATTCCTGGCACTGGCCGCGGTTGTGTCCTGTATGGGCGCAGACAGGCTTGCTTAGGTGCGCCTTTGGGGCACCAGCGGCGTGACAGTGCAGCGGCCCCCATTACGTGGGGGGGGCAGGACTAGAGATGGGGAGACAGGAGTGGGGCTGAGTCAGGGGAAGGGGCTGCAGGGGCAGCAGAGGTGGGAACCGGCAGAGTCTAAGAGTGAGGATAGAATTAAAATAAAATCAAGGTAGTGGCACAGTACACAAGAGGGGATTGAAATTAAAATGTAAAAAAAAAATTAAGGCAACGTCAGAGAAAGCAGACCAAAGATAAAAGTCAGATGAAGCACGCAGCACTTCTGTTGACCTCAGCGCAGGAGAGGGTCACCACACAAACCCTGCTCGGCGGAGGCTCTCGGGTCACAAGCTGAGTGGCATGGAAGGTGGAGCTTCTGGGGAGAGTGCTGACTAAGCATGGGCTGAAAATTCGGTCCGCTCGCGGAATTTGTGGATTTTCCGCGATTTCGCGATCCGCGAATCTCATGAAATCGCGGTAAAATCAGCGAATCAGCGGGGACGAATTTTCAGCCAAGCACTTACAGGGTTATAGCTGCAGGTGCAAAAGTTGAAGCTAATTTTTTGTAACCTTTTACAAAAGGGTTACAAAGAAATTAACTTCAACTTGGGCACCTGCTGCTGTAAGCCTGTAAGTGCTTCCTGACGCCTCGTTGCCTACTTGAAACTATTCTCTGACCCTGCTCTGACCCTTGAAGCAGGGTCAGAGAATAGTTACAGTAGGCAATGAGGCGCCTGTCACGTCAAGTCAAGTCAAGTCAAATAATTTATATAGCGCGCTACATACCCAGAGGGTCTCAAGGCGCTTGAGGAAGGGTGGGGAATTACTTGTCGAATATCCAAGTTTTAAGTTGCTTTCTGAATGCTAGGTGGTTCTGAGCGAGGCGAAGGTGAGTGGGGAGTGAGTTCCAGGTTTTGGCAGCCAGGTAGGAGAAGGATCTTCCTCCCATGGTGGTTTTGTTGATGCGGGGTACGGCAGCAAGGGCTTGGTTGGAGGAGCGTAGCTGGCGGGAGGGGGTGTAGAAGGAAAGTCGTGTGTTGAGGCATTCGGGTCCGAGTTCGTAAAGTGCTTTGTGTGCGTGGGTTAAGAGGCAGAATGTTATTCTCTTATTGACGGGGAGCCAGTGGAGGTTTTTCAGGTGACTAGAAATGTGGTCTTTGCGCGGGATATCTAGTATGAGTCTGGCCGAAGCGTTCTGGATGCGTTGGAGTTTTTTCTGAAGTTTTACGGTGGTGCCGGCGTAAAGGGTGTTACCGTAGTCCAGGCGGCTCGTGACCAGTGCGTGGGTGACCGTTTTTCTGGTTTCGGTGGGGATCCAGCGAAATGTTTTTTTGAGCATGCGAAGAATGTTGAAGCACGATGATGAAACGGCGTTGACTTGTCTGTTCATCGAGAGTGAGGAGTCCAGGATGATGCCCAGGTTCCGTGCGTGGTCC
The DNA here is from genome assembly GCF_964261635.1 of Lissotriton helveticus. NCBI lineage: Eukaryota > Metazoa > Chordata > Amphibia > Caudata > Salamandridae > Lissotriton > Lissotriton helveticus. Next base: position 250,354,413 of record NC_136067.1, on the reverse strand, counting down.
GTCGGGATGGGTGCTTTTCCAAGGGCCTCTGGCCACCAAGAGTCATCCCAGGCAGAAGGGGAGGTGCCTAAGATAAGGACTTCTGTTTTGTCTGAGTTCAGTTTCAGACGGCTGTGTTTCATCCACTCGGCTACTTCTTTCATTCCTTCATGTAGGTTGGTTTTGGCGATGTTTGGGTCTTTGGTGAGTGAGAGGATCAGTTGAGTGTCATCAGCGTAGGAGATGATGTTGAGGTTGTGTTGGCGTTCGATGGTCGCGAGGGGGCTCATGTATACGTTGAAAAGAGTGGGGCTGAGTGAGGATCCTTGTGGTACGCCGCAGATGACTTCAGTGGCTTCTGACTTGAATGGTGGAAGGCGGACTCTCTGAGTTCTTCCGGTAAGGAACGAGGTGATCCAATCCAGTGCTTTTCCTTGGATTCCGATGTTTCTGAGGCGTTGTAGGAGGGTGTTATGACAGACTGTGATGAGGGCGACTGTGTCTCCATTGTCTAATAGAGTTCGAATGTCGTCTGTTGCTGCGATGAGTGCGGTCTCAGTGCTGTGTTTTGCTCGGAAGCCGGACTGTGAGGAGTCGAGGGATTTGTTGGTTTCGAAGAAGGTGGCGAGCTGGCTGTTGACGGCTTTCTCGATGACTTTGGCCGGGAATGGTAGGAGCGAGATGGGGCGGTAGTTTTTGAGTTCGGTGGGGTCCGCTGTGGGTTTTTTCAGAAGGGCGCTGAGTTCGGCGTGTTTCCAGCTTTCCGGGAAGGTGGCAGAGTTGAGGGAGCAGTTGATGACGTCTCGGAGGTGTGGAGCTATGATGGAGTCAGCTTTGTTGAAGATATGGTGAGGGCATGGGTCTGTGGGGGATCCTGAGTGGATGGAGTTCATCAGGCGGATGGTGTCCTCCGTGGAGCTTGGGTTCCAATCAGTAAGGATGTTCAAGGGGGGTGAGGGTACGGCAGAAGGTTGGGTGGGTTGGTCTCCGTGTTGGTTGTCGAAGCTGTTATGGATGTCTGCGATTTTGTTGTGGAAGAACGAGGCTAGGGAGTCGCAGAGGGTTTGAGAGGGAGTGATGTCGTTGGAGTTGGCTGAGGGGTTGGTAAATTCTTTGACGATGTTGAATAATTCCTTACTGTTGTGGGCGTTGTTGTCTAGGCGGTCTTTAAGTGCAGCTTTCTTGGCAGTCCGGATCAGTTGGTGGTGTGTGCGGGTGGCTTTTTTGAGGGCGTCCTTGGTGCTGGTGTTTGGGTCTTTTTTCCAGGCCTTCATAAGGGACCGACAGAGTTTCTTGGATGTCTTAAGGTCGTCGTTAAACCAGGGGGCGTTTTTGCTGCCTAGTTTAATTTGACGTTTTTTTCAAAGGTGCTAGGTTGTCGGCGCTATTGGTTAGCCATTGAGTGAGGTTAGTGGCTGCTTGGTTGGCGTTTGAAGAGTGGGCCGGGGGGTTTTGAAGAAGCGATGAGGAGATCTGGTCGATGGTGATTTTGTTCCAGTTTCTTCGCAAAGTGGGTTGAGGAAGGTTGTGGGTTGTGATCTTTTTGTAGACAAAGTAAACACAGCTGTCACGAAAATTAAACCTCAATAGGAAGCACTGACAGATATAAAAACAAGCATTTGCAATGCAATAGGTCTCGCATTAGGAAAGTTTGAGCTATTGGTCTTGTAAATGACATTTTTTTTTATTTATGTGTTGGTTTTGAAAATAGCTAAATTAATAGCTTTCTCATTTACAATGCCAATAGTTATAACTTTCGCAAATGTGACACCTATAGCATTTGTAATGCAACATGTTTTGTATTTACGTGAGCTGTATTGATATTACAAATTACAATGGCTTTTAATTTTTTTAAGTAATTAATACTTAAATAAAAGTGATTTTAATTTATAATGGCAATAGACATTTGTAAATAACTTTTGTGAAGATTATGTTCAGTGTATTTTATTGTGACGAAAATCCAAGAACAGAAGTGAAATATTAACATCTTTTTGTGGCATTTGTAATAAAGTTTGAAATATTGAGAGAACATATTTGAACCAGTTGTTGTTGAATGGTTGTACAGATTGATGCTGTGGTGGTGCTGAGTGGTGCTGTGGTGGTGCTGAGTGGTGCTGTGGTGGTGCTGAGTGTTAATGAGGTGGTGCTGAGTGATGCTGTGGTGGTGCTGAGTGATGCTGTGGTGGCGCTGAGTGATGCTGTGGTGGTGCTGAGTGGTGCTGTGGTGGTGCTGAGTGATAATGTGGTGGCGCTGAGTGATGCTGTGGTGGTGCTGAGTGATGCTGTGGTGGCATTGAGTGGTGCTACGGTAGTGCTGAGTGGTGCTGTGGTGGTGCTGAGTGATGCTGTGGTGGTGCTGAGTGCTGCTGTGGTGGTGCTGAGTGATTCTATGGTGGTGCTGAGTGGTGCTGTGGTGGTGCTGAGTGATAATGTGGTGGCGCTGAGTGATGCTGTGGTGGTGCTGAGTGATGCTGTGGTGGTGCTGAGTGATGCTGTGGTGGTGCTGAGTGGTGCTGTGGTGGTGCTGAGTGATGCTGTGGTGGTGCTGAGTGATGCTGTGGTGGTGCTGAGTGGTGCTGTGGTGGTGCTGAGTGATAATGTGGTGGTGCTGAGTGATGCTGTGGTGGTGCTGAGTGATGCTGTGGTGGCATTGAGTGGTGCTACGGTAGTGCTGAGTGGTGCTGTGGTGGTGCTGAGTGATGCTGTGGTGTCGCTGAGTGATGCTGTGGTGGTGCTGAGTGGTGCTGTGGTAGTGCTGAGTGATAATGTGGTGGTGCTGAGTGATAATGTGGTGGTGCTGAGTGATGCTGGGGTAGCGCTGAGTGATGATGTGGTGAAGCAGAGGGCAGAAAGGCACAAAAAGCAGTCCAACAAATGGCAGAAGGGCAGAAAAACCAGGGAAAACGAGTCTAACAGGGCAGAAAGGCACAAAAACGAGTCTAACAGAGGGCAGAAGGGCACAAAAAAGAGTCTAACAGAGGGCAGAAGGGCACAAAAACAAGGGAATAACAGAGGGCAGAAGGGCACAAAAAACGAGTCTAACAGGGGGCAGAAGGGCAGAAAAACAAGGGAAAAATGAGTCTAACAGAGGGCAGAAGGGCACAAAAATCTAGTCTAACAGGGGGCAGAAGGGCAAAAAAAAAGGGAAAAACGAGTCTAACAAAGGGCAGAAGGGCAGGAAAAACAAGGGAAATACGAGTCTAACAGAGGGCAGAAGGGCACAAAAAACGAGTCTAACAGGGGGCAGAATGAATCCCGCCCTGCGTGTTTGTCCACAAAGATGCCACCTTTTTTGTGCAACACCTCTACTCAACTGGAGTACTTTCTACTGTATAATCAGTAAGTGCTCCCTCGTTGGATAAATGTATAGGGGCAGATTTACAATAACTGGCGCATCCCCACGGATGCGCCAGTTATTGTGCGCAGCAGCTCCGCTAACCATGTGGCAAAAACGGCACAGATGCGTCACGCATCTGTGCCGTAAAAGCAGCGCATTACTGGAGCTGCGTCGCGCTTGCGACCCAGCTCCAGCAATGCTCTAGGGGGCCCTATCTCATAGGGTGGCAGTCTTGAACCAGAGGGTGGCAGTGGTGAACCAGAGGGTGGCAGTGATGTACCAGAGGGTGGCAGGGGGGAAACAGAGGGTGCTGTGATGAACCAAAGGGTGGCAGTCGTGAACCAGAGGGTGGCAGTGGTGAACTAGAGGGTGACAGTGCTGAACCAGAGGGTGGCAGGGGTGAACCAGAGGGTGGCAGTGCTAAACCAGAGGGTGGCATTGGTGAACCAGAGGGTGGCAGGGGTGAACCAGAGGGTGACAGGGGAGAACCAGAGGGTGGCAGTGGTGAACCAGAGGGTGGCAGTGATGAACCAGAGGGTGGCAGTGGAGAACCAGAGGGTTCTGTGCGCATACACGACTGCATGGGTAACTTCGCCATGCAAGCGGCCTGCGAACACGCAAAAAGCCCCGCAAACACGCAAAAAAACCCGCGAACACGCAAAAAAACTAAAATCTGCAAATTCGCGGATTTTGCGGATTGTGAATTCAATTTCGCACGAATTCGCGGAACGCGAATTCGCAAATTTCGCCCATAGTTAGTGCTGACCTTGACCAAAGTTGAAGTACCTTATTTACAAAGCAGCGTTAAGCCACGTTAAGCGGCTTAATGCTACCTTGTAAATAAGGGGAATCCCCTATCACCATACGAACATCAAAGTGACATTCCTGTGGTGATAGGGGCTTGTAAATATGCCCCCAATTCCGAACTACTACAAAGCTGTTTCCTAAAGGTTTACAACCCGAGTCTGTAAAACTATGTAAGATCAATGACTTCTTTCAATACTCTCTTATGATGAATTACTTCTGTTATCTTGTACTGTTCTTTAAAGGAAAATCTTGCAAAATATTCAAAGCTACCTTGGAACCAATGGTTAGTAAACAGTCACATTGCTTTAAGTTTCCATATGCACTGCGAGAGCTAACACAAAAAAATCAGAAGTGACATATCGCCATATTAAGTAACAGTTTGGCCTGCCATACAATCTGGTGTGGTGCAATGCAACATTTAAATTGCTTTGGGAGAACCTTCCAACCATAAGGAACAACAAATGGAAAGTTGTATGGGCGTAGGTGTTCTGTTTTATCATTTGTATTTGTTTTAATCCTCCACAGAGTTTATGAGTAATGATGTAAATTAGAAATAAGCTGCTTAAAAGAAAAACCGAAGTTCCAATAACCACACATGTGCAATGATACAGTCTCTGACCCTACCACACCTCTTTACATTCATAATTCAAAAACATCTCTAAGGCCCTTGTTCTGAAGAGAGAGGCCCAGTCATCACAATGCGGCTCGTAGCAGAAGTTAATGGTACTTCGGGATTGAAAAATTGATTATTTTGCTCAGAGTCTTTATTTGCATATGTAATAAACAAAAATATTAGCCATTGTGTGCATAAATACTCTTCCTTGCGTTTAGTTTCCTAAAATCCTGTATATTTGGCCAGGGAATGCCCAGACATTGGTCCCTGGCTCACTTTGCCACTGGATTCAAGCTAGCCTGGCTGATGAAGGGTGATACAATAAAACCGGTCAAAGTATACTCGTTTCCGTTCAGGGAGGACCTGGGCTAGCAGTTTGGGCTGGACTGTTCCCATGAAGAGCAAGGTCAAGACTGATTTGCAAATAGCTGGGCCCAAACTGGGGTGGAATGGCGAGCAAAAGGGGTAAAAAGTCTAAATGTCGATTTTTTTGTATCAACAGGCAAAAATACAGAGTCAATATTTTTCGGAGGTTCAGAATATCGACATCAAGAATATCAACGATCAGACTATCGACCTGAAGGTAAGAAATATCGTTTTGGTTAAAATCGAAGTTAGTAATATCGATAGCAAAAGTATCGATGTTACTAATATCAATATTATTGTTAGTGTTATGTATTTTAATGTATATGTTTGTTTTGATAATTTTTGTTAATTAGTGTACTAATTTTAAAATATATGTATTACATTTTTTAGGAATTATTAAATACTTTTTAATTTAATTTAGCGTTTTAGTTCTGTAGCGGGTTGTGGGTTTATAGGGTAATAGGGTGTGAAGTAATTTAATTGTAATTAAGTAAAAAAAATTGGTGTTGAATACTAATAATTAAATTATTGTTAATCAATTAATAATAGGTATTAATGTTTAAAACATGTTTTAATGAATTGGTTATTAATTATTAATTGGCAATTAAATTAGATTTTTTTAAATATATGTGTGCTAATCAATTAATTATTGTACATCAATTATGAATTGCTAAAAGCTTTTTAATAATTATTGTTTTTTGCTTTTGATTTATTCGTTAAGGTATTTTTAATAATTATATTATTTAATTATATTTATTTTAATTGTTAATTTTTTATTAATTATTAATTGGTAATTATTTTTTTGAATTATTTCTTGGTATTGTTAAATAATGTGTTGGAAATTAAAAATTAAATTGTTATTTTTTACAAAAAAAAAGTATTATTTGAATTATTAGTAAGTTGTTGTGACCCATACGCTTTCTAACACTTTCCCTACTGTTGCACCCTTTGGAGTTGGAATAGTAATTTTAACCCTTACGCTATCCAACACTTTCCCTACTGTTGCACCCTCTGGAGTTGCAATAGTAATTTTTACCCCTACGCTATACAATATTTATTGTTTTAGTTAATGTAGTGTCTAAATTATTTGAATTTTTCTAACTTTGTTATATGTAGTTTTGATATTTCTATTTATATTATTGTTGTATGTGTATGTATTCACTTATAAATTATAAAATGTTTTTTAACAATTGACAAGTTATTAGAGTAATTAATTTTAAATATTATTAGGTAAGTATATATTATCTTATATATATATGTTTATTTATTTTTTATATTATATGTATTACTTATAAAGCTCAATATATTTTTAAGTATGTTTATTTTGGTTATATGTATTATTTATATAATTTATATTATTTTTAAACATTAAAAAAACGATATTTTTTGCAATTACCTAATGTAGATAGGACTTCAATATTTTTGACGTTGATATTCCACCTCCGATATTTTTGACGTCGATATTTGATTCGAGCAAAAGAACAATAATGGATTCAACCCAGACCTGCGACTGGGGATGAATGTCTGGAACGTTTCAGCGCTCCATCCATTATCTTCTTGTGTTTATGGTACACCAAATGTAACCATGTTTAGAAGAGAGAGCACAGGCACTTTAGCACTGGCTAGCAGTTATAAATTGCTCAGAGTCATAAAGCCAACAAAAAGGAGGTCAGAAAAAAAGGAGGAGGAAGGCAAAAAGTTAGACAATAGGCATATTCCATTTGATACACAGTAAATCCAATGCTATTTGCACAGTTGTTACCCATGTCTCATGCTAAGGCAGAGTACAGCATTCTTAGTCCAATCTAACTTGCCGAACCATGGAGGAGGCTGGTGACTGCCCAGGTGTGTTTCTAGGACAGAGAGCAATCCCTCTCACCACCCCATCCAGTTCCCCAGCTTCTGCTTCATTGGGAGTAGGGCTGGGGTAGCTGGAGTGCATCCTGTGATCTATGGCCCCTTCTACCTTAGGTCACTCTCATCACTGAACTAAGAATGTTTGTCTGCATCCTGATGCCTTTCAAGGTAGTAACATTTCTGAACCCTCCTGAATGCCCTTTCTAAGACAATCCAAGTCAAATATCACACAATCAGGTAATTGTGAGAAAAGGCCCATTTTAGCTTTACACCTCAGGGAATGAAGTACTGTTAGTTAGCACAGCCAAGGCAAGTTAATGCTAAGTAGCCTACTTAACCTTCCGGCAGAAAAAGTCTAATTTTTAAAAAGATTTTTTCGGAATTTTATTAAAATTCAATGTCACCATCAAATAGTATTTTTAATAAAAATTATAACCAGCAGTTGAATGGACTTTGTCTAAGTACCTTTACAGTGAAATTAGCTTATTACTGCTGCCAAGTGCCAACGCCGCCAAGTGCCAATGCAGGCACTCTTGCCTGCGTTGCCAACGTTGTGGGAATTATTGTTTATGTGTAGGATGGTATCCGTTCCTGCACATAAACAATCCTAAATGGCGAGTTGTAAGTTCTGTGTGCTGCTTTGTGCAGCACACATTGAAGTTGAGCTCATCATTTTTAAAATGATTATTTATGTGCATGAAGGGACACCTTTCTGCACATAAACCATCATGTGCAGAAAGGAGAGGTGTGGCTCACTGGTTAGAGGAGGTAGACCCTGAAGCAGAGGTCAGACCCGGGACCAGGGTTCAATTCCCGACGCGGCAGGGTCTTGAGCCCAAAATATCCACGAACTCGATAATTCTCGTTTCAGTGCCTACTCGAATCACGGGTTCACACTCTGCAGCTCTGGGCATTAGCTGCTTAATCTCCACTACGGCCCCCCACCCCGCGGCGGGATGCCTGGCTTTCACCTTGGGGATGCCCAGTACAGGTATCTCACAGGGAAAAACCAGGACGGGTTCCCAAGGCAAGCACCAAGATGCCTACGGGTAATCGAGCGCCATATAAGAACGCATAATAATAATATATAACGTTATGCTGTTTCTATGTGTGCATATCTGTGACAAGGGAAAGGGCCAGGACCTGTGTCGTGTTTGGCATCTTAAATTACTGTTAGACCAAAATATTTATTTTCATTTTATCTGGTACTTTATTTATACCTTTTCTTTCAATCTTTTTTAAGTATATTCAAAGTAGAAGAGACATTGAAGTGCATATGCAGACAATACGAATGTGCATATGGTTCACAAAACATTAAACAACAAAAATAAGTATGTGATACACAATATAAACATACATGAGTGAAAAAATCATAAGCAATACATTAGGTGGCCTTTAGCATCACAAACCAAATATTGTTTCCAATCTACATATTTTTCTGTAGACATTCAAAAGATGTTACATGCTTAAACATTTCAATTATGGAAGAATGAGGGAACACGGGGAAAACATTTATAATTCCTCCATGTTCTTATCCTATATTGTGATAAAGCCAACATGTTTCGAGTCTCTCTTAACCACTTCGGCGCTCATGACGAGCTCAGCTCGTCATGAGTTACGCCGCTCGCACGCTGATGACGAGCTGGGCTCGTCATGTAACGCGGCTTTTTTAAAACCGCAGCGCGCAGCGGGAAAACCGATAAAGCGCATGCGGTTAATGAATAAATGGACTCTCATCAGTGCTCCTAGTTTTGTTTATCAATACTGTTGGTTTCCTGAAATCGGGATGTGAAAAAAAATATGTTTAAAAAAACACATTTTTAGCTGTACACTAGTGTTTATACCTGGACAGCAGTGTGTTTTCCAGGCAGCTCGAGTTTCTCTGTCTGTTTGAAAGAAGAGACCTCATTTTTGGATGTTATTTTCATTGTATACATATGCAGGGTGAACTAACACAAAAACTGCACCGAACGGCTTTTCACAGCCTACCTTTTTTCTTCAGCCAGTGTTTGGCAATGAATATCTGCCTATTTGTCAAGTTTGTTCCTCGTATCTATATTGAAAGTGACATGCCATTAGTTTAATAAAGCTTTCACTAATGAGTGAGGTTAAAAAGCTTTTAGCATACCTGAACTATGCATTTCCTTGTTAAAGTGAAGAGAAGTTTTCGTAGTGTACGGCAACTTTAATTATCCTGAAAAGAAAACATGACGCTTAATTAACTTAGGCGTCCATTTTGTGAACATATTTGCTGAAGGTGTGCGTGATTTCATTACAAATATGCACATACCTTTAACCGCATCGCTGCTAGGGAGATTATCCTGCTGTGCTGGGCAGCAATAAAAACGGGTGTGGTCATGACGAGCTCAGCTCGTCATGAGCACAGGAGCACTGTACTGCATGATGAGCTCAGCTCGTCATGAGCACGGAAGGGGTTAAACCAAGCACTCGTCCTTGGGTAACGTTGTTTGTAACACTTTGCTTGTCTCTCTGAAAAACAGAGTGTAATGTGCAATCAAGCATAGCTCTTGCTCGTCAACTTGTATAGATTAGAAAGCGGGGCTCGGTAACCGGCGCCTTACCTAAATATTCATCTGTTCACTCTCATCTGCTTTCTCAAAGTGAGGCAGTGTCATTTCCACTTAGAGACATCTCAAAGATAGCTTTAAGCTTAGAATCATGGGACTGAGGGGGCAAGATGGCGGCCGCGTAGCTGGTCGACTGCTGAGATAGTGGGCAGTGGCGACAGGTTCGAGTTTATGACCCTGCGCTAATGCAACACCGGAAGGAGAAACTGACACAGTAGACTTTCGTTCCCCGACACCCCCTGCTCCAGATGCTCCAGAAGCTATATTGACGCAATGTTCTGGGGGCCCTCTGTTTAGGCATAGCTCCACGCTCTCTCAAACACCTAATTAAGGAATACCTGTGGAAGTTCCTTGTCCAGCTGATCGACGGAAGTGGAGGAGGAGTATCCGAGATGGCTCCGAAAGTTATGTCAGCTGCGGCGACGTCTAAGGCGACTGCAGTGGCGGCTGCAGTGGCGGCTGCCCTTAAGGCGCGTGTAGAGAGCGCAGCGGATTTGGCGGTGAGGAGCGAGAGCCCCTCGCCGCAAAGGAACAAACTTCTCTCCCCAGACCCGCCGACACTTAGAAGGGGAAGAGGCAGAGCCTCGTCAAAGAGCCGGCCGGCGGGTCCCCCGGTTGTCGAACTGCTGCAGAGGGCGAAGGACTCAGCAGCGCCTGTGCTGGATAGTGGCACTGCGGATAACAGGAGCAGTATCCAATATGACGAGGTGAGCCAAGCAGCCACCCTGGAGGTGCCTCTACAAAGCAGTTTTGAGTGCTACAGTAGGGGAAAGAATAGAGCGTTGGGCAGTGGTCTGCCCCTTCTCCCCCCTCCCGTGATTACCCTCTCTAAGACATCGATAGAAACAAGTCCATTGCCCCCTATATCTATATCTCTAGCACAACTGGAAGCCACAGATAAAGGCTATGTGAACAATAATAAGGGGGAGAGGGCTGGAAGTTCTGTAAGCAACAGATTGCAGGTACAGAATACCGGACATCCCCAGGCCCAGGAATCTGGTAACTAGCCCCTATCCGGCTCTATAGTGAATATCTCAGTCGAGTTGGCAGGGGAAAATGACAGAGATGAGGTAGAAAAAGAGCCAAGTGATTGCTTTTTTTCTCTATCTGAAGGAGCAGAATAGTCTGATGACATAATGAGCACCTCGCAAGGGGGTAGAAGCCTAGAGTCAGATGGGGAGGATAGCGAGGCGGAGCTCGTTCTAACAGTCATAAAATCTGCGCTGCAGAATGGTATCCAGAATAAGGGGGCTCATAATAAGGGTAGGAGTTAGCAGACCTGGGATCATTCATCAGTTACCCCTCTCACAGGTGCTCCAAGGAAGGTACCTATGGTAGAGGAAGGCGCCCCCCCCACTCTGGACATAATACATCAAGCCATCCTGGCTCACAGAGAGGAAACTAGATTAGATAGCCGGAAAGACCAGGCGGGTATGAGGAAAATGCAGGGGGTTGTGAGAAAGCTGTCCAAGGCATTTTCAAATCTGGGCCATAGAGTATCCGACTTGGAGGAAAGGATTGTTGGGACAGAAGCAGATGCATCTAATGCTGTATCTCTGGTGGAGGCTCAGGGTGCTCAAATTAAAGACATTCAGTGGAAACTCAAAGAGTCAGAGAACAGACAGAGCCAAAATAATCTTCGAGTGCTGGGCATGCAGGAGGGTCTCGCAGAGTCCGATGCCAGACGGTATGTAATCAACCTTTTTAAAGTGGCCTTCCCAGAATTGTCAGAATGGAACTGGGAGGCAGAGATCCAAAGGTCTCACCTGCAAAAGAGGGGGACAGACCCCATGATTTTTGCATATTTTCCATTACAACACTCCTGAGAAATCTGGGCTCTGTCAGCATTCCATAGAGATGGGTTTGACTGTTACAACTAAGACCAGCATCGGGGTAAACAGAACATGAAGGCTGACACAAGGCAAAACATCTCTGTAATCACAGATTTTCCAGTAGAGATAACTGGAGAACAGAAGTTACTGTCATTATTTCATAAACTCACAGGATGGTGGAGTTTATAAGAGAATTCATTGGGTTTCACAGAAGCAGAAGTTTGGATGGAAGAGGTTAGAACTGCATTTCCCATGAATCATTGTAGAGGTCAGTTGCCTTTTGTAATTACTGACTCACATTAACCGGGAAGAGCTATAAAAAGAGCTTACAGTTGAGGAACGAGGCAGATTATTCTATCTCTGGATCCTATTTGGTACTGTTTTTCCTGAAAATCCTTGTCCCTGTGAGGTGGTAAGTGTACTTGCATCGATTCCTGTTCAGTCAAAGTCTGTGCCTTCTCTGTGATGTTAGAGTAAAGATTTATGTACAGTGTTTTCTGATAAGCTATTGAATTATATTCAGTTCAACAGTGTTTTCTTTAACATTTCCAAGTTCCTGAGTTTCAAATCAGATAAAGCTATCATTGGAGTGAAGGTCACCATAAGAAGCTATACATCTTGGAAGAGTTAATTATTTGCTGGCTTGCTTGAAATGTTAACTGCTTAATTAAAACAGAATATGAACACTTTGCTTTTGCTTTCTACAAACTCCACATTGTTTTATCTATTTTTGTGGATTAAGAGGTTATATTGGAACAATAAAAGAGAAATAACTATTTCTCATGTTCATTTATATATAATGAAATATATGTGGATTGTTTACTAGAAGTAATTCATTTTTTGGGAAAAAGAGCTGTGCTTGGAAAAAGTGTAACTGGCCGATGCTGGCAATTAGACATTCCGCACCCTGGGGATTGGATAGGGGTATACTAGTCACCTCCGATCTGCCCAACCCCGGTAGAAAGCCCACTAGAAACTAGGGATTTCAAACTGGTGCCAAAACAAACAAAAGGATGGGGTCTCCTAACCAGGCAACGAGCTATGCGGCACCCCAGTTGAGGCAATAGTGGTAATTGGGGAAGTTGCTTCAAACCTACCCCAAGACGGTTGAAAGCACATGAGAAACCAGGGATTTGGGGCAAATGATGACTCAATCATACATAAGGTCATACTCCAGCCCAGAATGGATAAACAGTATTTTGGTCTCCCTGAAGGGAAAAGAGGGAGTTTGCCCTAATTTCTCCCGGGGGCTGAAAGCCCAATAGATGGGCTTGTGTAGGCCATCACTTGGATAAAAACGAATAGACCCGGAAATTTCAGAAAGCTAGACACAAAGGGGACTTACATGAATCACATGACATTTTCTTACCACAATGCTCTGTATACCTCAACTTTGCCTAAAATCATGCATTTTCCTTGTATTTCTGTGATGTAAACTTCAGGAATACACAGTGATCTACAAAACTCCTACTTTGCACCATTACTCCACTTGTTCAGATAAAAACACTACCCTTCTTGTATGGGTGGGCCTCACAGGAAATCCCCCCAAAATTAATGTTGCTATATAAACATTTCAATGTAAAAAAACAAACCTGACCTTTTAATGGGGTATCTGCGGTAATTGGGCCTGGGCTCGGTCACCACACATGCAAACCTATCAAACACATACATTTCTGAACCTTAGACACTCGCTTGTGTCTAGTGTGGTATGGTTTTCATGAAAACAACATCTTTTTTTATCTATAATGCCCTGCAAACCTCAAACTTTGCCTACAATCACAAATTGTCCTTACATTTCTTTGATGCAAACTTGTGGAAACCACAATGAACCTTAACGTTCCTACCAGCCAGTGTTCCCTCACTTGTCTTATTAAAGATGCTACCTGACTTGTGTGACTGGGCCTATTGATCAAGCAGGAATGGATCTAACAAGGGTCATTGGGAGTCTACAAGTGTTGATTGATTTGATGTATTCCTGTCACAAGCACTAGGCCAAGCCTTACAAGTGGGGCAGCGTTTTAATCGGGGCAAGTTGGATAACACTAGGTGGTCGGAGGGTTTATCACAGAAATATGATGAAATGGAATTATTATAACCACATTTTGAGGTTTGAAGAGCACTGTGGGTAGGAAAAACCATTGGACTTCATGCAAGTCACACCACTGCGGAATCCCCCCGGTGTCTAGTTTTTGTAAATGTCCACGGTTGGTAAGTTTCCATGGGTGGCAGCCTAGCACAGCCCCAAATACCGCAGTTACCACTATCACTTAGTGAAATGATGGTGGTAGTAAACTTGTGTTTCCCCCTAGATTCCAGAAGTTTTACTCACAGATATATGAAAATATGTATCTTTTGTCCACAATGTGGTTTGCAAAGGATTTTGGGTAACAAAGCCTGGTAAGAGCAATGCAAGTCTCCTGAAAATGAATTCATCTTTAAATGTACAGGAATGCAAGGTTTCTTCACTTGGTAGCTGAGCAAGAGCCAAAAATCCACAGCTACCCAAATTGCAAATGGAAAAATGTGATGTGTCTATATTGTGTTTTATGGACATGTCCTGTTTCATGCACTAGGCCAAAGTGAGGTACTATTTTTTAGGAAGTCTTGGGGAAATGCTAGGTGGTAGGAATGTATGGCTCCCTACATAGTATACAACGTTTTTATCAGAGAAATGTGAGGAAAATGTGTCATTAGTTGAGGTTTTGGGTTTGCAAGGGCGTCTGGTAAGAAAAGCTGGTGGTGACTATGCAAGTAATCCCACGCAATATTCCCTTATGTGTCCAGTTTTCAGAAATGTACAGGTTTGATAGGTTTCCACAGGTGCTGACATTGTAGAAAAAGAGTTGGTTCTTAGTGGAGAGTTGTGATATGTCCATGGTGTGTTTGGGCCCTTTGCTCATGTCTGTAAGAGGCCTACCCATACAAGTGGAGTATCATCCTAATAAGGAAACGTATGGTGATGCTGTATGGTAGGGCATTTGTGGCTATCCGTGAATTTCAGAGGTTTTCCTTTGACAAATGTGAGGGCATTGTGTGTTTTCAGTAATTTACAACAAGGGGGGGTGATGGACAGAGTCTCTGAATTAAGCAGAGTACTCTCACCCAGTCAAGAGATCAGGGCTAGATCCAACACCGTTTTTTAGCTCATTGCACCATCCCAGTTTCAGAACCTGGCTGTATGCAAATTAGTCTGTCCCTGGCCCAGTGCATCATGGGAACAGGGCAGACCAGACTACAAAAGCCAATTCTTACACTGGGAAGGAAACAAGCTTCCGGGGACCGGTTTCTGCCATTTCAGGCGTCTTCGGCCCGGCTTGCTTGAATCCTGATGGTGCAATGAGCAAGGGACTCACATCTGAGTATACCCTTCCACGCTTAGGGTGGACAAAATAATTTACAACAAGGGGTGGTGATGGACAGTGTTTTCAGACACATTTTTGAAGTTTGCAAAGGAATATGGGTGAGGAAATCTGGTGGAAGTAACGCAACATTAGAATCACCTCTGGGTCTATTTTTCAGAACTGTATAGGTTGTTTAGGTTTCCCAGGTGGCAGTTCAACCAGGCCCAAAATCCACAGCTACTGAGATTGCTAAAAAAGGGTCCGTTTTCAGTGGACAAATGTGTTATGTCCATGTCGCATTTTGAGTCCATTCCCAGTCGCGGGCACTAGGTCTATCTACACAAGTGAGATACCATAAGTCTAGAAACTTTTTTGTGAAGAACTTTGTTCTATTTTTCACAAAAAAACTCAAGGTATTGCTGTTTTTGACTATGTATTTCAGTCCGTCGAGAGGAATCCACAAACTTTGGATACATTTAGAATTTATCAGATGTTGGGAAAAAAGGACAATAATTTGGCAGGGATAACTGATGTGCCAAGTAAGATTTGGATGCCGAATCGCAAAAACTGCAAAAATTGCCAAAAAATGACAGCTCACTGAGGGAGAAATTCCTCAGCATTTATAGGGTGTACTCAAACTTTTTGTCTCCTTTCTATCAATGCACTGTCCCAGATTACTAACAGGACAGTGTTTACTACTATCTTGCTTAAATAAGGAGCTGTTTTTTTTCATCAGATCTACAGCAAACAAATTAAGAGCGCTAAGGCAGACTATTTCAGACACCAACCTGATCAAGCTGCAAAGCGCCTCAAGAAACTTTTTGAGTTGGTCAAACAGCAATCAGTGGTAGGCCTAAACCACTCTGACTCCGGAGGCAGCCCACCTTCCTGTGATGATCTTGCTGCTTTCTTCACAGAGTAATCAAGACTCATCACCATTGAACTCACCTCTAAAAAGGCTCTACTGCCATCCCTCGGGTCCGCACCACTCCTTGAACTCTCAGAAAGGTGCAAACCTATCAGCCTGAAGACAAAAAACAATGTGGCAGCTTTCCCCCATTCAGTGAAAAAGACATCAACAAGATTCTTCAGAACATCGAACCATCTAACCACTTCAGTGACCCACTGCCACCGGCCATCTTCAAAGAAATCAAGAATGTACTCATCTCCACCTGGACGAGGATTGCAAATTCTTCTCTATCACAAGGCATGATCCCGGATATCCTAAAAGAAGCTCAAGTGTCACCCATACTAAAAAAAAACTAACGCAGATAAAACTGACATCAACAATTTCCATCCCATCTCCAACATCCCAACTCTAGCCAAACTACTTGGAAAATGTATACAACCCCAACTCTGTGCCCACATAGAGAATTTCCAACTCTTAGATCAACATCAATCCATTTTTAGGAAGGGGCACAGTACTGAATCGGCTTTCACGTACGTTATGGATGACATCTTAAAAATTAAAGAAGTTAAAAAAAAATGGATGACATCTTAAAAATGCTGGACCAAAATGATTCCTGCCTCCTAATTCTCCTTGGCCTTTCATCCGCATTCGACACGGTGAATCACGACAATCTCTTATCCAGTTTGAAGAACAGAATGGGTTTCTCGGGTCCAGTGTTACAATGATTCTTATCCTTTCATCACCACAGATCACAAAGAATAAAGGCAAACTACTCCCTGTCCCAGCCCTCTCCAATGCTCATGGGTATCCTATCCTCTTCAACCTTTTCTTGGAACCACTAGCAAACTCTTAATTCCATGAACATTCTCTTCCATATGTACGTTTGCAACACTAACTTTATTTGAAAAACTCCTCCCTGTACAACATCATCTCACTCAACACCATCCTAAATGGTACGCAAAATTGGTTAATGGAGAACCATCTGCTGCTCAACACCTCTAAAACGGAATTCCTTTTCATCTCCCCCCGAACCACATCCCCAAGCTAGACCATTGGCAGACTCACCTCACTGCCTTCAACTGCACCTCTCTCATCATAGGCTTAGCCATATCTCTCAGAATCACCCTGGACAAGGATCTGAATATGAAAAATCATATCAGGAATGTGTGTAAGGGAGCTAACCACTTGATGAGGACAATTAGAAATATCAAGCTATTCCTTCCACAAAAGGACTTCAAGCAGGTGGTGCAAGCATTAGTCCTACCGAGGCTAGACTACGACAGCGCTATGCTCTGTGGCCTTCCCAAATACACTCTAGGTCCATTAAGGGCATCACTGAACGCTATGGCCAGACTGGTCACAGGTACCAAACGAAATGAGCACATATCCCCAATCCTTAAATCTCTTAAATGGGTGTCACATGTACATTACACAACACTAAGTAAAAATATGTCAATCCTATAATAACTCAAATTCAGGTAAAGATTGCCATTCTGAAGCACACAGCCCTATATTTCAGAACTTCCAGATATTTAGCACAAAAGCTTGAATTATCCTGTGGGGGGAGAGCCTCAAGAAGCGCCATCACTCTCCTCCTGAAACCGCCAATCCTTAGGAAAAAGAGAACCTGTCTCCGAGCCTTTTCTGGCGCTGCCCCAAGGATATGGAACTCACTCCCACCGGAAGTACGCAGAATCTCTTCAATTACTGTTTTCAAACTGGAAGTCTAAAGATTCCTAATAAACACATTTTTACCTTAATTTGGGCTAGGATCTACTGATCGAAATCATTGATCCTACATCCGTAGTACCTTTGTGAGATGCTGCTCTTCTGTACTGCATTGTGTGCCCCCCTTGTAGCCTGTTATTTTCCTGCTTATTGTATCTCTCTCCTTGATTCATTTGTCCGGGAATCATGCGATTATTCATGTTATGTATTCCTACTTGTTGTCGATATTGGATCTATGCTCTTCTTTTCCGCATGGTTTGCCCCCTTTGAAGCGTGCTATACACCAGGGGGCAGATTTATGAGGCCCTTGCACCAAAAGACATATGAAATGAAGGCTTTGTAAAGCACGTGTTTGCTGAAGCATCTTAGCGCTAGCTGTCATCAATCTATGCAACAGGAGATAAAAATGGCTATGGTTTTGGGACATATATGGGTGTCACATGTACATTATACAACACTAAGTAAAATTATGTCAATCCTATATTAATACATCATACATTTTTTGTGATGGTCAACATATTTTAGTCCCAGTCTGAAATATAATTATGGATGATCACAGAATGTTGATTGTACACTGTAAAACTGCCTTCATTACAGGCATACATGTCAATATTCCCAACTATGGTCATACTAAATTAACAAACTCTAAGACAAGATCCAATAGTTTGTGTACACTGTTTCCACAAGTCATTAATCCAGCATGCATAGCTACATTGCCAACTATTCCTAATATGTTTTCCTATCTTTTTCAGGTGATCAGGGCTATGACCTACAGCCATGGATGATGACTCGGCCGGCAACAACTCAGCCTAAGAGAAAGACAAAATTCAGCGCAGCATTAAAAAAAACCTGCAAGGTAGTGGCACAACCTTAAGCATCTTCAAATGACGTTCTAGTGTTTGCACAAGTCTGGTGGGAGGCGCCTCTACACATCCCCAATTGTGTGTAAAATCATCTTGGCGTATGCATCTCTGCACAATGTATTTGTACAAACATGTCCCCCAAGGGGAAACAACCTTTACAACGCAACTTTTACCACGCATTGCCTTTACGACGCAACTTTTACAACGCAAACCATTATAACGCATTGCGCTGGGGGGCGCTCTAGGATAGGGAATATGTTTAATTTACTGTCCAACACCTTCCCTACTATCCACGGGGACTGGAGTTGGAATAGTAAATTAAGCAATTCACTATCCAGCGCCCCAAAGCACTATGCGTTGTTTTGGTATGCATTGTAAAAACCGCGTTGTAAAAGCATGCGATGTAAAAGCATGCGTTGTAATGTCATACATCCCTCCCAAGTAACTTAGAATGTTCAATGGCATTTGAGAAGGAAGAGAATGAAGAATCTATTTCTGAAATTGTGCACTCAATTGTAGACCGCACCAGAGGAGATGATTTTGTTTCAAATTTCTTTTCATAATTCAATAAAATGCCAAAGTTAATCTTGACTAAACTGTGCACGTATTCAGTCAATAAAGACATCTGTTTATCACAAGAAATAGTAAGTAATTTTGTTGTGATTGTATTAATTAAAACCAAGAAATGTGCTAAGTATTTACAAGGACCCTTACAGTTTGCCATGTAATACTGAATACAATAATTGGTGTAGTAAAAGTGTGAAGAAGGGTTTCATTGTAACTAGACATCTGAGGCATGAGCAAAGCATAAAGAGGCAATCCGGGGGCTGTAGGATGATAGCTGAACAGTTATCTAAGATGCATCAACATAGGTAAACTACATCACACTTCCTGAAGCCATCACAGTAGTATTGCTCAGGTTTACTCGTAGTATCATTATCCAAATAGGTGTTCTCTAATACAGGTCCAAACTATATGATTTATCCTGAATGTGTAGAACACAAGCAAAGGAAAATGGATGTATGACATTACAACGCATGCTTTTACCACGCATGCCTTCACAACGCGGTTTTTACAACGTATGCCTTTACAACGCATAGTGCTTTGGGGTGCTGGATAGTGAATAGTTTAATTTACTATTCCAACTCCAGTCCCCGTGGATAGTAGGGAAGGAGTTGGATAGTACATTAAACCTATTACCTATCCTAGAGTGCCCCCCAGCGCAATGCGTTGTAATGGTTTGCGTTGTAAAAGTTGCATCGTAAAGGCACTGCGTGGTAAAAGTTGCGTTGTAAAGGATGTTTCCCAAGGAAAATAGGTGTTGAGTATCAATAAACTTCTCAAAACACCACATGTTTTTCACAGAATATGATGGTTATAAATAATCTTCTTACTCTCATTAACTAAGTAAAATATATAAGGTATGTTATACCAGGAATAGACTCATACAGGCATGATAAAACATAAATATTACCATAGTAGTTGAGTTACGCATGTGTATTAATTCTCATGGTACATAAACTTTGTTATACATTAAGCCCTTCTAACCTGCTGTGTGCCACTATGTGTGTGTTGTGTACTCATAATCATTATAGGTTGTTAGAAATATGATATTTGGTGTCCCGAGTATGAGCCCAAGCCATGTTCCAGCCACAATGCAAGTCAGGGTAAGAATCAGGCAAACCCTAAATTAGCCTGTGTTCACACTCTTGTGGCTTTCCACAGATCCGTCAGGCTCCACTTAAAGGCAATGTATAAAGTATTTGTGCACCATTTCAAAGAGTAAAACAGTCCAAACACCACTCAAAAAGATTTTACCCCAGCTAAGAAAGATTAACCTTAATGTAATAAATAAAACAAGAACAAAACAACAAAAATCCATTAAGTAGTTTGGGATATCTCATTGCGATGCACTGGAACTAAGTCAAACGTTCAGGCCAACCACGATGCAAGATACAGGGACCCAGTGAGGCCCGCTAAACAAAATGATCTTGATCCAGGTTGCACTGATGTCGAAGAAGCTGCTGATGTAGTCGCTGTTTATGTGTCATATCAGATGGGTAAAGGGTCTGCGTTGCAGAGTTCTCGGCATGGTCATCGCAGCCACCATTGATGGGGATGCGAAGACAAGAGATCCACACTGTGCTGGTTGTGAAGGCGGAGCGGAGTTTCCAAGCCATGTAAAGTCATTGATGTGTCAGTTCTGGTCCCCGCAACAGAGGTCGATGCATCAGTTCCAGTCACAGATGGCAGAGTGTAGGTGCAGTAGTAGAAGGTTGGAAGTCTTTTATGACCCTGAGATTTCACATCAGGAGGCAAGCCGGCATGCCCTTGGAGTCACTATTTTATTTATTTATTCATTTGAATAGTTTTATAAAGCGCAAACAAGACCCACAAGGGTATCAGAGTGCTGTACAAAGTTGGCGCCAGCAAGGGTACAAACGTAATGAAAATAAGTGTAGTTATAACATGTGGGAAAGCATTCAAGTTAAAGAGTATGGGGTATCAACGGTGCCTTAGAACATCATAAATTAGAGCGCACCAAAGAAGTGCAAAACAAATCAATGAATTTCAACAAAAACAGGAGGGAGATCATCAATTAATGCAGTTAAGGAGCCATCGAGGACTAGATCAAAATAAGGTAAAAACATAAAATAAGGCATCAGTATAATACCACAAGAATATTTAACATACATATAAGCATGATCACAAGAAGAGGGAGTTACTGTTCATTCAGTGGTAGTCGGTTGACCAGTTTTTTAAAGGAAGTAGTGGAAGGATTGGATCTGATCTCGGATGGCAAGAAGTTCCAGATTCTTGGACAAGAATGGTGAAAGCACGCTGGAAGATCTTTTCTTTTTGAATCTTGGAGGTTTCAAGAGAAGGGTGGACGTACTTCTTAGGTTCCGGCTGGAGCCTGATAGGTAAAGCTTATTTGCTAGGTAGTACGGGGTGTTGTAGTATATGGCTTTATGAGCCAGGCAAGCTATCTTGAGTTGGATTCTGGCTTCAATAAATAACCAATTTAGTTGCAGAACGTCAGGGGAAATATGATCATATTTTCTCGAGCCCGTTATAAGTCTTGCCGATGAATTCAGGGTAGCTCGGAGTGGGGACAAGCTAGCTTTGGGAAGTCCAGCAAGGGTCACCAGCCCATATTCCAAACTAGGGATAATCAAAGATTGAACTGCGGGTCTGGGATCTTCGGGGGGAGGAAAGGTTTGATTTTCTTCAGTGTGTTAAGTTGGAATTTGGCTTCCCAGTAGTTGCACTAATGTGCGCTTGCATGTTGAAGTGTTTATCCAAGGTGATACCTAAGTATTGGCAGAGTCTGTAACATGAGATGTGCAGTTCAGAGCAGTTAGGTGTTTAATCCAGTCACGGGTAGAAGCCCAGTGATTGGGTGGGGCGATCAAAAGTTATTCCGTTTTGAGAGTGTTTAGTAGGAGATGGTTCTGAGCTAACCATTGTTGAGTTTGTGCAAGTGCACCATTTAATCTTTTTATGTCCTCTTGAGAGGAGATCTTCAGGTATAATTGCGTGTCATCCAGATACATGTGGTATTGAATGTTCACTCGGTTCAGAATGACAGCAAGTGGTTCCATAAATAGGTTGAAGAGAGTGGGCGAGAGTGCAGGACCTTGGGGGACTCCAATCATGACAGGGGTACTGGAAGCGAGGGCCTGATTAACTTTTATCCTTTCCATGCAGTTGTGCAGGAAGGAGGCAAACCAATTTAGGACCATGCCCAAAAACCCATCCTGTGTTGAAGAAAGTCAATATGGTTTACATGTTTGATGGTATCGAAGGCTGAAGACAGGTCCAGAAGGATCAGGAGACAAGGGACATTTTGGTCCAGGGCTCTCAAGGCTTCATCAACAGTGTGCGTTAGTGCCATTTCAGTACTGTGCCCAGATCTGAATCCTGGCTGATGAGGGTCGAGGAGTTGATATTTCTCAATTTGGTTGCAGAGCTGCGAATGGACACATTTTTCAAGCAATTTAGCTAGTCATACTGCTGGTTAGAAGTCAAAAGTTGTTTGGATCTGATAGGTCCGCGCTGGGCTTCTTAGGAATGGGAGTTACTTGCCCAACTTTTAGACAGTCCTCAATCTTTCCCTGTAAGATGGATTAATGAATGATCCTGGACCAAAGAGGGAGAATGGCTGAGTTTATATCTTTATAGAGCTTGATGGGTAAAGGATCACCAAAATGGTTGGAGGGTTTGAGGGATGCCATTATGTGAAGGAGCTCAGTGCAATCTGGTAGGAGAAAACTGCTTTAAGAGGCGTTGTTTTTGAGAGAGCAGTCCAAAGGCGAGTACATTGTCGAGGATTCTGCCAGCTCCACTGATCCTGCTATGTGTGCAAGTGAGGCAGGTCTCGTCCTTCTTACATAGGCAAGAGAAAGCAGCACAGCAGGCAGCAGGGAAACACAGCAAAGCAGGAGTCCAGGAAACAGCATTCCAACGGAGTGGCAGTCCTTTCAGCAGCACAGCAGCTCTTCTTCCTGGCAGGATGGTCACATCGAAAAGCGTACTGAAGTGGTGGTGTCAGAGGTCCAGCTCTTATACCCAATTGTGCCTTTGAAGCGAGGTCTTTGAAGTGTATCAGGGTCCCCCTTTCGTAACCCTTGCTCCAGGCTCACTACACTGGGGTATGTAGCCCTTTGTGTGAGGACAGTACACAGCCAGTTCAGGTGTAAATATGAGGCTGTGCCCAGCTCCTTCCTCCCATCCTCCCAGGATGGCCCATCAAGTTATACCTAAGTTCCATGCTGTTTGGCTGTCTAGGGGTATATACAAAGCCCAGCTATCACCCTCCCCAGAAGTGTATCAGAGACTGGCAACAGGCACCAAGGGCCAGATGTAGGTAGCCCTTTACCGGTCGGAAACGGCCGAAAATACCGATTTTCGGCAGTTTCTGACCGGTGTGCTATGGAGATGTAGGGACTAGAAAAACTTACATTTTCGGTAATTTTACCGAATCGGTAAAATTACAGAATCGGTAAATTTACCGAAAATCAAAATTTTACCGATTCGGTAAATTTACCATTCGGTAAAAATACCGAAAATGTATTTCGTGATGTAGGTAGCACTTCTAACAGTGCTACAGGGCCTTTAGAATTTGGTATTTACCATGCAATACAATTGCATGGTAAATTACGAATTCTTGTGTACATGCACATCTGTGCATGTACACCTGTGCCATGTGGCACACAGACATGCCCTAAGGGCATGTATGTTTGTCACATGGCGCAAACGCCAGTTACAGGGGTGCAACAGGGTGTCAAAGTGACACCCTGTCCCCCTTAGCAATTCGGTATTTTTACCGATTTGGTAAATACCGAATCGGTATTTGCTATTGAATCCTATGGGCTTCAAGGCCCATAGATTCAATAGCAAATACCGATTCGGTATTTACCGAATCGGTAAATACCGAATCTTACCGATTCGGTAAAAAATACCGAATTTTTACCTACATCTCATTTACAGATTCATAAATACTGAATCGGTAAAATTCGGTATTTATGAATCGGTAAATGAGATTTACCTACATCTGGCCCCAAATGTCTAAAGTTAGAAAATGCCAATGTTTCAAAAGTGGTAATTTCAGAATTGCAATTTAAATTTCCACTTCAACATACGTTGTGATTTTAAATTGTGATTCCAGAGACACCAAACTTGAAAAGTCCATCTCTTCCAAATGGGTAATTGCAAAAATATAATAAGGCAGTGCCCATGTTATCCTAAAGGAGAGATAGGTCTTGCAGTAGTGAAAAGATGACTTTGAGAGCTTTTCATTACCAGAATATGCAAACCTAAACGTACTGTCCAATCTTAAATACATTGCCCTCTGGGTTGTCCAGTGCCTACCTTAGTGGTGACTTATATGTATAAAAAGGGACGGTTTAGGCCTGGCTAGAGGGTTAACTTGCCAGGTCGAAATGGCAGGGTACTTTGGACACACAGGCTCTGCAATGGCATGCCTAAGGCATAGTTAGAGGACCACTTAAGTGGGTGGCAGAATTAGTGCTGCAGGCCCACTTGTAGCATATAATTGACAGGTTTTGGCCTCATGTAGCACACCTTACTGGGGACTTATAGGTAAATTAAATATGCCAAATAGGGAAGAGTCAACATTACCATGTTTAGGGGCGAGAGCAAAAACACTTTGGCACTGGCTAGCAGTGTTAAAGTCCGCAGAGTCCTGAAGCCAGCAGAAACAAGGTCAAAAACTGGAGGAGGTAGGTACAAAGTTGGGGGGGGAGACCACCCTCAGGCTCGCAGGTGTAACATTGGCCAATGCTTCATTGGGCCGCTGTGCATTGTGAAGGAAGTCCTTAGTAGGATTATGGGTGTATCTTTGCAAACACACATCTATGTTTGCTGATTTTTAAATTGACATAGCATTCATTGTAAATGCTTTCAGCATCCTAAAGCAGGTCAGCTATGGTTGAGGAGCGGATAATATGTGTAGCCAGAGTGTCAACAAAAAGACTTCCACATCACAGTATGTCCTTATAGTAGGTCGTGACATCTGCACTTTAAAAACATAGTTGTGCAATGGACCAACATATGAGATTAGATTCATGTGTCACATACAGTTATGTTAAACACAACCCACAACATATGTCATTAATTGTATGTGTGATATACTGTTCTATTAAACACAAGCCACAACATATGTGACTAATGGTATGTCATATACTGTTCTGTTAAACCAAGCCACGACAAATGTAACTAATTGTATGTGTCATGTACTGTTATGTTCTGCCCACACAACAGATATCTCCATTGATGTACACTCTGCTAACGTAAACATAGATAGGCTTGAAACAAAGTGATGAAAGACAATGTTGCAATTCACCTTGCTGTAAAGTATAGCGTTAAGGGGAGAGTGCTAGAATGGCCCATAGATTAAAATGTATGGGGCGTTCCTCCTCCGCCAATAAGTGCAGTTTAGATCTAACCTAGGCACCCTTGTGTCTTGGTGCAAGGGTGCCTGTGTTACAGCCAGGATGTATTCTGAGAAGGAAGGGGCACCTTCCTGTACAAAAATAAGTTCTTGGGGCATTTTCCTCTTTCGATCTGCGATACAGAAGGCAGAGTGTGGTAGTAACTAGCAGAAATAAAGTTATAAATGTTATGCCTTATTTGGGAAGAACCAGAAAAACAAGAGCAACTCAAATGTCCACGTGAACATGGGTATCAAGTATGAACTTGGAACAAACGCTCAGATGGAATTCATTTTTAAAAAAACACAATGTACTAGGACAGGGACTTCCTGTAAAGAAATGAATCAGAGTCATAACCTTTCAATTATGACAGAAATTATTCTGTCAATAATTAATCCACAAACAGCAGATGGAGAAAAACAAGTTCTCACTTGGAAAGGGATCTGGTTTGGACCCATTGCCAGGTTTACCTATGTATGTAGGTCTGTGAATGAGCCACATCATATGGGTGTATGTGTTGGAATGCCTATGCTCCACCCATGTAACACTTTCCCAGCTTAGAGTAAGGCAAGGTGAGGACTCGCAGATTTACAATGCTGCACAGAGCAACGCAAGGAGAATCTGTGGACCATATCAAATCTGACTTAAGGGGAAGAGTTTCCTTGTGCAGTATTGTAAATAATTGTAACACAAGCCTCCTGCTTGTGCTGCATCATTAGAACATTTTAGTTATGCAATGGGTGAAGCATGCATGTTACCATCCATGCACACATATACTGAGCTGTATTACCACATTTACAAATACTTGAGATTGTGGGATTGCACACAAATGCTACGTCTTCACAAGTGTTGTATAATGTGTATAGAGATCGTGTGGTCTCCATTACATGTATTCTTTCCACGTGTCCTGAATAAGGAAACACGCATAGAAAGATTAAACTAATTAAACAAAAATCATGTTTGGCTGGATGGTGTCTCTTCCAGTTTGCCCCTAAGACAGCCCTAATAGGACTATGGTGCAAGTTTCCCTGTGCTAGGCAACACATAGTGCAACATCCCTATGAGGAAGCAGAAAAGCACCAAATCTTCATAAATATACCACTTTTCATTTCTATTGCGACCTTGTCATAAAGCTCAGTGCAGCAAGCTGCATTGCTAAACTGCGCAGCATCACCTATGATTTAAAAAATTGCCAAATTGTGCTTGTTGCCTGCCTTGTGTTAAAGGTAGCTTGACACAATAGTGCAGAGCTCAAACATGCCTTGTGAATAGGACACTGTTTAGTGCAAACCTATCTAGCATGGTCTTTGAATTGTATAGTAGGGTACTGTGTATCTCTGACATGTCTTGAGTGGGCCTTATGTAGTCCAGTAGGATGCGGCGTAGCTGAAACATTTCTTGTGTGACCAATGTGTAGTACAATAGGATGATGTCTAGCTCAAATGTATCTTGTGTGGCCCTTGCGTAGTACAATAGGATAATGTGTAGCTCAAACATTTCTTGTGTGGCCCTTGCGTAGTACAATAGGATGATGTGTAGCTCAAACATTTCTTGTGTGGCCCTTGCATAGTACAATAGGATGATGTGTAGCTCAAATGTATCTTGTGTGGCCCTTGCGTAGTACAATAGGATGATGTGTAGCTCAAATGTATCTTGTGTGGCCCTTGCGTAGTACAATAGGATGATGTGTAGCTCAAATGTATCTTGTGTGGCCCTTGCGTAGTACAATAGGATGATGTGTAGCTCAAATGTATCTTGTGTGGCCCTTGCTTAGTACAACAGGAAGCTGAATAGCTCAAACACATCTTGCGTATCCCGTGCATGTTAATGCAGGATACTGCTCAATGAAAACATGTCCTGGGAGCGGCTTGTGTGGTAAATTAGGACGCTGCTAAGCACAAACATGTCTTGTGTGGCATCTGCTTCTTAACATAGGATGCTGCTTAGCGCAAGCGTTTCTTCCTTGGCTCTTATGTGGTAAAATATGATACTGCGTAGCACAAACATGTGCTGCGTGGCCCATGCATGGTAACATAGGATGAGGTGTAGAGCAAACATGTCTTGCGTGACCCTTGCGTGATAAAATAGTACGAAGCATAGTGCAAACATGTCTTGTGTGGTATAAAATGACGCAACACTATACAGACCAGGTGTAAACACCCAGGAAATGACAGCATGTGTGGCTGCATACCAGAAAGAGTCTGAAAGATTGTTTCAGTTTCTGTTTGTGGTTGGTGCTTTGGTGGAGTTTTGAGATTTGCTTGGTGGTTTAAAAAATATTGGGGATTGTCTGGTGTGTTAGATATGTGTAGTTTTTAATATATATTGTGATTTGGTTATTCCTGTGTGTCATTTGTGTGTTGAAAAGTGTTTTGTCTAGGTAAACTTTTGTTTGTCTCAGCTTCAAGACCGCTGTCACTGCACATCTCATCAGAGCAGCAAAGAGAGTGGCCCTACAAGGAAATATCAAAGCCAATGCACTCTTTAGCAAGGAACCTTTACCCGTGGTCAAAGAATTTGCCAGACGCAGCACAGACACAGCAGTCATCCCTCCCCTCCAAGACGTCTGCTACAATCTCAACACTTACTTCCACCATAAGTTCAAGGAGATACATGACAACTTCGACAGCCTTGATACTCAAGACCTTCCTACCCACCCGCCCCCACCCAACCCTGTGACACCAGACCTCAACAGACCCTACTCAGCTGGACCCCCTCCCCGAGCATGACAGTGTCAAGTTCATCAAGACTGTCCACAATGCAGCACCCACGGACCCCTGCCCGGATCACATCTTAAACAGAGCAAGCAACATCATTGCCCCAGAACTCTGCCACAGAATCAACTGCTCCATCAACTCCACCACCTTCCTGAAAGACTGGAAACACGCAGATATCAACCGTTTGCTGAAGAAACCCTCTGACAACCTGACGGACCTCAAGAACTTCAGATCCATCTCTCTCCTCCCCTTCACAGCCAAGGTCATTGAGAAGGCCATCAATCCACAACGTTCTGAGTCAATCGAAGCAAACCACATCTTTGACCTCTCCCAATTTGACTTCTGAAGCAAGCACAGCACCAAGTACACCCTCCTCACTGCCGCAGATGACAGCTGTGCCTTCCTTGACTGAGGCCATGTGCAGCCCTCATCCTCCTGGACCTCTCGTCCACCTATAATGTCTCGCACCGCACCCTATGCACAAGACTCCACAACGCTGGCATCCACGATAAAGCCCTGGAATGGATCTGCTCTTTTCGTACCAGCCGAACAAAGTGAGTCAGACTACCTGCATTCCTCTTGGAACCCACCGAGATCAGCTGCGGAGTGCCTCAAGGCTACACCCTGAGATCCACGCTTTTCAACATATACATGGCCCCACTTACAGTCACCATTAGGAACCACAGACTCAGCATCACCTCCTATGCAGAAGACACCCAGCTGACTCTCTCCCTCAGTAATGAACCCATAGTCACCAAGAACAACTTTCATGACGGGATGAAGGCTGTTGCCGCCTGGATGAAGAACAGCTTCCTCAAGCTCAACTCAGAAAAGACCAAAGTCCTCATCAAGAACTCTACCCTATCAGCCTGGTATGACTCCTGGTGGCACGCAGTACTTTGAACCTCCCCCACACCCACAGACCACGCGCGGAACCTCATCATCATTCTTGACTCCTCGCTCAAAATGAACCTCCAGATCAATGCCGTCTTATCATCCTCCTTCCACACACTATGCCTGCTCTGAAAGATATTCAAAAGGATCACCATGGAGTCCAGACAGACAGTCACACACTAACTCATCAGCAGCAGAATTGACTACAGCAACGCACTCTACACTGGCCGCAGCCAGAAACTCCTCCAAAAAACTGCAGAACTTCCAGAAAACCTCCGCCAGACACATCCTCAACATCCACCATCGCAGCTACATCACCTACTCCACTGGCTGCCAGTCAACAAAAGAATCACCTTCAAGCTCCACACACACGCCTACTAAGCCTTACATGATGCAGGACCTGCATACCTCAACCACCACCTTACATTCCACATACCCACCACAGACCTCTGCTCTGCCCAACTGGCCCTGGCTACTATCTCACATATATGCAAGGCCACAACTGGAGGAAGATTCTTCTCCTACCTTGAGGCAAAGACCTGGAACACTCTGCCTCTACACCTCAGGCCATCGCTGTCACTGCCTCAATTCAGGGAGGACTTCAAGACCTGGCTCTTCTACTGATCAAAAAGGGGATCCCAAAACATGTTTTCCCCATGTTAATTTCCATAGGGTCTTTAGACGTAGCTACAGCTCGAACCGCTCAGCGGAATTAAACCAAATTTGGCAAAAAGGAAGCTCTTGGTTCAGAAAGGGACTTTTCTTTTAAATGGTGTAAATCTGTTCAGTAGTTCCTGAGAAATTCCCAAAATAAAAATATTGATATCTGAGGGATTTGCGAACTCTCCCGAGCACAAGCTTCATTCTGATTGGCTACCAACACTCCAAATCAGGAATTGTTGTCAGCCATCTTTTGACTTGGCAGAGTCCCCTTGAATCCTGAGGGTCCCTGGGGGCTAACTAGCCCACCAACTACCTCCAGTAAGCCTCACACAGTGGGATTGCTGAGAGGTGGCCCGAGGCCATGCCCCTTTTTATACCACTCTGCAAACGGTCCCCTTGTGTTCTCAAGACCTAACGACTAAAGTGGACTTCATCCCTCGAGCAGAACTGCGCCAGGAGGTGCGTTTGCAGAGTGGTGTATAAAGGAGGCATGGCCTCTCTCACCAATCCAGCTGTGTTTGTGTATTAGGTACAATCTGGTAGTGTGTACCTCAGTTGTTATACAACAAATGTTTTGTTAAGCATTTCAAAAGATGTACTCATGCTTATCCCAGAATATTACCATGGATTTGGTACAATCTAGCAGAATGTACCTAAATACTTGTGGAAAGAATGTTTTGCTAAGCATTTCAAAAAGGTGTCCACTGGCGTGTCCCGGAATATTACCATGGATACTAAGTGTCTTAACCTGAAACAATATTTCATGTGATTACGAGATACCCAGCACTGTCTACAAATCCCAATGAAATCCCCTATGATTTAATTTTATCCTACCAGGATTGGGATAGGCTAGGCTACAGGATGTCATTGTTGAGACCAAGGCTGGCACTTTGGAGTCTGAATACCCAGCGTTGCTCCTTCCTGAACAGATATTGCTACATGTTTTTAACAGGTAGGTAAGCCGTTGGTTTATCTTGTACAATTCATCTAAGATCATTGGCATCATGTCTCTTTTCTAGAAAGTGTGTAGTCAATTTAGTTATCTGTTTCTTGCAACAGATAGTACTCTGGTGTTCCAAGGTGCAGGTTTTAACTTTCCTAGTAGTCATGCACACATAGGAAGAGGAAAAATGAAGGGAAACAAATATATTTCCTCTCGTTATGCCTCCCTGGGGCGGCATAAGGTTTTGACTCGTTCCCAGGTTTGCAAGTTCTTGTAAATTTAGGAATGCATCAAAAACCATAAGAGTTGTATGGAAGCACCCACCGCAATGCCCATGTAATGCCTCCCTTGTGCATAGTAAGGCAGCACAGCAATTTTCTTTGCATTGCATCGCTCCATATATGAAGCTATTCAAAGCCCTGCAAAGTGGCTTTGCGTGGTTTCATAAATATGACTTGGAGCTTTACGTTGTTCATGTATCATGTTGCGTGGTGCGTGCATGAATACCAGTTCTAATAAATATGCCCCTCAGTCATTTGTATCTGAACAGAACAAAATGAGTAGAAAAGTGGTAATATATCTGCAGTTCTCTTCTGTCTCAAGTTGATGGTATCCTTTATTTTGGTCAAGACGGAAAAAGACTTTAGCTCCATTCAGTTGTGTGATCATGACCGGGATATGTGGACCAGGCTGCCTCTCTCCTTCAATGGCTCTGTGTCCCTGGAGCATATCAACACAAATGCGTACTGCTCCACTACTCTCTTTCCTTGGTACAAGTACAATGGGTGAAACCCATGGCATAGGGCCTGTGGAATGTTCAATGATGTGATGGTGTAAGAGTGCTGCCAACTTTTTCTCTATGGCCTCTTGTAAGTGAAAAGCAAACCTACTGCACCTTTCTGAGAGGCGTTTGTCTCTTTCTATGTGCTGTGCAGAATAGGAAAAAGTGAGGAGAAATAAAGATATTACCCCTCGTTATGTCTCCCCTGGGAGGGTTAAAATTATGACATATTCCCAGTTTTACAAGTCCTTGTAAATCTGGGAATGCATAAAAAACATGTGAGTTGTGTAGGAGCACCCACGTAACACCACCCTTGTGCAGAGTAAGGCAACACAGCGATTTTCATTGCATTGCATCACTCCATATTTGTGAAGCCATTCAAAGCCATGTAAAGTGGCTTTGTGTGGCTTCATAAATATGACTTGGAGCATTGCGTTGTGCATGTAGCACGTTGCGTGGTGCATGCATGACTTGAAGCTCTCATGAATATGCTTCTCAGTCTTTTGTATTTGAACATATCAAAATGAGTAGAAAAAGTGGTAATATATCTGCAGTTCTCTCCTAGCTCGAGATGATGGTATCCTTTATTTAGGTCAAGATGGGAAAACAGAGCAAACAGGCGCTGGACAAGTTTCCCTGTGTCGGCGCTGCGGCGGTGCGCGGTCTAGGGCCCGCCCCAACCAAGCAGTGGTGCTTGTGCACTCCCTTCTGGCTTACCCCATGCTGCCATCATACTTGAGGTACTCCATGGTAAACAGCATATGGTAGCCAAAGGCATTGAATGAGGCAACGTGTGTTGCCAGTATTGTGTTTCTTTTGTTTAGAATGCCCTCTGTTCTTTATTTCCTGTGCAATTCGTTGAAGGTTAAAGTCCCAGCTGCCCTGGAGGCGGTGATCTTGGGCGTGGCAGCGTTCTATAAAGAGTGGCCTGACCCCGTGGAAACCAATCTCTATTCAAACTCTCTTGCCGGTCTAAGAGCTCTGGTCTTTCCTGCAGCGTCATCTGGCGAAATCTTGAAACATTGTGCTGAGGCGCCTTCTCCTTCCTGACAGCTCCTGTGATCCTCGCCAGCTCCAGCTGAATTTCTCTTTCCGACAGGTGAGAATCCAAGTAAGCACTGAGCGCCCATTTGAGCCGGAGGCTAGCAAATTAATGTTTTATTTATTATAGTGAAACAGTGCGCTTGCCCGTTGATGTATTCGGCCATAATTACATCATGTAGGCCTCCAGAGAGAGTGTGCTAAGATACTCTTATATTTCTGGGCAACTGAGATGAGCCTAGGGCTCAAGGCTGATTTATGCTTATCACTGGGAAATATCCGAGTGATTTATAGAGTGTATGAGCAGGACTAAGAGTGGTGGCACCTTTTGTCTGGCGTGACCGGGGTGAAGGATACTGAGTGATTGTGCACGTGACATGAGCCTGACTAAGAGCCGTCATCATATTCTGGCCTAACATTGTGCAACAGAAAACATACGAAAGCTATCGAGCGTCAATGTGAGTTATCAAGAACCAAAGCCCATCTTTATGTCATCTTATGTTTACTATCTCACTTTATGTTTAAATCTTTTTTATTAGAAAACCACCAGATGATAACTGTACATGCGCCTCGCAGAGGCTAGATTGCCCGACCGAGCCACGCCATGATGCTTATGTCTGGATTTCCAATTAAGAAGAAAGAGTCCCCCCCAAAAAAAAAAAAACATCCCCACCCCCCACCCCTGTCCCCAAAGCACAGTCAGAAAAAGAAAAGTAGGAAAGACAAAATAAGAAAGAGGTTCCTGTCTCTAGTGCGTCAAAAAAGTTGTTACCGCGGGGTGATCAGTATAGTGATTTCAAGGGTTGTCCGCAGGTTGGCTCAAGTGAAGGAGGCGAAGAGAGCTCGGGCAGGGCAGCTCTCGGAAATCTTGGGCGAGAAGTGCCAAAAAGTGTTGCCAGATTTCCCCGTAGGATGGGCCCTTCCCTGCTAGGTTCAAGGAGATGCGTCCCATCCCAAGGATGTCCAGAGGCGTTGGAGCCATTCTGAGTGATTGGGGATGCGGGCCTTTGCGCGCTCTTCGCTATAAATTGCCAGCCAAATCTTTAATTGTGAATGAGGTACATTTAGGCATTTATACAGTAAGAGTCAGCTAGAAAAGCAGAAAATTGTTGTGCGCTGTCAAACTCTGAGATCCAATATACATCTTTTAAGTGGTAAAAGGGTTTTGGGGAAAAAGTCACTTTCCAATGTCTTTTGGAAGAAATTGACTAAATCATTGTATTTTTTTCCCCTCAGGAATTCAGTGCTTTCCCTTGGTGGTATGGGAGTCTTTGCTACAATGTTCGTGTTGATTCTGTGCTCTGTGAATGCACACTCACCTCACAGGAAGATCGGTAGGTTATTAGCTGATTAATGGTATTGCTTGTTCCTCGTTCACCAAGGTTAGCTCTGCGAAACGTTAGCTAGAGCGTGTGTGCAGAATCTCAGGGCTTCATCAGGGCTGCACAGCTTACTTAAATAAGATGTCAACTGGATCAAACCTTGAGACGGCTGGAGCGCCATGGAACAACTGCACATCTGCAATCAGAAACCACGGAATGATTTGCTAAAATTAGCCTTTTTTTTTGTTGTTTTTTTTGTTTAAGAAATTTTTATTAAGCATTTAATAAGTAATACAAGGAAAAAAAATACAAGTCATGAATAATTA
Source organism: Lissotriton helveticus (assembly GCF_964261635.1). NCBI lineage: Eukaryota > Metazoa > Chordata > Amphibia > Caudata > Salamandridae > Lissotriton > Lissotriton helveticus. The sequence goes on along the minus strand of NC_136067.1, from coordinate 250,320,549 downwards.
GTAAAAAGTACAATGGTAAATAACAATTAAAATGACATCAATAGTCATAAAAAAGTTCAAGAGGGGAAGGGGAAAGAGAATAAAGAGAGAGAAGATAAGAAAAAGGGAAAAGAAAAGAAAAAACAAAAGATGAGAGCAAAAAGGAAAAAGAGAAAAGAAAACGAAGAGCAAGAATTACTACGTGGTATTAACAGCACGTAATAAGGGTGGGGGGTTGGAAGAAAGGTAAGAGGTGAAGGGAAGCCAGAGAAGATCAGACTTAATCTTTAAAGGGACAGAGGTGGAGGATGCAATAGAGATTCTATGTTCATCACAGATAAAGTTCCACCAAGTGTGTACAGAAAGCTTAGAGTTGTCCTTCCAACACGATAAAATAACTTTAAATGCAAGAGCAATAAACAGATCTAATAACTTAGCAGAAGAAGATACAATTTCAATATCATCAGATAAGGAACCTAAAAACACATTCAGTAAAGATAACGGGGAGGAAAAAGAAAACATTGGCATGCAGATGTTCCATACTTCAGTCCAAAATGATAAAACAGGAGAACATTCGTATAATTGGTGTTTAAGAGTACCAGGTTCCTTAGAACATGACCAACATAAAGGTGAGGAAACTTGAGAAAACTTATGGCTACTAACCGGGGTAAGAACTACTCTATGATATATAAAGAATAAAGATTGCGTAATACGTGCAGCAACAGATATTTTAAAAAGTTTGGACCAAAAACGATCCCACAATGCAATAGATAAGGAGACATCAAGGTCAGTCTCCCAAACAATCTCTACATTTGATTTAGAACGTTCTGAAACATTAGATAACAAAATTGAATATACAAGTGCAGCTTTAGGTAGATGAGTAGAAAATAATGGGTACAGTGGAGTGGAGGGGGTGAAGGAAGAAAAAGAAAGAGACGGGAGAGGGAAGACAAGTGAGATTGGATGGAAGATGTTATAATGGTATACTCAGTAATAAATGAGGAAGGCAAATGAAATACATTTTGCAATGTTGGGAAGGGAATGAGGGATGAATCAACAAAAAACTGATGTACAAATAAGATACCCTTTTCCTTCCAGTGTTTAAAGTAAAACGATTTGCCTTTGTATCTAATGAATTTATTATACCACACCACAGAGGCTAAGAAACATTGAAGAGGGGATAAAGTAGAAGAAAAACAGTTTGTAGTAGAAATTGGGAATGTTTCAAAATGGGACATTTGGATAGAAAAGTGCAATTGGACATGAAAACAATATGCTGAAACGAGAAATCTTTGAGAAGGGAGCGTTCCAGGAGAACCCACTTAGGCACAGGGATGTCAACAAAGTCATAAGCCAAGGAAAAGGACTGTTTGCTCAAAAAGGCAGAATGGTATGACTTAAAGTCAGGAAAGCAAACACCACCCTCTTGTTTAGGCCGAATTAACTTGTGCAGTGCAATGCGTGGATGTTTGTTGTTCCATAAAAATTTTATACAAAGAGAATTGATTCCTGCTAAAATTAACCTTGAATATATAGAATTGGCTGCTTAGTGGCACTTTGGTATCTTCAGATTTCTGTAGCTACTTTTCACAAATCGCAATAGGCTCAAAAGGTTCTTGTTTATCAATCAGGTTTCTTGTAAAGCACTACTATTCACCAGTAAGGGCCTCAAGGTGCTGAGTGAGGGTGGTGTATCGGCTGTTCGGTCGAAGAGCCGGGTCTTGAGGTCCTTCCTGAATTGAGGTGCACATCTCCAAAGGCACTCTAGCAGATATCTTAGTAAACATGGCTAAATCATGAAGTAAGCAAAACAATGAGCTCAAAACATGTTACCAGTGAAATGCTTGTGACAGAAAGAAAGAGTCTAGTTTAATCTAAAATGGGAGTGAACATCATGGAAGTACTGTCAGCAACAAGTAGGGCGAGAAGAGGCATTTGAGGAAAAGAAGAAGCTGGCCAGCAGGGGTGCAGTTCACAGATGGGCAGAGGTGCACACCATCTACTAAACGTGCATCTGCCCATACTGCACAATATTGATACGATATTCGTGTTGATTCTGTGCACGTTAAAGGCTGCACACTCATCCAGCTTTGTATGATGAAAGCTTAGCTCTCCCTGTGCTGAATTACTGATGAGCACAAGCACTTTGGATATTTCATAATCATGTTCAGCACACATCCATGCTGCTGGTTGACATGGTTGGCATGCCATCCTGTTAAAAGGGAAGCATATTGTCACTTGTGCCCTTGGGCTTATGGAACATCAGTACTGAAACAATAAAGCAAGGTTTATCTAGCCATCCACCCATCCTAAGTGAAGGCACATCTCACGTGGATGTGAATAAGCACAATTATTAAGATGTCTCAAGATATGTTTGGGTCCCTCTCCTGTCCTGAGGTATCCTCTGCATTTTGGGATGTGTGGCCCTTCCTTTATAATGAGCAAAGTAAAAGCTACTTTGCAACCAAAGTCTCAAAGCTGTACAGCACAAACAATTCTCACCGAACAGACGACAACTTTAGTTTTTACAGCGTGCCTCCTTGTGCTACACCACAATATATTTCTATGGCAGTGTGTGTACTACAGGAAAGTTCTGCAACATCCAGAGATGTTACGCTCTTGCTGTGTGTCAGCCCATGAAACCAAATTAGTAGTCCCAGTTGGACCCGGCTGCAGCGTAACCCATGCATTTCTTCATTTCTGGACCAGCATCTCTCATCACCTCTAACAGCAGTATGGCACTGTGGCGCTTACTTAATGTGGCCATCCTTTTCGTCCAGTGTTGAGATTCCATCGACTGCACATTGTTGTTTCATAGTATTTGGTTTGTAGGGGTAGGAGAGACTTAGAGTCAAGATACCTTTAAGGATAGTCTCAAACTGATACCTGGAGATGGGCAGATAATAGTTATGGGGAGAGTGTGCTTCCATTTCACGTGCCTCCTCTTGATGCTCCGTAAACCACTGAAGGTTGCATTGAAACCCAGGTACAAAGACCACACGAGGGAACTCTCTAGTTGGTATGGAGTCATACATAATTGTGGACAGTAATTGCTAAACAGGAAACCTAGGTGCATATTCTCAAGGACTCATTGCTGAGTTATTAGCACTTTAGCGCGGCAAAAGTGGCGATAGACTATACGCACCTTCCCCAAGCTGGTGCAAACTGCCTATATCGCCAGTTTCTCAGCTATAGCTGCTGCATAAAACACCGCCATGGATGACAGCGGCAACTAACGCTAATGATATGCAGAGTAGGCGTTCCAGTGCAAAAATGAACTAAAACACCACTTCACGATATTCTCAACGACCAGCCAGATCGGTGATGCGAGCCAAAAACACGCAATAAGGCACGTTAGTAGCAGGGATTCAACACCTGCCTTTGACTGGTGTTAAGCAGGACGACAACCTGCAGTATGAAAGGGAACCCTGCCCAGAGCCACATCTGAAGACCAACACATGTCATGGAGTTACTGATCATGAAGCTCAGAGACCCAAGAGGGCCACAACAGGTTGAAGGTACATAAAAGAACATAAGAGCTGTCTGAGCCAGTGGATTAGGAAGTGTGCATCTTCAAAGAAAAAAAGTTTCCCAAGCCTAATTTACTTTCCACATGGCTCCAAATTGGAATAAAGTCTCAGGCCAATTGGTGCACTGCAGCAGCCCAGTGAGAGGATTTATGAGGCTGTGGAAGAAGCAACATCTCTAGCAGAGATGGAGTGCAGCATCCTGCTCTTCCCCAGTGTAATAAATGCAACTAGTTACGAACACAGGGGACACAACTAAACCAGCTTCATAAAGCTTTTAGACAAACACTGGGGAGTCGCTGTCGCTGTTGCTGTGCTTTGGGAAAGGAGAGCTGGAGTAGCACAGGAGAGCATGGGTGGAAGGGATGTGTGGGATAGAGCATGAACACACATGCACTCCCATGGGGTGCTCAGAGGAAAAAAGAAGTTCCTTGATGTCAAGTTGTGGAAGGTTACAAATATCCAAAATAAAAATGAATGTAAAAAAGCAAAGATCCACGGGAGGGAGAATAACAAGAGGAGGAAGGAAAATTGTTGCATAAGAAGCAAATATATTAGATTGACAAACAAGAAAGCTAAACAATGATCAGCAGTGGGCCTACTGTATGTTTTGGTATTCTCTACATGTCTGTCGATGACAGTAGCCCCTTCCTAAAAGTGTGACATGACTCTTTCATGAGAGGAGATTGCCATGTTTTCCCAACTTGGCTACCTTTCTAAAATGTCTGCCTTACTTCTCAAAGTACACCTAAACTGTTTTTAGGGCTCGCCTATTAATATCCCGCAGTGTAACCAAGAGCTCAAACCATCAGGCGGATCAGGCGAATTTCTGCGGATTTCCAACAGTTCACGATCACAAGCACCCGCATTTCCCCACCTCAATGCCATCAGCCTCCCTCCCACAGGCCTCCCTTCTCCTCCCCCTAATTGCTTTTTTTTCACGGCCGCCAGGCCATGAGCTACTTCAAAGGGTTCAGCTGCCCCGCCCCCTGCAATGCCCAGAGCTTGTTGTTTGTTTCTGAGCTCTTGCTGTGCTCGTTTCCTTTTCTTTGTTCTCTCTGCAAGGTATACAGTACTCAATCTGTCTTTCACCTAGTTCCTCTGTTCATCCTTCTTGTGCGCGCATGTAAGTAAGGCTGTGCTAGTTTTCTCTATTTGGCCCTTCCGGTGCCCGTAGCTGCACTCATGCCCTCCTGCTCCCATTTCCGGTCATCAGTTATTCCTGTGCTCGTTTCTTTTTCTCCTCTCTCCATTACGTTTCCAGTACCGAATGTGTGCCCATTCCCTCCGCTGAGATGTTCCTATGTGTATGTTCACTGAATCCTGCAACACACGTACTGCTCTTTCTGTGCTCTTTTTCTCCTTTCAAAAGTTTATCTCTCCAAATGTCCGATTCCTTTGCTCAGACCTTTCTGGTACAGTTTCCTATTCAACACTCTCCCTCCTCTGCTCCCAGTGCTCTGTTTTTATACATTCATTTGCTGTGCTCAATACTTCCTACTTGTTCAATTAATCCTGCCGCAACAGTTGCCTGCACTTAACTATTAAAGCATCTATTTTCTGTGCTCAATTCTTGTTTTTTATTATGCATCAAGCTCCTAAACCAAACGTGCCTTCCTGGTATTTCATGGTGCTGGAGTCGATAAAAATGGACTGGTATTTATCAGACAGCATTAAGCCCGAAACAGTGGCCTAGTGCTGCTTGATAAATACCACGCAGGCTTCTGTGCCATCGGAGCATCACAAAAAGTGACGTTCCGGAGGCGCAAGGGGCTCATAAATAAGGCCCTGTATATTTTTTGTTTACCTACATCAGAAAAGTGCCTGAATACCTCTGAAATAGTATGTACTGCTGGACATCACTGTTGGCATGGTGGGTGCTTTTAGAGCTGATCCGTATGTTTTTTTTTGTTTTTTTGCCCTTCTGGAATTTATAATAGCAAAGAGACACTCTGATGTGCTCTATCATAAAGAGATGAGCCATGTTCTAGACCTATTTCAAATGGGTGCTTGTAGAGAATTGTGTATTTGTGCTCCTGGACATTGTCTCAGTATGAAGCTGCCTCCTTGTGCTCTATTGCATCCCACTTGTACTGTAGTGAACCCTGTATCTTTTTTATTGAACATGCACATTGCCTGTGTGTTATCAGTGATGCTTTGCTACTGTGTACTTTTATGGGTGTCTGAACCAAAATGAAGTTGTTAGATGACTGATGATGAGTTGCGTGTCTCATGTGTCTTGGTGTGACCCTTTTCTTCTATACTTTATTAAATTAAGGGAGAGGTGCTCAATATATTCTAAAATTATCCTGCACTTGCTATTTCAAATGGGGATTTTATTCATTTTTTTAAATCTTACCAATCCGTCTGTGCCGCTTGCGTGCTTGATGGACTGTGCATGCGACACTCAGAACATTATAACTCTGAGATACTGTAGGATGCAAAGTACATTCCTTGCTGTTCTTTAACTCAATTCTACCCGTGTCTGCTTTGTAGGTCTCCACCGTCGTGCCGTTGAGTCGTGCAACTGTGTTTATCAAAATGGAGGCTGTGTGATAGCGGCAGCGCCACCCGCCAACAAGGCCTGCACCTGCATACTCAGCAAGACGACCTGTGTAGGGAAAATCAGAGACTGTGTCCAGCCCAATGCGTTCTTCTGTACCTACCCAGATACATCTCTGGGCACCTGCCTCCAGGGGGCTGGTGACTGTGAAGGATATTCTGACAGATGTGAGTGCGGGTTTCTCAATAATTGGTTTGAAAGTAATATCTGTAAAATCACTGTTCCCGCCATACCCCGTACTGCCTGTGAGTGTAGAATAGGATGGTTCACATGTTACGGGAAGATAGTGCTGTGCAAAAATCAGTATTCCATATTCTGTGATAAACCTGGAACAACTAAGGAGTCTTGTTTAATGGGGGGCGGGTACTGTGTATACTGACTAAACACAGGTGCGCAGGGACAGTGCCTCCTACATGAATCGTCCCCAACAAGCGCTGTCTTACGCTGTTCGACCAGTGATCCTGTGATCGATTCATGAACCTTCTTGAAGTGTCCTTTCCAAGGAAGTATACACCATTCTAAATAAATGCTTCACGTGCACATTAATCATATGATATGCGAAATGCCCACCTGCAATCCAATCTAAACCTGATCTAAATCGGCTGTTTCTCCGAGTCAACTCTTCTATGTCTGAAAAGATCTCAATTTGGGAATCCCAATACCAGCAATGTGTGGAAAAGCTGTTTTTGTTTGATCTCAGTGTTTTGACTTAAAAATGCCACCACTTTCTGGGACTCATTCACAAGAAACTGCAGCCAGGCGTCACTTTACTTGTGTCTGCGGCAAAATAGCTTAGAATGCCACGGATGCGCCGTATTTATGATACGGCTCCCCATGGCGCAAGGAAGCCGATGCAACAACAGCAGTGCGTCAAATAAGTGAGGCAGCGTCACTTCAGTTTGACGCAAGTAGCCTACGCTCCGGACATCAATGTGTGGGAGCATCAAAGGGGACACATTTACCTTCCACTCTAACATATTGGTCCTGAATGTGACGCATAAAAGTGCGCATATCGGCCACTTGTATAAATTGAAAACTAATGCGGCACAGCCAATTCCGACGCAGGCAAAACAGATGTAACCCAAAAGAAAGTGACGCAATGTTGGCACAAGGGGCTAGTAATTGAGCCCCTTTGGGCCTCATTTATTAAAAGTGACACATCACTGCGTGAAAACAGTGATACGTCACTTTTCATTGCGCCCTCCTTGCGACACCAATGATGCGTCATACTTACCATATGAGGCATCATGTCACAAAGAGTTACAGATGTCAGTATTTATGATGTATCTGTAGACGCAAAAATGACGCATTGCTAAAGTGTGTCACAAAAGTGACGCAACTCCAGCAATAGGTCATTTCATATGGGCAAGTCCGATGTGAAATGTGCCTGTGTCAGTCTTACGCCTACCAGGAGGCAGGTGTAAGATATTGACACATTTGCGTCCTAGAAGTGGCGCAGTGAAATCTCATAGACTTCACTGCGTCACTTCTGCGACCCTCTCTTGCGTCGGAACGCCCACCCTGCTTACATTGGCGCAGGTATAAAGTGGCACAGGGGTTTACAAACTGACGCATCTCGGTAGATGCATCACTTTGTAAATTCGGTGCAACAAGGCTCATTTCTTACGCCGCTGGTGCGTACAAAAACTGACGCACCAGCGGCGCAAGAATTGACGCAAGGGCTCATAAATAAGACCCCTTTTAGTTTAACTCTAAGAATAACTGATTTAATTGTAAAAAGACCCAGACATAACCATTTTGACTCCTTCAATTAATTGTTCTCCATTCCTGATGTCCCCACAATTGCACACATTGTCTAGGTGCATGTGCACCCCTCATGGTATGTCATGAGCCAGAGGTAGCACTCATGACATCAATAGTAATATACCTGGATGCACCTGCGAAGTTAGACTCAGTGTCGCGTACAGTACTTAACGAGTAATCAACAACGTATATGTCTCCTGTTATTCATTACGCGATCAGATGATTTTTCACGCAACACTTGCCATGCACGAGTACCGGGCACGATGAGTCATGCTGCTCCCGCTGCGATATTGACACCTGCCAGCAGACTGTATTTTTCCCATCAAAATATCCGGTGTGTTCCACGTTAAAATTAATGATACAGCTAGATTTGGTAGGCTTTGTATGGATAAGCGAGCCCTAATCTTATTCGTCCCACCAATGTACCTTTTATTGAATTTCATGTGCTTTTCGTCAGCAAAGAGATGTTTAAATAGTTATGAAATGTTAAATAAAAACAACTTGTTCACTAAATGTAATAAGTCTAGGACTTTAAGTTATTTTTACACCCACTCTTTATGCTAATGACTGTAGATCTCTGCCCATTTTCATATGGATCAAAACTCTATATAGTGCAGCCCTGGAGAGTGGAGAGAGGCCTGATATATTGGGTCCTTTAACCCAAAGATCTTTTTTCTGATACCCTCTGCCCGACTCCTGTCCGAAATAGAGAGATGCCAGTCTTGTTTCTGAAGGGTCAGGTCATGAAAGAGAGGAAGGACAAGCAGATGCTGGTTGTTGAAACCGTGTTACATCAAACAAAAGATGGGCCAGATGGACGGAATGCTGACAATGCAAACATTCTCCCCCACTCAAAAGATCTGGGTTAAATCCATCGTTCTTTGCCCACTAAGCCACCCCAGTTTGGACCCAGCCATATGCAAATCAGTCTTGACCCTGTGCCCCATGGGAACAGTCAGAAACAAACTGCCAGGCCAGGTCCTCCCTGGACCAGAAGCAAGCATCCTGGGACCGGTTTCAGGTTATGTCACCCTTCTTCAGCCAGGCTAGCTTGAATCCAGTGGCATAGTGAGCAAGGGACCCATGTCTGGGCATTCCCATCCCACTTAGGGCAAAACGTGTTACAACAAACAAAAGATGGACGGAATGGTGACAATGCAAACATTCTCCCCCACTCAAAATTTCTGGGATAAATGCATCGTTCTTTTGGCCGCTACGCTACCCCAGTTTGGACCCAGCCATATGCAAATCAGTCTTGACCCTGTGCCCCATGGGAACAGTCCGAAACAAACTGCCAGGCCAGGTCCTCCCTGCACCAGAAGCAAGCATCCTGGGACCGGTTTCAGGGTATGTCACCCTTCTTCAGCCAGGCTAGCTTGAATCCAGTGGCATAGTGAGCAAGGGACCCACGGCTAGGCATACCCATCCCACTTAGGACAAAAAGTGTTACAACAAACAAAAGATGGACGGAATGCTGACAATGCAAACATTCTCCCCCAGTCAAAAGATCTGGGATAAATGCATCGTTCTTTTGCCCGCTACGCCACCCCAGTTTGTTGTCGAAACAGGGCAGTGAGAGCTTTGGTTCTGACTCATTGAATAGGTTTAAACCCCCTTTGGCTCGGGGAGGCCTTTGTTCACAGAAACAGGTGGGAAACGAAAAAAAACATTGGAATGTATATCTCCGGGAATCCACCAGCCAGTAGAAGTCCAAGGCACTCCATTGTCTTTCATGGATCACTCCACATTCTAATCTTCTAATCCATGTTCATGGCTTGACTCATAAAACGTTTTGCGGTCACAAAACGTTGAATCTATGTCCATAAATAATGATTTACAGAATTGAATTCTGCGGGGTTTTTTACTGGAAATTCTGCTCTTCTGGTGAAAACCACCTTCGAAGCTGAACTTTCTGCATGCAACAGTCTGTGTTAGGGATACCAAAGGAAAGGCAAGGGTGTTTTACACACAATGTGAAAACTTGCAAACTCCTGTGAACACCCACAAAGTACTTCTCTAGGTAGTCTGAAAACATTTTACCCCAACTGGCAAGCATTCTCAAAGCAGGACTGTGTCTAAGATGAGTCTAAGATGAGAAAGAGATGAAAACACCCCCATGTTTTATGGGGCTGCTAGAGAAGGGGGTCCCCAGTAGGGAAAGTACTTCCCCATATAATTAATTTGAATAACACGTCAGTTTTTACTGTTTATACAAATTTGCCGAGGCTTGTTTTTGTTCCTTTTACCAAAAACATTCACATTTGAATTGCACTGGGACTTGAACATGACCAAAGAAAGTGGACAGAGAAATATTTTGAAAACAATGATGGACGCTCTTCCATTTTCCAGGTGTTTTGCTAACTGTTCTCTTGATGATACTGAAAACAATTCTCCAGTATGTTTGTATAGCAGCAAAATGTGTAGAACAACTGTGAGCCACTGCACCTACAGAAGCAAAGGTGAAAAGCAACGATAGGACGATTTGTATTTTTATCCCAAGGCCTCTGATAGACACTGTCAAATACAGGCGATGAAGAAATGTAGGGGGCGTCAGTGGAAATCAGGCAGATGCAGATGACGAGGAAGCTGATGGAGCCACTTGGTAAGGGTATTGCATTACCAGTACCCAACACATACAAGTTTGCATTCACTTTGACTATTAACTCCATTTGTCCAAGCTCTTAAAATCTCTGCCTGTTAATTACTAACACAAAATACCACCCGATCTTAGCACTGGGTGAGAAAGATCTAACTTTTATTCATGCTTCTTTTTTAGGAATGTTTTGTTTCTTCTCCTAAGCATTTTCTTTTCCACATCGTGGTCAAGTGTTCCTTTGGTTCCAAAGAAGCTAAGACCTTAAATCTCATTATGGAGTCTATGTACATTGTGAGCCCTCAACTCTTGACATTCCTGTAGTATTGTTACAATCCTTTCCTGCTAGAAGGCCCTCCCCCTTATGCCTAGTGTATGAAAACAGGCGTCCTTGCGGATGCCCCCTCCCCCACGTTTTGCCACCATGTGGAGTATTGGATGCTGGTTTTCGTCTCGGACAATGCACTAAAGCCTGCTAACCAGGCCCCAGTGCCAGTGCTCTCTGCCTCCAACTGATATGTGTGAATAGGTAAAGACTTTAACACCCTTATAAGTCCCTAGTATATAGTACCCGTTGTACCCAGTGTCGTAATTTGGCAGTACCTGAGTTAGCGTTTAGCTCAGCTACACGAGCTCTTACTGTTAACTTGACCAAATGTTCGGGGGCCATTTTGTATTTGGTGGCTTCCATTTTCATGAACATGCGGCCTCATGGTCAGCGTGCCCTTTCGTCCTTCCTCCATGCCAATGAACCTTTACCCTGCCCAGCAACAAGCTATTTTTAGCAAAGGTCAGTCTCGCGCATGCGTACATCTGATCTCTGGACTAGCGAGTGGTCACTCTTTAGAAATGTTCTCCAAACTGACCAGTGGTGTTAAGCCCCTCCCACATGCTGGCTGTGTTCCAAAAATGTCCTTATATGTACCTAAAACTGTTTAAATGTATACCGCCTAACTTTTTTTTGCTGTTAAACTGTATAAAAGAGGTCGCGCACCGATGTTCGGTGTGATACTTCTTGCATTGCCGAAGGGTGCTGTAGGAATGTACCACCACCCCATGGGGTCTTAATAAACTTGTCTTTTACATTTTCTGTTTCCGTGCCAACTTCTATTGTATGGTGTTCGAGAGTTTTGGCAGAGTATGTAGGCCTGACAGAACCCGATACCTTACCAGGGCAGGGGTGTTAAAGGGCCTGAAGCACTGTTTATGCCACCCTGAGTGACACAAGTAAACTACAGACAGTAGGCCTGCCACTGCAGACTGCAGGAACAGTGTAAACTGCTCAATCTTCACTTTGTCCTCACCTTGTGCGGCAAAGTCAATGCACTCCTTTTAATATATGCCAGTCACCCTGAGGAAGGCCTCCCACACCCAGGAGGCAGGGTGCTTTATATTAAAAGGTGTGGACATGTAAATGCAAGCTGTCCTTTTAACATTAAAGGCTTTTATTAGTGATAAATGGTCCATAGGATAACATGGGCTGCCACCCGGAAAACCCAGAGGTAGGAATCTCCATTATGGCACTGTCTAAATGTTATGTTTGGTATCACAAAATGTATCTTATCACCCCTGACACGAATCTCGTGTTGAGGATAATGTGGCATGCACCTAGGTGACTACCTTACAGGTTGCCCACCTGGTTGCCCCAGCCTTTCCTGTGCTCTGGTCACAAGCCAGCAGCTGGTGTCACCAAGACAGGAATTTCCCACTCCCAGGGGCCACAAACAATGGCCTGGGCGGAAGGAGGTGGCACCTCACCTCCCTCACCTCCCTTCACAAGCCATCCTGACTAGTGAAGTAGCACGTCAAGACGGTGAGCTTCAAAGGTTTCACCGCCTCTGATATACATCCACGCTGCCTCCCAAAGTGGTAAACAGCAGTCCTTCCCTGTCCCAGGTACATTTGCACCCGGGCAGGTGGGACATTTATTTATTCAGGAGGTGTGCACCCTTAGAAGGATAGCTACACCTATAGAGTGGGCTACCTGTCTGTACTGCCATTTTTTAAACTGGTAGAATAGAGGACTCTGAGTAGGAAACGTGGCACCCCACCCCATATGTAGTAACCTCACGGGTGGATTAGCTGCTGGGGCTAATAGCCCATTGGTCACTTGCACCCTAACTTCCCTAAATATAGGATTTATGCCACCTCTCACACCTTAACCTCAGTTCTGATCTAACTTGCAAGAAGCACAAAGAGGAGACCCCTGTTTGTGACAAGAGGATATGCACAAACCAAAGTAACAAACTCTACACCAGTGACAACATTCCTGAAACTGAACAACTGCGACTCATCCTGGACCAAAGATTGGCTTGCCCAGACAGAGGGGGCCCTTTGAGAGCCAAAGGCAACTCCAAACTCTCCTACACTAGTGGCGCCAGTCCCTGGAAATCCACAGGTAAAACAGCATACTAGAACCAAAGATCTGCTGGCCATCGGGCACTCCAACATATCGCACACAAGTAGATGGTCCAGTGCATTGTGGGAAATGAAGTACTGACCGCCACGAAGTTTCAGGCAGCTCCGGGCATGAAAATACCTTTTAGCTGAGCTTACCGTTACTAAGGTTTGTTGTTTGCCAGTCTGACAATTTACCCTTTTACTTGACATTGCACCTTCAGGGAGCGCCACAAAACCGTCATCCGATGCCAGCAGCAGCTCCGTTGTCAAGTTTTTGCACCCAGTTCCCCAACAGCACCCTCTAAGAGGAAAAAGCAGCTCTCCTGCAGCTCCCACTTCAGCACCAAGGACAGCCAAGACAATTCTGCACCCCAGATTCTCAGGTCAGGCAAAATTGAACTGACTGTTGTGGTTTGGCCCTGGGACCTGCATCACCTTTACCCTCATGGGGTTCCAGTTAACTCGACCTACAAGTGACCGCTTGTTACTACCACTTTTTCCCATCTAGTTGTGTCAATTACATTTCGGCCATGTTTGTACTCTGAAATGCTTAGCCCATGTTTCTCAGGTAAAGCCTGCCTTGCTCTTTCCCACTCAACGAGGGATGAGCTGAGGATTTTTTATTGTGAATTCAAGGTCCCTCTTTGGGATATTATGAGAGTATTGCATGGTGAAACCAAATCAGCATCACCTCATAATGATCCACCTTCGTACAGCTGGCAACATTGCAATCACCCTAACCTTACTCTCATGGTCCTATCTTGATGGTGAAGCTCTTAACTGTGTGTTGACATGGCTGTCAGAGCCGAAACAGATCCCCCATGTGGGGCAGGATAGGAGACTCCAGTGCTGGATTTCACCCACTTACATTTAAACATGTGAAGCAGACAGTGCTTGACCGCATGCAGCACATCATCAGAGCTTTGGAGGCTCCACACAACAGTCTTACCAGTCCACATTTAGGATGAACTCCACAGGAAGACCCTTCATCCAGAATCCTGGATGCTCTCACTGGGCACCAGCTCATGCTCTGGGCTGACAGCCACCACCCATGGACCCAGCCATATGCAAGTCAGTCTTGTCCCTGCTCCGCATGGGAGAAGTCCAATCCGAACTGCCAAGCCAGGTCCTCCCTGGACCAGAAACAAGAATCCTGGGACCCAAACTGGGTGGCATGGTGAGCAAAAAAGTACAATGGATTAAACCCAGATCTTATGACTGGGGGAGATTGTTTGCATTGTTCAGCACTCTGTGCATCATTTCTTCTTTTTGCTTTTGTCACCCTATGTGGGAAGGGTATGCCAAGATGTGGGCCCCGTGCTCACTGCGCCACTGGAATCAGTATGAGTCGATTGGTATTTCACTTTACTGTGCATTTGACGATGCTGTGCTTACTTAATGCAGATAGGGACATAGCTACCAGTAATGCAGCTGGTGCCATGCACCGGGCCCCAGAGGTCGGAGGGGGCCCAACTACAGCAGCCCCATGAGTCCTGAGAGGGCATATAAGCACCATAATGGAGTTCTGAAAGTGAACGAGCAATAAGTATGATGTTAATTTTTGTTTTTATGTTGTCACATCTGTTCAAAGGTAGAGGTCAAATATCAGTCTAATCTTCTGACAAACTGCTGCTTATTTTCTAAGGTGGAGACTGATCAGGAGGGGGCACTTTCCTGCACAAAAACAACCCTCTGATGCATTTTCCTCTTTATATGTGTGCTGCATAATGTAGCACATGTAGAAAGAGGAAATAATGAAGAGAAATAAAGATATTTTTCCTCATTATGCCTCACCTGAGAAGGCATAGAAACAACAAGAGAATTGCACTCCACTATGTACCATTAGCACCCTAATAACCATAGTCAGAGGAGAATTAATGCGGTATCTCCATACATGACCCCTTATCGGTGTTAATCCCTGGATGCACCGACATCTGGCGCCCTTGAATGACATGGTAGACACTGGGGGTTCCAGCTATGTCCCATTACAGAATATGCCCCGATAAACATAGGATACCTTGCACTATGAGCGATTCTTAAAGCCTTTTACCTATGCAGAATGTCTACAGTGTCTGCACAGGGTTCGGCTTTTTGATGATTGTTTCCACTCTAAACATCGACCCGGTCACTTTGTACAGATGTAGCGGGTATCGATAAATGAATTGAGCAGATCGCGCTAGGCTACAGGGCTCCTAGCAACATCATGACAATAGTATACGTCACAGGCACATGACACGGTATTAAAATGATGGAAGCTCAATATATTAATAAATTATAGTATTTATTTTAAGTTGAACAGAAGAAGCACAGCACGTCTGTTACAAGGCAAATCTTCAATAAAAACAGTTGAACAAAGAATCTGGAACCCAGCATGTAAGATGTAGGCACGCATCATACATTCCAGGCTCCAGCAACAAGAGAACAAGGATAGACATAGAAAACAAGAATTAAATAAATAAAGAATGCAACACATCTTATCCCTAAACAAAAAGATATTAACTTAAATATCTACTGGGTACTCTTTTAGGTCTGACACTATCTTTAACTCTAGCAGCAATCGATAAATCACTTTGTATCAAGTTCTGAGGACATTTTATGTATTTGTGTACCAATCTTCCCAGGTTACTATCAGGACAAGTGATCTGAGAATTAAATGGCTTGTAAGTATCAGGACACTTAGCCACTCTACGAACCTTCCAAACTCTCCCATCTTGAGTGACTACACAATTTTTAAAAACCTTAACCACCTTAATAGGAGGAAAAAATTTGGAAAACCCTTTGGCAAGAAAACCAGGTTTTTTAATCCTCACCCATTCTCCTACCACAAAATCATTAACTTTGACATTCATCTTTGAATCAAACAAGATCTTCATTTTATGTTGTTTATCCTCAACATGTTTGGCAATACAATCAAGATCAACAACAGAACTATTTTTGTTTAACTTTTTAATCCACCAGGAAGAAATTACAGAGGATGGCTCTCTTCCCTTAAGAAGTCTAAAAGGACTTACACCAGTGACAGAATGAGGTGTGATACGATATGTCCACAACCTTTTCCTAACAACTTCCAACCAATCACCATCAGAAGAATTCACACTGCTAATACAATCCTTAAGAACTCGGTTGAAACGTTCAACCTGACCATTTTCCCTGGGCTCATATAAGGAGGTAGTATGATGTTTGATACCACAACTCTTAAGGAAATCTTCAATATCGGAAGAAACAAGTTGCGTACCATTATCAGTGATAAAAGTTTCTGGGAAACCTTCCCTGGCAAAAATCTCCTTCAAGAAAACCATAATTACTTGCGAAGAGGCATTTCCAACAAACTTTACTTCGGGCCATTTCGAGTGGTAATCAACCAAAACCAAAGCATAGCGAGCATTTAACGGCAAATGTCTGAAAGGACCAGAGATATCAAAAGCTACCTTCTGCCAAAAATTAAGCCAACTCACAGGCTTAAGGGGAGCAGAAAACAGATGAAGCATCTTATCACTACTAATACAGTGTGAACAGTCCCTCACCATTCTGTCAATCATTTTATCAATGCCAGGCCACCAAAAACGTTCCCTAACCAGGCGTTTCATAGACGACATACCAATATGACCTTGGTGAGAAAGTAACAACATTTTCTCCTGTAAAGAAGAAGGAGGAATTATCTTACCAGCCTTAAACAAAAGACCACCAAACTCTTCAATTTCAGAAGCAACCTGACAAAAAGGGGCTAACTCTGCAGAAATACACTTACTATTTGGCCATCCTACTCTTACATACTCAAAAATCTGCTGGCACACATCATCCTTATTCAATTCCTCAAACCACACTTCTACACTTAAAGTTAAAAACTCTTGAGAAATGCAATCACCAATAGAAGCAACAACATCAACATCCAGATCTATAGTTGAAACCTTATCATCACTACAGGGTAATCTCGAGAGAAAATCCGCCGTAACATTGCTCTTTCCCAGGACATAAACAATTTCAAAATCATATTCCTGAAGACGTGAGGATAACTGGGCTATCCGCGCTGTAGAGTTCCATCCACCACCAGGAGATAAAATACCCACCAACGGTTTGTGGTCTGTTCTCAAAATGAACCTATTTCCCCACACATAGGGGCCGATTAGGATGGCGGACGGACTTGCGTCCGTCCGCCATCCCAGAGGTGGAGGGACCGTCCGCATGGGCTGCGGCGGTCCCTCCGTGCAAATTAGGACGTGACCGCCACCCTGGCGGTCACATCCTGGATATTTAACATTGCGGCGGGTGCTGCTTCAAGCAGCACCCGCCGCAATGTTAAAAGTGCATGTTTTACATTTACATGCACAAAGCGGCAGGCACCGCGCGGTGCCTGCCGCTTTGTGCATGTAAATGCTGGGGGGTACCATAGGTACCCCCCATGTGCACCCCCCACCCGTCCACACCCTGGGGGCCCGCAACGGGCCCCCAAAATCAAAAGTACACATGCTTTTCCACGGCGGAAAAACCGCCGTGGAAAAGCATGTTTACAAATGTTTCCTAATTTGGCTGGCGGTGTCTGATAGACACTGCCAGCCAAATGAGAGCTTTTCCGCCGCGGTTGTAATCCGACCACGGCGGAAAAGCAGCGGACAGTAACCAAGACCCACCAGCCATCGTAATGCGGCGGTGGGTCTTTGGTTACTCCGCAGAGGATTTTCCGCCTCCTCCGGCCGGAGGTGGCTTCCGCCGCCCCGGAGGAGGCGGAAAATCCTCCATCCTAATCGGCCCCTATATTTCTAAAATGTTCCACAGCCCAAATACAAGCTAGCAGCTCTTTTTCAATAACTGTGTACCTTTTTTCTGTGGAAGACAAAGTCCTTGATGCAAATGCCACACACCACTCATCTTTACCCGAACACTGACTCAGAACTCCTCCAATCCCATACAGACTGGCATCCACAGCAATAATGCATTTCTTATTATTGCAGAACGATTTTAGAGTGGGAGCATTGACAATCTCATTCTTAATTTGCTTAAAAGCAAGATCTTGTTTGTCCGTCCAAATGAATTTAGCAGAATTCCTGGTCAACTCTCTAAGCGGTTCCATCTTGTTAGCAAAATTTTGAATAAATTTGCTATAATACTCACATAACCCTGCAAATGAGAGTAACTTTTCCTTATTATCAGGAGCTGGCGCTTTCATAATAGCATCAACTAGATTTTTCTTTGGTACAACCCCTTCTCCGGAAAGAGTATGTCCCAAATACTCGACAGATTTACAGAAAAATGTACATTTGCTAGCCTTAATCGTTAAACCATATTGTTCTAACTTAAAACATACTTCTTTAAGGTGAGAATGGTGTTCAGAATCATTCTTAGAAAAGACAAGTATATCGTCTTGAAAACACTTGACAAATGACCCTAGATCTTTAAAAATGTGATACATGGCCCTTTGAAAGACCGAAGCGGCCGGAGCCAAACCAAATGGCATTCTCCTGAACTGATATAAACCATGAGGGGTGATAAATGCTGTAAATTGTTTTGAGTCTTCAGTGAGCTCGATCTGGTGATACGCAGACCTAAGATCTAACGTCGAAAACACACATGCACCATCCAACATACAGAGCATTTCATTAATGTTGGGAAGTGGGTGACAGTCAGTAACTAAACTCTTATTAAGCGCTCTTAAATCCACACATAACCTAATACTCTTTTCAGGTTTAATGGCTAAAACAATGGGAGAAACCCACTCTGATGATTCCACTTCTTCAATTATGTTTTCCTTCACCATAGTATCCAACATATCTCTAAGCTCATTCCTAATACTAATAGGAACCGCCCTTAGCTTTTGTGTAACTGGAACAGAATTAGGTTTAACCTTGATCCTGTGACTGAAACCATTCAATTTACCTAATTTATTAGAAATCACTTTAGGAAAAGAATGGGAAATTTCTGTGAACTCAGGTAAATCACCAGACTCCCCATCAGATATTGCAAGAACTGACAAAGGATCCTTTAACCTAGGATTCAATGTAACTCCTAATTTTGCTTGATCTCTCCATCCCAAGACATTCACACCTTTCCATGCAACATATAGTTTGATAATAGCAGAACTACTTTTGATAGTAAGGAGAACTTCCTTAAAACTAATAAAGTTGATTTTAGATCCATCAAAGTTGTAAGCACTGATATCAGGTTTAGACAATGCATTGATATCTACTAGATCTCCAAATGATTCTACACAATATTCCTGAGTGATAATAGTCCATGGAGAACAAGAGTCCACCATAAGTTCTAATACTTTCCCCAAAATGTTAACAAAACTTTTAGGAGATGATAAACTATCAGCTTGTGACATATCAAATGACTCTTGTACAGATATAACAATACCAAACTCCTTAATATCTGGATCATTTCTCCCTTCATCATTAACATATGAGACATTACCACTAGGATGTTTAGAAGTAGAAAAGAAGATTTTTTAGTGTCTTGCAAAGATTTTGTAGGAGTTTTGCACATTTTCGAAAAATGCCCAGTACGTCCACATTTGTTGCATTGTCTATTAATAGCTGGACACTGCGGAAAAGAAGCAATATGGTCAGGATTGCCACATCTGAAACAAAAAAAACTGCTTAGTCTTACCATCATTCCTATTGGAATAATAATTAGTCTTCGGCTCATGAGGTTTAACAACACTGACCTCATTACTAGAGATAGAAGGACTAGAAGTGGATGCTTTATCTAAAGATTTTATCCACTTATCTGACTGCTCAAGAGCTTTTGCAGTACTGATAGCTGTTTCCAAGCTAGGATCACCTAAAATCCATAACTGTTCCTGAACTTTCTTACTCTTTACGTGCACAATGATCTGATCCCTGATCATTTCATCCGTCATAAGACTAAAGTTACAATGTAATGATAATGCCCGTAAAGCTGTAAGAAAATCATCAAAACATTCATTATCATCCTGAACTCTTGTATAAAATTTGAATCTGTTGAGAGCTACACTAGTAATGGGTTTGAATCTACCTTCAGTCCTTGAAACAGCTTCATCATATACATTATTATCACCTCCAGACCTAACAGGTGGTAAAGTTCTAAAAACTAACTGCCCTTCAGAACCAAGATAATGTAAAAAAATGTTCGTTTTTCCTCTCCGCAGACATCCGTTCTCCATCCATTGCCTTGAGATAAGTAAAAAATTCCTCTTTCCATCTTGTCCATGGAATAGGTGGATCACCTTTGGGCTGTAAAAACTTGGATGGAGGATCAAATTGCATGTTCAAGAGACCTATAAAACTTAAAATGTAAAACCAATACTTAAATAAATATTACAGAGTGCCTATATATTATCATAAAACCAATAAAAAAAAAATAACCAGAAAAATGAAGAAATATCTCCAGATATTGCAAAATGTTGTTTAAGAATAAAACTGGATCCAAATAAATGTAACTTCAATGAAATACAAAATTTTTCCTTTAAAGAAATTTCCAATATATCCAGTAGACGGCAGTCGTGTATTGAAAATAAAATATGTTCTTCTTCCAGTCTTCAGTGCAATAGCAGAGTTGTATGTAATATAAATCCAATGAATAGTTAAACGATCTTAAAATAACCAGTGAGAAAAGGCTTGGTTCAGTTACAACAACTGTCAAAAACGATCGTAAACTATTTACATTAATGCTACTCGCCAGAAATGCATGCGCATGTAAGAATGTACCTTCTTTTTAGTATTACAAGAAAATGCGTTTTAAGTTTTCTCCTCCGGTAACTTCAGTTAGCCAGTTACCATGGAAACCAAAATGGCGGCTCGACGTTATGCGTGATGAAACACTAGCGCATCAGAACATCCTGCGCGATGATGTAGAGATGATGTATCACGCAACAAGTGTCACAGAATGACGTGTACAGTGCGTCTCGAGCCTTTGCCTTTTCAGCTGAGAGAAACGCCGAAAATGTACAAAATTGTACAAAAACCTCCAAACTTCACCTAAATTCACCGGAGCAAAAGGAGAACAGCAAGCCAGGCGATCCGCTTCTTCCCTTAGTAAGTAACGCTGCTTTAAAATATTCTTACGTGGATTCTTTATATTTCTGCTTCTGTGCTTCAAAAACGTGGCAGAAATGTATTAGAGGTTCCTCGTCGCCAATATTAAAATGATGGAAGCTCAATATATTAATAAATTATAGTATTTATTTCAAGTTGAACAGAAGAAGCACAGCACGTCTGTTACAAGGCAAATCTTCAATAAAAACAGTTGAACAAAGAATCTGGAACCCAGCATGTAAGATGCAGGCACGCATCATACATTCCAGGCTCCAGCAACAAGAGAACAAGGATAGACATAGAAAACAAGAATTAAATAAATAAAGAATGCAACACACGGTCACAGGTAACGGATTCTATCATGTCACTGGAAATCCTCCCGCTGTGAGAGGAGCAACGAAGATGAACCTCGCCGCCTTCACTTCGAGAGCTGGACATTTCCAGGGTAGAGCACCTACCTTGACGAAGTAAGGAGTTGTAGGGTGGAGTTCCGCGGGATGGAACTACGACTAGAAGCCATGCCCCTCAGTAGCAGGCTTTCCCCTAGTACAGGAGAATGCTCTGTCATACGGTGGCACTCTATCACCAGTCATGGTTAGCAGGTATCTCCCTGTGCATTTCACATCGGAGGTCGGGTTGTTAAAAGACAGCCTTAATTAATATACCACGGCCACAGTAGTATTGAGGAATTACCTAGAGGCGGTTTTATTACACAGGGAGCCCCTCCAATTCACTTCATTTGATTTGATTATTCTATTTGACTCATTACTTTGTCAATACTCACTACCTAGTCCTGCATATAAAATCGACAATACATGCTATTGATTAATCTCATTAGTCTATGTCTCTTATTTTCGCCTAGAGTTTGACTACAGGGGGTCTCTCCCACATACTCACCAGTTTTAGCATAGTAGGTGATGGCACTCGGGGATTTTGTTTTTATCTACGCAGTATGGGGTCGATTAGGATGGCGGACGGACCTGCGTCTGTCCGCCACCCCAGAGTAGGAGGGACCATCCGCAGGGGCAGCGGCGGTCCCTCCTGTGCAATTAGGATGTGACCGCCACCCTGGCGGTCACATCCTGTATTTTTAACATTGCGGCGGGTGCTGCTTGAAGCAGCACCCGCCGCAAGGTTAAAAATGAATGCAGTGCATTTGCATGCACAAAGCGGCAGGCACCTCGAGGTGCATGCCACTTCGTGCACGCAAATGCAGGGGGGTACCATAGGTACCCCCCATGTGCACCCCCCACCCCCCCTTCACCCCTGGGGGCCCGCAACGGGCCCCCAAACAAAAGTCCGTATGCCTTTTCACGGCGGACATGCCGCCGTGTAAAGGCATAGAAATGCTCACATCCTAATATGCCTGGCGGTGTCTGATAGACACCGCCAGACATGTTAGAGCTTTTCCGCCGCGGTCGGAAAGCGACCGCGGCGGAAAAGCTGCGGACGGTCTTCCTGACCCCCCAGCCATCCTAATCTGGCGGGGGGTCTGTGAAGGCTCCGCAGCGGTTTTTCCGCATCCTCTGGGCCGGCGGACTCTTCCGCCGGCCCGGAGGATGCGGAAAACCGCTATCCTAATGAGGGCCTAAGTGCGTGCGCAACGGCTGTGCAATGGACTTCGGTCTTGCAAAGTACGATTTCCTGCATTTTATTAGGTGAATCTTCCCTTTATTGAATGGTGAGTTCTGGTATGAACGTTAAGATAATATTTGATACTGATTGGGTCAACATATAGTAGGTGGCACATTTGTGCATTGTGGAATGAGTGTAATGAGAGGAACCTTGAGTGTCAAAGCAGGAACACCCATAAGGTAACCCTGCGAGAGTAATTTTATCCCATTCTCTTTGTGCTTTCGCCTACAGATAATCAAGAGTGAGTTATTTAGGGGCACCCTCCTCTTGGAAGCAACCGAGGGTAGCACGTTTTGGGATCGGAAGGTTCCTGAGGAATGCTGGTGTGATCCAACACTGTGGGCACTTAAAATACGGAAGAACCATGTTGACACTTTGGCAGTAAGGAAGGGTGAAGGAACTCTTTAACTTCTCCTATCACCATCATCCTTCACGTTTTTAGACCTAGCCTGTAGGTCCAGGAATAAATTGTCGAGAAGAGACACCACCGAGCTAGTTTTAACCTTCACTGCCCTCTTCTTTTGGTGATCCCATTGTATGTATATTTTTTTTATGCCTGTATGTTCTTCCCTCCCTTTGCTCCACCCCAGGCGTTGTTCTGCACAGGGGTGTATTGAAGCAAGCCCGATGATGAAGCATGTCACAATTTTGTGAGTGAGGACAGTATTTGTTCACAAAGCACGCGCCACCTTTGGTTTACTATTCCCTACTCCTCCGTGTGTGTTATAAGGCGTAGCCTTCCCCTTCCCATTTCTACTGATCCACACCTCACAAATGGAATGTCTCTCCAGCGCAGTTTAACACACGGCAGTGACTTGTGCTGCCTTGCGGTTTTTTCCACAAACTGTATTGGTTTTGTAATACATATATTATATATACCTTCAGATTTCCTGCATAACATTTCCAGTCATATATTCCGTTGTTTTCATATTTTCAGTATCTCAAATCTTGTAGTCTAGTATCATATTTTTGTTCCATACAGAATGTCGTGGTTATGCCATGTATAGTTTGTGAGTGATAACTCATTAACCTCCTATATATAAACTATTTAAAACTCCCCCCCAATCCCCTTACTTGGCGACCTCCTGCTTGTTAAACACAGGATGCAGGTGGAATTTGTTGTACATTTAATGAACCTGCAATGGGCCTACCATGGTCTACGGCTTTTATTACAGATTTCTGTGATGAAGGTGCACAGTATAGTTTTTTAATATGATACATTTTATCAACAATCAATCAATCAAAATAATCTTTATTTCGGTCAAAGACCATAAAAGATGCATACATACAAGCTTAAAAACTTCATTAATAATATATATACATCGACATAAAAATGCAATACCAGATTGGATATCGTAAGTTTAAGAACATAGTTGATAAAACCGGATTAAAAAGGTTAAAAACAGAGCATGCAGAAGTAAGAGGAAAGGGACGCCCAATAGGATGAGAGGATGGGGCACGCCCATAGTATATCAGTCAGGTCTGCATCCGGTACTGTACATGTAGGGCATGCTGCCTATACTTCCGGGAACACTTTATGCAGTCTGTGGGGTGTTAGATAGGCCCCTATATATTATTATGTATTGGATACATTTCCCCAATTCTCTCTCAATTGTGTTATGGGTATTACCAAATGCGTTTGCAGTCCTCGGTATAGCCATCTAAATAGGTGTCTGCCGTTTCCCATTAGGTATACTGAGTGCAGACATTCATGCATAGCGGGCTCTAGGCCAGATGTACAATCCTTACATTTTGCGACTCATAAATTGCGTCGCTTTGCGACTCGCAAAATGCCATTTACAACAGTGTCTCAGACAATGTTAGCAATTCCTAATGGTGTCGCAAATTTCCTGCCTCATTAATATTCATGAGGCAGGTGCTATTTGCGACCCATTAGGAATGGCCATCAGTCACATGGTGGGCTGCTGGGGTCAGCAGACCACCATGTCTGTGACTGCTTTTTAATAAAGCTGTTTCTTTTTTACATGCAGCCCATTTTCCTTAAAGGAGTATTTAATAATGAAAAATGAAACTTTTTGGTGTCATTTTTTAAGAGCAGGCAGTGGTCCCTGGGGCCACTCCCTGCTCTTAAAAAATATTTTTGCACATACTCACAAAGGGGGCCCCTTCCTGCTTGAAAGTGTCTTACTGCCTACTTGAAGTAGGTGGTAAACTGTAAGTGGTTTGCAACCCCAAATGTGGTGACAAAACAATGGTACATTGAGGCTCGCTATTAGGAAGGGACGCCCCTTCCTAATAGCGAGAGTGGCAAACGCTGTTTTGCCACTCACCGACTGGCAAAATAGCGTTTGTACATGCCAGGACCCTTTTTTGCTGTTGCAAATGGGTCGATTTCACAATTGTGACGGCAAAAAAACGGTCGTACATCTGACCCTTTGTGCATTCTGGGGACTATCCGGGGATCTTATGATATGTGCGTGTATAAGGAATAATGAGTCTGGGAGAACTTTTTCCTGCACAAAGTCAGTATGGTTGAGTAGCATCCCAATCCCAAATAGTGACACTCTCTGTCGTCACTCTTGCCCGCTCCCATAGGCATGGCTGACGACTTGTCAGCGTTACAGTTGGAGTAGGGAGACCTAAGAGAGGATGTTCGGAGCATATGGGATAGCTCGCCCTGTGTACTTCATATCTGGTTTCCGATATCAATTTTTAGCAGCAGTGGTGCTGTAATTGGGATCCGCATCTGGGGAAACAATAGTGTGTGCAACGTTCCCGAAACAAGCAAACACAGGGTGTAGCCTATCTCTTGTAGAGGCTGGCTGTCTTGCTGAAGTTGAGATTACACCCATGCATTCCCCCGCTGGTAGACATCTGGGACTGTTGCTGGAGTTTGCTTGGCCGGTGGAGTGTGCACTTGCCCACACGCTTGTGACTAAATTAACCCTATAGCGGGGTTACCAGATGGTGGAAGCAAGGTATCCAGTAGGGGTAGGGGTGCCCCCGGCTGAGGAAGCGGCCGGACTAGTGTTCGATGCGGCCTGTGACTGGGTGTGGCCCTCCCCTGGCCGCTACCACCGGGCGAAAACAATGCACAGAAGGGACTTTCTCGAAACTGAAGACTCACATGTTGAGCCTCATAGTGTGCACTAAAACCCCCCTTTCTCCTGTGCTTTCGAACGACTGAGGTAGGGCTTCCTCTTGCTAGCAGGAGCTGGTCAGGGATACAACAGAATGGCTGAGGCGGCACGCAGTGAGAAGCTGAATCCCCCAAATATTTATAACCCACCATGTCCAAAGAGAAAGCATCGAACACTGGCCCGAGACAAAGCACACTTGACCACTTCGTGTCCATGACAACACAGGGTGTTGAGGGTGCTAGTGTTGCTTCGAATTTGCCGGACAATGCCACCCTACTGGAGGCCATTACCCAGTCCAGAAAGATCCTTGAAACACAGATTGGAGCGGTGGGCACGGAGGTCATGCTTCTGCGCCAGGACCTGCGCAATGCAGTGGATCGTATAACTGAAGCTAAGACTAGAGTATCTGGTGTAGACGATGCAGCAACTACACTACAACATAAAGTCAAGTCCCTATAACAGCTGTCAAAGGACCTAGCTCTACGCGTAGAGGATGCAGAAGGGTGCGCACGTTGAAACAATTTACGCTTCATCAGCTTTCTGGAAAGCTGTAAAGACAACAACGCAGGGAAGTTCATTACAAATTTGCTTACCTCATGGGTCCCAGATGGCCATCTTTCCACGTGCTTCATAATTCAATGCACCCATAGGGCCCTGCAATCAAACCCCACCGGGTGCCATACCACGGCCCTTAAACACACAACTTTAAAATGTTCATGACCCGATGTGATCCTACAGCAGGCCCGCCTCCAAACGAACCTGACATTTGATTCTCACCGAATAATGATATTTCCGGATTACACCAAAATGGTCCAGCAGCTACGCAAGTCGTTCATTGCTACCAAGGCATGGCTGCGAGATCTCAAAATCCCGTACATGCTGCTATGTCCAGCCCATCTAAGAGTGGTCTTCAATTCTCACACCTTCTTTTTTGACATTCCTGAGGAGGCTTTTGCCTGGATGGATGAATGAAGACATGTCAAGCCGCATTCCACAATGCCTAGAGACTCTGATTCATCAACTGGACATCAGGGCCGCACACAGCCCAAGTCTAAAGATCGGTGAAGGCATAGATCCAGATATACATGGAGGTCCAAAAACAAAGAACAGGACGAGGAATCCGTGCCGCCCTGCAAGAAATGACATCACTGACTTCCTGTGTTCATGCCATGAAGTGACATGCAGAATTTTCACTTTTTTTATAGCGCATGTCAGACAAAGATTGGGCTAGTATACCGGAAATTCTTCGTCCCCCCAATATGATTTGGGAAGGTTGAGGGATTATGGGGCTCCATTGGCCAGTCTACACCCCCACTCCCCCATTGGGGGTGGGTGGTTTCACTCACCGCGACAGATACTTCTACTGTTATGATGCATTACAGTGGGTTGGGTGGGGGGTGCGTTAATTTTCATGGGTGGGGTTGTTTTAGTGTTTTAGTTTATTGCTGTGCGGCAATCATATGCTTAGTGTATTTCTGTCCAGGTATACTCAACACCATCACTCACCTTGTCACAACACAATGACAACAATACCTATCATACACCCACGGGGACAGCTTCATATAGTCAGCTGGAATATTAGGGGTATGCTTGACAAGATAAAATGCAGGGCTGTTCTTAGGCAGGGGAAACACATCCGTGCCGATGTCCCTTTGCTGCAGGAGACCCATATGTTGGGCAGAAAGGCCCCATGTCTGGCCCAAAATGGCTTCCTCAAGGCCTTTCATTCAGGGTTCACTAGGGGTTCCATAGGCATTGCTATTATGAATCATCGCAGAGTATCGTTCAAATTGATATAGAAATGGTCCGATACCATGGTCGATATATCTTTGCACATGGTAAATGTAAATGTAAATGTAAATGTACAGGAATTTATATAGCGCAAATCACCGAGCGGTTTCTAAGCGCTTGCTTAGGGAACCCGTCCTGGTATTCCCCTGTGAGATAACCCCGGCAGGGTATCCGCAAGGTGAAAGCCAGGCATCCCGCCGCGAGGGGCCGTTGTGGAGATTAAGCAAGCTATTGCCCAGAGTTGCAGAGTGTGAACCCGTGAATCGAGTAGGCACCGGAGCAAGAATTGTCGAGTCCATGGACATTTTAGGACTCAAGACCCCGCCGAGCCGGGAATTGAACCCTGGTCCCGGGCTGACCTCTGCTTCCAGGTCTGCCTCCTCTAACCAGTGAGCCACATTTCTGGTGTAGGAGATTGGCATCTACCGCATAGTTGCCCCCAACTTTTTGCTGATGTTTTAACTGTTTTCTGACTATAGTCGAGCTGTGGCCCTGCTAATCAGGACCCCAGCTCTCTGCTCTCTCTTTAAACTTGTTGTGAGTACCCTAGGTACAGATCAGATTGGATACTGAGGTCCCCCTGTGAGTCCCTAGTATATGGTACCTTAGGTACCAAGGGCATGGGTACCTCAAAGGCCTACCAGGAGCTGAAGCAATTATTGTGCCACCCCGGGGACAGCCACCTAAAAGACACCACCAGACCACTACTGTAGTCTGGGTGAGGTGGTGCATGCACCCCTCACAGGGATATAGGTTGCCTATATCCCGCCCATATGCAACACATATACTCCTCTTTGCCACCCCTATGGCAGGCCCTGCTAATCCTACAGGGCAGGGTGCTTGGATTTATTTGAGAGGGTGCTTCTACATGAGTAGAGCCCCTCGGCAGCTTTCGTTGAAACGATTTCATGGTTGTTTGCAATGCAGGCATACCATGTACTCTTAAGTGCATTATATCAATAGCGGTAAAGGCTAACTTTGGAATGCCTGCACGGAAACATGTCGTGTTTGGTGTCAAACACCTTGGAATCATACCCCCCTTCCAGTAATGGAGGGGGGTATGATTCCACCCTACTAGAGGGGTGACATGCTACAAGCGGCAGCTACATGCAACCATTTTAAAAAGGCACTCACATCACAAAATGGAGTCCACTAGCCACAGACAAGAGTCTGGCCTCCTGGGGCTGGACAAAACTCCAGCACAGGACGTTGGACAAAAGGGTTCCTGTCGCAGGGAGGTGTAACCACCTTCCAGACAGGCTTTTGTGTATTGGGGCTGGGTGGGGAAACTCCAGATGGCCTTTCAGGGATGCACGTAGGCACATTTGGTGCCTACTTCTGCATAGCACAGTCTAAACTGGTTTCAGAGGCTTCCTACCTCTGCCCTGGTGCGAAACGGAACAAAGGGGAGTGGGTGTAGCCACCCCTTCCCGCCTGATTTCCTATTGGTGGCCCCTGGTTAGTCACACCCCTCTTTCCTGGTTAAAGGTGGGTGCAGGGACCCCAGAACTTCAGATTATCCTTGGAACCGAATCCTGATTCAAGACCTTGAACTTCGACGTGCTGCTGCTCAGCTAACCGAAGAAATCTCCCTTGAGGTAAAGGAATTACCTCCCTGCTTGGCAGGCACCGAAACACTTGCAACTGACCCGGTTGGCACTCCGCTGCCCCTACGGACAACGAAGACTTCTGCCTACCCTGAGGTGGGTTCTCAAGCATCCCAGAGGCCTGTGAGTGTGCCCAGTGAACCTGAGCACAGTGGACCCCGTGGATGTCAAGATACCCAATACCCCAGGACACTGACGCCCTCTTGCAAAACTCACGACCCCCTTATCCTAGCAGGTTGTGCCTTGGGCTTTTGTTTGCCCAAGCTCTCAGCAACTACTGTCCAAGAGATCGACGCTCCAACCTGCTCCAGCGACCCGTGAGTGCATCTTTACGCACGCCAAATTGCTGCCTTTTGAGGTCGCTTGTCTCTCGACTTGAGGGTCCTAGCAGAGGTCAAACGACGATTCCAAGAGCTCCCCTGCTCCTTGCCTGCTCTCCTCTCTCCTTGCTGGAGACCTCACACAGACCTTGCTGGTCTGCACCATAACCGTTTCTTTCATCTTGGGTGGGTTGAGGTTGCCAAGGCTTAGTGGATCTAATCGGGACACTAACACCGCAGCGACCTACATCCGACGGGGGACAGTCATCTTCCAGCAGCTGGCCTTCATTGACACCTCCTGGACTCCGTGGCTGCAGATCCGAGTTACACCTCTTCTCCCCTGAAGCACCCAACACCGAAGGGCTCTCCCTCCTGAGGCCCCTGGTCACTGGCTAGTGACCCAGACTCTGTCCCCTCTGCTTTCAGGTCCTCTTCTTCAAGATCTACATCTTCAACTTGCTCAACATCTTCGGCTCTTCAAGAAAGCAGGAGTGTTCCTCATTTCACCATTGAAAACGAGATCGCGACCCGACACCAGTATCGACCTATGCACCCGGCTTCCCTGGGGCAGGTAACAGTGTAACTACGCTACACCTGTGGGTGTGGGTCCTCGAAGAGCTTAACTCTAAGCTCCTGACTTTGAACTCTTGCTAGAAGTGCCTTGATTCCTGCAATTTCCAAACGCGACATTCCCATAGGCTTTAACGGGGCTCCGCATCCTACTTTAACTATTGCACGCGTCTCCTGTGGGTCCCCTTCCTCACTACTTTGGGTGGTTTCGTAAGGGGCAAGCGATCCCAAGTACCCTTGGCACTGCCTGTGAAACTGTTGTGGTTCTTATACCACTTTTTTAATATATAGTTTGGTGCCCCCCTGGGGCCCTGTGATTCCAGTGCTATTTATTGTATAATAACTGCTTGTTTAACTGTAACTTTTGACTCCTAGCCTCATAAAGAGACTAGTAGGATTCTGCTAAGAATAAATACA
The DNA here is from genome assembly GCF_964261635.1 of Lissotriton helveticus. Lineage (NCBI taxonomy): Eukaryota > Metazoa > Chordata > Amphibia > Caudata > Salamandridae > Lissotriton > Lissotriton helveticus. The sequence continues at coordinate 250,290,273 of NC_136067.1, read as the reverse complement.
TATGTTATATATATACCTGTGTGGAATACTCTTTCATTTGGTCATTCAAGAGATTGTCTATGGTAAAACAATAGGCTTAACACGCCTTAGAGACATAGCCTGAAGGCTGCTCTCCATAGCTACCACTAGGATAGCTTTCTTTAAAGGTTGTCTTAACCTATACAACAATAAGAGTCGAATTGGATTGGTGCAAGGTGTCCACTAAGAACTAGTGAACAGCATATGCCAAGCCAACTTCTCACACGTGGTTTGGTCGCTGGGGTGGAAGTAGTGCTTTGTAGTATATATACGCCGCCCCCCTTCCTTGGTAAGGGCTTCGTTGATCACCTAGAGGGAGTATGAGGAGAATTGCCGGGAGGTTTAACAATAATCGGGGGAGATTGGAACAACATCATATCCCCAATCATGGATAGATGGCGACAAGCGGAGTGGCCACAGGGACCCCGACGCCAGACTACAGACTTTAGTAATCATGCTGGGCGGGTACCAATCCCCATTAGGGCTGGCTATACTTACTTGACCCATACCCATGTTTCATATTCAAGGTTAGATTATAAATTCATTCCAGGCATGTATATAAACAAGGACCGCGACACTCTCCGCTGTAGTGGCAGGGAAAAGGCTCCTATGATATATGATAATACGCAAATCTCTCTGTTCTCGGACTATACGTTAATGGTACAATGCCAAACGGCCTCCTACCAAGAAGTGAAAGCATCCTTGAGAACACTGTACCTCAACTATGCCTTGCTTTACCCAGTCTGACTTAAAGTGATACACAACCAAAAAAGTCTCTTCTTCTGAGCGAGCCATCTTTGCGGACCAGATCCCTGAGGGGATGCAGTGGAGCACCCCCTCCGGCTCACAACTGACGTCAAAAGGGAAAAGGCGAGGAGTCAAGGCACCCCGAAAGCGAGTGGACCAGGTTCCATCGCAAGAGCAAGTACTGGGAGGCCGACGAGGGTCAATACAAACAGCGGATCCACTTTCAGCAGATGAGGCGACAGAAGACACCACGGGGCAATCAGACTCCCAAAACAGTTTAACACTAGTCCCCACAATAACACCGCAACTGGTGAATGACTTCCTGGGATGATGGAGCAGATAGTGAACTCATTGAGAAGCCAGGCACGGGGCGGGAGAGCATAATGTGTGTTTTTTCTATTTCTGTCGCTTTAGTGAGCAACCCGGCCGTCAAGAGGCGCCGAAAGGTGTGAATCCACCAAATGGAATATATCATAGGTTAGTGTACAGCTGTAACATGAATGATCTATGTAACATAACAACCTGGAATGTGCTGGGAATGGGCTCTATGCTCAAATGCCACAGTGTCTATACACATGTACGCAGAGGTAAAGCACACCTAAAGTTCTTCTGCAAGAAACACATTTAACCAACTCCGAAGCCCTTAAATTACAGAAAAAAATGCAGGTTTTTAACACATCTTACTCAGCATTTGCAGGAGGGACGGCAGTATGGATAAAGACTGGACTCCCATTCGAAGATCGGGAGAACCGAATCAACAGTATTGGCAGGTATGTCTAACTTCGGAGTAAACTGGATGGAGCACCACTGGTCCTGGCCAGCTCCTACGCCACAAACACTGAACAAGACAGATTCCTTCAACACCTAAACTCGGCACTTGCAGACTGGGCCATACGTCGCTTGGTGCTAGGAGAGGACATTAACATAGTGTTAGATACTGAATTAGAGCACTCACACCTCCCACCCCCTCCTCATTGCAGGGCACAGCTGTGATGTGGCAGGCCCAAGAACTCCGTATATGGGCACAAGGTAGAGTGCTCTCAGACATAGGTGTGCGAAAATCAGGACCTACTTGAATACTTGTACAACTCCCCACAGCACACACTACACACCACACTGGACCACAAAATCTGCTCCAATGCTCTCCTGCACCAAGTCCACATACCACCTACCTAGGAAAGACATTATCTGATCACAACCCCATGGAACTCACCTTATCCTAGGGACGGTGCCCACACCAGTCTCTAAACAGAGGTGAAATCCTCACCTCTTGGGAGATCCAGTCTTCCGAGATACCATAACTACCTCTAAAAGTAATTATTTTACTGAAAACACAAACACAGCCTCCCCCCGACTGCAGCGCTTTTACATTCTAGATCACGTATCCTACACCCAGAGTACATACAGAAACAGACTAGGTAGGAACACTACTTGCCCAAATACTACCAAGCGCCCCAATACCAGTCTCCATCCTAGAAATGAATACCCCAACTAAGACTCCTGTTACCACCCAGAAAGGGATTAACGCTGCTTTTTGTATCTACTACAAGTCCCAATATGATGCCGCTCCAGCAGTAGAACCTCACATGTTAGAGGACTTTTTGACAGTCTAAATTGTCTGCAGATCACAGCAGAGGATAAGAGAGCACTAGCTGCACCTGTGACTAGAAGGGCGAGTGGAGAGTCTGTTAGTGAACTCCCACATAATAAAACGCCTGGGCTGGATGGCCTTCCAGGGGAGGTTTTGGAACAACTGTATCAAACAGCTTTACATATAGGCAGCCTGACCCCCACTTGTGAATACCCTTCCAAAACCTGCTAGAGACCCCACAGACATTACAGCTTACAGGCCACTGTCATTATTGAATACAGAATATAAAATACTCAGTAAAGTCTTGCCCGTCGCGCGCTCCCCTCCCTGCTGCGACTTGTGCAGATTGATCAGTGCGGATTCATACCAGGTTGCAGCGCATTATTAAATATACGGCGACTCTACCACATGATGGACGCAACCCCTAATGAACTGCAGGCAGCAGGGTGTGTCTCCCTTGATATATGCCAGGCATTTGATCGTTAGCTGGGAATACATGTTGGCATCGCCTTGGCATCGCCTCCAAATACCTACGAGGCCTGACACTATTGTATACCTCGCCTACGGCGAGGGCACATACGGGAGCTTATATCTCAAATACATATTCAATGCACTGAGGCCTATTATGTTATGTTATGTTAGGGGATATCTTATAGAGCACACGTTCACCAACGGTTTCTTGGCGCTGAGGAGGGGGAGGACCGTCATTTATCTCTAGCAGTACGCCTGGACAAATAGCCACGTTTTATGTTTTTTTTCGAAACCCTAAGTATTCCTCCGTAGTGGACCTAAATATAAGTGGGAGTGAGCTCCAAAGAGTAGGCCCCAACACTGAAAAACAGGAACCACCTGATCTTGAGCGTTTAAATCGGGGTACTGTCAACATATGCATAGGAGCTGACCTTAAATTTCTGGGAAGGCAATACCTAGAAATTTTAGTGGATAGAAATTTTGGCCCTGTCTTTTGAAGTACGTTAAAAATCACACAACTGTTTTTAAACCTAGATCTCTGTTTGACAGGGAGCCAATGAAATTGCCTCTATAAAGGTGTGACATGACAGTTTCTTGGTAACTGACACACCAACCTGGCTGCTTGGTTCTGTATACTCTGCAGTCTTTGAATTTGATTAGCAGGCAGCCCTAGGTAGATGGCATTAGCATAATCAAGTCTAGACATGATTATTGCAAGGAGAATAGAAATGCTTGCCTCCTTCGTGAAAAACTTCCAGATTCTTTTGAATGTCCTCAAATGGAAGGTGCACGCAGAGATGACCGAGTTAATCTGACCCTGCAAGGTAAGTTTGGCATCTATTATTATCCACTGATTCCTTAGGGGCTGGTGGAGGACCCAGTTCAGCAGCCAATACACTGATGTCCATAAATTGAGGTTGTGTTTGGAGATCAAAATCCAAGTCTTTTCAGAATTTAGGGGCATATTATCAAGGACAGGCAATACATTATCGCCGCTTTTATCGGCAGGAAACTGCAGATAAAGCGGCGATAATGGCCTTGATATAAAGCTCTATGAATTCCAATCGAAGCCCATGTTAGATGTGACTACATCTAACATGGGCTTCGATTGGAATTCATAGAGCATATTATCAAGGCCATTATCGCCGCTTTATCAGCAGTTTCCTGCCGATAAAAGCGGCGATAATGTATTGCCTGTCCTTGATAATATGCCCCCTAGTTTTAGTTGATTATAATGCATCCATTCCTTAATAAAAAGCATAGTGTTTTGAAAGAATGCAATGGACTCGTGAGATCTGCACAAGGGAAAGATCAGTTGCATATCATCTGCATAGTTGTAAATTTTGACGACCCTCTTTTGAAGGGAGCAAATTAAAGGGCAGATGTAAATGTTGAATAAATGTGGAAACAGGGAAGATCCCTGAGGCACTTCGCAGATGGTTTTGCTTTGACAGAGTTATAGGAGGCCAGCCTAACTGATTGACTACGATCTTCCAGAAATGAGACCATCCAATCCTGCGCCCTGTCCCTCAGACCTGCTGAGGACAGTCGATCTGCTAAGATGATATGATCCACGGTATCGAAAGCCGCCGACAGGTCAAGAAGGACCAGGACCTGGGTATATCCCCTATCTGCACCTGCTTTTAAATCATTCACCACACTCAGGATGACAGATTCGGTGGAGTCCAGGGGTCTAAAACCTGCCTGGTGTGTGTCTAGGATGCTAGATTCTTCCATAAAGGTGCAGAGGATTTTAGCGATATGCCCCTCCAGGATTTTTGCCAGGAAGGGTAAAAGCGATATTGGTCTATAATTGCTAAGTGTGCAGGACTCAATTCCAGCTTTCTTTTGCAAAGGGACCAATATTGCTTCTTTAAACGCTCCCGGGACCTCTCCTTTCTGCAAACAGAAAACATTGGATAGCGTAGGGGTACAAATTACTATTCCCACTCCAGAGAGTGCAACAGTAGGGAAAGCATTGGATAGCGTAGAGGTAAAAATCACTATTCCCACACCAGTGAGTGCAACAGTAGGGAAAGCATTGGATAGCGTAGAGGTAAAAATCACTATTCCCACTCCAGTGAGTGCAACACAAGGGAAAGCATTGGATAGCGTAGGGGTAAAAATTACTATTCCCACTCCAGTGAGTGCAACAGTAGGGAAAGTGTTGGATAGGGTAGGGATTATAAATAACATACTTATAAATAAATAATTATTGCAATTAAATAACGATTGATTAAGAAACTAGCAATACATTAATTATAAATACCTATAAATGCTAATTATAACAAATTAATTACCAATTAATAATTAATTATCAATACATTAATTATGAATACCTATACATTATAATTAATATACATTTATAAAAACATAATAATAATTGAACTATAAATTAATTATCAATACACAAAAACAAACATTAATATTTACTTAATTACAATTAAATTACTTCCCACCCTAATCCCCTATAAACTCACAACCCACTACAAGTATACATTAATACCATGAATGTAAATAGCAATTAATCAATTAAGAACAATTATTTGACAATTAATAATTAATTAGCAATTAATTAACTATCAATACAAATAAATCAAAATAATAATTATTTAATTGAAATTAATTTACTTCCCACCCTATTCCCCTATATACTCACAACCTGCTATGGAACGTAAATGCAAAAAATAATTTAAAAAAATTAATAATTCCTACAAAATATTATTTAATTGACTATAATTAAATTACTTCCCAGCCTATTCCCCTATAAACCCACAACAATTATAAATTAATACAATTAATGTAATTATCAATTAATCAATTAAAAATGATTAATTAATCCTTAAATAATATATAATTATCAATACAAATGATTAATTAAATATTAACAATTCATTTACTTCCCACCCTATTCCCCTATAAACCCACAATCCACTCCAATTAGAAATTAATACAATTAATGTAATTATCAATTAATAATTAATTAACAATTACTAATTAATTAATAATTAATTATCAATAGAAACAAAGACAAATTATTAATTAATTAATTACAATTAAATTACTTCCCACCCTATTCTCCTATAAACCCACAACCAGCTACGGAACTTAAAGGCAAAATATAATTTAAAAAAATTAATAATTCCTACAAAATGTTATTTAATTTACTATAATTAAATTACTTCCCACCCTATTCCCCTATAAACCCACAACGCGCTACGGTACTAAAACGCAAATTTTACTTAAAAAAATAAATAATAATAACATAATAATTCCATACATAAATTTAAAATACAATACTTAATTAAAAACATATAATACATACACTTAAAATACATACTAAAATACATAACACAAATATACACATCGATATTAGTAACATCGATATTTTTGCTATCGATATTACTAACATCGATATTAACAAAAAATATATTTCTTACCTTCAGGTCGATGTTCTGTCCATTGATATTCTTGACTTCGATATTCTTTCCCTACGATATAAAAAACTCAATATTATTGTATGTTGCAATAAAAAACTCGATATTTTGACTGTTTACCATAAAATTGCCATAATGACCAGCTGCGGCCGGCCACGGACGGGCTTAGACGTGCTTGCATTAGGGGCGCCTTTGGCGCGGCCGCTGCGCACGTCTGCATTGTAGTCGGCCTCATAAGGCCTACTTGGAGCGAAGCACCGGACCGCTGAGGTGATTTCTGGCCCCTCCACTAGAAGTAGCGAGGTCAGGCAGCGAGGTCATGCAACCTACAGCCTATGCTGCTAAGTGTCTGTCCCCCAATATTATTTGTGCTGCCGCTGGAACCACAGGCACTGAGACTATACCAAGAGGCCCGAGCTCCCAGGGATGAATCAGCCGATGGCTGCCTAATCAGGCCGCATTAGTGTCCACTGAGGTGTGTCTCAACACGCACAGGCCTCAGCCAAACTCTCCACATAGTTACGCCTCGCCTCAATCCTCCACAAATACAATCAGGGCAGCGGGGGCCACAGGCAATGACATCCATGAATGTCGCAGTACATCCTGGCTTGGCCATTAAAACATAGGCCTATAGCGTCCCGGGCCATACCTCGAGCCCCAGAGTTGGATTGTCCTGCTCCTCCAACGTCCACCATCGCCTGGACGTCACCACAGCCACTGAAAAAGGGCGATGTCAGGTAGGATACTTCAGGATATTAGTTGGGCCCACGGAGCTCATTCAGAGCGTGTCCACCATCCTGGGAGACATGGCTCCGCCCCCTCTTTCGACACATTTTGATAGTTAGTGAATGATTCAAGGGTACCACATTGCATAATGGACTGACACAATGGCATTCTTGATCAAGGTTCTGGCATAAATATGCAGCACTCTGTTGTATTATTGAGCAGCATCCTTGCATAACTGAGCACCTATCCGCATAACTGAGCAGCAGTGTCCTATTCTGGCATCCTCAGTGCATAACTGAAGAGCATACTGTGATCATTCAACACTGGCAGGTTGAGCATCACCATGATGTTCCACACAGCTTAGGACGACTGAGCAGCCCAAGCAGCATTTTTCAATTCTTGGCAGGACCTTTTGAGTATTCTAGAGGTACCCAGATATGTGATGGCAGCACATTAGCATACAATGTTGACATCTTTCTATGGAATGTTCATATTCATTTATTTTACGACACTGAAATGGTCACTTAACAGTAATGCGGGGTTTGTCTTTGGAGCCAACAATTAAAACTGGTGTAATTTCAACTAGAAGGAGCACAATGGACATTGTTAATGCAGGAACATGATGTCCCTGCTAGTCTCCACCTCCTCTGACACACAAACATGTGACTGCTATGAATTCAGAAGTTCACCAGCCAATGGGTTTCCTGACGGGTACTGACGTGTACCTCAGTGATTCTTTTGGGTATGGTCAGAGCTTCACAAGTTAGATCTTTACACAACTTGCCCTTTAGAGTTGGTTCCAAACTCTAGTATCCATTTTAGCTTGAACATGTGCTGTTACCTGTATTGTTTTGACCACAGGCTTTTCCACTAAGAGCTCGTGTGGGGTGTGAGATACAACGATAATCCCAGCACTTCAAACTCCCCCTTGAGAAGGTTGCGATTGTTTTGCACAATCTCTTGTTGTGTCAAATATGGTGATGTTGTTTACATACATTCTAAGAACCACTTTGATTCCCAGTCCGGCCCTAGTAATTCCCACATCTAGTAAAACATTTACACAAATTAAAAACGCTATGCATTTGACTTATGCCCATCTGCAGTTTCTGATAGAATGTGATATAAAAGGAAGGTCCCCCACAATGGAACAGCCAACAACCTGACCATTCACCTGTTCCAGTCAAAGTCCTGAATAACAGTACATTGGTAAGGTACCTTTGAGGACAAGGGAGGAGCCACCAGAGCCTTGATGGTGCTAACTTCAGCCTGGGCTCATCTCAGAACCGCTGATCTGCAACTTTACAAAGAGAGAGACAAATAAACAAGATGCGATCTTGTGCAAGCAAAGATATATTCACACACTGCATCACATATGTGGCGTCCACAGCTTACCTGTGACATGCCCCAATGCTCGGGCCTGGAGCAGAATATGCTGAGGAGATGAATACAGGACTGCAGAATGTAGGTGAAGGCGACACATGGATGCACTGTGTGCAACAATAGCAGGAAAGAAGCCCACTGACACCACCGGGGTACTGCTAAAGTCATGACAGCAGTACTGAGAGCACTTAAACAAGCAGGTAATGGAACAAACATGAAGAAGCCTGAAAGAATGAGGAACTAAGGAGCCTAATGTGGAATAAACACAAGTGTGGATCTGAGGGACAGTGAAACAAAAAGGGAAACAAGCATTGACATAGCCAATAGGTCGCGCCTGTGGGACCTTATAAGTGTTTAGCCAGTGATGTTGACTTTGCCATTCTCTTTAAGCTATGCTGTAGAGAAGTGTTACTGCTGTGCAACTTGCTGAAAAGTTATAATAAAAAAGTGTTAGATGCATTTTTGTTACCTTATATATGACCAAGAAAACATTATTTACAACTGAACGTCCATATTAAAAAACGTATTTACAATAAGAAATGTTTTCTGTTTTGTGTGTCTTTGCAATGCTGGAGATCCGGCGGAAGATAACACAACTACCACCACTATACTATATATCAACCACCTAGGGCCCATATACACTCATACTTACTCATCCATAAGTTATCTCCGCTGGTCATGTGGTATTAGATTTTATTGTAATACGATTTATTGATCATCACCTGCTTTGCGATGAATCTTCCTAGTGTAAACTGAAGCTTTTAGGATTACTTAGAATTACCTAACATAAACTTATTAGATAGGAATAAATCACAGACTCATAATAACCACAGACACCATTGGTAAGTCTCATACTTTTATCTAGTAATATGTAACTTTAGCAAAAATGAAAAAACATTCATTGGTTTCTGAGATTCTCAAGGGATAGATTATTGTGGCAAGACAAATTATTTGCTTAAATGAGTCATGTAAATGTCAGTGTGCGTGAGTGCATTATAATTACCTAGAGTGCAGAAGCGAAGAACCAACTCTAAAAGCCAAATAGAAAGGACAGGACAGGTCAGCTTCAGGAGACCCACATGACTTCACGGCAAGGATTTCCGCTCTTGCATGCTTTCACCGCCCACATGACAGCTCCGCTTTACACTCAAGACCACTCACACGAACGACTCTTCGATACCAGCTCGTCAAGAATCAATCACCCTCTCGTCTTCTCCAATCTTCCACTTGATTCCCTGCATCAGCATAAGCATCACAGCAAACCAACTCGTGCACGGGAACAACATGAACCACACGCGACAACAACAATAAACCATCAAAAAGAATCAACACGCACGGGACCCCGGGAAGCCAGGTTATAGATTTTACTAATCTAAGAACCACCCAAAATTGTTGCAGAATTAAGGCACCCTAAACTATAATTGGTTAGGCAAGAAAAGTTTGATCATCACACCACGCTTTACACTTCTTCAGAATAGCATCCCTATTGTCTTGACAGAACACCCCTTGCTTACGCACATGGTTATATTAAATGTTTCTTTGCACAAAATTGATGCACACTGAATATAATGGTTTCTTCAAAATTATCACATCCTACATCCGCAAACGGATGCTCTCAGTTTACTTTGCCGGTTTCTAGCAACATTTCACTATTCACCTTTGTAATGCGGTCATACAGTAAGAATCTTGGCAGATGTTCAACAACCCAGTTACTGTTGGCTTTGAGCCACTCTACCAGTGCTGCAAGCTATTCAGAAAAAAAAATTCCTGTTTTAAATCGTATTGACAAAGGCCGCAAAATTAAACCCCTTTTATTTCTCTTTCAGGTTTCATCATATATTCTTCATTACTCTATTAGCCCTTTACGGTTAGTTTCGCTACTTAAAAGTTATTCGGAAAAGCATTATGAAGTTAGTAAAACTACGACAAACAAATATGCTTAGTCATTGTTAGTATTGCGCATGCACAAAAACTTCCGAAGTCCATGTTAAAGTCACTTGCGCCTCACGCTATGCGTTCCATGCATGTGCAGAAGCATTCTTTCCGGTAAAGACGATCATAAGTTATACAAACAAGTTACGAACAATAATTAGTGAACACACATGGAACGTAAATAGTGAATTTATACTACAAAGCTTATATATGACATAAAAAGTGAGTTAACCAACATATTATTCAACAATGTAATGACTTGTTAGATTCAGAAAATGACTTCACGGATCTTACTTTATTAGTCCGCTCCATCATTTCCCTCTATGATGGCTTTTAAGCCATCACAAAACAACAATAAAACAAACAATTTTCTCTACCTAAGTACCCCTCTTCAAACCAGATGTCACATTTTTCTCCTTTTCTAGTTAGTTTCCTAACATTTAGTTTCATCTTCTTTTATGTTATAAATTTCTTCATTTCATTATAAAGCATACCTTTTCTTTCTTCCAATTCTATTTCTTCTTTTGCGTTTTTGTATTTTCTTATTTTCATTTATTTTACATCTTTTTCTACACATTTTAAAAGTCACAATTGCACAAATTATTATCATCATTATTAAGAAAATTGAAGTTAATATTCTACCTACAAGACTTTTCCAAAAATTAGAAAACCAGTTACCTATTTATTTAAATGTTTTTGCTAATTTTTCCCAAAGCATGTCAGCTTCCATTGGTTGCAATACTGAATGAATCCTTGTAATATTCTTTATATAATTATTTATGCCTTTGCTTTTATCTGGAATGTAAGTACAACAATGTTACGCTTTTATCATTCCACAGACTCCACCCTCTTTTGCCAAAATTATATCTAAAGCAAGTCTATTTTGCATAACCATCGATCTGATCGCAAGCATTTCTGTATTAACAGCTTGAACACCAGCAGCAGTATTTGTTGATAATTTATCAACTTCTGTAGATAATTGTCTCAAACTATGTGAATTCAGTGTTACTCCCACTGAAGGTATTATTGCTTGGAAAATATCACCTAATATTTCCATAAAACTTCTTTTTCTACGTGTTAAACCATGAATTTCTTCATTCGTTCCAGTATCTCTATTTGTATGATAGATTTTCGGAAAAACTATTCCTAAATAGCATTTTCCATACCATCTAATTGGCAATTTGAAATAGGCTTTTTCTCCACAAACGTAATAAACTCCTGGAAAGATTGGATTGTAATTTCTGAATCCCCATACCCTCAATATTAGAAAGTTATGTTCACATTCACTGGAACCAACACATTCATTCTGGTATTGTGTTTGTACAAAATGTACCCTTCTTCCCTTGATCTAAAGCCATTGCTGGAGGAGTTTTATCATTTTCTTTTTCATATATAGTTTCATAATTTGCACTAGCTTCTTTAATTTTCTTTTCAAAATGAATTCTTCTTTTATTCACCATATCTATGAAATTGTTCTCCTCTTTATGCAATTTACATGTCAAATTATTCTTCATTGCATAAATTATATCAATCATTCCTTGTCAGTCAGTCAAAATACTTTATTGTGATAACTTAATATCATACAAAGACAACGGCAACATACATATTACATAAACAAAAATGTACAAATTTACACATTAAAAACGATCAATATACAAGATAAAAGTCATCCTAGACCATAATACAGTTCATATCAAGTACGAAGTATAAAGTGCAAAGTGCTAATGTGCAAAAGCTTGAAGAGGAAATTTTCAAGTAATTAAAATCCCCAGCAAAATGATTGTTGGCAACACCAATGTCCCTGTTACAATGGTTTATTTAACTATAATCCCAATATAATTATGGTTAACCTAATTAAAGTGCGCAATCTGTGCTACAAAGAGAGGTCAACATATTCTTCACTCTAATATTCCTGCTCCTAATAGCTCTCACCAGGAAACTAGCCACATGAAACATGACCCTGGGAGTCTGTAACAGTTGTAAAAAAATAAGAGCAGGTTTAACTAGGATAAACCCTGCTTCCTTAAGTATAGGCACAAGGAACATTCTCCGGGCTTCAATGTAATGGCTGCAAAACATTACAAAATGCATAGTATTTTGTTCAGAGAAATGATCGCAAGAACATGGTGGCGCCTTTTCTGGGGTACTCCATACAGGATAAAAACCAAGATTAAAATGTATCAAATTAAGGCGAAAATGGGTTAAAATAAACCTGTGGTACGGATGGGTCACAATATTCAAATAACTTTCTGGGCCATTAGGTATGGACAATATTAAACTAGCCCTGACACAGGGTTTTTTCAATTCAGATTCTTCCCTCTCCAGGGATAGGAGCTCCTTCATTGCATGCTTTACATACACGATGTCTTTAGTTGTTATTGAATCAGTTACAGTATAAAGCTCAGGCCTTCCTAACCTCAAAAAAGTTTCCTTAACATAAGTCAACCACCTGATATTTTTAGCTTTGTCCAATGACAAGCAGTCTCTCAAAATGATATGGTTTAGGGGAATTTCTTTATTAAGCCACAACCTCAACCAAGCAACTAAGGGTGCTATTTTAATCAAGTCTGTGAGGTAGCTTACCCCCAATTCCAAATGGACGGTGTAAGACTGGGTTGACTGTGGGACGCCGAGAACAGATCTAAAAAATTTGTTTTCTGTTATCTGTAAGGATTCCACACCCCTGTATCCCCATAGTGAGCCTCCATATGATGCCACTGAGATACATTTGGCCTTATAGATTTTGATGATAGCTGCAATTGGCCTACCCCCAAGTTTTTTAGAGAACCCTAAGATGGCTGCAGATGTCCTGGCCAACATAGTTACTCTTTTATTAACATGGGGGCCCCAGTTACCCTTCTCATCAAAGGTGATTCCTAAGTAGGGAAAGGATGTTACGCGAACAAGCTTTTCTTGTCCGCAAAGAAAGATTTTATGAAAAGGTCTCCTAGCAGCCTTGCCCATAAGCATGACCTGAGATTTTTTAGCATTTATTTTCAGGTCAAGTGAACCCATAAAAGAATTAAAAGCATCCAGGAGTCGTTGAAGCCCCACCCCGGTGCGTGCCAAAAGAACCGCGTCGTCCGCGTAAAGGAGAACAGGAACCCCCTGTTCCCCCGCACTCGGAATGTCGCGGGTCACGCCCCTAAGGGCAGGCTCCAAGGCGTTCACATATAATGTGAACAACAAGGGTGCCAATATGCACCCCTGTCTGACTCCTTTTTCAGAAGCAAAAACCTCGGTACACCTTCCACTCGTGGTAACTCTAATTTTTGCAGTAAGGCCAGAATGGAGGTCAGCCAATAAATTAACTATAGTCCTGTCCAGGCCCATTTCGAGTAATTTTGACCATAGCTTTGATCTGTTAACCAAATCAAAGGCAGAGGAGAGGTCCATGAAACCGAGGTACATGGACCCCTCCTTAGCCCTGGTGTATTTTTCGATCAGCAAGTGGAGATTAAGGCATTGATCCAGGGTGCTTCTTTTAGGTCTAAAACCATATTGCACATTCGTCAAAATGCTATTCTCTGTAACCCACTCATTCAGTTTAACTAGTAAAACTCTCCCTAATATCTTGACTGAAGAATCAATCAATGAAATCGGTCTGTAACATGCAGGATCCTGCCTATTCCCCTTTTTAAAAACGGGGATGATTATAGATGTTTTCCATGTTTCAGGAATGTTATCATGGTTTAAGGCGTTAAAGACTCTGCAAAGTAATTTTGACCAAAAATTAGGGAAGCATTTAAAGGCATCAGTAGGAACACCGTCAGGTCCTGGCGCCTTTTTCTTCAGGGTACAGTCTATGGCATGTAATACTTCCTTTACTTCAATGTGCAGTTGGTTCCTTTTGATGTTAACATCAGTCTCCTGCACCCAGGAATTTTCAATTATATGGCCTGAATAAATGTCACTAAAATGTTTAATCCAACCTTCATCAGAGATGTTAGTTTCAAGGGGGCAATTTTCCTCCCCTGTAAATAGAGGTTGATTGACAATCTTCCAAAATTCTCCACTATTTTTCAGTATTGCTGGATCTGAAAGTTGCATCCAGGCTTCGTCTTTAATCTGTGTTTTCCTGTCTGCAATGGCCTTTTTATACTGTGCTCTTCTAATCGCGATAAGTTCACGATTCTTCGGAACAATTTTTAAAGCATTGAGCAATGCAGAATGGGTTTTTGAACAATTACGATCAAACCATCTTTTAATAGGCATCAACTTTGGTTTAGATGACACAGAAAGCCTACAGTTTATCTTACTGCATATGCTACCAAATGCTAATATCACTTCCCTATCGTTGGACCCACTGGACAGACACACACCGACCTCGTCCTCGGCCTCAGTAAGTACCTCTTGTACGAAGGATTCCGGGGTTATGCTCTCCCATTTCAGTCTGCGTCCCTGGTCCTTAACTTTAAGCCTTAATTTGTTGTCACTATTACAGGGACCATAATTACTCCCTATAAGGTTAGAAGTTACTAGGTCCAGGGAGACAGGATTATGGTCACTGAAAGCAGAAACCACAGTTTTATACATTAAAACCTTGACTAAAAAACATACTGAGATAAAAATGTAATCAATGATAGAGCCATTGTCTGATCCCTTAAAAGTAGGAACCCTTTCCCCCCCCTCCCCACAACTGGATTCATATAAGTTCCATCTTGCCAGGAAGTTCTCTAAACAGCCCCCCTGTTTGTTATGTTCAAGATGGACAGGTGCACAATTAGGAGGGGATTCTGAGTCATCGCAAACACACATTAGTGAACAGGGGTGTATATTGAAATCACCCATAAATATAATCTCAAAAGAGTTAACCTCTTCACTATAGACTGACAGGAAGTGATCCAATTTATCTAGGCTATACGATGTACAGTCTGGTGCATTGGAATTATAAAAATTTATAAATAAAATATTAGGGGATTCTGCTAAAGAAAGTTCAACAATTAAGCATTGCTCTAGACCGGAGTCACATTTCTTGAGGCTACCTTTAATGTCTAATTTAAAGAGGCTTAACAATCCTCCCTTTGCTCTTCCCGCTGTGCTAGACACTGCGGGAATACAAAAGTAACTATAGCCATCTAAAGAAAAACTATTATTTGTATCCCAGGTTTCCTGCAGTGCAATAATGTCGAACTTAATCATAAAATCTGTCCATGCCACATTGCCTGCTTTAGATCTAATACCCGCAATGTTCCAAGTAAGCATACTAAGGACTGACCCATTATTCTCTACTCGTCTTATGTGTTCAGACAAGGTATGTTCAGGGAGAAGTCAGTCATTTTGGTCCAAGGAGGTTAGGGGAGCATATCGGTTGGACAACATAAGAGGTTGCGCAAAAGGATTCTGATGAGCTAAATGAGCTGGATGGTTAACAAAGTTTTGATGTTGATCAGGGCCCCATCTTTTATTTAATTCCCAATTATTATCCCACCCAAACGCTGGAGTCTTGGGATAGGTGACATTTTGCTGCTCTCCATAAAAGAATTTTAAAGTTAGAGGGACAACAGAACCCTGCCTGCGTTGGGGTGGGAGTAAATTAGTGAGGATGTTTGGCAAAACACCAGTGTGTGAAAAACTTACTGCCACGCAATCCCCTTTAAATTTTTTGGGGCGATTTCCTAACCAGGGAACCCTTTTGACTGTCTTGAGTTCTTGGGCCAGCTGTTGGCCCCCCCCTGGGGCTAACCTCATGTTATTAGTAAGCCATTGTAACGCCTTATTAGACAAAGAGGAAGAAGATTCTACTGTGCCAGCTTCAAGGGGTGGGACATTAGCTAATACCAGGACCACCGGTGAAGCTTCAACTATGAATTGTAGGGGGTCAGTAAGCTGAGCTTGTGCAGGGGGAATCTCAACTGTTAAAGGACTATCCCCTCTACCTATTGTTTCGTTGGCTGTCAAAGCCGGTATCTGGATTGGCAGATTGTTAGGCAATAAATTGTCTGAGTCCTCGCCCTCCAAATCATCGTGCTCTCCAATGTTAGTGTCCAAGTTAGCTACCAATGTTGTAACATTGTCAACACCCTCTATTATTTTGTTCAGCTGGCCACCTAACTTTTTAACCTCAGATTGTAATTTGTCTATTTTGGTAATTAAAGGTTTAACAAAGACTTTCATTTTACTTTCAATTAGCTCAGAAATTCTGACAAACAACTCATCATCAATTGTTACATTAGATTTAGCTCTTCCCTCTCCATTTTCCTTCGGGTTAGCCTTTGGGGTATTTACCCTCTTCCTTCTTAAGCCTGACCTAAGACCTCCCCGTTTTGGCAGATTTTTAGCCTTAGAAGGATCTGGCCGAGAAGCTTGATCCAAAATAGATTGATCATCTTCTGAGGGATCAACATGTATGTCCTGGTCCAAATCACTAGGTATATTGGTCACAGAATCCATGATAAGTATCTCTGATCCAGGCAGAGTATTTTCAATCAAAGAACCACTATCTTGATTAATAGAGCAATTAGGACGAGCTTCAGAGAGAGTCTGTATAGATACAGCATCATCCGGTGGAGGATATAAAGTAGGAGTCAAACAATGTAGGTCAGGTGATTGGCTCAGCCCCAAGGATTCTCTCCTCTGTGAGTTAATTTTTTTAACAGATTGAACCATATAGTTCTCCATCGTGTTTACTACAAGAGCAGTACCTTTTTTTGGCATCCTGTCAGTAAAACCAGGAACTAGATCCTCAGACTCACTATTCTGTATAAATTATATATACCAATGTCTTACTTGAAAAGTTGGCAGTCTCTTGAACTTCGAACAGGGTTTCTAGCCCTGTCCCTGACGCCTCCTGCCGCTGAGGGCCGTAGAGGGCCCGCCCTTTGCCCGGGCTTAGCCCCGGGCGTCCCGCTCGCGTCCCGCGAAGCTGGTCCTGCGTCGCTTTTGTGCGCCTCCCTGGCGCCCTCGCGGTGTCACAACGCGCGCCGCCGCGTAGGCTGCCGGGATTCGTGGTCCCGGAGCGGCGGCGCGTCCAATCTGCAGGGAAGGTGACTCTCGGCGGTGGCGGCGTGGACTGGAATGCCTGGCAAGCTGCGGCGTGTTGCGGCGTGTGGCAGGTAAGTTTTGTCGTTTCCCCCTGCTCCGCCGGTCCTGCGGCGCTTTTGTGCGCCACCCTGGCGCCCTCGCGGTGTCACAACGCGCGCCGCCGCGTAGGCTGCCGGGATTCGTGGTCCCGGAGCGGCGGCGCGTCCAATCTGCAGGGAAGGTGACTCTCGGCGGTGGCGGCGTGGACTGGAATGCCTGGCAAGCTGCGGCGTGTTGCGGTGTGTGGCAGGTAAGTTTTGTTGTTTCCCCCCACATTCCTTGTGAAACAAAAGCTTCCCCCCATGAATTCTAATCTCATATCAGCAAATCTATTCAATTCTTTCTTAATCGACAATTGCGAAAAATCACATTTACATCTGAATACCAATATTCCAAATGTCCTGTTCCATAAAATAAACTTGCAATTACACCACAGCTTATACCATATGTCAATTGAAGATGGTGATAGGTGAGTCCTTCTGAAACTGCAGATGGCAGTTTCATACACACATAGTAATCATTAACGTCCATTGTTTCAACATATTCAGTTAATAATTGTGTAAATACATTTAATCAGTTCTTATTTTCTTCATTGTGTACATTTTCTAGTCTAATTATTTTGTAATGTTTGTAGGAGAGTGGAATCTGGCTACATGGGTACCCCAACTTTTTGCCTGGTATTTTGCTGGTTTCTGACTTAATTGGGCTGGGATCCTGCTAATCAGGGTCCCAGCCTATCTGCTTCCTCCCTAAAATGGCTATTCTGTACTATGTACAACACAGATTGGATACTGACGTTACCCTATGAGACCCTAGTATATGGTACTATACGTACCTAGGGCATTGGTACCTCAGAGGCTTACAGGGGCTGAAGCACCTATTGTGCCACCCCTGAGACAACCACACAAACTGACACCACCAGACTACTACTGTAGTCTGGGTAAGGTGGTGCATGCATCCCTTACAGGGATATAAGTTCACTATATCCCACCTATTCACAACACATATACTCCTATCAGTCACCCCTATGGCAGGCCTTGCTAATCCTACAAGGCAGGGTGCTGGGATTTATGTGAGAGGGTGCCCCTACATGAGTAGAGCCGCTCTGCAACTTCCGTTAAAATGATTTTGAGGTTGTTCGTGGTGCAGCCAATTCATATACTCTTAAGCGCATTATATCTTAAACGGTAAATGCTATCTTTGGAATGGCTGCACAGAAACATGTTGTGTTTGGTGTCAAACACCTTGGAATCCTACCCCCGCTCCAGTACTGGAGTGGGAGGTAGGATTCCACCCCTCTAGAGGGGTGACATGTAGAAAGCGGCAGATTAGTGTAACCAGTTTAAAAGAGCTCTGGCATCACAAAATGGATGCCACCAGCCACAGACATGAGTCTGGCCTCCTGCTGCTGGCTGAAACTCAGCAGAGGAGGAATGGACAATAGCCTTCCTGTCACTGGGAGGGGCCACCACCTCCCAGACAGGCTATAGTGGATTGGGGAGGGGTGTGTGCACTCTAGGAGTGCTTTGATCCTTTGTGCCTGGGCACATTTGGTGCCCCAGGCCCTGCAGGTCTGCAGACCGGATACCACAAGGCTCTATGCCCATATTTGGGCATCCCTTAACACAGCGAAAAGGTGTAGCCACCTTTTCCCGCCACACTTCTCTTGGTGGGTTCAAACTTAGACCTTCCCCTCACTTTACAATAAAGAAGGGAAGCTGGACCCCCCAGTCCTCAGATTACTTTTGGAACTGACTAAAATGCGACTCCATGACCTTCGACATGCTGCTGCCCAGCTGACTGACGAAAATCTCCCTTGGGGTAAAGGAGTTACCCCCCTGCTTGGCAGGCACTGAAGCATCGCATCTGACCTGGCTGGCTCTACTCTGCTCCTAAGGACTCCGAAGAACTTTGTCAATCCTGAGGTGGGTTTCCGGGCATCCCTAAGGCCTGTGAGTGTGCACAGTAAAGCTGAGCACTGTGGACCTCGTGGGGGCTGCAATACCCGATACCTCAGGGACCTGCCGCCATTTTGCCTTGCACATGACCCCGGCTGTCTACAAGGTTGTGCATTGGACTCTTGCTAGTTCTACCCCAGAGCTCCATCTGTGCCAAAGACCGACACCCTAGCTCGACGGAGACCCATATTTATTAAGCCTTCACATAGCTCTTGTGCTGCAAGGTGATGAAAGAACAAGCCACCAGAGACACCGAGGCCCATATTTATCAAGCCTTTGCATTGCCCTTGTGCTGCAAGAAGAAGACGCCAGAGACACCATGGCCCATATTTACCAAGCCATCACATTGCCCTTGTGATGCAAGAACAAGACACCAGAGACACTGAGAACCATATTTATCAAGCCTTCACATTGCCCTTGTGCTGCAAAGTGATGCAAGAACAAGACACCAGAGACACTGAGGCCCATATTTATCAAAACTTCACATTGCCTTTGTACTGCAGGAACAAGACACCAGAGACACCATGGCCCATATTTACCAAGCCTTCGCATTGCCCTTGTGTGCATGGTGATACAAGAACAAGACACCAGAGACTCCGAGGCCCATATTAATCAAGCCTTCACATTGCCCTTGTGCTGCAAGAACAAGTCAACAGAGACACAGAGACCCATAGTTATCAAGCCTTCACATTGCCCTTGTGCTGCAAGGTGATGCATGAACAAGAGGCCAGAGACGCCGAGGCCCATATTTATCAAGCCTTCGCACTGCCCTTGTGCTGTAAGGTGATGCAAGAACAAGACACCGAGGCCCATATTTATCAAGTCTTCGCACTGCCCTTGTGCTGTAAGGTGATGCAAGAACAAGACATCAGAGACACCAAGACCCATATTTATCCAGCAATCATATTGCCCTTGTGCTGTAAGGTGATGCAGAGACACTGAGGCCCATATTTATCAAGTCTTCACATTGCCCTTGTGCTGCAAGATGATGCAAGTACAAGAAACCAGAGGCCCATATTTATCAAGCCTTGGCATTGCCTTTGTGCTGCAAGAACAAGACACCAAAAACACCAAGACCCATATTTATCAAGCCTTCACATTGCCCTTGTGATGCAAGAACAAGACACGGGAGACACCGAGGCCCATATTTATCAAGCCTTTGCACTGCCCTGGTGATGCAAGAACAAGACACCAGAGACACCATGGCCCATATTTATCAAGTCTTCGCACTGCCCTTGTGCTGTAAGGTGATGCAAGAACAAGACACCAGAGACACCGAGGCCCATATTTATCAAGTCTTCGCACTGCCCTTGTGCTGTAAGGTGATGCAAGAACAAGACACCAGAGACACCAAGACCCATATTTATCAAGCCTTGGCATTGCCCTTGTGCTGCAAGGTGATGCAAGAACAAGACACCAGAGACACAGAGGCCCATATTTATCAAGCCTTGGCATTGCCCTTGTGCTGCAAGAACAAGACACCAGAAACACCAAGACCCATATTTATCAAGCCTTCGCATTGCCCTTGTGCTGTAAGGTGATGCAAGAACAAGACGCCAGAGACGCCGAGGCCCATATTTATCGAGCCTTCGCACTGCCCTGGTGATGCAAGAACGAAACACCAGAGACACCGAGGCCCATATTTATCGAGCCTTCCCATTGCCCCTTGTGCTGTAAGTTGAATTAAGAACAAGGCACCAGAGACACTGAGGCCCATATTTATCAAGCCCTTGCATTTCCCTTGTGCTTCAAGGTGATGCAAGAACAAGACACCAAAGACACAAAGGCCCATATTTATCAAGTCTTCACATTGCCCTTGTGCTGCAAGAACAAGATACCAGAGACACCGAGGCCCATATTTATCAAGCCTTTGCATTGCCCTTGTGCTGCAAGAACAAGATACCAGAGACACCGAGACCCATATTTATCAAGCCTTCGCTTTGCCCTTGTGCTGCAAGAACAAGATACCAGAGACACCGAGGCCCATATTTATCAAGCCTTCACATTGCCCTTGTGCTGCAATGTGATGCAGGAACAAGACACCAAAGACACCGAGACCCATATTTATCAAGCCTTCGCTTTGCCCTTGTGCTGCAAGAACAAGATACCAGAGACACCGAGGCCCATATTTATCAAGTCTTCGCATTGCCCTTGTGCTTCAAGGTGATGCAAGAACAAGACACCAGAGACACCGAGACCCATATTTATCAAGCCTTCGCATTGCCCTTATGCTTCAAGGTGATGCAAGAACAAGACACCAAAGACACAAAGGCCCATATTTATCAAGCCCTTGCATTGCCCTTGTGCTGCAAGGTGATGCAAGAACAAGACACCAGAAACACAAAGGCCCATATTTATCAAGCCTTCACATTGCCCTTGTGCTGCAATGTGATGCAGGAACAAGACACAAAAGACACCGAGACCCATATTTATCAAGCCTTCGCTTTGCCCTTGTGCTGCAAGAACAAGACACCAGACACACCGAGGTCCATATTTATCAAGTCTTCGCATTGCCCTTGTGCTGCAAGGTGATGCAAGAACAAGACACCAGAGACACCGAGGCCCATATTTAACAAGTCTTCACATTGCCCTTGTGCTGCAAGGTGATGCAAGAACAAGACACCAGAGACACCGAGGCCCATATTTAACAAGTCTTCACATTGCCCTTGTGCTGCAAGGTGATGCAAGAACAAGACACCAGAGACACCGAGGCTCATATTTATCAAGTCTTCACATTGCCCTTGTGCTGGAAGGTGATGCAAGAACAAGACACCAGAGACACCGAGGCCCATATTTATCAAGCCTTCGCATTGCCCTTGTGCTGCAAGTCAATGCAAGAACAAGACACCAGAGATACTGAGTGTAGGAGAGTGGAATCTGACTGTATGGGTACCCTAACTTTTTGCCTGGTATTTTGCTGGTTTCTGACTTAGTTGGGCTGGGATCCTGCTAATCAGGGTCCCAGCCTATCTTCTTCCTCCCTAAAATGGTTATTCTGTACTAGGTACAACCCAGATTGGATACTGGGGTTACCCTGTGAGTCCCTAGTATATGGTACTATCGGTACCTAGGGCATTGGTACCTCAGAGGCCTACCAGGGGCAAAAGCACTTATTGTACCACCTCTGGGACAGCCATACAAACTGACTCCACCAGACCACTACTGTAGTCTGGGTGAGGTGGTGCCTGCACCCCTCACAGGGAGGGATATAGGTTACCTATATCCCACCTATATGCAACACATATACTCCTATCAGTCACCCCTATGGCAGGCCTTGCTATCCTACAAGACAGGGTGCTTGGAATTATGTGAGAGGGTGCCTCTACATGAGTAGAGCCCCTCTGCAACTTTCGTTACAACGATTTTGAGGTTGTTTGCAGTGCAGCCATACTATATACACTTAGGTGCATTATATCTTAAACTGTAAATGCTATCTTTGGACTGGCTGCACAACAACATGTTGTGTTTTGTGTCAAACACCTTGGAATCCTACCCCCACTCCAGTACTGGAGTAGGAGGTAGGAATCCACCCCTCTAGGGGGGTGACCTGTAGAAAGCATCAGAAAAGTGTAACCAATTTAAAAGAGCCCTGGCATCACAAAATGGATGCCACAGACACAGGTCTGAACTCATGCTGCGGGACGCAGGTCAGCAGAGGAGGCCTGGACAATAGCTGGAACTGTCACAGGGAGGTGTGACCACCTGCCAGACAGGCTGCAGTGGATTGTGGAGGGGTGGGTACCCTTTAGAAGGGCTTTGATCTTTTGTGCCTGGGCACATTTGGTGCCCTAGGCCCTGCACGTCCGCAGACTGGATACCACGAGGCTCTATGCCCATATTTGGGCATCCCTGGACACAGGGGAAAGGTGTAGCCACCTTTTCCTGCCACACTTCCCATTGGTGGGTTCAAAGTTAGACCTTCCCCTCACTTTGCAATAAAGAAGGGAAGCTGAGTCCCCAAACGTTAGATTACTTTTGGAACTAAAGAAAACTTGACTCCACGACCTTCGACGTGCTGCTGCCCAGCTGACTGAAGATAATCTCCCTTGGGGTAAAGGAGTTACCCCCCTGCTTGGCAGGCACCGAAGCATCGCATCTGACCCGACTAGCTCTCTGCTGCTTCTTAGGACTCAGAAGAATTTTGTCAATCCTGAGGTGGGTTTCCAAGCATCCGTAAGGCCTTTCAGTGGGCACAGTACAGCTGAGCACTGTGGACCTCGTGGGTGCTGCAATACCCGATATCTCAGGGACTCGCCATCATTTTGCCTTGCACATGACCCCAGCTATTTACAAGGTTTTGCATTGGACTTCTGCTAGTCCTACCCCAGAGCACCATCTGTGCCAAAGACTGATGCCCTAGCTTGACCGAGTGTCCCATGGGCCCTCTCTGAGGCACGCAGCTTGACCGGCCTTCACTATCCCTTGTCTCTCGACCTGTGGGTCCATACAACGGCCAACCTTCACTTCAAAGGGCTCCCCTGGATGCTCCAGGCTTGCCCTACCTTCTCCTTGCTGGAGAAACCTCTCAGACCTTGCTGGTCTGCAGCGTAATGAAACTTCACTTCCTGCGGGGGTTGCGGTTGCCAAGGCTTGTTGGGTCCAATCGGGATACCAACAACGCACCGACCCAGATCCTTCATGGGACAGCTTGAATCCAGCTCCTGGTTGTTGTCGACACCTCCTGGTCCTCGTAGCTGCAGAAACGAGTTACACCTCTTCGACCTAAAGCACCCGACATTGGTGGGCCCTTTCTCCTGAGGCCCCTGGTCACTGGCGAGTGATCTGAACATCTGTCCCTTTTGCTTTCAGATTCTTCTCTTCTTCATCCAACTCTTTATCCTGAACGGACTCTTCGCCTCTTCACGACAGCAGCAGTTTTTGCCATTTTCTCCACAGAAAACGACTTTGCAACCCCACACCAAAAAGCACCTACGCATCCGGCTTCCCTGGGGCAGGTAACACTGGTACTACGGTACACTTGTGGGTGTGGGTCCTCCAAGAGCTTAACTCTCAACTTAAGTCATGACTTTCAACTGTTGCTAGAAGTGCCTTGATTCCTTTAATTTGCAACTGCGACTTTTCCCATAGGGTTTAATGGGGCTTCATGTTTAATTTCACACACTGCACGCATCCCCCGTGGGTCCCCTCCCTCACTACCTTGGGTGGTTCTTAAGGGGCCCAGCAATTCTTAGTGCCCTAGGCACAGTACCCTGAACTGTTGTGGTTCCTATACCACTTTTTTGATATATGGTTTGGTCCCCCCTGGGGCCCATTGCTTTTCATGCTACTTATTGTAATTTAAAGTGCTTTGTTTTGTATAACTTTAGCCCCTGGCCTCATAAAGAGTCTAGTGGGATTATTCTGTGAATAAATACCCTATATTTTATATATATATACTGGTGTGGAATACTCTTTCATTTGGTCATTCAAGAGGTTATTATGGTAAAACAATTAGCTTAACACTCCTTCAAGACGTAGCCTGAACGCTGCTCTCCACAGCTACCACTAGGATAGCTTTCTATAAGGTTGCCTTTAAACCCACCATCTAGAAGAGTCGATTTGGACTGGTGCAAGGTGCCCACTTAGAACAAGTGGACAGCATATACCAGGCTAACTTCTCACAAGAGATAGTAGGTATGAAGTTGTAATTAGGGTCCTCAAAGTCATCATAATAAAGTGAGAGAGTGCGCATGTCTTCCTCAGATATCTGAGGTTGCAGCCTAAGGGGTCTATGCAGGCGGTGAGGAAGAGATCGAGAGGGCCAGCGAGGGTTATTGGGGTTAGTCTCCGAGGACCTTTCCAAACCACCACTTAAAGTGGCTGCTAGTGGCTTAGGTAGATCAGACCTCTGTTGTCGATAGGATTTGCAAGGCTTCTCATTCTTCCATGAGCAGTGTAGGAGGGTCCATAGGTTATCCTTTACTGTGAGGAGGTCCAGTTTTAGTTCAGCTAGTATTTCTTTAATCTGGCGCAAGCTGACATTGTCGTTTACTAGCTCAGAGAAAGATGAGGAGAGAGTCCCTTTCTCCCCACAGTGCTTGCAGAGAGAGATGGATGCCTGTTTGTGCTCAATTATGGGCTTCAGGTGGGGGGAAGTATTGGCAAGGCCGCTGTTAGGAATCTGAGACGGTAGTTCAGAAGAACACCTTTGTGTGTGCCGGTGGTGGGGTTCAGTGGCGGGATCCTGTGCTAAGGAGGTAGCTATAAAAGGTGAAAGAGTACGGGAAGGGTTCATAGTAAGTGTGGGCCCACATGAGGTGTCCAGAATCATAGGTGAAGTGGAAGGGGAGGGGGGAGAATGTGCTGCGTTAGAGGAGGCAGGTGGATGAACTGAGTTGGAAGGAAGGATGCTGGGAGTTAAAGTTGTGTGTGGGGCAGGGGAGGCAATCCGAATAGAGTTAAAGGTACTAGGAGCCGTAGTTATATTGGAGCTACTGGGATTATGATTAGGAGATGCCATCAAAATAGGGTTGCTGTAGGCAGGAGATGTGAGGCCTGTAATGGGGGGGAGAGTGTGCAGTGGATTGAGGGAGGTCATTGTCCGAGGGTATATAGCCGACGAAGGGAAAGGAGATGACTTGGGCAGGAGGAGTAGCGCCCGTAGTGGAGTTGTGGAAAGTTTGCAAGGGTAGAGTCGGGTCACCGGTGCATGTAGCGGGTTTAATAACTGAAACATTGTCATTTGAGTCTGTACTGCTTATCTGAGTGTCAGCCTTGCTGTGTTTATTAACTGTGTGTTTGC
Organism: Lissotriton helveticus; assembly: GCF_964261635.1. Classification (NCBI taxonomy): domain Eukaryota; kingdom Metazoa; phylum Chordata; class Amphibia; order Caudata; family Salamandridae; genus Lissotriton; species Lissotriton helveticus. The sequence continues at coordinate 250,264,248 of NC_136067.1, read as the reverse complement.
TGGCCCTGGTGGTAACGGTAGAAGTCAATCTAGAGAGTGTTTGATGGCATAGTATGATGATAGGGGTAGTGAGATTATAATTAGTGATGGTGGATGTCCATGAGTTGTTGCATGAGTCGATCGGAGAGGAAGATTGGGTGGGTAGCAGGTTTTCTGTCGGGGTGGGGGAGGGTGGGAATTGGGTTTGATGAGTTAAAGAGGAGAGTAGTGCTGGGAAGTGCCGGTCAAAAATGGCAAGGTGCGGGTCAGTGGCCTGTATTAGAATGTTTCCTGTTCTGAAGATGGAAATAGTGAGTTCCCCTTTAAGGGTTGGGGTGCCATGAAAACCTACCAACCCTGGTGTGGTCTCTGACTGGTTATGGGCAGCTTGCCACCTCCAGACATGTTTATGGACATCTGGATAGAGAGCCCATGCTCCCTGGGACCAGACACAATGCACATCCAGGGTAGAGGTGTCACACCTCCTCCCCCAGGATGGGCTATTGCTCAAAGTGGGAAGCTTGAAAGATCTGTCGCCTTGGTGATGCGTCCCCCAACCCCTGCTGCTAGCAGCAGATTGCAGCCCCTAGTTAACACCCCCAGTTTGGGGGAGAAAATCATCAGGAAAACTTAGCAGAATAGGAGATGTGCCCACCCCTGCCCACTCGCCCCTAAGGTGGAGGAGGGTCAGTGAAGCACATCCCTCCAATCAGGGCTAGGTCTATGCCCCCTCCCACAGGAGAGTGGCATAATAGTGGATGTAGTCCCCACAGGTAAGTTGCCCATTGGACCTACCTACTACTTTGCTTAAACACCCCCTAAATCTAGTATTTAGGTAGCTCCCCCAGACCTAGACACTAGATCTGCAACAATCTAAGAAGAAAGAAGGCATCCCTGAAGAGAAGACTGAAGACGACAACTGCCTTGGACCCAGCCCTACCGGCCTGTCTCCAGCTTCTGTAAACATGCAACCTGTTTTACAGCCAGCGACCTCTGAAACGCTGGGAGTACTGCTGCCTTCGAAAAAAACTCCAATCTCCCATGGACAGCAGTCCTGTCCAGAACAAACCAACTCCAAGGACTCCAGATCAGACAGTTCCACATCTTCTGCCCAGTCTGCATCCGACACCCACGGCCCGAGTCTGAGTGGCTCCCCTGTGCAGTGATTCTGACCTTGGGTGTAGTGTTGCCTGACCTCTCCTGATCTCCATGGCGGCACCTGCAGTATGAATCCATAGGCTCCCCCTGACTGTGACCAGCAAGAAGACTCCAACGTCAAAAGGCACCCCTGCATCCGATGTTGCTGGACCTTGGTGTGCTGGAGCGGCAGTGCCCCTACGACCACCTACATCTCTACTTACCTCTGCTGTCATTGGTCTCCCTCCTGCAACCTTAGGTGCGACTACTGCAGCCTGTTTGCCAAAAGAAGAAACCCCTTGAAAATCACTGGGCGCCCGATGCTGAAATTGTATCCTGCACCCGGCCGCCCCTGTACCGCTGGGGGTACATGTTTGGTGCTGCTTTGTGCCCCCCGTGCTAGTCCTACCACCAACGTGTGGCCCATTGATCACCGTGTTGGCTGCCTCTGTCATGCAGAAGTGCCCATGAACAGGCATACGTTTTCACGTTATTTTCTGCCCCTCCTGCTGATTGATGCACATTACAGTGGAGCAGAGTCTGGGGCTCCTTCACTTCATTCGACCCATTGGTGGGACAGGGCAGTATTTGCTAGGTATTTTCAAAGTACAGTTGGTTTTCCATTAGGTCCAAACGATTTCACTCTCAGGAATGTTATTGCTTGAGCTGTTGACTTCAGATAGTAAATAAAAACACGGTTGGTGTAGTAGATTACTGGAGGCGATGGAAGGAGGGCCTGGGTGGCGGTGGAAGAAGCAGGCCCGGGGTAGAGGCGGCGGGAGCAGGGCCCGATCAGTGCCGGTGGGAGCAGTGCCTGATCAGTGCCGGTGGGAGCAGGTACTGGGCAGTGCCGGTGGGCGCAGGGCCTTGGCAGCAGTGGCCAGAGGCGGGAGCGAGTGGCGGTGGGAGTAGGGCCTGGGTAGCGGCGGCGGAAGCAGGGCCTCGATGGCGCCGGCATGAGCCGGGTCAGGATGGCGGCTGCAGGAGGAGGGCCTGAGTGTGACAGGAGCAGGGTCTGGGCAGCGGCGGCAGGAGGAGGGCCAGAGTGCGACGGGAGCAGGGTCTGGGTTGCAATGGCGGGAAGAGGGCTTGAGTGCCACGGCAGGAGGAGAGCTTGAGTGTGATGGGAGAAGGGCCTGGGCTGCGGCTGGGGCATGGCCTGGGCGCAGCGGGAGTAGGCCCTGGACAGTCGTAGGAGGAGGGCCTGAGTGTGGGGAGAGCAGTGCCTGGGTGGTGGCGGCGGGGGCAGGACCTGGGTGGTGGCGGCTGGAGCATGGTCTAGGTGGCGGCGGCTGGAGCATGGTCTGGGTGGTGGCGGCGGGAGCAGGGCCTGATCAGTGCCGGTGGGAGCAGGTACTGGGCAGTGCCGGTGGGAGCAGGTACTGGGCAGGTCCGGTGGGAGCAGGTACTGGGCAGTGCCGGTGGGAGCAGGTACTGGGCCGTGCCGGTGGGCGCAGGGCCTTGGCAGCAGTGGCTGGAGGCGAGTGGCGGCGGGAGCAAGGCCTGGGTGGCGGCAGGAGCATGGGCTGGGTGGCGGCGGGAGTATGGCCTGGGTAGCGGCGGTGGGAGCAGGGCCTGGATGGCGCCGGCATGAGCCGGGTCTGGATGGCGGCTGCAGGAGGAGGGCCTGGGTGCGACGGGAGCAGGGCCTGGGCAGCGACTGCAGGTGGTGGGCCCGAGTGGCAGTGGGAGCAAGGCCTGGATGGCGGGAGGAGCAAGGCCTGGGGGCCGGCGGGAGCATGGCCTGGGTAGCGGCGGTGGGAGCAGGACATGGATGGCGGTGGCGGGAGCAGGCCTGGATGGTGGCGGCGGAAGCAGGGCCTGGATGGCGGTGGCGGGAGCAGGTCCTGGATGTCGGCGGCAGGAGCAGGATCTGGGTGACGGCTGCAGGAGGAGTGCCTGGGTGCGACGGGAGCAGGGCCTGGGCAGCGACGGCAGGAGGTGGGCCCGAGTGGCAGTGGGAGCAAGGCCTGGATGGCGGAGGGAGCAAGGCCTGGGTGGTGGCGGGAGCATGGCCTGGGTAGCGGCAGGAGGAGGGCTTGAGTGTGATGGGAGAAGGGCCTGGGCTGTGGCTGGGGCATGGCCTGGGTGCAGCGGGAGTAGGCCCTGGGCAGTCGCAGGAGGAGGTCCTGAGTGTGGGGAGAGCAGTGCCTGGGTGGTGGCGGCGGGGGCAGGACCTGGGTGGCGGAGGCTGGAGCATGGTCTGTGTGGCGGCGGCGGGAGCAGGGCCTGGGTGGCGGCGGCTGGAGCATGGTCTGGGTCGCGGCGGCGGGAGCAGGGCCTGGCTGGCGGGGGCGGGTGCAGGGCCTGGGTGCAGCGGGAGCAGGACTTGGGCAGCAGCAATGGGTGCAGCGTGAGCAGGGTCTGGGAGGCGTCTGCGGGAGAAGAGCCTGGACTTGTATGGGACCAGAGTTGGGCTCGTGTCAAAGCAGGGCCTGGACATGTGGAGAAGCAGCTGGACACATGTGGGAGCAGTGCCAAAGCACATGTGGGAGAAGGGTCCGGACATATGTGGGAGCAGGGCCTGGACCCCAGAAGTAGGGAGGTTGGCAGAGAGCACTGGTGTAATGACTACTGTTAAAGTAGGTAACTTTTACTGCTCCTATGTTGTGTTGATCTGTAGAAAAATAATTCTAGTGCTATAGAAAACACATACATATGTGGCAAATGTTATAGATGCCTCATCCACCTGTTTATCCTCATGAATTAGTATTTCGTTTTAGAGCCTAGTATCTCATCTATGTTACTGTGAATATTTTGTATGCAAACTCTTAGGGCGATATTATCAAGGAACATGCGGTAGATTATCGCTGCTTTAGCAGCAGGAAACTGCAGCTAAAGCGGCGATAATCCACGGCATGTTCCTTGATATTATGGCCCCTAGAGACCAAGGCAAATGCAAGACACATGAATAGATTCATCTGCCATCCCCTCAACCCCCCGCCCCCCACACCACCACCCCTCAAAAGTAAGTATGGGTGGAAAATACGTTCCGCTCGCGGAATTTGCGAATTTTTGGCAAATTTGCGATTCGCAAATCACGCAAATTTGCCCAAAAATGTGCAATTCGCAAGTTGGGGAAATTTTTTTCTGTGTTCGCACCTAAAAAATACAATCTTGCGCGCACTGTGTCGACTTACCTTGATTCTGCCTTCGCTGATGAGTTTTCTTCTCTGTTTGCATGCGCTGCAAGACTTTAGTAGCTGGCCGTGCGACGACGCGATCGCAAACACGTCATTGGGACACGGAACAGGAAATTGCGAACGCGAACACGTCATTGCGACCGGGAACAGGAAAAAGGCATAGAGAGCAGGCTGGTTAAGTGGAAACAACATTCTTGCGACCGTTGCGACCGCATGCGCAAAATTCGCCCATGCTTACTCAATAGCTCCTGCAATCTAATAACAGAATGTAGAGATGTGGCCTCGTCTGACAGATTTGTGTGATTTCTCCAGTTTTCTTGGTATGGAGCGTTTTTTAACAGGATCTTTTTTTCAGGCCAGTCGTAATGAAGACAAGGAGAAATTAAAAGGGAAGAAGGCCAGGGTGGTCCAGATGAAAATGATTTGGTATGGACAGGGGCCCTCACAGGAGCTCGGGGACCTGATGGTGATGTTGGGTACTGTTAGAACCTGGAGTCTCTAGTTGGCAATGGTAGGTACCAATGTCCAAATAGGGACTCACCTGCTCTAGTCAGGGAAAGGGGGATATACAGTTAAGATAACCCCTGCTAACCCTCTAGGTGGCTTGGCCTGAGCAGTCTAGGCTATCAAAGGCAATGTGTAAAGTATTTGTACCAACACTCACAGTAACACAGTGAAAACACCACAGATTTACTCCACACCAGTTTTAGAAAATGAAGGTATCTTTACTACAAATTCACAAGACCAATAACTACAGTAAAACCAACATAAAAATAATCAAAAGGTTACTTAAAAATAGTTCAAGAGTTTGCAGAAAGTAATCCAGGGATGTAAAAACCAATGTCTTGCAAAATGTGACACTCAATGCACAAAATGCGACACGCTTGTGTCCAAAGTACATGTGGTTGCGAAAAGGTTCCCAAAACCTATAACAACAAAGAGAACAAAGGCGATGCGATACTCCTGAGACCCTGAGGAGGCTTTGCGACAGCACCGCTGCAAGCAGCAGAGGTTGATGCGCCGGTTCCGATCTGTAAGGGAAGGATGCGATGACTTTGGTTCCGGTGAGTAGGTTTCTTCGGGGGAAGCTTTACGCAAAGGCACGATGCGCCGATCTTGGATGGCACCGATCTTCGGTGCGCCGGCGATGCGCGTTGCAGCATTGACTTCGGGCGCCGCAAACCTTCGATGCGCCACGGGACGGGTTCCTGCGTCGATGTATGCAGCGACTGGATACTTCACGCACCGGCGCGACCCGCAAACTGGTTCTGCGACGACCTTCGCAGCGACAGACTCTTCTTGCACCGGGACGATGCTCGACGCACTCTGCGATGCGGAGACTCTGGACGCTGCAACACTGTCGATCTTGCAACTCGCAAAAGAATGATGCGATGGGTACCAGTTACTCTTGTTCACGCTTTTCTCCTTTTCCAGCTCCCAAAGCACAGCAATGACCTCCAGAGGCCCCAAAACTGGTCAAGCACTCCAAGGTAGGTCAGAACTTCCTCAGCAGAGTTCTGGGGGAGCTGGTGGTGAAGTCCTTTTGTACCTGGGAATTCTTAACAGGGAGCCAGCTCTCCTCAGGCCCTTGGAGATCAGAATCAAAAGAAGGGGATACAGCAAAGTCCTTCCCCTCTCCTTGGCAGCAAAGCAAACCAGCAAGGAGGCAGTCTTCTCCTCTTCAGTTTCTTCCAGTTTTCTCCTTGGAAGAGGTTCCTTCTAGTTCCACAGTGATCTTAAGTTGTAGGTGACTGGGGTCCTCTTCTTATACCCCTCCAAGTCTTTGTCTCCTTTGTGTTCAGTTGGAAAATTCCCCTCCACATCAATGATTTGTTGTGGGTTCACCTGTGAGCACTGTCCCTTTCACCAGGCAGGGGCAGAACCATCAGCCGCTCAGTGGGAGGTTGAGCCGTCTTTGTGCTGGCATAGGCAGAGTCCTCAGCCTGGCCAGCAGGGGGTGGAGCCGGAATTGTGGTACCTTTTGTACCACTTTTGGCCGCCATAGGTATGGCAGGTTATGCTCAGACGTGAGTCCCTTGCTCACGTTGCCACTGGATTCAAGCAAGCCGGGCTGAAGACGGCTGGAATGTCAGAAACCGGTCCTCGGAAGCTTGTTTCCGGTCCAGGGAAGACATGGCTTGGCAGTTCAGGCTGGACTGTTCCCATGAGGCACAGGGTCAGACTGATTTGCATATAGCCATGTCTGAACTGGGGTGGCAGAGTGGGCTAAAGAACGGTGATGGATTAAACCCAGATATTTTGACTGGGTGTGAGTGTTTGATTGATTCAGATGCTCCGTCCATCACCACCCCCTTTTGTACAGCTTTTGGCCGCCATAAGTGTGGCAGGGTATGCTCAGACGTGAGTCCCTTGCTCACTTTGCCACTGGATTCAAGCAAGCCGGGCTGAAGACGGCTGGAATGCCAGAAACAGGTTCTCGGAAGCTTGTTTCCGGTCCAGGGAAGACATGGCTTGGCAGTTCGGGCTGGACTGTTCCCATGAGGCACAGGGTCAGACTGATTTGCATATAGCCATGTCTGAACTGGGGTGGCAGAGTGGGCTAAAGAACGGTGATGGATTAAACCCAGATATTTTGACTGGGTGTGAGTGTTTGATTGATTCAGATGCTCCGTCCATCACCACCCCCTTTTGTACAGCTTTTGGCCGCCATAAGTGTGGCAGGGTATGCTCAGACGTGAGTCCCTTGCTCACTTTGCCACTGGATTCAAGCAAGCCGGGCTGAAGACGGCTGGAATGCCAGAAACAGGTTCTCGGAAGCTTGTTTCCGGTCCAGGGAAGACATGGCTTGGCAGTTCGGGCTGGACTGTTCCCATGAGGCACAGGGTCAGACTGATTTGCATATAGCCATGTCTGAACTGGGGTGGCAGAGTGGGCTAAAGAACGGTGATGGATTAAACCCAGATCTTTTGACCGGGTGTGAGTGTTTGATTGATTCAGAAAAAAAAAATCTGGGGCGCCAAAATAATTGAAAACATATGGACCCGAAGCCTAAGTGTACTGTGATCATAAAAAACTTTATCTGGTGAAAAAATCTCAAACGCTCACTTGTTTACACTAAAACTCAACATGTTTCACTATTTTTGGGGAAGAAAAAATGTTCGCAGGAGATTTTTACATTGTTCGATTTTTGAAAAAAAGATGTTGTTGGAAGCCTTTTGGCTTTAGGCCACAGAAACAAAAGGAATTTTTGAAAAATATATTTCAGATTTTTTTTATAGCTGTTTCCGTTTTTAGACTTCACCTTTCGTTGCACCAGTGTAGCGGATGTTTAACATTGAGCTTGGGAAAAATGCAAAAAAATCAATTTTGTGAATTTTTTTTAGGTTGTGTTATATATCAAATTAAGCCTTTTGTTATGTGGATTCTCAAGCCGGAAAAAGTTTTTAAAAAAAAATGTACCCTCACTCATTTATATGCAACTTTCTCTGGAGGTGTTTTATAGAAGTGGTAAAACGCACAAATTTGGGAATTTATTTTTTGTAAAGTAAAACATTAGTTTGACTTGTTTTCACATTAGGCTGCATAAACAAAAGAAAAAAAACCTCTATGTGTCATTCTCACTTTTTTATGGCACATTTTCTTATTACGCGTACGGTAAAAGCTGCATAGGTGTAATGAGGATTTTAAAAATCAAATAAAACATGGTTTAAAATGTTTTTTCATCTATTTTACAATTGTAGCTTATTATAGACATGCTAAGGATTAATGTGATGCATTATGAGCACAATAGCATAAAAACTCACTTGATTATAAACAAAAATATTTTAAATTGGGTGACCAGATGGCCGGAAATGTAAAATCGCCCAAGTTGGAGTCAATGTTACTTTTATGTACTTTCTCTACATCCTAGAGGCATGTAATTTGGCATCCTGCAGTGGGACATTCCATAGAATGTGTTGCGTGTGCAAATGAAGCTCTATCTAGTATGGATCATGAATTATGGCACAATATATGGGACATATTTGAAAATAATTGAGATTTTTTTATTGAAAACAAGCATTTAATCACTGAAAGATTCTCACCACTTCTGAGCATGGCACAAGCATGAAAATGGACACAGAACAGGGGCATAATGTTTGCTTTATGCTACACTTTGAATTATATTTCCAGGTTGTATGGTTTTAGAACTATGGGACACAATGTAAGGCATACTTTTTGGAATATGTGACGTAATTGAAAAACATCATACATTCAACTTCACATTTAGACTACTTTACAATGTGCCACATACATGGTAATTCACATGGGTAAGTAGCATCACTGTTTTCAGGTCCCTGTAGCCACCAGGACCCCATTGTATAACTCTGGTGATATAAAAAGAGTGGGTAGGGGTCATTTCCAGGCTCTAGGTACATGTCTGACTCCTATTTGTCACATTTCGAGGTGTCTAGTGTCAAACTCATTTTTTCCATTATGGACCCAAGGACCCCATATTATACCTCAGATGACATACCAGGAGTGTCTAAGACCCTTTTCTGGCCTCCAGGGGTGACTTTTTGAAGTTTTTGTGTTTAAGGAGTCAAAGTCACTTCTTCCACCCAGCCCAAGGTGCTCAAAATCGGGTACGATCTCAAGTTTTTCCCTTTGCTGGAAGCTGGAAATAAAACTTTATATAAGACCAAAGGTATATAGATCACATGAAAGCATCAGATCCGACCTTTCTAACAAGTGTATTTATGTCTTGAACACTCAAACAGTGTCTCTGATATCCAGTCTGAGCTATTTGACAAATTAGCAAATCTTGTCAAAAAAAATTTTTTGACAATTTTTGCTAATTTTTAGTATCAACCCTCATAACTGTTTTCAGGTCCCTGTAGCCACCAGGACCTCATTATATATCTCAGGTGATATAACAAGAGAGGCTAGGGCTCATTTCCAGGCTCCAGGTTCATGTCTGACTCCTATTTGTGACATTTCGAGGTGTTTGGTGTCAAACTCATTTTTTCCATTGTAGGCCATAGAGCGCAGTCACATCACATTTCTAGTTCTGGACCCAAGGACCCCATAGTATACCTCAGATGATATAGCAGGAGTATCTAAGACCCATTTCAGGCCTCCGGGGATGACTTTTTGAAGTTTTGGGGTCTAAGGGGGCAAAGTCACTTCTTCCACCCAGCCTAGGTGCTCAAAATTGGGTACGATATCAGGTTTTTCCCTTGGTTGGAAGCTGAAAAAAAACTTCAGATAATAGCAAAGGTAAATAGATCAAATGAAAGCATAAGATCTAACCTTTCTAACAAGTGTATTTATATCTTGTGCACTCAAACGGTGTCTCTGATATCCAGCCCGAGCTATTTGACAAATTAGCAAAACTTGCTAAAAGTGCTCACTATTAGCCAGTTTTGCTAATTTTCAGTATCAACCCTCATGACTGTTTGTGGGTCCCCTTAGCCACCAGGACCCCATAATATATCTCAGGTGATGTAGCAAGAGTGGCTAGGGCTCATTTCCAGCCACCAGGTACATGTCGGACTCCTATTTGTGACATTTCGAGGTGTTTGGTGTCAAACTCATTTTTTCCATTATAGGCCATAGAGCTTAGAGTCACATCACATTTCCAGTTCTGGACCCAAGGACCCCCTAGTATACCTCAGATGACATACCAGGAGTGTCTAAGACCCTTTTCTGCCCTCCAGGGGCGACTTTTTGAAGTTTTTGTGTTTAAGTGGGCAAAGTCACTTCTTCCACCCAGCCCAACGTGCTCAAAATCGGGTACAATCTCATGTTTTTCCCTTGGCTGGAAGCTGGAAATAAAATTTCAGATAATACCAAAGGTAGACAGATCTAATGAAAGCATCAGATCTGGCCTTTCTAACAAGTGTATTTATGTCTTGAACACTCAAAAGGTGTCTCTGATATCCAGTCTGAGTTATTTGACAAATTAGCAAATCTTGTCAAAAAAACTTTTTTTGACAATTTTTGCTAATTTTCGGTATCGACTCTCTTGACAGTTTGTGGGTCCTTGTGGACATCAGGAACCCAAATTATACCTCAGGTGATATAGCAGCAATGTTTGAGACACAATTCTAGCATCCATCCACCTGTTTTAGTCATATTTGTCACATTTTAGTTGTTCAGGGTACAGAGTCACTTCTTCTGCAGAAGGCTATGGTGCTTCATGTGCTCCAAGAGGTCAAAAAAATATATAACACAAAATAATTTAAAAAGTGTATAGATGCAACTGCAGTGTTTGGAATGCTATAAATGTGCAATTGTAGTGTCCTGTGTACCTCCAAAATGAATTTCTAACACCTTTGAAGTGCACCTGGAGCAAAAAATGGCTATGTCCCAAGATGCATCAAAGTGTGAAAAAATGCACAAAAATTGTTTAAAATAAAAACAATTGAGTGTTACAGTGGCTTACTTGCATTATAAAAACACAATGAATGAAATAGAGTGAAACTATAAAAATAAAGTCAGGGGGACATGGTCACGTTTGTGTCCGATGTCGTGGAACTCAGAGCTGGGTAAAAGTTTAGCTTGAGTGCCCTCCCCATGGAGATCAAAAATGTTATTGCATCAAAATCATTTAAAAACTATATAGGTGTAATTGCAGTGTCCTGAATGCTATGTAACTGCATTTGCACTGTTCTGTGTGCCTCCAAAATGAATTTCTAACACTTTTAAAGTCTCCATGAAGTGAAAAATGACTAAGTCCAAAGACATCATTGGTGCATCAAAGTGTTCAAAAATGCTCCAAAATGCATAAAAATCGGAAAAAAACAAGTGCTACAGTGGCCCAATAGCATGCTAAACACATAATGAATGACCCAGAATGAATATATTTACAAATTACTTGGAAAATGCTATTTTAAATTTCAGGGGGACAAGGTCACGGAAGTCATGGAACTCCGAGTGGGGTAAAAGTTCAAACTTTGCCCACCTTATGGAGGTCAAAATTTTCAATGCATCAAAAAAATTTAAAAACGATATAGGTGTGATTCGAGTGTCCTGAATGCTATATAGGTGCATTTGCACTGTTCTGTGTACCTCCAAAATGAATTTCTAACACCTTTGAAGTGCACCTGCAGCAAAAAATGGCTGTGTCCCAAGATGCATCAAAGTGTGAAAAAATGCACAAAAATTGTTTAAAATAAAAACAATTGAGTGTTACAGTGGCTTACTTGCATTATAAACACACAATGAATGAAATAGAGTGAAACTATAAAAATAAAGTCAGGGGGACATGGTCACTTTTTTGTCCGAAGTCGTGGAACTCAGAGCTGGGTAAAATATTTAGCTTGAGTGCCCTCCCCATGGAGGTCAAACATTTTATTGCATCAAAATCATTTAAAAACTATATAGGTGTAATTGCAGTGTCCTGAATGCTATATGACTGCATTTGCACTGTTCTGGGTATTTCCAAAATGAATTTCTAACACTTTTGAAGTCTCCATGAAGTGAAAAATGACCAAGTCCAAAAACTTCACTGGTGCATCGAAGTGTTCGAAAAAGGTCAAAATTTGGTTAAAATTAACAAAACATAGTGCCGCAGTGGCCCAATAGCATGCTAAAGACATAATGAATGACACAGAATGAATAGTTTTACAAAATACTTTGAAAATTCGATTTTCAATTTCAGGGGGACAAGGTCATGGAAGTCATGGAGCTCCGAGCTGGGTAAAAGTTCAGCTTAAGGGCCCTCCTCATGGAGGTCAAAAATTGTATTAAATCAAAATCATTTAAAAACTGTATAGGTGTAATTGCAGTGTCTTGAATGCTATGTAACTGCATTTGCACTGTTCTGTGTGCCTCCAAAATGAATTTCTAACACTTTTGAAGTCTCCATGAAGTGAAAAATGACTAAGTCCAAAGACATCATTGGTGCATCAAAGTGTTCAAAAATGCTCCAAAATGCATACAAATGGGAAAAACAAGTGCTACAGTGGCCCAATATTCTGCTAAACACATAATGAATGACCCAGAATGAATATATTTACAAATTACTTGGAAAATGCTATTTTAAATTTCAGGGGGACAAGGTCACGGAAGTCATGGAACTCGGAGTGGGGTAAATGTTCAAACTTTGCCCCCCCATTTAAAAACGAATAGGTGTGATTGGAGTGTCCTGAATGCTATATAGGTGCATTTGCACTGTTCTGTGTACCTCCAAAATGACTTTCTAACACTTTTGAAGTCTCCATGAAGCAAAAAGTGACTGAGTCCAAAGACCATTTGGAGCATCAAAGTGTTCAAAAACGGTCAAAAATGCATAAAAATGAAAAAAACAAAGTGCTACAGTGGCCCAATAGCAAGCTAAACACACAATGAATGACACAGAAAGATAGTTTTACAAATTACTTGGAAAAATCCATTTTAAATTTCAGGGGGACAAGGTCTCGAAAGTCATGGAACTCCGAGCGGGGTAAAAGTTCAACCTTTCCCCCTTACGGAGGTCAAAATTTTAAACTCATCAAAATGATTTAAAAACTATATAGGTGTGATTGCAGTGTCTTGGAGACATCCCACATGAATTGCAAACACATTAGGAGTATCTCTGATCATATTAATAATTACATTCCTAAAGCTCCACCAGTGCTTCAAAGTGGTCCGAAACGGTCAAAAATGATGGAAAATGAAAAAAAATCATCATTTCCGAGGCTTTATAATATTCCTTAGATAATGTATATCTTCAATTAATTTTAAATCCCTTTATTAAAAAGTTTCTCTTTTGTGCTCCTCTGGTGCAACGGCTCAAGTCTGAGAAGCTGCACCAGTGGAGCAAAAGCTACACTGGTGTAGTTGAAGCTACACTGGTGTAACAGAAGTCAAGCTACCAGTTTGACTCGCGCCCATGTCGGAAAAAAAAACACGTGCTCAATCATAATATTTCGACGCCCTCTTTCATATGCACCCCCCTTTGTGCGCAAAAAAATATTCCGCCACGCCCTTTTTCAGAGAGCTACACCAGTGCAGCTTTTGGAAAAAAGAAAAAAAATTTCTGGGGCGCCAAAATAATTGAAAACATATGGACCCGAAGCCTAAGTGTACTGTGATCATAAAAAACTTTATCTGGTGAAAAAATCTCAAACGCTCACTTGTTTACACTAAAACTCAACATTTTTCACTATTTTTGGGGAAGAAAAAATGTTCGCGGGAGATTTTTACATTGTTCGATTTTTGAAAAAAAGGTGTTGTTGGAAGCCTTTTGACTTTAGGCCACAGAAACAAAAGGAATTTTTGAAAAATATATTTCAGATTTTTTTATAGCTGTTTCCGTTTTTAGACTTCACCTTTCGTTGCACCAGTGTAGCGGATGTTTAACATTGAGCTTGGGAAAAATGCAAAAAAATCAATTTTGTAAATTTTTTTTAGGTTGTGTTATATATCAAATTAAGCCTTTTGTTATGTGGATTCTCAAGCCGGAAAAAGTTTTTAAAAAAAATGTACCCTCACTCATTTATATGCAACTTTCTCTGGAGGTGTTTTATAGAAGTGGTAAAACGCACACATTTGGGAATTTATTGTTTGTAAAGTAAAACATTAGTTTGACTTGTTTTCACATTAGGCTGCATAAACAAAAGAAAAAAAACCTCTATGTGTCATTCTCACTTTTTTATGGCACATTTTCTTATTACGCGTACGGTAAAAGCTGCATAGGTGTAACAATTGTAGCTTATTATAGACATGCTAAGGATTAATGTGATGCATTATGAGCACAATAGCATAAAAACTCACTTGATTATAAACAAAAATAGTTTAAATTGGGTGACCAGATGGCCGGAAATGTAAAATCGCCCAAGTTGGAGTCAATGTTACTTTTATGTACTTTCTCTACATCCTAGAGGCATGTAATTTGGCATTCTGCAGTGGGACATTCCACAGAATGTGTTGCATGTGTAAATGAAGCTCTATCTAGTATGGATCATGAATTATGGCACAATATACGGGTATATTTGAAAATAATTGAGATTTTTTTATTGAAAACAAGCATTTAATCACTGAAAGATTCTCACCACTTCTAAGCATGGCACAAGCATGAAAATGGACACAGAACAGGGGCATAATGTTTGCTTTATGCTACACTTTGAATTATATTTCCAGGTTGTATGGTTTTGGAACTATGGGACAAAATGTAAGGCATACTTTTTGGAAAATGTGACGTAATTGAAAAACATCATACATTCAACTTCACATTTAGACTACTTTACAATGTGCCACATACATGGTAATTCACATGGGTAAGTAGCATCACTGTTTTCAGGTCCCTGTAGCCACCAGGACCCCATTATATAACTCTGGTGATATAAAAAGAGTGGGTAGGGGTCATTTCCAGGCTCTAGGTACATGTCTGACTCCTATTTGTCACATTTCGAGGTGTCTAGTGTCAAACTCATTTTTTCCATTATGGACCCAAGGACCCCATATTATACCTCAGATGACATACCAGGAGTGTCTAAGACCCTTTTCTGGCCTCCAGGGGCGACTTTTTGAAGTTTTTGTGTTTAAGGAGTCAAAGTCACTTCTTCCACCCAGCCCAAGGTGTTCAAAATCGGGTACGATCTCAGGTTTTTCCCTTGGCTGGAAGCTGGAAATAAAACTTTATATAAGACCAAAAGTATATAGATCAAATGAAAGCATCAGATCCGACCTTTCTAACAAGTGTATTTATGTCTTGAACACTCAAACAGTGTCTCTGATATCCAGTCTGAGCTATTTGACAAATTAGCAAATCTTGTCAAAAAACTTTTTTTGACAATTTTTGCTAATTTTCAGTATCAACCCTCATAACTGTTTTCAGGTTCCTGTAGCCACCAGGACCTCATTATATATCTCAGGTGATATAACAAGAGAGGCTAGGGCTCATTTCCTGGCTCCAGGTTCATGTCTGACTCCTATTTGTGACATTTCGAGGTGTTTGGTGTCAAACTCATTTTTTCCATTGTAGGCCATAGAGCGCAGAGTCACATCACATTTCTAGTTCTGGACCCAAGGACCCTATAGTATACCTCAGATGATATAGCAGGAGTATCTATGACCCATTTCAGGCCTCCAGGGATCACTTTTTGAAGTTTTGGGGTCTATGGGGGCAAAGTCACTTCTTCCACCCAGCCTAGGTGCTCAAAATTGGGTATGATATCAGGTTTTTCGCTTGGTTGGAAGCTGAAAAAAAACTTCAGATAATAGCAAAGGTAAATAGATCAAATGAAAGCATAAGATCTGACCTTTCTAACAAGTGTATTTATATCTTGTGCACTCAAACGGTGTCTCTGATATCCAGCCCGAGCTATTTGACAAATTAGCAAAACTTGCTAAAAGTGCTCACTATTAGCCAGTTTTGCTAATTTTCAGTATCAACCCTCATGACTGTTTGTGGGTCCCCTTAGCCACCAGGACCCCATAATATATCTCAGGTGATGTAGCAAGAGTGGCTAGGGCTCATTTCCAGCCTCCAGGTACATGCCGGACTCCTATTTGTGACATTTCGAGGTGTTTGGTGTCAAACTCATTTTTTCCATTATAGGCCATAGAGCTCAGAGTCACATCACATTTCCAGTTCTGGACCCAAGGACCCCCTAGTATACCTCATATGACATACCAGGAGTGTCTAAGACCCTTTTCTGCCCTCCAGGGGCGACTTTTTGAAGTTTTTGTGTTTAAGGGGGCAAAGTCACTTCTTCCACTCAGCCCAACGTGCTCAAAATCGGGTACAATCTCATGTTTTTCCCTTGGCTGGAAGCTGGAATTTTTTTTCAGATAATACCAAAGGTAGACAGATCTAATGAAAGCATCAGATCTGGCCTTTCTAACAAGTGTATTTATGTCTTGAACACTCAAAAGGTGTCTCTGATATTCAGTCTGAGTTATTTGACAAATTAGCAAATCTTGTCAAAAAAACTTTTTTTGACAATTTTTGCTAATTTTCGGTATCGACTCTCTTGACGGTTTGTGGGTCCTTGTGGACATCAGGAACCCAAATTATACCTCAGGTGATATAGCAGCAATGTCTGAGACACAATTCTAGCATCCATCCACCTGTTTTAGTCATATTTGTCACATTTTAGTTGTTCAGGGTACAGAGTCACTTCTTCTGCAGAAGGCTATGGTGCTTCATGTGCTCCAAGAGGTCAAAAAAATATATAACACAAAATAATTTAAAAAGTGTATAGATGCAACTGCAGTGTTTGGAATGCTATAAATGTGCAATTGTAGTGTCCTGTGTACCTCCAAAATGAATTTCTAACACCTTTGAAGTGCACCTGGAGCAAAAAATGGCTATGTCCCAAGATGCATCAAAGTGTGAAAAAATGCACAAAAATTGTTTAAAATCAAAACAATTGAGTGTTACAGTGGCTTACTTGCATTATAAACACACAATGAATTAAATAGAGTGAAAAAATAAAAATAAAGTCAGGGGGACATGGTCACGTTTGTGTCCGATGTCGTGGAACTCAGAGCTGGGTAAAAGTTTAGCTTGAGTGCCCTCCCCATGGAGATCAAATTTTTTTTGCATCAAAATCATTTAAAAACTATATAGGTGTAATTGCAGTGTCCTGAATGCTATGTAACTGCATTTGCACTGTTCTGTGTGCCTCCAAAATGAATTTTAAACACTTTTAAAGTCTCCATGAAGTGAAAAATGACTAAGTCCAAAGACTTCATTGGTGCATCAAAGTGTTCAGAAATGCTCCAAAATGCATAAAAATCGGAAGAAAACAAGTGCTACAGTGGCCCAATAGCATGCTAAACACATAATGAATGACCCAGAATGAATATATTTACAAATTACTTGGAAAATGCTATTTTAAATTTCAGGGGGACAAGGTCACGGAAGTCATGGAACTCCGAGTGGGGTAAAAGTTCAAACTTTGCCCCCCTTATGGAGGTCAAAATTTTCAATGCATCAAAATCATTTAAAAACGATATAGGTGTGATTCGAGTGTCCTGAATGCTACACAGGTGCATTTGCACAGTTCTGTGTACCTCCAAAATGAATTTCTAACACCTTTGAAGTGCACCTGGAGCAAAAAATGGCTGTGTCCCAAGATGCATCAAAGTGTGAAAAAATGCACAAAAATTGTTTAAAATAAAAACAATTGAGTGTTACAGTGGCTTACTTGCATTATAAACACACAATGAATGAAACAGAGTGAAAAAATAAAAATAAAGTCAGGGGGACATGGTCACTTTTTTGTCCGAAGTCGTGGAACTCAGAGCTGGGTAAAATATTTAGCTTGAGTGCCCTCCCCATGGAGGTCAAACATTGTATTGCATCAAAATCATTTAAAAACTATATAGGTGTAATTGCAGTGTCCTGAATGCTATATGACTGCATTTGCACTGTTCTGGGTATTTCCAAAATGAATTTCTAACACTTTTGATGTCTCCATGAAGTGAAAAATGACCAAGTCCAAAAACTTCACTGGTGCATCAAAGTGTTCGAAAAAGGTCAAAATTTGGTTAAAATTAACAAAACATAGTGCCGCAGTGGCCCAATAGCATGCAAAAGACATAATGAATGACACAGAATGAATAGTTTTACAAAATACTTTGAAAATTCGATTTTCAATTTCAGGGGGACAAGGTCATGGAAGTCATGGAACTCCGAGCTGGGTAAAAGTTCAGCTTAAGGGCCCTCCTCATGGAGGTCAAAAATTGTATTACATCAAAATCATTTAAAAACTGTATAGGTGTAATTGCAGTGTATTGAATGCTATGTAACTGCATTTGCACTGTTCTGTGTGCCTCCAAAATGAATTTCCAACACTTTTGAAGTCTCCATGAAGTGAAAAATGACTAAGTCCAAAGACATCATTGGTGCATCAAAGTGTTCAAAAATGCTCCAAAATGCATACAAATGGGAAAAACAAGTGCTACAGTGGCCCAATATTCTGCTAAACACATAATGAATGACCCAGAATGAATATATTTACAAATTACTTGGAAAATGCTATTTTAAATTTCAGGGGGACAAGGTCACGGAAGTCATGGAACTCGGAGTGGGGTAAATGTTCAAACTTTGCCCCCCCATTTAAAAACGAATAGGTGTGATTGGAGTGTCCTGAATGCTATATAGGTGCATTTGCACTGTTCTGTGTACCTCCAAAATGACTTTCTAACACTTTTGAAGTCTCCATGAAGCAAAAAGTGACTAAGTCCAAAGACCATTTGGAGCATCAAAGTGTTCAAAAACGGTCAAAAATGCATACAAATGAAAAAAACAAAGTGCTACAGTGGCCCAATAGCAAGCTAAACACACAATGAATGACACAGAAAGATAGTTTTACAAATTACTTGGAAAAATCCATTTTAAATTTCAGGGGGACAAGGTCTCGAAAGTCATGGAACTCCGAGCGGGGTAAAAGTTCAACCTTTCCCCCTTACGGAGGTCAAAATTTTAAACTCATCAAAATGATTTAAAAACTATATAGGTTTGATTGCAGTGTCTTGGAGACATCCCACATGAATTGCAAACACATTAGGAGTATCTCTGATCATATTAATAATTAAATTCCTAAAGCTCCACCAGTGCTTCAAAGTGGTCCGAAACGGTCAAAAATGATGGAAAATGAAAAAAAATCATCATTTCCGAGGCTTTATAATATTCCTTAGATAATGTATATCTTCAATTAATTTTAAATCCCTTTATTAAAAAGTTTCTCTTTTGTGCTCCTCTGGTGCAACGGCTCAAGTCTGAGAAGCTGCACCAGTGGAGCAAAAGCTACACTGGTGTAGTCGAAGCTACACTGGTGTAACAGAAGTCAAGCTACCAGTTTGACTCGCGCCCATGTCGGAAAAAAAAAATGTGCTCAATCATAATATTTCGACGCCCTCTTTCATATGCACCCCCCTTTGTGCGCAAAAAAATATTCCGCCACGCCCTTTTTCAGAGAGCTACACCAGTGCAGCTTTTGGAAAAAAGAAAAAAAAATTCTGGGGCGCCAAAATAATTGAAAACATATGGACCCGAAGCCTAAGTGTACTGTGATCATAAAAAACTTTATCTGGTGAAAAAATCTCAAACGCTCACTTGTTTACACTAAAACTCAACATTTTTCACTATTTTTGGGGAAGAAAAAATGTTCGCAGGAGATTTTTACATTGTTCGATTTTTGAAAAAAAGGTGTTGTTGGAAGCCTTTTGGCTTTAGGCCACAGAAACAAAAGGAATTTTTGAAAAATATATTTCAGATTTTTTTATAGCTGTTTCCGTTTTTAGACTTCACCTTTCGTTGCACCAGTGTAGCGGATGTTTAACATTGAGCTTGGGAAAAATGCAAAAAAATGAATTTTGTGAATTTTTTTTAGGTTGTGTTATATATCAAATTAAGCCTTTTGTTATGTGGATTCTCAAGCCGGAAAAAGTTTTAAAAAAAAATGTACCCTCACTCATTTATATGCAACTTTCTCTGGAGGTGTTTTATAGAAGTGGTAAAACGCACACATTTGGGAATTTATTGTTTGTAAAGTAAAACATTAGTTTGACTTGTTTTCACATTAGGCTGCATAAACAAAAGAAAAAAAACCTCTATGTGTCATTCTCACTTTTTTATGGCACATTTTCTTATTACGCGTACGGTAAAAGCTGCATAGGTGTAACAATTGTAGCTTATTATAGACATGCTAAGGATTAATGTGATGCATTATGAGCACAATAGCATAAAAACTCACTTGATTATAAACAAAAATAGTTTAAATTGGGTGACCAGATGGCCGGAAATGTAAAATCGCCCAAGTTGGAGTCAATGTTACTTTTATGTACTTTCTCTACATCCTAGAGGCATGTAATTTGGCATCCTGCAGTGGGACATTCCACAGAATGTGTTGCATGTGCAAATGAAGCTCTATCTAGTATGGATCATGAATTATGGCACAATATACGGGTATATTTGAAAATAATTGAGATTTTTTTTATTGAAAACAAGCATTTAATCACTGAAAGATTCTCACCACTTCTAAGCATGGCACAAGCATGAAAATGGACACAGAACAGGGGCATAATGTTTGCTTTATGCTACACTTTGAATTATATTTCCAGGTTGTATGGTTTTAGAACTATGGGACAAAATGTAAGGCATACTTTTTGGAATATGTGACGTAATTGAAAAACATCATACATTCAACTTCACATTTAGACTACTTTACAATGTGCCACATACATGGTAATTCACATGGGTAAGTAGCATCACTGTTTTCAGGTCCCTGTAGCCACCAGGACCCCATTATATAACTCTGGTGATATAAAAAGAGTGGGTAGGGGTCATTTCCAGGCTCTAGGTACATGTCTGACTCCTATTTGTCACATTTCGAGGTGTCTAGTGTCAAACTCATTTTTTCCATTATGGACCCAAGGACCCCATATTATACCTCAGATGACATACCAGGAGTGTCTAAGACCCTTTTCTGGCCTCCAGGGGCGACTTTTTGAAGTTTTATTGTTTAAGGAGTCAAAGTCACTTCTTCCACCCAGCCCAAGGTGTTCAAAATCGGGTACGATCTCAGGTTTTTCCCTTGGCTGGAAGCTGGAAATAAAACTTTATATAAGACCAAAGGTATATAGATCACATGAAAGCATCAGATCCGACCTTTCTAACAAGTGTATTTATGTCTTGAACACTCAAACAGTGTCTCTGATATCCAGTCTGAGATATTTGACAAATTAGCAAATCTTGTCAAAAAACATTTTTTGACAATTTTTGCTAATTTTCAGTATCAACCCTCATAACTGTTTTCAGGTCCCTGTAGCCACCAGGACCTCATTATATATCTCAGGTGATATAACAAGAGAGGCTAGGGCTCATTTCCTGGCTCCAGGTTCATGTCTGACTCCTATTTGTGACATTTCGAGGTATTTGGTGTCAAACTCATTTTTTCCATTGTAGGCCATAGAGCGCAGAGTCACATCACATTTCTAGTTCTGGACCCAAGGACCCTATAGTATACCTCAGATGATATAGCAGGAGTATCTATGACCCATTTCAGGCCTCCAGGGATCACTTTTTGAAGTTTTGGGGTCTAAGGGGGCAAAGTCACTTCTTCCACCCAGCCTAGGTGCTCAAAATTGGGTATGATATCAGGTTTTTCGCTTGGTTGGAAGCTGAAAAAAAACTTCAGATAATAGCAAAGGTAAATAGATCAAATGAAAGCATAAGATCTGACCTTTCTAACAAGTGTATTTATATCTTGTGCACTCAAACGGTGTCTCTGATATCCAGCCCGAGCTATTTGACAAATTAGCAAAACTTGCTAAAAGTGCTCACTATTAGCCAGTTTTGCTAATTTTCAGTATCAACCCTCATGACTGTTTGTGTGTCCCCTTAGCCATCAGGACCCCATAATATATCTCAGGTGATGTAGCAAGAGTGGCTAGGGCTCATTTCCAGCCTCCAGGTACATGCCGGACTCCTATTTGTGACATTTCGAGGTGTTTGGTGTCAAACTCATTTTTTCCATTATAGGCCATTGAGCTCAGAGTCACATCACATTTCCAGTTCTGGACCCAAGGACCCCCTAGTATACCTCACATGACATACCAGGAGTGTCTAAGACCCTTTTCTGCCCTCCAGGGGCGACTTTTTGAAGTTTTTGTGTTTAAGGGGGCAAAGTCACTTCTTCCACTCAGCCCAACGTGCTCAAAATCGGGTACAATCTCATGTTTTTCCCTTGGCTGGAAGCTGGAATTTTTTTTTCAGATAATACCAAAGGTAGACAGATCTAATGAAAGCATCAGATCTGGCCTTTCTAACAAGTGTATTTATGTCTTGAACACTCAAAAGGTGTCTCTGATATCCAGTCTGAGTTATTTGACAAATTAGCAAATCTTGTCAAAAAAACTTTTTTTGACAATTTTTGCTAATTTTCGGTATCGACTCTCTTGACAGTTTGTGGGTCCTTGTGGACATCAGGAACCCAAATTATACCTCAGGTGATATAGCAGCAATGTCTGAGACACAATTCTAGCATCCATCCACCTGTTTTAGTTATATTTGTCACATTTTAGTTGTTCAGGGTACAGAGTCACTTCTTCTGCAGAAGGCTATGGTGCTTCATGTGCTCCAAGAGGTCAAAAAAATTTATAACACAAAACAATTTAAAAACTGTATAGATGCAACTGCAGTGTTTGGAATGCTATAAATGTGCAATTGTAGTGTCCTGTGTACCTCCAAAAGGAATTTCTAACACCTTTGAAGTGCACCTGGAGCAAAAAATGGCTATGTCCCAAGATGCATCAAAGTGTGAAAAAATGCACAAAAATTGTTTAAAATCAAAACAATTGAGTGTTACAGTGGCTTACTTGCATTATAAACACACAATGAATTAAATAGAGTGAAAAAATAAAAATAAAGTCAGGGGGACATGGTCACGTTTGTGTCCGATGTCGTGGAACTCAGAGCTGGGTAAAAGTTTAGCTTGAGTGCCCTCCCCATGGAGATCAAAAATTTTATTGCATCAAAATCATTTAAAAACTATATAGGTGTAATTGCAGTGTCCTGAATGCTATGTAACTGTATTTGCACTGTTCTGTGTGCCTCCAAAATGAATTTCTAACACTTTTAAAGTCTCCATGAAGTGAAAAATGACTAAGTCCAAAGACATCATTGGTGCACCAAAGTGTTAAAAAATGCTCCAAAATGCATAAAAATCGGAAGTAAACAAGTGCTACAGTGGCCCAATAGCATGCTAAACACATAATGAATGACCCAGAATGAATATATTTACAAATTACTTGGAAAATGCTATTTTAAATTTCAGGGGGACAAGGTTACGGAAGTCATGGAACTCCGAGTGGGGTAACAGTTCAAACTTTGCCCCCCCATTTAAAAACAAATAGGTGTGATTGGAGTGTCCTGAATGCTATATAGGTGCATTTGCACTGTTCTGTGTACCTCCAAAATGACTTTCTAACACTTTTGAAGTCTCCATGAAGCAAAAAGAGACTAAGTCCAAAGACCATTTGGAGCATCAAAGTGTTCAAAAACGGTCAAAAATGCATAAAAATGAAAAAAACAAAGTGCTACAGTGGTAACATTGACTCCAACTTGGGCGATTTTACATTTCCGGCCATCTGGTCACCCAATTTAAAATATTTTTGTTTATAATCAAGTGAGTTTTTATGCTATTGTGCTCATAATGCATCACATTAATCCTTAGCATGTCTATAATAAGCTACAATTGTAAAATAGATGAAAAAACATTTTAAACCATGTTTTATTTTTATTTTTAAAATCCTCATTGAAATAGACTTGTTACACCTATGCAGCTTTTACCGTACACGTAATAAGAAAATGTGCCATAAAAAAGTGAGAATGACACATAGAGGTTTTTTTTCTTTTGTTTATGCAGCCTAATGTGAAAACAAGTCAAACTAATGTTTTACTTTACAAAAAAGAAATTCCCAAATTTGTGCGTTTTACCACTTCTATAAAACACCTCCAGAGAAAGTTGCATATAAATGAGTGAGGGTACATTTTTTTTAAAAACTTTTTCCGGCTTGAGAATCCACATAACAAAAGGCTTAATTTGATATATAACACAACCTAAAAAAAATTCACAAAATTGATTTTTTTGCACTTTTCCCAAGCTCAATGTTAAACATCCGCTACACTGGTGCAACGAAAGGTGAAGTCTAAAAACGCAAACAGCTATAAAAAAAATCTGAAATATATTTTTCAAAACTTCCTTTTGTTTCTGTGGCCTAAAGCCAAAAGGCTTCCAACAACACCTTTTTTTCAAAAATCGAACAATGTAAAAATCTCCTTCGAACATTTTTTCTTCCCCAAAAATAGTGAAAAATGTTGAGTTTTAGTGTAAACAAGTGAGCGTTTGAGAGTTTTTCACCAGATAAAGTTTTTTATGATCACAGTACACTTAGGCTTCGGGTCCATATGTTTTCAATTATTTTGGCGCCCCAGAATTTTTTTTTCTTTTTTCCAACAGCTGCACTGGTGTAGCTCTCTGAAAAAGGGCGTGGCGGAATATTTTTTTGCGCACAAAGGGGGGTGCATATGAAAGAGGGCGTCGAAATATTATGATTGAGCACGTTTTTTTTTTCCGACATGGTAGCTTCGACTACACCAGTGTAGCTTTTGCTCCACTGGTGCAGCTTCTCAGACTTGAGCCGTTGCACCAGTGGAGCACAAAAGAGAAACTTTTCAATAAAGGGATTTAAAATTAATTGAAGATATACATTATCTAAGGAATATTATAAATCCTCTGAAATGATGATTTTTTTTCATTTTCCATCATTTCTGAGCGTTTCGGACCACTTTGAAGCACTGGTGGAGCTTTAGGAATTTAATTATTAATATGATCAGAGATACTCCTAATGTGTTTACAATTCATGTGGGATGTCTCCAAGACACTGCAATCACACCTATATAGTTTTTAAATCATTTTGATGAATTTAAAATTTTGACCTCCGTAAGGGGGAAAGGTTGAACTTTTACCCCACTTGGAGTTCCATGACTTTCGAGACCTTGTCCCCCTGAAATTTAAAATGGATTTTTCCAAGTAATTTGTAAAACTATCTTTCTGTGTCATTCATTGTGTGTTTAGCTTGCTATTGGGCCACTGTAGCACTTGTTTTTCCCATTTGTATGCATTTTGGAGCATTTTTGAACACTTTGATGCACCAATGATGTCTTTGGACTTATTCAGTTTTCACTTCATGGAGACTTCAAAAGTGTTAGAAATTCGTTTTGGAGGCACACAGAACAGTGCAAATGCAGTTACATAGCATTCAGGACACTGCAATTACACCTATACAGTTTTTAAATGATTTTGATTTAATACAATTTTTGACCTCCATGAGGAGGGCCCTTAAGCCGAACTTTTACCCAGCTCGGAGTTCCATGACTTCCATGACCTTGTCCCCCTGAAATTGAAAATCGAATTTTCAAAGTATTTTGTAAACCTATTCATTCTGTGTCCTTCATTATGTCTTTAGCATGCTATTGGGCCACTGCGGCACTATGTTTTGTTAATTTTAACCAAATTTTGACCTATTTTGAACACTTTGATGCACCAGTGAAGTTTTTGAACTTGTTCATTTTTCACTTCATGGAGACTTCAACAGTGTTAGAAATTCATTTTGGAAATACCCAGAACAGTGCAAATGCAGTCATATAGCATTCATGACACTGCAATTACACCTCTATAGTTTTTAAATGATTTTGATGCAATAAAATGTTTGACCTCCATGGGGAAGGCACTCAAGCTAAATATTTTACCCAGCTCCGAATTCCGCGACTTCGGACAAAAAAGTGACCATGTCCCCCTGACTTTATTTTTATTTTTTTCACTCTGTTTCATTCATTGTGTGTTTATAATGCAAGTAAGCCACTGTAACACTCAATTGGTTTTTTTTAAACAATTTTTGTGCATTTTTTTACACTTTGATGCATCTTGGGACACAGCCATTTTTTGCTCCAGGTGCATTTCAAAGGTGTTAGAAATTCATTTTGGAGGTACACAGAACAGTGCAAATGCACCTATATAGCATTCAGGACACTCGAATCACACCTATATCGTTTTTAAATGATTTTGATGAATTGAAAATTTTGACCTCCATAAGGGGGGCAAAGTTTGAACTTTTACCCCACTCGGAGTTCCATGACTTCCGTGACCTTGTCCCCCTGAAATTTAAAATAGCATTTTCCAAGTAATTTGTAAATATATTCATTCTGGGTCATTCATTATGTGTTTAGCATGCTATTGGGCCACTGTAGCACTTGTTTACTTCCGATTTTTATGCATTTTGGAGCATTTTTTAACACTTTGATGCACCAATAATGTCTTTGGACTTAGTCATTTTTCACTTCATGGAGACTTTAAAAGTGTTAGAAATTCATTTTGGAGGCACACAGAACAGTGCAAATGTGGTTACATATCATTCAGGACACTGCAATTACACCTATATAGTTTTTAAATGATTTTGATGCAATAACATTTTTGATCTCCATGGGGAGGGCACTCAAGCTAAACTTTTACCCAGCTCTGAGTTCCACGACATCGGACACAAACGTGACCATGTCCCCCTGACTTTATTTTTATTTTTTCACTCTATTTCATTCATTGTGTGTTTATAATGCAAGTAAGCCACTGTAACACTCAATTGTTTTTATTTTAAACAATTTTTGTGCATTTTTTCACACTTTGATGCATCTTGGGACATAGCCATTTTTTGCTCCAGGTGCACTTCAAAGGTGTTAGAAATTCATTTTGGAGGTACACAGGACACTACAATTGCACATTTATAGCATTCCAAACACTGCAGTTGCATCTATACACTTTTTTAATTTATTTTGTGTTATACATTTTTTTGACCTCTTGGAGCACATGAAGCACCATAGCCTTCTGCAGAAGAAGTGACTCTGTACCCTGAACAACTAAAATGTGACAAATATAACTAAAACAGGTGGATGGATGCTAGAATTGTGTCTCAGACATTGCTGCTATATCACCTGAGGTATAATTTGGGTTCCTGATGTCCACAAGGACCCACAAACTGTCAAGAGAGTCGATACCGAAAATTAGCAAAAATTGTCAAAAAAAGTTTTTTTGACAAGATTTGCTAATTTGTCAAATAACTCAGACTGGATATCAGAGACACCTTTTGAGTGTTCAAGACATAAATACACTTGTTAGAAAGGCCAGATCTGATGCTTTCATTAGATCTGTCTACCTTTGGTATTATCTGAAATTTTTTTTCCAGCCTCCAGCCAAGGGAAAAACATGAGATTGTACCCGATTTTGAGCACGTTGTGCTGGGTGGAAGAAGTGACTTTGCCCCCTTAAACACAAAAACTTCAAAAAGTCGCCCCTGGAGGGCAGAAAAGGGTCTTATACACTCCTGGTATGTCATCTGAGGTATACTAGGGGGTCCTTGGGTCCAGAACTGGAAATGTGATGTGACTCTGAGCTCTATGGCCTATAATGGAAAAAATGAGTTTGACACCAAACACCTCGAAATGTCACAAATAGGAGTCCGACATTTTATTTATTTATTTATTTATTTTAACATTTGTAAAGCGCGACACGAAGGCCCATGGGCATCTCGACGCTGAGTAACTGCAATGTTTGGCCAACAAGGGGGTCAGGAGATCATTGATTAAAAAGCCAAGTTTTGAGGTTTTTTCGGAAAGACCATAAGGAAGTGCTGGACTTAATCGAATGAGGCAGAGTGTTCCATAGTTTTGGAGCAGCAACAAGGAATCTTCTGTCACCCCAGTTGACAGATTTAGTTCGGGGGATCACCAAGTCCAGGGAACTGGAAGAGCGCAGTGCTCTGGATGGGCAGTAAAGGGTAAGGTTCTGAGTGAAGAACGCTGGGGCAGCGTTGTGTAGAGCCTTATATACCAGGCATAAGGTTTTAAACTTAATCCTCTTCCTCACCGGAAGCCAATGGAGTTGTTTTATGGTGGGTGAAACCGGGTGGAATTTAGGGATTCGTCCTAAGAGCCTGGCGGCCGCGTTCTGTATAGACTGCATTTTTGTTAACACTCTCTCCTGGGCCCCTAGAAACAAAGCGTTACAATAATCTAGGGTGGAGAGCACCAGGGAGCTTACCAGCGTTTTCGCCATGTTTTCAGGTAAGAAGGGCAGAATTTTTTTGATGAGCCTAAGTTTATGAAAGGCTGAGGAGGATATCTGGTTGGCGTGTGGAAGGAAGTTCAGGCGGTTGTCGAACATGACTCCCAGGTTCCTCACTTTGTCGACCGGGACTGGGGGCTGGCCCATGGATGACGGCCACCAAATGGGGGACCACTCCGGAGAGAGATTGCCAAAAAGTACCACCTCCGATTTATCGGAGTTTAACTTCAGACAATTGTGTGACATCCAGTTCCCGATAGCCGACATACCCTGGTTGAACATGTTTGTTTTCTGAAGCCCATCATTTTTTACGGCTAGGACCAATTGAGTGTCATCAGCGTATGAAGTGAGGCTCATCCCGTGTGCCCTGATGACATTAGCAAGGTCCGACACATAAATGTTAAATAGTGTCGGACTGAGGGATGAGCCTTGGGGAACTCCACACGGTAGTGACAGGGGAGAGGATTCAAAAGGTCCCACAGTAACGACCTGGGTCCTGTTGGCCAAGAAAGAGGCCAGTAGATTTTTGGCGTTACCTTGAATGCCTATGCTCTCGACACGGTCGACCAAGGTGGTGTGGTCGACCGTGTCAAAGGCCGCCGACAGGTCTAATAATATCAGGACGGCGGTGCCTCCCGCATCCCGGATGGATCTGATGTCGTCCGCCGCTTTAACCAAGGCCGTCTCGGTTCCGTGGAAGCGACGGAAGCCAAACTGAGATTCATCTAGGCATTTGTTATCCTCGATGAAGGAGGAGAGTTGGGCATTCATAATTTTTTCCACTATTTTAGCTAGTAGTGGGAGACTGGCAATGGGGCGGTAGCTTTTGAGTTCTTCTTTATCGAGGGTGGGTTTTTTGAGCAACGGTTTTATTAGGGTTTTCTTTAGTGACTCGGGGTAGATGCCAGTATTAAACATGGAGTTGCAGATATTGGTTATAGAGGGTAAGACTGCATCCATGATAGGTCTCAAGACCTTCAAGGGACATGGGTCGAGAGCCGATCCCGATTTGATGGTGGATATTGTTTTTAGCACCTCCGGACACGTGACCTCGCAAAACTGCGAGAGAATGGGTCCTTCGAGTTGAATTGATGGCCTGTGGGGGAGAGTAACGTTATTGGCGAAAACCCTGTAAATGTCATCAACTTTGCTGAAGAAGAACTCTGATAAAGCGTCGCAAAGGGTTTGAGACGGGGGAGGTGTGAGATCCACAGAGAAACCCGCTAGTTGTTTGGTGGTCTCATATAGGCATTTATTGGAATTTTGGGCGGTTTCAATTTTATTGCAGTAGTACTTTTTTTTTGCATCCAAGATAAGCTGTTTGTATTTAGCTACCGACTCTTTATATAAGAGTTTGGCTTCGGGTGAGTAGTCCTTCCGCCAGTGTCTCTCTCTATTTCGACACTGTTGCTTTTGGGTGCGCAGTGCCTCTGAGTACCACGGGGCCGAGGGAGTAGATCTGTTGCGTGACCGTTGTTTAACTGGGACCAGATCTTTGGCTGCTGAGCTCACCCAGTTGTGAAATTGGGACGTGGCATTGTTAGGGTCCGGAGATAGCGTAGGGAGGGTGTCATTAAGCAAGGTTTCCAGCCTGCATACATCTAGATCATCCCATGCCAAGTAGGGGAGACAGGGGTTAGGGTGGGGTTTGTCGACCAGGGGGTCGCTTACTGGAAGTGAGGCCAGGATGAGATGGTGATCCGACCAAATTAAAGGGAGTATTGTTGTGAGTTTGAGGCCCGGGGCATTAGAAAAGATGCCGTCCAATGTGTGACCTCCTTCATGCGTAGGGGAATGAACCAAAGGGGATAGACCAAAAGTAGACATGTCAGCTAAAAGCGTGGCTGTGTCGGGATTGTCGGGCACATCAAAATGAAAATTAAAATCACCTAAAATGGTGAAGGAGTTCTCCAGCGCGGATGTTTCCAGAAAGGATCTGTGAGCCCCCAGGAAATCGCACCTGGGTCCTGGTGGTCGATAAAGGAGGATCCCTTTGAAGGTGTAGGAAGGGGTCAGTTTTATTGCGAATTCTAGTGCTTCGCAGGAAGTCTGGGGAATTAGCATATGCCTTACGATATAGGTGTCACGGGCAATGATTGCAATGCCGCCGCCTTTTTTCTTGGTTTGCCTGTCCAGTCTGTAAGTGGTGAACCCCGCTGGGACGGCTATGACAAGATCCGGGTCAGATGCTTGTCCCATCCACGTTTCTGTCATGAACAGGATATCTATTTTATGGTCCTGTATCAATTCATGGATGTCCTGGCTGTGTTTGCCAAGCGAGCGGACATTTGTAAGCGCAATGGTGTAAGATTCCGTGGGATGGTGCTTGCCAGTCTGAATAGATTTACGAATGGACGGTAACATAACGTAACAGCCAGGGCAGTGGGCTGCAGGCTTTATGGGCAGAGACATAGGGTGGGATATGCAACATAAATGGCTGGTCGTGGGGCGTAGAGACCGTAGCTGAGCTGCTGTATAACATATACGGGGGATAGGGTGGGATGGACCAGGGGGGATGGCCCTAGGCCCGGGCCAGGCGCGGACAGGCGCAGACAAGCTCGCCTTTGGCGCGCCGCCGGCGCGCCACCGGCGCGCCCGCTGCGCCCGCCCGCTGCGCCCGCCCGCTGCGCGGTCGGGCTGCTCTGTTATTAATATACATAGTGGGGCGGGGCGGGAGGAGGGTGGGAGGGGTGCCGAGCAAACCGGGCAGCCTTCCCAACACAAGATGGCGCCCAAAGTCGACCTGATAGCTTCCCAGCGCGTGATAATGAACCCTAGCCTCGGCGAAGTAGTCTCGCCTGGGTGGGGGGGGGCGGGCAAGTAAAACTGGAGCAGTTTAAAATATTTACAGAGGTTTAAAGGAAATAAAAACGAATATAATAATCAGTCATTTTTAAATTTTCAAAGTACACAGAGCAGACCTCCGGCTTCCGCCTCAGAGGGAAAACATTGTCAATTACTTTGCTGAGCGAGTGAAACGCCTTTTAAATACCCTGGGAGGGCGGGAGGGGCGCCAAGCAAACCGGGCAGCCTTCCCAACACAAGATGGCGCCCAAAGTCGACCTGATAGCTTCCCAGCGCGTGATAATGAACCCTAGCCTCGGCGAAGTAGTCTCGCCTGGGTGGGGGGGGCGGGCAAGTAAAACTGGAGCAGTTTAAAATATTTACAGAGGTTTAAACGAAATAAAAACGAATATAATAATCAGTCGTTTTTAAATTTTCAAAGTACACAGAGCAGACCTCCGGCTTCCGCCTCAGAGGGAAAACATTGTCAATAACATGTACCTGGAGGCTGGAAATGAGCCCTAGCCACTCTTGCTACATCACCTGAGATATATTATGGGGTCCTGGTGGCTAAGGGGACCCACAAACAGCCATGAGGGTTGATACTGAAAATTAGCAAAACTGGCTAATAGTGAGCACTTTTAGCAAGTTTTGCTAATTTGTCAAATAGCTCGGGCTGGATATCAGAGACACCGTTTGAGTGCACAAGATATAAATACACTTGTTAGAAAGGTCAGATCTTATGCTTTCATTTGATCTATTTACCTTTGCTATTATCTGAAGTTTTTTTCCAGCTTCCAACCAAGGGAAAAACCTGATATCGTACCCAATTTTGAGCACCTAGGCTGGGTGGAAGAAGTGACTTTGCCCCCTTAAACCCCAAAACTTCAAAAAGTCATCCCTGGAGGCCTGAAATGGGTCTTAGATACTCCTGCTATATCATCTGAGGTATACTATGGGGTCCTTGGGTCCAGAACTAGAAATGTGATGTGACTCTGCGCTCTATGGCCTACAATGGAAAAAATGAGTTTGACACCAAACACCTCGAAATGTCACAAATAGGAGTCAGACATGAACCTGGAGCCTGGAAATGAGCCCTAGCCTCTCTTGTTATATCACCTGAGATATATAATGAGGTCCTGGTGGCTACAGGGACCTGAAAACAGTTATGAGGGTTGATACTGAAAATTAGCAAAAATTGTCAAAAAATGTTTTTTGACAAGATTTGCTAATTTGTCAAATAGCTCAGACTGGATATCAGAGACACTGTTTGAGTGTTCAAGACATAAATACACTTGTTAGAAAGGTCGGATCTGATGCTTTCATGTGATCTATATACCTTTGGTCTTATATAAAGTTTTATTTCCAGCTTCCAGCCAAGGGAAAAACCTGAGATCGTACCCGATTTTGAGCACCTTGGGCTGGGTGGAAGAAGTGACTTTGACTCCTTAAACACAAAAACTTCAAAAAGTCGCCCCTGGAGGCCAGAAAAGGGTCTTAGACACTCCTGGTATGTCATCTGAGGTATAATATGGGGTCCTTGGGTCCATAATGGAAAAAATGAGTTTGACACCAGACACCTCGAAATGTCACAAATAGGAGTCAGACATGTACCTAGAGCCTGGAAATGACCCCTACCCACTCTTTTTATATCACCAGAGTTATATAATGGGGTCCTGGTGGCTACAGGGACCTGAAAACAGTGATGCTACTTACCCATGTGAATTACCATGTATGTGGCACATTGTAAAGTAGTCTAAATGTGAAGTTGAATGTATGATGTTTTTCAATTACGTCACATATTCCAAAAAGTATGCCTTACATTTTGTCCCATAGTTCTAAAACCATACAACCTGGAAATATAATTCAAAGTGTAGCATAAAGCAAACATTATGCCCCTGTTCTGTGTCCATTTTCATGCTTGTGCCATGCTTAGAAGTGGTGAGAATCTTTCAGTGATTAAATGCTTGTTTTCAATAAAAAAATCTCAATTATTTTCAAATGTGTCCCGTATATTGTGCCATAATTCATGATCCATACTAGATAGAGCTTCATTTGCACATGCAACACATTCTATGGAATGTCCCACTGCAGGATGCCAAATTACATGCCTCTAGGATGTAGAGAAAGTACATAAAAGTAACATTGACTCCAACTTGGGCGATTTTACATCTCCGGCCATCTGGTCACCCAATTTAAACTATTTTTGTTTATAATCAAGTGAGTTTTTATGCTATTGTGTTCATAATGCATCACATTAATCCTTAGCATGTCTATAATAAGCTACAATTGTAAAATAGATGAAAAAACATTTTAAACCATGTTTTATTTTTATTTTTAAAATCCTCATGGAAATAGACTTGTTACACCTATGCAGCTTTTACCGTATGCGTAATAAGAAAATGTGCCATAAAAAAGTGAGAATGACACATAGAGGTTTTTTTTCTTTTGTTTATGCAGCCTAATGTGAAAACAAGTCAAACTAATGTTTTACTTTACCAAAAATAAATTCCCAAATTTGTGCGTTTTACCACTTCTATAAAAGACCTAAAGAGAAAGTTGCATATAAATGAGTGAGGGTACATTTTTTAAAAAAACTTTTTCCGGCTTGAAAATCCACATAACAAAAGGCTTAATTTGATATATAACACAACCTAAAAAAAATTCACAAAATTGATTTTTTTGCATTTTTCCCAAGCTCAATGTTAAACATCCTCTACACTGGTGCAACGAAAGGTGAAGTCTAAAAACGGAAACAGCTATAAAAAAAATCTGAAATATATTTTTCAAAAATTCCTTTTGTTTCTGTGGCCTAAAGCCAAAAGGCTTCCAACAACACCTTTTTTTCTAAAATCGAACAATGTAAAAATCTCCTGCGAACATTTTTTCTTCCCCAAAAATAGTGAAAAATGTTGAGTTTTAGTGTAAACAAGTGAGCGTTTGAGATTTTTTCACCAGATAAAGTTTTTTATGATCACAGTACACTTAGGCTTCGGGTCCATATGTTTTCAATTATTTTGGCGCCCCAGAATTTTTTTTTCTTTTTTCCAAAAGCTGCACTGGTGTAGCTCTCTGAAAAAGGGCATGGCGGAATATTTTTTTGCGCACAAAGGGGGGTGCATATGAAAGAGGGCGTCGAAATATTATGATTGAGCACGTTTTTTTTTTTCGACATGGGCGCGAGTCAAACTGGTAGCTTGACTTCTGTTACACCAGTGTAGCTTCGACTACACCAGTGTAGCTTTTGCACCACTGGTGCAGCTTCTCAGACTTGAGCCGTTGCACCAGTGGAGCACAAAAGAGAAACTTTTTAATAAAGGGATTTAAAATTAATTGAAGATATACATTATCTAAGGAATATTATAAAGCCTCGGAAATGATGATTTTTTTTTCATTTTCCATCATTTTTGAGCGTTTCGGACCACTTTGAAGCACTGGTGGAGCTTTAGGAATTTAATTATTAATATGACCAGAGATACTCCTAATGCGTTTACAATTCATGTGGGATGTCTCCAAGACACTGCAATCACACCTATATAGTTTTTAAATCATTTTGATGAATTTAAAATTTTGACCTCCGTAAGGGGGAAAGGTTGAACTTTTACCCCACTTGGAGTTCCATGACTTTCGAGACCTTGTCCCCCTGAAATTTAAAATGGATTTTTCCAAGTAATTTGTAAAACTATCTTTCTGTGTCATTCATTGTGTGTTTAGCTTGCTATTGGGCCACTGTAGCACTTTGTTTTTTTCATTTTTATGCATTTTTGACCGTTTTTGAACACTTTGATGCTCCAAATGGTCTTTGGACTTAGTCACTTTTTGCTTCATGGAGACTTCAAAAGTGTTAGAAAGTCATTTTGGAGGTACACAGAACAGTGCAAATGCACCTATATAGCATTCAGGACACTCCAATCACACCTATTTGTTTTTAAATGGGGGGGCAAAGTTTGAACTTTTACCCCACTCGGAGTTCCATGACTTCCGTGACCTTGTCCCCCTGAAATTTAAAATAGCATTTTCTGAGTAGTTTGTAAATATATTCATTCTGGGTCATTCATTATGTGTTTAGGAGGCTATTGGGCCACTGTAGCACTTGTTTTTCCCATTTGTATGCATTTTGGAGCATTTTTGAACACTTTGGACTTAGTCATTTTTCACTTCATGGAGACTTCAAAATTGTTAGAAATTCATTTTGGAGGCACACAGAACAGTGCAAATGCAGTTACATAGCATTCAGGACACTGCAATTACACCTATACAGTTTTTAAATGATTTTGATTTAACACAATTTTTGACCTCCATGAGAAGGGTCCTTAAGCTGAACTTTTACCCAGCTCGGAGTTCCATGACTTCCATGACCTTGTCCCCCTGAAATTGAAAATCGAATTTTCAAAGTATTTTGTAAACCTATTCATTCTGTGTCATTCATTATGTCTTTAGCATGCTATTGGGCCACTGCGGCACAATGTTTTGTAAATTTTAACCAAATTTTGACCTTTTTTGAACACTTTGATGCACCAGTGAAGTTTTTGGACTTGGTCATTTTTCACTCCATGGAGACTTCAAAAGTGTTAGAAATTAATTTTGGAAATACCCAGAACAGTGCAAATGCAGTCATATAGCATTCAGGACACTGCAATTACACCTATATAGTTTTTAAATGATTTTGATGCAATAAAATGTTTGACCTCCATGGGGAAGGCACTCAAGCTAAATATTTTACCCAGCTCTGAGTTCCACGACTTCGGACAAAAAAGTGACCATGTCCCCCTGACTTTCTTTTTATTTTTTCACTCTGTTTCATTCATTGTGTGTTTATAATGCAAGTAAGCCACTGTAACACTCAATTGTTTTTATTTTAAACAATTTTTGTGCATTTTTTTACACTTTGATGCATCTTGGGACACAGCCATTTTTTGCTCCAGGTGCACTTCAAAGGTGTTAGAAATTCATTTTGGAGGTACACAGAACAGTGCAAATGCACCTATATAGCATTCAGGACACTCGAATCACACCTATATCGTTTTTAAATGATTTTGATGAATTGACAATTTTGACCTCCATAAGGGGGGCAAAGTTTGAAGTTTTACCCCACTCGGAGTTCCATGACTTCCGTGACCTTGTCCCCCTGAAATTTAAAATAGCATTTTCCAAGTAATTTGTAAATATATTCATTCTGGGTCATTCATTATGTGTTTAGCATGCTATTGGGCCACTGTAGCACTTGTTTACTTCCGATTTTTATGCATTTTGGAGCATTTTTGAACACTTTGATGCACCAATGATGTCTTTGGACTTAGTCATTTTTCACTTCATGGAGACTTTAAAAGTGTTAGAAATTCATTTTGGAGGCACACAGAAGAGTGCAAATGCAGTTACATAGCATTCAGGACACTGCAATTACACCTATATAGTTTTTAAATGATTTTGATGCAATAACATTTTTGATCTCCATGGGGAGGGCACTCAAGCTAAACTTTTACCCAGCTCTGAGTTCCACGACATTGGACACAAACGTGACCATGTCCCCCTGACTTTATTTTTATTTTTTCACTCTATTTCATCCATTGTGTGTTTATAATGCAAGTAAGCCACTGTAACACTCAATTGTTTTTATTTTAAACAATTTTTGTGCATTTTTTCACACTTTGATGCATCTTGGGACATAGCCATTTTTTGCTCAGGTGCACTTCAAAGGTGTTAGAAATTCCTTTTGGAGGTACACAGGACACTACAATTGCACATTTATAGCATTCCAAACACTGCAGTTGCATCTATACACTTTTTAAATTATTTTGTGTTATTAATTTTTTTGACCTCTTGAAGCACATGAAGCACCATAGCCTTCTGCAGAAGAAGTGACTCTGTACCCTGAACAACTAAAATGTGACAAATATAACTAAAACAGGTGGATGGATGCTAGAATTGTGTCTCAGACATTGCTGCTATATCACCTGAGGTATAATTTGGGTTCCTGATGTCCACAAGAAACCACAAACTGTCAAGAGAGTCGATACAGAAAGTTAGCAAAAATTGTCAAAAAAAGTTTTTTTGACAAGATTTGCTAATTTGTCAAATAACTCAGACTGGATATCAGAGACACCTTTTGAGTGTTCAAGACATAAATACACTTGTTAGAAAGGCCAGATCTGATGCTTTCATTAGATCTGTCTACCTTTGGTATTATCTGAAAAAAAAATTCCAGCCTCCAGCCAAGGGAAAAACATCAGATTGTACCCGATTTTGAGCACGTTGGGCTGGGTGTAAGAAGTGACTTTGCCCCCTTAAACACAAAAACTTCAAAAAGTCGCCCCTGGAGGGCAGAAAAGGGTCTTATACACTCCTGGTATGTCATCTGAGGTATACTAGGGGGTCCTTGGGTCCAGAACTGGAAATGTGATGTGACTCTGAGCTCTATGGCCTATAATGGAAAAAATGAGTTTGACACCAAACACCTCGAAATGTCACAAATAGGAGTCCGACATGTACCT
Organism: Lissotriton helveticus; assembly: GCF_964261635.1. Taxonomy (NCBI): domain Eukaryota; kingdom Metazoa; phylum Chordata; class Amphibia; order Caudata; family Salamandridae; genus Lissotriton; species Lissotriton helveticus. The sequence continues at coordinate 250,227,162 of NC_136067.1, read as the reverse complement.
GGAGGCTGGAAATGAGCCCTAGCCACTCTTGCTACATCACCTGAGATATATTATGGGGTCCTGGTGGCTAAGGGGACCCACAAACAGCCATGAGGGTTGATACTGAAAATTAGCAAAACTGGCTAATAGTGAGCACTTTTAGCAAGTTTTGCTAATTTGTCAAATAGCTCGGGCTGGATATCAGAGACACCGTTTGAGTGCACAAGATATAAATACACTTGTTAGAAAGGTCAGATCTTATGCTTTCATTTGATCTATTTACCTTTGCTATTATCTGAAGTTTTTTTCCAGCTTCCAACCAAGGGAAAAACCTGATATAGTACCCAATTTTGTGCACCTAGGCAGGGTGGAAGAAGTGACTTTGCCCCCTTAGACCCCAAAACTTCAAAAAGTCATCCCTGGAGGCCTGAAATGGGTCTTAGATACTCCTGCTATATCATCTGAGGTATACTATGGGGTCCTTGGGTCCAGAACTAGAAATGTGATGTGACTCTGCTCTCTATGGCCTACAATGGAAAAAATGAGTTTGACACCAAACACCTCGAAATGTCACAAATAGGAGTCAGACATGAACCTGGAGCCTGGAAATGAGCCCTAGCCTCTCTTGTTATATCACCTGAGATATATAATGAGGTCCTGGTGGCTACAGGGACCTGAAAACAGTTATGAGGGTTGATACTGAAAATTAGCAAAAATTGTTAAAAAATGTTTTTTGACAAGATTTGCTAATTTGTCAAATAGCTCAGACTGGATATCAGAGACACTGTTTGAGTGTTCAAGACATAAATACACTTGTTAGAAAGGTCGGATCTGATGCTTTCATGTGATCTATATACCTTTGGTCTTATATAAAGTTTTATTTCCAGCTTCCAGCCAAGGGAAAAACCTGAGATCGTACCCGATTTTGAGCACCTTGGGCTGGGTGGAAGAAGTGACTTTGACTCCTTAAACACAAAAACTTCAAAAAGTCGCCCCTGGAGGCCAGAAAAGGGTCTTAGACACTCCTGGTATGTCATCTGAGGTATAATATGGGGTCCTTGGGTCCATAATGGAAAAAATGAGTTTGACACCAGACACCTCGAAATGTCACAAATAGGAGTCAGACATGTACCTAGAGCCTGGAAATGACCCCTACCCACTCTTTTTATATCACCAGAGTTATATAATGGGGTCCTGGTGGCTACAGGGACCTGAAAACAGTGATGCTACTTACCCATGTGAATTACCATGTATGTGGCACATTGTAAAGTAGTCTAAATGTGAAGTTGAATGTATGATGTTTTTCAAATACGTCACATATTCCAAAAAGTATGCCTTACATTTTGTCCCATAGTTCTAAAACCATACAACCTGGAAATATAATTCAAAGTGTAGCATGAAGCAAACATTATGCCCCTGTTCTGTGTCCATTTTCATGCTTGTGCCATGCTTAAAAGTGGTGAGAATCTTTCAGTGATTAAATGCTTGTTTTCAATAAAAAAATCTCAATTATTTTCAAATGTGTCCCGTATATTGTGCCATAATTCATGATCCATACTAGATAGAGCTTCATTTGATGACAAGGGAACGTGGACACCCCAGCTAGCTACAAAGGTGAAAGCTGTGAGAAGCTCCTCAGTAGCAATCTTAGGATTTGCTAAAAGATTGGGGGGGGAGACCTTATGAGGCAATTTTAACAATTTATCAAGCCAAAACTGTCGCAATAGCTAGATACGGGGCGGCTATATGGGGGTATACTAAATCTGACCCCATTCAGATAGAGGAGAACAAATTCCTAAAAGCTCTTCTTGGCCTCCAACAATCCACTGCAACTCATGCCATACATCTTGAGCTGGGATTGGGTTACATCTCAGACATAATCAAACTAGCTCCAATCCTGCTATGGATGAGAATATGGTTGAATTCAAATGTAACCTTAAACCATAAGATTATAAGGGATTGTATGAACCTTGACAAAAAAAAGGACATCCATTGGCTGGAGTATGTAAAAAACTCAAGCGAGAAAATGGGGCGCCCTGAGATTTACCACCACCCTGAATCTCTATGTAAAGCAGACCTAGAGTGGGTTAAGAAGAACTTTATTATGCAAAGCGAGGCAGAGCGGGAAAATCTGGTGCTTTGCAAATCATCAGTCAGGACCCACTTTCTGGTAATTTCGTCATTAAAAATGCAATTATATTTGTTAGTTGTTACTAACCAATTCCATAGATGGCTTCTGACGAAATTTCGCTTTAATCAAATACACCAGGTGCTATGGGATTTACAAGGATGGAAGAGGCCTGAAGACGTGACCCCGTGTAAATGCGATGATTTCTCCCCCCAAGATACTATGCATTTTATGTTATTCTGCCCCTTCTTCCATGAACCAAGAAAAAGGTTTATTTTTCCTGTATTGAATAAGATGAATTTTGTCCAATGTAAACCTGCATTATTGTATTTACAACTGTTGGAAACTCCTTATATTATGTGTAGTGTTGCTAGCTTCCTTGTTGCGTCTACTAGGATAGGAGATTTAGATTGAGACAGGGAGTTGAACAGGATATGGTAAATTGTATAACATAGGTCATGTACACTGATTAGCGTACTTTAACAATGAATGCGTCTATTTAATGTACCTTTCTAACTGAATTTTAAACTGTACATAATACTTTTTAATGATTTCAATTTTGTATAGCATACTTTTATGATTTTAAATAATCGAATAAAGTGGTTTGACTGACTGAATGGCCTAAAGATTCAGCCCCCCCCCCCGAAAATTTTTCTAAGCCCCCCTCGAAATTTCACTCTAGTTGCGCCTCTGTACCAGCCCATCTGTCCAAAAACGCACCCCTCCCCTCACACAGGCTATGTCTATTTGGGGCACCTCTTGTGTCAGTTTGCCTGTGCTTATGTGCCCCCACCCAGTCAGTGACTGCTCGTAATTGTGTCAAATAACTATGTAGCCCCCTTCCCCTCCCCGCCCTGCAGCGCCCAGACGCCCTATATTTCGAAATGAAATGCCTTGAGTCAGAGGAGAGTTGTGTCTATCCGCTTCATTTCTGTCTTAAATCACACATCTAAGAGCTGGGATGAGAGGGGCCGCATGTTATGTTATGTTATGTTAATTTTTATTTATACAGCGCTCGTACGCCCGCAGGCTTCATGGCGCTATCAAAACTTTTGAACACAACACAGCCTCTGGGTACTTTGAGCAAGAGTGGATCATGTCTCAGTTTAATTGCAATAAGCTTGTCTAAAAAGCAAAGTTTTAAATGCCTGTCTAAAGGAGAGAAGATCCTCACTCTGTTTCAGAGTCAGTGGCAGAGAGTTCCACAAGGAGGAGGCAAGAAAGTGGAAACTACTACCGCCCTGGCGCTTTTTCCTATATACTGGAGTCATCAGTAGCCCTTGTTGGGCTGATCGAAGATTTCGTGAAGGGATGTACTTACAAACTAAATTCCTAATAAATTTCGGGCCTTTGCCCTGCAGAGCTTTAAAAATAATACAACCAGCTTTAAAACTAACTCTCTGAGCCACTGGTAGCCAGTGAAGTTTTTCTAATCCTGATCTAATGGATTGCCATTTAGGCTGTTTAAAAATAAGCCTGGCTGCCTGATTTTGGACATATTGTAGTCTCTTCAGCTGACCTGCTGGGAGACCGAGATACAAGCTGTTGGAAAAATCAATCCGCGATAATATTAAGGCAGCAATTGCCTGAATCAAGGCAGAGTGAGTTAAAAACTGGGATATTTTCTTTATCTTTCTCAGTTGAAAGAAACTGGTTGAGACTACCGTCCCTATGTGGCTTTTTAATGAGAGATCCTCACTAAGAGTCACCCCTGACCTCTTGACTGTGTGGGACTTAGTAGGTGGAATACCCATGTTATGTTATGTTATGTTATGTTAAATTAAATTTATTAAGCGCACGTACGCCCATAGGCTTCATGGCGCTGTTGGAGGATTTGCAAAGACATAACATATAACAGAGAGAGCCCGAATTAACTATGGGTAGGCTTGCCTAAAAAGCCAAGTTTTGAACGCCTGTCTGAAAGCCAGCAAGTCTTCATGAAGTCTCAGTGTCAGAGGCAGAGAGTTCCATAGGGAGGAGGCCAAGAAGTGAAAAGAACCGCCTCCCTGGCGTTGTTTCCTAATGCGAGGCACCACCAACAAGTTCTTTTGACCTGAGCGTAGAGCACGAGAGGGGGTGTAACTCACAAGCAGGCTGCTAATAAATCCAGCGCCCTTGCCTTGTAGAGCCCTAAAGACAATGCATCCAGCTTTAAAAGTTGCTCTCTGCGCTACTAGCAACCAGTGGAGACTGGCCAGACCCGGCCTGATGGACTGCCATTTGGGACTCTTACAGATCAGCCTGGCCGCTTGGTTCTGAACCAGTTGAAGTCTCTTGAGCTGCCCAACTGGAAGACCCAGGTACAAACTGTTGGAATAGTCCAGACGGGACAGCACGAGAGCGATGATAACCTGGATCAGAGCAGGGTGAGTTAGTAAGTGGGCAATCTTCTTGATCTTACGGAGTTGGAAGAAACTTGAAGATACCACAGTCCCTACCTGACTTTTAAGTGAAAGATCTTCGTTAAAAGTAACCCCTAGGCTTTTTACTGTTTGGGACTTGGTTGGAGGATTTCCCATTTCTGGAGGCCAAAAATGTGGCCCCCAGTACAGTTCACTCTTCCCAGGCAAAATCAATTCAGTTTTGCCTGGGTTGAGTTTCAGGTGATTTAGGCTCATCCATCTCTGGATGTGGACCATGGCCTCCCGAAATTCGGTGGCAGCACCAGGGGAGTCCAGACGAAAGATCAATTGCAGATCATCTGCATAGTTGAAAATTAAAGCTCTAAACTTTCTTAATGAAAACAACAGAGGGCGTAAATACAAATTAAATAAAAGTGGGGACAGGGACGATCCCTGAGGGACTCCGCATTCATTTTTAATTTTAGGGGCTGTAAAGGTTCCTAATCTCACTGCCTGGGTGCGATCTGAGATAAATGACTTCAGCCATCTCAAGGCCGAGCCTCTGAGGCCCGCCTGTTCGACACGGTCGACCAAGATGGTGTGGTCGACCGTGTCGAACGCGGCCGATAGGTCAAGAAGTACTAGTGCTTGATGAATGTCCTTGTCCGCGTTGCATCTAAGTACATTCTGAACCGCCAATGTCACCATCTCAGTCAAGTGCCCCGGTCGAAACCCAGCTTGGTTGGGTTCTAGGTATCCAGTGGTTTCAACGAAGCTAGAAAGACAGCTGGCAACATGTGCCTCCAAGATCTTTGAAAGGAATGGCAACAAGGAAATTGGGCGATAATTTGATGGGTCATGAGGATCCAAGCCAGGTTTTTTGATCAAGGGAATGAGTAGAGTGTGTTTAAACCCTACAGGTACCTTTCCCTGATCAAGTGAGTCATTAAGCAGAGGAAGGATCCCCTGAGGGATGGCATGCCCTATTTCTGTGAAGATGTAGGGTGGGCAGATGTCGTCGGGTGAGCCAGACTTGACACGTGCCAGGAGAGCAAAAAATGTTTTAAAGTCTATGGCAGGGAAGGCATCTAATGTAGCGGGATTGTTAAAAATATCATCCAAAGGAGATGGTATAGGAGAACTTGCAATGTTGCGTTTTATAGTTACAATTTTCTCTCTGAAATATTCATTCAGAGAGTCGCACAACTTCTGGGTAGGAGCTATTGAGGGAGCTGTCCTATCATCATCACAGAGCTCGTTGACTATATTAAAAACATATTTAGTTTTGTTGGAAGAGGTTAAAAAATTTTGGGAGAAGTAATTGGTTTTGTGTTGGTGCAGAATTTTTTGGAACTCTTTCCTGGCAGCGCAATACACCTTCCTGTCTTGTGGGGAGTAATTTTGTCTCCATTTCCGTTCCTTTTGTCGTACCCCTAATTTAGGATTTTTCATGTTCATGTTAGATGGCCAGAAATGGGGACCCCAACTAATTTCACTCTTCCCGGGCATAATAAGTTCAGTCTTGCCCGGGTTGAGTTTGAGGTAATTTAGATTCATCCATCTCTGGATGTGAGACATGGTATCCTGAAAGTCTGCCACAGCATCAGGGGAGTCTAATGCAAAGACCAATTGCAGATCGTCTGCATAATTAAAAATTGTGAATTTCCTATTTTTCAGGGAGTACAGTAGAGGACGTAAATATAAATTAAAAAGGAGTGGGGAAAGGGATGATCCCTGAGGGACACCGCAGGTGGAAACAATTTTTGGTGCTGTGAATGACCCCAATCTGACTGACTGAGTACGTTCAGAAATAAAAGATTCTAGCCAGCTCAGAGCTGGGCCCCTGATGCCGGCCTGCTCGACACGGTTGACAAGAATGGTATGGTCAACCGTGTCGAACGCAGCCGACAGATCAAGGAGCACCAATGCCTGGTGGGCCTCTCTATCTGCGTTAGATCTCAAGGTGTTCTGGACCGCGAGTATCACTGTCTCGGTGGAATGGCCCGGGCGAAAGCCTGCCTGATTCGGTTCTAAATAATCGATTAGTTCGATAAAGCTCGAGACACAATTAGATACATGAGCCTCCAGAATTTTAGACAGATAGGGTAACAGGGAGATCGGCCTATAGTTGGAAGGGTCATGTGGGTCAATGCCAGATTTTTTTATCAAAGGGATCAACCAGGCCTGTTTAAAACTGCTAGGTACTTTACCCTGGGCAAGTGATTCATTTAATAGAGAAAGAACGCTTTGAGGGATAGCGAGTCCTATCTCTTTAAAAATGTGAGGGGGGCATATATCATCGGGAGATCCCGATTTCACCCGGACCATGCGTTCCGAAAGAATTTTTGGGTCAGTGGGAGAGATGTTATCCAGCGTTTGAGGATTGAAAAATGTGTCGTTTAGTGGGCTTGAGGTAAAGGAACTGGTTATATTCTGTTTGATATTGATGATTTTGTCCTGAAAGAAATCATTCAATGAGTCACACAGTTTTTGAGTAGGGATGATAGGAAGAGTTGTCCTTTCATCATTGCAAAGATCATTTACGATTTCAAATATCTGCTTAGATTTGTTCGAGGTCTCGGGGGCCGCCGTGGGTTACCTTCTTTCCCGCCTGGTTTAGTTGTCCGGAGTTGTCCACTCGTTCATCGCTGGGGACGGACTTCGCGGCGCATCCTCAGGGTCTGCACCGGCATCTCCCTCGGGCAACCTTGATGTGACATCACTTCCTGTGATGCACCAACTTGAAACTGGTGCATCTGCGAGGCGCTCGTACACCTTCGGGTAGTGTTCACGCTAATTCCAAACGTAATTAAAGAACATTGCTACGTAACGTTCGCTCTTACGCTCGAGCGTCTGCCATCTATAAACTCTTCCACTTGCCACTGTTCATAACCAACTTTAACCATTTGTGCCTCTTAACGAACTCATGTAATCCCAAGTCTTATGCCAAACCAGATTCTATGTAAAGTGCTCTGACAAATTCGGGTAATGTTCATGCTATATAAACTCACAAAAAAAAACCTTAGGCACAGCTCCCGCCAACGGAATGAAGGAAACAGAACATGGCTTATATAAATTGCGCTAATTCTTCTGTGAAGCGCTCTTACACCATGGGGTGATATACGCGCTGTATCCAATCATAATTAATCCTCATCACTCCAGCTGAGCCGCAACGTTTGTTCTTGTGTTTGAGTGACCTCCATTTATTACAGTGTTATACCTTTACTTGTACTTTGTGTTCTTTTGTAACATGCACACATGTCACTTTTTCCTCCTTTAATGCACCGTTTGCTACCTCTTGTATTTTGTTTGCTCACTATTGTCACTTTTGCCTTATGTAATTTTACCTTTGCTTTTGTAATTTGTTCACTTGTAACGTTCTCATGTATCAGTTCTATTCCTATTGTGTTGCGCTCCGACACCTTCGGGTAAAGTCCGCACTATATAAAAACGCATAAATAAATAGTCCCTGGCAATGCCTCTGCCCGCCCCCTCACCCCCATCCAGGCTCCATCTGGCTCAGGTGACCACAGGCGTGGAAAACACCAGATCACCCGTGAGCCCGGAACCAAACAATGCTAGCCACGCGGGAGTACAGCTGGGAGCGTGCCTGATCCCTGCGCCCTGCCTCTACCAAACTCAGCGCGGGCAGGGGTGTAAGCAGCACGAGTCGTGGCTCCCGGGGACGCACGCTTGAGGAATCCAGGCCGACCTACCCACCGCAACCCCTGACCACGCTGGCAATGAGCCCCAGGGTGCCCCCCCTCAACGGGCCCGAAAATGCTCGCACAGGAAGACCGGCCACAAGGGGCACAGACGGCACGGAGGACGAGCCCGAGAAGGCACACTAAGGGGCTGCAGCGAGTGCACCATCTAGACCGGGCAAGCTCCAAAACCCGAGGTGAGCAAGAGGGGCCACCAGCCCTGCAAGCAGGCCCCACCTCCTCAATGCTCACCAAGTGCCCACACCGCCCGAAGCGCGCCACACCACCCCCAGAGACTGACAGAGCCCCGGCCCCCAAGAGAATTTGGCCGGGACACACAAAGCAAGGAAGGGGGCAGACAGGGCAGGGGGGACACGGTAACAGGCAGGCTGGGGGAACAGAAAGGCACCGGAAAGCAGGGCGACGCAATATATCACAAACCCCCTCCCCCCCCAAGAGACCCGCAGGCAGAGGGACGGCCGCACGGCCACACCAAGGCCGACCTGACCATCGCGACACCAGCTAGGAGAGCGCATCTTCCCTCCCCCGGAGCACAAACTACTCCCACCAGCCCCGCAAACGAGAGGCCAGACGGACCCACCGGCTCCCCACACCGCCCGCAAGACCAGGCCCAGGCCCACCGCCCCTTCCCTCCCACCGCAAGGCACCGACCGACACCCTCCCGGTCCCAGACCATGCAACCGCAGCCCCCCCCGCACCTAGGCAGGCAGCACTCGAGGGGAACGCAGGGGGAGGGGGGCGGGATGGAAACCACTCACCTAAAAAAAAACAGCGTCCGGGCAGCACCACTCGTCGGGGTCAAGGGGGAGAGGGTCCGTACACGCGACCTGAGCAGGGATCAAAGAGGGCGCCAGGCCTGTGACCCCAGGCCATATACCTTCGGCCCCGCCCCTCCCCCGCCGGAAGTGACCTCACTGGGGAACCTCCAGGTCCCAGACACTAGACCGCTCCCTGGGGTCTGTGCCATCCTGTGTCACTAAGGGTGGCCGCCCTCTTAGGTGGCCCCCTTCGGTGGCCCGGGGCATCTTGGCAGGGTCTGCACCGGCCTCTCCCTCGGGCAACCTTGATGTGCGGACACAAGAGGCACCAAGAATCTGCTGACAATCAAGGTCCGTGGACAGAAGACCGACTGACCGGTCAGATCCGCTCACAGCTCCGAACTGCAGCCTCTGGGGCAGGAAGCACGGATGCGAGGGCTGGACAGCCGGCTCCAGAGAGTGCTCACGTGCAAGACCTCCTCTCAAGGTGGAGACAGACTAGCAGTCACACACAGAGACAGCCCTGTTGACAGGTGTCTGCGTGGAGATCATAGCTCATGAGAGAGACAGTCTGGCTCAGAAGTGATTGCAGGAAAATTCTAACTCAGAAGAGTTTTTTGCAGCAAGACACCATCTCAAGAAGAGACCGCCCTGAAGCCATTGAGACCCATGCCGTACACAGACCTCTAGACGGGCCGAGTTAAGACCGCCCTTTAAATGTCTGAAACGCTGTCCAGCATTGATCTTGTGAGGCGGCGTGTGGGAGCTCCACTCTCAGGGAAGGGCTCTGGGTGCAGAGGGACACCCCCCGGCGCTCTCTGCTCCTCCCTTCCCCTCTCGCATTTCTTACTTTCACTTATCTTCTTAGTTTTGTTTTAATGAATGTCTTTTCTTTCCATTTTCATTTCTTTGGTTCACTCTTTGTACTATGCTTGCTGGGGTATATTTTTTCAAAATGTTTATTTGTAATTTAGTATTTCCACTTCTTCCTTTTCTTCTTCCTTAAGCCTTGTGCTATCCAATACATTTTACGAAAATGACTTCTATGTGATGGAGGATGTGGAGATATGACCAGAGCTGCAGACTTTGAAACCAGGGAACCACGTTCGAGTGTTCACGTCAGCTGATCACCCTGTGATTCAAAGCAAATCATGTAATCTCCTATGCCTAAAAGCTGAATGTGAGTTTATGTGATGTAAATGGTGCTCATGTCCAGCGCTCCAAAATCTTCAAGCTTCTGCTACATAAAACTGCAAAATAAAAATAATATTTATGGGCCTGGCCTTCCTCGCCTATTGGTCTGTTGGTTTCCCACCTATTTGTCCTTGACGGCCTTCCACCACCACATCATGGGACAACGGGTCAGCCCACATCAGCCATTGGTCAGCTTCACCATAAGTGATGGGATTCGGCCCTTTCACAAGGAGCACATCTCCGCACAAAGTAGTTCCCTTCTGTGCCGGGCCAACCATGGTAATGTATGCTTTTTGAAACCCATGAATGTTTTGCTTTTATAATTTATTTTCAAAGATTGATAAAAGGCTGGCAGGCAATGCAGGACCTCTAGGCTTTGTCAATACTCATTTGTTCTCGCTCTTTTACTGTTATTGTCCCTTTTCCTCACTTTGAAGTTTGTCTAGAAGTTGTTTACCGTTTACAACATGGTGTGTTACTGTTAACTACTCCGGCAATGCTTTTAGTGTGTTTACATCCTTTGTTGACTTTCACATGACCCTAAAGAGAGCCTCTCGGGTAGGTTAGCATATTGCCTTAATACAGAGGTGCCCCTTCGATTACCATTTGAAAACGTATGTGCCAAGATCCAGTGCTTAATTTGAGGTGTTAATTGCAGGTGTGTCCCCCTGGCACCCGTTTTTGGGCACCAGCACTTACCTTTCCTAATCAGACTTTGACTCAGAGGAAGAGAGAGAAAAAACAAAAGGATGAAAGATGCAGGGAGAGAAAGAACGAAAAACAGCAATAAAGGGAAAACACAGGATTAACAAGGACATGTAAGAATGAGATAAAATGGAGGGGAGGGACTGGCATCGGAAGAAAGAGGCATGAGTTAGAGTCAAGATCGCGCATCCTTGTTAGTCAGCAAACCCGACGGTCAGCAGTGACAGCCACATGCTTTTGAGAAATCTTTGGACACAAGTATTTAGTATTTTACAAATCAAGCACTGGAAGGATTTCAGAAGTGTCAGCAGGAAGGGGTCCAAAATATTGTCCCAGATATGGAAAAAAGCCCCTTCCTTCTCAGAAAGGTCCCCACAGACCAGAGCCCCCCATCAGTGCGCTAAATTGGCAGATACTGTCAGGTACTGAGTACTTGCACTTCTTTAACTTTAAAGGGAGCGTACCTGTACTTCTTTAATAGAAGAAGAGTACATGCACTTCTTTAATGTAAGAGGGAAAGCTCCTGCACTCTTGAGCACCCACACTTTTTTTACTATAGGAGGAAGGGTACCTCCACTTCTTTAAAAGAAGAGGTAAAACTCACGCGCATCTTTAATATAAGAAAAAAAGTACCTGCACTTCTTTCATATAATTGAAATGCATTGATTGATATAGACCTCATCCGAGATTCACAATATGTTAAAATAGTATATACCGATTTCCAGTCTCACAGTATTACAATATATCATGAAAAATTCTTTATAAGCAAAAAAGATTATTGTTCTTATCATATATATCTTTAAAATAGCGGGAATAACACTTTGAAAAAGTAGAAAACTTTGTAACATACAAATTCATCAGGTGGGGTTCTTATAACCTCAACCAGATCCTTAGTTCTAAAAATATTATATGTTGTACAAATTGGTTTTAAAAATCGAAAGCGTGCATCAACCAAGCTGCTATGTGGACAAACAAATAGGACATGTACCAAATCTTGGATTCCTCCATTACACAAATCACACTGTGCAATTTTGTTAAAGTTTCCGCCCCACTTTTTTGTTATATCTTTTAACAGTAGTGTCCTCAGTCTTAGCATCAGGATGCAACGCCAAACCTTATGGTCCAATGTAAAACTCACATTTTTTCGGATCTCTTTATACTCCACCCTAGCTAAAGTGAGCTTGTAATGCGTTAACTGTTGACAATTAAGTTTATCCAGTGTGTAGGTCAGCCTCGGAGTAGATTCTTTCAAAAAGTAACTTCAAAAGTTCCGGTGACCAACTTTGGACAAAGAGTCTTGGAGCATTGGAAGTGCTCCAAAGTGATCTTTAAATTTCGTTTCAAAGTATATATTCCTGGATCAGCCTTAAATGTTTCTTGGTGTTTAATTGATATTAATGTACCATCAGGTGCATGTAGTATGTTGTTAGCCCATCTGACAAGGTTTGCCATAGAACTCGCGTATGCACTCACTACCCCTAATTCCAAACGGAGTGCCTAAACGGGAGTGGCTTGGCTTGCAGTAGTAAGCATTCACAAGTGTTTTCCATCCCTGAGATTTAAAAAACCTCAACGATTTATAGGAATATATTCTAAACCATATGTTAAGTTAGGGGCAATCGTTGTTCGGTAAACTTCCAGGGGGACTAAAAAATGTTACCGTCCAGTAGATAAATAAAGCTTTCTTATAGCACTAACATGGGATACTGTTTTTAATTCAGTCTGTTGAAAGTGCGAAACAGTGCCAGTGGACTGAGAGAAAACTCTCCCTAAATAGTTATAAATAGATGCTACTTCCATTGTAGTTCCTCTTAGTTTCCAGGTAAAAGGTATAGCTTCTTTCCTGCCTCTAAATGCTACTATTTTTATTTTGGAATATTTATTCTTAAAAAAAATTCCTCAGTGTAATTAAAAAGAGCCCCCATATTACTGAAGCCCAACTGGGGTTAAATCAAATAAAACTACGTCATCGATTAAAAGATGGAATTTTTTGTGATGTGGGAAATTATTTACCTCCAGGAAACAGTCCGGGAATTAGCTAAGGAATAGTGAAAAGAGGAGGGGGCAAGTAGACACCCCTGCTTGAGGCTGTTTTGTGTGGAAATCTCTTGAGTTAAGCCCTTCTCTCTTCTCATTTGTACCTCACACCATGTGGTTGTATGAAACGCTACTATTATTCGTAGCATAATTATCGGAACACCTAACTTTAGTAGTTTCCTCCACAGGGAAGGCCTATCCACCTTGTCAAAACCTGTAGAAAAATCCAAAAATAAACTATAGACTACCTGAGCTCTAATATTTATAGATAATAGTTTCCAGGATAGTGATATCAATCACAGAGTGGTTTTGATGAAAGCATGCTTGTACCATAGAAATTACCCCCCTAGCTATGGCCCAGTCGTTCAGGTGATCCAAAACCTTGGCCACAAATATTTTTCACGTAGCATCAAGGAGGGCAATCTGGCGATAATTACTCAGGGAAAAGCGGGAATCTTTTTTCAAAAGAGGACCCACTGTAGTAAGGTTGTAGTATTAAATGCAGAAATTGCTAAGTTAGCATTAGTTTGTTTATGCTTGGCAGCCATCTTTCTGCTTTTGCACCCATTACTGCATGCTTTTATTCTAAGGGATAAACTGCTGATGCCTTTGTGCATGAGAAATGTTTGCCCTTCACACATTTAGAGGTACACTGTACTCGGAGTCTGCACAGAGTGTTCAAGGGCGAAAAATAATGTATGCTGTTGATTCACTTTGGTCAGTCCCGTGCCCATAGACACAACATAGAGCACAGCCGCACTATTGAAAGTCGAGTGCTTTTAATATGACAAGGCATGCCAGAAAAGGCACTTGGAGAGATTCATTCCAACGACGAAGAGCTGTGCTTGTCCTGAGATGTGATTCCTTGCATCTAAACTTAGAGGTATGGGGTTCCCCTAACAAAGCCTAGAGGTCTTCTATAACTATAATAAACTAGCTTGTACAACAGGGAGGGTGGTACGGTGCAGTAGCCCTAATTCCACTATCATTATAACATGATTGCCCTGTTTGTGCTTTATGGAATTGTAACAATGCTGATTATATTGTTCTTATGCATTTCGCTGCTCCTGTTGGCTAGTATACTGCACTGTAGCGCACGTTAGTTAAAATAAACATTTTAGCTTTACAGTGTCTCTATTTACTAAGGTTGTGGACAAGTATGAGTGTTTAAACAAAAGAGTGTTCTTCTTCCCGCGATTCCTGAGAGAGACTGAGTAACATGTTCTAGGATGTCTAATTATTGGTAGCTTTGCTGTAGTACGGAGAACGAATGAGACATCATAGTTAGTCGGATTGGGGTTCTGGGTACTGAAGTGGGTTTCCAGGTACACCACTACACACCGAGGTCCTGGTTTCCTGTGCATAGTACTGTGTATGTGCAGAATCCCTGCAACACCACTATACTGTATGTATGTATGTATGTATGTATGTAAGAGATTAGTAAAGCGTTGGAATGACCCCCGCAGGGCTATCCCCCCGCTACCATAGAGAGGGTGCAAGACAGACACAGACCAATCCCGGAATAATTCCATTTTCAGAAGTTTCCTAAAGCGAAAGAAACTGGGGCATTTACGCAAGTCCTCAGGCTTTACCTTCCAATCTGAGTCTACGATACGGACAATAGACTTTAAACTTGTCCGCCAGGTATTTAGGACTCGTACCATAAAGCGCATTATGTACGAGACAACAGAGCTTGAATGTAATTCTCTGGCAGATAGGGAGACAATGGAGTTGTTTTAACAGTGGCCCCGGGGAGGTGCGTGGAGGCTTGTTGAGAGCCAGACGTGCAGCAGCATTCTGTACAATCTGTAATCTACTAAGAAGAGATACATTGGTCGATGCCAGTAGAGCATTACAATAACCCAAGCAACCAATGAACAGAGCTTGAATCAGAGTTCTACGGAGAGAAAGAGGCAGCCCAGCAGTAGTCATAATCTGATCCTTCATTGATAACATGACATCCAAACGGACCCCTAGATTTTTAGCCACTGTAGTAGATTCGGCAGGGCCTAGCACTGCAGGCCATCACTTTGGGGACTAAGAAACTTGGGCCAAGCCAAACAGCAGGATTATGGTATTAGCCGCATTCAGCTGGAGAAAATGTTCCATCATCCAAGCTGATATGGCCAGCATGCGCTTTGCAAAACGCTCATCGATTAACTCAGTGTCATTATCAAAGGACAGGAGCAGTTGCGTATCACCAGCGTAGGAAAATGGTGTAAAGCCATACTCCCTGATGTTCTTGGCTAGGAGGGCCACATAGATATTAAACAAGGGAGGACTCAAACAAAAGCCCTGGGGCAACCCCATGGGTAAGCTTCAGGGTTTGGGATCGTAGGGACCCAGGTTGATGGCATGATTGAAGAGGAATTAATTCCCCATTTTAAAACGTGCCACAGGGCATGTTTGCATACATGTCACGTCAGTCCCCACCCCCTCCCTTCACCACTGTGCAAATGCACCCCGTGGCACATTTTAAGTTGGGGAATTAAGGTAATAGTCATGCTTGTCTTGAATCACACTGTGAGTCTGTGTCCACTCCTACAATCATCCTGACAGAAGCATGTCCTTATGTAATGACTCACATGAAACTTAAGCGCTTATAAACGTATCCTGCTGTCAACTACTAGCACTCTAAGAACCCAGTCACTGTCTATGTTCTTGCAGAATGACTCAGGCATTGAGACATGCAGTGGTATAGTCAAATGTGCACAATGTATGCTGCCCCCTAACCCCTTGCAGACTTCTGAGTAAGTCCTGCAAAAGTCCAGGTAATAGTCATGCTTGTCTGGAATCAAACCGTGACCCTGTATCCACTCCTACAATCATCTTTACTGAAACATGTCCTTATTTAAACACTCTGCTGAAACTTAAGTCCTTATAAACTTATCCGACTGTCAACTACTAGCACTTTAGAAACACAGTTACTGTCTATGCATTTGCAGAATGATTCAGGCATTGAGACAAGCAGTGGTACAGTCAAATGTGCACAATGTATGCGGTCCCCTAACCCCTTGCTGACTACTTAGTCAGTCCTTCAAAAGTTCAGGTAATAGTCATGATTGTCTGGAATCACACTGTGAGTCTATGTCCACTCCTACAATCATCCTGACAGAAATATGTCCTTATGTAATCACTCTGCTGAAACATAAGCGTTTATAAACTTATCCTGCTTTCAAATACTTGCACATTAAGAACCCAGTCATTGTCTATGCACTTGCAGAATGACTCAGGCATTGAGACAAGCAGTGGTACAGTCAAATGTGCACAATGTATGCGGTCCCCTAACCCCTTGCAGACTACTGAGTTAGTCTTGCAAAAGTCCAGGTAATAGTCATGTTTGTCTGGAAACACACTGTGAGTCTGTGTCCACTCCTACAATCATCATGACAGAAGCATGTCCTTATTTAACCACTCTGCTGAAAAATAAGCACTTATAAACTTATCCTGCTGTCAACTACTAGCACTCTAGGAACCCAGTCAATGTCTATGCAGTTGCAGAATGACTCAGGTATTGAGACAAGCAGTAGTACAGTCAAATGTGCACAATATATGCGGTCCCCTAACCCCTTGCAGATTACTGAGTCAGTCCTGCAAAAGTCCAGATAATAGTCATGCTTGTCTTGAATCACACTGTGAGTCTGTGTCAACTCCTACAATCATCCTGACAGAAGCGGTAGTTGGCCTCCCTAGGTTCTGCTCCGTTTCGAACACTCTTCGCTCCTTGCACTGGTTGCCGGTCAAGTCGCGAATTCAGTTTAAGGTCTTATGTCTGGCCTTTAAAATTTTGAAAGGCTCCGCTCCTCAGATCCTTACTAACCTCTTGTCCCTCTATATTCCGACCCGCTCTCTTAGATCCCTTGGCCAAGCTCTCGCTGTGGTTCCCCGGTTTAAGCTTAGTCGTGCTGGGGGCCGATCTTTTCGCGTGAGAGCGGCAGCGCTTTGGAATTCTCTTCCGGTAGAAATCTGTCTGATGGAGGATTTATTGCTGTTCCGAAAGGCTATTAAAACTTTTCTATTTTAAATCTGCCCTGTAGTGGTATCCTTTTTTTCATTCCTTGCTTTTGGCGATGCTGTGTTACCTTGTCGTGCGCCGGGACGCTCCTTTGCTGGAGCAGCTGCGCGCATTATAAATACCCATAGCATAGCATAGCATATGATGTCCACTATTCTAGTGGGCACCTTGCACCAGTCTAAACGACCCTTATTGATGGTGGTTGTAAAGTCAACCTTATAGACAAGCTATCCTAGTGGTACCATGGACCAGCAGTCTCAGGCTAAAACTTCAGAGAGCATGTAAAGCTAGCTGTTTTACCAATTATAATCCCTTGAATACCAAATGAAAGGACACCACACAAGGTATATATCAAATATATATGTATTTATTTCTAACACAACCCCTCTGGACTCTTTATGAGGCCAGAGATCGAGATACATTACAAGTTACTCATTAAGCATACTATAAGTTGCACACATACAATTCTGCCCTAGGGGCCTCACGAACCATATACTAAGTAAGTGGTATAAGGACCACTTGACGAATAGTGAATAGGCCTAGAGCTAAGGGAATCGCTGGGGCTACACTGGACAACCAAAGGATTGGAAGTAGGAGACCACAGGAGACTCGCGCAGTGTCTAAACACAGTCGCAAGTTGCCATAGAGTTATAATGGGAACGTAAAAGTTACAAAGTAGTTGATTAAGGACACTTCCGGATGGACTACGGTAAAACCCTTTTAAACTAGGACACTTCGAGAGCCAACACTTACGGGAGCACCGGAATACTTGTGTTACCTCACCCAGGGAAGTCGGGTGCATAGGTGCCATTTCGTGTCGTGTTTCGTCGCTGTTTCTTATGGAGAGCTGCAAAGAAGTGCTGCAGGCGACCAGGAGAAAAGTGTCCGAATGGATCCAAGGGTGGATCGAAGATGTGAAGAACCTGAAAGCAGAGGGGACAGAGTCTGGGTCACTAGCCAGCGACCAGGAAGGTACCAGGAAGGAACCAGGCGATGTCGGGTGATTTCAGGTGAAGAAGGTGAAGCTTGTCTCTGCAGCCACGAGGACCAGGAGTTGTCGAGGATGACCAGGAGCTGAATTCAAGTTGTCCCACAAAGGATCCAGTTGACTGCCATGTCGGTATCCGGATTGGACCCAACAAACCTTGGCTAACGCAATCCACGCAGGAAGGGAAGATTGGCTTGAGTCAGACCAGCAAGGTCTGGGGGAGCTTCTCCTTTGCAAGTGTCGTAATTTGGCAGCACCTGAGTTAGCGTTTAGCTCAGCTACACGACCTTTTTATTAACTTGACTTAAGTCCGGGGGCCATTTTGTATTTTGTGGCTTCCGTTTTGTACGAACATGCGGCCTCGTGGTAGAGTGTCCTTTTGTCCTTCCTTCATGCCAATGAACCTTCCCTGTGCCCAGCAACAGGCTATTTTTAGCGATGGTCAGTTTCACGCATGCGCACACACGATCTCCGGACTGAGAGAGTGGTCACTCTTTAGGAATGTTCCCCTAACTGACCAGTGGTATTAAGCTCCTCCCACATGCTGGCTGTACGCCAAAAATGTCCTTATATGTACCTAAAACTGTTCAAATGTGTACCGCCTATCTTTTTATTACCTTTAAACTGTATAAAAGAGGTCGCGCACCGATGTTCGGTGTGATACTTCTTGCATTACCGAAGGGTGCTGTAGGAATGTACCACCACCCCATGGGGTCCTAATAAACTTGTCTCTTTGCATTTTCAGTTTCCGTGCCAATTTCCGTCTATGGTGTTTGAGTGTTTTTGCAGAGTATGTAGGCCTGGCAGAACCCGATACCTCAATTGGCGACCACGAAGGGACTCATCGGCGACTCGGATGCCCGAAGGAGAGGTCACGACGAAGGATTGGAAACTCGCTATGGACGCGTACGCTGCCACTGAGTGACCCGAGTCTCGGCACCCACGGTGTTTCTTCCTTTCCTTCTGATCTGACCTTCCAGGTGGCGCCGGTCTTCGACTGAGATCCTGATCGTTCGGTTTGTCGTGTAGTGCCCGTTTTGGCTGATTTGGCTACGGAACTTGGCAGTTGGAATCTGGACACTTTTGAAGATATTTGGTAAGCTTATGTTTGGTAAGGTAGTCTACTGACACTTACTGTGGCTTTTTGAATTTGAATTTGAATTTGAATTTGTTTGAGTTAGCTAACGCTTGGACCTATGATTTGAATTATATGTGGAGTGCACCTCACATAGGCAGGCATGTAGGGATATTTCTCTGATTTTGAATTTGTTTGAACGGCACATCGTGCGTAAGTACTTTAAGTGCCATTTGTTGTAATATCAACGTTTGCGTGATATTTTTGAACATGCCTGTTCTCAGCACACTTCGAGGAATGTGCTGTTTTGGAAACGGTACCAGTTATCGATTAAATGAATCTCAGCCGGCTCCCCCAGAGGGGACTCCTAACCGTGAAATGTACATTAAATTTGGCCTCCCTCCCATAATGTATAGCACGTTATGGCACAAATATACAAAATCTGATCGTGAATTGCAATGGCCACTACATGGGTCATTCGACTTGCGAAAAGTCCAGTATGTAGAACAATGTTTGTTCCAGCGCAGGTCTAGACAGGACATGTTTGATTGTGTGCGTATGTGGGAGAAAGCGGTGCGTGAACGAATGAAGCGTGCAGAAGCCTTGGCGGACAAAGAGCAGCGAAAGGCTGCTCGGGATAAAGCTTTACAGCTACAGGAGAAGGAATTGCAGGAACAGAAAGAGAAAGAGAGTCGAGAACGTAATTTACAGATTAATGGTTAGTTTCCTATTAGACGTTCTCTCTATCCTGTCCTTACTAATGAATTAGATGATTTTTCATTGTTAGATCGTTGCCCGCCTCCGTATGTTCAGCCTACGGCTCCGGATGAGGAATCGGACGAGGATAATCAGGATAAACAGCGTACCAGGTTACCGACCGAGCGTATGACGGAATTGCGTTCGATTGCTCGTAAACTTAACAGTAATACTATAACTGTTCCAGAGGTTAATAATTTTATGAGTCAGTGGTCTGACAAGGAACGATTGTATTTTTTAGATCATTTTGCAGATGAAGTTGTTGAGCGGTTTAGAAAACACTCTCCTGAGTTGGAACCTAAAGATATATCAGTTGGTCGTGAGAATTTTCGTAAAAGTATTTTTGCTCTTTCAGATGCGGACGAATTCTTCCAGCGGTTGATTCAGTTACGAGATAAGGCGACACGATTGCGAGTGGCGAAAAAGGCATCGGAGCAATCAGCGTCTGGATCGACGGAAAATTCTCGAGTGTGCCCTATCTATGGATCAGATAAGAGTGTTGCGATTAATGTTATGCCTATGCGGGAAGCCGCGCCTTTGTATGTCCCTCCTAAAGGGGATGGTACGGATGATGATAAGATGTCTAAAGATTCAAAGGGCTATTTTGTGTATAATTGGGTTTATACGCCATGGAATAGAGCAGATGTTATGGCACTGAAGAATGCTTTGCCTGACCCTCGTAAAAATCCAGCAGCTTTCTATGAAGGTGTGGAGGGCGCTATTTCTTCATGTATTATGACATTAGTCGATATTGATCTTTTCTTTGGGTTGATATTGCCTCCTGATATGTGGAGAGCGATTTGTAAGTTTGACGATCGTACGATATTAGGAGCAGATTGGAAGGAGATAGTGAGGGCTGACCTAGATAGGGAACCTGCCTGTAAACCGTGCCAGTTAATTTTAGAATTTCCGACGGCTATCTTGACTAAATTAAAAACGCTTGTACCCCCTACAAAGATAGATTGGACAGTATTGGCATCTTGTAAACAGAAGCTAGATGAATCAGTTTCTGACTTCTTTTCACGTTTCGGTGAAGCATTCCATGATTACAGTGGGCAATCATTAACAGAGGACACGGGCAGGCATTTGTTTGTGGACAAGTATGTGGTTAATCTCCTACCGGAGATTGCAAAACGATTAAAGGCTAGTGAAAGTTCATGGACTACTGCAACGCCCGCTTCTTTATTAACAATGCCTCAGTATTATGAACGACAGGAATTAGAGGCAAAAGAAAGTAATGATAAGAAAGTGAAGGACTTAAAGACGAAGGTAATGTTGGCACAAGTTCATGTTACACAATCGAGAGGGAATGATAGGGGCAGACGAGGATCGTACGTTACGTCTCCCCCTCGTTCCGACATTTCTGAGGATCAGTGTGCATACTGTAAACAGTTTGGACATTGGGTTGCAGATTGTCCGGTACTTCGTGAACAGCGTAGTCAGAGGGGTCGAGGAAGTGGAAGGTCACGGAATAGTTATTCAGGACCGAGAGGTGAAGCGAATGACCGTGGTATGTTTGAAGAGAGGGGACGTGGTCAGGTTGAGCATAATACTTTTGATCGACGGAATCAATATCAGGTAGCTGAAGGAGAACATATTGAGTCACAGGATAATAGACATGCATAGGATTGCGTAGGATGGGGTGTGGAATCGGTTGAGGTACCAGTCGATCAGAGGGGTCCATATATATCAGCACATGTTTTGGGTTTTACTGATCAGTTTCTGGTTGACACAGGAGCTACTCGTAGCGCTCTGTCCAAACACTTGGTTCCAAGGGCTCCCCTGTCTGGCGAAATAATTACAGCAATAGGGTTCGATGGAACACCTTCTCTAAGCCCACTGTCTCAACCTCTTACCTTTCATGTTGACAAATTCACTGCCCCATGTCCTTTTCTATTATCCCCAAATACACCAGATAATATTATGGGACTTGATATGCTAAAGCATTTTCGTGCAACAATACGCTGTGCCCCTGAAGGGGTGTGGGTTATTTTGAATGAAAACTACCCAGAAATTGAGAGATTGTGCCTCATGCAAGAGTCCGATGCACTAGCTTCCCTTCCAAGCACGCAATGGGCCATTTCTGATACTGATGTGGGTAAAATGATTATTCCACCTGTGCACATTACTGTGAAGGAGGGAGCGGTATTACCTCGTGTTCCTCAGTACAAGATCGCTAGAGAAGGCGAACTGGCTTTGACACATATTGTGAATGATTTGATAACGGCAGGGGTGGTGGAGGAAGTTCTCTACAATGTTTGCAACAGTCCAATTTTGCCGATTCTAAAGAAAGGTACAGACTCCAAGGTTTATCGTTTCATTATTGATTTGAGAGAAATTAATAAGATAGTTGTACCCCAGTACCCAGTAGTGTCAGATATCACCACGTTACTCACTCTGGTTCCACCCACAGCTACTACATTTACGGTGATCAATTTGAAAAACGCTTTCTTTTTGATTCCTATTCATCCTGATAGCCGATATTTGTTCGGTTTCACATTAAATAATAAATCTTATAGATTTTGTCGAGTTCCTCAAGGTTACACGGAAAGTCCTAGCATTTACAGC
Source organism: Lissotriton helveticus (assembly GCF_964261635.1). Taxonomy (NCBI): domain Eukaryota; kingdom Metazoa; phylum Chordata; class Amphibia; order Caudata; family Salamandridae; genus Lissotriton; species Lissotriton helveticus. The sequence continues at coordinate 250,204,892 of NC_136067.1, read as the reverse complement.
CAGGCTTTGAAACAACAGCTTGATTCTTTTGATTTGCAGTCTGGGGTGGCGCTTATACAATATGTTGATGATATCTTGCTTGCAGCAGATACACAGGAGCAATGCGAGGAGAGTACGCTCTCCCTGCTTTCTTTTCTTGCTGAACATAATCACAAGGTTTCACGGAAAAAGCTGCAATACTGTAGACCAAAGGTGACATATATTGGTCATCTTTTGTCTAAGGAGGGACGTGCATTAACATCAGACCGAATTCAAGCAATCTTAGATACACCAGTCCCTTGCACACAGAAGGATGTTCGTGCTTTCATAGGTTTGACGTCCTTTTGCAGGCAATGGATACTAGGATTTTCATACATTGTAAAACTTTTGTTAGCATTGCTGTCCAAAACTGCACCAACCTCCCTTGAATGGACGGATGAATGCCAGAATGCTTTTGAACAATTGAGACAAGCTCTTTGCTCTGCACCAGTGTTAGGTACACCAGATTATACAAAGCTCTTTACACTGTATGTGCATGAGAAGGATGGATGCGCATTGTCAGTCTTAGTACAGTTACACGGAGACAAACAGAGACCCTGTGCATATTTTTCAGCGGTACTCGACCCTGTGGCTCGAGGACTGCCTGGATACCTTCGAGCAGTTGCAGCAACAGCAGTAGCTATACGGCAAAGTGAGGGAATAGTTTTATCGCACAAATTGTTGGTGTTAGTTCCCCATGCAGTAGATGCGTTATTGAACCAAACAAAAACGCAGCATCTAACCAGTGCCCGTTTAACAGGATACGAGTTAACGCTGCTGGCGCCACACATTACATTGAAGAGGTGCGCCACTCTGAACCCCGCCACTTTATTGCCATATCCTGTTACTGAGACCCAGGAAGAAGAACAACATGATTGTGTTTTTCTGACTGATGAACAAACAAAGGGTCGTGTTGATTTACAGGATACGCCACTTCCAGATGTAGATGGGGAACTGTGGGTTGATGGATCATGTGTGAGATTGCCAGATGGTACAGCTTCCGCGGCCTATGCGATCACGACACTTAAGACGGTGGTAGAAACAGCACGGATACCGCAGAAATTGGCTCAAGCAGCTGAATTAATAGCCTTAACGAAAGCATGTGAGCTAAGTGCTGGATTATGTGTGAATATCTATACCGATAGTCGTTATGCCTTTGGAGTAGCGCACGATTTTGGCCTACTCTGGAGGGAACGAGGGTTTATGACTTCACATGGAACACACATTATGTACGGAGAGTTGGTATGTGATCTCCTGAATGCACTATTATGCCCGAGGAAGGTGGCGATAATAAAATGTAGTGCACATAAAAAGGTGACAGACAAAATAGGGCAAGGAAATGCTTTTGCAGACCGCATAGCGAGAGAGACTGCCATGTTGCACAATGACTCCCCCATGTATGTAGTGAGATCGCAAGCCGAGCGATGGCATGATGCTAGAGAGGAAGTTTTAGACATACAGAAATCAGCGTCTGAAGCGGAGCTTGCAGCATGGTCAATAGAGGGAGTGTTGGATGATGAGGGTTGCTGGAGAAGCAAAGACATGAAGAGATGGAAATTACCTGCTGCTTACTTGCGAGCAATGGTTCAGATGGCACATATTGGAGCTCTTGCAATTACTAAATTGCTTACACGAGTTTGGGAGCATCCTGAGATTACCAGCACGGCTAGGAGAATAGTACAGACCTGTCTGATATGCCTACAGTACAATCCTGCTAAAGGGACTTCTACTCCTAAAGGAGGGTTCGTTCCACCTACTGCACCATTCGAAGTACTGCAAATGGATTACATCCAGCTGGAGCGCTGTAATAACCTCAAGTATGTCCTGGTGGTGGTGTGTGCTTTCAGTAAATGGGTTGAAGCCTACCCCACGAAGGATAATACAGCATTGACAACAGCTAAGGTGTTACTCAAAGAGTACTTCCCACGTTATGGTGTTTGTAAATTTTTGTGGAATGATAATGGTCCTCATTTCGTTGGGAAAATAGTGGAGCATGTCCTGAAAGGATTGGGAATAAGACAAAAGTTCCACGCTGTATTCCACCCGCAGTCAGCAGGTCTAGTAGAAAGGTATAATGCGACTCTGAAGCTGAAGCTAGCAAAGATCGTGGCATCCACCTTCTTTGAAATGGCCAGACGCTTTGCCATTGGCATTATTGTCTATTAGATCAGTACCACACTCTCGGACTGGCCTCACACCCTATGAGGTGGTGTTTGGAAGGCCCATGAATATCTGGGGAGTCCCAAAGCCTCGTTTGATACATGATGTGCCTTGTATAATGATGAACGATTATTTGGCACGATTAAGAAATGATTTACTTTCTATTCATGAACAGGTTCGAGAAGCGCTCCCCGACAATTCCATTGGAGAGGCTCACAATCTTCATCCTGGCGACTTCGTGATGATCAGGGTGTTTGAGAGATCCAGCAGCTTGGAGCCGAGGTGGCGTGGCCCTGAGCAAGTGCTGCTGGCAACGCGAACGGCTGTGCGAGTCACGAATAAGAAGCGGTGGATACATTCAACGCACTGTCGACGTGTTTCTCCGGATCTGGTGAACCCTACTGTCCTCTCTGATTACCGAGACATCTTGGATGCGGAGAAGAGCCCAGCTGTTATGCCTCACGAGTCGGAGGGAGCCTTCCCGGACCACACTATTTCTGGCAGAGTGAAGTACAATCTACGGCCAAGGAAATAATTTCCTTTTGTATTTTTTCTTATGACTGGTTGGTAACCGTTCCGAGGTTTGTGAAACGGAAGCCGGGAATATCAAGGGGGGGGATCAGTTCTGTCCAGTGTAGCGACACCCGTCTTGAATCTCGGAGAAAAACTCAACGGCAGCCTCGGTTCTCAGCACCATATTTTTATTTTTTAGTTTGATTTTTGAGACTTTGTTCTTTGTTCATTGTACCATGGCACCTATGACATTGAGAAATAGAAGAATTTTGGGTGCAGTCCTCTTTGCTACGACTATGGTGGTAATAGCAGTAATAGCTTGGACTATAGAAAGACTGTTTCCTGCACGGGACTATTTACTGCCTACCACTCCAATTCCATCTGAACATTTTCATTTTACTTTGCCCTATCACGAGGAGAGACATAGACAGACTTACTTGAATAACAGTTTCATTCAAATTCTACATCACACACACAATATGACTAATACGTCTAATTGTTGGGTTTGTGGGATGTTACCGGGACATCAAAAGAAAGGAGGAACACCTCTTATTCCGCTTCCATTTTCCCACAATGGTTCATGTAATGCTTGGTATACACTTCTCTTTACTTTGAGATGGCCAACAAAAGGTGGACTACTTTTCCGACTGAACAAGGTCTACTATAATGATCGAGATGGCTATCCACAAGCAGAAGGAACTAAGTTTGAGTGGGAAGAATATCGACCGGACAATGTATCTGCACCTCGCATCTTCACTAATCAGAGACTTACAAATATGTCCAGTTTACACGTAATTACTGTCATTGATACGAAAGCAGATCTCTGTATTAGGAATAAGGGAACCATTCCGGTGGGGAGAAGTGAATGAAATATTACTCTTGCTTTTGATACTCCCAATGGTATTTCATTTGTGGCCTCACGAAACACTTACTTTATTTGCGGTAATAAAGGTTATCATCGTCTTCCTCTTGGATGGTTAGGCACATGTTACATATCCTTTGTATTACCCCCTGTGTTTATTGCCCCTCCTATGTATCATAATGATTTTGTATTATATCAAGATTTTATTTTGAATAGAGTTAAGAGGACATTGGACATTGATGGGGTTGATCAAACCAACACCTCCCTACAACAATATGTGGATTTTAATTTAGGGTTATTTTCTTTTGTGGGCGCTGCTCTAAATAGCAGGAAAATTAGGCGGCTAACACGTGTTGTGGAGGCAGTTGCTAATGAAACTGTTTCTGCTTTAGGGAATATAACTGAAGAGCTCCAGATTACTAGAATTGTTATGCTTCAAAACCGAATGGTTCTGGATGTAGTATTAGCTGATCGTGGGGGTGCATGTCGTATCATCGGAAGTAGTTGTTGCGTCTATGTCCCTGACAATTCGCCTTCTGTGTATGATCCCATTTCTAAAATGCACAAAATTGCCTCTGAAATTCACACTGATAATGGTACCTGGACTTTTCCAGGTTGGTTTTGGACTATGCTCAGTACATGGGGCTGGAAACTGTTAACGATTCTATGTGCAATTATTGGAATATTCTTCTTTTGCTGTCTATGTATTCAATGTGGTCCTGCTCTATGTTCTGTATGTATTACGGCCTGTATCCCATCCAAACGAGCTATTGCTAAAAATGTACAAATGAGTAATGTCGAAGTGAGGCGGATTATGATGATCGATGTCGAGGATGAACATCCGGATTATTCCCATTATGAGGTAGCTTCAGCTAAACGCTAAAAGGGCCGTCTGTCGTAATTTGGCAGCACCTGAGTTAGCGTTTAGCTCAGCTACACAACCTTTTTATTAACTTGACTTAAGTACGGGGCCATTTTGTATTTTGTGGCTTCCGTTTTGTACGAACATGCGGCCTCGTGGTAGAGTGTCCTTTTGTCCTTCCTTCATGCCAATGAACCTTCCCTTTGCCCAGCAACAGGCTATTTTTAGCGATGGTCAGTTTCACGCATGCGCACACACGATCTCCGGACTGAGAGAGTGGTCACTCTTTAGGAATGTTCCCATAACTGACCAGTGGTATTAAGCTCCTCCCACATGCTGGCTGTACGCCAAAAATGTCCTTATATGTACCTAAAATTGTTCAAATGTGTACCGCCTATCTTTTTATTACCTTTAAACTGTATAAAAGAGGTCGCGCACCGATGTTCGGTGTGATACTTCTTGCATTACCGAAGGGTGCTGTAGGAATGTACCACCACCCCATGGGGTCCTAATAAACTTGTCTCTTTGCATTTTCAGTTTCCGTGCCAATTTCCGTCTATGGTGTTTGAGTGTTTTTGCAGAGTATGTAGGCCTGGCAGAACTCGATACCTCACAAGGAAGCTGAGGAGAGCCTGGAGCAACAATGCCAGTAGTGTAGTGTCAAAGAAAGGTCTTCAGAGGGCAAACTAGTCAACGGGCTAGCAACCGGGAAGATGCATCGAGCTGAAATGCAAGGGCAGGCCCCACGCGGCAGTGGAGTGTGGAGGGCTGAGCTTCAGTGCAAATGACGCTCGGGTCTGGGGCTTCTCAAACCTCAATGCACAACTGCAAGGATTTCTCGGAAGTTGCACTGTTAGCAAAATGCAGGATGTCCAGGGTGACCGGTCCCACGTCTCTCGTGTCCGCCATGGGTCTCAACTTTGCTGTGGATGTGGATCGGAGGCAGAGAAGTCTGGAAGTCTAGTTCCTGTGTCACTGAGACTTCGGGTTCCGGCAGGAGCATCGACAAAGCAGACCAGCAAATAACTGGTGGTGCCTATTTGCGCAGGGTGGTCACTCCATGACCACAAGGGAGAAGTCTTCAGTCTTCTAGTCGATGTAGAACGTCGAAGTCCAAGAGTTTCATTTCAGAGTTTCAGTCCTGGATAATCTAAAGTCTCTAGACACTGCTCCTCTCTTTATACTGATTTTAGAGGCTGGATTACCTGCTAGGTGCCTCCTATGGGTGGGACCAGGGCAGGGGGTGGTTACACCCCCTTCCCTTTGTCCAGTTTCACACCAGAGCGGGGCTGAAGTGCCCCAGCAACTGGTTTGAACCAGGCTATGCATGGAGCACCTTGTGTGCCCCAGGCAGTGTCTAGAAAAGCATCTTTCCATTCAACCCACCCTGCCCCAATACACTACAGGCTGTCTGGGGAGGTGCTGGCACTTCCCTCGACAGGAAACCTATTGTCCAGGCCTCCCTTGCTGGAGTTTCACCCAGCAACAGGAGGTCAGACTCGTGTCTGTGGCAGCAGCATCCATTTTTTGATGCTGAGGCTCTGTTTAACTTTAACCGGAGTTAGCAGTAACTACATGTCTTCTCCCTCTAGAAGGGTGGAATACTACCCCCGCCGGCAGGACTGGCGGGGAGTAGTATTCCAAAGTGTTTGACACCTTACATGACATGTTTTGACACTTTATAAACTGATCCTGCTTTCAACTACTAGCACTCTAGGAACCCAGGTACTGTCTATGTACTTGCAGAATGACTCAGGCTTTGAGACAAACAGTGGTATAGTCAAATATGCACAATGTATGCGGTCCCCTAACCCCTTGCAGATTACTAAGTCAGTCCTGCAAAAGTCCAGGTAATAGTCATGCTTGTCTTGAATCACACTGTGAGTCTGTGTCCACTCCTACAATCATTCTGACAGAAGCATGTCCTTACTTAATCACTCTGCTGAAACATAAGAGCTTATAAACTTATCCTGCTGTCAACTACTAGCACTCTAGGAACCCATTCACTGTGTATGCACTTGCAGAATGACTAAGGCATTAAAAAAAGCAGTGGTACCGTCAAATGTGCACAATGTATACTGTCCCCTAACCCCTTGCAGACTACTGGGTCAGTCCTGCAAAAGTCCAGGTAATAGTCATGCTTGCCTGGAATCACACTTTGAGTCTCTGTCCACTCCTACAATCATCCTTACAGAAGCATGTCCTCATTTAATCACCATGCTGAAAAATAAGAGCTTATAAACTTATCCTGCTGTCAAATACTAGCACTCTAGGAAATCAGTCACTGTCTATGCACTTGCAGAATGACTCAGGCATTAAGACAAGCAGTGGTATAGTCAAATGTGCACAATGTATGCGGTCCCCTAACCCCTTGCAGAATACTGAGTTAGTTCTGCAAAAGTCCAGGTAATTGTCATGCTTTTGGAATCACACTGTGAGTCTGTATCCACTCCTACAATCATCCTGACAGAAGCATGTCCTTATTTAATCGCTCTGCTGAAAAATAAGCACTTATAAACGTATCCTGCTGTCAACTACTAGCACTCTAGGAACCCAGTCACTGTCTATGCACTTGCAGATTAACTCAGGCATTGACACAAGCAGTGTTATAGTCAAATATGCACAATGTATGTGGCCCCCTATCTGTAGGAGAGTAGGATCTGCTTCCTATCGTCACCCTCACTTTTTGCTGTGATTTTCTGGTTTTTCGACTTTAGTGTGGCAGTGGGCCTGCTAATCAGACCCACAGCCCAGCTGTTCTCTCTCTAAATTAATACTATGTACTCTAGGTACATACCTATTGGGGAAATGGGTCTTCTTTGTGAACCCCTGTATAGTGTACCCTAGGTACCCAGGGCATAGGTGCATCCAAGGCCTACCAGGGGCTGCAGCATGTATTATGCCACCCCTTGCTGGCCATCCAAACTGACACCACAGGCTGATCCCTCAGCCTGGGTAAGGTGGTGTAATTACCCCTTACTTAGATATTGTATATCTATATCTACCTTATATATGGACACATATGCACCTAAAAGGCACTACTATGGTAGGACTCGACAATCCTGGAGGCAGAGTGCTTGGTTTTATGTGAGAGGGTGCTCTAGCATGAGCTGAGCCCTTCTGCAGCTTTCGGAACCATCTCCTTATAGCTGTTCTATGATATAGCCATACCATATACTCTTAAATGCATTATAATCCCCGCGGTTAATGCTAAGTTTGGTTTGGCGTTGTCAAAACATGTCATGTAAGGTGTCAAACACTTTGGAATACTACCCCTCTGCCAGTCCTGGCAGCGGGGGTAGCATTTCACCCTTCTAGAGGGAGAAGACATGTAGTTGGGTGAAACTCCAGCAAGGGAGGCCTGGACAATCGGTTTCCTGTCAAGGGAGGTGCCAGCACCTCCCCAGACAGCCTGTAGTGTATTGGGGCAGGGTGGGTTAAATGGAAAAATGCTTTTCCAGACACTGCCTGGGGCACACAAGGCGCTCCATGTATAGCCGGTTCAAACCAGTTGCTGGGGCACTCCAGCCCTGCTCTGGCACAAAACTGGACAAAGGGAAAGGGGTGTAACCACCCCCTTCTCATGTGCACCCATAGGAGGGACCTAGCAGGTAATCCAGCCCCTAAAATCAGTATAAAGCTAAGAGCTGTGTCTAGAGACTTTAGATTATCCTGGACTGAAACTCTGAAATGAAACTCTTGGACCTTCGACATTCTACATCTACTAGAAGACTGAATACATCTCCCTTGTGGTCAAGGAGTGACCACCCTGTGCAAACAGGCACCACCAGTAACTTGCTGATCTGCTTTGTTGACACTCCTGCCAGTTCCCGAAGTCTCAGCGACACAGAAACTAGACTATCATACTTCTCTGACTCTGATCAACATCCACAGCAAAGCTGAGACCCATGGTGGATACGAGAGACGTGGGACCGACACCCTGGACATCCTGCATTTTGCTAACATTGCAACTACCGAGGCACCCTCCCAATTGGGCATTGGGGTTTAAGAAGCCCCATGCCAGAGCGCCATTTGCACCAAATATCAGCCCTCAACACTCCACGAGTACCGCGTGGGGCCAGCCCTTCCATTTCAGCTCAATGCGTCTTTCCGGTTGCTAGCCCATTGGCTAGTTGGCCCTCTGAAGACTTGTCTTTAAAACTACACCACTGGCCTGGTTGCTCCTGGCTCACCCCAGCTTCCCTGCAAAGGAGAAGCTCCCCAGACCTTGCTGGTCTGACTCGATGCCAATCTTCCCTTCCTGCGTGGATTGCGTTTTCCAAGGCTTGTTGGGTCAAATCCAGATACCGACACCACAGTCAACTAGAACGCTTGTGGTACAGTTGGAATCCAGCTCCTGGTTGTCATCGCCTCCTCCTGGTCCTCGTGGCTGCCAAGACAAGCTTCACCTTCTTCACCTGAAATCACCCGACATTGCCTGGTTCCTTCCTGGTTCCTTCCTGAAATTACTGGTGGTGCCTGTTTGCAAAGGGTGGTCACTCCATGACCACAAGGGAGATGTCTTCAGTCTTCTAGTCGATGTAGAACGTCGAAGTCCAAGAGTTTCATTTCAGAGTTTCAGTCCTGGATAATCTAAAGTCTCTAGACACTGCTCCTATCTTTATACTGATTTTAGAGGCTGGATTACCTGCTAGGTCCCTCCTATGGGTGGGACCAGGGCAGGGGGTGGTTACACCCCCTTCCCTTTGTCCAGTTTCACACCAGAGCGGGGCTGAAGTGCCCCAGCAACTGGTTTGAACCAGGCTATGCATGGAGCACCTTGTGTGCCCCAGGCAGTGTCTAGAAAAGCATCTTTCCATTCAACCCACCCTGCCCCAATACACTACAGGCTGTCTGTGGAGGTGCTGGCACCTCCCTCGACAGGAAACCTATTGTCCAGGCCTCCCTTGCTGGAGTTTCACCCAGCAACAGGAGGTCAGACTCGTGTCTGTGGCAGCAGCATCCATTTTGTGATGCTGAGGCTCTGTTTAACTTTAACCGGAGTTAGCAGTAACTACATGTCTTTCTCCCTCTAGAAGGGTGGAATACTACCCCCGCCGGCAGGACTGGCGGGGAGTAGTATTCCAAAGTGTTTGACACCTTACATGACATGTTTTGACACTTTATAAACTGATCCTGCTTTCAACTACTAGCACTCTAGGAACCCAGGTACTGTCTATGTACTTGCAGAATGATTCAGGCTTTGAGACAAACAGTGGTATAGTCAAATATGCACAATGTATGCGGTCCCCTAACCCCTTGCAGATTACTAAGTCAGTCCTGCAAAAGTCCAGGTAATAGTCATGCTTGTCTTGAATCACACTGTGAGTCTGTGTCCACTCCTACAATCATTCTGACAGAAGCATGTCCTTACTTAATCACTCTGCTGAAACATAAGAGCTTACAAAACGTATCCTGCTGTCAACTACTAGCACTCTAGGAACCCATTCACTGTGTATGCACTTGCAGAATGACTAAGGCATTGAAAAAAGCAGTGGTACCGTCAAATGTGCACAATGTATACTGTCCCCTAACCCCTTGCAGACTACTGGGTCAGTCCTGCAAAAGTCCAGGTAATAGTCATGCTTGCCTGGAATCACACTTTGAGTCTCTGTCCACTCCTACAATCCTCCTTACAGAAGCATGTCCTCATTTAATCACTATGCTGAAAAATAAGAGCTTATAAACTTATCCTGCTGTCAACTACTAGCACTCTAGGAACACAGTCACTGTCTATGCATTTGCAGAATGACTCAGGCATTAAGACAAGCAGTGGTATAGTCAAATGTGCACAATGTATGCGGTCCCCTAACCCCTTGCAGAATACTGAGTTAGTTCTGCAAAAGTTCAGGTAACTTTCATGCTTTTGGAATCACACTGTGAGTCTGTATCCACTCCTACAAACATCCTGACAGAAGCATGTCCTTATTTAATCGCTCTGCTGAAAAATAAGCACTTATAAACGTATCCTGCTGTCAACTACTAGCACTCTAGGAACCCAGTCACTGTCTATGCACTTGCAGATTAACTCAGGCATTGACACAAGCCGTGGTATAGTCAAATATGCATATTGTATGTGGCCCCCTATCTGTAGGAGAGTAGGATCTGCTTCCTATGGTCACCCTCACTTTTTGCTGTGATTTTCTGTTTTTTCGACTTTAGTGTGGCAGTGGGCCTGCTAATCAGACCCACAGCCCAGCTGTTCTCTCTCTAAATTAATACCATGTACTCTAGGTACATACCTATTGGGGAATTGGGTCTCCTTTGTGAACCCCTGTATAGTGTACCCTAGGTACCCAGGGCATAGGTGCATCCAAGGCCTACCAGGGGCTGCAGCATGTATTATGCCACCCCTGGCTGGCCATACAAACTGACACCACAGGCTGATCCCTCAGCCTGGGTAAGGTGGTGTAATTACCCCTTACTTAGATATTGTATATCTATATCTACCTTATATATGGACACATATGCACCTATAAGTCACTACTATGGTAGGCCTCGACAATCCTGGAGGCAGAGTGCTTGGTTTTATGTGAGAGGGTGCTCTAGCATGAGCTGAGCCCTTCTGCAGCTTTCGGAACCATCTCCTTATAGCTGTTCTATGATATAGCCATACCATATACTCTTAAATGCATTATAATCCCCGCGGTTAATGCTAAGTTTGGTTTGGCGTTGTCAAAACATATCATGTAAGGTGTCAAACACTTTGGAATACTACCCCTCTGCCAGTCCTGGCAGCGGGGGTAGCATTTCACCCTTCTAGAGGGAGAAGACATGTAGTTGGGTGAAACTCCAGCAAGGGAGGCCTGGACAATCGGTTTCCTGTCGAGGGAGGTGCCAGCACCTCCCCAGACAGCCTGTAGTGTATTGGGGCAGGGTGGGTTAAATGGAAAGATGATTTTCCAGACACTGCCTGGGGCACACAAGGTGCTCCATGTATAGCCCGGTTCAAACCAGTTGCTGGGGCACGCCAGCCCTGCTCTGGCACGAAACTGGACAAAGGGAAAGGGGTGTAACCACCCCCTTCTCAGGTGCACCCATAGGAGGGACCTAGCAGGTAATCCAGCCCCTAAAATCAGTATAAAGCTAAGAGCTGTGTCTAGAGACTTTAGATTATCCTGGACTGAAACTCTGAAATGAAACTCTTGGACCTTCGACATTCTACATCTACTAGAAGACTGAATACATATCCCTTGTGGTCAAGGAGTGACCACCCTCTGCAAACAGGCACCACCAGTAACTTGCCGATCTGCTTTGTTGACGCTCCTGCCAGTTCCCGAAGTCTCAGCGACACAGAAACTAGACTATCATACTTTTCTGACTCTGATCAACATCCACAGCAAAGCTGAGACCCATGGTGGATACGAGAGACGTGGGACCGGACACCCTGGACATCCTGCATTTTGCTAACATTGCAACTACCGAGGCACCCTCCCAATTGGGCATTGGGGTTTAAGAAGCCCCAAGCCAGAGTGCCATTTGCACCAAATATAAGCCCTCCTCACTCCACGAGTACCGCGTGGGGCCAGCCCTTCCATTTCAGCTCAATGCGTCTTCCCGGTTGCTAGCCCATTGGCTAGTTGGCCCTCTGAAGACTTGTCTTTAAAACTACACCACTGGCCTGGTTGCTCCTGGCTCACCCCAGCTTCCCTGCAAAGGAGAAGCTCCCCAGACCTTGCTGGTCTGACTCGATGCCAATCTTCCCTTCCTGCGTGGATTGCGTTTTCCAAGGCTTGTTGGGTCAAATCCAGATACCGACACCGCAGTCAACTAGAACTCTTGTGGTACAGTTGGAATCCAGCTCCTGGTTGTCATCGACGCCTCCTGGTCCTCGTGGCTGCCAAGACAAGCTTCACCTTCTTCACCTGAAATCACCCGACATCGCCTGGTTCCTTCCTGGTTCCTTCCTGAAATTACTGGTGGTGCCTGTTTGCACAGGGTGGTCACTCCATGACCACAAGGGAGATGTCTTCAGTCTTCTAGTCGATGTAGAACGTCGAAGTCCAAGAGTTTCATTTCAGAGTTTCAGTCCTGGATAATCTAAAGTCTCTAGACACTGCTCCTATCTTTATACTGATTTTAGAGGCTGGATTACCTGCTAGGTCCCTCCTATGGGTGGGACCAGGGCAGGGGGTGGTTACACCCGCTTCCCTTTGTCCAGTTTCACACCAGAGCGGGGCTGAAGTGCCCCAGCAACTGGTTTGAACCAGGCTATACATGGAGCACCTTGTGTGCCCCAGGCAGTGTCTAGAAAAGCATCTTTCCATTCAACCCACCCTGCCCCAATACACTACAGGCTGTCTGGGGAGGTGCTGGCACCTCCCTCGACAGGAAACCTATTGTCCAGGCCTCCCTTGCTGGAGTTTCACCCAGCAACAGGAGGTCAGACTCGTGTCTGTGGCAGCAGCATCCATTTTGTGATGCTGAGGCTCTGTTTAACTTTAACCGGAGTTAGCAGTAACTACATGTCTTCTCCCTCTAGAAGGGTGGAATACTACCCCCGCCGGCAGGACTGGCGGGGAGTAGTATTCCAAAGTGTTTGACACCTTACATGACGTGTTTTGACACTTTATAAACTGATCCTGCTTTCAACTACTAGCACTCTAGGAACCCAGGTACTGTCTATGTACTTGCAGAATGACTCAGGCTTTGAGACAAACAGTGGTATAGTCAAATATGCACAATGTATGCAGTCCCCTAACCCCTTGCAGATTACTAAGTCAGTCCTGCAAAAGTCCAGGTAATAGTCATGCTTGTCTTGAATCACACTGTGAGTCTGTGTCCACTCCTACAATCATTCTGACAGAAGCATGTCCTTACTTAATCACTCTGCTGAAACATAAGAGCTTACAAAACGTATCCTGCTGTCAACTACTAGCACTCTAGGAACCCATTCACTGTGTATGCACTTGCAGAATGACTAAGGTATTGAAAAAAGCAGTGGTACCGTCAAATGTGCACAATGTATACTGTCCCCTAACCCCTTGCAGACTACTTGGTCAGTCCTGCAAAAGTCCAGGTAATAGTCATGCTTGCCTGGAATCACACTTTGAGTCTCTGTCCACTCTTACAATCATCCTTACAGAAGCATGTCCTCATTTAATCACTATGCTGAAAAATAAGAGCTTATAAACTTATCCTGCTGTCAACTACCAGCACTCTAGGAACACAGTCACTGTCTATGCACTTGCAGAATGACTCAGGCATTAAGACAAGCAGTGGTATAGTCAAATGTGCACAATGTATGCGGTCCCCTAACCCCTTGCAGAATACTGAGTTAGTTCTGCAAAAGTCCAGGTAACTGTCATGCTTTTGGAATCACACTGTGAGTCTGTATCCACTCCTACAATCATCCTGACAGAAGCATGTCCTTATTTAATCGCTCTGCTGAAAAATAAGAACTTATAAACGTATCCTGCTGTCAACTACTAGCACTCTAGGAACCCAGTCACTGTCTATGCACTTGCAGATTAACTCAGGCATTGACACAAGCAGTGGTATAGTCAAATATGCACATTGTATGTGGCCCCCTATCTGTAGGAGAGTAGGATCTGCTTACTATGGTCACACTCACTTTTTGCTGTGATTTTCTGGTTTTTCGACTTTAGTGTGGCAGTGGGCCTGCTAATCAGACCCACAGCCCAGCTGTTCTCTCTCTAAATTAATACCATGTACTCTAGGTACATACCTATTGGGGAAATGGGTCTCCTTTGTGAACCCCTGTATAGTGTACCCTAGGTACCCAGGGCATAGGTGCATCCAAGGCCTACCAGGGGCTGCAGCATGTATTATGCCACCCCTGGCTGGCCATCCAAACTGACACCACAGGCTGATCCCTCAGCCTGGGTAAGGTGGTGTAATTACCCCTTACTTAGATATTTTATATCTATATCTACCTTATATATGGACACATATGCACCTAAAAGGCACTACTATGGTAGGACTCGACAATCCTGGAGGCAGAGTGCTTGGTTTTATGTGAGAGGGTGCTCTAGCATGAGCTGAGCCCTTCTGCAGCTTTCGGAACCATCTCCTTATAGCTGTTCTATGATATAGCCATACCATATACTCTTAAATGCATTATAATCCCCGCGGTTAATGCTAAGTTTGGTTTGGCATTGTCAAAACATGTCATGTAAGGTGTCAAACACTTTGGAATACTACCCCTCTGCCAGTCCTGGCAGCGGGGGTAGCATTTCACCCTTCTAGAGGGAGAAGACATGTAGTTGGGTGAAACTCCAGCAAGGGAGGCCTGGACAATCGGTTTCCTGTCGAGGGAGGTGCCAGCACCTCCCCAGACAGCCTGTAGTGTATTGGGGCAGGGTGGGTTAAATGGAAAGATGATTTTCCAGACACTGCCTGGGGCACACAAGGTGCTCCATGTATAGCCCGGTTCAAACCAGTTGCTGGGGCCCGCCAGCCCTGCTCTGGCACGAAACTGGACAAAGGGAAAGGGGTGTAACCACCCCCTTCTCAGGTGCACCCATAGGAGGGACCTAGCAGGTAATCCAGCCCCTAAAATCAGTATAAAGCTAAGAGCTGTGTCTAGAGACTTTAGATTATCCTGGACTGAAACTCTGAAATAAAACTCTTGGACCTTCGACGTTTTACATCTACTAGAAGACTGAATACATCTCCCTTGTGGTCAAGGAGTGACCACCCTGTGCAAACAGGCACCACCAGTAACTTGCCGATCTGCTTTGTTGACGCTCCTGCCAGTTCCCGAAGTCTCAGCGACACAGAAACTAGACTATCATACTTCTCTGACTCTGATCAACATCCACAGCAAAGCTGAGACCCATGGTGGATACGAGAGACGTGGGACCGGACACCCTGGACATCCTGCATTTTGCTAACATTGCAACTACCGAGGCACCCTCCCAATTGGGCATTGGGGTTTAAGAAGCCCCATGCCAGAGCGCCATTTGCACCAAATATCAGCCCTCCTCACTCCACGAGTACCGCGTGGGGCCAGCCCTTCCATTTCAGCTCAATGCGTCTTTCCGGTTGCTAGCCCATTGGCTAGTTGGCCCTCTGAAGACTTGTCTTTAAAACTACACCACTGGCCTGGTTGCTCCTGGCTCACCCCAGCTTCCCTGCAAAGGAGAAGCTCCCCAGACCTTGCTGGTCTGACTCGATGCCAATCTTCCCTTCCTGCGTGGATTGCGTTTGCCAAGGCTTGTTGGGTCAAATCCAGATACCGACACTGCAGTCAACTAGAACGTTTGTGGTACAGTTGGAATCCAGCTCCTGGTTGTCATCGACGCCTCCTGGCCTCGTGGCTGCAGAGACAAGCTTCACCTTCTTCACCTGAAATCACCCGACATCGCCTGGTTCCTTCCTGGTTCCTTCCTGGTCACTGGCTAGTGACCCAGATTCTTTCCCCTCTGCTTTCATGTTCTTCACATTTTTGATCCACCCTGGGATCCACCCGGACACTTTTCTCCTGGTCGCCTGCAGCACTTCTTTCCAGCTCTCCATAAGAAACAGCGACGAAACCCGACACGAAAAGACACCCATCCACCCGGCTTCCCTGGGTGAGGTAACACGAGTACTCCAGTGCTCCCGTGGGTGTTGACTCTCGAAGTTTCCTAGTTTAAAAAGGTTTTACCATAGTCCATCCGGAAGTGTCCATAATCAACTACTTTGTAACTTTTACAATCCCATTATAACTCTATGGCAACTCGCAACTGTGTTTAGACACTGCACGCGTCTCCCGTGGGTCTCCTACTTCCAATCCTTTGGTTGTACAGTGTAGCCCCAACGATTCCCTAGGCTCTAGGCCTATTCACTATTCCTGAAGTGGTCCTTATACCACTTACTTAGTATATGGTTTGTGAGGCCCCTAGGGCAGAATGTATTTGTGCACCTTATAGTATGCTTAATGTGTAACATGTAATGTATCTCGGTCTCTGACCTCATAAAGAGTCCATAGGGGTTGTGTTAGAAATAAATACATATATATTTGATATATACCTTGTGTGGTGTCCTTTCATTTGGTATTCAAGGGATTATAATTGGTAAAACAGATGGCTTTACATGCTCTCTGAAGTTTTAGCCTAAGACTGCTAGTCCATGCTACTACTAGGATAGCTTGTCTATAAGGTTGACTTTACAACCACCATCAATAAGGGTGTTTAGACTGGTGCAAGGTGCCCACTATAATAGTGGACATCATATGCCAGGCTAACTTCTCACATTGGTGTGCAGCGGATGGGATAAGAGCTTGCTGTTGTTTTACCATATCATCTTGAGATATCATTTGAAAGATCACATTAAGGTACCTGAAGGTACATATAAATCAAGTTCTTACAGTACTTAAGTTCTACTGAACTTAGTTGTTGTAGAGCAAAGGGCCTAGCACACCCTGACTACAACTCCTAGAGAGGTTCTAGTAGATAACACTTAGTGTAGGTAGGTGCACACACCAAACCTCACTAGAAAATGTCCTTAACTACAGAGGCTAGTGGCCCACTGACAGAGGTGGATCCCCCAAGGATCCCCTCTAAATATGATACATTGGCTTTTCAAGAGCTGAGAAGCCTATGTTCACTCAGGAGACTGAGACAAGGACATAGTCCAACCTTTAACCACCTAGTAGATCTTTTAGTTGAGTATGATACAGAAAAAGCATCAACCCCAGATCAGACAGGTAGTATATAGAGGGGCCATCCCTCAACAGAAGATCCCCATGATGAAAATCAAGGGGTGCTGATGATGAAGAGGATGATGATCAGGTACAAGTTAGAGAACTGAACCAGGTCAACCTAAGACTACATGGGACTGGAGAACGTAGAATCCAATCCAGACCCCCAAGTAGGCTTAATACTGAGTCCAGAAGGAGAAGATCACTATCCAGTGGTTGCAATCATTCTGAGGACTCAATAGGGTCAGATGCCTCAGCTCTCAGGTTGACTTTACAACCACCATCAAAAAGGGTCGTTTAGACTGGTGCAAGGTGCCCATTAGAATAGTGGACATCATATACCAGGCTAACTTCTCACACTAACCACTTGCAGACTACTGAGTTAGTCCTGCAAAAGTCCAGGTAATAGTCAGGCTTTTCTGGAATCACACTGTGAGTCTGTGTCCACTCCTACAATCATTATGACAGAATCATGTCCTTATTTAATTACTCTGCTGCAAAATAAGCACTTATAAACTCATCCTCCTGTCAACTAATAGCACTTTAGGAACCCAGTCACTGTCTATGCACTTGCAGAATGATTCAGGCATTGAAACAAGCAGTGGTACAGTCAAATGTGCACAGTCTATGTGGTCCCCTATCCCCTTGCAGACTACTGAGTCAGTCCTCCAAAAGTACAGTTAAGAGTTATGCTTGTCTGGAATCACACTGTGAGTCTGTGTCCACTCTTACAATCATATTGACAGAAGCATGTCCTTATCTAATGAATCTGCTGAAAATAAGCGCTTATAAACTTATCCTGCTTTCAACTACTAGCACTCTAGGAACCCAGTCACTGTCTATGTACTTGCAGAATGACTGAGGTTTTAAGACAAACAGTGGTATAGTCAAATGTGCACAATGTATGCCGTCCCCTAACCCCTTGCAGATTACTAAGTCAGTCCTGCAAAAGTCCAGGTAATAGTCATGCTTGTCTTGAATCACACTGTGAGTCTGTGTCCACTCCTACAATCATTCTGACGGAAGCATGTCCTTACTTAACCACTCTGCTGAAACATAAGAGCTTATAAACGTATCCTGCTGTCAACTACTAGCACTCTTGGAATTCAGTCACTGTATGCACTTGCAGAATGACTGAGGCATTGAATGCTGTCCCCTAACCCCTTACAGACTACTGGGTCAGTCCTGAAAAAGTCCAGGTAATAATCATGCTCTTCTGGAATCACACTGTGAGTCTGTGTCCACTCCTACAATCATCCTGACACAAGAATGTCATCATTTAATCACTCTGCTGAAACATAGGAGCTTATAAACTTATCCTGCTATCAACTACTAGCACTCTAGGAACACAGTCACTGTCTATGCACAAGCTGTTTTCTCTCTACATTGATACCATGTACTGTAGGTACATACCAGATTGGTTACTGGGTCACCTTTGTGAGCCCCTGTATAGTGTGCCATAGGTACCCAGGGCATAGGTGCATCCAAGCCCTACCAGGGGCTGCAGCATGTATTATGCCACCCCTGGCTGGCCCTCCAAACTGACACCTCAGGCTGATCACTCAGCTTGGGTAAGGTGGTGTAATCACCCCTTACTTAGATATAGCATATCTAAATCTACCTTATATATAGACTTAGCCATACCATATACTCTTAAGTGCATTATTATCCTCGCGGTTAATGCTAACTTTGGTTTGGCTTTATCAAAACAATGTTGTGTAAGGTGTCGAACACTTTGGAATACTACCCCCCACCAGTTCTGGTGGCGGGTGTAGCATTCCCCCCTTCTAGAGGGAGAAGTAAATCAGAGCCTCAACATCACAAAATTGATGCTGCTGCCACCGACACAAGTCTGACCTCCTGCTGCTGGACGAAACTCCGGCAGGGGAGGCCTGGACAATAGGTTTCCTGTCACCCCCCCCAGACAGGCTTTAGTGTATTGGGGCAGGGAGGGCTGCATTGTAAGATGCTTTGCCAGACACTGCTGCGGGCACACAAGGTGCTCCATGTATAGCCCGGTTCAAAACAGTTGCTGGGGCACTCCAGCCCCGCTCTGGCGCGAAACTGGACAAAGGGAAAGGGGTGTAACCACCCCCTTACCAGGTCCACCCATAGGAGGGACCTAGCAGGTAATCCAGCCCCTTTTCTGAGTATAAGTATAGGAGCTGTGTCCCCAGGACTTTAGATTATCCTGGAACGAAACTTTGCTACAGAATTCTTGGGCTTTCGACATTCTATTCTGACTAGGATTGGTCATAATAGAATGTCGAAGGTCCAAGAATTCTGTTTAACTTGCCAGCCTGGTTGCTCCAGGCTTGCTCCAGCTTCCCTGAAAAGGAGAAGCGCCCCAGACCTTGCTTGTCTGCAACAGAGCCTTTCTCGACATCCTGCTTGGGTTGCGGATGCCAAGGCTTGTTGTGTCCAATCCGGATACCGACACTGCAGTCATCTAGATCCTTCGTGGGACAGCTCAAATCCAGCACCTGGTCATCATCAATGCCTCTTGGACCACGTGGCTGAAGAGACAAGCTCACCATCTTCACTTCGAAAGCACCCGACATCTCCTGGTTCCTATCTGGTGATTGGCTAGTGACCCAGACTCTGTCCCCTCTGCTTTCAGGTTCTTCAGAACTTCGATCCACCCTTGGATCCACCCGGACACTTTTCCTCTGGTCGCCTGCAGCACTTCTTCGTAGTTCTCAATAGAAAACATCAACAAATCCCAACACCCAAAGGAACCTATGCACCCGTCTTCCCTGGGTGAGGTAGCTCGAGTACTCCGGTGCTCCCGTGGGTCTTGACTCTCGAAGTGTACTAGTCTAAAGGGGTTTTGTCGTAGTCTACCCGGAAGTGCCCTTAAACAGTAACTTTGTAACTTCTTCGTTCTCCATTATAAGTCAATCGTTACCCGCGGCTGTGTTTAGACACTGCACGTATGGTAAATCGTCCTCTGCGCGTAAGTTACAGATACGCTTTGACGTTGCGCGTCGCATCAACGCTTCCGCGTGACGTCATGTACGGCGCCCCGTACGCGCACGCCGCAAAAGTTTCTAATTGTTCAAAAACATATATTTATGTTTTTAATGTACATATTAAGGGAAGACATTATCTGGGATAATCATGAAACGAGTTTTTTAAAACTTTTAATAACCGTATATTACTTTTAAAAGCAATTACGCAAATCGCGGTGGTACGTCGTACGTACTCGCATCGTAAGAGCACCATAAACGTAGCGTAAGAGCTCCGTAAGCGCACCATGAGCGTACGCAAAGCCATCTGACTTTAAAAGAAGAGATTTCATTAGTTCATAACACTTCCTATTCCAACTTTTGAAAGACCCCTCCCATTTTAATCATTCTACTTTGACTTCCACAGGAGAAGGATCTGTTCTGTAGATCTCTAGCCATTTGGAAGAAGTAACCACCATGGCTGCACGGGAGGACTCTTCTTCAGAATATTCCTCTGAGGAGCTTTTTGTACCTGAGCAGCCTCAAAAAACGCGAAAGAAAGCAATAATATGGACATTTTTTAAATTTCGCAAGGATCAAAAAAAGGTCAATGCTTCTAAGGTGACCTGCAAAATTTGTGACGTGACCCGACTAAGGAATACACTTTCGGTACTGGAAGCATGGTGCGCCATGTCAAAGATCTACATCCAAATAATTACACTTGAGCTGAAACTAGAAGGTTGCAGGAGGACCAGGGATCTGCTCTTCCCAGTACATCCAGTGCAGCACCACCACCACCACCGAGCGGTATGGTTTCAAATATACAACCTGAATTTGGAGACCTGACTATTCGTTTCAAGATTTGCAACGAACTACTGAGCTATGGAGAACAATCCATTGAACTTATTCTCCGCAAGAAAAGGAACCACCGTTGTTCTCGTCAATAATTGTTTTTTTTACTGTTTTGTTTATGTTCCACACTTTTTGGGTTGTAGTTTCATTTTTTTGTTTAAAAAAAAAAAAACTAAAAAAAATACAAAAAAATAGAAAAACACAAAGACAAAAAAACAGTTCTTCTCAGAACTACCTCCACTGGTCAAAGAAAGAGCTATATTTTTATGATAGTGTGTAAAACTTTGTCTGAATGAATGTGTAGTGCATAAATGAATGAATGAATACAATACTAGTGTATGGTGAATGTGAAAGTGCAGAACTATAAGGAAGTGCTACAGCATAAATCTATAAGGTGTTTACCTATAGTATACTGTAGTACCTCCGAAGCACTTGAATGTAACATATGCATATAAATATGTAACAAATCTATGCTTCAATTACCACTGCTGGTGGAACTGCCTGGGTGAATTGGTATGTGTTAGGAGCGAATGTACAATCCCCTTGTGCCTCTTTTACACATCTGTTGCGTCACTTTTGTGATGCATCGGTGGTGCAAAAGATGTGCCATGGTGTGTGGTATTTACAAAGAGATGCATATGGAAGAACGGCTAGGGCGCTCAACCTCGGACCTGGGGATCTGGGTTCGAGTCTCGGTAACGACGCCAAAAACCTCCTGTGATTCTGGGCAAATCACTTAATCTCCTCGTGCCTAAAATGAATGCTTGTCCTCATGTAACGTAACTTGTGCTATGTAAAGCCCTCTGATACCCGATTCAGTTCGGGTCTAGTTCGCGCTATATAAAACTCTGTAAAAAAAAAAAAAAAGAAAAAGGTGCATCACATTGTAAAGCCCTGCACCAGAAGGAGGCTTTCCAACGTACAGGGGAGGGTGGAGGTGTTCTGACGCAGGAACGCCTCCTAAAAGTGACTGAGTGAAATTTATAAGATTTCATTCAGTCACTTTTAGGCTTATGCTGCGTCAAAACCCTGCATCTGCTTGAAACCCGTGTAAGGATTGACACAGCATTCTACGCATAGGGCCCCAAGAGCATTGCAACGCAAGTCAAACAATGCGCCACCTACACACCACAAATACATCACATATCTGTGCCGTTTTTGCCCCATAATACACCATATTATAAATACAGTGCATCCATTGTGGTGATGTCATAGTGCACAATAACTGGCATATCTCTGCAGATGTACCACTTATTGTACATATGCTGATTACTGTTTGAATGTAGTGAATGGATTACTACACACTGATCAATGAGTCACTACAAAACTATAACAGGAATGACAGAGTGTTTGGTGGAAGTGTAAGAGTAAAGACTGGGGAATTGAACATATAAAAAGTAAATTTGCAGGTGCATAGAACAGTGCATGCATAGTCTATAGGAGTTTGAAGCAGTCCGTGCTCTAAGGCCCACTTTCACCATGAGTACTTAGGTACTAGCTGAATGATTACAATTCTGCAAGGAGAGTGTGTGGCTGAATGTATAGCAGCTTTACTTTTACAACAGTGTATAGAAAAGCACATACTGCTGTATGGTTCACTACAATACCAAAACAGTAGTGTGAGAGTGTTTAGTGAAAGTGTAATGTTACAGACTAGGCAATTGAACGTATAAAAGGCAACTTTGCTGGTGTATAAAACAGTGAATGCATAGTCTATAGCGATTTGAACCAGTCTATGCCATAAGGCCTACTTTGGTGCATGATTACTTGGAAACTGACTGAATGTTTACACTTCTACAAAGAGATTGTCTAGCTGGATACATAGCACCTTCTTTTTTAGAACAGTGCATACATAAGAACATACTGATGTATAACTCACTACAATAAAAAAATAGCAGTAGTAAAATGTTTGGAGGAAGTGTCAGGATAGAGATTGTTCAATTCAAAGTTTAAAAGCCAACAGCTAGATTCATGAAAGGGCCGTTTTGCGAGTCTTTAATAGCGATTCATAAGGAATCGCTATTAAGGACTTGCAAAACGGGATTCATGTAGGAATTGCTAAATAAATTGCGATTCCTACACATTCCATATTTGCGATTAGCAAATTGCTAATCGCAAATAAGGATGCGATTTCAAGGGTGCAGGGGTGTCCAAAGGACACCCTGTAGCACCCCTGAAATGTGAATTTACACTGATGTTGTGCACACACATGTCCAAAGGACATGTGTGTGTGTGTAACATGCAACTTAGAAAAATGCATTTAAATGCATTTTTCTAAGTTTTAGCTATTTACCACGAGGTTTGACTTCGTGGTAAATAGCGGTCCTAAATTGCGATTTCGCAATTTCAAAATGGTTCATGAATTGCATTTAAGGAATCTCAAATAGAGATTCCTTAAAGGCAATTCCTCACGAATGTGCGAATTCTTTATTAGCGAATTTTGCATTTGGGATGATGAATCCCAAAAGCAAAAATTGCACTCGCAAAGGGCCAGATTCTCAGAATCTGGCCCTTTGCGAGCGCAATTAAGCTTGATGAATCTAGCTGCAAGTTTCCAGATGTTTAGAAAAGTGCATTTATTATGTATAGCACTTTAAAGAAGTCCATACCCTTAGGCCTACTTTGCTGCATGACTACTTGGATAGTGGCAGAATGATTACACTTCTCCAAGGAGAGTGTAGAGTTGAATGTATAACAGCTACACTTTTTGTACAGTGTATTGACAAGCATATATTGCTATATGGCTCACTACAATACTGAAAGTGTTTGGACAGAGTATAAGGATAGAGACTGGGTAATTAAAAGTTTAAAAGACAAGTTTTCAGGTGCATAGAAGAGTATGCATAGTAAACTGGAGTTTGAAGCAGTCCATATACTAAGGCCTACTTTACTACATGAACATTTGAGTACTGACTGGATGATAAGACTTCTGCAAGCAGTATCAAGCTGAATGTGTAACTGCTTCACTTTTAGAACAGTGTATAGATAAGTACAGCAATATCAGAGTGTTTGCTGTAAGTATAATGATATAGAGCGGAGAATTGAAGGTCTAAAAAACAAGTGTGCAGGTGCATAGAAGACTGCATGCAAAGTCTATAGAGGTTTAAAGTACTCCATGGCCTAAGGCTTACTTTGCTCTATAATTACATGGGTACTGACTGTATAATTACAGTTCTGCAAAGAGACTGCATGACTGAATTTATAACAGCTACATTTTTAGCACAGTGCATAGATAAGGACATTCTGATGAATACCTCTGTACAATACTGAATCAGCAATGACAGAGTGTTTGCTGGAAGTGTAAGGATAGAGACTGGGAAATTGAAGGTATAAAACACAAGTTTGCCGGTACATAGAACAGTGCGTGCATAGTCAAAAGGGGTTTTAAGCAGTCCATGCCCTAAGGCCCACTTTACCTCATAAGTACTTGAGTACTGGCTGAATGATTAGAATTCTGCAAGGAAACTGTCTGGCTGAATGTATAGCAGCTTCACTTTTAGAATAGTTTATAGATAAGCACATAGTGCTGTATGGCTCAATATAATACTGAAACAGTAGTGTGATAGTGTTTGCTGGAAGTGTAAGGACACAGACTGGGACATTGAAGGTATAAAAGACAGGTTTACCAGTGCATAAAAGACTGCATGTAAAGTCTATAGGAGTTTGAAGCAGTCCATGACCTAATCCCTATTTTAATGCATGAGTACTTAGATACTGAGTGGATAATTACAGTACTGCAAAGAAAATCCCTCACTCAATTTATAACAGCTTCAGTTTTACCATAGTACATGCATAAGGAACTGCTGAATGGCTCACTACAATATTGAAACAGTAGAGTGAGAGTGATTGCTGAAAGTCTAATGATACAGACTGGGGAATTGAATGTATAAAAAACAAGTTTGCAGGTACATAGAAGACTGCATGCATAGTCTATACAGGTTTAAAGCAGTCCATGGCCTAAGGCCTACTTTGCTCCATGATTACTTGGGTACTGACTGGATAAGTACAGTTCTGCAAGGAGAGTGTCTGACTGAATTTAAAATAGCTTCATTTTTAACACAGTGCATAGATAAGGACATTCTGCTGAATAGCTCAGTACAATACGGAATCAGCAATCACAGAGACTTTGCTGGAAGTGAAAGGATATAGACTGGGAAATATAAGCAATAAAAGACAAGTTTGCTGCTGCATAGAAGAGTGCATACATAATCCATAGGGGTTTGAAACAGTCCATGCCCTAAGGCCCACTTTGCACCATGAGTACTTGGGTACTAGCTGAATGATTACAATTCTGCAAGAAACCATTATTATTATATAATAATAAATGTATACTTGTAACATTTCATAATTTAATAGAGCTTCTACAATAATTTCATTAGGTATTTAATTTTCTTGATTATCAATTTCAAAAGTCATATGATCAAACTCGATGTCCTCTAATGCTTGCACAAAATCAGCATCCAAGGTTTCATCTAAAAAATTACAGCTGATATCTGCAGCACTAATATTTTCATCTTCATTCTCGCTGCCCATGAAAGGTATATTTAGCTCTTCTATGAGAGTGTTACTAATTTCGAAACCGTCTTCTATATTGTTCTGTTCTTCTTCCATAGTGACTTTTTTGTGTTGTAGATGCTTGTACAAAAACATTAACACTTCATTTTATCGTTTTTACTATTACATAATACAAAACTAGCTTTATCAACTACTTTGCCGTTTAAAAAATATTATGCAAACACCATTCTCAACTACTTTATAAGATTATATAAATAAAATTACTTATATGAATTTTTAGTTATAAAATGTTCTTACATTTTCAAACCAGTCACTCCTTATCACTATAGGAAAAAACTAAGGCTATTATAAAAAAATGCAGTACTAAAAAAAATACAATATGTCTATTCACCTTACCAGTTCCAAAGTAGTAGATGTGTTGTAGTAAAATGCAAAGAATATAGGTACACTCTATATATATATATATATTTTAATTTCTTCAAATGTGTTTAAAAGATACAAACCATCTTTACACACTTATGTACTCCATCCACGTTCCATCCATGTTCTGTCACTTCAGCTCTGTAGAAGTACATCCCATCGATCATTTTCAACAGTTACTTATACTTACTTTCAAAATAATAAATAAAAAAAAAATAATATAACATTTGCATCTGTAGAAGACAAAAAAATACAGTTACAATATATCTTTTACAGCACAAAATAATTTGTAAAGCATTTTATTTGCCTTTTTTGCTATTCTCAGAATATATTGAATTTCACTAGAAACAGTGTGTTCAATAGTACTCATCACATAACAGCGGGCAAAAAAAAGACAATCAAGAAGATTATCTTAAAAAAAAAACATTCAACATTCTCAATAACAATCTAAAAAATAGAAATAAAACATATGTTAAATGTTTTTTTCCAAGACCAATTTCTTACGTAAGTATGCGGTATGTCAAACAATCTTAAAATAACAAAACACTATCATTAATTTTCATACACTGTAAATAATGTTACTTACAAATATATGCTGACAAAATATTATTGGTTTTAGACACTTTTCCACATGGCCAAATAGTATGTGTGGAATTCTTACTTTGAAAGTTGTTCAATAGTAATCCTGAGCGTCGCCTCCCAGCCTTCTGATCCAAAACCACTGACATAATTTGCACCGTCCCACAGTGCTCATCCCTCAGCCCGATGCTATTCAACATCTCCATGGCCACCCTCATACAAGTGGCCTGCCATCACAACCTCAACATCATCTCCTACGCCAACGACACCCAGCTCATCATCTTCCTCACCAAGGAGCCACATACCACAAAAACAACCTCCACAACGCAATTAAGGACGTCACCAACTGCGTAAGGAGCAGCTCTCTAAACCTGAACTCGCACAACATGGAGGTACTCATCTTCAGACCCACCCCCTCAGCCTCTGATGACTCCTGTTGGCCAACTACACTGTGAACAGTACCAACACCTGCCGACCATATACACAACCTACGATTCATCCTCAACTCCTCCCTCTCCATATGTAAACAAGTCTACAGCATCTCCTCATACTGCTATCACACGCTCCGCAACATTTACAAGTCGATCCTGACCAAAAGAAGAAGAACAGTAACATAGGCCCTCATCAGCAGCAGACTACACTGTGGCAACACACTCTACACAGGAATTCCAGCCAAACACCTACAATGACTACAACTGTAGTGTAGTTCCTATATTCCCAATAGGCTCTGCGCATTGGAATAACATAAACGATAGTTTAGACGTAGGCCTGAGGTCATCTAGGTCTCTACTGAATATGTTAGACTTAATTAGGTATGCCAGCTAGCTCAGAGGTCGCTAGAAACTTTCTCGAGTGAACAGGAAGGAGTTAACTTTCCTGAATAGACCAGAAGGGATTAGTTTCTGACAACCGCATAAACATGACAATTTTGCTCCCCCCAGAATAAGGAGTATATCTCCAGAGTCGCAGAAAACAATAGACAACTATTTCACTCAGTCAATCGTGCATGCTTAGTTTCACCAGGAGTGCAGAGAAATAGAGAGACGGGCGTTTTCAATAAAAGTTGTTATTTATTGAGCAGTCCTCTTTCTCGTGCAAGAGAAGTGAATTGCCACAATTGCAATACTTGTCATGAAGTAAAGTGTGTACAGTAAAAGGAGTATTATGAAATAATACTGTAAAAGCATTTATATGGTTTCTAAGCCATAAGATACTTAAAACGGATAATATATATACATACGTAAAATCATTGACTAAATGTACTCAACTGGTGCTTTTAAGATACGCCTACCCCGGTGTACCTAACCGAAGCCTAGTACGTGGGAAGGAGTAAGTGAGCTGTAGCATAAGGTAAGTTAGTTTTTGCCAAGAATCTGAATCAAGAATTCTCTAAGGATCTAATCAGCTCCGTACCTTGGTTATAGAATGAAGGAGGTCTTGTATCTCTTTCTCAGGACTCGATCTCCCAGCAACCCGCAAGGGTGACTGGAAACACTGGGGCTGGATTTCTCAGCAGGAGAAAAGACAGCGTCTCTCTCAGTGCGTCAATAGGAGGGTCAGCTTCCTTCGGCTCTTGTTACAGCTGGGCTTCGGGTAAGTAGATAGCCGATCTGCTCCAAAACCACCGTGTGTTTGCTTAAGGCAAACGCTGGTATATTTATACCTGGAAGGTGCCGAGTTTGACGTAAGGTTGGACATAAGACGTCACTAAGAACTTACAGTTCTTTCTGGACTCCAGGAGTTCATGGACAAATCAAAACAAAAGCAGGGGGAATTCCCGGGCTGCTGGAGGCTTGGTTTGTTTAAAGAACGCGTTGTACTTTCTAGGAGTCTATGGGAGTAGCCTTGCCGTATTTGTACTGCATTGGCTATGACTAAATATGGATATGATTCGTATGCCTTTATAAGGACATGATTTGTTATAACCACATAAGGGCAGAAATCGGGAATATTTAAATAGGGTCTTAGATAAGTTCACAACACAACAAATCCAAAACACCTCTACCTGACTGATCTTCAATGTCCCCTGCTGCAGGCACATCACCCACGACCTGATACACCTACACTGCCTCAACATCAACAAGAGGATCACCTTCAAGCTCCTCACGCTTACTTACAAAATACTCTACAACACCAGACTAATCTACCTTAACAGCAGTAATCCTGAAAGGCCAAATTTTGTTCTAAAAAATTTGGCTTTAAAAATATTAGGTAAGAATTTGGTAACTCTTTAGGCAAACGTTAAAAACTAATTGACTATCATTACAATGTATCCAACCTTTCAGACATTTTAAATAAACAGTGTAATGTCCCGATGTTGTAGAAGGTCCATCATGAAAAATAATTACAACAGCTACAAAAGTTCTTCCTGATATTGATAGTTGAGTAGCTACAACATTTTTAAATCAAGTTTCCAATTTTCTTCCATCAGCTCTACAACGTTGCAGCATTACAATTGCATACTGTCCATATCTTCGTATAAATAATGTTGATGACATTTCTGTTTTACATTGGCTACACTCCATGTTTTGACTTGCTCCTCTAACTAGATTGTTAAAAGACACTGATTCACAGTCTGGTAAAGTCAAATATATGAATCTTTCGGTGTCTATGTTAGTGCTACATGTAAACAAAAATGTTCACAGTCACGTTGCCATTTATAAGAAAGGCCAAACATGTTTTCAATATCTATACCTTCATCTTCCAATACACCAAGCATAAACATTAAAAATTGCTGACAATCTTGCTGAATATTCTGCGTAAATTGAATAAAACCAGAACATATGTCCAAAACATTTAGAATATCAGAAACACTTTGTATTTTACTTTTATCACTACTACATTTCTCATAAACAGAATACAACAATGAACAGAAACTTTTGTCCCGATTTTCAACAATTTGCTGTTGCAAACTTTCAAGAAAAAAAACATTAACAACTACATTAGCATAGCAGTTGACACCACAACTATTTTCAAACCAATACCCAACATTCTCTTCAACACTGTCCTTTTTCTTTTCGCTTGCAGGTGCAAATTCATCTTGGTTTTTTTCTTTCTCTACAGTTTCACTACAGATATTCTCAAATCTTCTTTTTCTACCTATCACATATTTTTCAAATACTGGATATTGACCTAAATTGGGTGCATATTCTCTTCTTAACCTATTATACACTTTCACACAATTTGCATCTGCACTAATCTTTGTCTCATCAAAATCAATCAAGTACAATCCAGATAAAGTTCTTACTCTGTTGTTTAAAAATTTGGAGAAGCGTGGCTCAGTGGTTAGAGGTGGCAGACCTGGAAGCTGAGATCAGCCGTGGACCAGGGTTCGATTCCCCGCCTCGGCGGGTCTCGGGCTCAAAAATTCCACGGACTCGATAATTCTCGTTCCGGTGCCTACTCAACTCACGGGGTCTGACTCTGGGCAATAGCTTGCTTAATCTCCACTACGGCCCCTCGCGGTGGGATGCCTGGCTTTCACCTTGTGGACACCCTGCCGGGGTATCTCACAGGGGAATACCAGGACGGGTTCCCTAAGCAAGCGCCGAGATGCCTACGGGTAGTCGTGCGCTATACAAGAGCCTAATCATTTTCATTTCATTTTCATTACTCGAGACAAAGCAACATATGCCATACCCTCTTTAAACATGGTACTTCCAATATTCACAAAAGCACTATCTACTCTTAAACCTTGAGATTTATGAATGGTCACTGCATATGCCAAAGAAATAGGAAACTGTTTTCTGCGTACATACAAATCTTTTACAAGCAAAAACTGAGCTGAACAACGACTAAATTGTTGTACTTCAGCAATTTCATCAAATTTTATTTTCAAAAATCCAATCCCATCTCTATTTACATAATTAACAAGATCAACAATTTTACCCATTGCTCCATTTACTAAACCTTTTTCCACATTCAAATTACGTCGTAAAATGACCCTACAGTTTACACATGCATACAAATTATTTTCTAAACCAGCAGTTTTACTTATCGATTTCTCTAAAGAATCCAATTTCCTCTTCAAGGTTTCAGTCAAAATAATAGTGATTCCTTCATGTTCTATTTTATCAATAGCTTCCAATTTTATAATTTCTTAATTTTCCAACTTTAACATTTCTTCATTGAATATAGAACATTCACGCAGTGTTGGCATTAAGCAGATTGCAGATTTGTTTTCTGCAATTCTCATATATATTTTCTCAGGAAAAATATTTTCATTTGGAAACAAATTAGGACGTTATCATCTCTGTAAAGCTTGTTTGCCATGTTCTGTCACTTTTCCAATTCTTATATCTTGAAGCATATTTCCATAATCTGCATCATTTGCCTGACGCATATTTGTAATAAGTTCCTTGTATTGAAAAAATGACCAAATGTTAACATTTCCAATACTCCCCAAAGACTTTTTGGAATCTTCATGTGCCAGTGTTTTAAACACTGGTTGTCCTTTTACAGGAGTAGTTCAGTTCAGTTCAGTTTATTTCACGTTTATTCGGACCATTGGTCCACAAACAATACATATCATTAATAAAAATTCATCTAAAAGAACATTTCATTAACACGCATAAATACATCCTAAAAACAAGTTCAATCTAAAAACCCACTATTACCTAAATTGTGGGAAAACTAGCTAAAATTCATTAAAAAGGTATAAAATTGCCTTCACTTTTTGCATAAATTTCCCCATGGCCACGGCAATATCTAAATAGGCCATTTCGGTCATCAGTGTCACAGCCTGGGTCCTTGTTTTAATCTCATATTTCATGAATATTGGTTTTAAAATCATAATACGTAAGTCCAGGAACTTCAGGCAATCAAATAAAATATGCGGCAGATCACATTGGATATGTAAATGTATTTGAGCTTGTAAAGCGCACTGCTACCCGTCCGTAGGTCTCCTGGCACTGTATAACTCTGGGGAACCCGTCCTGGCTTTCCCTGTGGGATGGTCCCTGCTGGGAGTCCCCAAGGTGGAGCCAGGCATCCCCAGAGTTGATGGGGCCATTGTGGAGATTAGGCAAGCTAATGCCCAGAGTTGCCGAGTGGAACCCCTGATTAGTGTAAGCACCGAAGCGAGAATTATCGAGTCCACTGACCCAAGTCCGCGACCCTGCCGCGTCAGGAATGAACCCTGGTCCCGGGCCGACTTCTGTTCCCGGGTCTGCTGCCTCTAACCAGTGAGCCACACTACTCCACTTATATATATATATATATATATATATATATATATATGTAGAACCGCTCCAAAGAGTGCCACAGACTGCAGCACCCTCGCAGAGAAAAACGGACACAGACTCAGGTAGCAATTGCAGTGTCTTCTATTTTAATGTCATTTTTTCATGTGCAGCGGAAGTGCCATGGACATATGGATACCCAAGGAGCAAGTGCAGCCTCCCGTATTGTTTATCATAGCACACTTTACCAGATTGTTCATATAACAAGGGTTTACCCCAATTCTTACCCTCAAAACTTCCTTTCGTAATTGACAATCCGGTAACTTATCAATATAAGGGAAGCATTGATCATTTTTCCATACAGCCGCCATAAAACGAATCGAGATTTTATTTGCAAGGTAGTTTTGATCCTGATCATTGGATATTTCCTTCCCCAACAACCTGAGTGTCTTCTTATCGATATTAACCACCTGGACAGTGGGGCGTATATTAACTCCCATCTTATTACATAGCTTTGTTATTATCCCCCTGATCTCCCTTGCCCATTTTAGTTCACTATTCTGTATTTCATTTTTACACCATTGAGATATTTTGGTGTTTACGCCCACTTCTAGGCGTTGCCAGAAGCCTAATAGGGCCATACTGACTTGAATAACCCATGAGGTCAAACCGAGTTCCAATCTTTCGGCCTGAACCATTGCTGTCAAGGGGAGAGTAAAAAACTTTTTTAGATTTTTACCTTCTTCGACATCCCAGTTTTCCGTGCCACTTAGAAATAACAGTTCAGCGCCATACAAAAATTGCGGGGATACAATAGCAGCATATGCTTTTAGCACTGGTCTGTCGGTCATTTCACCATAGGCCTTATTAAACAATTTCAGGTTGCTGATCGAAGCAGAAGTTCTTACTTTTGACACCTCGAAGTCGGTATTCCATTTCAAACTTTTGTCGAACCATAGCCCCAAGTATCCATACTCAGTAACCGATTGCACTTTCTCTGACCCTATCTTCCAAGAGAACCCAGTTTTCTCACGGCCAAAGCTCAGGGTTTTGGTCTTATCCATATTTATCACAAGTTTTTTCCTGGAAAATTAGTCATTAAATAAATTCAATTTCCTTTGCAGACCAACCTCAGTCTGGTCCATGATCACCAGATTGTCGGTATAAAGTAAGCATGCGATCTGCTTGCCATTTCATTTCGGACTTGCCCCAATGGCATTACCCAAGATCAATGGCAGGTCTGCTAAGAACAAGGAAAACAGCAGGGGGGCCAATACACATCCCTGCCGTAGCCCATTTCCAATTTCTATTTTCCCAGATAAACTGGCATCTATGTCTAAGATTATCTGGGCCCAATTTTTAGTGTGGAGCATTTGTATCAGCCGTAGTAGATAATTTGGAATTCCATAACTAATTAAGGCCTCCCACTGCAGCTCTCTATCCACCAGATCAAAGGCTGCACGGAAATCTACAAAACAACAAAATAACCTTCCCCGCGTTTCCATCGACTTCGTGCTATAGCCCAAAGGGCAAAGCAATGATCAATTGTGGAGTGGCCAGCTTTAAACCCTCCCTGTTCCGGGGGGATAATCTGGTTTTCTTCTGCCCAGTCTTTTAAGACTTTCAATATGATTTTTGCAAAGACTTTTTCCCTATCTCTAAGAGGTTCATCAGTCTATAATTTTTGGGGAAATTTGTGATCACCCTTTTTATGTATTGGACTTATAATTGCACCCTTCCAGCTTTCTGGTACAATTCCTGTTTCCAAGATTACTAGGAACATCTTAGCAAAGAGCTCCGCCCACCATTCTGGTCTCGTTTTAATTATCACTGCCGGGAGGTTATCTGGGCCTGCAGCATGGGTAAGCTTCAGACTAGCTATAATTTCAATTATATATCTTGGGGTTATGTATTCCTTTATATCATCCCTTTCTTGTGGCCAATCTTGGGTTCTTGGCTGTTTTTGTGTCTTCCGTTTTCCATAAATTTCTCCCAAGTAGCCTACCCAGTCATCTTCGGGGACCATACAAACCAAGGGTCCTGTTTTCCTACCCACACTTTCTTGGACTAGTTTCCAGAACCCTCTGATATCTTTAGTTTCAATTACCTCCAGCATATTTACACAACACTTATCTTTATACATCCTTTTTTTGTTCCGAATTAATGTTTTATACTTTAACCTTAGTTGCTGAAGTGCCTGGTATAAGTCCACCTTAAACATGGCCCTTAGTCTTCTCTCCTTCTGTCTTATCTGTGCCTTGGCTACCCTGCACTCTTCGTCAAACCAGGGCTTCCTGTTTTTATTAACAGCATGGCTACCCAATCCTGTCTATTTTGGCTTGTATACCTTCTTTAGGGAGTCCGCCAGCTTACCTATGGTTAGTTCGAACCAAGGAATTCCTACTTTAAGTTGAATTTCTTCAGTTGGGATCGACTGCTGGATCAACTTTAACTTTTCTATATGTTCAACCGATATACAGGTTGTTACTTGTTAGCCGTTTTGGATAGTCCACGTGGACCGGTAGAACCCTCTCTCTATTTTCACTTTTCAGTATGTGTAATTCTACCCTCAAGGGGAAGTGGTCACTGCCTGTCGTTTTCATCACCTCAAAATTTTTTATTAAATCAAAACACCAAGCCTGGCAAAACACGTAGTCAATTGGACAAAGTTGCTGGCCTCTCACAAAGGTCCGTCCTGCTGGCCGGTCTAGCTTAAATCTCCCATTTGCACATACCATGCCAGAGACCCCATTAAATGAGTGAACGTCTCATCCTGCTGTGAGATCTCCCCCCTAGGAAAGATTGCTACTTCAATATTGTGGGATTTTAAGAATTCTTTATACCAACTATCCACCCTTCGGGGATCTAGTCTATGGTTAAAATCACCTACCACCAATACTATGTCCTTCTCATGCTTAACGCTAATGGACTCTAAATCTTCTTTTAATTTTCCCAAGTTCCCCTTATATTCATGATCCTTTCCCTTCTGTATATACACATTTATGATGCATATTCCCTCATAGCGGTGGTCTACCTTCTGCGGTAGGATTCTGCAGCCCAACGCCCACTCACAAAGTAAGTTTAACCTTTCAATTTTCCTAACTATTTGTGAGGAGACCAGAGTAAGTTGACCCCCTGAGAGCCTCCCCAGATTATTTTTCTTTGCTGCTTTGGCGTGTTGGGCGAATCCTTCTGTAACTAAGTATTCTAGGGTATCGTCACACAGCCATGTCTCCTGTAGGCACAAGCTTTCGTTACTCTTTATAATTTTATCAAACTCGATCTGTGCTGATATTTTCTGTAACCATTTATATTCCATGATAGGATTGATAGACTGTGTGATGACCCATGCTCCTAGTAGATTTCACTAAGAAATCCCTCTTCATCATACTCCCTAAATTCTGGGGATGCTAAGGTTTTATACCTATTTCCGGCAAATACATCTTCTTCATACCCTGCAAATTCACAATCAGTTACAGTAATTGCAATATCCTCCTTGTTATTCAAAATCGAGTTGATTAGCCTTATCTGTCGTAACCCTAGACCAGCATGGTTCGTCAGAAAGTACTGTCCCTGTATTTCCTCCTTTCTTACCAATCTAATCCCCTCCTTTTGTAGTTCATTCTTAGCTTTTTCCACCACATCTTTCACCCAGGTAGAATAAAAGAGGACCATAGTCACTTCACCCCCTGTACTGCTTGTAACAAACCCTACTTCTTTAAGGTCCTTTGTGTCAATGCTCCTTAAACTTGCACATTTTGCCATAGTGAATAAGAGGTGAGATCGATTTAATGGGTTTACTTTTCTAACTTTTTTTACACCTTTACCATCATTATCAGGTTTTAGGAAAACCCATAGATCTTGAGTACCTGTTTGCCTAGAACCATAGGTATCCCCCTTTAAGTTGGCTTCCCGTCTCATTACCAAATGATCTCCCTTCTCGATTTCAACCGCCTTGCTGCACCTAGGCATTCCTAAGTCTCCTGAGGTTACTTGTCTCGTTGTTCCCCTTTTTGGACTTTTCCCCTCTTTGCCCTCCATCTCCCCTATTGCAGGTACCAGTACATTTTTATTGATCTTTAATCTTTCCAAACTTTTCCAATGTTCGTCCTGTACCCTCGAGGGCTTTACCTTGTTCTCCTTTAGTCTTTGTATTTTTTCCCTCTCTTTACCTACTAATTCCATCTTTTCTCCTTCCCATCTTCTCAACTTCCTGACAGGATATTTTGATAGACATCTTTTTGTGCGAGCAACCTCCCTTCTCGGTAATCTACTCATATAATATCTCATTTCACCCCATTGTTTCACAATCATTGGTTGCCTGGATATATATACTGATGGTTCCTCTTTCTTTGACATTGGGACCCTTACCGCATCTTCCTCCTTCTCATTACTACCTACCACTTCCTGATCTCCACCAATCGGTCTAACTAGAGCCGGCATTAAGCCTCTAATTTGGGACAACTCACCCAAAATTGCCTTGGACTGCTCCCCTTGGGTTTTTAAAAGATCGTTGTTTAGCACAGAAACCTCTAGCAGACCATGCAGGGTTTTTTGAAGGATCCACATAACCTCAAGCATGGAAGTACTCGAAGTTCCTGTAACCTCAAGCCCATGCATTGGTGAGTGCAATTGGTCATTCCCTAAACCAAAAGAGCAGTCCACATCCACATTCTCCTTAGAGTGTGACATAGTTCCATTTAAGTTTTTTGAGCTTATTTCTTTACTGGAGAAGTGTGGCTCAGGGGTTAGAGGCAGCAGACCCTGGAAGCTGAGATCGGTCCTGGACCAGGGTTCAATTCCCCGCCTTGGCGGGTCTTGGGCAAAAAATTTCACGGACTCGATAATTCTCGCCCCGGTGCCTCCTCGACTCATGGGTTCACACTCTGCGACTCTGGGCAATAGCTTGCTTAATCTCCACAACGCCCCCTCGCGGCGGGATGCCTGACTTTCACCTTGGGGATACCCTGCTATCTCACAGGGGAATACCAGGAAGGGTTCCCTAAGCAAGCGCCGGGAAACCCACTGCGGGTAGCTGTGCGCTACATAAGCTCAACTACATTTACATTTACATTTACTACTTGTGGGTATATCTTCTCCTTCGTCCTCGATTCCACAATCAAGTGACCGCTGGAACATTCTTGGCGAAGAACACAATCGTGGATTCAGCGGGACCCCAGAAAAATTAAGTATAGACTGATTCAAGGAGGTTAAGATCTCATCACTCCTAGCCTCTGAGTTTGTATCTGCTACGACACTTGCCTCCTTACTAGTTACATCCTTCCCCTTAGTTTGGCCACGAACTCCGTAGACTCAAACAGAGTTGCAAAAGAGAGGAAAGACAATGGAGGAAAGACTATAGTTCGGAAAAAAAACAACTACAGGGCCTCTATCAATGCCTATAAATCCACTCTTAAGGCAGCTAAGACTGCCTTCTATGCAGTGAAAATCATCTCCTCCCCATACGCACCTAAAGAGATTTTTTAGGATTGTTAAATCCCTTTTGAAGGCCCCGGACCCTCCCCCAGTCTCAGATGCAATGGGATCCCGCTGCGAAGAATTAGCAACCTTCTTTCTCACTAAAATCCAAAAAATACTCTTGTTCTTTCCCCCAGTCCTACTCCTGATCCATCCCTGCAGCATGAAACATCCCCGCAAAACAATGCTCCCAAATTGACATCCTTCACTCCACTTACAGAGGAACTGCTCCCCTCTCTTCTTAACTCAATAAAAAGTGGCTCGCCACTTGATCCTGCCCCAATCAGCATCCTAAAAGCAGCCCTGCCTGCCATCGTCTAACCCATCATCAACCTGGTCAACTCCTCGATCGAATCGGGCATAGTCCCAAGGGACTGGAAATTGGCCATGGTCAAACCGCTAATAAATAAACTTCACCTCGACCCTGGAGATCTATCCAATTATCGTCAAATATCCATCCTCCCGGGCATCAGCAAGCTGGTGGAAAGATTTGTAAACCGCCAAATGTCCTCCTTTCTGGAAACCTTCAAGCTCCTCCACCCCACTCAGATAGGTTTCCGCCCTGGACAAGGGACGGAGATGACACTCGTCAAAGTGGTCGAGGAGTCGAGGAGGATCCTGGACGCCGGAGGTGACGTGGCCATCATCCTCCTAGACCTTAGTTGCGCCTTTGATACGGTGAATCACCGTATCCTTCTAACTCGTCTAAACAAACTCGGAGTCTCAGGAAAGTCCCTAACCTGGTTGGAATCATTCCTTCAGGAAAGGCATTTTCAAGTGTTCGAAGGGAATTCCCACTCCTCGCCTCTACCATTGCAGTGTGGGGTTCCGCAGGGCTCCTCCCTCAGCCCCACGCTTTTTAATGTTTACATGTCTCCTCTGACTGAGGTAGTGGCTCCCTACGGGATTCAATTGGTCAGCTACGCCGATGACACACAGCTCGTGGTTTCCCTTAATCAAGCAGAACAGTCCCCCACGAACCTGAGTGCCTGTTTGGAAGAAGTTGCCAATTGGATGAGTCAGTCCCAACTCAAGCTCAATGGCGACAAAACCAAACTAATGCTATTAGTCAAGCAGGCAATATTTAACTCCTCCACACTTTGACCAGCCTGCATGGGCTCAGAACCGACTCCAAAAAGTAAAATTAGGATTCTGGGACTCTGGTTAGACCAGGAGCTCTCGTTTAAAGTTCAAGCCAGGAAAACAGCGGCCACCTGCTTTGGTCTGCTAAAATCTATACTGAAAATTCTCCCGCAGCTGCTTGAGAAGGCCAAAATAATCTTAGTCCAAGCCTTGATCTTATCCAGGCTCGATTACGGCAATGCCATCTACTTGGGAGCCCCGACCTCGGTTATTCACAAGCTCCAGGTGGTCCAGAATTCAGCGGCTAGACTGCTGACTAGTATGAACAACCGCACCTCAGCCAAACCAGCATTAAGTTCACTTCACTGGTTACCCATAAAGAAACGTATACACTTTAAGTCCCTCTGCATTGCCCATAAAAATCTGCAGGGCAAATGTCCCCCCATTCTTACCAATCTCATCAAACCCTATAAAACTTCCAGGAGCCTGCGCTCCAACGACTTCCGCCTGGCAGAAGTGCCCTGAATTAGGAAGTCCCGCTCCGGAGGCCGTCTTTTCTCTTACAATGCATCAAAATTATGGAACTCCCTTCCCCTCCCCCTTCGTCAAGAAACCAACCTCCCCACCTTCCGAAAGAAACTAAAAACTTGGCTCTTTCCTTAATAAAAAAAAAAACCCTGCCCACTCCGCCTCCCTATGTTCCAAGTGCTGGGATACTCCCGGGTAGCCATGCGCTATACAAGAACAGTTTCCATTCCATTCCAAAGTGTCTTCCCAAAAAGTCTTTGATCGAGTTCGATACTGATGAGCCACCCCTTGTTACTTTTGGCTTCACAGATTTTGGTGTTAGTAACAAGGATTGGACATTTCTAGTAGTTTGTTTCTTCCTACTAGCTGGCTCACTTAACGCCAATTTTGGGTTGCCTGTTCCACTGCATTCTCCCGTATCTGATAGGTTCTTCTCAGACTTTTTCCCAGTTTTTAAGTTTTTGCGGGCTCTTACTTTGGCCGGTGCCATTTTTACCAGCTTCTCTTTTTCTTTGGACCCTCTCGGTGCACTGAGCAACAACGGTGAGGCCTGGTAGGGAGTACTTCCCCAGCTCCTGTAATTACTGGGGAGGACAGCTCCTTTTACCACTCTTGACTTTAAATTATGATAACTAAATTTGCCGTTGGTGAAACAATTACACCTTTTCCACCTTTGAGTTCCCCACTTACCTCTGTTCCTCGGTCAGCCTTTTGCACACAATCAGCCTCCTGCCACCATCGACAAATTAATTGTTCAAGTGCTTAATAATAGTTCAAGTGCTGACTTGAATTCTCCCAGCGTTTTTAAAGGGCAGCATGAAAAAGGGCTAATGCCGGGTGCCTCCACTCAACCTATGCAGTGTTAGGAGATGAATTGTATTTATTCCACATACAAGTGCATTCGATGAGCTTGTCACTGCTTACATTTACTTAGAAATCATTTGCATCAATATAATATTAAATCATTGCATGATTAGTGCTCTCAGTGCAAAGAGAAAAGGGAGTGAAGGGTTTGTGAGGGACGAGGTAAAGGTGGTGTGACAATGTTACATCACATTCAAATTATAACGCCTTTACAATTAAGGTAATAACAATGTTCCCGCAATACATCACACATAGGTAAGATTAGATCATTCTTTTTTTCTATGGTGTGTAGGGTTGGGCGCAGTCTACGTTTCGACCCCGGAAGCGTTAAAGGGTTAGTCTTCCCTCATGTTGGGGTCTTCATCAGGACAAAGAAGAGAGCATATGGAATGACGGACGGCGAGTCTTGCGTCACGTCTAGGGCCCAGTCGTGCTCCTTCTCATTTTGCAAATTGGTGTCTTTAAATGTAGTGACGTTGTCGTTATTCCTCGTATAATTGGCTTCACTGCACGCCACACATCTTTCTTGTGCAGAGCAAAGATGCAGCAGACAGCACACTACGCGTCCTCCGTGGTTGTGGGTCTTCTGCCCGGCACAGAGTCTTCAAAGATACACTTCCCAAGGTTCGCCTTCCACCGGGCTTCACGGGCCCTCTCAGCCCGATCCGCGGGTCCTCCACGGGTCCTCTGCCCGCCTCGGTGTTTCGGACTGCGTTTTTTCCCCCCCGCAGCTGCCACCGCCGTGAATCCTCTGCAAGCTCCGAATCGCGCCTGCGTGGAAGGTCCGTACGTCCGACGTCTGCACGGCGCGATATGCTGTGGCTGGAGTTGCAGGGTGTGCGCGGCTGCCGAGTGAGGAACAGAGTCTTCTGTTGCTATTGAGTAAGTTGTAGTAGATCTCCAAAAACTATGACGTGTTTTCCTCCAAATAATACGTCATAGAATTTGCTGCATTCTTAAATGCACAAAGGCAAGCATTAAGTTTAATACCATGCGACCCTCATCAATAATGAGAAGTTTCATTTTCTTCAAGACTCTTGAAACTTCACAACAAACTTCTCCAGATATCTTGTAGTATTCCAGATTGTTTTCATGCTCTACTGGTAGCATTAATAAACGATGTAAAGTAATTCCTTTAAAATTGTGTGCCACCAACCCAGTTGGAGCAGTGACAACACAAGACAAATGCGACTCAGTTGTTTTGTGTAGATAAGTTGTAATTACTTTAATTAACACACTTTTTCCTGTTCCAGCTTGTCCCCTTACGTACTTTCGGATAGGTTGAAACGATGAGCAAGAGCACTCTTTCTTTTCATGAAGTAATACATTGTTAAACTGTTCTCTCACTTGCTCATATATTTGTTTCTGCTCAACATTTAGTTGTTCTTCCAAGTTTCTTAAGTTTGTTACATATTCTTGAGCTTGATACATTGCTGTTTCCACCTCTTCCATAGCAGTTGCTGCTTCATTTTGAATAATTGGTTCTCCTAATGGATCCTGACTTAACGGAGCAGAAGTTTGACTGCCTTTTGTCAGGTGTTTCTCAACTCAGTTTACGGTGATTAATCAAATGTCCTTTTGTGTGTTTCACCAAACATCCTTCAGAACCAATCACGGCATATATACCATTATTGATGTTTTCTGTAATATTCCAATTAAAAATATAGTTTTGCAGCACGTCATAGAGACAAATGTTCTCAAGATGATGACTTCTATTTGGATAGTATGTATCCAACATATTTGTTTTCACAATATCTGTACTTTCTGGCTCTTTTTCAGCTAAATATTTAATTTCTTGTACAGATTTAGGTACTCGGTATCGTGTTGCAGCAAGACCTAGACTCACCCAAATGATTCTTCTAGATTTGGAGTATAGACTTGCAGATGATAAGCGATCCGAGCATTCATACGCTCTAATTTCTCGATGAGATAACATCTTCAAACTGTAAGTATATAATTTCATACTTAGACTCTTCTCGTGGGAAATCTCTTCCCACATTTCCTTCAATTCCGTCTTTTCTGATTTTGTTATGTACGATGTTACATATCGAGCAACAGCAATGGAATTGTCTGCTACATATTGAATATCCATATTAGCATTCCACATGGACAAAATGACTGAGTTATAGTCATTTATGTATTTTGACTCTTCATTTCTTCTTAAGTTGTAGGTATTTTTTGGAGACTTTCTTGTGATAGTATGTCGCAAAGATGACATAAAACTGTTCACTCTTCCTTTCGTTATTACAGGACGTGGAAATCTAAAACGGAATTTGGCGTAGAATTTGTCCTTAGATTTGTACTTTCGACGACAGTATTTCCCACAATGATGGCTTTGGAATCGTAAGACTTGTTGTCTTAAGTCCTTATCTTGTATACTTTTGGGTATATCACATGTAGCATATTCTTCAATAATAGACAACACA
Organism: Lissotriton helveticus; assembly: GCF_964261635.1. Lineage (NCBI taxonomy): Eukaryota > Metazoa > Chordata > Amphibia > Caudata > Salamandridae > Lissotriton > Lissotriton helveticus. The sequence goes on along the minus strand of NC_136067.1, from coordinate 250,162,958 downwards.
GTATCATCTGAGTCTGTTCCAAATTTGGGAGCATCTTTGATCCATATTAGCATATGTATGTGAGGAGCACCTCTTGCTTGATACTCCTTTCTCCAAAAGAAGTCCAGATCCTCTCCAAGAGGAGTTTTTTTTTTATTGATGATAAAAGACATCATAGCTTCAAACCTATGATTTAAATACCTGCATACATTAACTGGATCCAAAGAGCACAATTCTCCAGGTGTCATGTAGTCAATATTTAGTATATTTGGATTTGCCTCTTGAAGGAATTGAAGTAAATCATCCCAAGCATATTCAGCACAGCTTAGAGTAAGGAACCATGTAGAAGTTCCTAAGTTCCTTAACATACATTTAAGTTCTCCATGACGACGGTACCAGTACTCATTAGTACCACGCTGACATGCCATGAGATTAATTAGCTGAGATTCCAAAACATTATCTTTCTGGTGTACTTTATCCATAAATTCCTTTGCCGAAACATTTTGCAGATGTACACCGGTTTTCAATATATGGTTTACTGCATAAGAAAGTCCAGACAAATCACTCTCAAACAAAAGATGAAACAAATACGGAATACATTGTCGAAATCTTGGATCTTCTGCATACAATCTTGATGTCCGGTATTCAGATGCAGGAATCTGCACAGGTCGGTCATCATATCGTACTCCTTTTCCTGTGGGAAACAAATGAGGGAAACAACGAGCTTCCAAGCTTTTTTTCCCATACACTAATGGGACGTCCCTTTGCTTCTTTTATTTGGAATTACTCTATAGTATTCCCCATCACTTCTTTAGAATGAAGTGGATGAACACTGTAATGTTCGTAGATTTCTTCAGTTCTGGACTCATCCACTTTTTCAATTTGTCCAGATGGCAAGTCACTATCTTCTTCTACAGTTATTTCTTCTTCTCTCACAAACACATTTTTATAATATTGATTATTTTTTACAAGATACAACTTTGCCTTTTTCACTTTCCTAACATCCACTAACTCCTGACAGATTTTCTTACTCTTAGTAGGAACGCCATTAACAAGAATAACTAAAGGTTCATCTTCTACACTTTCTACACGAATTGTTTCAATATTTTTCTTTAAATCTAGAGGCAAATATACAACTCTTCCCGTTAATCCTCTCTGTAAATCTGAAGGAGGCAATTTCCCTGTCTTAGGCTCCATACGAACATTTTGTTCTCATCTAATTTCTTAGAACAATATTTACAAATACGCTGATCAGAACTCAAATCAAAACAATTCTCTACCAAGAAATAAGTTGCAAATTCCATCCACTCATTATTATTTTCCTTTTCACATTTTAAATACAGATCAACAGTCCTGGTCTGATTTTTATAATGAGTACGTCAACAACAATACAAGAATAATTTGGTGTTTCACCTGAAATCACCTTGAACTTTGTAATTTCTTGCTCAAATATTTCTGTACTACAATGTTGTACATTCTCTTCTACATTTCCTTCTATTAACATATCAATTTCTGCACTGTCTTCTTCAGAACCAAAGTAACTAACCTGAATTTCAACACAAATGTTCATTACATCTGATACAGATCCACGCAAAAGAGCACTGTTCAACTTTTTTAATATTAGTGCTGGACTTTTTGCATAATACAACCTTCTGACTAATTTCCTCATTTCAGTATGATGTACTGCTAACATCCTGAAATGGTGAAAAATACTTCTACATACTTTTTTAGAAAGACAAGCCAGAGAATGACCTTGCAAACCAGTATTTTCTCTCACTCTGCAAGGGTCTAATCCTTGCAACATCTTAATCTTTTGTTTAACACTTTTCTTAGTACAGTTACGTAAGAAATGGTGTAAAAAAATCAATAGATTCCTGCCGTACACTACAAATTCTACTGCAATTCCAAGTGTACACTAGAGCTTTAGAACGTCTCCCTAAAACTTCATCAGCTAACACCTCTTCTGCATTTCTAGGAACACTTTTCTCTTTCTCAATAGGACAACCATTTTTAACCTCATAAGCACGACCAGTAGTGTCAACTGCATGCAACAAATCATTACTCTGAAGATAACTCTCTACATTAAAAAAAGGCTCAGAACATGAACTATGTTTCCATTCACCCAAAAAACCTCAGAAGAATTACTTCTGTTAATTACTCTTCTCCACTTACTTTTGGCCTTCTTAAATGGATCGGCTTATCTAGTGATCGAATTCTATAGATTACTAAAACAAACTTGTTTTTTTTCAATTCAAAAGCTTTCTCAACTTCATTTTCAATACATTTCTTCTTCTTATAAAATGCTGTTTTTAAAAAAAAATTATTTACTACCTTAGTCAAATTCGACACAACTCTATTATAGAACATCTTCTTCCTTATTTCCTTATATTGGTTTTTCCTCCTTTTACTATACACAGTTTTTTCACAACATGATTTTCCATGGTTCTTCTCTTTTCTCTTGGTTGCGGATACACTAATATTATTTCTCACTTTGTGCACACTACTCTTAGTGTTTAACAATTTTCGCAGAAAAGTCTTAGTTTTTTTTACCAGGACTTTTTTTCTTTTTGTTACCACATTGTTCTTCAGGTAAATCTTGTAGATGACTTCTCTTTAAATAAACTGCTTTCTTTCGTTCTTTCCTCTTTTCAGTTTTTGTAGGCATGATGATTTTTTTTCAGTGTTGATCAAAAGAATCTATTATAAAAAATATGTATCACTTTAGAAAAATAAATATATGAAATACACTATTATATTACTTATAAGAAGAGAGGGGAGATTATGACGACAAACGTGGGAGTATGAAAATAGAAGGAGTTACAACAAGAGAAAGAGGACTATGAGACAACGGGAAATATAAATAGATTATGAGAACAAACAGCACTATGAGGAAAGACAAGTGAGAATAAGGAAAGAGGGGAAATATCAGAAGAGAGGGGACAGTATAAGCAGAGAGAGGTAGACTGTGAGAAGAGACAGAAGAGATTATTGAAAAAGGGGCAAGTATAATTCCTTATTTTACACAGACGCTCAGTGTTATTCTAGACAAAAAAATTAAAACCAAACATTTTACCAAAACACATTTACTACACTAAAACTTTTAAGTGACTGAACACATTCCATGTATATAACTACTAAATTTCAGTGGACAACCCTGACTCATTTTGCAAATACATTTCCAATTTACTGCATTATTTTTTGCCAACATTACATCCACAAATGTGACACAAAAGAACAAGAAAGAGGCCCAAGGGGCTTGAACATCTGCCCAAGAGTGTATGCAGCAGTCTATGTATACTGACTGGGGAATTGTTAAGAGGGAGATATAATGAGAGAGGGAGGATTAAGAGGACAGAGGAAGGAGTATAAAAAGAAGTGCGAGTATTTGGAGACAAAGGAGACAATGAGGACAGAGGGAGACTAAGAGGACAGGAGGGACTATGAGAGCAAGCAGCACTATGAGGAAAGGCAAGTGAGAATAAGGAAAGAGGGGAAATATCAGATGAAAGGGGATAGTATAAGCAGAGAGAGGTAGACTGTGAGGAGAGACAGGAGAGATTATTGAAAAAGGGGCAAGTATAATTCCTTACTGTACAAAGACGCTCAGTGTGATTATAGACAAAAAATGTTAAACCATACATTTTACCAAAACACATTTACTACTCTAAAACGTTTAAGTGACTGAACACATTCCATGTATATAACTACTACATTTCAGTGGACAACCCTGACTCATTTTGCAAGTACATTACCAATTTGCTGCATTATTTTTTGCCAACATTACATCCAAAAATGTGACACAATAGAACAAGAAAGAGGCCCAAGGGGCTTGTACATCTGCCCAAGAGTGTATGCAGCAGTCTATGTATACTGACTACACAATTGTAGATTTAGAACACAAGCTTAATTCTAAACAAGCAACACTATTAACTACTCTACAACTAAAAAAGTGACTGCACACATTCTACATTTTTTAGTACTGCACTTTATTGCACAAAGGTGACTCACTAAACACATTAACTTACCAAATGATTTTATCACAATAGTTATCCAAATGCAGACAAACTCAGAATATGATTCTACAAACTTTACAAGGATAAACACATTACTCTTACTAAAAATAAAATGCACCACATACATTCTCTTACAAGTTATCAACTCACCTCTCAAACTGATTGGTAGATTAAGAAGAATTCCACTCACACAGCAGATAGTCTTATACAGAATCTCTCCACTTCAGTGCTTGCAGCAGAACCAAGAAATGGCACATTTTCTCTCTCAATTTACACATATTGACATGTTAATAACAAATCAAATTCCTTCACATAATAATTCAAAACCAAACACACATTTCTATTGGTTCAACATTTCAAACCTTTCCAACTGACATAACTTTCCACCCTACCCCCAACAGATCATGTAAAAGTCAACTGTCAACAGAGGTCAAAAGTTCAGCACTCTATAAAACACTGCTCCTCAACAAGTTTAAACTATGCATAAGTTCTTACTTATAAGTTCCAATAAAGAGAAAAGGTCTCATTAGAACCAACCAACACAGAAACACATAACTTGATAGATATCATTAAAAAATATATTTTTTGTTGATTTTTTTCTTGCTTAGGTACGCTTACGGGACGACTTACAGACTTCGCACCGTACGTCGTACATACATGCATGGTCCGCGCACGGTAAATCTATCGTAAAGAAAATAAAAACTCTATTACATTTTTTTTATAATCCCAGGGACCCCATCCCCCAGGGCTTAAATATAGCGTTGGGGACCATGGGGGGATCCCCAAAGCCCCCACGGTCCCAGCCGGCTCACCGCGTCCTTCGGAAGCCAGCATTGCTTTTCGTCAGAGAGAGCAGCTTACATGCTGCTCTCTCTGTTGAAAAGCAATCTGCTTTCCTACTTGAAAGATAGAGCAGGTTTCCTGCTCTCTCTTTCAAATAGGAAAGCAGTTTGCTATGGTAGGGGGGAGCCACGAGGCTCCCACCATATTATAGCAAACAGCAGTGTCCCGGGGGTAGGCACCCCGGGACACTGCGGAGCCAGCCCTGGGGGTTGGCGGTCCCCAGGGCCACCAAAAGGCTCCAGGACGGGGGCCGCACTGCCCACCTCCCAACATTTAAAAGCCCCGGGGAAGTGGCGGTCCCCGGGGCAAGTGGGGGGGCACTGAGCCCCCCCGCAAACATATCGTTTGCGGGCATTATAAAAAATTAGTAATAGAGACAATTTTTTTTACGATAGATTTACCATGCGCGTACCATGCACGTACATACGACGTACGGTGCGAAGTCTGTAAGTCGTCCCGTGAGAGTACCTACCGAAGAAATTTTTTTTAGGGACATTGGGGATCATTGTAAAACCCCCTAAGCAACCCTAGGGGGTCAGGAAGTCCTATAGCAAACAGCAAACATTTCCTGTCAATCTACACACTCAATATACACACATATACAAATAAATAACAAATCACATTTATTCTCACATTAAATCAAAATGAAACTCACTGCTCTATTGCTTAAACTTTTGAACCCTTTCCAACTGACAAAACTTTCAACCCTTCCCCATTCCACATTCTGCCAGTTACCATAGAAACACTTCAGCGAACACCTAACTGATAACACAGGTGAAAAGTTCATCATACATTGTGGCAAATCAAAACAGCAAGTGTGCTTGACTTGTCAATATACCAGCTTATCTTAAGTAAAGTTATTTTCTATCACTTTTTCTTAACCAATAAATAACAAGCTTTTAAAAACAGAAAATTGCACCCTAGTTTTGTAGCTAATAACGTTTCCAACAACCAATCACTTCTTTGCTTTTTTCAAAAGTCCACTTATCCACCGTTTTTAGAAAAAAAATCTTCAAACTGCCCTTTCATTTACAGAAACCATCTGAGTGCATCCAGACCTCTCTTCAAGATGCTTGTAGTGTGGATTGTGGGACACAGCTATATTTTCTGGAGTGAAAGGTATGCAGAACAGAAAGTAATTCACAAAGACCTAAGTTTACCAAATGTAGACATTAAATGGATTGGACAGAGAGGGTTAAAGTGGCACCAATTGATGCCATTGGTGAAATCCTTTATGCATCTCCAAAACCCTGACCTCATAATTGTGCACTGTGGTGGCAATGACCTATGCACTTTGACTGGGGTAGGTCTGGAAATGTTTAAGAAGGACACATTTACAGAACTGATGTCACTTTTCCCCCAAACTACCTTTGTCTATTCTAATGTATGTCAAAGGCAAAAATGGAACTGGTCCAATCAATTTTGTCCACAGATTGAGAAAGCTAGGAAACATGTGAATAAATCTGTTTCTGCATTTCTCCGAGACTATAGAATGGGGTCAATTTACCATTACAACCTGTGCCGCTCAGCCCTCCACAGGGCTTGGTCGCCCCACTCCCTGCTGCCGCTCCTGCCTGCCTTTGCCGCCTCCTGCCTGCAGATTCCTTCGCTCGCTGCCCGCTGCTCCTGGGAATTTCCCGCTGCTCCTGGGAATTTCCCGCTGCCCACTGCTTCTTGGAATTTCCCGCCGCTGCCTCCCTGCGGCCCCGCCCCCCTGTGATTCCATTTGCCACCCCGCTCCCGCCACCCAGCTGCTCCTCCCTCCCGGCTCCTTACCAAGGCCATCGAAGTCATCTGCGGCGTCCCACAAGGATCTTCACTCAGCCCCACCCTCTTCAACATCTACATGAAACCTCTCGCAGCCATCGCACGCCAGCACAACCTCAACATCATCTCTTACGCTGGCGACACCCAGCTGATCCTCTCCCTCACCAGAGACCCCGACACCACCAGAACCTGCCTACACGAAGGGATGAAAGACGTCGCCGAGTGGATGAAGGACAGCCGCCTGAAACTGAACTAGGACAAAACGGAAGTCCTCATCCTGGGATCTTCGCCCTCCCCCTGGGACGACTCCTGGTGGCCCCCAGCCGTGGGAACCGCACCCAAGCCAACCGACCACGCACGCAACCTGGGTTTCATCCTGGACCCCTCCCTCTCGATGACCAGACAAGTCAACGCCGTCTCCTCATCGTGCTTCAACACCCTGCGTATGCTTCGCAAGATCTTCCGCTGGATCCCGACCGAGACCAGGAAGACTGTCACCCAGGCACTCGTCACCAGCCGACTGGACTACGGAAACGCCCTCTACGCCGGAACCACAGCCAAGCTACAGAAAAGACTCCAGCGCATCCAGAACGCCTCCGCCCGACTCATCCTGGATGTCCCCCGATGCAGGCACATCTCCAGCCACCTGAGGAACCTGCACTGGCTGCCCGTCAACAAGAGGATCACGTTCCGGCTCCTCACCCACGCACACAAGTCTCTCCACGACCTGGGCCCCAAGTACCTCAACGACCGCCTGACCTTCTACACGCCCACCCGCCAGCTACGGTCCACCAGCCTCGCCCTCGCAGCCGTACCACGCATCCGAAGAGCCACCGCCGGAGGAAGATCCTTCTCTTACCTGGCTGCCATGACTTGGAACTCCCTGCCCATCCACCTTTGGCTGACCCAGGACCATCTCGCCTTCAGGAAACAACTCAAAACCTGGCTGTTCGAGCAGTAGCATACCCCTCCCCCAAGCACCTTGAGACCCTCCCGGGTGAGTAGTGCGCTATACAAATGGCATGATTGATTGATTGATTGATTGATTGATTGCTTCAATATGCATGGCATCTATAGGAGAGACGGTGTACATTTTACAGATGAGGGGAACAGAGTATTCCTCTTGAACTCTAGGCACAAAAATCTCCCAAAAAACACAAGGGCTCTTTTTAGAGCCACCCAACATATAAACACATACACTTTATAAATATAAAAAAAAATTCATTTTTATTGCTAAGGTACGCTTACGGGACGACTTACAAACTACGCACCGTACGTCGTCCGTACATGCATGGTACGTGTACGGTAAATCTACCGTAAAAACAAATAGCTTCTATCACTAATTTTTATAATCCCCCGGGACCCCATCCCCCGGGGATCAAATATAACGTTGGGGAAAATGGGGAAAGCCCCAATGCCTAACCACGTCCTTCGGGAGCCAGCATTGCTTTTTGTCAGAGAGAGCAGCTTACATGCTGCTCTCTCTGACGAAAAGCAATCTGCTTTCCTACTTAAAAGAGAGAGCAGGTTTCCTGCTCGCTCTTTCAAATAGGAAAGCAGTTTGCTATGGTAGGATGAGAGCCACGAGTCTCCCGCCCTACCATAGCAAACAGCAGTATCCCAGGGTAAGCACCCCAGGACACTGCAGGAACCAGCCCTGGGAGGTGGTGGTCCTCAGGGCCACCACAAGGGTCCAGGAGGGGGCCGCACGCCCCCCCTCACAACATTAAAAAGCCCCGGGGGGGGGTGGTGGTACTCAGGGATGGGGGGTCCGTCACGGACCCCCTTATGTTCAATATTACATCCCCGGGGAGGTGGCGGTCCCCAGGGCGTGTGGGGGGGCTTGAGCCTTCCCACACAGGATTTTTTATTTTTTATTTTATTAAAATCAAAGCCCCAGAGGGTGGCGGTCCCCGGGGCTGGGGGCCCCTCATTACGTAAAAAAAATTGCCCCCGGGATTTGGTCCCCCCGGGGGCTAATTAAGAATAAAGCGGACTTTGAGTTTTTTTTCTTTTTCACCATGTACGCGTACCATTCGCGTACCCCGCGATTTAAAAGAATAAATACATTGGGGGGCCTTGGGGGTATTTGTGGGACCCCCTGAGCTGGCCTAGGGGGTTAGGGGGTTTCTACCCTGCCCCCTTTCCACGTTTTTCACCTTTCTTTTACTGCTTTCTTGTGCCTCGGATCTACCGAGGCACAAGATGGCTACCAACACTTCCTGCTTTGAAGTGTTGACAGACAGTTGACAGCCAATGAGCATGCAGCTCGTGCTCGTAATGGTACGCTTGACCGTATGCTTACCGTACGCGCACGGTATGTCGTCTATAGATATATCTATGATTTTTCTTATAATTATCTCAGGAACTACTGAACAGATTTACACCATTTAACAAAAAGGGTAATCAGCGAACCAAACTCTACCTTTTTGCCTAATTTGGTGTAATTCCGTTCAACCGTTCGAGCTGTAGTCCTGGCTAAAGGTCCTATTGAAAATTGCATGGTGAAAACATGTTTTGGGACCCCCCTTTTTCCTCAGCCCCCGCTTCACGAATCACCCCCAGACTTACAGGGAAGGAGCGGAGCAGGCCATTTTCTTGGAGAATTTCGCGAAGATTCGTCAACCGGCGCCAAAGTTATTCCAAATATAATGTTGCCGATTTCCTATGAAAACTAGGTCCTAACTATAACTACCTACTGGTGACCCGCAAATAAATTGTTGTGAAACTTGTCGGCTGGAGGAGTGCGTCTCTGATGCAGGGCAACTTTGGTAGATATATATATATATATAAAGCACACCCAAGGTTGCCCCATAGAAGCCATCACACATCAAGGGGAATACCTCACACGAGCCACAGGGAGCCCCGATCACCACGCTCCTGTCTTGCTTCAAATGATGAATCTTTAAGCCATACGCATTTCAGGTAACCTCGTACCCTTGATCACTGGCAGCTTTTTCTACAGTGAAGCATGGACAAAACAAAACTGTTGTAGGACACCTGATTTATTAGACTATATGAGTCCCGCCCCCTTGGGGGTAGGCATTGTGGTTGAGATAGTTCCAAAAATATACGCCAAACTCAAAGTCCCATAATTCCCCATGTGGGTGTTTGTAAAGTCCGTAATACTTGCAAGCATCACTGAGTCGTATTGGTTCGTAGCAGTCAAAGCTAATATTATCCCATGGCTCAGGACCCCTTGATTCCAGTCCAAGCTCGAGTTTGCGAGCGTTGTGGATCCGCCGTTTCAGGCGGAGGGACGGCTTCACGGCTGGACACACCGCTACACAAAAAACACCCAAGGTTGCCCCACTGAAGGCATTGCACATCAAGGGGAATACCTCACACGAGCCACAGGCAGCCCTAATCACCATGCTCCTGCCTTGCTTCAAATGATGTAGCTGCTGTGGCCGGAGGCTGTGTGCTGATTCCCTTCCATGTGTGACCATTCCAACCTGGTGTTTTCCAAGTTTAGCGGCTGGTCTCGCTGCTTGATGAGCGATTCGAAGGCCTGTAATCACAGGCACATTTCGGAATGGAGGGGGCCTGACCTCCAGATTGGATTGGGAACAGTACAGTGTTTTCTGTGTTTTTTCACCACAAAAGAACATGCTTTAAACTTTCTCACTTGGGTTTGAAATACACGGAGCCAGCAATACCTATTGGGGACATTGGCATTTGAGTCCTGAGATACACAGACTACCTTAACCATCATGCCATGGGGTCAACGCCCACGAGGGCGGGACTGTGCCTAATTAAATAAATGGGTTCGAGCACATCATTGCTGTTACCGCAAATCTCTTGCAGCCAGTGATCAAGAGCTATTGAGAGCTCGAAACGCGTTTGGCAGAGTGCAAATCTGATGGCCATGGTTACGATGTAGATGCTTTGGCCGCAGGCTGTGTGCTGATTCCCTTCCATGTGTGACCATTCCAGTGGGGCAACCTGGTGTTTTTCAAGTTTAGCGGCTGGTCCGGCCGCGGAATGGTCCTGCTGCTTGATGAGCGGATTCGAGTGCCTGTAATCACTGGCACATTTCGGAATGGAGGGGGCCTGAGCTCCGGATTGGACTGACAACAGAGACGGCACTCCAGTACATGGTTGAACATCTCCGCTCTGTACTAGATGCAGGTCAAACGGCGGCACTGGTCTTGTTAGACCTTAGTGCCGCCTTCGACACTGTATCCCATGCCATTCTTATTCAAAGGCTTGGTGAGGCGGGCATATCTGGCAAGGCGCTGGATTGGTTCCAATCGTTCCTCTCGGATAGATCCTTTCAGGTAGTGGTTCCACCTTTCAGATCTAAGTCTCATGCCATCACCCAAGGAGTTCCGGAGGGATCGGCGTTGAGCCCCACTCTCTTCAACTTATATGTACAACCTTTGGCGGTGGTTGCGAAGAGTTGGGGTCTCACAATGGTATCATACGCCGATGATACCCAGTTGGCGGTGGTCCTCAATGGGGATCCTGATCCATTGGCATCTAACTTCGCGGATGGTTTGAGGGCTGTTGCCAGTTGGCTTACAGCCAATTGTTTACAGCTTAACGCCCTCAAAACCGAAGTGATGGTAATAGGGAACCGCCCTGATCTGTGGGGTGCGAGTTGGTGGCCTAATGAATTGGGTCCCCCCCCAAAACCCGTTACCGAGTTAAAAAACCTCGGTGTGTGGCTAGACTCTAAACTAACCTTCGCATGTCATACTAAGAAGGTAGCATCCATGTGCTTCGGCATCCTGCGGGGTTTGAGGCCTATCCTCAAATTTTTCGATGCCCCCACACGCCAGATGGTGATCCAAGCTAGTGTTTTATCGAGGCTGGATTATGCTAGCTCGCTGTTTTTAGGCGCCAACCAGGCGGAGATTATGCGACTCCAACGGGTACAGAATGCGGCCGCCAGGGTTCTGGTGGGCCTACCTCGCTTCTGTTCAGCCCGCAGTACAATCTCTAAACTGCATTGGCTACCAGTAATTAGACGCATAGAGTTTAAGACCCTTTGTTTTGCGTTCAAAATTCTTATTACTGAGACTCCTACCATCCTCCAGCATCTTTTGACTCTGTACATCCCTTCACGCAGTCTGCGCTCTGCAGGTCAGAAACTAGCCCTTGTCCCACGTTTCCAAAAATGTAGATTAGGTGGTCGGTCGTTTACAGTGCTGGCTTCCAAGCTCTGGAACGCGCTTCCTGTCTACATTCGATCTCTAGAAGATCTTTTTTCATTCAGGAAAGCAGTTAAAACCTATCTTTTCCCATTGCCCTATTAAAAGCCAGCTTATTTCCTAGTTGTTGTCTGTTGTGTTACCCGTTTGATATAGCGCCGGGACGCCCCTTTGCTGGGGCAGCTGCGCGCTCAACAAATTTGATTAACATAACATAACATAACAACAGTACAGCGTTTTCTGTGTTTTTTTCACCACTAAAGAACATGCTTTTAAACCTTCCCACTTTGGTTTGAAATACACGGAGCCAGCAATACCCATTGGGGACATTGGTATTTGAGTCCTGAGATACACGGACTACCTTAACCATGATGCCATGTGGTTAATGCCCACTGGGGCGGGACTGTGCCTAATTAAATAAATGGGTTTGAGCACATCATTGCTGTTTCCGCAAATCTCTTGCAGCCAGTGATCAAGAGCTATTGAGAGCTCGAAACGCGTTTGGCAGAGTGCAAAGGTGATGGCCATGGTTACGATGTAGCTGCTGTGGCCGGAGGCTCTGTGCTGATTCCCTTCCACGTGTGACATTCCAGTGGGGCAACCTGGTGTTTTTCAAGTTTAGCGGCTGCTCCGGCCGCGGAATGGTCCCGCTGCTTGATGAGCGGATTCGAGTGCCTGTAATCACGGGCACATTTCGGAATGAAGGGGGCCTGACCTCCAGATTGGATTGGCAACAGTACAGCGTTTTCTGTGTTTTTTCACCTAAAGAACATGCTTTTATACTTTCCAACTTGGGTTTGAAATACACGGAGCCAGCAATACCCATTGGGGACATTGGTATTTGAGTCCTTGTTGGCATACAAATACTGAAAGACCTCCACAGCGCTCAAACACTGTACTTCAGCGTATTTCCTGCCTAGTTTTGTATGAAACTTGCTTTCATCTACAAAAGGTGGTATTTATTCAGTTATGTTCTTCTCTCAACATCATAAAAACTATTCCCGTTGGTTCTCCTGAATTTGGTGGCAAAAGCGTAGTATCCGTAGTTATGCAGTTAAAGATCATCAACATCATATTACTGTCGGCACCAATTGTCCCATCTGTTTATCTCGAGTTAACTGCCTTTTACAAAGAAAGCCATTTAGCTGTGGGGGTTAGTTGTTGTGTTTTATTCAGCGGGTGGGAAGTAGTGGAAAGGGTTTTTTAAGTGGGTGGTTACAGAACTGGTGATTTTTTCTTTCTGTGTTTTTGGTATTGTTAATCTACACAGTTTTGTATTTCATTTTTTTAAATAGCTACTTATCATTGCGTGTATGTATGCACATATGTTTCTTGTCATATTTTTGTTACATTTAAATGGTGAATTAAAAAAAAAAAAAAAAAAAAAAGGTATTTGAGTCCTGAGATACACGGACTACCTTAACCAACATGCCATGCGGTTAACGCCCACTGGGGCGGGACTGTGCCTAATTAAATAAATGGGTTTGAGCACATCATTGCTGTTTCCGCAAATCTCTTGCAACCAGTGATCAAGAGGGGCAGCCTGGTGTTTTTCATATATATATATATATATATATTACCTACTGGCGGTCCCCAGTAGGTAGTTATAGTTAGGATTGTTTTCCATAGGGAAATCACAACATTCTATTGGGAATAACTTTGGCGCCGGTTGAGGAATCTGCCTGAAATGTTCCTCAAATTTGCCTCGCGGCTCTCCGCTCCTTCCCTGAAAGTTTGGGGGGGATTCGTCAATCGGGGGCTAAGATAAAAGGGGGGTCCCAAAACGTGTTTTCCCCATGTTAATTTCCATAGGGCGGTTGGACTGACTTTTAGCTCGAACGGCTGAATGGATTTCCACCAAACTTGGCAAAATTGGAGGGACTGGTAGCCCGATGTGCCTTTGCTATGTCTCAAGATATGTGCTCCAGTGGTGTTTACAAAAATGTACTTTGAAAAAATATATATTGGGCTACATTGGGCTATATATATGTTAGAGCCCAAATGTAGCCCAATGTAGCCCAATGTAGCCCAATGTAGCCCAAAGATGGCCACCAGAGACAAAAAAAACAAATGTAGCCCAAATATCAGCCAGATGTAGCCCAACTAAAGCCCAATGACAGCGCTAACAGTCTTACTTATGACAAAAGTATGGCACGCCTGAAGTCATCTTGATTGGAATAAAGTGTTAACACTTAAAACATTTAATTTGCAAAGGAACAAAATGAGGGGGTTCATTTTGCCATAGAAATTATGATTAGTGCTGAAGAAAGAAAAATGAGGGCACATTTTGAGTGACTTCTCAAATCCTCTTATATTTCATTAAAAAAAAATCTGATATGCAGTCTCCCAAGATGGCCACCAGAGACAAAAGAGCCCAAATGTAGCCCAAATATCAGCCAGATGTAGCCCAACTATAGCCCAATGACAGAATGTCCCAGAGTGTTCTAAAGAACAACTAGAACGCTAACAGTCTTACTTATGACAAAAGTATGGCACACCTGAAGTCATCTTGATTGGAATAAAGTGGTAACACTTAATACATTTAATTTGAAAAGGAACAAAATGAGGGGTTTCATTTTGCCATAGAAATTATATATATATATATATATATATATATTCACTGAAAAAAAAACATAGGTTACACACCAGTTATAGTTAGGAATTAGCATTTAAAAAACCTTGAAATTCACTGAAAAAACCATAGGTTTCACACCAGTTATAGTTAGCTGGAAATTTTACTCGCATAAAACTATTGAAATTCCCACGTTATAGTTAGTTGGACTCACTATAACTTGCACGTCTGCAATGCACTGCTGATGACGTCACATATTACATCACTCATGCATATATTTAAATATTTAAACATTACTCGCTAATATATGTATTCACTAAGATACACTTAATAAGCCAGTTAACCAATCAATTTTTTTTTTTAAAAACACTGAAAAAACCATAGGTTTCAGGCCTTATATAGTTAGGAATTAGCATTTAAAAAACCTTTGAAATTCACTTAAAAAAACCATAGGTTTCAAGCCTTATATAGTTAGGAATTAGCATTTAAAAAACCTTTGAAATTCACTGAAAAAAACATAGGTTTCAGGCCTTATATAGTTAGGAATCAGCATTTAAAAAACCTTTGAAATTCACTGAAAAAACCATAGGTTTCAGGCCTTATATCATTTGAGATGTCATCAGTGATGTCACTGACCATGTCATGAATGATCTAATATGTGACATCATCAGCAGTGGATTGCGGGTGCGCGAAATATAGTTAGTACAACTAACTATATAGGAGCAATTTCATTGGTTTTGTATGAGTAAAATGTCCAGCTAACTATAACACCACTAAAACTTATAGTTTTTTGAGTGAATTTCAAAGGTTTTTTAAAAACGAATTCCTAACTATATAACTCCTGAAACCTATTGTTTTTTCAGTGAATTTCAAACGTTTTTTTAAATGCTAATTCCTAACTATATAAGGCCAGAAAACCTATGTTTTTTTCAGTGAATATATATATATATATATTACCTACTGGCGGTCGCCAGTAGGTAGGTATAGTTAGGACCTAGTTCCCATAGGAAATCCACAACATTCTATTGGGAATAACTTTGGTGCCGGTTAAGGAAATTTAGGCCAGCTCCGCTCCGCTTCTTCCCTGAAAGTTTCGGGGGGATTCGTCATGCGGGGCCGAGAAAAAACGTGTTTTCCCCATGTTAATTTCCATAGGACGAATAGACACGGCTACAGCCCGAACCGCTGAATGGAATTACACCAAACTTTGCAAAATTGTAGGGACTGGTACGCAGAAGTGCCTTTTCTATCGTTCGTGAAAATTGCTCCAGTGGTTTTTACGAAAATTTAGTTTTAAAACACATATATATCTATAGGCGCGCTTCGAGCGCTTACTGGTACGCGTACCGGTAAGCGCACCCGGCGCACCACCCGGCGCACCGCGGAAGTGCGCGAGCGGAAAGCTGATTGGCTCTCGGGTGTCTGTCAACTTTCCAACCAGTCCGGATAGTCCACCATCTTGTGTCTAAGGGGGAAATGATTAAAAGGGGGCAGGCAAAGATGATTCCTGGAACTCTATGGTCTCCAAACATTCGATAAATTCGCCGTCAAGAGACTGATCAAAAAAATCCCTCATGTCATCTCCTTCATCAGAAACTTCTTCATTATTGATGTTGTCAATATCCGGGACATTTAAAATCTCAATAAATGTAGTGGAAAATTCAAAAGAAATTTCTACGGTCTCTTCATTGTGATCCATTTTATTTTGAAATGTCTTGCTGTAAATTGCAGAAAAAAATAATCACTTTCATTTATTGTTTATAGTAATACATAATATAAAACTAGCTTTATCAAGTATTTAGTTCTTTAAAATTATTTTTGCACAAATTTTTTCAAATACTTTATATAACTATATCAGTAGAGTTAGGGCACTGTAGGGGTCAAGTTGACAAAGGTACTTCTGAGTTTTTAACAGTGAAGTTATCTTTGGGCAGTGTATAGTATCAGGCAGGAACTAGAAATATAAAGCACTGCATGTGATGAAGCCTAAGTCAATCCATAACTATAACAGAAGGACAGTAAATAACTAACAGAAAACATTTTTCCACTTAACTTAAAGTGTATAGCATAGTTCCCCTTACAAATTAACAACTCACCTTTTAGAAAGCAGGAGAAGAGTTAGTACTGTGTAAATCTCACACCAGAAATTGAACACCAAAAATTCCTCCCAAATGTACCTCAGATAGTACTATCACAAAATGGCTGTGTTTTCCTCTCATTTTAGATATATACATATTCAATCAAACTTCATCACACACAAATTCAAAACCAAAGTAACATTTTAATTGGTTCTAAATTTCAACACATTCAAATGTGTTTTCCCCATGCAATTTTCCATAGGACATTTAGACACGGCTACAGCCCGAACGGCTGAACGGAATTACACCAAACTTGGCAAAATGGTAGGGACTGGTACGTAGTAGGGCGTTTTCTATATTTGTTTAAAATTGCTCCAGTGGTTTTTATGAAAAGTAACTTCAAAAAGACATGTATATCTCTTTGCGCGCTTCAAGTGCTTACCGGTACGCCTACCTGTAAGCGCCTGGCACGCTACAGAAGTGCGCGAGCGAAAAGTTTATTGGCTCTCGGATGTCTGTCAACATTCCAAACAGTCCGGAGAGTCCGTCATTTTGTGTATCAGTAGAATCAAGACTCAAGAGGTGTTAAAAAAAGGGGGAAATGATTAAAAGGGGGCAGGGTAGACACCCCCTGACCCCTAGGTTTTATGAGGCGGGCCTAGAAGGACCCTGTTGGGCAAAAAACCTAAATTTATTTTTTTGAAATTTTCACAGGGTAAGCGCTGGGTGCGTCCCCATGTACGCTTCCCGGTACGCGTACCCTGAGCGCACCATGGGGAAAAACAGTGTAAAAATTAGAGTAAAAAAAATATTTAGAGTGCTTAGAGGTAGGGTAGCTCTGAAAAGAGCTGTTGTGTTATGTGGGTATTTTTTGTACCTACAAGTAGGTACCGATGCAAAGTCTAAAATTCAAGAGGAAGACTCTATTCCCCTCATCTGTAAAATGTACACCATCTCTCCTATAGATGCCTTGCATGTTGTAACGCAAGTTGTTGTGGTATATGGAACCCATACCATAGTCTCTGAGGAAAGCAGAAACAGATTTATTCATGTGTTTCCTTGCTTTCTCAATCTGTGGACAAAATTGGTTGGACCAGTTCCATTTTTGCCTTTGGCATATATTAGAATATACTAAGGCAGTTTTTGGAAAAAATGACATCAATTGCCCAAAGATGTCCTTTAAAAGCATTTCCAGACCTACCCCAGTCAAAGTGCCCAGGTCATTTCCACCACAGTGCACAATTATTAGGGCAGGGTGTGGTAGATGCATAAAGGATTTTACCAATGGTATCAATTGGTGACATCTCAATTCAATTCAATAGAGACTTTATTCGGTTATATTTAACACCATAAAAGTACACATATATGCAATATCATTAAAAACATTATTCATATTATTAGAATAATTCATAGTCACACACAAAAAAATCATATGACACGTAGCCCATTGCCAATTAATTGTATGAATAATGTTTTTAATGATATTGCATATATGTGTACTTTTATGGTGTGAAATATAACCGAATAAAGTCTCTATTGAATTGAATTGGTGACATCTCAATCCTCTCTGGCCAATCCACATAATATCCACATTTGGTAAATCAAGGTTGTAAATACCTCTGTCCGCTGCATACTTTTCACTCCAGTGAACAAAACTATGACCCACAATCCAGACTTTAGGCATCTTGAAGGTAGATGTGGTTGTATTCAGATGAGTTGTGGAAATGAAATGGCAGTTTGAAAGTAGGAGTTATGAATAAAAAGTGGTTGAGATTCAGTGCACTTGAAATAGAAGAAATGATCGGTGGTTTTTTAAAATTCTCCACTGAAAATTAGGGTGCATGCTTTTGTTTTTTGAAAGAAGTCATTCTAATGGTTGAGAAAATGTCATTGAAAGAAACATTGCACATGATTAGCTAGTATATTGAGAGCTCAAACACCCTTGCTGGATTCATTTGCAACATAGTATGATGAACTTTTTACCTGTGTGCTGAGTTAGGTGGGAGTTACCATGGTAACAGGCTGAATGAGCACTAGGGGGATGGGTGAATATTATGTGAGTTTGAAAGTGTTGAAATGTAGAACCAATTAAAATATCAGTTTGGTTTTGAAATAGTGTGGGAAGAATTTTGATTGGTTAAGTCCAGGGATATGTGTGAAGAATTACAGGGAATCAGGGCCATTTGTTGTTGCAGTGTTTCAGGTGCATTTCAGAGATTCTGCTTAAGAAAATCTGGTGTGTGTGACTGACACTGTTCTAAATCTTCAAAAGCATTTTTAAAGGTGAATAATGATTCATTTAATATAGATAGACTGCTGTATGCACTATGGGGAAGATTAAGAAGCATATTGGGCTTGTTTTTTCTTGCATTGTGTCTCATGTTTCTATGTAATGCTAGCAAAAAAATGAATGGTGCATATTGGAATGTATTTTGGAAATGAGCCAGGTTTCTGCCTTGTAATGTAGTGGTCATTTAAATGGGCTGTGCTCTGTGTGTAAAACGATTTACTATGCTACATGTTTTTTGGTAAAATGTAAGATGGGGAGAGATAGTGAGATGGTATGAGCACAGACAGACATAGTGGAGGCAGAGACAGACATGGTAGATTACATGTAACATCCTGGTCATGTGCCTAAGATCACACTGTGAGTCAAGCTTGATTTTAAATGAATCTGGGTGAATAATTTTCTTAGTTGATGTGTTTAAAAATATGGGAATACATGTATTCTTGATGTCAGTTAGGCTTTAGGATATGTACTAGTAGAGAATCTTAGGCAGCATGTCTGTTAGGCCTCTTAGTTCACAAATAGGCTCTAAGCTGTGCAATAAAGATCCAGGGAGTGCTGTTGAAATGAAAAAGTAATGTTATGTCTTGCTTATATATATATGGTCTGTTTTTTGCCAGTAGAGACAGTGAGATAGTATGAGCACAAACACACATAGTGGAGGCAGAGACAGACATGGTAGAATACATGTAACATCCTGGTCATGTGCCTAAGATCACACTGTGAGTCAAGCTTGATTTTAAATGAATCTGGGTGAATAATTTGCTTAGTTGATGTGTTTAAAAATATGGGAATACATGTATTATTGAAGTCAGTTAGGCTTCAGGATATGTACTAGTAGAGAATCGTAGGCAGCATGAAAAAAACTTTAAAAGTGCCCATTTTACTAAAACCCTTTATCACAGTCATTTCTTTAAGACAGAGAACTCAGCCCATGTGTTGAATATTAGACACTCTGTGTCTGTGTCTCATCTCACTCTGTGCCTGTGTCTCATATCACTCTGTGCCTGCCCCATCTCTCTGTGTGCCTGTGTCTTATCTCTCTCTGTGCCTGTGTCTTATCTCACTCTGTGCCTGTGTTTCATCTCACTCTGTGCCTGTGTCTCATCTCACTCTGTGCCTGTGTCTCATCTCACTCTGTGCCTGTGTCTCATCTCACTCTGTGCCTGTGTCTCATTTCACTCAGTGTAATCCTTGTAAAAAATGAGTGAGATAAGACAGAGACACAGAGTGAGATGAGACACAGGCCCAGAGTGAGATGAGACACACAAAGAGAGAAAAAATAAAAATAAAAAAAGAATATGCCGACGAAGGAAAGAAGAACATAAAATATAAACATGGTTTATGGTCCAAGAAAACACAGTTAGAAGATTTATCCAAAACACAATCTTCAGTGGAAAAAAAGAATGCTCTGGTAAGCAAACAAAGAAGTTTTTAAGGAAATTAACGCTATGTAAAAAAAAAAAGATGTTCTTTAAAAGAAAAAAAAATCATCTGTAAATACAAAGAAAAAACAGAGCCCCTCAAAAAATGTTAGACCTGTAGAAGGAGATGATATTCTCTATAGCAATAGACGGAGAAATCAATTTATTGATATTCGTAGATATTCCTTAGATAATGTATATCTTCAATTAATTTTAAATCCCTTTACTAAAAAGTTTCTCTTTTGTGCTCCACTGGTGCAACGGCTCAAGTCTGAGAAGCTGCACCAGTGGAGCAAAAGCTACACTGGTGTAGTCGAAGCTACACTGGTGTAACAGAAGTCAAGCTACCAGTTTGACTCGCGCCCATGTCGGGAAAAAAAAACGTGCTCAATCATAATATTTCGACGCCCTCTTTCATATGCACCCCCCTTTGTGCGCAAAAAAATATTCCGCCACGCCCTTTTTCAGAGAGCTACACCAGTGCAGCTTTTGGAAAAAAGAAAAAAAACATTCTGGGGCGCCAAAATAATTGAAAACATATGGACCCAAAGCCTAAGTGTACTGTGATCATAAAAAACTTTATCTGGTGAAAAAATCTCAAACGCTCACTTGTTTACACTAAAACTCAACATTTTTCACTATTTTTGGGGAAGAAAAAATGTTCGCAGGAGATTTTTACATTGTTCGATTTTTTTAAAAAACGTGTTGTTGGAAGCCTTTTGGCTTTAGGCCACAGAAACAAAAGGAATTTTTGAAAAATATATTTCAGATTTTTTTTATAGCTGTTTCCGTTTTTAGACTTCACCTTTCGTTGCACCAGTGTAGCGGATGTTTAACATTGAGCTTGGGAAAAATGCAAAAAAATCAATTTTGTGATTTTTTTTTAGGTTGTGTTATATATCAAATTAAGCCTTTTGTTATGTGGATTCTCAAGCCGGAAAAAGTTTTTTAAAAAAATGTACCCTCACTCATTTATATGCAACTTTCTCTGGAGGTGTTTTATAGAAGTGGTAAAACGCACAAATTTGGGAATTTATTTTTTGTAAAGTAAAACATTAGTTTGACTTGTTTTCACATTAGGCTGCATAAACAAAAGAAATAAAACCTCTATGTGTCATTCTCACTTTTTTATGGCACATTTTCTTATTACGCGTACGGTAAAAGCTGCATAGGTGTAACAAGTCTATTTCAATGAGGATTTTAAAAATAAAAATAAAACATGGTTTAAAATGTTTTTTCATCTATTTTACAATTATAGCTTATTATAGACATGCTAAGGATTAATGTGATGCATTATGAGCACAATAGCATAAAAACTCACTTGATTATAAACAAAAATAGTTTAAATTGGGTGACCTGATGGCCGGAAATGTAAAATCGCCCAAGTTGGAGTAAATGAAGCTCTATCTAGTATGGATCATGAATTATGGCACAATATACGGGACATATTTGAAAATAATTGAGATTTTTTTATTGAAAACAAGCATTTAATCACTGAAAGATTCTCACCACTTCTAAGCATGGCACAAGCATGAAAATGGACACAGAACAGGGGCATAATGTTTGCTTTATGCTACACTTTGAATTATATTTCCAGGTTGTATGGTTTTAGAACTATGGGACAAAATGTAAGGCATACTTTTTGGAATATGTGACGTAATTGAAAAACATCATACATTCAACTTCACATTTAGACTACTTTACAATGTGCCACATACATGGTAATTCACATGGGTAAGTAGCATCACTGTTTTCAGGTCCCTGTAGCAACCAGGACCCCATTATATAACTCTGGTGATATAAAAAGAGTGGGTAGGGGTCATTTCCAGGCTCTAGGTACATGTCTGACTCCTATTTGTCACATTTCGAGGTGTCTAGTGTCAAACTCATTTTTTCCATTATGGACCCAAGGACCCCATATTATACCTCAGATGACATACCAGGAGTGTCTAAGACCCTTTTCTGGCCTCCAGGGGCGACTTTTTGAAGTTTTTGTGTTTAAGGAGTCAAAGTCACTTCTTCCACCCAGCCCAAGGTGCTCAAAATCGGGTACGATCTCAGGTTTTTCCCTTGGCTGGAAGCTGGAAATAAAACTTTATATAAGACCAAAGGTATATAGATCACATGAAAGCATCAGATCCGACCTTTCTAACAAGTGTATTTATGTCTTGAACACTCAAACAGTGTCTCTGATATCCAGTCTGAGCTATTTGACAAATTAGCAAATCTTGTCAAAAAACATTTTTTGACAATTTTTGCTAATTTTCAGTATCAACCCTCATAACTGTTTTCAGGTCCCTGTAGCCACCAGGACCTCATTATATATCTCAGGTGATATAACAAGAGAGGCTAGGGCTCATCTCCAGGCTCCAGGTTCATGTCTGACTCCTATTTGTGACATTTCGAGGTGTTTGGTGTCAAACTCATTTTTTCCATTGTAGGCCATAGAGCGCAGAGTCACATCACATTTCTAGTTCTGGACCCAAGGACCCCATAGTATACCTCAGATGATATAGCAGGAGTATCTAAGACCCATTTCAGGCCTCCAGGGATGACTTTTTGAAGTTTTGGGGTCTAAGGGGGCAAAGTCACTTCTTCCACCCAGCCTAGGTGCTCAAAATTGGGTACGATATCAGGTTTTTCCCTTGGTTGGAAGCTGAAAAAAAACTTCAGATAATAGCAAAGGTAATAAGATCAATTGAAATCATAAGATCTGACCTTTCTAACAAGTTTATTTATATCTTGTGCACTCAAACGGTGTCTCTGATATCCAGCCCGAGCTATTTGACAAATTAGCAAAACTTGCTAAAAGTGCTCACTATTAGACAGTTTTGCTAATTTTCAGTATCAACCCTCATGACTGTTTGTGGGTCCCCTTAGCCACCAGGACCCCATAATATATCTCAGGTGATGTAGCAAGAGTGGCTAGGGCTCATTTCCAGCCTCCAGGTACATGTCGGACTCCTATTTGTGACATTTCGAGGTGTTTGGTGTCAAACTCATTTTTTCCATTATAGGCCATAGAGCTCAGAGTCACATCACATTTCCAGTTCTGGACCCAAGGACCCCCTAGTATACCTCAGATGACATACCAGGAGTGTCTAAGACCCTTTTCTGCCCTCCAGGGGCGACTTTTTGAAGTTTTTGTGTTTAAGGGGGCAAAGTCACTTCTTCCACCCAGCCCAACGTGCTCAAAATCGGGTACAATCTCATGTTTTTCCCTTGGCTGGAAGCTGGAAAAAAAAATTCAGATAATACCAAAGGTAGACAGATCTAATGAAAGCATCAGATCTGGCCTTTCTAACAAGTGTATTTATGTCTTGAACACTCAAAAGGTGTCTCTGATATCCAGTCTGAGTTATTTGACAAATTAGCAAATCTTGTCAAAAAAACTTTTTTTGACAATTTTTGCTAATTTTCGGTATCGACTCTCTTGACAGTTTGTGGGTCCTTGTGGACATCAGGAACCCAAATTATACCTCAGGTGATATAGCAGCAATGTCTGAGACACAATTCTAGCATCCATCCACCTGTTTTAGTCATATTTGTCACATTTTAGTTGTTCAGGGTACAGAGTCACTTCTTCTGCAGAAGGCTATGGTGCTTCATGTGCTCCAAGGGGTCAAAAAAATATATAACACAAAATAATTTAAAAAGTGTATAGATGCAACTGCAGTGTTTGGAATGCTATAAATGTGCAATTGTAGTGTCCTGTGTACCTCCAAAATGAATTTCTAACACCTTTGAAGTGCACCTGGAGCAAAAAATGGCTGTGTCCCAATATGCATCAAAGTGTGAAAAAATGCACAAAAAGTGTTTAAAATAAAAACAATTGAGTGTTACAGTGGCTTACTTGCATTATAAACACACAATGAATGAAACAGAGTGAAAAAATAAAAATAAAGTCAGGGGGACATGGTCACTTTTTTGTCCGAAGTCGTGGAACTCAGAGCTGGGTAAAATATTTAGCTTGAGTGCCCTCCCCATGGAGGTCAAACATGTTATTGCATCAAAATCATTTAAAAACTATATAGGTGTAATTGCAGTGTCCTGAATGCTATATGACTGCATTTGCACTGTTCTGGGTATTTGCAAAATGAATTTCTAACACTTTTGAAGTCTCCATGAAGTGAAAAATGACCAAGTCCAAAAACTTCACTGGTGCATCAAAGTGTTCGAAAAAGGTAAAAATTTGGTTAAAATTAACAAAACATAGTGCCGCAGTGGCCCAATAGCATGCTAAATACATAATGAATGACACAGAATGAATAGTTTTACAAAATACTTTGAAAATTCGATTTTCAATTTCAGGGGGACAAGGTCATGGAAGTCATGGAACTCCGAGCTGGGTAAAAGTTCAGCTTAAGGGCCCTCCTCATGGAGGTCAAAAATTGTATTAAATCAAAATCATTTAAAAACTGTATAGGTGTAATTGCAGTGTCCTGAATGCTATGTAACTGCATTTGCACTGTTCTGTGTGCCTCCAAAATGAATTTCTAACACTTTTGAAGTCTCCATGAAGTGAAAAATGACTAAGTCCAAAGACATCATTGGTGCATCAAAGTGTTCAAAAATGCTCCAAAATGCATACAAATGGGAAAAACAAGTGCTACAGTGGCTCAATATTCTGCTAAACACATAATGAATGACCCAGAATGAATATATTTACAAATTACTTGGAAAATGCTATTTTAAATTTCAGGGGGACAAGGTCACGGAAGTCATGGAACTCGGAGTGGGGTAAATGTTCAAACTTTGCCCCCCCATTTAAAAACGAATAGGTGTGATTGGAGTGTCCTGAATGCTATATAGGTGCATTTGCACTGTTCTGTGTACCTCCAAAATGACTTTCTAACACTTTTGAAGTCTCCATGAAGCAAAAAGTGACTAAGTCCAAAGACCATTTGGAGCATCAAAGTGTTCAAAAACGGTCAAAAATGCATAAAAATGAAAAAAACAAAGTGCTACAGTGGCCCAATAGCAAGCTTAACACACAATGAATGACACAGAAAGATAGTTTTACAAATTACTTGGAAAAATCCATTTTAAATTTCAGGGGGACAAGGTCTCGAAAGTCATGGAACTCCGAGCGGGGTAAAAGTTCAACCTTTCCCCCTTACGGAGGTCAAAATTTTAAACTCATCAAAATGATTTAAAAACTATATAGGTGTGATTGCAGTGTCTTGGAGACATCCCACATGAATTGCAAACACATTAGGAGTATCTCTGATCATATTAATAATTAAATTCCTAAAGCTCCACCAGTGCTTCAAAGTGGTCCGAAACGCTCAAAAATGATGGAAAATGAAAAAAAATCATCATTTCCGAGGCTTTATAATATTCCTTAGATAATGTATATCTTCAATTAATTTTAAATCCCTTTATTAAAAAGTTTCTCTTTTGTGCTCCACAGTTTGAGCTACTGATACATTCATTAGAAGTCAAATACGAGGCCAAATTAGTGGAAACTGTTCAACCATTAGCGCTCAAGCTGGATACTCTTACAGCAGAAATAAAGATGATTGGGGCTATGTTAGAAAAGCAGATGGCAGGGACCAATAAATTACCACCAAATAGGAATGTCCAACTAGGGACAGAGAAGAAAGTACAGGCTGAAAAGCAGCAGAGACCGCCTCAGCCGTTAGCAAGACCAGGCTTAACCATACCTGATCCCTCTGCCCCAACCACTACAGTCCCACTCTCTCAGATAAGGCCAGAGGGAACACCGGGAATGCGGGTAATGAAAAGCAAATTTATTAACCTCCCACCCGACTGTGCCCCCTATGTTGTGGTTCTAACCAATGTCCCTCCCCCTGATCCTCACTCTGCCCAGCCCAGAGAAGAATCTCATGATTCACTTAAACACAAAACTGTGGCGTGGCTAAATAGGAGATGTGGCTTTCCAACAAAATTTGCTACGGATATTCTAACGACTAGAAGGGCAAACTGGATCGGGCCTTCGAGGAAGACATGCAGTGGAGAATGTATAATAGTAAACTTTAGACACCCACAACATGTCGCTACAGTCCTGTTACGGGCAGCCTCTATGCAGAATGATGAAAATAGTATCTGTGCCCGCCCCCTGGGGTATTTTTATTCACACTTAGGTAAAACTATCCCGCTAAGTGCTAGTATGAGACCATCCACACCCTTTATACCTTTTGAGGCGCGGCCCCGGGAGCAATGCAGGGCTCTGGGGGAGACAATTGCTTCACATTCGGGCCCAATCTTGTGACCTATAATAGATTTGATGCATTATCAGGCCAAGAGTTATGCGATTGACAGGAGGGATATGAGGGCTTAGGAGGGGATAAATCTGCAGGGAGGGGTGCAGTGTGTAGAGCAAGAAGAAGCGTGGTTGAACTTGAATCCTAATTATAGCAAACCTGGGAGTAGGTGCAATAATTTGGTGGATAAGGTAAAGATTTTAAGTTGGAACATTGCTGGTCTACGATCTAAAAAGGAGGATAATAATTGGCTGAACTTTCTGAAACAATATGACATTGTGGCTCTTCAGGAAACATGGGATAAGGACTGCAACTTTTGGATAGATGGATTTACATCCCACTTTGTGCCAGCACAGAGCTCAGCTGCAGGGAGAGACAAAGGGGGCCTACTGATTTTGGTCTCCGTGTATATAAGGGGGAGAGTAAAAAGGGTTGAGCGTTCCTCTGCTAATTCTCTCGTTTTAGAAATTAGTCTGATGGATGGAACAAAACTAATACTTGTGAATTGCTATAACTCACAGCAAGAGGACCACCCAAATGAACATTTAAACTGGTTGTCTGAATTTTTAATTTCTTATAAGGAATCACAAACCACTTTCTGTTACTTTATTGTGATGGGTGATTTTAATGTACATCTATGTAATATGAATTGTCAAATTGTTGATAGCGATGGTCCTGAGCTCACATGCCCGCAGCATTTTGAGCATACTTCTAAGGGGGAAGCATTGGAGAAACTATTGTCCTGTAACGATCTATTTGAGGCAGGGTTCCCCGATGAGATGACCCGTACCCTCACGTACGTTGCAAGGGGCTGCGAAACAATGATAGATTACATATTTCTTTCCTCTGTTCTTTTAAAATTCGTTTTCTTTTACAATGCTATACCCTCCCCTTTTAGTGACCACAACCCGGTGGTGATAGAATTAACAAATGAACTCTATTTTTTAAATAAAAATGACCCGCCACGGGCTGTAGTGGAAGTAAAAGCTAAAGATCAGGGGAGAAAATTGAAATGGAGCAAGGTTATCCCAGTAGATTTCTTTCAGAATAATATAACAAAGGTGGCCCCAGAGTTAAATATATGTACAAATCCATCTGTACTTGGGGTGGAAGTAATAGCCTCTTTTGAGACTATCTGTTCTCAGGTAGTCAAGGAGCTAACGATAACAAGCAAAAAAGGGAAATCAAGAGCAGCTCAAGGCTGGTTTGATCATAAATGCTCTAAAGCATATAAACTTTTAAAAAAAGCCCTAAATGAGCAACCAAGGAACAAAGGTTTGGTTGCCGAGCGGAGGAAAGCCTACCATAGAGCCGTCTTGGAACGGAAAAATGAAATAAAAATAGAGGTATGGGATGACTTAATGGATAAGGCCACCATGAAAGATAGCGCTAAGTTCTGGCCAATATTTAATACTCCCCTGTTCTCTGGCAAACAGAATTCTGTATTAGAATTAAATATTGAAGAGGAGGAATGGTTAAACTATTTTAAAAAAATTTATGGGAGTGACTTAGAGTTGGGAACTTGTGCGGTTCAAAGCTCTAACGACTCCTTAATGCCGGTAAATTTTAATTTAGGCGTTGTTAAAGCAATAGAGGGTACAGCTGGACAGAAAGCTCCGGGCCCTGATGGGGTCTCGGCAGACATGTATAAGGCGAACATGATGTATTGGGCTAAGATCCTGACTAATGTCTTTAACACCGCGGCCATTGTAGGGCCCCTGAAATCTTGGTCACGGTCAATTATAATCCCCGTGTTCAAAAAGGGTCAAAGGGGAGACCCCAGGTGTTATAGACCTATCTCACTTCTCGATTCTTCCTTTAAAATACTGGGGAAAGTCATTCTCACAAAAATATCGGATTGGGCTCTGGAAAAAGAAATATTATCGGATGCCCAGTATGGCTTTAGAATCGGGAGGGGCACGGAGGACCAATGCCTTAATAAACACCTAATAATATCTAAATATACAAAGGCGGCAAGAGGCTCCATTTTCTTGGGCTTTATGGATCTGTCCACAGCCTTTGACTTGGTCAATAGGTCTAGGCTGTGGACCATGTTGCTGGAAATGGGCCTTGACCGGTCTCTCGTGAATTTCTTAGCCGAATTACATAAAGATCTGAGTGCCTCAATACGGATGACCACTGAGGGGAAATGCACGGCTAGCTTTAAGTCCGGTAGAGGGGTGCGCCAAGGCTGCATCCTGGCCCCTATGCTGTTCACCCTGTATAGAAATTCCCTGGAAGCTAACTTGCTAACTGCGACACTTGACATCTCGCGTATGGGTGGCTCATCAATTCCGGTGCTACTCTACGCGGATGATGCCGTTTTATTGGCAAGGACACCTTTGGGTCTACAAAGATTGCTTGATTCATTTGGAAATGTTATGAATTCTTTGGACCTAGTGGTCAACAGTAGTAAATCGCATATCATGGCTGTAGGCACAGGAAAAAGCAACGTCAGATACTTTCATTGCGGCAAGGAGGAAATCAGTAGAGTTAAAGCATTTACCTATTTGGGGGTTGTCTTTGATGACAAGGGAACGTGGACACCCCAGCTAGCTACAAAGGTGAAAGCTGTGAGAAGCTCCTCAGTAGCAATCTTAGGATTTGCTAAAAGATTGGGGGGGAAACCTTATGAGGCAATTTTAACAATTTATCAAGCCAAAACTGTCGCAATAGCTAGATACGGGGCGGCTATATGGGGGTATACTAAATCTGACCCCATTCAGATAGAGGAGAACAAATTCCTAAAAGCTCTTCTTGGCCTCCAACAATCCACTGCAACTCATGCCATACATCTTGAGCTGGGATTGGGTTACATCTCAGACATAATCAAACTAGCTCCAATCCTGCTATGGATGAGAATATGGTTGAATTCAAATGTAACCTTAAACCATAAGATTATAAGGGATTGTATGAACCTTGACAAAAAAAAGGACATCCATTGGCTGGAGTATGTAAAAAACTCAAGCGTGAAAATGGGGCGCCCTGAGATTTACCACCACCCTGAATCTCTATGTAAAGCAGACCTAGAGTGGGTTAAGAAGAACTTTATTATGCAAAGTGAGGCAGAGCGGGAAAATCTGGAGCTTTGCAAATCATCAGTCAGGACCCACTTTCTGGTAATTTCGTCATTAAAAATGCAATCATATTTGTTAGTTGTTACTAACCAATTCCATAGATGGCTTCTGACGAAATTTCGCTTTAATCAAATACACCAGGTGCTATGGGATTTACAAGGATGGAAGAGGCCTGAAGACGTGACCCCGTGTAAATGCGATGATTTCTCCCCCCAAGATACTATGCATTTTATGTTATTCTGCCCCTTCTTCCATGAACCAAGAAAAAGGTTTATTTTTCCTGTATTGAATAAGATGAATTTTGTCCAATGTAAACCTGCATTATTGTATTTACAACTGTTGGAAACTCCTTATATTATGTGTAGTGTTGCTAGCTTCCTTGTTGCGTCTACTAGGATAGGAGATTTAGATTGAGACAGGGAGTTGAACAGGATATGGTAAATTGTATGACATAGGTCATGTACACTGATTAGCGTACTTTAACAATGAATGCGTCTATTTAATGTACCTTTTTAACTGAATTTTAAACTGTACATAATACTTTTTAATGATTTCAATTTTGTACAGCATACTTTTATGATTTTAAATAATCGAATAAAGTGGTTTGACTGACTGAC
Organism: Lissotriton helveticus; assembly: GCF_964261635.1. Lineage (NCBI taxonomy): Eukaryota > Metazoa > Chordata > Amphibia > Caudata > Salamandridae > Lissotriton > Lissotriton helveticus. Next base: position 250,132,918 of record NC_136067.1, on the reverse strand, counting down.
TGGCCTAAAGATTCAGCTCCCCCCCCCCGAAAAATTTTCTAAGCCCCCCTCGAAATTTCACTCTAGTTGCGCCTCTGTACCAGCCCATCTGTCCAAAAACGCACCCCTCCCCACACACAGGCTATGTCTATTTGAGGCACCTCTTGTGTCAGTTTGCCTGTGCTTATGTGCCCCCACCCAGTCAGTGACTGCTCGTAATTGTGTCAAATAACTATGTAGCCCCCTTCCCCTCCCCGCCCTGCAGCGCCCAGACGCCCTATATTTCGAAATGAAATGCCTTGAGTCAGAGGAGAGTTGTGTCTATCCGCTTCATTTCTGTCTTAAATCACACATCTAAGAGCTGGGATGAGAGGGGCCGCATGTTATGTTATGTTATGTTAATTTTTATTTATACAGCGCTCGTACGCCCGCAGGCTTCATGGCGCTATCAAAACTTTTGAACACAACACAGCCTCTGGGTACTTTGAGCAAGAGTGGATCATGTCTCAGTTTAATTGCAATAAGCTTGTCTAAAAAGCAAAGTTTTAAATGCCTGTCTAAAGGAGAGAAGATCCTCACTCTGTTTCAGAGTCAGTGGCAGAGAGTTCCACAAGGAGGAGGCAAGAAAGTGGAAACTACTACCGCCCTGGCGCTTTTTCCTATATACTGGAGTCATCAGTAGCCCTTGTTGGGCTGCTCGAAGATTTCGTGAAGGGATGTACTTACAAACTAAATTCCTAATAAATTTCGGGCCTTTGCCCTGCAGAGCTTTAAAAATAATACAACCAGCTTTAAAACTAACTCTCTGAGCCACTGGTAGCCAGTGAAGTTTTTCTAATCCTGATCTAATGGATTGCCATTTAGGCTGTTTAAAAATAAGCCTGGCTGCCTGATTTTGGACATATTGTAGTCTCTTCAGCTGACCTGCTGGGAGACCGAGATACAAGCTGTTGGAAAAATCAATCCGCGATAATATTAAGGCAGCAATTGCCTGAATCAAGGCAGAGTGAGTTAAAAACTGGGATATTTTCTTTATCTTTCTCAGTTGAAAGAAACTGGTTGAGACTACCGTCCCTATGTGGCTTTTTAATGAGAGATCCTCACTAAGAGTCACCCCTAAACTCTTGACTGTGTGGGACTTGGTAGGTGGAATACCCATGTTATGTTATGTTATGTTATGTTAAATTAAATTTATTAAGCGCACGTACGCCCATAGGCTTCATGGCGCTGTTGGAGGATTTGCAAAGACATAACATATAACAGAGAGAGCCCGAATTAACTATGGGTAGGCTTGCCTAAAAAGCCAAGTTTTGAACGCCTGTCTGAAAGCCAGCAAGTCTTCATGAAGTCTCAGTGTCAGAGGCAGAGAGTTCCATAGGGAGGAGGCCAAGAAGTGAAAAGAACCACCTCCCTGGCGTTGTTTCCTAATGCGAGGCACCACCAACAAGTTCTTTTGACCTGAGCGTAGAGCACGAGAGGGGGTGTAACTCACAAGCAGGCTGCTAATAAATCCAGCGCCCTTGCCTTGTAGAGCCCTAAAGACAATGCATCCAGCTTTAAAAGTTGCTCTCTGCGCTACTAGCAACCAGTGGAGACTGGCCAGACCCGGCCTGATGGACTGCCATTTGGGACTCTTACAGATCAGCCTGGCCGCTTGGTTCTGAACCAGTTGAAGTCTCTTGAGCTGCCCAACTGGAAGACCCAGGTACAAACTGTTGGAATAGTCCAGACGGGACAGCACGAGAGCGATGATAACCTGGATCAGAGCAGGGTGAGTTAGTAAGTGGGCAATCTTCTTGATCTTACGGAGTTGGAAGAAACTTGAAGATACCACAGTCCCTACCTGACTTTTAAGTGAAAGATCTTCGTTAAAAGTAACCCCTAGGCTTTTTACTGTTTGGGACTTGGTTGGAGGATTTCCCATTTCTGGAGGCCAAAAATGTGGCCCCCAGTACAGTTCACTCTTTCCAGGCAAAATCAATTCAGTTTTGCCTGGGTTGAGTTTCAGGTGATTTAGGCTCATCCATCTCTGGATGTGGACCATGGCCTCCCGAAATTCGGTGGCAGCACCAGGGGAGTCCAGATGAAAGATCAATTGCAGATCATCTGCATAGTTGAAAATTAAAGCTCTAAACTTTCTTAATGAAAACAACAGAGGGCGTAAATACAAATTAAATAAAAGTGGGGACAGGGACGATCCCTGAGGGACTCTGCATTCATTTTTAATTTTAGGGGCTGTAAAGGTTCCTAATCTCACTGCCTGGGTGCGATCTGAGATAAATGACTTCAGCCATCTCAAGGCCGAGCCTCTGAGGCCCGCCTGTTCGACACGGTCGACCAAGATGGTGTGGTCGACCGTGTCGAACGCGGCCGATAGGTCAAGAAGTACTAGTGCTTGATGAATGTCCTTGTCCGCGTTGCATCTAAGTACATTCTGAACCGCCAATGTCACCATCTCGGTCGAGTGCCCCGGTCGAAACCCAGCTTGGTTGGGTTCTAGGTATCCAGTGGTTTCAACGAAGCTAGAAAGACAGCTGGCAACATGTGCCTCCAAGATCTTTGAAAGGAATGGCAACAAGGAAATTGGGCGATAATTTGATGGGTCATGAGGATCCAAGCCAGGTTTTTTGATCAAGGGAATGAGTAGAGTGTGTTTAAACCCTACAGGTACCTTTCCCTGATCAAGGGAGTCATTAAGCAGAGGAAGGATCCCCTGAGGGATGGCATGCCCTATTTCTGTGAAGATGTAGGGTGGGCAGATGTCGTCGGGTGAGCCAGACTTGACACGTGCCAGGAGAGCAAAAAATGTTTTAAAGTCTATGGCAGGGAAGGCATCTAATGTAGCGGGATTGTTAAAAATATCATCCAAAGGAGATGGTATAGGAGAACTTGCAATGTTGCGTTTTATAGTTACAATTTTCTCTCTGAAATATTCATTCAGAGAGTCGCACAACTTCTGGGTAGGAGCTATTGAGGGAGCTGTCCTATCATCATCACAGAGCTCGTTGACTATATTAAAAACATCTTTAGTTTTGTTGGAAGAGGTTAAAAAATTTTGGGAGAAGTAATTGGTTTTGTGTTGGTGCAGAATTTTTTGGAACTCTTTCCTGACAGCGCAATACACCTTCCTGTCTTGTGGGGAGTAATTTTGTCTCCATTTCCGTTCCTTTTGTCGTACCCCTAATTTAAGATTTTTCATGTTCATGTTAGATGGCCAGAAATGGGGACCCCAACTAATTTCACTCTTCCCGGGCATAATAAGTTCAGTCTTGCCCGGGTTGAGTTTGAGGTAATTTAGATTCATCCATCTCTGGATGTGAGACATGGTATCCTGAAAGTCTGCCACAGCATCAGGGGAGTCTAATGCAAAGACCAATTGCAGATCGTCTGCATAATTAAAAATTGTGACTTTCCTATTTTTCAGGGAGTACAGTAGAGGACGTAAATATAAATTAAAAAGGAGTGGGGAAAGGGATGATCCCTGAGGGACACCGCAGGTGGAAACAATTTTTGGTGCTGTGAATGACCCCAATCTGACTGACTGAGTACGTTCAGAAATAAAAGATTCTAGCCAGCTCAGAGCTGGGCCCCTGATGCCGGCCTGCTCGACACGGTTGACAAGAATGGTATGGTCAACCGTGTCGAACGCAGCCGACAGATCAAGGAGCACCAATGCCTGGTGGGCCTCTCTATCTGCGTTAGATCTCAAGGTGTTCTGGACCGCGAGTATCACTGTCTCGGTGGAATGGCCCGGGCGAAAGCCTGCCTGATTCGGTTCTAAATAATCGGTTAGTTCGATAAAGCTCGAGACACAATTAGATACATGAGCCTCCAGAATTTTAGACAGATAGGGTAACAGGGAGATCGGCCTATAGTTGGAAGGGTCATGTGGGTCAATGCCAGATTTTTTTATCAAAGGGATCAACCAGGCCTGTTTAAAACTGCTAGGTACTTTACCCTGGGCAAGTGATTCATTTAATAGAGAAAGAACGCTTTGAGGGATAGCGAGTCCTATCTCTTTAAAAATGTGAGGGGGGCATATATCATCGGGAGATCCCGATTTCACCCGGACCATGAGTTCCGAAAGAATTTTTGGGTCAGTGGGAGAGATGTTATCCAGCGTTTGAGGATTGAAAAATGTGTCGTTTAGTGGGCTTGAGGTAAAGGAACTGGTTATATTCTGTTTGATATTGATGATTTTGTCCTGAAAGAAATCATTCAATGAGTCGCACAGTTTTTGAGTAGGGATGATAGGAAGAGTTGTCCTTTCATCATTGCAAAGATCATTTACGATTTCAAATATCTGCTTAGATTTGTTCGAGGTCTCGGGGGGCCGCCGTGGGTTACCTTCTTTCCCGCCTGGTTTAGTTGTCCGGAATTGTCCACTCGTTCATCGCTGGGGACGGACTTCGCGGCGCATCCTCAGGGTCTGCACCGGCATCTCCCTCGGGCAACCTTGATGTGACATCACTTCCTGTGATGCACCAACTTGAAACTGGTGCATCTGCGAGGCGCTCGTACACCTTCGGGTAGTGTTCACGCTAATTCCAAACGTAATTAAAGAACATTGCTACGTAACGTTCGCTCTTACGCTCGAGCGTCTGCCATCTATAAACTCTTCCACTTGCCACTGTTCATAACCAACTTTAACCATTTGTGCCTCTTAACGAACTCATGTAATCCCAAGTCTTATGCCAAACCAGCTTCTATGTAAAGCGCTCTGACAAATTCGGGTAATGTTCATGCTATATAAACTCACAAAAAAAAACCTTAGGCACAGCTCCCGCCAACGGAATGAAGGAAACAGAACATGGCTTATATAAATTGCGCTAATTCTTCTGTGAAGCGCTCTTACACCATGGGGTGATATACGCGCTGTATCCAATCATAATTAATCCTCATCACTCCAGCTGAGCCGCAACGTTTGTTCTTGTGTTTGAGTGACCTCCATTTATTACAGTGTTATACCTTTACTTGTACTTTGTGTTCTTTTGTAACATGCACACATGTCACTTTTTCCTCCTTTAATGCACCGTTTGCTACCTCTTGTATTTTGTTTGCTCACTATTGTCACTTTTGCCTTATGTAATTTTACGTTTGCTTTTGTAATTTGTTCACTTGTAACGTTCTCATGTATCAGTTCTATTCCTATTGTGTTGCGCTCCGACACCTTCGGGTAAAGTCTGCACTATATAAAAACGCATAAATAAATAGTCCCTGGCAATGCCTCTGCCCGCCCCCTCACCCCCATCCAGGCTCCGTCTGGCTCAGGTGACCACAGGTGTGGAAAACACCAGATCACCCGTGAGCCCGGAACCAAACAATGCTAGCCACGCGGGAGTGCAGCTGGGAGCGTGCCTGATCCCCGCGCCCTGCCTCTACCAAACTCAGCGCGGGCAGGGGTGTAAGCAGCACGAGTCGTGGCTCCCGGGGACGCACGCTTGAGGAATCCAGGCCGACCTACCCACCGCAACCCCTGACCACGCTGGCAATGAGCCCCAGGGTGCCCCCCCCTCAACGGGCCCGAAAAGGCTCGCAAGGGAAGACCGGCCACAAGGGGCACAGACGGCACGGAGGACGAGCCCGAGAAGGCACACTAAGGGGCTGCAGCGAGTGCACCATCTAGACCGGGCAAGCTCCAAAACCCAAGGTGAGCAAGAGGGGCCACCAGCCCTGCAAGCAGGCCCCACCTCCTCAATGCTCACCAAGTGCCCACACCGCCCGAAGCGCGCCACACCACCCCCAGAGACTGACAGAGCCCCGGCCCCCAAGAGAATTTGGCCGGGACACACAAAGCAAGGAAGGGGGCAGACAGGGCAGGGGGGACACGGTAACAGGCAGGCTGGGGGAACAGAAAGGCACCGGAAAGCAGGGCGACGCAATATATCACAAACCCCCTCCCCCCCAAGAGACCCGCAGGCAGAGGGACGGCCGCACGGCCACACCAAGGCCGACCTGACCATCGCGACACCAGCTAGGAGAGCGCATCTTCCCTCCCCCGGAGCACAAACTACTCCCACCAGCCCCGCAAACGAGAGGCCAGACGGACCCACCGGCTCCCCACACCGCCCGCAAGACCAGGCCCAGGCCCACCGCCCCTTCCCTCCCACCGCAAGGCACCGACCGACACCCTCCCCGGTCCCAGACCATGCAACCGCAGCCCCCCCCCGCACCTAGGCAGGCAGCACTCGAGGGGAACGCAGGGGGAGGGGGGCGGGATGGAAACCACTCACCTAAAAAAAAACAGCGTCCGGGCAGCACCACACGTCGGGGTCAAGGGGGAGAGGGTCCGTACACGCGACCTGAGCAGGGATCAAAGAGGGCGCCAGGCCTGTGACCCCAGGCCATATACCTTCGGCCCCGCCCCTCCCCCGCCGGAAGTGACCTCACTGGGGAACCTCCAGGTCCCAGACACTAGACCGCTCCCTGGGGTCTGTGCCATCCTGTGTCACTAAGGGTGGCCGCCCTCTTAGGTGGCCCCCTTCGGTGGCCCGGGGCATCTTGGCAGGGTCTGCACCGGCCTCTCCCTCAGGCAACCTTGATGTGCGGACACAAGAGCCACCAAGAATCTGCTGACAATCAAGGTCCGTGGACAGAAGACCGACTGACCGGTCAGATCCGCTCACAGCTCCGAACTGCAGCCTCTGGGGCAGGAAGCACGGATGCGAGGGCTGGACAGCCGGCTCCAGAGAGTGCTCACGTGCAAGACCTCCTCTCAAGGGGGAGACAGACTAGCAGTCACACACAGAGACAGCCCTGTTGACAGGTGTCTGCGTGGAGATCATAGCTCATGAGAGAGACAGTCTGGCTCAGAAGTGATTGCAGGAAAATTCTAACTCAGAAGAGTTTTTTGCAGCAAGACACCATCTCAAGAAGAGACCGCCCTGAAGCCATTGAGACCCATGCCGTACACAGACCTCTAGACGGGCCGAGTTAAGACCGCCCTTTAAATGTCTGAAACGCTGTCCAGCATTGATCTTGTGAGGCGGCGTGTGGGAGCTCCACTCTCAGGGAAGGGCTCTGGGTGCAGAGGGACACCCCCCGGCGCTCTCTGCTCCTCCCTTCCCCTCTCGCATTTCTTACTTTCACTTATCTTCTTAGTTTTGTTTTAATGAATGTCTTTTCTTTCCATTTTCATTTCTTTGGTTCACTCTTTGTACTATGCTTGCTGGGGTATATTTTTTCAAAATGTTTATTTGTAATTTAGTATTTCCACTTCTTCCTTTTCTTCTTCCTTAAGCCTTGTGCTATCCAATACATTTTACGAAAATGACTTCTATGTGATGGAGGATGTGGAGATATGACCAGAGCTGCAGACTTTGAAACCAGGGAACCACGTTCGAGTGTTCACGTCAGCTGATCACCCTGTGATTCAAAGCAAATCATGTAATCTCCTATGCCTAAAAGCTGAATGTGAGTTAATGTGATGTAAATGGTGCTCATGTCCAGCGCTCCAAAATCTTCAAGCTTCTGCTACATAAAACTGCAAAATAAAAATAATATTTATGGGCGTGGCCTTCCTCGCCTATTGGTCTGTTGGTTTCCCACCTATTTGTCCTTGACGGCCTTCCACCACCACATCATGGGACAACGGGTCAGCCCACATCAGCCATTGGTCAGCTTCACCATAAGTGATGGGATTCGGCCCTTTCACAAGGAGCACATCTCCGCACAAAGTAGTTCCCTTCTGTGCCGGGCCAACCACGGTAATGTATGCTTTTTGAAACCCATGAATGTTTTGCTTTTATAATTTATTTTCAAAGATTGATAAAAGGCTGGCAGGCAATGCAGGACCTCTAGGCTTTGTCAATACTCATTTGTTCTCGCTCTTTTACTGTTATTGTCCCTTTTCCTCACTTTGAAGTTTGTCTAGAAGTTGTTTACCGTTTACGACATGGTGTGTTACTGTTAACTACTCCGGCAATGCTTTTAGTGTGTTTACATCCTTTGTTGACTTTCACATGACCCTAAAGAGAGCCTCTCGGGTAGGTTAGCATATTGCCTTAATACAGAGGTGCCCCTTCGATTACCATTTGAAAACGTATGTGCCAAGATCCAGTGCTTAATTTGAGGTGTTAATTGCAGGTGTGTCCCCCTGGCACCCGTTTTTGGGCACCAGCACTTACCTTTCCTAATCAGACTTTGACTCAGAGGAAGAGAGAGAAAAAACAAAAGGATGAAAGATGCAGGGAGAGAAAGAACGAAAAACAGCGATAAAGGGAAAACACAGGATTAACAAGGACATGTAAGAATGAGATAAAATGGAGGGGAGGGACTGGCGTCGGAAGAAAGAGGCATGAGTTAGAGTCAAGATCGCGCATCCTTGTTAGTCAGCAAACCCGACGGTCAGCAGTGACAGCCACATGCTTTTGAGAAATCTTTGGACACAAGTATTTAGTATTTTACAAATCAAGCACTGGAAGGATTTCAGAAGTGTCAGCAGGAAGGGGACCAAAATATTGTCCCAGATATGGAAAAAAGCCCCTTCCTTCTCAGAAAGGTCCCCACAGACCAGAGCCCCCCATCAGTGCGTTAAATTGGCAGATACTGTCAGGTACTGAGTACTTGCACTTCTTTAACTTTAAAGGGAGCGTACCTGTACTTCTTTAATAGAAGAAGAGTACATGCACTTCTTTAATGTAAGAGGGAAAGCTCCTGCACTCTTGAGCACCCACACTTTTTTTAATATAGGAGGAAGGGTACCTCCACTTCTTTAAAAGAAGAGGTAAAACTCACGCGCATCTTTAATATAAGAAAAAAAGTACCTGCACTTCTTTCATATAATTGAAATGCATTGATTGATATAGACCTCATCCGAGATTCACAATATGTTAAAATAGTATATACCGATTTCCAGTCTCACAGTATTACAATATATCATGAAAAATTCTTTATAAGCAAAAAAGATTATTGTTCTTATCATATATATCTTTAAAATAGCGGGAATAACACTTTGAAAAAGTAGAAAACTTTGTAACATACAAATTCATCAGGTGGGGTTCTTATAACCTCAACCAGATCCTTAGTTCTAAAAATATTATATGTTGTACAAATTGGTTTTAAAAATCGAAAGCGTGCATCAACCAAGCTGCTATGTGGACAGACAAATAGGACATGTACCAAATCTTGGATTCCTCCATTACACAAATCACACTGTGCAATTTTGTTAAAGTTCCCGCCCCACTTTTTTGTTATATCTTTTAACAGTAGTGTCCTCAGTCTTAGCATCAGGATGCAACGCCAAACCTTATGGTCCAATGTAAAACTCACATTTTTTCGGATCTCTTTATACTCCACCCTAGCTAAAGTGAGCTTGTAATGCGTTAACTGTTGACAATTAAGTTTATCCAGTGTGTAGGTCAGCCTCGGAGTAGATTCTTTCAAAAAGTAACTTCAAAAGTTCCGGTGACCAACTTTGGACAAAGAGTCTTGGAGCATTGGAAGTGCTCCAAAGTGATCTTTAAATTTCGTTTCAAAGTATATATTCCTGGATCAGCCTTAAACGTTTCTTGGTGTTTAATTGATATTAATGTACCATCAGGTGCATGTAGTATGTTGTTAGCCCATCTGACAAGGTTTGCCATAGAACTCGCGTATGCACTCACTACCCCTAATTCCAAACGGAGTGCCTAAACGGGAGTGGCTTGGCTTGCAGTAGTAAGCATTCACAAGTGTTTTCCATCCCTGAGATTTAAAAAACCTCAATGATTTATAGGAATATATTCTAAACCATATGTTAAGTTAGGGGCAATCGTTGTTCGGTAAACTTCCAGGGGGACTAAAAAATGTTACCGTCCAGTAGATAAATAAAGCTTTCTTATAGCACTAACATGGGATACTGTTTTTAATTCAGTCTGTTGAAAGTGCGAAACAGTACCAGTGGACTGAGAGAAAACTCTCCCTAAATAGTTATAAATAGATGCTACTTCCATTGTAGTTCCTCTTAGTTTCCAGGTAAAAGGTATAGCTTCTTTCCTGCCTCTAAATGCTACTATTTTTATTTTGAAATATTTATTCTTAAAAAAAAATCCTCAGTGTAATTAAAAAGAGCCCCCATATTACTGAAGCCCAACTGGGGTTAAATCAAATAAAACTACGTCATCGATTAAAAGATGGAATTTTTTGTGATGTGGGAAATTATTTACCTCCAGGAAACAGTCCGGGAATTAGCTAAGGAATAGTGAAAAGAGGAGGGGGCAAGTAGACACCCCTGCTTGAGGCTGTTTTGTGTGGAAATCTCTTGAGTTAAGCCCTTCTCTCTTCTCATTTGTACCTCACACCATGTGGTTGTATGAAACGCTACTATTATTCGTAGCATAATTATCGGAACACCTAACTTTAGTAGTTTCCTCCACAGGGAAGGCCTATCCACCTTGTCAAAACCTGTAGAAAAATCCAAAAATAAACTATAGACTACCTGAGCTCTAATATTTATAGATAATAGTTTCCAGGATAGTGATATCAATCACAGAGTGGTTTTGATGAAAGCATGCTTGTACCATAGAAATTACCCCCCTAGCTATGGCCCAGTCGTTCAGGTGATCCAAAACCTTGGCCACAAATATTTTTCACGTAGCATCAAGGAGGGCAATCTGGCGATAATTACTCAAGGAAAAGCGGGAATCTTTTTTCAAAAGAGGACCCACTGTAGTAAGGTTGTAGTATTAAATGCAGAAATTGCTAAGTTAGCATTAGTTTGTTTATGCTTGGCAGCCATCTTTCTGCTTTTGCACCCATTACTGCATGCTTTTATTCTAAGGGATAAACTGCTGATGCTTTTGTGCATGAGAAATGTTTGCCCTTCACACATTTAGAGGTACACTGTACTCGGAGTCTGCACAGCGTGTTCAAGGGCGAAAAATAATGTATGCTGTTGATTCACTTTGGTCAGTCCCGTGCGCATAGACACAACATAGAGCACAGCCGCACTATTGAAAGTCGAGTGCTTTTAATATGACAAGGCATGCCAGAAAAGGCACTTGGAGAGATTCATTCCAACGACGAAGAGCTGTGCTTGTCCTGAGATGTGATTCCTTGCATCTAAACTTAGAGGTATGGGGTTCCCCTAACAAAGCCTAGAGGTCTTCTATAACTATAATAAACTAGCTTGTACAACAGGAAGGGTGGTACGGTGCAGTAGCCCTGATTCCACTATCATTATAACATGATTGCCCTGTTTGTGCTTTATGGAATTGTAACAATGCTGATTATATTGTTCTTATGCATTTCGCTGCTCCTGTTGGCTAGTATACTGCACTGTAGCGCACGTTAGTTAAAATAAACATTTTAGCTTTACAGTGTCTCTATTTACTAAGGTTGTGGACAAGTATGAGTGTTTAAACAAAAGAGTGTTCTTCTTCCCGCGATTCCTGAGAGAGACTGAGTAACATGTTCTAGGATGTCTTATTATTGGTAGCTTTGCTGTAGTACGGAGAACGAATGAGACATCATAGTTAGTCGGATTGGGGTTCTGGGTACTGAAGTGGGTTTCCAGGTACACCACTACACACCGAGGTCCTGGTTTCCTGTGCATAGTACTGTGTATGTGCAGAATCCCTGCAACACCACTATACTGTATGTATGTATGTATGTATGTATGTAAGAGATTAGTAAAGCGTTGGAATGACCCCCGCAGGGCTATCCCCCCGCTACCATAGAGAGGGTGCAAGACAGACACAGACCAATCCCGGAATAATTCCATTTTCAGAAGTTTCCTAAAGCGAAAGAAACTGGGGCATTTACGCAAGTCCTCAGGCTTTACCTTCCAATCTGAGTCTACGATACGGACAATAGACTTTAAACTTGTCCGCCAGGTATTTAGGACTCGTACCATAAAGCGCATTATGTACGAGACAACAGAGCTTGAATGTAATTCTCTGGCAGATAGGGAGACAATGGAGTTGTTTTAACAGTGGCCCCGGGGAGGTGCGTGGAGGCTTGTTGAGAGCCAGACGTGCAGCAGCATTCTGTACAATCTGTAATCTACTAAGAAGAGATACATTGGTCGATGCCAGTAGAGCATTACAATAACCCAAGCAACCAATGAACAGAGCTTGAATCAGAGTTCTACGGAGAGAAAGAGGCAGCCCAGCAGTAGTCATAATCTGATCCTTCATTGATAACATGACATCCAAACGGACCCCTAGATTTTTAGCCACTGTAGTAGATTCGGCAGGGCCTAGCACTGCAGGCCATCACTTTGGGGACTAAGAAACTTGGGCCAAGCCAAACAGCAGGATTATGGTATTAGCCGCATTCAGCTGGAGAAAATGTTCCATCATCCAAGCTGATATGGCCAGCATGCGCTTTGCAAAACGCTCATCGATTAACTCAGTGTCATTATCAAAGGACAGGAGCAGTTGCGTATCACCAGCGTAGGAAAATGGTGTAAAGCCATACTCCCTGATGTTCTTGGCTAGGAGGGCCACATAGATATTAAACAAGGGAGGACTCAAACAAAAGCCCTGGGGCAACCCCATGGGTAAGCTTCAGGGTTTGGGATCGTAGGGACCCAGGTTGATGGCATGATTGAAGAGGAATTAATTCCCCATTTTAAAACGTGCCACAGGGCATGTTTGCATACATGTTACGTCAGTCCCCACCCACTCCCTTCACCACTGTGCAAATGCACCCCGTGGCGCATTTTAAGTTGGGGAATTAAGGTAATAGTCATGCTTGTCTTGAATCACACTGTGAGTCTGTGTCCACTCCTACAATCATCCTGACAGAAGCATGTCCTTATGTAATGACTCACATGAAACTTAAGCGCTTATAAACGTATCCTGCTGTCAACTACTAGCACTCTAAGAACCCAGTCACTGTCTATGTTCTTGCAGAATGACTCAGGCATTGAGACATGCAGTGGTATAGTCAAATGTGCACAATGTATGCTGCCCCCTAACCCCTTGCAGACTTCTGAGTAAGTCCTGCAAAAGTCCAGGTAATAGTCATGCTTGTCTGGAATCAAACCGTGACCCTGTATCCACTCCTACAATCATCTTTACTGAAACATGTCCTTATTTAAACACTCTGCTGAAACTTAAGTCCTTATAAACTTATCCGACTGTCAACTACTAGCACTTTAGGAACACAGTTACTGTCTATGCATTTGCAGAATGATTCAGGCATTGAGACAAGCAGTGGTACAGTCAAATGTGCACAATGTATGCGGTCCCCTAACCCCTTGCTGACTACTTAGTCAGTCCTTCAAAAGTTCAGGTAATAGTCATGATTGTCTGGAATCACACTGTGAGTCTATGTCCACTCCTACAATCATCCTGACAGAAATATGTCCTTATGTAATCACTCTGCTGAAACATAAGCGTTTATAAACTTATCCTGCTTTCAAATACTTGCACATTAAGAACCCAGTCATTGTCTATGCACTTGCAGAATGACTCAGGCATTGAGACAAGCAGTGGTACAGTCAAATGTGCACAATGTATGCGGTCCCCTAACCCCTTGCAGACTACTGAGTTAGTCTTGCAAAAGTCCAGGTAATAGTCATGTTTGTCTGGAAACACACTGTGAGTCTGTGTCCACTCCTACAATCATCATGACAGAAGCATGTCCTTATTAAACCACTCTGCTGAAAAATAAGCACTTATAAACTTATCCTGCTGTCAACTACTAGCACTCTAGGAACCCAGTCAATGTCTATGCAGTTGCAGAATGACTCAGGTATTGAGACAAGCAGTAGTACAGTCAAATGTGCACAATATATGCGGTCCCCTAACCCCTTGCAGATTACTGAGTCAGTCCTGCAAAAGTCCAGATAATAGTCATGCTTGTCTTGAATCACACTGTGAGTCTGTGTCAACTCCTACAATCATCCTGACAGAAGCATGTCCTTATGTAATGACTCTGCTGAACCTTAAGCGCTTATAAACATATCCTGCTGCCAACTACTAGCACTCTAAGAACCCAGTCACTGTCTATGTACTTGCAGAATGACTAAGGCATTGAGACAAGCAGTAGTACAGTCAAATGTGCACAATATATGCGGTCCCCTAACCCCTTGCAGATTACTGAGTCAGTCCTGCAAAAGTCCAGGTAATAATCATGCTTTTCTGGAATCACACTGTGAGTCTGTGTCCACTCCTACAATCATCCTGACAGAAACATGTCCCTGTGTAATCACTCTGCTGAAACATAGGCACTTATAAACGTATCCTGCTGTCAAATACCAGGGCCATATGTAGGTAGGTGTTTTGCGATCGCAAACCCTGCGATTCGCAGAATCCAGGGTGTTTGCAATCGCAAAAGTGAGTGTTACGATGTAGGTAAGTGTTTTGCCTCTCAAAATTGGTATTCGCAAAATTTCCAATTATCAATTTTGTGAGGCAAGGAATCTGCGAATAAAATTGCGATTTCGCAAGCTGCGCCGCAGTATTTGTGAAAATCGCAAAAAGCATCCCGCAAATTGCGAATTCGCAATTTGGGATGTAGGAAAAAATCACAATTGGCTAATTTACAAGAATCGCAACTCAGAACAGGTGGCAACCAGGTGCAACCTATTCAAACAGGCCCACAATGCCACAGTGGCTTCTCACAATGGTTGGGCTGTATGTAATAGCCAGGAGGCTGCATATCCAAGAGGCTGAACAGAGAAGGAGACACCAGGAGAGGATCTACGGAACACGCATCACCCTCTTCCAGTGCACTGAGGAGGACATCCATGTGCACTACAGGCTTCACCCAGAAAGTATCCTGGAGCTGATAGAGGAGCTGACACCCATGCTGAAGCACCTCACATACAGGTGTTGTGCTCACTGCACCTCCTAGCGTCAGGGAGTTTTCAGGGGGTAATAGCCGCAGCAGGAGGGGTCTCCCAGAGTGCACTTTTGTATTTTTTTCACACTTTCCTTGATGCTATGATGCAGAGGATGCATCACCACATCCAATTCCCAAACACACAGCAGGCACTTGACTAGACCAAACAAGATTTTTACCAAATAGCACAATTCCCCCACGTGATTGGCTGCGTAGACGGAATCCATGTCGCACTGTCCCCCATCACACAATGAGTATGTTTTTAGAAACAGAAAATCTTATCATTCTTTAAACATCCAGGTAGTCTGCAACGCTAAACATGTAATCACAGATATAGTAGCAAAATTCCCAGGAAGCACACATGATTCCTTCATTTTCCGACACTGTGGTTTACATCGCAGACTCACAAATGGCGAGTTTGCAGAGGGAAACCTGCTAGGTAATTGTATGGCACGCACAAACACTAGTATGAAATGACTGAACTGGCAGTACAACACTAAACATCAACCTACTTTATCCCATCAGGAGACAGTGCATATGCTGTGAGGGACTACATCCTCCCACCCTACCTCAATCCAGCCACAGCAGCAGAGCGGAGGTACAACCGTGCCCACAGAGCAACAAGATCCACCATTGAGAGGACCTTCTGAATTCTCAAAAGCCCTTTCCGGTGCCTCTATAAGAGTGTAGGTACCCTCCAGTACAGTCCTGAGACATATTGCAAAATTGTGGTGCCTGCGCAATGCTATACAACATCGCTGTGAGAAGTAACCGCTGGCTGATGTCATCAAGCAGTGGGGCATGAATATGGTCTCATATGCCGACGACACTCAGCTAGCGGTCACTATCAGCGGGGATGCGGAGCAGGATGTCCCTAGGTTTCAGAGTGGACTAAGGGGGGTGGCTGGATGGATGAATGCCAACTGTCTCCAACTTAACGCAAAAAAGACTGAAATCATGATTGTCGGTAAGAAAGCGGAACTCTGGGGGGACAGGTGGTGGCCTCCGGAACTTGGGCCGTTCCCGACTCCGGTCACGGAAATAAGAAATCTGGGAGTCTGGCTGGACCCTACCTTTAGTTTTGCTGGCCATACTAAGAGAACTGCGGCCTGCTGTTTTGGTGTTCTTCGGGGCTTAAGACCGGTTCTTAAATTTTTTTGATGCCTCAACCAGGCAGTTGGTGATTCAGGCGACGGTGATCTCCCGGCTGGACTACGCCAGCTCTTTACTGCTGGGGGCCAATCAGGCAGAACTCACTCGCCTGCAGCGCGTACAAAACGCTGCTGCCAGAGCGGTAGTTGGTCTCCCTAGGTTCTGCTCCGTTTCGAACACTCTTCGCTCCTTGCACTGGTTGCCGGTCAAGTCACGAATTCAGTTTAAGGTCTTATGTCTGACCTTTAAAATTTTGAAAGGCTCCGCTCCTCAGATCCTTACTAACCTCTTGTCCCTCTATATTCCGACCCGCTCTCTTAGATCCCTTGGCCAAGCTCTCGCTGTGGTTCCCCGGTTTAAGCTTAGTCGTGCTGGGGGCCGATCTTTTCGCGTGAGAGCGGCAGCGCTTTGGAATTCTCTTCCGGTAGAAATCCGTCTGATGGAGGATTTATTGCTGTTCCGAAAGGCTATTAAAACTTTTCTATTTTAAATCTGCCCTGTAGTGGTATCCTTTTTTCATTCCTTGCTTTTGGCGATGCTGTGTTACCTTGTCGTGCGCCGGGACGCTCCTTTGCTGGAGCAGCTGCGCGCATTATAAATACCAATAGCATAGCATAGCATATGATGTCCACTATTCTAGTGGGCACCTTGCACCAGTCTAAACGACCCTTATTGATGGTGGTTGTAAAGTCAACCTTATAGACAAGCTATCCTAGTGGTACCATGGACCAGCAGTCTCAGGCTAAAACTTCAGAGAGCATGTAAAGCTAGCTGTTTTACCAATTATAATCCCTTGAATACCAAATGAAAGGACACCACACAAGGTATATATCAAATATATATGTATTTATTTCTAACACAACCCCTCTGGACTCTTTATGAGGCCAGAGATCGAGATACATTACAAGTTACTCATTAAGCATACTATAAGTTGCACACATACAATTCTGCCCTAGGGGCCTCACGAACCATATGCTAAGTAAGTAGTATAAGGACCACTTGACGAATAGTGAATAGGCCTAGAGCTAAGGGAATCGCTGGGGCTACACTGGACAACCAAAGGATTGGAAGTAGGAGACCACAGGAGACTCGCGCAGTGTCTAAACACAGTCGCAAGTTGCCATAGAGTTATAATGGGAACGTAAAAGTTACAAAGTAGTTGATTAAGGACACTTCCGGATGGACTACGGTAAAACCCTTTTAAACTAGGACACTTCGAGAGCCAACACTTACGGGAGCACCGGAATACTTGTGTTACCTCACCCAGGGTAGCCGGGTGCATAGGTGCCATTTCGTGTCGTGTTTCGTCGCTGTTTCTTATGGAGAGCTGCAAAGAAGTGCTGCAGGCGACCAGGAGAAAAGTGTCCGAATGGATCCAAGGGTGGATCGAAGATGTGAAGAACCTGAAAGCAGAGGGGACAGAGTCTGGGTCACTAGCCAGCGACCAGGAAGGTACCAGGAAGGAACCAGGCGATGTCGGGTGATTTCAGGTGAAGAAGGTGAAGCTTGTCTCTGCAGCAACGAGGACCAGGAGTTGTCGAGGATGACCAGGAGCTGAATTCAAGTTGTCCCACAAAGGATCCAGTTGACTGCCATGTCGGTATCCGGATTGGACCCAACAAACCTTGGTTAACGCAATCCACGCAGGAAGGGAAGATTGGCTTGAGTCAGACCAGCAAGGTCTGGGGAGCTTCTCCTTTGCAAGTGTCGTAATTTGGCAGCACCTGAGTTAGCGTTTAGCTCAGCTACACGACCTTTTTATTAACTTGACTTAAGTCCGGGGGCCATTTTGTATTTTGTGGCTTCCGTTTTGTACGAACATGCGGCCTCGTGGTAGAGTGTCCTTTTGTCCTTCCTTCATGCCAATGAACCTTCCCTTTGCCCAGCAACAGGCTATTTTTAGCGATGGTCAGTTTCACGCATGCGCACACACGATCTCCGGACTGAGAGAGTGGTCACTCTTTAGGAATGTTCCCCTAACTGACCAGTGGTATTAAGCTCCTCCCACATGCTGGCTGTACGCCAAAAATGTCCTTATATGTACCTAAAACTGTTCAAATGTGTACCGCCTATCTTTTTATTACCTTTAAACTGTATAAAAGAGGTCGCGCACCGATGTTCGGTGTGATACTTCTTGCATTACCGAAGGGTGCTGTAGGAATGTACCACCACCCCATGGGGTCCTAATAAACTTGTCTCTCTGCATTTTCAGTTTCCGTGCCAATTTCCGTCCATGGTGTTTGAGTGTTTTTGCAGAGTATGTAGGCCTGGCAGAACCCGATACCTCAATTGGCGACCACGAAGGGACTCATCGGCGACTCGGATGCCCGAAGGAGAGGTCACGACGAAGGATTGGAAACTCGCTATGGACGCGTACGCTGCCACTGAGTGACCCGAGTCTCGGCACCCACGGTGTTTCTTCCTTTCCTTCTGATCTGACCTTCCAGGTGGCGCCGGTCTTCGACTGAGATCCTGATCGTTCGGTTTGTCGTGTAGTGCCCGTTTTGGCTGATTTGGCTACGGAACTTGGCAGTTGGAATCTGGACACTTTTGAAGATATTTGGTAAGCTTATGTTTGGTAAGGTAGTCTACTGACACTTACTGTGGCTTTTTGAATTTGAATTTGAATTTGAATTTGTTTGAGTTAGCTAACGCTTGGACCTATGATTTGAATTATATGTGGAGTGCACCTCACATAGGCAGGCATGTAGGGATATTTCTCTGATTTTGAATTTGTTTGAACGGCACATCGTGCGTAAGTACTTTAAGTGCCATTTGTTGAAATATCAACGTTTGCGTGATATTTTTGAACATGCCTGTTCTCAGCACACTTCGAGGAATGTGCTGTTTTGGAAACGGTACCAGTTATCGATTAAATGAATCTCAGCCGGCTCCCCCAGAGGGGACTCCTAACCGTGAAATGTACATTAAATTTGGCCTCCCTCCCATAATGTATAGCACGTTATGGCACAAATATACAAAATCTGATCGTGAATTGCAATGGCCACTACATGGGTCATTCGACTTGCGAAAAGTCCAGTATGTAGAACAATGTTTGTTCCAGCGCAGGTCTAGACAGGACATGTTTGATTGTGTGCGTATGTGGGAGAAAGCGGTGCGTGAACGAATGAAGCGTGCAGAAGCCTTGGCGGACAAAGAGCAGCGAAAGGCTGCTTGGGATAAAGCTTTACAGCTACAGGAGAAGGAATTGCAGGAACAGAAAGAGAAAGAGAGTCGAGAACGTAATTTACAGATTAATGGTTAGTTTCCTATTAGACGTTCTCTCTATCCTGTCCTTACTAATGAATTAGATGATTTTTCATTGTTAGATCGTTGCCCGCCTCCGTATGTTCAGCCTACGGCTCCGGATGAGGAATCGGACGAGGATAATCAGGATAAACAGCGTACCAGGTTACCGACCGAGCGTATGACGGAATTGCGTTCGATTGCTCGTAAACTTAACAGTAATACTATAACTGTTCCAGAGGTTAATAATTTTATGAGTCAGTGGTCTGACAAGGAACGATTGTATTTTTTAGATCATTTTGCAGATGAAGTTGTTGAGCGGTTTAGAAAACACTCTTCTGAGTTGGAACCTAAAGATATATCAGTTGGTCGTGAGAATTTTCGTAAAAGTATTTTTGCTCTTTCAGATGCGGACGAATTCTTCCAGCGTTTGATTCAGTTACGAGATAAGGCGACACGATTGCGAGTGGCGAAAAAGGCATCGGAGCAATCAGCGTCTGGATCGACGGAAAATTCTCGAGTGTGCCCTATCTATGGATCAGATAAGAGTGTTGCGATTAATGTTATGCCTATGCGGGAAGCCGCGCCTTTGTATGTCCCTCCTAAAGGGGATGGTACGGATGATGATAAGATGTCTAAAGATTCAAAGGGCTATTTTGTGTATAATTGGGTTTATACGCCATGGAATAGAGCAGATGTTATGGCACTGAAGAATGCTTTGCCTGACCCTCGTAAAAATCCAGCAGCTTTCTATGAAGGTGTGGAGGGCGCTATTTCTTCATGTATTATGACATTAGTCGATATTGATCTTTTCTTTGGGTTGATATTGCCTCCTGATATGTGGAGAGCGATTTGTAAGTTTGACGATCGTACGATATTAGGAGCAGATTGGAAGGAGATAGTGAGGGCTGACCTAGATAGGGAACCTGCCTGTAAACCGTGCCAGTTAATTTTAGAATTTCCGACGGCTATCTTGACTAGATTAAAAACGCTTGTACCCCCTAAAAAGATAGATTGGACAGTATTGGCATCTTGTAAACAGAAGCTAGATGAATCAGTTTCTGACTTCTTTTCACGTTTCGAGGAAGCATTCCATGATTACAGTGGGCAATCATTAACAGAGGACACGGGCAGGCATTTGTTTGTGGACAAGTATGTGGTTAATCTCCTACCGGAGATTGCAAAACGATTAAAGGCTAGTGAAAGTTCATGGACTACTGCAACGCCCGCTTCTTTATTAACAATGCCTCAGTATTATGAACGACAGGAATTAGAGGCAAAAGAAAGTAATGATAAGAAAGTGAAAGACTTAAAGACGAAGGTAATGTTGGCACAAGTTCATGTTACACAATCGAGAGGGAATGATAGGGGCAGACGAGGATCGTACGTTACGTCTCCCCCTCGTTCCGACATTTCTGAGGATCAGTGTGCATACTGTAAACAGTTTGGACATTGGGTTGCAGATTGTCCGGTACTTCGTGAACAGCGTAGTCAGAGGGGTCGAGGAAGTGGAAGGTCACGGAATAGTTATTCAGGACCGAGAGGTGAAGCGAATGACCGTGGTATGTTTGAAGAGAGGGGACGTGGTCAGGTTGAGCATAATACTTTTGATCGACGGAATCAATATCAGGTAGCTGAAGGAGAACATATTGAGTCACAGGATAATAGACATGCATAGGATTGCGTAGGATGGGGTGTGGAATCGGTTGAGGTACCAGTCGATCAGAGGGGTCCATATATATCAGCACATGTTTTGGGTTTTACTGATCAGTTTCTGGTTGACACAGGAGCTACTCGTAGCGCTCTGTCCAAACACTTGGTTCCAAGGGCTCCCCTGTCTGGCGAAATAATTACAGCAATAGGGTTCGATGGAACACCTTCTCTAAGCCCACTGTCTCAACCTCTTACCTTTCATGTTGACAAATTCACTGCCCCATGTCCTTTTCTATTATCCCCAAATACACCAGATAATATTATGGGACTTGATATGCTAAAGCATTTTCGTGCAACAATACGCTGTGCCCCTGAAGGGGTGCGGGTTATTTTGAATGAAAACTACCCAGAAATTGAGAGATTGTGCCTCATGCAAGAGTCCGATGCACTAGCTTCCCTTCCAAGCACGCAATGGGCCATTTCTGATACTGATGTGGGTAAAATGATTATTCCACCTGTGCACATTACTGTGAAGGAGGGAGCGGTATTACCTCGTGTTCCTCAGTACAAGATCGCTAGAGAAGGCGAACTGGCTTTGACACATATTGTGAATGATTTGATAACGGCAGGGGTGGTGGAGGAAGTTCTCTACAATGTTTGCAACAGTCCAATTTTGCCGATTCTAAAGAAAGGTACAGACTCCAAGGTTTATCGTTTCATTATTGATTTGAGAGAAATTAATAAGATAGTTGTACGCCAGTACCCAGTAGTGTCAGATATCACCACGTTACTCACTCTGGTTCCACCCACAGCTACTACATTTACGGTGATCAATTTGAAAAACGCTTTCTTTTCGATTCCTATTCATCCTGATAGCCGATATTTGTTCGGTTTCACATTAAATAATAAATCTTATAGATTTTGTCGAGTTCCTCAAGGTTACACAGAAAGTCCTAGCATTTACAGCCAGGCTTTGAAACAACAGCTTGATTCTTTTGATTTGCAGTCTGGGGTGGCGCTTATACAATATGTTGATGATATCTTGCTTGCAGCAGATACACAGGAGCAATGCGAGGAGAGTACGCTCTCCCTGCTTTCTTTTCTTGCTGAACATAATCACAAGGTTTCACGGAAAAAGCTGCAATACTGTAGACCAAAGGTGACATATATTGGTCATCTTTTGTCTAAGGAGGGACGTGCATTAACATCAGACCGAATTCAAGCAATCTTAGATACACCAGTCCCTTGCACACAGAAGGATGTTTGTGCTTTCATAGGTTTGACGTCCTTTTGCAGGCAATGGATACTAGGATTTTCATACATTGTAAAACTTTTGTTAGCATTGCTGTCCAAAACTGCACCAACCTCCCTTGAATGGACGGATGAATGCCAGAATGCTTCTGAACAATTGAGACAAGCTCTTTGCTCTGCACCAGTGTTAGGTACACCAGATTATACAAAGCTCTTTACACTGTATGTGCATGAGAAGGATGGATGCGCATTGTCAGTCTTAGTACAGTTACACGGAGACAAACAGAGACCCTGTGCATATTTTTCAGCGGTACTCGACCCTGTGGCTCGAGGACTGCCTGGATACCTTCGAGCAGTTGCAGCAACAGCAGTAGCTATACGGCAAAGTGAGGGAATAGTTTTATCGCACAAATTGTTGGTGTTAGTTCCCCATGCAGTAGATGCGTTATTGAACCAAACAAAAACGCAGCATCTAACCAGTGCCCGTTTAACAGGATACGAGTTAACGCTGCTGGCGCCACACATTACATTGAAGAGGTGCGCCACTCTGAACCCCGCCACTTTATTGCCATATCCTGTTACTGAGACCCAGGAAGAAGAACAACATGATTGTGTTTTTCTGACTGATGAACAAACAAAGGGTCGTGTCGATTTACAGGATACGCCACTTCCAGATGTAGATGGGGAACTGTGGGTTGATGGATCATGTGTGAGATTGCCAGATGGTACAGCTTCCGCGGCCTATGCGATCACGACACTTAAGACGGTGGTAGAAACAGCACGGATACCGCAGAAATCGTCTCAAGCAGCTGAATTAATAGCCTTAACGAAAGCATGTGAGCTAAGTGCTGGATTATGTGTGAATATCTATACCGATAGTCGTTATGCCTTTGGAGTAGCACACGATTTTGGCCTACTCTGGAGGGAACGAGGGTTTATGACTTCACATGGAACACACATTATGTACGGAGAGTTGGTATGTGATCTCCTGAATGCACTATTATGCCCGAGGAAGGTGGCGATAATAAAATGTAGTGCACATAAAAAGGTGACAGACAAAATAGGGCAAGGAAACGCTTTTGCAGACCGCATAGCGAGAGAGACTGCCATGTTGCACAATGACTCCCCCATGTATGTAGTGAGATCGCAAGCCGAGCGATGGCATGATGCTAGAGAGGAAGTTTTAGACATACAGAAATCAGCGTCTGAAGCGGAGCTTGCAGCATGGTCAATAGAGGGAGTATTGGATGATGAGGGTTGCTGGAGAAGCAAAGACATGAAGAGATGGAAATTACCTGCTGCTTACTTGCGAGCAATGGTTCAGATGGCACATATTGGAGCTCTTGCAATTACTAAATTGCTTACACGAGTTTGGGAGCATCCTGAGATTACCAGCACGGCCAGGAGAATAGTACAGACCTGTCTGATATGCCTACAGTACAATCCTGCTAAAGGGACCTCTACTCCTAAAGGAGGGTTCGTTCCACCTACTGCACCATTCGAAGTACTGCAAATGGATTACATCCAGCTGGAGCGCTGTAATAACCTCAAGTATGTCCTGGTGGTGGTGTGTGCTTTCAGTAAATGGGTTGAAGCCTACCCCACGAAGGATAATACAGCATTGACAACAGCTAAGGTGTTACTCAAAGAGTACTTCCCACGTTAAGGTGTTTGTAAATTTTTGTGGAATGATAATGGTCCTCATTTCGTTGGGAAAATAGTGGAGCATGTCCTGAAAGGATTGGGAATAAGACAAAAGTTCCACGCTGTATTCCACCCGCAGTCAGCAGGTCTAGTAGAAAGGTATAATGCGACTCTGAAGCTGAAGCTAGCAAAGATCGTGGCATCCACGTCTTTGAAATGGCCAGACGCTTTGCCATTGGCATTATTGTCTATTAGATCAGTACCACACTCTCGGACTGGCCTCACACCCTATGAGGTGGTGTTTGGAAGGCCCATGAATATCTGGGGAGTCCCAAAGCCTCGTTTGATACATGATGTGCCTTGTATAATGATGAACGATTATTTGGCACGATTAACAAATGATTTACTTTCTATTCATGAACAGGTTCGAGAAGCGCTCCCCGACAATTCCATTGGAGAGGCTCACAATCTTCATCCTGGCGACTTCGTGATGATCAGGGTGTTTGAGAGATCCAGCAGCTTGGAGCCGAGGTGGCGTGGCCCTGAGCAAGTGCTGCTGGCAACGCGAACGGCTGTGCGAGTCACGAATAAGAAGCGGTGGATACATTCAACGCACTGTCGACGTGTTTCTCCGGATCTGGTGAACCCTACTGTCCTCTCTGATTACCGAGACATCTTGGATGCGGAGAAGAGCCCAGCTGTTATGCCTCACGAGTCGGAGGGAGCCTTCCCGGACCACACTATTTCTGGCAGAGTGAAGTACAATCTACGGCCAAGGAAATCATTTCCTTTTGTATTTTTTCTTATGACTGGTTGGTAACCGTTCCGAGGTTTGTGAAACGGAAGCCGGGAATATCAAGGGGGGGGATCAGTTCTGTCCAGTGTAGCGACACCCGTCTTGAATCTCGGAGAAAAACTCAACGGCAGCCTCGGTTCTCAGCACCATATTTTTATTTTTTAGTTTGATTTTTGAGACTTTGTTCTTTGTTCATTGTACCATGGCACCTATGACATTGAGAAATAGAAGAATTTTGGGTGCAGTCCTCTTTGCTACGACTATGGTGGTAATAGCAGTAATAGCTTGGACTATAGAAAGACTGTTTCCTGCACGGGACTATTTACTGCCTACCACTCCAATTCCATCTGAACATTTTCATTTTACTTTGCCCTATCACGAGGAGAGACATAGACAGACTTACTTGAATAATAGTTTCATTCAAATTCTACATCACACACACAATATGACTAATACGTCTAATTGTTGGGTTTGTGGGATGTTACCGGGACATCAAAAGAAAGGAGGAACACCTCTTATTCCGCTTCCATTTTCCCACAATGGTTCATGTAATGCTTGGTATACACTTCTCTTTACTTTGAGATGGCCAACAAAAGGTGGACTACTTTTCCGACTGAACAAGGTCTACTATAATGATCGAGATGGCTATCCACAAGCAGAAGGAACTAAGTTTGAGTGGGAAGAATATCGACCGGACAATGTATCTGCACCTCGCATCTTCACTAATCAGAGACTTACAAATATGTCCAGTTTACACGTAATTACTGTCATTGATACAAAAGCAGATCTCTGTATTAGGAATAAGGGAACCATTCCGGTGGGGAGAAGTGAATGAAATATTACTCTTGCTTTTGATACTCCCAATGGTATTTCATTTGTGGCCTCACGAAACACTTACTTTATTTGCGGTAATAAAGGTTATCATCGTCTTCCTCTTGGATGGTTAGGCACATGTTACATATCCTTTGTATTACCCCCTGTGTTTATTGCCCCTCCTATGTATCATAATGATTTTGTATTATATCATGATTTTATTTTGAATAGAGTTAAGAGGACATTGGACATTGATGGGGTTGATCAAACCAACACCTCCCTACAACAATATGTGGATTTTAATTTAGGGTTATTTTCTTTTGTGGGCGCTGCTCTAAATAGCAGGAAAATTAGGCGGCTAACACGTGTTGTGGAGGCAGTTGCTAATGAAACTGTTTCTGCTTTAGGGAATATAACTGAAGAGCTCCAGATTACTAGAATTGTTATGCTTCAGAACCGAATGGTTCTGGATGTAGTATTAGCTGATCGTGGGGGTGCATGTCGTATCATCGGAAGTAGTTGTTGCGTCTATGTCCCTGACAATTCGCCTTCTGTGTATGATCCCATTTCTAAAATGCACAAAATTGCCTCTGAAATTCACACTGATAATGGTACCTGGACTTTTCCAGGTTGGTTTTGGACTATGCTCAGTACATGGGGCTGGAAACTGTTAACGATTCTATGTGCAATTATTGGAATATTCTTCTTTTGCTGTCTATGTATTCAATGTGGTCCTGCTCTATGTTCTGTATGTATTACCGCCTGTATCCCATCCAAACGAGCTATTGCTAAAAATGTACAAATGAGTAATGTCGAAGTGAGGCGGATTATGATGATCGATGTCGAGGATGAACATCCGGATTATTCCCATTATGAGGTAGCTTCAGCTAAACGCTAAAAGGGCTGTCTGTCGTAATTTGGCAGCACCTGAGTTAGCGTTTAGCTCAGCTACACGACCTTTTTATTAACTTGACTTAAGTACGGGGCCATTTTGTATTTTGTGGCTTCTGTTTTGTACGAACATGCAGCCTCGTGGTAGAGTGTCCTTTTGTCCTTCCTTCATGCCAATGAACCTTCCCTTTGCCCAGCAACAGGCTATTTTTAGCGATGGTCAGTTTCACGCATGCGCACACACGATCTCCGGACTGAGAGAGTGGTCACTCTTTAGGAATGTTCCCATAACTGACCAGTGGTATTAAGCTCCTCCCACATGCTGGCTGTACGCCAAAAATGTCCTTATATGTACCTAAAATTGTTCAAATGTGTACCGCCTATCTTTTTATTACCTTTAAACTGTATAAAAGAGGTCGCGCACCGATGTTCGGTGTGATACTTCTTGCATTACCGAAGGGTGCTGTAGGAATGTACCACCACCCCATGGGGTCCTAATAAACTTGTCTCTTTGCATTTTCAGTTTCCGTGCCAAATTCCGTCTATGGTGTTTGAGTGTTTTTGCAGAGTATGTAGGCCTGGCAGAACTCGATACCTCACAAGGAAGCTGGGGAGAGCCTGGAGCAACAAGGCCAGTAGTGTAGTGTCAAAGAAAGGTCTTCAGAGGGCAAACTAGTCAACGGGCTAGCAACCGGGAAGATGCATCGAGCTGAAATGCAAGGGCAGGCCCCACGCGGCACTCGTGGAGTGTGGAGGGCTGAGCTTCAGTGCAAATGACGCTCGGGTCTGGGGCTTCTCAAACCTCAATGCACAACTGCAAGGATTTCTCGGAAGTTGCACTGTTAGCAAAATGCAGGATGTCCAGGGTGACCGGTCCCACGTCTCTCGTGTCCGCCATGGGTCTCAACTTTGCTGTGGATGTGGATCGGAGGCAGAGAAGTCTGGAAGTCTAGTTCCTGTGTCACTGAGACTTCGGGTTCCGGCAGGAGCATCGACAAAGCAGACCAGCAAATAACTGGTGGTGCCTATTTGCGCAGGGTGGTCACTCCATGACCACAAGGGAGATGTCTTCAGTCTTCTAGTCGATGTAGAACGTCGAAGTCCAAGAGTTTCATTTCAGAGTTTCAGTCCTGGATAATCTAAAGTCTCTAGACACTGCTCCTCTCTTTATACTGATTTTAGAGGCTGGATTACCTGCTAGGTGCCTCCTATGGGTGGGACCAGGGCAGGGGGTGGTTACACTCCCTTCCCTTTGTCCAGTTTCACACCAGAGCGGGGCTGAAGTGCCCCAGCAACTGGTTTGAACCAGGCTATGCATGGAGCACCTTGTGTGCCCCAGGCAGTGTCTAGAAAAGCATCTTTCCATTCAACCCACCCTGCCCCAATACACTACAGGCTGTCTGGGGAGGTGCTGGCACCTCCCTCGACAGGAAACCTATTGTCCAGGCCTCCCTTGCTGGAGTTTCACCCAGCAACAGGAGGTCAGACTCGTGTCTGTGGCAGCAGCATCCATTTTTTGATGCTGAGGCTCTGTTTAACTTTAACCGGAGTTAGCAGTAACTACATGTCTTTCTCCCTCTAGAAGGGTGAAATACTACCCCCGCCGGCAGGACTGGCGGGGAGTAGTATTCCAAAGTGTTTGACACCTTACATGACATGTTTTGACACTTTATAAACTGATCCTGCTTTCAACTACTAGCACTCTAGGAACCCAGGTACTGTCTATGTACTTGCAGAATGATTCAGGCTTTGAGACAAACAGTGGTATAGTCAAATATGCACAATGTATGCGGTCCCCTAACCCCTTGCAGATTACTAAGTCAGTCCTGCAAAAGTCCAGGTAATAGTCATGCTTGTCTTGAATCACACTGTGAGTCTGTGTCCACTCCTACAATCATTCTGACAGAAGCATGTCCTTACTTAATCACTCTGCTGAAACATAAGAGCTTACAAAACGTATCCTGCTGTCAACTACTAGCACTCTAGGAACCCATTCACTGTGTATGCACTTGCAGAATGACTAAGGCATTGAAAAAAGCAGTGGTACCGTCAAATGTGCACAATATATACTGTCCCCTAACCCCTTGCAGACTACTGGGTCAGTCCTGCAAAAGTCCAGGTAATAGTCATGCTTGCCTGGAATCACACTTTGAGTCTCTGTCCACTCCTACAATCCTCCTTACAGAAGCATGTCCTCATTTAATCACTATGCTGAAAAATAAGAGCTTATAAACGTATCCTGCTGTCAACTACTAGCACTCTAGGAACACAGTCACTGTCTATGCATTTGCAGAATGACTCAGGCATTAAGACAAGCAGTGGTATAGTCAAATGTGCACAATGTATGCGGTCCCCTAACCCCTTGCAGAATACTGAGTTAGTTCTGCAAAAGTTCAGGTAACTTTCATGCTTTTGGAATCACACTGTGAGTCTGTATCCACTCCTACAATCATCCTGACAGAAGCATGTCCTTATTTAATCGCTCTGCTGAAAAATAAGCACTTATAAACGTATCCTGCTGTCAACTACTAGCACTCTAGGAACCCAGTCACTGTCTATGCACTTGCAGATTTACTCAGGCATTGACACAAGCCGTGGTATAGTCAAATATGCATATTGTATGTGGCCCACTATCTGTAGGAGAGTAGGATCTGCTTCCTATGGTCACCCTCACTTTTTGCTGTGATTTTCTGTTTTTTCGACTTTAGTGTGGCAGTGGGCCTGCTAATCAGACCCACAGCCCAGATGTTCTCTCTCTAAATTAATACCATGTACTCTAGGTACATACCTATTGGGGAATTGGATCTCCTTTGTGAACCCCTGTATAGTGTACCCTAGGTACCCAGGGCATAGGTGCATCCAAGGCCTACCAGGGGCTGCAGCATGTATTATGCCACCCCTGGCTGGCCATCCAAACTGACACCACAGGCTGATCCCTCAGCCTGGGTAAGGTGGTGAAATTACCCCTTACTTAGATATTGTATATCTATATCTACCTTATATATGGACACATATGCACCTATAAGTCACTACTATGGTAGGCCTCGACAATCCTGGAGGCAGAGTGCTTGGTTTTATGTGAGAGGGTGCTCTAGCATGAGCTGAGCCCTTCTGCAGCTTTCGGAACCATCTCCTTATAGCTGTTCTATGATATAGCCATACCATATACTCTTAAATGCATTATAATCCCCGCGGTTAATGCTAAGTTTGGTTTGGCGTTGTCAAAACATGTCATGTAAGGTGTCAAACACTTTGGAATACTACCCCTCTGCCAGTCCTGGCAGCGGGGGTAGCATTTCACCCTTCTAGAGGGAGAAGACATGTAGTTGGGTGAAACTCCAGCAAGGGAGGCCTGGACAATCGGTTTCCTGTCGAGGGAGGTGCCAGCACCTCCCCAGACAGCCTGTAGTGTATTGGGGCAGGGTGGGTTAAATGGAAAGATGCTTTTCCAGACACTGCCTGGGGCACACAAGGTGCTCCATGTATAGCCCGGTTCAAACTAGTTGCTGGGGCACGCCAGCCCTGCTCTGGCACGAAACTGGACAAAGGGAAAGGGGTGTAACCACCCCCTTCTCAGGTGCACCCACAGGAGGGACCTAGCAGGTAATCCAGCCCCTAAAATCAGTATAAAGCTAAGAGCTGTGTCTAGAGACTTTAGATTATCCTGGACTGAAACTCTGAAATGAAACTCTTGGACCTTCGACATTCTACATCTACTAGAAGACTGAATACATATCCCTTGTGGTCAAGGAGTGACCACCCTGTGCAAACAGGCACCACCAGTAACTTGCCGATCTGCTTTGTTGACGCTCCTGCCAGTTCCCGAAGTCTCAGCGACACAGAAACTAGACTATCATACTTTTCTGACTCTGATCAACATCCACAGCAAAGCTGAGACCCATGGTGGATACGAGAGACGTGGGACCGGACACCCTGGACATCCTGCATTTTGCTAACATTGCAACTACCGAGGCACCCTCCCAATTGGGCATTTGGGTTTAAGAAGCCCCAAGCCAGAGTGCCATTTGCACCAAATATAAGCCCTCCTCACTCCACGAGTACCGCGTGCTGCCAGCCCTTCCATTTCAGCTCAATGCGTCTTCCCGGTTGCTAGCCCATTGGCTAGTTGGCCCTCGGTAGACTTGTCTTTAAAACTACACCACTGGCCTGGTTGCTCCTGGCTCACCCCAGCTTCCCTGCAAAGGAGAAGCTCCCCAGACCGTGCTGGTCTGACTCGATGCCAATCTTCCCTTCCTGCGTGGATTGCGTTTTCCAAGGCTTGTTGGGCCAAATCCAGATACCGACACCGCAGTCAACTAGAACGCTTGTGGTACAGTTGGAATCCAGCTCCTGGTTGTCATCGACGCCTCCTGGTCCTCGTGGCTGCCAAGACAAGCTTCACCTTCTTCACCTGAAATCACCCGACATCGCCTGGTTCCTTCCTGGTTCCTTCCTGAAATTACTGGTGGTGCCTGTTTGCACAGGGTGGTCACTCCATGACCACAAGGGAGATGTCTTCAGTCTTCTAGTCGATGTAGAACGTCGAAGTCCAAGAGTTTCATTTCAGAGTTTCAGTCCTGGATAATCTAAAGTCTCTAGACACTGCTCCTATCTTTATACTGATTTTAGAGGCTGGATTACCTGCTAGGTCCCTCCTATGGGTGGGACCAGGGCAGGGGGTGGTTACACCCCCTTCCCTTTGTCCAGTTTCACACCAGAGCGGGGCTGAAGTGCCCCAGCAACTGGTTTGAACCAGGCTATGCATGGAGCACCTTGTGTGCCCCAGGCAGTGTCTAGAAAAGCATCTTTCCATTCAACCCACCCTGCCCCAATACACTACAGGCTGTCTGGGGAGGTGCTGGCACCTCCCTCGACAGGAAACCTATTGTCCAGGCCTCCCTTGCTGGAGTTTCACCCAGCAACAGGAGGTCAGACTCGTGTCTGTGGCAGCAGCATCCATTTTGTGATGCTGAGGCTCTGTTTAACTTTAACCGGAGTTAGCAGTAACTACATGTCTTCTCCCTCTAGAAGGGTGGAATACTACCCCCGCCGGCAGGACTGGCGGGGAGTAGTATTCCAAAGTGTTTGACACCTTACATGACGTGTTTTGACACTTTATAAACTGATCCTGCTTTCAACTACTAGCACTCTAGGAACCCAGGTACTGTCTATGTACTTGCAGAATGACTCAGGCTTTGAGACAAACAGTGGTATAGTCAAATATGCACAATGTATGCGGTCCCCTAACCCCTTGCAGATTACTAAGACAGTCCTGCAAAAGTCCAGGTAATAGTCATGCTTGTCTTGAATCACACTGTGAGTCTGTGTCCACTCCTACAATCATTCTGACAGAAGCATGTCCTTACTTAATCACTCTGCTGAAACATAAGAGCTTACAAAACGTATCCTGCTGTCAACTACTAGCACTCTAGGAACCCATTCACTGTGTATGCACTTGCAGAATGACTAAGGCATTGAAAAAAGCAGTGGTACCGTCAAATGTGCACAATGTATACTGTCCCCTAACCCCTTGCAGACTACTGGGTCAGTCCTGCAAAAGTCCAGGTAATAGTCATGCTTGCCTGGAATCACACTTTGAGTCTCTGTCCACTCCTACAATCATCCTTACAGAAGCATGTCCTCATTTAATCACTATGCTGAAAAATAAGAGCTTATAAACTTATCCTGCTGTCAACTACCAGCCCTCTAGGAACACAGTCACTGTCTATGCACTTGCAGAATGACTCAGGCATTAAGACAAGCAGTGGTATAGTCAAATGTGCACAATGTATGCGGTCCCCTAACCCCTTGCAGAATACTGAGTTAGTTCTGCAAAAGTCCAGGTAACTGTCATGCTTTTGGAATCACACTGTGAGTCTGTATCCACTCCTACAATCATCCTGACAGAAGCATGTCCTTATTTAATCGCTCTGCTGAAAAATAAGAACTTATAAACGTATCCTGCTGTCAACTACTAGCACTCTAGGAACCCAGTCACTGTCTATGCACTTGCAGATTAACTCAGGCATTGACACAAGCAGTGGTATAGTCAAATATGCACATTGTATGTGGCCCCCTATCTGTAGGAGAGTAGGATCTGCTTACTATGGTCACCCTCACTTTTTGCTGTGATTTGCTGGTTTTTCGACTTTAGTGTGGCAGTGGGCCTGCTAATCAGACCCACAGCCCAGCTGTTCTCTCTCTAAATTAATACCATGTACTCTAGGTACATACCTATTGCGGAATTGGGTCTCCTTTGTGAACCCCTGTATAGTGTACCCTAGGTACCCAGGGCATAGGTGCATCCAAGGCCTACCAGGGGCTGCAGCATGTATTATGCCACCCCTGGCTGGCCATCCAAACTGACAACACAGGCTGATCCCTCAGCCTGGGTAAGGTGGTGTAATTACCCCTTACTTAGATATTTTATATCTATATCTACCTTATATATGGACACATATGCACCTATAAGTCACTACTATGGTAGGCCTCGACAATCCTGGAGGCAGAGTGCTTGGTTTTATGTGAGAGGGTGCTCTAGCATGAGCTGAGCCCTTCTGCAGCTTTCGGAACCATCTCCTTATAGCTGTTCTATGATATAGCCATACCATATACTCTTAAATGCATTATAATCCCAGCGGTTAATGCTAAGTTTGGTTTGGCGTTGTCAAAACATGTCATGTAAGGTGTCAAACACTTTGGAATACTACCCCTCTGCCAGTCCTGGCAGCGGGGGTAGCATTTCACCCTTCTAGAGGGAGAAGACATGTAGTTGGGTGAAACTCCAGCAAGGGAGGCCTGGACAATCGGTTTCCTGTCGAGGGAGGTGCCAGCACCTCCCCAGACAGCCTGTAGTGTATTGGGGCAGGGTGGGTTAAATGGAAAGATGATTTTCCAGACACTGTCTGGGGCACACAAGGTGCTCCATGTATAGCCCGTTTCAAACCAGTTGCTGGGGCCCGCCAGCCCTGCTCTGGCACGAAACTGGACAAAGGGAAAGGGGTGTAACCACCCCCTTCTCAGGTGCACCCATAGGAGGGACCTAGCAGGTAATCCAGCCCCTAAAATCAGTATAAAGCTAAGAGCTGTGTCTAGAGACTTTAGATTATCCTGTACTGAAACTCTGAAATAAAACTCTTGGACCTTCGACGTTTTACATCTACTAGAAGACTGAATACATCTCCCTTGTGGTCAAGGAGTGACCACCCTGTGCAAACAGGCACCACCAGTAACTTGCCGATCTGCTTTGTTGACGCTCCTGCCAGTTCCCGAAGTCTCAGCGACACAGAAACTAGACTATCATACTTCTCTGACTCTGATCAACATCCACAGCAAAGCTGAGACCCATGGTGGATACGAGAGACGTGGGACCGGACACCCTGGACATCCTGCATTTTGCTAACATTGCAACTACCGAGGCACCCTCCCAATTGGGCATTGGGGTTTAAGAAGCCCCATGCCAGAGCGCCATTTGCACCAAATATCAGCCCTCCTCACTCCACGAGTACCGCGTGGGGCCAGCCCTTCCATTTCAGCTCAATGCGTCTTCCCGGTTGCTAGCCCATTGGCTAGTTGGCCCTCTGAAGACTTGTCTTTAAAACTACACCACTGGCCTGGTTGCTCCTGGCTCACCCCAGCTTCCCTGCAAAGGAGAAGCTCCCCAGACCTTGCTGGTCTGACTCGATGCCAATCTTCCCTTCCTGCGTGGATTGCGTTTGCCAAGGCTTGTTGGGTCAAATCCAGATACCGACACTGCAGTCAACTAGAACGTTTGTGGTACAGTTGGAATCCAGCTCCTGGTTGTCATCGACGCCTCCTGGTCCTCGTGGCTGCAGAGACAAGCCTCACCTTCTTTACCTGAAATCACCCGACATCGCCTGGTTCCTTCCTGGTTCCTTCCTGGTCACTGGCTAGTGACCCAGACTCTTTCCCCTCTGCTTTCATGTTCTTCACATTTTTGATCCACCCTTGGATCCACCCGGACACTTTTCTCCTGGTCGCCTGCAGCACTTCTTTCCAGCTCTCCATAAGAAACAGCGACGAAACCCGACACGAAAAGACACCCATCCACCCGGCTTCCCTGGGTGAGGTAACACGAGTACTCCAGTGCTCCTGTGGGTGTTGACTCTCGAAGTTTCCTAGTTTAAAAAGGTTTTACCATAGTCCATCCGGAAGTGTCCATAATCAACTACTTTGTAACTTTTACAATCCCATTATAACTCTATGGCAACTCGCAACTGTGTTTAGACACTGCACGCGTCTCCCGTGGGTCTCCTACTTCCAATCCTTTGGTTGTACAGTGTAGCCCCAACGATTCCCTAGGCTCTAGGCCTATTCACTATTCCTGAAGTGGTCCTTATACCACTTACTTAGTATATGGTTTGTGAGGCCCCTAGGGCAGAATGTATTTGTGCACCTTATAGTATGCTTAATGAGTAACTTGTAATGTATCTCGGTCTCTGACCTCATAAAGAGTCCATAGGGGTTGTGTTAGAAATAAATACATATATATTTCATATATACCTTGTGTGGTGTCCTTTCATTTGGTATTCAAGGGATTATAATTGGTAAAACAGATGACTTTACATGCTCTCTGAAGTTTTAGCCTAAGACTGCTGGTCCATGCTACCACTAGGATAGCTTGTCTATAAGGTTGACTTTACAACCACCATCAATAAGGGTGTTTAGACTGGTGCAAGGTGCCCACTATAATAGTGGACATCATATGCCAGGCTAACTTCTCACATTGGTGTGCAGCGGATGGGATAAGAGCTTGCTGTTGTTTTACCATATCATCTTGAGATATCATTTGAAAGATCACATTAAGGTACCTGAAGGTACATATAAATCAAGTTCTTACAGTACTTAAGTTCTACTGAACTTAGTTGTTGTAGAGCAAAGGGCCTAGCACACCCTGACTACAACTCCTAGAGAGGTTCTAGTAGATAACACTTAGTGTAGGCAGGTGCACACACCAAACCTCACTAGAAAATGTCCTTAACTACAGAGGCTAGTGGCCCACTGACAGAGGTGGATCCCCCAAGGATCCCCTCTAAATATGATACATTGGCTTTTCAAGATCTGAGAAGCCTATGTTCACTCAGGAGACTGAGACAAGGACATAGTCCAACCTTTAACCACCTAGTAGATCTTTTAGTTGAGTATGATACAGAAAAAGCATCAACCCCAGATCAGACAGGTAGTATATAGAGGGGCCATCCCTCAGCAGAAGATCCCCATGATGAAAATCAAGGGGTGCTGATGATGAAGAGGATGATGATCAGGTACAAGTTAGAGAACTGAACCAGGTCAACCTAAGACTACATGGGACTGGAGAACGTAGAATCCAATCCAGACCCCCAAGTAGGCTTAATACTGAGTCCAGAAGGAGAAGATCACTATCCAGTGGTTGCAATCATTCTGAGGACTCAATAGGGTCAGATGCCTCAGCTCTCAGGTTGACTTTACAACCACCATCAAAAAGGGTCGTTTAGACTGGTGCAAGGTGCCCATTAGAATAGTGGACTTCATATACCAGGCTAACTTCTCACACTAACCACTTGCAGACTATTGAGTTAGTCCTGCAAAAGTCCAGGTAATAGTCAGGCTTTTCTGGAATCACACTGTGAGTCTGTGTCCACTCCTACAATCATTATGACAGAATCATGTCCTTATTTAATTACTCTGCTGCAAAATAAGCACTTATAAACTCATCCTCCTGTCAACTAATAGCACTTTAGGAACCCAGTCACTGTCTATGCACTTGCAGAATGATTCAGGCATTGAAACAAGCAGTGGTACAGTCAAATGTGGACAGTCTATGTGGTCCCCTATCCCCTTGCAGACTACTGAGTCAGTCCTCCAAAAGTACAGTTAAGAGTTATGCTTGTCTGGAATCACACTGTGAGTCTGTGTCCACTCTTACAATCATATTGACAGAAGCATGTCCTTATCTAATGAATCTGCTGAAAATAAGCGCTTATAAACTTATCCTGCTTTCAACTACTAGCACTCTAGGAACCCAGTCACTGTCTATGTACTTGCAGAATGACTGAGGTTTTAAGACAAACAGTGGTATAGTCAAATGTGCACAATGTATGCAGTCCCCTAACCCCTTGCAGATTACTAAGTCAGTCCTGCAAAAGTCCAGGTAATAGTCATGCTTGTCTTGAATCACACTGTGAGTCTGTGTCCACTCCTACAATCATTCTGACGGAAGCATGTCCTTACTTAACCACTCTGCTGAAACATAAGAGCTTATAAACTTATCCTACTGTCAACTACTAGCACTCTAGGAATTCAGTCACTGTATGCACTTGCAGAATGACTGAGGCATTGAATGCTGTCCCCTAACCCCTTACAGACTACTGGGTCAGTCCTGAAAAAGTCCAGGTAATAGTCATGCTCTTCTGGAATCACACTGTGAGTCTGTGTCCACTCCTACAATCATCCTGACACAAGAATGTCATCATTTAATCACTCTGCTGAAACATAGGAGCTTATAAACTTATCCTGCTATCAACTACTAGCACTCTAGGAACACAGTCACTGTCTATGCACCAGCTGTTCTCTCTCTACATTGATACCATGTACTTTAGGTACATACCAGATTGGTTACTGGGTCACCTTTGTGAGCCCCTGTATAGTGTGCCATAGGTACCCAGGGCATAGGTGCATCCAAGCCCTACCAGGGGCTGCAGCATGTATTATGCCACCCCTGGCTGGCCCTCCAAACTGACACCTCAGGCTGATCACTCAGCTTGGGTAAGGTGGTGTAATCACCCCTTACTTAGATATAGCATATCTAAATCTACCTTATATATAGACTTAGCCATACCATATACTCTTAAGTGCATTATTATCCTCGCGGTTAATGCTAACTTTGGTTTGGCTTTATCAAAACAATGTTGTGTAAGGTGTCAAACACTTTGGAATACTACCCCCCACCAGTTCTGGTGGCGAGTAAAGCATTCCCCCCCTTCTAGAGGGAGAAGTAAATCAGAGCCTCAACATCACAAAATGGATGCTGCTGCCACCGACACAAGTCTGACCTCCTGCTGCTGGACGAAACTCCGGCAGGGGAGGCCTGGACAATAGGTTTCCTGTCACCCCCCCCAGACAGGCTTTAGTGTATTGGGGCAGGGAGGGCTGCATTGTAAGATGCTTTGCCAGACACTGCTGCGGGCACACAAGGTGCTCCATGTATAGCCCGGTTCAAACCAGTTGCTGGGGCACTCCAGCCCCGCTCTGGCGCGAAACTGGACAAAGGGAAAGGGGTGTAACCACCCCCTTACCAGGTCCACCCATAGGAGGGACCTAGCAGGTAATCCAGCCCCTTTTCTGAGTATAAGTATAGGAGCTGTGTCCCCAGGACTTTAGATTATCCTGGAACGAAACTTTGCTACAGAATTCTTGGGCTTTCGACATTCTATTCTGACTAGGATTGGTCATAATAGAATGTCGAAGGTCCAAGAATTCTGTTTAACTTGCCAGCCTGGTTGCTCCAGGCTTGCTCCAGCTTCCCTGAAAAGGAGAAGCGCCCCAGACCTTGCTTGTCTGCAACAGAGCCTTTCTCGACATCCTGCTTGGGTTGCGGATGCCAAGGCTTGTTGTGTCCAATCCGGATACCGACACTGCAGTCATCTAGATCCTTCGTGGGACAGCTCAAATCCAGCGCCTGGTCATCATCAATGCCTCTTGGACCACGTGGCTGAAGAGACAAGCTCACCATCTTCACTTCGAAAGCACCCGACATCTCCTGGTTCCTATCTGGTGATTGGCTAGTGACCCAGACTCTGTCCCCTCTGCTTTCAGGTTCTTCAGATCTTCGATCCACCCTTGGATCCACCCGGACACTTTTCCTCTGGTCGCCTGCAGCACTTCTTTGTAGATCTCCATAGAAAACATCAACAAATCCCAACACCCAAAGGAACCTATGCACCCGTCTTCCCTGGGTGAGGTAGCTCGAGTACTCCGGTGCTCCCGTGGGTCTTGACTCTCGAAGTGTACTAGTCTAAAGGGGTTTTGTCGTAGTCTACCCGGAAGTACCCTTAAACAGTAACTTTGTAACTTCTTCGTTCTCCATTATAAGTCAATCGTTACCCGCGGCTGTGTTTAGACACTGCACGTATGGTAAATCGTCCTCTGCGCGTAAGTTACAGATACGCTTTGACGTTGCGCGTCGCATCAACGCTTCCGCGTGACGTCATGTACGGCGCCCCGTACGCGCACGCCGCAAAAGTTTCTAATTGTTCAAAAACATATATTTATGTTTTTAATGTACATATTAAGGGAAGACATTATCTGGGATAATCATGAAACGAGTTTTTCAAAACTTTTAATAACCGTATATTACTTTTAAAAGCAATTACGCAAATCGCGGTGGTACGTCGTACGTACTCGCATCGTAAGAGCACCATAAACGTAGCGTAAGAGCTCCGTAAGCGCACCATGAGCGTACGCAAAGCCATCTGACTTTAAAAGAAGAGATTTCATTAGTTCATAACACTTCCTATTCCAACTGTTGAAAGACCCCTCCCATTTTAATCATTCTACTTTGACTTCCACAGGAGAAGGATCTGTTCTGTAGATCTCTAGCCATTTGGAAGAAGTAACCACCATGGCTGCACGGGAGGACTCTTCTTCAGAATATTCCTCTGAGGAGCTTTTAGTACCTGAGCAGCCTCAAAAAACGCGAAAGAAAGCAATAATATGGACATTTTTTAAATTTCGCAAGGATCAAAAAAAGGTCAATGCTTCTAAGGTGACCTGCAAAATTTGTGACGTGACCCGACTAAGGAATACACTTTCGGTACTGGAAGCATGGTGCGCCATGTCAAAGATCTACATCCAAATAATTACACTTGAGCTGAAACTAGAAGGTTGCAGGAGGACCAGGGATCTGCTCTTCCCAGTACATCCAGTGCAGCACCACCACCGAGCGGTATGGTTTCAAATATACAACCTGAATTTGGAGACCTGACTATTCGTTTCAAGATTTGCAACGAACTACTGAGCTATGGAGAACAATCCATTGAACTTATTCTCCGCAAGAAAAGGAACCACCGTTGTTCTCGTCAATAATTGGTTTTTTTACTGTTTTGTTTATGTTCCACACTTTTTGGGTTGTAGTTTCCTTTTTTTGTTTAAAAAAAAAAAAACTAAAA
Source organism: Lissotriton helveticus (assembly GCF_964261635.1). NCBI lineage: Eukaryota > Metazoa > Chordata > Amphibia > Caudata > Salamandridae > Lissotriton > Lissotriton helveticus. The sequence continues at coordinate 250,093,555 of NC_136067.1, read as the reverse complement.
AAAATACAAAAAAATAGAAAAACACAAAGACAAAAAAACAGTTCTTCTCAGAACTACCTCCACTGGTCAAAGAAAGAGCTATATTTTTATGATAGTGTGTAAAACTTTGTCTGAATGAATGTGTAGTGCATAAATGAATGAATGAATACATTACTAGTGTATGGTGAATGTGAAAGTGCAGAACTATAAGGAAGTGCTACAGCATAAATCTATAAGGTGTTTACCTATAGTATACTGTAGTACCTCCGAAGCACTTGAATGTAACATATGCATATAAATATGTAACAAATCTATGCTTCAATTACCACTGCTGGTGGAACTGCCTGGGTGAATTGGTATGTGTTAGGAGCGAATGTACAATCCCCTTGTGCCTCTTTTACACATCTGTTGCGTCACTTTTGTGATGCATCGGTGGTGCAAAAGATGTGCCATGGTGTGTGGTATTTACAAAGAGATGCATATGGAAGAACGGCTAGGGCGCTCAACCTCGGACCTGGGGATCTGGGTTCGAGTCTCGGTAACGACGCCAAAAACCTCCTGTGATTCTGGGCAAATCACTTAATCTCCTCGTGCCTAAAATGAATGCTTGTCCTCATGTAACGTAACTTGTGCTATGTAAAGCCCTCTGATACCCGATTCAGTTCGGGTCTAGTTCGCGCTATATAAAACTCTGTAAAAAAAAAAGAAAAAGAAAAAGGTGCATCACATTGTAAAGCCCTGCACCAGAAGGAGGCTTTCCAACGTACAGGGGAGGGTGGAGGTGTTCTGACGCAGGAACGCCTCCTAAAAGTGACTGAGTGAAATTTATAAGATTTCATTCAGTCACTTTTAGGCTTATGCTGCGTCAAAACCCTGCATCTGCTTGAAACCCGTGTAAGGATTGACACAGCATTCTACGCATAGGGCCCCAAGAGCATTGCAACGCAAGTCAAACAATGCGCCACCTACACACCACAAATACATCACATATCTGTGCCGTTTTTGCCCCATAATACACCATATTATAAATACAGTGCATCCATTGTGGTGATGTCATAGTGCACAATAACTGGCATATCTCTGCAGATGTACCACTTATTGTACATATGCTGATTACTGTTTGAATGTAGTGAATGGATTACTACACACTGATCAATGAGTCACTACAAAACTATAACGGGAATGACAGAGTGTTTGGTGGAAGTGTAAGAGTAAAGACTGGGGAATTGAACATATAAAAAGTAAATTTGCAGGTGCATAGAACAGTGCATGCATAGTCTATAGGAGTTTGAAGCAGTCCGTGCTCTAAGGCCCACTTTCACCATGAGTACTTAGGTACTAGCTGAATGATTACAATTCTGCAAGGAGAGTGTGTGGCTGAATGTATAGCAGCTTTACTTTTACAACAGTGTATAGAAAAGCACATACTGCTGTATGGTTCACTACAATACCAAAACAGTAGTGTGAGAGTGTTTAGTGAAAGTGTAATGTTACAGACTAGGCAATTGAACGTATAAAAGGCAACTTTGCTGGTGTATAAAACAGTGAATGCATAGTCTATAGCGATTTGAACCAGTCTATGCCATAAGGCCTACTTTGGTGCATGATTACTTGGAAACTGACTGAATGTTTACACTTCTACAAAGAGATTGTCTAGCTGGATACATAGCACCTTCTCTTTAAGAACAGTGCATACATAAGAACATACTGATGTATAACTCACTACAATAAAAAAATAGCAGTAGTAAAATGTTTGGAGGAAGTGTCAGGATAGAGATTGTTCAATTCAAAGTTTAAAAGCCAACAGCTAGATTCATGAAAGGGCCGTTTTGCGAGTCTTTAATAGCGATTCATAAGGAATCGCTATTAAGGACTTGCAAAACGGGATTCATGTAGGAATTGCTAAATAAATTGCGATTCCTACACATTCCATATTTGCGATTAGCAAATTGCTAATCGCAAATAAGGATGCGATTTCAAGGGTGCAGGGGTGTCCAAAGGACACCCTGTAGCACCCCTGAAATGTGAATTTACACTGATGTTGTGCACACACATGTCCAAAGGACATGTGTGTGTGTAACATGCAACTTAGAAAAATGCATTTAAATGCATTTTTCTAAGTTTTAGCTATTTACCACGAGGTTTGACTTCGTGGTAAATAGCGGTCCTAAATTGCGATTTCGCAATTTCAAAATGGTTCATGAATTGCATTTAAGGAATCTCAAATAGAGATTCCTTAAATGCAATTCCTCGCAAATGTGCGAATTCTTTATTAGCGAATTTTGCATTTGGGATGATGAATCCCAAAAGCAAAAATTGCACTCGCAAAGGGCCAGATTCTCAGAATCTGGCCCTTTGCGAGTGCAATTAAGCTTGATGAATCTAGCTGCAAGTTTCCAGATGTTTAGAAAAGTGCAATTATTATGTATAGCACTTTAAAGAAGTCCATGCCCTTAGGCCTACTTTGCTGCATGACTACTTGGATAGTGGCAGAATGATTACACTTCTCCAAGGAGAGTGTAGAGTTGAATGTATAACAGCTACACTTTTTGTACAGTGTATTGACAAGCATATATTGCTATATGGCTCACTACAATACTGAAACAGTAGTGGCAAAGTGTTTGGACAGAGTATAAGGATAGAGACTGGGTAATTAAAAGTTTAAAAGACAAGTTTTCAGGCGCATAGAAGAGTATGCATAGTAAACCGGAGTTTGAAGCAGTCCATATACTAAGGCCTACTTTACTACATGAACATTTGAGTACTGACTGGATGATAAGACTTCTGCAAGCAGTATCAAGCTGAATGTGTAACTGCTTCACTTTTAGAACAGTGTATAGATAAGTACAGCAATATCAGAGTGTTTGCTGTAAGTATAATGATATAGAGCGGAGAATTGAAGGTCTAAAAAACAAGTGTGCAGGTGCATAGAAGACTGCATGCAAAGTCTATAGAGGTTTAAAGCACTCCATGGCCTAAGGCTTACTTTGCTCTATAATTACATGGGTACTGACTGTATGATTACAGTTCTGCAAAGAGACTGCATGACTGAATTTATAACAGCTACATTTTTAGCACAGTGCATAGATAAGGACATTCTGATGAATACCTCTGTACAATACTGAATCAGCAATGACAGAGTGTTTGCTGGAAGTGTAAGGATAGAGACTGGGAAATTGAAGGTATAAAACACAAGTTTGCCGGTACATAGAACAGTGCGTGCATAGTCAAAAGGGGTTTTAAGCAGTCCATGCCCTAAGGCCCACTTTACCTCATAAGTACTTGGGTACTGGCTGAATGATTAGAATTCTGCAAGGAAACTGTCTGGCTGAATGTATAGCAGCTTCACTTTTAGAATAGTTTATAGATAAGAACATAGTGCTGTATGGCTCAATATAATACTGAAACAGTAGTGTGATAGTGTTTGCTGGAAGTGTAAGGACACAGACTGGGACATTGAAGGTATAAAAGACAGGTTTACCAGTGCATAAAAGACTGCATGTAAAGTCTATAGGAGTTTGAAGCAGTCCATGACCTAATCCCTATTTTAATGCATGAGTACTTAGATACTGAGTGGATAATTACAGTACTGCAAAGAAAATCCCTCACTCAATTTATAACAGCTTCAGTTTTACCATAGTACATGCATAAGGAACTGCTGAATGGCTCACTACAATATTGAAACAGTAGAGTGAGAGTGATTGCTGAAAGTCTAATGATACAGACTGGGGAATTGAATGTGTAAAAAACAAGTTTGCAGGTACATAGAAGACTGTATGCATAGTCTATACAGGTTTAAAGCAGTCCATGGCCTAAGGCCTACTTTGCTCCATGATTACTTGGGTACTGACTGGATAAGTACAGTTCTGCAAGGAGAGTGTCTGACTGAATTTAAAATAGCTTCATTTTTAACACAGTGCATAGATAAGGACATTCTGCTGAATAGCTCAGTACAATACGGAATCAGCAATCACAGAGACTTTGCTGGAAGTGAAAGGATATATACTGGGAAATATAAGCAATAAAAGACAAGTTTGCTGCTGCATAGAAGAGTGCATACATAATCCATAGGGGTTTGAAACAGTCCATGCCCTAAGGCCCACTTTGCACCATGAGTACTTGGGTACTAGCTGAATGATTACAATTCTGCAAGAAACCATTATTATTATATAATAATAAATGTATTCTTGTAACATTTCATAATTTAATAGAGCTTCTACAATAATTTCATTAGGTATTTAATTTTCTTGATTATCAATTTCAAAAGTCATATGATCAAACTCGATGTCCTCTAATGCTTGCACAAAATCAGCATCCAAGGTTTCATCTAAAAAATTACAGCTGATATCTGCAGCACTAATATTTTCATCTTCATTCTCGCTGCCCATGAAAGGTATATTTAGCTCTTCTATGAGAGTGTTACTAATTTCGAAACCGTCTTCTATATTGTTCTGTTCTTCTTCCATAGTGACTTTTTTGTGTTGTAGATGCTTGTACAAAAACATTAACACTTCATTTTATCGTTTTTACTATTACATAATACAAAACTAGCTTTATCAACTACTTTGCCGTTTAAAAAATATTATGCAAACACCATTCTCAACTACTTTATAAGATTATATAAATAAAATTACTTATATGAATTTTTAGTTATAAAATGTTCTTACATTTTCAAACCAGTCACTCCTTATCACTATAGGAAAAAACTAAGGCTATTATAATAAAATGCAGTACTAAAAAAAAATACAATATGTCTATTCACCTTACCAGTTCCAAAGTAGTAGATGTGTTGTAGTAAAATGCAAAGAATATAGGTACACTCTATATATATATATATATATTTTAATTTCTTCAAATGTGTTTAAAAGATACAAACCATCTTTACACACTTATGTACTCCATCCACGTTCCATCCATGTTCTGTCACTTCAGCTCTGTAGAAGTACATCCCATCGATCATTTTCAACAGTTACTTATACTTACTTTCAAAATAATAAATAAAAAAAAAATAATATAACATTTGCATCTGTAGAAGACAAAAAAATACAGGTACAATATATCTTTTACAGCACAAAATAATTTGTAAAGCATTTTATTTGCCTTTTTTGCTATTCTCAGAATATATTGAATTTCACTAGAAACAGTGTGTTCAATAGTACTCATCACATAACAGCGGGCAAAAAAAAGACAATCAAGAAGATTATCTTTAAAAAAAAACATTCAACATTCTCAATAACAATCTAAAAAATAGAAATAAAACATATGTTAAATGTTTTTTTCCAAGACCAATTTCTTACGTAAGTATGAGGTATGTCAAACAATCTTAAAATAACAAAACACTATCATTAATTTTCATACACTGTAAATAATGTTACTTACAAATATATGCTGACAAAATATTATTGGTTTTAGATATTTTTCCACATGGCCAAATAGTATGTGTGGAATTCTTACTTTGAAAGTTGTTCTATAGTAATCCTGAGCGTCGCCTCCCAGCCTTCTGATCCAAAACCACTGACATAATTTGCACCGTCCCACAGTGCTCATCCCTCAGCCCGATGCTATTCAACATCTCCATGGCCACCCTCATACAAGTGGCCTGCCATCACAACCTCAACATCATCTCCTACGCCAACGACACCCAGCTCATCATCTTCCTCACCAAGGAGCCACATACCACAAAAACAACCTCCACAACGCAATTAAGGACGTCACCAACTGCGTAAGGAGCAGCTCTCTAAACCTGAACTCGCACAACATGGAGGTACTCATCTTCAGACCCACCCCCTCAGCCTCTGATGACTCCTGTTGGCCAACTACACTGTGAACAGTACCAACACCTGCCGACCATATACACAACCTACGATTCATCCTCAACTCCTCCCTCTCCATATGTAAACAAGTCTACAGCATCTCCTCATACTGCTATCACACACTCCGCAACATTTACAAGTCGATCCTGACCAAAAGAAGAAGAACAGTAACATAGGCCCTCATCAGCAGCAGACTACACTGTGGCAACACACTCTACACAGGAATTCCAGCCAAACACCTACAATGACTACAACTGTAGTGTAGTTCCTATATTCCCAATAGGCTCTGCGCATTGGAATAACATAAACGATAGTTTAGACGTAGGACTGAGGTCATCTAGGTCTCTACTGAATATGTTAGACTTAATTAGGTATGCCAGCTAGCTCAGAGGTCGCTAGAAACTTTCTCGAGTGAACAGGAAGGAGTTAACTTTCCTGAATAGACCAGAAGGGATTAGTTTCTGACAACCGCATAAACATGACAATTTTGCTCCCCCCAGAATAAGGAGTATATCTCCAGAGTCGCAGAAAACAATAGACAACTATTTCACTCAGTCAATCGTGCATGCTTAGTTTCACCAGGAGTGCAGAGAAATAGAGAGATGGGCGTTTTCAATAAAAGTTGTTATTTATTGAGCAGTCCTCTTTCTCGTGCAAGAGAAGTGAATTGCCACAATTGCAATACTTGTCATGAAGTAAAGTGTGTACAGTAAAAGGAGTATTATGAAATAATACTGTAAAAGCATTTATATGGTTTCTAAGCCATAAGATACTTAAAACGGATAATATATATACATACGTAAAATCATTGACTAAATGTACTCAACTGGTGCTTCTAAGATACGCCTACCCCGGTGTACCTAATCGAAGCCTAGTACGTGGGAAGGAGTAAGTGAGCTGTAGTATAAGGTAAGTTAGTTTTTGCCAAGAATCTGAATCAAGAATTCTCTAAGGATCTAATCAGCTCCGTACCTTGGTTATTGAATGAAGGAGGTCTTGTATCTCTTTCTCAGGACTCGATCTCCCAGCAACCCGCAAGGGTGACTGGAAACACTGGGGCTGGATTTCTCAGCAGGAAAAAAGACAGCGTCTCTCTCAGTGCGTCAATAGGAGGGTCAGCTTCCTTCGGCTCTTGTTACAGCTGGGCTTCGGGTAAGTAGATAGCCGATCTGCTCCAAAACCACCGTGTGTTTGCTTAAGGCAAACGCTGGTATGTTTATACCTGGAAGGTGCCGAGTTTGACGTAAGGTTGGACATAAGACGTCACTAAGAACTTACAGTTCTTTCTGGACTCCAGGAGTTCATGGACAAATCAAAACAAAAGCAGGGGGAATTCCCGGGCTGCTGGAGGCTTGGTTTGTTTAAAGAACGCGTTGTACTTTCTAGGAGTCTATGGGAGTAGCCTTGCCGTATTTGTACTGCATTGGCTATGACTAAATATGGATATGATTCTTATGCCTTTATAAGGACATGATTTGTTATAACCACATAAGGGCATGAATCGGGAATATTTAAATAGGGTCTTAGATACGTTCACAACACAACAAATCCAAAACACCTCTACCTGACTGATCTTCAATGTCCCCTGCTGCAGGCACATCACCCACGACCTGATACACCTACACTGCCTCAACATCAACAAGAGGATCACCTTCAAGCTCCTCACGCTCACTTACAAAATACTCTACAACACCAGACTAATCTACCTTAACAGCAGTAATCCTGAAAGGCCAAATTTTGTTCTTAATATTTTGGCTTTAAAAATATTAGGTAAGAATTTGGTAACTCTTTAGGCAAACGTTAAAAACTAATTGACTATCATTACAATGTATCCAACCTTTCAGACATTTTAAATAAACAGTGTAATGTCCCAATGTTGTAGAAGGTCCATCATGAAAAATAATTACAACAGCTACAAAAGTTCTTCCTGATATTGATAGTTGAGTAGCTACAACATTTTTAAATCAAGTTTCCAATTTTCTTCCATCAGCTCTACAACGTTGCAGCATTACAATTGCATACTGTCCATATCTTTGTATAAATAATGTTGATGACATTTCTGTTTTACATTGGCTACACTCCATGTTTTGACTTGCTCCTCTAACTAGATTGTTAAAAGACACTGATTCACAGTCTGGTAAAGTCAAATATATGAATCTTTCGGTGTCTATGTTAGTGCTACATGTAAACAAAAATGTTCACAGTCACGTTGCCATTTATAAGAAAGGCCAAACATGTTTTCAATATCTATACCTTCATCTTCCAATACACCAAGCATAAACATTAAAAATTGCTGACAATCTTGCTGAATATTCTGCGTAAATTGAGTAAAACCAGAACATATGTCCAAAACATTTAGAATATCAGAAACACTTTGTATTTTACTTTTATCACTACTACATTTCTCATAAACAGAATACAACAATGAACAGAAACTTTTGTCCCGATTTTCAACAATTTGCTGTTGCAAACTTTCAAGAAAAAAAACATTAACAACTACATTAGCATAGCAGTTGACACCACAACTATTTTCAAACCGATACCCAACATTCTCTTCAACACTGTCCTTTTTCTTTTCGCTTGCAGGTGCAAATTCATCTTGTTTTTTTCTTTCTCTACAGTTTCACTACAGATATTCTCAAATCTTCTTTTTCTACCTATCACATGTTTTTCAAATACTGGATATTGACCTAAATTGGGTGCATATTCTCTTCTTAACCTATTATACACTTTCACACAATTTGCATCTGCACTAATCTTTGTCTCATCAAAATCAATCAAGTACAATCCAGATAAAGTTCTTACTCGAGACAAAGCAACATATGCCATACCCTCTTTAAACATGGTACTTCCAATATTCACAAAAGCACTATCTACTCTTAAACCTTGAGATTTATGAATGGTCACCGCATATGCCAAAGAAATAGGAAACTGTTTTCTGCGTACATACAAATCTTTTACAAGCAAAAACTGAGCTGAACAACGACTAAATTGTTGTACTTCAGCAATTTCATCAAATTTTATTTTCAAAAATTCAATCCCATCTCTATTTACATAATTAACAAGATCAACAATTTTACCCATTGCTCCATTTACTAAACCTTTTTCCACATTCAAATTACGTCGTAAAATGACCCTACAGTTTACACATGCATACAAATTATTTTCTAAACCAGCAGTTTTACTTATCGATTTCTCTAAAGAATCCAATTTCCTCTTCAAGGTTTCAGTCAAAATAATAGTGATTCCTTCATGTTCTATTTTATCAATAGCTTCCAATTTTATAATTTCTTAATTTTCCAACTTTAACATTTCTTCATTGAATATAGAACATTCACGCAGTGTTGGCATTAAGCAGATTGCAGATTTGTTTTCTGCAATTCTCATATATATTTTCTCAGGAACAATATTTTCATTTGGAAACAAATTGGGACGTTATCATCTCTGTAAAGCTTGTTTGCCATGTTCTGTCACTTTTCCAATTCTTATATCTTGAAGCATATTTCCATAATCTGCATCATTTGCCTGACGCATATTTGTAATAAGTTCCTTGTATTGAAAAAATTACCAAATGTTAACATTTCCAATACTCCCCAAAGACTTTTTGGTATCTTCATGTGCCAGTGTTTTAAACACTGGTTGTCCTTTTACAGGAGTAGTTCAGTTCAGTTCAGTTTATTTCACATTTATTCGGACCATTGGTCCACAAACAATACATATCATTAATAAAAATTCATCTAAAAGAACATTTCATTAACACGCATAAATACATCCTAAAAACAAGTTCAATCTAAAAACCCACTATTACCTAAATTGTGGGAAAACTAGCTAAAATTCATTAAAAAGGTATAAAATTGCCTTCACTTTTTGCATAAATTTCCCCATGGCCACGGCAATATCTAAATAGGCCATTTCGGTCATCAGTGTCACAGCCTGGGTCCTTGTTTTAATCTCATATTTCATGAATATTGGTTTTAAAATCAAAATACGTAAGTCCAGGAACTTCAGGCAATCAAATAAAATATGCGGCAGATCACATTGGATATGTTAATGTATTTGAGCTTGTAAAGCGCACTGCTACCCGTCCGTAGGTCTCCTGGCACTGTATAACTCTGGGGAACCCGTCCTGGCTTTCCCTGTGGGATGGTCCCTGCTGGGAGTCCCCAAGGTGGAGCCAGGCATCCCCAGAGTTGATGGGGCCATTGTGGAGATTAGGCAAGCTAATGCCCAGAGTTGCCGAGTGGAACCCCTGATTAGTGTAAGCACCGAAGCGAGAATTATCGAGTCCACTGACCCAAGTCCGCGACCCTGCCGCGTCAGGAATGAACCCTGGTCCCGGGCCGACTTCTGTTCCCGGGTCTGCTGCCTCTAACCAGTGAGCCACACTACTCCACTTATATATATATATATATATGTAGAACCGCTCCAAAGAGTGCCACAGACTGCAGCACCCTCGCAGAGAAAAACGGACGCAGACTCAGGTAGCAATTGCAGTGTCTTCTATTTTAATGTCATTTTTTCATGTGCAGCGGAAGTGCCATGGACATATGGATACCCAAGGAGCAAGTGCAGCCTCCCGTATTGTTTATCATAGCACACTTTACCAGATTGTTCATATAACAAGGGTTTACCCCAATTCTTACCCTCAAAACTTCCTTTTGTAATTGACAATCCGGTAACTTATCAATGTAAGGGAAGCATTGATCATTTTTCCATACAGCCACCATAAAACGAATCGAGATTTTATTTGCAAGGTAGTTTTGATCCTGATCATTGGATATTTCCTTCCCCAACAACCTGAATGTCTTCTTATCGATATTAACCACCTGGACAGTGGGGCGTATATTAACTCCCATCTTATTACATAGCTTTGTTATTATCCCCCTGATCTCCCTTGCCCATTTTAGTTCACTATTCTGTATTTCATTTTTACACCATTGAGATATTTTGGTGTTTACGCCCACTTCTAGGCGTTGCCAGAAGCCTCATAGGGACATACTGACTTGAATAACCCATGAGGTCAAACCGAGTTCCAATCTTTCGGCCTGAACCATTGCTGTCAAGGGGAGAGTAAAAAACTTTTTTAGATTTTTACCTTCCTCGACATCCCAGTTTTCCGTGCCACTTAGAAATAACAGTTCAGCGCCATACAAAAATTGCGGGGGTACAATAGCAGCATATGCTTTTAGCACTGGTCTGTCGGTCATTTCACCATAGGCCTTATTAAACAATTTCAGGTTGCTGATCGAAGCAGAAGTTCTTACTTTTGACACCTCGAGGTCGGTATTCCATTTCAAACTTTTGTCGAACCATAGCCCCAAGTATCCATACTCAGTAACCGATTGCACTTTCTCTGACCCTATCTTCCAAGAGAACCCAGTTTTCTTACGGCCAAAGCTCAGGGTTTTGGTCTTATCCATATTTATCACAAGTTTTTTCCTGGAAAATTAGTCATTAAATAAATTCAATTTCCTTTGCAGACCAACCTCAGTCTGGTCCATGATCACCAGATTGTCGGTATAAAGTAAGCATGCGATCTGCTTGCAATTTCATTTCGGACTTGCCCCAATGGCATTACCCAAGATCAATGGCAGGTCTGCTAAGAACAAGGAAAACAGCAGGGGGGCCAATACACATCCCTGCCGTAGCCCATTTCCAATTTCTATTTTCCCAGATAAACTGGCATCTATGTCTAAGATTATCTGGGCCCAATTTTTAGTGTGGAGCATTTGTATCAGCCGTAGTAGATAATTTGGAATTCCATAACTAATTAAGGCCTCCCACTGCAGCTCTCTATCCACCAGATCAAAGGCTGCACGGAAATCTACAAAACAACAAAATAACCTTCCCCGCGTTTCCATCGACTTCGTGCTATAGCCCAAAGGGCAAAGCAATGATCAATTGTGGAGTGGCCAGCTTTAAACCCTCCCTGTTCCGGGGGGATAATCTGGTTTTCTTCTGCCCAGTCTTTTAAGACTTTCAATATGATTTTTGCAAAGACTTTTTCCCTCTATCTAAGAGGTTCATCAGTCTATAATTTTTTGGGAAATTTGTGATCACCCTTTTTATGTATTGGACTTATAATTGCACCCTTCCAGCTTTCTGGTACAATTTCTGTTTCCAAGATTACTAGGAACATCTTAGCAAAGAGCTCCGCCCACCATTCTGGTCTCGTTTTAATTATCACTGCCGGGAGGTTATCTGGGCCTGCAGCATGGGTAAGCTTCAGACTAGCTATAATTTCAATTATATATCTTGGGGTTAAGTATTCCTTTATATCATCCCTTTCTTGTGGCCAATCTTGGGTTCTTGGCTGTTTTTGTGTCTTCCGTTTTCCATAAATTTCTCCCAAGTAGCCTACCCAGTCATCTTCGGGGACCATACAAACCAAGGGTCCTGTTTTCCTACCCACACTTTCTTGGACTAGTTTCCAGAACCCTCTGATATATTTAGTTTCAATTACCTCCAGCATATTTACACAACACTTATCTTTATACATCCTTTTTTTGTTCCGAATTAATGTTTTATACTTTAACCTTAGTTGCTGAAGTGCCTGGTATAAGTCCACCTTAAACATGGCCCTTAGTCTTCTCTCCTTCTGTCTTATCTGTGCCTTGGCTACCCTGCACTCTTCGTCAAACCAGGGCTTCCTGTTTTTATTAACAGCATGGCTACCCAATCCTGTCTATTTTGGCTTGAATACCTTCTTTAGGGAGTCCGCCAGCTTACCTATGGTTAGTTCGAACCAAGGAATTCCTACTTTAAGCTGAATTTCTTCAGTTGGGATCGACTGCTGGATCAACTTTAACTTTTCTATATGTTCAACCGATATACAGGTTGTTACTTGTTAGCCGTTTTGGATAGTCCACGTGGACCGGTAGAACCCTCTCTCTATTTTCACTTTTCAGTATGTGTAATTCTACCCTCAAGGGGAAGTGGCCACTGCCTGTCGTTTTCATCACCTCAAAATTTTTTATTAAATCAAAACACCAAGCCTGGCAAAACATGTAGTCAATTGGACAAAGTTGCTGGCCTCTCACAAAGGTCCGTCCTGCTGGCCGGTCTAGCTTAAATCTCCCATTTGCACATACCATGCCAGAGACCCCATTAAATGAGTGAACGTCTCATCCTGCTGTGAGATCTCCCCCCTAGGAAAGATTGCTACTTCAATATTGTGGGATTTTAAGAATTCTTTATACCAACTATCCACCCTTCGGGGATCTAGTCTATGGTTAAAATCACCTACCACCAATACTATGTCCTTCTCATGCTTAACGCTAATGGACTCTAAATCTTCTTTTAATTTTCCCAAGTTCCCCTTATATTCATGATCCTTTCCCTTCTGTATATACACATTTATGATGCATATTCCCTCATAGCGGTGGTCTACCTTCTGCGGTAGGATTCTGCAGCCCAACGCCCACTCACAAAGTAAGTTTAACCTTTCAATTTTCCTAACTATCTGTGAGGAGACCAGAGTAAGTTGACCCCCTGATAGCCTCCCCAGATTATTTTTCTTTGCTGCTTTGGCGTGTTGGGCGAATCCTTCTGTAACTAAGTATTCTAGGGTATCGTCACACAGCCATGTCTCCTGTAGGCACAAGATATCGTTACTCTTTATAATTTTATCAAACTCGATCTGTGCTGATATTTTCTGTAACCATTTATATTCCATGATAGGATTGATAGACTGTGTGATGACCCATGCTCCTAGTAGATTTCACTAAGAAATCCCTCTTCATCATACTCCCTAAATTCTGGGGATGCTAAGGTTTTATACCTATTTCCGGCAAATACATCTTCTCTGTACCAATGACCATTACCCTTGCCCAGCAACAGGCTATTTTTAGCACTGGTCAAGCTCACGCATGCGTACTCGAACATTTAGATTAATGAGCGGTCACTTCTTAGGAATGTTCTCCAAAACTGACCAGTGGTACTAAACTCCTCCCACAGGTTGGCTGTGTTCCAAAAGTGCCCTTATATGTACTCAAACTGTTTCAAAAGTATACCGCCTACTCTTTTTATTGCCATTAAACTGTATAAAAGAGGTCACGCACCGATGTTCGGTCTGATACTTCTTGCATTGCCGAAGGGTGCTGTAGGAATGTACCACCACCCCATGGGGTCTTAATAAACTTGTCTTTTGCATTTCCAGTTTCCGTGCCAACTTCTATTCTATGGTGTTCGAGAGTTTTGCAGAGTATGTAGACCTGACTAAATCCGATACCACAGGTGTTTCCAATGCATTGGACTACTGATTCAGTACAATATCTATGCATTAGGACCAATACAGATCCAGCTGTCATCATACAATACAACTATGGCATAGCTGCACAGAAATTACCAGAGGACGTGGACAGGTGGATCAGGCTCCCACTGTCTCTGATGGGTAGAGTCACAGTTATGAAGATGGTGGTCTTACCAAGGTTTCTCTTTCCATTCCAAAATATACTGATTCCCCTACCGCAAACTCTTTTTAAATATTCGCGCTCACAACTAATCAGGTTAGCGTGGGCGGGGAAGCGGCCTCGTACCCGGTGGGATTCCCTCAAATTACCGCATGACACGGGAGGGCTGGGAGCTCCAGACCTTCAAAGGTACTACAGAGCGGAACATAGTACATTTGCACATTACTGGAAACACGGCCCAAATGATTTGCCATATTCACACCTGGAGAGAAATGCAGCGGATCAGCTCACACTGGCTCAGATTCTATTTAATCCACCAAGTAGGCAATATCAAATATTCGATTTCCTGTCCGTGACAGGCGTGACTTGCGTTACTACATATGCAAGAGGGCGTCCTGCTGTATTCACCGGAGATCCCACTAAATTGGTGCTTGTGGTTTCCCTTGCGGCAAGACAGTGGGGCAAGGCAGGTGCTTCAGAATGTAGGTATTCAAAAACTGGGAGATTTCTTCAAAGATGGGCTGATACGTAGCTGGGAAGATCTTCAGGGTCCAGAAATACAGCCGTCAGGTACGTCACTGTTTCAATTTTTCAGGGACCGACACGCGTGGCATGCACTTTTAGGGGACATGACCAACGCCAGGTAATGGCTGCCCTCACCAATCTCATTAAAGTGAGTGACCTCTCCTAATTGATCACCAAATTTTATTCCAGCATGCAAGAAACCCATTGATCCGAAGTATTAAAGGTCAGACGGGAGTGGCAACGGGACCTGGGTGCCCCCGAGCGACAAGGAGTGGCAATACTGTTGTGCTCGCACCAAGGCTGTCTCTCTAAATGGAATGCACAGGCTTATTCATTATAATAAGTTCTTGCACAGGGCCTACTGTACCGTTTCAATATGGGTTATCGGACGACTCTAAATGCTATAGATGTGGCAGTGAGCGCAGGATTATGGCACCTTGACAGTGTGCTTGTGTTCGTCCTGAGGTGGAAGCCGGGACCCGTGTGCGTGAATAGCCTTTGACCCTCATTTTAAAATTACCTGCACTTTGTTTCTTAACTGATCCTATTTTAAATAATTGTGCTATATAGAAAATTGTTGAAATTGCCGCTCAGCACTGACCTGCTCAGTGTGGACCTGCCACCCGGTCTTTGCTCTCTCAGCCTCACCGCAGCCGATTAGGCGCTGCCGGGGCTTCTGTCTTCTTGCGGCCACCATCTTGGGTGAGGAGCAGGCGAGCGGACCAGTGCTCTGCCCCTCCCGCCCTTGGAGGTATTAAAGACTATTGCCTACGCTAGCACCGATTGACAGTGTGCTTGTGTTCGTCCTGAGGCGGAAGCCGGGACCTGTGTGCGTGAATAGCCTTTGACCCTCATTTTAAAATTACCTGCACTTTGTTTCTTAACTGATCGTATTTTAAATAATTGTGCTATATAGAAAATTGTTGAAATTGCCGCGCAGCACTGACCTGCTCAGAGTGGACCTGCCACCCGGTCTTTGCTCTCTCAGACCCACCGCAGCCGATTAGGCGCTGCCTGGGCTTCTGTCTTCTTGCGGCCACCATCTTGGGTGCGGAGCAGGCAAGCGGACCAGTGCTCGGCCCCTCCCGCCCTTGGAGGTATAAAAGACTATTGCCTACGCTAGCACCGATTGACAGTGTGCTTGTGTTCGTCCTGAGGCGGAAGCCGGGACCTGTGTGCGTGAATAGCCTTTGACCCTCATTTTAAAATTACCTGCACTTTGTTTCTTAACTGATCGTATTTTAAATAATTGTGCTATATAGAAAATTGTTGAAATTGCCGCGCAGCGCTGACCTGCTCAGTGTGGACCTGCCACCCGGTCTTTGCTCTCTCATCCCCACCGCAGCCGATTAGGCGCTGCCTGGGCTTCTGTCTTCTTGTGGCCACCATTTTGGGTGAGGAGCAGGCGAGCGGACCAGTGCTCGGCCCCTCCCACCCTTGGAGGTATATAATGGCCCTCCCACCTAGGAAGCGCAGCGGACGGGCGCAGCGGGCGCTCCGATGGCGTGCAGAAGGCGCGCCAAAGGCAAGCCCGTCTGCGCCCGTCCGCGCCCAGACAGGCCCCAGGGCCAGTCATGCTGCTCATTTATTTCCTTACTCTCGCAATGACCTTCTTAAAAATAACAGAGGCCAGGGCCACCTGTCTAGGGATGCGGTTAATCAGGCCCGGAAACATGGGATTTTAGTTAATGGCTCTCCTCCCATAGCTCCATCAAACACATTGAGCTTGAGCAGACGGGCGGAGCCCTGCCCTCCCTCTCATTCCCTGTCCATAATTTATCTAAATACTCGCTCTCTGGTGAAACACCAGATGGACATCTTTCTACTATTAGACTCCGACAAACCAGACATCCTCCTACTTACGGAGACCTGGTTGACCCAGGACTCCGCCCCCGACATAATAGCTGCACTTCCACCTAATTACTATATCATCCACGCCGACCGTAGTTCAGGCAAATTCGGTGGGGGAATTGCGGCTATTATATGTTCCAACTTGACAGTCACAAAGTTGACCTGTTTGCATCTACCAGACACAGAAAATCTGGTGTTACAATTTGACACCTCTCTCACAACGGTAGCTTGTGTTCTTCTGTACAGGCCCCCACATTTCATGCCATCCTTTCCTCTCGCATTGAGCGAGCAAATTGCTAACCTGGCCATAGACCACGCCAGGATTGTCCTGGTAGGGGATTTCAAATATTGGTTCAATGACCAACTGGAAGGTCCCCACTTGAGTGAACTTACGGAGCTCCTTACGAACCTAAACTTTTCACAACGAGTGTTATCACCTACCCACTGTAAAGGTCATATTCTAGACCAGATCTGGGCTAATGTCTCAATAGTTACAACGCCAATCATCACCCCTTGCCTATGGTCTGATCACTTTTTTCTTAAATTTAACCTTGTCTATTCCCCTCCTAGGACAACCACCACAACAGCAGGAGGACAAGCGAGGATATGGAATTCCTTAGACAGGTCAGCTTTCCTAGAGTCACTGGCCACCACCATCCCTTCCTCTGACCCCGATATTAATGTTTCCGAAGCCAACCTCTCCGACTGGCTACAAGCAGCTAGTGACACCCATGCACCGTACAAAACAGTCAAACTGGCCCGGCGAGCAGATGCCCAAAAATGGTTTACCCCTGAACTAAAAGCAATGAAAGTGGCTGTGCGCCAATTAGTGCGACAATGGCGGCGCAATTATGCCTTGGACCTAAAGAGCAAATTCACCACGGCTAGGAAAGAATATATGACGTCCATTCTTTCCACCAAATCTGCTTACTTCTCTGCCCGCATTCTCAATTCGACCAATAGACCTAAGGACATCTTCTCTATCTTTAACGAGTTAACAAATTTGGCTAGTGTTCGTCCCAGTTTAAATTCGACTCAAGCCTTCTGTGACTCACTTAATGTCTACTTCTTTGAGAAAATAGCAGACATAAAAGCTAGCATCCCACAACCCTCGAGCCCCACAGCCCCAACAACAGTTACCATCAGTAACACTGGCACCCTTAGCAGCTTCCCCTCTATTACTCCGGTACAATTCCAGGAATTACTAGTAAGAATTAAATCCGGAGCGCTGTCAGACAGATGTCCCCCTTATATCTTAAAAGATTGCCTCTCGGCTTTTCCCACCCCTGCCTATACCCTCTTGAATGACTCACTAACCTCTGGCTTAGTGCCCCTGGCCTTCAAGGAAGCCACGGTCATACCACTCCTCAAAAAACCTGGGGCCGACCCAACTTGTAAGGCAAATTACCCCCCCGATTTCCCTACTTCCCTTCCATGCGAAGGTGATGGAGGCGCACGTAGCCAAGTGCCTGTCTAATTTCATGGAGGAATCTAACTGCCTCGATCCCCATCAGGCGGGGTTTTGCCCTGCCCACTCAACGGAGGCGGTGGTGACTGCAGTACTTGACACCCTTCGAGACGGTTTAGACAAACGCTCTCCCCAGGCCCTGGTGCTCTTGGACTTGTCGGCCGCATTTGACACGGTCAATCATTCCATCTTGATCGACCGTGTCATCCAGGCCGGGGTCCAGGGCACAGCAGCCAGTTGGCTGAAGTCTTTTCTGGAGAACTGCTCCCAGGCAGTCCGACTTGGAGAACTAATCGGCGCAAAACAAATCATCACATGCGGGGTCCCTCAGGGCTCCTCCCTGTCACCCCACTTGTTCAACATCTACATCCTCCCCTTAATCCAGGCTCTCAGAAATCAACAAGTCACGGTGTTCAATTATGCAGACGATTTGCAATTGACCTTTTCAATTGACAACTCCGAAGTATCGATTTCCAACTTCCAGTCAACTATGAGGTTCATCAAAGCTTGGATGGACCACAACCACCTAAAACTGAACCCGGGAAAAACCGAGTTGGTTCTCACTGGAGACAGCGCTAGGTATTGGGGCCTACACTACTGGCCGTCTGACTTAGGCCCAGCCCCCATCCCCTCCTCCTCGGCAAAGACACTTTGAGTCACCTTGAACAGTGATCTTTCACTAAAAACGCAAGTGGGCCAGGTGGTCTCCAAGTGTTTCTTCCAACTCATGAAAATTCAGATTCTTAACATCGGAAGCCATTACCCAGGTGGTAATCGCAACTGTGATCTCCCACCTGGATTACGCAAATTCTGTCTACCTAGGCCTACCCCTTTTCCCCCTGAAAGGCCTTCAGATGGTACAGAACTATGCTGCCAGACTGATTCTGAATCAACCTAAATGGAAACCTGCTACCCCTCTACTGATGAAACTCCACTGGCTCCCTGTGGCCCAAAGATGCACGTTTAAGACAGGTTGCATAATTTTCAAATCCCTCCACTGCAAGAGCCCCAAGTTTATTGACAAACTAGTCATCAAGCATGTCCCGTTTCGGAATCTGCGCTCTGCCCACTTGGGCCTCTTACAGATACCGTTGTTTAAACGTAAACGTTCTGGTGCCTGCAGATTTGGTACACTGGCTCCTCGTCTGTGGAACACTTTCCCCTTGGAAATTCGGTCCTGCTGGGACCTACTGACATTCAGGAAAGCATTAAAAACTTGTCTCTACACTCAAGCTTGTCAATAACACCCCGGTCATCTCCTCGTTCAGCCATGTTCTCTGTCTCTTGTCAGCGCCAGGAAACCAATCGGTGTTAGCACGCTTTACAAATCTTTATTAACATAACATAACATAACATAACTTTGCATGGCAATGCGCAGGGATCTACTTGTTCTAGTAAGCAGTGTTCCACGATCTAGTAGTCATCGTGAGTGCTGATTTAGAGCCTGATCCTAAGATGGCGCTATTGGGGTGGGACCTCAGTGTCGAAAAAGCGGCACGTCCCTTGTTGGCCATTGGGCTTCTCCTAGCCAAGCGCTGAGTAGCAATCAGATGGGTGGGAGGCCCTCTACCAACAATAACAGAGTGGCATTCCGATATATAACGCACAGTCAGAGGCTTAAAACGAGCTGCTTCCTCCCACTAGCAAGGCCAAGAGCAGTTGGGGCCCTACCAGACATATCTCCTCAGTAAAGACTCCAATGTAAATTCTAACATCACAGACGGTGCTGACAATGGTGAATCACATGGCCTGGGGATATTAGTCAACATTATGCAGTCTGGGGATGGTTATGCTCCGGACAAAGGAGTCAAGTGTCTCATATTAGTGATGTGAACTACTTGTACAGAGACAATTGCCAGCCAAAGTTAATAGTAGTTGCGCAAGATTGCTGTAATCATTATTGTACTCTATGTTTCAGCGAGAGGTGGCTCGAGGCCGTTTTTGGGAGGGGCAACTTACACAACCAAGGTCAAACAACCAAATCACTCCTAAAAAATCTCACTGAAGTGCACAACTAAATCTGGACTACCGCAGTCTACTAAATAAAGCAATTATTTCCAGGGCACCTAGTGGACAATCTACACAACAATGTTTGACAAAACAAAAACACAGAAAAGGTTGACGCATTTCGAACCCCACATGTTACAGAGTTCTCATCAGGACCAGGTAGTTCTAAAAAGAAATAAACAACACATCTTATTTAGAAGGTTACAACCACCACTATTAAAAAGGAAGCACCCGCAGGTACAAGCCGCCTACCTTATTCAGTCTGCAGACCAAATCTTCTGTGAAAAAGTTGAAAAGATACTGAATGTCTGAAAAAAAAAACAGATGCAAAACAAGAAACAATCTTACACACTGATCATGTCATGTCACTTTTAAGTCATGTCAATGGACTCGCAAAAAAGGAAAACTTACAATGAGGTGTCTGTGTATGTCTCCCCCAAGAAAATGAAGTTGTGCTCATGTCCGGGAAAGCCTACCAAATAATGGCATACATGTAAGTGCTTAGTAGTTTGACATCGCAAGGTTGGCACTAGTTGTAATGGCCAGTAAAAGCCTTACCTGAGTGAGGCTTGAGAGCCGGGGACCCCGTACGCTCTCCAATCCACGTGTTCTAATTGTAGCTCAATCTGCCAGGAAAAACGCCAAATGTTTGTTTTAAAAACTCCGATCCTGAGTCTCCATCAATGACTAAAGCATAAATACCGCAAGCTAATCACCTTCTACTCTGTCTTCCGTATTTGCAAACTAAGGGCCAGATATAGGTGGCCATTTACCGGCCGGTAACGGTCGATTTCAGCCGTTACCGACCGGTAAATGGGTTTTTGGGATGTAGGGGGCCAATTTTACCGATTCGGTAAAGTTACCGAATCGGTAAATTTACCGAATCGGTAAAATACCGATTCGGTATTTTTACTGATTCGGTAACTTCTAGATGTAGGTGGGACTCTTCTGAGTCCCAAAGGCCTTTCAGATTTGGTATTTTACCACCCAATCCAATTGGATGGTAAAATACCGAATCCTGGTGTGCTTGCACATGTGTACATGCACACCTATGCCATGTGACATGTGTGCCACATGGCACACATGCCTGTATTTGGGGTGCTAGAGGGTGTCAAAGTGACACCCCCTGCACCCTTGCTGGAATCGGTATTTACCAATTCTGTAAATACCGATTCGGTAATGCCCATTGATTCCTATGGGCGTCAATGCCCATAGGAATCAATGGGCATTACCGAATCGGTATTTACAGTATCGGTAAATACCATATCTTAACGATTGAGTATTTACCGAATCTGTAATACCTACACCCCCCCCCCCCTCTATTTTACCACTTCTTAAATACCGAATCGGTAAAATTCGGTATTTAAGAAGTGGTAAAATAAAATTACCTACATCTAGGCCTAAGACCGTCCATGTCCCTGAATTCCGGCGTTTGACGTCGGCTCCCGTATTGAATCCTGGGAGGTGAAGGGTAGATGGGAACTGAAGTTTTTATCTACACTCGTGTGAAACCAAATACTGCCAGCGTGTGGAATAAGCTATAACACAGACTCGTCAAATACTAAGTTCACCGCCCATATGAGCAGCGTGTCAGAGGCCCGCAAAGGTTGCTGGGTACCGTAGTTCAAAATAACCATATAGAAATTCAAGCTTTATTGGCAATGCCGGTAACACGACAAGGGGTCAAACAGCCCATAAATTGATTGACAACCATTTATTTGCGCATATAATTCCACTAAGTAGACATTCTACTTGGACGCTAAGTTTAAAATAGAATGGCCGTGGGGCATCAATACAAAGAGTGATTACTCAATCAGCATCCGTGCTGTAGCTATAGTGGCTGCACTGCCCAGGTTCTCCACTTCTATTTTCTTCATAAGCCTACAAAACAATACAGCCCCCGCATTCATCAGGACACAGGACAATGGAAACCTCGTCTCCCCGCTTCCTATATAAAAAGAATAATTTGAACAACTGCACTGACGATGTTCTAACTTGTCCCGTCACCCGGGGACATGACATCGATATTTCTGTGTCGATATTTTGTAGTTCGATTTTCTGTCTTTCGATATTTTGTCATCCAACCATGTGGCACAGTTACATGTATAACACAAACTATACAACCATTTTTTAAAATGGGGGCAATTTAAAGTGCAAAAAAATGTTCATAATGTGGAAAATTATTCTGCGCTTTAAATTTCTCCCACTTAAAAAATAATGACTGTATTTTTAAGCTACAAGTATAGTACTGTGTCTACCAGACACCAGTAGCAAGATGCCTGCTCTGTGTAATGGCGACACTTTGAAATGAGAGAAAATTAAACTGAAGAGTTAATTTCATGTTTATGTGGATTCCATAAAACTCATCATTTAAATTTTCTTCCATTGCCAAGTGTCACATTTACAAACAGTAGACACCTTGCTCCCAGTGGCATGTAGACAGAGTGCCATATTTATAACAAAACAATACAGCCATTTGTTTAAATGAAGGGAATTTAAACCGAAGAAGTATGTTTCGTAAGACATTAAGATTAATTGGTAATTGCTTAACCAGCTGCCTCCCTGTCCATGCAACTAGTGCTCTACTCAATCCATTCCTCATATTTTATTCTCCTGCTCATTTTATGAAACTGAGAGGAAAACATTTATTATCCCATTGCTGAGGAAACTAAGTTTAAACTCGTACTCAGAAGCACTCGCAGTAATAAATACATTGGAAACTCCTTTAATATGTTTTCCGACAGCTAGCTTTTTACACTCAGTTTTAATAACTAGAAGGAGGTTTCCCAATGGTGGGTTTGCCTCTACTGAAGTTGAATCTCGAGACAATGAATTGATGGGAGATTGAACCTATGTTATACCTACCGTTTACTATTTTAATTATTTATTTAAAAGTTTTTATTTTTCAAATGTTACTTCTTGCTATTTTTACTTCCTTTTTAGGTCGCACGATATTATTATATTTGTATTTGATGTGCCCTTTTATGAATTGATATTTTAAAATGCGAATAAAGTTTAAAGTTGAAGATTAATTGCTTTAACTGAAAGTGGAGAAACACATCAAGACAATGTTTCATAAAAATATGTTTCTTCACTTTAAACATTTCTCCCATTTAAAAAAAAAAGTGAGTGTATTTTTCAGTTGTAAAAATGGCATATTGACTACTGGCCACTGGGAGCAAAAGGCCTGCTGTTTGTAAACGTGAAACTTTGAAATGGGAGAGAATTAAAATGGAAACTTAACTTGATCTTTAAGGTACATTTTCATTTTAATTTTCTCCCATTTAAAACCATTCAGAAACAATTTTGTTCTCACACCCGAGAAGAGTTGACAAGTTTTTTTGTCTGACTTATATACTTCAGTGCTTCAGTTCTTCACCAGTTGTCATAAATTTGACCGAGCACTGGTCATCATCACGCCCTTTTACCTGCAGATTGATGATAATGTAAAATAAACACAGCCTTCCCTTAAATTTAAAAGGAGAACGTGACCCTTGTGCTTAAAAATTAACTTGAGGCTGTGAGCTATTGTGAAGGTGTCTGCGAGCTACTGGTAGCTCGTGATTAAACGGTTGTAGACCTTTGGTCTATATCCATTCAGACCACACGTATTTTCGGGTGTTTTTGATATGTGTAAGAGACCATACTCATTGGCCTTTTAGTCTCCCACTTGCTTTGATTGATTTGATGGAAAAAGACATACTATTTGTGGTGTAAATAATCAAGATCTAAATCATGTGCCGTTTTTCCGTCCAGAATGAATAACCTGCCAAGCACAATATTTAAGACCTATCTTTGTAAAGTTCAATATACAGAGCTACTCCGAAACTTTATTTGTGTTATTTTATGAAAAAAAATAGTTAATATTTGTTATAGACTATTTAAAAGTTTTAATCATGTTCTTGTATTGTAACAGCCAATCATAATTTATTATGGTTGGTAATTTTATGAACAAGTAATACTTCTGTGGAGATGTTAAGATAAACAAAAGAAAATGATGCATATTTATTTGGTGCAGGAATGAGCCAAACCTTAAAGAATTTGTGAACTGGTTAAGCACCACAATAGGCATCTCAAATTCACAAGCAATGACACTAAAGACTGTTTGCCATTTCTGGATTGATCCATACAAGCAGTTGATGGGAAACTTGGCAGCAGCCTTTACCACAAGCTAACTGAAAAGAATGCTCTTCTTGCTTTCAAAAGTAAATTACCCCAGGACACTTAAGGGCTGCCTCCTATGAGGACAGTTCTTCAGTATTTGGAGGGAGTGCCTAGGGTATGTTATGGAACAATAGAGAGTTTGGTCTGTGGGGGGAGTTTGAAAAGAATACAACGGCCTGAAATGGAATGGAGTGACTAGAGATTAAAGAAAGCCACAAGCTTCAATGTGCCCCAGTTAAGGAAAAAGTAATGGATAGGACCGTGAAGTTTAATTTTGTGAACATTTTTCAAAAAAGGGCCAGTGGGTTTATTGCCACAGAAGCTGTGCTTTGTGCTTACGAGCTACCTTCCAGGTACAGCCATGCCATATGAAGAACAGCATAGGTCCCCATGGTCTCACAACTGCTTTGTTGTAGCTGTGGGGCAGCAATGCCTCTGTTTTGTACCGGAGCCTCCTGAATACACTGGTGCCCTGTTAAAACCCTCCAATTCTCCTTTCTACCGCAACATATAGGCATAGAAGAAAAACACACTGCCTCTTAAATATGCCCTTTGCCGGTGGCGCAAGACAAACCCACTCCACCAGTATGCTGACAGAGTTGAAGAAGTAGTGAACCAGCCAGTCAATTAGCAGCTGCAGCAAAGCTCACAGCCTTTTTTGATTGTAAATCATTAAAACCAAGATCCCACCAACCAATATAATATTTTATTTATTTCAGTTTTCATTGTGGTAGCAATAATGATTTCAGGAATCGCTGTATCCACAGAAGCACCATGTATAGCACCCGTTACGCCTATTGAACATAATTTGTAATTATATGCTGACTACGTAGAAATTAACCGCAAGTTTTAATTAGACAGGCTACGAGCCAGAGTGCATGGGTGATTTCCAGTCCCAACATTATTATTATAATTAACATGTGATTTCAACCCAAATGCTTCAGACGTGCTAACTTATGAACAAGGCATGCCAAAACACGGGTAAGCACACAGATAGATCAAACAAATAAAAAATTAGTTAATAGAACATCTCTGCGTTACCTACTGTGTACTAAAGCTCACAGACAACTGTTAAAAGTAAACGGAATAAGTGATGCGCAACAAAGGTAAATGCTAACGCCTCACTGTTGCAGATGTAAACTTAAACAGAGTTAACTGGGTGCAGGTGTCGGGAATATGAACAGATGGGCGCAATCTAAGCTACTCTCATGGCGGCGGTGGGTAGTCTAGGCAGCGCGGTATAATTCACCCGAAAGAAATATCAGCGAGACAGCGGAGGCGAGTGTTGCGGCTCCATCGCACTTAAACTTAAAAAAACTAAGTTATAAAAAAACAGCCAGGAAAACACTGCTGCACTGTATAACAAAGAACAAAATAGTGAAATCATGTTCATAATATATACATAATAAAGCCTTTGAAGTGGGCGCCGCACAGAGTATATAAAAGTTATGGCACATCCCAGGTCACTTTTGCCCCCTAAAGTGCCTGAGGCAGTTTCTGGTTCAGGTGTTTGGGTCCCAGCAGCACAGCGATCCCTCCAATCCTGTCAATCAAAGTTCAGTAATGTTTAGTTTTTCTCTGGGGTCTCTGTAACCCATTTAGCTACCCACTGCATCTGAGCACCTGTGTATAACGTTTATTCAAAATAACAAAAGGGGGAGTATAGAGGTAACGGATAGAACCTACCTCCAGTAAGACTATGTATAAACGGGATTCTATCCTTTGTCTTATTTTTTAGGTTTTTATATTTGCTCATGATGTGTGACTTTAGCTTGTTCCCATCCAAAGTACGGGAAAAGCACTATGTGTTTTTAAAATACCCTTCACACACTATGAATCCCATAGTGTCATGCTTCATCATAGGGGTCTTCCCGTCCCTCTACGGGGCGGGGCGTGTTTCAACCTACGACTACGCGGGAGCATTTGATATTATGTGGACAGACTATAAGTGTGGTAGGTGAGGGTGATTTGAGTGGTATGGAAAAGTGCGAATTGACATAAAATATTAAAAATTCCCTGGCTAGTAGAAAAAATACTCTTTATTCATATCCCTGGCTGGGAACGTTAAAAAGGGGAAGAAGAGAGTAAGTGTGAGTAAGTTTTACTCTCTACTCGGTCGACATGTTCAGTAAGCAGTCCCCTACTGCTTTACTCATCAGGACCTATTGTGATCCCTATTACACTCTGAGATAATAGTTTATATATATTGTATGCCTATCATTTCACAACAAGCTGACCGCAAAAATAGGCTGGTCAACTAAAAATAGGAATGTGGAGGCTGAATAACCTCCTCAAAAAGGTTTACCAAATTGGTACACTTGCTTTTGTTCGCCATGCCACATGAGCTAGCGCCGGGTTGGGGGACGGTTCTTTAGTAATTTCAGTCAGTATACAATGATACTCCCTCATCCGTCCAGGACCTCCGTGCTGCTCCGGTTTATTCACCAGGGAGCCAAGACTACACCTTATTGTGGGAACAGTTGGATACTTCAAGGACTACCCAGTGGTGCTGGGCACGCTATAGTCGATCGGTCAGAATTGATGTCAGTAGGACGTTAGTACAAAAAAGAACTCGCAGATTAGCAAAATAATGTAAATACCGCCATTTTGGCTAGTGTGTTACGGGCCATCACAGAGATCAGGGGGGGCTTTCAAAATGTGACGTTGCCTCTCAATGCCTTCATAACCATATTACCTTCCTGTAGATCCAGCTTAATGTGATATATTTGAACCCCTAGCACAGCGCCCACAAAGTGGGTGCTGCGCTAAGCCACAAATGGACTGCTGCACTATGCAGCGGGGTGGGAGGAGAGTTCAATAGGCAGCCTGTTTTTGGTAGTGGGAGGGAGGGCACCCTAGTGAGACAGAGTTTTAAAGTTGAAAGCACGGCACTCGTGAAATGGGCCCCTCGCTGAATAGTGTAAAGTTTAAAAACAAGTAATTCTAACAATAAAAAGCAAACATGCAAAGAACGATTCCCTTACGTGATGTCACAACTCATATCCCTAACAGAGCATCTTTTAATTTGTGTGTCCTTCACAACAACGCTACCACGCCGTATTACCTGCTGTGGTAGCTAAGTTCATGTGAGTTAGTCCTTGCATTCTCGCAGTGCTCACGAGGCTCTCATCTTGGGCTGGTTCTCCTGGCTGAGTCAGTCGTCTCAACACTCACAATGAAGCAGCCCTGCCCGCGCTGGGAGATCAAGCAGCCGCACGTGGGTCACAGAGAGGCCTGGCGGGCGGGGCTGACAGAGGGCGCAAGAAACAATGTCTCCCTGTGTGGCATGTTGCAATAACAACGAGCCCTTTCGGCCGGCGCACAGAAAACCATTATAGACCAGCGAGACGCAAGTGCGAACAGAGGCAAGCAGGGATATTGAATCCGCCTCATAAGTCACAGAATGGACGTTATAAGCAAGCATTGGAAATGGAAAAGACTTGCATTTACGCGAGACCTATTGCATTAGAATTGGAAGTGCGGGTGGGAAAGAAGGCACAAACGGGAGAGGGGATGGGGGCTGGGGTGGTCTGAGAAGTCACTAACTGCGGGAGGGAGGGGGGAGGGGGGTGGCAGGGGAAGGAAAATTATTTTTGGAAGTAAAAGGGCCAGTAGCTGTGGAAGGATACAAATGACGAAATTGCCTTCATGACAAGCCTCAAACCAATCGGAAGGCAGCATTTAAGACAAAAGCCAATTAAAAAAGTAGGCAGAGCTTTCATAAAGCTTACACGCTCGCTGCAACGCTGGGCAAGACCTGAAAAAAGGAAAATGGAAGGATCACTCATGTCACCACCTATAGTCTCAGCTCCGATACAATTATTAAGATGATCAAAAAATATTGTAGTGTCTGATGGCTGCAGATGTAGTTACTGAACTACCTAGGCGTACGCGGGCATCACCCCTACTGCAACAACTCCATTGGCTACGCATAAAGCAGAGGGCCAAATTTAAAGGCCTCTGCATTGCACATAGGCACTTTACGGCCAGGCACCAATCTACATCAAACAACGACTTGAGAAATAGGCGCGAGGCCACTCGCTAAGGTCCTCCACGGAGGGCCTTTTAAAATGCACACAATTCAATTAAGCCTCCAGAGGAGGCCGAGCTTTCTCCATCCTCACACTCACACTTTGGAACAGGTTGCCGGGCCAGCTCCGCGCGCGGAAAGCCGCCTTCTCCCTTTCAGAATAAAACTGAAGACCCTTCTATTTACGGCAGCTTGGGCCTAACTGCACTCTACTCTCCCTGGAACGGACGTTGCTCTTCTTGAAGCGTTTAGAGACCTGTTGGTATTAAGCGCTCTTCAAATCAAAAATAACAATAATAATTGTTCTTTTTCAAGATAGGCGAGAACATGAGGGAAAATCCAGTGAAAACATGCAACTGTACAGAGCCTGACAACTCCATCACTAGGTTATGGAGTTGGCTCCAATAAATGGGTAGACTGCTCATCCTCCATTTACAACCAATTCTGAGGAATCCCGGCACAGCACAATTCTATACCCACACACAGAAAGAAACTAGGCCAACTGTAATTCAACCATGGGGCGGGGGCAATTTGCTGTCCATGTGATTTCATTTTTCATAGACCAGGCTAAAAAAACGGTTCAAGGTGCGCATTAATCAACATGAAGTAAAAAACGAACGTCTATCCACTGCTCACCTTGTCCCACATCTCACAGTTTGTAACCATAAGGAGAGTGACATCCGTCTCAAGCCGCAGGTAGCCAATAGGGCTCGTCGTCCGTGTGACGTGCCCTATTGGCCCAGCCCCCGAGTGTGTCTGAGATCTTGATTGGACCTCAGATTGGCAGTCGCTTCCTTGCGAGCGCTGTGATTGGTGCCGTCTCCGCACGTCGAACGTGCTGCCTCTTCCGGTGACCGTTGGCTCCGCCTCCGCGTGAGAGACGATGTCGGGCAGGGCGGCAGCCATGTTGGGGCTCTGGGCATCCATCCGAGCAGACCCAGGCCGGCTGGGAGCCCCGGTCTGTGCCCCCGCCCTGGGCCTCGGAGGGCCCCCCGCCTGCGGCCGGTCCTGGGGCTCGCCAGAGGCCGGGGGTGAACCCTTCCCAGGCGGCGGCCCAGAATAAAGGAGCCTCCGTGGAGGTAAAGATAACCCTGAGGGACGCTTTGCTCGGTTCAGGCTGAGTGCCTGTACAAATGTATCGCAATGAATATACTTTTTAACCATTTCTTTTTTTTTAAATAACACGGCTAAATTTTAATCCCAACCGACGCTGCCCTGATTAAGGTTACTCTTTGTATATTACATTTTAAATCAACGCATCGTGTAGACTGGAACATTTGACGTCTATTTAAAGCTGACAAATTGAATGTGCATGTCCCAGAATGCAAAGAAAGCCCGGGGTGGACTCCTATCACTCATCATGAAGAGATCACTCGAGAGCTGCTCTGTGATGCCAGGCCAGACGAGGGGGGAGTTTTGCTAGTTCGAAGAGACTGGAGAAGTTCTATTTGGTCCCAGCGAGGGCAGGATTACAACTTTAATCCACGTTAATCACTATGTGTTCTATCTCCTTCAATGACTGTTTATGGGCAGATGTTCTCTTTGAAGTTTATATCAATGAATTATTTGCATTTATTTCCATCAATAATTATAATGTAGCTCGATAGCAGGAGCGGTCCCTCATCCAGAGGTCGCTCTGACAGCCTACAATCCTGACCAGGCCTACTCCACTTTTCACCCTCCTATGCCAAGAAGCGGAGTCGTTCTGCAGACTTGTTAGAGAATTACAAACTCGTACCACTGTTTTAAGCACCCTTTGGTCAATACTGGCTTTTAGCCAACTTCTATTTTCAATCTAAGCTGTTTGTTTTAAAGGTCATTTTGCATTCTGTTTTGCACAAAGCACACCCTCCCAGTGCCTTGGCCCTGCAGGGCCGCAATGTGCGGTGAGGCTTCACAGGGCTGTGGAGTGCAGGTCATTAGTATTCTCTGAAATGTGTAACTACGACGAACCCATCTAGAATTCAATCATTCTAAGAAATTCATGTACAAATGATTCAATTGTGTATATGTTGTACAATTAAATGTTTTGTGTATATGTATGTTGTGTACAGATAAGGAGAATATATATTTTTGGAAATGAAGGATAATCTCAAATATGTAAAAAAAACTTAAATAGAAACGTTTAAAGCCCAAAGTCAATAAAAGGGACTGCAAGGCCTAAAGTTTTTTTTGGTTGTCAGATAGGCAAAGGGTGCACAGCCAAGGTAGGCGCATAGATTAACGTGCTAGGTGGAAGTGGTGCAACTGGGTGAGTGGGTAACCTCCTAAACCACACTGCATTCAGTAAACAAGTTACTAACACAATGAATTGGGTCCATGACCGAAGGTAGATGTATCAAGGATGTGTCGTTGACACCCAATGGCCGGGACTGAGTAAGTCTTGTAAGCCACCATGTTCCAGTCCGCATTGGAACATGGTGTCCCGGGAGTAAGCTTTCTCGCAACACACGCACAGATCGCTCTTTTGAATTAAGCCTCGCGCTTCGAGATGCTAGTACGACTCCCGGATTTCTATTGATGATTTCGAGCTGGGGAATCACGACCTTGTTACGGCTCTACAGCCCCACATCTACGTTTTGATTTTGAGGTGGCTTACAAGACTTACTCAGTCCTGGCCATTGGGTGTCAACGACACATCCTTGATACATCTACCTTCGGTCACGGGCCCTGCTGGGTCGGAAGTATTACCAGCAGAGCGACCTACATGCCTGATACAGCCACATTCAGCCCTAAGGATTCGCAATAGCGATGAAACGCATGTCGGCTGGCTGTCCTATACAATAAAGAATTCCCGCAAAGCAATTTCCACGGGGTATCCCGATACGTTCTGTCACTTTGTCACTGTGTACATTGTATATTGACTTGTATTCAATGTATTTTGACCTTGTTTGTGTGTGCATAGGGTTTGTCATTCAATAAAAGGGGCTATTGTGGCAACAACAAAGAGTGTGATCTATGGTGTCGGAGGCAATATTGTTTATAAACTTATTAGTTCATTGATTCCGGCCTCTGTTCTCCTAAACTGAATCCTTCCCCAGTGTTATATATTTTAGATTAGTATTCTGAGCCTCCACCCCAAGTGGAGGCTCATAGCGCACGAGCAGTGCATGCTGTGCGCTATGAAGTATTCCACCGCCAAAGCAGTGCAGACTGTCTGTGTGCTGTGAAGCCTTCAGTGCCTGAGCACTGCAGACTGTGTACTGTGAAGCCTTCAGTGCCTGAACAGTGCAGACTGACTGTCTGTGTGCTGTGAACCCTTTGGTGCCTGAACACAGCAGACTGACTGTGTACTGTTTTGCCTTCAGTGCCTGAGCACTGCAGACTGTGTACTGTGAAGTCTTCAGTGCCTGAACAGTGCAGACTGACTGTCTGTGTGCTGTGAACCCTTTGGTGCCTGAACACTGCAGACTGACTGTGTACTGTGAAGCCTTCAGTGCCTGAGCACTGCAGACTGTGTACTGTGAAGTCTTCAGTGCCTGAACAGTGCAGGCTGGCAGTGTTGTGGGACCTTTCAGAACCCGATCAGTGAACGGCAACAGTCTGCTTTGAGGCCTTCCCTTACCTGAGCCATGCAAACCTTCAGTGTGCTGTGAGGCATTTCCATGCATAAGTATTGCAGGCCATCAGTGTGCTGGGAGACCCTAGATTGTGTGAGCACTGCTGGCTGTCTCTGACAGGAGTGTGCTTTATGGTGACTTTGTAGTGTAAACCATCAATATGTTTGAGGTCTTCCAATGCCTGGGACATGCAGGCCATCAGTGTGCTGCAACTCCTTCCAGTGCCTGAACAGGGGAGGCTGTCAGTGTTCTGTGAGACCGTCCAGTGCCCTAGAAGTACTGACTTTCAGTGTTCTTGTGAGACAGTCACTGTACTGAGAGACTTCCAGTGCCTTATCATTGCAGTACAAAGGTGTGCAGTGAGGCCTTTCAGTACCTTAGAAGCGCTGGTTCTCAGTGTGTATTGTGAGGCCTTTCAGTGCCTCAGCAGTGCAGGCTGTCATTGTAATGTGACGCTTTCCAGGCCTGGTCAGTGAGTCAGCACTGTGCTCTAATTCCTTCCAGTGCTTTAGCCTTGACATCTATAAGTATAATGTGAGGCCCTCCATTGCCTGAACAGTGTAATAGCATAGTTAATTTATAATATTTATATTAAGATTTAAAAAAAGACAAGTTTATTTGTAATTTTACATTATCAAATTTATATATTTTTAAATACAAAATGTAATTTCTTAAAAATATAAAACATTTAAAAAAGGGAAAATACATATATTAATATAATTAACAATATTTTTCTACTCTTTTCCATTGTTTTGACCAGAAGAAATGGTCCTTTTTATAGTTTTTAGGTCTCGTGACCTACAATGCGCGCAAGCGCATTGAGGGAGCGAGAATTCAAGTGCTCGAAATCCTCGTCAAACCAAGGGCTTCTTGCGCTGCGGTTTTCTTAGAGATCACGTGAGCAAACAAGCACGCGCAGCACATCGAAGGGCTTCTCCTCCCCTAATTATTCATGGCCGGCCGCAGGCCGGCCGTACTTTCAGTATCCCAAAGGGCTTCTCCTCCCCTAATTATTCATGGCCGGCCGAAGGCCGGACGTACTTTCAGTTTCCCAAAGGGCTTCTCCTCCCCTAATTAATCATGGCCGGCCGCAGGCCGGCCGTACTTTCAGTTTGCTGCAGCCACAGTTCATACTTCTCCTTCTCTTATGTCGTTTCTCGCTCCTCCACTATCCTCCTCTCTTTTCCTACATTTACACTTTTAAACTGTTTCTTTCTCAATGTTTCTTACAAGCGCCATTCCTTCATTCATCTTTGTTTCTTTCTTTTCTTCCCTTGTGTTCGCTTCCCTTTTTTTATTTCCTCTGCCCTTTGTACCTTTCTTCTCTTGCATATTGCTTCCTTCTCGTTCATTTTCGTTCTTTGCCCTACCTACATTCCCACCTACCCTACTTTTCACCTTCCTTGTTTAAACATGGCCTTTTAGTAAATAAACGTCCATGCACTAAATGACGCACTCAGCTGCTGTTACAAATCTACCTATATACTCACCTATCAGTTATAGTCTAATATTTACTGTATCTTTCTGCAGTCACGTTCATGAATGAACCAAAGGGCTGAGTAATTTCTTAAATACATAAATTATATTTTTATCAGAGAGATCTCTAAATTCAATTGCATCTTGGGACACAATTACTTTGCAGCCGTGTGTTTCTGTTTTGCAGTAGATACAACCTAGAGTTTCCGTTTTGAGGCTCGAATTCGTGTTATTACGAATCAACTTTCAGTGTCCCACCACAAGGGCGGTGCTTTCTGTTTAGCGCCTTCCACGAATAGCGCTCTCAGGTGAAGGCACTTTAGAAAGTGCCGCAGCGGAAGGCGATTCATTCCGCGACTGAGTGGTCGTGAAGTTGGAGACCACTTCCGGGTGCTGAGCATGACTTTCCCACCGTGTGAGCGTCCCCACAGGGGCTGACATCAACCAATGGCAACTCGAGGCCAGGCCGCCATTTACTTTCAGTATGAAACCTTAACACCGCCCTGGCAAACAGCGGCAAATGCTCCATTTTCACTCTCAGACTGAAACCACAAAGTCACTTTACTTTGCAGTTTGCATGTCACAGATTTCACTGCTTTGGGGGTCAGTGTGTGAGGCTCTGTTTTCCTTTGTCATTCTACTTCTTGTAGTCAGTGCAGAATGACTACTCAGTGTAGTCGGGGATTCAGGGCCATTTCTAGGCATATGCACAGCCACCGAAATTATGCGGATGAAAGGACCAAATTATGTGGCAGAATTGAGTAAATTAAGCACAAGAAAAGGCGTAATGCAACAGGCTGCGTGACAGTATTACTTCATTATTTTGCTATTTTCACCAATGTTAACCCTGCCTTACCAAATGTGTCTGCAACAATAAGCTACTGAAAGGGCCCAGTCAACCGTCGCAATTAATACAGAATGAAGACAACATGGAACAGCCCTTGCAGCAAACACCGATCCCAAACGCATCACGTAATCCTTATTCTGAGGTTTTTCACCCCAGAATCAAGGCACAAGCATTCCTAACTGTTCAAGGGGAAACGGGAAGAGACAGATTCCTGAAATGCTTACACTTGTTTTCCTCTGCGAGCGCACACCACTTGCATACGCCCCAATCGCAAATTATAATGACATTCAACACTATTAACCCCTTAATTGCTGCCGTCGGCCAACGGTCGTCACGGCCACTACCTCCCCAGTGCTGCGCACGACCGTTGGACGTCCAGTTCAGCACTGGATAATGGACAGCGCAGCACTGGGGAGGTTTGTTTACAAGCTCTAAAGGGGTTAAGTAGGTGAAGGAAAAATCGCAACATTTTCATTTAAATGAGGTCAACTCGCAGTCTCACCGCACAATACAGCTTCATGTACCTTACTGTCTGCATTTACTTGTAGCTGCATGGCTTGCGCATCTTTTTGAACATGCCCTGGAAAGTTTGATAGATTTGCGGGAAGTTCTGCGGCAATTCAAGCGGGGTAACTAGGGCGAATGGTATCTACGGGCTGGTTGAGTGATATTGTTCACCGGGGTAGTTGGTTAATGGATAATGTTTGCTTCTGAAAAGTACAGGTATTCTCATTAGAAATACTGCATCCCTCCTAAGAAGTGCAGGCGCTCATACTTAAAGTATTTCATCCAGAACCTGCTTATGCTCTGCGCACCCTGGGGGCCTGCAGAGGGGAACAGAATTACATTTGGGCTTCTTGGGCCCGCAACATGACCAAGTGACAAATTAATTAGGGACAGTCCACGGACCCAGGCATTAAACACCGAGGGGCTCTGTGAAAACAAATGGGAGTGGAGTGGAGGGGAGGGGGGTGTTTTAAAACAAGCAGACGTTTGAGAACTCATCCCAGCACAAAAAGTAATTTCCAATAGTGTTATTTTTTTTATCAGCCTTTTATGCGCACCCTCCTACATTTTTTCACGGCCGCACAGCACATCAAAGGGCTTCTCCCAGCGTGTGCTGTGCGGCTTCTCCTCCCCTAATTATTCATGGCAACTATCAATCAGCTGCCTCCGCCAGCGGCTATAGATCTCTGCCTGTCTCTCGCTGTGTTTCCAGCTCCTCTCGCTGTGTTTAAAACTCCTCCTGTCCTTCAGTGCATCAGTATATGCCGGTGTTTTTTGTTTTTAACACAGGCAAAATAGCTTTGTGGACATACATATTTCTAAACATCTACATCACCGACTGACAAACCGCAAGACTGAATGATTAGGACGAAGGTGAGCATTTCATCTGGTCACAAAGCAAATCAAGATATTCACCGTTAAGAGGCCCGCGCACCACAAGTAAAGAGAGTCCTGAAGTGATTCACTAAAGGAAACATAAATAACTTCCTCGGTGCCCGCTCTTGTTCACGCAGAGGTTGAATAACAGACATGTCTATTGTTTCTGTCTCCCCGCCTCCATGTGTATTTTTTTTTTTAATTTGTCTCTCCCCACCCCCACTTCGAGATCCCTGGTTATTTTTTAATAATATAATAATGCAGCCCACGCTGAGGCTCGAACCCTGTTCTCCAGCTCCAAAGTCAGCAGCTTCAGCAGCCTGCCATCTGTTTTGGGTCGGGTTACGAAAGCTTTCTCTTCGCAGCTTCCCTGCCCCACTTGTTTTCCTCTGCGAGCGCACACCACTTGCATACGCCCCAATCGCAAATTATAATGACATTCAACACTGTTAAGTAGGTGAAGGAAAAATCGCAACATTTTCATTTAAATGAGAGGTCAACTCGCAGTCTCACCGCACCATACAGCTTCATGTACCTTACTGTCTGCATTTACTTGTAGCTGCATGGCTTGCGCATCTTTTTGAACATGCCCTGGAAAGCTTGATAGATTTGCGGGAAGTTCTGCGGCAATTCAAGCGGGGTAACTAGGGCGAATGGTATCTGCGGGCTGGTTGAGTGATATTGTTCACCGGGGTAGTTGGTTAATGGATAATGTTTGCTACTGAAAAGTACAGGTATTCTCATTAGAAATACTGCATCCCTCCTAAGAAGTGCAGGCGCTCATACTTAAATTATTGCATCCAGACCCTGCTTATGCTCTGCGCACCCTGGGGGCCTGCAGAGGGGAACAGAATTACATTTGGGCTTCTTGGGCCCGCAACATGACCAAGTGACGAATTAATCAGGGACAGTCCACGGACCCAGGCATTAAACACCGAGGGGCTCTGTGAAAACAAATGGGAGTGGAGTGGAGGGGAGGGGGGTGTTTTAAAACAAGCAGACGTTTGAGAACTTGAGAACTCATCCCAGCACAAAAAGCTATTTCCAATCGTGTTATTTTGTTTATCAGCCTTTTATGCGCACCCCCCTACCCCCCCCAAAAAAAAAAAAACACTGGTGTTGCCAATAGGTCTCGCAGTAGGAAAGTTGGAGTTATTACAATTGCAAATTGCTAAAATTTGTTGATACTTGACCCCTGAGGCTTGAGCGGGGCGGTTGCTATTTTTAAAACTGTTTTAATACCTTTATTCACCCCCCCCCCCCCTTGTGTCCTTCCCCCATCGGCACCAGCGCTTCACGCTGCTCTCCATTTCGGCGCTTTTAATTTTGCACCGATTTTGGGCTGTAGGACTCCTTGTCCTCTAAAAACAACTTTTAAGTGACTCTGTTCGGTGGTTGGCAGATTACTTGCCTCCCCCTCACCCACTGGCCGACTTAGGGCCGTCATTACCGAGGGACCGAGCTAAGAGCTCAGTGGCGGACATCTTGGAGTGGGCTTTCCTCTCCTGTCACTCGGGCGCCTCTATAAAAACAGAAGAGGCCCTCCAATCTGGTAGATTGTTGATACTTGACCCCTGAGGCTTGAGCCGGGCGGTTGCTATTTTTAAAACTGTTTTAATACCTTTATTCACCCCTCCCCTTGTGTCCTTCCCCCATCGGCACCAGCGCTTCACGCTGCTCTCCATTTCGGCGCTTTTAATTTCGCACCGATTTTGGGCTGTAGGACTCCTTGTCCTCTAAAAACAACTTTTAAGTGACTCTGTTCGCTGGTTGGCAGATTACTTGCCTCCCCTCACCCACTGGCCGACTTAGGGCCGTCATTACCGAGGGACCGAGCTAAGAGGTCAGTGGCGGACATCTTGGAGTGGGCTTTCCTCTCCTGTCACTCGGGCGCCTCTATTAAAACATACGGCCATGGCTCCGCGCAGCGGACGCGTTCAGCGGGCGCGCCGGTCGCGCGCCGGAGTCAAGCCAGAGTCCTGCCCGTTTGCGCCCGTCCGCGAACGAACGGGGCACGGGGCAGGACCCTCCAGTCTTTCAGGATCAACAGTACCGCAGGGTATGTCTCACCATCGACTTTATTATTGTAAAATAGATCTACTGTCATTCAGGAAACATTCGGACAGTAGATGCTATCATACTTTACGGGCGGATTTACTACCCTCCCACTGTAAGATATCTAATCTACCTCTGCCACTGCCTGGAGGGGAGGAAAAGGGAGTTACTAAGCTTAAACTGCTACTATTAAACTGTAGGTCAATGAGGAAACACAAAGAGGAGTTACATGAGTTACTGCTTAGCAGAGAACCAGATGCCTTGTTTCTTACGGAAACTTGGCTGGAAGAAACATCTTCCCCTGACACTCTCGATGCAGTCCCCC
This sequence comes from Lissotriton helveticus, assembly GCF_964261635.1. NCBI lineage: Eukaryota > Metazoa > Chordata > Amphibia > Caudata > Salamandridae > Lissotriton > Lissotriton helveticus. Next base: position 250,055,661 of record NC_136067.1, on the reverse strand, counting down.
TGGTTATAGTCTGCTGAGACTAGACAGACTAAAACAACGTGGCGGGGGACTAGCCCTAATCTATAAATCTGAATTAGAATGTACTCTCACAAAAACCACCTTACCCAATAGTGAATGCGGCATCTTCACCCTAAAAGTAGATCCTAAACAGATGATAAATGGATTACTGATATATCGTCCCCCAGGGAGTGTGGCGGATTTTGGAAACCAACTCCTAGATTTAGTTAGCCAGCCTGCAATTAGACATAATAGGTTTCTGGTCTTGGGAGATTTAAATCTCCATTTCGAAGACAGAGAGTGTAGAGAGGCACAAACCGTAATTGCAGCACTGAACTCCGTTGGGGTAGGACTTTTATCTACAGCTCCCACGCACCAGCTGGGCCACACCCTGGATCCAATTTTTTCAAATTGGGAAGGCGTCAGGGTCCTACCCCCGATCCAGCTGATCTGGTCAGACCACAGCATGGTCCCGTTCGAAATTATAAATGAACGCCCATCAATTAAATTAAAAAAACCCTTACCACAAAAGCGCAGGGTCTGGAAAAAGTTTTCCTCTGAAGTATTTGAACGTGCCTTACAAAAAAATCCCCCGTCCCCAGGTAGCACTCTACAGGAAGCATGGAGCAACTATGAGAACTGGATGTCTAATGCCCTGGACGAGGTAGCACCCTGGGTGAGTAAACCACCAATAAGGCAATCTAGAACTTCACCGTGGTTCTCGGAAAAACTCAGATTGGCTAAAGCCAAATGTAAAACGGTGGAGCGGAGATGGAGACAGAACTATGCCCCTGAACTCAAAGTCTGCTACAAAATAGAGATGAAAAAGTACCAGAAATTTGTAAGATTAGAAAAGGGCATCTATTTTAAAAACAGAATTGAAACAGCAAGCAACCCTACTAAAGAACTCTTTAGTATTTATAGAGAACTTACGATCCCATCCAGGCTGGAGGTTCAAGATACCTACTCCGCTGAGTTATGTGATCTTATAGCCGACTTTTTTGTGGATAAGGTGGATAAAATTCATGCCACCTTTACAGCTGGCAACAATCCATTAACCATGCCTGAGGATATAGGAGCTATGTCCTCACAAAAAGTTCAGCTTACATGTTTTTCTATGCCTGAAAGACATGAATTATTAGAAATAGCCAATAGCACATTATCCGGATCCCCATCTGACGCTTGCCCTGTGGCGCGGTGCAAGGGAGTTATGGAGAAAGTGCTACTCGATTATATTAGCAATATGGTTACCTTATCTTTCCAGGAATGTCACGTACCTGATGCGTGGAAAACTGCTCAGGTTATCCCCCTGAAGAAAAAACCCAACATTCCCACAACGCAACTCCAAAACCTTCGCCCCATCTCCCTTCTTTCCTATTGTGCCAAGATCGTGGAAAAGATTGCCAATAGGCAGCTTATGGAACATCTAGAAAAGGAAGGCCTCTTCCACTCATCTCAATCGGGATTCAGGGCGAGCTACTCTACTGAGTCGGCCGTTCTGTACTCCACCGAGCGCATGAGGCAAATAGTGGATGAAGGCGAGACAGCAGCGCTGATTCTATTAGATCTGAGTGCAGCGTTTGACACCGTGCTGCACTCAACGCTGTTGTCCCGCCTGACACAGATGGGGGTGACAGGGTCAGCGTATGCCTGGCTACAATCCTTCTTAGCCGATAGAGGATTTCAGCTTCACTGTCCACCCTTCAGATCTTCCCTACGCAAGGTAAGCCACGGGGTTCCTCAGGGCTCTAGCTTGAGCCCTACTTTGTTCAATATCTATATGGAACCCCTGGCTCGTGTGGTGGAAGCATTTGGGGTGGATATTGTTAGCTACGCTGACGACACACAGCTGGTGTTCAAGCTCACACCCGACCGAAGGGAAGACGCAGGTAAATTCTCGAACTGCATGTCAGCAGTAGCGGTTTGGATGAATGACAACTGCCTGCGCCTTAACGGTGACAAAACTGAGCTGCTTGTGGTCGGGAGAGTGTCATCCGCTTGGTCACGCCTCTGGTGGCCTGATGAATTAGGGAGTCCCCCTATCCCAAAGGAGTCGGTAAGAAACCTTGGTGTAATGCTGGACTCCAGCCTCTCGTATAAGACCCATGTCAACAAGGTAACAGGGAGGTGCTTTGGCCTACTGAAGGTTCTTCGTAAGGTCTTAGACCTTCTCCCCCCCGCAGCCAGAAAAACTATTGTCCATGCTATGGTGACTCCACACCTGGATTATGGAAATGCCATGCTGATAGGACTTAATCAAAAAGCCCTTTATCAACTGCAGTGCGTGCAGAATGCCGCCGCTCGCCTAGTACTTGGACTCCCGCGCAGAGCCTCGGGGAAGTCAGCCCTGGCGAAACTCAATTGGCTCCCCATCAGGGAGCGAATAACATTTAAAGTCCTCACCTTTGCGCATCGCATTGCCCAAGACAAAGGCCCGGACTACCTCAAAGATCTCCTTATCATTCATCGCCCAACCCGAAACCTCAGATCGTCTGGCGTGATGTTGTTTAAAACTCCTCGCATCCTTAGGGCCAGAATGGGCGGATGCTCATTTAGGTATCTGGCCTCCAAACACTGGAATGCTCTCCCGCTGCATCTTAGGATGGAGCCGTCTGAAATTAGCTTCCGGCAGAAACTAAAAACACACTTGTTTCCTACTCTGTAAGTCCTGCGGCCTGGCATCGTCGGCCCCTTGGGCATTATATCAGCAGTTAGCGCGGGGACACACAGTTCTTTGTGTAGCCAGGCGCTTTACAAATGACTTATTATTAAATAACAATGCCTTTTATTTTTGTTTTCAGTTTAAAAACATAATGGGCTTTGTCATTTACAAAACCAATAGCTCCAACTTTCCTACTGCGAGACCTATTGGCAACGCCAGTGCTTGTTATCTTTCTAGCTTTGTTTTAACCAGTTTAACTTTTCCATACAGGTTGTTTTCGTATGCGCACATTGGGACGGTTGTTTCTTTTTTAACGTGTTTAAAACAAGAGTAAAAAAAGTCAACAACCTTCTTTAAACATATTCATGTTTTTTAATTCTATTAGCCATCAGTTGTATACAGAAAAGCAAAGCAAGACATTGCACAATAAAGTTGAATAAGTAAATGCCATCTTCAAAACACGAATGAAAGTTCCGGGGACAAGATGCTATAACAATATTCAGAAAAAATCACATAAGTACAAAAAATAGACACAGACTTAAATAGTATAAGCATTATCTAAACTAGTCCCAATGAAGACTTAACCAGATCGTTTGAAATGTAACTCTTGACCTAGGACCCCTGGCTTTAGCTAAGGCCAATTCTAATTCCTGAATCCCCCTAATTAGGGCCCAGAATTCAGTAATTTTCGGGCTGGTAGTTTGGATCCATTCCCTGGCAATGCACAAGCGGGAGCAAGCTATAATAATTGAAACCAGCGACTTTGATATATTACCCGAATCATCTATTATCCCCAATAAGATTTGTTTTGCAGTTAGTTGGATGTCTTTACCTGCTAAATTACTCAAAATGCGGTTAAATCTCAACCCAAAACCTATTTAGCTTTTGACACCTGATGAATATGTGTCGAAGATCAGCAGCGTATTCTTGACACTTCGGGCAGCGTGTCTTTGAAAAAACATTTGTCTGTGTCCACTTAGAGATAACTTTTGGGGTATAGTACAACATAAACATAATCCAATGTTGCTGTAATTTCAAATGTACTGAAGTAACAGCAGTATCAATTGTAGTCAGTGATTCTTGTAAATCCTCTTTTAAAATATCAAGTACAAATATTCCATTAAGTTTAGCTACTACCTGTAAACCATCATCCTAAGCCGCCAATAAGAATCTCTGGTAAACTTTCCCTATACACCCCATGCCAGAAGTCTGAAAAATTGCATGTACTACCTCGGTTATACTAGTTAGGGCCATTAGGCCTTCTCCTCGAATAAAATAATCCCTAATTTGGAGATATTTAAAAAACGTATGATGTGCTACCGGAACTCCTCTCTAAGTGATGCAAATGATCTAAAACCTTGCTCATCGTATAGCTGCCTGAGACAAGTTAAGCAGCATCATTGCCACCCTCTCCCGACTGAGTCAGAAAATATGTCAGAGAGTATCGGGTTACCCCACAAAATAGTAAATTCACGCAAGTCGGGTATTGAGTGTGCTTTAGAAATGTGTTGCCAGACTGCATCGTTTGTCTATCTTAAATCGGACCCTTTTATGATGGTTTGGATCCGCCATTTTATACAATAAGAACCCAGTATGAGGGCCACCAGCCAGCTGATACGCGAACCTAATCTTGCCCACCTCAGGCCCCTTAAGTAAGCTCTGAATCCGGTTAACAAAAGCCGCCCAAAAATAGCCTTTAAAGTCTTGAAGTTTAAAATCGCCCTGTTCGTATGTTAACTTGATATATCTAAGAGCTCTCCGATAGCCCAAAATAAAGCTGCCTACCGCACTATCTAGCCGCTTAAAGAATGACATAGGAACCCTTAATGGAATTTTGCGAAACAAAGTAAGAAATTTCGGTAGAATGTTTGTTTTAATTGTGTTACACCTCCCCAGGACAGTAAGTGGTAGCTTGTGCCACCGATGCATATCGGCAATAACCTTTTTGAGCAAATGCTCATAATTTAAAACAATAATATCATTCACGTGACAGCTAAGGCATACTCTGAGATTGGTAGCAGTTCTGGTAATCCCTAACGAGAGTGGGCTGTCTCTAGTTCAGAATTTAAGATTGACTGTGTTTTATTTAAGTTTAACTTGTAGCCGGAAAACAACCCAAAATGCTGAGCCTTACAAATCCAACACACACACACACACACACACAAGACATCGTCAACCATAAGGGCCCCCAAAGAACTCGGTCGAAGGCCTTCTCAGCATCAACATCCCAATCTGCTGATTTAACTGGCCGGCTAAATCAAATGCAGTAATAGCTGTATTAATGTGTGCCGCTGTATCCCGCCCTCGAATAAAACCGTGCTGTTGTTCAGATACTAACTAGTAAATGAATCATAGGGGCTAAGCGAGTGGCAAGAAGTTTAGAAAAAAATGTTGCGTCCGCATTGATTAGAGATATTGAAAGATATGAGCTCCTATCCTCCACAGGTTTCCCTTTTTTTGGAAAAACAATTGTTCGTTATAGAGGCGGTCACATCCCCGTCCTGCAGTATATCGTTGACCATCTCTAGGAGGACCGGAGCCAGTATGTCTTTAAAAATTTTATAAAATTCTAGAGGGATGGTATCTTCACCTACCGATTTACCACAGTGTAGAGCAATGATTGCTAAGTTAATTTCCTAAACGTCCGCACTTTTGTCCAGACTGAACTAAATCCTAGACCGGCATTGCGCTGTCTTGAATGTACTCTGCGGCTGCATGTTGATTAAAGCTGGCAGAGTCGCTTTAAAGATCCGCATAAAATAACCTAGATTGCTCTAGTATGTCTTGAGATTTCGTGAACACTAACCCATCAGCTCCTTTAATTTGTTTCATATGACTTAGCCCGTTGGTCTGCTAACTGATAGGCCAAAACTCGTCCAACTCGTTCGCTATACTCGTATTGCCTCAATTTATGCTTATGAAAATCGTTGGCTATTATCCCCTAATCTTCTGCTAAGCTTAGCTCTCACCTCAAAAAGCTGACAATAAATCTGTGATTCGCCAGGGTCTTTTAAACCAATTGCTCTAGCATGTAGCTGCTCTTGCGCAGAGTACTGCCTACGCTCCTCTTCTACCAGGCCCACGTTAGAGCGATTCTGCTTGATAATAAATTGAAGCATTGCCCCTCTAGCATAAGCCTACAAACAATCCCAGACTATTGCCAATGTCGCTGAATAGTGATTATTCTCAATATATTCCCTTAGCGTTCCTTGCCTGAACGTTACATAGTCGGGATTGCTAAGAAGATGCCTGGGGAAAGAAAATTCCCTTATTTTCTACTCCTCCGCCAACCGAAAGTGTACAGTGAGCATAATGGGATTGTGTTCCGACGTGACGTTCAGACAAATCCCCATGTGTGAGTTTTCCAACATATTTTGATTAGTAAAAATCATATCAATTCTGGAATATTGTTTGTGTGGACGTGAAAAAAAAAGTGTACCCTGGTGTTAAAGGAAAGAGCTTTCCCCAGGCATCCTCTATTTGATGGATACGGAGTAAGTCATCCATAGCTGCCCTTGTCTGGACCATTCGGGCCCCTGTGGCTGTATTAGTAGTATCGTTCTTTTTATCCAAAATGCAGGTAAAATCTCCCATTACTATAAGATTGCCATCCCAATCCAATCAATCAATCAAGAATTTGTAGAGCGCACTACTAACCCGTGAGGGTCTCGGCGCTGGGGGAAAAAGGGGGGGGGGGGCGCTACTGGTCGAACAGCCAGGTCATGAGTAGCCTCCTGAAGGTCAGCAGGTCTTGGGTCTGTCGTAGGCTCAGTAGAAGGGTGTTCCAGGTCTTAGCGGCGAGGTGGGAGAAGGATCTGCTGCCGGTGGTTGTTCAACCGACCTCGCCCTCGCATCCGAAGAACAGAGCTGGCGTTTGGGGATGTAGAAGGGTCGTCTGTTGTGGTAGGCTGGGCCGGTCTTGTGGAGTGCCTTGTGTGCGTGGATGAGGAGCTTGAAGGAAATCCTCTTGTTGACGGGGAGCCAGTGCAGGTTTCTCAGGTGGGGGGTGATGTGGCTGTTGCGTGGTACGTCGAGGATCAAGCGTGTAGAGGTGTTTTGAATGCGTTGCAGTCGTTTGAGCTTGGCCGGGGCTCCCGCGTAGAGGGCGTTTCCATAGTCGAATCTGCTACTGATGAGGGCCTGGGTGACTGTTCTTCTTGTATCTGTCGGGATCCACCTGTAGATCTTGCAGAGCATGCGGAGAGTGTTGGAGGAGGAGACTGCGTTGGCTTGCTTGGTCATGGAGAGTGTTAAATCGAGGGTGACTCCCAGGTTGCGTGCGTGGTCGGTGGGTGTCGTGGATGCTCCCAGTGCCGTAGGCCACCAGGAGTCATCCCAGGCTGAAGGGTTGGAGCCGAGGATGAGGACCTCCATCTTGTCTGTGTTCAGCTTCAGTCGGCTGATCTTCATCCAGTCGGCGAGGGCCTTCATTCCGTCGTGGAGGTTGGATTTGGCGGTGAGGGGGTCCTTAGTGAGGGAGAGGATCAGTTGAGTGTCGTCGGTGTAGGAGATTATGTTGTGGTCGTGCTGTCTGGCAACTTGTGTGAACGGGTCCATGTAGATGTTGAACAGTGTTGGGCTGAGGGATGATCCCTGGGGTACGCCGCAGATGATCTTGGAGGCTTCGGATCGGAATGGGGGAGGCGGACACTCTGGGTTTTGTCGCAGAGGAAGGAGGTGGTCCATTCCAGGGCCTTGTCTCGGATCCTTGCGTCGTGGAGGCGTGTGCGTAGTGTGCGGCGGCAGACGGTGTCGAAGGCGGTGGAGAGGTCCAGGAGGTTGAGGGCCACGGTCTCACCGTTGTCCAGCAGGGTCCTGATGGCGGTGAGTCTCGGTGCTGTGGTTGCTGCGGAACCCTAACTGGGATGGGTCCAGGATGCTGGTTTCTTTGAGGTATCGTATTAGCTGTCTGACGATTTTCTCGATGACCTTGGCTGGGAACGGAAGCAGGGAGATGGGCCGGAAGCTCTTGAGGTCTCTCGGGTCCGTCTTGGGTTTTTTGAGTAGGGCGTTGATCTCAGCGTGTTTCCAGTTCTCTGGGAAGGTCGCGGTCTCAAGGGAGAGATTGATGACGTTGCGCAGGTGGGTGCAATGGAGCTGCTTGCTTTGTTGAAGACGTGGTGCGGGAATGGGTCTGACGGAGAGCCGGTGTGGATTGTGCTCATGGTATTGATGGTGTAATCGACGCTCACGCTGGTCCAGGCTAGCAAGGGGACGTGGTCGATGATGTGCAGAGGGTCTAGTGTGTTGCTGGCTGTCTGTTGGGGCTGTCTGGGTGTTGAAGCTGTCGTGGATGTCTGCTATCTTGTGGTGGAGGCAGGTGGCGAGGGAGTCGCACAGTGCTTGCGACGGCGGGATGTTGTTGGTGATGGAGCTGGGGTTGAAGAGTTCCTTTATGATGTTGAAGAGCTCCTTGCTGTTGTGTGCGTTTGTCGAGGCGGTCTTTGAAGGAGGTCCTCTTGGCAGACCTGATGAGGTGATGGTGTTTGCGGATGGCGTCTTTGTGGGCTGCGAGGCTGTCTGGTGTCTTTTCATTGTGCCGTTTCTTCTCTAGTTTTCCGGCAGGTTTGCTTGAAGGCTAGGAGTTCTGGGTGAACCAGCTTGCTCTCTTTCTGGTGTATCTGTTGGTGGTTTTCTTCAGCGGGGCGAGAGTGTTGGCACAGTCGTTGATCCAGCGTCTGAGGTCGGTGGGTGGGCTGAGAGCGAGGTTTGCGTGTAGTTGGTCTTCTGTGATTTTTCTCCAGCAGCGGTGGGGAATATGTTGGGTGCGGTGGTGTGTGGTGGGTTTCTGGAAGGTGAATTGATGCAGTGGTGGTCGGTCCAGAGGAGTTCGGTGGTGTGGCTGAAGGAGACCTGGGAGCTTGAGGAGAAGATGGGGTCGAGCGTGTGGCCGGCAGAATGGGTAGGCGTTGTGACGAGCTGCCTCAGTCCGAGGTTGGCGATCAGGGTCGTGGAGTTGCTGTTGTTTTTGTTCTCAAGGTGAAAGTTCAGGTCTCCGAGGAGGATGTAGTTGGTGGAGGTCAGGGCGTGCATGCTGATGAAGTCGGCGATGGAGTCGCTGAATTGGGGTCGGGGTCCAGGGGGGTCTGTTGATGAGGGTACTTCTGAGGGTGGTGGTGTTGGTGCAGCCGGTTCTTAAATCCCAGGAAGGAAGATCTTTGTTGCTGAACGGTGCTAGTATAACCAAGACTTAACATGATCACTTTGTCCTCTAATTTTAGTGGCCCTGCGCGCCGTGCAGCATTAAGATTGGTGTCTCAATCTTTAAAATTAAGGAGATTCGCCGGCATTAGCCTTGGAGGAGAGCCCAGGAGGAGGTGATTTTTGGGCACCCGATGCATCCTCTTCAGGGTATAAAACTGAGTGAATTCTGATTCTGAGGTAAAAGTCCTAAACCAGGCATCGAGGTAGGGTCATATCCTCTACCCCCTCCAGCAGGCCTACGATGCGCACATTACTTGTTCGGGATCTACCTTCGAGGTCGTCATCTCTGTCTTTCAAGTGAAGAATACGGTTCAGCAGGTCCTGGACAGTGTGCTGGGTATCCATAACAATAGGATGCAGGGTGGCAAGTTGTTTCTCCCCATCCACTACCTTACCAGTGTGTTTACGGTGGTCATTGCGTTTTAGCTGAAGTCAGAGGCCAGTGCATTGAAACACGTTTCCATGGTAAGACGAGAGTTCTCGACAGCTTTCATCACCAAGTCCACCTTTCCCATTGTGAGTGACATTTGAGAGGTGCACCCAGAAAGAGTGTCCGGGATGGAACTGGGTATAAGTTCTGAGGACGGAGTCTGATTCCGCTCCAGTGTGGCTGCTGTGGCCAACGGGAGCCTGCCCATGCTGTGGGATACTAAGGATGTCTGCTTAAGGGTCATGAGAGCGGGCGAGTAGGTAAGATGACTGATTAAGTGATAGGTACGGGCCACTGAGCCCTAACTACGGTGTGACAAGACCAGGGCATGGGAGGCATAACAAACATGAATGCAGAAATGGCCTTGGGTGCACCGTCACCGTGTATAGCATGCTAAACGGAATGATGATGGGGGCCCCACTTCAGTCGGAGTAGAGGTATCTAGGGGAAGAAAAGTCCCTACACGGTGACCATAGGAGAACCAGAAATTTGTTGAACTAGTTCCAGAGACAGGGGCAACGAAGAAAATGATATGTAAGCAATGAGGCACCTTTGGAGGAGTCAAAGGCAAAAGTCAAGATTATGCTATTATGTGCCTCAGAGATTGATCCACTGTATTATCCTGTACTTGGCAGCAGCAAGTGGCTGATGGAGTTCAAGAGAACTTTCTGGTGCATAGAAAGCCAAGGGGTCCCCCATTAGGTTGGCTCCACCGGGGATTACAATGCGGGGCAGGAACCAGGATGTCTCCAGGGTAAGGTTAGGGTTCCTCCAGCCACACCGGTGGTGTGTGAGACGGACAAGCAAGGATAAGTGTATTGTTTCACCTCCTACAAGTTTCAGTAGGAGCCAGGGCCCAGTTAGTGGCAACTAAAAGAAGGGTTGCACCGCACACCTTGATTTAGGTGCTGAGGCAGCGGTTCCAGTTCTCTCGCCTACCTCAGGGCCGGCCAGTAGTAGTTAGCAGGATGCATCCAAGATGGGGGGGATGATCAACATGACCAGCTGCAAAGGTTGTGTAAGCAATGCAGCGCTGGTAACGTTGCAAATTCCTCCCTACAAATCAGTAGCCAGAGTCAGGGTCCAGCAGGTGCCGACAAGGGTGCGGACCCCACTGCGCAACTCAATGGTGACGCAGATGCCGTAGGCCCATCAGAGCTCATGCCGGTGTAATCAGAGAGGATGAGGCAGCCCCACAAGAGGAGGCATGGGTTCCACGGCCATGACACTGCAGCAATAACTGAGGAAACCCATGCCCCCACTCGTCCTGATATGAACGCCGAAATAAGGGGGATAACTTGCCTGGCTCTAAGATGGTGGTGTGTCAATAACCCTAATGTTTAAAATGTGCTTTGCCGTTTCCTAAGGCTTTCCTGCCATGCTATTCGTGGCGGCAACCCGCAGAGCCTGACCCCGCTGACATTGGAGCCTCCGCTCAGCTTGACGAGCCTGCTGTGTCACTGGAGTGGCACGGAGGCTGGAGGCCTCATCTTTGCAAGATCCGGTGACAGGCTGTGGCGCGTGCCCTAGGGGCCTGAACAGTGCGCAGAGTCAGCACCAGGAAAAAACTTTTGCGGTGGGTCTGCGAGCGGAGTGCAGCACTGGATTGGTCCGCGGCGCGCCCTGTCCGCCGAAGATATTGGAGGTGAGCAGTGCAATACAGCCAGGCAGCCTCCCCCCCTGCGGCCTGCACTGCGGCGGTCTACTAGCGCGTAGTGCACTAGGGGCCCAAAAACTGAGTGGCGGTGAGCCTGCAGCAAGTCGTGGGGATTAACTGTAGTGGATTGCCGCAGCACTCGCAGACAAGGTATGCACCCACACCGGACACCGGGTAAACTCTGCCAGGAAGCGAAGGGGGGTGAAAAAACATGACGACTGCTAGTGACCTATGGCTCCGCAATCACCATAACCTGTGGTGCATGCCAAGTGTTGACAGCGGAAAGCAGGAACTATAGCCTGAGCAGTGCCAGGGAGACCATAACCTGTGGTGCATGCCAAGTGTTGACAGCGGAAAGCAGGAACTATAGCCTGAGCAGTGCCAGGGAGACCATAACCTGCGGTGCATGCCAAGTGTTGACAGCGGAAAGCAGGAACTATAGCCTGAGCAGTGCCAGGGAGATCTACCATTGTAGCAAGCAATATCGCCCTCGGGTCGGACCTGCCTGCACTGCATGAGTGTAAGGTGTACTCCAGGGGCCTGGCTGCGAGTTGATACTGTGCATGGGACCTGTTGCATGTTGTAGTGTGCCGGCTCTATCCTCGCCCAGTGGGGGATCGCGCGCGAGGTGGGAGCCTCTGGGAGATATCACCCTTGGTACACTGCGCTGGTGGGGTCTCTACGGCCTTGAAAGGTGCTGCGCCAGGAATCATCTAAACATTTGGCGGCGAGTGGGCCCTGGAGGCGTCTGGCGGTGTGTGCTCCCACCCTCCCAACATGGGCAAAATGGACAAACTGCAGTCGAAGCTCCAGTTCGAACTGCATAAAACCCCAAGATCATAGGAGCATATCCCTACCGACCCTGAGGCAAACGCTGATGACCAAGATGTGATGACGGATGCAGACCTGAAACTATTATTCGCACAATGCAACAGAGTCTCTCCAAAATCGATGCCTTATCGTTCCATATGGACAGGCTCACAGAGCGACTCGACAAACACGGCGACAGGCAGAATGCGGCGGAGCAGAAGATTTCCGATGTGGAGGACATAGTGAAGGTGGAGTTGGAGACTGACAACACAAGAGACAAACTCTTCCAAACTCTCAAGCCAAGGCGGTGGACCTTGAAGCGAGGTGATGACGAAATAACATACGAAATATAGGGGTAGCGGAATCGTCAAACATAGGGAACATGGAACAATATGTGGGGACTCTACTTGTCGCTCTTATAGGTAGAGACACCTTTTCTGCAGTATTCATAGTTGAGCGGCTCATTGCTCTTTGGCTCCCCGCCCAGTCCTGATAGCTGCCCGCGACCCATAATAGAGAGACTGTTAAACTACAGGGACCGCAATGCAGCTCTAAAGAAGGCCAGAAAACTGGGGTCACTGCGGCACGAGGAAGCAGATATATCCCTATTCCTCGACTTCACATTGCAGGTCCAGGAGGCTCGGCGACTCCTCATCCCAGCCAAGAAACGGCTCAGAGTTTTGAAACTCGAGTACAGCATGCAATATCCATCCAAGTTAACAGTACGAGCAGATGAAAAGGTTCATTTCTTCACCGACCCTAAAGCTGTCCTGCGATTCCTGAAAGAAAAGGAGCTATTTCTGAAGAAGCTCAGATCACCCAGCAACTCTCGTGCAAATGTGGCCGCTGCACAGGACTCTGACAAAGCGCAGGGTGAGTGAGTGGGCTCTGAAGTGTTCCTTGTGCCCGGAGGCATCAAGATTGATGTTCTACGGCGCGCTAGGGGAAGACGGACATTTCAAAGTGGCAAGACATAGTGAGCAGAGAACGAACAATGATGAGCATGGCGCTCTGCTGTTGCCCGTCAGCTGCAGAGTACTGTAAGTGACTCATAATGGCAGATGTTTTAGAGATCATCATATCAGCGGGCAGTGCTCTGCATGGGGGATTTGAACTACTGCTCTGGGTTGTATATTTTTACGGCGGGGCTGAAGGGTGATGTTCGACTGTTACAGGACCACGTGTACACCGTAGTTGCATTTACTGATGTAGGGTAGCAGTGAGAATCGGGAGGAATGGCAATATCTGCCCCCAACTGTATCACACTTTTCTTTGAGTTATTCATGGGAGGGGGGTTTTAAGTATCAATGGTTTGTGGGGAGGCAGGGTGGGAATGTACGTGGCCGTGGTAGTTGTAGGTATCCATGGCTTGGGTGGGTTGTTTATATTTGCATGTTCTGTTTTGTTTAGATTCATGAAAAATAGGCACCAGGCATCAGGCATTTCACACAAAAAGTGTTCAGTTGGGTACACTGACATGCGTTCTCGATGACCTCTGAAAGTAGTAAAGTCCAATCCTTTCATCTACTGATCTGGAACGTTTTTGGTCTGAAGGATAACAGGAAGGTACGTAAGGTGCTAGCATACTTGAAGACACTCAATAGGGATAGCTGTCCTGCACGAGACACATCTCGCGGGCGAGAGGAGTGAAATTGTTCAATACAGCTCAATTGCCTCAGATCTCATCTCCGCTATTGGAGAGCAGGAGCACCGTACAAATAAGTGGGGTGCTACAAAATTGGACATAATTCAGCAAAATTCTTGGTGAGCTGGAGGGACCGACGCCTGACCCCAACAGCCTGGCAGACCCGGGTGGCCTAACACTACACCAGGTGGTCCCCAACTCCAAACACAGCTCAGTTTCTTTTTAGCTGGCAAGGACTACGCTGCAGAGTTCATGGTGAGTAGCTGATCAACCTCCTGCTGCCCCTCCATTACTTTGCCTCGTCTTCCTGTGTAAGAGGAAACACCGTTGCTTCTACTCCACCGTCTCGGCAATCTAAATAACATTCAAGTTGTCTGAACTGTCTGTTGCCCATCACGAATCATGGCTTCATTTTTGTTGAGACAAATTTTTATGAGAGAGTGAGAGGGATATAAGAGGCACCCCGCCTGATCCTAAAATGGCGTCCGTTTCTCCCCCATGGAGCTATATCACGGCAATAGTCTTCTCCTTGGGAGGCGAGCGATCACTGGTTCTGCCCTCTAGCTGCTCCACTGCTCAACAAACACCCCCCTTCCAGCGAAAGATAATAATGGGACCGGGTGAATGTAACACCAAGGTCAGAATTCCCTTACCTGACCCCAAGATGGCTGCCACAGTAGTCCCACCACGTTGTGCTAACACTCTGGGACAAAAAGTGGACTTCGACCTGACTTTGATCCTATCCCCCATCATGCTTACCCTTCAGGACTTAGACCTTGTTGAACTTTCCTCCGACAGTGGAGACCAAGCTTTCTGGCTGATGCCCGGTGGAGCTACCTGATAGCTAAAGAGGAGATGGGTTGTGGACTTCCCCCTCGGCCGTCACCTACCCAGCCGGACTGTGGGCAGACTTTCCTTCATCTCTCTGTCGTATCTCCCTCCTTCTCCTTCACCCTACCCCCTACCCCTCTATGCTCCATTCATCACGTCTTCTATGATCTTTAAATGTTTTTCCATGGAGACCTAGCTATTTGGCTGATGCCCGGTGGAGCTACCTGATAGCTTTTGAGGAGATGGGCTGTGGACTTCCCCCTCGGCCGTCACCTACCCAGCCAGACATTGGGTAGACTTTACTTTGTCTCTCCGCTTTATATCCCTCCCCGTTACCCTTTTACATTACCCCCTTACCCTTCTACACACCATGAACCAACTGATGTAACTTGTAACTCATGTATCTTCTGTAACAATGTGTAACTTGTAACCTATGTAACTTTCCTTATGTAAAGCGCCCTGCTACCTTCGGGTCTAGCCAGCGCTATATAAAACTGAAGTAAATAAAAATATATTTTTTTAAAAGTAAGCTACACGGACAGTGCTACACATCCGACTACATACTTTCCAGGGGGGTACTGTTGTGGGTCGACCGGAGGGTGGGGGTAGACATGAAAGGTCTTTTCAAAGACCCGCGTGGTAGATATACAGCTGCTCTTTGTACTAAGGCTGACCTCAGGTCTTTACTAATCAGGGTGTATGGTCCGATTCAGGGTGACCCCCAATTGTATCACTCCCTGGAAGCGAGATTGGAGGCAGTGGGCTGGGATGCCGCAGATTTGGGGGGGGTGATTTCAATTGCATCCTGGACCCAACCATGGACTGGTGGCGGGCCAACCCAGATGCCCGCGGCGGCAGCTTTGGCTATAATGGATATCATGAGCAGGGGTGACTTGTTAGACATATGGAGACACAAATCACCTGCGGGTAGAGGTTATACACATTACTCCTCAGTCTATGACACGCATACTTGCATAGATTATTGGTTGCTGTCGGGGGGACTGGGCGCTAGGGTGATGAAGTGTACACATCTTTTCAGAACATATTCCGATCACTCCCGGGTTCAGCTAACACTCAAATACAGATTGCCGAGGGTTGCGGCATTCATGTGGCAATTCCCCCGTACTCCCTACTAGATGCTGTCTTCAAGGCAGACTTGACAAATGCAATTGAAGAGTTTTTCACGACTAACTTAGACTCAGTCCCCTTATTTGCCATGGCCTGGGAGACCTTTAAGGTGTATATCAGAGGGGTAGTGATCGCTAAGCATGCAGGTGTCCTCCGGTACATACGTAATCAGTTAACAACCCTGGAGAAGGACATAGGTTAGATGGAGGGGGAGCTAGCCAGAGGTGGAGGTCCCCATGTCACTTCGGAACTTAAAAAGAAACTGGCGGAGTTCCAAGACACGGCAAATGAGGAACTTAAGCATATGGGCAAGTATGCTACTGCACGTTGTTATGGAGAAAGGGATAGACCAGGCACCACACTAGCGGTACTTTTGAGACCCAAGAGAGACATAGGCAAAATGACAGACATAACAGATGATGGAGAGCGGCCTTTACATACTCCCGAAGATATTGTGGATCATTTCCGCTCCTACTATCAAACTTTGTACATGTCGCGAATACCAGCTAAAAATGACACATTAGACAGCTACTTTTCCTATATTAAAATGCCATGGCTGGTGACAGAACATAGGGAGCATCTGATGGCGCCATTGATATCAGATGAAATCAGGGAGGCATTGCCAGGTATGGCAGCTGGCAAAGCACCGGGGGTGGATGGCTTATCGGTGACATTATACAAAGAGTTTCAGGATCTCCTGGTCCCCCACCTTAAGACACTCCATGAAGAAATGGCAGTAGCTGGTATGATGCCCCCTTCAATGCGGGAGGCGGTGATAGTTACATTATTGAAGGAAGGCAAGCAGCCTAATCACTGTTCATCATATAGACCACTGTCTCTACTTAAAGTGGATACTAAGATCTATGCCAAGATCCTGGCCAATAGATTGGACCAGTTGCTGCCAGGTATTATTCAGCCAGATCAAACAGGGTTCATCCCAGGCCGTAATCTGACGCAAAATCTGAGGACCCTGTTGGGCGTGGTGCAGAGACTCGACTCGGAAGTCAAGGTTGCTGCGGTATTTCTCGATGCCGAAAAGGCCTTTGAATCTGTGGAGTGGGGGGTTTTATGTTTGCTGTCCTGCGTAAGGTCGGGGTGGGGGATTTATTACTAAGTCTGGTCTCGATTTTGGCTGAGACACTAGCGTGTGCAATTCGTGAATACCATGCACACAGAGGGCTGGGATTCCCAGGTTACACTCTCAACATATCCGCATATACGGATGACATCTTTTTTTGTACATCCGACACCCCTTTGCTGCGAGAAGTGACCCAGTTTGGCAGGCACTCAGGGCAACGGATTAACTGGGACAGGTCTATCATATTCCCCCTTAACCCATCTACCACAGCCCAGTCGGTGTTTCCCATGCATTGGATTACTGATTCAGTACAATATCTAGGCATTAGGGCCAATACAGATCCAACAGTGGTCATACGAGACAACTATGGCATAGCCGCACAGAAATTGACAGCGGACGTGGACAGGTGGATCAGGCTCATACTTTCTCTGATGGGTAGAGTCGCAATTATGAAGATGGTGGTCTTACCAAGGTTTCTCTTTCTATTCCAGAATATACTGATTCCCCTACCACAAACTCTTTTTAAATAAGCACCCTCACAACTAATCAGGTTAGCGTGGGCGGGGAATCAGCCTCGTATTCGGTGGGATTCCCCTCAGAATACCGCATGACATAGGAGGGCTGGGAGCTCCAGACCTTGAAAGGTACTACTGAGCGGCACATAGTACATTTGCACTGGAAACACTGCCCAAATGATTTGCCATATTTACACCTGGAGAAAAATGCAACAGGTCCGTTCACCGTGCCTCAGATTTGATTTAAACCACCAAGTAGGCAATACCAGATATTCGATTCCCTGTCCGTCACAGGTGTGGCATGCGTTACTACAAATGCAGGCGAGAGCCCTGCTGTATTCACCGGAGATCCCACTAAATTGGTGTGTGTGGTTCCCCTTGGGGCTAGACAGTGGGGCAAGCCAGGCGCTTCAGACTGTAGGTATTCAAAACCTGGGAGATTTCTTCAAAGATGGGCTGCTACGTAGCTGGGAAGATCTTCAGGGTCCAGAAATACAGCCATCAGGCACATCACTGTTTCACTTTTTCAGGGCCTGACACACGTGGCATGCACTTTTAGGGGATGACATGTCCAAACACCAGGTAATGGCTGCCCTCACCAATCTCATTAAAGTGAGTGGCCCATCCAAATTGATCACCAAATGTTATTCAAGCATGCAAGAAACCCATCGATCCGAAGTATTAAAGGTCAGACGGGAGTGGAAACGGGAACTGGGTGCCCCCCGCCGGAGCGACAAGGAGTGGCAATATGGTTGTGCTCGCACCAAGGTGTTCTGTCTAGATGGAAGGCACAGGCTTATTCATTAAAGGTTCTTGCACAGGGCCTACTGTACCATTTCAGTTTGGGATGTTGGCCCCTTGCATGGCAATGCGCAGGGATCTACTGGGCAGCAGTGCTCCACGATCCAGGAGTCATCATAAGTGCTGATTTAGAGCATGATCTTAAGATGGCGCTATTGGGGTGGGACCTCTGTGTCAAAAAAGCGGCACGCCACTTGGTGGCCATTGGCAGGGGCGGCTCTAGGCTCATGGCGGCCCAGGGAGCGTAGGTAGGGGGTCCGGGAAGAGGGGGTCCGGGCGGGGTGGAGGCCCCCGGAGCTCAGGAAGGGGGTCAGGGTGTTTGGAAGTGGAACAGAGCCGGAGGCCGCCAATCCCTGCCAGGGGCCGCCACGCAAATATGTATCCATCCTCAGAGGATTATTATATTAAGGATATATATTGGCGTGGCGGCCCTGTGCAGGTGCACAGCTTGCACGTGCTTAAGGCCGGCCCTGCCATTGGGCTTCTCCTAGCCAAGCGCCGAGTACAATCAGATGGGCGGGAGGTCCTCTACCAACAATAACAGAGTGGCATTCCAATACGCTTTACTGTTGACCACAGTTGGAGTTGTATAACAAGCTGCCTCCTCTCACTAGCAGGCCCAAAAGCAGTTGGGGGCCCTACCAGACATATCTCCTCAGTAAAGACTCCAATGTAAATTATAATGCCAGAGATGGTGCTGGCAATGCTGAATCACATGGCCTGGGGATATTAGTCAAGATTATGCAGTCTGGAGATGGGTGTGCTCTGGACGAAGGGGTTAAGTGTGCCATAGTAGTGATGTGAACTACTTGTACTGTATTTTTAAGTTTCAAATATGGTACCGTGTCTACAAGACGCCCAGAGTATATTCTTTTAACCAGCTGCCTCCCTGTCCATGCGATTAGTGCTCTACTCAATCCATTTCTCATGTTTTATTCTCCTGCTCATTTAACACCTTGGCTGTCGTTGGAATTCCGTGCCGGTGCTGGACATTCCGATCGCGGGCGTGGTCATGACAGCTCCCGGCCTTCATCAGCACATGCACACCGTGACGCATGACGACCGGGAGCCATCATCAGCACCGAAGGGGTTCATAAAACTGAGAGGAAAACATTTATTATCCCATTGCTGAGGAAACTGAGTTGAAACTATTACTCACAAGCACTCGCAGTAATAAATATATTGGAAACTCGTTTTATATGTTTTCTGACAGCTAGCTTTTTACACTCAGTTTTAATAACTAGAAGGAGGTTTCCCAATGGTGGGTTTGCCTCTACTGAAGTTGAATCCCAAGACAATTAATTGATGGGAAACTGAATCTATGTAATACCTACCTTTTACTATTTTAATTATTTATTTAAATGTTCTGTTTTTTTCAAATTTTACTTCTTGCTATTTTTACACTCTTTTTAGGTCACACGATATTATTAATTGCGAATAAAGGTTAAAGTTGAAGATTCGTTGCTTTAACGGAATGTGGAGAAAAACATCAAGACAAAGTTTCATAAAAATATTTTTCTTCACTAAAAAAGTGACTGTATTTTTCAGTTATAAATATGGCATATTGACTACTGGCCACTGGGAGCAAAAGGCCTGCTGTTGGTAAACGTGAAACTTTGAAATGGGAGAGAATTAAAATGGAGAGTTAACTTGATCTTTAAGGTAAATTTTCATTTTAAGTTTCTCCCATTTAAAACCATTGAGAAACAATTTTGTTCTCACACCTGAGTAAAGTTGACAAGGACTTTTGTTTAAGAGTTATATACTTCAGTGCTTCAGTTCTTCACCAGTTGTCATAAATTTGACTGAGCACTGGTTATCAGGCCCGTTTATCTGCAGATTGATGATAATAATGTAAAATAAACGCAGCCTTCCCTTAAATTTAAAAGGAAAACGAGACACTTTTGCTTAAAAATTCACTGGAGGCTGTGAGCTATTCTGAAGGTGTCTGCGAGCTACCGGTAGCTCGTGATTAACTGGTTGTAGACCTCTGGTCTACATTCATTCAGACCATAAGTATTTTCGGGTGTTTTTGCTAGGTCTAAGAGACCATACTCATTGGCTTTTCAGTCTCCCACTTGCTTTGATTGATTTGATGGAAAAAGACATACTGTTTGTGGTGCAAATAATTAAGATCTAGGGGGCAGATGTATCAACATCCAGATTTGCGAATCTCAAATAGCGATTTTTTTGAAATCGCTATTTTAAATTTGCTAATTGGTATGTATGTAGAAAATCGATTTTTTTTTGCGATTTCTTAAAATTCCTTAATTGCGATTAGAAAATTGCGAATCGCAATTAAGGAATAATTTCCCATTCATTTCTATGGGCCAGGAGGCCAATAGGAATGATTGTGAAGTTATTCTCAATTTGCGATTCGCAATTTGAGAATCGCAAATTGAGAATAATTTCAAGGGTGTCATAAGGACACCCTGATGCACCCCATAAATTCACATATGTGTGTTTCTGATAGATACATCTGCCGTGTGGATTCCTCACCTTGTGAATATCCCCTTGCGCCAGCAACATTCGGAAATTCTTTTCGTAGCTCCGCGCCGATGTGGACTTGGACGTCATAGAGGCACGGCACCGCTCGCGACTCCGCTGACATCACCGACGCCTATAATAGGCCCACGCCGGCGTGATGACATCAGTTCCCTTTTTTCCGCGTCGTCGGCGCTAACGGTTTTCAGGGATCGTACTGTAGCTTCATAGTAACTTAGTTACTCTTATTCTTTATTACTGTTTCTATTTTCTTCGAGATGTCATCGAAGAAAACTCGCTTTAAGGCGTGCGGAGAATGTGGCAAGACAAAGTCTATTACTAACCCACATGAATGCTGCGTCTGGTGCCTGAGTTCCGACCATGACGTCGAGGATTGCCCTTGTTGCAAGAAGATGACCCCGAAGGCCCTACGAGAAAGGGAGACGAAACTCTTCGTGGCAAAATTGAAGAGTAAGAAAGTTAAAAAAGCTTCGAAGTCTCGATCTCGACGTTCGAGGTCGAGGTCTCGATCGAAGTCGAGATCGAAGTCGTCTTCAGCTCATGTTTCAAGGTCCTCGAGGAAAAAACACAAGAAGAGGAGCCATGAATCACGTCATCACTCGGAAAAGGACTCTGGTTCGAGACCGAAGTCACAAGTCAAGCTTCTTAGTAAAGAAGTGGAGATTTCGACGTCGGAGGATCATGACTCTGTTGGTGAGGCTTCGCATCCGAATTCGCTCGAGTCACCGAAGCAGATTCATTCTCCAAATCCATCCAATCCTTCTGGTCAGGAGGATGAAGGTGAGGAGCAGGGGGCTGGTGAGGTCGAGGTTCCGGTACCTGCGGGTTCGTCAACCCCGGTTCCGGGACTCGAAGAAGAGGTCGACGTCGTATCGACTCCGCCTCCTCGAGAACAGCCTGGAAGACCGTATCCAGAATTTCCGGCTCCAGGTCAGGATACATCCCAATTCCTGAACGCCATGTTTGGTGTTTATTCCAGGGCGATGTACCCGTCTGGTGCACCTGTTGGTCCCACGAGTCCTATGGCTTTCAACTTGGGTGTTCCCCAGGCTTATGCTCCTGCGCCCTATATGCCTTTTATGCCGGCTCTACCACCGCATTGGCATTTTCCGACACCACCTGTGTCGTCGATGCCGAAGCGTACGACGCCGACTCCGTCGACGCCGGTTCCATCGATGCCGGTGCCTACGACTCCGAAGCAGGATTCTGCTCGACCTCGTATGAAATGACCTCATCCGACTTCGGGTTCGACGCCGGCCCCGTCGGAGTCGATTCCGGATCCTTCGACTTCTATCGTGAAGGAAAGGTCACGGCGAGAAGCCCAGAGACTTCTGGAGGAAGATCAATATCGTTATGCAGAAATAGAGGAAGGAGAGTTAAAGGAGTCTGAAGATCCTTTTGAGGACCTGGGTGAGGCCAGTGGACTTGAACTGTCTCCCGAGTGGGATTTAGCTTCAGTGTCGAATGTGCCTTCGAAGGATGTGGTACCTTATCACACTGTTATCAAAAAGGCTGCGAATTTGTTGAACATTACTCTGCCCACTGCTGATTATAAACCAAATCTTCTTACTGAAGTTCTTCATTCACCCTCCTCTAATATTGAGCCAATGTTGCCATTTAATGATGCGTTAGCTGAACCCATCTATGAGGTTTGGAAGAAACCTTTGTCTGCTCCTGCAGTTTCTAGGACAGTGGCGAGAAGGTATAGGGTTGCACCTGGTGACCCTGAATTTTTATCAACACACCCACTGCCTGAGAGTTTAGTTGTGCAGGCTGCCTGCTCAAAGAAGTCTGCTGGTGCTTTTCCGCAGGTTCCTGGGGATAAAGAATCCAGGAAGCAGGATCAGACTGCCAAGAAGGTCTTCTCCTCAGCCAGTATGGCGTTAAAATCAACCAACGCCACTTGTCTGATGGGGAGGTATGTCCATGCCTTAATGGATTCTGTCAAACAGTTGATTCCAAAAATCCCTGAGGAAGATAGAAAGGATTTTCAGGAGGTGATATCGGACACTCAAGCAGCTGCGAGACAGGTGATTCAGAGTGGCCTGGACACTGCTGACTAGGTGGCGAGGGTCATGGGTTCTTCCGTGGCCACTAGGAGGGCCGCATGGCTTAAAACATTGGAGTTTTCTGCAGACGTTCAGTCTGTTTTGATGGACTTACCTTTTGATGGCTCAGGATTATTTGGCAAGAAAGCTGATGCTGCCTTGGAACGTTTTAAAGATAGTAGGGCCACTGCGAAATCTTTGGGCCTTCAGTCCAGGGGTACTACTGGAAGACGCTTCAGAGGATTTGGCAGATCTTCCTTTCGTTCCTACAGACCATCTCAACAGCAGCCACAGCAACAGCAAAATACGCTGTACACATCATACAGGGGCAGGCAAAGAGCCCGTCCTAGAGGCCGTCAGGCTTCCTCCTCCTCCTCCTCTTCTTCCCCTTCCCAGCCCCCTGTCAACGCAGCAAAGCAGCCCTAGATCCGCCATTCCGGATCATGTGGTCCCAGTGGGGGGCCGGCTTACCCATTTTCTACAGGATTGGGAATTGGTAACATCGGACCTTTGGGTTCTCAATCTTGTAGAGAATGGGTATGCTCTTCCTTTTCAGGAGTTTCCCCCAAATTACCCTCCTTGCCAGGGTTTTTGTTCGGAGGACCATCTGCTTCTCTTGCAGGAAGAAGTCCTGGCTCTATTTCGGAAAGGTGTGATAGAGGTGGTTCCAGAGCAGGAAAGGGGTCGGGGTTGCTACTCCCGGTATTTCCTGATCCCCAAAAAGGATGGCAGACTTCGGCCAATTCTGGATCTCAGGATCTTGAACCTTTACCTGAAACAGGAAAAGTTCAAGATGCTCACTCTTGCACAGGTTCTTCAAGCGCTGCTGGAAGAGGACTGGATGGTGTCAATCGACTTGCAGGATGCGTATTTTCATATTCCCATCTTGAAGTCGCACAGAAAGTATCTCCGTTTCACGGTTGGGTCGCAACACTACCAGTTTGTGGTCCTTCCGTTTGGTCTTACTACTGCACCTCGATTCTTCACCAAGGTGATGGCAGTGGTGGCAGCTCATCTCAGGAGGTCGGGGATACATGTATTTCCGTATCTGGACGACTGGCTGATCAAAGCGGAGTCGCCGGAGAAGGTGCTCCATCATCTGCAAGAGACAACTCAGTTGTTGCACAGGTTGGGTTTTTCAATAAATGTACCCAAGTCTCACCTGGTGCCCTCACAGTGCAACCTGTTCATAGGTGCGGTACTGGACACTACTGTGTGTCGTGCATTCCCTCCACCTCAAAGTATTCGCAACATTCAGGAAATGATTCCTTTGTTCTACAATGGAGCAGTCGTTCCAGTCCTGAAGGTTCTTCGCCTGCTCGGTCTGATGGCTTCTTGCAATCTGTTGGTCAACCATGCATGCTGGCACATGAGGGCACTCCAGTGGTGAACCCGCAGGCAGTGGTATCAGCACAACGGAGATCTCAGGGAGTCAGTGAAGATCTCCAGAGAAGCTGCAGCGGATCTGTCTTGGTGGAGCGTAGAAGGCAATCTGTCACAAGGAAAGCCTTTTCAACTTCCTCCATCTGTGGCCACAGTGATATCGGATGCATCCACTCTCGGGTGGGGTGCTCATCTGGGAGACCTGGAGGTCAAGGGTCTTTGGTCTCCAGAGGAAAGGTTGCTTCACATCAACCTTTTAGAGTTACGGGCCATACGTCTGGCGCTCAAGGCCTTCCTCCCTTCCTTTCGCGGTCAGTCGGTTCAGGTCCTGACGGACAACACGACCGCGATGTGGTACATCAACAAGCAGGGAGGAGTGGGGTCGCAGTGTCTCTGCAGAGAGGCTCTGCGTCTCTGGTCCTGGGTTCAGGACCATCGGATTTGTCTGATGGCCGGAGTTCAGAACGTTCGTGCAGACAGTCTCCGTCCGCAGTTCTCTGCCGACCACGAGTGGAGGCTTCACCCGGAGGTGGTTCACGACATCTTTCAGATGTGGGGGACTCCTCGGGTGGACCTGTTCGCCACTCGCTAGAATGCTCACTGCCCGTCATTCTGCAGTCTCCAGTATCCGATGCAAGGAGCCTTGGGGGACACGTTTCACTTGAGTTGGGACTCGCAACTCCTTTACGCGTTTCCTCCCATACCTTTGATTCCTCGGGTTCTGTGGAAGATTCGTCAAGACCGGGCCCAAGTTATATTGATCGCCCCGGATTGGCCAAGAAGGGTTTGGTACTCAGACCTTCTCCACCTCTCCTCTCACCCTCCGCTCCGTCTCCCTCACAGGGCAGATCTCCTCTCCCAGATGGAGGGGCAGGTTCTACACCCCCACCTCCAGACCTTACACCTTCATGCCTGGAGATTGAACGGGGCAACCTGAGTTCTTTTTCTCTCCCGCCTGATGTAGTGGATGTTATTTTGTCAGCCAGGCGTGACTCCACTAAGTCCATCTATTCTTATAGGTGGTCAAAATGTGTTACTTGGTGCTGGGAGAAATCTATAGACACTTTGAGTGCCCATTTATCTGATGTTCTCCAGTTTGCCTTTCTCTGGCACAGCAGGGTCTTGCTGTTGCCACGGTGAAGGGTTATCTTTCTGCGCTGTCTGCTTTTATCTGTTTGCCTGACCAGCCCTTTCTTTTTAAATCTCCTGTAGTTTTAAGGTTTTTGAAGGGCCTCACAAATAAGTTCCCTCCTACTCCTTTTATTGTGCCTCAGTGGGACTTAAATCTTGTATTGACCTTTTTGATGGGTGCTCCCTTTGAGCCTCTTCACAATTGTCCTATGAGGCTTCTAACTTTCAAAACGGTCTTCCTCGTTGCTATAACCTCGGCAAGGAGGGTAAGTGAGCTTCAAGCTCTTAGTCACAAGCCCCCTTGCTTGACCATTCATGCTGATCGAATGGTTCTTAGGACCAGGGCTGCTTTTCTGCCTAAGGTGGTGACTCCTTTCCACCTTGGTCAGTCTATTACCCTTCCTACCTTTTATGCTCCCCCGCACCCTTCCAAGGAGGAGGAGAGATTACACCGTCTGGATCCCAAGAGGGCGGTGTCTTTTTACCTGGACAGAACTAAAGACTGTCGATTGGATGATCAGCTTTTCATTGGCTTTGCTGGCTGCAGGAGAGGAAGAGCGGTCCATAAGAGGACTTTGTCAAGATGGATCGTCCTCTGTATTAAGATCTGCTACTCTTTGGCTGGTAAGGAACCACCGGAGGGTATAAGGGCTCATTCTACTAGGGCTAAGTCTTCGACCTCAGCATTGGCTAGAGGTGTGCTGGTTGAGGACATAGAGCGGCAACTTGGTCTTCCCTCCACACATTCGCGAAGCATTACTGCTTGGACTCCGAAGTGAGGAGGGACGGTCACTTTGCACGCTCTGTCCTTCAGGATTTCCTGGTTTAGAAGAGTGGACACCCTCCTCCGGGACTGGGGACTGCTGTGGGACTCTATTCACAAGGTGAGGAATCCACACGGCAGATGTATCTATCAGAAGAACAAGTTACTTACCTTCGGTAACGCTTTTTCTGGTAGATACAATATCTGCCTGTGGATTCCTCACTGACCCACCCGCCTCCCCGTTGTCCACTCTTCTATGCCAGAGTTTCTATTATGTATTTGTTTATTTCAAACGTTTTGTTGCATTTGATTCACACTGGGTGTGATATCTTGATATTTGTACTGCGTATACTGTGTATATGTCTACTGTCATAGGTCCGTCCGTGTGCCTCGAAGGCACGGAAAAAAGGGCACAACTGATGTCATCACGCCGGTGTGGGCCTATTATAGGCATCGGAGACGTCAGCGGAGTCGCGAGCGGTGCCGTGCCTCTGACGTCCAAGTCCACGTCGGCGCGAAGCTACGAAAAGAATTTCCGAATGTTGCTGGCGCAAGGGGATATTCACAAAGTGAGGAATCCACAGGCAGATATTGTATCTACCTGAAAAAGCGTTACCGAAGGTAAGTAACTTGTTCATATGGCGCACATACATGCCCTTAGGGCATGTATGTGCGCCACATGGCACCTTCACAAATGCAAAAAAGTGCTTTTGTGAAAGAAATCGCAAATTACCACCAACTTCAAGTTGGTGGTAATTTGCGATTTCTTAGTGAGAAATCGCACAACTTGGGTGCTTCAGACATTGCATTTAAGGAATCACAAAATTTGCGATTCCTTAAATGCAATCGCAAAATAAGGAATCGCAAATTTGCGTTTCTTTATTTTGCACTCAATTTTGCTACATACATACCATTTAGCGAAAATGAGTGCGCAAACGCCGAAATTCTGCGAATTTCGGCGTTTGCGAACCCATTTGAGCTTCATACATATGGCTCAAAATCATGTGCCGTTTTTCTATCCAGAATTAATAACCTGCCAAGAACAATATTTAAGACCTGTCTTTGTGAAGTTGAATATGCAAAGCTCTCTGAAACTTTATTTGTGTTATTTTTTGAAAAAAATATTTAATATTTGTTATAGAATATTTAAAAGTTTTAATGATTTTCTTGTATTGTAACAGCCAATCATAATTTATTATGGTTGGTAATTTTATGTATGTATGTGTCTTGTAAAGCGCGTCTGCTGCCCTGAGGCATCGTGGCGCTGTAGACCGCTGGGGAACCCGTCCTGGCTATCCCTGTGAGATGGTCCCTACTGGGTATCTCCAAGGTGAAACCAGGCATCCCTGGCGAATGTGGGGGGCCGTTGTAGAGATGAGGCAAGCTAATGCCCAGAGTTACCGAGTGTGATCCCTGGTTAGAGTAGGCACCGAGGCGAGAATTATCGAGTCCGCTGACCCTGGTCCACGACCCTGCCGCGTCGGGAATTGAACCCTGGTCCCGGCCGTTCTCTGCTTCCGGGTCTGCCGCCTCTAACCAGTGAGCCACACCACTTCACTACTTTATGAACAAGTAATATTTCTGTGGAGATGTTAAGATAAATAAAAAGAAAATTATGCATATTTATTTGATGTAGGAATGAGCCAAACCTTAAAGAATTTGTGAACTGGTTAAGTAAGCACCACAATAGGCTTCTCAAGTTCACAGGCAATGACACTAAAGACTGTTTGCCATTTCTGGATTGATCCATACAAGCAGTTGATGGGAAACTTGGCAGCAGCCTTTACCACATGCTAACTGAAAAGAATGCTCTTCCTGCTTTCAAAAGTAAATTACCCCAGGACACTTAAGGGCTGCCTTCTATGAGGACAGTTCTTCAGTATTTGGAAGAATTCCAAGTGGAAGCTGGAAGACCTTAAGGGAGCAAGAATTCTATGCAAGAAATGGAAGGACAGCAGCTAGCCTGGCCACTTTAACCACAATCAAGAGAGCTTGGTTTTGCCCCAGTGGGGATCTTATAACACCACAAACAAGCATTTACAATGCAATCGGTCTCGCCTTTGGGGCTTTATAAGTATTTAGCCATTCAGCTTATTGTCATTTGGGATTTCCAGGCATAGAAGAAAAACACACTGCCTCTTAAATATGCCCTTTGCCGGTGGCGCAAGACAAACCCGCTCCACCAGTAGGCTGACAGA
Organism: Lissotriton helveticus; assembly: GCF_964261635.1. Taxonomy (NCBI): domain Eukaryota; kingdom Metazoa; phylum Chordata; class Amphibia; order Caudata; family Salamandridae; genus Lissotriton; species Lissotriton helveticus. The sequence continues at coordinate 250,027,875 of NC_136067.1, read as the reverse complement.
GTCAAAGAAGAAGTGAACCAGCAGGTCAATTAGCAGCTGCAGCAAAGCTCACAGCCTTCTTTAATTGTAAATCATTAAAACCAAGATCCCACCAACCAATATAGTATTTTATTTATTTCAGTTTTCATTGTGGTAGCAATAATGATTTCAGGAATCGCTGTATCCACAGAAGCACCATGTATAGCACCCGTTACGCCTAATGAACGTAATTTTTAATTATATGCTGACTACGTAGAAATTAACCGCAAGTTTTAATTAGACAGGCTACGAGCCAGAGTGCATGGGTGATTTCCAGTCCCAACATTATTATTATAATTACCATGTGCATTCAACTCAAATGCTTCAGACGTACTCTGATGTGCTAACTTATGAATAAGGCATGCCAAAACACGGTTAAGCACACAGATAGATAAAACAAATAAAACATTAGTTAATAGAACATATCTGTGTTACCTACTGTGTACTAAACCTCACAGACAACTGTTAAAAGTAAACGGAATAAGTGATGCGCAACAAAGGTAAATGCTAACGCCTCACTGTTGCAGATGAAAACTTATACGGAGGTACTTAAGTTTTGCATCTGGGTGCAGGTGCCGGGAATATGAACAGATGGGCGCAATCCAAGCTACTCTCATGGCGGCGGAGGGCAGTCTAGGCACCGCGGTATAATTCACCCGAAAGAAATATCAGCGAGACAGCGGAGGCGAGTGTTGCGGCTCCATCGCACTTAAACTTAAAAAAACTAAGTTATAAAAAAACAGCCAGGAAAACACTGCTGCACTGTATAACAAAGAACAAAATAGTGAAATCATGTTTATAATATATACATAATAAAGCCTTTGAAGTGGGCGCCGCACAGAGTATATAAAAGTTATGGCACATCCCAAGTCACTTTTGCCCCCTAAAGTGCCTGAGGCAGTTTCTGGTTCAGGTGTTTGGGTCCCAGCAGCACAGCGATCCCTCCAATCCTGTCAATCAAAGTTCAGTAATGTTTAGTTTTTCTCTGGGGTCTCTGTAACCCATTTAGCTACCCACTGCATCTGAGCACCTGTGTATAACGTTTATTCAAAATAACAAAAGGGGGAGTATAGAGGTAACGGATAGAACCTACCTCCAGTAAGACTATGTATAAACTGGATTCTTTCCTTTGTCTTATTTTTTAGGTTTTTATATTTGCTCATGATGTGTGACTTTAGCTCGTTCCCATCAAAAGTACGGGAAAAGCACTGTGTGTTTTTAAAATATCCTTCACACACTATGAATCCCATAGTGTCATGCTTCATCATAGGGGTCTTCCTGTCCCTCTACGGGGCGGGGCGTGCTTCGACCTACGACTACGCGGGAGCATTTGATATTATGTGGATAGACTATAAGTGTGGTAGGTGAGGGTGATTTGAGTGGTAGGGAAAAGTGCGAATTGACATAAAATATTAAAAACTCCCTGGCTAGTAGAAAAAATACACTTTATTCATATCCCTGGCTGGGAACGGTAAAAAAGGGGAAGAAGAGAGTAAGTGTGAGTAAGTTTTACTCTCTACTCGGTCGACATGTTTCGTAAGCAGTCCCCTACTGCTTTACTCATCAGGACCTATTGTGATCCCTATTACACTCTGAGATAATAGTTTATATATATATTGTATGCCTACCATTTCACAACAAGCTGACCGCAAAAATAGGCTGGTCAACTAAAAATAGGAATGTGGAGGCTGAATAACCTCCTCAAAAAGGTTTACCAAATTGGTACACTTGCTTTTGTTCGCCGTGCCACATGAGCTAGCGCCGGGGTGGGGGACGGTTCTTTAGTAATTTCAGTCAGTATACAATGATACTCCCTCATCCGTCCAGGACCTCCGTGCTGCTCCGGTTTATTCACCAGGGAGCCAAGACTACTTTATTCTGGGAACAGTTGGAGACTTCAAGGACTACCCAGTGGTGCTGGGCACGCTATAATCGATCGGTCAGAATTGATATCAGTAGGACGTTAGTACAAAAAAGAACTCGCAGATTAGCAAAATAATGTAAATACCGCCATTTTGGTTAGTGTGTTACGGGCCATCACAGAGATCAGGGGGGGGGGTTCAAAATGTGACGTTGCCTCTCAATGCCTTCATAACCATATTACCTTCCTGTAGATCCAGCTTAATGTGATATATTTGAATCCCTAGCACAGCGCCCACAAAGTGGGTGCTGCGCTAAGCCACAAATGGACTGCTGCACTATGCAGCGGGGTGGGAGGAGAGTTTAATAGGTAGCCTGTTTTTGGTAGTGGGAGGGAGGGCGCCCTACTGAGACGGAGTTTTAAAGTTGAAAGCACGGCACTCCTGAAATGGGCACCTCGCTGAATAGTGTAAAGTTTAAAAACAAGTAATTCTAACAATAAAAAGCAAACATGCAAAAAACGATTCCTTTACGTGATGTCACAACTCAGATCCCTAACAGAGCATCTTTTAATTTGTGTGTCCTTCACAACAACACTACCACGCCGTATTACCTGCTGTGGTAGCTAAGTTCATGTGAGTTAGTCTTTGCATTCTCGCAGTGCTCACGAGGCTCTCACCTTGGGCTGGTTCTCCTGGCTGAGTCAGTCGTCTCAACACTCACAATGAAGCAGCCCTGCCCGCGCTGGGAGATCAAGCAGCCGCACGTGGGTCACAGAGAGGCCTGGCGGGCGGGGCTGACAGAGGGCGCAAGAAACAGTCTCCCTGTGTGGCATGTTGCCATAACAACGAGCCCTTTCGGCCGGCGCGCAGAAAACCATTATAGACCAGCGAGACGCAAGTGCGAACAGAGGCATGCAGGGATATCGAATCCGCCTCGTAAGTCACAGAATGGACGTTATAAGCAAGCATTGGAAATGGAAAAGACTTGCATTTACGCGAGACCTATTGCATTAGAATTGGAAGTGCGGGTGGGAAAGAAGGCACAAACTGGAGGGGGGATGGGGGCTGGGGTGGTCCGAGAAGTCACTAACTGCGGGAGGGAGGTTGGCGGGGGTGGCAGGGGAAGGAAAATTATTGTTGGAAGTAAAAGGGCCAGTAGCTGTGGAAGGATACAAATGACGAAATGGCCTTCATGAGGCTGGACTAACAAGCCTCAAACCAATCGGAAGGCAGCATTTAAGACAAAAGCCAATGAAAAAAGTAGGCAGAGCTTTCATAAAGCTTACACGCTCGCTGCAACGCTGGGCAAGACCTGAAAAAAGGAAAATGGAAGGATCACTCATGTCACCACTTATAGTCTTAGCTCCGATACAATTATTAAGACGATCAAAAAACATTGTAGTGTCTGATGGATGCAGATGTAGTTACTGAATTACCTAGGCGTACGCGGGCATCACCCCTACTGCAACAACTCCATTGGCTACGCATAAAGCAGAGGGCCAAATTTAAAGGCCTCTGCATTGCACATAGGCACTTTACGGCAAGGCACCAATCTACATCAAACAACGACTTGAGAAATACGCCCCAGGCCACTCGCTAAGGTCCTCCACGGAGGGCCTTTTAAAATGCACACAATTCAATTAAGCCTCCAGAGGAGCCGAGCTTTCTCCATCCTCACACTTTGGAACAGGTTGCCGGGCCAGCTCCGCAGGCGGGAAAGCCGCCTTCTCCCTTTCAGAACAAAACTGAAGACCGTTCCATTTACGGCAGCTTGGGCCTAACTGCACTCTACTCTCCCTGGAACGGACGTTGCTCTTCTTGAAGCGCTTAGAGACCTGTTGGTATTAAGCGCTCTACAAATCAAAAATAACAATAATAATTGTTCTTTTTCAAGGTAGGCGAGAACATGAGGGAAAATCCAGTGAAAACATGCAACTGTACAGAGCCTGACAACTCCATCACTAGGTTATGGAGATGGCTCCAATAAATGGGTAGACTGCTCATCCTCCATTTACAACCAATTCTGAGGAATCCCGGCACAGCACAATTCTATACCCACACACAGAAAGAAACTAGGCCAACTGTAATTCAACCATCGGGCGGGGGCAATTTGCTGTCCATGTGATTTGATTTTTCATAGACCAGGCTAAAAAAACGGATCAAGGTGCGCATTAATCAACATAAAGTAAAAAACGAACGTCTATCCACTGCTCACCTTGTCCCACATCTCACAGTTTGTAACCATAAGGAGAGTGACATTCGTCTCAAGCCGCAGGTAGCCAATAGGGCTCGTCTTCCGGGTGACGTGCCCTATTGGCCCAGCCCCCGAATGTGTCTGAGATCTTGATTGGACCTCAGATTTGCAGTCGCTTCCTTGCGAGCGCTGTGATTGGTGCCGTCTCCGCACGTCCAACGTGCTGCCTCTTCTGGTGACCGTTGGCTCCGCCTCCGCGCGCAGAGACGATGTCGGGCAGGGCGGCAGCCATGTTGGGGCTCTGGGCCTCCATCCGAGCAGACCCAGGCCGGCTGGGAGCCCCAGTCTGTGCCCCTGCCCTGGGCCTCGGAGGGCCCCCCACCTGCGGCCGGGCCTGGGGCTCACCAGAGGCCGGGGGTGAACCCTTCCCAGGCGGCGGCCCAGAATAAAGGAGCCTACGTGGAGGTAAAGATAACCCTGAGGGACGCTTTGCTCGGTTCAGGCTGAGTGCCTGTACAAATGTATCGCAATGAATATACTTTTTAACCATTATTTCTTTTTTTTTTAAATAACACGGCTACATTTTAATCCCATTTGATGTAAGGTTGGACATAAGACGTCAATAAAGATGTCACAAAGAACTGGCCGTTCTTACAGTGCTTTACAGGAGTTCTAGGATGAAATCGAAACAAAAGCAAGGGAGATTTCCCAGGTTGCTGGAAGTTTGGTTTGTTTAGAGAACTCGTTGTGCTTTCTAGGAGGCCGGGGAAGTAGCCTTGCTTAATGTGACAGCATGTGCTACGACTGAATATGGATATGATTACTATGCCGTTGTAGGGATATTATTGATTATAACCGGACAAGGGCATAAAATAGAAATATCGATTTAGGTTCCTAGATAAAAACACAATAGTCTCTGCGGGTGATGTTGTAGCCGTCTGGGATGGGTATGGCGATGTCTGGTGCGGAGGAGTCGTTCATCCAGGACTCTGTCGAGAAGGCGACGTCCGGGGATGATGTGTCGAGAAGGTCCCAGAGCTCAACGGCATGCTTGCGTGCGGAGCGGGTGTTCAGTAGGATGCATTGGAGGTGGTTGAGGTTTTTCTTGTCGGGTGGTCCGGCGGCTCTGAGGCTCGTGTAGCTGCAGTTCCGGTAGGTGAAGGGACTATATGTGCGTTTCGGTGCGGTCTTGATGCAGGTGTGGGTCCGTCCGGCGTTGAGGGCGTGCAGTGTGCTGGCATTGTAGCGGCAGCGGTCGTCGTGGCGGGCAGGGGGCCATGGTTTCTGGCGCAGTCCAGGTGCGGATGGGTGCAGACGGGCTTGCCTTAGGCACGCCTTCGGCGGGCCAGCGTCGCGAACGCGCAGCAGCCGCCATATATGGGCAGGAGGGAGGAGGAGCTAGGAGGTGGGGGCAGCAAATGGGCAGTCAGGGGGTGGGGCCGCGGGGGACGCATCGGCGGGACCGAAGCAAGGGCACAGAATCCCGGGGCAACGGAGGAAACAGACGGAGAAAAAGGCACAGAATCACGGGGGCAGCGAAGGGGACATAAGGAGAAGCAAGGCACAGAATCACGGGGCAGCGAAGGGGACAGAAGGAGAAACAAGGCACAGAATCAAGGGGGCAGCAAAGGGGACAGAAGGAGAAATAAAAGTCACAGAATCACGGGGGCAGCGAAGGGGACAGAAGGAGACAAAGGCACAGAATCACGGGGGCAGCGAAGGGGAGAGAAGGAAACAAAGGCACAGTCACAGGGGCAGCAAAGGGGACAGAAGGAGAAAAGGCACAGAATCACGGGGGCAGTGAAGGGGAGACAGACAACAGCAGTCATAGACACCAAGAGAGTGCAATACAATGAAATGACAAACAAACCTAAGGCCTACCACTGGCCATCAGGGATGAGGCGCAGGTGGTAGAGGGCCTCGAACTTCCTCAGCAGCGGCAGCTGGGGCAGGGAGACACAGGCGGTGCTGTGTGGAGAGGGAGCGAACTACCCTGGTGGGGGTCAAGGGTCGCTATAGTTCAGTACTCAAAGTGATGACCTCAGGGCTGTCAACATTAGGACCATATACCATACAAATCGTCAACTTCAAACCCGAAATCAAAAGTTGGGCTAATGCCCATCTCCCTTTACTATCAGCCAGAGTACGTAACACCGAAGCGGTGCAAAATTTAGACTTTAAAAGGGCCATTCCTTGGGTAGAAACTGTCTCCGAAGTACACACAATTACATCATAGCCGAGTTGTTTAAGAAGAGCTCTGTCCTTAAAAGCCAAGTGTGTTTCAGCAAGCCCAACCCTTTGAGGCTTGAAAACCTTGAGTTCTTCTGCTACCAGGTGTCTTTTACTGGGCTGTTAAGCCCAGCAACATTCCAGCACATAAATCTAATGCACGGCATTGTGTAGTATTTGATGCTTCTGATAAATCTCTGTCCCCAGAACAAAAAATTTCTTAATCATGTGCTAATTTTGTTCATTTATACTTATATCTTGGCTATTTAACCCCCTCCCTGCTTGACAACCCCCCTCAACTCAACCATAAACCACCCATACTAAACACCACCTCCGCCTTGTATCTAAGAAAAGGAATCTCCCCCTTCCTTGCTGTCTTTGACTGACAGCATTTGGGGGACGCCCCCCACCCCTACCACCAGGAGCCCTCCAGAACCTCCACACCCAGCCCACACAACCGATCAGTCAGTGCCAAAAACAATAAAAATACATTTTTAAAAAGAGAACAAAATATGCGGGAGACGGAGAAAAAGAACCCCTTAAGAGAGAGACACAGTCTACCTGTGCCAGAAAGGTCAACATAAACAATTTAAAGCAAGCATAAATCAAAGCTGTTTGTCGATTTCCCCTTCCCCTACTTTTCGCCTGAGCTAGCCCATGCCCTGAGAGTTCCTTTCACGAACACGCATTTACCGCTCTCTGAGGGGTAACTAGCTCAGCTCCAGCTCTAATCTGCTAAAGACACCAGTCGGCACTGGTGTTTCATGCCCTAGGAGAACAGTTTACAGGACCGAGTGTGCAATGAAACACTTTATTTTAAAATCTACCGGCGCTGGGCCCCAACCAGGCCTGGATGGAGGAGGCTTGCTGTAGCCCTAGTATCCACTTTACAACTTTACACTTTTCCACAGGCACCCACAGACACTCGTGAAAGTGCGGGCAGCCGCCTAGTACTATTTTCTGTTTTTCGAAAGGCCGCCATCTCCGGGTCTGCCCTACATCGATGCGCAGGAGAGTATCCAGGGAAGAGCTTTTGGTGAGGGTTGTGAAGGCCTCAACATGTAGTTTGTGGCAACCATTGAATCTCTTATCACAGCCTCAGCCACAACAGCGAGATCAAAGGGTTTTCTAGGAAGACGAGAGGGGTAAGGATGGTGCCCGCCACTGTTCCCCAATGACGATACGTTTCATTCAATGTATAGAATGTTTTTTTTTTTTATACTGCGCAAACTCGACCCGAATGTATCAGAGCGTTTTACATGAGTACCGGTTGCGTTACAGGCTGACATGTTCATCTTGTTAGACATGGGGAGATTGTGATTTTACCAGAATCACACAACGTTGAGTGTCGTTGAAGAGACTTTAGCTCGGCCTCTTAGCATCGAGGTCAATCGCTCTGGCTGCGGGTCATATCCTCTCGCCCTCCCACCCCCTCGCTCCGCCACAGTCTATTTGCTTGCTGTTGCTACTATTCTGTAAAGTTACTGATTAATGTGCTGAGATAGCGTCTGGCTTGTTCTTTGCCTCCACGACCCCTGTAACAGAGATATCACTAATTAACACCTGTGACACATGTGCACACTGTTAGACCTGGCACCTTGGCGTGAGTTTCCCTTCCACTTTTTGCTGATGTGCCTCAGATGTTTTTGGTGTTTTGCTGCTCAGGGCACTGCGCCACGGCCAATCCGTGCCGCAGTGCAAGTGCTCCTCATGTAAACTGTATCTATGAATTGATATCCATGACTGGCTCATTGGATTTACTGTCAGTCCCCAGTAAAGTGCACCAGGAGTGCCAGGGCTTGGGATACCAATACTGCTAGTGGGCCTGCAGCTCTGGTTGCGCCACCCACAGAAGCAGCCTGTAAAATGTATCTAGGGTCTGCCTTTGCAGACCCTGCGTGCTGTCTGGTACTGTCATGCTGGCTGGGCAAGTGCACACACTTGCCAGCCTCTAAACCTTCCCTTTACTTCATATTAGTCACCCCTATGGTAGGCCCAAGGGCAGGGTGCATTGTAAGTGTAAGGTAGGACAAACCCTGATGTGTGTGGCATGTCCTAATAGTGAATTACAGCCAAATTCGTTTTTCACTATTGTAAGGCTACCTGTTCTCATTAGGCCAGATGAGCTGCTGGAATTATTACACCCTATAATCCCAGCAGGCTCAGGGAACATGGTAGAAGCCCGAATTTAGTATGCCTGAACTCAGAATAATAAAATACTTATTTTAGTTAAGTTTATTTTAATATCCTGTGTTTGCAAATGCTACTTTTAGAAAGTTAGCATTTGCTTGCCTAACCATTTCAGCCCGCCTCTGCTAGGATGTGTATCTGCTGTCTGGGTTGTGTGAGTGACAGGGCTGGGGGATGACAGGTGGTGAATGCAAGGATTACACCTAGGTGGGTGGTGGTAGTGCCCCTGGACTCTGAATAGGGCTGTGCTCTGCCACCACAATGCTGGCTCCACCCCCCTGGGGAGCTGCTGATGGCTCTGCCCAACACCTGGCCCAGCAAGAGGGAAGACTGTCAACAGAGTACTCCTGGCTGTACTTGTCTCCACAAAGCTGGCTCCACCTCCTGCGGAACGTCTGCTGCCCTGTCCCACACACTGAAAGCAGAAGAAGAGGTTGCACTAACAAAGTGCTCAGGGACTGAAAGAAGTTATGCAGAGGCCCCCCTGGCCTGTCAGAACAAAAGAAAAGCTGTATAAAAGTAGGAGCCCTGCTCCTAGCAAACCAGATCCTGTTTCCCACAACGAACCTCTGCCCAACTAGAAGGAAGAAGAAGCTGGGAGGACTGACTGGCCTTCTGATTGCCTTGCTGAGGAAGGAGAGGAGAAGACTTACTAGAGACTTTGCAGACTTGTGCTTGAAACTTTCTCCAAGGTCTTGATTGAGCTTGCCCCCTGAACTGAACCCCAGGACTTGTGGGTTCATTGTGCCTTGGCTTGTCTGCTAGCTGAGCCGTGTGTTTCCTTACCGCCGGAGCTGAGATTGTGCCCCCCTCGCCCCCTCCTAGGGCCGTGGCACTCGGGAGTTTTGGCCGCCTCTTCTGCCCCCTGAGAGCCCCGCTCTAACCGAGTCGCTCTCTCCTCACTGGGCCAGGCCGCCTGCTCCTCTGCCACCCCGCCTGCTACTGGAGCTCGTGGAGCGATCTCTCTCCCCTCCTGCCGGAATTCTGACTGAGAAGTGCAATCTGACGCCTCGGACGACCGCCCGTACGTGTATCGTACCCGGCCGCCCAACTTTGCCTTTTAGTCGCCTGCACTCCAAAGAGCCCCCCGCCCCCCAGTACGGACCGTACTGGAGGCCCTGTGCCGCGCCGGCCTTCTGGAAGCTGCCAGCCGTGATCGGATCCCAAGGTACGTATCGCCACCGAGTCGCACTCGCTGAGTGCGACTCAACCTTCCCCGACGTGCGCGCATGGACTGAAGCGCCCAAGAAAATTCACACCCCTCTGTGTACAGTGCTCGCCACGGACTCTGGGTCCGCCACGTTTTTATTTCCCCGTTCGCACTGTACGCTGTAGTACGCTTGACACCCAGCGCGTACAACGAGGAGTACGCCTCTCACCCAAGTACGTCTGGATCCATCCTGTACTGTGCGCCTCATACGCGAGAAGCGTAGCGTTGGAAGGTTCTTGCCCGTCGTGTCGTTGCACCAGAGCAGTACGACTGGTACCCTGCAGAGGAAACCAACCGCACCATATGGGGCGCACCGCAAGAAGCGTGAGGATCGGCAAGGCCGGTTCTCCCTGCCCGTACGACGCACACAGAAGCGTACAGCCCTCACGACCACTGCCCCAGCGCCTGGAAATGGTGCCCTGAGTGTGGTGGAACTGATTTGCAGATAACTAGGACCGGAAGGAGGCAACCTAAGTATTTTTGTGAACTTTAAAGAAACAATTGCCATTTTGAAATACTGTGGCCCCAATTTGAAAGCGTTATATGGTCTTGTAAAGTAAATCCTGCAGAAGTAATTTTTACATAAAGTCTACGTATTTTTATAGAAATACTGCCTGGTGTCCATTTGTGGGGGATATTAATTAATTTACTGTTTGCACTTACAAATGCTTAACTAACTTATCCCTCTGGAGTTTAGCCTTGACTGCTTGCGCCACGCAATCTAAAGGGTGAGCAGGGGTTATTCAAAGGAGATAATTCACACCCTGATTAGAGGAGAGGGTCCCTGTTTGTCACAAGTGTATACCTGTGCCAACCAGAGACCCCCCAAGTCTGACACACACCATTACACGGCCCTGGTCGTGTTTGGGACGTATCTATAAATGGGGCAGAAGAGCGAGATTGTGACTGCAAGAAGCCTGTGGGAAGAGGGGGAGTGACTGTCACATCTTTAAACCCACCCTACACAGTGTTTCCCAAACTGGGGGTCTCGATCTGTTGGTGGGTCATGATGAGCCGATTTTTGGTGAGTAGCAAAAATCTATAAAATAATTAAAGATGCCTTTTAATTCTGCATTTATCTTGTCGCATTTTCTGCACTTCAAAAACCGAAGGCAAATGACGGCTGTGTATTCTGGCAAATTGCTACTATTTTTTTTTTTAACACAAGAGTTTGATTTTTGCAAGCTTTTCTCACTTTGCAGTCACGAAAAGTAAATTAGGAAACAATATTTCTGGGGTGCAAGGAGTGTGAACGAAAAGGCCACAGGATGTATGTGTTTGTAACGCACATCAAAATGTAAATATCTGTAAATGAATTGTACTCATTCAGCAGGTAGGAAAGCCAAAACCGAGCACATTTTTAGTAATAAAGAAGCATGCTGGAAACAAAGATTGTAATATGATCAAAACAAATCAAGACAATCAACAAACATTGGTATATCCAATAGGTCTCGCCTTTGGGACCTTATACGTTTTTAGCCGTGCAACAGTTGATGTTATTGCACCAAGGATATTGTGCTGCATAACTAAATACTTATAAGGTCCCAAATGTGAGACCTATTGGCTATGCCAATGCGTGTTTTCCTTTTCCTCTTCCCTTTTTCCTTCTTTATGTAAGCTACAAACAACTTTAATCATAATCATGAAGTCAATCTTTATGAGTAGGCTGCCACTTGAAGAGTGCCTTTTTAGCTTCCTGCTCGTTGAAAAAAAAATAATAAGTATGACTGTCCTTTATCATTTTTAACTGGGTTGGTTCCTGTAAAAAAACCTGTGTACACACACTGCTTTAAAGGGGTCCATGAGTTGTCGAAGTTGCCATCGTTTGTCCAAGGTGGATTTGCACAGATCTGAACGCACAAATATAGACCTGGAATCAACTTTAACAGGAGCTGTAGGCTGTGCCTTAAAAAAATTGCTTGACGCAACAGAAAATTAACAAGAAACACAAGAATGGGTCTAGCAAATTTAGGCTTAGCTTGACTACTTTGTGCAAGAAATATAGGTAGTCTGTGCGCACATTGGACCTGCGTGTCCATGCCAGGTCAGGAAAAGCCTTTTGTAGCAAGTTGATGACAAAAGTACGTGGGTCCGATCCTTCCCTGCCTTCTGCGATTCCAAAAAAATCATTAGATTCTGACGTTGCTGCCGGTTTTCAAGGTCTTTGATCTTAAATTGCATAGCTGTCAGTTGAGTCTTGAGATTTAGCCAAGTTTACTGTATGAGTGTTGACCTCCTCGACGGCTGCCACCCGTTGGAGGTCAGAGACCTCAGACGATAAATGTGAAACTTTAACTGTCACCTCTGACAAAGCCTGCTTTATCTCAATATTATCAGCTTTAGCATACTGGTAGTAGCCCTGTGCTTCCGCCCTCTGAATTGTAAGTGCCTGCATAATCCCAGAGAGTGAGGGTTCTCAATCCTCATACTGGATGCGACTTACATTACTCTCAATTCTTGTCTCTGAGAGGCGACAATAAGGGAGATAATGGGAGCAATAGATGTATATTCCAGCATGTGCCCTACTGTTTGGACTGTCTCCCTTATTTCTGATCCTTGTAATAGGCCTTGGTCCCGAACGTCAGGCTCAATCTGTGAACTGCTCAAAGTGACAGGGGCTTCAGCACCACCAGCAGCAGTAGTAGGGGTCATAGTAGTAGCACCTGCCATAGTGCCGGAATCTCCTGAAATGGATAATCTAGAGATAATTGATTTGACCTCGCCTTTTGATGTGACCCACTTACGCAGTGGGCTCACACCAGCGCCTGCACCAGACTTTGTAGCCTTTGAAAATCCCTTGAGTCTTCCCAGCGCCTCTGTCACCTGTACCTTGGCTCAGACTCCACCCCTTACCTCTACCACCTTTGCCATCCCGAGTTGGGAGGAAGATGGCGGATTGAGTCCGCTGCTGGTGGACGCTCACCACTACATCTCGCTAGGACCAGGGCTGCCACTGCCTGCCCGCAGTGTTCTCCGAGTTTTGATGGTACTATGAGAGGAAACGAGATGAGGCTGGAGTGTAGCATTGGAGCCCGTAGCCCATTGAGAGGTGTTCCTGTAACCTGGAGACAGGGGAGCGGAGTCGGGGAAGAAAAGAAAGAATTCAGCAACTTTACCTGGCCGCCTTCCCGTTGCTGGATTGCTCAGCTTGGCAGCGTGGTGTTTGGCGACCGTGCAGCCAGGTGGCTACACTGTTCCTGCCACCAATGCCATTAAGTGCCTCCTATTCAAACAGCAATTTACCGAGGGGAGCAGAGTGAAGGGCTGACCGAATTGTTCCCCAGGACAGTATTTACACAGTTTGAATCTCATGCAGTGAAGGGGGTGGCTGCACTGCGGAGTACACACTGCGGGCGTGCAGAACTGCCGGGGGAAGCCGGGGTTATTACTGATGCCGCGGATGGCCTGGAGGATCCGGAGAGTTGCAGAGACCTTTGCGGAGGCGCACAGAGTGAGGGGGTTCTGGTAAGCAATACTGAGCTGGTGGCTATTAACAATGCAAACTTAAGCTCTGTAACTGTCCCGCAATGCTGGAGGCAGAAAAAAGGACTCCCTCTTGACCTAAATCACTTTGTTATTGGGAACAACCTCAATTGTGAAAGGCATACCAAAATCACATATCCATACTTTTTTGTTTGTTTTCTAAGTTTTTTATTTTTAAAGTCTTTTTCTCTTTTTATGAAGACAGGTACTTATTCACTGTATTTCGTATTATTTTCTTTGAATACATATACAAAAATACATTTTTTTTAAAACGACAGTTAATATACACCAGGTCGAGAACCACAGACATACACTCACTCACACACCCTAGTCATACATACCTCCACTGCAACCACAAGACATCCTGTTGTTTTGCACTAGTTGTCCACTAAACAACCACAAAGGTTGGATCTAAGTATAGAAATGGGCGACGCGTTTTGGTGGAAAAACTGCAACGAAGACCACCTTCATCAGGACCAGCCAGGGGCAATTTCAACTGTGTGTCTCGTAACCTGGAATTAGTGTCTGCAACAAGATATATATATATATATATATATATATATATTTATATATATATATATATATATATATATATATATACATATATATATATTACCTACTGGCGGTCGCCAGTAGGTATATATAGTTAGGATTTTTTCTCTATGGGTTTTTTGAAAATTCTATGTCTAATAACTTTGGCGTTTGTGGATGGAATTGGCTGAAATTTTCAGGAAAATGGCACATTTTGTTTCTGAGCAGCCCCTGAAAATTGGGGGGGTTCGTCAAGGGGGGGCCGAGAAAAAAGGGGGGTCCCAAAACGCGTTTTTCCCATGTTAATTTCCATAGGGCGGTTGGCCTCACTTTTAGCCCGAACGGCTGAATGGATTTGCACGAAACTTGGCAAAATTGTAGGGACTGGTAGCCCGATGTGCCTTTTGTAGGTCTCAATATATGTGCTCCAGTGGATTTTGAGAAATTAACGTTTAAAAAAAGATATATATCTGTAACAGCGGACTGGGCAGCGGCCCAGGACGCGTACTTTTCGCGCAACGGAGCTTTGTGAAGCGAAGCTGATTGGTTCTCCGGCGTCTGTCAACATTCCAAACAGTCTGTAGCGGCCGCCATCTTGTCTCTCGGTAGGATCGAGAGACAAGAGGAGGCCAAAGCGAAGGGGCAAATGACCATAAGGGGGCATAGTACATTGTCGCTGACCCCCTAGGTTTGATGTGGAGGTTTTAAAAGGGCCCCGCGGGGCAAAAAAAAATAAAAATAATAATAATCGAACAGCTGAATGGATTTGCACGAAACTTGGCAAAATTGTAGGGACTGGTAGCCCGATGTGCCTTTGCTAGATCTCAATATATGTGCTCCAGTGGATTTTGAGAAATTAACGTTCAAAAAAAGATATATATCTGTAACACCGCACCGCTTCGCGTACTTTTCGCGTTACGGAGCTTTGCGAAGCGAAGCTGATTGGCTCTCCGGTGTCTGTAAACATTCCAAACAGTCCGTAGCGGCCGCCATCTTGTCTCTCGGTAGGATCGAACAGCTGAATGGATTTGCACGAAACTTGGCAAAATTGTAGGGACTGGTAGCCCGATGTGCCTTTGCTAGGTCTCAATATATGTGCTTCAGTGCATTTTGAGAAATTAACGTTCAAAAACAAGATATATATCTGTAACAGCGCTCCGCTTCGCGGAGATAAAATTATATGTGTATTACCTAGCTGTTGCTAACACTAGTTAGCGACGGCTAGTAGAAGATAGCGACCATCTTGGGCCCCACTTTGCATGTGAGTGATATTTATCACTAATGACATGCAAAGTGGGCATGCCAAGATGTTAGCGACTGGAAACAGTCGCTAACATCGCTATCTCCTATTATCAACTTTTGGAAATATTCGAGATAAGCGCGAATATCTCCAAAAGCTACCACCTGCCCTGAGCAGTTCTTAGCCATGTTATCCAATGGGAGGTGGATAACATGGCTAAGAGCATTAGCTCGGTAATGCATGAATATCGCTGAGTTTTCAGCGATATTAATGCATTGCGGTCGTTTTTTATCGTATTTCCGATAAACCTTGATAATAGCAAGGTTTATCTGCGATAATTTCTGACGGTAAAAAAATCGTTGCTAAGCATCGTTAGGGATAAATATCGCTTAACTTTGGTAATATGCCCCAACGTCTGTTAACGTTCGATTCGAAGGAAATCAGGAAGTGTTGAAAAACATTGTCTGCGCCTTCTTGTCTTTTTTCAAATGCCACACTTTTGTCGTGCACGGCAGCCATTTTAGATGCCTTGACCAGACCCACTCTGTGCACGCTGTCGATCCTTAGCATGGCTCCCCACCCTCGCAAGCATCTCCCCCAGGCAGTGGTCACCCCCGCTCTCTGTCTTATGCATGGGTAATAAACCTCCCCCCATCTGCGCTGCTCTTCCCTGAGAATCACACCCTGTGCCCGCCCGACACCTCCCTTTCGCCCTATTCACTACCGCACCCTCTGACACTCCTTTTCCTCTGTGTCCGATTGTCCAGGCTGGTCCTAGGGTATCAGCTAGCCCTGCAGATGTAGTTTATGGCCACAGCTGTAAAGAATCACCCCTCTTCAAAGGAGTTATAGTAGATCAAGGCCCACACTGGATGAGATCCGTCACAGCAGAAGCGTTGCTATTATCTGAAAACCATCCTGTATTGTGATTGGGGAGGGGACCGAGCCTGAAGCGGAAGATTCCAGGGATGACTCTTTGTACATCAAAGTTTTTACAATTATGTGTCACATTAAATATATATAGCACTCCGACAAAGTAGTACGATTATAAAACTTTAATAATTTATAAATATATACAAGAAAACAAAAATAGTAATAACATATAAACATTTTTAGGGAAAAACAACGAAGTAGCGGTCGGCTGTGCGAATAGTCCCAACGCAGCACAACGTCCAGATTTCCGGCGTGGGGCGTCGCGGGGGGTGGGTCATCAGTAGCAAACTGTTGTGCGAATAGTTCCAAGGCAGCAGAACGCGCCGAAATCTAGATGACACGAAAGTGATGTCTAGTAAGTTGCCACCCAGCAAATAACGGCATGGGGCGTCGCGGGGGGTGGGTCATCAGTAGCAAACTGTTGCGCGAATAGTTCCAAGGCAGCAGAACGATGGCACCAAGGTGATGTCCAGTAAGTTGCCGCACTGGTTTTGGTATCCTACAATGCTGCTCCGAATAACGGCGTGGGGCGCCCCGGGGGAGGCGGCGTGAACGGGCCTCTCCAGGTGGAGTCTCGTCTGCTGTAGTGGGGCGCCCCTTTACCGTTTCAGTTGCCATTCCGTCCGTTTTTGGTCCACTGTGTCAAAAGCCGCAATTCAGCTGAGTTGCGCCCACTCTTGCGGTGCAGCGACTCTCAAAATGGCGGCAGGCTGTTTCCTTTTTGGGCCTGGTCCACTGAAATGGCCCTGGGACACCTTGGAAATCGGACGCTTGTCTGCTTGTCTGCTAGGTCTTGGACCCCATTCTCGAAAGCGTCCCCTTCGCCTTGAGAATTCATCAAAAGTTTTGGGGGCTCCGACTCCTGCAGGCTTCTGGTGGGGAGCGGCTGCCATGATTGCTCGCGGAATGACCACGACTGAGCTACGAGATGGTGGTGCTCTCATGCTGACGCCAGCTTCAGTCTGAAACATCCAGAAACAAGGTGCGGCTTTCATCGTTTGGGGAAAAAAAAAAGTTTTCATCCAATGAAAAGTGTTGTTTTTAGGTCACATGATCAAGCCTTCCATCATTAGGAAACCAAAAGTAAAATGAACCAGTGAAAAGTTTTATAAACAAGTCACATGACCTGTTATGCGGCATAGGGTGTAAAATGCGGAGAAAATACGTTGGCACGTGAGGCGGCGTCAGTAGCGGACCGATGTGCGAATAGGCCGAAGGCAATACAACGCGCCAAGATCCGGATGGCACCGAGGTGGTGTCCAGCAAGTTGCAGCACTGGTGTGGCCATCCTACAATGCTGAAAGTTGGCGTGGGGCGCCCCGTTGGCCTGTGAGTTTGCGTCAGTAGCGGACCGATGTGCGAATAGGCCGAAGGCAGCACAACGCGCCAAGATCCGGATGGCACCGAGGTGGTGTCTAGTAAGTTGCCGCACTCGTGTGGCCATCCAACAATGCTGAAAGTCGGCGTGGGGCGCCCCGTTGGCCTGTGAGTTTGAGTCAGTAGCGGACCGATGTGCGAATAGGCCGAAGGCAGCACAACGCGCCAAGATCCGGATGGCACCGAGGTGGTGTCTAGTAAGTTGCCGCACTGGTGTGGCCATCCTACAATGCTGAAAGTCGGCGTGGGGCGCCCCGTTGGACTGTGAGATGGCGTCAGTAGCGGACCGATGTGTGAATGGGGCCGAAGGCAGCGCAACAATATTTTCGGAATAGAAGACACCACTAGGCGCTGAGATTCCAAGATCCGGATGGCACCGAGGTGGTGTGTAGCAAGTTGCCGCACTGGTGTGGCCATCCTACAATGCTGAAAGTCGGCGTGGGGCGCCCCGTTGGCCTGTGAGTTTGCGTCAGTAGCGGACCGATGTGCGAATAGGCCGAAGGCAGCACAACGCGCCAAGATCCGGATGGCACCGAGGTGGTGTCTAGTAAGTTGTCGCACTTCTGTGGCCATCCTACAATGCTGAAAGTCGGCGTGGGGCGCCCCGTTGGCCTGTGAGATGGCGTCAGTAGCGGACCGATGTGTGAATGGGGCCGAAGGCAGCGCAACAATATTTTCGGAATAGAAGACACCACTAGGCGCTGAGATGCCAAGATCCGGATGGCACCGAGGTGGTGTGTAGCAAGTTGCCGCACTGGTGTGGCCATCCTACAATGCTGCAAGTCGGCGTGGGGCGCCCCGTTGGCCTGTGAGTTTGCGTCAGTAGCGGACCGATGTGCGAATAGGCCGAAGGCAGCACAACGCGCCAAGATCCGGATGGCACCGAGGTGGTGTCTAGTAAGTTGTCGCACTTCTGTGGCCATCCTACAATGTTGAAAGTCGGCGTGGGGCGCCCCGTTGGCCTGTGAGATGGTGTCAGTAGCGGACTGATGTGTGAATGGGGCCAAAGGCAGCGCAACAATATTTTCTACTATATTTCCGGAGTAGAAGACACCACAAGGCGCTGAGATGCCAAGATCCGGATGGCACCGAGGTGGTGTGTAGCAAGTTGCCGCACTGGTGTGGCCATCCTACAATGCTGAAAGTCGGCGTGGGGCGCCCCGTTGGCCTGTGAGTTTGCGTCAGTAGCGGACCGATGTGCGAATAGGCCGAAGGCAGCACAACGCGCCAAGATCCGGATGGCACCGAGGTGGTGTCTAGTAAGTTGTCGCACTTCTGTGGCCATCCTACAATGTTGAAAGTCGGCGTGGGGCGCCCCGTTGGCCTGTGAGATGGTGTCAGTAGCGGACTGATGTGTGAATGGGGCCAAAGGCAGCGCAACAATATTTTCTGATTTGAAGACACCACAAGGCGCTGAGATGCCGAGATCCGGATGGCACCGAGGTGGTGTCTAGCAAGTTGTGGCACTGGTGTGGCCATCGTACAATGGTAAAAGTCGGCGTGGGGCGCCCTGTTGGCCTGTGAGATGGTGTCAGTAGCGGACTGACGTGTGAATGGGGCCAAAGGCAGCGCAACAATATTTTCTACTATATTTTCGGAGTAGAAGACACCACAAGGCGCTGAGATGCCAAGATCCGGATGGCACCGAGGTGATGTCTAAGTTGCGGACCGATGTGCGAATGGGGCCAAAGGTAGCGTAACAAGATTTTCTGTATAGAAGATACCACTAGGCGTTGAGATGCCAAGATTCGGATGGCACCGAGGTGATGTCTAGCAAGTTGTGCCACTGGTGTGGCCATCGTACAATGGTAAAAGTCGGCGTGGGGCGCCCTATTGGCCTGTGAGATGGTGTCAGTAGCGGACTGATGTGCGAATGGGGCCAAAGGCAGCGCAACAATATTTTCTGACTGACACCACAAGGCGCTGAGATGCCAAGATCCGGATGGCACCGAGGTGATGTCTAAGTTGCGGACTGATGTGCGAATGGGGCCAAAGGCAGCGTAACAATATTTTCTGTATGGAAGATACCACTAGGCGTTGCGATGCCAAGATTCGGATGGCACCGAGGTGATGTCTAGCAAGTTGGTGTGGTCATCCTACAATGCTGAAACTCGGCGTGGGTCACCCCATTAGCCTGTGAGATGGCGTCAGTAGCGGACCGATGTGCGAATAGGCCGAAGGCAGCACAACGCGCCAAGATCCGGATGTCACCGTGGTGGTTTCATAGTTGAGAGGCACTTCATCTGCAGTGGGGCGCCGAGATCCGGATGGCACCGAGGTGATGTCTAGCAAGTTGCTGTACTGGTGTGGTCATCCTACAATGCTGAAATGTAGTGGGGCGCCCATTTACCGTTTCAGTTGCCATTCAGCTGAGTTTCGGCTGCTCTTGATGTTATAGCGACAGGCGGCTGCAAGAGGACTCTCAAAATGGCGGCCTGTTCTTTGGATTTGGGCCTGGTCCACTAAAATGGCCCTGGGACACCTTAGAACTCGGACGCTCGATTTTTTTTTCCTTTCCTGTACATGCAAAAAAAGGTAAATGCCCGGTACGTTACACGCTTCATCTGCCACGATGAACTCTCCAGAGGAACCGGAAAAAATATAGTTGTGGTAACTATACCATGCATCGTCATATGGAGAGGTGGCACCAATTAATTATAGTGCTGCATAAAAGAGAGATTTGGAGGAGAACCCCTGACCTGCTAGTACATTCATCAAAGAAGTGGCACTGAGAGCTTCAGAGGCAAGGGAAATGGTCCCAAATATTTAGAAGAACTTTGGAAAGATTAAAATGACATGTTTAGATTGTGGTAAATTAATTTCATGTGGTCAGATGAGTGTTACTCTAATAAATACAGCATATGAACATCATCATAGTCGATGGTTGGTAGAGACATTTTGACTATATCCTGGACCTGCCCGTCCTCGCCCAAAATGGCGCCGGAATAAATGGGACTCGTAACTCCTTGTTGTGTACTGGTTGCAGAACCTTGAAATCACGAGATACGTATGCAGTTTTGAAGCACATGGCGGGCGGGGACGAGAATTGATTGAATATTTCGACATCCCTATTGATATTAAGTTCTGATGTGTTATTGATTACTGTACTGTTGAAAATTCGAATTAACGTCACCCATGGTACTTGCCCGCAAATGTATATCTAGATAATTTTATTGTAACTGGCCCTGTCGTATTTTAATTATAAAATGTACGTCCACCGATTCCGTAACTGTTAGACACCTTAGTTCTTGCAACCTAATGGCCCGCCCGTTACGTTCCTCTACAGTGTAAATGTCTATTCATCATATACGATTACAGTTTGCTCCGTGGCAGGCCCACGTGGTTATAGGCTCGTATTTGTATAATGAAATTTTCACAATAAAGGTTTTTAAAAGAAAACATGGTAGTAGTATATACATTGGTAAAGTTTTTAATAATAGTCACTGTTTTAGAATCATTAAAAGGCAAGTGAAATAAAGCAGACCAATTACATGAAGGGTAAAAGGTATAATACGAAGGAACGCAGTAAAGATAAATGGTCAAGGGCTGTTGTGTTTTCTATTCCTGCAACATAAAGTGATCGATAAGAATCTCATATTCAGGCGTATCGGCGACTAAGACAGCAGGTCGACCCTCTTTTGCTCAACGGCTCCGTCATGGGACGAAGAAACGCTCTTTTTCTCGAAAAAAGAATATATTTTACTTGCAGGACAGTTGTAAAATTTCCGGGAAAGTACATTAGCCTGGAACATTATAACATATATTTAAGAAAAAATAATGTTCGGAAGTAATTAAAAGCGTAATTTTTAGGTGATATGACCAAGGCTTTCATCATTAGAATAAGAAAAGTAAAATGAACCAATGAAAAGTTTTATTAACAAGTCACATGACTTGTTATGCTTACGTTACGCGCTGCGCGCCCCGGATGACTTCCGGATGCGCTAACGCGGCGCGTCATATGACGCATTACGCGACAACGCAGGTCCAGAATATAGTCAAAATGTCTCCACCAACCAGCGGTCGAAACACAACCCCTTTCAGCAGGCTAAATAGTTCTGTTAAATGACAACAGAAGGGACAGGGAACAAGAACCATCAGTCAAAGAGGGGAGGGCTAGTTCTTGTCTACCGGGTTACATTGGGGCGCTACCGGAACTGATCGAATTGGTAGTCTACAGTGTTTCTGGATGTTTCAGACTGAAGCTGGGGTTAGCATGAGAGCACCACCATTTCGTAGCTCCGTTGTGGCCATTCCGCAACCAATCATGGCAGCCGCTCTTTATCGTTATTTTGGGCGGGGTGGGTGGCGGAGCCGAGCTGTTTTGCAGCCATCATTGTGTGGAGTTCAGTTCATCTCACTAGTTTTGTATTTGTCATGAGGGGTTGTTCCTAATGTTTCTATTTTAGCGAGGTCAAAAAGAGATCCCATTAGTGGCCTACTGATTTTACTCGATTCCTTTTCTTTTTTTTACACGATTTTTCGTTATCTGCAAAGACTAAACAGAGTATTGCGACTCTGTGTTTGTTTGTAAATAGAGAATGAACCAAAGAGAACTAATTCTAAAACAGTAAATACTTGGATAACAATCAATCAAATGGAGAGAGAAGCAGGCACGACGGATTACAACGGGGGCAAAGGCCTGCGTTAACTACCTTTCACTATCTGCAAAGAGAGAGTACTCCTAATAGAAATGAGGGGGGGGGGGCACCATTCAAAGCAGATCAGTGTGCATAAACACGAAAATGTTTTCACTTACCACGTACTTGACATTCGACAGCTTATGATATTTGCTATTAAAAAACCATTGAAATTCACTGAAAAAACCATAGGTTATAGACCATATATAGTTAGGAATTAGCATTTACAAAACCTTGAAAATTCACTGAAAAAACCATAGGTTATAGACCATATATAGTTAGGAATTAGCATTTAAAAAACCTTATTTTACTCACACAAAACCATTGAAATTCCATATATAGTTAGTTGCACTAACTATATATCGCGCACCCGCAATCCACTGCTGATGATGTCACATATTACATCATTCATGACATGGTCAGTGACATCACTGATGACATCACTGATGACATCTCAAATGACATCACTGATGACATCACTGATGACATCTCATTTGACATCAATGACCACATCACTGATGATATCATTCATGTGACAATACAATGCATCTCCTCACATTTTAATATAACCTCTGTTTCACCCAGTGTTAAATACAGAGTATAATTTTTGAAACCATTGACACACCAATACTAGTTACTACATACGCACTCACTGATTCCTACGTCTACACACACATTCACTCATTCACCCATACAATCATTCATACATACAATCACTCATCTTTACAACACTATCATATGCAGTCATACACCTATACAGACACTCACACTCTGCCACTCATCCATGGAGTTACTCACACACCTAGTCAGTCCTGTAAAGAATCAATCACACTTCCATTTTCTTGTCTATACAGTTAAACATAGAGCACCTTACATTTTCAAACATATACTAACACATACTTACTTTCTTATACAATCATTGATACAAGTACACATTGATCTGCACAGAGTCACACACCTCCCAGCCAGCCACACACACACTCAGTCTCCCATACAAATACTTGGATAATCAATCAATAACCCATATAGTTAATCATATAGCTACTGATCAACACATGCAGCAGTTTACAGAACAACAGACATAATGATGCACAAATTAAGACAGTTTAGTCACTAACCCATGCACTCAGTGAGACACATTTAATCACTGACTCATACATTCAGTCTTGCACCTACTAAATCCTTCGTCCAGACACTTATACATCTACTCATTCTTCAATATGTAAAACATATTTAAACTTTACAGAAACACACAGTCACTGGATGATGTCATCAGTGATGTCATCAGTGATGTCATTTGAGATGTCATCAGTGATGTCATCAGTGATGTCACTGACCATGTCATGAATGATGTAATATGTGACATCATCAGCAGTGGATTGCGGGTGCGCGATATATAGTTAGTGCAACTAACTATATATGGAATTTCAATGGTTTTGTGTGAGTAAAATAAGGTTTTTTAAATGCTAATTCCTAACTATATATGGTCTATAACCTATGGTTTTTTCAGTGAATTTTCAAGGTTTTGTAAATGCTAATTCCTAACTATATATGGTCTATAACCTATGGTTTTTTCAGTGAATATATATATATATATATATATATATATATATATATATATATATAAGATTATTTCATATGTATGCCCAAGTTTCAAAAAATTATTGAGACAACAGTGATTTGGACCACCCGTACCACACCAACCTTCTATACCTAATGTGCCACCTTATGACCCCAACAATATGAATGAAGATACACAAATATGCTCAAAATTTATTAAAACCAAAATTAGCAAAAATTAGAGCAGAAAGAGAAGGTGAATAGGGGTCAAGATTTTTGGGCCGCCAAATCTCTTACCAGGCCCAATTTACACCAGCTTACTAGGTATCTACCTCTTTGTTAAAATATTCTGTATCAACCTGCCAGTACAGGCCTCCTTCACACCTCGACTGGCTGCCAAGGATTTAAATTTGGTAGCCTGGGATAAAAAGTTATCCACCGTCCTGCAAAGAATATATCAAAATTACACTCCATTCAGTTTATCAAAATGACTGCCGAGATAGAATGAGCAGTAAGCACTTTCCACTCTCTGTTACCTTCACACTCACAATGAAGAAATCAATTAGAGAGGTAAGCAGCTTCTTTCATAAGTCGTCATGGGAAGATTTTGACAGAATGCTCTGTAAAAAGTCTAATGACATTAATGTTATCTGTATCCTGAAGGTGTTACATTCTACACCATTCCAGACCAGTAACACAACATGTAGGCTAATCTTCAATTACCTTGTTTGTTAATCCAGAGTCACCTTTATAAAAATAGCTCCCAACATCCTTCTTTCTTTCTGTATGCTGTATCTACAATGGAGCATAAAAATACTATTCTAGTCTTTCCCAGATATCTAATTCCACAATGATCATAGACCACTTACTTTATGTAGGTCTACAAGGATCTGGTAGACTTTTATATTGTGTTCATCTAAAGGGAAGAAATAAAAACATGTCCACTATTTTGTCTGTTAAAAAACCATTTAGTAACTCCAGCATTCCTCATTATAACCACTGACGCCCACTGAGGGTGATATCACCTAGTAATGTTGACCATTCTTACGGCGAGATTCAAGCACTACTCGTATTGTTATCAGTGTAGATAGATGAAAGACACGCTATAGCTGACAGCAAGAACAGAGATTTCGTCTCGCAAACAAGTAGTTGCGAGTTTGCATATATATGTAATTCAGTCTCACTCACGATAGACGCTTATTACAATGTGCCCAGAGTGTTTCTATAAGTACACGTGTCTCCTACAATATACGCGCAATGTTACTTGGGAACTGGCAACATGCGACGGCTCTAAACGGCATGATAAAAACCGGAATACCTCCACTAATAAAGACAATCAGGCCATTACCGTTTTGAGAGGGAAAAGACCACATATAGTGCTGAGATACATATACAGCACGTAAACCAGTGATAGGATGAGGCGTTTGGCAAGACTTCTTTATACAAACGTACAGAAACAGAATGATCTAACGAACTTTTAAGGCACAGAGCCTATAGCAATATGTGCAGGAATCAGAGTTAATCACTAAATACAGCAAACCGCATTATGGGGCTTACCGAGTTCCGACGTTCTATGTGTGTCCCAGAGCTCCGCCAGCAAACCGCCTCAATCGTAGACTGGAGTAGGCTTTTGCAATAGGGCACCGTTTTTAAATGCTGCCGATTTCCTACTTTTAATCCCTGACACCTGGTAGGCAGTGGGCTTACGAACTCTCGCGTTTCGCCGACATGGATACATACGGGTACCGCCAACGAACTAGAAGACGGACTCGATCGCCGCCATGTTAGGAGTGAGCATTCTTCACTTTTTCACTTTCAATCCCTGACACCTAGGAGGCAGTGGGCTTCCGAACTCTCGCGTACAGCCGGCATAGATACATCCGGGTACTGCCAACAAACTAGAAGACGGACTCGATCGCCGCCATGTTAGAAGGGAGCATTCTTCACTTTTAGTAAGGTAAAAGTACAACTGTCACACGAGTGTCAAAGGTGTGGGAAGCAGACTGACGTTATTATGGGCTAAATACATCGCTGTCGGCCTAACAAGTTGTCAAATGTACAGTTCAACAGAATATAAGTCACTCAGCAACATACAGATTCTTTTACTTATCCAACTCAGAACAATTTAGTGAGACTTTTATTATGTTTAATCTGAAATATTATTTGGAGATGTCCATCTTGTTGTAAAAACTAACTGACAAACCCTCGCAGTCCCCAGAATGTAAACAAAAAAAAGTCAGACTCCGCATATTATTAGTTCTTAACATTACTGAAAGGTAACTGCTAGATTTATCAAAACGATCCTTCACAAATGTAATGTTTCTCCACTGTTTACAGATCAGAGAAATCACCAGAGGTTTGTGATCATCCATTGGATTTCCTCGTTCAATCCCTGTTTGACTGAATCCAGAAAAAAGATCCAGAAACACTCCCGCCTTTTCCGGGCAATGTCCATAGTAGTACCATTCATGCTTTTCACCTTTTCTAACATGCACCAACGGGCATCTTTCTCAGAGTGCTTTTTATCATGAAAATGGTTAACAAGCGGAGCTTCCATTCTACCATTACGGATTGCAGATTTATGTTCGCTGTAACGAATTCTGAACTCTCGGGATGTTTCACCAACATATACCATGTTGCATGGGCAAGTGATACAATAAATATTATTCTTGCTTCGGCAGTTGGTAAGATCTCTAAGTTTGATTTGCTGCTTCTGATGAAGAAAGAGATCAGTGACTACAGCTGTTTCACCTGCATGGCAGCAACCACTTCTGTGATTGCCTTGCACCGGAGGCAACCCAGTAATGGTTGTTTGTCCTGTTCCGTCTTCAAGTCCATCTAAAATATCGCGTAAATTGCGATTCCTCCGGAAAGCCACCAAAGGCTGCTCCAAGTGCAGATCCTCTTCACCTGAATTAACTATTTTCCAAATTTTTCTGGATGATATTCTTCAGCTTGAAATTGTACGGGGAGTGGTTAATGACGCAAACAACCTGTTCTTTCACAGTGCGATTGTTACCCTCCAATAGGGCATCCCTATTATAATATTTCGCCCTCTTGTAGGCATGACGGATTAGCCGTTTGGAATAGCCTCTAGCCAGAAGCCTTGATTTCAATGCATCGCCGTGTCGATGAAAATCTACTGATAGAGCGCGCGAGGTCACCCAGCCAATAATTTCGCAGTTTCCGGCTTCGGGCCCATATACTTTCAATTCACACTATTCATTGACAGGGTGACTTCACGGGCTGCTACCAATTTGTGTGAATTTCCCTACTGTTATTACTCAGCATACCCGACTTACCATCCACCGACACGGGTACCTATGACCTCAACGGATCAGGGAGCTAGCTGTAAAGGGAAAGGCAGCAAAATACCAACTCAAAATGACATTCAATACTGTTGTAAAATGACCACGGACAACTGGAAGTTTTAAAAGCTTTATCTAAAGTTCATTTTCGTTGAGCATTAAGTTTACAAGAATGAGACAATCAATAATCAAAATAATGAAGAGTACATAACTATAGAGAAATAAAGTCAGGGTAATCATGGAAATACTAATATGAGATGCAACAAGAAACGCTATGCATTTAAGGTAAAAGTTCTTTAGACAGTTTAAGTAAGGCCGTTCTAGACCATATCAGAAAATGACAAACTGCAATGCAAAATATGATTTCTAAAAGGTAGGATAACATAGGATCAAGTTAAGAAAATATGCAATTGACTTTATGTTTCAATAGTTGCGGCAAAAGCATGGAAAAATCAACATGTGCAAAGGTGTGTCTTTATTAAAGCAAAAGACAGAAAAATAGAAAGGTGCAAGTTCAAAGAGTTTAGAGCAATATTTACCTAGACTGGTGTGAAAACCAAACCCTGGCCATGGGTCAGTTAAGGACAGGAAACCCTCAAGGAATCAGGACAGGACCTCAGGACAGGACAGCAAACCCTCAGGACAGGACCGCTCAGGACAGAACCACACCCGCAGTTTGGGAGCAACGCCTGCGCTCCACCCTCTCTGCAGCTATCGATCAAGACCCCGATTGGATCAGCGAACTCCCAGCAAAGTGCTTTACCAGCACTTTAAGGTTCAGTAGAACCTTAGTCTATGGTCAATTTCGGACAGAGTGCTCCGCAGCGCTCTGTATCTTTAGTCACCTATTGAGTACGATGGGTCAGTGACAGGTCAGCTAAACCAGACAAGTCAGACAATTTCCCTAGGTGAACCCAGGGTAGATATACAGTTTGGGGACGGTGTACCACCCCCCAATGTTGCAAAGTGTCAGAATCCCTCAATTTGGATTGGTCCTAAGGTAGGATTTGGGTAACACACCAATCATAACACACTATTTGGATGCCTAATTTGCATCTTTGGGTACCGCCTAGCAAGATTGGGGTTCCCATGAGAAACTGCAGGGAAATACAATGACAATTTTACATTGTTGCAGAGTAGGGACACATGGCTCCATTTTCCTGGGTTTTCAGGTCAGTTCTCAGGAGCATCTTGCCCATCCCTGCCAGCTGGCCAAGTTCCACCAGTCAAGGTTGTCAGTTCCCCAGATGGAGGAGCATGCGCAGAAAGGCCCTCCAAGATGGCATTCAGCTCAGTCAGACCCCCATTCCCCGCGGTACATGAAAAGTAAGCGAGAACAAATTAATACATAGAAATAACATTATGAAAACACATCACAGGGTTTGTACTTTCAACTTATCACTATAAAATATACTTATGCAGTCTAAATGTTAGCTACATGTATACGTACACAAGAGCAGTGGCACGAGCAGTACCACGTTACTGGCAAGGCTATGTATTACGCATGCGCAACTATTTCCCTCCAAACCCACGAACACATCAGGACACGTGAGTGTGACTGACGCATGCGCAGACACTTACTTCCAAGCAGCGGCCATTTTAAAAGACTCAAGTTAATTATTTTAGTAAAACACATAGGCAAGCGTCGGGAAACCTCGTTTAAACATAGAATAAACGTTAGTAAGACGTACAACTTATTACTGGATTACACACAGGCGAGGTTCATGAATAAAGCACGTCGCGAATGCGAAGATTTGCTTCATCAATCCCCTCTTTGATGATATTTACTATCATCACAAAAATAAATGGAACCAGATGCCAACTTCTCACACCTTATACATCTCTATCTCTTCCAACAATTTGCTCAACTTTTCTTTCTCATCTTTAGTAGGGTGAGAATTCTTCACCCTTTTGTATATCTGATTATTCATTTCCTCTAATTCAAGCTCATCCACACTTCGTTTCACTCCTCTGGCATTCACTTGATGCTTTCCGGTGTGCTTGCGACATTTGCAACAGGCAAATATGAAAAATAGGATAAGACCTATAATTCCAATTGGCATCAGTATCTTAAACAATAAGCCTTTACCTACGCTAGCAAGCCAATGACCTACATTTGAGAAACCATCTACCAGTCTCTTCCAGGCACTGTCAACCTCGAGTGGTTTGAGTTCCTTTGCCAAATTAGTAATGTTTTTCACGTATCTTTTAAGCTGCACACTTTTGTCCGGAATATAAGTGCAACAATGTTGCGCCTTCAACATCCGGCAGACTCCGCCCTCTTTTGCTAATAAGGTATCAAGAGCAAGTCTGTTCTGCAAAACCATTGATCTGATCGCAACCATTTCGGTATTGACCAGCAGAAATCCATGAGCTGTCTCAGTAGACAACACATCCACTATAGTGGACAATTTACAAATTCTGTGAGTGTTCAGAACCACTCCCACTCCAGGTATCAGTGCACTGAAAATACTACCCATTATTTCACCTATACTTTCTCTTTTACTACGCACTAAGCCATTAGTATTTTCACTGCTTCCAGCAACTCCATTCACATGGTATATTTTCGGGAAGACAATGCCAAAATAGCAACTTCCATACCAGTGATCCGGCAATTTGAAATAAGCCTTGTCCCCACAGATATAATAAATTCCAGGAAACACAGGCTCTGACCCATTTTTGAAACCCCAACCTCCAATTACCTTGTAATTATGTTTGCATTCACTGGACCCAATGAAAATGTTATTATAATAGCTAGTCTTCTCGCGGTGAAGACATAGCTTGCCTTTCTTTTCAAAATCCAGCAACAGAGCAGGACCCGCTCCACCAGTTGAGGTGCCCTCCATGTTCTCTGCCCACCTTGGTCTTTTCTGACTTTCGTCATTTGCTTTCTTTTGTATTTTAATTCTCCTTTTCTCTGCCATGTTCAGGAACATCTTTTCCTGCTCACGCAAAGAACAAGTCAAGTTATCTCTGTGTGCGTCACCTATGTCAATATCACCAATAGTCAGAAAGTAGTCTCCCATATATCGTATCACGTCGCTTTTGGTATGTACAGGATTCAAGTTCCCACGTATAGGAAGCTCAGAGAAGATCACGTCATTATTAGAGTAATAGTACTGTAACGGTCCTCTTTTGTAAAATAAACTAGCTAAAATGCTACAGGAGATTCCATATGTCAGCGGCAAGTGATGGTATGTCACGCCTTCAGCTACAGAAGTAGGTAGCTTCATGCAGACATAGCAATCTTCAATTTCCATAGTCTCTACATAGTGTATTAACAAGTTCGCGAAAACATTTAAGTGTGACCTGTTCTTAACTCCATGATAATGTAGTTCTCCCTCATCTGATGCTTCTAAGTCTTGTTTTGTTTGTCTCAGTGCTCTCTCATGTCTGGCTACACTCTGTGTTGTCAGCTCCTCACTGTCAGTATTTAAAATTTCAGTAGGGACAATATTAGTATTTTTGCTTACAGCAAAGGGAATGAAAATTGTTAGTCCTATCCAGAGTAATATCAGTATAACTATACTACATACACATACCTTGCAGCATGTTTTGCAACGACTGCAACTAGGTCTACCATTCACGGTTGAATCAGACATTTTGGCTCAGAAGAAGTTTCTCGACCCCTCTTTGTGACTTTACACGAGTAGCTTACTTTGTGCAAATTCACGGTGGCTCGTCTTCTTCTTCGGCAGAGTACTCAGGGACGGGTTCTCCGTCGCTCTCGTCAGTTAGATCAAGATCTTCAAATTCTTCCAACACAAGTGTCCATTCAGGTGACTAGTACTTTTTGTTTTGTCTCTTTATTCGATCACTCCTTCTTTTAGAAGTGTCTTCTGGTTGTCCTGCTATGCGAGCACTTCTCCTTTCTTCTGCACGTTTTTCTTCTACCGTTTTTATTCTCAGTCTCAATTTCTTTATGTATCCAGGCTCAATGTGCTTTCTTTTCTTGAGTCTTTTAGTTGGTACTTGGACTTCGTTTTCTTCTCTTGCCCTTTTGTTTTCATTAGTTTGTGGCAATTCTGTTTCAGTTTCTTCCTCTTCTATCTGACTATTTCCAGGGCTAGCATCTATTTCTTCTGCCTGGTTACTAATCTGGCCTTGTTCAGGAGAATTTTGTTTTTGCTTTTCAAATGTCTCTGTTTCTGTTTCCTGAACACGTTCTTCTAATCCTATCTGATCCTGTTCAAGCACTTCGATCTCTGGACTTTCTTCTGCTCGAACTATTACGCTATGTCTAGTCTGTCCCTTCCCGATATCAGGAGTCAGTGGAGGAGTATCAATCACTTGCTCTGTATCCTTCACTTGTTCTGTATCAATCACTTGTTCTGTATCAATCACTTGTTCTGTATCAATCACTTGTTCTGTCCCTGTCTGACCTTCTCCTTCCTCAGTTTTGATGTGAATCTCAAGATTCTGAGGTTCTTCGCCTGTGCCTTGCTTTTCCTCTCTAGTCCACTCTCTACCTTCCCAAAGTCTCTCACTCGTTCGAATGGGGTCTTCAGTGAGATCAATCAATGGTATCCATTCCTCTGGCCATATACTCGGCAGCTCGTCTTCAGCTACTTCTGGCTCAGCTTCTTGGACCCCTTCAGCAGGCTGGACTCCTGGTAGTTCGTTTTCAACTATTCTTGGGCCAACGTCTGCTGATTCTGCAGCTCGACTGGTACTGGGCTGTACGTCGTCAGCTACTTCTGGTCTGGCTCCTGCAGAGTCCTCTGCTGGACGCCCTTCTTCTTCAGGCTCCTCGTCTGGTAATACCTTCTGGGTGTGGCTGGCGTGTACCCAGCGTGGAACCCCTGCACACTTTACTGCTGTGGTAGTTACCAGGATCACCTGACGTTTCTCTCCCCACCTTGGCTCCAGACAGCTCTTCCGAGTATGTTTCTTTATCTTCACCCAGTCCCCCGGGACCAGCTTGTGGAGGGGAGTCATTGGATTGAGGATGGCGTCTTCTCCGATCTGGCGAGAGATAGAACGCACTTGGTCACCCAATCTCTTGCAGTATTCAAGCACCAAATCATCAGTAATACTCAACAGTTTGCTTCCTGGCACCCATGCTTGTCTCATCACTCTTCCCATAATGATTTCATGGGGACTTAGGCCTGTCTTGCGGTCAGGAACACTTCTGAGTCCCATCAGGACCAGGGGCAGGGCCTTCACCCAGGTCATTTTAGTTGCATCACACAGTTTTGCTAGTCTGTTTTTGATAGTTCCATTTACTTGTTCCACTATTCCAGAAGCCTCTGGACGGTATGCACAGTGAAGCTTTTGTGAGATTCGAAAGGCCTTACAGAGTTCGTCGATCACCTTATTCTGAAAATGTCGGCCTCTATCTGATTCAATAGTGACTGGAACCCCGAACCTAGGTATCAGTTCCTTCAGTAAACACTTAGCTACTGTCATTGCGTCCTTTTGGGGAGTAGGGAAGGCTTCCACCCACTTTGAAAATAAACAGACCATGACAAGGACATATCGCTTCCCTTCACAACGGGGCATGGTGATGAAATCAACCTGTATTCTCACAAAGGGACCCCCGGACCTCCCAATTTTTCCCAGTTCCACCACAGTTTTCTTCCCTGCGTTCATCCTTTGACATGGCAGGCACCTCTGGCAGTGGGACTCTGCTACTTTCCTGAACTTTTTACTGTACCAAGTCTGTTGGAACACTAGAATCATGGCATCCCTACCAATGTGTGATCCTTCATGTATCAACCTCGCCATTGTGCTAAGTAAGTGTCTAGGTAACACAGGCATACCAGTTGGACCTAAGATGACACCATCCACACGTCTTGGTCTACACCCATCTTCCTTCCACTTCTCTCTCTCTTGCCAAGGTGCCGCCTGCTGCCACTCTTTCACTTCATCCCATGTAGGCACTTCTTCAAACACCTGAAGTTGGCAGCTGGTTCCTGGCCCCCCTCGTTTTGGATTTACGATATACCGATCTCTGGCGCACCATTGGGCCACTCGATCAGCAAAATCATTTCCCAGTGATACAGTGTCCATACTCTTCTTATGAGCAACACACTTCACCACTGCCAGTTCCTTTGGTAACTGGATTGCCTCTAAAAGGTCTTGAACGACTTTTCCATTTCGAATTGGGGTACCTGAGGAAGTCAGGAACTCCCTCTGTAGCCACAACTGGCCAAAGTCATGCACAACCCCATAACAGTACTGACTGTCAGTATACACTGTTATGCGTAGGTTTTTCCCAATTTTGCAAGCTTTTATCATAGCAATCAATTCGGCTACTTGTGCAGACTTTATGTCAAATAGATAACCTGCTTCTTCAATTTTTGTTAAGGAGACTACCGCATAGGCAGCACTCAGGCCTCCCTGTTCATGTCTTAGACAAGAACCATCTACAAATAATTCCTTGTCATGTACAGGCAATGGTGTTTCCTTTATATCTGGACGTGGCTTGGTGTTGAATTCTGTTAAATCAATGCAATCATGCTCATCATCCACCCCACCTTCCATATCCATTGGGTCGGGGAGTAAAGTGGCAGGGTTCAAAATACTGCACCTAACAATGTTTACATTTGCAGCACCCACAAGAATCCTCTCGTATTTAGTCAGCCGACTAGGGGTGAGATACTGAGTCTTTGTTCTGGTCAGTAAAATTACCACTCCATGTGGGACATACACAGTTACCGGATGTCCCATGACAATGGACTCACTCTGCTCTAAACTTGCGCAGGTAGCAGCTACTGCTTTCAGACAACCTGGTAATCCAGCAGCCACTGGATCCAGGGTGGCAGAGAAATATGCCACAGGCCTTCTCGTTGTGCCATGATCTTGTGTCAGGACTGACAACGCGCAATTATCGCGAGTGTCACAGAATAGGGCAAACTCTTTGGAATAGTCTGGCATTCCAAATGCCGGTGCTGTACACAGACAATCTCGTAGTTTGGTGAAGGCTGTTAAGCTTTCATCATCCCATTCTACAATTTCTGGTGTTCCTCTCTTGGTCATTTTTATCAAAGGCCTAGCCAGGACTGCAAATCCCAGAATCCACTGCCTGCAGTATCCTATCACTCCCAGGAACATTCTGATCTCTTTCTGAGTACGGGGTAACTGCATCTTTTGAATTATTCTCACTCTTTCTGATGTTACTTTCCTGACCCCTTTCTCTATCTGGTGCCCCAGATATTTCACTGATTTTGCACAAAACTGTAATTTGTCAGGGGCCACTTTATGTCCCTTTTCACTCAGGTGATTCAGTAGGGCAATGGTGTCAATCACACAATCCCTATGACTTTTAGACGCCACCAAAAGGTCGTCTATGTATTGCACCAGGACAGAGTTCCCAGGTAAGACTAAAGTTTCCAAACATTTTTTCAAGATCTGATTAAAGATAGAGGGGCTCTCTGTGTACCCTTGAGGGACCCTGTTCCAGACATACACGTGACCATTGAAGGCAAATGAGAAAAGAAATTTGCTATCTGGATGCAAGGGAATGGAAAAGAATGCATGACACAGGTCTATCACAGTGAACCACTCAGCATCCCAGGGAATCTGATACAGAATCACTGCTGGGTTCGGGACAATAGGGCAGCAGGGGACCACTATCTTGTTGACTTTTCGTAGGTCCTGCACTACTCTGTACTTGCCACTAGGCTTCTTGATGCCCATAATCGGGGAGTTGCATGGGCTACTCATTACTTCCTGTATGATGTTTCCTTCCAGCAATTTCTGTATTTCCAGGGTAACACCAGCTCTCACTTCTGCATTCATTCTGTAGGGTTTAGTATTGGGGTATACCGCATTGTCCTTTATTGCTATCTGTATGGGGTCTACGTTTTTCATTAACCCTACATCTTTCCCAGTAAAGTCCCATACCTCTGGCTTCACTGCTTCTTGGAGTTCTTTGGGCAAATCCTGCATGGTCATTCGTTTAATTTCTGAGTCAGGTCTGATTAACATTAATTTATAAATGCCGTCTTCATCTGGGGTCTGAATTTCAACACCCTTTGGTGTGCAAAAGATGGTACAATTCATTTTGCACAGCAAATCACGTCCCAGTAAGTTCACTGGACTAGTGTCGCAAACGACAAATCTATGCATTTCCTTAAAGTTTCCAATTGAGATCTCCATGGGCTTGGTAACAGGAGTACTAATCAATTGATTAGATACACCCACTACTTGGATGGCTTCTCCCGAGAGGGGTAGGTTTGGAACGTCCACTGTTCTCACAGTAGAACGGGTAGCACCAGTGTCCAACAGAAAAGTGACATCATTTCCGTCAACCTTTCCTTCAATGTATGGTCCGGACTGGTCTACCGGCAAGGAGGCGCCAAGTACGCACTCCTCGTCCTCCCCTCTCAGGCCCCGTCCGTACTGGTCATCACAAAGGAAGGTATCGTTCAACAGATACTGCGAAGTTGCTGCATTTCTGTTCTCATTGCTTTCCCAGACTTCTATCTCATCACCCTCTGTCGCTTTTCCCCTATGTACTTGCTTTGGAGCTCGGGGCACCTGAACCGTTTTTACCTGTGGTTGAGTCTTTCTTGGTCTTTCTTTCTGCGTCTGTGGAGTTAAATCAGGTGTTTTGGGGTTATCGTCAGGCAAATAAGGACACTCGTTACGCCAGTGTCCAATTTCTCCGCACTGGTGACAGGGAAATTTCTTCATAGCCTCCTCCCTGCTCATTTTGGGCCGGGGCTTACCTCCTCCCCCACCCCCAGGACTTTGGTTCTGAGTGTTTTTGACCATATTACTCAACTGTTTTTCCTGCTGTTCTGCGAGCTTCACCTGAGCCCACATGACCTTTTCCTTGAGTGCCTTTTTCTTTTCTGCCATCTCGTCCTCGCAGTACTTTGCTACCGCAGGACCTCGTCTATCTTTTTGGAGTGCCAACAAATTTTGTTATCCTTTATCCACTGACAAATTTCAGGCCTTAAACCGTTTACAAACCTGTAAATGAAATGTGTCATATCCTTCATCTCGATGTTATCTATACCACTGTATGTTTTAAACACCTGCAACAGCCTTTCATAATAGGAGTGCACTGTCTCGTCTCTCTCCTGCGTGGTTCTATCTATCCTGGTCCAATCAGTTTCCTTTGCTGGCACCTTATTTTTCAAATGCAGCATTACTTGTTCGTATTTTTTCATTACTTCAATCGACGGCTCCCCTGTGCTAGAGTCCCTCGGGTACTCCTCACTAGGCCAGCCTATAGCAATTTTACACTCGGTCCATAGATCTACCGGAACCACAATGTCGAAAAATCCATCCAGGTCTTTCCACAGGCATTTCTGCACCTTTACAAACCTTTCCACTTGCCGGTACCAGTCAACTGGCTTTTCGCGCAATTTCGGGAAATCGTTAGTAAAGGACACAATATCCTGTCTGGACCATGGAACGTGCACATACCTCCCACCTGGTACTTCACGCATGGGGCATAACTGTTCAGGCTTGTCTACTTCTCTCAAAGGGAACTCAGGGGTCGCTTGTCTGGATCGAGCCTCATCTTTCTTTCGTGCCCACCTGCTTTTCCATTTTTCCACGTCTCCCCATTTCTGCAAAACTGCAATCAACTCTTTAATCTGCAACTTTTCCCCTGACACATTCAAGTTCTCTATATCTTTGTCTGAGAATTCAGCTCTGTAAGGTTTTTGCAAGGGCTTGGATCTTGAAATATCTACCCCCATACTAGCGGCAGTGTCTGTCAACTTTTCGTGGAGCACCCTAGTACTTCTGATAAGGCTTTTACACATAAACAGCAACTCTTCTTCAGAATAGGTGTTTAATCTGTCTAATCCCACATTTCCTGCCATCAATTCCTCTATTTCTACCCTCAGCTTGTAGAGGTCTAAAGGTTTCGTTTGCGGAGTCTGTTTTTCTAATTCACGACTCCAATTCTCAATTTCTTCCGGAGTTACCAAAGAAACACTCCTAGTACCTGACGTTGATTCTAATTTAATTTCTTTCGCATTAAAAGGATTATGCCTCTTCTGCACTCCCTTCCCGGTCTGTTTGTTTGGCAGGTCCAAAAACACAACTTCGGACTCGCACTCACTGGTCTGATCATCTATCAGTAGGGGCTCCTGCCTCGGCGGGGCCATGATAGGGTTCATAACTGGAGGTTTGGACCTCCTTGATTATTCCCATACAATGGAACCACTGGTCCGATTGTTACCGGAATAGTCAAAGCCTCAGGACTGGTATTTAACTGGGAGATTTTCTGAATTATTTCTGTCCTCTGTCTAGCTAGGGCCTCTTGCTCCCTTTCATCTAGTACTCTTCCTAATGTTCGGTCAGGTATCATCTGTGGGGTCAGGTGAGGGGTAAGACTCGGGGCAGTAGGATGCGTTTCACTTGGTCCCCCACCATAATTGGGTTTTGGGAACAAAGTTCCTGTGCCAAATGACCTGCGCTCCTCCCCATATGGAGGCTGCAAAAAGGGCATTCCTGAACTTAATGGCTTTTCTTCGTTTTCATAAAGAGGTCCGGGGAAAAAGGCTCTTTCACGGGAATATTTTTCCTCCGAGCTCACGGGCACTCTAGGATATATATCTCGTACCTCCGCGGGTCCAGGATTCTCAAAATAGGGCAGTACTTG
This sequence comes from Lissotriton helveticus, assembly GCF_964261635.1. NCBI lineage: Eukaryota > Metazoa > Chordata > Amphibia > Caudata > Salamandridae > Lissotriton > Lissotriton helveticus. The sequence continues at coordinate 249,990,533 of NC_136067.1, read as the reverse complement.
ACCACCTCCCCCCCTACTTAGGGATCTGTCCTCCTCCTTAATAGATGGACGCTGGGGATTCCCTCCTGTACTGGAAAGTCGGGTTCCCTCATCATAAGGGGGCGGACTTCTCGTAAAGATGTCATCTAACAATTCATCGTCTGACTCTCCAAGCGCTCCCCAATGCTTACTCTTTTCTGTCCTTTTCTCCCCCGCAGAAGGGGTACCTGCTGGCATCATGGGAAACAGACCCTCAACAATCATGCTCTGTCTCCACTGCTTCATCTTTTTATCCCTGGTCTCTTGTTTCAGCCTTGGGTACCACTTGGTCAGACCTTTGTCCATTCGGGGTTTCTCTCTTTCGAAAGCCTCAATCTCCCATTCCTCTAATGCCTCATACTGCGTTAGTCTCGGTCTGGGATGCAATTCATTCATTCGGGTTCTTAAATTAAATAAAATCCTGCCATTGAAAGTACCGTCTAACGGAAAAGCCAATATTCCGTCATCTTTTGTGTACTTTACCCAATTTTCCAACCACACACAGGTATTGTACCCTCGATCAAACATCATGAAAGAGGCGGGCGTATTGGGTGGTGGGACAATAACGCCCTCTCTGGATTTAATCGGTTTGTCCGTTTTGAAATAATTCTTTACCCTATTTACAAGGGACATCTTTCTCTTAGTCCCGTACATAATATCGTATCTATTGGCTTTCCACTGATCCCTTTCAAACCCTTGGCTTCTTGGATCGGGTCTAGTCTCTGGACAATACGAGTGCCACATACGATTTCTACGCTTAACTCTGTTTACAATGTCACCTCCAATCAGAACGCGCCTTGCAATTCCGTGCGACCAATGGGTGCACGCGTTCAAAAATAGTTTCGACCAATGGGTGCGCGGCCCCTTCGTGAGACTGTCCTCACGCTCCGGCGCTTCACCCCTCCTTTCCAATTCCAGCCCCGCTACCCGCCCGCTGCTTCTACCAATCCCAGCGCGGCACGGAGTGACATCAGAGACGCTTCGCGGCTGACTCCCTCCCTTCACAAGGTAACGGAAACTTTCTTTCTTTCTAAAGTGCTAGTGCTTAGTTATTTTACAACGAATACACATTTGCCACAGTGCTCAAGTGTCTAGACAGGAAAGATTTCTTTTACTGCAAGTAAACTACTTCCATTTACTTTTCACACGCTGCGGGTAAATCTCTTCCGCCTACCCTTCACTCTAGCATCGGTGAACCTGTTATTCCCCTAAACTCATCCACTCTTCCGGGATATATCCGAGTCTAAGGTTTCCCAGCGGACCCCTCTGCTTTCACCCAAGCTTCGAGGAACCTGCTACTCTTCCGATGTGACCCTTACTAGGTTACGCCACTATGGGAATTTTGCCAATGAACCTTGTTACTGACATTTATTCACACACGTATTCAGAAAAAACCCTAGTTAGTGCTTCCCGGTTATCCTAACCTGCACCTAACCTTCCTTAAGCCTGCGACCTCAAGGCAATGGATTCTATTCACCACTTGCCTTTTCAATTCCCCGGGGAGTTCGTACAACAATGAACGATACAGTTTACAAACGCATGGATTAATACATATAACAATATAAGAACAAGAATAACAATGATAAAACAATTCATGAATTTTCAAAAAGCAACACCTTTCAAGAGAGTGATCGGTTCCCTCGGAATGGCCGCTTTTGTAGCAGCATTGATATACTAGCAGCTACCGACTTAACTAGTCTGACTAATCCTGCCTAACCTTCAACTAGTCCCTAACCATCCTCTGCTAGCCAGAAAAACTGATAGAGCGCGCGAGGTCACCCAGCCAATAATGTTGCCGTTTCCGGCTTCGGGCCCATATACTTTCAATTCACACTATTCATTGACCGGGTGACTTCACTGGCTGCTACCAATTTGTGTGAATTTCCCTACTGTTATTACTCAGCATACCCGACTTACCATCCACCGACACGGGTACCTATGACCTCAACGGATCAGGGAGCTAGCTGTAAAGGGAAAGGCAGCAAAATACCAACTCAAAATGACATTCAATACTGTTGTAAAATGACCACGGACAACTGGAAGTTTTAAAAGCTTTATCTAAAGTTTGTTTTCGTTGAGCATTAAGTTTACAAGAATGAGACAATCAATAATCAAAATAATGAAGAGTACATAACTATAGAGAAATAAAGTCAGGGTAATCATGGAAATACTAATATGAGATGCAACAAGAAACGCTATGCATTTAAGGTAAAAGTTCTTTAGACAGTTTAAGTAAGGCCGTTGTAGACCATATCAGAAAATGACAAACTGCAATGCAAAATATGATTTCTAAAAGGTAGGATAACATAGGATCAAGTTAAGAAAATATGCAATTGACTTTATGTTTCAATAGTTGCGGCAAAAGCATGGAAAAATCAACATGTGCAAAGGTGTGTCTTTATTAAAGCAAAAGACAGAAAAATAGAAAGGTGCAAGTTCAAAGAGTTTAGAGCAATATTTACCTAGACTGGTGTGAAAACCAAACCCTGGCCACGGGTCAGTTAAGGACAGGAAACCCTCAAGGAATCAGGACAGGACCTCAGGACAGGACAGCAAACCCTCAGGACAGGACCGCTCAGGACAGGACCACACCCGCAGTTTGGGAGCAACGCCTGCGCTCCACCCTCTCTGCAGCTATCGATCAAGACCCCGATTGGATCTGCGAACTCCCAGCAAAGTGCTTTACCAGCACTTTAAGGTTCAGTAGAACCTTAGTCCATGGTCAATTTCGGACAGAGTGCTCCGCAGCGCTCTGTATCTTTAGTCACCTATTGAGTACGATGGGTCAGTGACAGGTCAGCTAAACCAGACAAGTCGGACAATTTCCCTAGGTGAACCCAGGGTAGATATACAGTTTGGGGACGGTGTACCACCCCCCAATGTTGCAAAGTGTCAGAATCCCTCAATTTGGATTGGTCCTAAGGTAGAATTTGGGTAACACACCAATCATAACACACTATTTGGATGCCTAATTTGCATCTTTGGGTACCGCCTAGCAAGATTGGGGTTCCCATGAGAAACTGCAGGGAAATACAATGACAATTTTACATTGTTGCAGAGTAGGGACACATGGCTCCATTTTCCTGGGTTTTCAGGTCAGTTCTCAGGAGCATCTTGCCCATCCCTGCCAGCTGGCCAAGTTCCACCAGTCAAGGTTGTCAGTTCCCCAGATGGAGGAGCATGCGCAGAAAGGCCCTCCAAGATGGCATTCAGCTCAATCAGACCCCCATTCCCCGCGGTACATGAAAAGTAAGCGAGAACAAATTAATACATAGAAATAACATTATGTTATGTTATGTTATAAAACATTTTATTGCGCGCTCTGCTACTACAAAGTATCCTGGCGCGAAAACATGGCAGACAAACATTATGAAAACACATCACAGGGTTTGTACTTTCAACTTATCACTATAAAATATACTTATGCAGTCTAAATGTTAGCTACATGTATACGTACACAAGAGCAGTGGCACGAGCAGTACCACGTTACTGGCAAGGCTATGTATTACGCATGCGCAACTATTTCCCTCCAAACCCGCGAACACATCAGGACACGTGAGTGTGACTGACGCATGCGCAGACACTTACTTCCAAGCAGCGGCCATTTTAAAAGACTCGAGTTAATTATTTTAGTAAAACACATAGGCAAGCGTCGGGAAACCTCGTTTAAACATAGAATAAACGTTAGTAAGACGTACAACTTATTACTGGATTACACACAGGCGAGGTTCATGAATAAAGCACGTCGCGAATGCGAAGCTTTGCTTCATCAATCCCCTCTTTGATGATATTTACTATCATCACAAAAATAAATGGAACCAGATGCCAACTTCTCACACCTTATACATCTCTATCTCTTCCAACAATTTGCTCAACTTTTCTTTCTCATCTTTAGTAGGGTGAGAATTCTTCACCCTTTTGTATATCTGATTATTCATTTCCTCTAATTCAAGCTCATCCACACTTCGTTTCACTCCTCTGGCATTCACTTGATGCTTTCCGGTGTGCTTGCGACATTTGCAACAGGCAAATATGAAAAATAGGATAAGACCTATAATTCCAATTGGCATCAGTATCTTAAACAATAAGCCTTTACCTACGCTAGCAAGCCAATGACCTACATTTGAGAAACCATCTACCAGTCTCTTCCAGGCACTGTCAACCTCGAGTGGTTTGAGTTCCTTTGCCAAATTAGTAATGTTTTTCACGTATCTTTTAAGCTGCACACTTTTGTCCGGAATATAAGTGCAACAATGTTGCGCCTTCAACATCCGGCAGACTCCGCCCTCTTTTGCTAATAAGGTATCAAGAGCAAGTCTGTTCTGCAAAACCATTGATCTGATCGCAACCATTTCGGTATTGACCAGCAGAAATCCATGAGCTGTCTCAGTAGACAACACATCCACTATAGTGGACAATTTACAAATTCTGTGAGTGTTCAGAACCACTCCCACTCCAGGTATCAGTGCACTGAAAATACTACCCATTATTTCACCTATACTTTCTCTTTTACTACGCACTAAGCCATTAGTATTTTCACTGCTTCCAGCAACTCCATTCACATGGTATATTTTCGGGAAGACAATGCCAAAATAGCAACTTCCATACCAGTGATCCGGCAATTTGAAATAAGCCTTGTCCCCACAGATATAATAAATTCCAGGAAACACAGGCTCTGACCCATTTTTGAAACCCCAACCTCCAATTACCTTGTAATTATGTTCGCATTCACTGGAACCAATGAAAATGTTATTATAATAGCTAGTCTTCTCGCGGTGAAGACATAGCTTGCCTTTCTTTTCAAAATCCAGCAACAGAGCAGGACCCGCCCCACCAGTTGAGGTGCCCTCCATGTTCTCTGCCCACCTTGGTCTTTTCTGACTTTCGTCATTTGCTTTCTTTTGTATTTTAATTCTCCTTTTCTCTGCCATGTTCAGGAACATCTTTTCCTGCTCACGCAAAGAACAAGTCAAGTTATCTCTGTGTGCGTCACCTATGTCAATATCACCAATAGTCAGAAAGTAGTCTCCCATATATCGTATCACGTCGCTTTTGGTATGTACAGGATTCAAGTTCCCACGTATAGGAAGCTCAGAAAAGATCACGTCATTATTAGAGTAATAGTACTGTAACGGTCCTCTTTTGTAAAATAAACTAGCTAAAATGCTACAGGAGATTCCATATGTCAGCGGCAAGTGATGGTATGTCACGCCTTCAGCTACAGAAGTAGGTAGCTTCATGCAGACATAGCAATCTTCAATTTCCATAGTCTCTACATAGTGTATTAACAAGTTCGCGAAAACATTTAAGTGTGTCCTGTTCTTAACTCCATGATAATGTAGTTCTCCCTCATCTGATGCTTCTAAGTCTTGTTTTGTTTGTCTCAGTGCTCTCTCATGTCTGGCTACACTCTGTGTTGTCAGCTCCTCACTGTCAGTATTTACAATTTCAGTAGGGACAATATTAGTATTTTTGCTTACAGCAAAGGGAATGAAAATTGTTAGTCCTATCCAGAGTAATATCAGTATAACTATACTACATACACATACCTTGCAGCATGTTTTGCAACGACTGCAACTAGGTCTACCATTCACGGTTGAATCAGACATTTTGGCTCAGAAGAAGTTTCTCGACCCCTCTTTGTGACTTTACACGAGTAGCTTACTTTGTGCAAATTCACGGTGGCTCGTCTTCTTCTTCGGCAGAGTACTCAGGGACGGGTTCTCCGTCGCTCTCGTCAGTTAGATCAAGATCTTCAAATTCTTCCAACACAAGTGTCCATTCAGGTGACTTGTACTTTTTGTTTTGTCTCTTTATTCGATCACTCCTTCTTTTAGAAGTGTCTTCTGGTTGTCCTGCTATGCGAGCACTTCTCCTTTCTTCTGCACGTTTTTCTTCTACCGTTTTTATTCTCAGTCTCAATTTCTTTATGTATCCAGGCTCAATGTGCTTTCTTTTCTTGAGTCTTTTAGTTGGTACTTGGACTTCGTTTTCTTCTCTTGCCCTTTTGTTTTCATTAGTTTGTGGCAATTCTGTTTCAGTTTCTTCCTCTTCTATCTGACTATTTCCAGGGCTAGCATCTATTTCTTCTGCCTGGTTACTAATCTGGCCTTGTTCAGGAGAATTTTGTTTTTGCTTTTCAAATGTCTCTGTTTCTGTTTCCTGAACACGTTCTTCTAATCCTATCTGATCCTGTTCAAGCACTTCGATCTCTGGACTTTCTTCTGCTCGAACTATTACGCTATGTCTAGTCTGTCCCTTCCCGATATCAGGAGTCAGTGGAGGAGTATCAATCACTTGCTCTGTATCCTTCACTTGTTCTGTATCAATCACTTGTTCTGTATCAATCACTTGTTCTGTATCAATCACTTGTTCTGTCCCTGTCTGACCTTCTCCTTCCTCAGTTTTGATGTGAATCTCAAGATTCTGAGGTTCTTCGCCTGTGCCTTGCTTTTCCTCTCTAGTCCACTCTCTACCTTCCCAAAGTCTCTCACTCGTTCGAATGGGGTCTTCAGTGAGATCAATCAATGGTATCCATTCCTCTGGCCATATACTCGGCAGCTCGTCTTCAGCTACTTCTGGCTCAGCTTCTTGGACCCCTTCAGCAGGCTGGACTCCTGGTAGTTCGTTTTCAACTATTCTTGGGCCAACGTCTGCTGATTCTGCAGCTCGACTGGTACTGGGCTGTACGTCGTCAGCTACTTCTGGTCTGGCTCCTGCAGAGTCCTCTGCTGGACGCCCTTCTTCTTCAGGCTCCTCGTCTGGTAATACCTTCTGGGTGTGGCTGGCGTGTACCCAGCGTGGAACCCCTGCACACTTTACTGCTGTGGTAGTTACCAGGATCACCTGACGTTTCTCTCCCCACCTTGGCTCCAGACAGCTCTTCCGAGTATGTTTCTTTATCTTCACCCAGTCCCCCGGGACCAGTTTGTGGAGGGGAGTCGTTGGATTGAGGATGGCGTCTTCTCCGATCTGGCGAGAGATAGAACGCACTTGGTCACCCAATCTCTTGCAGTATTCAAGCACCAAATCATCAGTAATACTCAACAGTTTGCTTCCTGGCACCCATGCTTGTCTCATCACTCTTCCCATAATGATTTCATGGGGACTTAGGCCTGTCTTGCGGTCAGGAACACTTCTGAGTCCCATCAGGACCAGGGGCAGGGCCTTCACCCATGGTCATTTTAGTTGCATCACACAGTTTTGCTAGTCTGTTTTTGATAGTTCCATTTACTTGTTCCACTATTCCAGAAGCCTCTGGACGGTATGCACAGTGAAGCTTTTGTGAGATTCTAAAGGCCTTACAGAGTTCGTCGATCACCTCATTCTGAAAATGTCGGCCTCTATCTGATTCAATAGTGACTGGAACCCCGAACCTAGGTATCAGTTCCTTCAGTAAACACTTAGCTACTGTCATTGCGTCATTTTGGGGAGTAGGGAAGGCTTCCACCCACTTTGAAAATAAACAGACCATGACAAGGACATATCGCTTCCCTTCACAACGGGGCATGGTGATGAAATCAACCTGTATTCTCACAAAGGGACCCCCGGACCTCCCAATTTTTCCCAGTTCCACCACAGTTTTCTTCCCTGCGTTCATCCTTTGACATGGCAGGCACCTCTGGCAGTGGGACTCTGCTACTTTCCTGAACTTTTTACTGTACCAAGTCTGTTGGAACACTAGAATCATGGCATCCCTACCAATGTGTGATCCTTCATGTATCAACCTCGCCATTGTGCTAAGTAAGTGTCTAGGTAACACAGGCATACCAGTTGGACCTAAGATGACACCATCCACACGTCTTGGTCTACACCCATCTTCCTTCCACTTCTCTCTCTCTTGCCAAGGTGCCGCCTGCTGCCACTCTTTCACTTCATCCCATGTAGGCACTTCTTCAAACACCTGAAGTTGGCAGCTGGTTCCTGGCCCCCCTCGTTTTGGATTTACGATATACCGATCTCTGGCGCACCATTGGGCCACTCGATCAGCAAAATCATTTCCCAGTGATACAGTGTCCATACTCTTCTTATGAGCAACACACTTCACCACTGCCAGTTCCTTTGGTAACTGGATTGCCTCTAAAAGGTCTTGAACGACTTTTCCATTTCGAATTGGGGTACCTGAGGAAGTCAGGAACTCCCTCTGTAGCCACAACTGGCCAAAGTCATGCACAACCCCATAACAGTACTGACTGTCAGTATACACTGTTATGCGTAGGTTTTTCCCAATTTTGCAAGCTTTTATCATAGCAATCAATTCGGCTACTTGTGCAGACTTTATGTCAAATAGATAACCTGCTTCTTCAATTTTTGTTAAGGAGACTACCGCATAGGCAGCACTCAGGCCTCCCTGTTCATGTCTTAGACAAGAACCATCTACAAATAATTCCTTGTCATGTACAGGCAATGGTGTTTCCTTTATATCTGGACGTGGCTTGGTGTTGAATTCTGTTAAATCAATGCAATCATGCTCATCATCCACCCCACCTTCCATATCCATTGGGTCGGGGAGTAAAGTGGCAGGGTTCAAAATACTGCACCTAACAATGTTTACATTTGCAGCACCCACAAGAATCCTCTCGTATTTAGTCAGCCGACTAGGGGTGAGATACTGAGTCTTTGTTCTGGTCAGTAAAATTACCACTCCATGTGGGACATACACAGTTACCGGATGTCCCATGACAATGGACTCACTCTGCTCTAAACTTGCGCAGGTAGCAGCTACTGCTTTCAGACAACCTGGTAATCCAGCAGCCACTGGATCCAGGGTGGCAGAGAAATATGCCACAGGCCTTCTCGTTGTGCCATGATCTTGTGTCAGGACTGACAACGCGCAATTATCGCGAGTGTCACAGAATAGGGCAAACTCTTTGGAATAGTCTGGCATTCCTAATGCCGGTGCTGTACACAGACAATCTCGTAGTTTGGTGAAGGCTGTTAAGCTTTCATCATCCCATTCTACAATTTCTGGTGTTCCTCTCTTGGTCATTTTTATCAAAGGCCTAGCCAGGACTGCAAATCCCAGAATCCACTGCCTGCAGTATCCTATCACTCCCAGGAACATTCTGATCTCTTTCTGAGTACGGGGTAACTGCATCTTTTGAATTATTCTCACTCTTTCTGATGTTACTTTCCTGACCCCTTTCTCTATCTGGTGCCCCAGATATTTCACTGATTTTGCACAAAACTGTAATTTGTCTGGGGCCACTTTATGTCCCTTTTCACTCAGGTGATTCAGTAGGGCAATGGTGTCAATCACACAATCCCTATGACTTTTAGACGCCACCAAAAGGTCGTCTATGTATTGCACCAGGACAGAGTTCCCAGGTAAGACCAAAGTTTCCAAACATTTTTTCAAGATCTGATTAAAGATAGAGGGGCTCTCTGTGTACCCTTGAGGGACCCTGTTCCAGACATACACGTGACCATTGAAGGCAAATGAGAAAAGAAATTTGCTATCTGGATGCAAGGGAATGGAAAAGAATGCATGACACAGGTCTATCACAGTGAACCACTCAGCATCCCAGGGAATCTGATACAGAATCACTGCTGGGTTCGGGACAATAGGGCAGCAGGGGACCACTATCTTGTTGACTTTTCGTAGGTCCTGCACTACTCTGTACTTGCCACTAGGCTTCTTGATGCCCATAATCGGGGAGTTGCATGGGCTACTTATTACTTCCTGTATGATGTTTCCTTCCAGCAATTTCTGTATTTCCAGGGTAACACCAGCTCTCACTTCTGCATTCATTCTGTAGGGTTTAGTATTGGGGTATACCGCATTGTCCTTTATTGCTATCTGTATGGGGTCTACGTTTTTCATTAACCCTACATCTTTCCCAGTAAAGTCCCATACCTCTGGCTTCACTGCTTCTTGGAGTTCTTTGGGCAAATCCTGCATGGTCATTCGTTTAATTTCTGAGTCAGGTCTGATTAACATTAATTTATAAATGCCGTCTTCATCTGGGGTCTGAATTTCAACACCCTTTGGTGTGCAAAAGATGGTACAATTCATTTTGCACAGCAAATCACGTCCCAGTAAGTTCACTGGACTAGTGTCGCAAACGACAAATCTATGCATTTCCTTAAAGTTTCCAATTGAGATCTCCATGGGCTTGGTAACAGGAGTACTAATCAATTGATTAGATACACCCACTACTTGGATGGCTTCTCCCGAGAGGGGTAGGTTTGGAACGTCCACTGTTCTCACAGTAGAACGGGTAGCACCAGTGTCCAACAGAAAAGTGACATCATTTCCGTCAACCTTTCCTTCAATGTATGGTCCGGACTGGTCTACCGGCAAGGAGGCGCCAAGTACGCACTCCTCGTCCTCCCCTCTCAGGCCCCGTCAGTACTGGTCATCACAAAGGAAGGTATCGTTCAACAGATACTGCGAAGTTGCTGCATTTCTGTTCTCATTGCTTTCCCAGACTTCTATCTCATCACCCTCTGTCGCTTTTCCCCTATGTACTTGCTTTGGAGCTCGGGGCACCTGAACCGTTTTTACCTGTGGTTGAGTCTTTCTTGGTCTTTCTTGCTGCGTCTGTGGAGTTAAATCAGGTGTTTTGGGGTTATCGTCAGGCAAATAAGGACACTCGTTACGCCAGTGTCCAATTTCTCCGCACTGGTGACAGGGAAATTTCTTCATAGCCTCCTCCCTGCTCATTTTGGGCCGGGGCTTACCTCCTCCCCCACCCCCAGGACTTTGGTTCTGAGTGTTTTTGACCATATTACTCAACTGTTTTTCCTGCTGTTCTGCGAGCTTCACCTGAGCCCACATGACCTTTTCCTTGAGTGCCTTTTTCTTTTCTGCCATCTCGTCCTCGCAGTACTTTGCGTACCGCAGGACCTCGTCTATCTTTTTGGAGTGCCAACAAATTTTGTTATCCTTTATCCACTGACAAATTTCAGGCCTTAAACCGTTTACAAACCTGTAAATGAAATGTGTCATATCCTTCATCTCGATGTTATCTATACCACTGTATGTTTTAAACACCTGCAACAGCCTTTCATAATAGGAGTGCACTGTCTCGTCTCTCTCCTGGGTGGTTCTATCTATCCTGGTCCAATCAGTTTCCTTTGCTGGCACCTTATTTTTCAAATGCAGCATTACTTGTTCGTATTTTTTCATTACTTCAATCGACGGCTCCCCTGTGCTAGAGTCCCTCGGGTACTCCTCACTAGGCCAGCCTATAGCAATTTTACACTCGGTCCATAGATCTACCGGAACCACAATGTCGAAAAATCCATCCAGGTCTTTCCACAGGCATTTCTGCACCTTTACAAACCTTTCCACTTGCCGGTACCAGTCAACTGGCTTTTCGCGCAATTTCGGGAAATCGTTAGTAAAGGACACAATATCCTGTCTGGACCATGGAACGTGCACATACCTCCCACCTGGTACTTCACGCATGGGGCATAACTGTTCAGGCTTGTCTACTTCTCTCAAAGGGAACTCAGGGGTCGCTTGTCTGGATCGAGCCTCATCTTTCTTTCGTGCCCACCTGCTTTTCCATTTTTCCACGTCTCCCCATTTCTGCAAAACTGCAATCAACTCTTTAATCTGCAACTTTTTCCCTGACACATTCAAGTTCTCTATATCTTTGTCTGAGAATTCAGCTCTGTAAGGTTTTTGCAAGGGCCTGGATCTTGAAATATCTACCCCCATACTAGCGGCAGTGTCTGTCAACTTTTCGTGGAGCACCCTAGTACTTCTGGTAAGGCTTTTACACATAAACAGCAACTCTTCTTCAGAATAGGTGTTTAATCTGTCTAATCCCACATTTCCTGCCATCAATTCCTCTATTTCTACCCTCAGCTTGTAGAGGTCTAAAGGTTTCGTTTGCGGAGTCTGTTTTTCTAATTCACGACTCCAATTCTCAATTTCTTCTGGAGTTACCAAAGAAACACTCCTAGTACCTGACGTTGATTCTAATTTAATTTCTTTCGCATTAAAAGGATTATGCCTCTTCTGCACTCCCTTCCCGGTCTGTTTGTTTGGCAGGTCCAAAAACACAACTTCGGACTCGCACTCACTGGTCTGATCATCTATCAGTAGGGGCTCCTGCCTCGGCGGGGCCATGATAGGGTTCATAACTGGAGGGTTTGGACCTCCTTGATTATTCCCATACAATGGAACCACTGGTCCGATTGTTACCGGAATAGTCAAAGCCTCAGGACTGGTATTTAACTGGGAGATTTTCTGAATTATTTCTGTCCTCTGTCTAGCTAGGGCCTCTTGCTCCCTTTCATCTAGTACTCTTCCTAATGTTCGGTCAGGTATCATCTGTGGGGTCAGGTGAGGGGTAAGACTCGGGGCAGTAGGATGCGTTTCACTTGGTCCCCCACCATAATTGGGTTTTGGGAACAAAGTTCCTGTGCCAAATGACCTGCGCTCCTCCCCATATGGAGGCTGCAAAAAGGGCATTCCTGAACTTAATGGCTTTTCTTCGTTTTCATAAAGAGGTCCGGGGAAAAAGGCTCTTTCACGGGAATATTTTTCCTCCGAGCTCACGGGCACTCTAGGATATATATCTCGTACCTCCGCGGGTCCAGGATTCTCAAAATAGGGCAGTACTTGACCACCTCCCCCCCTACTTAGGGATCTGTCCTCCTCCTTAATAGATGGACGCTGGGGATTCCCTCCTGTACTGGAAAGTCGGGTTCCCTCATCATAAGGGGGCGGACTTCTCGTAAAGATGTCATCTAACAATTCATCGTCTGACTCTCCAAGCGCTCCCCAATGCTTACTCTTTTCTGTCCTTTTCTCCCCCGCAGAAGGGGTACCTGCTGGCATCATGGGAAACAGACCCTCAACAATCATGCTCTGTCTCCACTGCTTCATCTTTTTATCCCTGGTCTCTTGTTTCAGCCTTGGGTACCACTTGGTCAGACCTTTGTCCATTCGGGGTTTCTCTCTTTCGAAAGCCTCAATCTCCCATTCCTCTAATGCCTCATACTGCGTTAGTCTCGGTCTGGGATGCAATTCATTCATTCGGGTTCTTAAATTAAATAAAATCCTGCCATTGAAAGTACTGTCTAACGGAAAAGCCAATATTCCGTCATCTTTTGTGTACTTTACCCAATTTTCCAACCACACACAGGTATTGTACCCTCGATCAAACATCATGAAAGAGGCGGGCGTATTGGGTGGTGGGACAATAACGCCCTCTCTGGATTTAATCGGTTTGTCCATTTTGAAATAATTCTTTACCCTATTTACAAGGGACATCTTTCTCTTAGTCCCATACATAATATCGTATCTATTGGCTTTCCACTGATCCCTTTCAAACCCTTGGCTTCTTGGATCGGGTCTAGTCTCTGGACAATACGAGTGCCACATACGATTTCTACGCTTAACTCTGTTTACAATGTCACCTCCAATCAGAACGCGCCTTGCAATTCCGTGCGACCAATGGGTGCACGCGTTCAAAAATAGTTTCGACCAATGGGTGCGCGGCCCCTTCGTGAGACTGTCCTCACGCTCCGGCGCTTCACCCCTCCTTTACAATTCCAGCCCCGCTACCCGCCCGCTGCTTCTACCAATCCCAGCGCGGCACGGAGTGACGTCAGAGACGCTTCGCGGCTGACTCCCTCCCTTCACAAGGTAACGGAAACTTTCTTTCTTTCTAAAGTGCTAGTGCTTAGTTATTTTACAACGAATACACATTCGCCACAGTGCTCAAGTGTCTAGACAGGAAAGATTTCTTTTACTGCAAGTAAACTACTTCCATTTACTTTTCACACGCTGCGGGTAAATCTCTTCCGCCTACCCTTCACTCTAGCATCGGTGAACCTGTTATTCCCCTAAACTCATCCACTCTTCCGGGATATATCCGAGTCTAAGGTTTCCCAGCGGACCCCTCTGCTTTCACCCAAGCTTCGAGGAACCTGCTACTCTTCCGATGTGACCCTTACTAGGTTACGCCACTATGGGAATTTTGCCAATGAACCTTGTTACTGACATTTATTCACACACGTATTCAGAAAAAACCCTAGTTAGTGCTTCCCGGTTATCCTAACCTGCACCTAACCTTCCTTAAGCCTGCGACCTCAAGGCAATGGATTCTATTCACCACTTGCCTTTTCAATTCCCCGGGGAGTTCGGACAACAATGAACGATACGGTTTACAAACGCATGGATTAATACATATAACAATATAAGAACAAGAATAACAATGATAAAACAATTCATGAATTTTCAAAAAGCAACACCTTTCAAGAGAGTGATCGGTTCCCTCGGAATGGCCGCTTTTGTAGCAGCATTGATATACTAGCAGCTACCGACTTAACTAGTCTGACTAATCCTGCCTAACCTTCAACTAGTCCCTAACCATCCTCTGCTAGCCAGAAAAACTGATAGAGCGCGCGAGGTCACCCAGACAATAATTTCGCCGTTTCCGGCTTCGGGCCCATATACTTTCAATTCACACTATTCATTGACAGGGTGACTTCACGGGCTGCTACCAATTTGTGTGAATTTCCCTACTGTTATTACTCAGCATACCCGACTTACCATCCACCGACACGGGTACCTATGACCTCAACGGATCAGGGAGCTAGCTGTAAAGGGAAAGGCAGCAAAATACCAACTCAAAATGACATTCAATACTGTTGTAAAATGACCACGGACAACTGGAACTTTTAAAAGCTTTATCTAAAGTTCGTTTTCACTGAGCATTAAGTTTACAAGAATCAGACAATCAATAATCAAAATAATGAAGAGTACATAACTATAGAGAAATAAAGTCAGGGTAATCATGGAAATACTAATATGAGATGCAACAAGAAACGCTATGCATTTAAGGTAAAAGTTCTTTAGACAGTTTAAGTAAGGCCGTTCTAGACAATATCAGAAAATGACAAACTGCAATGCAAAATATGATTTCTAAAAGGTAGGATAACATAGGATCAAGTTAAGAAAATATGCAATTGACTTTATGTTTCAATAGTTGCGGCAAAAGCATGGAAAAATCAACATGTGCAAAGGTGTGTCTTTATTAAAGCAAAAGACAGAAAAATAGAAAGGTGCAAGTTCAAAGAGTTTAGAGCAATATTTACCTAGACTGGTGTGAAAACCAAACCCTGGCCACGGGTCAGTTAAGGACAGGAAACCCTCAAGGAATCAGGTGGACCTCAGGACAGGACAGCAAACCCTCAGGACGGGACCGCTCAGGACAGGACCACACCCGCAGTTTGGGAGCAACGCCTGCGCTCCACCCTCTCTGCAGCTATCGATCAAGACCCCGATTGGATCAGCGAACTCCCAGCAAAGTGCTTTACCAGCACTTTAAGGTTCAGTAGAACCTTAGTCTATGGTCAATTTCGGACAGAGTGCTCCGCAGCGCTCTGTATCTTTAGTCACCTATTGAGTACGATGGGTCAGTGACAGGTCAGCTAAACCAGACAAGTCGGACAATTTCCCTAGGTGAACCCAGGGTAGATATACAGTTTGGGGACGGTGTACCACCCCCCAATGTTGCAAAGTGTCAGAATCCCTCAATTTGGATTGGTCCTAAGGTAGGATTTGGGTAACACACCAATCATAACACACTATTTGGATGCCTAATTTGCATCTTTGGGTACCGCCTAGCAAGATTGGGGTTCCCATGAGAAACTGCAGGGAAATACAATGACAATTTTACATTGTTGCAGAGTAGGGACACATGGCTCCATTTTCCTGGGTTTTCAGGTCAGTTCTCAGGAGCATCTTGCCCATCCCTGCCAGCTGGCCAAGTTCCACCAGTCAAGGTTGTCAGTTCCCCAGATGGAGGAGCATGCGCAGAAAGGCCCTCCAAGATGGCATTCAGCTCAGTCAGACCCCCATTCCCCGCGGTACATGAAAAGTAAGCGAGAACAAATTAATACATAGAAATAACATTATGAAAACACATCACAGGGTTTGTACTTTCAACTTATCACTATAAAATATACTTATGCAGTCTAAATGTTAGCTACATGTATACGTACACAAGAGCAGTGGCACGAGCAGTACCACGTTACTGGCAAGGCTATGTATTACGCATGCGCAACTATTTCCCTCCAAACCCGCGAACACATCAGGACACGTGAGTGTGACTGACGCATGCGCAGACACTTACTTCCAAGCAGCGGCCATTTTAAAAGACTCAAGTTAATTATTTTATTAAAACACATAGGCAAGCGTCGGGAAACCTCGTTTAAACATACAAAACGTTAGTAAGACGTACAACTTATTACTGGATTACACACAGGCGAGGTTCATGAATAAAGCACGTCCCGAATGCGAAGCTTTGCTTCATCACTACCATATTGGTACAATTCCTTCGAATCCGAAGAAACTCACCAAATGGGATTGAGTCCTTTTGAATATTAGGATGATAGCTTTGGTATTGGAGGATTGTATTCTTTGCTGTTGGTTTGCGATACAAACTCACTTCCAACACTCCATTGGACCCTGAGATTAAAATATCCAAAAATTCAACCTGTTGCGTGCTACTGTTAGATGTGAAGACAAGGTTAGAATCACTTGCATTCAATCAAAGCACATATTCCTTCAAGGAGTCACCGTCCCCTCTCCAAATGAAGAAAATGTCGTCAATGAAGCGTCTCCACGTAACGACATTGTCAAAAAATGGAGCCACTTCATTGAAGACATTTTTCCTCTCCCACTCGCCCATATAAATATTAGCGACACTGGGAGCACAGGAAGCTCCCATGCTTGTGCCTTTAATTTGCTGATATAAGGCACCATTAAACTCAAAAAAGTTGTTAAATAGAACTCGTTCAAGACACTCCAGCACGAATCCATCCGGGTTCTTGGAGAGCAACTTCTTTGATCCTGCGGCTCTCAGCCATCCCGGGTTTGCAAATGGCCGAAGTCCTGAACGCGGCAATACATGAGGGATGGGGGCATGCTGAGGACCCTGTAATTTCAACGGCACTCGAGATCTCTCTTGACTCAAATTCTGGCTCTGATAACTTGCATATAGCAACTACTCAAGATGTGCCTGTCAGTAAGACAGTGTTGGAATCTGCACCCCCCCCCACCACCCCCCAAGCTGGTTCTGTGGGTAGCGCTTTGGTCATTGTGGATCAGAATTTTCAGCCCGGGGAGGACCCCTTGGACTCTCTTGTTAACGAGAGACTGAATGATGGTAACTCGGCAATTAGGTGTGATTAAATATGCGCAGATGGGGATAACAGCATATGCAAGGAGCTTAATGTCAGTGGGAGCACCGCTGTGTTAACCCCTGGGCTGCAGGACCTTCAATAAAGTCCTAACTGTGCAACAGGGATCCCTGCCAGCCCCAAACCTAGCACTGCGGAGGAGGCGATAGCGGCTAAAGGGAAAGCCCTTTAAACTTATTCAAATGAAAAGCAACATATTCATGTTTTTGAGTTGTATATTTTATTGTTAAATTTTGGAAGAAGATGGCAACGGTTTTTGTATTCAATTTGTTTGGGGATTGAATGTATTTTTTCATTTAAAAAAAACAAAACATGTTTGAGTAACCTGTGTTTTGGAATGTGTTCTGGATTGTTAAAGAGTGCATTGTGATTCTTCTTCTCCTTCTGAATTTAGGATTACTCAAAGCCCTTGGAGAGAGGTTTCTTTAAATCAAAAGGAGTGAAAGAAGACAACTACAGGTAGGAAGTGAATTTTTTTTAATTAAAAACAGCCAATTAAATGAGTTTCTACAATCAAAACAAGAGTAATTTTGGAAGGTAGTAGTTGTGGTTAGTAGTGTAAAATGTATGCAATAATGTCAGGGTAGTCGGAAGCTGTCATCAATGGAAAGTGATACATTTTTGCCAATAGTCTTTCAGACGTTTTTTTTTTTTTTGGTTTCTGAGGGTTCAAACTACCTGATGATGATTGCGCCATTCTCATTTCCTGGAAACTTTGAACTTTTTTTACATTTCCAGGAAACGATAAATGTTGGGGTGATTTACTCCAATTGAGTTACTGAAATAATTATGCCAACCCTCTATGGCATTATTAGTTTTTGCACCTCCCTCTAAGCAGCTAGATTTAACAGTCCCACCATTCAATAGGAAATCTTGTTTTCCCTTTGTGAGCCAGCTGTTTACATGGCCAGTACATGTGTCTTCGGAGTAGTTTTGAAATGGGGCCAATTTTTACTTGTTTGGTGTGAAATGCTGTGATTGTATAGTGGTAGTGTAGAAGTCACGCATACATTCAGGAGGCAGTTAACACAATACAGTTAGTTTTTCAGTTAATATTGCAGTTTTCCAATTTGATATAGGATCCTCAGTTAAGTTATTTTTAAACACTTTTTTTTACCAATATGCCTATGAAACGTGAAAAACAAATCATTGAATTTGAGTGTTTAAATCGTTTTTAGTAATTGTATTACTCATTTAAAATTAAAAGTAACTTAATATTTAATGTTAGCATGTATAGTATAAATTTGGGTGAATAGATGGGGGGTGGGGGGGAGGGGGAGAGTCGATTTAAAGGTCCCACCTGTTGGTGGCCTTGGCGGCCACGATGGTGGTCGATTGCTAGTCGTGCTCCTGCCGGTGACAACTGTCATACGATAACAAATGCTATGTAGTTGCTGGTCGGAAGGGAAAAAAAAAAAATAAATAATACTAATTTGAAGTATGTATTAGTAGTGGTTTGTTCCTTTAGTAACTCGGTGGAAGCTTATCCAACTAAAGACAACACAGCCTTGACAACAGCTTAAAGTCTGTTAAAGCCCAGTTTTGGGGTTTGTACAGTCCTATTGAGTGACAGTGCCCCCACTTTACTGGCCAGATAATAGAGTACCTAATAAAGGGTTTAGGTGTACAACAAAAGTTTCATGCTTCTAATTATCCCCATGGTACAAAAGGGGGTGGTGATGAACGGAGCATCTGAATCAATCAAACACTCACACCCAGTCAAAAGATCTGGGTTTAATCCATCACCGTTCTTTAGCCCACTCTGCCACCCCAGTTCAGACATGGCAATATGCAAATCAGTCTGAATCTGTGCCTCATGGGAACAGTCCAGCCCGAACTGCCAAGCCATGTCTTCCCTGGACCGGAAACAAGCTTCCGAGGACCGGTTTCTGGCATTTCAGCCGTCTTCAGCCCGGCTTGCTTGAATCCAGTGGCAAAGTGAGCAAGGGACATACATCTGAGCATACCCTGCCACACTTATGGAGGCCAAAAGCGGTACAAAAGGTGGAAGTGATGAACGGAGCATCTGAATCAATCAAACACTCACACCCAGTCAAAAGATCTGGGTTTAATCCATCACCGTTCTTTAGCCCACTCTGCCACCCCAGTTCAGACATGGCTATATGCAAATCAGTCCGACCCTGTGCCTCATGGGAACAGTCCGATACAAAAGGGGATGATGGACGGAGCATTTGAGCAAATCAAACATTCACCCCCAGTCAACTGATCTGGGTTTAATCCATCACCATTCTTTAGCCCACTCAGCCACCCCATTCCAGACATGGCCATATGCTAATCAGTCTGACCCTGTGCCTCATGGGAACAGTCCAGCCCGAACTGCCAAGCAATGTCTTCCATGGACCGGAAAACAAGCATCCTGGGACCGGTTTCGAAATCATAATCCTCATCAGCCAGGCTATCTTGAATCCAGTGGCCAAATGAGCAAGGGACTCACGTCTGAGCATACCCTGCCACACTTAGGGCGAACAAAGCGATAGAAAAGTGGATGATGGACCGAGCATTTGAGCAAATCAAACACTCACCCCCAGTCAACTGATCTGGGTTTAATCCATCACCATTCTTTAGCCCACTCAGCCACCTCATTTCAGACATGGCCATATGCAAATCAGTCTGACCATGTGCCTCATGGGAACAGTCCAGCCCGAACTGCCAAGCCATATCTTCCATGGACTGGAAACAAGCTTCCAAGGACCGGTTTCTGGCATTCCATCCGTCTTCAGCCCGGCTTGCTTGAATCCAGTGGCAAAGTGAGCAAGGGACTCACGTCTGAGCATACCCTGCCACACTTATGGTGGCCAAAAATGGTACAAAAGGGGGTGGTGATGAACGGAGCATCTGAATCAATCAAACACTCATACCCAGTCAAAAGATCTGGGTTTAATCCATCACCATTCTTTAGCCCACTCTGCCACCCCAGTTCAGACATGGCTGTATGCAAATCTCTCTCTCTTTTCATCTTTATTTCTGCATCATGTGCCATAAAAGGTACAGATAACATTGAATGTAAAACAGTAACTATTAAGATATGTACAAGCATAAAAACATAAAACACGTTATGCAAATGTAGACATTCTCAAACTGTCTGACTCGGGATTTTTCGTTACGACAATTTTATTTTTACAAGTCCCCATTTAGAAGATATCTCCTCTTGTGCCAAACAGACCCCAAATATTTAGCTAAAGCAAAGACAATATGACCAGAGAGATCAGTCTTTAGAACCCTATAGGCTTGCATGCAACGGGAGAAGCCCACGTTTTTGCACAGTGGGACAATCCATTTTCTCTGCGCCTGGACATACGCTTTACAAAAGAACAATATGTGCAAATCAGTTTCTTGGTCGGATTTGCATCCGGGGCAAAAAGACGGGGATGGATCGGCCCATTTACTAGTAAGGGCACGTAGCGGTAAACTACCATACCTCCATTGGAGATACAGTTTCCTAATTGATGTTGGGGCTATAATGTCTAGGGCAGTTTCAAACCTATATCTGTCCTTAATTATTAAAAAAGATGACGTTAAGGTGCCGTGGGAAGTTCCTTGCATATGGCTAGCCAGTTTGGTTTCCTGTTACTGGATGATAAGCTGCCTCCGTGTAATCCCGGGACAAGATCCCAGCGGGTCCGACCATAGGGTGGGAATCCCCAGTTTGATTAGTTCTTTCTTAATAAAATTTAGCCAGGGGATTTTCCCGGTGTTTGGGAAAGCAAGAATTTCTTGCAATTCTGCCCTATAGTTGGCTAGCTCAGGAACTGTCCAAATCCTACAACAGAATAACAGTGGCCGCAGGCCCATGTCTTCGTCCAGAGGTCTCAGGGCCATGTCAAGTCTAATAGGCAGCAAGGGTGTGCTAGAAGGAAGTAATAGGAGTTGTCTGATAAAATTGTTCTCGGTTACTACCAGATCACGGTTGCACGTGTGGCCCCAGAGTTCACTACCATACATAGCCGCTCCCCTGGCTTGTGCTCTGTAAATCTCTAAAGCGGGGCCCACCGGCTTAAAAGTGGATTTATTCTTGGCGACTAGCTTGGTGATTCCACCTGGTATTTGGGCCAGCTTTAGTTGCGCTTTCTCCCGTTGGTGGACCCACGACATTTTTTCATTTATGGTGATCCCTAAGTAGTCAAAGGTTCGGACCCTCTCCAGTTTATTAGTCCCAATACATGGATTAGAGCGGACTCGGGATGGGGGGTTGAAGACCATATATTTGGTCTTCAAGGCATTGAGCTCTAGACCGTGATCTTTGCAGAATGCCTCAAAACCGCCAAGAACTCGCTGGAGCCCCATTGGGGACTTTGAGAGCAGCAGGGTGTCATCCGCAAACATAATTGCGGGCACCCTGCTGCCTCCAAGTTTGGGAGCATCAGTATTCTCAACACCATTCAGGTGCGCTATTACCCCGTTGACAAAGAGGCAGAACAGGGTTGGTGCAAGCACACAGCCCTGCCTAACCCCCCTGTCAACGGGGAATTTATTGGAAAGTGTCCCCTCCCGGCCACATCTGACCTGAGCGTAGTTATCAGTATGTAATCTGATGATCATGGTTAACAAGTATTGTGGGACCCCCAGGCCAGAGAGCACGGACCAAAGTTTCATACGCGGAACTAGGTCAAAGGCCGCTCTTAGGTCAACGAATACAGTATAGAGGCTGCCACCCTCCAACTGTACCATTTTCCAAAATATCATGGAAAGTCGGAAGACTTGATCTACAGTGGACACTTTATTCCTGAAACCCGCCTGATATGGGCTCAGGACTGAGTGCTCTTCAGTCCATTCTAGTAAACGATCCAGCATCAGCCTAGCAAAGATCTTTTGGGGGACGTCTGTTAGACTAATAGGCCTGTAGTTGGCTGGGAGCAGAGAAGAGCCCCTCTTAAAGATGGGCACAATCTCTGCCCCCAGCCAAGTAACAGGCACCGCCATCCCCTCCAGGATTGCGTTAAAAAACCTGCAGATATGGGGCCCAGATCATTGGTTCACTTTTAAATAAGTTGCCAGGGAGTTTGTCCAACCCAGGAGCTTTTTCAGTGGCAAGTCTAGCAATAGCTACGCCGACTTCTGCCACACTGATTTTGTCCGTGTCCAGAAGTGGCGTAGGGATCGAGCCCGTCCTCGGATCTACTTGAGCCTGATTGGGCTCCATGTCGGCCTCAGTGTATAGAGATCTGAAATGATCCTCCCACACACTGGGTGCGATGTTGGCCTCCACTGCAGGGGTTGGGTCAGCCGACCCGTTTTTGACAATCTGCCAACATTTCCTGGCGTCTCGGTATTTGAGCGCATCAGTCATGTCTGCCCAATTACCGTGATTCCATTCAGTCTTCGCATTGGCAATGAGGCATTTGTACTCCCTTCTCACAGTTCTTACCAGGGAGATATTGTGCTGCTGCTTCATCGCCGTTAGTAGATCAGTTTTAGCCTTTCTACAGGCGGCGTTGAACCATGGGGCACAAGTCCCCCGTCCATTGCCTTTACATTGCTTCTGCTCCGGGTACAGACGTCAGCTAAAGTGGTGCACATCTGTAGGTGTAGTACACCAAGTTCTCTATGGGTCTCCTCAGGCAAGAAAGGGTGGGACATAAGGTTATCAACTTTTTGCAAAACAGGCACAGCCTTTGCATTTAGCCTCTGGATGTCCTGGGGATTTCCTGCAATTTTGGACCAGCAAACTCTGCGCCGGTTTGTAGATAAAATCAATCTTGGGTCCGCACAGTCGCCACCACCCTGATTTTGTGTACTTACGCCCGGGGTTAGGATTTTTAGAATCAGCGCATTATGATCGCTGTCAGCTTGAGGCATTACGTGAAAGTCCACTATGCAAATCAGTCTGACCCTGTGCCTCATGGGAACAGTCCAGCCCGAACTGCCAAGCCATGTCTTCCCTGGACCGGAAACAAGCTTCCGAGGACCGATTTCTGGCATTCCAGCCGCCTTCAGCCCGGCTTGCTTGAATCCAGTGGCAAAGTGAGCAAAGGACTCACGTCTGAGCATTCCCTGCCATACTTATGGCGGCCAAAAGCGGTACAAAAGGGGGTGGTGATGAACGGAGCATCTGACTCAATCAAACACTCACACCCAGTCAAAAGATCTGGGTTTAATCCATCACCGTTCTTTAGCCCACTCTGCCCCCCCAGTTCAGACATGGCTATATGCAAATCAGTCTGACCCTGTGCCTCATGGGAACAGTCCAGCCCGAACTGCCAAGCCATGTCTTCCCTAGACCGGAAACAAGCTTCCGAGGACCGGTTTCTGACATCCCAGGCAGCGGGTCTAGTAGGCAGGTACAGTGCCACATTGAAGTTGAAACTAGCTAAGATACAGGCAACAACTGGCCTTAATTGGCCAGATGCTTTGCCCCTAGCGTTATCTGTTTGTTCCATCCCACATAGTAAGATTAGACTTTCTCCCTGCAAAATCGTTTTTGGCAGGCCTATGATTGTATGAGGACCCCCAAGCACAAATGTGATAAAGTAAATACAGTACCTTATTTTGAGTGATTACCTGAAAAATTTGACTGAAAAGTTGTCTCTGATTCACCAGCAGGCGCATGTAGCTAAACCAGACAAATCAGAAGGTCTGGCTCATGGTTTCCAACCCAGCGAATTTCTACTACTAAAGAATTTTCAATACTCTAAGAATCTGGATCTTCGTTGGAAGAACGCCAAGCAAGTCTTGCAACCCGAACTGCTGTCCTTGTCACCAACAGTAATTATTGGATCAATGCTGCACACTTTAAACAAATTCCAGCAACTGTACTCCAATCAGAAGGCAGAAACGATCTGAAAGACCCCTTACAAACTCAGAAAAGTGTTGCTCCTCTGAATGAAGACACTTCGTTTCCTGATAAAACTGTGCCTTCAGCAACAAGGTACAATGTATGACCAAGGAAGGGAAGGAGCAGATAGAGATACTGGAGGACTGGTTTCAATTAGTGGAACTGTTCGGCTATGACACAGTAGAATCACAGAATAGGCTTAACTAGGTTCAGAGTGGGTTGTAATACTTGTTCAGTGGTGCCTGGGTCTCTCTCGGACCGGTGGTTGTATCGATACCAAGAAGGAGAAATTCAGAAATTGGTATCTAAGTTGCGAAGCAATGACAAGACTGTGTATGGTGACTGATCATATTATTGATAATATTGGCAGCAGTTTTTTGGACAATGGAGAAAGTGATTCTGGCTCGAAACATATTGCTCTCTACTACTCCTGTCCGCACGGAACATTACTTCACTATTCCCTGTCATGAAAAGAAACATCGAATGTCATACCTCAATAAGCCTTTTGTATAAATGTTACATCATATTCGTAATGCTACAAATACTACCAACTGCTGGGTATGTGGAATGATGCCAGCCCATCAGAAGGGAGGAACGCCTCTCATTCCCCTGCCATTTTCACGTAATGGCTCTTGTGGAGCATGATGCGCTCTTTTGTGGGCCTCTGAAATTAGTAATATTACTTCAGCTGATGTCTCAATGCCTAGCTAAATAAGGTTTGTTACCCTGATGATGAAGGCCTCCCGCAGGCCAAAGAAACTGCATCCTTTTGTGTTCTTAGCACCTGCATCTTATCACAGAGACCAAAAACTATTTAATGATATTTCCTTGAATGGATTTAAAAGAACTATAAATAATGATGAAGTAGATCAAACTGATACAGCATTACAGCAATTTTAACTTGGGATTCTTTTTCTTTGTTGGTGCATCCCTAAATAGTAGAAAGATTAGACGTCTGACCTGAGTGGTAGAAGCAGTAACTAATCAGACAGCAATGGCTCTTGAAAATATAACGGAAGAGCTCCAAATTTCGAGAATTGTAACATTACAAAATAGGATGGTATTAGACGTGATACTAGGTGATCGTGGTGGAGCATGTCGCATTATTGATAGTAGCTGTTGCGTATTTATCCCTAACCACGCCCCATCTGTTTATGACACAATTTCCAAATTACATAAAATTGTTGCGGAATTACATCAAGATCAAGGTTACATGGACTTGGTCTGAGTGGTTATGGGGACTCATTTCTACTTGGGGCTGGAAATAGTTAATGTGAATAGCAACTATAGGAATCATTTTTCTCACCTGCTGTTGCTGCATTCAATATGCTCCTACGATATGTGCAGTTTGTATAGGCACTTGTAATAATATTAAACCTCCCCCGATTAATGTTAATGAATTGAATCAAGAAATGAGGATGCACACTGTTGGACCTGGCCCTTTTAGCAGGTTCACCCCGAACCTTTTTGCTTTTTCCTAACCTGTTTCTGGAACCTGGGGTTGGTGATTTTAGGCCTCTGCGCACTTTTTCACTGTGGTACAGTGTAAAGTGCGTGAGCTCTCTGTGTATGTGTGGTGAGTGACCTGCCCTCCCATAGGAATGAATGGGGAATATGTATGCCCATGGTAGTTCCTGATGTGTGGGGATTGCAGGGTCGAGTTTGATATGTGCGAACTCGTGAGATTGAATGCTGCGTAATGGTGTATGCGGCATGATTGTGTCTAGTCTAGAAGTGCCACTTTTAGAAGTTGGCATATTTGTGTAATTTGTGCCTGGTGTGTGATTGGCTGGAGCCTGGCTCCAGGAGTGCCTGGGTCTGCTTTTGGATTGACTGTCTGGTTTGAGGGTGGCAGGGGCTGGGGAGACCCAGGAGGTTGTCTGAGTCAGCCTGTGGATGAAAGGCTGCATCTGCTGCCAGGGAAGTGGGAGGAGATAGCACCTGGGAGTGAATAGGGCTGTGCCTGCCACAATGCTGGCTCCACCTCCCGCTGGGCGACTGTCACCTCTGTCCCTGATACTGAAAGAAAGACTGAAGCCAGGAAGCCCAAGGGCTCCAGCAACAACCAAGAACTGGTTCAGACCGGGTTCAGGGCCCACTTGCACAAAGACTTCAAAGACTTTTCTCTGTATAAAAAGGGTCTGTGTCCCCTTACAAAATGTTCTTGTTTCTGACTTGAATCTGCCAGGGGCGTGCTGCCCAGCCCCTGGACACCTGATGGACTTTCCTGGATGCCTGGAGGACTTCTGGGGGACCCCCTCTGCCTTGCCTGGGCTGATTGGGGGGACTTTGCTTTGCCCCTTGGAATCTCTGGGACCTTTGGCAGCATGGAGAAGCTGTATTTTCCTGCAGAAACCTTTTTCTTGACTTTACCCAGGCTTGTTGAAGCCTAAGCGCTTGGGAGAGCGCTTTATTTTGACCCATAGCGAGCGTGTCGCCATCACGCATTTTGCGTGAGGTTTGGCAGGTGCCTACCCTGCGAATTGACCTATTTATTTTATTATTTTGCGAGTACCCACCTCGCTTCTCTATTTTATTTTAATCTCGAGGGTGCCCACCCCTCATTCTGCCCCCTTCGTTTCACCGCCGCGGCCCGAGCCGTTTGGGTTCATGGCCGCCGAAGAGAAGCTTCCCCGAGGTGCCGCGCTGTGATTGGCAGGCCGCGGGAGGCGCGCCCTGGAAGGCCGCGCCGTGATTGGCCCGCGGTCGAGAGCGGGGAGAGAAGATGGCGGCGGCCGCTGTGGGGCTCCTGTGACCGGGAGGGAGCCCCGAGAGAAGAGAGGAGCCGAGAGGTAGCGTGGCCGGGGCTCGAGTGAAGAGCCCTGTGTGCGGGCAGAGCCCCGGCCCGCGGCCCGAGTGCAGAGAAGTGCCGGCAGCAGTGGGGGACGCCCTAGAGAGACGGCGCGACAATGGAGCCTCCCCGCAGCAGGGCCGGTGAGTGAGGGGCTGTGGGGGGAAGCTCCGTGCGGCAGCTGTTCGTGCCGGTTTGAGGCACTTGAGTCAGGGCGGCCCCGGATGGCAGTGGGCCGCCCCACCGCATTCTCGCTGAGAGCCCCGAGAGGCTCAAGCTGCACCTTCGTGTAGAGCCCTGAGAGGGCTCTGGGGGCATTTCTGTGTTTCTGAGTCCCCGCTGAGGGACTCCAATGACGGGGCATATTTCCTCTCGAGCCGCGAAGGCTCCAACGTGCCTTAGTGTTTGTTAAAAGGCCCTAGTGGGGGTCCAGAAGGCCCATGAGTGTTTTAGGAGCCTGAGTGCTCCGACAGGGCATTTCTTTTGTTCACGAGTCCCCAGAGGGGGGATTCCAACGTTTGGGGCATGTGATATGCCCAGAGCCTGTGTGGCTCCAGCATTTGGCCGCAGTGTTTGGTGACAGAGCCTGTGTGGCTCCAGCAGTGGGCGCAGTTTGCGCCTAAGGGTCAGTGCGGACCCTGTCGCAGTTTTGATTCACAGCTGCCCAGCAAGTGGGCAGCTGCACCGTTTAGGCGCTTGGGATTGTCCACAGGTGCCCAGCAAGTAGTGGGCACCTGCACCGTTTAGGCCCCTGACTTTTGGACTACAGGGCGTCCTAGCCCCAACAAGGCCAGTTGGCCTAGGGACTGCCACAGGTGGTGACTTATGTAGGTTTTTGCTTAATTGTGTGGTTTTATTGCACCTCTGAATGTTTTAGGCATCATGTGTTTTTGCGCTATTGAGTTATGTTCTGGCACCTCTGAATGTTTTATGCATCATGTGTCTTCCTTGTTATTACACCGCTGAATGTATGTTTGATGCATCATGTGTTTTTCCTTCCCTACACCTCTGAATGTTTGATGCATCATGTGTAATGTGTTCTTGCTGATACCCCTAAATGTATTTTATTCTTAGGTGGTTGTTCTTTCCAGTACAGGTGGTCTTAGTGAGGTCCTGGTCCCCTGCGTGACATTCCCCTAAGGTGGTTAGGGTTGCGTAGGTGGTACTTACCTGCTACCAGTAGTTACTGGTTGTGTGCTATTCTTGCTAATTTGTGTTACAGTGATTTTATATCCTTTTATTCTAATTTCTGACAGTATTCCTATTTCTAAAAGTGTTGATTCAGACAGTCGCCCATGTGTCCCTGTCTTGTAAATAATCCCTTGTGAATATTGCCCGTGCCAGTTGGCACAAAGTACATGTGTGATTTCTATCTGATGTGGTTTTGACAATACAGACGTTATTTTTATATAACCTTGTGTGGAGTTCCTTTTGTGGTGTGCCTAGGATGTTGTTGCTGTTGTGTGCTGGCGCAAATGCTTTACACATTGCCTCAGAGTTTAGCCTTACTGCTCGTGCCAAGCTACCAAGGGGGTGAGCAGGGGTTATCTTGGCGTGTGACTCCCTTGCCCTGATAGAGTGGTGGTTTCTGCCTGGCTTTGGCGTCAGCCTTAGCCTACCAGAAATAGCCAGTTCTAACACACACTGAAATTTACGAACATCGATATAAGAGATTAATATATGTACCTTTAAAATGGATTCAGCATAGGCTGAAAAGGAAGTACTGTTAATATGTAAAATCTGATTCTCTCGTTTTTTAAATTAAGCTATGCCTCATCTATTTTTCACCCCTGCCCTACTTCCTGCCTGCCTCTATCCTTGACACCGCATCTGTATAAACATGAGTAGATAATCTAGATTGGGGCATTGTAGGCTGTGTATACATGCAGAGTCAGCGCAAAAGAACAGCTGGCTCTGGGTTTTTCAGACAATGGTAAAGCCTCAAGTAATGTTTACTCAGATAGCATATCTTGCTGTGCAGTCTTAGGACGCGACAATTGCACAAGACACCAAGGCTGTTGATTCTTACCCTTACCTCATTTGTGTGTTCTTCCCAAAGCTCTCTTTACCTGTGGGCGTCCCTTGTTTGTGATCTTTTGCTATAAAAACCCATGTAACCATTGTTCTGTGTGCTTCCTCCCAGAGTATCTCTATGGTGCTTGTCGGAAGAGTCCCCATGAATGCTAATAAATGATCCTTGGTTTGTACTTCACTCCAGTGTCGATGCCTCCTTACTTGTTAAGAACCCGTTTACTAAGGGAGACCCTGTACCCGTGGGTTTTTAATAATCCGCCTCCACATCAGGAGCCACACTATAGGGACTGGCACTCTTCCCAGACATTAAACTGAGTCACAGTGGAATTGGTCTCCTCCCCCCCAGCTGGAAGCCTTGACTCAGTTGGGCATTGATGTCGATCAGGCGGATTTCTTTCTTCTTTCTTCCATCCTCCTCGTCGTACCGGGGCATTGTACAACACTTACACAAAAAAGATAAGACAGACATGGGTCAGAGGATATGGGACAGTACAAAATTATAACATGGAATGTGAGGGGGTTAAAGTAATTTTGTAAAGCGTTACAGAATACAAACATGTATGCGGAGACAGGGCATTCAGATTGCCATGCTGCAGGAGAGATCCCTGTTTCACACCGAGACCAAGAAACTCCACAGAAAGTGGAGAGGGCAACTGTTTGCATCTACCTTCTCCACCCATGCTAGGGGGGGGTAGCCATATGGGTAGCCCCACAGGTTCTGTTCCAATTACATACTTACGGGGTGGATGTAGACATCAGATATATCATAGTGCACGGTGTGCTTGATGGTATTGAGGTGTGCCTGGTGAATATCTATGTTAAGTCTGTCTTAAGTCAAACTTAAGACCAAATCCTAACTTTACTACTACTAAATGTCTTCTGTGAATACCAAAAGTAGTAACTTTAGGACTTTGTCTTAAGTTAGTTCTGTGAATCGGGCCATGTAATCTTACGGCACAGTCGTCTTCTACTCCTATCTTAAGAAAACAACATTAGTTGCCTATAAGATAGCAGGAAGTTTTTAAACTCTGCGGTTTTTCACATAAGATACTTTACAAGTCCCGCCCAGCCTATCTGGTCTCACGTGCAAATCTTTTTCCTTATACGGAATTAATTCTCTCTTCATCTTCGTACCTGCCCAGATTTTACAAACTTTAAGAGGATGCCTAAAACCTTGCTAACTGGCTAAAGAAGGGCTCTCTGCCTGTGTTGAAAGTGTGAGGCAGGGGAGTGGAAGCATCTGGGTGGAGTGTTTTGGATTCCATGCAAGTGACTGGACAATACAACCTGAAGTAAGAGAGCATAGGAGGAGCATTGAACCTTTAGTTCAATGGGGGAGGAAGGGGGTGATCCCTATATTGTGAAAGAACACACAAAGGGAACAATGAACCACAAGGATAGTGCAGGTGGAATGGAGCTACGGTGAAGGAAACCGACCAAGCATTTATGGGGTAAGAGCAGTGCTTATTTTGAGCTGCTGGTTTCCGGTGCTTGGCACCTGCACTTAATTGTCAGCACCGGCTCTGGTAACAGTTCAACACATGGTGGTGCCGTCTGCCAAATATAATATCCGCATGGGGATGGAAAGTTTTGTCCTTTCTAGGTATTGCAGTAGCGATCATATTCAGCTGCTGTCTCTGTATACAATGTGGCCCTGCGATTTGCGGCATTTGTGCTACCTCTTGTATTCCTAGTCCCAAGCCCCGTTCTAAATCCCGTTCCAGGATAATTCGAGACGAGCAAATGATACTGTATGAAATGATAGATGGTATCATGAATATTGATGTTTCCTGATGGAAACGTAGTGACAAGGAGGGAATGTGGAAAAGTAAATTCTGCCATGTTCTGTGTCCCTACGTGTCATCCATCATATGTTATGTGTGCATGATTAATATGCATATGTATTCCCTATGTTCGATTCAAGACGCAATTATAGTTGTGTCCACCTCTAGTATGTCAGTTTCCAGTCCTCGTGAATACTACGAATATCAGGCCTATGTAAAGCTACGTTGCCACGTCTCTCAGTGTGCACGTTATTTCATTGTAAAGTTCCCGTTTCTAGGCCTCAAAAGGGCCCGGACATCAGATTCAGCTCCTGTCTCCTGAGCCCTCGCTGAGGAGCGATACAGCCCCCACCTGTATCCTCGACCCTTCACTTACTTCCTGCCTTGCAGTGCCCGGTTCAGCCTGGCTCTGCCTCTGAGTCTGCCAAGAGTATGTTATAGTTTCAGTTATCAGTTCAGTCCTCCTTCTCTGCATTCCTAAGCTACTGAACCGCATCAATAGTTTCCGTCATTGTCTAGCCTTTCCGGCTCCATGTAAGAGAAATACTGTATTTAATGGTCATTTCGTATTCTTCATCACACGCTACATGTAGAATAATGCATGCTCCAGTCTTAGAGTCTGTTAGCCTTTCCCCTCCTGACTTCTAGTTTATATCAACATGTTCTCTAAACATCAGATACTAGATACTGCTTAGGTACATGTCGCCCTGACTCTCCAGACTTCAGTCTCTGCTCCTAGCACAGAGTTCATAGCCCCCAGCTTCTCCTAGTGATACGTCATTGCCAGTTTGCGCGCACCACCAGGTTAGAGGTCCCGGCTCCTTAGGTAGCCCCCTCCATGGTTTCCGCCCCATTCATGACATATTCTGTTACGTTTGCATCACATGTCTATGTATACGCCCTGTTCCACCCACTGCTACGCCTATTGCAATATAATGCTATGTGTTTGCTATGTGTTTGCGTTATGTATATATGCTCATGCACTGTTATTAAAAAGGTCTACTTTCCCTTGTCCCGATCCTGACACCAGCAGCGCTGCTGGGCCCTCCCATCCTATTCCTATGCAGGTTGTCCTGTTCCTGTCCTTTATGCTGTAATAAACCTGCAAACTCCTACTACCTCGAATCTTGACTCTTATTTATTGAGCTATCTGTTATTCATTTATACATTCAAAAATAGGGTATTATTTATTTATTTACCACATAATGGCGCCCGAACAGGGACTTGCCCTTTCCCCACGCGCCGGTGAAGCCACGCCGGCCCCCTGACCCTCTGCAGCCGTGACGGAACCATACCGTGCACGTGCAGATATTTCTGCTTCAAGTATCCCTCAGGCCCACGGAGGAGACGGAGGAGGCGGTCCAGCATCCAGACGAGGCGGTGGAGGAACACGGCGAGTCCCGACCAGAGCCCAAGCCAAGAGTCCAAGGTCCGAGGTATCCGGAGGTCCATCCGTAACTGAAGTCCGGAGTTCGTTGTCCGTCGTCGAAGCAGTCCAGTCCAGTCCGAGGCCTTCCGTTCTTGCTGCCCGGTGAGTACCATTACTGGGGTAGTATCTAGGCAGGATCAATCTAATTGACTCTGGTCCGTGGGTTGGTGGTACCCAGACACACAAACGAAGTGTCCACTTCGGTGGATGCGGGTCCTGACGTGTCTCTTTATGAGACCGGTAAGTTTCGTACTGTTTCAGCAGTGCATCTAGTTTCTGTTCCAGTCAGTTTTGTTCTCGAGAAAATTCATATATTCTGTGTTCCGTATTCAAGGTAGTATTCTGTTCGAACTGTTATTTCTAAATGTTTTTCATGTATTTTAATGTCGTGGTATGAATGGGGAATAAGTATCGTGTTCATTGTGTATTGTATTGTGTCTAGATTACAGTCCAGTCATGCCCTTGTTTTCTAAATTACGTCAGTTAAAAACTAGAAAGGGTCTGCTGGAAGCAGCAGTTCCTGTCCCGCCTAGGGACAGTCCAGGTCATTTTATGTATCAGAAGCATGGCATAAGTGCCATACTATATCTAGATTTATGGGTAGAGTATACAAAACAGTTAGAAGAAAAGTATAGATGGCCCGTATCGGGTACATGGGATGCCGAGTGCATCATGCGAGTAGAAGAGGCATTATGGAAAAAGAAAGCCAGACAATCACAGAAAGATGCCATCGAGCTATGGCGTAAAGAAGCTCATAAAAGAACCGAAAAAGAAATCAGAAAGTCAGAATTAAGTAGAGAGTCCTCAGAACGAGCACAAGAAAAAGAATTAATCGAGATAGGTGAACGAGTTAGAACTGAACAGTCAGACAGACAGAGGAATGCCCTCATTAAGGGTATGTATCCTCTTCTTGCCGAGGGCTTGCCAAAAGCGACCCCGGAGGCATCCAGTAATTTTCCGCCACCACTAGTCCCGATCAAGTTACGTCATAAACCAACCGCAGCTGATATTTTCATCTCGTCCTATTTGGACGACACAGTCCCAGAATATGCAAATCCTGTTCCCGCTCCACCAGTCCCTGTAAATCAGGCACTTCCCGTTCCTCCAGACACCGGGGCACCCTTTGCAGCACCTGCTACGGTCCCCCCGGTCCAGCCCGCCATACAAGTCCAGCCCGCATTCCAATTTCCCACCCTGCCAGGACGAAAAGCATCAGTTGATGATTCTAGTCTAGGGGCCGCAGGAGGAGGTCCTCCTCGAACCCCGCCGCCACATAAGCGTTTAACGGCAGCCGAATTACATATGCAAGCGTCACAACGTACGCCCAGACTGTCTGTTGCAGAAATAAGAAAATCCCTTGCTGAATACTGCTATGACCCAGTCCCAGGCGAAGATGATATGGTTTTATATTCATTACGCGTAAGAAATGTGGCCGAGTATCTAGTCACCCTACCAGATATGAAGGAAGATCTAGACAGAATATATCGTTTCATCCGTACAGGGGAAGATCCAGAGAGTATCAGTGATGTCATGTCCCAAAGGAAAGCTGAGACCCAGCTCATGATATTAAAGTTTCTGATTAATTGTCTAATAAGAGAACAAGATTACCCGTCCAAAAATCAGGCCGAAATGAAAGCCCTGATGAAGTGGAGTAATAGTATAGCCGAGGGTAAGCACAAGACTATCGGTGCTATGGAGAGTATGTACAAGAAAATCCGTAAAGAAATAATAAAGTTACACGAACAACGTAAAGCAGCACAAGTAAACGAGAAAGAAAGTAACTCTGATACTGAAGAGTTAGACGACGAGAATTCCGCCAGAATAGCGTATGTAGGAAAACCTAGATTTCCAGATCGCCATTTACGTCTAGAACACAAGTCTACTCTCCATCATCCAGCACCAGAACAAGGTTCTCTAGAACAAGTATTTCAAGCTACCGATCACATTCTGAAATCACGAATCGGTTACAGTGAGTTAAGTACTATGCATGAACAAGAAATAGCCCGATCAGCAGTCCGATGGATTACTGATTCTACCACTTTTCCAGACGAAATAGTGGCACAAATGTTTCTGAAAATGCCCCCAGCCGAGCAACGACTGGTGGGTATGTATATGATTCAGCACCTCATTACTCTGTATGAGGGTCAACATTCTGATCCAGGTCCGTTACATGATATCCTGAACGAGTTACTCCAGTATAGATGGAGAGGTCTAGGTACCGATTTAATTAGTGTCATTCTAGAACAGCGCCACAAATATAGAACGGTTCTGAACCCGCATTTTGTTCATGTCTCACCCCCAGAAAGTAAACCATTTTACATAGACAGACAGAATCCGTTACGAGAAGTCCACCCAGTTAGAGGAACGGGTGGCGAAATGCAGCGAGTGTTTGTATACACTCCGATCACAAAGATGGAACTTCTAGAGATGAAGAAATTAATTCCCTGTCATGATAAAGATCCAGCAGGGTTCCATAGAGAATTAAAAGATATGCTCCGTATGGGAGAATACACGTATCCAGATATAATTAAAATGTTAAAAGTTCTGCTGCCCGCAGGGGTGTATGAAAAGCTCAAGGAAAAAGACTGGGAGGTGGGAGAGAAAAAGATCGATTGGGCAGTCCTAGAAGCTGAAGATAAGATACGAGTACCAGGTACCGGTCTCGGAGATAAATGTAAAGAATTACCTGAATTATTGATTCAAGTTTTACCCAGATTATTGACAACTAGAAAGGAAGACTGGGATGCAATCTCAGCCTGTAAACAGAAACAAGACGAAGATATTAGTGATTTTTATTCTAGATTTGAGAAATGTTTTAGTATCAACAGTGGCCTCAAGACGAGTAGTGAGTCATACCCTCACCTTTTTGTTACTAAATTAGTCGAGAATTCAAGTCCACCAATTAAAAATCGAGTTCTGAAAGTCGAAAGTACCTGGCAAGCTAATACCCCGTCCCAGATGTTGCAGATGCTCCAATACCACCAGAATAGAATCAGGGAAGAACAAGAACACGAAAGAAAACGTATGAAAGACACGAAAATGAAAGTACTAGTTGCACAATCTGTTCCTCAAGACAGTCAGAAGAGGGGTCCGAATCAAGCCAGTCATCCTGCAGCTCCCGTTAAAGGGAATTGCAATTATTGTAAACAACCAGGTCATTTTATAAACGAGTGTGCAGTTCTGAAACACAACATAGCTACCGGTAAGACTAAAGAAAGACCACGTCCGCCTAGACAAGAACAAGTTTCACAGACTCCTCAGTCACAGAATGCGCCACAGACAGTTACAGCTCCGCAGCCTATCGCTGCAACACAGCATGTCACACAGCAGATGTACCAGTATGCACAGTCTGAGTATCCAGAGTACCAACAGTATTCATGAAACAGCCTAGAGAGGGAGGTAGGCTTGCCTCTCATCGAGATACCTGTAGATCAAGAAGGTCCCTATGTTCATAGTCAAGTATTAGGGAAAGACAGAAAGTTTTTGATTGATACAGGGGCAAGTAGAACCACGATTAGTCACGCCGAAGTTCCAGGGGCTCCGCTCTCAGGCTCAAGAAATGTTTCCCTTGGATTTTCAGGAAAGCCTATCGTAAATGAGATCTCAAAGCCAGTTTCTCTAGAAGTAGGTCCATTGTCCCGCACTACTGATCTGTTACTTACTAAGTCATGTCCAGAAAATCTATTAGGCATTAAGACACTGAAAGAGTTAGGTGCAGTTATATGCTGTTCCCCAGAGGGAATACGATTGTTCCTACGTGACTTTAAGGGTCACTATGTATTACGAGATTTTGATTCAAGACTGTCTAATGTTCCACAGCACTTATGGGCGCAAGGTCCAACTGATGTAGGTTACATGCAAATCACACCCCATCGTGTGACTATCAAGCCAGGTGTAGTGTTACCACGAATCAGGCAGTACAGATTGCCACCTGAGGCTGTAGCAGCCTTATCCAAAATTATTGACGAACTTATTGCTCAAGGAGTGGTTGTAGAAACTGACTCCAATGTATGTAATTCTCCGATCATTCCAGTCATGAAACGTACTGATCCAAATGCACCCCCAGTATATCGATTAGTGATTGACCTACGAGAGCTTAATAAGTGTATTATTCCTCAGTACCCAGTTGTCCCAGACATCTCTTCCCTATTAACAGCCATTGATTCCGAAGCCACGTTCTTTACTGTAATCGACCTCAAGAACGCGTTTTTTAGTGTTCCCATTCATCCAGACAGCCAGTTCCTTTTCGGATTTTGTTTAAATGGAAGGAGCTATAAATTCACACGAGCTCCTCAAGGTTTCACAGAAAGCCCTAGCATTTACAGTCAAGCACTTAAAAGACAATTAGACAACATTCACATGCCAACTGACACTGCCCTGCTCCAGTATGTCGATGATCTACTGATCACAGCCCGTTCTGAACGTGCTTGCGAGCAAGCATCCCTTACAGTCTTGTATTTCCTAGCCGAGATGGGGCACAAGGTGTCCCCTTCTAAGCTTCAATTCTGTGTCCAGCAAGTGGTCTACTTAGGACACTTACTGTCCAAGAGGGGTAGGCAGTTGACACCAGACCGTATCCAGTTAATAGCGAGTCTTCCTCAGCCCAAGACCCAGAAGGAGGTACGTGCTTTTATCGGCCTTACTTCTTATTGCAGACAATGGATTCCTCAGTATGCATTTCTAGCCAAACCACTGATACAGTTAACGACACAAGAGGCAGCCGTATCGACTGTTCTCCCCTGGACATCTGAACATACACTTAGTTTCAATGAGTTAAAGAAAGCTTTATGTCAAGCTCCAGTTCTAGCGACACCGAACTACAGTAAGCCTTTTACACTTTTCGTCACTGAACGCGAAGGTACAGCATTATCTGTTCTCACACAAGATCAAGCAGGACAATACAAGCCATGTGCTTATTTTTCGAGCACATTAGATCCTGTAGCCCAGGCTCTGCCTGCGTGCCTCAAGTCAGTTGCAGCCACAGCACTAGCTATCAGGCAAAGTGATTCCATAGTCTTAGGACATTTCCTGACAGTACAGGTTCCACACTCTGTGGAAGTTCTTTTAAACCGAACACAAACTCAGCACTTGACAATTGCACGTTTAACAGGTTATGAATTGACATTATTCCAGCCACACATAGAAATCAGACGCTGCAACATCCTTAATCCTGCTACACTGTTACCATCAGTTAATTCAAATCCAGCCACACATGATTGCGTGGAAGTAGTTAACATTACGACTAAACCAAGACAAGATCTGACAGATATTCCATTACTAGATCCCGACCTGACACTTTATGTGGATGGTTCATGTATGAGAACTAGTACAGGAGAACTAGTCGCCGCGTATGCAGTGACTACTGACACTGAAGTTATTGAGACACACCGTATTGATACCCTGTCCGCTCAAGCAGCAGAGCTAGTTGCTCTGACACAAGCCTGCATACACGCCAAGAACTTGAAAGTTAATGTTTACACAGATTCACGCTACGCATTTGGAGTTGTACACGACTTCGGAGTGCTCTGGCAGGAGAGAGGTTTCATGACTTCTCATGGAACCAAGATTCAGCATGGTCTCCTTATTCAAGCTCTGTTAGATGCCATACACTTACCGACATCTATCGCTATCATGAAATGCAAAGCACATACGAAAGTTACTGACATTATTTCCCAAGGTAATGATCTAGCAGATCGCACAGCCAAGCTTACAGCACAGACTCCAGACAT
Organism: Lissotriton helveticus; assembly: GCF_964261635.1. Classification (NCBI taxonomy): domain Eukaryota; kingdom Metazoa; phylum Chordata; class Amphibia; order Caudata; family Salamandridae; genus Lissotriton; species Lissotriton helveticus. Next base: position 249,952,786 of record NC_136067.1, on the reverse strand, counting down.
TCCAGTTAATCAAACACATACTCCAGATCCGACTACATGTATGACAGTTAAGGACCCTACTCAAGATGTCATAGACATACAGTTACATGCTACTCCTGAAGAAATTAAGAAATGGTCCGAACAAGGAGGGGTCCAGACAGATCAAGGATGGTTAACGAAGGGTAGAGCCACATGGTTTCTCCCCGACTCTATGGTTCAAGTCATTATTAATACCGCACATAGTCCAGCACATTTAGGAGAAAAAGCTATGTTAGACAGTATCCAGAATATTTGGTTCAACAAGCATTTACGAGCTGCAGCCAAGCAGAAAGTCCGTACCTGTATGATATGTTGTCAGTTTAATCCAGGTAAAAGTGTCCCGGTGGAACAAGGTGGATTCCAGCCCCCTGACCACCCTTTTGAAGTCCTCCAGATGGATTATATTCAGATGGAGCGATGTCGAGGTTTCAAGTATGTCCTTGTAGTTGTATGCGCTTTGTCCAGGTGGACAGAAGCATATCCAGTCCCAGATTACACAGCCGCGACCACTGCCAAGCAGTTGGTTCGTGAGTTCTTCCCCCGTTATGGACTCCCTAGAGTCGTATATTCTGATAACGGTCAGCCATTCTCATCTGAACTCATGAAGCACGTTTCCCTGTTGTTAGGGTACCAGTGGAAGTTTCATTGTGTACGCCATCCTGAAGCAGCCGGTCTCGTAGAGAGACATAATCAGACTCTGAAAATCCGTATCGCCAAAGTATGCAAAGAAAAAGGTGTGGACTGGCTAGTAGCTCTGCCAGTCGCCTTATTTTATATGCGCATGGTCGCACATTCCAGATCAGGTCTGTCCCCGTATGAGGTCGTATTCGGCCGCCCCCCAAATATGTGGGGTACTCCTAGACCCCGAAGTATTACCGATGTTTCAAGTAATATGCTGACAGATTACCTAGCTTCCTTGATGTCTGCCCTCAACTCATGTCGTTCACAGGTTGCCGCCGCATTTCCAGACAATACCGAGGTGGCATCGCATGAAATCGTTCCAGGATCCATGGTGTTGGTGAGGAATTTTGACAGATCAAGTCCGCTGGAGCCTCGCTGGAAGGAGCCCCGACAGGTCCTCCTCACCACCCGTACAGCCGTGAAATTGGAAGGTCGCAAAGGCTGGGTGCACCTTTCTCATATAAAAAAGTTTTATGGACTGAAACCCGTCTTAAAGAACATTTCCCAGGATTTGAAGGATTGCCAAAGCACCATTTTTAAGGACTGTCCCGCAAAAGACAATGTTACTACACCCCCCCTGTTAGAGAAAACTCCGCAACAGGAGTATAAGTTAAAACTCCGGTCTAGTAAAATAAGTCAGTCAGTTTGATTGTCTAAGTCCTCCCCTAGGTGAAACGGTTAGACTGTTTCTGACATGTATAACATAGACCCCCATAGTGAGAGAGTTAGTCAAAACTCAATCCGATGTATCGTTTTTCTAGGTTTCATATTATTTCTCAGCATTATGATTTCCTGCACCAGTTATGCATTTTACCTGTATCTTCCAATTTCTCATGTAAATAAGTCTTCTAATGCTACTGTAGAGCACATGTTTAGTGACCTACCTCCTCATGAACTCTCTTACCGCCTCGCTATGCGAAATAATTCCTTTATCCGCATGTTACATTACTCACACCAGACCAGCAATGCCACTAATTGTTGGGTGTGTGGTCGACTCCCCCCTTTCCAGACACCGAAGGGAGTTCTGCCACTTTTTCCTTATCCTTTTTCACATAATGGTTCGTGTGGAGCATGGTCCACGTTAACGTCATCCTCAACAGATATGTCTTTTCTTAACAGTACATGTTTCCCAGACAAGCAAAGTCTCCCCCACAGAACAGGTTTAGATCTAGAAAATGAAGTGTACAATTTAGGTAACTATTCGTCAAATTTCATGGTCCTGAATGTTCAGTCTGATACTACTCCAGACTTACCTGCTATTTCAGTATTACCAGTCAAAGGCGAATTATGTGTCCGAAATTATGGTTCTGTACATGTAGGACATAGTGATTGTACTACTATTGTCAAGTACAGTGACAGTGGGAAATCTATTTTCAAAGCTTCATTCTTATTTTATTTGTGGTCAAACTGCATATGTTCGTCTGCCCCTCGATTGGGAGGGAACCTGCTACATTGCCTTCCTACTGCCACCTGTTTTCCTAGCCCCATCTGATTATCACAGAAACACACATCTAGTACACATTAGACATAGAAGGGAGTCCCCAATTGTCGATTATACTGAAACTGCTCTAGAACAATATACAGATTTCAATAGAGGTTTCTTCTTTTTTATAGGACCTATCCAGAATAGTAAACTGATCCGTAGGTTAACAAGAACCCTCGAAGCTGTAGTAAATGAGACTGCCTCTGCTCTAGGTAACTTAACCGAAGAGCAATCTGCTATGAGATTTGTCGTTTTACAGAATCGTCTCGTCCTTGACGTCATACTGGCCGATAGGGGCGGGGCCTGTAGAGTCATCGGATCTAGTTGCTGCATTTTCATTCCAAATAACGCGCCGTCTGTTTATTCAGCTATAACCAGACTCCATAAAATTGCCCATCTGATACACCAAGATCCAGGCACCTGGACATGGTCCGGTTGGTTCTGGAATATAATATCCGCATGGGGATGGAAAGTTTTGTCCTTTCTAGGTATTGCAGTAGCGATCATATTCAGCTGCTGTCTCTGTATACAATGTGGCCCTGCGATTTGCGGCATTTGTGCTACCTCTTGTATTCCTAGTCCCAAGCCCCGTTCTAAATCCCGTTCCAGGATAATTCGAGACGAGCAAATGATACTGTATGAAATGATAGATGGTATCATGAATATTGATGTTTCCTGATGGAAACGTAGTGACAAGGAGGGAATGTGGAAAAGTAAATTCTGCCATGTTCTGTGTCCCTACGTGTCATCCATCATATGTTATGTGTGCATGATTAATATGCATATGTATTCCCTATGTTCGATTCAAGACGCAATTATAGTTGTGTCCACCTCTAGTATGTCAGTTTCCAGTCCTCGTGAATACTACGAATATCAGGCCTATGTAAAGCTACGTTGCCACGTCTCTCAGTGTGCACGTTATTTCATTGTAAAGTTCCCGTTTCTAGGCCTCAAAAGGGCCCGGACATCAGATTCAGCTCCTGTCTCCTGAGCCCTCGCTGAGGAGCGATACAGCCCCCACCTGTATCCTCGACCCTTCACTTACTTCCTGCCTTGCAGTGCCCGGTTCAGCCTGGCTCTGCCTCTGAGTCTGCCAAGAGTATGTTATAGTTTCAGTTATCAGTTCAGTCCTCCTTCTCTGCATTCCTAAGCTACTGAACCGCATCAATAGTTTCCGTCATTGTCTAGCCTTTCCGGCTCCATGTAAGAGAAATACTGTATTTAATGGTCATTTCGTATTCTTCATCACACGCTACATGTAGAATAATGCATGCTCCAGTCTTAGAGTCTGTTAGCCTTTCCCCTCCTGACTTCTAGTTTATATCAACATGTTCTCTAAACATCAGATACTAGATACTGCTTAGGTACATGTCGCCCTGACTCTCCAGACTTCAGTCTCTGCTCCTAGCACAGAGTTCATAGCCCCCAGCTTCTCCTAGTGATACGTCATTGCCAGTTTGCGCGCACCACCAGGTTAGAGGTCCCGGCTCCTTAGGTAGCCCCCTCCATGGTTTCCGCCCCATTCATGACATATTCTGTTACGTTTGCATCACATGTCTATGTATACGCCCTGTTCCACCCACTGCTACGCCTATTGCAATATAATGCTATGTGTTTGCTATGTGTTTGCGTTATGTATATATGCTCATGCACTGTTATTAAAAAGGTCTCCTTTCCCTTGTCCCGATCCTGACACCAGCAGCGCTGCTGGGCCCTGCCATCCTATTCCTATGCAGGTTGTCCTGTTCCTGTCCTTTATGCTGTAATAAACCTGCAAACTCCTACTACCTCGAATCTTGACTCTTATTTATTGAGCTATCTGTTATTCATTTATACATTCAAAAATAGGGTATTATTTATTTATTTACCACAGGAAGAGTCCCCATGAATGCTAATAAATGATCCTTGGTTTGTACTTCACTCCAGTGTCGATGCCTCCTTACTTGTTAAGAACCCGTTTACTAAGGGAGACCCTGTACCCGTGGGTTTTTAATAATCCGCCTCCACATCAGGAGCCACACTATAGGGACTGGCACTCTTCCCAGACATTAAACTGAGTCACAGTGGAATTGGTCTCCTCCCCCCCAGCTGGAAGCCTTGACTCAGTTGGGCATTGATGTCGATCAGGCGGATTTCTTTCTTCTTTCTTCCATCCTCCTCGTCGTACCGGGGCATTGTACAACACTTACACAAAAAAGATAAGACAGACATGGGTCAGAGGATATGGGACAGTACAAAATTATAACATGGAATGTGAGGGGGTTAAAGTAATTTTGTAAAGCGTTACAGAATACAAACATGTATGCGGAGACAGGGCATTCAGATTGCCATGCTGCAGGAGAGATCCCTGTTTCACACCGAGACCAAGAAACTCCACAGAAAGTGGAGAGGGCAACTGTTTGCATCTACCTTCTCCACCCATGCTAGGGGGGGGTAGCCATATGGGTAGCCCCACAGGTTCTGTTCCAATTACATACTTACGGGGTGGATGTAGACATCAGATATATCATAGTGCACGGTGTGCTTGATGGTATTGAGGTGTGCCTGGTGAATATCTATGTTAAGTCTGTCTTAAGTCAAACTTAAGACCAAATCCTAACTTTACTACTACTAAATGTCTTCTGTGAATACCAAAAGTAGTAACTTTAGGACTTTGTCTTAAGTTAGTTCTGTGAATCGGGCCATGTAATCTTACGGCACAGTCGTCTTCTACTCCTATCTTAAGAAAACAACATTAGTTGCCTATAAGATAGCAGGAAGTTTTTAAACTCTGCGGTTTTTCACATAAGATACTTTACAAGTCCCGCCCAGCCTATCTGGTCTCACGTGCAAATCTTTTTCCTTATACGGAATTAATTCTCTCTTCATCTTCGTACCTGCCCAGATTTTACAAACTTTAAGAGGATGCCTAAAACCTTGCTAACTGGCTAAAGAAGGGCTCTCTGCCTGTGTTGAAAGTGTGAGGCAGGGGAGTGGAAGCATCTGGGTGGAGTGTTTTGGATTCCATGCAAGTGACTGGACAATACAACATGAAGTAAGAGAGCATAGGAGGAGCATTGAACCTTTAGTTCAATGGGGGAGGAAGGGGGTGATCCCTATATTGTGAAAGAACACACAAAGGGAACAATGAACCACAAGGATAGTGCAGGTGGAATGGAGCTACGGTGAAGGAAACCGACCAAGCATTTATGGGGTAAGAGCAGTGCTTATTTTGAGCTGCTGGTTTCCGGTGCTTGGCACCTGCACTTAATTGTCAGCACCGGCTCTGGTAACAGTTCAACACATGGTGGTGCCGTCTGCCAAATTTTGAGATGAGCACAACAACATTGCCTAGTAAGTCTATATCGATTAAAAATGAATAACACCTGGCACTCACACCATTAATATAGCAACAGGTAACCTGGAATAGTCTGATTTGTCACACTTGTAGAAGTGCGATGGCTAGTAGTTGTGTTGGTTCTGTCATTGGCAGAGCTGGCTGGGACATTGGGTGGTGAGGGCTGTAGGAAGGACCCTGTCACTTACTTTTATTTTTACAAATTAAACAGTGGGTAAGAGTACTCTGTATTCAATCAATTATAACATTTGTAAAGCACGCTACATACCCGTGAGGGTCTCGAGGCACTAATAATGGGGGTAGGTAGCGACTGGTCGAACAGCCACGTCTTGGTGCTAATAATGGGGGTAGGCAGCGACTGGTCGAACAGCCACGTCTTGATGTGTCTCCTGAAGGTCAGCAGGTCCTTGGTCCTCCGTAGATGGGCGGGGAGTGTGTTCCATGTCTTTGCGGCAAGATGGGAGAAGGATCTGCCACTGGTGGTCGTTCGGCAGATGCGTGGGACGGTGGCGAGGGAAAGGTCGGCGCAGATGGCGTTTACTGTAAGTTTGCACAGCTGATTACTAGGTGGTCAAGAGACAAGGGGCTGAGGAGCGCAGGGTTTCATGGGACGCTGGAGTTTACTAGGAACGCATCAGTGCAAGCCCATCTAGTCGATTCAGACAGAATATGGGATAAGTGGATTTCTTTATACGGCAAGAAGATTTCTCTAGCACTGTTCATTGAACTAGTGCACATTTACAAGCATTCCACACCCCAGATACTATTAAGCTGTTTTACATGAGGAATCGGGCCATAAGTATCTTGCGTGATAACGCTAGGACCTTACCACTTTGTAACAAAGGCCATCTTGGCGGATGGGTTACTCTATCACAAAGGTGACTGATATCCCATCCGTCGTATTACAAGTTCCGTAGCATATAAGGGAACTTTTAATACCGCGTGTCATGCGCTAAGATTGTAATCAGGCTCAATGTCTTTTACAGGAAAGTATAATTCCGGTAAAGTTTTTCAGGATGATATTTTGGTGAGTGATCAGAATCAGGAAACACATGATGGAGTATTAGAGGTGGTGCCAAAGAGGTTGGAGAAGAGTGGTATGACACTTAACGCCTTAACCGCGCTGGTTTTTCCGCCGCGGTGCGGGCGTTCTATTGAGTGGGCGGGGCTCCGTCGGCCGTTGGCCGACGGCAGCACCCGCGAGTTAGTGCTCCCGCCATCCAGTGTTACTTATAACAGCCGTATTGGTGACAGTGGCGTAACAATAGCCCTGCATCCTCTGCATGATCGCTGGCCTGAGCGCTCTAGACTGGCACCGAGAATGGGGAGGGGGCCCCCTCCATGTAGTTTGCAGGAGGGCCCCCTCAAGTTTCGTTATGCCACTGAATAAACATTTCTTAAATCTTAAACCATTACAACTTCAAACACCATCTGCCACCTCACCACCAAGGACTTACTTTTTAATCCACATAAGGGAGATAAGAATGCTTCCCCATACATAACACACCGCACGTAGTGACCTACCACATGGAGGAATGTGCTTACATAGTATGGAAAAAATGGGCATATGATACTGTACCTGTCAGACAGGTACCCAATAAAAATGGCTCCCACCATGACCCCAATGAAGAAAAAGGAGGTTGAGGCCTTATTGAGCCATTTTTGCTCACACACGAGGTCCCACTGAAAGAGAAAAGAGCTAATGTCAGAGGTGCACTCCTCTTGTCTATTTAGTTTTCCATTACATTGGTCAATAATTCCTTTCCATGTTTTTATGCACAGGAGGAAGTATGGTGTATCCAATACTTCCCATTTTGATAGGTTATCTATGTAGCGAAACGCCAGCGGCTCCCCGTTATTCCTTTACTACCATGCCTTCTTTAAAACATGATTTGTCTTGCCTCCATACCTTTTTTGTAATTTAATCAATTTTTTATTAAAGTTGAAGCACAGAGTCATTATTGCATATCACATTACATTCCAATTTCCGAGCACCATAGTGCCTCAATAATCACAGACTACATATATTTAATGATTTGGAAGGTGAGTGTTTCGATTTCTCCTCATTGCCATTTCCTCCGTTGGAGGTACAAATCTCCCTCCTAAATGCATTGCACCCACCGCACTTCCTGTCCCACTTGTTAGGGCAGCCCTGCTGTTTGTAGACCTCCTTCTCTGCAATCATGCATCAATCCATCTCTGCCACCCATCCCACCGTCAATGGTCGTGTGTTGGTTCCCCAGTGCATTTCTTTAGCCCCCTTCATCAGCAGGTACCCCAGTGCCACCCACTGTTGCTCTAAGTCTGTCAGGTCGGTGGCCTCCCATATATTCAGAATCCCCATTCTCGGCGTTATTTGAAGGTGTTTACCAGTGTGTCTCTCGTTTTATGGGTTGCGCTGCTCCACAGGGGACGTATAATGGGACAGTCCCATAGGACGTGGTAAAATGTACTGTGTGTGCCCCATCCTCTAAGGCATAACGCATCTGCTCGACTTCCTATTTTGGCCAGGAGTACTCCAGAGAGATAGGACCTGTGGAGTATTTTTAGTTGTATAAGGCGGAAATAGTTGTTTATTGTATTTTCCCTAGGGGACATTAATACTGTTTGCCAATCCTCGTCTATTGGCTCTATGTCGGTTTGCCAGCGATCTCGAAGATTTTGGAAAGAGTCAGGTAAGTTATTACGGAGTTTACGGTATTGTCAAAAGCGGTTCCCAGAGAAGGCGGTCCTCTAAGGGGGAAGAGTTTGGCAAGGAGGGTAGGTCTGAAACGTTTGTTAGAAGAGCGTGTCTGATCTGTAAATGTCAAAAAACCTTTTCTGGTGCAAGAGCATGTTTGGTTTGTAATTCCTTAAATGTGAGAAGCTTTCCTTTACTAACCAAGTCCCATATGTTGGTTATGCCAACTGGTGTCCCATTTATCAAACCCAGTGTGGTGGCAGAGCGATCCCAACCGTTGAGAGGATCACAGCAGTGTGGCTTTTGTGAATTTATCCGCCCACCCCAGGCGCTTAGTGGCCTTGTGCCAAATGGCCACGGTTTGTGACATAGGTCCCAGACACCGGCCTCTTCGGACCTTGCTGTAAAGAGCACCTAAATATCCCTCCCTCCCTGTTTGGTACTGTTCTAGGTGGAAAGACGGGTTCGACGGGGAGCCATAAATCCAGTGGTTGATGGCCACCAGCTGTGAGGCCCAGTAATGGAGGCATAGATCCGGAAGGGCAATCCCCCCATCGTACCACCCCTTTGTTAACTTCTGGAGGGCTATGCGAGGTGCTTTCCCATCCCATATTAAGGTATGGATTTCCCCTTCAATGGTGGTAAAGTAATTGTCAGCAAGTGGGAATGGGCAATTTTAGAGTACTAATAAGAATCTAGGGAGTGCTAGCATTTTAAATAAGGCTGTCCTCCCTGAGGGAGATAGGGGCATCGATCTGCAGTGTTTGACGTCTTCTTGTAGTCTCTTGAGGGGCCCTGAAGGTTGTGATCATAAAACATTTTTGGGTCAGGTGTAATAAAAATACCCAGGTACTTAAAACCCTCAGTGTCCAATTTAATTGTGTAACCGCGAGGTAGTCAGACGGGGGGCCATGTAAAACGTATAATACAGATATGGACCAATTAATGGTGTATCCTGCGTATTTGCTAAAGTTAGTGATAACGTTAAATAAGCTGTTAATAAACGCCCGAGGGGATGCCAAGTATATTAAGATATCATCAGCATATGGTGATATTTTGTCTTCGCTCCATCTCAGTCCTCGTATTGAAATATCCCGCCGTATCCAGTGTGCTAATGGCTCGAGGATCAACGCAAACAATAGGAGGGACAGAGGACAACACTGCCTGGTCCCTCTCTGTAAAGCAAATGTACGTGACGTATGATTGTTGACTGACTTGATCCAACAGTTCGGTGTAGAGCAGTGCCACCCATTGTCGAAACCGCGGACCCAAACCTAGCCAATACTTCGAAGAGATGAGGCCACTTTATCCACTTTATCCACTGAGGCCACTTTATCGAATAGCGATAGTATAACCGTGTCTTCCTGCAAATACGGCTGTCTGCAGAGGACATTATGGACATGGCGTATGTTTAAGGCGGTGTTCCGGCGGGGTACAAACCCTGATTGGCCTTCATGGACCAGAGACGGGAGGACTGCGATCAGATGAGCCACGAGAAGTTTAGCTAATACCTGGGCTTCTGAGCTGTTTAAGAGATGGGCCTAAATGAGCCACAGTTAGTTGACGGTTTACCTGGTTTACGTATGATGACTATAGTAGCCAGCCTTTGATCAAATGGAAGAATACCCTGCTCTAGACTTTCTTCATACATGTTTTTCAGGTGAGGAGCCACTCTAAGGGCCATCCTCTTAAGGAATTCAATCGGAATACCGTTAGGCCCCATTGCCTTCCCAGAATTAATGGCAAAGATAGCCTTACAGATTTCTTCTGCTGTTATGTCTGCGTCTAAAGCGTCCCTGTCACTGTCCGAGAGTGTAGGTAGGTTCATTTCCTCCAAAAGCTGACATGAGTCATTGGAGGAGCTGGTGATCTTGGAGGTATACACTGCCTCCAGGTGGTTCCCAAATGTTTCCGCTACTTCCCGGGGGTCCCTTACCGGCTGCCCATCCTCAAGCAAGATTTCAGGGACGCATCGCGCCCCCTGATCCTGCCATTGCAGCCATGCTAGCATTTTGCTGGCTCTTTCTCCAAGCTCATAAACTCTGTGGCGTGTATGAAGGAGTCTCGCCTGGGTTTTTTCGCGCGCTAGGGCTTTGTATTCTAGTTGTTTATTCTGGAGTCTGTGGGCCTTGGCTTCGGTGGGAGAGGTATTGCGTTCCATCTCTAAGAGGAGCAGTTCACTCTCCAGTTGGGTCAAGTGTTCATTTTGGTTTCCGATATATCCGACCTTCAGTGCTAGGGCCCACCCTTTAATTACTGCCTTGTAAGCCTCCCATATGGTGTTTGCCGAATCGACTGATCCAATATTTTAAGTGAAATAGAGGTCTGTGTGTTCAGCCAGGTCGTCTTTAATGTCCGGGATTGTAAAAATCCACGGATTAATGATTATGGGACCTCGGGTATACCGTTGGTGAAAAGTAACTTCAACCCTGAGGAGAGAATGATTGTAGATACCTCTTGGGAGCCCCTGGGGATGTTGAAAATGACCTATGTCTGTGAAGGATGTAAAAAAAGAATCTATGCGGAACATACTTTTATGTGCATTGGAATAGTGCATGAAGAGAGCAGTGTCGGGATTTAGCGCACGCCAAATATTTACAAGTCCCATTGCGCGGGTGAAGTCAGCCATGTATTTACTACATCGGGAGGGACAATTTTGGGGGTTGTCTGTCAAGCGGCCTGTCGGTGTTCCAGGTGGTTTTGCAAGTTAAGTAGGAAATTGAGTCTCCAAACGACAGTAGAGTAACTATTTGGCCAATTTGTGCACCGTCTACGACTCCGCAATGTCTAAGGCCTTCATTGTGGGGAGCTACATGTGGGCACACAGCCATTCAGTATATCCGGGTGGGCCCCCTCTCCCCCCGCCACTACCTGGAACCCCGAGGAATTGAGCCAGCCCCTGGTTCTTGTTGTGCCTTCTACAACAGTAGCCCACAGAGGGATGCTCAGTTTAAGTGTGTGATGTTGTGCGGTGCTGCCATGTTGGGGACAGGCATTGGTGGAGACGACACTTCCTTTATCGCCTAATATCTGTGGAGGTCGTCCCTTCAGGACTTGTTTTCCACCTGTCTTCTCCCTAGAGGAGGCTATTAGGCAAGTACAGGGTTGAATTTGCCACTCTCACATGTTTGCACAGAAGTTTGCATATTTCTCTGGTCATAATTCAGCAGACCTGGAATCATATTATTATAGGCTCACTGCAACACCAGCAAAGAGGACTATGGTCACTGATACAAGGTTGATATTTGCTGAGTCTTTTCTTTTCCAGTTGTCTACACAAGGGTTTGACTTTTGGAAGGACACTGTTGATTTAATATCAATTTGGGGAACTGAAGATTGGCAAGTTCAGGGAAACAAGGCATTATTTAGAGCATTACATATCTAACCTGGTAGACTGCACACCAACTTGCAATACTCTTCAGAAGGTTTTGCAATGCTCAAGTCTTTGTTTTGGGCATGCCACCCTGGTACCCGCTCTGTCGGTGCACATAAATATATCTGTGTATAGGCTGGCGCCTAGTCGGGTCCCCATGCCCAGGATTCACAGCCAGCTGATATGTATTGACAATCCAATAAAGTTCAAACAATGGCTTTCATCCATAATCCAGTTGATTCCATAAGGAAACCATGTTTTAGCCCTACAGTTTCATCCTCCAATATTTCCACAAGTGCCTGTCCAGGCTGTAACCCAGGACACATAGAGGTTCGCAATTCCTTATAAATTCAACGAATATGTAGTAATCCCATTGCATTTCAGGCAAACTACATGCTCTCTCCTAAGACACCTTTGCAGAAACCATAAAAGAAACATGCATGAAATACGCTGTGAGTGCCAGAAACGTGAGACAAATGGAAATAACACTTAAATACGCCAGTAACTAAGGGCCATATGTATCAAGCAAATTTGCATTCGCAAAGGCCGAAATTCACAGAATTTCGGCCTTTGCAAATGCGAATTTGCTAAATGGTATGCATAAAGCAAAATCTGGTGCAAAACAAGGAATCGCAAAATTTGGCATGTATGTGCGCCACATGTGCACCCATGCATATTTCAGGGGTGCAACAGGGTGTCCTTTGGACACCCCTGCACCCTTGAAATTATTCTCAATTTGCGATTAGCAAATTGCGAATCGCAAATTGAGAATAACTTCCCATTCATTCCTAAGGGCCTCCTGGCCCATAGAAATGAATGGGAAAGTATTCCTTAATTGTGATTCACAATTTGCTAATCGCAATTAAGGAATTTTAAGAAATCGCAAAAAAATGCGATTTTGTACATACATACCTATTTGCGAATCTCAAATAGCGATTTCTTAAAAATCGCTATTGGAGAATCACAAATCAGGTTGCTGATACATATGACCCTAAAAGATTAAACATACCTTCACGAGTGAAATACCTCAAACATTCCAAACATGCTTAATAAAAGAGCCACTAGAGTGTATTTATGAATTATGTCATGTAATTAATCCATGTCACGTGACCAGTGGGACATAAATGAAATACTCTAACATACACCTTGCGCCACGTGGAAAATAAACTTTATGAATTATGTCATGTAATTAATCCATGTCACGTGACCAGTGGGACATAAATGAAATACTCTAACATACACCTTGCGCCACGTGGAAAATAAACCGCAATTAAATAGTGCTTGAGCACAGATTACATGACGATAACATCCTGCTCATTAATAAACAATTCATTCCATTTACAATAAATCTATTTGTTTGTCTCCCTGGTCTCCTGGAGTAACGCCTGGACAGACACTCTTAAAACTTGTTTCGGAAATATTGAAGCATGAAAATGTATGGTTTACTTATTAAATAAACTGAATTAAGAATTTAGGACATTGTTTGCACTTTATTGGATCGTGAAATGTAACATGCCAACGGTTACATGGGTGGTGCAAATTGGACCAAAACGTGTCCGGTCAGCCACGTGCAAAGAAAGAGAAAGAATTGCCCCAAAATAAACAATTATGAAATTCCCCAGAGGTGCCCACAACCCCAAACTTACCAGTGCGCTGTGGCAGCTGACCCAATTCTGGCTCTTGCAACAGCAGATTCTTCCCTGTGATGCTCTGCTAAAGAAACCAAATAAAGAGTTAGGAAACTCACCAGGTGCCCAGGACACCAAACTTACCAGTGCGCTGCGGCAGCTGACCCAATTCTGGCTCTTGCAACAGCAGATTCTTCCCTGTGATGCTCTGCTAAAGAAACCAAATAAAGAGTTAGTAAACTCACCAGGTGCCCAGGACACCAAACTTACCAGTGCGCTGCGGCAGCTGGGCCAATGGCTCTTGAAACTGAAGTACAGTGCAAGTAAAAATTCATGACAAAGGGTCAAGATTCAGGACAAAAATTCAGAACAGTGCATGTAAAAATGCATGACAAGGGGTCAAGATTCAGGACAAAAAATCAGTACAGTGCAAGTAAAAAATCATGAAAAAGGGTAAAGATTCAGGACAAGACTTTCCAAGTGGTGGAGAATGCAGATAAAACCTGCGAAGCTAAAATAATAGTGCATTCATTTGTGGTCAACCCTGTGACAAAAAGGATAAACAAACCGATGTACGGCCCCCGGGGCCCGCAGGCCCCCACAGGTTTCAGACTAGGCATGCTGGAGGCAGAGACAGGTCTCGGAGCGAGTGGGACGGGTATGCTCAGACGTGAGTTCCGTGCTCTCCATGCCACTGGAATCAAGCTATCCAGGCTGATGAGGGCTGAAAGCCCGAAACCTGTCCTTGGATGCTTGTTTCCAGTCCAGGGAGGACTTGGCTTGGCAGTTCGGGCTGGACTGTACCCATGGGGCACAGGGTCAAGACTGATTTGCATATGGCTGGGTCAAGCTGCTTTCATTTCTCTCTACCCCCCAACACTCCAGAACTGCTTCTTGAACCACCATCCCCTTAATGCCAACCTCCCCCCTTTCCCCTAACCTACCAGATCTTTACACTTTCTATAACCACCAACTGGGGCTACCATCCTTTTTGTGCATGTTTCCAGCCCCATACACTCACCACACCCAGTCTGGACACCTTCTCCACCTCTCCCTCTGCTCTACCCCCCGACTTTCTGCCTTCATATGTCCCACTTCCATCCCCTCCACCCTGTCCTCCCACTACAGACCTCACCTTTCTCTCCCTCAGCCAGAAGTCATAACTTCTATTTTATTCTATGTATGCACAGATAATTCTCTCTCAGCCTCAGCTGCATCGACAAGTTCTTCCAATCAACATCTCTTGACTAATCTCCCTCCATTCTTTATTCCTACATCCACCCCCCCTGAACCCATCGAACAGCCTAACTTTCCGTTTCCAGCTCTTCACTCGGTAGAAAATAAACAGCCATTTAGGGGAGAGCTTTACAAATGCTATCACTCATTCACAACGCTTTGTAGAGTAAAGAAACTAGGTCTGTTGGCTTTCTAGCACTTTACAACAGCAGCAAAGCCATTTCTTTTTTCTAAAAATGAGGCCAAAGACTACAAGTAATGTAAAACGAGGCGCACATATAAATATATTCAGTGTTCTGAGTGGTAACACACACTGGAGATGAAGTGGGAGCGATTTACGAAATAATGATGAAGAAGAGAGGCCAGGGAGACGAGCAGAGAAGACGAATAGCCAAATGCGTGGGAGTACAACGTCTTAAATTGAACAGTAAGATAAATAGAAAGCCATAGTCGGGAAGCAGCGCGGTGAAACATGTAAAATCCTGTACTCTTTCTAAGAATAAATGTAAACTGTTATTTAGCCGTAGACACTTAATGTTTTACTTTCCTGTCCACTCACTACATTCATTTTCCCTCCGTTTACACAAGAAGTAAACATGTACTTTGTCTGGCTTTAAGCAATGGAAAAGAACTCGAGGTGGCCTTCTAACAAACCCCAGCGCACCGAGCCTTACAGCCAGCATGGAAATAACACTTCCGAGTCACTCAGGGCTTGCAATTAGGGCAGAAGCCTGGACGTTTTACCCGCGGCCTTTTACTGCCTATCAGTAAACACGCAGCCCTGGGGGCCGGTCGGCCACATCTCCACTGCTCCCCTCCCACCCGGGCAGCGCTTCTTATTAACGAAGCTGGTTTATGTGTGCGGCGGGCCCCCACCAGCGTGAAGGACGGACGTACCTCCTGTCTGTGTTCTGTTCGCCGGCCGGCTTTCCTCCTGCTCCAAGTCCGCTTCCCTGGTCTCTGAGGAAGAGTCTTCGTGTGTGTCGCTGCCGCTTTGTGCTCTCTCCCCCTCTTGCTGGTGTGGTGCTGGTCTTCTCCCTCTCTCGGCCGCCGTGGTCTTCTCCCTCTCTCGGCCGCCGTCCTCGACCTCCTGGCTCCTTCTCTTCTCGCCGCGAATCAATCCTGGGGGGAATGGGAAAATGGGTGCCTCGCTCCTTCTCTTTTAAGGCGGAAACGGGCGGAAAGGACGGCGAACGGCGAAAACGGCAAATTTCGCGGGCTTTTTGCAAAATATCACGGCATTTCCAGAGATTGGCCGATTTCGCGATTGTTTTGCAAATCGCGAAATTGCGATAAGCTGGAGGGTCTAGTCAATACATATTTGCTAGCTGTGCGTCCTGGGGGACCTGGCAAGACTTCAGGTTCTACATTGATATATTAATTTGCACGTTCCAGAGTGTCACTCCCAAAACACTGCTTTGAACATTGCAAAACTTACTTATGAGTATTACAATTTGGTGTGCGTTCTACCACTTTTGATATGTAATTATTTAGAGCATGCCAGATACCATATCAACTGGTTTTCTTGAACAAAACTGTGCAGCAAACATTAGGTCTTGGCCTGGCTAAGATAAACGATTTGAATACTCAAAACATTTCCAAATTTGCTCATTTTTCGAACTGGCATAAGTTCATGAATTGCGCTGAAGAAACATTAGACACCGTGCTTCAAAACAGTTCCTACAATTTTTCAGGGACTAATCAAGGATGGTTAGAGTGGCTGCTAGATACTAATGGATGTCGTGCACATTTGCAGGGTTGACACCAAAGGGTTTAAGATCAGCATGCCCGACTCGCGTTACCCGCAAACACAACACTCAGGGTGGTAACAGCTTAGTGTTTAGAAGCTGTGCCTTGATGGGCTTAATATTTCAACATTGTCCCAGGTTAAACAACACTTGTCCCTTCTTTCTAATAAAATGGGACTACAAGACTTTTTACTAGGTGTTTGAAAACGTCATACGCTCTTCTTGCATGCAATATGCAATGAAGTGTGATAAGTCTCACAGCAGGAAGCTGCTGAAAGATGCACAAAATTGACGGGGCAAGTTTAGTAGTAGATCATGGTATGACTACCTTTTTCATCAGGATATACTATGTGGGTAACATTATGTCATCGGCAATAGACATCATTTAGAGTGACATGTCCTCTTTACAACATGGGGAGTCAGAACTTAGATCAATTATGTTGCTAAGCTTGACTTTTAAGACACTATGTGCCAATCGCGTACCTTGGTGGCACCTTAATGCCACTTGCTTGTTTTTACCATACAACATAACAAAACAGACAATCCTTGCAAGGAAGAATGTGTCATACACCATGTTGCACATAAAGAAGTTACATAACTTACCATTCACTGTTGCAGAAACACCTTCTGCAGATTGCGTAATTAACTGAATTATTTATCTGCTGATTTTGACATTCCACTTCCAATAATATTAACAATACCATCAAGTAGGCAGATATGAAGCACTAGGAGAAGGATATGTGCATGAGTCATGGATCATACCTTTGGATATCGCTGTAGGAATAGCGAGACTGAAGTCTTTCTTAGCAGGACTGACTGCAAGAATACTTAGGGCATTCCTTGGTTTGCAGAGAGATTTTGATTCATGGTTTATGTAATGAAACAATGGCAAATTTGTCCTGCTGTCTGAAAAGTTCTCCTACGGCTGTGATCCGTCCAGCCTTCAGATTGCTCTTGAATGTGAGGTATTTGATGTTGAATGATCAAAGCTGCTGTGGCATGAAACCAAGCATTGCCTTCTGTGATCCTGAACTATTGCACACAAGTACTGTTTCCAACTGCCCACAAAGTTAGGGAAACAAAGCTTTGGACTTCGATAAAGCTTTTGAATATGCACTTTGATGCTTTGAGCAGACTGCCAACCATATTGTTCCAGAAGGATGTAGCCTTAGCATCTGCAAAGGAGACATTTGAACAACAAGTTGCAAGATCTTGTCTTATATTGCCGGGGTACCACGCTTTTTCAAAAGCATAGGCTTTAGGTTGGGAAGTATCATCCAGACATTCTTCTGAGTTATTCCATTTGTGCTTGGAAGCATTTTTGGAGGTCTTCAACCGGTCCTGCTCCTAATTGTTGGGACTGTGCTTTTATTTTTTGCATCCCGCAATGGATGTCCATCAATAGATTAAACAAAACTGGCACTTACACATCTGCTCCTGTGTTGTGAACGCCTGATAGTGTTTTGGTGCACTCTTGCTTCTGAAACTAAATGAATACTGGTTCTGATTCAATGAGTGCCTCTGGGAACATAGTCTGTGGGTGCTGGGAAAAGCCTTGTTATGTCACCCTCTCTGAACATATAAACAATCTGGCAGTTTCAAGGTGTTGAACTTTTTTTAATTTAACTTTTTTTTTAAATGAACAATCGCCGTTTATGGTTTAAATTGTTTTATTGAATTTTCGTGGCAAACAAACACAACACCCACCTACAACCACTGGCCGGTGGGGAATAGCATGACATATACTTATAGTGTTAGAGAAAGGGAAAGAAGAGAGAGGAAGGGAGATAAGGAGTAAAACCAAAGAAGAGAGAGAGGAGGAAGACTGAGACCTACCCATTACCCGATACATGACACTGTAGCGTTCCATCCATTAGGTGGCACCTGCCCTTCTAGAGTGGGTTGCTCACTGGCGGGGGGAGTAGTGGGAAATCGAATGACCCCTAAGTAACGTGGGCAGGTGAGCTCAATAAACTCAGAGGACAAGTAGGCCAAAGTGGATGCCCAGGTATTATCAAATTTGGACAGAGTGTGACTAATCCCCGCTGTGATCCTTTCCATCACCGCCATCTCCCAAACTCTATGAAGCCAGTCTAGTTTTGCTGGGATATCCTTCATGCCCCACCTTGCTAGTAGCACCTGCTTAGCAGTCCCAAGTGCCAAGGTAATCGCTCTCCCCCTACAGGACTTAAGAGGATATTTAGGAGGGTTGGGAAGTCCCAACAAGATGTAGCTAGGGAATCTAGGACGCTCCGTCTGGTATATATGATGAACCTCAGAAAGGATAGCGTCCCAAAAGGCTCTTATCTTGGGGAATTTGCATAGTATGTGAGTCAGAGTGCCCACCTGAACGCATTTACACCAGCATAGGGCATCGCTCCGAGGTCTCCACCGGTCAATGCGTGCCGGGGTATAGTACCAATGATGCGCAATCTTTAGTAGCATTTCCTTACCTGAGGTACTACATGTGAAAGCCCGGGCCCTGTGTATAATGTCTAACCACTCCTACGGGGAGAATTCCCACTCCAGTTCTGATTCCCACCTGCGTTGTGCCGGAGATTTAGTGAGTTTCATGGCTTTGTTCAGAAAGTCATAGATATCAGATAAGAGATGTTTGTTTGAGGTGCAGGTGATAAACCAAACCTCGAATATTGTAAGAATGTGCCCAGCGTGTGTGCACACCTGTGGTTGTGTAACCCAGTGGTGTAGTGCCAGGTACTGCCAGTATGCCTCCTTGGAATCCCATAGGCTTTCACTAGTTTGGGGACGTCCAAAATTCCCTGCATGTCAAAAAGGTCGCCTATCCGCTTACATTTCGCTTCCTGCCATTTCAAATACTCATTCCCTATATGAGCAGGAGGGAAGTCCGGGTTCACTATAAAGGGGGTCTGGGGAGACACAGCGGTTGAGAGTTTACAGCGCTCCTGTCCCATACCTTCATGGTGGATTTCAAAACCGGGGAGATGTACACACTCAGCGGACGATGTTGTTTGGGGAGCTAAGGGACCTTCCAGATGTGGATACCAGCTACCCCATGGTCTATGAAACACCATTGTTTTTCATATTCTAGTTGGTACCATTCTACCATGTAGCGCAGTTGTGCCGCCTCGTAATAACACCCCAAATGTGGGACCTCGCATCCCCCATCCTCTAGCCGCAAGTACGTTAGGTGGTGAGCAATAGGTGCCTTCTTCCCACCCCACATGAAGCCATTGACTAGCTGCTGTAGTTGGGACAATGTTTTAGGAGGCGGGCATAGTGGGAGCATCTGCATTATGTAAAGAAGACGGGGCAAAATCGTCATCCTGATCGCAACCACTTTGACCAGCCAGGAGAGGTGGCATTTCTTCCAACTTTGCAGTTCTTGGGGAACCTTGGCCACGATCTCCGAATAATTCACCTGGGCAATCTCCGTAGTTGTCGGGAAGACCCGGATCCCCAGATAGGTGATGTCACTAGAAGCCCATGAGAACGGAAACTGTGCCGCTAACAGTTGTCAATCTGTGTTAGGCAATGTTAGGCTAAGGGCCTGTGTCTTTCCCAGGTTGATTTTAAAACCAAAAGCCACGCTAAATGAACCGATCTCTGCTGGCATGGGGTGAGGGGAGGAAACGGACGAGTCAAAAAGAGCACCACGTCGTCCGCGTAGAGCGAGATCTTATGCTCCCTATCTCTCATCCGAAACCCGGTGACAGTGGGGAGCTGTCAGATGCATTTGGCAAAAGGCTCCCTATAGCGTGCGAATAGGAGAGGGGAGAGTGGACACCCCTGCCTCGTACCCCGCCCGATCTGGAAAGGGCGAGAAGCGACCCCATTCATTCCGATGCGAGCCTGCGGGCTATGGTATATATCATTCCCCCATTTCCTGAATCACTCCCCTATACCGAACCTGCCCAGGACCCGGTGAAGGTAGGGCCAGTGAACCTGATCAAATGCCTTATCGGCATCCACTGAAAGGAAAACTGCCGGGATCTGAATATGTTGCATCTTATCCAAGAGGTAACATAATTGCCGGGTCCCAGTCACTTAAATTATGTTCCGGGATAAAGCCCGACTGATCTGGGTCAACCATGCCCTGCATATGAGAAGCGAGCCTCACTGCTAAAATACTAGTAAAAATCTTCAAGTCAACGTTGAGCAGAGAAATAGGGCGTTATGGTGCACATTCTTTGGGGTCCTTCCCTGGCATTGGGATAACTACCACCTCGGCCGTGGACATTGATGCGGCCAGTCTCGCTAAACGTATTAAATAGGCGTGTCAAGAGGGGGTAAGATCTGAAGCAAAGATTTTATAGAAGTCAGCCGGGAAGCCATCCTCACTAGGGGATTTCCCGGGGGGGAGTCCTTGAATGGCTCAGAGGACCTCCTCGGGTCTGATATCTGCGTCCAAATGGACTGTCACTAATGCAGTAAGAGAGGTCATCGGAGCTGCATGTGTATAGTCCTCGGCTACCGCAGGGTCTAGGCATTCTTCTGAGTAAATGGCAGTAAAGAAAGCCTCAAACTCAGCCACAATATCTTTATCCGACCTCAGGATCTGTCCCTGGTTGTTCCTAATCTCTGCAATATGTTGTGCCGTCGTTTCTGCTCAGAATACGTGTGCCAGAAGCTTCCCAGCCTTGATCCCCCCTCATAGTAGCACTATCTAAAAGAGACACGTTAGTGATAGATTCCTTACCTTAGAATATCCCCAGGCATCAGACTGGATCCGGAATCTTTGTCGTCAGCAGTACCCCTGCACGTCGAAAGGTGGCGTTGTGCTGCTTCGTGTCCGTTGCTGGTGTCGTAGGCGCCGAGATGATGTCACGGAGACTACTTAGGCTTCACCCATGTACGATGATGTCAGTTCTTTATTTTTCCGCGCCAGCAATCGCAGATCCGGTTAGAGCACATACCCTAGTCCCTTCACCCATGGCTCCCCACCCTATCCAGGTCCGTCGGCGACTCCGGCTCTGATGCTAGTTTCTTGCCGCCATGGACTGACTTTTCAGGTGTAGGGCTCCAGCCGGCATGCCTTTGGGCCCCGCGGTCCCTATTGAGGGCCTGAGCTTGCCACCGGCTCCGCCGCCAGCGACTCCAGCTCCGGCACCTCAGGATCCTCCGCCGGCGGCTCCGGCCCCGGAGCCCCTGCCACTCCTTTCCCGGCGCCGCAATGGGTTCCATTCGTCCCACCTCTGCCCTTCCCCGACTTTCTGGGCAAGTTTTCTCCGGCTTGCTACCCCAATTGGGACATGGAGCTGGATCAGCGCTGACCGGCGCCGTTGGAGCATTTGTTTCCCCCCGTGCCTCCCCTGCCGCTGAAGCCTGTTTCTCGGGCCGTGGAAGAGGGGATGACTAGGAGGGGTCAGAGGAACCTCTTGCACGGCAGTGCTAGTCTGAACATGGGTGGGCGGAGGACTTGGAGGATGCAGGTGCCTTGACCTCTCCTCTAAGCCTGGGTTTGTATCTCCTCCCGTTTCATGGAGGAAGGCGCCACATATACTGTGGTGCTCCGTCGAGCAGCTGAGGCTCTTGACCTTGATCTGCCTACTGTTACCCCCAAGACGAACCTCTTTACTGAAGTGCTTCAGCTGGCGGCAAGTTCTTTGGAACCTCTGCTTCTGTTCAATGAGGCCTTGACAGATGTTATGATGGGCACATGGTCTAGACCGGCCACAGGGTTTCTTGTGGATAAATATGTGGCCATCGCCCGGCACCGGGTGACCCTGCCTTTTTAACAAATCATCCAACCCCGGAGAGCCTGGTCATTGAGGCCTCCACTTCCCAAAGTGCATTCCCTACCGACTCGCAGGATAAGGATTTGAAAAAGCTGGAGCAGTTTGGTAAAACGTTGTTTTCCTCTGCCAGCCTGGGGCTGCAGCCAGTCAACACCACATGCCTCTTGGGCCGCTACTCTCATGCTGTGTGGGACATGGTGGCGCAAACTCTGCCCCAGTGCCAGTAGGAGGTTGCGGGCTGTAGTTTTCCAAGCTGTTGCAGAGGGGAAGGATGCCGCAAAGTTTGCCATTCGGTGTGGGCTGGACACAGCGGATTCTTTGGGGAGAGCCATCTCCACAATGGTGGCCTTGCGTCGCCATGCCTGGCTGCGGTCCACAGGGTTCTCAGTGGATGTCCAGAGTTCCCTCATGGACATGACTTTTGATGGTACTCGTCTGTTTGGTGATAAGGCAGACAGTGCGCTGGAGCATTTCAAGGACTCTAGAGCTACGGCCAAGTCCTTGGGTCTCCCCACCACACACCCGGCCACGTCTACTTTTCGTGGCCATGGAAGGGGTGCCCCTACACGTTCGTTCAGCCAGAAGCCTGCGCAGAACCAACCTCAGTGCGGACGTGGTGGCCGCCGCAGATTCAACACCACCTCCCCCGCTAGCGCTCTGTCACTTGGGACAGGTGGGTGCTGCAAATCGTCCGAAGGGGCTACTCTCTCCCCTTTGAGTCTGCCCCCCCCCCAGCCATGGCACCTCAGTTCCACCGCATATAGGGGGATCACTTTGATCTTCTCCAACAGGAAGTCACAGCCCTCTTGGCCAAGGGGGCCATTGAGCGCATTCTTGGGCCAGAAGTAGGACATGGTTGTTATTCCCACTACTTTCTGGTCCCCAAGAAGAAGAAAGGGGGCCTGCCCCCCATCTTGGACATCAGGAACGTCAATTGCTTCCTCCGGAAGGAGACGTTTAAGATGTTGACTCTGGCTCAGGTCTTGGCTGCCCTCGACCCTGGAGACTGGATGGTAGCATTGGACTTGCAGGATGCATATTTTCATATCCTCGTCCTGCCGGGCCACCGGCGATATCTGCGGTTCACGGTAGACCAGGAGCATTTTCAGTTTGAGGTGCTCCCCTTCGGCCTTACCCGCGCCCCTCGGTGTTCACGAAAGTGATGGCGTTGGTCGCAGCTCATCTGCGCAGGTCAGGGGTGTCAGTCTTCCCCTACCTCGACGACTGGTTGTTGAAGGCGTTAAGGCGGGCTCGCCCCAGGCAGTCGTCACCTACCTTCAGACTACAGCCGACCTCCCGCATTTGCTGGGGTTCTCCATCAACGTGCCAAAGTTGCACCTGAGGACCTTTCAGAAGCTTCCCTTCATCGGAGAGGTTCTGGATTTGACGCATTTTCAGGTTTATCCTTCCGAGCAGTGAGTCCGGAATATTCGGGCTATGATTCCGATCTTTCAGCCTCTATCCCGGGTTTCGGTCAGGATGACCCTCCGGCTCCTGTATCCTGCTGGTGCAACATGGCAGATGGCATATGCAGGCTCTGCAGTGTGACCTGAAGTTCCAGTAGGCACGGCATCAGGGCAACCTGTCCGATCACGTCCAAATCTCGGAGGGCACTGCACGACAATTGCAGTGGTGGCTCACGAATCACGATTGGGTCAATGGCAGATGCCTTCCCCAACCAGAGCACACAGTGGTGATGGATGCATCCCTCCTGGGATGGGGCAGCCACTTGGGAGAGGCGGAGATCTTGGAGCTGCGGTCTGTTGTACGCCTTTCCGCCTAGAGTGCTGAAGAAGATTCGGCGCGACCGGGCCCAAGTCATCCTTGTGGCTCTGGATTGGGCATGAAGATACTGGTATCCCGAGCTACTCAGCATGGCGATCGATCCCCCGATCCGACTGACTCTGTCGCAGAAGCAGGGGACAGTCCTCCACCCAAACCTGTTAAGCCTCCACCTCCATGCGTGGAGATTGAGAGGCGACAGTTGACAGCTTTCGATCTTCCTCCCGAGGTCTGCGATGTCATTCTGGCATTCTGGCAGTGCCCACATCGTTCACCTCCAGGTATGCTTTTATAGCATCCTGTATCTCTGCGATATTGGCATCGTATGTGAGCAGTTTATGGTTCAATCTCCATGACCCCTGCTGGGAGGACACCCGGGGAGCAGCAGCGATAAAACAATCGGGGAGTGGTCAGAGAAGGCTGCCGCCCCAATAGCCACTATGACCCTGGGTGAGGTCCAAAAAAGATCTATACGGGCATACGTTTGGTGCACCGAAGAGAAGGTGTATTCCCGAGCGGTCTGATGGCGCCAGGACTTCCCTGAGCCCAACCTTCTCCAACCACTGTAGCAGTGTGCCAGAGATGGATCCAGAGGGCCCCACCCAGAGAGCAGATCTGTCTAGATGGTCGTCCGGAACCAAATTGAAGTCCCCCCGCCCCCTATTACCAAATCCTCGCCCGGAGGCTCCAGGATTGTGTGCATCGTGTCACGGAGAAAGGTTTCCTATTAACTGTAGCTAATGTGTGTATGCAAAACCCTCTGTGCCAATAGCCTACTTGCTACATCTGTGTGTACCCCTATCACAGTCCCATGGAAATGCGTGGATAAGAGGATTGCCACCCCAGCCTTCTTCCAAACTCCTAACGATAAATATTGTCTGTCAAACCGTTTTGACTGGAGCCTTTTCCAATCAGCCCACAGGAGATGGGTCTCTTGTAAGAGCCAGATATCACATTTAGCATCTCTCAACAAAGTCAGAAGCGCATGCCTCTAAACAGGTGAATTAAGGCCCGAACATTGAAGCTCAGAATAACCACTTTGAGTCCTGTCATGGGTGTATGTTGTGAGTGTACGCCAGGGCAACCGCTGGATATTGGCAAGCAAACCTAATTATGCCTCCCCCCCCCAGTACCCTCCGACTGCCCTGGTCTAGTGTAAGGCCCCTCATCCGCTCTAACCCCAACCTAAGCACAGCGCCCCTTCTGTCTGGAATAGAGTAGTCCCCCCCTGTTTGTGTTGTTGTGTGGGACTCTGTCGCTCGGCCTGAATCCCTGTGTTTACCTCCAGGGCGAATGCAGTCAGGGAACACAAACTATGTGGTGCTGACGTCAACGGCATTCCCGCCATCCGCAGGATCGATGCCGAACCACCTTCCCCCCTGCCCACCACCCGTGTATGCCTATTGTGAAGGGTTACCCTAACAGTCTGTGTGAGGGCTTCAAATCTCCTATGGGTAGGATAAAGAAGAAAAGAAAAACAGGATAAAATGAGAGAAAACAAATAAACTTTTGTAGCACCCTCCAACAGTGATGTGTCGCACTTTCGTGCAAGGCACAGGTCGAGAGCATGAAAAGTGCCCTTCAACAAGAACGAAGCACATCAATGAGCATGGGTCCGTGTAAACGACGATCGAACATTCACTCTCGCACGTGGAGTTCTCAGCAGAGGCAGATTTCTTTGAGGTTGGGACCCCCTCCAGGGGTTGACAGGGTTTTAGCCGAAACTACTGCAGGACCTCGATACTCAGTCTCTCTTAGGATCTCCAGCGTCACCCCCGCCCCGCAGTCTACGGAGCAAAGTCACTCTCTCCTGCTACCTTTGGAGCTCAGTGGGTTGAGTGGACTTCCCCGTCCTCCGGAGTCTTCTCGGGTTACCCGGCTTTGAGGGCATCGCTGTTGACCGTTGTCTCCCCTTGGAATCCTCTTCAACCAGGTTGTCACAGATTATATCCTTCGCCTCTTTCAGACATTTCACAACACGCAGGGGCATATTACCAAGGGTGGCGATAGGCAATTATCTCTGGTTTAGCGTCCGTTTTCGGACCCTAAGCGGCGATAATTCTATCGCTCTATTAGCAAGCTTTTGCTAACTGATGTTAGCGACAGCTTTTAGGTGATAGCGAGCGGTTTGGGCTCGCTTTGCATGTCAGCGATATTTATCTCTAATGACATGCAAAGTGAGAGTACTCAACCTGTTAGCGACTGAAAGCAGTCGCTAACGTCGCTATCGCCTATTAGCAAGGCAGGCGTAGCGATGGAAATATTCCCGCTATCGTCAAAAACTAACGCCTGCTCAGACCAGTTCTTAGCCATGTTATCCAATGGGAGGTGGATAACATGGCTAAGAGCATTTCATCGCTAATGGGTAAATATCACTGTATTCTCAGCGATATTCACGCATTTCGCCTGATTTTTATCGCTTTTGAGATAAAACTTGCTAATAGCAAGTTATCTCAGCCATAAAAAACGGTGATGCGCGGCGATATAAATATTGCCGCTAACCCTACTTTGCGATAAATATCGCTATTTGTTGGTAATATGCCCCACAATTCCTTGTCCCACGTGAAGGACAAGCTAAAGGGGTAGCGAATGCCTTTGTCTCACATGTGGAAGGTGAGCGACCGCAGTGCCCTTCGACGTTGTAGGGTGAGAGGCGAGAGACCTTGGTAAACGACAACCTGAAGGCCTTCAAATGTAATTGTTGACTTGTCTCTGGTGGCCTTCATAATAAGCTCTTTCTGCCCGTATGAGTGGAGGCAAGTAAGAATATCTTGAGGCTGACCTGGGCTTGTCGCTGGTCTTCCCGCCCGGTTTGTGCGATCTAAAAAAAATTCTCCATCTCCCAGCTTTGGGGATGCGTGTCTGAAGAAGTACACCACCCAGTCCTCCAATTTCCCTCTGTCTCCTTGCAGTGCCACTCCCTTGAAGCGGATGTTGGACCTCTGGGAACTGTTTGCCAAGTCCTCGGAGCTCCTCATCCCTGCGGTCTCCTGCGCGTTCCAGGGAGTCCACCCGATCTCCCATTTCCTGCAAGTCCGCTTTGAGCAGCTTAACATTCTCAGGCCATTTCCGGATGCACGGCCGCAAAGTAGTCCCTCAGGGAGCCAAAGAGTTGCTCCAGAAAGCCCCTTGTGATGTGCTCCATCGCCCAATTGCCTGTGGTTTCGGCCTCCCTCTTCGCGCCAAGATGGCCCGTTCCGTGTGTGTCTGCTTTCTTAAAGACGGATTTTTGCAGCAGGTTGATTAGGCCTGAACAGCTCTGATGTGCCCCTCGTCAGACATCTCGGGCCTATCGCCACTGCCCCGTCCTTCAGTCGGCCGGTACTCCACCGGGTACCCAAGCTGTTACTGTGGGGTCAGGCACATGCGCCGCAGACTCTTCCAGCCGCCCGTGTGTATGCAGTGCAGGGCCTGTGCCACATACTCCAGGCCTACTGTGCCTAGAGCAGCCCACCTCCCAGTCGATTGTTCCCGAGCCCTTGCACAGATGCTCGCATTTTTACCCCACTCTGGCCCTATTGCCGGCCCAGATCATCCACCTGTACAGTCACTCAGACCCTTGTGGCTGTGGATGGTGCATAGAGAGAGGGGGGCCAGGTAGCCGAGCTCACCTTATGAGGCAACACAGTTTCCTGTGGAGCTGATTCCGTCCGTGCTCGGCTGATCGAGGCACGCAGTTCATCCTCCATCAGGAGAGGTGCCAAGGTGCCGATACTCTCTGTGAGCCGCTCCGCTCAGGCGGGCCCTCGGATCGCCGCGATGGGGTGGGGCACAGCGAGCAGGCCGCTTTTCCTCTTACGGGGTCACCCCCTCTTTAAAGCTCCATTCCCGTTCCTCCGCTGCCGTCTCGCTCACCCGCCCAGGAGGCCTCACTATGTGCTTCCTAACCGCAGGCTGTGCTGGGCTCCTGAGCCTCGCGGCCGGTGCTTGACTACTGCGCTGACGCACTCGGGCCCCGGGAGATCAGGCATGGTCTAGGGTGGACTAAGTATGGGTGCAAAATCCGTTCCGCTCGCGGAATTTGCGGATTTTCGGCAATTTAGCGATCCGCGAATCTTGCGAAATTGCCGAAAAATCCGCTCACAGGCGGATTTTTTTTTTTTTTGCAGTAGAGGTATCAACACGGTGGCATCTTCATGGACAAATATGCAGGCAGGATTCATTCTGGCACAATGCTCCTGTCACAAAATTAAACCTCAACAGGAAGCACTTACACAGGAAGAAATTACAGATATAAATAAAGCAGGTGCCCGAGTTGAAGCTCAAATTCAGTAACGCATTATAATCGGCCCCAACAACTAGTGAGCATGGTCGAGACTAGGCAGGTGTGCTTCCTCCCCATATCTACCGCCTACAATTAGATGTAATCCTTGATGGAGGTATTTGCATCCACAAGTTTCTCGTGTACTTCCTGTGACCAGGAGGCTGTTCCTTCTCATCTGCTGCTCTAATCGGTCACAGACCCTTACAAGAGGCATGTGAACTCGCATGGAAGCCCCGCCCGTTTGGCCCGGCCCCACACACACTAGGGTATGCAACGTCTTCGCGCCCTTTCCTCCCTATGATGGACAGCTCACTTGAGGGACCTCGGCGCCTGTCGGCGCGGTGGTAAAGTTACAGACACACGTGGTCACTGGAGACAACTCGTCTGGCCCTTTACGCAGCTGTAGTGTAGCAAAAGTACTATACATTTACCCAACGAGGTAGCACTTAATAATTAGCCAGTAGAAAGTACTCCAGTTGAGTAGAGGTATGGCACAACACGGTGGCATCTTCGTAGATAAATATACAGGCAGGATTCAATCTGGCACGATGCTCCTGTCACAAAAATTAAACCTCAACAGGAAGCACTTACAGATATACCTAAAGCAGGTGCCCGAGTTGAAGCTTAAATTCAGTAACACATTATAATCAGCCCCAACAACTAGTGAGCACGGTCGAGACTAGGCAGGTGTGCTTCCTCCCCATATCTACCGCCTACAATTAGCTGTAATCCCTGATGGAGGTCTTTGCATCCACGAGTTTTTCGAGCGCAATCCCCGTGTACTTCCTGTGACCAGGAGGCTGTTCCTTCTCATCTGCTGCTCTGATTGGTCTCTGACCCTTTATAAACAAGAGACATGTGAACTTGCATTGAAGACCCGCATGTTTGGCCCCGCCCCACACACACTAGGGTTTGCAACATCTTCCCGCCCTTTCCTCACTATGATGGACAGCTCACTCGAGGGACCTCGGCGCCTTTTGGCACGGTGGCAAAGTTACAGACACACGTGGTTATGGTCATTTGTGCAAATCTGCAAATTCGCGGATTTTCGCATAAACTCTGCGATTTCGCGCAAATTTGCAGACCGCAAATCCGCAAAATTCGCCCATGCTTAGGGTCGACTCCGGTGTTCAGGTGCCCCTGCCCAATTGTTCCAGGGTCCCAGATGCTGGAGAGATATGCCTCTAGACTATTTCAAAATTACAAGTATTTAACCGTAATACTTTTTTGTACCTATACGGCAAGGATCTACTCATTCACAGGTAAACACCCAACATTCACATAGACAAAGTAACATTTCTTGAGGAATGAGGTGCATCAATCCAAGTGAGCAAATACAAAAACAGCCTGTTTTTGTATTTGCTCACTTGGATTGATGCACCTCATTCCCCAAGAATTGTTACTTCGTCTATGTAGATGTTGGGATTTACCTTGCGTGTATTCGATCCTGTCTAAAATTGCTATAAGTGATGCTTTTAGCTTGGATGTATAACCTCTTTTGTATGAAATAAATTTTGTTCTTAGAAATTCTGTTGAACTCTATCTCTCGGTGTTTACCTGTGACTGATTAGATCCTTGCCCTATAGGTACAAAAACGTATTATGGTTAAATACTTGTAATTTTGAAATACTCTAGAGTGCCGGGATTCATAGTGTCGCATGGTTACATGGGTGCTGTTTATTATATTTTTAAACATAAAGCTTTATTTCGATAGCTCGTGTCATAAAAGCTAAAACGCAAACAAACATCAAGTACAGTTTAACCCCTTGAGCGCTCGTGATGGAACCACTCCGTCATGAGCCACGGGCGGAGCTGTGCTGGTGACGGAGTGGTTCCGTCACAGCGTGCGCGCCCCGCCCACTCTGCCGCGATTCCTTGCCTGCGCGGCGCGTTCTATTGAGCAGGCGGGGCCGTGACTGAACCACTCCGTCACAAGCACAGCACGCCCGAGGCTCGTGACGGAGTGTGTCCGTCACTAGCATGGCGGTGCCGCGCGGCCCCCCCTACCCCTCAGCGCCACAGCCGAATTACTGCTGCGGCCAAGGGGTTAAAAACAGCTTAAAAACAAACAATGCTTTCACACATAAGTGTATGAGCAGGTTCAACCTTAAACCAGGTCTTCAATATTACAACGTGGAAACTATGGGATGGATATCGTACCCAATTCATTTGTGCAGCCACCACTTACAACACTTGGAGCTTGCACTGGTGCCAGGAAAGGGTGCATGCAGGCCAGTTATGTGTCCTAGGAGACTGCTGTGTCCCTCTAGCGCAGAGCTTTCCAAACTGTGTGTCCCGACACAGTACTGTGTCACCTGTAAATGGTGGGTGTGTCGCGGGATGACACCAGTATTAAGGGCACTTAGCACATAACTGCTGCTAATTAAGAGGCATTCCTTTGAAAGAGTGGCTCAGAGTCAGCCGCAGCAGCGCGGACACCGAGACACTCTGCTCTATGGGGGCCGGGCGATTGACAACAAAGCCCCATTAACAAGTAAATGGTGGCAAGTGAAACGTTATTAGCATCCATGTGTAATAGCATGTACTGCGGTGCTTGCACCTTCTTGATTTTATGCTGTACTTCCAACTTTTATTTTATGTCCCATTGTAGGACACAAGTCTTTTCGAAAATTTAGCATGTGACTTTTGTCCTTGAATAAATCCTGTTGGACTGGTGATTAATCATGAGATCAAAAAGGCACAGCTTTGCCAATACTTATTTTAGAGTTACAGGGAATGTTAGTTTGAATGAAACCTCATTTGATTCTTAACAATGTTTCAGACTTAAGCTATCTCCGTTAAGGAGAAACAGTAGACATCTGTATTCTTCGAATTACATCTGCACCAAAAGCTAGGGTGAGGTGACAGGCAGAGGGTGACAGGCAGAGGGAGGGAGACAGAGGGAGGGAGGCAGAGGAAGATAGAGGGAGGAAGACAGAGAGGGAGGAAGACAGAGAGGGAGGAAGACAGAGAGGGAGGGAGACAGAGAGAGAGGGAGACAGAGAGAGAGGGAGACAGAGAGAGAGGGAGACAAAGAGAGAGGGAGACAGAGAGAGAGGGAGACAGAGAGAGAGGGAGACAGAGAGAGAGGGAGATAGAGAGAGAGGGAGACAGAGAGAGAGGGAGACCGAGAGAGAGGGAGACCGAGAGGGAGGGAGACAGAGGGAGGGAGACAGAGGGAGGGAGACAGAGGGAGGGAGACAGAGGGAGGGAGACAGAGGGAGGGAGACAGAGAGGGAGGGAGACAGAGGGAGGGAGACAGAGAGAGAGGGAGACAGAGAGAGAGGGAGACAGAGAGAGGGAGACAGAGAGAGGGAGACAGAGAGAGGGAGACAGAGAGAGGGAGACAGAGAGAGGGAGACAGAGAGAGAGGGAGACAGAGAGAGAGGGAGACAGAGAGAGAGGGAGACTGAGAGAGAGGGAGACTGAGAGAGAGGGAGACCGAGAGAGAGGGAGACCGAGAGAGAGGGAGACAGGGGGACGGAGACAGGGGGACGGAGACAGGGGGACGGAGACAGGGGGACAGAGACAGGGGGACGGAGACAGGGGGAGGGAGACAGGGGGAGGGAGACAGGGGGAGGGAGACAGGGGGAGGGAGACAGAGGGAGACAGAGGGAGACAGAGGGAGACAGAGGGAGGGAGTCCGGGGTAGACAGAGGGAGGGAGAGGGAGACAGAGGGATACAGACAGAGGGATACAGACAGAGGGAGGGAGACAGAGGGAGGGAGTCCGGGGTAGACAGAGGGAGGGAGACAGAGGGAGGGAGACAGAGGGAGGGAGACAGAGGGAGGGAGACAGAGGGAGGGAGACAGAGGGACGGAGACAGAGGGACGGAGACAGAGGGACGGAGACAGAGGGACGGAGACAGAGGGAGGGAGGAGGGCGACAGAGGGAGGGAGGAGGGCGACAGAGGGAGGGAGACAGACAAGATGGAGACAGAGGGAGAGAGGGAGACAAAGAGAGAGGGAGACAGAGAGAGAGGGAGACAGAGAGAGAGGGAGACAGAGAGAGAGGGATACAGAGAGAGAGGGAGACAGAGAGAGAGGAAAACAAACAGAGGGAGACAGAGAGAGAGGGATAGGGACAGAGAGAGGGAGACAGAGAGAGAGAGGGGAGCAGACAGAGTGAGTGAGAACCCCCGAGCACCCCTTAGGTGGTTCGGGCTCGCTTCGCTCGCTCGCTACACTGCCTTACTGTGTCCCAAAATGATGCATCTCCAAAAAGTGTCCCCAACATGAAAAGTTTGGAAAGCTGTGCTCTAGCGTAATCCAATTAAAAAAACATACATCTTTCAAGCTCGTTCTTACACTAAAAATTAAAATTCATGAGTTAACAGTTACAGCGATAAAAGGTGAAAATTTAAACAGTAAATACAAAGAGCTATCTGTGTTTCAGTCATTAAATATGCTAAAACAATTTGAGCTCCGACAGCCTTAGATTTTTCCCTTAGTACCCTCTCATTTCAGGGCTAATATAGTGGCCAGCTAACAGTTATTATGCGATTAAGTGCTTTTGCGTCATACCTAGAAGAATAAAAGTTTTCATAGGGAAAAATGCTTAATACCCTGGGCCAACTACATCTTTGGGGTGGGCATGTAATTTACTGCAATCCTCCCTCTTGGGCCTTTCTCCTAATTGCCCACATTTAGCCAAGAAATGTAGCAACTGCACAGGCTAGCAGGGGTCCAGTGTCCTATTTAAGGATACGCATGGCATCCCGGTGGTTCTGTGAGCCTCTTTGCTGGCAGATCGGTTTTAGTAGTTTTGAACTTGGATGCGCATAAGCTGGGCATGTGAACAGCACGTGGGCAACTGCCACTGGTGCCCTGCATCCTGGGCAGTTGCTTAAGCTCGGGTCAATAGTGTGCCACTTTGCTGTCACCTCACCATCGGGCAGGGTGCCAAATCTGATATGAATGTAAAGTGCCCTATACTCGTGTACCTGAACAGGGCCGGACTGGCCATAGCGGGCACCGGGCAATCCCCCGGTGCGCTGCACGGGCAGGGGCCGGTTTTGGGCCCCTGGGAGCCGTTTTTGTTACAGGGCCGTTTTTGCAAAATCGGCCAAAAACCGGCCCCAGCAAAGAGCTCGGCGGCACCTCCAACCTCCCCCAACCGAGTGGGGAGGGGAGGGGGGGGCGTGCCGAGTACCTGAATTAAATCAAGGTAGGATTCCAGAGACCTGTCCTGTTTAGACAGATGGAGTTCTGTAGTGTGTTTCCCCTGGTCGGGCCTAATAGACTCTACCCATTCCCAGTAATGTTGCTTTACTACGTCTGTTTGAAGCAGGAGTAAATCTGTTTTTTCCCATGCTTTCCGAATCCCATCATCAAAAACTAGCTTTTTTATATTTCTGATCCACCCCACCTTATTGCACATGTCTAGACGGATGACCTTTGACAGGGCTTCTGCATAAGGCAGTATCTCCGGGGTCCTCCGAATGAGTACCCAAAACAAGTGGGTGGGGCTTAGCCATGTCACCTATGGAGCGTCGGCCTCTGTCTAACATTAGGGGAGTAAGCGGGCTTCTATGTGGCAGCATCACAAGGTTACTTAGGAATTTATGCTCTGATCTACTGAGCTCGGTTAGCTTGTCGAATCCCAATAGCTCTGCCCCTTATAGGACACAGCTAACTGCTTTTGAGTCATAGACCTGTAAGGTAGCTGCAACAGGTCTGCTACAAGAGGATTAGTGTTTTTTCCCCCGAGTACCCCGTGACTCGCTTATGGCTCAATAGCATCTTTGTGAGATGGGGCGTTCAAGCCATTTTTTCTGAAAGGCGGACTCCTCAGTAATTAAAAGTACTGACTCTTTCCAGGGGAATGCCTCCTAATATTGGTTTACCTTTATATGACTTGTAGGGGTTAAACGCCATACATTTAGTTTTTATAGTATTTATGACCAAGCCTCTGATATCACAGAAGAGTTGGACTCTATTGAGTAATAACTGTAGTCTCGCTGGGGTTTTCAACACCAACAAGGTGTCTTGTGCAAATAAAGGGGTTAGAACCGCCTCCCCCCCAACCCCCTCCCGCCCACCAATGATGGAGCGTCGGCTGGAACTTGTAGCAAATAGCTGACCACACATTGAAAAGAGGGTGGTGGCAAGGACACAACCTTGTCGGACTCCCCTACTGCCTTGAATGCGCTAAGTTAATTGCCCCTGCGAAACCCATCTTAACGGAGCATCCTTGCCTTCATGCAATCGGACTACCAGATGGAGGAAAAGTGGCAGAACGCCCAGATCATGAAGCACATGCCATAGTTTCTGCCTGGGGACTCAATCGAAGGCAGTCTTTAAAATGATGAAAGCCAAGTATAGACTGCCCTCGCCAATTATTACGACTTTCCAATAGAGAAGCAGGAGACGAAATACCTGGTTGATTGTCCCTGTCTTTTCCCTAAAGCTGGCTTGGTACTGTGATAAGACTGCTCTGCCTTCCGCCTATTACTGGATCTTCGTTGGGAGGGCTCTGCAGAAGACCTTTTATAGGGTATCTATCAGGCTAATAGTCCTGAAGTTATAGGGCTCATCTCTATCCCCTTTTTTATAGATAGGGACCACCTCTGCCCCCTTCCACGACCCTGGGACTGGAGCGCCACTGGCTATGAAGTTTGACAAGAGTAAGAAGTAGTGTGCCCAACTTGTGATATCTGATCGAAATAGGTCCCCCGGAATGTCATCACCTTCCACCGTTATAGCTGGGTCTGCAGAATCTGACGAGAGCTACCCAAAATGGACATACCACGCTTGACCTGTGATGTAATTAGGGGGGGAATTGAGCCCCTCGTTCGTTGCCCCAAGTGAATAAGGACCGAAAGGATTTGGAATCTTTCTCGGCTCACAAGATAGAATATATATATATACACCGAACCACTTCTTTGTTGGTGGAGGGGAGCCTTTATCTGACACTGCGAGGTCACTGCATGCTGGGATTCCAGCACTGCTGATTCAGGTTTACCGACACGAGGGATGTCCAGGTTTGCACCAAGATGGACAGCCTGATGACACTTACCTGCAGGTAATAGAGAGTTAGTCCACTTGGCAGGGATTTGGCAGCACTTATATTCCCGCTCATATTCACAGTTTCAGCACCATGGAGGAACCGTGACCTTTTGTGTTCATTAAAATTCTGTCTTTCTCTGTGTCGGCTGGCTTCACTGTGAGTGACAGCATTCTGCTCTTTTACAAAGAGCATATCGGCACACAAAGTAGTTTTGTTCAGTGTCAGTAACTACTGTGGCAGTGTGTGCTTTTTGAGAAGAAAAATCTATTTTTGCTGTTGCCAATGTTTGTTGTAATAGTGAGGGCTCAGCAGCTCCCGAACCAACAAGGTTTTACAAAAACCATTCCAAAATAAGTCACACATTCACAACACTAAAACGCTGACCACCAATTGCAGACCTATTGCTTTGCCAATGCTTGTTTATTTGTGTTGCCCATAATCTTATTGAAACTGGTTACACTGATTTTCCATTATGAATATTTTTGGGAAATACTAGCATGCATCAATACAT
Organism: Lissotriton helveticus; assembly: GCF_964261635.1. NCBI lineage: Eukaryota > Metazoa > Chordata > Amphibia > Caudata > Salamandridae > Lissotriton > Lissotriton helveticus. The sequence goes on along the minus strand of NC_136067.1, from coordinate 249,917,320 downwards.
GTTACTAAATGATGCTGCAAAGAAATGGTACCTGAAATTTTACAGTAGTTTAGCAAAATATTTTTTCCTGCTTTCGTTTTTTATGAATATTTTATTTTGAAAGCAAAGAATCACAAATCTAGCTTTCAAACTTCTGCAAATATTTTCATCAAATCAGAGAGCATTCTGGGAACGTTATACATAGCCCCATATTGCTAAACTTTAAAAACGTGTGTACACATTTGTATACTGGAACCACTGTCAGAAGTGCAGTCGGAGCTTACAACATTTACTTCGCTCACCCTAATAATAAAGGCTTTCAATTAATGAACCATGAATACAAGTTTGAACAGCATTAACATGTGGGCAAAAATATTGCCTTAATTGCAGAGAGTGCCCTTCCCTGATCCATAATATGGTACTTTAAACTGGCAGCCAAAGGGTTTGTGCTGCAGGGGGTTAGGCCTACTTGTCCGAAGGACAAAAACGCATGAAAACCTGTTGCCTTTGACCCTAAACAATATGATAGGGCGCTGGACTATAGGAATTCCACATTCTTGTTCTGAATGAGGCCCATGATGACCAGAGAAGGTAATGCAAAATGAGACTTGCAGATGGAGTAATCTAGTGATAGCAGACTGGGAGTAGAGATGCTGCAGTGGTAAAATGTCACTACGTGGGTGTTACTGGACAAAAGAGACTGAGGATAGGGAGGTTAACCTCTTCTATGCTCATGACGAGTTGAGCTCGTCATGAGGCACAGTGCAGCTGCACTCATGACGAGCTGAGCTCGTCACGGCCGTTGGAACGTTGCACGCAGGGATAATTACCCCGCTGTTCTGAACGCTCGAAAAAATGGCTGTGGTTGTGACGAGTTCCGCTTGTCATGAGTGCAGCTGCACCGTGCCTCTTGTCACAAGCACAGCGGCGCCACGCGCGGCCCCCTCCCCCTGCACAGCGGGGGGGAAACTCCCCGCAGCGAAGGGGTTAAAGACTTAACTATAGAGAGCATCTCTCTTGAGGTGTTGATTGCCTTATGGTTTTTCACAGCAAAAACATCTCTGTGGGTTTGCCTAATTGAACAATGGTAAGTTTTTAAGGCTGCTAGATAGTTGGGTTTACATGTCAGCTCATAGGATGCTCACCAAAATAATTTAAGACATTTACATTTCTTCTACATGGCTGAGAGACGCCCGCATAGTGAAAGGGGCTGTCTGATCTTATGCCTGGTAATCCAGCTGTCAATTATTTTTTGGCCATGTCCAAATTCCCAACTAGGAAAGGTTTACTGTTATCTAGCACTTGACAAAAGTGCTTGGGAATGAGCTTAGTCCACTGTCATGACCATACAGGTGGAGGGGCACACCCATCCACACTCCACCTCACCCTCCTCATAATAAGGATGGCTGAGTAATCCAACCATCTTTAACCTCCAAAATGTCTAGATTGGAAAAGACTGAGTTAAACATATGTTCGGACCAGTATGTAGGGTATCACATTTGATGGATGAATTGTACGCTCTCTGAAAATTTCCCATGATAGTTTTAACCACATAATGGCTAGTGTTTTCAAAGTATATTGAGGGTGTCAAATACTGTAAAATTTGAATATTGTAGCTCTAGAGGAGTGATGGTGTCGACTAGGGTATTAGTTAAATTAGAGAAGGCACTTGGGGGTCAGTAGATGAAAGCCCTTGGGGAGTTCATGCATCAATTTTTAACTCCGAAAAGGAGCAATTAAACCACTGTTTAAAAATAATGGGTATTAGGGGTGGGTGAAATTTGCGTAATTGCGTTACGCAAATCTCTGCAAAACGGTAAAAAATCTCCACTAACACAGAGAAATTCCGCGAACACGCAGAATTTTGAGCAATTTCGCGTTCTCCACTGAACGCGAAATTACCCAAATTCCGCGAACGGAACGGAATTTACCGCCCAGGCCTAGTGGGTATACCACCCTTCTTTGAGTATCCTTGTCCTGCCTAACAATTGCATAATCCTAGGGAAAAGCTTGTAAAATATCAGGAGCTGGATCATCCCTCAACCAAGTTGCTGACTGCTGAAAGCAAAGCGTCTGTTAGTTGATCTTTAACAAAGTTATAAATATCAAGTTTGTGTTTTACATAGAAAGTCATGGAAAAAAGTTTAACAGCTGTGAGTCAAATTTGACTGGCTTGTCTCACCTAAATGTAAAGGTGGACTGTCCATCAAAAAATGTCAATAATTGCAGAATACCTCATTTTCATCAGAGGCTTCTCCTTCCCCACTTCCTACCATGCTCACATGTCTCCATAGAGAGAGGTGTCAGTCAACAAGACAGTATCGCCTCACACCCTACTATTCCTACATGTTATCCCGGGGGAGACCTCAGGAGAGAGGGCACTTCCTCCTCAGACTCTACTACAGACACTTGTTGCCCTTGGGAGAGGTGTCAGCCGTGAACCCAGTCTCACCCCACATGCTACTACACACCTGTTGAGAGGTTTCTACCTTGCAAGCCTGTCATTATGGAGAGAGGTGTTAGTTGAGACAAAAGTGTCTGTTCACACTCTACTATACTCCTCCTGGCGGGACATCTCAGCAGAGACAGCGCACTCTCCTCACATCCTACTACACACACTTGTCGCCCTGGGGAGTTGTGCTATCGGAGGGCCCAGTTTCTCTCCAGAGGCTACTACGCACACCTGTCACACTGGGTAGAGGTGTTAGTGGAGAGGCCACTTCCTCCTCACACAGTACTACACATGTCTGTCGTCCTGGGGAGAGGTCAATCCCTATACTACTATTCACGGCTATCGTCCTGGGTACACATCTCTGCAGAGGTCACTCTTTCCCCACACTTTACTACTTACATACATCTATATTTGTAAAGTGTATCTTTTTTTTGCATTTAGGTGTATGAGCTCGCTGAACAAATGTAGGGGTGGAGGTAATTGTTTGGCTGCTACAGAGAGAGTCCCACAGGTGTTAATCCCCCCTGGATGTTTTAGCCTAAAACAATTATATAATGTTGAAGTAGGCGGTCTCTGAAAAGAGCCTTTATATTTATAGTGTGTAGTGTTTAGTTAGATGTAAATTGGATGCATTCCTTTATGTTAAGGAAGATTCTGTTTTCTTCTGCAGTTGAGTGGACGCCTTCTTTCCAGTAGACTCCTGGCATATCAAAGCTGATATTATTGTATTAAATAGAGCCCACGCAATGCCCACAGAGAAATAAAGAATTTTTTTTATTAACATGCTTCGGGGGCTTCTCAATCTTAGAACAAAACTGTTTTGAGCATTGCCATTTTTGCCTTTGACATATATTAGAATATACAAAGGCTGTGTGAGGAAAGAAGGACTTAAATTGTGAAAAGGTTTCCTTTGTTTGGATTTCAAATGCAACCCCTATGACTGGGTTGGTTGCAGAGTCCTCACCTGTGCGCCATAGGGGGTTGCCTTTACGTATCGCAATAAAATATTACTTTACTTTAAGAAAATACCCTAGAAATTCACTGAAAAACCAAAGGTTAAAATGACGTTATAGTTAGGTATGAAAAAATCTGATTTTGTTTAAAAAAAACTTCTTAATTCAATGAATAATACAAACTATAAAGTGGTTATAGTTAAGAATTTTTATTGTATTTTACTTGTACTGTATTTATTTTTTTTAAACCTTAGAAATTCAATGTAAAGCCAAAGCTTAAAGTGACTTTATAGTTAGGAATTATTGTATTTTAATTTACATTTTAAAAAAACGTAGAAATTCACAGAAAAAAACGATTAAAGTGATGTTATAGTTTGATAAATCTGTCAGTGCCAACATTAATGTTTTGAGCTAAAGAAAACGCATAAATTAACCATTTGTAGTTAACAGACCTAATATAACTTTCACCCTGCCATGCACTGCTTATGACCTCACAATTTACATAATTCATGGCATGTTTAATGACATAATTTATGACCTCTCAAATGACATCATTGATAACATCACTGGTGACATCATCCAAGCTTTTTTTATCCCTATAAACGAGTTTGGCGTTAGAAGTCTGAAAGTAAGTAGAAAATAGCTCAGAATAATTTGAAGCATCATTATTTCCATCTCAGCTACAACTCACTCCCTAGGTGTAGTAGGTTTGTTGTGCTTGACCCTCAACCACTTTGGATTGATTTTGTTGCATAATTATTTAGGTCATGAGGGAGATTTTTTGGTGTCTTGATATTTTTCCCCTCTACTCTCTGACCGCAATTTGTTCCTTTAGAGGGGGTCCCCTACCTACTGCATTGACCCTCAACCATACACTTCACGGTCAGCCTAGTTCACATTAACAGTAAAAAATAGGTAAGTTTTCAAGCTTTTTTTAATTAATGAGGATCACATAAATCTCGAAGTACATATTTGCACTAAAATACAGATAAAATAAATATACCAAAAATACTATTTTGTTCTCAAAAATACATAGAAACTGCTCAGGCAATAGGTCCAACAATCACAACAGAAGTGTTCAAGATTTAAAGTAGCACGTAAACAGTTTCCCATGTCCAGCAAGGTATTGCACCTAAAGGAACATAAAGTGGCTATCGTGCCCTTTGTGCAAAATGTGCAAACAACTATATAAAGAACGAAATATATAGGAATACGTCAGCAGCAACAAGACCAAGATATCAGCCAAATAACAAGCCTGAATTCCTTCTTAAGAATCATAGGCAACCTCAATAACCTTGAAAGTAGAATATCATTAATATAGGTTCAAAAACACTTTGAAAAGTTCAAAATCATATAACAAAACACTTAGGGGTCCATTAGGATGGCGGATTGTCTGGCGCAAGTACCGTCCGCCACAAGGGCGGAGGAACCGTGCCCCCAATTAGGATGCACCCGCCACAGTGGCGGGTGCATCCCGCATTTTTAACATTGCGGCGGACGGTGCTTAAAGCACCTGCCACCGCAATGTGAAAAATGCTTGTTGTGCGTTTCACAGCACAACATGACAGGCACCGCGCTGTGCCTTTCATGTTGTGCTGTGAAACGCAGGGGGGTACCATAGGTGCCCCTCATGTGCACCACCCACACCCCCCCTTCACCCTTGGGGCCCGCAACGGGCCCCCAAAGCAGGAACCGTATGCCTTTTCGTGGCGGCATTGCCGCCACGGAAAGGCATTCCTCCCAGGCCATCCTAATATGGCTGGCGGTGTCTAATAGACACCGCCACCATATCAGGCCTTTTCCGCCACGGTCGCAGGGCAACTGTGGCGGAAAAGTGGTGGACGGTCTTCCCCTCCGCCACGGTCCCCCCTGCCATTGTAATATGGCGGAGGGAAGAAAGGTGGCGGACGGGCGAGGATGGCGGACGGATCGCCACCGCCTGCATGGCGGTGGCGATCCATCCGCCATCCTAATTGACCCCTATATTTGGAGGGACATAAAGCAACTGGTAAATAGCTGAGGCTGAGAGAATGGACCGCTGCAAACATATGGGCTTCAGCCAATTTCGCTGACATTGTGAAAAAGCAGGGCAAACAAATAAAACATGATTAAGATCTTGGGGGACCATTTTGGCACAGGTTACAAATCGCCAAAGAACAATATCAGTGGTCGAAAGGGGATTTCATGGGAGCATACTCTGTCAAATAATGAGAGATGGATGTGTTTGGGAGAGACTGCCCCCTTCCTGTGAGGTCTGACTATCAAAGGATGTGAGATGGATGTGTCAGAGAGAGCCTTTCCATGTAGTCTGACTGGGAGGCTGCTCCCTCCTGCGAGGTCTGTATGTCCCAGGATAAGAGGTGGATGTGTCATGGAGAGACTGCTCTCTCCTGTGCTGTGAGATCTGATACTCAGAAGGTAAGAGGTGGATGGGTCAGGGAGAGCATGCTACTTTCTGTGAGATCTGTCACAGGATGAGAGCTAGATGTGTCGGAGAGAGACTGCTCCCTCCTGTGAGTTCTATCAAAGATGAGAGGTTGACATTTCAGAGAAGGACTGATCTCTCCTGGGAGATATGACTGTCACAGGATAAGAGGTGCATGTGTCAGAGAAAGCCACCTGGTGACCTTTGACTGTTACAGGAGAAGAGGTGGATGTGTCCGGAAGAGACGGCTTCCTACTGTGAGATCTAATTGTCACAGGATAAGAGGTAGATGTGTCAGTGAGAGAATGTTCCTCTCTGACTTTTACAGCATCAAGAGTTAAGTCCCACTATTCTGTCTGACTGCCACAGAGAGGATCTAGTTAAGAGACAGGATTGATGGAAAGATGGACAGATAAATGGACTTGTTGGATGATGGAAGCCTGAAAGAATAGTTAAATGGTTGGATGCGGAATGTATGGCTGGAGGATGGGCGTGAATTCTGATGGATGGATGAATGGATGGTTTTCGATGAATTGTTAGATTAGTGGGTGGACCTTTGGATGAGTGGCTGGCTGGATGAATAGCTGTGTTGTTGCATGAAGGAGTTTGATGGCTGGAGAGCTGGCAGGATAGACTGGACGGATGGGTGATTATTGGATATGTGATGGATGGATGATGGATCTGGGTGGGTGGGGTCATGGATCTGGGTGGGCGGGTGATGGATCTGGGTGGGTGGGTGATGGATCTGGATAGGCGCGCTGTGGATCTGGGTCGGTGGATCATGGTTCTGGTTGGTCGGGTAATGGATCTGGGTGGGCAGGTAATGGATCTTGGTGGGCGGGGTGATGGATCTGGGTGGGCGGGTGATGGTTCTGGGTGGGTGATGGTTCTGGGCGGGCGGATGATGGTTCTGGATGGGCGGATGATGGATCTGGGTGGGGTGATGGATCTGGGTGGGCGGGGTGATGGATCTGGGTTTCCGGGTGATGGATCTGGGTGGGTGCGCTATGGATCTGGGCGGGCGGATGATGGTTCTGGGCGGGTTGATATTTGATATGGGTAGATGGCTGGTTTGGGAGGATGGATTTATTTGGCTGAATAAATGGATGAGGCTGGATGGGATTGGGTGGCTAAATGTATGGATTGATGCATGGATACATTATGTATTGGTGAATGGATGTCAGTGGGTGGGTAATGATGTACAGTTGGATGGGTGTCTTGATGGTGGTTGGGTGGGTGAGTGGATCTATGATGGATGTGCATAGGTGTATATGAATGAAGAGATGGATGGATTACTTACCGCATGTCTCTCGACAGGTAGCCTCTTTCTTGTCGCAGGGGATGTTGGTCCTATCTTCATCACTAGAAGTCTTTATACGGCTGCATCTGGACTTTGGGTTCTCTGGCTCAACAAAATAAATCTTTAACAGGATCTCTTACTGTTTACTCATTATTTTATTCCTGATTCTTAACCTTTCAGCTACAGGGACTGTTATAAAGTTCATCTATTGAGAAAAGGCTATCTTTTGGACTGTCCTAAAGGTTATCCACTGGATCTGTTGTAAAGGTCATACACTAGGTCTGTCATAAAGGTAATCTATTGGACTGTCCTAAAGCTCATCCACTGGGTCTGTCTTAAAGGTCATTCATGGTGCCTCCATAAACGTCATCTATTGGGACTGTCATAAAGTTAATCCACCTGGACGGGTCATCTCCTACATTCATAAAACTGACTCCTGAACTTGCAACCCAGATCAGGAATCTGTTCCCTCCTTCGGTTTACAATTGGTTCTCAGTCCCTTCCCAGTGAAGCTGTCAGGCACCAGTCCCCCGGGGGCAGTGGGGAATTTGTGCAGTGGCAAAATGGTGCTGATGGGATCTTTTTTTACCTTTAAAAACTCAACTAGGCGTTGCACTGATATTGCTGCATAGTACATAGTAGAAATGGACAAAAGCTCTACATTTGGCATGTGGAACGTGCTCTAATGTATAGAACCATCTCCTTATTGTGTAAACACAAAAATATGGTGAAATCCTTTTGTTTTAGCCTGAGAGCCCAAGTACTTTATATGGCCCAGGTTAGTTTGAGGTAAAACCTGACTGCTGTCACATTGCAGAGTGTTAAGTCACCAATGATGTCTCATAACTCCCCTCCACAGCCCCTGCCCCGCTGATTCCTTCCTGGGCGGCGCCATGCTAAAGGGTTATAATATTCCTTTGCCTTGTTTTGAAGTCCTTTAATCCTTTCTTTGATTTCACCATGCTCAACCCACACTTCTCTCATTCTGTTCAATCATACGTGTCATTCCTTCTTTCTTGGCTTTGTCCCTTTCAGACACAAACAGACACACACCAGTTACAGAATATGGTGTTTTTCTCTGTGCCCAGACCATGTTTCTCAGTTCCTTCATCCATGGAAGGCGATTAGCCATTGAGAGCTGTATGTTTTCCATCACCAGATGATTCATCCTTTCATCCAAACCATTGGCATGCGGTCTGAAGATAGCCACCTTCTCAAGGACAATACCCATTCTGGCAAGAAAGTCAAGTCATCTCCCTGGAAATAAACTGAACTAAATTGTCAACAACTATTGTCTTGGGATTGCCCTCCGACATGAACATTTTCTCAAAATATTCAATGCCATTTTAGTGTTTGCCTGTTCCAAGGTCTCCACCACAAACCACTTGGTGTGATAATCAACTGCGATTAAAATGGGCTTACACCTCACATCCAGACAATTAACTGGCCCTATAACATCAACAGCTAATTTCTCCCATGGTCTCAAGGGAAAATCTGCACACTCTAAAGGAGGTTGCCTCACCACTTTGGTTTCATCACTATTTGCGCATGCAAGACACATTTTCACCACTTCCTCTATCACCATCCATCCCAGGCCACCAGTAAAACTGGCGTATCCTTCGCTTGTTCATATTGCAACTTGGATGGCCTTCACGAGCAATGGCAATCATACGAGTTCGAACATCAATAGGAGAAATGATTTGACTCCTCATAATTCTTCCCTCGCTCAGACTCCACTCCTCTTTTACCTTGTAAAACTATATCTGAAAGAAACACATGAGTTATAGATTCCTTACCTTAGAATTACCCCCAAGTTTTTTTTCGTCAGCAGTACCTCTGCGCGTCGGAAGGTGCCGTCGGTTGGCTCCACGTCCATCGTCGGCGTCGTGGTCAGTGGGATGAAGTCACGGTGGCTCCGCTACCAGTCCCTCGACCTCGCTCTTGACCAAGATCTCAAACGGCTCGGAGCCGACTATCGACATTCAAGCAGCTTTCAAGACCGTTCCAGCAAAGGCTTCGGCGCCTTTGACCGACAGTCAGAGCACGACTTGGGGTCGTGGTCGTGCTCCAGGCTAAAGAGGCACGCGCGGTGCGGATCCGTCACCTATCTCAGTCGGTTACAGGAACCGCAGGCCTTGAAACCGGGCTTCCCTTGTGCACCTGTTTGGAGTCGAAGACTCGAAACAAGAAGTAAACAAAAGTCGAGAAATGTCTGAGGTACCGCTCTTCCCGGATCTGGGCTGGTGGTGTCTAAGGATTGTCAGATTTGGTCGTCCATGCCCCTATAGTTTGCCCCATATCCCTGGTGTCTAATGTGCTTTTAAGCCTCCTGGGGCTGATTTGAAGCTACCTCCCCAAATGACACTATTCATTCCTCACTACCTTGGGTGGTTTCGTAAGGGGCAAGCGATCCCAAGAACCACAACAGTTTCACAGGCAGTGCCTAGGGTACTTGGGATCGCTTGCCCCTTACGAAACCACCCAAGGTAGTGAGGAAGGGGACCCACAGGAGACGCGTGCAGTACTTAAACTAGGATGCGGTGCCCCGTTAAAGCCTATGGGAATGTCGCGGTTGGAAATTGCAGGAATCAAGGCACTTCTAGCAAGAGTTCAAAGTCAGGAGCTTAGAGTTAAGCTCTTCGAGGACCCACACCCACAGGTGTAGCGTAGTTACACTGTTACCTGCCCCAGGGAAGCCGGGTGCATAGGTTGATTCTGTTGTCGGGTCGCAATCTCGTTTTCAATGGGAAAAGGAGGAAAACTGCTGCTGTCTTGAAGAGCCGAAGATGTCAAGCATGTTGAAGATGTAGATCTTGAAGAAGGGGACCTGAAAGCAGAGGGGACAGAGTCTGGGTCACTAGCCAGTGACCAGGGGCCTCAGGAGTGAGAGCCCTTCGGTGTCGGGTGCTTCAGGAAGAAGAGGTGCAACTCGGATCTGCAGCCACGGAGTCCAGGAGGTTTCAAGGAAGGCCAGCTGCTGAAAGATGACATTCCCCTGTCGGATGAAGGTCGCTGCAGTGTTAGTGTCCTGATTGGATCCACTAAGCCTTGGCAACCGCAACCCAACGCAAGATGAACACAAACGGTTATGGTGCAGACCAGCAAGGTCTGTGTGAGGTCTCCAGCAAGGAGACAGGAGAGCAGGCCTGGAGCAACCAGGGGAGCTCTTGGAATCGTCATTTGACCTCTGCTAGGACCCACAAGTCAAGTGGGGTATTGGGTATCTCGGCACCCACGGGGTTCACGGTGCTGTGGGTCGCTGGGCATACTCATAGGCCTCTGGGATGCTTGAGAACCCACCTCAAGGTAGGCAGAAGTCTTTGTTGTCTGTAGGAGCAGCAGAGTGCCAACCGGGTCAGTTGCAAGTGTTTCGGTGCCTGCCAAGCAGGGAGGTAACTCCTTTACCTCAAGGGAGATTTCTTCGGTTAGCTGAGCAGCAGCACGTCGAAGGTTCAAGGTTTTGAATAAGAATTCGGTTCCAAGGTTAATCTGAAGTTCTGGGGTCCCTGCACCCACCTTTAACCAGAAAAGGGAGGTGTGTCTAACCAGGGGCCACCAATAGGAAATCAGGCGAGAAGGGGTGGCTACACCCCCACTCCCCTTTGTTAAGTTTCACGCCAGGGCAGAGGCAGGAAGCCTCTGAAACCAGTTTAGACTGGGCTATGCAGAAGTAGGCACCAAATGTGCCTACGTGCATCCCTGAAAGGCCATCTGGAGTTTCCCCACCCAGCCCCAATACACAAAAGCCTGTCTGGAAGGTGGTTACACCTCCCTGCGACAGGAACCCTATTGTCCAAACGTCCTGGGCTGGAGTTTCGTCCAGCCTCAGGAGGCCAGACTCTTGTCTGTGGCTAGTGGACTCCATTTTGTGATGCGAGTGCCTTTTTAAAATAGTTGCATGTAGCTGCCGCTTGTAGCATGTCACCTCCCTAGTAGGGTGGAATCATACCCCCCCTCCAGTTACTGGAGGGGGGGTATGATTCCAAGGTGTTTGACACCAAACACGACATGTTTCCGTGCAGGCATTCCAAAGTTAGCATTTACCGCTATTGATATAATGCACTTAAGAGTACATGGTATGCCTGCACTGCAAACAACCTCGAAATCGTCTTAACGAAAGCTTCAGAGGGGCTCTACTCATGTAGAAGCACCCTCTCAAATAAATCAAAGCACCATGCCCTGTAGGATTAGCAGGGACTGCCATAGGGGTGGCTGAGAGGAGTATATGTGTTGCATATGGGCGGGATATAGGTATACTATATCCCTGTGAGGGGTGCATGCACCACCTCACCCAGGCTACAGTAGTGGTCTGGTGGTGTCTTTTAGGTGGCTGTCCCAGGGGTGGCACAATAAGTGCTTCAGCTCCTGGTAGGCCTCTGAGGTACCCATGCCCTTTGTACCTAAGGTACCATATACTAGGGACTCACAGGGGGACCTCAGTATCCAATCTGATCTGTACCTAGGGTACTCGCAACAAGTTTAGAGAAAGAGCAGAGAGCTGGGGTCCTGATTAGCAGGGCCACAGCTCGACTATAGTCAGAAAACAGTTATAAACATCAGCAAAAAGTTGGGGGCAACTATGCGGTAGATGTCAATCTCCTACACCATGTGCAAAGATATATCGACCATAGTATCGGACCATTTCAATATCAATGTGAACGATACTCTGCGATGATTCATAATAGCAATGCCTATGGAACCCCTAGTGAACCCTGAATGAAAGGCATTGAGGAAACCATTTTGGGCCAGACATGGGGCCTTTCTGCCCAACATATGAGTCTCCTGCAGCAAAGGGACATCGGCACGGATGTGTTTCCCCTGCCTAAGAACAGCCCCGCATTTTATCTTGTCAAGCATACCCCTAATATTCCAGCTGACTATATGACGCTGTCCCCGTGGGTGTATGATAGGTATTGTTGTCATTGTGTTGTGACAAGGTGAGTGATGGTGTTGAGTATACCTGGACAGAAATACACCAAGCATATGATTGCTGCACAGCAATAAAATAAAACACTTACACAACACCACCCATGAACATTAACGCACCCCCCACCCAACCCACTGTAATGCATCATAACAGTAGAAGTATCTGTCGCGGCGAGTGAAACCACCCACCCCCAATGGGGGAGTGGGGGTGTAGACTGGCCAATGGAGCCCCATAATCCCTCAACCTTCCCAAATCATATTGGGGGGACGAAGAATTTCCGGTGTACTAGCCCAATCTTTGTCAGACATGCGCTGTAAAAAAAGTGAAAATTCTGCATGTCACTTCATGGCATGAACACGGGAAGTCAGTGATGTCATTTCTTGCAGGGCAGCACGGATTCCTCGTCCTGTTCTTTGTTTTTGGACCTCCATGTAGATCTGGATCTATGCCTTCACCGATCTTTAGACTTGGGCTGTGTGGGGCCCTGATGTCCAGTTGATGAATCAGAGTCTCTAGGCATTGTGGAATGCGGCTTGACATGTCTTCATTCATCCATCCAGGCAAAAGCCTCCTCAGGAATGTCAAAAAAGAAGGTGTGAGAATTGAAGACCACTCTTAGATGGGCTGGACATAGCAACATGTACGGGATTTTGAGATCTCGCAGCCATGCCTTGGTAGCAATGAATGACTTGCGTAGCTGCTGGACCATTTTGGTGTAATCCGGAAATATCATTATTCGGTGAGAATCAAATGTCTGGTTCGTTTGGAGGCGGGCCTGCTGTAGGATCACATCGGGTCATGAACATTTTAAAGTTGTGTGTTTAAGGGCCGTGGTATGGCACCCGGTGGGGTTTGATTGCAGGGCCCTATGGGTGCATTGAATTATGAAGCACGTGGAAAGATGGCCATTTGGGACCCATGAGGTAAGCAAATTTGTGATGAACCTCCCTGCGTTGTTGTCTTTACAGCTTTCCAGAAAGCTGATGAAGCGTAAATTGTTTCAACGTGCGCACCCTTCTGCATCTTCTACGCGTAGAGCTAGGCCCTTTGACAGCTGTTATAGGGACTTGACTTTATGTTGTAGTGTAGTTGCTGCATCGTCTACACCAGATACTCTAGTCTCAGCTTCAGTTATACGATCCACTGCATTGCGCAGGTCATGGCGCAGAAGCATGACCTCCGTGCCCACCGCTCCAATCTGTGTTTCAAGGATCTTTCTGGACTGGGTAATGGCCTCCAGTAGGGTGGCATTGTCCGGCAAATTCGAAGCAACACTAGCACCCTCAACACCCTGTGTTGTCATGGACACGAAGTGGTCAAGTGTGCTTTGTCTCGGGCCAGTGTTCGATGCTTTCTCTTTGGACATGGTGGGTTATAAATATTTGGGGGATTCAGCTTCTCACTGCGTGCCGCCTCAGCCATTCTGTTGTACCCCTGACCAGCTCCTGCTAGCAAGAGGAAGCCCTACCTCAGTCGTTCGAAAGCACCGGAGAAAAGGGGGTTTTAGTGCACACTATGAGGCTCAACATGTGAGTTTTCAGTTTCGAGAAAGTCCCTTCTGTGCATTGTTTTCGCCCGGTGGTAGCAGCCAGGGGAGCGCCACACCCAGTCACAGGCCGCATCGAACACTAGTCCGGCCGCTTCCTCAGCCGGGGTCACCCCTACCCCTACTGGATGCCTTGCTTCCACCGTCTGGTAACCCCGCTATAGGGTTAATTTAGTCACAAGCGGGAGGGCAAGTGCACACTCCACCGGCCAAGCAAACTCCAGCAACAGTCCCAGATGTCTACCAGCGGGGGAATGCATGGGTGTAATCTCAACTTCAGCAAGACAGCCAGCCTCTACAAGAGATAGGCAACACCCTGTGTTTGCTTGTTTCGGGAACGTTGCACACACTATTGTTTCCCCAGATGCGGATCCCAACCACAGCACCACTGCTGCTAAAAATTCATATCGGAAACCAGATATGAAGTACACAGGGCGAGCTATCCCATATGCTCCGAACATCCTCTCTTAGGTCTCCCTACTCCAACTGTAACGCTGACAAGTCGTCAGCCATGCCTATGCGAGCGGGCAGGAGTGACGACAGAGAGTGTCACTATTTGGGATTACGATGCTACTCAACCATACTGACTTTGTGCACGAAAAAGTTCTCCCAGACTCATTATTCCTTATACACGCACATATCATAAGATCCCCGGATAGTCCCCAGAATGCACAAAGGGTCAGATGTACGACCGTTTTTTTGCAGTCACAATCGTGTAATCGACCCGTTTGCAACAGCAAAAAAGGGTCCTGGCATGTACAAACGCTATTTTGCCAAGTCGGTGAGTCGCAAAACAGCGTTTGCCACTCTCGCTATTAGGAAGGGGCGTCCCTTCCTAATAGCGAGCCTCAATGTACCATTGTTTTATCACCACATTTGGGGTTGCAAAACACTTACTTTACCACCTACTTCAAGTAGGCAGTAAGACACTTGCATGCAGGAAGGGGCCCCCCTTTGTGAGTATGTGCAAAAATATTTTTTAAGAGCAGGGAGTGGCCCCAGGGACCACTGCCTGCTCTTAAAAAATGACACCAAAAAGTTTCATTTTTTATTATTAAATACTCCTTTAAGGAAAATGGGCTGCATGTAAAAAAGAAACAGCTTTATTAAAAAGCAGTCACAGACATGGTGGTCTGCTGACCCCAGCAGCCCACCATGTGACTGATGGCCATTCCTAATGGGTCGCAAATAGCACCTGCCTCATGAATATTAATGAGGCAGGCAATTTGCGACACCATTAGGAATTGCTAACATTGTCTGAGACACTGTTGTAAATGGCATTTTGCGAGTCGCAAAGCGACGCAATTTATGAGTCGCAAAATGTAAGGATTGTACATCTGGCCTAGAGCCCGCTATGCATGAATGTCTGCACTCAGTATACCTAATGGGAAACGGCAGACACCTATTTAGATGGCTATACCGAGGACTGCAAACGCATTTGGTAATACCCATAACACAATTGAGAGAGAAGTGGGGAAATGTATCCAATACATAATAATATATAGGGGCCTATCTAACACCCCACAGACTGCATAAAGTGTTCCCGGAAGTATAGGCAGCATGCCCTACATGTACAGTACGGGATGCAGACCTGACTGATATACTATGGGCGTGCCCCATCCTCTCATCCTATTGGGCGTCCCTTTCCTCTTACTTCTGCATGCTCTGTTTTTAACCTTTTTTATCCGTTTTTATCAACTATGTTCTTAAACTTACGATATCCAATCTGGTATTGCATTTTTATGTCGATGTATATATATTATTAATGGCATTTTTAAGCTTGTATGTATGCATCTTTTATGGTCTTTGACCGAAATAAAGATTATTTTGATTGATTGAGTGCTGATAAAATGTATCATATTAAAAAACTATACTGTGCACCTTCCTCACAGAAATCTGTAATAAAGCCGTAGACCATGGTAGGCCCATTGCAGGTTCATTAAATGTACAACAAATTCCACCTGCATCCTGTGTTTAACAAGCAGGAGGCCGCCACGTAAGGGGATTGGGGGGGAGTTTGAAATAGTTTATATATAGGAGGTTAAGGAATTATCACTCACAAACTATACATGGCATAACCACGACATTCTGTATGGAACAAAAATATGATACTAGACTACAAGATTTGAGATACTGAAAATATGAAAACAACGGAATATATGATTGGAAATGTTATGCAGGAAATCTGAAGGTATATATAATATATGTATTACAAAACCAATACAGTTTGTGGAAAAAACCCCAAGGCAGCACAAGTCACTGCCGTGTGTTAAACTGCGCTGGAGAGACATTCCATGTGTGAGGTGTGGATCAGTAGAAATGGGAAGGGGAAGGCTACGCCTTATAACACACACGGAGGAGTAGGCAGTGGTTAACCAAAGGTGGCGCGTGCTTTGTGAACAAATACTGTCCTCACTCACAAAATTGTGACATGCTTCATCATTGGGCTTGCTTCAATACACCCCTGCGCAGAACAACGCCTGGGGTGGAGCAAAGGGAGGGGAAGAACATACAGGCATAAAAAAAATATACATACAATGGGATCACCAAAAGAAGAGGGCAGTGAAGGTTAAAACTAGCTCGGTGGTGTCTCTTCTCGACAATTTATTCCTGGACCTACAGGCTAGGTCTAAAAACGTGAAGGATGATGGTGATAGGAGAAGTTAAAGAGTTCCTTCACCCTTCCTTACTGCCAAAGTGTCAACATGGTTCTTCCGTATTTTAAGTGCCCACAGTGTTGGATCACATCAGCATTCCTCAGGAACCTTCAGATCCCAAAACGTGCTACCCTCGGTTGCTTCCAAGAGGAGGGTGCCCCTAAATAACTCACTCTTGATTATCTGTACGTGAAAGCACAAAGAGAATGGGATAAAATTACTCGCGCAGGGTTACCTTTTGGGTGTTCCTGCTTTGACACTCAAGGTTCCTCTCATTACACTCATTCCACAATGCACAAATGTGCCACTTACTATATGTTGACCCAATCAGTATCAAATATTATCTTAACGTTCATACCAGAACTCACCATTCAATAAAGGGAAGATTCACCTAATAAAATGCAGGAAATCGTACTTTGCAAGACCAAAGTCCATTGCACAGCCGTTGCGCACACACATACTGCGTAGATAAAAACAAAATCCCCGAGTGCCATCACCTACTATGCTAAAACTGGCGAGTATGTGGGAGAGACCCCCTGTAGTCAAACTCTAGGGGAAAATAAGAGACATAGACTAATGAGATTAATCAATAGCATGTATTGTCGATTTTACATGCAGGACTAGGTAGTGAGTATTGACAAAGTAATGAGTCAAATAGAATAATCAAATCAAGTGAATTGGAGGGGCTCTCTGTGTATGAAAACCGCCTCTAGGTAATTCCTCAATACGGCTGTGGCCATAGTATATTAATTAAGGCTGTCTTTTAACAACCCGACCTTCGATGTGAAATGCACAGTGAGATGCCTGCTAACCATGACTGGTGATAGAGTGCCACCGTATGACAGAGCGTTCTCCTGTACTAGGGGAAAGCCCGCTACTGAGGGGCATGGCTTCTAGTCATAGTTCCATCCCGCGGAACTCCACCCTACAACTCCTTACTTCGTCAAGGTAGGTGCTCTGCCCTGGAAATGTCCAGCTCTCGCCGTGAAGGCGGCGAGCTTCATCTTCGTTGCTCCTCTCACAGCGGGAGGATTTCCAGTGACATGATAGAATCCGTTACCTGTGACCGTGTCATGTGCCTGTGACGTATGCTGTTGTCATCATGTTGCTAGGAGCCCTGTAGCGTAGCGCGATCTGTTCAATTCATTGTGAACACTTTATCGATACCCGCTACATCTGTACAAAGTGACCAGATCGATGTTTAGAGTGGAAACAATCATCGAAAAGCCGAACCCTGTGCAGACACTGTAGACATTCTGCATAGGTAAAAGGCTTCAAGAATCGCTCATAGTGCAAGGTATCCTATGTTTATCAGGGCATATTCTGTAATGGGACATAGCTGGAACCCCCAGTGTCTACCATGTCATTCAAGGGCGCCAGATGTCGGTGCATCCAGGGATTAACACTGATAAGGGGTCATGTATGGAGATACCGCATTAATTCTTCTCTGACTATGGTTATTAGGGTGCTAATGGTACATAGCGGAGTGCAATTCTCTCGTTGTTTCTATGCCTTCTCAGGTGAGGCATAATGAGGAAAAATATCTTTATTTCTCTTCATTATTTCCTCTTTCTACATGTGCTACATTATGCAGCACACATATAAAGAGGAAAATGCATCAGAGGGTTGTTTTTGTGCAGGAAAGTGCCCCCTCCTGATCAGTCTCCACCTTAGAAAATAAGCAGCAGTTTGTCAGAAGACAAGACTGATATTTGACCTCTACCTTTGAACAAATGTGACAACATAAAAACAAAAATTAACATCATACTTATTGCTAGTTCACTTTCAGAACTCCAGTATGGTGTTTATATGCCCTCTCAGGACTCATGGGGCTGCTGTAGTTGGGCCCCCTCCGACCTCTGGGGCCCGGTGCATTGCACCAGCTGCATTACTGGTAGCTATGTCCCTATCTGAATTAAGTAAGCACAGCATCGTCAAATGCACAGTAAAGTGAAATACCAATCGACTCATACTGATTCCAGTGGCGCAGTGAGCACAGGGCCCACATCTTGGCATACCCTTCCCACATAGGGTGACAAAAGCAAAAAGAAGAAATGATGCGCACAGTGCTGAACAATGCAAACAATCACCCCCAGTCATAAGATCTGGGTTTAATCCATTGTACTTTTTTGCTCACCATGCCACCCAGTTTGGGTCACAGGATTCTTGTTTCTGGTCCAGGGAGGACCTGGCTTGGCAGTTCGGATTGGACTGCTCCCATGAGGAGCAGGGACAAGACTGACTTGCATATGGCTGGGTCCATGGGTGGTGGCTGTCAGCCCAGAGCATGAGCTGGTGCCCAGTGAGAGCATCCAGGATTCTGGATGAAGGGTCTTCCTGTGGAGTTCATCCTAAATGTGGACTGGTAAGACTGTTGTGTAGCCTCCAAAGCTCTGATGATGTGCTGCATGCGGTCAAGCTCTGTCTGCTTCACATGTTTAAATGTAAGTGGGTGAAATCCAGCACTGGAGTCTCCTATCCTGCCCCACATGGGGGATCTGTTTCGGCTCTGACAGCCATGTCAACACACAGTTAAGAGCTTCACCATCAAGATAGGACCATGAGAGTAAGGTTAGGGTGATTGCAATGTTGCCAGCTGTACGAAGGTGGATCATTATGAGGTGATGCTGATTTGGTTTCACCATGCAATACTCTCATAATATCCCAAAGAGGGACATTGGATTCACAACAAAAAATCCTCAGCTCATCCCTCGTTGAGTGGGAAAGAGCAAGGCAGGCTTTACCAGAGAAACATGGGCTAAGCATTTCAGAGTACAAACATGGCCGAAATGTAATTGACACAACTAGATGGGAAAAAGTGGTAGTAACAAGCGGTCGCTTGTAGGTCGAGTTGCCTGGAACCCCATGAGGGTAAAGGTGATGCAGGTCCCAGGGCCAAACCACAACAGTCAGTTCAATTTTGCCTGACCTGAGAATCTGGGGTGCAGAATTGTCTTGGCTGTCCTTGGTGCTGAAGTGGGAGCTGCAGGAGAGCTGATTTTTCCTCTTAGAGGGTGCTGTTGGGGAACTGGGTGCAAAAACTTGACAACAGAGCTGCTGCTGGCATCGGATGAAGGTTTTGTGGCACTCCCTGAAGGTGCAATGTCAAGTAAAAGGGTAAATTGTCAGACTGGCAAACAACAAACCTTAGTAACGGTAAGCTCAGCTAAAAGGTATTTTCATGCCCGGAGGAACGGGGATCATGGTAGCTGCCTGAAACTTCGTGGCGGTCAGGACTTCATTTCCCACAATGAACTGGACCATCTACTTGTGTGCGATATGTTGGAGGGCCCGATGGCCAGCAGATCTTTGGTTCTAGTATGCTGTTTTACCTGTGGATTTCCAGGGACTGGCGCCACTAGTTTAGGAGAGTTTGGAGTTGCCTTTGGCTCTCAAAGGGCCCCCTCTGTCTGGGCAAGCCAATCTTTGGTCCAGGATGAGTCGCAGTTGTTCAGTTTCAGGAATGTTGTCACTGGTGTAGAGTTTGTTACTTTGGTTTGTGCAGATCCTCTTGTCACAAACAGGGGTCTCCTCTTTGTGCTTCTTGCAAGTTAGATCAGAACTGAGGTTAAGGTGTGAGAGGTGGCATAAATCCTATATTTAGGGAAGTTAGGGTGCAAGTGACCAATGGGCTATTAGCCCCAGCAGCTAATCCACCTGTGAGGTGACTACATATGGGGTGGGGTGCCACGTTTCCTACTCAGAGTCCTCTATTCTACCAGTTTAAAAAATGGCAGTAATCTTCCTCAGCTGTACAGACAGGTAGCCCACTCTATAGGTGTAGCTATCCTTCTAAGGGTGCACACCTCCTGAATAAATAAATGTCCCACCTGCCCGGGTGCAAATGTACCTGGGACAGGGAAGGACTGCTGTTTACCACATTGGGAGGCAGCGTGGATGTATATCAGAGGCGGTGAAAACTTTGAAGCTCACCTTCTTGACATGCTACTTCACTAGTCAGGATGGCTTGTGAAGGGAGGTGAGGGAGGTGAGGTGCCACCTCATTCCGCCCAGGCCATTGTTTGTGGCCCCTGGGAGTGGGAGATTCCTGTCTTGGTGACACCAGCTGCTGGCTTGTGACCAGAGCACAGGAAAGGCTGGGGCAACCAGGTGGGCAACCTGTAAGGTAGTCACCTAGGTGCATGCCACATTATCCTCAACACGAGATTCGTGTCAGGGGTGATAAGATACATTTTGTGATACCAAACATAACATTTAGACAGTGCCATAATGGAGATTCCTACCTCTGGGTTTTCCGGGTGGCAGCCCATGTTATCCTATGGACCATTTATCACGAATAAAATACTTTAATGTTAAAAGGACAGCTTGCATTTACATGTCCACACCTTTTAATATAAAGCACCCTGCCTCCTGGGTGTGGGAGGCCTTCCTCAGGGTGACTGGCATATATTAAAAGGAGTGCATTGACTTTGCCACACAAGGTGAGGACAAAGTGAAGATTGAGCAGTTTACACTGTTCCTGCAGTCTGCAGTGGCAGGCCTACTGTCTGTAGTTTACTTGTGTCACTCAGGGTGGCATAAACAGTGCTTCAGGCCCTGGTGACTCCTTTAACACCCATGCCCTGGGTACAACAGGTACTATATACTAGGGACTTATAAAGGTGTTAAAGTCTTTACCTATTCACACATATCAGTTGGAGGCAGAGAGCACTGGCACTGGGGCCTGGTTAGCAGGCTTTAGTGCATTGTCAGAGACGAAAACCAGCATCCAATAGTCCACATGGTGGCAAAACGTGGGGGAGGGGGCGTCCGCAAGGACGCCTGTTTTCATACACTAGGCATAAGGGGGAGGGCCTTCTAGCAGGAAAGGATTGTAACAATACTACAGGAATGCCTAGAGTTGAGGGCTCACAATGTACATAGACTCCATAATGAGATTTAAGGTCTTAGCTTCTTTGGAACCAAAGGAACACATGACCACGATGTGGAAAAGGAAATGCTTAGGAGAAGAAACAAAACATTCCTAAAAAAGAAGCATGAATAAAAGTTAGATCTTTCTCACCCAGTGCTAAGATCGGGTGGTATTTTGTGTTAGTAATTAACAGGCAGAGATTTTAAGAGCTTGGACAAATGGAGTTAATAGTCAAAGTGACTGCAAACTTGTATGTGTTGGGTACTGGTAATGCAATACCCTTAACAAGTGGCTCCATCAGCTTCCTCGTCATCTGCATCTGCCTGATTTCCACTTACGCCCCCTACATTTCTTCATCGCCTGTATTTGACAGTGTCTATCAGAGGCCTTGGGATACAAATACAAATCGTCCTATCATTGCTTTTCACCTTTGCTTCTGTAGGTGCAGTGGCTCACAGTTGTTCTACACATTTTGCTGCTATACAAACATACTGGAGAATTGTTTTCAGTATCATCAAGAGAACAGTTAGCAAAACACCTGGAAAATGGAAGAGCGTCCATCATTGTTTTCAAAATATTTCTCTGTCCACTTTCTTTGGTCATGTTCAAGTCCCAGTGCAATTCAAATGTGAATGTTTTTGGTTAAAAGGTACAAAAACAAGCCTCGGCAAATTTGTATAAACAGTAAAAACTGACGTGTTCCTGAAATTAATTATATGGGGAAGTACTTTCCCTACTGGGGACCCCCTTCTCTAGCAGCCCCATAAAACATGGGGGTGTTTTCATCCCTTTCTCATCTTTGACTCATCTTAGACACAGTCCTGCTTTCAGAATGCTTGCCAGTTGGGGTAAAACGTTTTCAGACTACCCAGAGAAGTACTTTGTGGGTGTTCACAGGAGTTTGCAAGTTTTCACATTGTGTGTGAAACACCCTTGCCTGTCCTTTGGTATGCCTAACACAGACTGTTGCATGCAGAAAGTTCAGCTTCGAAGTTGGTTTTCACCAGAAGAGCAGAACTTCCAGTAAAAAACCCCGCAGAATTCAATTCTGTAAATCAATATTTATGCACATAGATTCAACTTTTTGTGACCGCAAAACGTTTTATGAGTCAAGCCATGAACATAGATTAGAAGATTAGAATGTGGAGTGATCCATGAAAGACAATGGAGTGCCTTGGACTTCTACTGGCTGGTGGATTCCCGGAGATAAACATTCCAATGTTTTTTTTCGTTTCCCACCTGTTTCTGTGACCAAAGGCCTCCCCGAGCCAAAGGGGATTTAAACCCATTCAATGAGTCAGAACCAAAGCTCTCACTGCCCTGTTTCGACAACAAACTGGGGTGGCGTAGCGGGCAAAAGAACGATGCATTCATCCCAGATCTTTTGAGTGGGGGAGAATGTTTGCATTGTCAGCATTCCGTCCATCTTTTGTTTGTTGTAACACTTTTTGCCCTAAGTGGGATGGGAATGCCCAGACGTGGGTCCCTTGCTCACTATGCCACTGGATTCAAGCTAGCCTGGCGGAAGAAGGTTGACATACTCTGAAACCGGTCCCAGGATGCTTGCTTCTGGCCCAGGGAGGACCTGGCCTGGCAGTTTGTTTCGGACTGTTCCCATGGGGCACAGGGTCAAGACTGATTTGCATATGGCTAGGTCCAAACTGGGGTAGCGTAGCGGGCAAAAGAACAATGGATTTATCCCAGATCTTTTGAGTGGGGGAGAATGTTTGCATTGTCAGCATTCCGTCCATCTGGCCCATCTTTTGTTTGATGTAACACGGTTTCAACAACCAGCATGTGCTTGTCCTTCCTCTCTTTCATGACCTGACCCTTCAGAAACAAGACTGGCACCTCTCTATTTCGGACAGGAGTCGGGCAGAGGGTATCAGAAAAAAGATCTTTGGGCTAAAGGACCCAATATATCAGGCCTCTCTCCACTCTCCAGGGCTGCACTATATAGAGTTTTGATCCATATGAAAATGGGCAGAGATCTAGAGTCATTAGCATAAAGAGTGGGTGTAAAAATAACTTAAAGTCCTAGACTTATTACATTTAGTGGACGAGTTGTTTTTATTTAACATTTCATAACTATTGAAACATCTCTTTGCTGACGAAAAGCATATGAAATTCAATAACAGATACATTGGTGGGACGAATAAGATTAGGGCTCGCTTATCCATACAAAGCCTACCAAATCTAGCTGTATCATTAATTTTAACGTGGAACGCACCGGATATTTTGATGGGAAAAATACAGTCTGCTGGGAGGTGTCAATATAGCAGCGGGAGCAGCATGACTCATCGTGCCCGGTACCTGTGCATGGCAAGTGTTGTGTGAAAAATCCTCTGATCGCGTAATGAATTACAGGAGACATATACGTTGGTGATTACTCGTTAAGTACTGTACGCGACACTGAGTCTAACTTCGCAGGTGCGTCCAGGTATATTACTATTGATGTCATGAGTGCTGCCTCTGGCTCATGACATACCAAGAGGGGTGCACACGCACCTAGACAATGTGTGCAATTGTGGGGACATCAGGAATGGAGAACAATTACTTGAAGGAGTCAAAATGGTTATGTCTGGGTCTTTTTACAATTAAATCAGTTATTCTTAGAGTTAAACTAAAAGGGGTCTTATTTATGAGCCCTTGCATCAATTCTTGCGCCGCTGGTGCGTCAGTTTTTGTACGCACCAGCGGTGTAAGAAATGAGCCTTGTTGCACCGAATTTACAAAGTGATGCATCTACCGAGATGCGTCACTTTGTAAACCCCTGCGCCACTTTATACCTGCGCCAATGTAAGCAGGGTGGGCGTTCCGACGCAAGAGAGGGTCGCAGAAGTGACGCAGTGAAGTCTATGAGATTTCACTGTGCCACTTCTAGGACGCAAATGTGTCAATATCTTACACCTGCCTCCTGGCAGGCGTAAGACTGACACAGGCACATTTCACATCGGACTTGCCCATATGAAATGACCTATTGCTGGAGTTGCGTCACTTTTGTGACACACTTTAGCAATGCGTCATTTTTGCGTCTACAGATACATCAGAAATACTGACATCTGTAACTCTTTGTGGCATGATGCGTCATATGGTAAGTATGACGCATCATTGGTGTCGCAAGGAGGGCAGAATGAAAAGTGACGTATCACTGTTTTCACGCAGCGATGGGTCACTTTTCATAAGTGAGGCCCAAAGGGGCTCAATTACTAGCCCCTTGTGCCAACAATGCGTCACTTTCTTTTGGGTTACATCTGTTTTGCCTGCGTTGGAATCGGCTGTGCCGCATTAGTTTTCAATTTATACAAGTGGCCGATATGCGCACTTTTATAAGTCACATTCAGGACCAATATGTTAGAGTGGAAGGTAAATTTGTCCCCTTTGATGCTCTCACACATTGATGTCCGGAGCGTCAAACTGAAGTGACGCTGCCTCACTTATTTGACGCACTGCTGCTGTTGCATCGGCTTCCTTGCGCCATGGGGAGCCGTATCATAAATACGGCGCATCCGTGGCATTCTAAGCTATTTTGCCGCAGACACAAGTAAAGTGGTGGCATTTTTAAGTCAAAACGCTGAGATCAAACAAAAACAGCTTTTCCACACATTGCTGGTATTGGGATTCCCAAATTGAGATCTTTTCAGACATAGAAGAGTTGACTCGGAGAAATGGCCGATTTAGATCAGGTTTAGATTGGATTGCAGGTGGGAATTTCGCAGATCATATGATTAATGTGCACGTGAAGCATTTATTTAGAATGGTTACAAAGTTATCTCTGTATACTTCCTTGGAAAGGACACTTCAAGAAGGTTCATGAATCGATCACAGAATCACTGGTCGAACAGCGTAAGACAGCGCTTGTTGGGGACGATTCATGTAGGAGGCACTGTCCCTGCGCACCTGTGTTTTACGAGTATAGACATTCCTGGCCCCCCATTAAACAAGACTCCACAGTTGTTCCAGGTTTATCACAGAATATGGAATACTGATTTTTGCACAGCACTATCTTCCCGCAACATGTGAACCACCATCCTGTTTTACACTCACAGGCAGTACGGGGTATGGCGGGAACAGTGATTTTACAGGCAGCTCCTCTAGACCAATGAGAGACATACTCGCAGTCACATCTGTCAGAATATCCTTCACAGTCACCAGCCCCCTGGAGGCAGGTGCCCAGAGATGTATCTGGGTAGGTACAAAAGAACGCATTGGGCTGGACACAGTCTCTGATTTTCCCTACACAGGTCGTCTTGCTGAGTATGCAGGTGCAGGCCTTGTTGGGGGGGGGCGCTGCCGCTATCACACAGCCTCCATTTTGATAAACACAGTTGCACGAATCAACGGCACGACGGTGGAGACCTACAAAGCAGACACGGGTAGAATTGAGTTAAAGAACAGCAAGGAATGTACTTTGCATCCTACAGTATCTCAGAGTTATAATGTTCTGAGTGTCGCATGCACAGTCCATCAAGCACGCAAGCGGCACAGACGGATTGGTAAGATTTTAAAAAATGAATAAAATCCCCATTTGAAATAGCAAGTGCAGGATAATTTTTGAATATATTGAGCACCTTCCCTTAATTTAATAAAGTATAGAAGAAAAGGGTCACACCAAGACACATGAGACACGCAACTCATCATCAGTCATCTAACAACTTCATTTTGGTTCAGACACCCATAAAAGTACACAGTAGCAAAGCATCACTGATAACACACAGGCAAAGTGCATGTTCAATAAAAAAGATACAGGTTCACTACAGTACAAGTGGGATGCAATAGAGCACAAGGAGGCAGCTTCATACTGAGACAATGTCCAGGAGCACAAATACACAATTCACTACAAGCACCCATTTGAAATAGGTCTAGAACATGGCTCATCTCTTTATGATAGAGCACATTAGAGTGTCTCCTTGCTATTATAAATTCCAGAAGGGCAAAAAAAAAAAAAAAAACATACGGATCAGCTCTAAAAGCGCCCACCATGCCAACCGTGATGTCCAGCAGTACATACTATTTCAGAGGTATTCAGGCACTTTTCTGATGTAGGTAAACAAAAAATATAGGGCCTTATTTATGAGCCCCTTGCGCCTCCGGAACGTCACTTTTTGTGATGCTCCGATGGCACAGAAGCCTGCGTAGTATTTATCACGCAACACTAGGCCACTTTTTCGGGCTTAATGCTGTCTGATAAATACCAGTCCCTTTTTATCGACTCCAGCACCATGAAATACCAGGAAGGCACGTTTGGTTTAGGAGCTTGATGCATAATAAAAAACAAGAATTGAGCACAGAAAATAGATGCTTTAATAGTTAAGTGCAGGCAACTGTTGCGGCAGGATTAATTAAACAAGTAGGAAGTGTTGAGGACAGCAAATGAATGTATAAAAACAGAGCACTGGGAGCAGAGGAGGGAGAGTGTTCAATAGGAAACTGTACCAGAAAGGTCTGAGCAAAGGAATCGGACATTTGGAGAGATAAACTTTTGAAAGGACAAAAAGAGCACAGAAAGAGCAGTACGTGTGTTGCAGGATTCAGTGAACATACACATAGGAACATCTCAGCGGAGGGAATGGGCACACATTCGGTACTGGAAACGTAATGGAGAGAGGAGAAAAAGAAACGAGCACAGGAATAACTGATGACCGGAAATGGGAGCAGGAGGGCATGAGTGCAGCTACGGGCACCGGAAGGGCCAAATAGAGAAAACTAGCACAGCCTTACTTACATGCGCGCACAAGAAGGATGAACAGAGGAACTAGGTGAAAGACAGATTGAGTACTGTATACCTTGCAGAGAGAGCAAAGAAAAGGAAACGAGCACAGCAAGAGCTCAGAAACAAACAACAAGCTCTGGGCATTGCAGGGGGCGGGGCAGCCGAACCCTTTGAAGTAGCTCATGGCCTGGCGGCCGTGAAAAAAAAAGCAATTAGGGGGGAGGAGAAGGGAGGCCTGCGGGAGGGAGGCTGATGGCATTGAGGTGGGGAAATGCGCGTGCTTGTGATCGTGAACTGTTGGAAATCCGCAGAAATTCGCCTGATCCGCCTGATGGTTTGAGCTCTTGGTTACACTGCGGGATATTAATAGGCGAGCCCTAAAAACAGTTTAGGTGTACTTTGAGAAGTAAGGCAGACATTTTAGAAAGGTAGCCAAGTTGGGAAAACATGGCAATCTCCTCTCATGAAAGAGTCATGTCACACTTTTAGGCAGGGGCTACTGTCATCGACAGACATGTAGAGAATACCAAAACTTACAGTAGGCCTACTGCTGGTCATTGTTTAGCTTTCTTGTTTGTCAATCTAATATATTTGCTTCTTATGCAACAATTTTCCTTCCTCCTCTTGTTATTCTCCCTCCCGTGGATCTTTGCTTTTTTACATTCATTTTTATTTTGGATATTTGTAACCTTCCACAGCTTGACATCAAGGAACTTCTTTTTTCCTCTGAGCACCCCATGGGAGTGCATGTGTGTTCATGCTCTATCCCACACATCCCTTCCACCCATGCTCTCCTGTGTTACTCCAGCTCTCTTTTCCCAAACCACAGCAACAGCGACAGCGACTCCCCAGTGTTTGACTAAAACCTTTATGAAGCTGGTTTAGTTGTATCCCCTGTGTTCGCAACTAGTTGCACATATTACACTGGGGAAGTGCAGGATGCTGCACTCCATCTCTGCTAGAGATGTTGCTTCTTCCACAGCCTCATAAATCATCTCACTGGGCTGCTGCAGAGCACCAATTGGCCTGAGACTTTATTCCATTTTGGAGCCATGTGGAAAGTAAATTAGGCTTGGGAAACTTTTTTTCTTTGAAGATGCACACTTCCTAATCCACGGGCTCAGACAGCTCTTATGTTCTTTTATGTACCTTCAACCTGTTGTGGCCCTCTTGGGTCTCTGAGCTTCATGATCAGTAACTCCATGACATGTGTTGGTCTTCAGATGTGGCTCTGGGCAGGGTTCCCTTTCATACTGCAGGTTCTCGTCCTGCTTAACACCAGTCAAAGGCAGGTGTTGAATCCCTGCTACTAACGTGCCTTATTGCGTGTTTTTGGCTCGCATCACCGATCTGGCTGGTTGTTGAGAATATCGTGAAGTGGTGTTTTAGTTCGTTTTTGCACTGGAACGCCTACTCTGCATATCATTAGCGTTAGTTGCCGCTGTCATCCATGGCGGTGTTTTATGCAGCAGCTATAGCTGAGAAACTGGCGATATAGGCAGTTTGCACCAGCTTGGGAAAGGTGCGTATAGTCTATCGCCACTTTTGCCGCTGAAGTGCTAATAACTCAGCAATGAGTCCTTGAGAATATGCACCTAGGTTTCCTGTTTAGCAATTACTGTCCACAATTATGTATGACTCCATACCAACTAGAGAGTTCCCTCGTGTGGTCTTTGTACCTGGGTTTCAAAGCAGCCTTCAGTGGTTTACGGAGCATCAAGAGGAGGCACGTGAAATGGAAGCCCACTGTCCCAATAACTATTATCTGCCCATCTCCAGGTATCAGTTTGAGACTATCCTTAAGGGTATCTTGACTCGAAGTCTCTCCTACCCCTACAAACCAAATACTATGAAACAACAACGCGCAGTCGATGGACTCACAACACTGGACGAAAAGGATGGCCACATTAAGAAAGCGCCACAGTGCTATACTGTTGTTAGAGGTGATGAGAGATGCTGGTCCAGAAATGAAGAAATGTATGGGTTACACTGCAGCCGGGTCCAACTGGGACTACTGACTTGGTTTCATGGGCTGACACACAGCAAGAGCGTAACATCTCTGGATGTTGCAGAACTTTCCTGTAGTACACTCACTGTCATAGAAATATATTGTGGTGTAGCACAAGGAGGCACGCTGTAAAAACTAAAGTTGTCGTCTGTTCGGTGAGAATTGTTTGTGCTGTACAGCTTTGACACTTTGGTTGCAAAGTAGCTTTTACTTTGCTCATTATAAAGGAAGGGCCACACATCCCAAAATGCAGAGGATACCTCAGGACAGGAGAGGGACCCAAACATATCTTGAGACATCTTAATAAGTGTGCACATTCACATCCATGTGAGATGTGCCTTCACTTCGGATGGATGGATGGCTAGATAAACCTTGCTTTGTTGTTTCAGTACTGATGTTCCATAAGCCCAAGGGCACAAGTGACAATATGCTTCCCTTTTAACAGGTTGGCATGCCAACCATGTCAACCAGCAGCATGGATGTGTGCTGGACATGATTATGAAATATCCAAAGTGCTTGTGCTCATCAGTAATTCAGCACAGGGAGAGCTAAGCTTTCATCATACAAAGCTGGATGAGTGTGCAGCCTTTACCGTGCACAGAATCAACACGAATATCGTATCAATACTGTGCAGTATGGGCAGATGCACGTTTAGTAGATGGTGTGCACCTCTGCCCATCTGTGAACTGCACCCCTGCTGGCCAGCTTCTGCTTTTCCTCAAATGCCTCTTCTCGCCCTACTTGTTGCTGACAGTACTTCCATGATGTTCACTCCCATTTGAGATTAAACTAGACTCTTTCTTTCCGCCACAAGCATTTCACTGGTAACATGTTTTGAGCTCATTGTTTTGCTTACTTCATGATTTAGCCATGTGTACTAAGATGTCTGCTAGAGCGCCTTTGGAGATGTGCACCTCAATTCAGGAAGGACCTCAAGACCCGGCTCTTCGACCGAACAGCCGATACACCACCCTCACTCAGCACCTTGAGGCCCTTACTGGTGAATAGTAGTGCTTTACAAGAAACCTGTTTGATAAACAAGCACCTTTTGAGCCTATTGCGATTTGTGAAAAGTAGCTACAGAAATCTGAAGATACCAGAGTGCCACTGAGCAGCCAATTCTATATATTCAAGGTTAATTTTGGCAAATCATTCCGTGGTTTCTGATTGCAGATGTGCAGTTGTCCCATGGCTCCCCTGGCGTCTCAAGGTTTGATCCAGTTGACATCTTATTGAAGTAAGCAGTGCGGCCCTGATGAAGCCCTGAGATTCTGCACACCCGCTCTAGCTAACGTTTCGCAGCGCTAACCTTGGCGAACGAGGAACACGCAATACCATTGATCAGCTAATAACCTACCGTCCTTCCTGGAAGACGAGTGTGCATTCACAGAGCACAGAATCAACACGAACATTGTAGCAAAGACTCCCATACCGCCAAGGGAAAGCACTGAATTCCTGAAGGGAAAAAAATACAATGATTTAGTCAATTTCTTCCAAAAGACATTGGAAAGTGACTTTTTCCCCAAAACCCTTTTACCACTTAAAAGATGTATATTGGATCTCAGAGTTTGACAGCGCACAACAATTTTCTGCTTTTCTAGCGGACTCTTACTGTATAAATGCCTAAATGTAGCTCATTCACAATTAAAGATTTAGCTGGCAAATAATTTATAGCGAAGAGCGCGCAAAGGCCCGCCTCCCCAATCACTCAGAATGGCCCCAACGCCTCTGGACATCCTTGGGATGGGACGCATCTCCTTGAACCTAGCAGGGAAGGGCCCATCCTACGGGGAAATCTGGCAACACTTTTTGGCACTTCTCGCCCAAGACTTCCGAGAGCTGCCCTGCCCGAGCTCTCTTCGCCCCCTCCACTTGAGCCAACCTACGGACAACCCTTGAAATCACTATACTGATCACCCCGAGGTAACAACTTTTTTGACGCACTAGAGACAGGAACCTCTTTCTTATTTTGTCTTTCCTACTTTTCTTTTTCTGACTGTGCTTTGGGGACAGGGGTGGGGGGGTGGGGATGTTTGGTTTTTTTGGGGGGACTCTTTCTTCTTGATTGGAAATCCAGACATAAGCATCACGGGCCCTGCGTGGCTCGGTCGGGCAATCTGGCCTCTGCGAGGCGCATGTGCAGTTATCATCTGGTGGTTTTCTAATAAAAAAGATTTAAACATAAAGTGTGATAATAAACATAAGATGACATAAAGATGGGCTTTGGTTCTTGATAGCTCACATTGACGCTTGATAGCTTTCGTATGTTTTCTGTTGCACAATGTTAGGCCAGAATATGATGACGGCTCATGTCACGTGCACAATCACTCGGAGACGTGGAGGCCAACTCCGTATCCTTCACCCCCACCCGCGTAGCTATGGGGGTGCACTCTTTAGTTCTAGACTGCAAAGTTAAATACTGTCACACAGTCTTTGTTGCTGTCACGGATGGACCAGGTTCGACATGAAATAAAAATCTTCAACATTCACGTGATGACCGTCACCGTTGTTGGCCTGCCCCTACTCCTCCCAGCCTCGCTCAGTCACGCTAGTAGTCCAGTCCTCCTCCAGGGCCGTCAATCCAGTGGCGCAACCAATGACGGCCCTGTAAGGACTTTGGCCAGCCCTCGCCGCAGCAAGCAGTGTGACGCGTTACGCGCTCACTGCCCGCCCCGCGCCTACGCTCGCCCCTCGTCGTCGTGTCGAGCCTGGAGAGTCGGAGGAGTGCGTCACCATTCTCTTGTAGTTTCATTTTGCCTGCCTGGCCAGAGGCGGCACGCACGCAACAAGTACAACTATAAAATAAGTCAGGTGAGGTGAGGTGAGGAAAGGAAAGAATAAAGATGACCGTCCGTCAAATTACGCTGCAATCATTGCACTGTGCACGACCGGCACGCACCAGTGTTACACTACTTGTACACACTCTTTAAGTGCCCAGGCCCCAGACTCGTTTTAAACTCTGCCGTTAGTTAGGATCTATGGCTATGCACTTCATTGAAATTCTAATACCCATGCATTAGTATGAGTTTGCATCTTGTGCCCCCTCCCTCCCCACAGCCTATGTTTCTTGATCAATAAAGTACTTATTTTATCGACCTTGGATGGATGGAAGGCTGAGTGGCCGCCTTGCCGTAGTTCTTGCCTGTGTACTCGAAGTCACATGCTGGTGGTGGCAGTAGAAGCTTTAACGCAGTGAGCGACGAGGCCTTGTTAAGAGTGGGGGGCATGAGAATGGGATATGGGATGGGATTTCTGACGGGCTAGTGCCTGAGCCAGCCACATTGTCAAGCATGCCAGCCTGGCTAGCAATGCCCTGTTAGTAAATCCCTCTCTTACTTTAATTGCAATATAGCCCTACATGCATTCTCTCTTCCCTCTCTGTACTAATTCTTGAGGAAGTAGCTAGACCAGTACATGTTAACTCATAAACACCCGTTCTGAAAACTTTGAGAAGTGCCAGAAAGAAATCAACTCTGCAGCGATTCCTGGAAATCTGTTTTCAAAACTGTGAGGGGCACATTTTTATTTTCTTTTAAAATATGTTTAATTGTGCGCACTGCTGAGGCTCAACGCCTACATCAGGGCCACTTGAGTGAAGCGACAGTAGAAAATTGTATTATGCGCTAGCTTTAGCTAAATTATGTGGCAAGAAAAGGTCAAATATGCAGCATTATGCTGCACAGAGAGTGTGTTAGTATTAGCCGTGCGTTCCTCATGTTAACGCGCATTGATAAAAAGGGGATTTCGATTTCTAGACTAAGTCCAAAGGATTCTTGAGAAACAGAACTGAACACGTGCACCGATTCTATTGCAAACTTGGTCCACAAATGGTGATTTTATCTCGCTGGGAGCACTGGATCACAATGTTATTAGCGCTGTCCCGCCTATACCTAGAGGAAGCTAGTTTGGGTAAAATGTACAGTGTTGCATGTAGCAGAACCTATGCCTGCGCGTGCACACTTCATGTAATAAAGGAGCTGGTCTTCACTTTAGCTTTTTATGTGCTTCCAACACATCCTATTTCCTTTACGAAAGTGCCCTGCAGAGCAGAAGTTTACATTCCATATCTATAATTGATGTTTTTTTGTTGGGACTGGGAGGCATTCAAATATGCAATTTCTCAGCCCCTTGAAAAGAGATGTATAATGTTTGAGATTTTCTGTACTCTGGTGGCGACTTGAAATAACTACTGTTGTGATAACAGCATGGTGTAACGCAAATTTGCTTGAATAATGAAGCAAATGGTTTTCATGACAAAGAAGGAATAATTAATTACACACTGTCTGATTACTTTAAAGACGTCAAGATTTATTTCATGCTGCAGAAAAAAGCCATCTCCAGTACTATCATTGTGGATTAATTCCAGCAGAGCACTTGAATACAGAAAATTGGAAAGTGACCTGTTACCTTTTGCAGAATGTATGCCACTGCATTTTACTAAATGTGTCATGTTGTATTTACTAAACTTTTGAGCCATTTGAGCTATATTTTTTGTTAACAACTGCACATTATACAGCAGAGATGAAATACACTGTGACTTTGGCAAATCTGTATTTCTGCAAGGGGCGGCAATCTGAGGGGTAGCCCCGGGCGCCACAAGCTCTAGCTACGCCCCTGTTCACCCCGGTCACGCCAGACAAAAGGTGCCACCATTCTTAGTCCTGCTCATACACTCTATAAATCACTCGGATATTTCCCAGTGATAAGCATAAATCAGCTTTGAGCCCTAGGCTCGTCTCAGTTGCCCAGAAATATAAGAGTATCTTAGCACACTCTCTCTGGAGGCCTACATGATGTAATTATGGCCGAATACATCAACGGGCAAGCGCACTGTTTCACTATAATAAATAAAACATTAATTTGCTAGCCTATGGCTCAAATGGGCGCTCAGTGCTTACTTGGATTCTCACCTGTCGGAAAGAGAAATTCAGCTGGAGCTGGTGAGGATCACAGGAGCTGTCAGGAAGGAGAAGGCGCCTCAGCACAATGTTTCAAGATTTCGCCAGATGACGCTGCAGGAAAGACCAGAGCTCCTAGACCGGCAAGAGAGTTTGAATAGAGATTGGTTTCCACGGGGTCAGGCCACTCTTTATAGAACGCTGCCACGCCCAAGATCACCGCCTCCAGGGCAGCTGGGACTTTAACCTTCAACGAATTGCGCAGGAAATAAAGAACAGAGGGCATTCTAAACAAAAGAAACACAATACTGGCAACACACGTTGCCTCATTCAATGCCTTTGGCTACCATATGCTGTTTACCATGGAGTACCTCAAGTATGATGGCAGCATGGGGTAAGCCAGAAGGGAGTGCACAAGCACCACTGCTTGTTGGGGCGGGCCCTAGACCGCGCACCGCCGCAGCGCCGACACAGGGAAACTTGTCCAGCGCCTGTTTGCTCTGTTTTCCCATCTTGACCCAAATAAAGGATACCATCATCTCGAGCTAGGAGAGAACTGCAGATATATTACCACTTTTTCTACTCATTTTGATATGTTCAAATACAAAAGACTGAGAAGCATATTCATGAGCTTCAAGTCATGCATGCACCACGCAACGTGCTACATGCACAACGCAAAGCTCCAAGTCATATTTATGAAGCCACACAAAGCCACTTCACATGGCTTTGAATGGCTTCACAAATATGGAGTGATGCAATGCAATGAAAATCGCTGTGTTGCCTTACTCTGCACAAGGGTGGTGTTACGTGGGTGCTCCTACACAACTCACATGTTTTTTTATGCATTCCCAGATTTACAAGGACTTGTAAAACTGGGAATATGTCATAATTTTAACCCTCTCAGGGGAGACATAACGAGGGGTAATATCTTTATTTCTCCTCACTTTTTCCTATTCTGCACAGCACATAGAAAGAGACAAACGCCTCTCAGAAAGGTGCAGTAGGTTTGCTTTTCACTTACAAGAGGCCATAGAGAAAAAGTTGGCAGCACTCTTACACCATCACATCATTGAACATTCCACAGGCCCTATGCCATGGGTTTCACCCATTGTACTTGTACCAAGGAAAGAGAGTAGTGGAGCAGTACGCATTTGTGTTGATATGCTCCAGGGACACAGAGCCATTGAAGGAGAGAGGCAGCCTGGTCCACATATCACGGTCATGATCACACAACTGAATGGAGCTAAAGTATTTTTCCGTCTTGACCAAAATAAAGGATACCATCAACTTGAGACAGAAGAGAACTGCAGATATATTACCACTTTTCTACTCATTTTGTTCTGTTCAGATACAAATGACTGAGGGGCATATTTATGAGAACTGGTATTCATGCACGCACCACGCAACATGATACATGAACAACGTAAAGCTCCAAGTCATATTTATGAAACAACGCAAAGCCACTTTGCAGGGCTTTGAATAGCTTCATATATGGAGCGATGCAATGCAAAGAAAATTGCTGTGCTGCCTTACTATGCACAAGGGAGGCATTACATGGGCATTGCGGTGGGTGCTTCCATACAACTCTTATGGTTTTTGATGCATTCCTAAATTTACAAGAACTTGCAAACCTGGGAACGAGTCAAAACCTTATGCAGCACCAGGGAGGCATAACGAGAGGAAATATATTTGTTTCTCTTCATTTTTTCCTCTTCCTATGTGTGCATGACTACTAGGAAAGTTAATACCTGCACCTTGGAACACCAGAGTACTATCTGTTGCAAGAAACAGATAACTAAATTGACTACACACTTTCTAGAAAAGAGACATGATGCCAATGATCTTAGATGAATTGTACAAGATAAACCAACGGCTTACCTACCTGTTAAAAACATGTAGCAATATCTGTTCAGGAAGGAGCAACGCTGGGTATTCAGACTCCAAAGTGCCAGCCTTGGTCTCAACAATGACATCCTGTAGCCTAGCCTATCCCAATCCTGGTAGGATAAAATTAAATCATAGGGGATTTCATTGGGATTTGTAGACAGTGCTGGGTATCTCGTAATCACATGAAATATTGTTTCAGGTTAAGACACTTAGTAAATCCATGGTAATATTCCGGGACACGCCAGTGGACACCTTTTTGAAATGCTTAGCAAAACATTCTTTCCACAAGTATTTAGGTACATTCTACTAGATTGTACCAAATCCATGGTAATATTCTGGGATAAGCATGAGTACATCTTTTGAAATGCTTAACAAAACATTTGTTGTATAACAACTGAGGTACACACTGCCAGATTGTACCTAATACACAAACACAGCTGGATTGGTGAGAGAGGCCATGCCTCCTTTTTACACCACTCTGCAAACGCACCTCCTGGCGCAGTTCTGCTCGAGGGATGAAGTCCACTTTAGTCGTTAGGTCTTGAGAACACAAGGGGACCGTTTGCAGAGTGGTATAAAAAGGGGCATGGCCTCGGGCCACCTCTCAGCAATCCCACTGTGTGAGGCTTACTGGAGGTAGTTGGTGGGCTAGTTAGCCCCCAGGGACCCTCAGGATTCAAGGGGACTCTGCCAAGTCAAAAGATGGCTGACAACAATTCCTGATTTGGAGTGTTGGTAGCCAATCAGAATGAAGCTTGTGCTCGGGAGAGTTCGCAAATCCCTCAGATATCAATATTTTTATTTTGGGAATTTCTCAGGAACTACTGAACAGATTTACACCATTTAAAAGAAAAGTCGCTTTCTGAACCAAGAGCTTCCTTTTTGCCAAATTTGGTTTAATTCCGCTGAGCGGTTCGAGCTGTAGCTACGTCTAAAGACCCTATGGAAATTAACATGGGGAAAACATGTTTTGGGATCCCCTTTTTGATCAGTAGAAGAGCCAGGTCTTGAAGTCCTCCCTGAATTGAGGCAGTGACAGCGATGGCCTGAGGTGTAGAGGCAGAGTGTTCCAGGTCTTTGCCTCAAGGTAGGAGAAGAATCTTCCTCCAGTTGTGGCCTTGCATATATGTGAGATAGTAGCCAGGGCCAGTTGGGCAGAGCAGAGGTCTGTGGTGGGTATGTGGAATGTAAGGTGGTGGTTGAGGTATGCAGGTCCTGCATCATGTAAGGCTTAGTAGGCGTGTGTGTGGAGCTTGAAGGTGATTCTTTTGTTGACTGGCAGCCAGTGAAGCAAGTGATGTAGCTGCGATGGTGGATGTTGAGGATGTGTCTGGCGGAGGTTTACTGGAAGTTCAGCAGTTTTTTGGAGGAGTTTCTGGGTGCGGCCAGTGTAGAGTGCGTTGCTGTAGTCAATTCTGCTGCTGATGAGTTAGTGTGTGACTGTCTGTCTGGACTCCATGGAGATCCATTTGAATATCTTTCAGAGCAGGCATAGTGTGTGGAAGGAGGATGATAAGACGGCATTGATCTGGAGGTTCATTTTGAGCGAGGAGTCAAGAATGATGATGAGGTTCCGCGCGTGGTCTGTGGGTGTGGGGGAGGTTCAAAGTACTGCGTGCCACCAGGAGTCATACCAGGCTGATAGGGTAGAGTTCTTGATGAGGACTTTGGTCTTTTCTGAGTTGAGCTTGAGGAAGCTGTTCTTCATCCAGGCGGCAACAGCCTTCATCCCGTCATGAAAGTTGTTCTTGGTGACTATGGGTTCATTACTGAAGGAGAGAGTCAGCTGGGTGTCTTCTGCATAGGAGGTGATGCTGAGTCTGTGGTTCCTAATGGTGACTGTAAGTGGGGCCATGTATATGTTGAAAAGCATGGATCTCAGGGTGTAGCCTTGAGGCACTCCGCAGCTGATCTCGGTGGGTTCCAAGAGGAATGCAGGTAGTCTGACTCACTTTGTTCGGCTGGTACGAAAAGAGCGGATCCATTCCAGGGCTTTATCGTGGATGCCAGCGTAGTGGAGTCATGTGCATAGGGTGCGGTGCGAGACATTATAGGTGGACGAGAGGTCCAGGAGGATGAGGGCTGCACATGGCCTCAGTCAAGGAAGGCACAGCTGTCATCTGCGGCAGTGAGGAAGGGTGTACTTGGTGCTGTGCTTGCTTCAGAAGTCAAATTGGGAGAGGTCAAAGATGTGGTTTGCTTCGATTGACTCAGAACGTTGTGGATTGATGGCCTTCTCAATGACCTTGGCTGTGAAGGGGAGGAGAGAGATGGATCTGAAGTTCTTGAGGTCCGTCAGGTTGTCAGAGGGTTTCTTCAGCAAACGGTTGATATCTCCGTGTTTCCAGTCTTTCAGGAAGGTGGTGGAGTTGATGGAGCAGTTGATGCTGCGGCCGAGTTCTGGGGCAATGATGTTGCCTGCTCTGTTTAAGATGTGATCCGGGCAGGGGTCCGTGGGTGCTGCATTGTGGACAGTCTTGATGAACTTGACACTGTCATGCTCGGGGAGGGGGTCCAGCTGAGTAGGGTCTGTTGAGGTCCGGTGTCACAGGGTCGGGTGGGGGCGGTTGGGTAGGAAGGTCTTGAGTATCAAGGCTGTCGAAGTTGTCATGTACCTCCTTGAACTTATGGTGGAAGTAAGTGTTGAGATTGTAGCAGACGTCTTGGAGGGGAGGGATGACTGCTGTGTCTGTGCTGCGTCTGGCAAATTCTTTGACCACGGGTAAAGGTTCCTTGCTAAAGAGTGCATTGGCTTTGATATTTCCTTGTAGGGCCACTCTTTGCTGCTCTGATGAGGTGTGCAGTGACAGCGGTCTTGAAGCTGAGACAAACAAAAGTTTACCTAGACAAAACACTTTTCAACACACAAATGACACACAGGAATAACCAAATCACAATAT
Source organism: Lissotriton helveticus (assembly GCF_964261635.1). Lineage (NCBI taxonomy): Eukaryota > Metazoa > Chordata > Amphibia > Caudata > Salamandridae > Lissotriton > Lissotriton helveticus. The sequence goes on along the minus strand of NC_136067.1, from coordinate 249,878,802 downwards.
ATATTAAAAACTACACATATCTAACACACCAGACAATCCCCAATATTTTTTAAACCACCAAGCAAATCTCAAAACTCCACCAAAGCACCAACCACAAACAGAAACTGAAACAATCTTTCAGACTCTTTCTGGTATGAAGCCACACATGCTGTCATTTCCTGGGTGTTTACACCTGGTCTATATAGTGTTGCGTCATTTTATACCACACAAGACATGTTTGCACTATGCTTCGTACTATGTTATCACGCAAGGGTCACGCAAGACATGTTTGCTCTACACCTCATCCTATGTTACCATGCATGGGCCACGCAGCACATGTTTGTGCTACGCAGTATCATATTTTACCACATAAGGGCCAAGGAAGAAACGCTTGCGCTAAGCAGCATCCTATGTTAAGAAGCAGATGCCACACAAGACATGTTTGTGCTTAGCAGCGTCCTAATTTACCACACAAGCCGCTCCCAGGACATGTTTGCATTGAGCAGTATCCTGCATTAACATGCACGGGCTACGCAAGATGTGTTTGAGCTATTCAACTTCCTGTTGTACTAAGCAAGGGCCACACAAGACACTTCTGAGCTACGCATCATCCTATTGTACTACGCAAGGGCCACACAAGATACATTTGCGCTACATATCATCCTATTGTACTACGCAAGGGCCACACAAGATACATTTGAGCTACACATCATCCTATTGTACTACGCAAGGGCCACACAAGATACATTTGAGCTACACATCATCCTATTGTACTACGCAAGGGCCACACAAGATACATTTGAGCTACACATCATCCTATTGTACTACGCAAGGGCCACACAAGATACATTTGAGCTACACATCATCCTATTGTACTACGCAAGGGCCACACAAGAAATGTTTGAGCTACACATCATCCTATTGTACTACGCAAGGGCCACACAAGAAATGTTTGAGCTACACATCATCCTATTGTACTACGCAAGGGCCACACAAGATACATTTGAGCTACACATCATCCTATTGTACTACACATTGGTCACACAAGAAATGTTTCAGCTACGCCGCATCCTATTGGACTACATAAGGCCCACTCAAGACATGTCAGAGATACACAGTACCCTACTATACAATTCAAAGACCATGCTAGATAGGTTTGCACTAAACAGTGTCCTATTCACAAGGCATGTCTGAGCTCTGCACCATTGTGTCAAGCTACCTTTAACACAGGGCAGGGCAACAAGCACAATTTGGCAATTTTTTAAATCATAGATGATGCTGCGCAGCTTAGCAATGCAGCTTGCTGCACTGAGCTTTATGACAAGGTCGCAATAGAAATGAAAAGTGGTATATTTATGAAGATTTGGTGCTTTTCTGCTTCCTCATAGGGATGTTGCACTATGTGTTGCCTAGCACAGGGAAACTTGCACCATAGTCCTATTAGGGCTGTCTTAGGGGCAAGCTGGAAGAGACACCATCCAGCCAAACATGATTTTTGTTTAATTAGTTTAATCTTTCTATGCGTGTTTCCTTATTCAGGACACGTGGAAAGAATACATGTAATGGAGACCACACGATCTCTATACACATTATACAACACTTGTGAAGGCGTAGCATTTGTGTGCAATCCCACAATCTCAAGTATTTGTAAATGTGGTAATACAGCTCAGTATATGTGTGCATGGATGGTAACATGCATGCTTCACCCATTGCATAACTAAAATGTTCTAATGATGCAGCACAAGCAGGAGGCTTGTGTTACAATTATTTACAGTACTGCACAAGGAAACTCTTCCCCTTAAGTCAGATTTGATATGGTCCACAGATTCTCCTTGCGTTGCTCTGTGCAGCATTGTAAATCTGCGAGTCCTCACCTTGCCTTACTCTGAGCTGGGAAAGTGTTACATGGGTGGAGCATAGGCATTCCAACACATACACCCATATGATGTGGCTCATTCACAGACCTACATACATAGGTAAACCTGGCAATGGGTCCAAACCAGATCCCTTTCCAAGTGAGAACTTGTTTTTCTCCATCTGCTGTTTGTGGATTAATTATTGACAGAATAATTTCTGGCATAATTGAAAGGTTATGACTCTGATTCATTCCTTTACAGGAAGTCCCTGTCCTAGTACATTGTGTTTTTTTTTTAAATGAATTCCATCTGAGCGTTTGTTCCAAGTTCATACTTGATACCCATGTTCACGTGGACATTTGGGTTGCTCTTGTTTTTCTGGTTCTTCCCAAGTAAGGCATAACATTTATAACTTTATTTCTGCTAGTTACTACCACACTCTGCCTTCTGTATCGCAGATCGAAAGAGGAAAATGCCCCAAGAACTTATTTTTGTACAGGAAGGTGCCCCTTCCTTCTCAGAATACATCCTGGCTGTAACACAGGCACCCTTGCACCAAGACACAAGGGTGCCTAGGTTAGATCTAAACTGCACTTATTGGCGGAGGAGGAACGCCCCATACATTTTAATCTATGGGCCATTCTAGCACTCTCCCCTTAACGCTATACTTTACAGCAAGGTGAATTGCAACATTGTCTTTCATCACTTTGTTTCAAGCCTATCTATGTTTACGTTAGCAGAGTGTACATCAATGGAGATATCTGTTGTGTGGGCAGAACATAACAGTACATGACACATACAATTAGTTACATTTGTCGTGGCTTGGTTTAACAGAACAGTACATTACATATACAATTAGTTCACATATGTTGTGGCTTGTGTTTAACAGAACAGTATATGACATACCATTAGTCACATATGTTGTGGCTTGTGTTTAATAGAACAGTATATCACACGTACAATTAATGACATATGTTGTGGGTTGTGTTTAACATAACTGTATGCGACACATGAATCTAATCTCATATGTTGGTCCATTGCACAACTATGTTTTTAAAGTGCAGATGTCACGACCTACAATAAGGACATACTGTGATGTGTAAGTCTTTTTGTTGACACTCTGGCTACACATATTATCCGCTCCTCAACCATAGCTGACCTGCTTTAGGATGCTGAAAGCATTTACAATGAATGCTATGTCAATTTAAAAATCAGCAAACATAGATGGGTGTTTGCAAAGATACACCCATAATCCTACTAAGGACTTCCTTCACAATGCACAGCGGCCCAATGAAGCATTGGCCCATGTTACACCTGCGAGCCTGAGGGTGGTCTCCCCCCCAACTTTGTACCTACCTCCTCCACTTTTTGACCTTGTTTCTGCTGGCTTCAGGACTCTGCGGACTTTAACACTGCTAGCCAGTGCCAAAGTGCTTTTGCTCTCGCCCCTAAACATGGTAATGTTGACTCTTCCCTATTTGGCATATTTAATTTACCTATAAGTCCCCAGTAAGGTGTGCTACATGAGGCCAAAACCTGTCAATTATATGCTACAAGTGTGCCTGCAGCACTAATTCTGCCACCCTCTTAAGTGATACAAAAAGTGAGCGACCCAGATTACCCTTGAGGGCTTGGGTAATTAAATGAAAAGGTAAGAGTGCCTTCAAGGGAATTCGTTTAGACAGATTTTTTCACTTTCAGTGTGACTTGCAAGAATCAATTAATGATCCTCATCAGAATTCAATTCAGCTAAATAAAATTTAAATCAAACAAACATAACTACATAGATGACAAACATAAACCCAAGCCAGGTGTATAGAGAAAGAAGTTTATCAAAAATGTAAAACAATTCATCTGGTATACAGAAAATAACATAGGACTGCAGGTTGACACTTAGTATATGCACAAGCAACTCAACAGAACCTATTAGCGCCTATCCCAAAAGTATAATGAAAAAACAAAAAGGATGAAGCGGAGGTCGACGTTTCGGTCTCCTACAGGATACTTGGCGAGACCATCTTCAGGACTGATGACAATTTAAATCTGTATATTACAAAGTGTAATCTGAAACAGAAATGTTTTCAGTTACCAATCTTATCTAATTAATCTAAAGAAGAGAATTAATTTTTCAATTACATTCTTGATAGCGATCTCAGTTTGTGTGGCGTACAGAAACCTGTCTATACTCTCATCACTTAAACGCAAATAACTACTGTATCGAATTATGACATCAACTTAAATGCATTGATAACGATTATATTGCTACCATCAATTTCAAATTTTGTGGTGGTATGTTGACTAACTTTATACAGAACAGTATTATCTTTACTGATGCCTACAGGCAAAACAATTCTAGCCCCTTGTGGATGTTTCAAAAAGGCCTCTGCAGAAATCATGCTTTATTTAAACCTTATTTTTAATGTTAGAGGGACAAGAAAGAATGTGGGCTGCACGAGTGAAACAAGGCTAAATGCTATATATTCAAAATAACTTACAGCGAGTATTGTGACAGTTGCAAATTAAATTTGGGCAACAAGATCACGTCACGTCATTAAGTTGTGGACATGGGTACTTCGGCGAGTTTATTAATATCAACCAATCTGGGGAGATATAATACAACCTATTAGTTTCAATGCCTCATACTACTATGGAAACCAAGTTAAAAATACCTCGGCTGAATTACCTTTCACTTTTGGTTGAACTCGTGAACGCAGTGTACCGCTTTCACTGATACGTCAGTCAGACGGCGATTCAGGAGAATAAATCTGATTGACAACAAAACACATTGTTTGTGTTGTGGCCTATCTAAATTTAAATAAAATTACAAAGTATAGTTGAGCGCTTACCAAAAAGAAAAGGTCCTTTGATCAGACATTAGCTTAAATCAACTTCAGGTAGCTTCCGTAAATGCTACAAAAAATAAACTCACTATTAAAACTCATCCTACACGTGTGTTAGAGAGTTTTTCTTCGAGAGAAGGAGGGAGCTATAGCTCACGAGGCCCGCGACCACCCGGGAGACCCCAACAAAAGAAGCGGGGATGGTTTCGCAAGCAATACACTCCGGGGTTCCGCCAGACCAGGAACCAATATTACGAATGGTAAACAACAACTTATCCATTCCTATCTTTAACCTTTCTACCCACAATCTATCAGAACAAGAAGTGGCAGTTCTTGCGAATGGTCTGAGTTTTGTCCCGACCTATAAAAATGACTTATTTCAGACCAAACTCGAACTTTACCGTTTTTTCAGGACAGTTCGGCTCAAGAACTTTTTTGCAAATAATCTTTCAGATCCAAAAACAGGTTACACCGGACTCAGAAATCCCTCTTCCTTTTATCCAACTAACGTAATGGTAAACAAACATTTGATTACGTTTGAAAATGCCACCTTAATAGACACTGAGAATCTTTTCAAACGTCCTCTCAAATATAAATCAAATCTACCTAAGGAACAACAGTCAGCCCTGCGTAATCTGCAAAATCTGCCCCATGCCCTTCTTAAACCAGCAGATAAGGGAGGCGGCATTGTGCTGTGGGAAAGATCTAAATACAATGAAGAAATGTTGAGACAATTGTCTGTTCCAAGTCACTATAAAAAACTGACCTCCAACCCCACTAAAAGGCTCACTGAAGAAATTGCAGCCCTGAGTAAGTCCGGTCTAGAAGGTGGCTGGTTAAATGATAAAGAGGCAACATTTTTAGTAAACAAATCACCTACTGTGCCTGTAATATATATGCTCCCCAAGGTGCATAAAAACCCTGACAACCCACCTGGTCGTCCTATTGTAAGTGGCTGTAATTCTATCCTGAAGCCTCTTGCACAATATTCAGATCACTTTATTAGACCTTTCGCAGTAGAACGAACTTCCTATATTAGGGACACTACTGCAGTGATTAATGAGATTGAAAAATTTGATTTTGATACTTCTGTTGATATATTAGTTTCTATGGACATAGAAAGTTTATATACTAACATCCCCCAAACAGAAGTCCTCGATATCTTGAGTAATTTCTTGGAGTCTAGACCAAGACCGCACGCAGTGCCTACACCATTTATTCTTGAATGTGTTAGAATACCATTGTGTGAAAATTTCTTTGTTTGAAAATTCCTTCTTTCAACAACAGAAAGGAGTAGCCATGGGGGCAATTTTTGCCCCAGATATTGCAAATATCTATGTTGCTTGTTTTGAGGATGAACATATCTGGCACCCTATAAATCCTTTCTCTATTAACATCCGAAAGTGGCTTCGTTATATTGACGATGTCTTCATGGTATGGCATGGGACGTCTGAACGACTTCATGAATTTCATCTTTGGTTGAATACGAGAAATCCCAACCTACAATTCACCATGGAATACAGTTCCAGTGAGATGCCTTTTTTAGACATCACTATTAAAATAGATACACCATCAGCTGTACACGACTCTATATACTAAGAAAACAGCAAGGAATACCCTCCTACGTTATACAAGCCATCATCCGCAGGCACTAAAAGATGGACTGCCATTTGGGCAATTTCTTCGACTTCGAAGAAATTGCACCTTTAAAGATGACTATTTTTGTGAGGCTAAAAAATTAAAGGAGAAATTGCAGGCCCGTGGGTACCCCTCTAGGCTTCTTCGTAAATCTATGAAGAGAGCGTGGTACAACGATCGTGAGGCCCTTCTAACGGTGAATAAGCGCCACAATAAACCAAACATTGTCTGCGTTTCCACTTTTGGGACGCATTCTAATGCAATTAAGAAGATTGTAAACAAACACTGGAATCTGCTCCAATCCTTACCTGAATTACAAGCTAAGCCCCTCTTTGCATTTAAAAGAGGAACCAACCTACGAGATAGGCTAATACATGCATATGAAAATATTCCATCTACTGACATTGTTGACAATATGAGGCAAATCGTTCCATTGGTCGGCCATCACAAATGCAATAACTGTGTAGCCTGCGCCACCACAAAAACTGTCAAGACCTGTAAAATTAATGATGTGGATTTCCAGGCTAAAACTTTCTCTAATTGTAACACTGCTAACGTTGTGTACTGTATTCAATGCCCTTGTTTGCTACACTATTTGGGTAAAACCATCCAACCCATCAAAAAACGTATCTTGCAGCACCAGTCAAGAATTAGGTGTAGAAAAGAAAATGCACCTTTGGTGGAACACTACCTACAACTGGGTCACAAAGAAACAGATATGACTTGGTGGGTGTTGGAGGTAATTAAACCTAATAAAAGACAGAACAACATCGACAAAGTCCTCTCCCTAAGAGAAGGCAAACTTATCTGTCTCACTGATACTGTTAAGAGAGGATTAAATTCAGCCACTGAATGGCATGCGTTAGCATGTTTAGCGTAATGTCATTTTCTGAAAATAATCTTGATCTGTGCTGATAAAACTGCTTAGAGGATCGACTATGGAGCAGTATTATGACTAGAACTGTTGTCCTCATAGTAATAAGATTCACTGTATAGAATGAGTTCTGTAAAACTATATGTGATTATCTGAAAAATTATAATGTCTGATTTTTTGAAGAAATGCACTAAGCTACAAATGGAATATGTATTTGTTTCGATGTCTGCTTATAATCACTATTAATGTAAAAGGGGATGTTTCAATCGGACCATTTCAGAAGTGTCGACATTTCACCCTCATTGTTGCCACCTTTCTTTTACTTTGTCTATGTGGCATTTCGTGGTTTACAATACAATATAGGTTCATTGCCGATCTCTATCCACCTATAACATGGGCGGCTAAAACCCGTTCAAATATGGCGCCCATTGGCTGTAGTCCTATTTCGATATCCAAACGGCCCTTTAAATGGAAGCGCAATAGGTATGAGGCGTTTCCGCCTATTCGATAGAAACAGGATCCCCGTCTTGTGGACCTCCGTTAGAACGCTATCGGTAAGTCGATAACCTGAGCTATAGCTCCCTCCTTCTCTCGAAGAAAAACTCTCTAACACACTTGTAGGATGAGTTTTAATAGTGAGTTTATTTTTTGTAGCATTTACGGAAGCTACCTGAAGTTGATTTAAGCTAACGTCTGATCAAAGGACCTTTTCTTTTTGGTAAGCGCTCAACTATACTTTGTAATTTTATTTAAATTTAGATAGGCCACAACACAAACAAGGTGTTTTTGTTGTCAATCAGATTTATTCTCCTGAATCGCCGTCTGACTGACGTATCAGTGAAAGCGGTACACTGCGTTCACGAGTTCAACCAAAAGTGAAAGGTAATTCAGCCGAGGTATTTTTAACTTGGTTTCCATAGTAGTATGAGGCATTGAAACTAATAGGTTGTATTATATCTCCCCAGATTGGTTGATATTAATAAACTCGCCGAAGTACCCATGTCCACAACTTAATGACGTGACGTGATCTTGTTGCCCAAATTTAATTTGCAACTGTCACAATACTCGCTGTAAGTTATTTTGAATATATAGCATTTAGCCTTGTTTCACTCGTGCAGCCCACATTCTTTCTTGTCCCTCTAACATTAAAAATAAGGTTTAAATAAAGCTTGGTCGCATGATTTCTGCAGAGGCCTTTTTGAAACATCCACAAGGGGCTAGAATTGTTTTGCCTGTAGGCATCAGTAAAGATAATACTGTTCTGTATAAAGTTAGTCAACATACCACCACAAAATTTGAAATTGATGGTAGCAATATAATCGTTATCAATGCATTTAAGTTGATGTCATAATTCGATACAGTAGTTATTTGCGTTTAAGTGATGAGAGTATAGACAGGTTTCTGTACGCCACACAAACTGAGATCGCTATCAAGAATGTAATTGAAAAATTAATTCTCTTCTTGGATGTCCAATATGCTTTTTGTAAATATGTTTTTTGTAAATTGTTTTTTATGTTTTTTATGTTGTTATAAATGTAGTTGTACATGCTAAGGTGTTAACAAAAAGATTAATTAGATAAGATTGGTAACTGAAAACATTTCTGTTTCAGATTACACTTTGTAATATACAGATTTCAATTGTCATCAGTCCTGAAGATGGTCTCGCCAAGTATCCTGTAGGAGACCGAAACGTCGACCTCCGCTTCATCCTTTTTGTTTTTTCATTATACTTTTGGGATAGGCGCTAATAGGTTCTGTTGAGTTGCTTGTGCATATACTAAGTGTCAACCTGCAGTCCTATGTTATTTTCTGTATACCAGATGAATTGTTTTAAATTTTTGATAAACTTCTTTCTCTATACACCTGGCTTGTGTTTGTTTGTCATCTATGTAGTTATGTTTGTTTGATTTAAATTTTATTTAGCTGAATTGAATTCTGATGAGGATTATTAATTGATTCTTGCAAGTCACACTGAAAGTGAAAAACCCTCTTAAGTGGTCCTCTAACTATGCCTTAGGCATGCCATTGCAAAGCCTGTGTGTCCAAAGTACCCTGCCATTTCGACCTGGCAAGTTAACCCTCTTGCCAGGCCTAAACCGTCCCTTTTTATACATATGTCACCACTAAGGTAGGCACTGGACAACCCAGAGGGCAATGTATTTAAGATTGGACATTACGTTTAGGTTTGCATATTCTGGTAATGAAAAGCTCTCAAAGTCATCTTTTCACTACTGCAAGGCCTATCTCTCCTTTAGGATAACATGGGCATTGCCTTATTATATTTTTGCAATTACCCATTTGGAAGAGATGGACTTTTCAAGTTTGGTGTCTCTGGAATCACAATTTAAAATCACAACGTATGTTGAAGTGGAAATTTAAATTGCAATTCTGAAAATACCACTTTTGAAACATTGGCATTTTCAAACTTTAGACATTTGGGGCCAGATGTAGGTAAATCTCATTTTTGTAAATGAGATGTAGGTAAAAATTCGGTATTTTTTACCGAATCGGTAAGATTCGGTAAATACCGAATCGGTATTTGCTATTGAATCCTATGGGCCTTGAAGCCCATAGGATTCAATAGCAAATACCGATTCGGTATTTACCAAATCGGTAAAAATACCGACTTGCTAAGGGGGACAGGGTGTCACTTTGACACCCTGTTGCACCCCTGTAACTGGCGTTTGCGCGATGTGACAAACATACATGCCCTTAGGGCATGTCTGTGTGCCACATGGCACAGGTGTACATGCACAGATGTGCATGTACACAAGAATTCGTAATTTACCATGCAATTGTATTGCATGGTAAATACCAAATTCTAAAGGCCCTGTAGCACTGTTAGAAGTGCTACCTACATCACGAAATACATTTTCGGTATTTTTACCGAATGGTAAATTTACCGAATCGGTAAAATTTAGATTTTCGGTAAATTTACCGATTCTGTAATTTTACCGATTCGGTAAAATTACCGAAAATGTAAGTTTTTCTAGTCCCTACATCTCCATAGCACTTTACCGGTCGAAACTGCCGAAAATCGGTATTTTTGGCCGTTTCCGAACGGCAAAGGGCTACCTACATCTGGCCCTTGGTGCCTGTTGCCAGTCTCTGATACACTTCTGGGGAGGGTGATAGCTGGGCTTTGTATATACCCCTAGACAGCCAAAGAGCATGGAACTCAGGTATAACTTGATGGGCCATCCTGGGAGGATGGGAGGAAGGAGCTGGGCACAGCCTCATATTTACACCTGAACTGGCTGTATCCTGTCCTCACACAAAGGGCTACATACCCCAGTGTAGTGAGCCTGGAGCAAGGGTTACGAAAGGGGGACCCTGATACACTTCAAAGACCTCGCTTCAAAGGCACAATTGGGTATAAGAGCTGGACCTCTGACACCACCACTTCAGTACGCTTTTCGATGTGACCATCCTGCCAGGAAGAAGAGCTGCTGTGCTGCTGAAAGGACTGCCACTCTGTTGGAAGTCAGTCAGTCCCAGGATGCTTGTTTCTGGTCCAGGGAATAAATGTAAATGTACATGTATTTATATAGCGCAAATCACCGACACGGTATCTAAGCGCTTGCTTAGGGAGCCTGTCCTGGTATTCCCCTGTGAGATACCCCGGCAGGGTATCCACAAGGTGAAAGCCAGGCATCCCACCGCGAGGGGCCATAGTGGAGATTAAGCAAGCTATTGCCCAGAGTCGCAGAGTGTGACCCCGTGTGTCGAGTAGGCACCAGAACGAGAATTATCAAGTCCGTGGAATTTATGAGCCCGCGACCCGCCGAGGCGGGGAATCGAACCCTGGTCCACGGCCGATCTCAGCTTCCGGGTCTGCCGCCTCTAACCACTGAGCCACGCTGGCAGTTCAGGCTGAACTGTTCCCATGAGGTACAGGGTCAAGACTGATTTGCATATAGCCATGTCTGAACTGGGGTGGTGGAGTGAGCTAAAGAATGATGATGGATTCAACCAATATCTGTGACTGGGGTGAGTGTTTAAAATGTTACAGCACTCCATCCATCATCTCCTTGTGTTTGCCATTGATTCATGGCTCATGAAAGGAAGTGACTGCTTGGCTCCTCTCCGGCGCACCTCGATCAGACGCCCTAAAGACGCCAATCGGTGGTTTAACAACGAGCTGAAAGAACTGAAGCTTACGGTTCGAAGGGCAGAACGCAAATGGAGACGGGACTACTCCCCCAACTCCAGGACCCGTTACGTCCATCTCCTAGGGACCTATAAGCAAACCATCACCGAGGCCAAGAAAGCCTATTTCTCGGCCAAAATTTTGGCGGCCGAGAACCAACCTAAGGAGATCTTTGCCATTACCCACGACCTGGCCTTCTCCGATAGGACCTCACTTAAACCCCCCCCCTCCCAGAAACTCTGTGATTCACTGAATCTTTACTTTGTCGAAAAAATTTCGACAATCAAATCCAACATCCCCCCCCATCTTCTTCTTTTGTTGACCCCCTGCCTCCCCCCGCCCAAGCCTTGCTCAATTCCTTTCCTCCTCTTTCTGAAGAACTTTTCCTGTCCATCCTTCCCAAAATTAAATCCGGTTCCCCTTCCGACATATGCCCGGCTCACATCTTACAGCAGGTTTATACTGTCTGTTCCCTGACTCCTCTGGGCTTCCTTAACGACTCATTGGCTCGAGGGGTTGTCACTCCATCGCTAAAAGCCGCTTCCATCGTCCCCATTCTGAAAAAGCCAGGAGCCGACCCCTCTGTGATGGCCAACTATCGCCCCATCTCCCTCCTCCCCTTTCTGGCAAAGGTGCTTGAGCGACATGTTACATCTGTGCTCAGCTCCTTTGCCGAGGAGAATGGGAGGCTGGCTCCGTGTCAGGCTGGGTTTCGGCCCAAGCACTCGACAGAGTCAGTGGTGGTGTCAGTATTAGACACCCTCAGAGAGGGCATGGACATGGGCAGATCTCAGGCGCTGGTCCTCCTTGACTTGTCCGCCGCTTTTGACACAGTGGATCATTCCATCTTGCTTTCCCGTGTCAAGGCGGCGGGCATAGGAGGCTCAGCCCTTATCTGGCTTTCATCCTTTTTGAGGGGCCGGACCCAGGCGGTCCACCTCGGGGAGTTTTCAGCTACCCCCTGCCAGGTCCAGTGCGGTGTTCCTCAGGGTTCTTCTCTCTCTCCTTTACTGTTTAATCTTTATATCGCTCCTCTTATCTTTGCTCTACAGCAGCTGGAGGTCACGTATATAACTATGCCGATGACCTCCAGCTCATCTTCAATCTGTCTTCTACCCCTGATTCTATTTCCAATTTCCAATCTATCCTATCTTTCATCAGGGACTGGATGAATTTCAACCACCTGAAACTCAATCCCGATAAAACGGAACTTGTTGTGACGGGTGGTTGCTCCAGTCCCTGGAATTCTCTCTTTTGGCCCCCCTCCTTTGGTTCTCCTCCCACCCCTGCTTCCTCTGTTAAGACTCTCGGCATCAAGCTAAATGATAAACTCACTTTGCACTCCCAGATTGGTTCGGTAGTTTCTTCTTGCTTTCTTACTCTCCGTACTATCCGCTCCATCTCTCGCTTCTTTTCTTTCTCTGCACTCAAACTAATTATGTCCGCACTGGTCCTGTCCCGCCTGGACTACGGGAACATCTTGTTCAATGGTATCCCTCAGTACAGCCTGCGTAAACTGCAACTAGTGCAGAACCAGGCTGCCCGCCTGGCCTTCGGTCTTCCCAAATTCCACCATACCTCCCCCCTTCTGAAAACCCTCCACTGGCTCCCTGTGCGGGAACGCGCCTTGTTCAAATTAGGCTGCATGGCGTTCCAGGCCAGGACTGGCCTGGCCCCCCTTTTCATATCCTCTGCCATCAAGGCCTATGTCCCGGGCAGAGATCTCCGCTCCTCGGCACAACTTCTTTTAGCAGTACCCCGCTACCGGAAAAAAAAACAGGGTGGCTCAAAATTTTCCACTCTCGCCCCCATGTTCTGGAATTCTCTCCCTTTCCATCTTAGGTCCATCACCCAGTATTCCACTTTCCGCAAAGCTCTGAAGACCTTTTTATTTTCTCAGTCCCTTCTTTCGTAAGCCCTGCCTGCCTTTCCAGTCGACTTCTTAGCGACTGTTCTTGCCCAGCTGGCTGCCTGCTACTTTAGCGCCAAGAAACCGCCCAGGTGTACGTTGCGCTTGATAAATATTTTTAAACTTAAACTTGCTTTGTTCGCCGTAAGAAGGCATGGTATTCCCAGATGTGGATCCCTTGCTCATGTTGCCACTGGATTCAAGCTAGCCTGGCTTATGAGGGCTGTCAGCCAGAAACCGGTCCCAGGATGCTTGTTTCCGGTCCAGTGAAGACATTGCTTGGCAATGTGGGCTGGTCTGTTCCCATGAGGCACAGGGTCAAGACTGATTTTCATATAGCTGTGTCTTAAGTTGGGTGTCAAAATGAGCTAAAGAATGATGATGTGGCTTGGCAATTCGGGCTGGACTGTTCCCAGGAGGCACAGGGTCAAGACTGATTTGCATATAGCTGCATCTTAAGTGGGGTGGCAAAGTGAGCTAAAGAATGATGATGGATTCAATCCAGATCTCTGACTGGGGGTGAGTGTTTAAAAAGTTCCAGCACTCTGTCCATCTTCTCCTTATGTTTGCTTTGTTCACCCTAAGTTGGCAGGGTATGCCCAGACGTGTGTCCATAGCTCAATTTGCCACTGGATTCAAGCTAGCCTGGCTGATAAGGGCTGTTAGCCCAAAATCGGTCCCTGGAAGCTTGTTTCTGGTCCAAGAAAGACATGGCTTGGCAGTTGGGGCTGGATTGTACCCATGAAGCACGGGGTCAAAACGTTTTTGCATATAGCTGTGTCTGAACTGGGGTGGCAAAGTGAGCTAAAGAATGATGATGTATTCAACCCAGATCTGTGAATGGGGGTGAGTTTTTAAAAAGTTTCAGCACTCCGTCCATCATCTCCTTGTGTTTGCCTCGTTCACCCTAAGTTGGCAGGGTATCCCCAGACATGGGTCCCTTGCTTACTTTGACCCTGGATTGAAGCTAGCCTGGCTGATGAGGGCTGTTTGCCTGATACCAGGCCCAGGATGCTTATTTCCGGTCCAGTGAAGACATATCTTGGCAGTTCAGGCTGGACTGTTCTCAGGAGGAGGAGGCACAGGGTCAAGACTGATTTGCATATAGCTGTGTCTGAAGTGGGGTGGCAAAGTGAGCTAAAGAATGATGCTGTATTCAACCGATATCTGTGACTGGGGTTGAGTGTTTGAAATGTTTGAGCACCCTGTCCATCATCTCCTTGTGTTTGCTTAAAACTTTGGCTGCGAAAATAACATATAGGAATTAGCTAGCTGATAAGGCAATCTAGCTTTGCATTTCAGGTTGTTATCATTGCAATGTGTACATCCGCTTTTAGATTTCAAAAACATAATATAATGACCAGATGTTATTGTCTCTCCTACATGAAAAATCATAACCAGTATTGTATATGTTCTTGCTGAAATACATGTTTGCCCGGCTTGCATCTGATCTACAATGTTGTGTCATTAAAATTAGATATTTTTCAAATTGTCCTTGTGCAGTGTAGACAGCGTGTCTGATTTACAATATGAACATGTCATATTTTGATTTGCTGTTTTAAAAGACACTGGGCCATATTCTCAAGGAGCTATTGCAGAGTTATCAGCACTTTAGCGCAGCCAAAGTTGCGATAAATCTATCTCCCCATTCACAAACTGGTGCTAACAGCCCATAGCACAATTTTTCTGGCAATAGCAACCGCAAAAAACATCCGCAAGGACAGGGCCGGACTGGGAACGAAAACCGGCCCTGGCAAAGTGCTCAGCCGCCCCCCTGGGGGTGCGACCGAGCTCTTTGTCGGGGCCGGTTTTCGGCCGATTTTGTTTCAGGGCCGATTTTGCAGCTATGCTGCAAAAACGGCCCACAGGGGCCCAAAACCTGCCCCCACCCTTGCGGCCAACCGGGGGATTGCCCGGTGCCCGCAACGGCCAGTCCGGCCAAGGATGACTCGGCAACTATCGCTAATGAGATGCAGAGTAGGCGTTTCTGAGCAAAAAGCCACGAAAACACCACACCTCAACATTCTCAACGACCAGCCTGATCTGCGATAAGATCCCAAAACATGCGATAAGAGCCCAGCCCAGAGCCACACCAGAAGAACAACAGATGCCATGGAGCCACAGAAGATGCATCGCGGAGCCCCGAGAGAGCAACAAAACCCACCCCCATCACCCCCAGGACCCCACCTCGCCCCCGGGGCCCCATTTCGGGCACCCCCCTCCCATCGCCAGACAAAGATATGTCACATCAACCACACAGAATCATATACCAAATGCGACATGAATGTGTCATCACAAAAATGAGCATCACACATTCATCTTCGAAGCAACAAATGAAAATGTATTAAAAGAAATACAGAACAGAAATGAAGACACATGTTGGTTCTCCTAGGGACATTCCATAGGTCACAGCCTGCAAGACAAAAATCATGGAGAGAAAGTGGCTCCTGCACACATCAAAGGACAGAGAGAGCAAAAGAGAGATAAAGCGTAAAGGAGAGAGAGAGCGAAGGAGAGGGGGCGAGAGAAAGACGGACAGAGAGGGGTAGCGAGAGAAAGATGGACAGAGAGGGGGAGAGAGATAGACAGACAGAGAGTGATATACGAATAGATGGGGGAGAGAGACCTAAAGAAAACAAGAGAGGGACAGGGAGAGAGCGTGCCGACACTGTGCACCCAGGCCACATTGCCCACCGGCTGCCACCGGTGTGTCTCCAACCATGTGCTGGTATGTAGTGCCGTTCACCAGGTCCCACATCTGAACCAGACCCGCCATCTGAAACAGAGTCCAGATACCTGAATGGCAAAGTACATACAATTGCACAAGACATCATCGCCTGACTGCCGCTGCGAACCCAGGAAGCTGCACCCAAGCCCCTCCCACCACCCAGCGGTACATGCCTGCCCATGTGCACCCAGGCATATGCAACCCAGCCCTGCCCGCCTCCCAGCATTGCATGCCCGCCCCTGTGAACCCAGGCCTCACTGCTTACCTTCCGCCACCGGCATGTAGAAAAGAGGGACCACCACGTGCCGCTGCAGGCCACAAGCCTGGGGCCCACAGACGTTGTACCGTCTACATCATGCACTCACACTCCGCAGACCACCAGGTCTCACATTTGGTGCTGGGTCTAGATTACTCCATGGCAGAGGACAAACCAAGGTACCTGGCTTATCGCAGGCTGCACACCTGCTCAGCATCATAGGTGCCAATAACTCTGTGATCCAGGAGGCGACGCCATGTGGTGGTAGGCCCACACTGCCCGCTGGCTCCAACCATGTGCCGGTATGTAGTGCAGTTCACCAGGTCCCACATCTGAGCCAGACCCGCCATCTGAAACAGAGTCCAGATACCTGAATGGCAAAGTACATACCATTGCACAAGACATCATCGCCTGACCGCCCCTGTGAACCCAGGCAGCTGCACCCAAGCCCCTCCCCCCACCCAGCGGTACATGCCTGCCACTGTGCTCCCAGGCATATGCACCCCAGCCCCGCCCGCCTCCCAACGTTGCATGCCCGCCCCTGTTAACCCAGGCCTCACTGCTCACCTTCCGCTACCAGGTCCAAGCTCCAAGTGAAAAATATCGAAGTTCCACACCGGATAACAGCTTTTCACAATTCTAAAGTAAGGACAAAGCCTGCTTCTTAGTGACAGATTGTACAGATGCTTCTAGATAGATAGGATTTTATTTATTTATCCTTTCTTTATGATTTTCCAGAGTATGAATGTCATTATGAAGAATAATAAGAAAAGTTGTGACCCTTAAGGTAAGAGGGCCACGCCCCCGCCCTGGAGATAGAAGGGTTACCAGTTTTCCCTATAACACAATAAGACAAGGCCTTTTATTATGTTTTTCAGAACCGAATTGAGGTCCTGAAGAGAGTTCCTCCTCCAAGGAACTCGAAACGCGTCGACCATCACCGTGCTAGGCCAATCTTTTGCAAAAATCTTCATAACAGATTTTGAAACTCATTTTGTTATTCAGATGGCCTACTGTATAAAGTAGCAAGTGTTTCATTGTAAATACACTCCAAGTGTAACATTTGACTTAATACCAGTTATATAAAACTCAGTTTTTGATATTTGTTTGGATTTGTGTTTTTTTTCCCTCCTCTCACCCTTTCTTGTTCCCTCAACTTTTTTCCACAAAGTATGTATGAGTTTGACTGAGTTCTTATGAGCGAATGCTTGACCGAATGTGAACCTTAAGTGAGTGTAAATATTGTCAGAAAGGATTCTTTTCCCTTTCTTTTCTCTCCTGTGTATTGAATATCTAAATCTTTTGCTAATGAAGGAAAGTTGCTGCTTAAATAATGCTGTGTGACTTTGTTTTGGAAATAAATAGATTAACTCAATAAGTAATTGGTTTTGAAGAACTCGTTTTATGTCTGTTCTTTTTGCATCTATAGTAAAAAGTAAAATTGCAGTATTGGCAATTGTGGTTGTTTCTTAAAGTTTCAGGCTTGGCCTTACTGCAAAGGAGCCAGACCCTTTCTTTGTTTACGCACCTTCCGCCACCGGCATGTAGAAAAGAGCGACCACCACGTGCCGATGCAAGCCACAAGCCTGGGTCCCACAGACATTGTACCCTCTACATCATGCACTTACACTACACAGACCACACGGTCTCACATTTGGTGCTGGGTCTTGATTACTCCATGGCAGAGGACAAACCAAGGCACCTGGCTTATCGCAGGCTGCACACCTGCTCAGCATCATAGGTGCCAATAACTCTGTGATGCCATGTGGCGGTAGGCCCACACTGCCCACTGGCTCAGGCCTACACTGCGGTACAGCAGGGCACACAAAACTTGATGTGACAGGGCATCATCGCAGGGTGCACACACGCTCAACACTTATGGTGACCCTACCTCAGTGCACCGAAAGTCACCAACCCATGGCGGTGTGCATGTGCGGGCCGCATTGTATCCGGTGCCACCAAGTCTGTGCCCCCACAGTCATGGACCCTCTATGATTGGGTATCATGGTGTGGACTCCATCATGTGGTCTCCGGGCCAGCAGAATGTGATGTTGCAGGCCCCCGGGCCCCCATTCCTACATGCACACCACATAAATACACCCCGAGAGAGGTTGTTAATGGCATTGTGCACGTGTTCCCAGACTTTTTTATTGGCAGGGTCACATGTGCTGTGATATGTGCGCTGGATGGGTGTGGTGTGGGTATAAACCAGCTTTGAGGGAGTGGCCGTAGTATGCTGACAACTAGACCCGTGAATAGCAGATCACTACAGGGGAGTCCTGGCACCTGTGGCGTAGTTGTTCCCCCTGGAGCGGAAGCATAGTGGGCTTACCTAGCATATGTAATTCCAGCGTAAGTGTTTGAACAATGACCCCGGTGGTCTGTACGTGGTTCCGTACGGGGCTGGACAAGGAAATAACAAATTTGTGTGTCGCTGTTGTTGCATCTGCACCACCCGGACGACAATCGACAATGTGTCACCCTATGACCGAAGTCCGATGACATGAGCCACATGGAGGTAAGAGGAAGTCACTGCTGCCACCTTCATCCATGCTACCACACTTTAAAGACCATAGAGACGACACATCTGTGTGATTCTGAATGTTTAATGCACATTCAGTGGAGTGTTGCATCTGGAGCAGTTCAGGGCCATGCAAACCCCACCTTCAAATGTTGGCCCATGGAGGGCCAGCCAGATTAATTCAGGGAATGACCAGTCCGAAGGAACTGTCCGCTGCACAGGGAGGTGGAATCGGATGAAGCACTAGGTAGGTGTCAAAGCTGCAGAGAGAATGGTGTCATCTCTACTCTCGCTCGCGGCAAACCTCCAAGAAACAGAGCCCTGAAAATGAGAGCATCAGTAGCCAAGTTCTTTACCTCCTCAATGTGACATGCATGAAACACTACATGGCTACGCAGGCAACTCCTCACAGGTTCCCTCAACAGATTGATTACCAGTGGGCAGCTGGCAGATAGAGAATTGATGGCCGGTATCACAGCCATGTTGTCAGACCAGAACAATACCCTTTTGGCAGACAATGTTCCTGGCCACAAATGAAACTCCACAACAGTCCTTCCACCAACCATTCAGACACCTACAATCCACCTATCTGTGTGTGGAGGAGTGTGGCTCACTGATTAGAGCGGCAGACCCTGATGCAGAGGTCTGGCCGGGACCAGGGTTCAATTCCCGACGCAGCAGGGTCCTGAGCCCAAAATGTCCACGGACTCGATAATTCTCGCCTCGGTGCCTATTCTAATCATGGGGTCCCACGCTGCAACTTTGGGCAATAGTTGCTTAATCTCCACTACGGCGGCCCACCCGCTGCGGGATGCCTGGCTTTCACCCTGAGGATACCCAGTAGGGGTTATCTCACAGGGAAAAGCCAGGACTGGTTCCCAAGGCAAGCGCCTTGATGCCTTCGGGTGATACGTGCGCTATATAAGTCGCAATACATTTACATCTGTTCCTCACAGACACTCATGTATCAGCCGAAGCAACTGTGGAGGACCCTCCTTCTCTGACCTGGCAGCCACAGCTTAGAACAACCTCCCCCTGCACCTCAGGACCACATCACTCCATCAATTCAGGAGAGGGAATAAGACCTGGCTGTTCCAATTAACAGATCACCACAAAGCAAGCAGCAACTCCAGAGCCTTGAGACCCTCAGGGGTGATTTGCATGCTCTATTAATCCTTGGTTGATTTAAGCACTATTTTTTATTCCATTGTGAGTTGGTAGTGCTTGTATAGGGAATTGGTGCCCCTGGGAATATCCACAAGCTATTAAGCCCTGTCCCAATAAAAAAGCAGTGCTGAAAGGTAGGAAGAACCACCACGCTCCCTCAGGTGTGGCCTAGGCCACTAGAAACTAACAAAAACAGAGTCCCAGCACGCACTGAAATAGTAGTTCACATGTATGTAAGTGCCCAAGTACACAAGGAATCAATCCTCTTTAGTTTCTCTTTTCTTTATTTCTTTTTCTTTGGTTGTTCAGATATATACTTAGCCAACATGTGTTTTGTCGCCTGGTGGGCACACTGTCTCATGGCTTTTTCAAGGCTCAATCTTTTGTATGTATCACTTCTCCTTTGGTGATATTTCCATCTAAAACGATATTCATATGCAAATAACTTCCATGATAGTAACTCAATCCTTAATAAGTTCTCTTCTGGTCATCTTTAAGTGTCAATATCTGCCCAGTCTACAAGTACTAAACAAAAGTCTTCAGGGTCAAAGCCCAAACCATAGTCTATCGTCAGCGAAGTAAGAAGTTATAATTTGTGGGATAGGAACAGATACGGGCTTATCGTCTCCCCACTCACTGAAAAGGGACTGACTTACTTCCCCTTCCACACGGGCTGCGCTGGGCCTTGGCTTATCGGCGGAGGGTCCATAAGAACAAAATATTATAACTTCTTACTGCGCTCATCCGAGGAGAGATTTTTCATTAGTCCCGCTTCCTGTTTTGGTTCTCACAACTGCTGCCAGTAGGATGGGATGAGGTGCCACCCTGTGGGATTCTGCTGCACAGGGGAGGTGGAATCGGATTGAGGCTCTTCAGTCTTCAAATTAGAAAGAGCTGGCAGCATTTCTGAAGGCCTCTTTCTATTTCCGTCCCCTGTTGGGGCACACTGCGGTGTGCGTGCAGACAACCAATCTCATTGTCTGCTCCTATCTGAAATGGCAGGGCGTCATGTATCCATCTCTGTTTCTCCTTTCCCATAGGATTTGCCTTTGGGCTGAATCCCATCTCCTGGCTCTCTCCGCATTGTATCTTACATGGAAGGAGAATGGGGCTACCGATGCTCTGAGTAGGATATTTCTATTCTGCTATACAGGACCATAGACCATCTGCTTTCTCCCTTAAAAAGAATCCAAGTTTCCTCTGCAAAATTCCGTCCCCCAAAAGTTTTTTATGCCTTTAAATCTTTCCTTCGGTCCACCAAATTGGCTGATATATGGAGATTACACTTTTCCACTGACAAATGGTTTTCCTTTTTCTCTAATTCCCATAATTCTCATTCAAGAATTGATTATTTTTTGCTTTCGCCTTCCTTACTCCAATCAGCTGACAATCCTGTTATAGGTAACATTGATATCTCAGACCATGCCTTAATTTCCTTTGGTATAAATATCTCCTCTACTTTTGCCAAACAATCTCGGTGGCGTATGAACTCTAATATTGTACTTAATGACACGCATAAACCTAAACTATTACAAGCTATTCAGGACTATTTTTTATTTAACCCTGAAGGTTCCACTTCAATTGTCAATAGATGGGATGCATTTAAGGCATACATTAGAGGTGCCACAATTTCTATTATGGCCCATGCAAACAAGCAATTTAACTCTAAGGTTACACTTTTGGATAAACAAATTGCTAAATGTGAACGCCTATTTATTTCTTCTAATGACCCTCAACACAAATTTACACTACAAAAGCTTCGTTATGAATTTAATGCCCTACTTAGTACTAGAGCAGGGATTCAACTTGCTAAATCCAATGCTAAATTTCGCTTTAATGCCAACAGGTCTGGGAAACTCCTTGCAAATTATTTACGAATCAAGAAAGATAAGACCCAAATAACCTCGATACGTGGTACTAATGGCCAAGTTGCTATTTCTCATAATGATATTGTCCAGGAATTTTTGACTTTTTATTCTTCATTGCATAGTAAACCTGATACCTGTGATGATTCTTTAATTGATTCCTTTTTAAATAAATGTAATTTACCTCAAATTTCTCCATCCGATAGATTAGCTCTAGATTCCCCAATTACTTGTGATGAGATTTTACTTGCTATTAAATCACTTCCTAAGAATAAATCCCCTGGCCCGGATGGTATCCCAGCTGAATTTTATAAAGAATTTGATTCTCACCTTTTACCTTATTTAAGTGCCCTTTTTTCCCATTTTGGTTCCTCTGGTACTATTTCAGGCTCCTTTACGGATGCTTTAATCATTGTTTTGCCCAAACCTGATAAGGATCCTACCCTGGTTTCTAATTATAGACCCATTTCTCTAATAAACCAGGACTGTAAGCTTTATGCTAAAATCCTTGCCACTAGATTGGCTCCTATCCTTCATTCCATCATTCATCCAGATCAATCTGGTTTCATGAAAAATAGGTACTCAGCAAACAATACCAGAACGCTTTTACACGTTATTGAACAGAGCTTTCGCCTTACTTCCCCTGCGGGAGTAATGGCTCTAGATGCAGAAAAAGCATCTGACAAACTTCATTGGCAATTTTTATTTAAAACTCTATTGTCTTTTAATTTTGGTGCCCATTTTATTCCTATGATCTCTGCTTTATATTTTGCCCCTACTGCTCGTTTGTTTATTAATGGTCAAATTTCTACTCAATTTCCACTCTTTAGAGGTACTAGGCAGGGTTGTCTCCTTTCCCCACTGTTATTTTTATTAGGAATTGAGCCTTTTCTTAATTATGTCCGCTGCTGTGATACTATTCAAGGTGTTACGATAAATGATGTCACTGTTAAAACTTTAGCTTATGCAGATGATGTGTTATTGTTTATTAACAATCCTCTTTCCTCTGTTCCCTCCCTCTTAGACATTATTGCACATTATTCTGTAGTTTCAGGTTACAAATTAAATGTCAGTAAGACTGAATTTTTTCCTTTAAATGTTTTTTGTACACCGGATATGCTACCAAACACAGAAATTCTTTGGCAAAACATTAAGCTTAAGTACTTGGGTATTCTATTTGCCTCTTCATTGCCTGCTACATTAAAACTGAATACGGATTTTATACTTGATTACATCAAAGACAAAACGTCCAAATGGTCTCCCCTTCATCTCACCTGGTGGGGGAGAATGGAAGCTGTGAAAATGAATATTGCACAGAAAATCTTTTACTCTTTGGCTATGATTCCCACTCAATTTCCTCTCAAATTCTATAAAGATGTTGATTCACTGCTATCTAAATTCCTTTGGTCCAATAAAGTTCCTCGTATTGCTTACAGGAAATTAAAATTCCCCAAATCCCAGATGGGATTTGCCCTTCCTGACTTTTACTTCTACCATAAAGCTTTTATTTTAAAACAAAGCTCCTTGTGGTTTTCAAATTCACATGTGGTCAAGCCTCCAATTTGGTTAGATATTGAATCCTCAATTATACGTCCCTTTACATTGCTCTCTTTGGTGTCAATGTCCTCTGCTTCCAAGGTTGTCCATCGGTCCTCTATAATTAAATCTTCTAGATTAATACTTCATGATTTAGACTCTAATTTTGAATTACCTTTACTTTCTACAGTCCACATGTCTTTATGGCATAGTGCTCTACTTAAACTAAACAGAAACATTAATTTTTGGTCCTCATGGATTTCAAAAGGAATTTTGTATCTTATAGATGTCTTTTCTGGCACTGCCTTTATTCCTTTTGAGCACCTACAGTCACAGTTTGATATCCCGGTTTCTGATTTTTTTAAAATACCAATCTTTATGTAACTCTATTTTAGATTCTTTTCCCAATGGTATTCCCTCTTCCACCACTAATGACCTTTTGATTTACCTTACGGCTGTTACGTCATCCTCCAAAGCTGTCTCTGTTTTTTATAAAAAGTTTTCCACTTTTCAGGGCTCCAATGTTGGTGCACTGTCATCTTTTTGGAATGATGAACTTTCCATTTCCCTATCAGATGACTCATGGTCCTCAATATGGCTCAGCAGTATCTCCGGTTGGCTTCCGGTGTCCCTTTATCAGACTAATGCTTACATCTTATTTAACGCTCTATGGACCCCATCTCGTTTAAGTCATGCAAAATTGATACCATCTGATGTTTGTTGGCACTGTAATTCAACTTCGGGATCACTTCGTCATATGTTATTTGATTGTCCAATTGTTATGAAATTTTGGTTGGATGTTTGGAATGTCATTTTGAAAATTTTACCTTGACATGAGGATATTTCTTATGCTGTGTTAATATGTAAGTCGATTGCCCTTTCCCATCCTCTTACTGACTCAGAGACAAAGTTATTTAATTTTTTAATTACAGCTGCTTCAAAATCCATTACTTTTTGTTGGAAAGACGCTTCTTCTCTTTCAGTTCATGCTTGGTGGTCTTGGATTACCTTTACGAGAAGAGGAGCTCAGCTGTCCCTTAAAGGCGTTACTCACAATTCACAGTCATTTCAATCTTTTTGGTCTCCTATTGATTCGTATGTTTTGCAATGACATTATTAATATGCTTTTATGTATCTTGTTGATTATTTTCTCTCTATTTGCCATCTTTGTTCTATTCGTCCTACTGGTAACTCTATATTTTATGATTGTATGATACTATATGTTACTCCCTTGCCCTCCCATCCCTTTCTCCCCTCTCCCTTCCTTTTTCATTTATGGCTTATTGCATTTCATACTTATCGCTTAATCCTTTACGCATGTAAGAATTATTCTTTTTTGTATTGTACTTGTTTATTTCTTTTGTTGAACAAAACTTCAATAAAATCATTTTGAACTTAAAAAAAAGAGTCCAAGTACTTTAGTTACACTCCAGATTGGATTCTGGGGTACCTTTATAAGTCCCTAGTATAGATATACTATGTACCCAGGGCATAGGTACCCCCGAGGCCTACCTGGAGCTGCAGCATGTATTATGCCACCCATGTTAAGCCTTCCAAAATGACACCACAGGACTGCTACTGCAGCCTGGGTAAGGGGGTGCATGCAACCCTTACTGAGATTTAGCTTCACTATGTCTCTCCATATCACTGCACATATAAACCCCAATGGCAGTCCTTACTAATACTGAAGGCAGGGTGCTGGCTTTTATGTGAGAGGGTGCCCATGCATGAGCAGAACCCCTCTGCAGCTTTCGGAACCTTTATTCCGGGGTTGTTTGTGATGCAGCCAAACCATATACTCTTAAGTGCATTATAAACTAACGATAAATGCTAACTTTGGAATGGCCGCATGGAAACATGTCATTTCTGGTGACAAACACCTTGAAATCATACTCGCCAACCCAGTAATTGGTGTGGGAGTATGATTCCACCCTTCTGGAGCGAAAACAGTGCACCCCTAACCACTGGACACCGCAACCATTTGCAGAAGCATCAGCTTTAAAGTGACTCCTGCAACTGAGCTTTGGGTTACTTGTAGCCCTGACCCCGAGCAGCATTTGCACTGAAGATTTCCCGCTTACACTCCATGAGTGTTCTGTGAGCTGGACCTTTGTTTTTTCTCGCGCGGTGATGTACAGTAAAAATAACATATAGGGCTATACCTACCACATAGCCCCAATACCATTACCAAATAATCAGTCAGTTGGCAGTGAAGAAGGTTTAATCGTTTATTAAGCAAAATACTGTATAGAGGAGCCTCTCCAACCCTCACCCATCAGGTGTGCGGAGAAGACTACTGTCTTGCAGTCAAAATCAAAGATATATACTTTCAGTTCAACACATGAAAACACCATAAATGGAAAAACACCACTTGGCCCTTGGGCCCCGAGGAAGGACCATATATGGCACACATGATTGGTTCAAAGCTTTACTATTTATTACTAGGAAGGTCAGGAGGGGTGACTCCCTTTCGTCCTGGTGCCCGGGATTGTAGGCACGGCGCCTCCAGGAATGCGCTGATCGCACCCATAGCCAGATGCGACCTTGAGTCCCAGGACAGAGGGAAAACAGTTTGCTTTCAGCTGCTCTCAGTAACTCAAATGAACTGGGACTTGACAACTACTGGAGGGTGATACATGATCGCAGCTCGTATCTGACAAAGAGGATAGAAGATGGTGTCTGTATGGTTCTCCCCCTACTCTGTTAGTATGGAACACACGAGAATGACTAAACCTTTTCTTACCAGCTGAAGCATACATGGGTTATGTCCGATGTAGGGGAAATCTAATTTGTATCCCTCAGCGATCCATTTGCGATCCCTAGTCCATCGACGGATGGGTCTCTGTGAAGGCAAATTTACTTCCAATTGGGCTATCTGGTTGCTCCAGAGGTGCCCTGACTCTCTTTTGCTTGGGGCATCCCCAGGACCTTGCTGGTTTGCACCAACGCATCTTTTCTCTTCCTGCATGGGTTGCTGTTGCCAAGGTTTTTTTTATTTATTTAGAAGTTTTGTATAGCGCTAGCCGGACCCGAGGGTATCAGAGCGCTTCACGGCAAGTACAATTATCGGCATAGACAGAATCCGCAACTTACATACTTATGAGCATTATAGACATAATTATAATACAGATCTTGTGATCGAGCAAGAGGGTTGTGGCTGAAGGGTTTCATAAAGAGTTTGGCGGCCAGGTATTCTGGTTTACCTGTGTGAAGGCCTTTGTGCGTGAGGCAGGCGGTTCGGAAGCTGGCTCACTGTTCTATTGGGAGCCAATTAAGTTCCTTGAGTGCGGGAGAGATGTGGTTGAATTTCTGAGTTCCTGAGACCATTCTTACTGCGGCATTGAAGGTAGTTTTCAGGGGACCTAGGTGATATTTTGCTGTCCCGGTCAAAGCTGCGTTTCCACAGTCAATTCTGGAGAGCAGCAGTGCCTGGGTGGCCTTTTGAAGGTCTTTCGGGGGAAAGAAGGGTTGTATTTTGTATAGAAGTTTCAGATTGAGAAACGCACTTTTGGTGGATCTTGAGAAGTGTTTTTTCCTGTCCAGTTTGGGGTCTAGGGGGATAGAGATTTCACCGAGTCCGTTAGCTTGAGAGCGCCATTGAGGGCGTCAATGGCTTTGAGCCATTCTTCGATGTGGGGTTCTCATCTCTGTTGGAGATGAGGAGTACTTCTGTTTCCTCTTGATTAATTTTAAGGTGGTCCATTGTGAGCCATTGTTGGACCTCTTTGAGCGTGACATTTAGTCTGTGTACGTCGTCAATGGAGGTGGTTTCCATATAAAGCTGTGTATCATCTGCATAGAGGTGGAAGGGGATGTTGGAATTTCTGAGTAGTGTGGTGGGGGTTCCATGTAGATGTTGAAAAGTTGGGGAGAGAGTATTGACCCTTGTGAAACACCTCTGTTGACAGGAAGGGGGTCGGATTCAAAGTTTTTAATTTTGATTCTTTGCGAGCGGTTGTGTAGAAAGGAGGAAAACCAGTTTAGGACCATCATTTCAATACCTGCTCTTTCATGGAGGACTTTGAGGAGCAGGGTGTGATCAACTGTATCGCAAGCGGCTGATAAGTCTATGAGAATGAGAAGGCAGCATTAGTCGGAGTCAAGTACCTTGTGAGGATCGTCTATGACATTTAGGATTGCGGTTTCGGTGCTGCAACCCTTTCTGAATTCCAATTGGTGTGGGTCTAGGAAAATGATGTTCTCCAAGTGTTGGGTGAGCTGTGGAAGAACACATCTTTCCAGAATTTTGGATAAAAGAGGTAGGTTTGATACAGGTCTAAAGTTGTTCATATCCTCAGTGTCTAGCCCTGGTTTTTTTAGTAGCAGCATGACTTGGCCTACTTTGAGGCAGTCTGGAATGATTCTCGAGCTCAGTGAGCTATTGACGATCTTGCACCATATTGGGGCTAAGATATGCTTCAGGTTTTTAGCCAGGCTTGTGGAAAGCTGATCTAGGGAGTGGGATGAAGGTTTAGCGTTGGCGATAAGATTGACTATCTCTGCTTCCTGGATGGGGGTGAAGGAGGACCAGTGATTCAATGGTTTCACTGGGGCACTGCGCTTAATTGCCGATGTCTTGATCTCCGTGTGAGGGGAGGGATTTGTCCTGAGAGAGAGATCGATCTTGGCGATATTTTTTTTTTAAATGATGGCAAAGTTGTCGCATTGTTCTTTGGATGCTACTATATCGGATGTCGTCGGTTTGGATGTTTGGCTCCCGATGATATTAAAGAGTTCTTAGGGGCGTTTTTTAGCGTTGTCTAGAGCGGGGCAGAAGAAAGTTGTCTTTTTGTTCTTGATGTGCTTATTGTAGTTTCTGCGTGCTGCTTGAGTTGATCACAGCGGAGGGTAGAGGGATTGTTCCTCCAGATTCTTTCTAAGGTTCTAATATGTCTTCTTTCTTCATTAATGTTGGTGGTGCACCAAGACCTGGAGGGGGTGCTTCTGGGTTTTTTTAGTTTCAAGGGAGCCAGGAGGTCCAGGGTGCGCATCATGTTGGAGTGGTAGAGACAGGTGCATTCGGTGGTTGAGAGTTGCTCCATCGTGATAGGGAGGAGCATGCTTAGCCCTTCTTCTAGGTTGGCCGGAGGGACTTGAGCTGTGTTCCTGACCCATTTGGGAGGGGCCTGTTTAGGGGTTTGAGTTAGGGGCAGTTGGTTGATATGGAAAAGAATGATGTGGTGATCTGACCAGTCCACGGGAATGATATAGTCAATAGTGATTGTGTTTCTATCCAAAATGATTGCGTCAAGGATCGCACCTCTGTGGTGTGTTTCTTCTGAGCAGTGTTGGATCAGATCGTTTTATAGCAGGTGGCTGTTAAGAGATTGAATGAGCGGATTTTTTGTTTCATTCCATCTTATGTTGAGGTCGCCCAGAATTATGCTGTTTGCGTTGCTGAGTGCGCAGTGGGTGATCAGGTCAGAGAGGTGCACTCAAAATTTGTTGGAGTTCCCTGGTGGGTCGTATAGGAGATGACAAAGTAACGATCTGTTAGTGCATGATTTGATGTTGACTGAAAGGCATTCAAAGGAGCTATAAAGGCACAATGAGCTTTCCGTGATGGAGAAGTTACTTTTGTGAATGATTGCTATGCCTCCGCCTCTCTGCTCATGTCTATCTTTGTGGATTATTGTAAATCCGGGCGGCACCAGCATGACCATGTAGGGGTAGGACAGGGTGTTGAGCCAGGTTTAAGTGATGAAAGCTACATCTAGGTCATGGGAGAGGATAGCTTCTGCTAATTCTGTTGCATGTTTCGAAGCAGATCTGCTGTTGATGAGCATGCATTTAATGGGGGTTCTTCTTCGGACCTCGACTTGCTGGGTTGGGCTCTAGGTAGGGAGGTTAGGCGAGCTGGGGGTCTAGGGACTCTGGGGGGGTTGTAGTTACTTGAATCATGGATTTGGGTGAGGAGTTCAACGGGGGGGACCTGTGCTAAAGCAAGTGGTATCACTTTCTGTGAGGGATGTGCGGAATTGGGGTAGGGGTTTGCGGGCCGATCATATGATGAGGTGAGTGTAGTTGCTTCCTGAGGGGAGAGGGTGGGTATTGTTCTACTTGGTCTGTCTGATCGGATCTCGGTCCCTGGTTTAATGGCTGATGGGTGGGATCTTAGCTAGGGAGGATAGGGTTTCGTTCAGGCCTCGTACCAAGGTTTCAAGCTGAGCTTCATGAAGGTTGAGGCGTTACGTCAAATTATCTGTGGGGGTGAGAAGGGGAAAATGGGTGGTGCTGTGCTCTGGGGAGGTGGGTGCATTCCAGTCTTGTTGGATGATGGTGGGCGAGCTGCTTGGATTGTTGTTTCTATTAGGGTTCAGGGGAAGGAGCGAGCTATCTCTGGTCGAGTGTCTAACTGCATTAGGGCTGGTAGAGGGGGGGCAGTGGAGCAGTTGTGAATGGGAGTAGGGCTCCTCTCTGGGAGGATGGCTGTGATTGGGGGGGGGCAGGGTTGGACAGTGGGTGGAACCTTAATTATGGGGATGAGTGACAATAGGTGTCATTGGAAGGTGGGGGAGCGGTTCGGGGAGAGGGCGCGGGCAGGTTCCGATGCCTTGACGGTTGTTGGAGGCTCCCAGGGTGGGGGGTCCGCATGTGGAGTGTGTTATGTAATGTTGCCTTCTTCAGCAAGAGGAAAAAAGAGTCAAAGAACTCCAGGCTCTCATTTTTTGCTTGTATCAGGATGGTGCCATTCTCGAAAATGGTTATGAGCTGTGATGGTGGTTTTGTAGACAAGGAGGTGTGAGTTTAGGATGTTGACCCAGTTGTCGACTCTGTCAGTATGGATGATGAAGTCAATTTTACTCTGCCCTCTAGATGAGCAGTGGTATGTATCTACGACTAGCGTTTCAGGGTGTTGTCTGATCACTCTGTGTTTAAAGTGTTTTTTCGCTTTACTTGGGAGTCTGGGGGGAAGTAGGGCGAGGGTAGGCATCCATTTGCGTTGCCGGTGGCATCTTAGCTGGGATGAAAGAGGAGGTGTTCCTCTTGTGTGTATGCGCTAGGCAGAGCTCAGAGCTCGGCACTATGGGAGGGTATCATCAGGCCCCACTCAAATACTCTAGAGATGCCCTGATGCACATGAGACAGAAGGTAGCAACCCCCTGCGTACACTCTATGTCAGGGGATAGTCCCTCCAACCATTGTCTCCACTGCACCTACAAGCTAGAGTTGAATGAGCCTTGTTGAGCTATTTCCATCCTAGTACGTATGGCCCTAGTTAATTGTAGATCGCTTCCAAAACATGCTGTAGAAATCTACCAAATCCTAGAAGACCTCCAGCTGGAAATCCTCTTCCTGACAGAAACATGGTTAGGACCTGACTCAGCCCCAGACATCATTAAGTCTGTTCCACGGGCTTTCTCATCCAGCATGTAGACCGATCTAAAGGGAAGGGAGGGGGAATCGCCATAATCTATAGAGACCATCTTTCCTGCCGGCTTCAAGGCAGCCCCCTCTCCGACTGTGAAAATTTTCTATTTACGATCCAAGTCTCCTCATGTAAATCTCTCTCGGGACTTCTTATCTATCGCCCACCGGGCCCAACAGGACAATTCTGTAGCTCACTTCTGGAAAATTCAGGTATACTGGCTGCCACCCACTCACACTTTATGATCCTAGGAGATCTTAATATCCACTTTGATAAAGGCGAAGATAAACTAGCTTCTGATCTGCTATTAGACCTTGAAACCCACCAGCTTAGGCTGGAAAGTCGGTATCCCACCCACACGCTGGGGCACCTCTTGGACCCTATTTTCTCCAACATCCCGGATCTTACAACCTATGTCCCACTCCGATACCGTGGTCAGACCACTTCCTAATATTGTTGAACTGGCGGATCTCCATCATCTCTCATCCCAGACCCCCACTTAGCAGACCTACACGACCCTGGGCTAAATTAGACCCAGAAAAATGGAAGTACAACTTGGAGCTCTCCTCCCCACTGTTAGTCTCGGATCCCACACTAGCTGACTCCGAGTTCTCAAAGTGGATTGGAGAGACACTGGATATAACTCTCCCGGAAAAATCTACCTGTAAACCCCGAGGCAAAATCACCTCGCCCTGGTTTACCAAGGAATTACGCCTCTTAAAAAAGCTCTGCAAAAAAACTGAAAGAGAGTGGAGAAATAACTTCGACCCCATCAAGAAGCTAGAATACAAACATATGATCCTTAAATATAAAAAGGCCCTTAAAGTTGCACAGTCCAATTTTTTTCAAGAAAAAATTTGGTTATCTGCCAACTCATCGAGGGAGACTTTCCAAATCGCAAAAAAACTCTTAAAAACCCCTGATTCTCCCTCCCCTGTGGAACCCTCGGTCAGCCGGTGTAACGAATTAGCCGAATTTTTTGACTCCAAGATTAAAAAGATTCTCAACTCCCTCCCCCCGCATAGACCCGATAAACCTACCCCTCATAACTCACCCGGATCTGTATCTCAGGCCTCGGAGCCCCAGCTGACTCTGTTTACTCCTGCGACAGTAGATACGTTATCCCCAGTACTACAATCAATCAAAAGTGGATCTCCTTTGGATCCTGCAGCTATTAACATCCTAAAATCAGTTGCCCCAACCATCCTGCCTCTCATGGCGAATCTGATCAATACCTCGCTCTCTCATGGCATTGCCCCGCCGAGCTGGAAAAAGGCAATCATTAAAGCCCTGATTAAGAAACCACATCTAGATCCCCTGGAGCTAAATAACTTTCGGCCGATCTCCCTACTGCCAGGCATCAGTAAGGTCGCGTAAAAATATTTCAATCGGCAACTTTCCGACTACCTCGAAGTTAATGGCCTTCTTAAACCCTCACAGACGGGCTTTAGGCCAGGCCAGAGCACGGAGACCACGATGTTGGCGGTGGTCGAAGAGGCAAGAAAGATCATTGACTCAGGAGGATCAGTGGCAGTGATCCTCCTGGACCTTAGTGCGGCCTTCTACACCGTCAACCACTCCGTACTGGTCCACAGGCTTAAGGACCTGGGTATTTCAGGGCCTGCTTTGTCCTGGCTGGAATCCTTCTTGAGCGACCATTCCTTCCAGGTGGCGGACGGGAATTTCACCTCCAAGTCAACATCCATACACTGTGGGGTCCCCCAGGGCTCATCTCTAAGCCCGACCCTTTTTAATGTGTACATGTCCCCCCTTGAGAAGATTGTCGCTCCATTTGGGATCAAGCTATTAACCTACACTGATGACACACAGCTGGTGGTATCCCTTAATCAGCATGACCACCCTTCCACCAATCTCTATACTTGTCTTGGTGACGTAACAAAATGGATGGACAGGTCCCGCCTTAAGCTCAATAGCGAAAAGACGGAGATCATGGTCCTGGGCAACCAGTCACACTTCCGCCCCGAGTCCCTGTGGCCTCCCTGTATGGGCACACCCCCTACCCCTAAATGTGAAATTAAGAGCTTAGGGATCTGGCTGGGCGAGGGTCTTAACTTCTCCACCCAAGCCAGGAAATCGGCCGGAACCTGCTATGGCCTCTTACGGACCTCCAGAAAAATCCTCCCTCTACTCCCTGCACAATCCCAAAAACTATTGATTCAAGGCCTTGTGATGTCCCGTTTGGACTATGGCAATGCCTTGTATCTAGGGGCCCCCAACATGGTGCTGGCAATACTCAAGGTGGTGCAAAACTCTGCCGCCCCTCTTCTCACGGGGACACACAGCCGCTGCTCAGCCAAACCAGCCCTTAAATCACTTCATTGGCTGCCCATCCTAGAAAGGGTGCATTTTAAAGCCCTTTGCACTGCCCATAAAATCTTGCACAGAAAGGCCCCACCCATCCTAAAGGACCTTATTGCCCCCTACAAAACTAACAGAACCCTTCGCTCTTCACACTCACACTTGGCATCAATACCTAGGATTAGGAAAGCCCGCTCCGGAGGCCGATTATTTTCATACAATGCCTCCAAGCTGTGGAATACACTGCCCCCAGACATCCGGGCTCAGCCCAACCTCCTTCCATTTCGCAAATCACTTCAGACCTGGCTGTTTCCCTAATCCACTCCTCCCTCAATCTCCTCTGATTTTATCACTAGCGCTGGGACGCTCACGGGCTGCCATGCGCTCTACAAATCTGTAAAATAAATAAATAATCGTCCTATGGAAAATAACAAGGGGAAAACATGTTTTGGGACCCCCCTTTTTTCTCAGCCCCCACTTGACGAATCCCTTCAAAATTTCAGGGAAGGAGCGGAGCGGGCCATCTTCTTTGAGAAATTCGCGAAGATTCATCAACCGGCGCCAAAGTTATTCCCAATAGAATGTTGCGGATTTCCTATGGAAACTAGGTCCTAACTAACTATAACTACCGCCAGTGGGTAATATATATATATATATATATATATACACGGTGCGCGAACCGGTTGTGCGCGAGCAGAATCCTGATTTGCTGTTAGACGTCTGTGAACATTCGATTCGGTGGAACCAGGAAGTGTTGGCCGCCATTTTGTCAGTGTGAGGCTGAAAAGAGGGCAAAATAAAAGTGGAGAACCGCGCACCCTCGAGGCTCAAGAGAGTGAAAAACAAAAGTGGAGAACGTGAAAAGGGGTTATGGTAGAGACTTTCTGACCCCCTAGGCCTTCTCAGGGGGTCCCTGAATTACCCCCAAACGCCAAAGAAAACATCTCTTTTTTTTAAATCGCGGGGTGCAGCTGCCATTTTGTGTAGTTTCAGAAGAGAGTGAAAAACTAAAGTGGAGAATGTGAAAAGGGGGCAGGGTAGAGTCTCCCTGACCCCCTAGGACTTCTCAGGGGGTCCCTGAAGGACCCCAAAGGGCAAAAAAACGTTTTTTGTTGTTTTTTTTAAAATCACGTTGCGCGCACCCTTTAGCCGCCATTTTGTGTAGTTTCAGAAGAGAGTGAAAAACGAAAGTGGAAAATGTGAAATGTACACCATCTCTCCTATAGATGCCTTGCATGTTGCAACGCAAGTTGTTGTGGTATATAGAACCCATACCATAGTCTCTGAGGAAAGCAGAAACAGACTTATTCACATGTTTCCTTGCTTTCTCAATCTGCGGACGATATTGGTTGGACCAGTTCCATTTTTGCCTTTGGCATATATTAGAATATACAAAGGCAGTTTGTGGAAAAAGTGACATCAATTGCCCAAAGGTGTCCTTTAAAAGCATTTCCAGACCTACCCGAGTCAAAGTGCACAGGTCATTTCCACCACAGTGCACACCTATGAGGTCAGGGTGTGGGAGATGCAAAACGGATTTTACCAATGGCATCAATTGGTGACATCTCAATCCTCTCTGGCCAATCCACATAATATCCACATTTGGTAAATCAAGGTTGAGAAAGCATCTATTTGCTCCATACCTTTCACTCCAGAAAATAAAACTGTGTCCTACAATCCACACTCAAAGCATCTTGAAGGCAGATCTGGTTGTACTCAGATGGGCTCTGAAAATGAAATGGAAGTTTGAAAAGTATGAGTTTAGAAAAAAATGTGGAAGAGATTCAGTGCACAAAAAAAAAAGAAATGATTGGTGGTTTCTGATAATTTAACATTAAAAACTAGGGTGTATACTACTGGTTTTTAAAAGGAATAATACTATTGGTTTAGAAAAAGTCATTGAAAAGAACATTGCACAGGATAAGCTGGAATATTGAGAAGTCAAACAGACTTGCTACTTTGGTTTGCAACATTGAGTGATGAACTTTTCACCTTTTGAGTTCAGTTAGGTGTTCTATGGAGAGTTACCATGGTAACAGGCAGAGAGAGCAGTGGGGTAAGGTTGAAAGTGTTGAAATGTACAACCAATTAAAATGTTAGTTTGGTTTTGAATTTGTGTGGGAAGAAATTTCATTGGTTATGTACAGGGATATGTGTGAATAATGAGAGGGAATCAGGGCCATTTTGTGGTTGCAGTGTCTGAGGTACATTTCAGAGATTCTGCTTAAGAAAATCTGGTGTGTGATTGACACTGTTCTAAATCTTTAAAAGCAATTTTAAAGGCGAGTTATTAATTTGTATGGGGATATATGTTGTGCACTTTAAGTTAATAATAAAAATGTGTTCTAATGTGGTAGTTACTCACTTTCCCTCTCTTTCACTCTTTCTCACTGTCTTCCTTTTTTCCACCACTGCTCTTTTTCCTTCCTCTCTTTTTCTATAAATCCTTCTGTTTCACTTACTCCTTTATCCTTTTTCTTAATATGCTTGTTTTTCTATCACTCTCCTTTCCTCACCCTCATATCTCTTTCCTCACTTTCATTATCCCTTTCCTTTACTCCTCGTTTCTAACTCCCTCTCTTGTTATTGTTATTGTTATTGTTAATGTCGGTTTATATAGCGCCAAATCACCGACCGGTATCAGGGCGCTAATCCATCTGATTTACTCCCTCTTTATCTCTCCCTCACCCTTGCTCTCTTTATACAACACTTCTAGCAAGACCCCACCCTTCACTGTGGTAATCATTTGACTGAATTGCAAGGATTTCTGTTATGTGTCTAAGATCACAGTGTGAGTCAGTATTAATTTCAGAAGATTCTGGCAGAATAATTTACTTTTTTCTTTCTGCCTGTAGCTTTTCACCCTCTTTCTGTACCATTTTCTCTCTGTATGTATTATCTCCCTCTCTGTGTGTTTCATCTCTCCTCTGCAGGTAAAATTTCTTTCTCTGTTTGCAGCATTTCTTTCTTGCTGTACCATGTTTCCCTCACTCACCCTTACTCTCTTTCACTTATTCCTTCTGACAATACCCTTCCCTTATTCCCCTTTCCTCATTCCCTTTTGCTAACTCTCATTCCTTTAGTCTCTCACTCCCCTTCACTCCTTTTCTCTCTCCCTCTGTCTTACTCAGTCTAACCACTTCACTCCCTGTCACTCACTTGCTCTCCCTCTCTTTCTGTCTCACTCTTTCCCTCTCTCTCTCTCCCTCACCCTTCCTTTCTTTCCCTTTCTGTTTCTTTCACTTCTACTTTCTTTTGTATCGTGAATTATATATTATAACTCAAATTTTTCTTGTCTTCCACAGATACTATATTTATAATAAAAAGTACTAATAACTTGTCATTATTTATAAGGTAAATATGACAAACAAAAAATACCTTTTCATCACTCTATTTCTCTATCTCTCATTCCCTTTCTTCACTCTCTCTTTTACTCACCTTCCTTTTCTTCATCTTACTCTCCTTTCCTCATTCTCCTTACTCCTCTTCATTCACCTTTACACTCCTTCTCTCACTATCAGTACTCTTCCTTCATCCTCACTCACCTTGTCCAACTTTGTCTTTTCCCTCTCTGTCCCTCACTTCTCTTTCCTATCTTCCTCCATCACTACCCTTGTCTTGCTGTATCGCTCAGTCTCTTCTCACTTTCCCCTTACTCTTTTTCCTTCATAATAATAATAATAATAATAATACTTTTATTTGATTTGTAAAAATCATAAAAGGAAGGATCTTACCACCATGTGATAAACATCAACATCTTTGAGTCAGCATAAAAACAGCAAAAAATTACATGATAAAATTAACGATAAAATGACACACAAGTCATTAGCGACTTTGCACGAATATACAAATAAAAAAAACCCAGGTGTAACACTTTGTAAGGGGATAACTATCTCATTAAGACATGGGGACCATCAAATGAGTGTTGTGACAGGGGTTACAATATACTTAGGGGCTTTATATTTAATTAGATGTAACTGTCACCTATTGTCTCAAATAAAGGGCATTTGCAAGGGGAGTGGGGAAGAGGGCATCTATTGAGAAAATGAGGGAGAGTCCAGGACCAGCCGCGGGGAGACAATGTGACCCAATTCATCTTTTATTGCTGCCTTTTTTCAAGCTCCTGGGCAGCAAAAGCCAGGAAATTTATAGTTTTGCAGGAAAGTTGTATCGAAGACCCGCTAAGGCATTTTATCACAGCCCTACAGGTCCTGACTAGTGCTTCTCTTAGGAGTGGTTTCAGGAGGATCTTCCTTAGATTTTGTAATGCCGGGCAAATACATAATAAATGCAGTAACGACACTACACCCTTATCACAGAGGCGACAGTCTGAAGTTGGCGAGGTCCGTAACCATTTGGGGGTAAGGTCTTTGCTCGAGAAACAACCCAACCTCAGAAGACTTAGGGCCTCATTAGGATGACGGGAGGACTTTGCCCGCATATCATCCCATTGTAAATCGGGACCGCCCGCCATATGGGCGGGGTGGGGGTCCCGGGGGTGCTATTAGGATGTGCCCGCCACAGTGGCGGGCACATCCTACATGTTTTGCATTGTGGCGGGCGGTGCACTCTGCACCGCCCGCCACAATGCAAACCATAGTGAACGCATTTGCATATGCAAAGCGGCAGGCACCGCGCGGTGCCTGCCGCTTTGCATATGCAAATGTTGGGGGGTACTGTCCTCCCCCTGAGCTGGCCTCACCTGGGGGCCCCGCAGGGGGCCCCCACAGCAAACACCGCCTGCCTTTCCGTGGCGGCATTGCTGCCTCGGAAAGGCCGCTATATGTGGATATTGTAATATGGCTGTTGGTGTCCATTGGACACCGCCACCATATTATTCTATTACCGCCGCGGTCGCAAGGCGACCACGGCAGTAAAGCGGCGGTCGGTCTTTCCGTCCGCCACTGTCCCCCCCGCCATCCTAATCTGGCGGGGGGGAATCCATGCATCGATGTCGGGCGGCTTGCCTCCGCCAGGCCGGCGGTGGCCAGCGCCAGCCTGGCGGAGGCAATCCTCCCGACATCCTAGTGACCCCTTTAGTTTCCTCTTGTAATGATCCCTGAAACATTCTTGCAAATAAGGTCGTTGTTTCAGTTGGTTGTATGTTGGCATCATGATCCAGGCGTGGCTTTTACCAGCCACTGAACCTTTGTCCATTTGCAACGATGCTTGTTTGACAGCTTTGTTGGTAGTTTGTTTAAAAGCATTGTAAGGCATAGGTGAAAGCCAAGCTTTTTCCAGATTTAATGATAGAAGCGCTTGCCTAAGAGTCTTACATGTGGGGTTGGAGTGCCTAGCCTGTTTCTCGACTTCTTCCCAGCAGAGGTGGGCAAGTGTGTTGTCTTCAGCATCCCTCATACTCCAATAGTATTTGGCCAGGGCCCCTTGTCTTGCCGGAATCTGATTTGTTAACCCGTATTCCAGACGTATTTGTGCTTGGGAGATATGTCGCAGAATTGAGAAGAGGGTTTTAAACAGTCTTGATTGGGCAAGGTTTTGCGCTGCAGAGTCCCTGGTAGCCATCATTTCCGAGCCGTATGTGAGCGAGGGCAGAAATTAGCTGCTATAATCTTTAGCACGTGACCGGTTGAACTTCCGCTTAGGTGTTTTTGTATAGTTTTGAAAGCAAATTGAAGTTGTTTTGATTTTGAATTCCCAAGGTCTAAATTATATTTATACTTTAGTTGATGGTCTAGTAGGATGCCCAAGTATTTATATTTATCTACCTGGGTTAAAGTACAGGAATTTATCCTCCAAACAAATTTTTGGCAGTTTTTTCGAGAGCTGGAGAAGCACAGAATGTTTGATTATTTGAGGTTTATTGTTAGTTGTGCATTGGAAATGTACAGCGCAAGTTTGGAAATCAGCCGTTGTAAGCCAAGCGGAGTTTGTGAGAGGAGCACAAAGTCATCTGTATATTGCAGACTCGCTATGGGTGTTAGACCCAATTTCGGTGGGTCTCCCTGGATAGTGCGTAGGTCTTGCTCTAGGTCAGCGGTATAGATGTTGAATAGGCTGGAGGCCAGCACGCATCCTTGCTTTAGCCCATTGAGTGTTGGAAATTTCTTTGTTAGGCATCGACCATCCTCTTTTTTTATTTGGACCCAGGTATGCGAGTATAAATTGATAATTGCTCCCAATAAGTTAGGAGGGGCACCCCAAGCTTTCATTTTGGTCCAAAGTTTAGCTCTTGGCACTTTATCAAAAGCCGCTTTCAGGTCTAAAAAACATGTATATAGAATGGTAGAATTGTCAATTGCCTTTTTAGCAAGGAGAGTTAGCGCTGATAGGTTTGTTAGGGTACCCATACCGGCCCGGAAACCTGTTTGTTTCAGTGGGATCAAACCTTTGCTGATGACGCAAGACTCCAGGTCTGCCAATAGATTGGATGCATAAATCTTAGCCTCAACATCTATTAGGGCTATTAACCTATAGTTGTTAGGGTCTGATTTGTGAATTGGCTGTAGAATACTGCCCCTCCAGGAGTCGGGAATGTTCCCGGTCCTTAGGCTGTTACAGAACAAGGGGGATAAGTAACTAGACCAAAACGTGGGATCTTGCCTAAATAGAGCGTTAGGTAGGCCATTTGGCCCAGGTGCCCCGTCTGCTCTCAGGTGGTTTATAGTCCTCAAAACCTGTTTTGGTGTAATCTGGTCTATTTCCACTTCTCTCACTCCCCCTCACTCTCTTTCCCTCAGTCCATCCGTCAGTCCCTTTCCCTTACTCCTCTTTCCTCATTCACTTTTGCTAACTCCCATTCCTTTAGTCCCACACTCCCCTTCACTCCATTTCTCTCTCCATCTCTCCCTCTATCTCACCCAGTCTAACTGCCTTACTTCCTCTCAGTCACTTGCTCTTCCTCTCTTTCTCTCTCACTCTCTCTCTCTCTCTTTATCTCCCTCACCTTTCCTGTCTTTCTCTTTCTGTTTCCTTCACTCCTACTTTATCCCTCAGTCCCCTTTCCTCTCTCTTAATCTCCTTCCTTCTCTCTCATTCCCTTCCCTCACTCTCATACACCTTCTGTAAGTGTCGGTGCACAGTCAAAATATCGACTACAAAATATCGACTGGACACAATATCGAGTTTAAATATCGAATGGACAAAATATCGACTGGACAGAATATAGACATCAAAAATATCGTTATTAAGGTAAGTAATGTAATATCGATTGTTAAAAATATAGACATTTAAAATATCGAAGTATATAATATAGTTTAATAAAATTATCGAATTTTTGATAATATTGAACTTTTTATAGTGATATTTATGTTATTATGTGTGTTAAAAGTTTGTATTTATGTTATAAACAATTTTAATTAATGACATTTTCATTTTTTAATTTTTGCGTAATTTAATTCTGTAGCGGGTTGTGGGTTTATAGGGGAATAGGGTGGGAAGTAATTTAATTATAATTAATTAAATATGTACATTTATTTATTGTTATTCATTTTTAATTATTTGTTAATTAATTAATATTTGGTAATTAATTAACTTTTAATTGGCAATTAATTTTAATTAATTGATTAATTGCTAATTATGTTAATTTTACTAATTTATTTTCTGTAGCCGGTTGTGGGTTTATAGGGGAATAGGGTGGGAAGTAATTTAATTATAATTAATTAAATATGTAAATTTATTTATTGTTAATTATTTTTAAATATTTGTTAATTAATTTATATTTGATAATTAATTAACTTTTAATTGCCAATTAATTTTAATTAATTGATTAATTGCTAATTATGTTAATTTTACTAATTTATTTTCTGTAGCAGGTTGTGGGTTTATAGGGGAATTGGGTGGCAAGTAATTTATTTATAAGTAATTAAATATGCTAACATATTTATTGGTATTGTTTTAGAATTAATTGTTAATCAATTTTTTATGGGTAAATCAAATTATAATTGCTAATTAATTTTATTTAATTGATTAATTGCTAATTATGTTAATTTAATAAAGAAAATTATGTAGTGGGTTGTGGGTTCATAGGGGAATAGGATGGGAAGTAATTTATTTATAATTAATTAAATAAAACAACTTTTTTTAATTGTATTTAATTAGAATTTATTGTAAATTAATTATTTTAAATGTGAAATTATTAATTGTTAATTTGTAATTAATTTGTATTAATAGTTAAATAGTAATAATTAATTTTAATTTGTAATTTTAATTGATTAATTATTAAAATATAATAAATTCGTAATTACTTTTAATTAATTTTTGATAGATATTAATTTATATTTATTGAAATAATATATGAAGTATTTAATTTCCCTACTGTTGCACCTACTGGAGTGTGTATAGTATTTTTTACCCCTACGCTATCCAACGCTTTCCCTACTGTTGCACCCACTGGAGTGGGAATAGTAATTTTTACCTCTACGCTATCCAACGCTTTCCCTACTGTTGCACTCTTTGTAGTGGGAATAGTAATTTGAACCCCTACGCTATCCAACGCTTTCCCTAATTTTGCACCCACTGGAGTGGGAATAGTAATTTTTACCTCTACGCTATGCAACGCTTTCCCTACTGTTGCACTC
The DNA here is from genome assembly GCF_964261635.1 of Lissotriton helveticus. Lineage (NCBI taxonomy): Eukaryota > Metazoa > Chordata > Amphibia > Caudata > Salamandridae > Lissotriton > Lissotriton helveticus. The sequence continues at coordinate 249,837,258 of NC_136067.1, read as the reverse complement.
TTTGGAGTGGGAATAGTAATTTAAACCCCTACGCTATCCAATGCTTTCCCTACTGTTGCACTCTTTGGAGTGGGAATAGTAATTTTTACCCCTACGCTATCCAACGCTTTCCCTACTGTTGCACTCTTTGGAGTGGGAATAGTAATTTTTACCCCAACGCTATCCAACGCTTTCCCTAATGTTGCACCCACTGGAGTGGGAATAGTAATTTTAACCCCTACGCTATCCAACGCTTTCCCTACTGTTGCACTATTTGGAGTGGGAATAGTAATTTTTACCCCTACGCTATCCAACGTTTTCCCTACTGTTGCACCCACTGGAGTGGGAATAGTAATTTCTACCTCTACCCTATCCAACGCTTTCTCTACTGTTGCACTCTTTGGAGTGGAAATAGTAATTTAAACCCCTACGCTATCCAACGTTTTCCCTACTGTTGCACCCTTTGGAGTGGGAATAGTAATTTTTACCCCTACGGTATCCAACGCTTTCCCTACTGTTGTACCCACTGGAGTGAGAATAGTATTTTTTATCCCTACGCTATCCAACACTTTCCTTACTGTTGCACCCACTGGAGTGGGAATAGTATTTTTTACCCCTACGCTATCCAACACTTTCCCTACTGTTGCACTCACTGGAGTGGGAATAGTAATTTTAACCCCTATGCTATCCAACGCTTTCCCTACTGTTGCACCCACTGCAGTGGGAATAGTAATTTTTACCCCTACGCTATCCAACGCTTTCCTCACTGTTGCACCCACTGGAGTGGGAATAGTAATTTTTACCCCTACGCTATCCAACGCTTTCCCTACAGTTGCACTCTGTGGATTGGGAATAGTATTTTTTACACTTATGCTATCGTACGGTAATAATATTGGATATTATTTAATTATATAATGTTAATATATATATATGTTTTAACAAATATGATTGTAAATTATTTTTTTTATAACTTTCAATAAATATTTAATTATTATAAGTTAATTTAAGTATATTTTAGTAATTAATTACTAATTTTAATTTAATTTAACACTGTTTTTAATAAAGTCGATATTTTTTTACAACTATATTTTTGTAAATGATATTTTGTACTCGATATTTTTGTACTTACCTGTTTGTAGATACAAACTCGATATTTTGTCTGTAGATATTTTTTCCTTGATATTTTTGCTAGTCGATATTCTGTCAGTCGATATTATTTCAGTGATCCTTAAGTGTCACTGCCCTTCACTCACCGTCACTACCCTTCCCCATTCCACTTTCTCCTGTCTGTATTTTTCACCCTTTCACTTTCCTGTTCCCTTTTCGTCACTCCCCCTCGCTCTCCTTCTCTCACTCCATTCTTTACTCCCCTTCTCTCACTCCCATTTTCTAAGTTCCTCCATCCCCTCACTCCACTTCTCTATCCCTCACTTCCCATCTCTCACTTTCCATTACCCCCTTCCCTCACCCTCACCGTCAGTCCACTTCTCTTACCTTCACTCCCTTCTACTTCTCCCTTTCCATCTCTTACTCCCCTTCTCTGTCTCTGTTCCATACTCCCCTTTTCTCACTCCTCCTATCTCACTTTTCTTTCCTTACTGCCCTTCCCTTACTCTTTCTCTCTACTTACCTCACTCCCCTACCCTTAGTCCCCTTCTTTCAGTCACTGTTTGATTCCCCTTTCCTCACTCACCATACTACCCTTTCCTCACTCATTCCATCAATCCGTTCCTCCTTTTTACTCATTTTAGTCATTCATTTATACACTACATGTTCATTCAAAAAAAGTATGACACAGTATATAAAAGATATAGCTCTTCTTTGAGAAGTGAGGTAAATTCTGAAAAGAACTTTTTTTTCTTTTTTGTTTTGTATTTTTGTTTTGTTTTTAATCAATTTTATATTTTTTTTTCTTTTTTGAAGTTTTATAATTTTAGTTGTGTTTTTTGTACAAAAAAAATAAACAGGAAACAAAAAACTGCTCAACAGGAACAAAGTAAATAACATTTTAAAAAAGATTACTTTCTGGAGCATTGGTGCTGCCTAATCCTGTTGTCGATCAGATTAAGACTCTGCTCTCCATAACATAGTATTTCATTGCAGAAATTGCATCTCATATGGACATTGCCCAAAAGAGGGCGGACATCTAATGCAGATGTTGAAGGAGATGCTGGTGGTGCTCCGGATAAAGTGCTGGGGAGAGCAGGTGGAACTTGAGTTGCGAGAGCTCTTGTTGCAGCCTGTGCATATTGGTGAGGGTGCTTATTTTTAACATGACGCAACATAGTATGTATACTAAAAGAATTTTTTTGGTGGGTTTCCCCTTTATAGCACAGTGTGACAGAGAGTACAAGTTACTTTGGGTGCATTCACCTTTTTTTGCCCCTCAAGAAAGCTGAAGAACTTCCAAATAAATGAGTCCTGCATCTTCTTGGAAGGTGGCTGTTGTTGAGCCATGTCCACATCAGATTCTGAAGAGGAGGAATCCAGTGCCTGCTGTCTCTCTGCCATCTTTTCTGTAGAATTCTTTGAAGAAAACTCCAAGGCTGGAACAAATAACCAAAGCTCCTTCTCCAAAGAAAGTGAAAGAGATAGTGAGGGAAGTGGGTGGGGTTTTTGAAGATTCTGGAACAGAAACTACTATAAACCAATTAAAAGCATTGTTTTCAAGTCACATGACTTTACGTGCACGCACAGGTGCGCGACTGTCGCATAAAAATGGTGTTTTGCCCAATTTTCGTAAGTTTAAAAATGTGTTAAGGAGGCAGGGAAGAGACTCCCTGACCCCCTAGGCCTTCTCAGGGGTTCCCTGAAGGCCCCGAGGGGCAAACATCCCCCCCTTTTTTTTTTTAAATCGCGAGGTGCACGCACGTTGCACCCTCGAGGCAGAAGTCACTCAAAAACAATAGTGGAGAAGGTGAAAAGGAGGCAGGGTAGAGACTCCCTGACCCCATAGGCCTTCTCATGGGGTCCCTGAAGGACCCCAAATGGCAAAAAATACATTTAAAAAAAAAAAAATTGCGAGGTGTGCGCACGTTGAAAAAAATCACAAAAAAAGGTAAATAACAAATTTGAGTGTTTTATTGTTGATTGAAGATCTAGACTATACTGTTCAACTTTAACCAAATCATAAAAATGAGCTGTGCCATTGCATATTACTGGATACAGTCAATCTATTATAATATACAAAGGCAGTTTGTGAAAAATAAATATTTAAAAAATATAAAAATTGATACAGAATTTAGCATGTTAAAAACTTTGGAAATTCACTGAAAAAACCATATGATTCAGACCTGACATAGTTAGAAATTAGCGTTTAAAAAACCTTGCAAATTCACTGAAAAAACCATAGGTTTAACATACGTTATAGTTACAAATTAGCATTTAAAAAACCTTAGAAATTCACTGAAAAAAAAATAGGTTTGACACATTAAAGTTAGAAATTAACATTTAAAAAACCTTGCAAATTCACTGAAGAAAACATAGGTTTGACACACGTTATAGTTAGAAATTAGCATTTAAAAAAACCTTAGAAATTCACTGAAAAAACCATAGGTTTTACACCAGTTATAGTTAGCTGGACATTTTACTCATACAAAACCATTGAAATTCCCCCGTTATAGTTAGTTGTACTCACTATAACTCACGCGCCCGCAATCCACTGCTGATGATGTCACATATTACATCATTCATGACATGGTCAGTGACATCACTGATGACATCACTGATGACATCTCAAATGACATCATTGATGACATCATCCATGTGACAATGAAATACACCTCATCACACACTAGTATATTTTTCACTCACTGTAAAATAGACAGTGCCCTATTTCAAACCATTGACACATCAATAGTATTTTCTAAACACCCACGCACTAAGGGAATGGAGAGAATGAGGCTAACAGAGAGAGAATGAGGGAAGAGGAGTGTAGAAGTAAGAGGACAGAGGGAGTAAGTGAGGGAGGAAAGAAAGATAAGTGAGGTAGTGTGGCTGAGTTATAGGGAGTAAGCGTAACAGAAGAGGAGTGAGAGACTTAGAGGACGGACAGTATAGGGTGAGGGAAGGGGAGTGAGTAAGTTAGAGGACAGAGGGATTGAGAGAAGAAGTTACTGAAGTGGAGTAAGAAGAGTAAGGGAAGAGAAAAGAGTGAAGGAGCGAACGATGGGAAGAGAGAGAAAGTAAAGGAGAAGGTCTGAAAGAAGGTGAGTGTGGGAGTATGGCTGAGTTATAGGCAGTGAGCGTGACAGAAGAGGTGTGAGAGACTAAGGGGACGGAGAGAATGAGACTAACAGAGAGAGAATGAGGGAAGGGGAGTGTAGAAGTAAGAGGACAGAGGGAAGGAGTTAGTGAAGTGGAGTAAGGAGAGTAAGTGAAAAGAAAAGAGTAAAGAATTAAGTAAGGAAAGAGAGAGGAAGGAAAGTAAAGGAGAAGGTTTGAAAGAAGGTGAGTGTGGGAGTATGGCTGAGTTATACGGAGTGAGCGTGATAGAAGAGGAGTGAGAGACTAAGGGGACGGAGAGAATGAGGCTAACATAGAGAGAATGAGGGAAGGGAAGTGTAGAAGTATGAGGACAGAGGGAAGGAGTTAGTGAAGTGCTCTAAGGAGAGTAGGGTAAGGGAAAAGAGTAAAGGAATGAAGTAAGGGAAGAGAAAGGAAGGAAAGTAAAGGAGAAGGTTTGAAAGAAGGTGAGTGTGGGAGTATGGCTATGTTATAGGGAGTGAGCGTGATAGAAGATTTAAAACTGAATACGGATAAGACGGAAGTCTTATTTTTTAATCAGAAATCCCCCATCTCTACTAGCCTCTGGTGGCCGACTGAATTAGATCCTCCCCCTGTACCTGTCCAAGCTGCCCGCAATCTGGGATTCCAATTTGACACTGCCCTCTCCTGCAAAACCCAAATAAACAAAGTCACAGCGTCTTGTTTTGGAAAGCTCCGTATGATCAAAAAAATCATCCCTTTCCTACCATTAGATTCACGCAAGACAGTAGTCCACGCCCTCATAACATCACATTTGGACTACGCAAATAGTCTGTACGTTGGAGCCCCGGCGTATCTTATTAATCGATTGCAGACAGTACAGAACTCAGCGGCCAGGTTGATCTGTAATGTTCCCTACCGTCACTCCATTTCACCTTACCTGATCAAACTCCATTGGCTCCCAGTGAGACTACGCATTCAGTTCAAATCCCTGACCCTTGCTTTTAGAGCTCTTAATGGTCGAGGCCCCACCTATCTGAGGCACAGATTGAAGATCTATCTCACAAGCATCTCGGAATCTCAGATCTAACCATCTTCGCCTAATGCTCTGCCCCCGTTTTCGTCTAGCGCGTACGGGAGCAAGGGCCTTTCCAGTGGCCACCTCCAGATTGTGGAATCATCTGCCATTGGAACTGGGATTTCTGACTTCAGAGCCTCTGTTTCGAAAGAAACTTAAGACCTGGCTCTTCTCCTTAATCTAGCCTATCCTTTATCCCCCTGAACTTCACTGAACCTCACTAGATGTTGTCTTCAGCGCCGGGACACCCCCGTCGGAGGTAGCTGTGCGCTTAATAAACTTCTAAATAAATAATAAATAAATAGAAGAGGAGTGAGAGACTAAAGGGACGGAGAGAATGAGGCTAACAGATAGAGAATGAGGGAAGGAAAGTGTAGAACTAACAGGACAGAGGGAGTAAGAGAAGGAGTTAGTGAAGTGGAGTAAAGAGAGTAAGGGAAGGGAAAAGTGTGAAGGAGTGAAAGAAGGGAAGAGAGGAAGTATAGTAAAGGAGAAGGTCTTAAAGAAGGTGAGTGTGGGAGTATGGCTGAGTTATAGGGAGTGAGCGTGATAGAAGAGGAGTGAGAGACTAAGGGAATAGAGAGAATGAGGCTAACAGAGAGAGAATGAGGGAAGAGGAGTGTAGAAGTAAGAGGACAGAGGGAGTAAGAGAAGGAGTTAGTGAAGTGGAGTAAGGAGAGTAGGGGAAGGGTAAAGAGTAAAGGAGTGAAGAAAGGGAAGCGAGAGGAAGGAAAGTAAAGGAGAAGGTCTGAAAGAAGGTGAGTGTGAGAGTATGCCTAAGTTATAGGGAGTGAGCGTGACAGAAGAGGAGTGAGAGACTAAGAGGACGGAGAGAATGAGGATAACAGAGAGAGAATGAGGGAAGGGGAGTGTAGAAGTAAGAGGACAAAGGGAGTAAGACAAGGAGTTAGTGAAGGGGAGTAAGGAGAGTAAGGGAAGGGAAAAGAGTAAAGGAGTGAAGAAAGGGAAGAGAGAGGAAGGAAAGTAAAGGAGAAGGTCTGAAAGAAGGTGAGTGTGAGAGAGAAGTGAGGAAAAGGGAAGTAAACATGGGGATTCAGAATAAGTGAGGCTAGTGCAATAAGGGAACAGGGGTGTGGGAGCATCAGAGAAGAGTAGTGAGTTTAAGGAAAAGAGTATAGGGAAAGTAAATTTAGTACATCAAACTTACCTTATAAGTAATGTAAACTTAATTACATATTTTCATTAAATTTAATATCTGTGAAAGAGAAAAAAAATAAGTTAGAATATTTATAATATATATTTTACAATACAAGAGACAAAGTAGGAGATTAAAAGTCATAAAGAGTTAGTAAGAGATAAAGTAGAAGTGAAGGACTCACAAAGGAAAACAAAGGAATGGCGAAGGTCAGAGAGAGTTAAAAATAAATAGAGAGCAAATTACTAAAAGGACAATGAGATGGATACATTCAGTGACAGTGAACAAGAGCAGGAGAGAGAAATGAACTGAAGGTGAGTAGGATACTAAAGGAATGTGCATTAGGAAAACTAAAGGAAGAAAGGGGAGTAAAGAAAGGGGAGTGAGTGACAGAGAAGCAGGAGTGAATAACGGTGGATTAATGACAATGAGGCATGGAAGGTGAGTGAGGGTGAATGTAGGGTTGTAAGACAGTGAGGAGACAATGGGACTGAGGGTAACAGAGAGGGAGTGAGGGAAGACAAGTGAGAATATAAGAGAACAGAGGTAGGAGTATCTCTGATCATATTAATCATTAAATTCCTAAAGCTCCACCAGTGCTTCAAAGTGGTCCAAAACGCTCAAAAATGATGGAAAATGAAAATAATTCATCATTTCCGAGGCTTTATAATATTCCTTAGATTATGTATATCTTCAATTAATTTTAAATCCCTTTATTAAAAAGTTTCTCTTTTGTGCTCCACTGGTGCAACGGCTCAAGTCTGAGAAGCTGCACCAGTGGAGCAAAAGCTACACTGGTGTAGTCGAAGCTACACTGGTGTAACAGAAGTCAAGCTACAGTTACCTGACTTTTGGAATGGGGCCGCTGATTGGTCACAGCCAAATCCACCACTTGGATGGTTAGGGAGCCGAGCAGGAGGAGACCTGTTCGATGATGCGACACATGCAGTGTCCCTGTATGCAGATGGTTTACTCTTATACCTCCAGGATATCCGTTCTGACCTCTTCTCAATACAGGTCACACTCTATGCAATTGCCCATGCAGCTGGTGTCTGAGTCAACTGAGCAAAATTGTGCATATACCCGCTGAATTCTGGCATAGCCCCACTTGAGGTGAGTACTTTGCTACGCTGGAGGGGGGCCACAGTCTGATACGTTGTAGTTCACCTTTACCATTCACCGGCTACCTGTACAATGGAAAGCTAAGAAAAGCTCTGTTTACACTGAAGTCGCAAGTACAGTTTTGGAAAAATCTCCCTTCAGCCACCACTAGGAAAATATCCCTGTCCAAGAAAATAATTTCACCACTGATTTTCCAAATATTTTGCAAACCATCCAATTACCCTCCTCCCCGGTGCTTCTTCCAATAACTAGACACCCAACTGGGAGAACATTTCTGCTGAGACAAACATGACCAAATTTCATTGCAAATTCTGCAAATACCAGTTGGCATTCTTTAAAGCTTATTACTTATTGGCACAGCTGCAATGGGTTTCAACCAAGTTGGCGGGATGTAACATGGTTGAGAGGTGCCTTGGGTCTGGTCCTCTTGCACTGGTCATGATAAGAGGCTACCTGATCCCTAAAATTACTCCTACTTCCCCATGGTCCCTGTCGTTGTCAGTAGGCCACTGGTACAGCACCAATGTTCATCTCCTCACAGGCCAAATCCCCCCGAACACCATGGTGTTCCCCTTGCAAGGCATTCCACGATTCCCCCGCTCCTACTCAACCACAGAACTATGGAGCTGTCACCAGCATTCACTAACCACATTCTGTGATCTTTACACTGACGGCAACCTACTTAACCTTGACCAAAGTATCTCAGAGCACGTTATGCCACTGGGACAGTTTCTTACCTATGGACAAATACGCAAAAGCTGCCAGGTCCTCTGGTCCGCACACTGCTGGAAACCTCAGACACACGCTGTCATGCAGACGCTACTTCAAATGGGGGCAGGGGGGCACCTGGAAGCATTGATTTATAGGGAGATGGGGCAACACACTGTGTTTACACTGACTGCTCTGTGGGCCAAGCGGGAGGACAACATAGGGAAGGCACTACATGACAATCAATGGAACAAGCCTTTGCATTCTCAAAATGCTCGATTTAAAGGAATACAGTTGTCTATCCTACACCGAGTCTCTCTGACCCCTGAGTAGCTCAACTGCTGTATTCTCACTACGGCAATGAGATAAGGAGTGATATGAAAGTTCTATTTCAACAGCTTGCACACAATGATGACCTAACCCTGTCAATTCAATCTGGACCTTCATCGGCTCTAGTCTGCACCAATTCACAACTCTGTCTGGGCCCTCCCTCCTGCCTTTGCCATGCAGCCTCTCTATCTCCCACCCCACAGCAGCTGCATGCTATCCCAGGTCCTAGCTACGCCTGCTGCAACATCTACACCACAACTGGAGCCCCGCTCTGTTTATCTACCCATGCTATTTTCTGACAAGAATTTTCCGCTCTCTAAGTCTAAATCATGATCCTCCTCCCCTAGTTTAGGGGTACCACGCTGGTTAGGTGGGTAGCAACCTCAATGCACAATGTCAACACACTCATCGCTCTACATGAGGAGATGTTAATGGCTCTCGATCAAACTTTTAGACCTTGCATGTTTGTTACAATTTTACAAAAGATAGTAATATGATATTGTAAGATTCTAGGTCCGCTTTAGGGCATGTACTGCAATGTCTGTTTGCTATTGTAAACTCTAATAAAAACAGTCAAATAAAAACATTCACACCGGGCCTTGCACTTCATGTGAAAAGCATAGAGTTCCACCTTGGAGCGCTATGAAAATTATAGTAAGCTCTCCTGGGGTGATGAATGTAATGAACAGGAGGCTTTCTTTCTTTCTTCAATACTTTATTTTGACTTTCTTGTCAGGAATGTTTTGCTGTAGACAGCCATACAGATTATACCATGTATCACATATAGTGGAATCAAGGAATCATCAATTAACCATGTCACCGGTAAAAACCATAAAACTGGTTGACACAATTATATAATGATGACCATTAGTAAAATTTGCAATAAGAATAATAAAATACTAGACAATGAAATATGTAAAAATTTGTATTACATAAACCGCAATTCCTCCAATTTTTAGGAGACTTACTGTTTTTTTTAATGTTGCTGTGGGGCTTCTACACTGCCTGAAGCCCTCACAACATTAAATGCTCAGTAGTGCCCTTGCCCATTGTCCCTAGTTATGAACTCTCAGGGAAGAAGCCTTGGCAATTGTCTTCAGTCTGACCCTTCTTCTACAAAATGTAACATCTCTCTGGTGACTAACTATGCCACTTGGAACCTTTAAGAAAGATTTCAAGTCTGAGAGAGAACAAAACACCACTAAATCCTCTTGCACACTGAAATAATTAGGTGGCAAGAAAAAAAATCTCTAAAAAAACAATATGTATACATTTGTCCTACAAAGTTTTCCTGGCACATAAAACTTCTTAATGTGTAAGGCTCACTATTCTTTAGCTGGTATCCCCAATGAATTACCCTAGTTAAACCTAGTATAAAAGAACTTACCAAACCAAATTCAAGCTCAATTGCAGCTATTAGAACAAGAGTATTAGGATCGCATAGCTTGTGTAAAATCTGGCCTTCTATCTTATCCAGAAAACTCCATTCTCTTACTGGTATAGATTCTATAGAATATAACAAGGTGGGAGGGGTTTTAGCTTTAAAAACTAAAAGCAAATGTGAGAAATGTCTTCAACCCATAACGCAATAGAATATGCGTAGACCATTTGCATTCAATGCTGCTTTGCAGGAGCTGTGTTCAGTTTGGGGAATGATCTTTGTACTACTTGAAATTACTTTCCCCAAATAGAGGTAAGAATCTACAATCTCAAGTTTTCCGGAACCAATTCCCCTATTAAATTTACAAACTTTTCAGATTTTGCCTTGTTTAATAATCAGAACCTTTATGCAGTTGTTTATTTTTCCAAACCAATAGGGGTCAGGACAATAATTATTTGGTACATCATTCCATGTAGTTGATGTAGCATGTCTTTGGTCGGGAGGGGGCCCCTAGGAGGGGAGTCCTGGGGGTGGTGGCGGTGGGTGTTGTGGTCCTGTTGGGGCTCCGAGCTTCATGATCAGGGGCTCCATGGCATCTGTTGCCCTTCAGGTGAGGCTGTGGGCTCTGCTCCCTTTTGTGGTGCAGGCTGTGGTCCGACTTTGCACCAGGTCAGAGCAGGTGTTAGTTTCCTGCTGCTAACGCACCTCATTGCATGTGTTGTGGTCGTGTTGCCGATCTGTCTGGTCGTTGAGAATGTTGCAGAGTGATGTTGTCGTGGCTTTTTGTACGGAACGCCTATTCTGCATCTTATAAGCTTTAGTTGAGGGTGTCATCTGTGGCAATGAATTTTGCGGGTGCTATTTCAGGTAAACTGGTGCTATGGGCTGTTGGCACCAGCTTGTGAATGCAGCGATACATTTATCGCGACTTTAGCTGTGATGAAGTGCTGTTAACTCGGCGACAACTCCTTGAGAATATGCCCCATTGAGTGTTAATGCCTCAAACGAAACAACATGTCATCTGTACCACAAAACGCTAAGTTTAGCAGAAAAGGGTTTAAAATGTGAGCTGTGTTCCCCTAATCAAACTGAGATGGCTAAATAACTAAAGAGTGTGAGGTGATAGAGAGACAGAAGACGACAGAAAGAACAGACAAGATCACTATCCAGATTGTATCCAAATGTGTATATAATTCACATGGACACAGTAACTAATTAGCCATAAAACACACCAGAGAAAGCTTCGAAGAGAGACTGTTCTCAAAGTAAATTTATCGTAGGTGCAAAGCAACATCAGTAGTTTTAGTTTTATTTACTTTAAAGAAAAGAAATGGGTTCTGCTTTTGCAACATGCAACTGATTTTTTATAAGGCTCAGAATTGCTTTTACTAGGCAGCTAATTGATGGTTTTAACCCCTTCGCTGCCAGGCCACCAATGACATGCCTTTATTGGCTATTTGGGGTAGTTCGTGCTTGGGCCCCATAACTTTTTGTCCACATAAGGTCCACATAAGGTTTCCTCGGCAAATGTGTTTCCTTTTCTTCCAACATCTTAAGGATTCTAAAGGAACCCAAGGTTTGTGGATTCACCTGGAGGGCACCAAGAAATTAGGCAAAATATAGCTACATTTATATTTTTGGGCACAAAAATGGGGATAATGTGCTGCAGAAGACAGCGTCTGTTTTTTTACCCTGCAAAAGGTATCAACAAAGGGTTTGTGGTGTCAAAATCACATATTTCACAGCTTGTAGGACCAGCAAAACCTTTTTGAGGAAAACCAACATTTTTTACACAGTTTTGTCATTTTACAGGGACATAGCATATTTTTTCTATTTTTTGTGCTTTCAACTGCCCTTCAGTTAGTGGGAGAAATGGTTTTGAAACAATAATGGATCCTGGAAAGCTATACATTTCTGAAAAGTAGACTAAAGTCTAAATTTAGAAAGGGGTCATTTGTGTAGATCATTCAAGGATATTTTCTATGGAAACTTACAGTTTAAAATAAAAGAATATTGAAGTGAAGTTGAAAAAAACTGCCATTTGTGCCTATGTTTTCCGCTCTAACTGATTTTTGAAAGCAAAATACCATTATATCCGCTGGACCCTTCTGGCTGTGAGGATATATAGGACTTGTTGGTTCACCAAGAACCTGAGGAACCCAGAGGCAATAACTGAGCTTCGTCTTGATATGGTTTTTCATTGTGTACCGGGTATATGGTAATTAATTTGGTAAAATATAAAGAGTGAAACAAGTACCAAGAAAACCTATATGTTTCTAAAATCGGAGTAAAATATAGAGTTTAAAAGCAGTAGTTATTTGCACAACGCCAAAATTGTGGGTACCCATACAAGCATGTGAATTTGAGGGCATTTTTCAAAATGAATTATGTTTTTAACAAATAGTCTTACATTTGGAAGGCAGAAATGCGAAGAAAGTAAATTGGTAATAACGATTGCGCTACTATTCTGTGTTTCCCTAGGACATTCCTATTCCCCCTAAGTCTCCCAATAAAAATGGTACCTCTCTTGTGTGGGTAGGACTAGTGCCTGCGACAGAAAATGGCCCAACACACAGCGTTGACACATCAACTTTTTCCAGGGGAATCCAGGGTGGGGTGACTTGAGTGGCTCTCACCAGGTCTGGGTCCCCAGAATCCTTTGCAAACCTCAAACTTTGGAAACAAAGACAAATTTTTCCTCACATTTCTGTGATGGAAAGTTCTTGAATCCGAGGGAGCCACAAACTTCTCCCCACCCAGCACTTTCCAAAGTCTTGAGATAAAAATGGTACCTCACTTGTGTGGGTAGGCATTGTGCCCTCAACAGAAAACTGACCTAAACGCAACATGAACAAATCACATTTTTCCAGTAAAAACAGACCTTTTTTTGCAATGTGCTTAGCTGTGGATTTTGAACCCTAGCTCAGCCGGCAGTTAGGTAAACCTAGCAAACCTATACTTTTTGGGAAATTAGACACCCAGGGGAATTCTGGATGGGGTGATATTTGTTGCTCTCACCAGATTCTGTTACCTAGAATCCCTTGTAAACCTCAAACTCTGTCAGAAAAACTCATTTTCCTCACATTTCTGTGATGGAAAGTTCTGGAATTCGTGGGGAGCCTCAAACTTCCACCCACCTGGCATTCCACAAAGTCTCCCAATAAAATGGTACCTCACTTGTACCGGTAGGCCTAGTGCTTGCAGCAGAAAATGGCTCAAAATGCAGAGTGGACACATTACATTTTTTCAGTGAAGCTGACCCTTTTTTGCAATGTGCCTTGTTGTGGATTTTGAACCCTAGCTCAGCTCGCAGCTAGGAAAACCTTGCACACCTATATATTTCTGAAAACAAGACACCCAGAGGAATCCAGGATGAGGTGATTTGTTTGGCTCCCACCAGGTTCTGTTACCCAGAATTTCTTGCAAACCTCAAACTTTGTCAAAAAAACTATTTCTCCCAACATTTCTGTGATGGCAATTTCTGGATTCTGTGGGAAGCCAAAAACTTCCACCCACCCGGCATTTCCCAAAGTCTCCTGATAAAAATTGTTCCATAGTTGTGTGGGTAGGAAATGGCCCAAAACGTATTTTTGAGGCATCAAAAATGAGCGTTCACTAAACAACCTAGATGTTCAAAGGGGTTGCCTTTGTTTTTGGCCCCAGGCTCGGCAGCCATGTAGGGAAACCTACCAATCCCAGCCATTTCTGAAAACTAGACACCCGGGGAAGTCCAATGATGGGGGCGTGCATGGATCCCCCAATGTTTTCATACCCAGAATTCCCTGTGAATCTCAAAGTATGCTAAAAAAAATTCACCCAGGGTTCCTCTTGTTCTCCCAATTAAAATGATATCTCACTTGTGTGGGTGGGCCAAGGGCCTGTGACTGGGAAGGGCCAAAAACATTGGGATTGAGGATATAGCACAATATATTTTAAGCGCTACACTTTTTTAAAAAGCTGTTTCTGCATTGGATGATCGCACAAGTGATGTATCGTTTTACTCGGGAGATCAAGGGGAACGCTGGATGGTAGGAATATTGTGCTGGCACTGCAATTCACCCCTAGAAATGTAGGAAAAACGCGACTTTCTTGCAAAATGTGAGGTTTACAGGTGATTCACGCAAAGTACACATCCTTGGACCCCCTGGGTGTCTAGTTTTCAGAAATGTCTGGATTTGATAGGTTTCCCTCTTGGCCACGGAGCCCGGGGCCTAAAATGCAGGTGACCCTCTTGTAAAACCAAGTTGTTTTGTGATTAAACTTTTTTTTACACCTATACTATAATTTTTGGGCCATTTTCTGTCACGGGCACTAGGCCTACCCACACAAGTGGGGTACCATTTTTATCAGGAGACTTTGAGGAACACTTGGTGGTAGTAAATGTGTGCTTGCCCGGTGAATCCACAACTCTGCCACAGACAAATGTAAGGAACATGTGATTTATTTTGCCAAATTTGAGGTTGCTGGTGATTTTGGTTAGGAAAACATGGGGAATCCACCCAAGCCACACATCCTTCGACTTTACCGGGACTCGACTTTTCAGAAATGTCTGGGTTGGGTAGGTTTTCTTTCATGGCTGCTCAGCCTGCGGCCAAAAATGCAGGGGACCTCCTTGTAAAAGTACTTCAGTATACGTATCCCATACGGAACTTGGTGCCCCTTTTCTCACAAAAGCAATTAAGTTGGAACCAATTCTGCTGTGGCATAAAATCTGGACCTCTGAATACACAGACCTCAATCGATTGTCTTAAATCAACTTCATATTCACGTATTGCATGTTCGGCGTATGTCCAGCGTTTTTTTGTGTAGTGGCCACATGACCTCACATACCATGGCTAATCCAATTAAGATAAGTTCCTCACTCTGATTATGCGTGGCATGCATGAAGTGAGAAAGTGCTATTTTTTTAAAGTTTTTTTTATTGTGCATCTCTGTATGTATTTTATCTGCACTTTTATGGTCCACGACCGAAATAAAGTTATCAACACAGAAAGTGATATTCTTCATACTCTTATATCAAGTGTCAGCATGCACATGTAGTATTCCTTCAGGAACCTCACACCACAGCAGTAGAATTTCAATGTATTCAAAAGTGATGGACGCGGTCAATATGTGCCCCCACTTACTCAGCATATGCAGCTGAGAGCTGGCCTGGTACTGACCAGGTGTCCCATTCCAGGAGCTCGACACCGTCATTGACAGAGATGCTAGCCGAGCGCCTACTCGATGACTTGCAAATTCTCCGAGGGAGCATTTACACACCGAACACTGACCAGGGATATTTTGAGATGCTCTTTCAGGTAGCCTAGAGCACAAAACTACAATTGAGTGCTCGACAAGAAGCTTGAACGGTCCGACCTACCGCTTCCTCGCTCCTCTCTACACACACAATCAGAGTGATGTGCAAGGTGGGTCCGTCTTAATACACCCACCGACATCTGGAGGGTCAAGCAACGCATATATTCCTTCTACACAGTGTCCCACGACCTCTATGTGTACCTTGATTGCATTCTCTGCTCACTACAGTCTAATCTGTTGATTAACCTGGGACTATCATCTATGATCATGACGCACACTTGGTGGACGTGACATTAAACATCAAAGCCCCAGACAGGAGACACAGGAGCATTAAGCGCATCTGGCACAGCAGAGTAGGGGAATCAGGACAAGACCGGGCACAAGAAGAGTGAGATAAGAGACCCTCGCAAATTATCAAACACCTTAGCACCCCCGCATCCTGCAAGGAGAAGGCGGAATAGAGGATTGCTCACACCAGTCTCCAGCTACCAGCCAACCATGGTGCAACAGTTGACATGATGGTTGGCGGCAGGGTACTTTTAAGTTTCTGGGACAATTGAGGACCTGAATCACTAATGGAGAAGAAGCGGAAAGAGTGGGTAAGCGCAAGCAAAGGAGAAGTAGTTACTGCAAACGAGAGCGCGGCTGCCACTATTGGCAACTGCTGAGTGCAAGCCCAGCGAGTCTGCAGAAGCAGCCCAACTAGGTTGGGTGTGGCTAGCGGTCTGTCAGAGTGCCGTGCTCTCAGTTCTTCTCAGTTTTCCTCCTTCTTAATGCTCCCCGCCCTCCAGTCCCCACCCACAAGGCCCCTCTCCAGTCCAGCAGCCAGCCAGACAGCCCAGTTCACAGCTTGCTGTTCGCCAGTCACGTGTTCATTTCTTCATTTATCTTCCCCACTCAAATTTCTTCATCACCAGCACTCCTTAACATCTGCAGCCGATCTTGAGCAGCACTGGAAAACTTTGAGCCTAGTTACTCAGCTCAGCTTATTTAGCTTTTTCATCTGCAATTTCAGGTATTCTAGTTGCACAAGAGACGCCATAGCCACGAGAAAAGCATAAGAGGATTATCTTAAAATACCAGCTCTAGTTTAAAGTCCGAGCTGGGCTCCACAGAACAAC
The DNA here is from genome assembly GCF_964261635.1 of Lissotriton helveticus. Taxonomy (NCBI): domain Eukaryota; kingdom Metazoa; phylum Chordata; class Amphibia; order Caudata; family Salamandridae; genus Lissotriton; species Lissotriton helveticus. The sequence goes on along the minus strand of NC_136067.1, from coordinate 249,820,879 downwards.
AGAAGGGTCGGCCAGAACCGGCCACAGTACAGCAATGCAACTCGAAATTGAGGATATAAAGTCCCTCAAATATACTACCCCCCCCCCCCAAAAAAAACGCATTAAAGAAGAGATAACAAATACAAACAAAAATATATACCAAAAAAATGAGATCAGAAAAAATCCGCCAGGCGGCAACAAGGAAAAAATATATAAAAAATACCGCCTTAATGGCTCAAACACCTTCTTAAGTAAAAAAAAGGAAGACACCGGAGTCGAGTGAAAAGCTAGTTGCAGCACCAACACCAGAACCTACACTCTCCAATTTTGGCAATAAAAATGGAATACAGAAATTCTTCTTCCTAACGGACCCAATAGCCGCAATCTATGCTCCCGCAAAAGAGATACCAGGTCTGATCAGTCCCATAATGCCAAACAAATCTGAAATAAAAGGCCATTAAACCCCAGGGGGGTCAGAACAACAGGACATGTGCAGCTGCATTAAAAATAGTTTTATTTCCCCAAAGTATCTCGGAGCACGTTATGCCACTGGGACAGTTTCTTACCTATGGACAAATACGCAACAGCTGCCAGGTCCTCTGGTCCGCACACTGCTGGAAACCTCAGACACACGCTGTCATGCAGACGCTACTTCAAATGGGGGCAGGGGGCACCTGGAAGCATTGATTTATAGGGAGATGGGGCAACACACTGTGTTTACACTGACTGCTCTGTGGGCCAAGTGGGAGGACAACATAGAGAAGGCACTACATGACAACCAATGGAACAAGCCTTTGCATTCTCAAAATGCTCGATTTAAAGGCATACAGTTGTCTATCCTACACCGAGTCTCTCTGACCCCAGAGTAGCTCCACTGCTATATTCTCACTATGGCAATGAGATAAGGAGTGATATGAAAGTTCTATTTCAACAGCTTGCACTCAATGATGACCTAACCCTGTCAATTCAACTGGACCTTCATCGGCTCTAGTCTGCACCAATTCACAACTCTGTCTGGGCCCTCCCTCCTGCCTTTGCCATGCAGCCTCTCTATCTCCCACCCCACAGCAGCTGCATGCTATCCCAGGTCCTAGCTACGCCTGCTGCAACATCTACACCACAACTGGAGCCCCGCTCAGTTTATCTACCCATGCTATTTTCTGACAAGAATTTTCCTCCCTCTAAGTCTAAATCATGATCCTCCTCCCCTAGGTTAGGGGTACCATCCTGGTTAGGTGGGTAGCAACCTCAATGCACAATGTCAACACACTCATCGCTCTACATGAGGAGATGTTAATGGCTCTCAATCAAACTTTTAGACCTTGCATGTTTGTCACAATTTTACAAAAGATAGTAATATGATATTGTAAGATTCTAGGTCCGCTTTAGGGCATGTACTGCTATGTCTGTTTGCTATTATAAACTCTAATAAAAACAGTCAAATAAAAACAGGCACACCGGGCCTTGCACTTCATGTGAAAAGCATAGAGTTCCACCTTGGAGCGCTATGAAAATTATAGTAAGGTCTCCTGGGGTCATGAATGTAATGAACAGGAGGCTTTCTTTCTTTCTTCGATACTTTATTTTGACTTTCTTGTCAGAAATGTTTTGCTGTAGACAGCCATACAGATTATACCATGTATCACATATAGTGGAATCAAGGAATCATCAATTAACCATATCTCCGGTAAAAACCATAAAACTGGTTGACACAATTATAGAATAGTAAAATACCAGACAATGAAATATGTAAAATTTTGTATCACATAAACCGCCATTCCTCCAATTTGTAGGAGACTTACTGGGTTTTTTATGTTGCTGTGGGGCTTCTACACTGCCTGAAGCCCTCACAACATTAAATGCTCAGTAGTGCCCTTGCCCCTTGTCCCTTGTTATGAACTCTCAGGGAAGAAGCCTTGGCAATTGTCTTCAGTCTGACCCTTCTTCTACAAAATGTAACATCTCTCTGGTGACTAACTATGCCACTTGGAACCTTTAAGAAAGATTTCAAGTCTGAGAGAGAACAAAACACCACTAAATCCTCTTGCACACTGAAATAATTCAGTGGCAAGAAAAAATCTCTAAAAAAGAATATGTATACATTTGTCCTACAAAGATTTCCTGGTACATAAAACTTCTTAATGTGTAAGGCTCACTATTCTTTATCTGGTATCCCCAATGAATTACCCTAGCTAAAAGAACGTACCGAACCAAATTCAAGCTCAATTGCAGCTATTAGAACAAGAGTATTAAGATCGCATAGCTTGTGTAAAATCTGGCCTTCAATCTTATCCAGAAAACTCCATTCTCCTACTGGTATAGATTCTAGTGAATATAACAAGGTGGGAGGGGTTTTAGCTTTAAAATCTAAGAGCAAATGTGAGAAATGTCTTCGACCCATAACACAATAGAATATGCGTAGACCATTTGCATTCAATGCTGCTTTGCAGGAGCTGTGTTCAGTATGGGGAATGATCTTTGTACTACTTGAAATTACTTTCCCCAAATAGAGGTAAGAATCTACAATCTCAAGTTTTCCAAAACCAATTCCCCTATTAAATTTACAAACTTTTCTGATTTTGCCTTGTTTAGTAATCAGAACCTTTATGCAGTTGTTTATTTTTCCAAACCAATAGGGGTCAGGACAATAATTATTTGGTACATCATTCCGTGTAGTTGATGTAGCATGTCTTTGGTCGGGAGGGGGCCCCTGGGAGGGGAGTCCTGGGGGTGGGTGTTGTGGTCCTGTTGGGGTTCTGTTGGTGTTCCGAGCTGCATGATCAGGGGCTCCATGGCATCTGTTGCCCTTCAGGTGTGTCTGTGGGCTGGTCTCCCTTTTGTGGTGCAGGCTGTGGTCCGACTTTGCACCAGGTCAGAGCAGGTGTTAGTTTCCTGCTGCTAACGCACCTCATTGCATGCGTTGTGGTTGCGTTGCAGATCAGTCTGGTCGTTGGGAATGTTGCAGAGTGATGTTGTGGTGGCTTTTTGTACGGAACGCCTATTCTGCATCTTATAAGCTTTAGTTGCGGGTGTCATCTCTGGCAATGTATTTTGCGGGTGCTATCTCAGGTAAACTGGTGCTATGGGCTGTTGGCACCAGCTTGTGAATGCAGTGATACATTTATCGTGACTTTAGCTGTGATAAAGTGCTGTTAACTCGGCGATAACTCCTTGAGAATATGCCCCATTGAGTGTTAATGCCTCAAACCAAACAACATGTCATCTGTGCCACAAAACGCTAAGTTTAGCAGAAAAGGGTTTAAATGTGAGCTGTGTTCACCTAATCAAACAGAGATGGCTAAAGAACTAAAGAGTGTGAGGTGAAGAGAGACAGAAGACGACAGAAAGAACAGACAAGATCACTATCCAGATTGTATCAAAATGTGTATATTATTCACATGGACACAGTAACTAATTAGCCATAAAACACACCAGAGAAAGCTTATGAAGAGAGACTGTTCTCAAAGTAAATTTATCGTAAGTGCAAAGCAACATCAGTAGTTTTCGTTTTATTTACTTTAAAGAAAAGAAATGTGTTCTGCTTTTGCAACATGCAACTGATTTTTTATAAGGCTCAGAATTGCTTTTACTAGGCAGCTAATTGATGGTTTTAACCCCTTTGCTGTCAGGCCCCCAATGACATGCTTTTATTGGCTATCTGGGGTAGTTCGTGCTTGAGCCCCCATAACTTTTTGTCCACATAAGGTCCACATAAGGTATCCTTGGCAAATGTGTTTCCTTTTCTTCCAACATCTTAAGGATTCTAAAGGAACCCAATGTTTGTGGATTCACCTGGAGGGCACCAAGAAATTAGGCAAAATATAGCTACATTTATATTTTTGGGCAAAAAAATGGGGATAATGTGCTGCAGAAGACAGCGTCTGTTTTTTTACCCTTCAAAAGGTATCAACAAAGGATTTGTGGTGTCAAAATCACAAATTTCACAGCTTTTACGACCAGCAAATCCTTTTTGAGGAAAACCAACATTTTCTACACAGTTTTGTCATTTTACAGGGACATAGCATATTTTTCCTATTTTTTGTGCTTTCAACTGCCCTCCAGTTAGTGGGAGAAATAGTTTTGAAACAATAATGGATCCTGGAAAGCTATACATTTCTGAAAAGTAGACTAAAGTCTAAATTTAGAAAGGGGTCATTTGTGTAGATCCTGCAAGGATATTTTTTATGGAAACTTACAGTTTAAAATAAAAGAATATTGAAGTGAAATTGAAATAAACTGCCATTTGTGCCTATGTTTTCCGCTCTAACTGATTTTTGAAAGCAAAATACCATTATATCCGCTGGACCCTTCTGGCTGTGAGGATATATAGGACTTGTTGGTTCACCAAGAACCTGAGGAACCCAGAGGCAATAACTGAGCTTCGTCTTGATATGGTTTTTCATTGTGTACCGGGTATATGGTAATTAATTTGGTAAAATATAAAGAGTGAAAAAAAGTACCAAGAAAACCTATATGTTTCTAAAATCGGAGTAAAATATAGAGTTTAAAAGCAGTAGTTATTTGCACAACGCCAAAATTGTGGGTACCCATACAAGCATGTGAATTTGAGGGCATTTTTCAAAATGACTTATGTTTTTAACAAATAGTCTTACATTTGGAAGGCAGAAATGCGAAGAAAGTCAATTGGTAATAACGCTTGCTCTACTATTCTGTTTCCCTAGGACATTCCTATTCCCCCTAAGTCTCCCAATAAAAATGGTACCTCTCTTGTGTGGGTAGGACTATTGCCTGCGACAGAAAATGGCCCAACACACAACGTTGACACATCAACTTTTTCCGGGGGAATCCAGGGTGGGGTGACTTGTGTGGCTCTCACCAGGTCTGGGTCCCCAGAATGCTTTGCAAACCTCAAACTTTGGAAACAAAGACACATTTTTCCTCACATTTCTGTGATGGAAAGTTCTTGAATCCGAGGGAGCCACAAACTTCTCCCCACCCAGCACTTTTCAAAGTCTTGAGATAAAAATGGTACCTCACTTGTGTGGGTAGGCATTGTGCCCTCAACAGAAAACTGACCAAAACGCAACATAAATACATCACATTTTTCCAGTAAAAACAGACCTTTTTTTGCAATGTGCTTAGCTGTGGATTTTGAACCCTAGCTCAGCCGGCAGTTAGGTAAACCTAGCAAACCTATACTTTTTGGGAAATTAGACACCAAGGGGAATTCTGGATGGGGTGACATTTGTTGCTGTCACCAGATTCTGTTACCCAGAATCCCTTGCAAACCTCAAACTTTGTAAAAAAAACACAATAAGTTTTCCTCACATTTCTGTGATGGAAAGTTCTGTAATCTGTGGGGAGCCACAAACATCAACGCGCCCGGCATTTCCCAAAGTCTCCTGGGAAAAAAGGTTCCTCACTTGTGTGGGTAGGCCTAGTTCTCGCGTTGGAAACAGCCAAAAATGCAGCTTGGATACATCACATTTTTCCAGTGAAAGCTGACCTTTTTTTTCAGTACTGTGACTAGCTATAGATTTTGAATCCTGGCTCAGCCGGCATTTAAGGAAACTTTGCATACCCATACATTTTCAAAAACTAGACACCCAAAGGAATCCAGAATGTCAATACTTGTGTGGCTTTCAGCAGGTTCTGTTAACCAGAATACCTTACAAACCTCAAACTCTGTCAAAAAAACTCATTTTCCTCACATTTCTGTGATGGAAAGTTCTGGAATTCGTGGGGAGCCTCAAACTTCCACCCACCTGGCATTCCACAAAGTCTCCCAAAAAAATGGTACCTCACTTGTACGGGAAGGCCTAGTGCTTGCAGCAGAAAATGGCTCAAAATGCAGAGTGGATACAAAACATTATTTCAGTGAAAACTGACCCTTTTTTTTGCAATGTGCCTTGTTGTGGATTTTGAACCCTAGCTCAGCTGGCAGCTAGGAAAACCTTGCACACCTATATATTTCTGAAAACAAATCACCCAGAGGAATCCAGGATGGTGTGACTTGTTTGGCTCCCACCAGGTTCTGTTACCCAGAATTCCTTGCAAACCTCAAACTTTGTCAAAAAAACTCTTTTTCCCAACATTTCTGTGATGGCAATTTCTGGATTCTGTGGGAAGCCAAAAACTTCCACCCACCCGGCATTTCCCAAAGTCTCCTGATAAAAATTGTTCCATACTTGTGTGGGTAGGAAATGGCCCAAAACGTATTTTGGAGGCATCAAAAATGAGCTTTCACTAAACAACCTAGATTTTCAAAGGGGTTGCCTTTGTTTTTGGCCCCAGACTCGGCAGCCATGTAGGGAAACCTACCAAACCCAGCCATTTCTGAAAACTAGTCCAAGGATGGGGTCGTGCATGGATCCCCCAATGTTTTCATACCCAGAATTCCCTGTGAATCTCAAAGTATGCTAAAAAAAATTCACCCAGGGTTCCTCTTGTTCTCCCAATTAAAATGATATCTCACTTGTGTGGGTGGGCCAAGGGCCTGTGACTGGGAAGGGCCAAAAACATTGGGATTGAGGATATAGCACAATGTATTCTAAGCGCTACACTTTTTTAAAAAGCTGATTCTGCATTGGATGACCGCACAAGTGAGGTATCGTTTTACTCGGGAGATCAAGGGGAACGCTGGGTGGTAGGAATATTGTGCCAGCACTGCAATTCCCCCCTAGAAATGTAAGAAAAACACGATTTTCTTGCAAAATGTGAGGTTTACAGGTGATTCTGAGTAAGGGGGATCCACGCAAAGTACACATCCTTGGCCCCCTGGGTGTCTAGTTTTCAGAAATGTCTGGATTTGATATGTTTCCCTCTTGGACACGGAGCCCAGGGCCTAAAATGCAGGTGACCCTCTTGTAAAACCAAGTTGTTTTGTGATTGAAATGTTTTTTATTCCTATACTATAATCTTTGGGCCATTTTCTGTCACGGGCACTAAGCCTACCCACACAAGTGGGGTACCATTTTTATCAGGAGACTTTGAGGAACACTTGGTGGTAGTAAATTTGTGCTTGCCCGGTGAATCCACAACTGTGCCACACACAAATGTAAGGGACATGTGATTTATTTTGCCAAATTTGAGGTTGCCGGTGATTTTGGTTAGGAAAACATGGGGAATCCACCCAAGCCACACATCCTTCGACTTTACCGGGACTCGACTTTTCAGAAATGTCTGGGTTGGGTAGGTTTTCTTTCATGGCTGCTCAGCCTGCGGCCAAAAATGCAAGGGACCTCCTTGGAAAACCAGGTTGTTTTGAGATTGCTAATTTTTTATGCCTCCACAATATGTTTATGGTCCTTCCCTGTGGCGGACACTTGGCCCACACACACAAGTGAGGTACCATTTTTATTGGGAGACTTAGGACAATGCTAAGCGGAAGGGAATTTAGGGATTCTTTCTGATTCTAGAAGAAAAAGGCACAGTAATGCAAGAAAAAATTGGGACTGTAGTCACATGTAAGGATTTGCAGAGCATTTTGGGTAGGAAAACATGCCAAAATATATGAAAGGGACACCTGTACTCCCCTGAGTTTCTACTTTATGAAAATATCAAGAGTTGGTAGATTTTCTATAGAAACAATTTACACCCTGCCAGAGAAAGCCAGAACATGTAATTCACACCCATACTGGTTGGATTTGGCACAAGTGTGAGTGATGGTTCAGTATCTAAAATTTTATTAACAAGAGATTTCACAAAAAGGAAATGCACTGTTAATCGTTAAAAGGTTAAAAACCTGAACCGATGACCCACAGCTCATGAGCTGTAAAGCCCAGACAAGGCACCAATCTCTTTACTGGCTATTTACACGCCTTTCATTTGTGACCCTTGCAAGACCATTCACACTGCCAGCAGCGGGCTGAGCACATTACAACACTTGCATAAATAGGCAGCATCATTCAAGGGCCCATCACTATCATATGCCCACATGCCTGACATAGCAACCACACCAGCTGAGTGTGGACTGCAGTTTGTCTAGCAATGTGTGTAGTGACCACACCACCAGCCAAGAGCCAGTCAATTCATACTACATGCCAAGCACCAGTCCACTCACACCATCGGCCAAACACCAGTCCATGCACACCTCCAGCCAAGCACCTGTCCACACACACCACCAGACAAGTGCCAGGCCACACACATCGCTAGCCAAGTGCCATTTCATGCACACTGCCAGCCAAGCATCAGTCCACAAACACCACCAGCCAAGCATCAGTCCACAAACACCACCGGGCAAGCACCAGTCCACATACACTACAAGCACATGCACACTACAAGCACATGCACACTACAAGCACAACAGCTATAACAGCTCCAACTAAATATATCACACTTATGTCAACCATGAAATCTGAATAAAAATATAAAATGATACAGACCAGTCAGTTTACTTTTGTGCCCATGGTTACAATCAAAAACTCTGTTGTGTGTTGTACAATTTTAAACATGTGGGCAGACATAGTCCAGGATTAGAAGGACAATAGGGGCAGTACATATGACCCTTCAGGCAAAGACTTCATTTTTTAGCTGGAAAGTCTTGGGAAGAAGGTGATCAGTGAAGTGGCGATCTTTCTATCTATCCAGATCCTCCACCACTGCTTCTCAAGGCACTCCTGCCTGTTCCACTAAAACAAGGCTGCCTATCAAAGACTGCTGAAACTGAACAACCATCATCTTTGAGTCTGGAGAGCAATCCTTAAAAACAACAAAGGCATTGTAGCTTGCTATACAGTGAAAGGTTCTAACCTCTCATATACTCAATCTACTCCACCTGTGTGTTTATTGTAGTCTAAAATGCATAAAGGTTTACACACTTTAGCAACCTGACCCCAAACAGTCACAGGTGAAGTACTTTCATCATGGATGGTAGTCAGCATATATAAATTTCCCTTGTAAGAAAATGTCAGAGCTAGAAGCTTATCACTACGCAAGGCGCTGCACTGTCCTTTCACATGTTTTTTCAAACTACCTCTTTTGGGTAACCTTTATGGTTAGAGCGGATTGTGCCACAAGCAGCACTGTCAACTTTGAACAATTCCTTGAACAATGGCATATAAAAGTTTTCTCCATATAAATGTTGACCTTTGTTAAAAAGTCCTCTACCCACTACCCACAACTTTCTCGGTATCTTCAAAAGTGGAGAGACAACCAGGGAGGGTCAATACTGAAATCCCTCCCCAGTAGACCCTGAAATTATAGACATATCCAGTACTACACTCAGACGTCATATACATCTTAATTCCAAAATGTGCCATCTTGCTAGGGATGTACTGCCTAAAAATAATTTAGACTTTGAACAGGACCAAAGACTCAACATAAGGTATTTCTAGCCTGATAACAAAGTAATCAATCATAGGCCGAACCTTAAAAAGACCGTCACAATCAGGGTGATCTCAGGGCAACACAAAAGCATTATCAACAAAATGCAACATCCGAAGAAGAAGCAATTACCAATTACGACGTTGCAGGAAATACAGATGTTGCCATCAAGAGATTAGTAGATTCAAAGCCCGAATCCTGACCTTCCTCCTCCACCTCAGACGCAGAGTCAGTCGCATAATCATGGTCAGAATAAGACTCAAAAAGCATCCTAACAACGTGCTGAATGGGCATCCTGCGGCTAGCCATAATCCTGAGTTATACAAGTAAATTGACAAATAAGTCAACAGTATCCCTCACTGTGTAAAAAAAAGTAATAAACAAAGTGTGGATTTATAAAAAAAATAACTACATGCATTTAGCTTTTGCAAGGTAAAGTTAAGCAATGCAAAACAAACAAAGACCAATATAGTGTAAAACAATACCACTCACTTGCCAGAGGAAGCTAGAGTCACCAGCACCTACTCTGCACAGACACAGCAAGCACCAATATCTCACTAAAAAAGAAAACAAAATAGAATTACACGCAAAGTAACACAATACACATTATGCCCAAATACAAGGAAAATGTCACAGAAGCTAAATAGGCTGCTATTATTACAACATTTCAAAAAATACATTCGTGTAGGTCATTGATAGACATTTGTAGAAAACAAAATAAAAAATGCTTACTTGCCAAGCAATTGCAACTAAACTAACTGCAGCTCTACCGGTGCCGAAACCGCAAGCACAAGTTACAGCAAAGTAAAGCAAAAACTTTGCATTGAAATGAAACAGAGAAAAAACTGTTATGATCACAAAGAATGGAAAAACATGCAGACCATCAGCTGAACTACATTTAACACATAAACTTTCCATGTGGGGACATGGACTTAAAAATACAAGGCCTATGGGGCATAAACAGCCAGAATATTCACCACCAAAAGGGGAGCAACCCTTGCCCAGGGGTCCACTCCCTAAAACATTCTGCACCGTAAACAACAAAATACCTCACAGTTTAGCAGCTTCTGTTCCCTTTGGGGCAGATGGGCCTAAACATATATGGCCGATCTGTCCCCCAGGGAGGCAGAAATGGCCAGAACATTCATCCCCAAAAGGGGTGACCCTTGCCAATGGGGCACTCCCCAAAACATTTCTATATGCATACATAAAACATCCCTGGTGGTCTAGAGGTTTCTGTCCCCCTTGGGGACAGATGGACCTAAAATTATAAAGCCAATCTACTCCAAGGGGGGCAGAAATGGCCAAAACATTCATCCCCTAAAGAGGAGCAATCCTTGCCCAGTAATTATTAAATAATGAACCCCTGGCATCTAGTGGGTTTCGACTCCCATGGCGGCTAGATCAGCAGAAAGATGGTTAAATCAGCCCAAAGGGGGCAAAACACAGAAAAAAAATTATCACCCCTGTGGGAGCAACCCAAGGGGTCACTGCCAAAATGCTCAAAAATAAAATCCCTGGTGCCTAGTCAGGTTCGCCCTCCTAGGAGGGGGGCTTATCTGCCTAAAATTAGCCAAATCAGCTCACAGAGGGGGCCGAAACATGGACATAAAAAAACACCCCCTTGGGAGCAACCCTTTTCGAAGGGTTTCTACCAAAATGTGCAAATATAAAATCCCTGGGGCCTCCTGGGTTTTGGCCACCCGGGGCGGGGTTGATCGGCCTAAATGTGACCGAATCAGCCCCAGGGGGAACTGAAACGCAGCCAAAATAAAATCACCTCCATTGGAGCAACTCTTGCCCAAGGGGTAGCTCCCAAATCGTGCAAATAAAATCTCCCTGGTTCCAAGTTTGTTTTGGCTCAGCGGGGAAGATTATTGGCCTAAAATTGGCTGAATCAGCCCCCACAGGGGCCACAACTTTGATACAAATGCCCCCAGGGAAGCGACCATTGCTTAAGGGGTTCCTCCCTCCACAAAATATAAAAAGAAAACAGCCCTGGTGGTCGAGTGGATGGATTCTGGCTCCACAATCCCGGGCCCCACCCACAATTGTAGAGCATGAATCCATTAGAAACAGGCACAGGGTGAAAGGAAAAACTCTTTCCTTTGCCCGTGTCTGTTTTCCCCCAAATAACCCCCACCCAAGAGAAGCACTTACCTGATGTACGTCCTCTCTCTGGATACGCTGGAAGCAAATGGCTCCCAGCGTGTCACCAGCAGCCTAAGATGACATTGGCCAGCCATTAGCGTGCCAATGTCATCCGATTGAAAAGGAAGGGGTTGGGGTTGGCAGCGCAAGTGCTCCCGCTGCCATCCCCAGTGGGGGCATGTATGGGATGGCCCACAGTGGAGTGCCAGCGCTACCCATGTGGGTTAGTGCCAGGAAGCAATGGTTACATCCTCGGCACAGCCTACCATTGCAGAGGACGTAACCATTACAGTTAAAAAAACATAGCAACAGAAAATAGGTAAAAATACCCTGAGATAAGCAACAATGCATTTTTTTCACATGGTGGCACTTGAATTAAAGCGTGTTTGTTATAAGTGCATTTATTATAATACAAGTGCTAGTTCCATAAAATGATACACATTGCATTTAGTGCTTCGATAAGTGGAGACCACTTTTGCAAGATCTGACAAATCCTGTTAAAGGCTAAGAATCACCTTCATGGGTTTGTTACTTTTAAACTCAACATATTTTTCACAAAAACAAACGCAAAACATAGCAACATACAAAAAGTGCAAATACCCTAAGGTTAAGCACATCGAATTAATTGTGCATATTAATTTTCAACACCACTAATAAGACTACAAATATTACAATCCATAAAACAACAGACAAAACCAAACAAAAACAAAGCATTTGTTAAAATAAAAGTGCTATGTTCCATAACATTACACACATTAGATTCAGTACTCTCATTACTTCGAACACACCTCACATAGAAAAGAAAGTAAAGCAAATTAGAAAGTATACATTTCATAACATTATGCACAGTAGATACACACATTATATTCAGTGCAAGCATTACTTCTAATACACCTCACACAGAAAACAAAGCAAAACACATTTTAAAAATACACGTCCCTTAACATTACACACATTAGATTCAGTGCTTGTATTACTTATGAAACACCTCACATAGAAACAAAGCAAAGAAAAATAAATAAAGTCAGAGGAAACCAGCACACATCAACAACGTCAGATTAATACAAGTGAAGGGGCCAGAAGCCATAGGTGTGCCTGTCACCCTAAAAGGAGGTACTTCAACAAACAATTAACCAATTACAACTAAAAGATTTTACAAAGCAAACTAAATTACAAATAGAATCAACTTAAAGAAAGAGGTGTTTCCAAATGCCATAGAGAAGATACTGCATGTCTTAAGAGCCCTCCTCTACACTGACAATGCAGTTCTCATGGCTTGCAGCCCACTGGCCTTACAGTCACTCCTCACCAACTTTATTGAATATGTGAAGGAATTAGGTCTCCACGTCAACTAAATCAAAAACATTTAACTTGAAGTGCAGGAAGAACAATATAAAATGTACAGACATAATATTATAACATTGGAATGTTGGGAGCTCCATTGAAATCAATGGAGTGCTCGGGGCTTATAATGGCTGGTATAAGCCTGGAGCGCCAACATTCCAATGTTTCTTTGTTCACAGCTCTGGCTGTGAACAAAGGCTTCAGGGAGCCTGAGGGGATTCCTATCCCGTCACGCTCCCATAAGGCTTTGTTTTTTTTGTTAGAACATTCTGTCCTCTAGTGACAGAATGTTCTAATAGCCTTAAAGCCCTTCGTAGATGGGCTATACCACTATTAAAGTCCCTCTCCCTTGTTAAAGGCCCTCACCTTCGGCTCGGGGCATTTAACGCTGGAGAGGGCCTTTAATAGCCGGTTTAGCCCTCTACGGCGGTCTATAAGGCTATATTAAATGGAACAAAGATTGGTTTAACCAACACTTTTTCTTACCATGCAGTCTTATTTAACAAGGATGGACTATGGGACCAGGTCATCGACAATAGAAAGACACTATTTAGCAAGACTTGTTGGGCTCTCAGAAGCTTTGCAAGACGACTAGGCTCCAATCCACAAGAGATGATGATAAAGATATACAAAGCAAAATGCCTTAGCATAGCACTTTATGGGGGGTATAGAGGGATACAAGACATTTGCAGAGGTGCAATTAATGGAAAATAAATGTTTTAGATACCTCCTTTCAACCCCTAAAAGTACTTCAGTGTACGTATCCCATACCGAACTTGGTGCCCCTTTTCTCACAAAAGCAATTAAGTTGGAACCAATTCTGCTGTGGCATAAAATCTGGACCTCAAAATACACAGACCTCAATCGATTGTTTTAAATCAACTTCATATTCACGTATTGCATGGTTGGCGTATGTCCAGCATTTTTTTGTGTAGTGGCTCACCATGAATACTATTTGAAACCAGAACTGTTAGTTACAATCAGTTGAAAAATGTTGAAAAGGGAAGCAATGACACATTTTGAACATTGATTATTGAATTTTTTTAACTCAGTGTTTGATGTTAACTTCTTTTAATATGCAGTCTTATCTTAAAATTGTTTTAAATGCATGGCATAGGTTTGTTCTTATATGTTTAAGACTGGACATATTCCATCAATTATGCAGTTTCCCTACTATGAATTGACTGGTCCACAAAATTGAATAACTGTCTCTCCGGTGACAAGATGCTCCAGAACACTACACACGTGGTTCTTTTTTGTAAATTGTATACCAAGTATAGGAAACGGTATGTCTTTCCGATGATTAGACAATTATGTTTCAAACAATGTTGTCCTGCATATTTGTTTTTGCAATCATTGCCAACATTACAGATCTGTTGTGGAACGTATTCATTTTTATGGGATCTTTTTATGCTAGGAGGAATATGTCATTAGTTATTACCTAGTGCACGGCGTAAAGAGTATACACTCGAGGGGCGCAGGTAGTACGAGCCATGGGAGTAAGAGAAATTGGAACGAAAAATTAAGAACATCATACTACTGTATTTCAATAACTGTAGGAATTTATTTAAAGAAACACTCAATGAAAAATCAGACAGCTATTTGTTTTAATAATATGAGCTCATATTCATATTGCTTTTTAATGTACATAATTGTATTTTATCAGCTATAATTAAATGAAAATTATGCAATTTTTCTCTTTGTACAATTGCTTTTATGGATGTTTTCTTATGACTTTGAATAAAGCTACATATGACTTTGACTAGATAGAAACAAATTAAAAGAAAGAGGTGTTTCCAAATGCCATAGAGCAGATACTGCATGTCTCAAAGAGACAGCGCATGTGCAGCTTAGGCGAGACCAAAAAAGTAGCACACAAAAGCTTTTAAAATTGTGTAATTATGTCTGGTAATGGGTCTTTGATTAATGCACACTTATCGCCCCCCTACTTGAGGCCATAAGACGGGGAAAACTGGCAACCATTATCTGACGTGGATGCCAGAGATGCACGGTACCTTCTGTAAACATAAAACCGAGATAATGTGCTCCTCTGTGCTAGGGACACCCGAGAAGGTACAAATGTAGCAGCTCGAGGAACCACTCCAGAAATTTCCTTTTGAAAATGGAAAGAGGTCTGGACCTGCTGTCTGAGACTTGAGATGAGAACAGTTAATTGGACCATTCCTCCCATTGTGCCCAGAACAAAGTAGTAGACTACAATGGTCATAAGGTTGACCTCCTGTTAAAGCTACAAGGATAAAAGAATCTTCAGGAGGACTTTCCCCACATCTACCTAGCTGACCAGTGTCAACTAGACCTGTACTGGACCCCAATGTTTCCTTCTATTTATTTTTATTAAAGTTCTGCATGTTACATACAATATTGCAAGTTACTTTTGTCAGTTAACCAAACATAACAACATGTGGCATTAAATAGGTGCAGTAGTGCATATATTCTGATATGACTCTATACATACAGTGCAAGGTTGTATTTGTAGTGTGCTATTACCTCACGACATAGCTATGCATCAGAGTCCAGTGGTGCTTCATTGTGATGTGAGCGAAGGTATTGCAACAGAGGTTCCCAGATGTCTTTCGGTCTAGCCGTCGTTGGCAATTCTGCAGCATACAGAGCCAGGGTCTCCTGACGATATACCATGTCTTGCTACCACTTGGTACTGGAGGGACAAACATGACTCCCCAGGACAGGGCCACCCTATGCTTGGCTAGCAATAGCACTAATGTAATAAACCTGCACATCATTCCCTTCAAAAACAGTACCAAGCCCTATAGACAGACATGTGGGAAACATTCCAAATGACGGTCAGTCATATCGTGTAGAATAGCTATCACAGCCACCCACAATTCTTCTCACATTTCCATGCTAGGTGCCAGAAGTCTACCTGATTCATTACACCATTTGCATATGGTATGGTCCCTCAGACTGCACTTCAAGAGTTTATGCGGTGCATGGTAGACCTGGTGCATGTATTTAAATTGGATTATTCGCAGGTTGCCATTCGATGTAAGTGCTTAAGCCAACTGGCAGCAGTATTTCCAGTCCTTCTGCGTAAGTGGTGGGTCAATTTTTCTATTCCATTTCTCCATACTCTTGTTTTGAGTCAACGACTGTCATCTCTGGCAGCTCAATATTGTTTAGTCACTAGTTTATGTCATGTGGTGCTTGCTAGCAGTGTATGTAGAGGTTGCAGCATGAGGGGTTCTGTCGGAAATGATGGGTAGTGTACTTGCAATGCCTTCCGAAGCCTATGCACAGTGAAAAGGAATAAAGGCGTTTGGCTGAGTATGTAGGTTAGATCAGCCGGCTTCAGAAAGCTACCATCGGGAGGGAGGTCATGCATTTTATGGATGCCAGCTAGTATTAAAGTGCGCATGACACCCCTCTCATGAGTGACTGATAGATCCGCATGTTGTGCCAGGGGCACAAGGGGGGAATATAACAGGAGTTTTCCAACCCTACTACCCAGCACCTGCCAGACTGCAATAGTAGTATTGTGGTAAATAAATAAATAATACCTCTATTTTTGACTAGACATACAATAACAGATAGCTCAATAAATAAGAGTCAAGATTCGAGGTAGCTGGAGTTTGCAGGTTTAATACAGCATAAAGGACAGGAACAGGACAACCTGCACGGGAATAGGATGGCAGCGCATATATATACTTAAACAAAATACATGAGGTTCAATACAATAGGCGTAGCAGTGGGCAGGGCCTGTAGCAGTCGCGAAAGATAAGGCAGAAAGTAGGTGTAACAAGAGGCGTGAACAGGGCGTATACATAGACATGTGATGTAAACGTAACGGAATATGTCACAAATGGGGCGGAAACATGGAGGGGGCTACCGAAGGAGCCGGGACCTCTAACCTAGTGGTGCGCGCAAGCTGGCAATGACGTGTTACTAGGGAGAAGCTGGGGGCTATGACTTCTGAGCTAGAAGGAGAGACGAAAGTCTGGAGAGTCAGAGCGACATGTACCTAAACACTATCTAGTATCTGATGTTTAGAGAACATGTTAATAGAATCCAAAAGTTATCAGGGTAAAGGCTAACAGACTCTAAGACTGGTGCATGCATTATTCTACATGTAGTGTGTGTTGAGGAATATTAAATGACCATAAATACAGTATTTCTCTTACATGGAGACGTAAAGGCTAGACGATGACTGAAACTATTGATGCGACTCAGTAGCTTAGGAATGCAGGGAAGGAGAGCTGGACTGATAACTAGAATCATAACATACTCTTGGCAGACTGGCAGGCAGAGCCAGGCCGAGCCGAGCACTGTGAGGCAGGAAGTAAGTGAAGGGTCAGGGATACAGGTGGGGGCTGTATCGCTCCTCGGAGAGGGTTCAGGAGACAGGAGCTGAATCTGAGTCCGGGCCCTTTTGAGGCCTAGAAACGGGGACTTCTACAATGAAATATCGTGCACACTGTGAAACGTGGCAACGTAACTTTACATAGGCCTGATATTCGTTGTATTCACGAGAACTGGAAACTGGCATACTAGAGATGGACACAACTGTAATTGCGTCTTTAATCGATCATGGGGAATACATATGCATATTAATCATGCACATATAGCATAAGATGGGGAACACGTAGGGACACAGAACATGGCAAAATTTACTTTTCCACATTCCCTCCTTGTCACTACGTTTCCATCAGGAAACATCAATATTCATGATACCATCTATCATTTCATACAGTATCATTTGCTCGTCTCGAATTGTCTAGGAACGGGACTTAGGACTAGGACTTGGAATACAGGATGTAGCACAAATGCCGCAAATCGCAGGGCCACATTGTAAACAGAGGCAGCAACTGAATATGATCGCTACTGCAATACCTAGAAATGACAATACTTTCCATCCCCAGGCAGAAATTATACTCCAAAACCAATCGGACCATGTCCAGGTGCCTGGATTCTGGTGTAACTGATGGGCGATTTTATGAAGTCTGGTTATAGCTGAATAAACAGACGGCGCGTTATTAGGAATGAAAATGCAGCAACTAGATCCGATGACTCTACATGCTCCTCCTCTATCGGCCAGTATGACGTCAAGAACGAGACGATTTTGGAGCACGACAAATCTCATAGCAGATTGCTCTTCGGTTAAGTTACCTAGAGCAGAAGTAGTCTCATTCACTACTGCTTCAAGGGTTCTGGTTAACCTACGGATTAACTTACTATTCTGGATAGGTCCTATAAAGAAGAAGAAACCTCTATTGAAGTCTGTATACTGTTCTAGAGCAGTTTCAGTTTGATCGACAATCGGGGACTCAATCTCCCTTCTATGTCTAATGTGTACTAGATGTGTGTTTCTATGATAATCGGATGGGGCTAGGAAAACTGGTGGCAGTAGGAAGGCAATGTAACATGTTCCATCCCAATCGAGGGGCAGACGAACATATGCGGTCTGACCACAAACAAAATAAGAATGACGTGAGGCTTTGAAAATAGATTTCCCACTGCCACTATACTTGACAATAGTAGTACAATCACTATGTCCTACATGTGCGGAACCATTTTTTCGGACACATAATTCGCCTTTGACTGGTAATACTGAAATAGCAGGTAAATCTGGAGTAGTATCAGACTGAACATTCAGGACCATAAAATTCGAAGAATAATTACCTAAATTATAAACTTCATTTTCTAGGTCTAACCCGGTTCTATGGGTGAGACCTTGCTTGTCTGGAAAACATGTACTATTCAGAAGGGACATATCAGTTGAGGATGACGTTAACGTGGACCAGGCTCCACATGAACCATTATGTGAAAACGGATAAGGAAAGAGTGGCAGAACTCCCTTAGGTGTCTGGAAAGGGGGGAGTCGACCACACACCCAACAATTAGTGGCATTGCTGGTCTGGTGTGAATAGTGTAACATACGGATAAACGTATTGTTGCGCATAGCAAGACGATAGGATAGTTCGTGAGGAGGCAGATCACTAAACGTATGCTCTACTGTAGCATTAGAATACTTATTTACATGAGAAATTGGAAAACATAAATGAAATGCATAACTTGTACAGGTAATCATTAAACTCAAAAACAATATAAAACTTAGAAAAACGATACATCGGATAGAGTTTTGACTAACTCTCTCACTATGGGGGTCTATCTCATACATGTCAGATACCTGTCTAACCGTTTCACCCAGGGGGACTTAGACAATTAAACTGGCTGACTTATTTTACTAGACCGGAGCTTACTTTTATACTCCTGCTGTGGAGTTTTCTCTAACAGGGAATCCTTTGAATCAGAGTCAATAGCGGGACAGTCCTTGATAATAGTATCTTGGCAGTCTTTAAAATCTTGACAATCCTTGGAAATGTTCTTGGAAACAGTTTTTAGTCGGAGTCCGTGAAATTTCTTGACATGCGACAGGTGCACCCACCCCTTCCTGCCTTCCAACTTGACGGCAGTGCGGGTGGTCAAAAGGACTAACTTCGGCTCCTTCCAGCGAGGCTCCAGCGGACTTGAACGATCGAAATTCCGGACAAGCACTAGACTTCCTGGAACGATTTCATGCGGTTTCACCTCGGTATTGTCTGGAAATGCGGCGGCAACCTGTGAACGACAAGAGTGTAGGGCAGACATCAAGGAAGCTAGGTAATCTGTCAGCATATTACTGGAAACATCGGTAATACTTCGGGGTCTAGGTGTACCCCACATGTTCGGGGGGCGGCCGAATACGACCTCATAAGGGGACAGACCTGATCTGGAATGTGCGACCATGCGCATATAAAATAGGGCGACTGGCAGAGCTACTAGCCAGTCTACACCTTTCTCTTTACAAACTTTGGCGATGCGGATTTTTAGGGTCTGGTTATGTCTCTCTACGAGACCGGCTGCTTCTGGATGGCGTACACAATGGAACTTCCACTGGTACCCTAACAAAAGGGAAACATGCTTCATGAGTTCAGATGAGAATGGCTGGCCGTTATCAGAATACACGACCCTAGGGAGTCCATAGCGGGGGAAGAATTCACGAACCAACTGCTTGGCAGTGGTCGCGGCTGTATAATCTGGGACTGGATATGCTTCTGTCCACCTGGACAAAGCGCATACAACTACAAGGACATACTTGAAACCTCGACATCGCTCCATCTGAATATAATCCATCTGGAGGACTTCAAAAGGGTGGTCAGGAGGCTGGAATCCACCTTGTTCCACCGGAACACTTTTACCTGGATTGAACTGACAACATATCATACAGGTACGGATTTTCTGCTTGGCTGCAGCTCGTAAATGCTTGTTGGACCAAATGTTCTGGATACTGTCTATCATGGCTTTTTCTCCTAAATGTGCAGGACTATGTGCGGTATTAATAATGACTTGAACCATTGAGTCGGGGAGAAACCATGTGGCTTTTCCCTTCGTCAACCATCCCTGATCTGTCTGGACTCCTCCTTGTTCGGACCATTTCTTGATTTCCTCGGGAGTAGCATGTGACTGGATATCTATGACATCTTGAGTAGGGTCCTTAACTGTCATACAAGTAGTCGGTTCTAGAGTGGATGTCGGTGTCTTGTTAACTGGTATGTCTGGTGTCTGTGCTGTAAGCTTGGCTGTTCGATCTGCTAGATCATTACCTTGGGAAATAATGTCAGTAACTTTCGTATGTGCTTTGCACTTCATGATAGCGATAGCTGTCGGTAAATGTATTGCATCTAACAGAGCTTGAATAAGGAACCCATGCTGAATCTTGGTTCCATGAGAAGTCATGAAACCTCTCTCCTGCCAGAGCACTCCAAAGTCGTGTACAACTCCGAATGCGTAGCGTGAATCTGTGTAAATATTAACTTTCAGGTTCTTGGCACGTATGCAGGCTTGGGTCAGAGCAACTAGCTCTGCTGCCTGAGCAGACAGGGTGTCAATACGGTGTGTTTCAATAACTTCAGTGTCAGTAGTCACTGCATACGCGGCTACTAGTTCTCCTGTACTTGTTCTCATACATGAACCATCCACATAAAGTGTCAGGTCGGGATCTGGTAACGGAATATCTGTCAGGTCTTGTCTTGGCTTTGTTATAGTGTTAACTATTTCCACACAGTCATGTGTGGCAGGATCTGAGGAAACTGACGGTAACAGTGTAGCAGGATTTAGAACGTTGCAGCGTCTGATTTCTATGTGTGGCTGGAACAGTGTCAATTCATAACCTGTTAAACGTGCAATTGTCAAGTGCTGAGTCTGTGTTCGGTTTAAAAGAACTTCCACGGAGTGTGGAACTTGTACTGTCAGGGAGTGTCCTAACACTATGGAATCACTTTGTCTGATAGCTAGAGCTGTGGCTGCAACTGACTTGAGGCACGCAGGCAGAGCCTGGGCTACTGGATCTAGTGTGCTCGAAAAATAAGCACAGGGCTTGTATTGTCCTGCTTGATCTTGTGTGAGAACAGATAATGCAGTACCATCATGTTCTGTGACAAAAAGTGTAAAAGGCTTACTGTAGTTCGGTGTAGCTAAAACAGGTGCTTGGCATAAAGCTTTCTTCAATTCATTAAAACTAAGTGTATGTTCAGATGTCCAAGGGAGGACAGTCGATACGGCTGCCTCCTGTGTCGTTAACTGTATCAGTGGCTTGGCTAGAAATGCATACTGAGGAATCCATTGTCTGCAATAAGAAGTGAGGCCGATAAAAGCACGTACCTCCTTCTGTGTCTTGGGCTGAGGAAGACTCGCTATTAACTGGATACGGTCGGGTGTCAACTGCCTACCCCTCTTGGACAGTAAGTGGCCTAAGTAGATCACTTGCTGGACACAGAATTGAAGCTTCGAAGGGGACACCTTGTGCCCCATCTCGGCTAGGAAATACAGAACTGTAAGTGACGCTCGCTCACAATCACGTTCAGAACGGGCTGTGATCAGTAGATCATCGACATACTGGAGCAGGGCAGTGTCAGTTGGCATGTGAATATTGTCTAGTTGTCTCTTAAGTGCTTGACTGTAAATACTAGGACTTTCTGTGAAACCTTGAGGAGCTCGTGTGAATTTATAGCTCCTTCCATTTAAACAGAATCCGAAAAGGTACTGGCTGTCTGGATGAATGGGGACACTGAAAAATGCGTTTTTGAGGTCTATGACTGTGAAAAATGTAGCCTCAGAATCAATGACTGTCAATAGGGAAGAAATATCTGGGACAACTGGGTACTGGGGAATGATACATTTATTGAGTTCTCGAAGGTCAATCACTAATCGATATACTGGGGGTGCATTTGGATCAGTACGTTTCATGACTGGAATGATAGGAGAATTACATACATTGGAGTCAGTTTCTACAACCACTCCTTGAGCAATGAGCTCGTCAATAATTTTGGATAAGGCTGCTGCAGCCTCAGGTGGCAATCTGTACTGTCTAATTCGTGGTAACACTACACCTGGTTTGAGAGTCACACGATGGGGTGTGATTTGCATAAAACCAACATCAGTTGGACCTTGTGCCCATAGATGCTGCGGAACATTAGACAATCTCGGATCAAAATCTCGTAAAACATAGTGACCCTTGAAGTCACGTAAAAACAAACGTATTCCCTCTGGGGAACAACAAATAACTGCACCTAATTCTTTCAATGTCTTAATGCCTAACAAATTTTCTGGACATGACTTCGTAAGTAATAGATCAGTAGTTCGGGACAATGGACCAACTTCTAGAGTAACTGGCTTTGATATCTCGTTTACAATAGGCTTTCCTGAAAATCCAAGGGAAACATTTCTAGAGCCTGAGAGCGGAGCCCCTGGAACCTCGTCATGACTAATAGTCGTCCTACTTGCCCCTGTATCAATCAAGAACTTTCTGTCTTTCCCTAATACTTGACTGTGAACATAGGGACCCTCTTGATCTACAGGAATCTCGATGAGAGGCAAGCCTACCTCCCTCTCTAGGCTGTTTCATGAATACGCTTGATACTCTGGATACTCGGATTGTGCATACTGGTACATCTGCTGTGTAACATGCTGTGTTGCAGCTATAGGCTGCGGTGCTGGAACTGTCTGTTGTGCATTCTGTGGCTGAGAAGTCTGTGAAACCTGTTCTTGTCTAGGCGGGCGTGGTCTTTCTTTAGTCTTACCAGTGGCTATGTTGTGTTTCAGAACTGCACACTCGTTTATAAAATGACCTGGCTGTTTACAATAATTGCATGTCCCTTTAACGGGAACTGCAGGATGACTGGCTTGATTCGGACCCCTCTTCTGACTGTCTTGAGGAACAGATTGTGCAACTAATACTTTCATTTTCGTGTCTTTCATACGTTTCCTTTCGTGTTCTTGCTCTTCCCTGATTCTATTCTGGTGATACTGGAGCATCTGGAGCATTTGGGACGGAGTATTAGCTTGCCAGGTACTCTCGACTTTCAAAACTCGATTTTTAACTTGTGGACTTGAATTCTCGACTAGTTTAGTAACAAAAAGATGAGGGTATGACTCACTACTCGTCTTCAAACCACTGTTGATGCTAAAACATTTCTCGAATCTAGAATAGAAATCACTAGTATCTTCGTCTTGTTTCTGTTTACAGGCTGAGATTGCATCCCAGTCTTCCTTTTTAGTGGCTAATAATCTAGGCAAAACTTGTATTAACAGTTCAGGTAATTCTTTACATTTGTCTCCAAGACCGGTACCTGGTACTCGTATCTTATCTTCAGCTTCTAGAGCTGTCCAATCAATCTTTTTCTCTCCCACCTCCCAATCTTTTTCTTTGAGTTTTTCATATATGCCAGCGGGCAACAGGACCTTTAACATTTTAATTATATCTGGATACGTGTATTCTCCCATACGGAGCATGTCTTTTAATTCACGGTGGAACCCTGCTGGATCTTTATCGTGACAGGGAATTAACTTCTTCATTTCTAAGAGTTCCATCTTGGTAACTGGGGTGTAAACAAATACTCGTTGCATCTCACCACCCGCTGTCCTAACTGGGTGTACTTCTCGTAACGGATGCTGTCTGTCTATGTAAAACGGTTTACTTTCTGGAGGTGAGACGTGAACAAAATGCGGATTTAGGAACGTTCTATATTTGTGGCGCTGTTCTAGAATGGTACTAATTAAATCGGTACCTAAACCTTTCCATCTATACTGGAGTAACTCGTTCAGAACATCATGTAACGGACCTGGATCGGAATGCTGACCCTCATACAATGTAATGAGGTGTTGGATCATATACATACCCACCAGTCGCTGCTCGGCTGGGGGCAGTTTCAGAAACATTTGTGCCACTATTTCGTCTGGAAAAGTGGTAGAATCAGTAATCCATCGGACTGCTGATCGGGCTAGTTCTTGTTCATGCATGGTACTTAACTCACTATAACCGATTCGTGATTTCAGAATGTGATCGGTAGCTTGAAATACTTGTTCTAGAGAACCTTGTTCTGGTGCTGGAAGAGGAACAGTTTTCTTGTGTTCTAGGCGTAAATGTCGGTCTGGAAATCTAGATTTACCTACATACGCTATTCTGGCGGTATTCTCGTCTTCCACCTCTTCAGTAGAAGAGTCATTTTCTTTCTCGCTTCCTAGAGCTTCTTTACGTTGTTCGTGTAACCTTATTATTTCTTTACGTATTTTCTTGTACATACTCTCTATACTATTGAGTGTCTTGTGCTTACCCTCGGCTATATTATCACTCCACCTTGTCAGAACTTTCATTTCGGTCGGATCTTTAGTCGGGGAATCTTGTTCCCGTATTAAACAATTGATCAGAAACTTTAATAACATGAACTGGATCTCAGCTTTCCTGAGAGACATGACTTCACCAATACTTTCTGGATCTTGTCCTGTACGAATGAAACGATACATTCTGTCTAGATCTTCTTTCATATTCGGTAGGGTGTCCAAATACTCGGTCACCCGTCTTACACGTAATGAATATATAACCATACTATCATCACCTGGGACCGGATCATAACGGCATTCGGTAAGAGCTCGTCTGATATCTGCAACAGACTGATGTTTGGGCGTGCGCTGTAACGCACGTTCATGTAACTCGACTGACGTTACACGTTTGTGTGGCGGCGGGGTACCCGGAGGACCTCCTCCCGCGGCCCCTAAACTGGAATCGTCGACTGATACTCTTCGTGCTGGCAGAGTGACCAGTGTAGCGGGTACTTGTAATGTAGGCTGGACCGGGGGTACCGTAACAGGTGCTGTAACAGGTGCCCCGGTGACTGGAGGAGCAGGATTTACATTATTTACAGGAGCTGGCGGAACAGGATTTGCATATTCTGGGACTGTGTCGTCCAAATAGGACGAGAGAAAAATATCAGCTGCGGTCGGTTTGTGACGTAGCTTGGTCGGAACTAAGGGTGGCGGAAAATTACTGGATGCCTCCGGGGTTGCTTTTGGCAAGCCCTCGGCAAGAAGAGGGTACATACCCTTAATAAGGGCATTCCTCTGTCTGTCTGACTGTTCGGTTTTAACTCGTTCACCTATTTCGATTAATTCCCTTTCTTGGGCTCTTTCTGAGGATTCTCTACTTAATTCTGACTTTCTGATTTCTTTTTCGGTTCTTTTATGAGATTCTTTGCGCCATAACTCGATGGCATCTTTCTGTGACTGTCTGGCTTTCTTTTTCCATAAGGCTTCTTCTACTCGCATGATGCACTCGGCATCCCATGTACCCGATACGGGCCATCTATACTTTTCTTCTAACTTTTTGGTGTACTCCACCCATAAATCTAGATACAATATGGCACTTATGCCATGCTTTTGATACATAAAATGACCTGGACTGTCCCTAGGCGGGACAGGAACTGCTTCTTCTAACAGACCTTTTCTAGTTCTTAACTGACGTAATTTTGAGAACAATGGCATGACTGGGCTGTAATCTAGACACAATACGATACACAACGAACACGATAATTACTGAAGATACACCACTTTCATACCACGACATTGAAATACATGAATGACATTTAAAAATAACAGTTCGGACAAAATACTACCTGGAACACCAAAAACAGAATACATGAATTTCTCGAGAACAGAACGGACTAGAACAGAAACTAGATGCACTGCTAAAACAGTACGAAACTTACCGGTCTCATAAAGAGACGCGTCAGGACCCGCATCCACCTAAGTGGACACTTCGTGTTGGATCTGTGTACCCAAACCCACGGACCAGAGACAATGCAATTGACCCTGTCTAGATACTACCCCAGCAACGGTACTCACCGGGCAGCAAGAACGGAAGGCCTCGGACTGGACTGGACTGCTACGACGACGGACGGACAAACTTCGGACTTCTGTTACGGGTGGGCCTCCGGATACCTCGGACCTTGCACTCTCGGCTTGGGCTCTGGTCGGGACTCGCCGCGTTCCTCCACCGCCTCGTCTGGATGCTGGACCGCAACCTCCGTCTCCTCCGTGGGCCTGAGGGATACTTGAAGCAGAAATATCTGCACGTGCACGGTATGGTTCCGTCACGGCTGCAGAGGATCAGGGGGCTTGCGTGGCTTCTCCGGCGCGTGGGGAAAGGGCAAGTCCCTATTCGGGCGCCATTATGTGGTAAATAAATAAATAATACCTCTATTTTTGACTAGACATACAATAACAGATAGCTCAATAAATAAGAGTCAAGATTCGAGGTAGCTGGAGTTTGCAGGTTTAATACAGCATAAAGGACAGGAACAGGACAACCTGCACGGGAATAGGATGGCAGCGCTGCACACCTTTTAATAACAGGACACAAGCATATATATACTTAAACAAAATACATGAGGTTCAATACAATAGGCGTAGCAGTGGGCAGGGCCTGTAGCAGTCGCGAAAGATAAGGCAGAAAGTAGGTGTAACAAGAGGCGTGAACAGGGCGTATACATAGACATGTGATGTAAACGTAACGGAATATGTCACAAATGGGGCGGAAACATGGAGGGGGCTACCGAAGGAGCCGGGACCTCTAACCTAGTGGTGCGCGCAAGCTGGCAATGACGTGTTACTAGGGAGAAGCTGGGGGCTATGACTTCTGAGCTAGAAGGAGAGACGAAAGTCTGGAGAGTCAGAGCGACATGTACCTAAACACTATCTAGTATCTGATGTTTAGAGAACATGTTAATAGAATCCAAAAGTTATCAGGGTAAAGGCTAACAGACTCTAAGACTGGTGCATGCATTATTCTACATGTAGTGTGTGTTGAGGAATATTAAATGACCATAAATACAGTATTTCTCTTACATGGAGACGTAAAGGCTAGACGATGACTGAAACTATTGATGCGATTCAGTAGCTTAGGAATGCAGGGAAGGAGAGCTGGACTGATAACTAGAATCATAACATACTCTTGGCAGACTGGCAGGCAGAGCCAGGCCGAGCCGAGCACTGTGAGGCAGGAAGTAAGTGAAGGGTCAGGGATACAGGTGGGGGCTGTATCGCTCCTCGGAGAGGGTTCAGGAGACAGGAGCTGAATCTGAGTCCGGGCCCTTTTGAGGCCTAGAAACGGGGACTTCTACAATGAAATATCGTGCACACTGTGAAACGTGGCAACGTAACTTTACATAGGCCTGATATTCGTTGTATTCACGAGAACTGGAAACTGGCATACTAGAGATGGACACAACTGTAATTGCGTCTTTAATCGATCATGGGGAATACATATGCATATTAATCATGCACATATAGCATAAGATGGGGAACACGTAGGGACACAGAACATGGCAAAATTTACTTTTCCACATTATTAACAGAGTTAATTTCTGAAAGGTATGCCCTGTTGTGTGTGGGTTAGTATGGAGATTAGAGAGATGGGGTGTGCATCTCCATCTTTCACAGCCACACGTGGAATGTAGTAGTGAGTGCGGTACCAGTAGTACGTCAACTGTGCCTGTGTGCACACATAGTACAGGCGCATGTCAGGTACAATGACCCCCCCTTGCTGTGATCTAGGGAGAGGGTCGACAGACTTACCAGTGCTTGTTTACACCCATATTAGCAAAATTAGAAGTATTTGGAGCATGTTTAACAGTGTTGTGGGGAGAGATAAGGGGATGATGTTAAATAAATATAGAAACTTAGGTAGAATAATAATTTTTATGAGTGCCATGCAGTCACCTAGTGACAGCGACAATCGTCTCCAGCGATCAACTTGGTGTTCCAGTTTTGTGCATGCGGTACCGTACTTTTTGCGGACCATCAGCTCAGGGTCATGATGGACCCACACACCAAGTTATTTGACGGGCTCCTCTGAGCACAGTAGTGGCAATTCCAGCGTGTGGGGTGATGTGGAAGCAGTGAGCGGGACAACTAATGATCGCTACACCGAGGGAGACGAATGCTCGTTTTTCGATCGACTTCGTATCAAGGAAGATCCGATTGGATGCCTCCAGAGGAGTTCCCGACCTACTATTTCTTTATCCACCTGTGACATTATGTCACACTAAGAATCCAGTACTGATCCAGCTACATGTGGGGAGTCGTTTTTTTGATTGAAATTTCTCCTACCATCTATACTTACCTTCGGTATTAGAATTAAATTTTGTGGGAGAAAACGTATTCCGCCAGTTTTGTACACACGCCCAGGCGGTTCTATTTATTCTGCCCCTTCACTTTGGGACCAGAAAGTGTGATATATACTGGGATCATAATTCCTTCTCTGGTACTAACTGACAACCATACTACGGATATATACTGTGCTTGGGCCTACTTGGAAAACACTGATTATTATATTTCTTTCTGCCCTGACGAAGTTCCCAGGCACAAGGGAGCGAAACGCGTTGGCTGTGTGCCGCTGTTGTTTTTTCAAAAGAAATTGATAAATAAAGAGGAATTTTCCAAGAACGAAGACCTTCTTGATTTGCTTAGTGCACCTTCCTTTTTGTCCTTAAGTAGTCTTTGAGGTGTACATATCTGTATAGGTTGCTTGGAATTGTGAGACAATGGCTCTTCTTGAGTAATGATCTACCTCAGATGCATCTGTTATTTTAGTGATGGTGTGTGCCCCTTCCCTTGCTTTAATTGTATTAGCTAACGTGTGCCCCAGTCTTCCCCCGTCTCCGTATGTACGGGTGATATGGTTCCTGGATAAATATTGAACTTTATCATCTGCTAATTTGGTATATGCCGTAAGTGAGTCCTTAATTTGAGCTAGAAGCACTGTCCTAGGGAGCCCTCATATTCCCGCTCTAGGCGTTGCAAGGTATGTACAGTCTTTTCTAAAAGGTCTCTTATGTCTCCTAGGATTCCCGCTGTCGTACTAATGCACACTCCACAAATCGTGGCTTTAAAAGCATCCCAGAGTACTGCGGCATTGTCCACAGAACCCTTAATCTGATCAAAGTATTGTGTGATCACCTCCCTAATGGTGTGGTTATATAGAGGATCAAGTAGTGCCTCAGAGCAGAAGCACCACGTGAACTTCCGGGAAAATGTTTGTGGGATGTGTAATTCTAACCTGACTGGATTATGATCAGACAGTGTTCTAGGGAGCACCTCTATGTCCGATACCCTGTTAGTACTGTTAGCACTCATAAGCCAGTATTCCAGCCTGGACCAACTAGCGTGTACTGTGGAGACATGTGTGCCTGTGAGCGTATACAGATTTTGCAGGCACATACATCCTCTAAGGCCAGTTCCACAATCCCCTTGTTGATAACCTTGGCAAATCTAGGAGAATGCCCTGTCACTCGACTCAACTTGTCCATACTTGGGTCCAGATGGGTATTCAGATCTCCGCCCCATAGTATGGTAGCAATATTGAAAGTAGACGCTCATAAAAAGCAGCGTCTTCTACATTAAGACCATATACATATACTAAATGTATTATTTGTTTATTTATTTTATTTTAGGATTTGTAATGCGCGTAGCTGCCTCAGCAATGAGGCGTCCCAGGGAAACCAGAAACCCCATAAGTCCAGGGCCGAACAGTGAAACAGCAACAGATTAGACTACCTGCGATGGAGAGAGCCAGGTCTTTAAGGCTTTTCGAAATGCCAAATGGTTCGGCATTGCTCTCACGGTGAGAGGGAGCGAATTCCAAAGTTTGGCAGCCAGACACCCGAAGGAGCGACCACCAGCCCTCGCTCTCCAGACGCGTGGGAAACGGACCAGCGCAAGGTTAGAGGATCGGAGCCAGCTTACTGTGGGCTATTGTGCACCTTCCTGAATCGTCTATGCAACTCTTTATAAGAGTAAATGGGGAATTTTCCTTTATCAGGGTGAGCACCCCCTTGGCATATGTCGAATACAATGAGGCCTGTCTATAGCCCACCCATTTGGTTCCTATCTGTGCCTCAGTATGTCGTTCGAGGTGCGTTTCTTGAATGAGTGCAATCTTTACGTCATGGCGATCTAGGTAGGCCAGTACCAGCCTTATTTTTTTGGGGGAGAGAAAAGGCCCCGAACATTCCATGTTAAGCAAACAATGTTTTCATGAACCATCAATAGTCTTCACATATAGCAAATGAAATGCACCAATAAGCAACTTTTCAGTGTCACTGCCCTTCATATTGCATCCTATCACAGTATCTTTTACCTACAACAAGAATTCCCCTGTTCCCCTCCTCCCACCCAAATCTCCCACCAACTTCAGCAACCCTAACCTGCCAAAGCCATCCCTGTCTTCCCCTAACAATGCCCCACAAGAAAGAAAATCTGCCGTAACAGCGGGTGGGATCACCCAGAATAAAAGGAGAGTGTCACTCTGCCGTGCCTTGAGAGCAAGCATCGCCGTCATCCGCTGTTGGGATAGGTGAATGCTTGGATTTACATTTTAGCGTTTTAGAATAAGCCATTGCAGAATTTGGTGTGGTGAAAATCTGAGATTTGCCATTCAAATCTACTCTCAGCCGTGCAGAAAACAGCATTGCGTAGGGTATCTTTTCAGCCATGAGTATTTTCTTGTCGGTTGGTATTCCTTTCATGCTGCTTGAACCGCTTCCGTAAAGTCCGGGTAGAAGGCTATGGAGTTGCCATTGAGTACAATGTTCCCCTTCTCTCTAGCCATACGGAGAACTGCATTGCGGTCTTAGTAGTTGAGGAGTCGCGTGATTATGGGGCGTGGAGGGGTCCCTGGTGGGGGCCTCGCTGCCAGAGAACGATGTGCCCATTCCACTATCACAACCTCACTTGCTTTTGTTGGTCCAATATTTATCCCATCAGTTCAAAGGCAGGGGGACGCCAGTCCGCTGTACATGCTGACATCAACAGCAGTCAAGAAGTGAGGGGGTGTCGCAATACCAGGCTCATATAGTGGAATCATCAGCCAAATAGCAAGCTGGTTATGTGTAGCTCACCTCCGCCGCCACAGGACCTCAAGGCCCTGTTTGTGAATTCTGTATATCCTGGTAACTATAACTTTTAGTGGCAGTGTGTATTATAATGGTCCCCGAGGGTCCCCGTATCCCTAATGTACTCCACAAGCCCAGGGAAGAAGGAAAGAACTGCCCATGTTGCGACAAGCACAGAGACTCCCCAGGTCAAACAGGATTACTTTAGAAGCCATCCCAGAGTCATTGGAGGATCATTCAATTACTGTAGCAGTCATTTCTGCGTTTGCGTCATCAGACATCATCAAGCTCTTGAAGTCATCAGCAAAGTTTAGAAACTTGAGCCTGATGATTTCAGGATGGTTTGAAAATGACCATTAGATTACTTCACAAGATAAGAATCTTCCTGATGACTGAGGATGATTTGAAAATTAGTTGAGGATTACTTTTTAGACTTCAAGATAATTTAAAATTACTGTCTGATTACTTCAGAGGGATTAACAAAATTACATTTTCTGTCCACTATTTTGGTTGCATTTTCATCAGGAATGCTGAGCCTTTTGGCTGATTACTGAATAGTGAAAACTATTTAGCTACTACATGCCTTTAACATCCAATTGGGCAAACAATGTGCTTCAGAAAAATTGTGTTAAAGGTAATTTGGGTGGATATTTTTACTGTTTTTATTAGATCTAAATACACCAGGACGGAAAATAAAAGCCATGGGTGCAGGTGTACTTAACAGCAATAAAAGTTAGTAAATCTGAATTATTTGTGTGTGTGTATTTCTTGAAATTCGTATTTTCCTTACATTATAAAGTGGTTTTCACTTGTTGTGGACTAAT
Organism: Lissotriton helveticus; assembly: GCF_964261635.1. Lineage (NCBI taxonomy): Eukaryota > Metazoa > Chordata > Amphibia > Caudata > Salamandridae > Lissotriton > Lissotriton helveticus. Next base: position 249,789,057 of record NC_136067.1, on the reverse strand, counting down.
TAAAGCAGAAAATGCCTTACAGCATCATCCACCAGCTACTGCATTCTTGGACCTAACATCTTTTGGTGTATTTCCCCTGTCTTTTTACTTTCTGATCTCCTGTTTTGACACTTTTTCACTGCTATTTAGTGCTCAAGTGTGAGTGCTCCTACTGTAAAATTGTGTTATGATTGATTTTCCATGATTAGCATATTTGATTTAATAGTAAGTCCCTAGTACAGTGCACTGTGTGTGCCAAGGGCCTGTAAATCAAATGCTACTAGTGGCCTGCTGCAGCACTGGTTGTGCCACCCACACAAGAAGCCTTTCAAAGTTGTCTCACACCTGCCAAATCAGTGTCTGTGAGGAATGTTTACTGCCATGTAGACCTGGCAAGTGCACCCACATGCCAGGTCCTAGCCTTCCCTCTTACTACATGTAAGACAACCTTTAGGTAGGCCCAAGGTACCCCCATGGGACGTGTACTGGGGTGTTTCTCCTGTAGGCTAACATTGGAGCTGCCTGGTAACATTTTTACAAGTTTAACTTTCCATTGGGAACAGTTAGGGATGTGGAGTGCAGGCTCTCTGAACTCAGAATTTTAGTGAAGGTTATTTTATAAAACCATGTTTGAGAATTCCACATTTAGAAAGTGGGTGCTCTCTTGTTTAACCATACTGTGTGCCTCTTCCTGTTTGTGTCTTCACCATCTGGTTTTGGAGTGACAGGAGCTTGGGATGTGCATTTACTCTAGACAGATACCAGGGAGGCGGTGGGTGAGGTGTGTCCTGCCTTTACTGGGTGGCTCATAGACAGGCTGAATAGACTTTTCTGCATTTAGAGTAGTGGCAGGAGTTTTCACTAGCACTTGAATAGGCTGTGTCTGCTCTGCACAATGCTGTCTCCACCTCCTGTAGTGAAGCTGTACCAGGGAGGACAGAACTGGTTTTTACTGACCCAAGAGACTTCCTGCCCAAAAATCTAAGAGAAAAGAGGTATAAATATTGAGGCCCTGACCCCAGAACTTAAGAACAATTTTGGATTAAGGACCCTGCCAAGAAGAAGAGCTGCAAGGAGGAGTAATGCCCCTTTGCTGTTTGTTGCTTTGCTGGATTGGCCTACAGTTGCTGCTTCTGCCTGGGCACTGAAAGGACTGAACTGAACTTTCTTTGAATCCTGCTGTTAAAAGTTTCTCCAAGGGCTTGAAGTACAGCTTGCCTCGTGTTGGAAGTCTCAGACACACCAAAGACTTCACCATCCTTTGGGTACCTGCATCTGGAACTACGTGTTTCTGCTGCCACAGAGAAAAAGAGCAACCTGATGCCGTCAATTATTGCCGGCAGAAACTGCAAGATAATTGTAGGATGGTCTCTCTGGTCGTCAGAGCTGTACTAGAGCGCGGCCATCTTGCCTAGAGCCCCCTCCACTGGTCCCCACTGTTTGGACCATGCCTGACACACTGTGAGTTTCTAAGTGCCTCCCTTAAGGTCTTAAAGGGCTTTAGTAGTGTAGTACTGTGGTAAATTGGGACTTCAATAACTAAAGGTCAGAAAGTAAAATCTTTGACCAGGATGAACCTGGTTAGTGTATCCGACACGTGCTCCTTTTCACAATCTTCAAATTGAGCATAGGCCCCATTTTAACCCGACCATTGACTACCATTAGCACCTTGTGCTTCTTTGTGCTAGTTTTGTTTAAACCTCACCTTATTAGATTTTGTTGTAATTTTATTTGTCATTTTGCTTATTATATTTTATTTTATATTATTGTTTTAGTAAAGACATACTTTACACATTACCTCTGAGTTAAGCATGTCTGGCAGGTACCAAGGGGTTAAGCTCAGATTAGGTTAGTGATTTTTACAACTCCTTACAGTGAGGAGTAAATAAGTTGTTCTAAATTGAAAAAAAATTCCTAGGTGAGAAAATCTAGTTCTGCTGGTTTGTTCATGCTCAGCTGCTTAAAGTTGTATAGTGGCATCACCTGCTACTGCATCCAAACAGAAGGTTGTGTAAACACTGTTAGAAACCTTCTGCCCCTGCCAGTGGTGCTGAGGGCACTACTAACCATTTAGCAACAACACCTAGGACAATAATGTCTGATCTGCACCTAGTAATAACAGATGAAAGCAAATAAGCAGAGTGGACTCTCCTGGTCGGCGTGTACTGTTTGTAGAAACAATGTGAACAGGACATTATTAGCACAATGCGGTCAGGCGCCCAGGATAGTCCTAGACTGACGGGCATTGTTTGTTGCTCTAAGATCAGCACTGTGCAGCTGGTGAACTGTCTTGAATTGGCTCTGGGCACACAAACCCTCTGTATTGAAGGAGCTGAGTTTTTAGATTTGAATAAAGTTTCTGAGCATGTTATTATTGCACTTGGAAAAAATCTGAGCAATTTAAGGAATTGCGCATTACTCTCGTGATGCAAACATTGTGAAATGATGTAATGAAACAAGCAAAAGTAATCAATAGTAATGTGTTGCAAACATCCTACTGCTGAAGCACAGGAACAATAATCTAAGGGGCACATGCATCAATATTGCATTTTGCGATTCCTTAATTGCGAAAAATAAGGAATCGCAATTAAGGAATTGCAAACTGCAATGCATTAAGAAATTGCTAAAAAAATAGCGATTTCTTAAAATTCCTTAATTGCAAATGTAAATGTAAATGTAAATGTATAGGCATTTATATAGCGCACTACTTACCCGTAGGGTCCCAAGGCGCTTCGACCGCTGCGAAACCCTTCCTGGCTTCCCTGAGAGATGGTCCCTTAGTGGGTATCTCCAGGGTGAGACCAGGCATCCCCGGCGGTCTGGTGGGGCCGTTAGTGAAGATGAGGCAAGCTAATGCCCAGAGTTGCCGAGTGTGAACGCTGATCAGAGTGGGCACCGAGGCGAGAGAATTATCGAGTCCGCTGACCCTGGTCCAGAAACCTGCCGCGCCGGGAATCGAACCCTGGTCCCGGGCCGTCCTCTGCTCTCGGGTCTGCCGCCTCTAACCAGTGAGCCACACTACTTCAGGATTAAGGAATACCTCCCCATCCATTCCTATGGGCCTAGAGGCCCATAGGAATGAATGGGAAGACATTCTTAATTTGCGATTCTCCATTAGAGAATCGCAAATTGAGAATGCAATTTCAAAGATGCAGGGGTGTCCAAAGGACACCCTGTTGCACCCCTGAAATCTGCCTATAAGAACATTTTGCACACACACATGCCCCAAGGGCATGTGTGTGTGTAAAATGGAACTTTGAAAAATGCACTTTAGTGCATTTTTCAAAGTTTTCGCAAATTACCATGAAGGTCAACTTCATGGTAATTTGCTCCCCTTATTTACGAATTCGCAACATTTTTAAATTTGATGCATTGCAATTAAGGAATCTCAATTTGAGATTCCTTAAATGCAATCGCAATTTAAGAAATCACAATTTTGCGATTTCTTAAATTGCGAAAAAGTTTAAATTTGGTGATGCATCCCAAAAATTGAAATTGCATTCGCAAACGGACGAATTTAGCGGTTCGCACCATTTGCAAATGCAATTTACAATGATGCATGTGCCCCTAAGAGTGAGCAGCAGCTGGGGATAGCTGTTTATGTCCTGTAGCATCTAGTGCTAATTTCTAAGGGCAAAATGCATCCACTGACCCATATTGGAAGCGAGGGTGCATTTTGTACCAAGAAAATGATGCTAATTGTTGGAATATGCTTCTCATGTAATTGCCCATAATTACATGTCATTTTGCTGTATTTGGAGGGATTAAACTAGAGAGAATTACACCAGTTATGCTCGCCTCTAATTATTATCTGAGCTCCAATGCCCGTACCTATCATTAACTGTATAATTAAATATTTTACCTGGGAGTAGCTTCAGGTGGAAGCAGACATTTTGCTATTACACTACACATTTAACATTTATCTTTAAATCTGTTATGTTTACCTAAAGTGAGATTTTCCAAAGAAAACACCCAAGCCCAGTTTTACATAAAATTTACACAACTCAGCCAACAAGTGAAGTTGCAGTGTTGCACTGCTCTGCACTGCGCTGGGAGAGAGATGAGTACAGCACCACGTCTACTAACATGTGGCGCTGTTCTGTCGCTTCCTTCCCTGGCACACTTTTGGCCGCCACGTACCATCACAAGCACCCGCGTGTCACTGTGTCTGCATTGTGGGAAGTGTAGCTTTTTCTACTGAATGGACTTCCTTCTAGACCAAATAGTATGTTTCAGGGTGTTTCCCACTTTTTCTGTAGACTACAGAACAAATTCTGAGAGGGCGAATCATAGGTATAGAGGAGGTGCAGGATTTTGGCGCAAATCCATCCGAATCTCGCCTTAGATTTGCATCAAAACTCATATGAGCTTAGATGAAAACTCCCATGCACCACCCATGGGACGCCTCCTTGACACAGTTAACGCAAGGCAGCGCAATGCATAGCTTTGAGTTACTAAGGGGAATATGTACAATGAAATGAAGCAGAGCTGCAAGCAATATAGCTGCACCGCACTGTGTCATTTAAAAGAACGCAGGCTTGCACCATATTTACAAATATAGGGCGCACCCCTGCTGTTTCCCTTGCGCTGAAAAAGCTGGCTAGCACAGGAAACCTGGCACCATGGGGAATGGGTGCCTCTGATGGAGCAAGGTTTCGCACGTTACGCGACTTGCTTGTACCCATGTACCTCGAATAACAATAATGTATTAACTCAACATGTTTGTCTTACTAATTTCCCCGCTATTCTGACATTTTGGGTGTCCTAGAGACGCTTGCCTATGTATGTATTAACCTTAACAACGCTTGTCATTAAAATGGCCGCTGCTTGGCGGGAATATAGTCTGCGCATGCGTTGGTCACACTCACATGACGTGACGTACTCGCAGTTCTGGTGGGAAATGTCTGCTCATGCGCACTAGCATTAAGATGGCCGCTTTGTGTTCTCACATGCCGAAGCTTGCCCTGCTGCTTTTGCGCTACTGTTCGTTTGCATTATTATTTATGCTATAAATTAGTATAAAGTAAGGGGTATAGAGTAGCTATTCATGGTATACAGTGTATTCATTTTTTCCATATTTCTAAATTGTTTTCGCTTACTTTTCATGTACTGCGGTCTGACTGTTTTTGTCCTGGAAGGGCCACCTTCCTGCACATAAACAATCTTTGATGGCAATTTGCTCCCTCTATGTGTGTTGCAGAATGTAGCACACAAAGAAAGTGTAAAAAACGAGGAGAGGTAAATGTGTTTTTCCTAGTTGCGCTATTGCAAAACCACCCTTTCAATGGCGCTCGTTTTTGGCACTGCCTCAGACTGACTATTTCATGTAAATCTGGGGCTGTGTCAAAAAGCAATGGGTGTTGCCTGGGTCCACCCACTGCAATCTCCTTTGACACAGAAAACTGCACCAAAGTGTATGATATTTACAAGGTGGTGTTAAGACACGCAAAGTGCCTTAGTGCTGTTTTGTAAATATGGAGAAGGGCATTGCGTGACCAGAGCGCCGTACAAAATGGGGCAATCCCCTTTTAACTACGCCTCTATGTGTTACAATCCATCGCAAACCATGATTTACATTGGATTGTAAATCCCATCACAAAACTTTGTATCTGAGATGTGTTCAGAAAGTATTACAAACCTGATGCAAAGTGTTTTTTAAATCTGGGCTCAAGTTTTTGGAAAGGCCTCTTTGTTGATTTTCAAGAATGTGAAACACAGAGAGTTGAAGGATAGGTGTTGGATAGATGGACTATTTTGTGGTGATCATTCTGTAAATGAGCAAAGGTATAATGGAGATGATATTTTCTCTGATTCTTTTACTCATGTTTGTGGGCTTCTTCTGTGGGATGCAGTTAATATGAACATATCCTGACACTTAACCAGGAAAATGTGTTTTTAGAGAATGACCTCCAGCTGCGACGAAGGAGTGAGTAAATGTTTAATACCTATCTTTGTCAAAAAATCTTGCATGAGTTGTGAAGTAAACTGAACTCCATTATCTGTAAGTAATTCCTCAGGTGTGTCCTCTCTCCTGAATACATCCTGAAGAAATCAAATTACAGATTTGGTATTTGGCTCGGAAACACCTCTGACCTCCACCCACCTGGATAAGTGATCAATTAGAACTATGACATATTTCATACAATTAGGTAAAACATGAAATAGTCCAAGAAAACATACTGCGACCTTTTGCCATAATCTGTTGGGAGAAATTGAGGGTTTGGGAGATAGAGAATTTGTAACTAAATGTTTGTCACTGTATAAACATTGTGTGCAATTATTAACAAGTGCTTCCACATCTCGATCTACAGACGGCCATCAAAAGTCATTATTTATGCTGCGCTTGGTGGCAGTCATACCCAAATGACCTGAATGTGCAGTTTCTAGAATTCTTTGTCGAAAACAAAATGGAGGAATTAATTTGCCTTCTCTGACTAAAAGTTTGCCTTCAAGAGATAATTCATTTGCGACTTTACAAAATGGTTGCAACTCAGGTTCAATAAATCTTTCCTTAGGCCAACCTTTCACCACAAATTCTACAACTTGTTTAAGCAGTAAATCACTTTCTAATGCTTTACATAATTCTACAAATTAAGGTTTTATCAATGATCGTAATGATACATTCTTCAATATCTTCATCTGATTCATTAGAATCATCCTCATGCACAGGATGTGTTGACAAAAAAATCAGCTTTGATATTCTTTCCTCAAGCTATGTATTGTACAGTACAATTGAATTCTAAAAGCTTGGTGGATAACCTAGCTAACCTAGCTGTTGCTTTTTTGATTTTGTTGCCAGAGAGTATATCAACTAATTGCTTGTGATCAGTCCTCAAACAGAATTTTCTCCCCCACAAGTATGGTCTGAATTTCTCGATTCCCCATACACAAGCAAGCAAATCTTTCTCAATAACTCAGCATCTCAATTCAACGTCTTTCATTCGTCTTGAAGCAAAACCAATTGTGAGCACATTGTTGCCTTCCATTTGTGATAAAACATCATCCATGCCATAAGAACTGGCATCCACAGTAACAAATGTATCTCACCCTTCCATGTATCCTTGAAGAGCAGGAGCTGAAAGGATACTTTCTTTGATGCGTTGAAAATGGTCTTGACAAGTTGCTGTCCATATAAAATCAGAGTTTTACTTTAAAAGACTTCTGAAACATTCAGTGAGACTTGCACAATTCTTTATGAACTTGGAATAGAATTCATGAAGCCCAATGCACAAATGAAGTTGATCTTTGTCAATTGGGTGAGGTGCATTGACAATACCATCCACAATACTAGGTTTAGATTTGACTCCGTCTTTGGAAAGAACATGTCCTAAATATTTAATCTCATTTACTGAAAAGATGCATTTATCTTCTCTGACTGTAACATGATTGTCTTGTAATACGGTAAGTACATTTTCAAATACTACATTGTATTCTTCTTTTGAAACAGTGTGCACAAAGATATCATCTTGAAATAAAACTATGTTAGAAATATCCTTAACATATTGCCCATACGTTTCTGAAAAACAGACGCGGCTGACGCCAAACCAAATGGCATCCTGCGGAACTGGAACGTACCATCAGGTGTAATGAAAGCTGTGAAATTCCTTGAAGACTCGTCCAGTTCCACCTGATGGTACACCGCTTGTAAGTCCAGTTAGGAAAACCACTTGGATTGGCCAACTGCAGTGATAAAGTCCTCAATGCAGGGTAAAGGAAAATTTTCTACCCAAATTGTTGAAGGAGCGCAAGTCAATGCATAAGCGAAGTTCGCCATTTTTTTGGGGGGCCAAAATGATCAGAGAAAGCCACAAAGTAGCATCTTCTTTCTCTATAATACCATCTTTCTGCATGTTATTTAACATTGCAGAAAGTTCATTTCCAAAACTGTGCAGGACATGCGTAGTCTATGCTTGACTGGTTGCACACCATCTTTAATCTTAATCATGTGGCAAAAATATTTAATCAAACCAATTTTGTATGAGATTACATTTCTAAATCTTTCTTTCCAAGCTGTGTGATCAGATACTGAATTGGTAAGAGAATCAGGCTGTTTGTGACCAGGATTTAATGATCATTTCAAATTCTGCTTGATACCACCAACCCAGAACATTAATGCCTTTGTATGCCACATAAATCTTACCATGAATGGTTTTAGTTTCAATAGTAATATTGCCACAACATACCCAGCTAAATCAATTTTGCTACCTTCAAATGCTGTGGTGACAACATCAGGGGGTAATAACACTTTATGTTCCCAATTTTGTTTATACTTGTCAATAGAAATTATGGTAATTCTTGCCCCAGAATCTATAAGTAGCGAAATGTTGACATTGTCAATAAAAATCTGAACCAAAGGAACTGAAGTTGTGTTATCAGAATGTACATTGTTCATGTCAATACAATCTACAGCTAACAATAGTTCTTCAAGTTTGTTTTCTACAACCTCAGTATCAACATCAGAGTCTTGAACAAATCTAACAGGGTGACGTTTGCCTCCTCTACAAACATTGCCAAAGTGACCAATTTTCTTGCACTTCGAGCATTTTTGTGCTGCAGCTGGACAATTTTTAAAACTTGATACATGAGAATTCAAACCACGCCTAAAGTATTGTATTCTACTACAACCAAAAGATGTACTTCTGAAACTTCTGAAATTGGTAAGAGGACCTCTGGTTTTGTTAGTTACATTATCAGTGGTATGAGGAGGCTTTATTGAAACCCCCCCTCAAGAGTGGCAGACGGTGAAGGGTGAGTTTGCAAAATTTTTGAATCACTTTCAGAAGTTTCAATTCTTTTCGCAATATCAATACCTTCATCCAATGAGGGATTCTTACAAGAGTCTTTGTTAAATTTTCTTCAAAAAACATCTAGAAACTAACTGATCTCTAATCGATTGTGAAGTGAAGTGATCAAACTCACAATAACGAGCTAAAACTTTTAGTGCTGTAATGCAAGTGTCAATGGGTTCATTAGGACCTTGGGTGCGAGTAAAAAATTTGTGACGATGAACCACTAAATTGACTTTTCCCTCAAAATAAAAGGTATGTTTTTTAATTGCAAGTTGATATTCATCAAGATCACCTAAATGTTGGCCCAAATATACAGGTAAACAGTCAAAAACATTTTGCCCTTCAACACCTAAATAATAATATAAAAGTCTACGTTTTCTTTCTGGTTTAAATTATAAACCATCAATGTCTCCAATATATGCCTCATACGGCCTCAACCAACACGCCATTGTAAAAGTGGTTCTCCAGGATCCTGTAGAAACAAAGCAGGAGAAGTAACAGATTGCATAATGTAAACAGAACACCAAGCAAAGTTAAACTGGAAAACACAGTAGCAAAGTAGTAAATGAAATGAAGCAATAGAACCTAAAAAAGAAAATATTAATTAAAAATAAACAAAAAGAATAACACAGGAATACAAGTGGTGTGTTATTACCGTGGAAGGAGAGGAAAGAAAAAAAATAAAGTATCAACACCTCACAAATAGCGTGTTAAACGCTGAAGAAAAGAAATGGCATGATGAACCAGCAGGTGGCGCTGTGACGCGATGAGCAGGTTAGAAAATATACACGAGTTCTTGTTGCTGAGCAGTTCCTTTGTGGAAATGATCCTATAAAGAATCTGGACGAAGTTGAACACTCATGAAGTAAAACAAGGTAAATACGTCGATGTTTGCTTTGCACTTTGTTTCTTTAAAAGAAATGTCACTTTAAAAAAAAAACGCTGTGAATTACACGATACTGAGCGTCGTGTTTATCTTCAACATAAAATGTGAATGTTTGATGCTTGGGTGTACACACACCGGAGAACTCGTATTGTAGATAGCGCTAATGAACAACAGTCACGTCCTGACTGCACGTGCTGGAGTTTATACGTTGTAGACAGAGTTGAATTGAAAGCAACAGACTTCCCACGATGACAGTCTAGAAAGCGCTGTGCAAAGTAAACAAAGTAATAGCGGAAAACTGTGTTTATTTGACAGTTACTGACGTTAAGAGTTGCTGGAAGCCTTTCAATGTGTAGCGATATCACTTAACTCTTGAATAAACACACTCGTTTGCTTTAGATCAGGGGTACTCATAGTACGGCCCGCGGGCCAGGGGCGGCCCGGCAAGCCTTCCCTGGCGGCCCGCGGACCCCCGAGACATCATACCTGTGTTGTACGTTTCTTTTAAGTGTCTGCAGCAGCGCGAGAGACTCTGCTGCTCTGTGGGGGCTGCCGGTCAGGCGATCCTAGCAATGGCCAGGGTACAGCTGCAGGGGCCTAAGAAAAGGTGAAATACAAAGGCCTCATTAACATGCAAATGGTCTTTTGAAGACCTGTGAAGTGCTCGGGTGCGGCTCTGAGTGTGTGTGTGCCCCGGCTGGCACACAGGCAGGGTGAGATGACAGAGGGTGACAAAGGAAGTGGGAGATAAAGGGAGGGGGAGGGGGACGGAGAGGGAGTGAGAGGGAGTGACAGAGAGTGAGAGGGAGTGAGAGGGAGTGAGTGAGTGAGAGGGAGTGAGTAAGAGGGAGTTAGTGAGTGAGTGAGTAGGAGGGAGGGAGAGGGTGAGTGAGTGAGTGAGTGAGTGGGAGTGAGTGAGAGGGAGGGAGTGGGAGGGAGGGAGGGAGTGAGAGGGAGGGAGGGAAGGAGTGGGAGGGAGTGAGGGAGAGAGTGAGAGGGAGAGAGTGAGAGGGAGAGATTGAGAGGGAGTGAGTGAGAGGGAGTGAGTGAGTGGGAGGGAGTGAGTGAGTGGGATGGAGTGAGTGGGGGGATGGAGTGAGTGAGTGGGAGGGAGGGAGTGCGAGGGAGTGAGTGAGAGTGAGAAGGAATGACTGGGAGGGAGGGAGTGAGAGGGAGGGAGGGAGTTAGAGAGAGGGAGTGAGAGAGAGGGAGAGGGAGGGAGTGGGAGCGAGGGAGGGAGTGAGTGAGTAAGTGGTCTCGACCATCCATTTGACTTTGTTGGCTCAGCTCGAGCAATTGTTTCTATCGGTTATATCACCTCTGGTTACAAAACTTAACGACTTGGGGGATAGGCTGTCTACCATTGAGATAGAAATGAAAAGGAAACCCTCACCAACCAAGAAACTGGTATCACCCGTTCATTCTAATCTGCCCACTACCCCTGTCAAGTCCAGGTCATCCATTCACAAGAATGTCCAAACCAACATACCTCCACTCCCGCTTAACTTACCTACTGCAACAGGTCCTAAAGTGGCACTGAAACCATTGTTAACCAACTATACAGTGACCAGAGCAGATCCAGTAAGAACGCCACACATCAACCTACCCCCTGATGCTGCCCCATACGTGACCCCACTTAGACAGGGAAAACATGAAACATACCAGGAGCTGCTAAACAAAGCTATTTTCTGGCTACAGGACAAAAGACCTTTACCACCAGATTTAGATGGTGGAATCCTGAATGTGTCAGGAGGGTGGGGTGGATAGGTACGTTGCCCAAAAACACCTCTGGAGACCTTGTTTTAATTAAATTTAAGAATAAGAACACCACCCCATACTTACGATCCTACCTGCCTAACGAAGGAGACTGGCCTATCTGCATTTGTGACTTGCATGATTTTTACCCAAGTATCTCACCCAACCCGTTGCCCAGATTAATGACAAAGAGACACAACCCCTGGGGAAGGGGACCCTATACATCCAGCGCCACTAACCATCTAGCTTTTAACAGATCTGATCAAAGGTGTACAAATCGTATTTCCTTATAACACATTTTTCCTTTTTTTCCTAAACATTAGCTATTTTGTGGCACTGCATGTATGACCCGCATTTTACCTAGAGCTGTTATGAAATATCCTACATTGATTAGCTGTTTTGTTATATCCATTTAATCCTATTTTAGCTGTTGAAATTCATTTTTGTAATGAAATGTTAAGGTATTTATTTTTGTATTGTTGTTGCTTTTATGATTTTAAACCAAAAATCGAATAAAGCTAATCTGAGACGCTACTTGTGGCCTTGTGCACAACCCAGAATCGTTTGCAGTTCTTCAAGACCCTGACGACCTTTCAGTTTCCATTCCTTTCTGTTCTTGCCTCAGCCCACCACTTTCCCATACGTTGATTTCTCCTTGATGTGTTTTTGTGAAGGTGTAATTTTCTACCAAAAACAGCTTGTGCTGAGGCTGTCCAGAGAAGAGGAAAGACCAACCTCCTTCATTTGGACTCTGAGGCGATAAAGGGATTGTTTTACCCTGCATGCTAGTGTCATAGATGTTGAATTCTGTAACCAAGTATTAATACATAAAAACTATAATTAGCAGGAATTGATTGCTGTGCTTTCAAAAACACGGCTAACTACATGTATACAGAATTACATTTCCAAATGCGCTTCGCGCTGAAAACCTTTTATTTAACAGGTACATGACAGTGAGAAATATTACATTTGAATCCATTAGAACATCGTTTGGCATGAAAACTTTAAATTGCAGCCAGCATATTATGTTGTGAAGTTACAAACTTTGGTTCCCAGCTGCAGAGTGTTTCTGAATCCAGGTAAAAGAATCTAGGACAAGTGCTGCATGAAATCCTGAAATTACCAATGAAATTGGAAACACCACCCCATATTTGCTCCTAATTTCTTTATAGAGTTTCACATGGAGATTGTAGGTGCTTTCAGAAAACAAACAAGTGGTATTTCCGAAGGACTAATAACTCCAATGAGGCTGGTAACTTACATTACTGGTCCCACTGGAATAACAAGAATTGGCAATGCCAATAGGTCACTGAGATTTTGGGAAAATTAGTGCTGACCATACAGAAAGTTTGTGACTTCTCCTTATTTGGAGTAACAAATCGACTTAAATTCAAGATTTGTATGGTATTGTATCTTTATACCCTTTTGTTTTTTGATTTTTAGGTTAGAAAAACGATTTGTACGAAAAAGACATACCATACACATTTGACATACACTTATTTAAACAACATATACTTGATCACAAAAACATCGTATATAGACAACAAAACATGAATGAAAACATATCATATATACATTCGCACAATAATTTGTGCAACAACACAAATATTCATTACTTGCAATATCGTTCTTTAAATGCAATGTATTAACAATCAGATAGAAAAAAATCAGATGGAGAAAAAAATTCAATATCATAAACAATGTAAATGAGACTGAATGACTTAATCAATAATTCAGTCATTCAAGGAGCAAATTGTTCCTAGCTGTTTATCCAATGCTTGTCTTCATTTGGCCGACGCGTTTCGAACTCGCTATTTTAGTTTGCGTGTTCTCATCAGGGCTATATGACTTTTTCCTGCAGAATTAGTGCAAAATGTAAATGAAAGGGAAAATTACGTCAGAACCTTTATGTACTAACTAGCCTCATATTATCGCTCAAACATATATATTGGCTGCACGGTTCATACCTTACAAGGGTCGTCACAGTTTGGTGGGATTCAGTTATTTTATACGGAGGTCCCTGCAGTAGTTTCTAAAATTGAAAAAAATTGAAAAAAAACAAAGGGTTGGAATCGGTACTCTGTTCCAGGCGCAGGCTGTTTACCTGATGCCAAAAGAACGCACTCCTAACTCATACCTTATTTGTGTTATCCCCTCTTTTTGCTCGAAGTTCAGTAAGAATCCAACATTTTCTCAAAGGCGCCCGCGAGGGTCCTGTGTGCCTGCCCGGAAAAAGAGTAATTCTTAGATCGTCCTAGTTTGCCCTGTTGCCATGTATTGTCAAATCCCTTTTATTGCAAAGCAAATGTACCTGCTCTCCCAGCTCGGAGGGGTTCGTTCTCGCTTCTTAAGGCGGAGTGCGCTCAATGTTAGTTAGAGCGGTCCGTTTCCTAAGGAAAGACAAGCGTACCGTTACATACAGCTTGTCAGTTTTATCGCATTTATGCTATTTGGACACAATACGGGGAATTCACCTACCCGATATCTTCAGTTCAAAGCTGCAATCCTTACTCGCAGTGGCTTTCCATCAATGCGCCATTTTGGAAGGGGGCGTGACGTTATAAACGCATCACATGATTTTCGGGAATTATGGTATATTTAGTTCATTCCATCCGTCCCTTAAAAAGTTTGTAGTCCAGGCGATTAGAGTATACCATTTTTGGGGCATCTAAAGTCTAGAGATTTCTGACATAGAATTCAACCCAGTCTGTAGGCTGTTGAATCGCAAAATCAGATAGGCTTCTTTTTTCAGTAAGGCATCATCCACATCCTGGACTTTTTTTGTATGCCCTATTGTATACAGGACTGTCCATTTAAAATCCATTTCTGAATGACCCTGTTCGATAAAATGTTGAACCATGGGGGCGGACGCAACTTTATTTTTCATGCGCGAACTATGTTGTGTGATGCGAGTATCGATTTGCTGATTCGTTTTGCCAATGTACAGTTTACCACAACTACAGATAATTGCGTAAACCACATTTTTGGTTTTACAATTACTGAAATCCTCATTTTTCCATCTTATATTCCTGTGAAGGAATTCACTGCCCTCAATTGTTGTATCGCACGCTACACAATTTCTACATCTGTGGTGACCTTTGATCTGTTTCAGCCCCCAAGCCGACAGCAGATCATGTTTGGGTTTTTCAATCATTACATCTGCCCGAACGATCTGTTGGCCTATGCTTCGTTTTTTTTTAAAAGCAAAGATTGGTCTTGGAAATGGGCATTCCAGCTCTTCCAATAGATGCCAGTTTTTAAGTATGGTTTGTCGCACCTGATGGGTATGAGGGCCAAACGTTGTAACACAAACTATTTTTTCTAATTCGTGTTTCTCTTTGTGTTCAAGAAGGCACTCACGTGGAGTGTATCGCGCCCTCTTACGTGCATGTTTCAGTAATTTTTTGGGGTAGCCCCTAGTGATCATTTCTTCGCAAAACTTTTGAGAGTGCAGATCGTAATCACCGATCTCTGAGCAGTTTCGTCTGATTCGAAGAAGCTGCCCGTAAGGTAGATTGGTCCTCAGGTTTCTTGGATGTGCACTCCGATGGTGGAGGATGGTGTTCCTGTCTGTCTTCTTCTTGAAGAGAGACGATTTAAGACAACCATCAGCACAGCTTATCTCGACATCTAAAAAGGTCATCTTTGAGTTGCTCTGCTCCATGGAGAATTTAATGTCCTGATGCTTATTGTTTAGCCAGTGGTGGAATTCTATCAATTCGGTGTGGCTCCCCTGCCACAGGAGCCACACGTCGTCAATATATCTTAGCCACTGCTTTATATGTTTTTTGTAGGGGTTGTTGTTCTCCACGAACTTGTTCTCATATTCTGCCATAAACAATATGGCCATCTCCGGCGCATAAGGACAGCCCATGGCTGTCCCCTTGATTTGTGCAAAAAACTCATCATTGAAGCGAAAATAATTTTTCTTCAATGTCAGTTCTGCAATTTCCAGAATAAATGACGTTGGGACCCTATGAGGTCTTATCCTCATATCCAGGTACAACTCCATTACCTCAAGTGCTTCACTTTGAGGGATTTGCGTGTACAGAGATGTCACGTCCATAGTGGCCATGATCTCAGTGGAAGGATTGAATTCCATACCTTCAATTTTGACCAAAAAGTCAGTGGTGTCTTGAAGATAAGACTTCACATTATTTACAAAAGGCTTCAAGAAGTAATCGACGTACTTCGAGAGTGGTTCCAAGCACGAGTCACACCCTGAGACGATTGGTCGTCCAGGGGGCTCGGCAGGATTTTTATGTATCTTCGGGAGGAAATATAACAGTGGTATGCGGGGGAATTTTTAACCACTTGGCTGTTAAGGGTGTTCGATGAGCTCCATTGACTTTCCATTGAAATCAATGGAAAGTCCATGACGAGTTACCCTTGTCATTAGCGCTGAAGGGGTTAAGAAGGAAATCTCTCTCTTTATGTCCCACATAACTCTAAATCTTTTACCCTTGAAAAAGCATACCCGTGCTTGAAGGACGATTACTACTCGCAGGCAGACTCTAGGGGGGCCCTATATAATTACCAAGGGCGTTCCCGAAATAGGTTCAAAACTTTTTCAGAGACATCATCCTCATCGGACTTGTCCGGCCCTGAAGCAAGAGGCAGTACCAACAAGAAGCAGGTCTCTTTTTTAGAGAAGGGCCAGCAAGGCAAACCCAGACAAAAAATACCATGGGAGATGCGTACTTGGAAAAACACCTACAAATCATAGCGGTTCCGTCGACTATAGTTAATTTGTCGACAAAAATGTTAACAACAGATGAAGAATCTGTGTTAAACTTGGGATTGAAATTTGTTCCCAATAAACGAACGGATTTCACAAAAATAAAAATGGAAATGATTGCCTTTTGCCGTAAAATACAACTAAAGGCCTTTTTCAATAATCAGCCACCAACAACTGACAAGGAAACAACAGGGTTAAGAAACAAGTCCACATTCATCCCTAATCAGAATATCCCAAAACAGATCTATGCTTTCGAGCAAGTGGTCCTATCTTCAATAAATAAGCTTGAGAAAAATAACAAGTTTGTCAAGCCGAACTTAAGTAAAGGCCAACAGGCAGCACTGAAAGGCCTCAGTGAGGATCGTACAATTATAGTCAAACCGGCCGACAAAGGCGGAGCAACTGTGTTGTGGCCTAGGGACAAATATCTGATGGAAGGAGAATCTCAGGTTAACAACCAAACCTGGTATAGGAAATTATCAGTGGACCCAACCAAAGAAATACAATCTAAAATAGCTGATTTGATCCAAATGGGATTTGACGGTGGTTATGTGGGACATAAAGAGAGAGATTTCCTTCTTAAAAAATTCCCCCGCATACCACTGTTATATTTCCTCCCCAAGATACATAAAAATCCTGCCGAGCCCCCTGGACGACCAATCGTCTCAGGGTGTGACTCGT
Organism: Lissotriton helveticus; assembly: GCF_964261635.1. Lineage (NCBI taxonomy): Eukaryota > Metazoa > Chordata > Amphibia > Caudata > Salamandridae > Lissotriton > Lissotriton helveticus. Next base: position 249,772,229 of record NC_136067.1, on the reverse strand, counting down.
GCTTGGAACCACTCTCGAAGTACGTCGATTACTTCTTGAAGCCTTTTGTAAATAATGTGAAGTCTTATCTTCAAGACACCACTGACTTTTTGGTCAAAATTGAAGGTATGGAATTCAATCCTTCCACTGAGATCATGGCCACTATGGACGTGACATCTCTGTACACGCAAACCCCTCAAAGTGAAGCACTTGAGGTAATGGAGTTGTACCTGGATATGAGGATAAGACCTCATAGGGTCCCAACGTCATTTATTCTGGAAATTGCAGAACTGACATTGAAGAAAAATTATTTTCGCTTCAATGATGAGTTTTTTGCACAAATCAAGGGGACAGCCATGGGCTGTCCTTATGCGCCGGAGATGGCCATATTGTTTATGGCAGAATATGAGAACAAGTTCGTGGAGAACAACAACCCCTACAAAAAACATATAAAGCAGTGGCTAAGATATATTGACGACGTGTGGCTCCTGTGGCAGGGGAGCCACACCGAATTGATAGAATTCCACCACTGGCTAAACAATAAGCATCAGGACATTAAATTATCCATGGAGCAGAGCAACTCCAAGATGACCTTTTTACATGTCGAGATAAGCTGTGCTGATGGTTGTCTTAAATCGTCTCTCTTCAAGAAGAAGACAGACAGGAACACCATCCTCCACCATCGGAGTGCACATCTGAGAAACCTGAGGACCAATCTACCTTACGGGCAGCTTCTTCGAATCAGACGAAACTGCTCAGAGATCGGTGATTACGATCTGCACTCTCAAAAGTTTTGCGAAGAAATGATCACTAGGGGCTACCCCAAAAAATTACTGAAACATGCACGTAAGAGGGCGCGATACACTCCACGTGAGTGCCTTCTTAAACGCAAAGAGAAACACGAATTAGAAAAAATAGTTTGTGTTACAACGTTTGGCCCTCATACCCATCAGGTGCGACAAACCATACTTAAAAACTGGCATCTATTGGAAGAGCTGGAATGCCCATTTCCAAGACCAATCTTTGCTTTTAAAAAAAACCAAAGCATAGGCCAACAGATCGTTCGGGCAGATGTAATGATTGAAAAACCCAAACATGATCTGCTGTCGGCTTGGGGGCTGAAACAGATCAAAGGTCACCACAGATGTGGAAATTGTGTATTGTGCGATACAACAATTGAGGGCAGTGAATTCCTTCACAGGAATATAAGATGGAAAAATGAGGATTTCAGTAATTGTAAAACCAAAAATGTGGTTTACGCAATTATCTGTGGTTGTGGTAAACTGTACATTGGCAAAACGAATCAGCAAATCAATACTCGCATCACACAACATAGATCGCGCATCAAAAATAAAGTTGCGTCTGCCCCCATGGTTCAACATTTTATCGAACAGGGTCATTCAGAAATGGATTTTATAATGGACAGTCCTGTATACAATAGGGCATACAAAAAAAGTCCAGGATGTGGATGATGCCTTACTGAAAAAAGAAGCCTATCTGATTTTGCGATTCAACAGCCTACAGACTGGGTTGAATTCTATGTCAGAAATCTCTAGACTTTAGATGCCCCAAAAATGGTATACTCTAATCACCTGGACTACATACTTTTTAAGGGACGGATGGAATGAACTACATATACCATAATTCCCGAAAATCATGTGATGCGTTTATAACGTCACGCCCCCTTCCAAAATGGCGCACTGATGAAAAGCCACTACGAGTAAGGATTGCAGCTTTGAACTGAAGATATCGGGTAGGTGAATTCCCCGTATTGTGTCCAAATAGCATAAATGCGATAAAACTGACAAGCTGTATGTAATGGTACGCTTGTCTTTCCTTAGGAAACGGACCGCTCTAACTAACATTGAGCGCACTCCGCCTTCAGAAGCGAGAACGAACCCCTCCGAGCTGGGAGAGCAGGTACATTTGCTTTGCAATAAAAGGGTTTTGACAATACATGGCAACAGGGCAAACTAGGACGATCTAAGAATTACTCTTTTTCCGGGCAGGCACACAGGACCCTCGCGGGCGCCTTTGAGAAAATGTTGGATTCTTACTGAACTTCGAGCAAAAAGAGGGGATAACACGAATAAGGTATGAGTTAGGAGTGCGTTCTTTTGGCATCAGGTAAACAGCCTGCGCCTGGAACAGAGTACCGATTCCAACCCTTTGGTTTTTTTCAATTTTTTTCAATTTTAGAAACTACGGCAGGGACCTCCGTATAAAATAACTGAATCCCACCAAACTGCGACGACCCTTGTAAGGTATGAACCTTGCAGCCAATATATATGTTTGAGCGATAATATGAGGCTAGTTAGTACATAAAGGTTCTGACGTAATTTTCCCTTTCATTTACATTTTGCACTAATTCTGCAGGAAAAAGTCATATAGCCCTGATGAGAACACGCAAACTAAAATAGCGAGTTCGAAACGCGTCGGCCAAATGGAGACAAGCATTGGATAAACAGCTAGGAACAATTTGCTCCTTGAATGACTGAATTATTAATTAAGTCCTTCAGTCTCATTTACATTGTTTATGATATTGATTTTTTTCTCCTTCTGATTTTTTCTATCTGATTGTTAATACATTGCATTTAAAGAACGATATTGCAAGTAATGAATATTTGTGTTGTTGCACAAATTATTGTGCGAATGTATATATGATATGTTTTCATTCATGTTTTGTTGTCTATATACGATGTTTTTGTGATCAAGTATATGTTGTTTAAATAAGTGTATGTCAAATGTGTATGGTATGTCTTTTTCGTACAAATCGTTTTTCTAACCTAAAAATCAAAAAATTAAAGGGTATAAAGATACAATACCATACAAATCTTGAACTTAAGTCGATTTGTTACTCCAAATATACATATGGTCCAGCTGACCCTACGTCCCAGGACCTATCTCCCTGTTGTACAAAATAGGTCACTGAGAAGCATTACAAGTAAACAGTATGGAAATCAATATGTATTTGTATGGAGGCAAAGAACTGTAGAATAATATTGGTGTACGTTAAAAGGTCAGGAGACAGTAGTATCCTCAAGCCAGACTTCAAAATCAATGTTGGTCGATGACTTCCCTCCTTCCATCTTTGCTTCTGCCAGAAAAATACAAACACCATGAATTATCTAGTTATCTAAGACATTTTTACAGCATTACAATGTCAGGTGTATGCATCTGAACGTTCAAACTCAGCCAGCTGGATAAAAAACACAACATGATCACAGCTGTGGAGGGCAAGAATTTTTTTTTGGGGAAGCACACCACTTATACCAAATCAAAGTATGTACTCCTGGCTCCCAAAAAGTAGGTGGAGCTAAAGCCCATCTTTAGTGAAGCTCACATCATTTTCTGAGGACAGCTGCTCTTTCAAGCCAGACCAATGGAAATGGGCCTTGAAATCGAGCTTTATATTATATGAATAATATCATTCTCTACCTGTCCCTCCTTTGTGTGATCGGTAGGGAGCTTATCCCACAGTAAGATACGATGCTTTGCTCCCTGCAATAAAAAGCAGGATTTAAGGTTTGTCACTGTTCCAGTTAAGCACATTTAAATATATGTTTATGTGCTAAGAAAGTCTAAAGACAGCCAAGAATATCAGCCAAGAAGTTGAAGACTTACACCGAATGCATTATGTGAAATGACTTCAAATTGTAAGAACTCCTTGACTGCAGTTGCAAATAAGTTTTGTGATTTGATGTTCCTCCTAATGAAGAAACCTTAGTGCTACATCCTGGTTAGATAGTTGCTGTTAATGATGTTGGCTGTGGAACAAGCGAACAAAAATGTTTATTTTGGCTACTAGAATCTGAGTGAAATTCGTTTTCTTTTGGCTGAGCTGATAGGTGAGACAATGGGTGTTTCATTTAGCTCTACATTTTGACTTTTTACTGCCCATGTAGCACACTGCAAATCCATTTTTGCTGGTTTTGGAACATTTAAGCAAATCGGGGGGACACTTACAAAATCTCCACGTAACACAGCCCAACCCCACCCCCCGAGGCTGCGCTGCGTTGTGTGACAGGGAAGAAAACAGAGATCACCATATTTTCAAAGATATGGCCCTCCCCTTTCCCTCTAGGTCTGATAGAGTTAGGTTGAATACGTCCAAGGCGATGAGCGTGTTGGCTATTTAGTGAAGGCTCTGTTGCAAGATCAAGGAGCTCAAGCAGGAACCTCTTAAGAAAAATGAGGAGGTCTGGACCCTCCAAATTTTCTGGTAAGCCATAAAGACGAAGATTATTACATCTCTTGCGATTTTCAAGACCCTCAGTGTGAAGCTTAAAACGTTGAATTTCCTGTTCCAGTAAAGGAATTTTAGTAGAAACGTCATGCAAATCACTGATGCGCCGTTCCATGTCAAATACCTTTGCTTACATGATAATCCACCTATCTTCAATTTGTTGAAGTTTCTCCTTAGTAGTGGACATAAAAGAGTTCAAACCCCTCACCTCAGCAAGAATAGTATCAAGGACAGGGTTATGCGATGACAAAATGGGTGAGGGAGGATCATTTTTAAATATTTTGGGTTTTGTAACGGAAGATGAAGCTCTAACAGGAGGAGAAATATCACTAGCCATCTTGGAACGCCAAGAAGGATGATATACTACTTTTAACGGAGATTTCAAACTGCTCATATGATACAATAACACACCTCTCAGCAAGGGGCCTGAAGAAGCGAGCAGCAGGTTCAAACGGCCGTGTGTTTTTTGCGGACAATGTTAGACCTTTAGAGGTGACCTCAGTATGACCATGCAATATACCATGTACACGTAGGCAGTCTTGAAAATCATATGGCATATACCAAAAATACTTAACATGCCCCTCTACCTGCCTTAAAACAGAGAAATAGAAGAAAAGCAAGAAGGCAAGAAATGCTATAATGAGGCGATATGAAAAAAGGGCACAAAGAAATTGGTCCTTCATAGTTAACCTCCGTTAAGAAAACAGAGGAAAAGAAAAAAATGCCAGGAATGCATGTAGATTCGAAATGCCGGGCAGATATGAGAAGAAGAAAGGAAAAAAAACGTTTCCAGGCATTGAAACACAACGCTGGATTTACCTCAGTGGGAGGTCATGTGGAGCGAGCGGCAGGCCCATGAAATGGCGGCCGCTCGTACGCAAATGAGGGAAGCCTTCCAATGACACTGCCGAGTCAGGCAAGAAGTGTTTCTTCATCAGAGCAGCTTCAAACGTCGCTCTGTTGAATGGTAGGGCCGAATTCGACCAAGAACCCTTCAGTATTTGCCCGGCGTTAACCGCCTTTCATACCATTCGAGATTACCAAACAAAGAGGCAGGCGCTGGAGACAGAAGGCAGGAAACAGGAGTTTATTCCGACGGAGCAGAACACGTCAAATCAGACAACAGGGTATCTTCTCGAGGTGCTCTAAACGCATCCTTGAGGCCTGGCCTCTTATACACAGGTTTATTGCTTTATTACATGAAACACATTCTTGTCAATACTTGATGTACGGAAAGGCATCCTCGGAATCCCCGCTTCACCCCCGTTCCCACACATATTTACAGTAGAGATCCCACCTCGACCTCAGCATGTGGTGGTTGTCGCGCAGCTGGACATTCTGCTGGGAACGGGAAAGTGGGCGATCGGTCGGATCTGGAGGTGTGAGGGTATTGATTAACCACCGCTCCTTTGATGTGAGGCGGGGCCCTTCTGTAGGGGGCAATAAACTGCATCTGCCGGGCTAGGTGATGGCCTGGGATCGGGCTGGACAACCGGGCAGGGAGGAAGAAGTTATCGAATGAGATGAAAGAGCGAGGGGGTTCAGCACGGGATGTGGCTCGGAGACAGGGTCGCGCTAGAAGTGCGCTTATGGTCCAAGCAGGAGAAACTGGGGGCTGTCGGGGCGCGGGGGAATGCTTGGGAGGCTGGGGTGTGAGGGAGAGAGGCGCGCAGGCTATTGGCAGTGGGCAGAGAGGTCGTGACACAAAAATGGCTGCCACCTACTTTCGTGATGGGGCCTAAAAGGGAACAGATGGCGTGGCTACTGTTTTCATGATTGTCGCTCTACTTTCAACAGTGGCTGTGGTGAACATAAATGAACGCCGCTTATGTATACCGATTTTAGTCATTTTCCACAGCTCCAACCCTTAATGAGAGCTCTGGAGGGGATGCCCGCTCTCGAACGATGCAGGAAACAGCTGTAAATGTTGAAAAGAGCTCTGCGTCCTAGTGAAGCTCAGCCCTTAGCCGCCATCTTCGTCTGGCGCGAGACCCTGCCCTACAGTTTTGAACTTCTAAAGACATGCGGTATAGGTGTTTTGCACGGTATGAGAGACTGCATGCCTTTGAGTTTGCTGCAGGCAATGTTTGTGGTAATATCACGAGAAATAACAGTAACACCAACACACCAGGCCATAAGACTGGCCCAGAAAAAGATCAAAAACATCCCCATTCATTTGCCTGATAGAGTAGCGCTTCTGACACTGCCAGATTACCTTACACATTATCCCGACCCTGACTGTTTACAATTTAGGAAAACATTTAGCAATTTTAAAAGAGCTTAATGATGTGTTTTAAATTGTTTTTGAATACTGTGATTAAAATCGGAAATGTTTATGAGCTGTTGAAATTCAGCTTATAATTAATAATGATAAAATATAGTTACATAAGAAACATAATAAGACACTGAAATGAGATAGTGACATGTAGCTCCAGTGCAGATGAAAACACAGTTGAAGCAGTTTAGTTATTGCCCTCCATAAATAGTGGCAAAACAAACATCCAGAGTTCGAAGAAAATACACAGTAAATCAGGCAGGCAGGCCCTTAAATCAGCTTTTATGTTTATCCATAAAATGGCCTAGTATATAACAGATCTACATCAAATGCTAATGAGACCTTTTGTCCTGGTTAGGTTTCGAAGAATTGATGCGTCACTATCCCATTTGTAAAAAAAAAAATACAACCAGTGATCATAGTGGATTTCCTACCTGACAATATTATGTAGTATTTGACTTATTCTCTCTCTGTTTTTCTCTCTCTCCCTCTGCCTGTCACAGACTTTTTCTCACTCTTTCTCATCAATAAATTCATTGAAAATGTTGCAGTTATATCATTAATGATGTCACCTAAGATGCTATGAGTGATGAAATATATGGGTAATTAGCAGTGCATGGTGAAGGCATGACTGATAGTTACTTGAGATAACTCTAACTGGTGAATTTCTGTGGTTTTTAGATTGAAAATGTTACATTGTTACGGAACATTTTTCCTAAATATAACGTTCCGTTAACTTGTTTTCTTCAGTGAATTTCAAGGATCATTTAACATAAAGTAATATTTTATTACCATATTTAAGTCCAATCACCCGCCATGCACAGCTTTCGGCTGAGGGGTTGAAAGCATCCAATTCCTCACATGCCGCCAAGCCCATGCTACACATGAGCTTTGGCCGTGCATGGTGGGGGGGGTTTGGCCACAAGGCCAGGCCCTGTGGCTAACCCCTGTAAAGACAGCCAACTCTATGCAGTGCAGGGCTTTCAGTCGTGCATGGCGGAGGCTGGTCACAGGGCTTGCAGCCAACCCCCGCATGCAGTCAACCCCATGCTGTGCACAGCTTTTGCTTATGCACATCAGGGATTTGTCACAGGCCTTGGCCTGATGTCAGCCCCTATGGCTAACTCTGCCAAAAGCAAAAACCTCACACACATCCTTCGGCCACCCACGGTGGGGGTTTAGCCTTTGCCATGCGGCGTAGGATAGGCCTTGGTGCTCTAGGAACCCCTTGAACCGGGGCCAAATACAATTAACCAGGGGAAGAGTCCCTCCCAAGCCTGCTTGTGCCCCATGGACCCCAACCCCTGAGGCCAAATGTAATAAAAAAGGGGAGGGGGCCATGCAACTGCCTACCCACATTTTGTTAGGACCCGGGGACCCAGCCCCTAGGGCCCTGTGCATTTTAAATTTAAAGGGGAGGTATCCACGTGGCTCCTCCCCCTCAGAAAATTAGGTCTTGGGGACTCCTTACCCTTTTTTCAATTTACTGGCATGGGGAGGCATGAGGCACTCCTCTATGAGCCTCACTGGGAACTGGGGACCCAAATCCACCAGAGTTATATGCAATTTAAAGGGGAGGCGGGCCACTGATCATAAAAATACTGACCGATAGAGTTAATGACACTGAATCTGCCCTTTCCTCTATAAGAACATCAGTCCAAGAGTTACAGAACAAAGTGAAGGAACTGGCTGGGATGGTGGACCATCTATCCTCGTCCTGCTAGATTTATCAGCAGCTTTCGACACCATTTCCCACAGCATTCTTGAATGTCGGCTTTGGGAGATTGGTGTCAGGGGAAAGGCTTTACAATGGCTCAGAAACTATTTAACTGATCGCACTACAATAGTACAGGATGGAAATACCATCTCGTATAGTAGATCAGTCAGGGTGGGAGTGCCACAGGGCTCTATTTTAAGCCCGACACTCTTTAACCTATTTGTGACTCCTCTTGCCAAAGTGATCAGATCTTATGTTTTTGATGTCGTGTCGTTTGCCGACAAAACTCAGATCTTGATCACTCCTGGCCTAGATCCAATGGAAACTAAGACAGGTTTTAAAGACTGTATGTCCCACATTGATAAACGGATGAACACAAACCACATGCAGCTAAGTAGAGGAAAAACTAAGATAATGGTCAATGGCAAGGCTTATGAGCATTGGTCACATGACTGGTGGCCCTCAAGCCTTGTACCCTGCCCAACTCCAACCCAGACGGTCCGAAACCTAGGCTTTCAAATGGACAATAAATTGTCAATGCAAGACCAGATCAATAGGATAATTACCTCCTGCTTCTGCATTATGCGTAACTTGCACAAAGTTTTTAAATGGATTTCGACAGAGGCGAGAAAACCCCTAGTCCATGGATTGATTATAAACCGTATGGACTATGGGAACGCCCTGTTGGCATCCATAACTGAAAATCTTCTTTCAAGGATGCAAGTTCTACAGTACTGTGGGAAATATGATTTTTTCAAGATGGATGTATCAAAACAACGCTGTGCCCTAAGACGTATGCAATGTTTCATAAGGGACCATACGACGGGGGGCTAAGATCGCTGTGACTGAGCGTTTAATTGACTCATAGACATTCACACAATACCTAAACGTGTGTGACCTGGAATGTGAGAGACATAGCACTGTTAGCACAAAATTCACTCTAGACTTTGCTTAAAGGAACAAATAGTTTGTCTCCTGAAAACGCATCTTCAAACTGACATAGATACACTGAGGGGTAAAAGGAGTGGCCTGGTGGAGGATACAGGATATTCCTTCCTGGTTAGAGGTACATTTCCTGTGGGCGGCTTCCAGAGTTCTATTTCAATAAACAAAATCACATCTATACCGACATGTGCATTACACACTGCCTTATGGAATCCTAGAGGGAGCCCTGTTTTTGATAGCATGCATGTATTCCGATAATATAGGCCTATAAGATTTTGGGGTCTCTAGTTGGCAGAGGTCGGTAACTTTGACAAAATAGGGACCCTTGCGTCCAGTCAGGGTAAGGGGGTACACTCCTAAAACAACCCCTGCTCACCCCCTTGGTAGCCTGGCAAGAGCAGGCAGGCTTATCACAGAGGCAGTGTGTAAAGCATTTGTGAACACATACAGTAACCTAGTGACAACACTACAGATGGACACCACACAAGTTGTAGTATAAAAATAAGTATTTTTATCTAGACTTAGCACAAGACCACAAACAACAAAAATCCACAATACTTTACTTTAAAATGGTAGAAATAGCTTAGTTCTCTTTAGATGTGAAATGCGACACTTTGAGTTCAATGTACCTTTGGATGTGTAACGCTATACAACGAAAGTGTTGCGGAAGGTAATGCGTCGGTTTATACACTCAAGAACGGTGATGCATCGGATCCCTACTGCTGCGTAGGGGATGTGTTGGTTCTTCTCCGCGTGGGGAGGTGATGCGTCAGTTTCTTACTGTGCTTCCGTGCCGATGCGACCAGCAGTGCCGTGATGCGATGAAGATCCGGTGCAATGAAACAAAAATGGCCTCTTCTTCTTGATGCGACAATGATGCGTGCACGTCCGACGGCCATGTGGCGACTCAACGATTCTTCTGAGCCGCGACAGGCCATGCGACTCTCTTCTCCGGTGATGCAACGGTGACACTCTTCTCTGGTGATGTGAGGAGCTTCGGGTTATGCGATGGTGACTGCGGCAGTGGCGACACGCTTCTCCAGCGATGCCACAGCGTCTGCTGCGACAGCAACACTCTTCTCCGTTGATGCGACGACAACGGCTGCGGCGGCGACACTCTTCTTCGTCTTAGGTCGCGCTTCCAGCTCCCAGCGACACACAGTGTCTCTGAAGGCCCAGCTCAACAGCAGGAACTTCAATTCCCAGCAAGGGAAGGCAGGGGAGCTGGTTGGTGAAGTCTGTTGTCCCTGAGACTTCAGCAGGAGGCAAGGTCTATCTCAAACCCTTGGAGATCCTTTACAAGTTGATTTGAAAGTAGCACAAAGTCCAATCTCCTTTATTTGGCAGTCAGGCAACCACTGCAGGCCAATCCCCCAGACAGCACTCAGTTTAGGGATAGCCCTCAGTTTCTCTGGTTCCTTTCCCCAGCAAAGGTTCTTCTTGTTTCCCAAAAGTGATCTAGTTCTCTGGGGTCTGGGTCCCCTCTTTCATACACCAAAATCCTTTGTCTCTGGTGCAGGAGGATGAATACATAATCCGGTCAATATCAGATCATAGCTCGGCTAGACCGGCACTAAAATGAGGTGATGACACATCGAGGGTGCCTAGGTGTTGCTTACAACCAGACTCACTTAGAGATACCATATTTCATGATGAAATTGCAAAACAACTAGATAAATACTTTATTCGAAATTTGGGCTCTGCTTTTTCATTTGCACTTGAGTGGGGTGCGTTCAAAGTAGTTATTAGAGAACGAAGTATTAAAAATAGATGTGGACTCAGAAAGCTATTGACTAGGGAAATGATGGAGTCGGAGAAATAGGTTTGAGAATTAGAATGCTAACCAGCTACTACTGAAAAATGTGGGGATGCACTGACACAGACAAGAATACAATATAGAGAGAGCATGGCACATATGGGAAGATTCAATTATAAGGCAACTCTAGCCAGACGCCACTATGATGAAGATAGATCTGGTTACCTTCTAGCATGACTTTTGCGAAGCAAAGCTAAACAGGTCCGGCTTGTTCCTACTTGTGTTCCATTGCACTCTTTTCTGTTATTCTAACATTATACTTGTATCTATCATGCATGCTACTTTTAATTTGCACTATACATATGGGTGCAGGGACGGGGTACTTTCTTTCAGTTTATATTTTCTGACTTCTTATGTCTACCTTTTGATGATGCCTCAGTGTGTTGTATGTCTCTCTTCATGGTGATGGATATATTATAGCCATTTATGAACCTTAAGCCATTGATAAATGTGCATAAGATACTGTATGTACCTCGTTGCAGCCTTGAAAAAGTCTATATGTCGGCTGTCTGTTTATAACACGTCTGGATCAAGAAATGTGACAACTGTGGAAACAATAAATCACATACTATACAACTTCAAATTTGCAGAACCAAACTTATTTATTCATTGAATACATTTCATGCTTTTTGTCTTCTGTGCATGCTTCGGTATTTTCCTTTGAAAAATCCTCGGAAATTAATTTGGACCTAGCAGTGCGGAACAGGAATCATGGTTTGTATCAGCTCAGGGTGGTGTTACCCACAACTTTTTGCCTTCACCCTCCATTGTTTCTGACCCTCTTTTGCTGGGTTTAAGGGTCTACGCACTTTACCATCTGCTAACCAGTGCTAAAGTGCTTTTTCCTCTAGATCTGGTAATATTGGTGTGTACCCAATTGTCATATTTAATTTAACCTGTAAAGTAGTACTACATGTACCCAGGGTCTGTAAATTAAATGCTACTAGCGGGCCTGCAGCACTGATTGTGCCGCCTTTGTAAGTAGCCCTGTAAGCATGCCTCAAGCCTGCCATGGCAGAACCTGTGTGTGCAGTTATAAACTGCCATTTTGACCTGGAAAATGTAACTTTTGCCAGGCCCAAACCTTCCTGTTTGATACATGTGATTCACCCGCAGGAAAAGCCTTGGACTGCGGAAGGCAGAGGAAAATTTATTTAAAAAGTAGGATATGTGCTTTTAAGTTTTACATGTCCTGGTAGTGAAAGACTCTTACATTTTCACTACTGCAAGGCCTAACATTCCCATAGGATAACATTGGAGTTGTCTTATTAAATGTTATAAGCATAGTTTCCAATTGGGAAGCAATAACCAGTTCATGCTTGGTGTCTCTAGAATCCACAATTTAAGATCACAACTTATGGTGCAGTCAGATTTTAAATTGTGATTCTGAAAAAGCCTCTTTTAGAAAGTTGGCATTTTCTTACCTGAGCCATTTAGTGCCTGTATTCTGTCTCTGGACACATGACTGGGTGTAGCTAACATTTCGGCTTTGTGTATTCCTCCTAGATAGCCACACACAAAGGGAGCTTATGTGTGGTTGAATGGGCCATCACTGGCAGGATGGGAGGGGGAGGTGGGCACAGCCCCACTTATAATTGAATAGGCTGTGTCCTGCCTCCTCACAAAGGGCTGCATACTCCCTCAAGTTTGTCTGGAGCAGGCACAGGTAAGGCAGGGTGCCTGGGGACTTCAAAGGGAAACCTCTAGAAGCTTCTCCTCACTTCAAAGCCCCAACTGGGTATACATACTAACACCAACACTTCAGTAAACTTCTGTGGCTACTCTGCTAGGCTGAAAGACAGCTGTGCTGCTGAAGGACTGCCTCTCTGCTGGACTCCTGCTGTGGTGTGCTGATTTGCTGCCCTCTTGCATGGGTGAGACAGACCGGACCTGCCTCTCTTGAACCCAGAGTAATGCCAAGGGCTAGTTGGTTGGCCTTATGATCTGAATCCTCTGGGGCATAAGAGGATTCCAACAACCTTGCATCTGCACCTATACTCTGCTATCAGTAAATCTACCCTGCCAAGGTGTGCCACCCCAGTCCTGGACCCTTGGAAGTGGCCTTAAGGTGCTTCATAAGCCTCTGTTGGCCCAGAGGAACTGACACATCTCCTCTGCTGGGTGGTGCAACTCTGAGCAGAACCAACATATCTTTGCTTCTGGGTGGTTTAGACCTGTTTCAAAGACCCGCACCACTCCCTCAACACACAGACCCATAAAAGACTCCACTGCATGAAACATCCATGGCGCATACCCTTGTATCTCTCGTTGATGGCAGCCTTGATGATGACATGAGCTCCGCATCAAAGCCTCTTTGGAACAACCGCATCTCCCGGACTGCGCACCGCATCCTCAACGCAGGCCCACACACGGTAGCCTCGCCGCATCTCGGAACCGGTGCATCACTTTGGCTGCATCACGCATCTTCAACATGGATCCGTACAATGCTTAGCATCCCAGGATTTAAGGTACTTTTGTTCAGTGAGCCTAACTAGGTCCCTGTATCCGGCCTGCGCTACATTGCATCTGCCTGAACTTGAGACTTTGTCCCAGTCCGACATGACCAGAAATCCACAGTTGGCACTTTGTGCCTTTTGGGACTATTTTCTCTGAAACCATTAACATTCAATATCTCTGGTTCTACTGATTGGATCTTTGTCATTTTGGACTTGTTGTGTTTATTAAATATCACTTAATTTTTTTAGGGCTCTTTTTGTGGTATGATTTCAATGTGTTACTGTTTGAAGTTTTGCACAAATACTTTACATATTGCCTCTGAGTTAAGCCTAACTGCTCTGTGCCAAGCTACTTGAGGGTTGACCACAGGTTAATTTAGAGGTTGCTTGTACCTTCACCCTGAGAAGGATTGTTTCACCACCCTCAACCAGTAAACCAATTTCGTGCAGTCAATATTTGGTTATACACTGTTGGACTTGGTCCTTTTTGGCTAAAGTTCCATGAACGTTTTGATTTCCCCCTAGACCTTTTTTCTGACATAGTGTTGCCAACTTAGATGCTTTGGACACTTTGCCACTGCTGATCAGTGTCAAAGTGCAAGTGCTCCTTGTATAAAGTGTTATGGTTAATGGTTGTCCATAATTGGTAGGTTTGCCTTACTAGTAAAGTTCCTAGTAAAGTGCACTATATGTGCCAGGGCTGGTAATGCAAATGCTACTAGCGGGCCTGAAGCACTAATTGTGCTACCCACACAAGTAGCCTTAAAGAGAGAACTCAGGCCTGCCACTGCAGTGCCTGCACGCAATTTGTTAAACTACCATTTTGTCCTGACAAGTGCACCCACTTGCCAGGCCTAACCCTTCCCTTTCTATGCACATCAGAAACCCCTATGGTAGATCCAAGGTACCCCTTGGGCAGGGTGCAGTGCATGTGAAAGGTAGGACATGTACTGAGGTGTGTACCATGTCCTGACAGTAAAATACTATCCATTTCGTTTTTCACTGTTGAAAGGCCATCTAGCACATAGGACAGAATGGGGAGGCTGTGTAATATGTTTTCCAGCCTATCTTCCCATAGGCTTTAGATGAAGAGGTGAAGTTTAGTGTGCCTGAACTCACAATGTAAAGCACATCTTTTTATGCAGGTGGCTTTTGCATTGTGTGTTTAGAAACCACTCTTTTAGAAGTGGCTGGGTTTTTGTGCTCTAAACATTTCTGTGTGTCTCTGCCTGGTTGTGGATTGACTGTCTGGATTTGAAAGTGATAGCATCTGAGGAATGTCTTGACCCAGGGGAGGAGCTGAGACAGCAACAGGCTGACCTGCATCTGGAGTGTAGGGGGAGGAGTAGCCCCTAGAGATGAAGAGGCCTGGGTTGCTGCCATAAAACAATGGTCCCATCTCCTGGTGAGTGATTGAGAATCCATACCTCCACTAATCAAAGGAAGAAAGTGTCACTGGCAGAGAGGCACCCAGAACTGGTTTGAGCAGGGGTCAGTGCCCCCCTAAACACAAAGACTAGATATTTAGGGGTATAATTATGAGAGCTGAAGCCCCAGAACTTTAGAGAAATGGATTGATCAAGACTGAAAAAGATTGAACCTACTTTGTGGTCAAGAGGAACCTCTGCCAAGGAAGAAACAGCTGAAGAGACTGAAGGAAAGAACTGACCCTTGCTGTGTGTACGCGGGCTGGCCTGTAGTTTGATGGTTTAACCAAGGAGACGCTAAAGGGACTTTGCTGTGTGCAGTGTCCTCCTGCTTGAAAGGACTTTACTGTGTGCTGTGTCCAGAAGTAACTTATCCCCAAGGGCCTGAGGTGAGCTGGCTCCCTGTTGCGGAAACTCAGGAACACAAACGTTTCCAGGACAGTCCCAGTGATGCTGTGTGAGTATGCTTTTTTGCAGCCTGAGACCCTCGTAAGAATTGCCCTGTGAACGTGGGCACCTGGAGTCCAAGCGAACCTCAGCAATGCTGTGTGCGTGTGCTTTTTGCAGCCAGAGCCCTTCGTGAGGATTGTCCTGTGATCGTGTGCACTGGAGTCCAAGTGAGTCTCAGCGACACTGTGTGCGTGTGATTTGTGCAGCCTGAGACCTTCATGAGGATCGCCCTGTTATCGTGTACACCCACAGTCCAAGTGAGTCCCAGCGACGCTGTGTGGCCTTTGTGCAGCCTGAGACCTTCGTGAGGATTGCCCTGTTATCGTGCACCCGGAGTTCAAGTAAGTGTCAGCGATGCTGTGTGCGTGTGCTTCGTGCAGCCTGAGATCTTCGTAGCACCAGCGGCCCGGAGCGGCAGCCCCAGAGGAGCTGAGCCGCCGGACCAAGGCCGCCGTTCCCAGAGCGGGACCTTGAACCAACCCCGTTGAGGGAGGGCCCGAGTTCCACTGCCCGGAATCCAAAAAGTTGCATCGGAGGCACAAGTCGCGGGAAGGGGAGAGGAGAGCGAGGTTGCACCCCCCAGGTAACGTGTGTCGCTGCCTGGGGCGGGGTGCGGGCTCGGAGGGAGACACTCTCGGCCTCTCCCATTCCTGCAGCACGAGCCTCTGCTTCGGGCTTGAATCACGTCCCGTACTTGCCAAGGAGTGGCAGTAGCGGGGCCGGAGTGCGGAGCTACACTTTGATTTACATCATACCCATGTAAGGGCATCTGTTGACAGAAGCTGACCACAAGTCTGTACGAGTGGCAGAGAGGCCGCCTAAGGCACGTGATCAGTGCTGGAATGTATTACACATTGCAATATTTCTGCATTTCAAAGTACCTGAAGTGTATTACGCATTGCTTTGTTTCTGCATTACGAACTACCTGAAGTGTATTACACAGTGCATTATTTCTGCATTACGAACTACCTGATTGTTGCATTGAGCATTGCATTATTTCTGCATTACGAACTGCCTGATTGTTGCATTACGCATTGCACTATTTTTGCATAACAGACTACCTGATTGTTGCATTACGCATTGTATTAGTTTGCATAACGAACTACCTGATTGTTGCGTTACGCATTACAATATTATGGCATTACAAACTGCTTGATTGTTGCATAACGAACTGCATTATTTTTACATTGCAAAGTGCCTGATTCTTGCATTACGAACTGCATAGCATTGTGTTAGGACTGCAGTGGATCATTTAGAATTGCTCATTAATATCGCCAGAACTTACAAGGGCTGGCTGGCCTAATAACCGGCCAGAAGTAATATTACAAACACGCATATGCTGGATTTATATTGTGCGGTCTCATTGTATATTTTGTTATATAAATCTATACTTGTTTTTATGAAACTGTTGTGGCGTCCATGTGTGGTATCATCATTGGGTTACTGAGAGTGTGGTTGTAAATACTTTACACACTTGCCTTAAAGATAATCCTAGCTGCTCATGCCAAGCTACAGAGGGGGTGAGTGGGGGATATCTGAGAAGGTGTCCTCAGCCAACTAGGGACCCCAGGTCTAACATACACTCCAACATGTTAGAGAAGAAAGGGAGGAGTATACCAGATGATAGCTGGACAGGATGGAGGGGCAGCAGTAGTTTTTTTTTAAGTTGGGTAAACCCACAGCTTATGTGAAACACTCTGAGTGGAGCAGATTCCATTAAGTCAGTAGTGGTCTCCATAACACCGAAGGCCTGTCATCAACTATTTGTGTATTAGACTGTGTAGGGTCACTTCTAATCAAAAAAGAAAGTAAATGTGACAGTAATGTGCATTTTCTGATGTAACTCTTTGTGATGATTTGGGGTCGCCTAGCAGGAAGTCAAAGCAAGGAACTGACTGGTGGTCCGCTATACCTGTCTCCCATACTCTTGTTCCCTTCCAGCACGACGAGTGGATATCGGAAGATAAATCTTTATTGTTCCCTGCAAACACCGAACAGGAGGACGGCTCCTTTAACTGGGGGTTTATGCCTGACGTGACTCCACCCACAAATGACGTCTGCCCGCGCCCGGTGTTATCTGCGAAAACTTCCTGGATCCCTGTGTGCTCAGACACCAGAGGAGAGATGGAGTGGAGTACGGGAGCGTTCGAGGTGACGAGAGGACAAGAAGAAGAGAGCGAGGAAGACCGAAGACCCGGGTCTGGCCAGAGCCGTGACGGAGGCAGGAGGCCAACGACCCCGCGACCCGCCGTGCCACACCCCAGGAGGAGCGTAGCTTGAACAGGTACAGAGCAAGTTCTCTGGGTGGGTGGGAAGGAAGGAGCGTAACCCGACCACCGAGACACCTCCAACCCCTACCAGTTTTTAAATACCCCTTCAGCACATCCGCACGAGCACAGACCCAATCCTTTCCTCGCGTGTCACCCAGTGCACTGTGTGTGGTGTTTCTCCTCACTCCTTGGCCCCTCACAACACAGGCTCTGAAGAGCAAGAGTCCTGATATTTTGTTGTTGTTTTTTCTTTGTCCTGCAAAACACTCATCTACATGACGGGATCCCCGGGAGCCCGGACCGTGAGACCGTTCAAGTCAAGCCAGTTCCCCGGAGAGTGGGAACCACCGCTACAACGGTACCTGACACCTTTAACAAAGAGAGACTTACTCACAGACAAAAACGTATATTTGGAAAAATAAAACCTTATCTAACCCGACCTGGCCTACGTCCTGTTCTTTCGACCCCGCCACATTCTTGTAGGCTTTGTAATGTGACTATATAATTATACAATATGTCTGCTTATTATCACTACAATGCAGTTATTTGAGTAGATTGTTTGTGACTAGGAGCACATCTAGACGCTGGTTGGTGGCCCCTTGGCCTGCAAGGTTATAGAAAGCTTTAACCTTTGCTCCCATGGTGGACAAACACTGGCCATTTTTAGAGATTCTCAGGCAGGCAGCGACCTCTGTGCCTTCAGTGCAGCTCTTGCTGTGGTGGTCCATTGACTGTAATGATCCTTTTCCAACTGGGTGCCATGTTTGGTACTCTCACTTAGCAAAGTGTTTTGTGTTCTGACAACAGTCTCCCAAGGTGTGAGTTTATTTTCAGAAACCAAAAGAAAAATCAGAAGTCCTGATGTCCTGTTCCTGTGCATGGGTGTCATTGATGGATGTTCATGCCTGAAACGCCGCATATTGTCTGCCAGTCCAGGGCAAAAAAATCTAATGATGGTTGCCCCACCCTTGTTAGGACATGTGACCTTCACTGTGAAGGGCACCCATCATTAGATATCCCTGTAGTGGATGGACCATCAGGTAAACAATTTACACAGGTGAAAACAGCTATTTTCTTTCTGCGAGATGTTCTATCATACCCTGCCCAAATGGGTTGTACTTAAATATCTCTTTATATATTCACAAGCCTATTTCCAGCACAGGACCCTGTTTACTTCACACTCAAAATTCTCTCCCCACATACTTGAAGATCAACTCCAGACAATTTCCTGGTTCTCATTCAAATTTGATGAATGGAACAAGGTTAAAGAGCCTTCTTGCAGTGAAAGGTAGGATTTTGATTTTTTTACTTGTGGCCTTGTGCACAACCCAGAATCATTTGCAGTTCTTCAAGACCCTGACGACCTTTCAGTTTCCATTCCTTTCTGTTCTTGCCTCAGCCCACCACTTTCCCATACGTTGATTTCTCCTTGATGTGTTTTTGTGAAGGTGTAATTTTCTACCAAAAAGAGCTTGTGCTGAGGCTTTCCAGAGAAGAGGAAAGACCAACCTCCTTCATTTGGACTCTGAGGTGATAAAGGGATTGTTTTACCCTGCATGCTAGTGTCATAGATGTTGAATTCTGTAACCAAGTATTAATACATAAAAACTATAATTAGCAGGAATTGATTGCTGTGCTTTCAAAAACATGGCTAACTACATGTATACAGAATTGCATTTCCAAATGCGCTTCGCGCTGAAAACCTTTTATTTAACAGGTACATGACAGTGAGAAATATTACATTTGAATCCATTAGAACATTGTTTGGCATGAAAACTTTAAATTGCAGCCAGCATATTATGTTGTGAAGTTACAAACGTTGGTTCCCAGCTGCAGAGTGTTTCTGAATCCAGGTAAAAGAATCTAGGACAAGTGCTGCATGAAATACTGAAATTACCAATGAAATTGGAAACACCACCCCTGATTTGCTCCTAATTTCTTTAAAGAGTTTCACATGGAGATTGTAGGTGCTTTCAGAAAACAAACAAGTGGTGTTTCCGAAGGACTAATAACTCCAATGAGGCTGGTAACTTACATTACTGGTCCCACTGGAATAACAAGAATTGGCAATACCAATAGGTCACTGAGAAGCATTACAAGTAAACAGTATGGAAATCAATATGTATTTGTGTGGAAGCAAATAACTGTAGAATAATATTTGTGTACGTTAAAAGGTCAGGAGACAGTAGTATCCTCAAGCCAGACTTCAAAATCAATGTTGGTCGATGACTTCCCTCCTTCCATCTTTGCTTCTGCCAGAAAAATACAAACACCATGAATTATCTAGTTATCTAAGACACTTTTACAGCATTACAATGTCAGGTGTGTGCATCTGAACGTTCAAACTCAGCCAGCTGGATAAAAAACACAAAATGATCACAGCTGTGAAGGGCAAGAACTTTTTTTTGTGGAAGCACACTACTTGTGATCCAGCGGCCTATAGGAAATATGTTATGAACTACTCTACCCAACTCTGGAGTATACTAAATGAAATATAAATCAAACCCAAGGCCCATTAATCATATATAACATATTTTGACCAACTGAATCATGTGGCTTAATAAACCTATTCACAAATTATATACATTTATATACAACCGCGGTAAATGAAAATCATTATTCAACAAACCTCACTAATTATTAAGCCACTTATGGCGATAGAATCTAACCAATGATAACCTGAACTCATGAAATAACAAGACCAGCTTGATTTCAAAAGTAAGATTTTTATTAGCTATTTATTTTGGTTTTGTAATTCGTAATTCTTTATTAATGCATTTTATTAGAATCATTGCAAGTAAATCAATAGCATCATGATATTTAAAAATTTATTGTTGCAATTGAAATTATTAGTTTGACATTTTTCAAAACCTAAGTCCCTAACTAAGCTAAATATATGGAAATAAAAGTAAAGTCTTTAAGGGCTCTTACGTGCTCCAAGAGAAGTTCGTCAGCACGACACCCTCATCCAAAGGTCAGCAAAAGCAGCAGCAAGCCTAGCCCTTCCACGGGGAATGGGTTTTTATACCTTTCTACGCTAACTAATCTTAGTAAAAGAAATACTTTTCTGCAAACTCGGAGTCCCATTGGATTAGAAGTGACAGACGACGTGTCACCTCATTTTTCAAAATATCAGTTCCGTCACTTTCTTAGAGTCCATTGTCTCTAACATTCGAACAACGAAGCTTCCTCAGGTTGCAACATTTTCTGCATAAAATTGTCATCATGTCATTTGGCTTCCTCGGATGCAAAGTTATCAAATGTTCCTCCTGCCGGTTCCTGGCCTTGGCCTTGTCCGACAAGGAAATTGTCAGAGCCACATAACATTCGCCAAGCGTTGATACAGTGATGGAAACTTTTTTCTCAGAATGGACTTTTTCTTGCTCCGTGCAGAATTTTAGCAGACACGAGTAAACTAGGCCCAAAGCAGCCATTTTATGGGTAACTATTATATAAACAAACACAAAAGAATAATTAATGCGAGAAATATAGTTTTTTCTGTTGCCACCCACCATTGCTAATGATTAACCCATTAGTCTAAATTACCTAGCTGAAGCGAACAAATAAAGCAGCATTTATATCTACCAGTCTTCATTAATCCATCGAAATTCTTTATGCACCTATAGATAATAGAGTGACACCACAAACACAAGGAAAGCAAAACAAGCACATGCTACTTTTAAACAGCCGCAATTAGTTATAACATGACAAATAGACAGTATTAATTTATTAATTTGCACGAATAAAAGATGCAACAATAATGCACGTTTATGAGCACACATGTTAATATCCCGCGTGTAGCGTAATTTTTAATCTAGATTGAATTAATACAAACACAACACCAAACATTAGTAGAATTATTTTCCATTATGAAAGTGTGACTTCACGAGTTGAAATAAAATTATTTCTAAATCTCGCTCCATCAACTCCCTCATCTGGTGATTAACAAATCACCACACCACATCCAAAATTTAGAAAAATTTAACTAACCGAAAATGGTTCGAATTCATTTGTATTAGTATTTCTAAAAGTTTGTCTCTGCAAAATCTTTGCAACTGTCATATTGAACTCTACGTAATTCTTGTAACTCAATTTCCTTTTCCTGTTCCTTTTTGATCTTATAAATTCGTTTCTTTTCCTTCATGTGTTTCTTTCTCTTGTGTAACATACAACTAATTTTTGTCAAAACTATTATAAATATTATTACAAACAAAGGTGTTAAAATCTTGCCAAGAACTGAACCACCAATTTCTTGAAACCAGGTCTAAATAGCTTGAAATCTTTTTGAAAGTTGCTCTGAAAAATTATCTTCTTCTAATGGAATTATTTCTGAGTGCATTTCTGTGATGTTTTTGATATACATCTCAATATTCTTACTTTCATAAGGGATGTAAGTACAGCAGTGCTGAACATGTAAAATACCACAGACTCCTCCCTCTTTTGCCAGGAGTATGTCTAATGCAAGGCGATCTTGCATCACCATAGATCTAATTGCAATGACCTCAACATTCACTAATTGGAAACCATCTGCTGTGTCAGTTGACAATCTGTCAACAATTGTGGATAATTTTCTGATCCTTCCTGCATTCAAGGTTATACCTACTAAAGGTATTACTGCTTCAAAAATATCTCCCAAAATTTCTGAAAAGCTTTCTCTTTTATATCTGTTTGCATGATTACTGATTTCAAATGATCCTTCTGCATTTCTGTCAACATGAAATATCTTCGGAAAAACAAGCCCAACAAAACATGTCCCGTACCAATGATCTGGAAGATTATAATAAGCTGTGTCACCACAAATAAAATAAATCCCAGGAAAAATTGGATCTTTGCCACCTTTGAATCCCCAACCTCCCATGATTTGATAAGTGTCCTCACAATTGCTAGCTCCTACAAAATAATTATCAAAAAGTGTATTATCACTTCTAATGCAAAGCTTACCACTAATTGGTTTGTCTATGTGAATTGCAACATTATCAAAAGTCTTGCCATTAAGCTTCTCATCCTCTTTTTGCCAGAATTTAGATTTAGTCTGTTTGACTATTTCATTTCTCTTATAGATTGCTCTTCTCTCTTCAACAAGATTCAGAAAAGACTTTTCTTCAGCTCTTAATTTGCAGGTTAAATTATTCTTGTAAGCATACTCATAAGTGAGTTCATTAGTAACTAAAAAGAATTCCCTCATCTGTTTAGCTTTTTTATGTTTATTCAAAGCACTCTCAATCTTTAAATTCGCAAAAATCTCATCGAAATTTGAATAATAATATTCTAAACGACCAGTCTGATAAAATAAGCTAGCTAACACACTACAAGTTATCCCATATGTGAGAGGAAGCATATTGTATGTCACTCCCTCAGAAACAGAAGTAGGTAATTTTACACAGACGTAGCAATCTTTGACGCCCATTACTTTAACATATTCTCCTAAAAGCCTTGAGAATGAATTGCTTGAAAAATCACTAACAGATTTATCCTGATGAATTTCAGGTTTGTGATCAATTACTTTCTTAGCTATATCTGATGCACTATGTTTGTTTTGACTAACTGAAGCTTTGCTTGTCATGTTAACTTTATATAAATCTTTACTAATTTCAAAAGGAATGACAACAGCCAAAACTAACCAGAGCAGAATTAACATATGCACACACACCAGAGTCATCTTACAGCATTTCTTGAAAATGGAACATTTTGAAGTACTCCGTTCCATAACATAAGGCATCTTTGAAAAGGAAGTCTCAAAGAGGTAATTAAAAAGAAAACAAAAATTTTAAACTATCTAAATTTCAAAAATAAATATACCCCCCTTTTTAAAAATTCTTTTTTTTTTTTATCCTCTAACAACTTTTCTTCGACCTTATGTCACAAGTTAATTTCCATCTAAACAAATTTTCTTCGACCTTGTGTCACCTAACACAATATCTTCAGCCTTATGCCAAAATCTAAAACCAATTTTTTTTTTACCAGATTAATACTTCAATCGTTGTCACTAATTTCCTCACCCTCCTCCTGACTACTACTGTTTATTTCGATAACAGGAGGAATAATCAGATATGTCCACTCAGGAGATTTATATTTCTGATTAGGTCTCAAAATTCTTTTTGTTTTTCTAGTCACTACCTCTATTTTCCTCCCTTTTTCAGTTTTCTTTTCAGGATCTTTTTGACTAGAGATTTCGTTCACCTGCTCCTTTGACCTTTTAATTAACCTGACTCTTAATCCTCCATTTTCACTTGGCCATGATTCTCCTTTTCTCAAGATCTTTCTTTTCGGTTCGGCCACGTTAGTTTCAGTTTTCCAAGATCTTTTTCTCACTCTTCCTTCTTGACCATCCACATCACTTTCTTCAGAATTGCTGTCAGAAATTTCTATTCTTGACTCAGGAACTTTTCTAATCGGCAGTCTCACTCTGTTAGGAACTATACTTAGTCTTCCATCACTGGTACTTGGCAATTCATCTTCATTCTCTTCTTCAATTACCTTCAGCTTCCCAGTTTCTGGTATCCCGTTCCTTCTTTCAGAGATCGTTTTCTGCTTTTCGATACTCTCCTGGTCAGAAATTTCTATTGATTCAGCTTCTCTGTCTTCAAAATTTTCAGTTGTCTCTACTCCATTTACTTTCTTGACAGACTCTTCTACTGATTTCCTTTTTAGCAGTTCTTCATCACTTTCAGAGTCTATTTCGATGATTTCCAAATCTTTTCTACTCAAGTCTCCATTCACTTGCAAATTTTCCAGATGTCGACTTCTTTGTCGATCTTCAGAATCTGGAATTCTTTCACCTTCTACTTCAGAATCTGAATCATCCGTAGAATCACTCTCTTCATCAGAGTTTTCAGGAGTAGGAATTGGAATAGTGTGACTAGGATGTATCCACCTTTTCAATCCTTTACACTTCACTGCATTCGTTGTTACCAGAATTATCTGTCTAGCTTTCTGCCATCTTGGAACTAGACAATTTCTTCTTCGATGTACTTTTGTTCTGACCCAATCTCCAGGCCTCAGATCATGTGTCTGTACTTTGTCATTCGATTGTACTTCTGTTCCCACCTGATTAGACACAGAAGTCACTACGTCAGATAGTCTTTTGCAATATTCCAAAATAGCACTGTCATTAATGCTCAACAATTTTCCCACTGGTACAAAAGCTTGTCTCATGACTCTACCCATAAGAATTTCATGAGGACTCAGACCTGTCTTTTTATCAGGTATACTTCTCAGAGACATTAAAACAAGTGGAAGAGCATCTGTCCACTTCATACCTGTATCTAGACACATTTTTCCAATCCTGTTTTTGATTGTTCCATTAATTTGCTCAACCACTCCAGATGCCTCTGGTCTGTATGCACAGTGTATTTTCTGCTCAATATGCAAAGCTTCACAGATCAATTTCAAAAGTTTATTATCAAAATGTCCCCCTCCATCACTCTCAATAGTGACAGGGAAACCGTATTTTGGGATAATTTCTCGAATAAGCAATTTTGCCACTGTTATCGAATCACAATGACGTGTTGGAAATGCCTCCACCCATCTTGAAAACAAACACACAATCACTAAAACATATTTTAAACAATTGTGTAAGGGCATTTCAATGAAATCCATTTGTAATCTGGTGAAAGGGCCACCCTCCCAACCTATGATTCCTGTACCTACAACTGATTTCCTGTTTGGGTTCATTTGTGGGCAAGTTAAACACCTCTGACAAAGAGACTCTGCAATTGTTCTGAATTTGGTATTAAACCATGTCTCTTTAAAAAGTCTGATCATAGAATCTCTTCCAATATGACCAGGGCCATGATACAATCTGGCCATGTCAGCAATCATACAACTAGGTAAAACTACTCTTCCATCTTTGTAAGTCCAAACTCCATCCTCATCTCGTGGTCTACATTCTGCCTTTAACCATGTGTCTTTCTCCTCATCATCAGCTTCATTTTGTAAATCTCTGATTTCCTGCCATGTTTCAACCACTGTTGTTAGCATTAATGAATTCGAATCACGTTCTTTACTCTTTTCCCGATTAAATGCACGACCATTCCTTGCGCAATACTTTGCCGTCTCATCTGCATAAGCATTGCCTTTGGTGATATAATCCTCACCTTTTTTGTGAGCTGCGCACTTCACGACAGCAATTTATTTTGGTAACTGTATGCCATCAATTAGTCTTTTAATAAATACTGCATTTTTAATTGGAGATCCTGCTGAAGTTAAATAGCCTCTCTGAGACCAGAGCTGTCCATAATCATGCACAACTCCGTACCCATACTGGCTGTCAGTTATTATAGTAACTCTCAAATCTTTTGATATTTCACAAGCACAAATTAAAGCAATCAATTCAGCTACCTGTGCTGAACGGATTCCTTCAAGACATGATGCTTCTTCAACATCTGCAACTGTACAGACTGAATATGCCGCTTTTAAAACACCTCCCTCTGATCTTAAACAGGAGCCATCTACAAAGTAGACAAAATCTGATTCAGGCAAAGGTTCATCTTTAATATCTTGCCTTGGCTTGGTACAGTATTCCATAACATCCAAGCATTCATGCTCCACATCATTTTCATCAATAATTTCAGAATCAGGTAATAATGTAGAGGGATTCAAATTCACACATCTTGTAATAGAAACATTATCTGCTCCTAGAATAATTTTCTCGTATTTTGTCAATCTATTACTGGTCAGATGTTGAGTTTTACTCCTTGTTAGGAGTATTTCGACTGAATGGGGAACATATACTTTTACAGTAAACCCCATTATGATCCCTTCACTCTGCTCCAGACTAACACTAGTTGCTGCAACTGCTTTTAAGCAACCTGGTAAGGCCTTTGCAACAGGATCAAGAACTGCTGAGAAGTATGCAATGGGTTTTCTCAGATTCCCATGCCTTTGAATTAACACAGATAATGCACATCCTTCTCTTTCACTACAATATCATTCAAAATCTTTTTCATAATTTGGCATACCTAGAGCTGGAGCTTCACACAAGCTTCTCTTTAAATTTTCAAAAGCTTCCAACTCAGATTCATTAAGAACAATTGGATCTTTTACATCTGACTTAGTCAATTTCTGTAGTGGTTTCGCAATTACTGAAAATCCACTTATCCATTGTCGACAGTAACCAACCATTCCTAGAAACATTCTGACCTGTCTTTGAGTTCTTGGAGGTTGCATTGCTTGAATCATTTTAATTCTTTCAATTGTCACCTGTCTTATTCCTTTTGCAATTCTATGACCAAGATATTTCACTTCCTGTTTACAAAACTGCAATTTTGCAGGAGACACTTTATGTCCCTCATCTGCTAGATGATTTAAAAGTACAATTGTGTCTGTCACACAATTTTCTCTTGTCTTTGCTGCAATTAGTGGATTGTCAATGTATTGCACTAATGTCTATCTGCCAGGTAAATTTAGATCTTCTAAAGATCTCTTCAACAACTCATTAAAAATAGAAGGACTCTCTGTATACCCTTGAGGAATTCTACACCATGCGAGGGTCCTATTTTGGAACCTGAAAGCAAAAATTTCCTGACTCTCTGGATGCAATGGAACAGTAAAGAATGTATTGCAAAGATCAATGACAGTATACCACTAAGCATCATATGGAATCTGGTATAAAATGACTGCTGGGTTTGGAACAACTGGACAACATGGAACGACAATCTGATTAATCTTTCTCAAATCTTGAACAATTCTATATGTTCCATTAGATTTTTTAATTCCGATAATCGGAGAATTACAAGGGCTGCTCTCAATTTCTTTTAAAACACCTTGTTTAATGATTTTTCAATTACTGGAATAACACCCTCTATGGTTTCTGCTTTCATTTTGTACTGAGGAATGTTTGGAAATTCTATTCCCTGCTTCAATGAAACTTTGACTGGATCGATATGTTTCATCAGACCCATCTCATTTCCAGTCAAATCACAAATCTCAGTTTTAACTGTATCTTTTAATTCTTCAGGTACATTTTCTTTTTCAAATGCAGGAAACAATTTAGTTTCTTCTGTTTCCACTAACATCATTGTCATTCTATATAAACCATCTTCCTCCATTGTTTGTAATTCAACTCCTTCAGGAGAACAATGTATTCTACAATTCATCTTGCACAATATATCTCTCCCTAGCAAATTCACTGGACTGCTATTACAAACCACAAATCTGTGCTTGTCTTTAAAATTTCCAATCTCAACTTGCACCGGATCTGTTAAGTTAGTTTTAATTTGTTGATTACTTACTCCAACTACTTGGATGGTTTCCCCAGAGAGAGGTAGGTTTTCAATTTCCACTGATCTAACAGTAGAACGGGTAGCACCAGTGTCCACTAGAAAAGTGATGTCTACATCATTAACTTTCCCATTTACAAATGGACCAGACTGGTCAACCTCAAGAGTGGCTCCAATCACACACTCTTCAACCTCTCTCGGGCACCGTCAGAAGTAGTCATCAGAATCACTTCCTTGATTTTCTGTTAACAAAAATTGTCCTGAAGCATTCTGCACATTTTGTCTTTGAGTCCTTATTACCTGATCATCTCCTTCAAATCCCACACCTGGATTATATTTTTGACTTCCCCCAGAATTAGGAAAGGGAGGTTGTGGAATTTGATTCTGCTGCTGAATCAATTGATTTTGTAGCTGTCGCTGAAGACTCAGGTCATTCAGTTTACGCTGCAATCGTAGCTGTTGCTGCAGATCAACATCGTTGTGCATCTGTGGGTTTAACAATGGATTTTTAAAATTCCTGGGTGGGTTTTTACACTCACTATTCCAGTCTCCAATTTCGCCGCAATTAAAACAAGGCAATTTCTGTTTCAAATCTTCAACTTTAGCATTATATCTTTTATTATTATTAAATTTAAATTTTCCTTGATTTTGATTCTGATTTTGAATAAAATTTGAATTTTTATTTTCAAGACTGCAATTTGTTGCTCAGCTACTTTCACTTGTGCCCACATTGCCTTCTCCTTCAACTTCTTTTGTTTGACTTCTAATTCATCACTACAGTATTTTGCTTTTCTCAGGATATCATCGACTGAAAGCGATTGCCATCCGACAATATTATTCCTGATCATTTCTCCAACTTCTGGTCTAAGACCATAAACAAATCTGTAAATAAAATGGCTCATATCCTTTTCATCTAATTTTTCATAGCCACTGTATTGTTTGAAAACCAACAGTAACCTTTCATAAAATGAATGAACTGACTCTTTTGGTTCCTGATTCGTTCGGTCTATTGTAACCCAGTCAACTTCTTTTGGAGCAATTTTTTGTTTTAACCAGTAAATCACTTTACCATAAAAGTCCATTACTATTGGAGCTGGAGCACCTGTTTCTTTAATTCACTCCGGCTCTTCTTTTGGCCAACTTATAGCAATTTTACATTCTGTCCAGAGATCTGATGGAACAACGATATCAAAAAATCCATCCAGATCAATCCACAGAACTTTTGAGACTTTAATAAACCTGTCTACCTGACGATACCATTCAACAGGCTTCTCTCTCAGTCTTGGAAAATCATTAGTGAAAAGTAAAATATCCTGTCTCGACCAAGGGACATGAACATAACCTCCACCAGCAATTTCTCACATTGGAAACTGTTTGGATAATTTCTCCAATTTTTCATCCTCCTTCTTTCTTGTCCACTTCACTCTCCATTTGCTCAATTCTCCTAATTGTTTGATGTAAACAATCAGATCCTTTATATGCATTATTCTTCCCATTGAGTTCAAGTTCTCAATGTCTTTTTCTGTAAAATCTAATCTGTAATGCTTTCCAAAACTCTTTTGTCTGCTTAAATCAATTTCAAGTTCTGTTGCCAGTTCTTCCAACTGATCATATTTATTTTTTGTTTTCCATTGGATACTCTTGCAGATGAACAGTAGTTCATCATCACGATAAAATTTGAAACTATCAGAACCAATTGTGCCAATTATTACCTCCTCTAAATTAGCTTTTAATTTTGCAACATCAAGTTTTTGACTTAACCCTCTTCTTTCAGAAGTTTCAGCATCAGATTCTGCACCCATTGGTGATTTGTTAAAAGAACCTTCATTGAAAGTTAAATCAGGCATTTTTGTTTTCTCATGATTAATTTCAGATAAATCTGAATAAAATTTTTCAGCAACTTTTTGAACTTCTGCATTTAAAGGAATTGTTAAACTTGTCCTGTTATTTTCTTTCTGATCAAAAACAGGCTGAACAGGACCAATCGTTACTGGAACTGTCACAGCTTCCATGCCTTTAGTTATTTGTCGAATTAATTCTTCCTTTGATCGTAAATATTCTGAAGTATTTACAACTTCCTCATCTCTAATTTCTCTTATTAAAATTTTAGGAGCTTCCCTTTCCTTTGGAAATATCGAAAATTGTTTACCTCCCATATAAACATCAGCATTATTTCCTGTTTCTAACCTTTCTGGAGTTTCAAATGATTCAGAATTATTTGGGTATAACTTGGAAGATTCATTAATCGGAGGTGCACTTGGTGTGGTTTCAGTAGAAACCATCGGAGTAGACCATGATTGAGGAGGTCTCAAAGGTTCATTCCTTTTATTAGAAGTAAAGATTTCTTCTAAAACTGCATCTTCAGATTCACTTTCTATAACCACATTATTTTTCTTTTCAGATCTTTTTTCACCAGGAGATCCCAAAACCATTTCTCTAATTAAGTAGAGACCATCACACATGTCTCCCTGTCTCCACATACGCATTCTATCTTCATGCGTCTCTCGTCTATAGCTTGGTATTTTCGGAGGTCTTTTGATACCACTCGCTTCTCTTTGTAGTTGAAACATTTCATCCTCCCATTCAACTAAAGCTTCAAATTGAGTAGGTCTTGATTTTGGTACAAGAGCGTTCATCTTTTCTCTCAAATTTCTTAAATTTTTTATATTAAATGAACCATCTTCTAGCCAAGTCAAAACACCATCGTCCTTAGTATAATGTTTCCAGACATCAAACCACAAAACCGTATGATAACCATATTCACCTTCCATATACGCTGCAGGTGTTTTGTATTTATGAAGTAATTTACCACCTCGCGTTTTTATTTTCTTGTCAGGTGAAATAAATGTTTTTAACTTCTGAAGCATAGTAGGCTTTTTCTCAACATGTTTAAAATAATAACTCATATTTCAAATCAAATCCAATTAGTGGAAATGATCGTAAAATTATTTCCTGGATGTTCCGTAACACTAGCCAATCCGTGCGCGAAACACACCAACAAGCCAATTAGAGTTGAGCTACGTCACTACCTTGCTCAACGAATAGAAATTGTTCTTTCTTAAAGAACCAATCAGTTTACAGCGCGTCAGAGTTACGAGAGCCAATCAGAATACAGCCTGTGACGTATGCTACCCAATCACTGCGCGAACCGTGTGACGTACACAGCTGCTGCGGTTTCTCGTGTCTCACTCCCAGCGCTCACCCCTCCTTCACAAAAACTTTTCACAGCGCCATTTTAAGAACGCTTTTTTAATGAAAATTAATTCAACAACCACAAGAAAGACTCATCTGTCTGTTTCTCTAATAAAGTGATAGAAATTCTATCATACAAGAATTCTATGCGTGGAATAGACAACGCTATTCTCACAGAATATACATCTGCCGATAAAGTAATCCTTTTACTCTACCCTTCAAACAAGTAATAATGAACTCGTTTCCCTCAGAATGCACATCCAAGTGACAATTCAAAAGTTTAACTTGAACACCATTACAGAACAATTACACACTTTCAAACGGAAAGTATCCCTAATCAAACACACATGAAATCCGCACAGGACTCTCACCTGTTTATAGATATCATGCACCGTTAGTAAAATAAGCGGCGTTATCTTACCCTTTACTCAAGTTTGAATATATACTATTACTTTTATCACAGTGAGTTTTATAACAGGCTCATTGTCCCTATACTCATGCTGCTCAAATTTCCTAGATAATCCTCACTATACAACACTCACTCCTAACCCTAACTTATGTTGCACGGCGACAGCACTTGTGATACACGGCGATACCACTACTCTGAAACAGATCAAATGTGCTGTGTGACTACCTTCTCATCACACTATTTTGTACCGGTACAACAAGGAATTTTCACTCTGCTGGAAAAAACCTTACATATAGCACGGAAACGGACTCAACATATGTTAGACATCGATCCTATGTAACTACCATATTATATGTTGGTTACCATAGTAACCATCAAATCTGCTACCAAGGTAATTGATCCAGCGGCCTATAGGAAATATGTTATAAACTACTCTACCCAACTCTGGAGTATACTAAATGAAATATAAATCAAACCCAAGGCCCATTACTCATACATAACATATTTTGACCAACTGAATCATGTGGCTTAATAAACCTATTCACAAATTATATACATTTATATACAACCGCGGTAAATGAAAATCATTATTCAACAAACCTCACTAATTATTAAGCCACTTATGGCGATAGAATCTAACCAATGATAACCTGAACTCATGAAATAACAAGACCGGCTTGATTTCAAAAGTAAGATTTTTATTAGCTATTTATTTTGGTTTTGTAATTCGTAAATCTTTATTAATGCATTTTATTAGAATCATTGCAAGTAAATCAATAGCATCATGATATTTAAAAATGTATTATTGCAATTGAAATTATTAGTTTGACATTTTTCAAAACCTAAGTCCCTAACTAAGCTAAATATATGGAAATAAAAGTAAAGTCTTTAAGGGCTCTTACGTGCTCCAAGAGAAGTTCGTCAGCACGACACCCTCATCCAAAGGTCAGCAAAAGCAGCAGCAAGCATAACCCTTCCACGGGGAATGGGTTTTTATACCTTTCTACGCTAACTAATCTTAGTAAAAGAAATACTTTTCTGCAAACTCGGAGTCCCATTGGATTAGAAGTGACAGACGACGTGTCACCTCATTTTTCAAAATATCAGTTCCGTCACTTTCTTAGAGTCCATTGTCTCTAACATTCGAACAGCGAAGCTTCCTCAGGTTGCAACATTTTCTGCATAAAATTGTCATCATGTCATTTGGCTTCCTCGGATGCAAAGTTATCAAATGTTCCTCCTGCCGGTTCCTGGCCTTGGCCTTGTCCGACAAGGAAATTGTCAGAGCCACATAACATTCGCCAAGCGTTGATACAGTGATGGAAACTTTTTTCTCAGAATGGACTTTTTCTTGCTCCGTGCAGAATTTTAGCAGACACGAGTAAACTAGGCCCAAAGCAGCCATTTTATGGGTAACTATTATATAAACAAACACAAAAGAATAATTAATGCGAGAAATATAGTTTGTTCTGTTGCCACCCACCATTGCTAATGATTAACCCATTAGTCTAAATTACCTAGCTGAAGCAAACAAATAAAGCAGCATTTATATCTACCAGTCTTCATTAATCCATCGAAATTCTTTATGCACCTATAGATAATAGAGTGACAGCACATACACAAGGAAAGCACAACAAGCACATGCTACTTTTAAACAGCCGCAATTAGTTATAACATGACAAATAGACAGTATTAATTTATTAATTTGCACGAATAAAAGATGCAACAATAATGCACGTTTATGAGCACACATGTTAATATCCCGCGTGTAGTGTAATTTGTAATCTAGATTGAATTAATACAAACACAACACCAAACATTAGTAGAATTATTTTCCATTATGAAAGTGTGACATCACGAGTTGAAATAAAATTATTTCTAAATCTCGCTCCATCACTTGTACCCAATCAAAGTATGTACTCCTAGCTCCCAAGAAGTAGGCGGAGCCAAAGCCCATCTTTAGTGATGCTCACATCATTTTCTGAGGACAGCTGCTCTTTCAAGCCAGACCAATGGAAAGGGACTTGAAATCGAGCTTTACATTATATGAATAATATCATTCTCTACCTGTCCCTCCTTTGTGTGATCGGTAGGGAGCTTATCCCACAGTAAGATACGATGCTTTGCTCCCTGCAATAAAAAGCAGGATTTAAGGTTTGTCACTGTTCCAGTTAAGCACATTTAAATATATTTGTATGTGCTAAGAAAGTCTAAAGACATCCAAGAATATCAGCCAGGAAGTTGAAGACTTATATCGAATGCATTGTGTGAAATGACTTCCGACTTTGAAGCATGAAAAGTTTTCTTAACTGGCTAGAGTCTAGTTGTATTGCTTCCGGGAGCGGGTTTCAGAGATTGTGATGATGGCTTTTAAGAATATTAAGTGACACTTTTCTCTCGATTTCCTCTTAATGTGTAAAAATTGTAAGAACTCCTTGACTGCAGTTGCAAATAAGTTTTGTGATTTGATGTTCCTTCTAATGTAGAAACCTTAGTGCTACATCCTGGGTAGATAGTTCCTGTTAATGCTGTTGGCTATAGAACCAGCGAACAAAAAAGTTTATTTTGGCTACTAGAATCTGAGTGAAATTCCTTTTCTTTTGGCTGAGCTAATGGCTGAGACAGTGGGTGTTTCATTTAGCTCTACATTTTTGTCACTGCCCAAGTAACACACTGCAAAACCATTTTTGCTGGTTTTGGAACATTTAAGCAAATAGGGGGAACATTTACAAAATCTCCACGTAACGCAGTCCAACCCCACCCCCCGAGGCTGCGTGACAGGGAAGAAGCAGGAGATCACCATATTTTCAAAGATATGGCCCTCTCCTCCCCTTTCCCTTGCGCCAGCGATGATTTCAGCTGCTATGCGCCATGCACATACCTTAGCACCGTAGCGCTAGGGTGTGTGCATAACTCTACAAAATACTATATCAGGCACGATGCAAGCCTTTCCCACTTTACATACGTGCTGCACAGTGCATCACGCATGCAAAGTCAGAAAAAACGAGAAATGAAAGCATTTCTCCTTCTTTGCGCCTCGTTGAAAAGGGCTTAGTTTTCTCACGCTATACCCAATCTATTGTTTTTAGTATATTGGGTTTAGCATGAGAAACCTTGGGTGGTTGCATGGGAACAACCATGCACCACCCTTGGTACGCCTCCATGGCGCAAAATAATGCGAAGCAGCAGAATGCGTTGCTTCACATTATTTTTAGGGTATTTCCAGCGCTTAGGAAAAAGAAGGATTTTGCACCGTTTTGCGTCACTTTTGTGATGCAAACATTGCACAAAATCTTGTTAAATACCCCGCTTGCTTGTTGACGCATACTATTCAGGGAGCCTATAGAGGATTAGTGGTGAATTAATATGGTGAAATATTAGGTAATTTCAGTGGTGGATATTATTCTGTTACTTGGAGTGAGAAGGATAGCGGATGGATAAAAGGGGAAGAAAGATTTGCATTCATATAGCACTTGTTACCCCTGATGGGCGTTGAAGCGCTTTTCTGGCGAGTTGCACGCCACTCCGGAACCCATAAAGGATTAGTGTTGAAAATTAGTATAGTATAAATATGAAGTAATTTGAGTAGTAGATATGTTATTCAGTTATTTGGGCAGTATATTAGTATAGTTGAATATGGAATATGGAATTTGAGAAGTGAAACATGTTAGTCTGTTAATTTTTATTGAAAAAGGATAGTGGAGGGATAAAAGAGTGAAGGATTTTTTTATTTTATTTTAAAGTCTTAGCAGTAGGAAGAGGCTTTTGGATGAGTAAAAAGGAGTTTTGGTGGGAAGGAGTCAGAGGGGAGAATTTAGAAATGTTTGTTTTAGGGGATCGGTGTAGTAAAAAGAGGTGTCAGATGATGCAAGGAGGGGTAGAGCAGGAGAGAGTCTAGAAAAGGTTATTTTGGCGATCATATTAACGGTATGGGTTTGGGATAAATGAGAGAGTGGATGTAGAGGCTATATTGATAGATCTATAGGATGAGAGATAGGGTAGTGCATTAGAAGGAGTAGTAGAAAGAAGTTTGAGAGGAGTCAGAAGGATGGGCTAGAAGATATATTGAGTGAAGTATAGGCTGAGAAATAGGCTAGTGCATTGGAAATGCTAAATTAGAAGAAAGATAAGTATATAGATCCATAAGTACATTAAAATTATATAGATACATAAAAAAGTAAGTATATTTAGATTAAATATATTGATAGAGGCAGAGGATGAGAGATAGGGTAGTGCATTGGATATGCTTTTTCAGGAGAAAAGTAACAGACACACAGATCCAAGTACATGGAAGGTACATAGATGTACAATGGAAGTATGTACATGTAGACCAAAAATGATTTTTATTTATTGATGATTATTATTATTATTATTATTTAAAAATAAAAAAATTCTTCTCTTAACAACATCATTATTTTACATGTTTTATAAAGTAATACACAAAGATAGGTACATATCTATAGTGAAAACAAATGCTTATATACAGAGGGATATGCTGTAAATTTCTATTTCCGTATGGTGCTTATGTGGGGAAGAGCCAGATCTTGAGTAGTTTTCTGAAGATAAGGTGGTTGTCGGTGGATCTTATGTTGGGGGGTAAAGAGTTCCATAGTTTGGCTGCTGGAACAGAGAAGGATGTGCCACCCATTGCTTTTTTCTTGTATGGTGGGATTTTGAGGCAAGATGCTCCTTTAGAGCGTAGGTTCCTTTGTTGAATGTGTTTGGTGATTTTACTCCTGATGAAGAGTGGCCCTATTCCATGTATTGCTTTGTGGGTAATACAAAGCAGTTTGAACGTGGATCTTCTGGCAACCGGTAACCAATGCAGGGCTTTCAAGGCAGGGGAGATGTGGTCTTGTGGTTTGATATGCAAGAGTAGTCTGGCAGCCGAGTTCTGAATCCGTTGTAGTCTTTTCATGGTCGTTAAAGGTGATCAGTGGTAGAGGCTATTGGCGTAATCGAGTTTGGATAGAACAAGGGAGATGGTAGCTTGGACCTTGTGTGGAAATCCCAAAGGAGGAAAAATTCATCGCAGCGTTTTTATAGTAGCAAAGCTTCATCTTGCTAGTTTATTTACTTGGACATTCATCGACAGCTTGGAGTCCATGGTCATTCCGAGGTTTCTTACTTCCTTCGATACTTTAGGCAGTGATCCCAGTTTGGAATTATTTGGGTTGGATTGGGATTGTTAGTTGAGGAGTTGTGTGGGGTGCCGTGGCGGCTGTTGAGTCTTGAACGTTGTGGGGCGTAAAAGTGTGTGCGTCCTGTGTGTACGCGCCTGTCTCCCTGACCCTCTCTTCTTGGGTGGGGGTGAAGGGGAAAGGATAACCAGCGGCTTAACCTTTTAAAGTGTGTCTGTCTCAGAGAGAGTAAAAGCACAACATGCCCCTAGCTTGTACAGTATTATTTTATTAGATGCTGCTTTCAGGAGCACGTTGTGTTAGCAAAGGTAGGCAAATTGACTATTAACCTGTTCCGCCGCACCATTTGTGAGGGCCCTTACAAGAAAAAGAAGACTTTCTCCAAGACGAGCAGTTGGCGCTGAATGTAGCAGACATAGAACTTGCACGCAGCAGGCAGCAAACAATAATTATGACGAAAGGGCTCAAATTAAGAACCTAATGTGAAAGTTCATGAATTCACACCTATGAAGGGTACGATCTCAAATACCAGGTGACTTGTAGTACATACGTATCATTGTGTACTAACTATTTACACAGTCAGCTCCTCATGTAGCAAGTATTTGATTGAATAGTCCTATCTGTGCATGACGTCACATTACCCTTTTTGGCTAAATGTGGAGTTATAGCAACCTTCATATAGAACAGTACACCCAGATCTTTTTGTGGCAATACATAGACTGTCCTGGCTTGAACTGAATGGAGCCCTTGAAATCTTGGCATCTTCATACCACGATTTTCCTTAATTGTAAACGCCGACGCAGCACCAGCATTTCAACGTAATTTTTTTAACCTCATTTCAACATTCTGTACGTCGAGACAATCCGAGTTGACAATTTATTATAACTAAGTTGAAACTTGAAATCTTGTTCACTGCAGTGCAAACCTGCAGTTCAGAGCTTCCCCCCCCAGTGAAGTGCACACCATAACGCCGCTCATGACACCAGAAACAAGCAGCTCATTGAACATTCATACCCACCACATATCTCCTTCCAGCGTGAGAGTGGGCCTAGTTCTCCTAGTGTCCTCCTGTAGCCAGGCACTGTAAGTTGAGCATTCCCGCTACTCAGCAGCAGTCACGAGGCTGCACCCTGGTTCCTTGCAACCAACCACACCAAGAGCACACGGGTCGGAGTGCACCCCTCCATAGCCAGGACCCGTGCTGCTTCTTCTCACCCTGAGCCTGTCTTGCAGCACACAGTGACTAAACTCACACATGACCAAGTGCAGGAGGAGGCCCTTTCTGCGTGCAGGATAAGGAAGGAAAGATGACACAGGGCTGTTGCTGCCTGTGCAGCCTCGATCAGAGTGAAAGTGAAACCAGCTCTTCCACTCTACTGCAGCAAGCAGCAGAAGCATGATCTATTAGCATTATTACTAACGTAGCACTGTATGCAGCCACTAGAACAATAGGTGTTACAATACCCAACAGTACTCCTTTCATTACCCTGAGTCAGCCTTGCCATGTTTGAACGTTTGCCCGGTCGGTATGTGAAAAGCAGCGAGTCTCCTAAGACCCCCAATGCTGCCTGGCGCAGGGTCACCTTTAATTCACTTTGGATTTGCTATCAAAATAATGAGGCAGGCGCTGGGTATTGGAAGGCAAGGAAAAGGTTTATTACTCTCAAGAGGAGACCACATCAACTGCAGACACCGGGATGTCTCAGGGAGGTGTTCTGCTGGCAACTCCTTTGGCTCTTCCTTCTATACAGGTTTGACCCAATGCATTTGTTTCATCAACATGGTTACACAAGCCCAACATTAATTCTCCTCCTGCCCAGGTCAAAACAGACAATGTTATCTTGTAGCTGGACCTTTCTTCAGGGTCTAAAACAAGTGAGACCGTCCAGATCAAAGAGTCCGCTCTGTTGATTAAAACAGGTCTCATTTTTGGTAAAACAAGTCTCGCTGTTTGTAGTGCAATAAATCATGTCTGCAAGGGTCATTTTAGTGTCTGGGACCGGTTTGAGTAAGTAGGTGCGGTGAGGGGAAAATTGTCCAAAAGCTTGTCTGTAAACATAGATGAAAGGAAAAACGAGTTTGGGGCAGTTAGTGGCACTAAGGTTTGTCGTGACAATAGGGTTTATAGCCCCCAGCATACATATCAGGTTTGTTCAGAGAGTCAGAAGGATGCTAGCAAGGACAGGGTGAAACAAAGGTGACCAACAGAGTACAAAATGGCTGTGATGTGTAAAATGGCTGAAGCTTACGTGCACATAAAAATTCCCACTAAGCAAGATGGCGCAGGCAATGTTCACAACCGTCATTTTACCTTTAACAATATGCCGTGGTGAACATAAATGAACGCCGCTTATATACACCTAAAGTTTATCGATTTTAACAGTCCCCGCTTTTTACCATAAGCTAGGTCATTTTTGTTCAGGTTCATCTGTTGTGGTGGTGTACAAGTTGACATTATTATACATGAAGCAGAGGGTGGGTAACCAACAATGATAATTGTTTGGAGAGGAATGAGGGTGGTAGAGGAGAGGATGGTATCATTATCGAGTCCATTTTTCTTTGTCAATATTTATCGCCATAAGTTCCTTTACTTCCTGCCCCATAGCTAAACATGTAGTTGGGCTGTTCATTGTAGTCTGTGGTAGCATACAGGTTGTACAGGCAGATACACAGACAGCAGGAGAAGAAGATCGCTATCAGTACAAACAGTATTGTCAATAACCTATGCAGTGAATGAAGTGGGAGACAGTGTATACAAAAGAGTATTTGTTGTACCACACGTTTAAACTTGGTGATGAGCATAATTCCTAGATGATGCAGTAAATTCATTCTAAAACAAAAACCAGTTTATCATACTAATTATTTTGTAGGATAAGGACCACTAAGTGCATTATTGAGAACTGGACTGTGTGAGGAGCCAAACTAATAAGTATATTCATGAGGGTAACTGGCGTTGTATAATCCTTGTGATACACAGTTTACTGGTAGGCTCCCATTGTTCATCTAGCGTTGGCGCTGTTGAGCACCGGCGGTGGAGCTATGCGTCCAGCTCGGATCCAGATTCCACGTCGCAGGGCAAGGTCATTCTTTCTCTGGGATCACAGTCCCTTTGCCCTGTTCACTAACTAATCTATCACTGGTACCTTAGACAGGGTACCCGCACCTTATTCTTGATCCGTGAAGTCCATCCCTACTAACCCTATTCTATCTGCGTGCACTGTTCCTTCATCAAGTGGATTAAAACCCCATGTGAAAAAGGGGGTTAGGGGAGCCAAAGGAAGAGCGGGTGAAGTGGGGTCAGACTGGAGATGGACCAAGGGGGGCAGAGACTCCACACAAGTGAGCCCAACAATTAGGCCCAATGGGCTGAGACTTCAGGCACAAGTAGACCAACGGACTGGGGGCTTCTGGACAGCCCTTCTCTCTTTCATTCTTCTTGTCGGTGATAGTGCCTCGTCCAGCATATCTTTGCTCTGCGGCTCCACCTTGGTCGTGGTCATAGGCGTTTTATGACAAGCAGCCAGGCTGTGCATCGCGTCCGACCTCTCTCTTCCAATGACTCGAGGGCGTCTTGAATCTAGTAGTGAGTATAAAACAAATTTTTAGAGAACTGCGAGGGGAAGACGTTACACAATTTAGTTTTCTCTCCCAATCCCAAGCAGCTGGGGAAATATGTATCATTTACATAAAAGGAAGATATTATGGATTCTCTGAATCTTTACATCTGTGTATATTATTCACTCATGAACCTTCACTGTTGTGCTGGTCTGCAAACACCTCTAGGAATTTCCAGCATACGTATTATCTCTTGTGTCCATGAATTTACTGCATCATTATGCTTTTACGTTTATGGTTGTGGCAAGAAATCTAAAATTATTAATTATATAGCCTGTCAAATTTAAACTGACTTCTCCAGCAAAAACCTGTTGTTACAAACAAATTCCGGCAAGACTATATTTTCCCACTTGTGGGCAGCGGGTGGGAGCAGTCGCGGCCGGCATTACGGGTGGGTGGAAATTGGGTCATCGCGTCGCGAAGAGGATGGGGGGAGGAGGAAGTAGTTTAAGGGAAAAAAAAAGATAAAATGAAAGTAAAACTTACTGTCCCACTTTCTATTAAGTCCCGAGCATCCCGCCTCCCACCATCCTTCGTTTTGAATTCCCGCCGACAGTGCTCTTCATCAGGAAGG
Source organism: Lissotriton helveticus (assembly GCF_964261635.1). Taxonomy (NCBI): domain Eukaryota; kingdom Metazoa; phylum Chordata; class Amphibia; order Caudata; family Salamandridae; genus Lissotriton; species Lissotriton helveticus. The sequence continues at coordinate 249,731,497 of NC_136067.1, read as the reverse complement.
CTGCAGGCAGCCTCCCTCCCCTCCACCGCAGCGTTTTGATTGGTGAGGCCGCTGCTCCACCCGGGTCATTTTCTCTATGTTTGCTGCAGCATCCATGGAGAACAGGGAGAGTGGGCGGTGTTGCTCGAGGGCAGGGGGGAGTGGCTTGTCCACTGTTGTTCATACTGACTGTTTGGGCAGCCTGAGGCCATCCAAACAGTCAGTATGAACAACAGTGGGCAAGCCACTCCCACCTGCCCTCGAGCAGGACCGCACACCCCCAACCAGGAACTACTGCTTTCTCGCAGTGCGAGAAGGCAGAAACAAATGGTAGTTATTACCATTTATGTTTCTGCCTTCTCGCACTGCGAGAAAGCAGGGGGGCGGCGCCCAAACACCCCTATAGAGGAGCCGCCACTGGTGGGGTGGAATTGTGTGGTGTGTAGTGTATTTGTGTAGTGGAATTATGTGGAATGGTGAATAGATAGGGGTGAGAGCTGCACAGGATAGAAAGGAAGATAGAGAGAGATAGGTAGTTTGTGCACAAAGTGATGAATGAACTCCATACAAAGAAGCAGAAAGAGTGTTTGAGAAAGAGAAACAAGGAGAGAGCAGGCCTCAGACGCATAAAGAGGGAGGACCTTTGTACACAGAAGACACCTCAAGAAGTGGAGGAGAGTGAGGATTTGAGGAACGGAAACCTTAAAAAAGGCATGGGAAATAAACTGTGCTTGATGACCCGAAGTTAACCACATGAAAGCGGTAGAAATAATGTGTGAGAGAGAGGGGTGAGAGAGAGTACAAGAGGGACGAGTGGGAATGGCGCCCAGAGGTGGACAACTTCACAGTGCGAGGAGGGACAGGAAGGTAGCATGTGTGAGCTGGCACTATAGAGATAAGACAGGGAGTGTGAGGGAGGGATGAGAGGGGCAGTGGGATTGCAAGATTAGAAGGAGTAGTGGCAGTGTGAGGGAGAGATCATAGGGATAGTGGGGGTTCAGGGGAGAAATGACAGGGTTGGTGGAAGTGCACAGGAGAGATGGTTTGTAATTTGAATTGTTTGTTGTGGAATTGTGTGGTGTGGAGTTGTGTAGTAGAAATGTGGCATTGTGTGCTGTGGAATTATGTGGATAGTAATTAAATGGTATTATGTGCACTGGAATTATGCAGCATGAGATTGTGTGTTATGGAGTTATGTGTAGTGGCATGTTGTAGAGTTGAATTATGTGGTGTGCAGTTACATTTTGTGGCATGATGTGGTAATCTGTGGCGTGGATTGGAGGTATATGGTGTGTTGTGAAATTGTGTTGTGATTTTAAAATATGTTTTTTGGTCTGGAATTATGTGGTGTGTATTGCAAATGTGTGGAGTTGTATTATGTGGCCTGGACCTGTGTGTCGTTGTGTAAATATGCTTATTGGAATTATTTGTCATGGTGTGGAGGACATTAATGTGGATTGCTGGTATGTGGGATAGAGTGCATTCATGTGGTGTGTATTTAGGTTGTATTGAGTAGAGTGTAATTATGTGTAGTGTACTTATCTGGTGCCGAGTAGTAATATGTGGAATGTAATTATGTTGTGTGATGCAAAATTGTGTTACACCAAATTGTGTGGTGTGTGAAATTATGTGGGATGGTTTAGTGTTATTATTATTTTGTATATTGTGGAGTAGTATTATATGGTTTGGAATTATGTGTCATGTTGCGAAGCAGAATTTATTTTGTGCAATGCCAATAGGTTTTTCATTTGCAAGAGTTAGAGCTATTGTCATTGTAAATGACAACAAAATGTATCCATGTGTTATTGGGTGGGATGGATATAGGTGGTGTGGAGTGGAATTATGTGAGTTGGATTGGAATTGTTAGTTGTGGATCGGTGTGGCGTGGAAATGTGTAGTGTGGAGTAGATGTGTCGAGTGGAATTATGTGGCATAGTGTGCAGTGGAAATATGTGGATAGTAATTATGTGGTTTTAAGTGTACTGGAATTATGTGGAGTAGAATTGTGTGTTAGAAAGACTGGAAGGGGTGCTTTCGGCGCTGTAACAAGATAGCCACCTGAGGATTAGCTCCGCCGCACAGATCCATTCCGGAACATTTTCTGCCCGTTATTGCCATACCTCTGGGGTCCTGTCGGCAGTAATATGCAGCGGAGTGCCTGGAGCGCTGGGTGAGGCCGTTTTTTGGTTTCCAGCGCGCTGCTTTTCACTCATTTGATTCCATCTCATTTCCCTCAAAGTTAATGGCCTTCATTTTAGAGTTCTCCACAGCGCGAGTGACTGTGTCGCATTTATGAAGGAACCTGCGCATTGACTCTTTCAATGTTTCTGAGGGCTAGCGCACATATGGAAACACAACAGGATTGAAGTGGATTGCTGTGCTCTTTTGTTTTCAAGCGTGTTCTGAGCTGAATGAAAGCTCCCATTGTTCTTCAAGCAACCCTGTCAGGATTAACATTGGTTGTTTTTCATGGAGTTGGGTGCACCTCAGCGATGCGTGGTCATGCTACACAGCTCTCCTGGGAATTATTTACGCTACCTTGTGTATGTAACCTACTCACCTAATACGTACCAGAGTTGGGAGTAATTTCAGTGCATTTTAAATTGGCCACATGTAGGAATAGCTTATTTGCACCAACCTTTCTTCGGCAGTTTTGTCCCTGCTGTTGTAGTGACTGTGGATCCCTGTTGGCTACGCTTCACATCGACATACCTGGTCCACAAGATGGGACTGTTTTTTGTGCCTCCAGTGCGTTGCACTTAATATTATCACGTGAATTTCTCCTTCAATGTCATTAGCTGCCATCTTAGAATTCTCTACATTGTATGTGAATTTGTTGATCTATGATGGAATTAGCGCGTTTTGGAAAAAGTTCTGCATGTGCTCACACCTCTGCCTATGCTGTCTTTCAACCTCCTCAACAGTGACGGTATATTGCTTCATACTATACAGGATGCTTCGCATATTTTTTGGTCATGCCGTTAAGTTATCCTCAGCATTGATCCTATTGTAATTCCTGTGCTCTCGCTATCTTTCAACCATCAATTTTGGAACTTCAGGTTTATTTTCTTATCATACCTCTCTGGATTGACATCGAACTTTATTACTATATCTTCTTAGTTGACTCCTTCCTTCCATCTACTGCACTACGGATAATTGAGTTACCTGTGTATTTTTGAGTTTGCTGCATTATTCAATTCATCTCTGCAAACAGGTTACGCTTAATTCTTTATTTCTATATTTTGCTCAATACTCGGACTTCCTACCTACAATTGCTATACTTCACATCTATGGGAAAACTGCGCAAATCCAAGTTTGTTTTTGTGCCTTCCAACTCTGCTCGAGCCTCGCACTCCTCAATCCCAAGTTCTCCTGTTACAGAAATACAAATGGCTGGCGTAACACCTAATCGCTCTTCTTCTTCTCAGTCTATGTCTACTAAAGCTTCTAATCCTAATACGTCGACCAAGCGCTTGAAACACGATCCTCCGTCTCCTGATAAATCCTCCTCTACTATCTATATGGAGTTAATTGTGGAAGAAATTCGTGCTTTACGTCCATTTGTAGAAGAGACTAGTAGTGGCATGCAAATCTTGAAGGACAAATGGTCTTCTATGGACAGCAGGCTTACATCTGTGGAACAACAAGTTATGGAAATTCAAACCAACTCTCAACGTATCTCTACGTTTGGAAAAGTCTGTCCAGGCTCTTCAACAGCATACAGAGGATTTAGAAAATAGGAACAGGAGAAATAACCTTTGTATTTACGGATTACCTGAATCCCTGGAGAGTGATGATCCCGTCTCTTTCTTCGCTTCTTTTCTTCTGAAATTGCTGCACATGCCTCCTACGACTTCTCTTAGTATCCAGAGAGCTTACAGACTTGGTCCTCGTTCATCTACTTCATCAAAACCACGTGGAGTCATTATTCTTTTCTTGAAAGTTACTGACTTACTTTCTGTCCTTTCTGCAGCAAGGGCCAAAGGTCAAATTTCTTGGCTTGGTCAGAGAGTATTTATTTCTCAGGATGTCTCCAATGTTACTGCAAATCGACGAAAAGAATTCCTGAATCTTCGCGCTCCTCTGAAATCTCTTGGCGCAAGATACGGCTTATTCCATCCATGCACCTTTAAGGTTACTTACAAGAATCGTACTTGGACCTTCTTGGATCCTAATGAACTTCAGAACTTCATCCATATCCAGTCTAACAGCAGCATGGATACTTCTACTCCTCCTACTGGCTGAATTGTATAGGCATTTGCATTTGTTTTGTTTTTCCTGTATCTGCTCACAGTTATCCTGTTGATGTTTTCTTTTCAGCTTTAATATGAGAACTTTTTGGAATACTCCGTTATATATGTTTAATTGTTGTTTCCATTGTATTGCTTTTTCCTAATGTGGTGTTTCGTCTTCTTTTTTATCTTCAGATTCTCCATCGCAAGTTTGTGTCCCTTGGTCCCTTATTTTGTGTGACTCCTACCCCTTGGCTTCCTATTTGTGCCCTGGTGCGGTTGGATTCTTGTTCTTCGGGTGGTTCGTCTTTTTGAGTGCCGCCATTACCCCATTTTCCCTTTGTATTTCCCCTCCAGGTATGTTCATTTCAGTCATCCTTTGGATATGTACTGTCTCTTCTCTTTCTTCATCTTTTTCTTCCTTTCTCTTTCCCCTCCCCTTGCTCTCCTTCACCTTTACTCTTCTTCTGATGTTGCCTATATTTTTCCTTTCGGCTTTATGTTGTTTATATACCTTTTTGCAAATGTTGATGTTATCAGATTTATCCTGTTTGCTAATTTCGAGTTATTTCATGGAATGTAAAAGGTTTTGTTAACCCCATTAGGCAGCTGAGAGTACTTTCTCACTTATCCTCCTATACCCCTGATATTGCTCTTTTACAGGAGACTCACCTTAATGACCTTGAATCCCTTAAGTTAAAAAGAAATTGGGTGGGTGCAGTTTTATTTTCTCCCTTTCAATAAAAAACATGGAGTTGCTATTTTAATTCATAAAAAGTTAAAATGCAAAGTATTTTTAGAGGAAAAGGATTCGGAAGGGAGATGGATTTTGGTTAAGTTACTGATTAACTCTATTTCCCTAACTGTTTTTAATATTTATAGTCCTACTCAACCTGATTGTTTAATTTGGCCTTTAATTACAAGCAAATGTATACAACACAAAGATGACTTTTTTCTTTTAGGAGGAGATTGTAATCAAATTATTGATCCATTTCTTGATCGCAAATCCACTGTTCGCTTCATTCCCCACAAACCTCATAGGCAATTCTTGAACACTATATTTTAAACAAATCTTTCAGATTCTTGGAGACTCACACATCCAGACACTCTAGATTATTCCTTTTTTTCACGTCCTCATGCTTCTTCTTCTAGGTTAGACAATATTTTTCTCTCTCAGTCTCTCACTCAGAATCTCTTATCTTCCTCTACTGAACCTATTGTTATTTCAGATCATACTCCCATTATAACGGATATTGATCTACTTCCTCCTCATCCCAAGCCCTCTCGTTGGTGCTTTAATTCTACTCTTCTCACTGACCCTAATTTCTCTTCTTCATTTCGAACTTTTACTAATGATTTCTTTCAAACTAACTCTACTCCTGACATTCCTCCTCATACTCTCTGGGACTCTTTTAAAGCTACTGCAAGGGGATTTATTATTGATTTTGTTTCTAGGAAAACAAAACAATTTCTCCAAAAACGTAAGTCCTCTCTCGCATATATTAAATAATTAGAACATCAATTCTATACCTCTTCTGATAAATGTATGTCCTCAGAACTTTTGCGTGCGAAGATTTCCTTCAATAAATTTACCACGGATAATGCCTCCTTAATTCTTCTTTGCAGTAGTGCGCATTATTACGGAGGTCGTAACAAATCTGGAAAGCTTTTAGCTAACTATCTCAAATCTCGTAAGAAGTGTACTTCCATTGAATCTATTTTTTCATCTGACAATATTCTTCTCCATACGGATGAACAGATTCTTGAACAATTCCAACTTTTCTGTCAACAGCTTTACACTCCAGAATCCGCTCCTACCTCTTCTATGCTCCATTCTTACTTTGAGAAATTACCTAAACCTTCTACACTTTTTCATCCCTTGATCTTGATCTTTCCCTTCATGAACTTTCTACGGCTCTATCTTCTCTTACTAAGAGTAAAACTCCTGGTCCTGATGGCTTTCCGGTGGAGTTTTATTTACATTTTTCTGACTTTTATTACCCAAACTTTTATTGCTTTTTCAATCCTTTTCTTCCTCTGGTACAGCTGCATGTACCTTTCAAGATGCCACCATCTGTCTCATTCCGAAAGAAGGTCGTGACCCTAAACTTTGTAAAAATGATCACCCCATTTCGTTAGTCAATGTTGACTATAAACTTTTCGCCAAATTACTTGCTTTGCGCTTGGATTCCTTCATGCCCCATCTTATTGGTAAAGAACAATGCGGTTTTATTAAAGGGAGGCTTACTTCTGATAATTCTCGTCTTTTTCTGAACGTTTTAAATAAAGCCCCCTCTTTCTCAATGCCTTTAGCTGCTATTTCTGTCGATGCTATAAAAGCTTTTGACAGAGTAGATTGGTCTTTTTTATTTGCTTCACTTAAATGGCATGGCTTTGGCTCCAAATGTATTTCTCTCATTTCTTTATTATACTCTTCACCCAAAGCTTCTGTTCTTGTGAATGGCCAACTCTTTTCTTCTTTCTCTCTTCAAAGAGCAGTTCGTCAAGGTTGCCCTCTCTCTCCACTTCTTTTTGTTTTGGCCCTTGAACCTTTTTTGTCCTCCATTCGCCAGAATGCTTCCATTTCCGGTTTTCCCTATGGTGACCGTCAATTAAAACTTTCTACATATGCTGATGACATCCTTTTATTTATTTCAAACCCAGAATCGTCTATCTCTCCTTTATTGTCTAAATTCGAAGCATTTTCTCTTGTATCTGGTTATAAGATCAATTCAGATAAAACAGAAATTCTCCCTTTGACTAAGTTTTGTCTCCCTCATTTCTTTTCTTCCACCGGTTTTGCCTGGAATAGTACTAAGATTAAATATCTTGGGATCTGGTTCTCTAATTCTATTTCTTCCTCTGTTAAATTAAATATGTCTGCTGTCCTCTCTTGAATTGATCAATTATTTTCTTCTTGGAATCCTCTTTTTCTGTCTTGGTGGGGTCGACTAGACTCCATTAAGATGATAATCGCTCCTATTCTTATTTATACACTTTCCATGCTGCCTGTACATATTCCTGCTCTGTATTTCAAATGTCTTGACTCCTTTATTTCAAAATTTCTCTAGAAAAATAAAAAGTCTAGAATTTCTCTTCTATCTCTTCGCAGACCTAAATCAAATGGTGGTGTTAATTTCCCTGACTTTCGCCTATATCATAAATCCTTTTCTTTCCGTCAAGCTTCACGTTGGCTCTCATTGGAATCTTCCCCCCTCTCTCCTCTCTGGCTCTCTATTGAGCATTCTTTTTTATCGCCTTTTTCTTTGGAGGAGTTAGTACATTTTTCCTCTAAATCCCCTTATGATTCACTTCCCTTGTTTAAGCATACTTCCTCTCTTCTTAAACCTTTATTCTCCTTCTCACTTATGTCACGTGAATCCTTTCTACATTTACCCATCTGGGATAATTCACTTATTCTTGTAAACAATAGACCTATTTGTTGGAGCTCTTGGAGACTTAAGGGTATCATATGGATCCGTCAGCTCTTTGATGGTGTAATGCCTTTCTCTTTCCCACATTTTCAACTTCAATTTCACTGTCCTCGTTCCTTTCTACAGAAATACACTCTTCTTATGGAAATCATTCTTGATCGTTATTATTCTCTTCCTTCCTCAACTTCCATTGCTACCCCTTCTCATCTTTTGGCATTACTCTCTACTCTTCCTAAAGCGTCTCTTATTTATGAATTCTTTTCTTCTCCTAATCCAGAACGTCTCAAATCCAAAGTGGAACTTTCCTGGGAAACTGATCTGGGATGTACATGGCCCATTTCCCTTTGGGATAAACTCTGGTCCAAATCCTTGAAGAATTCTCGTTCTGCATCTCCCACTCAATCTCTCTTTTTTCTATATCACAGACTTTATCTTTCTCCTCTTTCCCTTGCTTGCTTCTCATCTTCCTCTACCTGTTGGACTTGCAAATCACCTAAAGCTGATCTTTTTCATATGTTCTTTTTCTGTCCTACGGTTTCTATTCTTTGGAGACAAGTTTGGTCTTGCATTTCCCATGTTTTCTCACTTTCTGTCCCATACTCACTCTCTCTTGTTTTTTCTTGGTAGTCTCTCAGACACGCTAACTTTACCCCCACACTCTCAGGGTCTCTTTGATCTTATGTTTGCACTCGCTTTTGAACATATATCTTCTAATTGGAAATCTCTTACAAATGTTTCCATACAACATTGGTGGAATTCTTTATGTCATTTTCATAGAATGGATGTCTTCTTCGCTTCTTCCTGTAAACCACCTCGTAATGTTGACCTCTATTGGCTACCTCTTACCACATACCTGGATCATTTAGCTCAAAAGAAACCGTTCCCTATCAATTCCGAACATTTTAAAACGCCTTGAATGATTTTACTCTCTCCTTCATGTATATTTCAATACTGTTTTACTGCCTCTATTTATTGCGATGTTTTGCATATGCTATATAATTTCTGATGATTGCTTGTATTGTTTTTGCCTGTGCCGTCATTTTTTATAGCATTGTTTTGTTTTATTTTGTTTTCTCCCACTCCTTTCCTTCCTCCCTGCACTTCCCCCTTCAAAATATCATAAAATTAGGAATTAGGAATGTTATGACTGTTATTTGAATTGTAATCTTTATATTCTCCTTCCTGATGTCAATTGTTACCATTATTATTCTAAATAAAGCTTTTCAAACATAAAAAAGAAAGACTGGAAGGGCTGGGGCAGTGTTGGTGGAACAGCTAATCCTGCTTGATGTGCAACTCCCTGTCACTGTAAAAGGCAAACACGTTGGTGCCTTTAAGTAAAAGTAAAAAATTCCATGTTACCGCGTTGGATATACTCGAAGAGCTGGGAGAGCATCAGTGGCTGCTTAAATAAACTCTTCTCCACTGTAAAATATGAAAAAAAATTGGCTTTTAAAACTAGATATGCATACATTTGTGTGTGCACACAGACCACACATAAGGAGGGTTACATAATTTGTAATCAGTAGTTGCAGATAGTATAACTCCTAATGCAAATAATATATCTCTTACCACCAGCAGCGGCTGCTCAATAGGCCCCCTATAGGGCGTTGACCACCACCTGGCTCTGCACTTATTGCTTAGAACGTACAGCTTTTACATGAAAACAGATGATCTCATGGATTGTTTATTTGCATGTAAAAGCTGTAATATCGCATTGCCAGCAGGTGAGAGCTCCATTGACTGTATTGCACATGTGTCAGGTGTGGGCTCACCCTCACACAGTCACATGCATATCTGATATGCTGCACTGACATAAGGCAGTCCAGCATGAAAGTTAACGGAGGTTCAGGGATTGCCAATCATGCGCCCTTTTATCCTATCAGAAGTCGGAATGTAGAAATAAGGTATACCTTGGTACTTCCTACTCTATTTCAACTTCTGATTGGGTGAAAGCTCGTGGGCCTGCCTCTGTTGTCCTGTTACTCGAAGTTAGGAGACTGAAGAGTCTGGAAACATGGGCCTGCCCTGCAGGTCAAACCAAGGTAGGTTTTGTTTCTCGGCCTCCAAATGTTTACGATTATGTGTTAGTTTGTATGCCAGGAGTGCATGTGTATGTATGTCTGTGTGAATGTCTTTGTATGTGTGCATGTTTGTATGTATGCTCTTATGAGTGAGTGCATGTTTAAATGTGTGTGTGCGCGCAATATGGAAGCCTGTTTGGTGGAAGGTTTTGGCCCCGGGGGTTGACAAGGTTGGGAGCCGGAGTCATAGAGTTAATAAACTGTGCTTTTTATACAATACACCATTAGATAATTATGTTTACGGGGCAAGGGGACAAACTCAGATCCAGGTTTATTTGGCAGGAGATAAGGAGATGTTGTTTTGAGAACTGCATGCCAACCATGTCTCATTGTTTTGGAGATTTTTGACATGCTGAAGGAGTGGAGGAAAGGTAATATTGAAATTTGCGATCTGTGGTGATGACTGGGTTAAGAAAGGAGCGGGGTTATAACACCAAATAAATGTTCAACAAACCACAGAACTGCCTTTAATGTATGGGCCGTTGGTTATGAAGTTCTACTGCACATAAGGGATATCATATAAAAATATTGACTGGTACATTTTATTTCTAATCCCTTGCTTCTACGTTAATCCTATTGTAGATGTTCTTCTTTACAGCCCATCACTACATGACCTTTGTGTGGTCTCACTCTGACATATGAATTTTTCTCAGCCTTTCTAGGTTATCTGGCTGGCTTAGCCCCATTTAATCTTTCCAATCAGCCAGACCAGCACCAAGGGTTCAGTAGCAGCTATGTCAGCAATATTTCACTTCCAAGTGAATGCTCCCAGTTTTTTTCGTTCCTAACCAGAGAACGTGCACCACACTCTTAGATATGATGATACTCCAGTAAGTGGAGTCAGGTTGGTTGGTATTTAATGCTCACTTCTCTCCTATGACTGTGTCGTTTTCGATGCTCCCTTCCATACCACTTCCTGGATATTTTTTATTTTGCCACTCTCTCCATCTTGTTTTTCCATTGTGTCATTGTCTGTCCTCTCTTACATATTTCTCATCTGTCATCACTTTTTGTCTTCGTTTCAATGTCTCCCCTTTCTATTTCTTTCAGTGCTTGCTGCGCATTCTGTGTTCATTGTTTCTCTTCACTATGATGCATTTAGCTTTTTTATACTGTGTTTTCTCTTCTCTCAATCTTGGTCCACATCTTTCATGCCTCTCATTCCGTTTAAAATGTAATTTGATTGCATCTCCCTCTTTTTACTGTGGCACCCCACCCCCTCTTCTTTATACATGGACTATTCTCACCATTTTCCTTCCACCATAAACTGTGTCTTTTTGTCCATTTCCACCCTGTCATATCTTCCGCATTTCTCTGGAGGTAGCTCCCACCATTTTACTGGCACTCCTTGGAAGGGGACCTGTACTTTGGTATATGAATTTGTGCCTCACCACTTTAAATGTTCACCATCCGCCGTTGCTTAACACAGCTGTTTGCTGCCATTCATGAACCACAAACTGTGACAAGGCTAAGTGTCATTCATAACGTGCATTGTTGAAGGCAAACAATCTGGCTTTAATGAACTAATGCTTTGAAACCTGAATTTGCACGCAACTAGATTTGTGTGTTATCTCCAAGCCATATGTGCATGAGGTTGCACAATTACACATGCAATAACACACTCCCAGAAACCATCTTACGCATGTATGGACATTTATAAAAATTGCACACATATATATACAAATACGTACACAAGCACATACATAACAGTCAGTAACTCCTTAGAACATAAACAAGTAGACTATTCAGGACACAATAGAACCCACACACATATAATCAACAGTCTGACACTGCATAAAACAATCCTTAATTTAACTGTTACTATGCTTTTTGACAGTACTTGATGAGGTAATGGGAATTGTTCTCAAAAGATAAAACGTCTACAGAAAAAAACCATAAAGGGGTACACTTGTGCAAATGGCAATTGGAAGTTGGAGGCTGGCAGTTAATGCCACAATAGAAAAAGCGCAATACTGGATTAACTGCAAATAACACAAGTTGGTCTGTTACAAAAGCAGTAACCCACTGAGCGATCTACATTCAATATAACAGAGGTGGGCAAGCCAACAAATGAACAGGGGTGCCGAGCCAGAGGCAAACCAAAGCTTGTCTCTGACTCTAAAAGCTAGTGTTTCAGCCAAGCCATGAAAATATTTAGCAAGTACATCATGACACAAAGATCATGTTAGGATATGATAGGATATATTTACAATTCAAAGCGTTACACCTAAGCACATCAAATTATACTCCTGCATTGAGAAGTATTTATTTAAATTGAGAGTTTTAAACATGTAATATATTCTAATGTAAAGGCACACTTATATAGCGCTACTACCACTCCAGGGAGCATCTTGGCTCTAAAAAGGAAACCAAAGATGGAAAAAAGAGTGGTTTACTGCTCATAACAAAAGGAGGTCAATTATTCAGATCAGAGTTTTGCACAGGGTAACTGTTGCGCTATAAATCCAAGTATTGAGGGCCTTCCTGAATACCGACTCAGAAGCAATCTGGCGTAGCTGAGGTGGAAGTTGATTCCATGCCTTTGAGCACATTACTGCCAGTGATTTTCCGCCCTTTGACACTAATTTAAAAGTTGGAATAGTCAACAGATTAGCGTTGGATGATCTTAAGCTGCGGGTGGGAACGTAGCGCTTAAAGCTAGTTTGAAGATATTGTGGGCCACATGAGTGAAAGGCCTTAAAGATAATAATAAGAACCTTAAACAGAACACGTTTGTGAACTGGTGACCAATGCAAGATGTCTAATGAGGTGGAGGCAGATGATTTCCTAGGCCACTTCAATACCAACCAAGCAGCCGCATGTTGGACCATCTGAAGCTTATGCATGACTGATTTGTTGGTTTCTGCATAAAGGCTTTTACAATAGTCCAGTCTGGATGTAATAAGTGTGACAGCAACAGTTTGCCTGGCTAAGTAGGGAAGCAAGTCAAAGAATTTCTTTAGACTTTTTATAATCTGGAAACATATGCCCGCAACTGCCAGGGATTGTTATTTGAATGATAGGGTGGTGTCAAATTTTATTCCTACGTTTCTGGCTGTGTTTATTGTATTAGGGAGAGAGGTGGCATTTTCTGGCCACCAAAGTTTAGGCATGAAGGGGTTTTGTTTACCAAATGGCAGGATCTCCGTTTTTTCCGGGCTACAACTCAGATGGTTGTTATTCATCCATTTGAAGGTTGCCGAGAGACCATTCCTGAGGTTTTCTTCCGCCTCAGTGGTGTCATTATCCAAGATCAAGATAAGTTGTGTATCGTCCGCATATGAGGTGGTATTGATCTTGAAGGACGATATTAGCTTGATCAGGGGAGACATATATACATTGAAAAGGGTCGAACTCAGGCTAGATCCCTGAGGGACCCCTGAAATGAGAGCCTTTTCTTCTGATTTAAATTGTCCTAGCGTGATCACTTGGCGCCGATCTTGCAGAAAGTTCTTAATCCACTCTAGGACATTCCCAGATACGCCAGATGATGCCAGGCGGTCTAGAAGAATGGAATGTGAGACCGTGTCGAAAGAAGCGGACAGGTATATCAGCACCAGAACTGCTTTCAGTCCCTGATCCAGGGCTGCTCGCAGGGTTTCTGCAGTATACAGAGGGGCAGACTCTGTAGAGTGTTGGGCTCTGAAACCCGACTGATTCGGGTGCCATACATTTGTTTCCTCTAAAAATGTGGCAAGTTGTTTATTAACAACTTTTTCAGTTACCTTACACACAGTGGGTAAGAGCGAGATGAGTCGTATAGAGAAATAAAAGGCACAGCAAGGGTTCAGGTGTACCTTATATGTGTCCTAGATTCTTACTGTAAATGGCGGTGCACTGTATGCTAGTAGGTCATCCACAAACGTATTATTTTTATAGCTGACATCCTGCAGTCACATATTTGAAGGTGCTCCCTTCTGTGACAGTGAACAAAAAAGAAGACGCTGTAAAATAAAGGATCATGGAATTTCCTGAAGAAAGGAAGCTGGGATTAATCCCAAATTTGCAATTTTTATACTGTGCATTTCGGCCACCAGATGGCATTGCTAACATCAAAACTTTTATCCCTTAGATGAAAATTGGAGTGTTTGTGAAAGGTAGAACCTCATAGCTGCCAAGGGTTTGTTTTACTTATGAGTGACATATCAATATACTCAGTGTGCTTATTTGTGACATTTTAGTACCTTATGTGTGACCATTTACTTGTTAATGAGGCTTTGTTGTTTTTTCACCCCTTCTGAGATCCCCTGCATCTCCCCTCTGCCTATTGCTAGAAGAATTACCCCCCCACCAAATTTGGCTTTAGTTGTGCCTCCGCACCTCACCCCACACATAACTTTTGCACACTGGTAATGGTGGACAAGGTAACATCAGCCCCACAGGTATGATCTTCCAGTCCCTATCAAAGTCCCTATCAAAGCACATTCAACACAGGTACAGTAGCAAGTAAAAAGGCATATATCAAAATAGTAAGGGCATAGCTTGTAACTCCAGAGTTAGGTGCTACATAAAGGGGTATAATGCACCCATCAGGGATACGAGGTCAGGGAAAGTGCTGCCCTACAGATAATTCTCAACTCCTTAAGCATTCACATTTTAGAGAAAGCACTAAGTGACACAACACTATGAAAATAACGTAAACAAGCATGACTGATTGCATTTTACACAAATCACACTAGCGTTTCCAGAAATAATGGCCAGATTATACCTTCTTACGATTTAGGATAGGATTTAGATTTATAGAGTGCTCGAATGCCAAGGTGTCTTGGCACTAATGTGAGCAAAAAAGAGGGTCTAGCAGTAACGGTGCCTTAGGGAACAGCCACGTTTTTATTCGCTATCTGAACACTATCCTGTTTGGTTGGAGTCTGATAGGCAGTTGGTTCCACAACCTAACTGCACAGTGCGATAGTCTCATTCCACCCCATTTAGCTCTGCGGACTTTAGTGGCACAAATGAGGCCAGAATTAGCTGATCTAATATACCAATGAAAGATTTTTCGAAGCTCGGTTGCCCCTCCGCCATGTAATGTCCTATGTACCAGACATAAGGCCCTTAATTCCAGACGTTGCTGTATTGGGAGCCAGTGCAATGACTTAATGGCTGCAGAAGTGGGGTGACCTTTTGGGATATTCAATAATATTTGTGCGGCAGTTTGTTGGTTTAAATGATGACAAGTAATACTGAGCTGCTATACCATGACAAAGAGCAGCGTGATTAATAAAAACGCAGGGCCTATAATAGTATGAATTTGCGAATGCCCACATGGGGTTATAAAAGATGAAATAACTTCCCCTTAAGGGCCATATTAAAAATTATAAACTAAAATATTAAAATACAGTCAGTCAAAACTAAAAAGCACTTGTAAGTGTCACCCTAAAAGAAGGGACGGGTGTATGCTCTAATTCAGATAAGCTACCTATGAACAAGTAATATAGTGTGTGTAACCAACAGCATAGTATAATAGTATAATAGCACACTCGTGATACTGCTTACTCTTACAGATTGAGAGCTAAATCAAGGGAGGTCAACCCCTAAGCCCGTAGTGCCACAGCACATGAAGGCCTTCGGTTACAGCGATTCCTACATCATAAGAATGGTGAGCACTGACTCATGCCAATTTTTATCTGCCACTCTTGTCGGTAGGTAGTTTCATTTATGATATCTATCTTTGTTTTTTTAGAAATTCAATTGAGAAAAATCTCTAAAACTTATCGGTGGCTCTCCCGGACAGCTAGTACTTCTGGCACGAATCTATAAAAGGTAAAATTGTTTCAGAACGAGTTGGCAAATGACATTTTCTCACGCAACCTAAATTGAAATTGTTTCAAAACTTTTTTATATACCTTACAGTATCTAACCCAAGGGTACATATGCCAGCAGATCTATCTACTCAGATAAACATTGAGAAGTAGTGTAACGACTCCAGCACACGACTGAGTCTGATATATTGTGTTTTTAACATTGAGGTACGTATTAGACCTGAAATAGGGTTAATACATTAGAAGGGATAGTGTTTCACGTAGACTAAAGATCCAAGTCTTAGCTACTAGGGTAGAGAGAGAGAGGCATCAAGAGGTATTGAACAGAATGTATGTTGGTTGTAGACTGATACAAAGGATTATAGATGCAGTGTTAAGTCCTGTAGAAGAAAACTCCTCCTTGTAAACAATGTTAACAAAATATGTCTACTGTATAAAAGAAGGAAGCTCTGTGACTTATTACAGTTTGGTAATTATGTGTTTTTTTAAATCTAGAATCTGTCCTGAAGAAGGTGTTTGAATACACAAAAAGCCGAAACGCCGCGTCGACACTTGTTTGTTACTGATTCTTGTTTTTTAAAATTAAAAAAAAAAAACTTTCTACAACATTTTTGCATTTTTGCAACTGTGTATCATGTGATTGACTACTAAATATTGTGATTCGTATATACTTATGTTGATTAATATGTTTTTAAACACATCATAAATTCCAAACTGTTTTCATACAACTGTATGTAATAAATATTTATACATTTTATTTTTCTGTTAACAGTCTGTTTGTTTACCTTGAGTTAAGGATGTGGGTCCTATGTATATGATTTTATTTTATAACTACATTTAGTTCTACCTTGCCTCTCTCAGAATTAGTACATTGAATTTAGTGTGATCACCTGATTTGCACTATTGTGTATCAACTTTTGCTTTAGTTGATAGGATAGCGTATTCGCTTTACTACGGGACATCCCTTGTTTCTTTACTTATCTCCCCTGGTCCCACAAACCAAGATAGGGGGCCTCCTTACCTTTTTATATCTGACTGTTTTGATACATAGATGATAATCTGTGTGTCGTTGGCGTGAGACACAAACGAGAATCCATGCTGTCTGAGACTGGCGATTGGGGTCAAATAGATGTTGAACAGAGTCGGTGACAATGCCGAACCCTGTGGGACTCCGCATGACAGATAGAAGGTTTCAGACTGTAGACTTTCCCAGTGTAGAGTCACCTCCCCAATACCCGCCGCCTTCAGCCTCCGCACCAACACCGTATGATTCACGGTGTTGAATGTTGCTGCCAGGTCAAAGAGGATGACGATCACTCTCCCCCCCATCCACCTGTCTCCAAATCTCTTCTGTTTCCATGTCTAGAGCCGTCTCAGTCGATTGATCCAACCGAAAGCCATGATGACTTAAGTCCATCAGGTTGTTAGTGTCTAAGTAAGATGTCAGCTCCTGATTTATCGACCTCTTGAGGATCTTTGCTGCAATCGGCCGACATGAAATGGGTTGGTAGTTCTTGACCTCCAATTGATCAAGTGTCGACTTTTTCAGAATGGGTCTAATGCAGGCTTTTTTCCACACCAACGGATAACTCCCTGATTCAGTCACTTGATTTAGAAAGGGAGTTAGATGTCTACTAATGGCCCACCATATGTATCACAGTCGGAGGACAAGGATCCCACGGGGATCCTGACTTGGTAGAGAGTATGGTTTTATTTACATCAATAGGAGTAAGTGTGCTGAACATGTTCAGCTGACAGTGCAGCGTCCTATCCTCCATAGTAATAATTTGACCGTTATTGTCTCCCTGCCTGTTATTCCGCAATTCGTCATAGATCGTATGGATCTTAGTTTGAAAACAATTCTCCATTTTGTTACAAAAAGTGGAGTCAGGACTGAACCGCGTATTCTGACATGGTTTTGATACTTGAATATTTTTAAGAAGTTCCTTAGTGGAGTTACTGGCCTCCTCTATTTTTTCTGAATAGTAAGTGGTTTTTGCTAGTATAATAGCTTCTTTATATTGTTGTAGCGCTGTTATAGAATATCTTATGTTCCCTCCTATATTCAGTTCTCCATGCACGTTCAGCTTTCCTGCAAAACATTTTCTGTTTTTTCAGCTCCGGGCCATACCATGCAGATGGCGCCTGCACTCTTTTTAGTTTAATATTTTTCTCAGGGGCCACCTTATTTACAGCCGTGGCTATCCAGTTATAAAACTGTCTGGCGGCCTCATTGTTATCGGGGACCTGTATCGGTGGCAGCTGTTTAGAGCCTGCTCTAAATCGGTGCCTTTTATTTATTTTCACTGCCTGATTTTTATGCTAGCTGGTTTATTTATATCCAGCTGAGCCGGTAGTGAGAACTGAAGGTTAAAATAGATTGCTGTATGGTCTGTCCAGGGAAGGGGGACCAAATTACTCAGTGTAACATCAGAGTTGGTGGCAAAGATGCTATCAATTGCATGACCCAGAAAAGGGGGTGGTGATGAACAGAGTGTCTGAATTAAGCAGACCACTCTTACCAGTCCAAAGATCAGGGCTTGATCCATCACCGTTATTTAGCTCACTGCCCCATCCCAGCTCAGAACCTGGCTATATGCAAATTAGTCTGTCCCTGGCCCAGTGCATCATGGGAACAGGGCAGACCAAACTACCAAGCCAATTCTTCACCAGAAAGGAGACAAGCTTCCGGGGACCGGTTTCTGCCATTTCAGGCGTCGTCGGCCCGGCTTGCTTGAATCCTGATGGAGCAGTGAGCAAGGGACTCATGTCTGAGTATACCCTTCCACGCTTATGGTGGACAAAATGATTCAGAAAAGGGGGTGGTGATGAACAGAGTGTCTGAATTAAGCAGACCACTCTTACCCAGTCCAAAGATCAGGGCTTGATCCATCACCGTTATTTAGCTCACTGCCCCATCCCAGCTCAGAACCTGGCTATATGCAAATTAGTCTGTCCCTGGCCCAGTGCATCATGGGAACAGGGCAGACCAAACTACCAAGCCAATTCTTCACCAGAAAGGAGACAAGCTTCCGGGGACCGGTTTCTGCCATTTCAGGCGTCGTCGGCCCGGCTTGCTTGAATCCTGATGGAGCAGTGAGCAAGGGACTCATGTCTGAGTATACCCTTCCACGCTTATGGTGGACAAAATGATTCAGAAAAGGGGGTGGTGATGAACAGAGTGTCTGAATTAAGCAGACCACTCTTACCCAGTCCAAAGATCAGGGCTTGATCCATCACCGTTATTTAGCTCACTGCCCCATCCCAGCTCAGAACCTGGCTATATGCAAATTAGTCTGTCCCTGGCCCAGTGCATCATGGGAAAAGGGCAGACAAAACTACCAAGCCAATTCTTCACCAGAAAGGAGACAAGCTTCCGGGGACCGGTTTCTGCCATTTCAGGCGTCGTCGGCCCGGCTTGCTTGAATCCTGATGGAGCAGTGAGCAAGGGACTCATGTCTGAGTATACACTTCCACGCTTATGGTGGACAAAATGATTCAGAAAAGGGGGTGGTGATGAACAGAGTGTCTGAATTAAGCAGACCACTCTTACCCAGTCCAAAGATCAGGGCTTGATCCATCACCGTTATTTAGCTCACTGCCCCATCCCAGGTCAGAACCTGGCTATATGCAAATTAGTCTGTCCCTGGCCCAGTGCATCATGGGAACAGGGCAGACCAAACTACCAAGCCAATTCTTCACCAGAAAGGAGACAAGCTTCCGGGGACCGGTTTCTGCCATTTCAGGCGTCGTCGGCCCGGCTTGCTTGAATCCTGATGGAGCAGTGAGCAAGGGACTCATGTCTGAGTATACCCTTCCACGCTTATGGTGGACAAAATGATTCAGAAAAGGGGGTGGTGATGAACAGAGTGTCTGAATTAAGCAGACCACTCTTACCCAGTCCAAAGATCAGGGCTTGATCCATCACCGTTATTTAGCTCACTGCCCCATCCCAGCTCAGAACCTGGCTATATGCAAATTAGTCTGTCCCTGGCCCAGTGCATCATGGGAACAGGGCAGACCAAACTACCAAGCCAATTCTTCACCAGAAAGGAGACAAGCTTCCGGGGACCGGTTTCTGCCATTTCAGGCGTCGTTGGCCCGGCTTGCTTGAATCCTGATGGAGCAGTGAGCAAGGGACTCATGTCTGAGTATACCCTTCCACGCTTATGGTGGACAAAATGATTCAGAAAAGGGGGTGGTGATGAACAGAGTGTCTGAATTAAGCAGACCACTCTTATCCAGTCCAAAGATCAGGGCTTGATCCATCACCGTTATCTAGCTCACTGCCCCATCCCAGCTGAAAACCTGGCTATATGCAAATTAATCTGTCCCTGGCCCAGTGCATCATGGGAACAGGGCAGACCAAACTACCAAGCCAATTCTTCACCAGAAAGGAGACAAGCTTCCGGGGACCGGTTTCTGCCATTTCAGGCGTCGTCGGCCCGGCTTGCTTGAATCCTGATGGAGCAGTGAGCAAGGGACTCATGTCTGAGTATACCCTTCCACGCTTATGGTGGACAAAATAATTCAGAAAAGGGGGTGGTGATGAACAGAGTGTCTGAATTAAGCAGACCACTCTTACCCAGTCCAAAGATCAGGGCTTGATCCATTACCGTTATTTAGCTCACTGCCCCATCCCAGCTCAGAACCTGGCTATGGATCAAGCCCTGATCTTTGGACTGGGTAAGAGTGGTCTGCTTAATTCAGGCACTCTGTTCATCACCACCCCCTTTTCTGAATCATTTTGTCCACCATAAGCGTGGAAGGGTATACTCAGATGTGAGTCCCTTGCTCATTGCACCATCAGGATTCAAGCAAGCCGGGCCGAAGACGCCTGAAATGGCAGAAACCGGTCCCCGGAAGCTTGTTTCCTTCCCAGTACAAGAATTGGCTTGGTAGTTTGGTTTGCCCTGTTCCCATCATGCACTGGGACAGGAACAGACTAATTTGCATATAGCCAAGTTCTGAGCTGGGATGGTGCAGTGAGCTAAAAAACGGTGATGGATCAAGCCCTGATCTTTGGACTGGGTAAGAGTGGTCTGCTTAATTCAGGCACTCTGTTCATCACCACCCCCTTTTCTGAATCATTTTGTCCACCATAAGCGTGGAAGGGTATACTCAGATGTGAGTCCCTTGCTCATTGCACCATCAGGATTCAAGCAAGCCGGGCCGAAGACGCCTGAAATGGCAGAAACCGGTCCCCAGAAGCTTGTTTCCTTCCCAGTACAAGAATTGGCTTGGTAGTTTGGTTTGCCCTGTTCCCATCATGCACTGGGACAGGAACAGACTAATTTGCATATAGCCAAGTTCTGAGCTGGGATGGTGCAGTGAGCTAAAAAACGGTGATGGATCAAGCCCTGATCTTTGGACTGGGTAAGAGTGGTCTGCTTAATTCAGGCACTCTGTTCATCACCACCCCCTTTTCTGAATCATTTTGTCCACCATAAGCGTGGAAGGGTATACTCAGATGTGAGTCCCTTGCTCATTGCACCATCAGGATTCAAGCAAGCCGGGCCGAAGACGCCTGAAATGGCAGAAACCGGTCCCCGGAAGCTTGTTTCCTTCCCAGTACAAGAATTGGCTTGGTAGTTTGGTTTGCCCTGTTCCCATCATGCACTGGGACAGGAACAGACTAATTTGCATATAGCCAAGTTCTGAGCTGGGATGGTGCAGTGAGCTAAAAAACAGTGATGGATCAAGCCCTGATCTTTGGACTGGGTAAGAGTGGTCTGCTTAATTCAGGCACTCTGTTCATCACCACCCCCTTTTCTGAATCATTTTGTCCACCATAAGCGTGGAAGGGTATACTCAGATGTGAGTCCCTTGCTCATTGCACCATCAGGATTCAAGCAAGCCGGGCCGAAGACGCCTGAAATGGCAGAAACCGGTCCCCGGAAGCTTGCTTCCTTCCCAGTACAAGAATTGGCTTGGTAGTTTGGTTTGCCCTGTTCCCATCATGCACTGGGACAGGAACAGACTAATTTGCATATAGCCAAGTTCTGAGCTGGGATGGTGCAGTGAGCTAAAAAACGGTGATGGATCAAGCCCTGATCTTTGGACTGGGTAAGAGTGGTCTGCTTAATTCAGGCACTCTGTTCATCACCACCCCCTTTTCTGAATCATTTTGTCCACCATAAGCGTGGAAGGGTATACTCAGATGTGAGTCCCTTGCTCATTGCACCATCAGGATTCAAGCAAGCCGGGCCGAAGACGCCTGAAATGGCAGAAACCGGTCCCCGGAAGCTTGTTTCCTTCCCAGTACAAGAATTGGCTTGGTAGTTTGGTTTGCCCTGTTCCCATCATGCACTGGGACAGGAACAGACTAATTTGCATATAGCCAAGTTCTGAGCTGGGATGGTGCAGTGAGCTAAAAAACGGTGATGGATCAAGCCCTGATCTTTGGACTGGGTAAGAGTGGTCTGCTTAATTCAGGCACTCTGTTCATCACCACCCCCTTTTCTGAATCATTTTGTCCACCATAAGCGTGGAAGGGTATACTCAGATGTGAGTCCCTTGCTCATTGCACCATCAGGATTCAAGCAAGCCGGGCCGAAGACGCCTGAAATGACAGAAACCGGTCCCCGGAAGCTTGCTTCCTTCCCAGTACAAGAATTGGCTTGGTAGTTTGGTTTGCCCTGTTCCCATCATGCACTGGGACAGGAACAGACTAATTTGCATATAGCCAAGTTCTGAGCTGAGATGGTGCAGTGAGCTAAAAAACGGTGATGGATCAAGCCCTGATCTTTGGACTGGGTAAGAGTGGTCTGCTTAATTCAGGCACTCTGTTCATCACCACCCCCTTTTCTGAATCATTTTGTCCACCATAAGCGTGGAAGGGTATACTCAGATGTAAGTCCCTTGCTCATTGCACCATCAGGATTCAAGCAAGCCGGGCCGAAGACGCCTGAAATGGCAGAAACCGGTCCCCGGAAGCTTGTTTCCTTCCCAGTACAAGAATTGGCTTGGTAGTTTGGTTTGCCCTGTTCCCATCATGCACTGGGACAGGAACAGACTAATTTGCATATAGCCAAGTTCTGAGCTGGGATGGTGCAGTGAGCTAAAAAACGGTGATGGATCAAGCCCTGATCTTTGGACTGGGTAAGAGTGGTCTGCTTAATTCAGGCACTCTGTTCATCACCACCCCCTTTTCTGAATCATTTTGTCCACCATAAGCGTGGAAGGGTATACTCAGATGTGAGTCCCTTGCTCATTGCACCATCAGGATTCAAGCAAGCCGGGCCGAAGACGCCTGAAATGGCAGAAACCGGTCCCCGGAAGCTTGTTTCCTTCCCAGTACAAGAATTGGCTTGGTAGTTTGGTTTGCCCTGTTCCCATCATGCACTGGGACAGGAACAGACTAATTTGCATATAGCCAAGTTCTGAGCTGGGATGGTGCAGTGAGCTAAAAAACGGTGATGGATCAAGCCCTGATCTTTGGACTGGGTAAGAGTGGTCTGCTTAATTCAGGCAGTCTGTTCATCACCACCCCCTTTTCTGAATCATTTTGTCCACCATAAGCGTGGAAGGGTATACTCAGATGTGAGTCCCTTGCTCATTGCACCATCAGGATTCAAGCAAGCCGGGCCGAAGACGCCTGAAATGGCAGAAACCGGTCCCCGGAAGCTTGTTTCCTTCCCAGTACAAGAATTGGCTTGGTAGTTTGGTTTGCCCTGTTCCCATCATGCACTGGGACAGGAACAGACTAATTTGCATATAGCCAAGTCCCGAGCTGGGATGGTGCAGTGAGCTAAAAAACGGTGATGGATCAAGCCCTGATCTTTGGACCGGGTAAGAGTCGTCTACTTAATTCAGGCACTCTGTTCATCACCACCCCCTTTTCTGAATCATTTTGTCCACCATAAGCGTGGAAGGGTATACTCAGATGTGAGTCCCTTGCTCATTGCACCATCAGGATTCAAGCAAGCCGGGCCGAAGACGCCTGAAATGGCAGAAACCGGTCCCCGGAAGCTTGTTTCCTTCCCAGTACAAGAATTGGCTTGGTAGTTTGGTTTGCCCTGTTCCCATCATGCACTGGGACAGGAACAGACTAATTTGCATATAGCCAAGTTCTGAGCTGGGATGGTGCAGTGAGCTAAAAAACGGTGATGGATCAAGCCCTGATCTTTGGACTGGGTAAGAGTGGTCTGCTTAATTCAGGCACTCTGTTCATCACCACTCCCTTTTCTGAATCATTTTGTCCACCATAAGCGTGGAAGGGTATACTCAGATGTGAGTCCCTTGCTCATTGCACCATCAGGATTCAAGCAAGCCGGGCCGAAGACGCCTGAAATGGCAGAAACCGGTCCCCAGAAGTTTGTTTCCTTCCCAGTACAAGAATTGGCTTGGTAGTTTGGTTTGCCCTGTTCCCATCATGCACTGGGACAGGAACAGACTAATTTGCATATAGCCAAGTTCTGAGCTGGGATGGTGCAGTGAGCTAAAAAACGGTGATGGATCAAGCCCTGATCTTTGGACTGGGTAAGAGTGGTCTGCTTAATTCAGGCACTCTGTTCATCACCACCCCCTTTTCTGAATCATTTTGTCCACCATAAGCGTGGAAGGGTATACTCAGATGTGAGTCCCTTGCTCATTGCACCATCAGGATTCAAGCAAGCCGGGCCGAAGACGCCTGAAATGGCAGAAACCGGTCCCCGGAAGCTTGCTTCCTTCCCAGTACAAGAATTGGCTTGGTAGTTTGGTTTGCCCTGTTCCCATCATGCACTGGGACAGGAACAGACTAATTTGCATATAGCCAAGTTCTGAGCTGGGATGGTGCAGTGAGCTAAAAAATGGTGATGGATCAAGCCCTGATCTTTGGACTGGGTAAGAGTGGTCTGCCTAATTCAGGCACTCTGTTCATCACCACCCCCTTTTCTGAATCATTTTGTCCACCATAAGCGTGGAAGGGTATACTCAGATGTGAGTCCCTTGCTCATTGCACCATCAGGATTCAAGCAAGCCGGGCCGAAGACGCCTGAAATGGCAGAAACCGGTCCCCGGAAGCTTGTTTCCTTCCCAGTACAAGAATTGGCTTGGTAGTTTGGTTTGCCCTGTTCCCATCATGCACTGGGACAGGAACAGACTAATTTGCATATAGCCAAGTTCTGAGCTGGGATGGTGCAGTGAGCTAAAAAACGGTGATGGATCAAGCCCTGATCTTTGGACTGGGTAAGAGTGGTCTGCTTAATTCAGGGACTCTGTTCATCACCACCCCCTTTTCTGAATCATTTTGTCCACCATAAGCGTGGAAGGGTATACTCAGATGTGAGTCCCTTGCTCATTGCACCATCAGGATTCAAGCAAGCCAGGCCGAAGACGCCTGAAATGGCAGAAACCGGTCCCCGGAAGCTTGCTTCCTTCCCAGTACAAGAATTGGCTTGGTAGTTTGGTTTGCCCTGTTCCCATCATGCACTGGGACAGGAACAGACTAATTTGCATATAGCCAAGTTCTGAGCTGGGATGGTGCAGTGAGCTAAAAAACGGTGATGGATCAAGCCCTGATCTTTGGACTGGGTAAGAGTGGTCTGCTTAATTCAGGCACTCTGTTCATCACCACCCCCTTTTCTGAATTTTTGTCCACCATAAGCGTGGAAGGGTATACTCCGATGTGAGTCCCTTGCTCATTGCACCATAAGGATTCAAGCAAGCCGGGCCGAAGACGCCTGAAATGGCAGAAACTGGTCCCCGGAAGCTTGTTTCCTTCCCAGTACAAGAATTGGCTTGGTAGTTTGGTTTGCCCTGTTCCCATCATGCACTGGGACAGGAACAGACTAATTTGCATATAGCCAAGTTCTGAGCTGGGATGGTGCAGTGAGCTAAAAAACGGTGATGGATCAAGCCCTGATCTTTGGACTGGGTAAGAGTGGTCTGCTTAATTCAGGCACTCTGTTCATCACCACCCCCTTTTCTGAATCATTTTGTCCACCATAAGCGTGGAAGGGTGTACTCAGATGTGAGTCCCTTGCTCATTGCACCATCAGGATTCAAGCAAGCCGGGCCGAAGACGCCTGAAATGGCAGAAACCGGTCCCCGGAAGCTTGTTTCCTTCCCAGTACAAGAATTGGCTTGGTAGTTTGGTTTGCCCTGTTCCCATCATGCACTGGGACAGGAACAGACTAATTTGCATATAGCCAAGTTCTGAGCTGGGATGGTGCAGTGAGCTAAAAAACGGTGATGGATCAAGCCCTGATCTTTGGACTGGGTAAGAGTGGTCTGCTTAATTCAGGCACTCTGTTCATCACCACCCCCTTTTCTGAATCATTTTGTCCACCATAAGCGTGGAAGGGTATACTCAGATGTGAGTCCCTTGCTCATTGCACCATCAGGATTCAAGCAAGCCGGGCCGAAGACGCCTGAAATGGCAGAAACCGGTCCCCGGAAGCTTGTTTCCTTCCCAGTACAAGAATTGGCTTGGTAGTTTGGTTTGCCCTGTTCCCATCATGCACTGGGACAGGAACAGACTAATTTGCATATAGCCAAGTTCTGAGCTGGGATGGTGCAGTGAGCTAAAAAACGGTGATGGATCAAGCCCTGATCTTTGGACTGGGTAAGAGTGGTCTGCTTAATTCAGGCACTCTGTTCATCACCACCCCCTTTTCTGAATCATTTTGTCCACCATAAGCGTGGAAGGGTATACTCAGATGTGAGTCCCTTGCTCATTGCACCATCAGGATTCAAGCAAGCCGGGCCGAAGACGCCTGAAATGGCAGAAACCGGTCCCCGGAAGCTTGCTTCCTTCCCAGTACAAGAATTGGCTTGGTAGTTTGGTTTGCCCTGTTCCCATCATGCACTGGGACAGGAACAGACTAATTTGCATATAGCCAAGTTCTGAGCTGGGATGGTGCAGTGAGCTAAAAAACGGTGATGGATCAAGCCCTGATCTTTGGACTGGGTAAGAGTGGTCTGCTTAATTCAGGCACTCTGTTCATCACCACCCCCTTTTCTGAATCATTTTGTCCACCATAAGCGTGGAAGGGTATACTCAGATGTGAGTCCCTTGCTCATTGCACCATCAGGATTCAAGCAAGCCGGGCCGAAGACGCCTGAAATGGCAGAAACCGGTCTCCGGAAGCTTGTTTCCTTCCCAGTACAAGAATTGGCTTGGTAGTTTGGTTTGCCCTGTTCCCATCATGCACTGGGACAGGAACAGACTAATTTGCATATAGCCAAGTTCTGAGCTGGGATGGCGCAGTGAGCTAAAAAACGGTGATGGATCAAGCCCTGATCTTTGGACTGGGTAAGAGTGGTCTGCTTAATTCAGGCACTCTGTTCATCACCACCCCCTTTTCTGAATCATTTTGTCCACCATAAGCGTGGAAGGGTATACTCAGATGTGAGTCCCTTGCTCATTGCACCATCAGGATTCAAGCAAGCCGGGCCGAAGACGCCTGAAATGGCAGAAACCGGTCCCCGGAAGCTTGTTTCCTTCCCAGTACAAGAATTGGCTTGGTGGTTTGGTTTGCCCTGTTCCCATCATGCACTGGGACAGGAACAGACTAATTTGCATATAGCCAAGTTCTGAGCTGGGATGGCGCAGTGAGCTAAAAAACGGTGATGGATCAAGCCCTGATCTTTGGACTGGGTAAGAGTGGTCTGCTTAATTCAGGCACTCTGTTCATCACCACCCCCTTTTCTGAATCATTTTGTCCACCATAAGCGTGGAAGGGTATACTCAGATGTGAGTCCCTTGCTCATTGCACCATCAGGATTCAAGCAAGCCGGGCCGAAGACGCCTGAAATGGCAGAAACCGGTCCCCGGAAGCTTGTTTCCTTCCCATTACAAGAATTGGCTTGGTAGTTTGGTTTGCCCTGTTCCCATCATGCACTGGGACCGGAACAGACTAATTTGCATATAGCCAAGTTCTGAGCTGGGATGGTGCAGTGAGCTAAAAAACGGTGATGGATCAAGCCCTGATCTTTGGACTGGGTAAGAGTGGTCTGCTTAATTCAGGCACTCTGTTCATCACCACCCCCTTTTCTGAATCATTTTGTCCACCATAAGCGTGGAAGGGTATACTCAGATGTGAGTCCCTTGCTCATTGCACCATCAGGATTCAAGCAAGCCGGGCCGAAGACGCCTGAAATGGCAGAAACCGGTCCCCGGAAGCTTGTTTCCTTCCCAGTACAAGAATTGGCTTGGTAGTTTGGTTTGCCCTGTTCCCATCATGCACTGGGACAGGAACAGACTAATTTGCATATAGCGAAGTTCTGAGCTGGGATGGTGCAGTGAGCTAAAAAACGGTGATGGATCAAGCCCTGATCTTTGGACTGGGTAAGAGTGGTCTGCTTAATTCAGGCACTCTGTTCATCACCACCCCCTTTTCTGAATCATTTTGTCCACCATAAGCGTGGAAGGGTATACTCAGATGTGAGTCCCTTGCTCATTGCACCATCAGGATTCAAGCAAGCCGGGCCGAAGACGCCTGAAATGGCAGAAACCGGTCCCCGGAAGCTTGTTTCCTTCCCAGTACAAGAATTGGCTTGGTAGTTTGGTTTGCCCTGTTCCCATCATGCACTGGGACAGGAACAGACTAATTTGCATATAGCCAAGTTCTGAGCTGGGATGGTGCAGTGAGCTAAAAAACGGTGATGGATCAAGCCCTGATCTTTGGACTGGGTAAGAGTGGTCTGCTTAATTCAGGCACTCTGTTCATCACCACCCCCTTTTCTGAATCATTTTGTCCACCATAAGCGTGGAAGGGTATACTCAGATGTGAGTCCCTTGCTCATTGCACCATCAGGATTCAAGCAAGCCGGGCCGAAGACGCCTGAAATGGCAGAAACCGTCCCCGGAAGCTTGTTTCCTTCCCAGTACAAGAATTGGCTTGGTAGTTTGGTTTGCCCTGTTCCCATCATGCACTGGGACAGGAACAGACTAATTTGCATATAGCCAAGTTCTGAGCTGGGATGGTGCAGTGAGCTAAAAAACGGTGATGGATCAAGCCCTGATCTTTGGACTGGGTAAGAGTGGTCTGCTTAATTCAGGCACTCTGTTCATCACCACCCCCTTTTCTGAATCATTTTGTCCACCATAAGCGTGGAAGGGTATACTCAGATGTGAGTCTCTTGCTCATTGCACCATCAGGATTCAAGCAAGCCGGGCCGAAGACGCCTGAAATGGCAGAAACCGGTCCCCGGAAGCTTGTTTCCTTCCCAGTACAAGAATTGGCTTGGTAGTTTGGTTTGCCCTGTTCCCATCATGCACTGGGACAGGAACAGACTAATTTGCATATAGCCAAGTTCTGAGCTGGGATGGTGCAGTGAGCTAAAAAACGGTGATGGATCAAGCCCTGATCTTTGGACTGGGTAAGAGTGGTCTGCTTAATTCAGGCACTCTGTTCATCACCACCCCCTTTTCTGAATCATTTTGTCCACCATAAGCGTGGAAGGGTATACTCAGATGTGAGTCCCTTGCTCATTGCACCATCAGGATTCAAGCAAGCCGGGCCGAAGACGCCTGAAATGGCAGAAACCGTCCCCGGAAGCTTGTTTCCTTCCCAGTACAAGAATTGGCTTGGTAGTTTGGTTTGCCCTGTTCCCATCATGCACTGGGACAGGAACAGACTAATTTGCATATAGCCAAGTTCTGAGCTGGGATGGTGCAGTGAGCTAAAAAACGGTGATGGATCAAGCCCTGATCTTTGGACTGGGTAAGAGTGGTCTGCTTAATTCAGGCACTCTGTTCATCACCACCCCCTTTTCTGAATCATTTTGTCCACCATAAGCGTGGAAGGGTATACTCAGATGTGAGTCTCTTGCTCATTGCACCATCAGGATTCAAGCAAGCCGGGCCGAAGACGCCTGAAATGGCAGAAACCGGTCCCCGGAAGCTTGTTTCCTTCCCAGTACAAGAATTGGCTTGGTAGTTTGGTTTGCCCTGTTCCCATCATGCACTGGGACAGGAACAGACTAATTTGCATATAGCCAAGTTCTGAGCTGGGATGGTGCAGTGAGCTAAAAAACGGTGATGGATCAAGCCCTGATCTTTGGACTGGGTAAGAGTGGTCTGCTTAATTCAGGCACTCTGTTCATCACCACCCCCTTTTCTGAATCAGTTTGTCCACCATAAGCGTAGAAGGGTATACTCAGATGTGAGTCCCTTGCTCATTGCACCATCAGGATTCAAGCAAGCCGGGCCGAAGACGCCTGAAATGGCAGAAACCGGTCCCCGGAAGCTTGTTTCCTTCCCAGTACAAGAATTGGCTTGGTTGTTTGGTTTGCCCTGTTCCCATCATGCACTGGGACAGGAACAGACTAATTTGCATATAGCCAAGTTCTGAGCTGGGATGGTGCAGTGAGCTAAAAAACGGTGATGGATCAAGCCCTGATCTTTGGACTGGGTAAGAGTGGTCTGCTTAATTCAGGCACTCTGTTCATCACCACCCCCTTTTCTGAATCATTTTGTCCACCATAAGCGTGGAAGGGTATACTCAGATGTGAGTCCCTTGCTCATTGCACCATCAGGATTCAAGCAAGCCGGGCTGAAATGGCAGAAACCGGTCCCCGGTAGCTTGTTTCCTTCCCAGTACAAGAATTGGCTTGGTAGTTTGGTTTGCCCTGTTCCCATCATGCACTGGGACAGGAACAGACTAATTTGCATATAGCCAAGTTCTGAGCTGGGATGGCGCAGTGAGCTAAAAAACGGTGATGGATCAAGCCCTGATCTTTGGACTGGGTAAGAGTGGTCTGATTAATTCAGGCACTCTGTTCATCACCACCCCCTTTTCTGAATCATTTTGTCCACCATAAGCGTGGAAGGGTATACTCAGATGTGAGTCCCTTGCTCATTGCACCATCAGGATTCAAGCAAGCCGGGCCGAAGACGCCTGAAATGGCAGAAACCGGTCCCCGGAAGCTTGTTTCCTTCCCAGTACAAGAATTGGCTTGGTAGTTTGGTTTGCCCTGTTCCCATCATGCACTGGGACAGGAACAGACTAATTTGCATATAGCCAAGTTCTGAGCTGGGATGGTGCAGTGAGCTAAAAAACGGTGATGGATCAAGCCCTGATCTTTGGACTGGGTAAGAGTGGTCTGCTTAATTCAGGCACTCTGTTCATCACCACCCCCTTTTCTGAATCATTTTGTCCACCATAAGCGTGGAAGGGTATACTCAGATGTGAGTCCCTTGCTCATTGCACCATCAGGATTCAAGCAAGCCGGGCCGAAGACGCCTGAAATGGCAGAAACCGGTCCCCGGAAGCTTGTTTCCTTCCCAGTACAAGAATTGGCTTGGTAGTTTGGTTTGCCCTGTTCCCATCATGCACTGGGACAGGAACAGACTAATTTGCATATAGCCAAGTTCTGAGCTGGGATGGTGCAGTGAGCTAAAAAACGGTGATGGATCAAGCCCTGATCTTTGGACTGGGTAAGAGTGGTCTGCTTAATTCAGGCACTCTGTTCATCACCACCCCCTTTTCTGAATCATTTT
Source organism: Lissotriton helveticus (assembly GCF_964261635.1). Lineage (NCBI taxonomy): Eukaryota > Metazoa > Chordata > Amphibia > Caudata > Salamandridae > Lissotriton > Lissotriton helveticus. Next base: position 249,700,576 of record NC_136067.1, on the reverse strand, counting down.
GTCCACCATAAGCGTGGAAGGGTATACTCAGATGTGAGTCCCTTGCTTATTGCACCATCAGGATTCAAGCAAGCCGGGCCGAAGACGCCTGAAATGGCAGAAACCGGTCCCCGGAAGCTTGCTTCCTTCCCAGTACAAGAATTGGCTTGGTAGTTTGGTTTGCCCTGTTCCCATCATGCACTGGGACAGGAACAGACTAATTTGCATATAGCCAAGTTCTGAGCTGGGATGGTGCAGTGAGCTAAAAAACGGTGATGGATCAAGCCCTGATCTTTGGACTGGGTAAGAGTGGTCTGCTTAATTCAGGCACTCTGTTCATCACCACCCCCTTTTCTGAATCATTTTGTCCACCATAAGCGTGGAAGGGTATACTCAGATGTGAGTCCCTTGCTCATTGCACCATCAGGATTCAAGCAAGCCGGGCCGAAGACGCCTGAAATGGCAGAAACCGGTCCCCGGAAGCTTGTTTCCTTCCCAGTACAAGAATTGGCTTGGTAGTTTGGTTTGCCCTGTTCCCATCATGCACTGGGACAGGAACAGACTAATTTGCATATAGCCAAGATCTGAGCTGGGATGGTGCAGTGAGCTAAAAAACGGTGATGGATCAAGCCCTGATCTTTGGACTGGGTAAGAGTGGTCTGCTTAATTCAGGCACTCTGTTCATCACCACCCCCTTTTCTGAATCATTTTGTCCACCATAAGCGTGGAAGGGTATACTCAGATGTGAGTCCCTTGCTCATTGCACCATCAGGATTCAAGCAAGCCGGGCCGAAGACGCCTGAAATGGCAGAAACCGGTCCCCGGAAGCTTGTTTCCTTCCCAGTACAAGAATTGGCTTGGTAGTTTGGTTTGCCCTGTTCCCATCATGCACTGGGACAGGAACAGACTAATTTGCATATAGCCAAGTTCTGAGCTGGGATGGCGCAGTGAGCTAAAAAACGGTGATGGATCAAGCCCTGATCTTTGGACTGGGTAAGAGTGGTCTGCTTAATTCAGGCACTCTGTTCATCACCACCCCCTTTTCTGAATCATTTTGTCCACCATAAGCGTGGAAGGGTATACTCAGATGTGAGTCCCTTGCTCATTGCACCATCAGGATTCAAGCAAGCCGGGCCGAAGACACCTGAAATGGCAGAAACCGGTCCCCGGAAGCTTGTTTCCTTCCCAGTACAAGAATTGGCTTGGTAGTTTGGTTTGCCCTGTTCCCATCATGCACTGGGACAGGAACAGACTGATTTGCATATAGCCAAGTTCTGAGCTGGGATGGTGCAGTGAGCTAAAAAACGGTGATGGATCAAGCCCTGATCTTTGGACTGGGTAAGAGTGGTCTGCTTAATTCAGGCACTCTGTTCATCACCACCCCCTTTTCTGAATCATTTTGTCCACCATAAGCGTGGAAGGGTATACTCAGATGTGAGTCCCTTGCTCATTGCACCATCAGGATTCAAGCAAGCCGGGCCGAAGACGCCTGAAATGGCAGAAACCGGTCCCCGGAAGCTTGTTTCCTTCCCATTACAAGAATTGGCTTGGAAGTTTGGTTTGCCCTGTTCCCATCATGCACTGGGACAGGAACAGACTAATTTGCATATAGCCAAGTTCTGAGCTGGGATGGTGCAGTGAGCTAAAAAACGGTGATGGATCAAGCCCTGATCTTTGGACTGGGTAAGAGTGGTCTGCTTAATTCAGGCACTCTGTTCATCACCACCCCCTTTTCTGAATCATTTTGTCCACCATAAGCGTGGAAGGGTATACTCAGATGTGAGTCCCTTGCTCATTGCACCATCAGGATTCAAGCAAGCCGGGCCGAAGACGCCTTAAATGGCAGAAACCGGTCCCCGGAAGCTTGTTTCCTTCCCAGTACAAGAATTGGCTTGGTAGTTTGGTTTGCCCTGTTCCCATCATGCACTGGGACAGGAACAGACTAATTTGCATATAGCCAAGTTCTGAGCTGGGATGGTGCAGTGAGCTAAAAAACGGTGATGGATCAAGCCCTGATCTTTGGACTGGGTAAGAGTGGTCTGCTTAATTCAGGCACTCTGTTCATCACCACCCCCTTTTCTGAATCATTTTGTCCACCATAAGCGTGGAAGGGTATACTCAGATGTGAGTCCCTTGCTCATTGCACCATCAGGATTCAAGCAAGCCGGGCCGAAGACGCCTGAAATGGCAGAAACCGGTCCCCGGAAGCTTGTTTCCTTCCCAGTACAAGAATTGGCTTGGTAGTTTGGTTTGCCCTGTTCCCATCATGCACTGGGACAGGAACAGACTAATTTGCATATAGCCAAGTTCTGAGCTGGGATGGTGCAGTGAGCTAAAAAATGGTGATGGATCAAGCCCTGATCTTTGGACTGGGTAAGAGTGGTCTGCTTAATTCAGGCACTCTGTTCATCACCACCCCCTTTTCTGAATCAGTTTGTCCACCATAAGCGTAGAAGGGTATACTCAGATGTGAGTCCCTTGCTCATTGCACCATCAGGATTCAAGCAAGCCGGGCCGAAGACGCCTGAAATGGCAGAAACCGGTCCCCGGAAGCTTGTTTCCTTCCCAGTACAAGAATTGGCTTGGTAGTTTGGTTTGCCCTGTTCCCATCATGCACTGGGACAGGAACAGACTAATTTGCATATAGCCAAGTTCTGAGCTGGGATGGTGCAGTGAGCTAAAAAACGGTGATTGATCAAGCCCTGATCTTTGGACTGGGTAAGAGTGGTCTGCTTAATTCAGGCACTCTGTTCATCACCACCCCCTTTTCTGAATCATTTTGTCCACCATAAGCGTGGAAGGGTATACTCAGATGTGAGTCCCTTGCTCATTGCACCATCAGGATTCAAGCAAGCCGGGCCGAAGACGCCTGAAATGGCAGAAACCGGTCCCCGGAAACTTGTTTCCTTCCCAGTACAAGAATTGGCTTGGTAGTTTGGTTTGCCCTGTTCCCATCATGCACTGGGACAGGAACAGACTAATTTGCATATAGCCAAGTTCTGAGCTGGGATGGTGCAGTGAGCTAAAAAACGGTGATGGATCAAGCCCTGATCTTTGGACTGGGTAAGAGTGGTCTGCTTAATTCAGGCACTCTGTTCATCACCACCCCCTTTTCTGAATCATTTTGTCCACCATAAGCGTGGAAGGGTATACTCAGATGTGAGTCCCTTGCTCATTGCACCATCAGGATTCAAGCAAGCCGGGCCGAAGACGCCTGAAATGGCAGAAACCGGTCCCCGGAAGCTTGTTTCCTTCCCAGTACAAGAATTGGCTTGGTAGTTTGGTTTGCCCTGTTCCCATCATGCACTGGGACAGGAACAGACTAATTTGCATATAGCCAAGTTCTGAGCTGGGATGGTGCAGTGAGCTAAAAAACGGTGATGGATCAAGCCCTGATCTTTGGACTGGGTAAGAGTGGTCTGCTTAATTCAGGCACTCTGTTCATCACCACCCCCTTTTCTGAATCATTTTGTCCACCATAAGCGTGGAAGGGTATACTCAGATGTGAGTCCCTTGCTCATTGCACCATCAGGATTCAAGCAAGCCGGGCCGAAGTTGCCTGAAATGGCAGAAACCGGTCCCCGGAAGCTTGTTTCCTTCCCAGTACAAGAATTGGCTTGGTAGTTTGGTTTGCCCTGTTCCCATCATGCACTGGGACAGGAACAGACTAATTTGCATATAGCCAAGTTCTGAGCTGGGATGGTGCAGTGAGCTAAAAAACGGTGATGGATCAAGCCCTGATCTTTGGACTGGGTAAGAGTGGTCTGCTTAATTCAGGCACTCTGTTCATCACCACCCCCTTTTCTGAATCAGTTTGTCCACCATAAGCGTAGAAGGGTATACTCAGATGTGAGTCCCTTGCTCATTGCACCATCAGGATTCAAGCAAGCCGGGCCGAAGACGCCTGAAATGGCAGAAACCGGTCCCCGGAAGCTTGTTTCCTTCCCAGTACAAGAATTGGCTTGGTAGTTTGGTTTGCCCTGTTCCCATCATGCACTGGGACAGGAACAGACTAATTTGCATATAGCCAAGTTCTGAGCTGGGATGGTGCAGTGAGCTAAAAAACGGTGATTGATCAAGCCCTGATCTTTGGACTGGGTAAGAGTGGTCTGCTTAATTCAGGCACTCTGTTCATCACCACCCCCTTTTCTGAATCATTTTGTCCACCATAAGCGTGGAAGGGTATACTCAGATGTGAGTCCCTTGCTCATTGCACCATCAGGATTCAAGCAAGCCGGGCCGAAGACGCCTGAAATGGCAGAAACCGGTCCCCGGAAGCTTGTTTCCTTCCCAGTACAAGAATTGGCTTGGTAGTTTGGTTTGCCCTGTTCCCATCATGCACTGGGACAGGAACAGAATAATTTGCATATAGCCAAGATCTGAGCTGGGATGGTGCAGTGAGCTAAAAAACGGTGATGGATCAAGCCCTGATCTTTGGACTGGGTAAGAGTGGTCTGCTTAATTCAGGCACTCTTTTCATCACCACCCCCTTTTCTGAATCATTTTGTCCACCATAAGCGTGGAAGGGTATACTCAGATGTGAGTCCCTTGCTCATTGCACCATCAGGATTCAAGCAAGCCGGGCCGAAGACGCCTGAAATGGCAGAAACCGGTCTCCGGAAGCTTGTTTCCTTCCCAGTACAAGAATTGGCTTGGTAGTTTGGTTTGCCCTGTTCCCATCATGCACTGGGACAGGAACAGACTAATTTGCATATAGCCAAGTTCTGAGCTGGGATGGCGCAGTGAGCTAAAAAACGGTGATGGATCAAGCCCTGATCTTTGGACTGGGTAAGAGTGGTCTGCTTAATTCAGGCACTCTGTTCATCACCACCCCCTTTTCTGAATCATTTTGTCCACCATAAGCGTGGAAGGGTATACTCAGATGTGAGTCCCTTGCTCATTGCACCATCAGGATTCAAGCAAGCCGGGCCGAAGACGCCTGATATGGCAGAAACCGGTCCCCGGAAGCTTGTTTCCTTCCCAGTACAAGAATTGGCTTGGTAGTTTGGTTTGCCCTGTTCCCATCATGCACTGGGACAGGAACAGACTAATTTGCATATAGCCAAGTTCTGAGCTGGGATGGTGCAGTGAGCTAAAAAACGGTGATGGATCAAGCCCTGATCTTTGGACTGGGTAAGAGTGGTCTGCTTAATTCAGGCACTCTGTTCATCACCACCCCCTTTTCTGAATCATTTTGTCCACCATAAGCGTGGAAGGGTATACTCAGATGTGAGTCCCTTGCTCATTGCACCATCAGGATTCAAGCAAGCCGGGCCGAAGACGCCTGAAATGGCAGAAACCGGTCCCCGGAAGCTTGTTTCCTTCCCAGTACAAGAATTGGCTTGGTAGTTTGGTTTACCCTGTTCCCATCATGCACTGGGACAGGAACAGACTAATTTGCATGTAGCCAAGTTCTGAGCTGGGATGGTGCAGTGAGCTAAAAAACGGTGATGGATCAAGCCCTGATCTTTGGACTGGGTAAGAGTGGTCTGCTTAATTCAGGCACTCTGTTCATCACCACCCCCTTTTCTGAATCATTTTGTCCACCATAAGCGTGGAAGGGTATACTCAGATGTGAGTCCCTTGCTCATTGCACCATCAGGATTCAAGCAAGCCGGGCCGAAGACGCCTGAAATGGCAGAAACCGGTCCCCGGAAGCTTGTTTCCTTCCCAGTACAAGAATTGGCTTGGTAGTTTGGTTTGCCCTGTTCCCATCATGCACTGGGACAGGAACAGACTAATTTGCATATAGCCAAGTTCTGAGCTGGGATGGTGCAGTGAGCTAAAAAACGGTGATGGATCAAGCCCTGATCTTTGGACTGGGTAAGAGTGGTCTGCTTAATTCAGGCACTCTGTTCATCACCACCCCCTTTTCTGAATCATTTTGTCCACCATAAGCGTGGAAGGGTATACTCAGATGTGAGTCCCTTGCTCATTGCACCATCAGGATTCAAGCAAGCCGGGCCGAAGACGCCTGAAATGGCAGAAACCGGTCCCCGGAAGCTTGTTTCCTTCCCAGTACAAGAATTGGCTTGGTAGTTTGGTTTGCCCTGTTCCCATCATGCACTGGGACAGGAACAGACTAATTTGCATATAGCCAAGTTCTGAGCTGGGATGGTGCAGTGAGCTAAAAAACGGTGATGGATCAAGCCCTGATCTTTGGACTGGGTAAGAGTGGTCTGCTTAATTCAGGCACTCTGTTCATCACCACCCCCTTTTCTGAATCATTTTGTCCACCATAAGCGTGGAAGGGTATACTCAGATGTGAGTCCCTTGCCCATTGCACCATCAGGATTCAAGCAAGCCGGGCCGAAGACGCCTGAAATGGCAGAAACCGGTCCCCGGAAGCTTGTTTCCTTCCCAGTACAAGAATTGGCTTGGTAGTTTGGTTTGCCCTGTTCCCATCATGCACTGGGACAGGAACAGACTAATTTGCATATAGCCAAGTTCTGAGCTGGGATGGTGCAGTGAGCTAAAAAACGGTGATGGATCAAGCCCTGATCTTTGGACTGGGTAAGAGTGGTCTGCTTAATTCAGGCACTCTGTTCATCACCACCCCCTTTTCTGAATCATTTTGTCCACCATAAGCGTGGAAGGGTATACTCAGATGTGAGTCCCTTGCTCATTGCACCATCAGGATTCAAGCAAGCCGGGCCGAAGACGCCTGAAATGGCAGAAACCGGTCCCCGGAAGCTTGTTTCCTTCCCAGTACAAGAATTGGCTTGGTAGTTTGGTTTGCCCTGTTCCCATCATGCACTGGGACAGGAACAGACTAATTTGCATATAGCCAAGTTCTGAGCTGGGATGGTGCAGTGAGCTAAAAAACGGTGATGGATCAAGCCCTGATCTTTGGACTGGGTAAGAGTGGTCTGCTTAATTCAGGCACTCTGTTCATCACCACCCCCTTTTCTGAATCATTTTGTCCACCATAAGCGTGGAAGGGTATACTCAGATGTGAGTCCCTTGCTTATTGCACCATCAGGATTCAAGCAAGCCGGGCCGAAGACGCCTGAAATGGCAGAAACCGGTCCCCGGAAGCTTGCTTCCTTCCCAGTACAAGAATTGGCTTGGTAGTTTGGTTTGCCCTGTTCCCATCATGCACTGGGACAGGAACAGACTAATTTGCATATAGCCAAGTTCTGAGCTGGGATGGTGCAGTGAGCTAAAAAACGGTGATGGATCAAGCCCTGATCTTTGGACTGGGTAAGAGTGGTCTGCTTAATTCAGGCACTCTGTTCATCACCACCCCCTTTTCTGAATCATTTTGTCCACCATAAGCGTGGAAGGGTATACTCAGATGTGAGTCCCTTGCTCATTGCACCATCAGGATTCAAGCAAGCCGGGCCGAAGACGCCTGAAATGGCAGAAACCGGTCCCCGGAAGCTTGTTTCCTTCCCAGTACAAGAATTGGCTTGGTAGTTTGGTTTGCCCTGTTCCCATCATGCACTGGGACAGGAACAGACTAATTTGCATATAGCCAAGATCTGAGCTGGGATGGTGCAGTGAGCTAAAAAACGGTGATGGATCAAGCCCTGATCTTTGGACTGGGTAAGAGTGGTCTGCTTAATTCAGGCACTCTGTTCATCACCACCCCCTTTTCTGAATCATTTTGTCCACCATAAGCGTGGAAGGGTATACTCAGATGTGAGTCCCTTGCTCATTGCACCATCAGGATTCAAGCAAGCCGGGCCGAAGACGCCTGAAATGGCAGAAACCGGTCCCCGGAAGCTTGTTTCCTTCCCAGTACAAGAATTGGCTTGGTAGTTTGGTTTGCCCTGTTCCCATCATGCACTGGGACAGGAACAGACTAATTTGCATATAGCCAAGTTCTGAGCTGGGATGGCGCAGTGAGCTAAAAAACGGTGATGGATCAAGCCCTGATCTTTGGACTGGGTAAGAGTGGTCTGCTTAATTCAGGCACTCTGTTCATCACCACCCCCTTTTCTGAATCATTTTGTCCACCATAAGCGTGGAAGGGTATACTCAGATGTGAGTCCCTTGCTCATTGCACCATCAGGATTCAAGCAAGCCGGGCCGAAGACACCTGAAATGGCAGAAACCGGTCCCCGGAAGCTTGTTTCCTTCCCAGTACAAGAATTGGCTTGGTAGTTTGGTTTGCCCTGTTCCCATCATGCACTGGGACAGGAACAGACTAATTTGCATATAGCCAAGTTCTGAGCTGGGATGGTGCAGTGAGCTAAAAAACGGTGATGGATCAAGCCCTGATCTTTGGACTGGGTAAGAGTGGTCTGCTTAATTCAGGCACTCTGTTCATCACCACCCCCTTTTCTGAATCATTTTGTCCACCATAAGCGTGGAAGGGTATACTCAGATGTGAGTCCCTTGCTCATTGCACCATCAGGATTCAAGCAAGCCGGGCCGAAGACGCCTGAAATGGCAGAAACCGGTCCCCGGAAGCTTGTTTCCTTCCCATTACAAGAATTGGCTTGGTAGTTTGGTTTGCCCTGTTCCCATCATGCACTGGGACAGGAACAGACTAATTTGCATATAGCCAAGTTCTGAGCTGGGATGGTGCAGTGAGCTAAAAAACGGTGATGGATCAAGCCCTGATCTTTGGACTGGGTAAGAGTGGTCTGCTTAATTCAGGCACTCTGTTCATCACCACCCCCTTTTCTGAATCATTTTGTCCACCATAAGCGTGGAAGGGTATACTCAGATGTGAGTCCCTTGCTCATTGCACCATCAGGATTCAAGCAAGCCGGGCCGAAGACGCCTGAAATGGCAGAAACCGGTCCCCGGAAGCTTGTTTCCTTCCCAGTACAAGAATTGGCTTGGTAGTTTGGTTTGCCCTGTTCCCATCATGCACTGGGACAGGAACAGACTAATTTGCATATAGCCAAGTTCTGAGCTGGGATGGTGCAGTGAGCTAAAAAACGGTGATGGATCAAGCCCTGATCTTTGGACTGGGTAAGAGTGGTCTGCTTAATTCAGGCACTCTGTTCATCACCACCCCCTTTTCTGAATCATTTTGTCCACCATAAGCGTGGAAGGGTATACTCAGATGTGAGTCCCTTGCTCATTGCACCATCAGGATTCAAGCAAGCCGGGCCGAAGACGCCTGAAATGGCAGAAACCGGTCCCCGGAAGCTTGTTTCCTTCCCAGTACAAGAATTGGCTTGGTAGTTTGGTTTGCCCTGTTCCCATCATGCACTGGGACAGGAACAGACTAATTTGCATATAGCCAAGTTCTGAGCTGGGATGGTGAAGTGAGCTAAAAAATGGTGATGGATCAAGCCCTGATCTTTGGACTGGGTAAGAGTGGTCTGCTTAATTCAGGCACTCTGTTCATCACCACCCCCTTTTCTGAATCAGTTTGTCCACCATAAGCGTAGAAGGGTATACTCAGATGTGAGTCCCTTGCTCATTGCACCATCAGGATTCAAGCAAGCCGGGCCGAAGATGCCTGAAATGGCAGAAACCGGTCCCCGGAAGCTTGTTTCCTTCCCAGTACAAGAATTGGCTTGGTAGTTTGGTTTGCCCTGTTCCCATCATGCACTGGGACAGGAACAGACTAATTTGCATATAGCCAAGTTCTGAGCTGGGATGGTGCAGTGAGCTAAAAAACGGTGATTGATCAAGCCCTGATCTTTGGACTGGGTAAGAGTGGTCTGCTTAATTCAGGCACTCTGTTCATCACCACCCCCTTTTCTGAATCATTTTGTCCACCATAAGCGTGGAAGGGTATACTCAGATGTGAGTCCCTTGCTCATTGCACCATCAGGATTCAAGCAAGCCGGGCCGAAGACGCCTGAAATGGCAGAAACCGGTTCCCGGAAACTTGTTTCCTTCCCAGTACAAGAATTGGCTTGGTAGTTTGGTTTGCCCTGTTCCCATCATGCACTGGGACAGGAACAGACTAATTTGCATATAGCCAAGTTCTGAGCTGGGATGGTGCAGTGAGCTAAAAAACGGTGATGGATCAAGCCCTGATCTTTGGACTGGGTAAGAGTGGTCTGCTTAATTCAGGCACTCTGTTCATCACCACCCCCTTTTCTGAATCATTTTGTCCACCATAAGCGTGGAAGGGTATACTCAGATGTGAGTCCCTTGCTCATTGCACCATCAGGATTCAAGCAAGCCGGGCCGAAGACGCCTGAAATGGCAGAAACCAGTCCCCGGAAGCTTGTTTCCTTCCCAGTACAAGAATTGGCTTGGTAGTTTGGTTTGCCCTGTTCCCATCATGCACTGGGACAGGAACAGACTAATTTGCATATAGCCAAGTTCTGAGCTGGGATGGTGCAGTGAGCTAAAAAACGGTGATGGATCAAGCCCTGATCTTTGGACTGGGTAAGAGTGGTCTGCTTAATTCAGGCACTCTGTTCATCACCACCCCCTTTTCTGAATCATTTTGTCCACCATAAGCGTGGAAGGGTATACTCAGATGTGAGTCCCTTGCTCATTGCACCATCAGGATTCAAGCAAGCCGGGCCGAAGTTGCCTGAAATGGCAGAAACCGGTCCCCGGAAGCTTGTTTCCTTCCCAGTACAAGAATTGGCTTGGTAGTTTGGTTTGCCCTGTTCCCATCATGCACTGGGACAGGAACAGACTAATTTGCATATAGCCAAGTTCTGAGCTGGGATGGTGCAGTGAGCTAAAAAACGGTGATGGATCAAGCCCTGATCTTTGGACTGGGTAAGAGTGGTCTGCTTAATTCAGGCACTCTGTTCATCACCACCCCCTTTTCTGAATCAGTTTGTCCACCATAAGCGTAGAAGGGTATACTCAGATGTGAGTCCCTTGCTCATTGCACCATCAGGATTCAAGCAAGCCGGGCCGAAGACGCCTGAAATGGCAGAAACCGGTCCCCGGAAGCTTGTTTCCTTCCCAGTACAAGAATTGGCTTGGTAGTTTGGTTTGCCCTGTTCCCATCATGCACTGGGACAGGAACAGACTAATTTGCATATAGCCAAGTTCTGAGCTGGGATGGTGCAGTGAGCTAAAAAACGGTGATTGATCAAGCCCTGATCTTTGGACTGGGTAAGAGTGGTCTGCTTAATTCAGGCACTCTGTTCATCACCACCCCCTTTTCTGAATCATTTTGTCCACCATAAGCGTGGAAGGGTATACTCAGATGTGAGTCCCTTGCTCATTGCACCATCAGGATTCAAGCAAGCCGGGCCGAAGACGCCTGAAATGGCAGAAACCGGTCCCCGGAAGCTTGTTTCCTTCCCAGTACAAGAATTGGCTTGGTAGTTTGGTTTGCCCTGTTCCCATCATGCACTGGGACAGGAACAGAATAATTTGCATATAGCCAAGATCTGAGCTGGGATGGTGCAGTGAGCTAAAAAACGGTGATGGATCAAGCCCTGATCTTTGGACTGGGTAAGAGTGGTCTGCTTAATTCAGGCACTCTTTTCATCACCACCCCCTTTTCTGAATCATTTTGTCCACCATAAGCGTGGAAGGGTATACTCAGATGTGAGTCCCTTGCTCATTGCACCATCAGGATTCAAGCAAGCCGGGCCGAAGACGCCTGAAATGGCAGAAACCGGTCTCCGGAAGCTTGTTTCCTTCCCAGTACAAGAATTGGCTTGGTAGTTTGGTTTGCCCTGTTCCCATCATGCACTGGGACAGGAACAGACTAATTTGCATATAGCCAAGTTCTGAGCTGGGATGGCGCAGTGAGCTAAAAAACGGTGATGGATCAAGCCCTGATCTTTGGACTGGGTAAGAGTGGTCTGCTTAATTCAGGCACTCTGTTCATCACCACCCCCTTTTCTGAATCATTTTGTCCACCATAAGCGTGGAAGGGTATACTCAGATGTGAGTCCCTTGCTCATTGCACCATCAGGATTCAAGCAAGCCGGGCCGAAGACGCCTGATATGGAAGAAACCGGTCCCCGGAAGCTTGTTTCCTTCCCAGTACAAGAATTGGCTTGGTAGTTTGGTTTGCCCTGTTCCCATCATGCACTGGGACAGGAACAGACTAATTTGCATATAGCCAAGTTCTGAGCTGGGATGGTGCAGTGAGCTAAAAAACGGTGATGGATCAAGCCCTGATCTTTGGACTGGGTAAGAGTGGTCTGCTTAATTCAGGCACTCTGTTCATCACCACCCCCTTTTCTGAATCATTTTGTCCACCATAAGCGTGGAAGGGTATACTCAGATGTGAGTCCCTTGCTCATTGCACCATCAGGATTCAAGCAAGCCGGGCCGAAGACGCCTGAAATGGCAGAAACCGGTCCCCGGAAGCTTGTTTCCTTCCCAGTACAAGAATTGGCTTGGTAGTTTGGTTTACCCTGTTCCCATCATGCACTGGGACAGGAACAGACTAATTTGCATGTAGCCAAGTTCTGAGCTGGGATGGTGCAGTGAGCTAAAAAACGGTGATGGATCAAGCCCTGATCTTTGGACTGGGTAAGAGTGGTCTGCTTAATTCAGGCACTCTGTTCATCACCACCCCCTTTTCTGAATCATTTTGTCCACCATAAGCGTGGAAGGGTATACTCAGATGTGAGTCCCTTGCTCATTGCACCATCAGGATTCAAGCAAGCCGGGCCGAAGACGCCTGAAATGGCAGAAACCGGTCCCCGGAAGCTTGTTTCCTTCCCAGTACAAGAATTGGCTTGGTAGTTTGGTTTGCCCTGTTCCCATCATGCACTGGGACAGGAACAGACTAATTTGCATATAGCCAAGTTCTGAGCTGGGATGGTGCAGTGAGCTAAAAAACGGTGATGGATCAAGCCCTGATCTTTGGACTGGGTAAGAGTGGTCTGCTTAATTCAGGCACTCTGTTCATCACCACCCCCTTTTCTGAATCATTTTGTCCACCATAAGCGTGGAAGGGTATACTCAGATGTGAGTCCCTTGCTCATTGCACCATCAGGATTCAAGCAAGCCGGGCCGAAGACGCCTGAAATGGCAGAAACCGGTCCCCGGAAGCTTGTTTCCTTCCCAGTACAAGAATTGGCTTGGTAGTTTGGTTTGCCCTGTTCCCATCATGCACTGGGACAGGAACAGACTAATTTGCATATAGCCAAGTTCTGAGCTGGGATGGTGCAGTGAGCTAAAAAACGGTGATGGATCAAGCCCTGATCTTTGGACTGGGTAAGAGTGGTCTGCTTAATTCAGGCACTCTGTTCATCACCACCCCCTTTTCTGAATCATTTTGTCCACCATAAGCGTGGAAGGGTATACTCAGATGTGAGTCCCTTGCTCATTGCACCATCAGGATTCAAGCAAGCCGGGCCGAAGACGCCTGAAATGGCAGAAACCGGTCCCCGGAAGCTTGTTTCCTTCCCAGTACAAGAATTGGCTTGGTAGTTTGGTTTGCCCTGTTCCCATCATGCACTGGGACAGGAACAGACTAATTTGCATATAGCCAAGTTCTGAGCTGGGATGGTGCAGTGAGCTAAAAAACGGTGATGGATCAAGCCCTGATCTTTGGACTGGGTAAGAGTGGTCTGCTTAATTCAGGCACTCTGTTCATCACCACCCCCTTTTCTGAATCATTTTGTCCACCATAAGCGTGGAAGGGTATACTCAGATGTGAGTCTCTTGCTCATTGCACCATCAGGATTCAAGCAAGCCGGGCCGAAGACGCCTGAAATGGCAGAAACCGGTCCCCGGAAGCTTGTTTCCTTCCCAGTACAAGAATTGGCTTGGTAGTTTGGTTTGCCCTGTTCCCATCATGCACTGGGACAGGAACAGACTAATTTGCATATAGCCAAGTTCTGAGCTGGGATGGTGCAGTGAGCTAAAAAACGGTGATGGATCAAGCCCTGATCTTTGGACTGGGTAAGAGTGGTCTGCTTAATTCAGGCACTCTGTTCATCACCACCCCCTTTTCTGAATCAGTTTGTCCACCATAAGCGTAGAAGGGTATACTCAGATGTGAGTCCCTTGCTCATTGCACCATCAGGATTCAAGCAAGCCGGGCCGAAGACGCCTGAAATGGCATAAACCGGTCCCCGGAAGCTTGTTTCCTTCCCAGTACAAGAATTGGCTTGGTTGTTTGGTTTGCCCTGTTCCCATCATGCACTGGGACAGGAACAGACTAATTTGCATATAGCCAAGTTCTGAGCTGGGATGGTGCAGTGAGCTAAAAAACGGTGATGGATCAAGCCCTGATCTTTGGACTGGGTAAGAGTTGTCTGCTTAATTCAGGCACTCTGTTCATCACCACCCCCTTTTCTGAATCATTTTGTCCACCATAAGCATGGAAGGGTATACTCAGATGTGAGTCCCTTGCTCATTGCACCATCAGGATTCAAGCAAGCCGGGCTGAAATGGCAGAAACCGGTCCCCGGAAGCTTGTTTCCTTCCCAGTACAAGAATTGGCTTGGTAGTTTGGTTTGCCCTGTTCCCATCATGCACTGGGACAGGAACAGACTAATTTGCATATAGCCAAGTTCTGAGCTGGGATGGCGCAGTGAGCTAAAAAACGGTGATGGATCAAGCCCTGATCTTTGGACTGGGTAAGAGTGGTCTGATTAATTCAGGCACTCTGTTCATCACCACCCCCTTTTCTGAATCATTTTGTCCACCATAAGCGTGGAAGGGTATACTCAGATGTGAGTCCCTTGCTCATTGCAGCATCAGGATTCAAGCAAGCCGGGCCGAAGACGCCTGAAATGGCAGAAACCGGTCCCCGGAAGCTTGTTTCCTTCCCAGTACAAGAATTGGCTTGGTAGTTTGGTTTGCCCTGTTCCCATCATGCACTGGGACAGGAACAGACTAATTTGCATATAGCCAAGTTCTGAGCTGGGATGGTGCAGTGAGCTAAAAAACGGTGATGGATCAAGCCCTGATCTTTGGACTGGGTAAGAGTGGTCTGCTTAATTCAGGCACTCTGTTCATCACCACCCCCTTTTCTGAATCATTTTGTCCACCATAAGCGTGGAAGGGTATACTCAGATGTGAGTCCCTTGCTCATTGCACCATCAGGATTCAAGCAAGCCGGGCCGAAGACGCCTGAAATGGCAGAAACCGGTCCCCGGAAGCTTGTTTCCTTCCCAGTACAAGAATTGGCTTGGTAGTTTGGTTTACCCTGTTCCCATCATGCACTGGGACAGGAACAGACTAATTTGCATGTAGCCAAGTTCTGAGCTGGGATGGTGCAGTGAGCTAAAAAACGGTGATGGATCAAGCCCTGATCTTTGGACTGGGTAAGAGTGGTCTGCTTAATTCAGGCACTCTGTTCATCACCACCCCCTTTTCTGATTCATTTTGTCCACCATAAGCGTGGAAGGGTATACTCAGATGTGAGTCCCTTGCTCATTGCACCATCAGGATTCAAGCAAGCCGGGCCGAAGACGCCTGAAATGGCAGAAACCGGTCCCCGGAAGCTTGTTTCCTTCCAAGTACAAGAATTGGCTTGGTAGTTTGGTTTGCCCTGTTCCCATCATGCACTGGGACAGGAACAGACTAATTTGCATATAGCCAAGTTCTGAGCTGGGATGGTGCAGTGAGCTAAAAAACGGTGATGGATCAAGCCCTGATCTTTGGACTGGGTAAGAGTGGTCTGCTTAATTCAGGCACTCTGTTCATCACCACCCCCTTTTCTGAATCATTTTGTCCACCATAAGCGTGGAAGGGTATACTCAGATGTGAGTCCCTTGCTCATTGCACCATCAGGATTCAAGCAAGCCGGGCCGAAGACGCCTGAAATGGCAGAAACCGGTCCCCGGAAGCTTGTTTCCTTCCCAGTACCAGAATTGGCTTGGTAGTTTGGTTTGCCCTGTTCCCATCATGCACTGGGACAGGAACAGACTAATTTGCATATAGCCAAGTTCTGAGCTGGGATGGTGCAGTGAGCTAAAAAACGGTGATGGATCAAGCCCTGATCTTTGGACTGGGTAAGAGTGGTCTGCTTAATTCAGGCACTCTGTTCATCACCACCCCCTTTTCTGAATCATTTTGTCCACCATAAGCGTGGAAGGGTATACTCAGATGTGAGTCCCTTGCTCATTGCACCATCAGGATTCAAGCAAGCCGGGCCGAAGACGCCTGAAATGGCAGAAACCGGTCCCCGGAAGCTTGTTTCCTTCCCAGTACAAGAATTGGCTTGGTAGTTTGGTTTGCCCTGTTCCCATCATGCACTGGGACAGGAACAGACTAATTTGCATATAGCCAAGTTCTGAGCTGGGATGGTGCAGTGAGCTAAAAAACGGTGAGGGATCAAGCCCTGATCTTTGGACTGGGTAAGAGTGGTCTGCTTAATTCAGGCACTCTGTTCATCACCACCCCCTTTTCTGAATCATTTTGTCCACCATAAGCGTGGAAGGGTATACTCCGATGTGAGTCCCTTGCTCATTGCACCATCAGGATTCAAGCAAGCCGGGCCGAAGACGCCTGAAATGGCAGAAACCGGTCCCCGGAAGCTTGTTTCCTTCCCAGTACAAGAATTGGCTTGGTAGTTTGGTTTGCCCTGTTCCCATCATGCACTGGGACAGGAACAGACTAATTTGCATATAGCCAAGTTCTGAGCTGGGATGGTGCAGTGAGCTAAAAAACGGTGATGGATCAAGCCCTGATCTTTGGACTGGGTAAGAGTGGTCTGCTTAATTCAGGCACTCTGTTCATCACCACCCCCTTTTCTGAATCATTTTGTCCACCATAAGCGTGGAAGGGTGTACTCAGATGTGAGTCCCTTGCTCATTGCACCATCAGGATTCAAGCAAGCCGGGCCGAAGACGCCTGAAATGGCAGAAACCGGTCCCCGGAAGCTTGTTTCCTTCCCAGTACAAGAATTGGCTTGGTAGTTTGGTTTGCCCTGTTCCCATCATGCACTGGGACAGGAACAGACTAATTTGCATATAGCCAAGTTCTGAGCTGGGATGGTGCAGTGAGCTAAAAAACGGTGATGGATCAAGCCCTGATCTTTGGACTGGGTAAGAGTGGTCTGCTTAATTCAGGCACTCTGTTCATCACCACCCCCTTTTCTGAATCATTTTGTCCACCATAAGCGTGGAAGGGTATACTCAGATGTGAGTCCCTTGCTCATTGCACCATCAGGATTCAAGCAAGCCGGGCCGAAGACGCCTGAAATGGCAGAAACCGGTCCCCGGAAGCTTGTTTCCTTCCCAGTACAAGAATTGGCTTGGTAGTTTGGTTTGCCCTGTTCCCATCATGCACTGGGACAGGAACAGACTAATTTGCATATAGCCAAGTTCTGAGCTGGGATGGTGCAGTGAGCTAAAAAACGGTGATGGATCAAGCCCTGATCTTTGGACTGGGTAAGAGTGGTCTGCTTAATTCAGGCACTCTGTTCATCACCACCCCTTTTTCTGAATCATTTTGTCCACCATAAGCGTGGAAGGGTATACTCAGATGTGAGTCCCTTGCTCATTGCACCATCAGGATTCAAGCAAGCCGGGCCGAAGACGCCTGAAATGGCAGAAACCGGTCCCCGGAAGCTTGCTTCCTTCCCAGTACAAGAAATGGCTTGGTAGTTTGGTTTGCCCTGTTCCTATCATGCACTGGGACAGGAACAGACTAATTTGCATATAGCCAAGTTCTGAGCTGGGATGGTGCAGTGAGCTAAAAAACGGTGATGGATCAAGCCCTGATCTTTGGACTGGGTAAGAGTGGTCTGCTTAATTCAGGCACTCTGTTCATCACCACCCCCTTTTCTGAATCATTTTGTCCACCATAAGCGTGGAAGGGTATACTCAGATGTGAGTCCCTTGCTCATTGCACCATCAGGATTCAAGCAAGCCGGGCCGAAGACGCCTGAAATGGCAGAAACCGGTCCCCGGAAGCTTGTTTCCTTCCCAGTACAAGAATTGGCTTGGTAGTTTGGTTTGCCCTGTTCCCATCATGCACTGGGACAGGAACAGACTAATTTGCATATAGCCAAGTTCTGAGCTGGGATGGTGCAGTGAGCTAAAAAACGGTGATTGATCAAGCCCTGATCTTTGGACTGGGTAAGAGTGGTCTGCTTAATTCAGGCACTCTGTTCATCACCACCCCCTTTTCTGAATCATTTTGTCCACCATAAGCGTGGAAGGGTATACTCAGATGTGAGTCCCTTGCTCATTGCACCATCAGGATTCAAGCAAGCCGGGCCGAAGACACCTGAAATGGCAGAAACCGGTCCCCGGAAGCTTGTTTCCTTCCCAGTACAAGAATTGGCTTGGTAGTTTGGTTTGCCCTGTTCCCATCATGCACTGGGACAGGAACAGACTAATTTGCATATAGCCAAGATCTGAGCTGGGATGGTGCAGTGAGCTAAAAAACGGTGATGGATCAAGCCCTGATCTTTGGACTGGGTAAGAGTGGTCTGCTTAATTCAGGCACTCTGTTCATCACCACCCCCTTTTCTGAATCATTTTGTCCACCATAAGCGTGGAAGGGTATACTCAGATGTGAGTCCCTTGCTCATTGCACCATCAGGATTCAAGCAAGCCGGGCCGAAGACGCCTGAAATGGCAGAAACCGGTCCCTGGAAGCTTGTTTCCTTCCCAGTACAAGAATTGGCTTGGTAGTTTGGTTTGCCCTGTTCCCATCATGCACTGGGACAGGAACAGACTAATTTGCATATAGCCAAGTTCTGAGCTGGGATGGCGCAGTGAGCTAAAAAACGGTGATGGATCAAGCCCTGATCTTTGGACTGGGTAAGAGTGGTCTGCTTAATTCAGGCACTCTGTTCATCACCACCCCCTTTTCTGAATCATTTTGTCCACCATAAGCGTGGAAGGGTATACTCAGATGTGAGTCCCTTGCTCATTGCACCATCAGGATTCAAGCAAGCCGGGCCGAAGACACCTGAAATGGCAGAAACCGGTCCCCGGAAGCTTGTTTCCTTCCCAGTACAAGAATTGGCTTGGTAGTTTGGTTTGCCCTGTTCCCATCATGCACTGGGACAGGAACAGACTAATTTGCATATAGCCAAGTTCTGAGCTGGGATGGTGCAGTGAGCTAAAAAACGGTGATGGATCAAGCCCTGATCTTTGGACTGGGTAAGAGTGGTCTGCTTAATTCAGGCACTCTGTTCATCACCACCCCCTTTTCTGAATCATTTTGTCCACCATAAGCGTGGAAGGGTATACTCAGATGTGAGTCCCTTGCTCATTGCACCATCAGGATTCAAGCAAGCCGGGCCGAAGATGCCTGAAATGGCAGAAACCGGTCCCCGGAAGCTTGTTTCCTTCCCAGTACAAGAATTGGCTTGGTAGTTTGGTTTGCCCTGTTCCCATCATGCACTGGGACAGGAACAGACTAATTTGCATGTAGCCAAGTTCTGAGCTGGGATGGTGCAGTGAGCTAAAAAACGGTGATGGATCAAGCCCTGATCTTTGGACTGGGTAAGAGTGGTCTGCTTAATTCAGGCACTCTGTTCATCACCACCCCCTTTTCTGAATCAGTTTGTCCACCATAAGCGTGGAAGGGTATACTCAGATGTGAGTCCCTTGCTCATTGCACCATCAGGATTCAAGCAAGCCGGGCCGAAGACGCCTGAAATGGCAGAAACCGGTCCCCGGAAGCTTGTTTCCTTCCCAGTACAAGAATTGGCTTGGTAGTTTGGTTTGCCCTGTTCCCATCATGCACTGGGACAGGAACAGACTAATTTGCATATAGCCAAGTTCTGAGCTGGGATGGTGCAGTGAGCTAAAAAACGGTGATGGATCAAGCCCTGATCTTTGGACTGGGTAAGAGTGGTCTGCTTAATTCAGGCACTCTGTTCATCACCACCCCCTTTTCTGAATCATTTTGTCCACCATAAGCGTGGAAGGGTATACTCAGATGTGAGTCCCTTGCTCATTGCACCATCAGGATTCAAGCAAGCCGGGCCGAAGACGCCTGAAATGGCAGAAACCGGTCCCCGGAAGCTTGTTTCCTTCCCATTACTTGAATTGGCTTGGTAGTTTGGTTTGCCCTGTTCCCATCATGCACTGGGACAGGAACAGACTAATTTGCATATAGCCAAGTTCTGAGCTGGGATGGTGCAGTGAGCTAAAAAACGGTGATGGATCAAGCCCTGATCTTTGGACTGGGTAAGAGTGGTCTGCTTAATTCAGGCACTCTGTTCATCACCACCCCCTTTTCTGAATCAGTTTGTCCACCATAAGCGTGGAAGGGTATACTCAGATGTGAGTCCCTTGCTCATTGCACCATCAGGATTCAAGCAAGCCGGGCCGAAGACGCCTGAAATGGCAGAAACCGGTCCCCGGAAGCTTGTTTCCTTCCCAGTACAAGAATTGGCTTGGTAGTTTGGTTTGCCCTGTTCCCATCATGCACTGGGACAGGAACAGACTAATTTGCATATAGCCAAGTTCTGAGCTGGGATGGTGCAGTGAGCTAAAAAACGGTGATGGATCAAGCCCTGATCTTTGGACTGGGTAAGAGTGGTCTGCTTAATTCAGGCACTCTGTTCATCACCACCCCCTTTTCTGAATCAGTTTGTCCACCATAAGCGTGGAAGGGTATACTCAGATGTGAGTCCCTTGCTCATTGCACCATCAGGATTCAAGCAAGCCGGGCCGAAGACGCCTGAAATGGCAGAAACCGGTCCCCGGAAGCTTGTTTCCTTCCCAGTACAAGAATTGGCTTGGTAGTTTGGTTTGCCCTGTTCCCATCATGCGCTGGGACAGGAACAGACTAATTTGCATATAGCCAAGTTCTGAGCTGGGATGGTGCAGTGAGCTAAAAAACGGTGATGGATCAAGCCCTGATCTTTGGACTGGGTAAGAGTGGTCTGCTTAATTCAGGCACTCTGTTCATCACCACCCCCTTTTCTGAATCATTTTGTCCACCATAAGCGTGGAAGGGTATACTCAGATGTGAGTCCCTTGCTCATTGCACCATCAGGATTCAAGCAAGCCGGGCCGAAGACGCCTGAAATGGCAGAAACCGGTCCCCGGAAGCTTGTTTCCTTCCCAGTACAAGAATTGGCTTGGTAGTTTGGTTTGCCCTGTTCCCATCATGCACTGGGACAGGAACAGACTAATTTGCATATAGCCAAGTTCTGAGCTGGGATGGTGCAGTGAGCTAAAAAACGGTGATGGATCAAGCCCTGATCTTTGGACTGGGTAAGAGTGGTCTGCTTAATTCAGGCACTCTGTTCATCACCACCCCCTTTTCTGAATCATTTTGTCCACCATAAGCGTGGAAGGGTATACTCAGATGTGAGTCCCTTGCTCATTGCACCATCAGGATTCAAGCAAGCCGGGCCGAAGACGCCTGAAATGGCAGAAACCGGTCCCCGGAAGCTTGTTTCCTTCCCAGTACAAGAATTGGCTTGGTAGTTTGGTTTGCCCTGTTCCCATCATGCACTGGGACAGGAACAGACTAATTTGCATATAGCCAAGTTCTGAGCTGGGATGGTGCAGTGAGCTAAAAAACGGTGATGGATCAAGCCCTGATCTTTGGACTGGGTAAGAGTGGTCTGCTTAATTCAGGCACTCTGTTCATCACCACCCCCTTTTCTGAATCAGTTTGTCCACCATAAGCGTAGAAGGGTATACTCAGATGTGAGTCCCTTGCTCATTGCACCATCAGGATTCAAGCAAGCCGGGCCGAAGACGCCTGAAATGGCAGAAACCGGTCCCCGGAAGCTTGTTTCCTTCCCAGTACAAGAATTGGCTTGGTAGTTTGGTTTGCCCTGTTCCCATCATGCACTGGGACAGGAACAGACTAATTTGCATATAGCCAAGTTCTGAGCTGGGATGGTGCAGTGAGCTAAAAAACGGTGATTGATCAAGCCCTGATCTTTGGACTGGGTAAGAGTGGTCTGCTTAATTCAGGCACTCTGTTCATCACCACCCCCTTTTCTGAATCATTTTGTCCACCATAAGCGTGGAAGGGTATACTCAGATGTGAGTCCCTTGCTCATTGCACCATCAGGATTCAAGCAAGCCGTGCCGAAGACGCCTGAAATGGCAGAAACCGGTCCCCGGAAACTTGTTTCCTTCCCAGTACAAGAATTGGCTTGGTAGTTTGGTTTGCCCTGTTCCCATCATGCACTGGGACAGGAACAGACTAATTTGCATATAGCCAAGTTCTGAGCTGGGATGGTGCAGTGAGCTAAAAAACGGTGATGGATCAAGCCCTGATCTTTGGACTGGGTAAGAGTGGTCTGCTTAATTCAGGCACTCTGTTCATCACCACCCCCTTTTCTGAATCATTTTGTCCACCATAAGCGTGGAAGGGTATACTCAGAAGTGAGTCCCTTGCTCATTGCACCATCAGGATTCAAGCAAGCCGGGCCGAAGACGCCTGAAATGGCAGAAACCGGTCCCCGGAAGCTTGTTTCCTTCCCAGTACAAGAATTGGCTTGGTAGTTTGGTTTGCCCTGTTCCCATCATGCACTGGGACAGGAACAGACTAATTTGCATATAGCCAAGTTCTGAGCTGGGATGGTGCAGTGAGCTAAAAAACGGTGATGGATCAAGCCCTGATCTTTGGACTGGGTAAGAGTGGTCTGCTTAATTCAGGTACTCTGTTCATCACCACCCCCTTTTCTGAATCAGTTTGTCCACCGTAAGCGTAGAAGGGTATACTCAGATGTGAGTCCCTTGCTCATTGCACCATCAGGATTCAAGCAAGCCGGGCCGAAGACGCCTGAAATGGCAGAAACCGGTCCCCGGAAGCTTGTTTCCTTCCCAGTACAAGAATTGGCTTGGTAGTTTGGTTTGCCCTGTTCCCATCATGCACTGGGACAGGAACAGTCTAATTTGCATATAGCCAAGTTCTGAGCTGGGATGGTGCATGTGAGCTAAAAAACGGTGATTGATCAAGCCCTGATCTTTGGACTGGGTAAGAGTGGTCTGCTTAATTCAGGCACTCTGTTCATCACCACCCCCTTTTCTGAATCATTTTGTCCACCATAAGCGTGGAAGGGTATACTCAGATGTGAGTCCCTTGCTCATTGCACCATCAGGATTCAAGCAAGCCGGGCCGAAGACGCCTGAAATGGCAGAAACCGGTCCCCGGAAGCTTGTTTCCTTCCCAGTACAAGAATTGGCTTGGTAGTTTGGTTTGCCCTGTTCCCATCATGCACTGGGACAGGAACAGAATAATTTGCATATAGCCAAGATCTGAGCTGGGATGGTGCAGTGAGCTAAAAAACGGTGATGGATCAAGCCCTGATCTTTGGACTGGGTAAGAGTGGTCTGCTTAATTCAGGCACTCTTTTCATCACCACCCCCTTTTCTGAATCATTTTGTCCACCATAAGCGTGGAAGGGTATACTCAGATGTGAGTCCCTTGCTCATTGCACCATCAGGATTCAAGCAAGCCGGGCCGAAGACGCCTGAAATGGCAGAAACCGGTCTCCGAAAGCTTGTTTCCTTCCCAGTACAAGAATTGGCTTGGTAGTTTGGTTTGCCCTGTTCCCATCATGCACTGGGACAGGAACAGACTAATTTGCATATAGCCAAGTTCTGAGCTGGGATGGCGCAGTGAGCTAAAAAACGGTGATGGATCAAGCCCTGATCTTTGGACTGGGTAAGAGTGGTCTGCTTAATTCAGGCACTCTGTTCATCACCACCCCCTTTTCTGAATCATTTTGTCCACCATAAGCGTGGAAGGGTATACTCAGATGTGAGTCCCTTGCTCATTGCACCATCAGGATTCAAGCAAGCCGGGCCGAAGATGCCTGAAATGGCAGAAACCGGTCCCCGGAAGCTTGTTTCCTTCCCAGTACAAGAATTGGCTTGGTAGTTTGGTTTGCCCTGTTCCCATCATGCACTGGGACAGGAACAGACTAATTTGCATGTAGCCAAGTTCTGAGCTGGGATGGTGCAGTGAGCTAAAAAACGGTGATGGATCAAGCCCTGATCTTTGGACTGGGTAAGAGTGGTCTGCTTAATTCAGGCACTCTGTTCATCACCACCCCCTTTTCTGAATCAGTTTGTCCACCATAAGCGTGGAAGGGTATACTCAGATGTGAGTCCCTTGCTCATTGCACCATCAGGATTCAAGCAAGCCGGGCCGAAGACGCCTGAAATGGCAGAAACCGGTCCCCGGAAGCTTGTTTCCTTCCCAGTACAAGAATTGGCTTGGTAGTTTGGTTTGCCCTGTTCCCATCATGCACTGGGACAGGAACAGACTAATTTGCATATAGCCAAGTTCTGAGCTGGGATGGTGCAGTGAGCTAAAAAACGGTGATGGATCAAGCCCTGATCTTTGGACTGGGTAAGAGTGGTCTGCTTAATTCAGGCACTCTGTTCATCACCACCCCCTTTTCTGAATCATTTTGTCCACCATAAGCGTGGAAGGGTATACTCAGATGTGAGTCCCTTGCTCATTGCACCATCAGGATTCAAGCAAGCCGGGCCGAAGACGCCTGAAATGGCAGAAACCGGTCCCCGGAAGCTTGTTTCCTTCCCATTACTTGAATTGGCTTGGTAGTTTGGTTTGCCCTGTTCCCATCATGCACTGGGACAGGAACAGACTAATTTGCATATAGCCAAGTTCTGAGCTGGGATGGTGCAGTGAGCTAAAAAACGGTGATGGATCAAGCCCTGATCTTTGGACTGGGTAAGAGTGGTCTGCTTAATTCAGGCACTCTGTTCATCACCACCCCCTTTTCTGAATCAGTTTGTCCACCATAAGCGTGGAAGGGTATACTCAGATGTGAGTCCCTTGCTCATTGCACCATCAGGATTCAAGCAAGCCGGGCCGAAGACGCCTGAAATGGCAGAAACCGGTCCCCGGAAGCTTGTTTCCTTCCCAGTACAAGAATTGGCTTGGTAGTTTGGTTTGCCCTGTTCCCATCATGCGCTGGGACAGGAACAGACTAATTTGCATATAGCCAAGTTCTGAGCTGGGATGGTGCAGTGAGCTAAAAAACGGTGATGGATCAAGCCCTGATCTTTGGACTGGGTAAGAGTGGTCTGCTTAATTCAGGCACTCTGTTCATCACCACCCCCTTTTCTGAATCATTTTGTCCACCATAAGCGTGGAAGGGTATACTCAGATGTGAGTCCCTTGCTCATTGCACCATCAGGATTCAAGCAAGCCGGGCCGAAGACGCCTGAAATGGCAGAAACCGGTCCCCGGAAGCTTGTTTCCTTCCCATTACTTGAATTGGCTTGGTAGTTTGGTTTGCCCTGTTCCCATCATGCACTGGGACAGGAACAGACTAATTTGCATATAGCCAAGTTCTGAGCTGGGATGGTGCAGTGAGCTAAAAAACGGTGATGGATCAAGCCCTGATCTTTGGACTGGGTAAGAGTGGTCTGCTTAATTCAGGCACTCTGTTCATCACCACCCCCTTTTCTGAATCATTTTGTCCACCATAAGCGTGGAAGGGTATACTCAGATGTGAGTCCCTTGCTCATTGCACCATCAGGATTCAAGCAAGCCGGGCCGAAGACGCCTGAAATGGCAGAAACCGGTCCCCGGAAGCTTGTTTCCTTCCCAGTACAAGAATTGGCTTGGTAGTTTGGTTTGCCCTGTTCCCATCATGCACTGGGACAGGAACAGACTAATTTGCATATAGCCAAGTTCTGAGCTGGGATGGTGCAGTGAGCTAAAAAACGGTGATGGATCAAGCCCTGATCTTTGGACTGGGTAAGAGTGGTCTACTTAATTCAGGCACTCTGTTCATCACCACCCCCTTTTCTGAATCATTTTGTCCACCATAAGCGTGGAAGGGTATACTCAGATGTGAGTCCCTTGCTCATTGCACCATCAGGATTCAAGCAAGCCGGGCCGAAGACGCCTGAAATGGCAGAAACCGGTCCCCGGAAGCTTGTTTCCTTCCCAGTACAAGAATTGGCTTGGTAGTTTGGTTTGCCCTGTTCCCATCATGCACTGGGACAGGAACAGACTAATTTGCATATAGCCAAGTTCTGAGCTGGGATGGTGCAGTGAGCTAAAAAACGGTGATGGATCAAGCCCTGATCTTTGGACTGGGTAAGAGTGGTCTGCTTAATTCAGGCACTCTGTTCATCACCACCCCCTTTTCTGAATCAGTTTGTCCACCATAAGCGTAGAAGGGTATACTCAGATGTGAGTCCCTTGCTCATTGCACCATCAGGATTCAAGCAAGCCGGGCCGAAGACGCCTGAAATGGCAGAAACCGGTCCCCGGAAGCTTGTTTCCTTCCCAGTACAAGAATTGGCTTGGTAGTTTGGTTTGCCCTGTTCCCATCATGCACTGGGACAGGAACAGACTAATTTGCATATAGCCAAGTTCTGAGCTGGGATGGTGCAGTGAGCTAAAAAACGGTGATTGATCAAGCCCTGATCTTTGGACTGGGTAAGAGTGGTCTGCTTAATTCAGGCACTCTGTTCATCACCACCCCCTTTTCTGAATCATTTTGTCCACCATAAGCGTGGAAGGGTATACTCAGATGTGAGTCCCTTGCTCATTGCACCATCAGGATTCAAGCAAGCCGGGCCGAAGACGCCTGAAATGGCAGAAACCGGTCCCCGGAAACTTGTTTCCTTCCCAGTACAAGAATTGGCTTGGTAGTTTGGTTTGCCCTGTTCCCATCATGCACTGGGACAGGAACAGACTAATTTGCATATAGCCAAGTTCTGAGCTGGGATGGTGCAGTGAGCTAAAAAACGGTGATGGATCAAGCCCTGATCTTTGGACTGGGTAAGAGTGGTCTGCTTAATTCAGGCACTCTGTTCATCACCACCCCCTTTTCTGAATCATTTTGTCCACCATAAGCGTGGAAGGGTATACTCAGAAGTGAGTCCCTTGCTCATTGCACCATCAGGATTCAAGCAAGCCGGGCCGAAGACGCCTGAAATGGCAGAAACCGGTCCCCGGAAGCT
This sequence comes from Lissotriton helveticus, assembly GCF_964261635.1. NCBI lineage: Eukaryota > Metazoa > Chordata > Amphibia > Caudata > Salamandridae > Lissotriton > Lissotriton helveticus. The sequence continues at coordinate 249,673,901 of NC_136067.1, read as the reverse complement.
TGTTTCCTTCCCAGTACAAGAATTGGCTTGGTAGTTTGGTTTGCCCTGTTCCCATCATGCACTGGGACAGGAACAGACTAATTTGCATATAGCCAAGTTCTGAGCTGGGATGGTGCAGTGAGCTAAAAAACGGTGATGGATCAAGCCCTGATCTTTGGACTGGGTAAGAGTGGTCTGCTTAATTCAGGCACTCTGTTCATCACCACCCCCTTTTCTGAATCAGTTTGTCCACCGTAAGCGTAGAAGGGTATACTCAGATGTGAGTCCCTTGCTCATTGCACCATCAGGATTCAAGCAAGCCGGGCAGAAGACGCCTGAAATGGCAGAAACCGGTCCCCGGAAGCTTGTTTCCTTCCCAGTACAAGAATTGGCTTGGTAGTTTGGTTTGCCCTGTTCCCATCATGCACTGGGACAGGAACAGACTAATTTGCATATAGCCAAGTTCTGAGCTGGGATGGTGCATGTGAGCTAAAAAACGGTGATTGATCAAGCCCTGATCTTTGGACTGGGTAAGAGTGGTCTGCTTAATTCAGGCACTCTGTTCATCACCACCCCCTTTTCTGAATCATTTTGTCCACCATAAGCGTGGAAGGGTATACTCAGATGTGAGTCCCTTGCTCATTGCACCATCAGGATTCAAGCAAGCCGGGCCGAAGACGCCTGAAATGGCAGAAACCGGTCCCCGGAAGCTTGTTTCCTTCCCAGTACAAGAATTGGCTTGGTAGTTTGGTTTGCCCTGTTCCCATCATGCACTGGGACAGGAACAGAATAATTTGCATATAGCCAAGATCTGAGCTGGGATGGTGCAGTGAGCTAAAAAACGGTGATGGATCAAGCCCTGATCTTTGGACTGGGTAAGAGTGGTCTGCTTAATTCAGGCACTCTTTTCATCACCACCCCCTTTTCTGAATCATTTTGTCCACCATAAGCGTGGAAGGGTATACTCAGATGTGAGTCCCTTGCTCATTGCACCATCAGGATTCAAGCAAGCCGGGCCGAAGACGCCTGAAATGGCAGAAACCGGTCTCCGGAAGCTTGTTTCCTTCCCAGTACAAGAATTGGCTTGGTAGTTTGGTTTGCCCTGTTCCCATCATGCACTGGGACAGGAACAGACTAATTTGCATATAGCCAAGTTCTGAGCTGGGATGGCGCAGTGAGCTAAAAAACGGTGATGGATCAAGCCCTGATCTTTGGACTGGGTAAGAGTGGTCTGCTTAATTCAGGCACTCTGTTCATCACCACCCCCTTTTCTGAATCATTTTGTCCACCATAAGCGTGGAAGGGTATACTCAGATGTGAGTCCCTTGCTCATTGCACCATCAGGATTCAAGCAAGCCGGGCCGAAGACGCCTGAAATGGCAGAAACCGGTCCCCGGAAGCTTGTTTCCTTCCCAGTACAAGAATTGGCTTGGTAGTTTGGTTTGCCCTGTTCCCATCATGCACTGGGACAGGAACAGACTAATTTGCATATAGCCAAGTTCTGAGCTGGGATGGTGCAGTGAGCTAAAAAACGGTGATGGATCAAGCCCTGATCTTTGGACTGGGTAAGAGTGGTCTGCTTAATTCAGGCACTCTGTTCATCACCACCCCCTTTTCTGAATCATTTTGTCCACCATAAGCGTGGAAGGGTATACTCAGATGTGAGTCCCTTGCTCATTGCACCATCAGGATTCAAGCAAGCCGGGCCGAAGACGCCTGAAATGGCAGAAACCGGTCCCCGGAAGCTTGTTTCCTTCCCAGTACAAGAATTGGCTTGGTAGTTTGGTTTACCCTGTTCCCATCATGCACTGGGACAGGAACAGACTAATTTGCATGTAGCCAAGTTCTGAGCTGGGATGGTGCAGTGAGCTAAAAAACGGTGATGGATCAAGCCCTGATCTTTGGACTGGGTAAGAGTGGTCTGCTTAATTCAGGCACTCTGTTCATCACCACCCCCTTTTCTGAATCATTTTGTCCACCATAAGCGTGGAAGGGTATACTCAGATGTGAGTCCCTTGCTCATTGCACCATCAGGATTCAAGCAAGCCGGGCCGAAGTTGCCTGAAATGGCAGAAACCGGTCCCCGGAAGCTTGTTTCCTTCCCAGTACAAGAATTGGCTTGGTAGTTTGGTTTGCCCTGTTCCCATCATGCACTGGGACAGGAACAGACTAATTTGCATATAGCCAAGTTCTGAGCTGGGATGGTGCAGTGAGCTAAAAAACGGTGATGGATCAAGCCCTGATCTTTGGACTGGGTAAGAGTGGTCTGCTTAATTCAGGCACTCTGTTCATCACCACCCCCTTTTCTGAATCAGTTTGTCCACCATAAGCGTAGAAGGGTATACTCAGATGTGAGTCCCTTGCTCATTGCACCATCAGGATTCAAGCAAGCCGGGCCGAAGACGCCTGAAATGGCAGAAACCGGTCCCCGGAAGCTTGTTTCCTTCCCAGTACAAGAATTGGCTTGGTAGTTTGGTTTGCCCTGTTCCCATCATGCACTGGGACAGGAACAGACTAATTTGCATATAGCCAAGTTCTGAGCTGGGATGGTGCAGTGAGCTAAAAAACGGTGATTGATCAAGCCCTGATCTTTGGACTGGGTAAGAGTGGTCTGCTTAATTCAGGCACTCTGTTCATCACCACCCCCTTTTCTGAATCATTTTGTCCACCATAAGCGTGGAAGGGTATACTCAGATGTGAGTCCCTTGCTCATTGCACCATCAGGATTCAAGCAAGCCGGGCCGAAGACGCCTGAAATGGCAGAAACCGGTCCCCGGAAGCTTGTTTCCTTCCCAGTACAAGAATTGGCTTGGTAGTTTGGTTTGCCCTGTTCCCATCATGCACTGGGACAGGAACAGAATAATTTGCATATAGCCAAGATCTGAGCTGGGATGGTGCAGTGAGCTAAAAAACGGTGATGGATCAAGCCCTGATCTTTGGACTGGGTAAGAGTGGTCTGCTTAATTCAGGCACTCTTTTCATCACCACCCCCTTTTCTGAATCATTTTGTCCACCATAAGCGTGGAAGGGTATACTCAGATGTGAGTCCCTTGCTCATTGCACCATCAGGATTCAAGCAAGCCGGGCCGAAGACGCCTGAAATGGCAGAAACCGGTCTCCGGAAGCTTGTTTCCTTCCCAGTACAAGAATTGGCTTGGTAGTTTGGTTTGCCCTGTTCCCATCATGCACTGGGACAGGAACAGACTAATTTGCATATAGCCAAGTTCTGAGCTGGGATGGCGCAGTGAGCTAAAAAACGGTGATGGATCAAGCCCTGATCTTTGGACTGGGTAAGAGTGGTCTGCTTAATTCAGGCACTCTGTTCATCACCACCCCCTTTTCTGAATCATTTTGTCCACCATAAGCGTGGAAGGGTATACTCAGATGTGAGTCCCTTGCTCATTGCACCATCAGGATTCAAGCAAGCCGGGCCGAAGACGCCTGAAATGGCAGAAACCGGTCCCCGGAAGCTTGTTTCCTTCCCAGTACAAGAATTGGCTTGGTAGTTTGGTTTGCCCTGTTCCCATCATGCACTGGGACAGGAACAGACTAATTTGCATATAGCCAAGTTCTGAGCTGGGATGGTGCAGTGAGCTAAAAAACGGTGATGGATCAAGCCCTGATCTTTGGACTGGGTAAGAGTGGTCTGCTTAATTCAGGCACTCTGTTCATCACCACCCCCTTTTCTGAAACATTTTGCCCACCATAAGCGTGGAAGGGTATACTCAGATGTGAGTCCCTTGCTCATTGCACCATCAGGATTCAAGCAAGCCGGGCCGAAGACGCCTGAAATGGCAGAAACCGGTCCCCGGAAGCTTGTTTCCTTCCCAGTACAAGAATTGGCTTGGTAGTTTGGTTTACCCTGTTCCCATCATGCACTGGGACAGGAACAGACTAATTTGCATGTAGCCAAGTTCTGAGCTGGGATGGTGCAGTGAGCTAAAAAACGGTGATGGATCAAGCCCTGATCTTTGGACTGGGTAAGAGTGGTCTGCTTAATTCAGGCACTCTGTTCATCACCACCCCCTTTTCTGAATCATTTTGTCCACCATAAGCGTGGAAGGGTATACTCAGATGTGAGTCCCTTGCTCATTGCACCATCAGGATTCAAGCAAGCCGGGCCGAAGACGCCTGAAATGGCAGAAACCGGTCCCCGGAAGCTTGTTTCCTTCCCAGTACAAGAATTGGCTTGGTAGTTTGGTTTGCCCTGTTCCCATCATGCACTGGGACAGGAACAGACTAATTTGCATATAGCCAAGTTCTGAGCTGGGATGGTGCAGTGAGCTAAAAAACGGTGATGGATCAAGCCCTGATCTTTGGACTGGGTAAGAGTGGTCTGCTTAATTCAGGCACTCTGTTCATCACCACCCCCTTTTCTGAATCATTTTGTCCACCATAAGCGTGGAAGGGTATACTCAGATGTGAGTCCCTTGCTCATTGCACCATCAGGATTCAAGCAAGCCGGGCCGAAGACGCCTGAAATGGCAGAAACCGGTCCCCGGAAGCTTGTTTCCTTCCCAGTACAAGAATTGGCTTGGTAGTTTGGTTTGCCCTGTTCCCATCATGCACTGGGACAGGAACAGACTAATTTGCATATAGCCAAGTTCTGAGCTGGGATGGTGCAGTGAGCTAAAAAACGGTGATGGATCAAGCCCTGATCTTTGGACTGGGTAAGAGTGGTCTGCTTAATTCAGGCACTCTGTTCATCACCACCCCCTTTTCTGAATCATTTTGTCCACCATAAGCATGGAAGGGTATACTCAGATGTGAGTCCCTTGCTCATTGCACCATCAGGATTCAAGCAAGCCGGGCCGAAGACGCCTGAAATGGCAGAAACCGGTCCCCGGAAGCTTGTTTCCTTCCCAGTACAAGAATTGGCTTGGTAGTTTGGTTTGCCCTGTTCCCACCATGCACTGGGACAGGAACAGACTAATTTGCATATAGCCAAGTTCTGAGCTGGGATGGTGCAGTGAGCTAAAAAACGGTGATGGATCAAGCCCTGATCTTTGGACTGGGTAAGAGTGGTCTGCTTAATTCAGGCACTCTGTTCATCACCACCCCCTTTTCTGAATCATTTTGTCCACCATAAGCGTGGAAGGGTATACTCAGATGTGAGTCTCTCGCTCATTGCACCATCAGGATTCAAGCAAGCCGGGCCGAAGACGCCTGAAATGGCAGAAACCGGTCCCCGGAAGCTTGTTTCCTTCCCAGTACAAGAATTGGCTTGGTAGTTTGGTTTGCCCTGTTCCCATCATGCACTGGGACAGGAACAGACTAATTTGCATATAGCCAAGTTCTGAGCTGGGATGGTGCAGTGAGCTAAAAAACGGTGATGGATCAAGCCCTGATCTTTGGACTGGGTAAGAGTGGTCTGCTTAATTCAGGCACTCTGTTCATCACCACCCCCTTTTCTGAATCAGTTTGTCCACCATAAGCGTAGAAGGGTATACTCAGATGTGAGTCCCTTGCTCATTGCACCATCAGGATTCAAGCAAGCCGGGCCGAAGACGCCTGAAATGGCAGAAACCGGTCCCCGGAAGCTTGTTTCCTTCCCAGTACAAGAATTGGCTTGGTTGTTTGGTTTGCCCTGTTCCCATCATGCACTGGGACAGGAACAGACTAATTTGCATATAGCCAAGTTCTGAGCTGGGATGGTGCAGTGAGCTAAAAAACGGTGATGGATCAAGCCCTGATCTTTGGACTGGGTAAGAGTGGTCTGCTTAATTCAGGCACTCTGTTCATCACCACCCCCTTTTCTGAATCATTTTGTCCACCATAAGCGTGGAAGGGTATACTCAGATGTGAGTCCCTTGCTCATTGCACCATCAGGATTCAAGCAAGCCGGGCTGAAATGGCAGAAACCGGTCCCCGGAAGCTTGTTTCCTTCCCAGTACAAGAATTGGCTTGGTAGTTTGGTTTGCCCTGTTCCCATCATGCACTGGGACAGGAACAGACTAATTTGCATATAGCCAAGTTCTGAGCTGGGATGGCGCAGTGAGCTAAAAAACGGTGATGGATCAAGCCCTGATCTTTGGACTGGGTAAGAGTGGTCTGCTTAATTCAGGCACTCTGTTCATCACCACCCCCTTTTCTGAATCATTTTGTCCACCATAAGCGTGGAAGGGTATACTCAGATGTGAGTCCCTTGCTCATTGCACCATCAGGATTCAAGCAAGCCGGGCCGAAGACGCCTGAAATGGCAGAAACCGGTCCCCGGAAGCTTGTTTCCTTCCCAGTACAAGAATTGGCTTGGTAGTTTGGTTTGCCCTGTTCCCATCATGCACTGGGACAGGAACAGACTAATTTGCATATAGCCAAGTTCTGAGCTGGGATGGTGCAGTGAGCTAAAAAACGGTGATGGATCAAGCCCTGATCTTTGGACTGGGTAAGAGTGGTCTGCTTAATTCAGGCACTCTGTTCATCACCACCCCCTTTTCTGAATCATTTTGTCCACCATAAGCGTGGAAGGGTATACTCAGATGTGAGTCCCTTGCTCATTGCACCATCAGGATTCAAGCAAGCCGGGCCGAAGACGCCTGAAATGGCAGAAACCGGTCCCCGGAAGCTTGTTTCCTTCCCAGTACAAGAATTGGCTTGGTAGTTTGGTTTACCCTGTTCCCATCATGCACTGGGACAGGAACAGACTAATTTGCATGTAGCCAAGTTCTGAGCTGGGATGGTGCAGTGAGCTAAAAAACGGTGATGGATCAAGCCCTGATCTTTGGACTGGGTAAGAGTGGTCTGCTTAATTCAGGCACTCTGTTCATCACCACCCCCTTTTCTGATTCATTTTGTCCACCATAAGCGTGGAAGGGTATACTCAGATGTGAGTCCCTTGCTCATTGCACCATCAGGATTCAAGCAAGCCGGGCCGAAGACGCCTGAAATGGCAGAAACCGGTCCCCGGAAGCTTGTTTCCTTCCAAGTACAAGAATTGGCTTGGTAGTTTGGTTTGCCCTGTTCCCATCATGCACTGGGACAGGAACAGACTAATTTGCATGTAGCCAAGTTCTGAGCTGGGATGATGCAGTGAGCTAAAAAACGGTGATGGATCAAGCCCTGATCTTTGGACTGGGTAAGAGTGGTCTGCTTAATTCAGGCACTCTGTTCATCACCACCCCCTTTTCTGAATCATTTTGTCCACCATAAGCGTGGAAGGGTATACTCAGATGTGAGTCCCTTGCTCATTGCACCATCAGGATTCAAGCAAGCCGGGCCGAAGACGCCTGAAATGGCAGAAACCGGTCCCCGGAAGCTTGTTTCCTTCCCAGTACAAGAATTGGCTTGGTAGTTTGGTTTGCCCTGTTCCCATCATGCACTGGGACAGGAACAGACTAATTTGCATATAGCCAAGTTCTGAGCTGGGATGGTGCAGTGAGCTAAAAAACGGTGATGGATCAAGCCCTGATCTTTGGACTGGGTAAGAGTGGTCTGCTTAATTCAGGCACTCTGTTCATCACCACCCCCTTTTCTGAATCATTTTGTCCACCATAAGCGTGGAAGGGTATACTCAGATGTGAGTCCCTTGCTCATTGCACCATCAGGATTCAAGCAAGCCGGGCCGAAGACGCCTGAAATGGCAGAAACCGGTCCCCGGAAGCTTGTTTCCTTCCCAGTACAAGAATTGGCTTGGTAGTTTGGTTTGCCCTGTTCCCATCATGCACTGGGACAGGAACAGACTAATTTGCATATAGCCAAGTTCTGAGCTGGGATGGTGCAGTGAGCTAAAAAACGGTGATGGATCAAGCCCTGATCTTTGGACTGGGTAAGAGTGGTCTGCTTAATTCAGGCACTCTGTTCATCACCACCCCCTTTTCTGAATCAGTTTGTCCACCATAAGCGTAGAAGGGTATACTCAGATGTGAGTCCCTTGCTCATTGCACCATCAGGATTCAAGCAAGCCGGGCCGAAGACGCCTGAAATGGCAGAAACCGGTCCCCGGAAGCTTGTTTCCTTCCCAGTACAAGAATTGGCTTGGTTGTTTGGTTTGCCCTGTTCCCATCATGCACTGGGACAGGAACAGACTAATTTGCATATAGCCAAGTTCTGAGCTGGGATGGTGCAGTGAGCTAAAAAACGGTGATGGATCAAGCCCTGATCTTTGGACTGGGTAAGAGTGGTCTGCTTAATTCAGGCACTCTGTTCATCACCACCCCCTTTTCTGAATCATTTTGTCCACCATAAGCGTGGAAGGGTATACTCAGATGTGAGTCCCTTGCTCATTGCACCATCAGGATTCAAGCAAGCCGGGCTGAAATGGCAGAAACCGGTCCCCGGAAGCTTGTTTCCTTCCCAGTACAAGAATTGGCTTGGTAGTTTGGTTTGCCCTGTTCCCATCATGCACTGGGACAGGAACAGACTATTTTGCATATAGCCAAGTTCTGAGCTGGGATGGCGCAGTGAGCTAAAAAACGGTGATGGATCAAGCCCTGATCTTTGGACTGGGTAAGAGTGGTCTGCTTAATTCAGGCACTCTGTTCATCACCACCCCCTTTTCTGAATCATTTTGTCCACCATAAGCGTGGAAGGGTATACTCAGATGTGAGTCCCTTGCTCATTGCACCATCAGGATTCAAGCAAGCCGGGCCGAAGACGCCTGAAATGGCAGAAACCGGTCCCCGGAAGCTTGTTTCCTTCCCAGTACAAGAATTGGCTTGGTAGTTTGGTTTGCCCTGTTCCCATCATGCACTGGGACAGGAACAGACTAATTTGCATATAGCCAAGTTCTGAGCTGGGATGGTGCAGTGAGCTAAAAAACGGTGATGGATCAAGCCCTGATCTTTGGACTGGGTAAGAGTGGTCTGCTTAATTCAGGCACTCTGTTCATCACCACCCCCTTTTCTGAATCATTTTGTCCACCATAAGCGTGGAAGGGTATACTCAGATGTGAGTCCCTTGCTCATTGCACCATCAGGATTCAAGCAAGCCGGGCCGAAGACGCCTGAAATGGCAGAAACCGGTCCCCGGAAGCTTGTTTCCTTCCCAGTACAAGAATTGGCTTGGTAGTTTGGTTTACCCTGTTCCCATCATGCACTGGGACAGGAACAGACTAATTTGCATGTAGCCAAGTTCTGAGCTGGGATGGTGCAGTGAGCTAAAAAACGGTGATGGATCAAGCCCTGATCTTTGGACTGGGTAAGAGTGGTCTGCTTAATTCAGGCACTCTGTTCATCACCACCCCCTTTTCTGATTCATTTTGTCCACCATAAGCGTGGAAGGGTATACTCAGATGTGAGTCCCTTGCTCATTGCACCATCAGGATTCAAGCAAGCCGGGCCGAAGACGCCTGAAATGGCAGAAACCGGTCCCCGGAAGCTTGTTTCCTTCCAAGTACAAGAATTGGCTTGGTAGTTTGGTTTGCCCTGTTCCCATCATGCACTGGGACAGGAACAGACTAATTTGCATGTAGCCAAGTTCTGAGCTGGGATGATGCAGTGAGCTAAAAAACGGTGATGGATCAAGCCCTGATCTTTGGACTGGGTAAGAGTGGTCTGCTTAATTCAGGCACTCTGTTCATCACCACCCCCTTTTCTGAATCATTTTGTCCACCATAAGCGTGGAAGGGTATACTCAGATGTGAGTCCCTTGCTCATTGCACCATCAGGATTCAAGCAAGCCGGGCCGAAGACGCCTGAAATGGCAGAAACCGGTCCCCGGAAGCTTGTTTCCTTCCCAGTACAAGAATTGGCTTGGTAGTTTGGTTTGCCCTGTTCCCATCATGCACTGGGACAGGAACAGACTAATTTGCATATAGCCAAGTTCTGAGCTGGGATGGTGCAGTGAGCTAAAAAACGGTGATGGATCAAGCCCTGATCTTTGGACTGGGTAAGAGTGGTCTGCTTAATTCAGGCACTCTGTTCATCACCACCCCCTTTTCTGAATCATTTTGTCCACCATAAGCGTGGAAGGGTATACTCAGATGTGAGTCCCTTGCTCATTGCACCATCAGGATTCAAGCAAGCCGGGCCGAAGATGCCTGAAATGGCAGAAACCGGTCCCCGGAAGCTTGTTTCCTTCCCAGTACAAGAATTGGCTTGGTAGTTTGGTTTGCCCTGTTCCCATCATGCACTGGGACAGGAACAGACTAATTTGCATATAGCCAAGTTCTGAGCTGGGATGGTGCAGTGAGCTAAAAAACGGTGATGGATCAAGCCCTGATCTTTGGACTGGGTAAGAGTGGTCTGCTTAATTCAGGCACTCTGTTCATCACCACCCCCTTTTCTGAATCATTTTGTCCACCATAAGCGTGGAAGGGTATACTCAGATGTGAGTCTCTTGCTCATTGCACCATCAGGATTCAAGCAAGCCGGGCCGAAGACGCCTGAAATGGCAGAAACCGGTCCCCGGAAGCTTGTTTCCTTCCCAGTACAAGAATTGGCTTGGTAGTTTGGTTTGCCCTGTTCCCATCATGCACTGGGACAGGAACAGACTAATTTGCATATAGCCAAGTTCTGAGCTGGGATGGTGCAGTGAGCTAAAAAACGGTGATGGATCAAGCCCTGATCTTTGGACTGGGTAAGAGTGGTCTGCTTAATTCAGGCACTCTGTTCATCACCACCCCCTTTTCTGAATCAGTTTGTCCACCATAAGCGTAGAAGGGTATACTCAGATGTGAGTCCCTTGCTCATTGCACCATCAGGATTCAAGCAAGCCGGGCCGAAGACGCCTGAAATGGCAGAAACCGGTCCCCGGAAGCTTGTTTCCTTCCCAGTACAAGAATTGGCTTGGTAGTTTGGTTTGCCCTGTTCCCATCATGCACTGGGACAGGAACAGACTAATTTGCATATAGCCAAGTTCTGAGCTGGGATGGTGCAGTGAGCTAAAAAACGGTGATGGATCAAGCCCTGATCTTTGGACTGGGTAAGAGTGGTCTGCTTAATTCAGGCACTCTGTTCATCACCACCCCCTTTTCTGAATCATTTTGTCCACCATAAGCGTGGAAGGGTATACTCAGATGTGAGTCCCTTGCTCATTGCACCATCAGGATTCAAGCAAGCCGGGCCGAAGACACCTGAAATGGCAGAAACCGGTCCCCGGAAGCTTGTTTCCTTCCCAGTACAAGAATTGGCTTGGTAGTTTGGTTTGCCCTGTTCCCATCATGCACTGGGACAGGAACAGACTAATTTGCATATAGCCAAGTTCTGAGCTGGGATGGTGCAGTGAGCTAAAAAACGGTGATGGATCAAGCCCTGATCTTTGGACTGGGTAAGAGTGGTCTGCTTAATTCAGGCACTCTGTTCATCACCACCCCCTTTTCTGAATCATTTTGTCCACCATAAGCGTGGAAGGGTATACTCAGATGTGAGTCCCTTGCTCATTGCACCATCAGGATTCAAGCAAGCCGGGCCGAAGACGCCTGAAATGGCAGAAACCGGTCCCCGGAAGCTTGTTTCCTTCCCAGTACAAGAATTGGCTTGGTAGTTTGGTTTGCCCTGTTCCCATCATGCACTGGGACAGGAACAGACTAATTTGCATATAGCCAAGTTCTGAGCTGGGATGGTGCAGTGAGCTAAAAAACGGTGATGGATCAAGCCCTGATCTTTGGACTGGGTAAGAGTGGTCTGCTTAATTCAGGCACTCTGTTCATCACCACCCCCTTTTCTGAATCATTTTGTCCACCATAAGCGTGGAAGGGTATACTCAGATGTGAGTCCCTTGCTCATTGCACCATCAGGATTCAAGCAAGCCGGGCCGAAGACGCCTGAAATGGCAGAAACTGGTCCCCGGAAGCTTGTTTCCTTCCCAGTACAAGAATTGGCTTGGTAGTTTGGTTTGCCCTGTTCCCATCATGCACTGGGACAGGAACAGACTAATTTGCATATAGCCAAGTTCTGAGCTGGGATGGTGCAGTGAGCTAAAAAACGGTGATGGATCAAGCCCTGATCTTTGGACTGGGTAAGAGTGGTCTGCTTAATTCAGGCACTCTGTTCATCACCACCCCCTTTTCTGAATCATTTTGTCCACCATAAGCGTGGAAGGGTATACTCAGATGTGAGTCCCTTGCTCATTGCACCATCAGGATTCAAGCAAGCCGGGCCGAAGACGCCTGAAATGGCAGAAACCGGTCCCCGGAAGCTTGTTTCCTTCCCAGTACAAGAATTGGCTTGGTAGTTTGGTTTACCCTGTTCCCATCATGCACTGGGACAGGAACAGACTAATTTGCATGTAGCCAAGTTCTGAGCTGGGATGGTGCAGTGAGCTAAAAAACGGTGATGGATCAAGCCCTGATCTTTGGACTGGGTAAGAGTGGTCTGCTTAATTCAGGCACTCTGTTCATCACCACCCCCTTTTCTGATTCATTTTGTCCACCATAAGCGTGGAAGGGTATACTCAGATGTGAGTCCCTTGCTCATTGCACCATCAGGATTCAAGCAAGCCGGGCCGAAGACGCCTGAAATGGCAGAAACCGGTCCCCGGAAGCTTGTTTCCTTCCAAGTACAAGAATTGGCTTGGTAGTTTGGTTTGCCCTGTTCCCATCATGCACTGGGACAGGAACAGACTAATTTGCATGTAGCCAAGTTCTGAGCTGGGATGATGCAGTGAGCTAAAAAACGGTGATGGATCAAGCCCTGATCTTTGGACTGGGTAAGAGTGGTCTGCTTAATTCAGGCACTCTGTTCATCACCACCCCCTTTTCTGAATCATTTTGTCCACCATAAGCGTGGAAGGGTATACTCAGATGTGAGTCCCTTGCTCATTGCACCATCAGGATTCAAGCAAGCCGGGCCGAAGACGCCTGAAATGGCAGAAACCGGTCCCCGGAAGCTTGTTTCCTTCCCAGTACAAGAATTGGCTTGGTAGTTTGGTTTGCCCTGTTCCCATCATGCACTGGGACAGGAACAGACTAATTTGCATATAGCCAAGTTCTGAGCTGGGATGGTGCAGTGAGCTAAAAAACGGTGATGGATCAAGCCCTGATCTTTGGACTGGGTAAGAGTGGTCTGCTTAATTCAGGCACTCTGTTCATCACCACCCCCTTTTCTGAATCATTTTGTCCACCATAAGCGTGGAAGGGTATACTCAGATGTGAGTCCCTTGCTCATTGCACCATCAGGATTCAAGCAAGCCGGGCCGAAGATGCCTGAAATGGCAGAAACCGGTCCCCGGAAGCTTGTTTCCTTCCCAGTACAAGAATTGGCTTGGTAGTTTGGTTTGCCCTGTTCCCATCATGCACTGGGACAGGAACAGACTAATTTGCATATAGCCAAGTTCTGAGCTGGGATGGTGCAGTGAGCTAAAAAACGGTGATGGATCAAGCCCTGATCTTTGGACTGGGTAAGAGTGGTCTGCTTAATTCAGGCACTCTGTTCATCACCACCCCCTTTTCTGAATCATTTTGTCCACCATAAGCGTGGAAGGGTATACTCAGATGTGAGTCTCTTGCTCATTGCACCATCAGGATTCAAGCAAGCCGGGCCGAAGACGCCTGAAATGGCAGAAACCGGTCCCCGGAAGCTTGTTTCCTTCCCAGTACAAGAATTGGCTTGGTAGTTTGGTTTGCCCTGTTCCCATCATGCACTGGGACAGGAACAGACTAATTTGCATATAGCCAAGTTCTGAGCTGGGATGGTGCAGTGAGCTAAAAAACGGTGATGGATCAAGCCCTGATCTTTGGACTGGGTAAGAGTGGTCTGCTTAATTCAGGCACTCTGTTCATCACCACCCCCTTTTCTGAATCATTTTGTCCACCATAAGCGTGGAAGGGTATACTCAGATGTGAGTCCCTTGCTCATTGCACCATCAGGATTCAAGCAAGCCGGGCCGAAGACGCCTGAAATGGCAGAAACCGGTCCCCGGAAGCTTGTTTCCTTCCCAGTACAAGAATTGGCTTGGTAGTTTGGTTTGCCCTGTTCCCATCATGCACTGGGACAGGAACAGACTAATTTGCATATAGCCAAGTTCTGAGCTGGGATGGTGCAGTGAGCTAAAAAACGGTGATGGATCAAGCCCTGATCTTTGGACTGGGTAAGAGTGGTCTGCTTAATTCAGGCACTCTGTTCATCACCACCCCCTTTTCTGAATCATTTTGTCCACCATAAGCGTGGAAGGGTATACTCAGATGTGAGTCCCTTGCTCATTGCACCATCAGGATTCAAGCAAGCCGGGCCGAAGACACCTGAAATGGCAGAAACCGGTCCCCGGAAGCTTGTTTCCTTCCCAGTACAAGAATTGGCTTGGTAGTTTGGTTTGCCCTGTTCCCATCATGCACTGGGACAGGAACAGACTAATTTGCATATAGCCAAGTTCTGAGCTGGGATGGTGCAGTGAGCTAAAAAACGGTGATGGATCAAGCCCTGATCTTTGGACTGGGTAAGAGTGGTCTGCTTAATTCAGGCACTCTGTTCATCACCACCCCCTTTTCTGAATCATTTTGTCCACCATAAGCGTGGAAGGGTATACTCAGATGTGAGTCCCTTGCTCATTGCACCATCAGGATTCAAGCAAGCCGGGCCGAAGACGCCTGAAATGGCAGAAACCGGTCCCCGGAAGCTTGTTTCCTTCCCAGTACAAGAATTGGCTTGGTAGTTTGGTTTGCCCTGTTCCCATCATGCACTGGGACAGGAACAGACTAATTTGCATATAGCCAAGTTCTGAGCTGGGATGGTGCAGTGAGCTAAAAAACGGTGATGGATCAAGCCCTGATCTTTGGACTGGGTAAGAGTGGTCTGCTTAATTCAGGCACTCTGTTCATCACCACCCCCTTTTCTGAATCATTTTGTCCACCATAAGCGTGGAAGGGTATACTCAGATGTGAGTCCCTTGCTCATTGCACCATCAGGATTCAAGCAAGCCGGGCCGAAGACGCCTGAAATGGCAGAAACTGGTCCCCGGAAGCTTGTTTCCTTCCCAGTACAAGAATTGGCTTGGTAGTTTGGTTTGCCCTGTTCCCATCATGCACTGGGACAGGAACAGACTAATTTGCATATAGCCAAGTTCTGAGCTGGGATGGTGCAGTGAGCTAAAAAACGGTGATGGATCAAGCCCTGATCTTTGGACTGGGTAAGAGTGGTCTGCTTAATTCAGGCACTCTGTTCATCACCACCCCCTTTTCTGAATCAATTGCATGACCAGCAGAATGTGTGGGACACACCACCTTTTGATGAAGACCATAGCCTGCTAAATTGTCAACGAGCTGGCTGGGATCGGGGTTGTTGTTGAATTCCAGAAGGTAATTAAAGTCACCCAAGATGATGAGTGAATTGGAATCTGTACAAGATTCAAGCAGGGTCTGTAAAGCCAGAGAAAAAGGGGTTCTGGGGCCCGGCGTTCTATAGAGAAGTATTCCATGTAATGTGGAAATATTGTTAATTTTCAGTGCAGAGCTCATTGCCTCCACAGGCAATTGAGTTATGGGCTCAATATGCACCTTCAGGTGGTCGCGGTGTATTATTGCTATCCCCCCCTTTACTCCCTATCCTGTCCTGACTAACCACAGAATATCCTGCCGGAAGAGCGCTGTTCCAATCCGGGTCAGAGGCCTGACTAGTCCAAGTCTATGTGAGGAAAACTAAGACCGGTGCAGAGACCTGGAGCAGGCATTCAAGATAGTACTTATGCTTGCCCAAAGATCTAATGTTGAGCAGTAGGCATTTTAACTGTGGTTCCTGCCTTAATCCCACATTGCAGCCTGCAAGATAATCACTATTGGCTGCATTGCTCCTTTCAGAAGAAAGGATGTCTGCCCCAGCCTTGTCATCGATCCTTTTCCCCTCAGTGGTCCGCCCTCCTTATCAGTGTTACTGTCTAAAAGTGTCGCAAGACGAAAACCCCAGCCAGTGCACGTGAACTTATCCCATCCCTCCTCTATAAGAAAGATTTTTGGTCTGCAGCACTCCCCTCATCTGAGCGCCATGATCTGCGTTCTATTAGGGAATTGGGACCCAAAACGACCAGGGGTTCTGGCGCTGGACGCGCGCCCGTTGCCGACGGGCTCAGACGAGCTTGCCTTTGGTGCGTCTTCGGTGCGCCAGCGCCACGCATACTGCGCGCGCCATCTGCCCCATCGTGGCAACGTGCCTTTTATCCCCTGACTGAAACACTAGAGCGCTGACCTGGAACACGCTGCGGCCCCGCTATTACAGACGGGTACCGCGAGGTCAGAATCACTAGGTGTGATCTCAAGAACGTCCTTAAATAAGAAAAAAAGAAAATTACTTAAAAGCATGATCATCATTGTGCACAGAAGCAGATCAGTGATCTTTCAGAAATCTGCTGTACAAAACCAGAGCACACAGTTTCTGGATTTTAACTAAAAAAAATAAGATAGTCAATAGGAGCTCTGAATGGGTGGGGATCTGATGTGAGATGAGCACCGGGCCGCAACTTCAGGTCACATCAGAGGGTGATAATGGGTGCTAATCACATGCAACCATGTCATCAGAAGAAGCCTAAGTGTGGTGGAATCTAAAACAACCTTACCACTGTTCGAATCTTGGACTCATAGGCATATATTTATCAAGCGAAATAGCGATCGCAATAGCTGCGAAGCAGTGATTGCGATTGCAATTTCCGCTCCCGCAATTCATCAACTACAAAAGTAGCAAATAGCGAATTCGCAAAACAAACAATCACAAAACAATTTGTCAACCCAAATTGCGATAAGGAATCACAATTTGGGTTGACAGCGATTACCCACATTTTCTGCGAAAAATATTGCGAATTCGCAAATATATTGCGAATTCGCAATTATATTGCAAATTCGCAAATCAAATTCATCATATATCGCAATTTGCGAAAATACCCGAATTCGTCCAATTGTGAAAAAAAAATTGCAAACAAGAAGCAGGTGTAGGGTAAACCAAACACACTTAAGGAGACTCAGTAGGAGCATGAGGAAATTCACAATGCCAGGTCTCTACATCGTGGCAAGGCGGCTGAGGCTCCAGGCTGCTGCCCAGAGCTGACGCAGCATCCAGGAGCGCATCTTCGGGGCTGCGAATTACACTCATGGAACAGACTGAAGAGGAGATCTACTCAAAATACAGGCTCAATGGGGCAATGATAAAGAAGCTCTTCAGAGACCTTGACCCCCTGATGCAGCACCCAACACGGAGGACCAATGCCGTGCCCATCCATGTCCAGGTCCTGTGCTGCCTGCACCTCCTGGCCTCCGGAAGCTTCCAGGAGATAGTTGCATATGCAGGGGGTATATCACAGAGTACCCTGTCACGCTGCCTACAGAGTTTCCTGGACGCCATGCTGAGCCGGATCCACCACTACATCACTTTCCCAACCACCCAACAGGACTTAACGCAAACTAAACTGGACTTATATCACACCGCCCATTTCCCCCATGTAATTGTTTGCATTGACTGCACCCACATTCACATCTGTCCACCCGCTGAGACCGAATTCATGTACCGGAACCGCAAGTCATACCACTCCCTCAACATCCAGATGGTCTGCAATGCGAAAACCATCATCACAGACATTGTGGCACAATACCCGGGGAGCACGCATGATTCTTTCATCTTCCGGCACAGCGGCATACACACCCGCTTGGCCAGGGGTGACTTTGGCGAAGGACATCTCCTAGGTAACTACACATGCCCACATACAGTATGTCAAGACCATGTAGATGCGCATGACAGGCACTGACCCTCTGCTCCTATCCTTCAGGTGACAGCGCCTACGGCCTCCGTGAATACCTCCTCACACCATACCTCAACCCTACTACACCACAGGAACGGCGTTACAATGCTGCACACATACACACAAGAAATGTAATTGAGATGACATTTGGCATGTTAAAGGGTCGATTCCGCATCCTCCACAAGACTGGCGGTGTCCTCAAATACCAGCCTGAGGTCTGCTGCCGCATCGTGGCCATGTGTGCCATACTCCACAATATTGCCACCAAGCGGAGGATACCTGTGAAGGTGTCTGGTAGTGAGTCGGAGGGGGACAACCTGCCACCTGCACATGTCCATCATGCACGCGTGGAGAATCCTGCCGAAGGACACAGGTGCCGTAACAACATCACACTGAACTATTTCTAGTGCATCCAGACCCCTCACACAACACTGCACTCATGCATGCCACATGAATTAATGACATGAAGAAGATTTGTGTTTAAAAATAAATTCTTATTTTTATGTTCAACAAACTCTAGATGTGCTTGAAATCATCAAAAACTATTACAACTGTATTGCGTCATACAGGCCCTTGTATCCAGAGCTGGCGTGTGTGGTTACATCACCATGGCACTGCCGGTAATGTTTAGTCAGTCACTGGCGCCTCCTGCCGGATGCACCCTGCCGCCTCTCCAACTCCACGTTGGGAGTGTCAGTCCGTGATGCAGCACTGGGCCTGGAACTGCGGCTCCTTTCTGGTGGCACCGGCACAGACAGGCTGCTCAGGCTCGATGTGCCCTCACTGGCATCATCAACCCCTCCTTGCATGGCCATGGCCGCACACCTGTTGATTCTCAACTACGGTGGTAACCTGCTCCAGGGCCCTTGCTACATCTTGGCAGCATTGTACCATTTGTAGCTGCATGGCCAGTGACCTGCGCAACAGTTGTGATGTGGCGTTCCCAATCATGTGATTCGACCGGATGTAAGCAGATAGCCGGGTCAGCAGCTGGCGGTGGCGTCGGCGAGTGATGTCCTGCTGTGCCACCATCAGTTGGTTGTTTTCTTTCACTGCAGCCGTTAGCTCCTGCACACTTCCTGTCAGCTAGGTTGATATTGCGTGCAGTTTTGTACAGCTGCAGCTGCATGGCTGCCATGTGCTGTGCCTGCTTGCGGTACACAGCTAGTATCCGGGCTTCAATTCCTAGCCCTAGATCTTGGGCCTGTTGCTCCCTGTCTGGTCGTGTGGCCACGGAGCGCTGCTGCCTCAACCGGCCGCTTGCCTGGGAAGGCACAGTGGCTGTGCAGCGTGTCTCCCTCCTGGGTGGTGGTGGGGTCTGATCCACTGCCATGCGTGACCCCTGGGGAGGTTGAACTCCTCCTATGGCTGCAGGGGTGGTCCTGTGCATTTGGGAAGGTGCTGGTACTGGTGCAGGTGCAGGTGCATGTGACGGTCCAGGTTCTGGGGCTATATGGCTCTCTCCCTCCGTCTCATCTGGAGTCTCCACGATATGGAGTGCCTCGCTATGTGAGGTCTCAGCATCTGTAGCACCTGTGATGTGAATGAGTGCATGATTAATTATAAGATTCTGGCACCTGGGATGTAGCAACATGCATGCAGGCTTGCATTCCCTGACTGGCTTTAGGGGTATGTTTCACTTGACTGTTCTGGCTGTGTGTGGCTATCAGGGCACATTGTCACACTACAGGTCCCACAATGCAATTGGGCATTTCTGATGGGCAGGGACTGTATTATTGGGGTTACCAAATGGCTAGCTCTGGGGGCATGGACATTGTTAGGGGACAGGGTCGCGGTTGCATGGCTCTTAACTTGTGATTGGTGTGTGGCTCGGGAGGTGTCCATCTGAGTGACCCCCATGCAGGCTGCAGGGTTGATGGTGTCCTCAACCAAGTCCTACAGTGGTGTGTTTTCGGGAACTGTGGAGTCTCCTCCTCCCGTGGCCAGTCTCTCCCCCAGCCTCTCCGCAATGTGCTCCTTGGCACGGCCTCTGAGGTCGTACCACCTCTTCTTGAGGTCATCGATTGACCGCTGTGTCACTCCTACGGCGTTGACCTTTGCCCTGATGCACAGCCAGATGCGCCTTTTGTCAGCCTCGGGCACCTTCCTGGAAAGCTTTCCAAAAAGCTTGTCATGGTCCCTGCTGACTCTCTCGATCAAGTACTCCAGCTCTTGTTTGGAGAACTTGATTTTCCGCTTCCTGCCAGTTTCACTGGAGACTGCTGCATCCTGGGACATTGTGGTTTCAATGTGTGCCCTTGTCTTGGGACTGCAGGGTGTGTCTCCTGGAGGTCAGTGCTGTGCCTCCTCCCCTATCCAGCTCTGTATTCCAAATGTGCATGGAGCTGCCTACTTCCTGGTTGTGATGTCATCATTGTGCTCAAAATGCGACTTACCATTTTTGCGATCTCGCAATCTGCAAGATCGCTATTTGCGATTTCGGTATTTGCGAAATCGCAATTTGGGGTTGAGAAACAGACGATTCTGCATTTTAATAGCGATTTTGGGAAATTCCCATACGGCGATTGCGGGCGATTGCGATTCGAACTTGATTAGCGATTTTGATGATGCATCCCATTCTGCGAATTCTAGATAGCGATTCGGTATTTTTCGCTATTTAGAATTCACAGAGTGGGTGCTTGATGCATCTGGGGGACAGTCACTGCCTGCACTCTGAGTATTACTGCAGTGGGACAGCTCTTGTTGGTGCAGAACCTTGAGTAAAAGCAGGCCCTGAGTATCTCCACTTCCGTGACTTTGCCTTTCAGTGTGGTGATGTGGGAACATGCACTGGAATGCATTTTTTTAATCCGTTATGGCTAGGCACTTGCCAGGGCTTTAACCTTAAATTACCTGAAAATTGCTGGATACACAAATTCTAGCAGGCTGAGGCTCCTCCTCCCTCAAGGACAAGCCTGACCACACCATGCACAAGTATTTCTCCGGGAGAGAAATCACAAAATAAAGACGTGGGATGAGAAAATGTAGAGCGCAAGGGAGGGAGCTGGAAGGGCAGAGAGAAGAGGGATGGGCAGAGAATAGAGGCAGAAGGTCAGGGGTTACAGGCAGGACAGGAGGAATAAAAAATTACAGGGTTGCCCGAAAGGAGAGTATGTGTGTGAGGCGGCAAAAGGACAAGTGAAATTATGCAATTTTGTAGCTTTTTGACGTAACTATGGATTTTCTACTCTTGCCACATAATTTATCAGCTACTGCTTTATTTGCAGATGTTATAAAAAATGCTTCTCTTGCAAACAGATCAAAATTCACTAACAAATGCAGCAACATGGGAAGGCCCTTCCCAAAGGTTGAGTGGTCACCTCTCA
Organism: Lissotriton helveticus; assembly: GCF_964261635.1. Taxonomy (NCBI): domain Eukaryota; kingdom Metazoa; phylum Chordata; class Amphibia; order Caudata; family Salamandridae; genus Lissotriton; species Lissotriton helveticus. The sequence goes on along the minus strand of NC_136067.1, from coordinate 249,653,004 downwards.
GTAGTTCCTTGCTGTATTTCAATGTTAAATTCTACTCTCTCACCTCACATATGTTAAACTCTACTTTCTCACACAACATAATCATCCAATCGCTAAGCGCTGCATCCCATAACTCAGTAACTGCATCTGGGATCAGTGAAATGGAAAGTGTTCCACCCTAGGATAAGGTCAAAACCCTTCTAACTGTTTACCCCACTTAGCACAGGATGCAAGAGATTCAGCTCCTCACTTAGGGGAAGTAAGCATTATATAGATTTTACAACACAATTGTGACATCACAACTAGCACAGGTCACTTAACACTGATCAGGAGGAGTGCAAGGATCAAAAGGTTCGAATAGCATCTCAAGCTTCAGGTGCTTGTGATTACAACTCAATGCGGAGAAGGAACGCTCAGCAACCTTCACAGCTCTGCCGGAAAATTAAAAAGTCAATGTAAGTATCACATAGCAGCAGAAATATTTCATCTCAAGTACCTGCAACCACATTAGAGATTTTATGCTTGAGCTTCAGTGACACAGATTTCACCTGATGAAGGCGTCACCACATACAGACCAGAGCCAGCTATAATTAAAGAAGTTGGAGGACCCAAGGATTACAAGTCCTATTCACGGGCCCGTAGCATCACAGTTAATAATGAAAAATAAATAAACTACACAGTATCAAGTCAATTAGGAAGGGAAAGTGTTTAAAATTTCTAAACAATAGGGTCTGTTTGAGCAGAGCCCTTCAAGGGAAATCCAAACAAAGTGGTGAAAGGGAACTGCCAGAGTAAGCGATTACTTTGTCAGCAAACGGCTGTGCCTATGCTCTTCTGCTCTACCTTCAGATCAGGGTTAAAAAGCACAGAGGGGCATATCATCAAGGCCCGCGATAAAATTATTGCCGCTTTAGCATCCGTTTTTGGGCAAAAAGCGGCGATAATTTTATTGGCCTATCTGCAAAGACACGCTATTATGTGCTTTTATGCCTATGCGCCCGTTTCCTCAACGCCCAGCTTTACATCGCTAATGAGATGCAAAGTGGGCGTAACACACAGAAATTACCAGGAAAATGTCGCTAAGCGACATTACTCCTATTATCAATCTGCATGCTAACCTGTGCAGCGACGATAAAAGTAGCGCTAACCGTGCTTATCGTCAGTTTCCTTAAGCCTGCTTTTCATCTGAATAAGCCATATTAGCCTATGGCTGGTGGATTATAACCTTGAGACCACCCTGCCCTATCAACAAGGTTTTGCCTGTGGTTGTGCGATTATTGCTGGATTTCCAGCGATAATTGCACATTTCGCAGCCATCGCTTGAATTTATATTCCATTGGAGATAAGCGTTGTTGATAGCGTGCTATCTCTGCGATAGCCGGTGATAATTATCCTCACGTTATGGGCGCTTAGCCATAATTATCGCCGGCTGTTGTTGATATGCCCCCAGAGTTTCTTTCAGTGGTCTCTACCTCACACAGCATTGGTTTTCGGTAATTTTTTATAACAATAACTCCCTCCTCCTTCAAAAAGCAAAATAGTCCCAGGCCGTCTGTGTGACGTAGCCAGCAGCCTGCTAATTTTGAATGTGGAACACTGCTGCCATAGTGCTTTCCAAATTAAGGGGTCTTTGTTTATGGCTAAAGTGAAAACAGAACACGCGTGGTATTTAGCAGCGCCTGTGCCCATCCCTCCCAACTAAACATTAAGGTCATTAATTCAAGTCCAATGTGAATAGCGGACTGTAAAATCTCCAAAAGAAACATGCCCAACTGAGCATAATTGAAAACGTTTTTTATAGTGACAAACACTTAAAAAGAATCTGTTAAACAGTAGTATATTTGGAACACTTAGGAAATGCTGGTCAGCCTTTATGTGCAGCAGTCCATTGACAGAGCTGAGGTAATGCCTTGAACGGATAGTCCTCAAGAAGGCTGCGGCTGCTGGTCCTGTTGTGGGTGTGCTGCTAGTGTACACCAAGCAGGTGGCCAACCAGAGACAATCCCTGAGTTTATGCTCAGCTGCTCCTAGTCTCTCCACGCCGCAACACAACTTTGCAAACCGAAATCAATGCATAATAAGATATGTGGTACCAAATACTGTTAAAGCACTTTCTTGAACACATTCTCAAGTGCACATGGGACGCAGGAGTCCTTTGCAGTTAAATGTTAGCTTTTGTAATAAACTCTGACATACATAGCTGCCTGCTGTTATGCTAAACCTTAACATAGATTCCACAGCCACAGATCCATAGATTAATTAAGTTTATCAGGCATTGGCTTTCAAGTCAAGCCCAGTCACTCTTTTAATGTTTAGATACCTGTCTTTAAAACATATTAGATAAAATCTTGTTTTTAAATAAGGAGAAGAAGAAAAAAAGAAGAACCCCCACCTCTCTACCCTGCTTGTAAACCAGGCTACTACCCAATACACCGCAATTCAATACATAAAATCTCCAGTCCCCCATCGTTAATTAACTGAACCTATTGCATCACTAGTCCAAACATATATTTTTTTAATTTTGCCTGGGCTCATGCCAAGTCAAAAAATTCTATATTTAACAAAAGTACAAGTGCATCATTTATGCAATATCTTTTAAAAAGCGGTTTTAAAATCAAACAACAAAGCCTATTAAAATGAAGCAGTCAATTAATAAATGGACATTAACATTTTGAAAGTGTAGTCCACAAGTGCAGTTATTCTTTGCATCTAAGAAAACGTCACATTTTTCAGCTCTTATATATTGCACATTTAATGCTACCCGAAATTTTAATAGTGCTAAGCGTAACGGGGCATCAGGAAGTACTGATAAGTACAGGAATGCTTACCTATTTTCCCAAGAATTTACCATTCACTTTGCAGAGGGTCTGTTCCTCACATACTCCATATCAGCCAACATGGACACTTCTCTACAGGCAATTTTTAATTCTACTTTTGAAAGATGTGAGGCCTCGGTTATTTTTAATTCCATTTTTAAGGCTTGTGTGATTGCTTCTGTAAATGTAAATGTATGTATACTTGTAAAGCGCACTATCACCTTTCAGGCATCCTGGCGCTGTATACCACTGTGGAACCCTTCCTGGCTTTCCCTGTGAGATGCCCTCTACTGGACACCCCCAAGGTGAAGCCAGGCATCCCAGCGTTTTCAAGGCCGTTGTGGAGATTAAGCAAGCTATTGCCCAGAGTTGCAGAGTGGGACCCATGATTAGAGTAGGCACCAAGGCGAGAATTATCGAGTCCGTGGACATTGAGCCCAAGACCCTGCCGCGTCGGGAATTGAACCCTGGTCCCGGGCCAGACCTCTGCCTCAGGGTCTGCCGCTCTAATCGGTGAGCCACACTTCTCCACTCATACTCACTTCTGGCCTTTTCCTGACCTTCAACACCCACTTTAATTCACTCTTTCCTATTTCAGCAGCACACACTTAAGGCTGATATCTTCTGTGTCTCTGAGACCCAAAGGTCATCCCAAAATCACAAGGTTACTTTATAGGCAAACAAATTCCAAGCAGCAGGTTTCCTACCATGCATATTGCCTGGGTCATTGCACCTTTTGGGAGAGCCAACAATGTTTTAAAAAACTTACTCTCACATCGATCCCAGCTTCCCTCCATACTTAGGGAAAGTAACTCAGCCCCATAGAGGCATTGAGTGGGGACCATTGCACTGTAAGCTGTCAAAAGGGGAGACCAGTAAGGGCCACCAAAAGTGTATTTAAACCAAACAAGGGCCTCTGTCATTGCTACTGCCCTCGTCTCCACCAACTCTTTATGCAAGACCCAACTCGAATGATTTGTAAATGTCATACCCAAGTACTTATATGATGACACTATCTCAACCCTGTTATTACCTAACAGCCACTTATACGGCTTCGCTTTTTCCCCAAAAGGGATTATTTTAGTTTTTTACAGATTCACCTTCAATGTATCTGCCTCACAATAATTATTGAATCTGGCCAACTTCCTCTGCAAGTCTACTTTGGTCACGCCCAAAATTGCCAAATCATCTGCACAGAGTAGGCACCACATGTCCATTTGTGGAGAAAAAGAATGAGGTGCTGCCAATTCTCCTGGCAGGTCAGCAAGGAACAAGGAGAATAATGTAGGGGCCAGGACACAGTCCTGCCTTAACCCATTTCCCAAAGAAATTCTCCCTGAAAGGGCCCCATCTAAATCAAACTCCACTTGGTCTCAGTTCGCATTATGCAATATTGCTATTAAGCATTTTGGAATACCCTAGTGTCTCAATTTAGCCCAGAGTATACTACGGTCTACCAAATCAAAAGCTGAACTAAAATCAACAAAACACCAGAATAAACTTCCAGTTGTTTCCTACGCTTTCTGCCCCAAGGCCGATAAGCTGAATCAATGTTCTATTGTTGAGTGCCTGGCTATATAGCCTCCCTGCTCCACAGGGATAATTCCATTGCCCTCAATCCAATTCTTTAAACCTTAAAATGCAATGTTGCACCTACATCAAACGATAATTGCATGGAACATTCATTGCTCCTTTTTTGTGTATGGATTTAATTATTGCGCCCTTCCAGCCTGGAGAAATTAAACAAATTATGGTTACAGATATAAAAACGTTTGAGAAGATTCCTCACCACCTCAATGTGTTTGACTTAGTTACAATTGCTGGCAAATTGTCTGTTACTGCTGCCTTAGTTAAATTTAGAGTGGTTATCAATTTGGCACTAGTTTGGATGGAGGAAGACTCCAAAGCTTTCTCCCCCCAATGTAGCCAGCTCTTCCTTACAACTATTTCCCTGTGCTTGTAAATATTACTTAAATAAGCTACCCAGTCAGTTTCTGACACCATGCATCTTGCCGGTTGGGTCGTAATACTGCATCCCTAGTAAACCAACTTCCAGAACTTCGTCATGCCCTTTCCTTGTAACGTACCAGATTGACTGGAAGAAAGCATGCTTCTTTCTCCTAAACAGGGCCTCTTACTCCTTTTTCTTACAGCTATTAAACCTCATTCGCATTTACAGAGCCAACGGATCACCTGCCTTCCTTAACTCCTTCCTAGTGAGTACACTCTTTGTCTAACCACTGCTGCTTAGGATGGTGGCAAGGCAGATCCTTTTTAGGTCGAGCATCAGCATGCATGCGTTGTCTGCAAGACCTTCTGTAATTACTCATACTGAATGTAATCGCGCCTGCTGCTTGCCATTTGTTTACTCCTGTGTCACTTTAATTTCCTGTCTGCTTACTGGTTGATGCTCCCGATAGATCACTTCTGTTTTTAGGGCAGGAGCACCCGCCAACTACGGCTTCCTTACACTGTAGGTCTTCATGTATGCTTGGGAAGACTTCTTTTTTATCAGCATGACACTGGCTTAACTCGCAGGAATGAACAAGCCATGTACATACATTTTCTATACACTGGTGCCAACTACCTATTTATTCCAATGGCTCCCGCTTCAGTCACAACCATGAACATTTGTTTTATGTACATGAGCGCTGCGCTTTCTTTCAGCATGGCCCCCGCTTTCAGTTCAAAACAATACCAGTATGCCTATCTTCCAGCACGCTGGTTGAGTGTTCTGGGTAATAAACTATTACGTTCATTATGGCATCCCAACATTCCCATGGTATCTTTGGGTAGTCAGAAGGGAGAAGCTTACTGTGTATTTGGCAGCTGCTGCTTGGTGCCGGATCTTTTGCGGTCTACCTTAAAAAAAGCACCACAGACGATCCACTTCCTGTCACTGCACGTCTTCCTTGGTGTCCCTGTGCTTTACTCTCCACATGCAGCCTACAGCAGCGGTGCTGGCCTCCAACCACACCTCAGCATACCAAGACTCCGACAGATCAAATGCTACATTTTAAAGTGATTCTCTTTCATTTCAGTTTTAAAAATGACACCAACATTTGTTTTTCAATGGGGCTCCTCCTTTCACTCTCGCTTGTCTTTCCTTGAACCAAAATGTTTTAAAGAGAAACTTAGCCTTGCACTGTGCTAACCACTGCCATCTCCTGCAGGAGGGAAGTGAATGGCACAAGTAATGGCGTGCTCAGTTAGGGAAGTGCATCTGCCATCCCCACAAGCCCAGATGTTCACAGAACACGAGTTGCCAGAGTTGAAGAAGAGCTGACCGAAGAAAATTCTTGTGCTGGTGCTGAGTGTTATTTGTGTGCAATCAATCAATCAATCAATCATAGCATTTGTAAAGTGCACTACATACCTGTGAGTGTCTCAAGGCGCTGGGGGCGGTGGGAGTGACAATACTGCTCGAAGAGCCAGGTCTTGAGGCATCTTCTGAAGGTCAGCAGGTCTTGGGTCTGCCGTAGGTGGATGGGGAAAGTGTTCCAGGTCTTGGCGGTGAGGTGGGAGAAGGATCTGGCACCGGAGGTCGCTTTTTGGATGCGGGGGACAGTTGCGAGGGCGAGGTCGGCGGAGCAGAGCTGGCGGGTGGGGGTGTAGAAGCTGAGTGATCTGTTGAGGTACGCAGGTCCAGTGTTGTGGAGTGCCTTGTGTGGGGGTGAGGAGCTTGAAGGTTATCCTCTTGTTGACGGGGAGCCAGTGCAGGTCTCTCATGTGGGGTGTGATGTGGTTGCGGTGAGGGATGTCAAGGATCAGGCATGCAGAGGCGTTCTGGATGCATTGATGCCGTTCAGGAGTTTGGCCGAGGCTCAAGCGTAGAGGGTGTTTCCGTAGTCCAGCCTGCTGCTGACGAGGGCCTGGGTGATCTCGTTTTGGTGGGGATTCACTTGTAGATCTTGCAGAGCATGCGGAGGGTGTTGAAGCAGGAGGAAGAGCCGGCATTGACCTGCTTAGTCATGGAGAGGGTGGTGTCGTGGATTCCCCCTAGGTTGCGTGCATGGTTGGTGGGTGTTGGAGCTGTTCCCACTGCGGTCAGCCACCAGGAGTCATCTGAGGCCGAGGGGGTGGATCCGAGGATGAAGACCTCCGTCTTGTCCGAGTTCAGCTTCAGTCAGCTGTTCCTCATCCATTTGGCGACGGCCTTCATTCCTTTGTGGAGGATGGTTTTGGCAGTGTGGGGGTTCTTGGTGAGGGAGAGGATCAGCTGGGTGTCATCGGCGTAAGAGATGATGATGAGGTCCTGCAATCGGGCGACGTGGGCAAGCGGTGCCATGTAGATGTTAAACAACGTTGGGCTGAGCGTTGAGCCCTGGGGTACTCCGCAGATGATCTCGGTGGGTTCGGAGCAGAAGGGGGGGAGGCGAACGCTCTGTGTTCTGCCACAGCGGAAGGAGGTGGTCCAGTCCAGGGCATTCTCTTGGATCCCGGCGTCGTGGAGGCGTGTGCATAGTGTGTGGTGGCATACTGTGTCAAAGGCGGCAGACAGGTCCAGGAGGATGAGGGCCGCGGTCTCTCCGTTGTCTAGCAGGATCCTGATGTCATCGGTGGTGGTGATGAGGGCAGTTTCGGTGCTGTGGTTGCTGCGAAACCCGGACTGGAACGGGTCCAAGATGCTGTTCTCCTCGAGGTAGAAGGGTCAGTTATTTGTTGACGGTCTTCTCGATGACCTTTACCGGGAACGGGAGCAGGGAGATGGGCTGAAAGTTCTTGAGGTCCTTGGGGTTTGCCTTGGGTTTCTTGAGTAAGGCGTTGATCTCAGCATGCTTCCAGCTTTCTGAAAAGGTTGCTGTCTCAAAGGAAATGTTGATGGCTTTCCGGAGGCGGGGTGCGATGGCGGTGCTGTCTTTGCTGAAGATGTGGTGTGGGCATGGGTCTGACGGAGATCCAGAGTGGATGGTGTTCATGATCTTGATAGTGTCATTGTCGTTTATGTTGGTCCAGGAGAGCAGGCGGTTGGTGCGGATGGTGGTCGTGTGGGGCGGAGGTCTCAGTGGTTGTCATGGCGGGCGTGGTGTTGAAGCTGTCGTGGATGTCTGTGATCTTGCGATGGAAAGAGGTGGCAAGCGAGTTGCACAGGTCTTGTGAAGGTGGGATATCGTTAGTGTTGGAGAGTTCCTTCACGATGTGGAAGAGCTCTTTACTGTTGTGTGCGTTGTTGTCTAAGCGGTCTTTGAAGGAGGCCCTTTTGGTGGATCTGATGAGGTGATGGTGTCTGCGGGTGGCGTTCTTGTGGGCTGTGTAGCTGTCCGGTGTTCGTCCATGGTGCCTGTTCTTCTCTAGCTTTCGGCAGGTTTTCTTGGAGACCTGGAGTTCTTCAGTGAACCATCTGGCTTTCTTGCTGGTGTGGCTGTTGGAGGGTTTCTTGAGCGGGGCGAGGGTGTTGGCGCAGTCGTCGATCCATTGTCTGGGGTTGCGGGCGGCGGCTTCAGGGTCGGTGGGGTCGGCAGGTGGGCTCCGGGCAAGGGTGGTGGTTAGCTGGTCCTCGGTGACTTTGCTCCAGCAGTGACAAGGCATCTGTTGGGTGCGGTGGTGCGTGGTGGCTTCCTGGAAGGAGAAGTGGACGCAGCAATGGTCGGTCCAGTGTGCATGTGCTTCTTTTAGAGTAAATGTTTATGTTGTGTACTTGTAAGGGTCTTTGCTGTACATGGGGAAGGTGTGTGTATTCTGGTCAGAATGTGTGTCAATACTGTTTTTGTGAGCAACAGGCATTGATGGTGGTTTGCCAACACAATGTGTATGTTTGTGCTTGACATGTCAGATGTGTTCTATATGTGTATGACTGTGTATGCATTCTCGTTTGTTGCGTGCATGCGTGGGAGTTATATTTGTGTAGAATTTCATACAAAAATGCTGTGCTCGCTTATATCCGTGATGCGTTTCTGGTTCCACTTCTGCTGTGTTTAAAAGATTTGCGTGTGGGTACTTTGCATGTTATTTAAGCTGTGAACTGACTGTTTTTGAAGCATTAGCTATTATATATTTATTTTTTGTCATCATTACTCTCAGCTTGAGCGTCATATCACTTCACATAAATAGAAAGACAAGTATCAACACAAACTCATGGAGATATTCAAAAAGAAGGAACAGAATTTACGCTTTTTTTGCTAAGGCATAATGAATAGTATTTGCAAGCTGTTCCTTCTACTTTTAGCTACAGATCTGTTTATCAAATGTTCTGTAATAGTATTGTAATGAAGCTATTTGCATGCTTTGTCCTTTCAAGGTTTTCAGTAAGGTTAGATAAGGACTCATTGACAATGTGTTCCCTGAGTATATTAACATAAAACATGTGTTTTGAAAAGGCATGTTCACCTCACGGAGCATCTTGAGACTGAAGAAAGAATGTTTATTGCTACCTAGCTCAAAATGCAAAATGAACACATTTGTTACTGAAATTCCTACTTTCCTAAATCGTTCTCTGACAAATACAATATTTTGGCTTCTAGTTGATGCTATTTTTCTTGTACCTCATTTATTCCTATACATTATCTACAAAATACCCTGGGGACACCATAGACACTTGCATGTCATTAAACTTTCCCATGAGTGTGTTTTTCTATGGCATTGCTTTGATATTTATGGATCGCGTTCCTTAATCCTTCTAAAGCAGAAAACAAAATCTTAGTGGAACAGTCTAGTGATGGACTCTATAGAAATGCCATACTACTTTACACCTTACTTCTCTAAAGACTTTTTAAACCGAAGAGAGCCCAGTGCACTAATCTTAGCTGTAGCACTGGGTTTACTTTGTCCATCTGTCTTGTGCATTATCTCTTTCTCACTAGGATTATTCCGAGCATGCCGAATCATGGACAGACTCGGAACCGTATATGTAGGAATACAGATTTAGAATTTCAATCATTAGTGAAAATGGCATTAACCATTGTAAAGATCACAAGTGAAGCTAAGAAAATCACAGATACTTTTGACTTCCTTTGTCACTGTTAATGCCTATAAAGTTAAGCAGGTTAATGGGAAAGAAGAATGGTGACTAACAGTTTGGACAGATAAAAGAACTGGCTCATTGTCAAACACTCATTACGGATGACATTAGCTTTATACATTTCCTCTGTACTTTTGCCCTTTTCTGACCCATCATTAAAGGAGCTATAAATAAACTCCCTGACCACCTGCAGTGCTAAGAGTTTAAAGGCCTTGTTCAGAGTAATGAGGTAAGGGGACATCTGCAGTGAATTGATGGATGCCCTGTATACCCTTTCTGTGTTTCCCCACCTCGTTTAGAGGGAGAAGACAAAGGGTTTTCTGACACTGATGCCATCATCGGGGAAACCCTCACAGTAAAACAGACACTAGTTGTGCAACTAAATAAATAAATAAAAGAGGGCATCATACTAAATAGAAAGCACGGCGTCCAAAGAAATAAAAGTTATGTGCGCAGCTAAATAAAAGAGGGCGTTTTTTTTTCAAGCCTATGACGCAAGCCGTGTTCGGGGTATGTGCATTTGTCTCTGGTCACAGTGGTAATTCCCCGTTCTTAGTCCTCTAGACAGTGCTGCTAGCTGCTTCTCTGGTCCCGTTAATAATTCATCATTCTTAATCCTTTAGGCAGTGCTGCTAGCTGCTTCTCTCGTCCCAGTGGTAATTCCTCATTCTAAGTCTCTAGACAGTGCTGCTTGCTGCTACTCCGGTCCTGTCTGTAATTACTCATTCTAAGTCCTCTAAACAGTACTGCAGCTTTGTCTCTGGTCACAGTGGTAATTCTTCATTCTTAGTCCTCTAGGTAGTGCTGCTACATGCTTCTTTGGTCCCGTTGGTAATTCCTCATTGCTAGTCCTCTAGACCAGTGCTGCTAGCTGCTTCTCTGGTCCCTGTGGTACTTCTTTGTTCTTAATCCTCTACACAGTGCTGCAGCTGCGTCTCTGTTCATACATCCACTACACTCCAAACTAAAACACATAGGTAAAACACATTGTCATTTACAACGCCATTAGATCTAACTCTCAAAAATGCGAGACCTATTGCATTGCAAATGCTTGTTTACTTTCTTATTACATGAGCTTACTACTGGTCTCAGTCGATTTACCGCCTCTGCAATGGTCTTTGCATACCGTACAACATTTGACCGCCCTCCAATCCTATCACAGTCCATCTCATGAAGGATTTGATACTGCATTAATTGGTGAATGTATTTTTCATCTATTCTTGTTATTAAACATGTTGGGAAGGCTTTTGGAATAACTCGCTCCCTCAATATTAGTGCTGCCTCTATGACCAATTTTTGCCCCCAAATGATCACTTCCACTTAATCTTAACACCTTGAATTCTATACAGAGGTAAAAAAAAAAACGTACCTGAATAAACATATAATCAATAGGGCATTGCTGTTTCCAGTGCAGAAATGTTTGGGCTGCTGGATCATCAATAGGCTTTCAAATTTTATCTATTTACCCTACATTATTCCTTATTACTATGCAAGCATTAACTGGACATTTCAGGCTTGGCCCAATAGGCCGGTTGTGAGGAAATATGATGTGATAATGACACAAACAACAAGGAAATTGTGTAGCTCAGAAGCTTTGTCTGAACCCAGTAGGAGGTTGAAGGGTAAGCTCGAATAGAAAACCGTATATTACGCAGATCAGCAGCTCCAGAGAGGGCGTCACTTGCACGTCACAGGCTTGAGAGCAGAAACAGCGAGAAATGTAAAACACATACCCTCACTGTCCTAAATATTGCGAGCAGAAAACTGCTTGAGTCCTTGGTCTCGGCTGTGGAGCAGATGCTGCGAAGGGCAATACACCAGGTTGGACCATCCTCCAGTTTGCGTGCAGAGCCAGCCACACTGTGCAGAAGGAAACAAAAGCTGTCCGAAGCCTTATTTGAAGATAAAGTATGCCGTGCCATACTCTATGCATAAACAAACAAAAGCGGGTGGCACCTCTACTAAAGTGAAAGTGCGCTGTATGCATAAACAAACAAAAGAGGGTGGCAGCCCTACTAAAGTGAAAGCATGCTGTATGCATAAACAAACAAAAGTGGGCGACAGCCATACCGAAGTGAAAGCGCACTCTATGCATAGAAAAATAAAGGCGGGCGGCAGGCATAATAAAGTAAAAGCGCAATGCCATACTAAAGTGAAAGTGTGCTGATATGCGTAAACATAGGCGGGCGGCAGGCATATTAAAGTGAAAGCGCACTGTGCTACGCTGATATGCATGAAACAAACAAAAGCGCAAAGAAGCTATATGTAAAGTGAAAGATAGATATAGAAATTGGTCAAACGAAAAAAAAAGTAGTCCTCAGGAATACCTAAACACTGAAAGAGTAAGGAGACAGTACTTGGCCTGTGCTCCATGGCAGTCAAGCAGAAACACAAAGGAGGGAAAAGAGGAACAATTGCCCAGTAGCAAGCAAGGATTTCTAAAGGACTGGTATGCAGTGGGTGGAGTTTAACTCCACAAACCATTTACAACAGGTCGTTAAGCGACAGCGCAAGCACTGTTACACTCAACATCAATTAAGGCAAATATGCTTGTGGCTGATGTGCAGATACAACTCCTGACCTTTTTGGTTTTCATTCACAATAGTGATGTGGAGGAAAGCAAATTGTGTGCGCAGTTCCTAGTCTTACATTCCACAGCAAGTCCTTCTGGTATGTATGAGCAGTGGTATCTACCTACAGTCCTAATATGCACTATCTCTCATGAGCCATGAGGAACCATGTAGCTTTCATGACTAGAGCCTGTGGGTATCAGCATGTTCCCACCATGGAACGACATGCTGCTATACAAAAGAGTCTCCTCCTCTCCTCTTGAATTCCACTAGAAGTTGAAGAGGTGGCTTTTCAAGTAGTCCCACTAGGCCCTAGTGGTTCCTAAACTCACACCTGATCAGCGTCATGAAACCCTCCCAGTAGATAGTGCACTATACAAATCTGCATGTCTTAACATTGCATCAACATCACCCTTATGAGGGCATTGCCACATGTAATGTTATGTTAACTTTATTTGTATAGCACCCCAATCATCCGTGCTGGTATCCAGGCACATTGCAGGTGGAGGCAGCTGCCTCTTAGGATAGAATTAATCAAAGAGCCTGGTTTTCAGCTTCTTGTGGAACTCGAGAAGTGAAGAAGAGGCTCTGACGTGAATATAACTTCTGATGACACAGTCGTTTTCAACACAGGGAATAATAATGCGGTTGTTACAACGACCACGTTGTAATTCCCCATACCATTACTCTGCAAGTCGTAACAACGTCTTGCGGAGGGGGGGAGATGGATGTTGGAATAGTAAAATTTACTATTCCAACTCCAGTCTGTGCGGACAGTAGGGAAGGCGTTGGATTTTAAATCCAACACCTCCCCCCTCCGCAAGTCGTTGTTCCGACTTGCGGAGTAATGGTATGCGGAATTAAAACGCAGTTTTTGTAACGACCGCGTTGTAATTCCCTGCGGGGAAAAAGTTTTGTGGTAAACGTTATTTACCATGCCGGTGATCAGGACTTGTGTGACCATTTTTCTGGTGGTTACTGGAAGCCATTTGAAAATCTTACGTAGTATTTGCGGAATGTTGAATATGGTGGAAGTGACTGTGTTGACTTGGGCTGGCATATCCAGTTTGTTGTCCAGGATGATTCTGAGATTTCTGGCATTGGGCGAGGGGGGTTGGGGTGTGTCCGAGGATGGTAGGCCACCAAGTGGAATCCCAGGCCAATATTTCTCTTCCAATGATCAATACTTTTGTCTTGTCTGTGTTCAGTTTGAGGCAGTTAGACATCATCCATGTGGTGAGTGGCAGTCAAGCATGTGGCTTTGGTGATGGGCGTCTTGTCCTACAGGGAGAGAATAGGTTGTGTGTTGTCCATGTAGGAGAGTATGTTGATGTTGTGGGATCTGCTAGTAGGGTCATGTAGATGCTGAATAATTTCAGACTCAAGGATGATCCATGGGGGACTCTGCAGATGAAGTTCTTGGGTTCAGAGGTAGGGAGGCAGGTTGTCTCTCCAGGTTCTTCCTGCAAGAAATGAGCGGATCCAATTGAGGGTGGCTCATTGGATGCCTATTTTGTGTAGTTTTTGATCAGGGTAGAGTGGGAACCCGTGTTGAAGTCTGCTGAGAGGTCGAGTAGTATGAGGGCCTCGGTGTCTCCATGGTCTAGGATCATACTGATGTCTTCTGTGGATGTGATGAGGGCTGTCTCAGTATTGTGATTGGTTCAAAAGCCTGATTGATTGGTGTCTAAGAGCTGTTGTTATTAATATGGTGGGCAAGTTGTCTGTACATTGCTTTCTCTATGATCTTGGCTGGAAAAGGTAGGCGGGAGAGTGGCCCTTAGTGTGCTAGGTTGGTAGGGTCATCCGACGATTTCTTTAGTACCGCATTCATTTCATTTCAATAAGCTTTATTCGATTTTCACCATTTAGAAAAATCATAAAAGCAAGTACATACAAAACTACATCCATACAATTAAACAACAATAAATAACATTTTAGTTTAAAAATGTATTAAATCATTACAGTGAGACTATCGAATAAATTGAGATTCATAATAAGTTCCGTGATTTTAAAACACTTTTTAGAAACATGGTCATAGTCATTATACATAAAGGATTCCCCAGTTGCTGCAGATTCAAATACGCAGGCCTGCATTGCCGCCAGGCACCATCTCTCAAGTATTGTTTGATCCATCTACAGCGTTCTTTTTTGTACAGCTTGCAAAACAAGACCAGATGGAATGTGGTTTGAGGTGACATATTGTCACATGGGCATACAGACAGAATTCTATGCCAGTCATTCTTAGCTGGAAATGTCACTAAGTGATGGAACAGGTTAAACCTAAATCTGGTCAAAATAAAACGATCAAACCCTAGAGTCACAAGGTTTAGGTAAGGTTGTATTTTGTGGGAGATCAACAACGATTGGTGCTCCAGCACGGTTTTCTTTGTGACCTCCCCTCCCAATCTTTTTATATTAAAGTGCTCCAGACACAATTGTTTTAGAACTTTCTTTGGGATTTCCCCAATTAATTTAGGGTTGCTATACCATTCTGGCCTTTGTATGTCATTTAAAACCCTCCTGACGTACTCAAGCCATTTAATACGCTTTGCATTTTCAAGGGCCATAACGTCTCTAATAATTTCTTAGTTTAGGGCGAGTTCTTGTGTCGCCCAAACTCTGCGCCATAGCAAAATTGGTTGAATTCTAATCAGGTCAGTTAGATAGTCCATACCTAATTCCGCGTGGCAATTGTAGACAGATATACCCTTCGGGAGAGACAGAAGGGATCTAAAAAAAATATTTTCTACAATTTGAAGTGATGTTACATCATGATACCCCCAAACCCCTGCACCATACAGAGCAATGCTTCTGCATTTTGCTATGTAGATACTGAGCATGATTTCGGGCTGTCGCTTACCCAGTTTACTTGAGAAATTTAGTACAGCCGCGACTGATCGCTTGAAGGCTAGGGTCCTATTTTTTACTTCTGGCCCCCAGGTGCCAGATCTTTCGATTACAACCCCCAAATATGGGAATGTTTTAGTGTGTTCAACTTGGAGGCCTGCCACTGTAAGCTGTTTACACCTGGCACTCCCTTTGCCACTGTACATCACAAAGGACTGTTTGGCGTTAACTTTAAGTCCTCTGGCCTCCATAAATTCTACATATTTGGTTAAGGCCTTTTGTCCACCCACCTTAGTCCTAGCCATTAGGACTGCGTCGTCCGCGTACAATAGGGAAACTATCTCCCTATTGCCATACCTCGGAGAATCTATATGATTTGCCCTCAGTTCTTTCTCCAGACTATTCGTATATGGTGAGAAAAGGAGTGGGGCCAGCACACAGCCTTGTCTCACCCCCTTCTGTATACGAAAAGACCCTGCGCACTCCCCTCCCGATCCAAACCTTACTTTGGCAGTTGAATTAGAGTATAGTTGTCTTAAAAAGAGAACTATAGCTGGGTCAAGCTTCATCTCCTCCAGTGTTTCCCACAGTTTTGTATGTATTACACAATCAAAGGCCGAGGAGAGGTCGACGAATATTGCATATAAACAACCATCTTTGGCCCTGGTGTACTTCCCCTGTAGTAAAACAAAGTTTAAAATCTGCTCAACCGTACCCATCCCTGGGCGAAACCCATATTGTACGGGAGTTAAAATGTCATGTTCCTCGGCCCACGTCTGTATTTTAGACAAGACCACTCTCCCTGCGATTTTCATTAATGAATCTAAGAGAGATATAGGTCTATAGTTTGAGTGGCTTTCCCTATCGCCCATTTTATAAATGGGACTTATCACTGATTCTGCCCACGTTTTAATGAAGCCTTCGGCACAACAAGCGCCCAAGACACGCGAGCACAGTGGGGCCCATAAGTCTGTGTTCATCTTATAGAGATCGCTAGGGATCCCATCTGGTCCAGGGGCTTTATTATTCTGAGTTTGGCTTATAGCTATTCACCAAACTGTCTTTCCATTTGTCTGGGAATGTGTTGGTGGTGATGGAGTTATTTAGGATGGTGAGGAGGACTTTGCTGGTAGGGGAGGCTCCCAGGCTGTAGATGTGGTGGGGGCAGAGATAAGTAGGTCCCCCAGAGTGGATGGTCCCATTATGTTGGCTGTTTCCTCCGAAGGGAGAGTTTTCAAAGTGGTCAAGGTCTCTCGGAGGTTGCCTGTGGCTAAGCCATGGGTGAGGGTATTGCTGTCCAGTTGAGGGTCAAAAATATTGTAGATTACTTCGATCTTGTTGTTGATGAAGTCCAAGAGTTTCTTACACAGTGACTTTGAGAGTATGATGTTGTTTGTGGTGGGGGCAGGTGACGTTAAGTCTTTGACAGTCGAGAATATTTCTTTGCTGCTGCTGGAGCTGTTGTGAAGGCGCTCAGCTAGGGCCTTATTCTTGCTGATCCTTATTGGCCCATACATGAGAATGCATTAACTTGCACTTAACCCATAATTTATAAGAAAAATATAAATTTGAGAGAATTAACACTCATTATTTACCTGAGCAGTGGAGTCCATGAAGCATGCAATACTATAAGGGAACATTTTTGTCTCACCTCAGCTTTCCACTGTCCTCTGTGCCAGCATTGAAGCAAGGAAGACAAATGCAGGGGACTGGGTTGTCTGACAGGCACACATCTAACTTCAACCCTTTGTGATAAATAAAAGCAGAAAGACGTTCACCTACCTTACCTCTTGCCTTGACATTGAGGGCAGATTTTTTGGGGGGTATTTAATAGGCCAGGATTTCAAATTTATTCCAACCTCTGAGCCATTGGAGGCTTCTGTCTCCAGCTCCCTGGGGTTTATGGCATCCAACAAAAAGACAGTGGCAGTGATAGAGAAAGAGAGAGAGAGAATGAGAGAGAGAAGACAGGAAAGGCACAGAGAGGAGAGAGAGGGATGAAAGAAAGAGACAGGAAAGATAGAGAAGAATTGTGTAGAGGCTGGTTTGATCATTTAGTGGGTTCTAGTTTGAAAATTTTTGCTTGGGCTGCTTTTGGTCACAGTCCAGCCCTTGCATGTAGGGCTTTAAAAGATCACCTATTCCTCACTGGCAGACATTTTGTGTATTTGCAGCTTCGCATTATCAACTGACGCACGCAGAAGATGAGCTTACTCCTCAGCTAGACCAGAACTGATGGGAGAAATATTTTTATGAAGTTGCCCTAAAGATCCCACAGCCCTGCAAGGGTCACGCGTTCCCTTAGAGCATTTATGCACTGAGGATGGATACCTGTCCTCCCATGCAGCTCATTTAAAAAACACAAATATTTGAGGACCTCACCTCATCCACATGACTTCAGAAACAGGCAGCACTGCCTTGTGTTGGTACAGACCCCCCACAAGACATTAAAAAAACAGAGGATGTAAGTAAGCCCCCCCACAACGTCCTGATCCCCGAATCACCCGCACAGTCAATGAGTTATGGTTTGACCAGAAAGGTCCCCCAGGCCTAAATTCAGACAATAAAATGAACTACGGTAGATAAGTCCTAATAACTCCTCACTATTTTACAGAGTGCGCTTTGTAAATGGTAAGTATTATCATATTTATGTAGCATAAGACTGTACCCTGTTAGTTTCTAGGAACCAAATGATTGGAATGCAGCCTTTTATTGCCTATTCAATATTTAACATCCAATTTCTAACATTCATATTCCTGCCTTTTATATGCTGTGTAAAAGCTTGTTTTATTACCCATTTATGTGTTTATATAAATACGCAATTTGCGAGCCCGGGCTCATGAGCGTCGCAGCAGAGCACAACAGTGGTAGGACAGAAGTGCAGATTTGATGCATACATCAGGCATCTAAATACATGGTACTGTAAGAAACAAGCACATGTAAATGGCTGAGTGCAGTTTAGCCTCCATAGCACAGGAGCAATCAAACTTGCACAATATAGGTAGGTTTAAAAAACACTGCAAGCATAGGAAGAACATATCCAGAGAAGAATACAATTTGAGCAAATATGTCCAAAACTTTTATATTGCTGCAGTAGGTACACTATCAGCAATGATATCTGCACTGTTTTTCATCCTACTTTGACCGAGTAGAATACCTACAAGTGTATAATCTCAGAATATGTGGAGAACAAGTAACCAGATTGAGGGACCTCCTGGGATTCTTTGACATGGTGAGGACAGTAAAGTGGAGATTATGGGCCAGATGTATCAACATTTTATTTTGCGAGTCCTTAATAGCGAATCTTACCGATTCGCTATTATGGACTCGCAAAATGCAATGTATATAGGTTTCGCAAATAAAATTGCGATTCCTATGCATTCCTTATTTTTGACTCGCAAATTGCGGGTCGCAAATAAGGAATGGCTTCCCATTCATTTCTATGGGCCTAGAGGTCCATAGGAATGAATGGTAATTGCATGCCCAATTTGCGAGTACCCAATAGGTACCCTGCAAATTGCGCATGCAATTTCAAGGGTGCAAGGGGAAAAAAAGGACACCCTGTTGCACCCCTGAAATCTGCATGTGTGCACATGTGGCGCACATACGTGCCCTAGGGCATGTATGTACACCACACAGCACCTAGAAAAATGCAAAAAAGTGCATTTTTCTATGAGTTTGCAAATTACCAACGACTTGAAGTTGGTGGTAATTTGCGATTCCTTGAAGCCAGGTCACAATATTTTTTTGCTTCCAGCATTGCATTTAAGGGATCGCAAATTGCGATTCATGAAATGCATTCGCAAAATAGGTAATTGCAAAAATTGTAATTCCCTATTTTGTAAATGCCTTTTGGGATGATACTTCCCAAAAGGCTTTTTACCGTTCGCAATTTGCGAACAGAACAACATTTGATACATCTGGCCCTTGGTGAGATATGAAAAGGGGATTATAGTAATCAAGACGCGGTCCGGTTCCTTGGTAAACTAAGATGGTGTTAATTAAGATAAATGCTTCAAGATAAAGTTATAGACAGAGGCCTACCAAGGGCAGCCTTCTGCTGCTCAGCCCATTGTCCCAACTGACAAACTCCACTCACCCAACATTCCACAGCATCATCCATCTAACATTCCAAACCACACTCACACTGGCTGAGCAGCAGGTACAGCACTTCTCCCTTCCTCATATTAAACAAAAATACAATACAATGATACAAATGAAAGGCACATCAAAGATAAAACAACATGCTCATAAACCTGAAAAAGATTCCATTGCAAAGACCTGAGAATGGTTGAGAGCAAACACAGTACAGTAGGCTTGCAAGTTAACATCCAAAAATGCAAGAAAGCACAGGAGAAAAAAAAATTTGAATGAATGTGAACAAAAGGCAAAACAACAGTATAATGTCAATGCCCATACACGTACCTACAAAGTAGAAAAACAATATCTAGGCAGAAATACAACCTTTCCACACAAAACCAAACAAACCTACGAACTCCTACACCACACACAACCAACCTACCCCTGAAACACAGACATATCAGCTAGCCAGGCCGAAAATGAATGTGGACACCAGGGGAACAAACCGCAATGGTGCAGGGGAAAGCACACCACAAGACACACAAACTCAACCAGGCCAAAAAGGCCCAAGCTTAAAGAAAGGGAGGAAAGAGAGGACAAACGCACAGAAAATGCTCAGCGAAAACACAAAGCTACAGGTGAAGCGAACTTCACCGACCAACCACACAAAAGTGGTAGACATGAGTGACTTAAAAACACACTCAACTTCAACCAACGCCCACAAGGGAGGCAAACCTAGGCCAAACCACAATCACATAAATAGTGGTAGGCCAGAGAGGATCCACGACGTAGAGCCATCTCACATACACATCCCCCAACAGTGAGACACACTCCCACAACAACCACAAGGGGTCAAATACAAACATAGCCCACAAAGGTAACACACCAATGTCACCCACAATCACAAAAATAGTGGTAGGCTGCCCACAAAGGTAACAGAAAAATGTCACCCACAGCCACTAAAATAATGGTAGGCAAGAAACCACACGGGGTCAACAACCAAACATAGCCCACAAAGGTGACACACCAATGTCACCCACAACCACAAAATAATGGTAGGCTAGAGGGACTCTGCAACAAGAGCCTTCTCACACACACACCCCCAAAGAGTGAAATGCCCCCACTGCAACGACCAGGTGAAAAACAGTGTGAAATCATGCAAAAGTAACCTCAACACATACACTAATTAGTAGTCGAAATCGGGTCTCCCACAACCACACAGGGTGATACCCAAGGGCTTAAAAATAAAAGAGATCACACACACTGCGCAAAGATCCACCCCTTCCCTGAAGTTGAAACACGTTAGGATGACTTCACAAAGGACAGTTAAAAAAAAACTACTTTTTCCAGAAGAATTAAACTTTCAATACCAAGCAATAAGCCAGGGATACAGAGCAAAGTCAGGAAAGTGCCAGAGTCCCCAGGGTGCGATGACCCCCATCACCTGCATTGAAGCGGTTACCAACCAAAAATGTAGACAGTGTATGTTGACGCAACATCAAGGATGGTGAACAAATGCCGCCGATAACAATCTCTTAAAAAATAATGAAGCCTAAATGTCACAATAAACGTTCATAACAAAGTTCACCGTTGAGCCAAACTATTGCTTCCACACATAAACACTCACAGCGACGAAAGTCTTTAGAAGTCACTCTCAACAGTGGCGAAAGGCCCCCAACACTGTCCGCCTTCACTCTTGTTAGAATCAAGATGGCGGTACGCAGCATGACAGAGAGCTGGGTGGCTCCCAGCACATCCGTGCAGCACAGCGTAGATGCTGCTGGATGCTACGTGAGGAGAAGACCAGGCTCACGCTGGCACCAGGGACAACAGTTGAAAGCAGGTGGGCCAACGGATTTTAACCGTCAGAAATGGTGCACCACACAAGTAAAACATAGAGGTGGGAGGGAACACCTCATGCCTTGGACTCGGGGACACGAGTACTGCTTACACATGTTTCTGACTCGGGCATGGAGAACTCAAGCCAAGGAGCACCACAATAAAAAAACTCAGAGCCCCTCATCCGATGAAGCACCTCAAGGAATGAATAAAAAGGCTCCTCAGACCACAAAACAGGAAGACGAGTACATATCTTGACAGATGGCTTACGTCTCCCTCTAGACACTCCTCCTTGCTGCATGCCCCAAAAGAAAGAGACTGCAGGTGCTTCAACCCGACGTACGGAAAAGTGGCTCCTCAGCACAGTAGCTAGATAAAGTAACAGACAGAGCCTGACCAGGAGCAGCCTTCTGCTGCTCAGCCCATTCTCCTAACTGACAAACTTCACTCACCTAACATTCCACAGCATCATCCATCCAACATTCCAAACCACACTCACACTGTCTGAGCAGCAGGTACAACAGAGATCTGGGTGAGAGTGGGGCAGTGATCTTCTCGAGACGTTCTATAGTTAAAAAGATTTGACTTCCACGTTGATAATGTTGGTAGTGGGCACCTCCCCGATGGAGATGGGCAGAGAGTTTCAGACTTCAGAGGTCATTCCTGAACTAGCTTGCTTCTGGATTTTGTGCTTATTAAATCTTGGCACATTCAGTTCTACTCTCTGAACTAGCAGGAACTACCCATAAACCTTACAAAATCTAGTATATTTTGGTGCATTCAAATAGACCGTTTTTATCTGATACACAAAAGTGTGAATTGACCTCTTGTTTAAAGAGTAAACCATTGACAGGTATTTCTTTGCGGGGCGAGAGCTTTAACCCCTTCCATGCTCATGACGGAACGGTTCCGTCATCAGCGTCGGTGCTCTGGTGCTGATGACGGAACATTTCCGTCATGAGCCAATACGATTTTAAACCCTTCAGCACTGCAGCGAAATTCGCGCAGCACTGAAGAGGTTAAGGGTACTTGGTTAGACTTAGGAACACCTGCTAGTAGGGCTTTGCCATAGTCTACTCCGCTTAGGTCTAGCTTTTGAAGGAACAGTTTCATTTCCCTTAGTATCTTGGTATTGAGCTCCATTGACAGTGTTTTTATGTTGTCACCTGGGTGTAGTCTGCTGTCTAGTATGTACCGCTTTGTTCGCCATAAGTTTGGCAAGGTATGCTCAGACGTGAGTCCCTTGCTCACTTTGCACTTGATTCAAGCAAGCCTGGCTGAAGACGGCTGGAATGCCAGAAACCGGTCCTAGGAAGCTTGTTTCCGGTCCAGGGAAGGCATGGCTTGGCAGTTCGGGCTGGACTGTTCCCATGAGGCACAGGGTCAGACTGATTTGCATATGGCCATGTCTGAACTGGGGTGGCAGAGTGGGCTAAAGAACGGTGATGGATTAAACCCAGATCTTTTGACTGGGTTTGAGTGTTTGATTGGTTCAGATGCTTTATCCATCACCACCCCCTTTTGTACCGCTTTGTTCGCCATAAGTTTGGCAGGGTATGCTCAGACGTGAGTCCCTTGCTCACTTTGCCACTGGATTCAAGCAAGCCTGGCTGAAGACGGCTGGAATGTCAGAAACCGGTCATAGGAAGTTTGTTTCCGGTCCAGGGAAGGCTTTGTTTGTCAGTTCGGGCTGGACTGTTCCCATGAGGCACAGGGTCAGACTTATTTGCATATGGCCATGTCTGAACTTGGGTGGCAGAGTGGGCTAAAGAACGGTGATGGAATAAACCCAGGTCTTTTGACTGGATGTGAGTGTTTGATTGGTTCAGATGCTCCGTCCATCACCACCCCCTTTTGTACCGCTTTGTTCGCCATAAGTTTGGCAGGGTATGCTCAGACGTGAGTCCCTTGCTCACTTTGCCACTGGATTCAAGCAAGCCTGGCTGAAGACGGCTGGAATGCCAGAAACCGGTCCTAGGAAGCTTGTTTCCGGTCCAGGGAAGGCATGGCTTGGCAGTTCGGGCTGGACTGTTCCCATGAGGCACAGATTTGATTTGATTTGAAAATAATTTGTATCGCGCAACTAAAACCCTAAGGTATCAAGGCGCCTAGCAAAATAAATCAAAAAAGATGGCAGATCAAACTACAAGTATGCGAGCGCAAAAAGACGGGTCTTCAGGGCCTTTCTAAATAACTGCAGGGTGGGGAGGGACCTCAGTTCCACAGGAAGAACATTCCACCACTTGGGTGCCAGGTTGGAAAAGGCTTTACCTTCCCATCTGGCTCTTCGGATACGCGGGACTGATAGAAGAGCCTTGTTAGAGGAACGTAAGTTCCTACAAGGACTATAACAGGACAAGATGGATCCAATTCCTATAAGGCTGTTTCTTGCTAGAGCCCTATAGATCAGGCACAGGGTTTTAAACAGGATGCGATCCTCCATGGGGAGCCAATGAAGCCGTTTTCTGGCCAGAGTGGCCGAGGTGCCCCGAGGTAGGTCCAAAGCAAACCTGGCCGCTGCGTTCTGGACCACCTGCAAGCGCTGCAGCAGGCTTTTATTCAATCCCGCATACAGCGCATTGCAGTTGTCCAGGCGGGAGCCCACTAGAGCCACTGCCAGTTGTTTCCTAGCTTGCTGCGAAAGGTAGTGCCTGATCCTCCTCAGTATGCGAAGGACGCCACAACAGGTGGAAATGGTCCTGTTTACCTGTTGACACATACTGAGGGTAGGATCGATCACCACCCCGAGATTTTTAGCAGATGCAGCAGGGACAGGACATGCTCCCAGTGAATCTGGCCACCAATCTGCTGACCATACCTCCTCCTTACCTCCGAACACCATCACCTCGGTCTTCTCCCCATTCAGTTTCAGCGAATTGTGAATCATCCACTGTCCGACAGCCTCCATACAAGATCTAAAATTGGAGGCCGTCGGAGTAACTGACTGAGAGAGAGAGACGAGGATCTGGGTGTCATCCGCATAGGAAACTACCTCCATCCCAAAAGATCTAATGAGTCTGGCAAGGGGGGTCACATAGATGTTAAAAAGGGTCGGGATTAATGCCGACCCCTGAGGGACCCCACATTGCACAGACAGGGATGGAGATAGAAATTTCCCCAGCTTCACTCTTTGCTCTCGTTTATCGAGGAAAGAGGTGAGTAGAGCTAGTGCCTCCCCCTGAACCCCAATCTCCCTCAGGCGAGATGTTAGCACTGAGGGAGAAAGGGTATCAAAGGCGGCTGTAAGATCTAAGAGGATCAGGAGGGAGGTCTGTCCCCCATCCACACACATACGGATATTATCCAGTACTATGGTGAGGGCAGACTCTGTGCTATGTTCCCTCCTGAATCCATGCTGGGGTCAGACTGATTTGCATATGGCCATGCCTGAACTGGGGAGGCAGAGTGGGCTAAAGAACGGTGGGCTAAAGAACGGTGATGGATTAAACCCAGATCTTTTGACTGGGTGTGAGTGTTTGATTGGTTCAAATGCCCCGTCCATCACCACCCCCTTTTGTACCGCTTTGTTCGTCATAAGTTTGGCAGGGTATGCTCAGACCTGAGTACCTTGCTCACTTTGCCACTGGATTCAAGCAAGCCTGGCTGAAGACGGCTGGAATGCCAGAAACCGGTCCTAGGAAGCTTGTTTCCGGTCCAGGGAAGGCATTGCTTGGCAGTTCGGGCTGGACTGTTCCCAAGAGGCACAGGGTCAGACTGATTTGCATATCGCCATGTCTGAACTGGGGTGGCAGAATGGGCTAAAGAACGGTGATGGATTAAACCCAGATCTTTTGACTGGGTGTGAGTGTTTGATTGGTTCAGATGCTCCGTCCAACACCAACCCCTTTTGTACCGCATTGTTCGCCATAAGTATGCTCAGATGTGAGTCCCTTGCTCACTTTGCCACTGGATTCAAGCAAGCCTGGCTGAAGACGGCTGGAATGCCAGAAACCGGTCCTAGGAAGCTTGTTTCCAGTCCAGGGAAGGCATGGCTTGGCAGTTCGGGCTGGACTGTTCTCATGAGGCACAGGGTCAGACTGATTTGCATATGGCCATGTCTGAACTCGGGTGGCAGAGTGGGCTAAAGAACGGTGATGGATTAAACCCAGATCTTTTGACGGGGTGTGAGTGTTTGATTGGTTCAGATGCTCCGTCCATCACCACCCCCTTTTGTACGTCTAGTATGAAAGGCAGAGATTGTGGCTTTTAAACCATTGCAGGTGTTATTCCTAACATATTGAAGGAGCAAAGCCAGATGTAGCTCCAGAATTTTCATTCGTAAAAGTAGTACTAAACTCAGTTTTGGAGGGGTTATCACTGAGTTTATGTTGGGTCATCTAGGCATTGATTTGTTCAAGAAGCTTTTGTGAGGAAAGACGCATCGTAAAAGAGTATTTCCTAAAATAAAGCTGAGTGTCACCACCGAACTGGTGGTAGTTAATGCTAAGGTTAATCAGGAGGTCCTGCCATTGCTCAGTGTACAAAATAAATAACAAGCGAGCAAATATGGACACTTGAGGTACATCTTGCAGCATGGTGATTGAGAAGAGCTATGATTTCCCATGCAGATTTTCATTTTAGATTTTTTGAGTTGCATCCTCAAATCCCAATCTGTTTTCCACTTTTTCTCGAAGACAACAATATGATCAATGTTGTCAAATGCTGCAGAGAGATCAGGTAGGACTTGGAGCAATGACTTTCTGTTGTCTGATCTGTTGAGGGTATCATCCTCTAACTCAAGAATAGTGATTTCTGGGCTGTGGCCTGGCCCAACAACCTGACTGGTAGTATCTAATAATTTGTTTTTAGAGATGAGTTTGTTGTCCTTTGTTTAGTCATCAGTTTCTAGGAGTTTGTCTAGAGTAGGTGGATTTCCGGGAAGGTGGATTTCCGGGTTAGATGCCTCAATAGACTGAGGTCTCCACACCAGGGATCAGTGTTTACCCTCATGGTCACAAGATTAAATCCTTGCAGGGCCACTCAGACTTTCATTTGTCTGATGTTGATAACATCACTACCATTAGGTTGGGTAACAGTGAGCATTTGTTATTGAGAACCAACATGGCCCAGGGGCTGAACATGAGCTTAGCAAATGCCCATGTTATCTTAGGGAAGGGTCTGTTGGTATTTGGGGTGCCGCTCGCCGTGAGGTTTCTTTTGCCCTGTGCTGTTTCCACATCGCTACAGGAGTAGCTGACAAGACTTATTCCAGCCTGTTGCATTTCAGTGGGGGAAGGAGACCAACTGCCTGGCCGCAGAGGAGGCGAGAGGCGCGGCCCCGGGACTGCGAGGACCATCATCCACCATCACCAGCTGGGTCCTCTTCCCGTGTGAGCCGCGCCCCCTCCCAGTGCCACGCCCCCACCAAAAATGTTCTTCACTCCTCGCGGCCCCCGCTACGCGGGTGCCGCTCGCCGTGAGGTTTCTTTTGCCCTGTGCTGTTTCCACGTCGCTACAGGAGTAGCTGACAAGACTTATTCCAGCCTGTTGCTTTTCAGTGGGGGAAGGAGACCAACTGCCTGGCCGCAGAGGAGGCGAGAGGCGCGGCCCCGGGACTGCGAGGACCAGCATCCACCATCACCAGCTGGGTCCGTGGGACGCGCCCGGGTCGCAGCCCGGGGCGAAGCGGCCAGACAAGGCTAGGCTTGGCCACTCCCCTGTCATTTACCAGTAAGTTACGAGATTTCATTTCAACATATTGTTAGATCGGGATTACCAGCCGGGTATGTCTACACCCATTGAGGACGGTATACCTTCCAGGGTAGGTTCTTCTATTCTGGGCCCACTGGATAAATATTTTATAAAAGCCAAGGTGGAAGTTGATAGAGAGCTGGCTCTGGCAGAGCGCCGTGCAGCTCGACGGCTATCAATTGAGCATCTTAAAAACACAGCCTGGGATACTGTTATTAAAGCTATCCCAGTTGTCCAGTTGGATCACCTAACTCGGGATACTTCTGATGATGACCTATTCAATACGGACAATGTTCCTTTAATTTTTCAGTCTAGCTCGTCTCCCAAAGATCAGATTTCCACCAGCCACCAACTGGAGCAACCCCTTCCTAGCAGTAATTTAATTATTGATCTCATTGACCTTGATACCCCTAAGCCTCCTAACATTCACGAAAGCTCATGTATCATGGAGACACCTAAATCTTCAGAGGCGGGACAGCGAGGACAATGTGACTTATTTACTTTTAAAAGTAAAGCCCCTAAAAAGCTGAGAGGCACTAACTCGGTGAAAAGGAAAAAGGTCGTACTTAGATCTCCACCAAAAAAGCGAAGGAAAAAAAGCTTATGCCAGGTTGATACAATTATCCACAAAATTATGCCCCAAAAGGACTTATTAATGAAAGAACTACATAAAATAGCTGAAGGCGCACCCAATGTCCTTAGTAATACACTGATTGCTCAGGTTCCTCCAACTATGAAAGACTTTGTAGATGCGATGGAGCACCTTATGAAAGCTTTACTCATGCCAATAGTGGAGAGAGTAAGGAAACTAGGAACTGAATTGGATACCCTCATAGGATGCCTTACCCCAAACACTTTAATTAGTAATGATATGGCAAATTCCCAACCGACTCTTAAAGAGAAAGAGAACGTTACAAAAGAGGTAAAAACGTCCAACCCTGATATAACTGTAAAAGTATCTAAAATCCCTACCATACCAACTCCCACAGCTGCTTTGCGCGGAAGAAACAAAGTTTCTAAGGTTTCATCCAAATTGCCCGCAGATCCTCAAGCACAGTCAGCTCAAATTAAATCTCTCATGGATTCGGCAAGAATGGGGAATACCAAATCCACGCGGGATACGAAAATCTTTGCCCAGAAACATAAGAGATCACTGGGTGAGAGACATGTGGATCTACCTCCAGCAGCTTCTCACAATGTTATTATTCTAACAGGCGTTCCACCTTTACCATCTGAAGTAAGATATGAAGACCCTGTTAGTCTCAAAAATAAGGTCATTTATTGGCTAAAAAATAATAGGCCATTGCCATCACACCTAAACGGTGATATTATCATGGTGAGGAGAACTAGCTGGGTGGGCTTACGCCCCAAAGACATTGAGGGCGATGTAATTATAATTACTTTTAAAGATCCTAGAGTCACAAACCACATATTGGACTGGTTCACTGTTACCAATAAAGGCCCGATTTCACCCAAATCCTTATTATATTTCTACCCAGAAGCCTTAATGCCCCCAAAACCATATCGCTCCATACATCATTACGAGAACCGCACAACTCAATACCATCAAAGACCACTGCGAAATTTCCAAAATCCAGGACAGGGAAATAGGGGTGAAATTTGTACCACCTTCAATCCACACTTCCAAAATGGCAGGTCGTGGAGAAATAAAACCTATTCAACTCCTAGATATGACCAACCTTGTTATGGTAATTTTTTCCCGCCAATAACTCCAACTTGGAATTTCCCTTGTAATAATTACTACGAACCGCTCTATGCCTTGGAGGATATAGATTGACTCCCTTTCGAGAAGAACCAAAGGGTGGAGGGGGAGGATAATGCTAGTATACTCTCAAATGTGGAGAAGCGTGGCTCAGTGGTTAGAGGCGGCAGACCCGGAAGCTGAGATCGACCGTGGACCAGGGTTCGATTCCCCGCCTCGGCGGGTCTCGGGCTCAAAAATTCCACGGACTCGACAATTCTCGCTCTGGTGCCTACTCAACTCATGGGGTCACACTCTGCGACTCTGGGCAATAGCTTGCTTAATCTCCACTACGGCCCCTCGCGGCGGGATGCCTGGCTTTCAACTTGTGGACACCCTGCCGGGGTTTCTCACAAGGGGAATACCAGGACGGGTTCCCTAAGCAAGCGCCGGGACGCTTACGGGCAGCCGTGCGCTTTACAAGTCCAATACATTTACATTTACATTTACAAATACACCATCCATGAAGAG
Organism: Lissotriton helveticus; assembly: GCF_964261635.1. Classification (NCBI taxonomy): domain Eukaryota; kingdom Metazoa; phylum Chordata; class Amphibia; order Caudata; family Salamandridae; genus Lissotriton; species Lissotriton helveticus. The sequence goes on along the minus strand of NC_136067.1, from coordinate 249,623,988 downwards.
CTGCCCGAAAAATACCAAGATATCAGAAGACCTGGTAAATGGAATAAATATACAGCCCCCAGTACATCGTTTCCCCCCAATTGACCAGTGTATTAAAGTAAAACCTTTGACTACTTGTATGGTAACGCAAGATCTATCCTCCAAGTTACACATTCTTAGTTGGAACTTGGCGGGGATATCTTCAAAAATTACTCAACCAGCATGGCTGGAGGTAGTTAACTCCTATTCTGTCCTGTGCTTTCAGGAAACTTGGGTGCTTACCCCGATACATTTATTGGGCTTCCAAACTTTTCATTCAGCAGCAATAGAGAGCAACCAGGGCAGACACCGGGGGGGACTCTGTATATATGTAAGTGTAGCCGTGGGACACAGGATACGGAAATGTGTACTAGGGGATTTCTACCAAATCATAGTTATGGACTTGGGCTTAGCTTTGAGTCTCTTAATCATTAATTTGTATAATAACATCCCCTTAGATCGTCTGGAGAAAACATTAGATGATTTGTCTCATTCTATTATTTCGATCAAAGAAATGCGGGGCGGGGAATGTGTGACAGCACTCATGGGTGATTTTAACTGTCATATCTGCCAAAACAATTCCAGGGGGGTGTGTGATTTTTCTCCTCCAAACGATAAGGAATCAGAGGACAAAATGCCCGATCACTTTGTGCATACAAACACAGGGGAACTATTAAATAATTTCATGGCATCGTTTAACTTAGATTTTTCAAATGTCTTATCATTCCCCTTGAAACCATTTAAACCGACATTCCATGGAAGAGCAATAAATTCCACCATCGATTTCATCCTCTTTTCGAAGATGCATCTCTCTTTCATATCTTGTTGGGATACTTTGGACCACCTTTTTGGTGATCACTATCCTCTTGCTTTAGTTATTGTGTTACCTTCTCCCAGCCCTAGCCACGAAAATCCTGGTCTTAACTATGAACAACCCATTAGATTAGGTACACTTAATGGTTATACCATCAAATGGGATAAAATTAATCCAGCTAATCTCCTTAAAAATTTACTTAAGCTGCGAAGGGAGGAGATACACACTTGCTTGTCCATAAATGAACACCCTCAATCAATCCTGGAAGCCTTCTTGAAAATTCAAGAGAGTCTCAAAATGCTCCTCACAAGACAGTTCAAGCAAGGCCCTATTACCCCAAAAGGGTGCTTCGATAACGAGTGCACAAGAGCCCTAAAATCTCTGAAGAAAGTTCTCCATATAACACCTAAACAAGTTATGGAGATACGTCAAGCTAGACTTCAATACCATCTTGCCATCAAAAACAGGAAAAATACTCTGAAGAAGGAAGCTTGGCAGACTCTCTTGTTAACAAGTGAAAATAGGGACTCTTCAGCTTTCTGGAAATTCTTAAACACCCCACTCCCATGGATAAAAACACCTAAGAGACACCTGGACCTTGCAATTGATGGTGATACCTGGGCTGCCCATTTTCAAGAATTATACAGTAAACCTAGTCTTGTAAATGGCACCCCATTGGATTCCATCCTGTCTCCACATTTAACATTTCCCTCCAGGAGCAAAAGTATTGCTAACGTTGTGTTTTCACATGAAGAGGTGATCGAAGCAATAAGGTAGTGTCCATCCGGGAAGGCACCTGGTCCGGATGCCATCCCTGCAGACGTTTTTAAGACCGAGATATATATGTGGGCACCAATATTAACCGCTGTTTTGAATTCAGCGAATGCATCTGGCCAAATTCCAACCTGGGCTGAAGCAATAGTGATACCCATATATAAAAAAGGAGATAGGCACCTACCATCATGCTATCGGCCTATCTCCTTGCTCGATTCTACCATGAAGATCGCGGGGCGAATCATCCTGAAACGCTTGCAAAAGTGGATAGAAGAGGAGAACATACTCTCAAGATTGCAATATGGTTTCCGAACGGGAAGGGGTACAGTCGAGCAGAGCTTGAACTTACATCTCATTATGTCGAAATATGTGGTGATTAAGAGGGGAAGTCTCTACATAACATACATAGATTTAAGCTCTGCTTTTGACTGTGTGGTCCATGACCAACTATGGGAAACTCTTGACCATTTAGGGATGGATACATCAATTCTTGCCTTCATAATGAAACTGTATAAAGATGCTGGTGCCAGGGTGCGGTTTGGCTTGAAGGGAGAATGCTCACCAAGGTTTACCATCAATAGAGGGGTTAGGCAGGGTTGCATCTTAGCTCCCCTGCTTTTCTCACTCTATATAAATGCCATCGGTGAGCATTTAAAAAACATTGAATGTGACTACCCTAAGGTGGGAGGCCAAGCCATCCCAATCTTGCTGTATGCCGATGATGCGGCTATCATCTCACAAACAAGATTGGGGCTACAACGTGCTGTTGCTGCATTTACCAACTATATGCAGGAAAGGGGCTTGAAAGTCAACATTGGGAAGACCTTTTCTATGGCTTGCAGTAAGGGCAGAAAGAGAATTCCATGCCCTATTTTTATTAAGGATCAAAAACTGGAGATAGTTGACAATTTCACGTACCTTGGTATAAACATAAACAGGAAGGTATTATGGCAGCCCGCTGTCAAAGCTAGGAAACTTGCTTTTGTCAGAGCAATTGGAGGTATACGTGACTTTGCAAGTAAAATAGGAGGGAGGCCAGTTAAACAACTCATCATGATCTATAAAGCCAAGTGTGTTTCTACAGCTATCTATGGGGCCGGCCTCTGGGGTATTGAAAATGACATCTCATCAATCCAAGTGGCAGAAAACAACTTCCTAAGATACCTGTTAGCGACGTCGAAAGCCACATCAGTCTATATGATGCATATAGAGCTAGGCCTACCGTTTATCATTGATCTAGTAAAAGTTGAGCCACCGCTTCTATGGCATAAAATTTGGACCACTACCGAAACTGCTCTAAACCGTGATATAATAATGGATATTCTTAATCTGGAGGGGGTAAAACATATGAAATGGCTAACATATGTTAAAAAGATGTTCCAAGAGATAGATCGCCCTGAGTATTATACTGACCCAACGACACTGGAAAATATCTCAAGAAAAGAACTGAGAAAGACCCTACTGGACCACCTAGAAGCCAAAAGGTGGGCGACCCAGAAATTAAATAAATCAATCCAGGCCTATCAAAGGATCACTGTGAATAAAGGGTTACAACTATATCTTTCCAGTGACTATTCCTGTTTCACAAGAATGTTGCTTACAAGATTTAGGTTGGGTTCCTTTTTTCGCCTAATAACTTTCCCGATATGTAACGATTGGTCGCGAAATTTGAGCCTATGCCCTTGTGATCATACTTCTGTTCAATCAAACATTCACTCCATATTATTTTGTACTTATTATACCACCCCTAGGAAATCTTTATTGAGACCATTGTTGAAAAAATGGGGTCTAAGGTCCTGTAGAGACGCCTTTGAACGCCTACAAGAGCTAGAGGACAAGGATGTCATATGTAAAATGGAATATTTTTTTAAATTATTACTTAAATTTAGAAATTCGTTAGCATGTACAACCTGATTCGGTAAACAGCTAAAGATCCTATTGTACATTGGTCTGTTTCTAAATACTGTGTTCTTCTTAAGATTAATTCTCATGAAAATGTTTATATTTAAAAATTTTATATTTTGTTTTTCTTTGATAATTAAGTGTTATAAACGTTATAAATGTAAGAAGATTTTCTTTTAACCAATATTTTGAATGCTTTTATGATATTCAATGTAAATATCGAATAAAGCCTATTTTGATTTGATTTGATTTATTTGGATCAGACATGTTGCTCCATGTTTTATTTTTTTATGAAAGGATTTATGTGATTTGTTTTTACAGAGGTGGAAACTCACCTTGCTTTAGAGAGGCAGTGATGAAGTTTAACCATGAATCCTTCACTGGGCTGATTTTCTTTGATAAAGAGGCAGGGATGGTGTCATCAATGTATACCGTGGCTATGGTTTAACTGCTTTTAAGCGTTGGACGAACCAGGCACACCCATTGCATTACCTTTATGAAGTGGTGGACGAGAATGATTCTTCCACAGCAGTGGCAAAGGAAATGTGTCTGGTGCGAGAACTTGAAAGATTTTGATTTAAAAAAACAAAGGTGGGATATGAGGTGTAAGAAATTGTGTTATGAGTTGAGGAGGGTGAGAATCCTTCTCAAGCGACAACCACAATCCTTGTCTGGGTGAACCACAAAAAGTCACTATATTTACTTGTGCTTAGCCTTATGGTAGCATAGCACAAAAACAGTCAGGCTGATTTTAGAGGCAATGTGTAAAGTATTTATGCTAAACAAACAGAGGAAGGGAGAGAGAGCATAATGGTTGGATTCGTACTCCCAATGCTAATTTTCAAAACAAGAAGAATCCACCTGGTTGCGTAAGTGAAAGTGTTCCTCACGATGGCGGGGAGCACTATGTGTTATTTAAAATACCCCTCACACACCAAAAGGACCCTTGGTGTCATGCTTCATCATCGGGGTCTTTGCACCCCTCTACGGGATGCGGCGTGCTGCGACCTACGACTACGTGGGAGCACTTTACGTAGACTATGTATGGTGCATGTGAAGTTTTTCTTTAAGTGAGTGAATGGTGGGTTACGTGAAAAAATTAAAAAGTACCTGGCTCGTGGGACACTGAAAAAACTTTTTATTTGGTCCCCGAGCTGGTGCTAGTAAAAGAAGTGAAGTGCGAGGTGTTGATGTCGTGATTATGTACATCACCTCATGTGTGCGTCGACATGTTTTGGAGGCAGAGCTCCTTCTTCAGGACAGGGTGCACAACTTCCCCACCTTACTCACGTATCTCTATGCAAATAGTATTGTATTTACAAAATCAAGAAACACTAAAATAAATATATGTGTGTGTTCTATAGGCTACAATGTACCTACAGCGGTATAGCTCAAGTTTTGGCGAATCGCACTACCTGGGAAGAAATGAGGAAAAATCAAATGATGGCCTCAGGAAAAATAATGTTAGCTGGTGCAATCACCTAGAACAAATGTTATTGGGGTTAAACTCACAGTGAAGAAATACCCTTGTAAAAAAAGAACATACTAGACACACAGACATATAACATAAAACACACACTCTAGTGAAGCTTCGTGGGAGAACATGGGAAGGAAGATAGAACACATATTATAGGTATAAATGTAGGCATACTTGTCTTTGTTATGCTTTTAGCATCATGAGCCTCATTTACGTCTGAGGTGGGGGATTTGCCAATCTGCAATCTAAAGAGACATATGCTGTAGCTATTGCTGTAGAGAAAATCCTGTTTTACTTACTTAAGGTTTTAGGTTTAAAGCACTCTGCGGAAATAATCATGAACTCAATGGGAGTTCTAGTCCATGTCATCCCAGACGTGGCTCCGCTGGTATGGGAAAAAGAGTCCCGAGTGCCTCGTATTTATACTCACTACGCTAGGTTAAGTGTGAGTTAATTACTAAATAGGTAGCTAGAAGCGGAAATAATTACGTGCCCTTGTATGGGTTTTCCGCCGCTTGTAGTGCCTACACTGTGTTAGTTCTCAAGCTATCCTGTATTTGGTGGAGAGGTTTTTACTGGGCATGCGCTGCCTCTGAGCATAACGGTAGCTTCCTTCGCGCATGCGCACAATGGACGTAACGCTAAAACACTACTCTTTTCTAAGCGATCTGGATGTTAATACTGTAATCGCTGACAGCTATTATCATAACCCTCTAATAATCAGTGAAAACATGCCCGCTGTGGTGTGTAATTCAATAGTGAAATCCTCCTGCTTGCTTGTATATTTCTTGGGGCTTGTACTTTATTTGGTGGTCAAATACCTCTGTGCGTATGCGTGGATCCCGGGCGCTATAGACTGAAAAAAGCAACTTCTCTTCTCCAATGAAAAAAAGGGGGAGTTTGTCACATTGGCACATGGTGCCCGCTGAAGTGCTGTTTATTAAGTCTAATTTCACGAGAAAGGTCACTTTTATGTTTTTTTTATAAAAAACAATGACAGGATGGTGTACACATATCCATGGAGTGTATCATTTTGTATGTTAGCGATTGTTACTCTGAGAGGATTCGGTACCTCCTTGGTGTTCTCTGTACATATTGTTTATCATGTTTCTAGTGTGTCAATGTACTAATGGCCCTCATTCGACCATACTGTTTAGTTGGACAGTTGGCCCCACGGTATATCATCGTTTAGGCCATGTAGATTTGTTCCCAGGCGAAACACCCAACGTTGTTCTTTTTAGAACAAATCCCCTTCAGGTTTCAACTGTTCTTTCACGGTCCAATGTAGGTCATTGACACAGTGTTGGGCATTCAGGTAGTGGATAGCCATTTTAGTTGTTGTTTTTTTGCAGCGTACATTGCTCTTGTGCTCGTTCATGCATGTTTTGATAGCCCTAGTGGTCATGCCCACGTACTCCAAGCCACAGGGGCAGGTAATGAGGTATATGACATTCTTGGAATTGCAGTTAATCATTCTTCTCTGTTCCCAGCTCGTTCCATTGCTGAATGTCAGTTTTTTGCTTTTATTTGTCAAGTGGCAACTGCTGCAAGTACCACATGGGAAGTGGCCTTGTACACCACTATAGGGTCTGGTAAATTCCTGAGTTTCACGGGGGCGTGTGTGGACTAGTATGTCTTTTAGGTTCTTGCCCCTTCTGTGAGCAAACATCGTGTTCTCCAAATCCAGGTTACCACATGTGAGGATACCCCAATTTTTGTTCACTATTTTGGCTACTTCATTAGAGACGGTGTTGTATGTGGTGACACATACGGGTCGTCTTTTGTCAGGGTTTTTTGGGGTTCTATCCTCCAGTAGGGCTTCCCAGCAGTTATTTTTTGCTCTCTTCATAGCTGAGTTTATAATCCGTTCTGGGTAACATCTCTGCTTGAGTTTGTTCTTTAGGTCCTGTGCTTGTATCTTATAGTCGGTCACTTCACTGCAGTTGCGTCGGAGATGTAAAAATTGACCATACGGTAGGTTCTCCCTTAGATGTCTTGGGTGAAAGCTGTCAAATCTGAGCAAACACTTCCTGGCTGTTGGTTTAAAATGAGTGGTTGTTTTTAACAGACCTCCCTCAGCGTGAATATTAAAGTCAAGGAATATCAATGATTTATTTGACACGGAACTTGTGAATTTTAGAAAAGGATTCTGAGTATTCAACCAGTCCACAAAATATGTCACTGACTGTAGGTCTTCTTGCCATACGACTAGGATGTCGTCTATGTATCGCCTCCAAATATTGATGTTTTGTCTGAAGGGATTGTGTTCATTTAGAATTTTGTTCGACTCCAAGTGGTGAACGTAGAGACCAGCTAAGCTCGGGGCAAAAGTACTGCCCATGCTGGTCCCATGGCTCTGTAGGTATATGGTGGAATTGTATTTGAAGAAGTTCAGCTGAAGTGCTATTGAAATGCACTCAAGAACCAAACCTCTAGGTGTTTGGTATTGCCATGGCATGGTAAATAGTATCTCTTCAATGATGGCAAGTGTCTCATCATGTGGCAGACTCGTATAAAGACTCTCCACGTCTAGACTGAGCAGTAGCTGAGTTGTGGGGTCAAATGGTAGGTCTCTCAACAATTGGAGGACCGCTTTGGTGTCTTTTAGGTAAGTGTTAGTTGCCTGCACCAGGGGACGTAGGAAGGCATCTGCGAACTTCGAGAGGGGCTCTAGGATTGAGCCAATCCCAGAGACGATAGGTCGTCCTGGTGGTTGTTCTATGTTTTTGTGTATCTTGGGGATAAAATAGAAATATGGGATTCGTGGTGTTTTTTGTACCAGGAACTCCGCTTCTTTTTTGCTGAGCCAATCATGTGCTAGACCTTCCTCAATCATTCCGCCTATTTTGATGCGGATGGATTCTGTGGGGTCAGTGGGCAAAATAGTATAATTCCTTCTGTCAGCTAGGAGTCTCATACATTCTGTATCATAGGCAGTGGCAGTCTGTAGCACTATCGCACCCCCTTTGTCGGCTGGTTTTATTATGATATCCTGATTGTTTGCCAACTCCTTAATTGCTATTTGCTCCATTGTACTTGTATTGTGAAATGTACTAGGATTTGAGGGTGCTATTTTTCTTAATTCGCTCATGATTGCCTTTTCAAAAGTTAGTACTTCGATAGGTAGCATTGAGTCAGGAGGAGTGAATGTTGATCTTGGTCTCAAGCCAGTATCCGTTGTTACTTCCGGAGTCTGTTTGTCTTGGAAAAAGACTTGTAGTTTCACTTTCCTGATGAATTCTTGCACTTCGGTATTGAGTTTGAATATGTCTGGTTTGTTAGTTGGGACAAAACCCAAGCCTTTGTTCAGTACCTCCTTCTGTATGTCAGTGAGCGGGTCAGGGGTCAGGTTTACCACTAGGTCCCTCTCCTGTTGGTTGATGTCGTAGGTTGGTTGGTTAGGGCACCTGTCATGCTCCGTGTGGCCAGCCTGGGATCGCCCTGGGCTGGGGTTTGCCATGTTACGTTGTTGCCCTTTCTGTTCCGTCCCCGTGGTCCAAGGTGGGTCCCTAAAAAAGGCTGAGGGCCGTAGAAACCACCATCACTTTCTGGATTCCATTGTTGATATCCAAAGCCCGGTTGTGGTGGGCCTTATTGGAAAGGTGTGAACGGTGGGGGCCCCGTGTACTGTGGATACTGAGGCGGGGCCTGGTAGCCTCTCCACCCCCTTTGTCTGGGAAATTGTTGTCTTTTTTGTCTCCAGCCACCTCTGGGTTGTCTAAATCTTTGATTACCACTGGTGTTTGATCCAGAAGAACCACTATCCGAGCCATCACTGTCTATGTCACTGAAGTTGTTTCTGGTATAGTGGTGTACAAGGCCACTTCCCATGTGGTAATTGCAGCAGTTGCCACTTGACAAATAAAAGCAAAAAACTGACATTCAGCAATGGAACGAGCTGGGAACAGAGAAGAATGACTAACTGCAATTCCAAGAATGTCATATACCTCATCACCTGCCCCTGTGGCTTGGAGTACGTGGGCATGACCACTAGGGCTATCAAAACACGCACGAACGAGCACAAGAGCAATGTACGCTGCAAAAAAACAACAACTAAAATGGCTACCCACTACCTGAATGCCCAACACTGTGTCAATGACCTACATTGGACCGTAATAGAACAGTTGAAACCTGAAGGGGATTTGTTCCAAAAAGAACAACGTTGGATGTTTCGCCTGGGAACAAATCTACATGGCCTAAACGACGATATACCGTGGGGCCAACTGTCCAACTAAACAGTATGGTTGAATGAGGGCCGTTAGTAGATTGACACACTAGAAACATGATAAACAATATGTACAGAGAACACCAAGGAGGTACCGAATCCTTTCAGAGTAACAATCGCTAACATACAAAATGATACACTCCATGGATATGTGTACACCATCCTGTCATTGTTTTTTATAAAAAAAAACATAAAAGTGACCTTTCTCGTGAAATTAGACTTAACAAACAGCACTTCAGCGGGCACCATGTGCCAATCTGACAAACTCCCCCTTTTTTTCATTGGAGAAGAGAAGTTGCTTTTTTCAGTCTATAGCGCCCGGGATCCACGCATGCGCACAGAGGTATTTGACCACCAAATAAAGTACAAGCCTCAATAAATATACAAGCAAGCAGTAGGAGTTCACTATTGAATTACCCACCACAGCGGGCATGTTTTCACTGATTATTAGAGGGTTATGATAATAACTGTCAGCGATTACAGTATTAACATCCAGATCGCTGAGAAAAGAGTAGTGTTTCAGCGTTACGCCCATTGTGCGCATGCGCGAAGGAAGCTACCGTTGTGCTCAGAGGCAGCGCATGCCCAGTAAAAACCTCCCCACCAAATACAGGATCGCTTGAGAACTACAAGCGTCGGAGTCCCATACAAGGGCACGTAATTATTTCCGCTTCTAGCTACCTATTTAGTAATTAACTCACACTTAACCTAGCGTAGTGAGTATAAATACGAGGTCCTCAGGACTCTTTTTCCCATACCAGCGGAGCCATGTCTGGGATGACATGGACTAGAACTCCCATTGAGTTTGTGAGTATTTCTACAGAGTGCTTTAAACCTAAAACCTTAAGTAAGTAAAACATGATTTTCTCTACAGCAATAGCTACAGCATATGTCTCTTTAGATTGCAGATTGGCAAATACCCCACCTCAGACGTAAAGGAGGCTCATGATGCTAAAAGCATAACAAAGACAAGTATGCCTACATTTATACCTATAATATGCCTTCTATCTTCCTTCCCATGTTACCCCACGAAGCTTCACTAGAGTGTGTGTTTTATGTTATATGTCTGTGTGTCTAGTATGTTCTTTTTTACAGGGGTAATTCTTCACTGTGAGTTTAACCCCAATTACATTTGCTCTGGGTGATTGCACCAGCTAACATTATTTTTCCTGAAGCCATCATTTGATTTTTCCTCATTTCTTCTCAGGTAGTGTGATTTGCCAAAACTTGAGCTATACCGCTGTAGGTACATTGTAGCCTATAGAACACACACATACATTTATTTTTGTGTTTCTTGATTTTGTAAATACAATGCTATTTGCATAGAGATACGTGAGTAAGGTGGGGAAGTTGTGCACCCTGTCCTGAAGAAGGAGCTCTGCCTCCGAAACATGTCGATGCACACTTGAGGTGATGTACATAATCACGACATCAACACCTCGCACTTCACTTCTTTTACTAGCACCAGCCCGGGGACCAAATAAAACGTTTTTTTCAGTGTCCCACGAGCCTGGTACTTTTTAAAACCTCACATGCACCATACATAGTCTACATAAAGTGCTCCCACGTAGTCGTGGGTCGCAGCACACCGCATCCCGTAGAGGGGTGTGAAGACCCCGATGCTGAAGCATGACACCAAGGTTCCTTTTGGTGTGTGAGGAGTATTTTAAATAACACATAATGCTCCCCGCCATCGTGAGGAACACTTTCACTTACACAACCAGGTGGATTCTTGTTGTTTTGATAAAGTATTTATGCAGCATTCAAACAGTAATAAAGTGAAAACACAACAGAAGGAAAATCCCACACCAATTTACAAAAATAAATGTTTTAATAATTAAAGTGATACCAGAACGACAAAAGTAGATCAGAAGAATTTCTAAGTTTTAGGGAAGCATAGTGCCTAAAAGCACAAAGTGCCACTCGCGATCATCTGGTTTTGCTAGACCTTGGGCAGTCACAAGTTGAAGCCAACTGTGAGGAAGCCAGGGCTAGCTAGAGGGATCAGGTCAGTCCCGCTGAAAATTGTAACTTCTCAAAGTCTGAGGCGGAGAGCCCAATTTTCTCTGGTGGATGACATGAGGAGCAGGGGGAGCATCGCGGATAGTCGTCGCTGTAGCGAGAAGAGCAGGTCGGGCGTCGCAGACTGCCAACACTGTAGCATGAAGATCCGGTCGGACGTCACGGATGGTTGTTGCTGGTTGCTGGTGCTTTGCATTGGCAGTCACCGTGGGCTGTCATTGCTGTAGTGCGAAGTGCAAGTCTTGCGTTGCCAGTTGTCACTGCCGGTTGTTGTAGTGCAAAGAGTCGGGTTCACTGAAGCTTCAAATTGGCAGCTACTGCAGACTTTAGTGGCTGTAGCACGAAGTGCAGATCTTGTGTTGCCATTCGTCACTGGCGGTCACAGTAGTGTGAGGATTTGGGTTCACCGCAGTTTTACCTTGGCTGTCCTCTCGGGCAGCAGAATCTCAGCATGAACAGGCCTGTTCGCCGTCACTTCAGGATTTCTCCTTTTCCTTTAGAGCAGTGAACTCTGATGCTAGCCAAGGGTCCAGGACCTGGAGCGGAACCATATTAAGGATCAGGCACTCACAAGAGCAAAGGTCAGCAGTGCTCAGGAAGGTCAGTTGCAGGCCCATGCAGGTCCTGTGCAGCAGGTCAGCTGGGCAGGAGTCTGTCACAGGTCCAAAAGTGATCTGATGAGTGGCTCAGGAGGTCCAACATTCATACCTGGTGCCAGCCTTTGAAGTGGCAGTAACTCCCTATACTATCCCCACATCTGGTTCTGTAAAGTTCCTTTCTACCTCTACCCCGGATACAAGGAATCTAGGGTGACAGGAGGCATGTGTCAAGTTCTTTGTAAGTGTGCTGGATACAGCCCATTGAAATTTAAGTGGGGCAGGGAATAGCTCCACTCCTCGCATCCAGGCAGGATGGCCAATCCTGCCAACATATAGTATCCCTTTGTCTTACTATCCGGGAGGAATTCACAAAGGTCAATTGTTGCTGACTTCACCTAGTCATGTGACCCCCGGAGGACCCAGACTACAGGCACCCAATGGTTAGCATAGAAAAATTGTCAACTTGCTAAAAGTGGCATTTTCAGATTTGGGACTTAAAATCCAACATTACAAATAAAATGGGTTTTAAATTACAATTGATTTGAATGTAAACATGGCATTCCTACCTGCTCCCCATCAAATTGTATTCCTATGTAATTAGATAACCCAATGTTATCCAATGGGAGAGATAGGCCTTACAGAAGTGAAAAACGAATTTAAAATGTTTCCATGCAGAGTACATGTGAAACCTAATGCATGTCCTACTTTTTAAGTATGATGCGCCGTGCTGTATAGTCTTATCAGTGTTGACCCTAAGGTTGATTTATATGTATTAACAAGGAAGGCTTAGGCCTGGCAAGAGGTTTATTTTGCTATACAGAAAGGGGAGTTTACAACTTCACCATAGACTACAGTTGATTTGATTTGATTTGATTTGATTGGAGATTTGTAATGCGCGACTTAGCCCGGAGGCGTCAAGGCGCAGAAGATGGAAAATCGCCAGGTGCAACTAGTGAGCATAGGAGAACTAGGGATAGGCTTCAACAAAAAGCAGGGTTTTGAGGCCTTTACGGAAGAGGGCGAGGGACTCCTGGTTCTTGAGTTCCAAAGGGAGCTGGTTCCAGAGTATGGTGGCAAGGGAAAAAACGCCTTACCCCCCCATCTCGCCTTAGCAATTCGGGGGACAGTTAGCAGATTCTTACTGGCCGAGCGCAGGGCCTTACCAGGGGCGTAGGTTGATACCAAGGACCTAATGTCCTCGGCACCAGCACCATGGAGGGCCCGGTGAGTGATGATCAGAGTTTTGAATTTTATCCTGGCATGCACAGGAAGCCAGTGAAGTCTTTTCCTGATCAATGTTCCAGAGGAACGTCTGGGGGCATCAACAGCAAACATCGCTGCTGCATTCTGGACAACTTGCAGACGGTGGACCAGTTTATTGCTCATGCCGAGGTATAGGGCATTGCAATAGTCCAGACGCGAGGATAGAAGGGCGAGAGAGACAAGTTTCCGGGCATCCGGAGAGAGATAGTGGGTAAGTTTTCTCAGCACCCTTAGAATCCCGCAGCAAGTGGAAACCGTTCTATTTACTTGCTTGTCGAAGGCAAGTGAGGTGCCCAAAATGACCCCCAGATTGCGGGGGACAGGGGAAGGCTGAGGGCAAGCTCACAGTGCCGGTGGCCACCAGTCGGCAGACCAGACCTCTCTGTTTCCTCCGAAGACAAGGATCTCAGCAGCATCGATGTCCTGATTGAGGGGGGGCTTAAAGTTAACAATAAGGGGGCCAAGAGATTCATTTGACAGGCCCCTGTAGCTCCTTCTCAAGACCCAACAGTTCTTATCCGTAGGGGAAGAGACAGGCCGGCCTGACGCGAGCTCAAAGGGAACTGCCTTATGATCCGACCAGGAGAGTGGAAGAGGGGGGGGGTAATCTCTAACCTGGGATCATTCGTAAACACCCCGTCCAAGGTGTGCCTGGCGGAGTGGGTGGAAGACAACACTTTTTGAGAGAAGCCAAAGGAGGCCAGTGAGTCGACAAGGGACAGGGTATCGGGCGAATTGAGATTTTCTAATTGGAAATTAAAATCTCCAAGAATAGTAATGAAGGGCCTATTAATAAAAGGTTCGAGTACTTCAAGTAATTCGGCGGCAAAAGAAGACCTAGGACCAGGAGGTCTATAGAGGAGGATACCTGAAAATGATTCCTTAGGGGAGGTGCTGAGGGGAAAAGAATAGGGCCTGGAAAGAGTTCTGGAGAGATGGGAGGGACTCAATGCGACAGGTAAAAGAGTTTTTATAAATGATGCCTATTCCCCCCCCTTTACGACCCTCTCTGTCCTGCCTCAGAATGGCATAACCATCAGGGAGGGCGTTAATCAAGTCCGGGTCAGCTGAATCTGAGCCCCACGTTTCGGTGACAAAGACCCACGAGGGCTTTCTTTGTGATATGAAGTCTCTAAGAGCAAAGTTCTTTTTGACCAGGGAACGAGCATTAATGAGAAAGCCCAGTTCTTTCGGGGATAGGAGAGGATCCTGTGCCCCAGATATCCTGGGAGTACTTATAGTGGAAATGAGGTTAGGCGAGCTAGGTTCGCCCAAGCAACTGCATTTCAGGCCACGGCGTAGTTGCTCAGGGAATAGTTTGTGATGGCAGGCTTTCCGAGTAGATCGGAGCGATTTGAGGGTACTGAGGGAGTAGCTATAGGTTTCAGGGGGAAGACTGAGAGACTGAGCAGCACCCCTGACCCCTGGCGCCTCCTTGGCGCTGACGGGCGCAGACAGGCAGGACTCAGGCATGACTCCGGCGTGAGTCCGGCGCGTCCGCTGCGCGGAGAGAACACCGTTCCCTTTTATACCCGACTAGAGCGCGTCCGAGCGCTCGAATACCCCCAATATGGCCGCTAAACAAAGTTCGCCTCCCCGGGGCCGAGCCCTCAGGGTCAATGCTCAGCTGAGAGTGGCCCGGGCAGCGATTGGGTGGGGAAGGTCCTCGAGCAGGTAAAATACTATTTTCGATCTAACGAGGGTGCCACATACACAGTGCACAGTTAAAACGCTTATTAAATCAAGCAGGAAAAGAAGAACGCTTTTTAAGTCAAGCAGGGCAGAAAATAACACAAATGGTAAAATCAGATAAGTAAAAACAGAGAACCTCCCGGCTATCCGCCTCAGGAGGGTGAAATGCACAAGGCTAAGTCGATCGCAGGGCTAGGAAAGCCCCTTTTATACCCGACTAGAGCACGTCCGAGCGCTCGAATACCCCCAATATGGCCGCTAAACAAAGTTCGCCTCCCTGGGGCCGAGCTCTCAGCGTCAATGCTCAGCTGAGAGTGGCCCGGGCAGCGATTGGGTGGGGAAGGTCCTCGAGCAGGTAAAATGCTATTTTCGATGTAACGAGGGTGCCACATACACAGTGCACAGTTAAAACGCTTATTAAATCAAGCAGGAAAAGAAGAACGCTTTTTAAGTCAAGCAGGGCAGAAAATAACACAAATGGTAAAATCAGGAAAGTAAAAGCAGAGAACCTCCCGGCTATCCGCCTCAGGAGGGTGAAATGCACAAGGCTAAGTCGATCGCAGGGCTAGGAAAGCCCCTTTTTATACCCGACTAGAGCGCGTCCGAGCGCTCGAATACCCCCAATATGGCCGCTAAGTAAACTTCGCCTCCCCGGGGCCGAGCTCTCAGCGTCAATGCTCAGCTGAGAGTGGCCCGGGCAGCGATTAGGTGGGGAAGGTCCTCAAGCAGGTAAAATGCTATTTTCAATCTAATGAGGGTGCCACATACACAGTGCACAGTTAAAACGCCTATTAAATCAAGCAGGAAAAGAAGAACGCTTTTTAAGTCAAGCAGGGCAGAAAATAACACAAATGGTAAAATCAGGAAAATAAAAGCAGAGAACCTCCCGGCTATCCGCCTCAGGAGGGTGAAATGCACAAGGCTAAGTCGATCGCAGGGCAAGGAAAGCCCCTTTTATACCCGACTAGAGCGCGTCTGAACGCTCGAATACCCCCAATATGGCCGCTAAACGAAGTTCACCTCCCCGGGGCCGAGCTCTCAGCGTCAATGCTCAGCTGAGAGTGGCCCGGGCAGAGATTGGGTGGGGAAGGTCCTCGAGCAGAGAACCTCCCGGCTATCTGCCTCAGGAGGGTGAAATGCACAAGGGTAACAGGCCTGAGACATGTTTTAAAAGGCTACTTTAGAGGGTGGCACAATGAGTGCTGCAGGCCAACTAGTAGCATTTAATTTACAGGCCATGGTTACTCGTGGTACCAGTTTACTACAAATTGCAAGTAAGTGAAATGTGTAAATCAATTGTAAGACAATGTTACCGTGTTTCAGAGAGAGAGCACAAGCAGTTTAGCACTGGTTAGCAGTGGTAAAGAGTGCAGAGACCTAAAGAAACGATTTCAGACAACAGGAGAAGGATGAAGGCAAACAGTTTGGTGGACTACCACCCAAGAATATCAGGTCTAACATGAGGGAAAAACCTTCCTCTTGCCCCGAGTTTGTCTTTTATTTTTGTTTACTCTGATGCACAGTGTGCTGATCTCACAATAAACAAAGTGAAAGCAGGGGGTGCCATTAGGAAGAGGAGTGAGGGGCAGAAAACCCATTAGTCACCTGGGCAATATAAAAGAGAAGTGGGGATGGGGTGGCTCGCCCTCACCCCATAATAGGTCCAGCCATATTTCTGCCTGTGGGCTGGTTTATCCTCAATATGCCCCCTCTGAGGCAGTAGAAAGCCCCCTAGACACTAAGGACAAAATGATCAAAAAAAGAGAAGAGATGAGTGCGATACACCCAGACATTTGATTGAGGCCTCACTATAGAATGAACATAACTACTTTCTTCCCCTTCCTGTGGGACAGGATGGGGGTATCACCCACAATCTGCCCCGTGGCAAAAAGCTCATTAGAAAGCGTATAAAAAATGGTCAAAAGTGTTTTGGAGTGGTCTGCCCAGGCATTGAGCCATACACCCACCCCAGAATTATTTTTTTCCTCTCCGAACTGCCCCTAGGGGGCAGAAAGCCTACTAGACACTAGGGCAAAATGGTAACAGGGGTCGAAGGGGTGGGCAGATTTTGCCCAGGCATTGGGCCATACATGCACTCCAAATTCGACCCCATAGCCTTTCTGGCCCCTGGGGGGAAGAAAGCCCACCACACCCAGGTACATGTTTTAAAACAAGCTTGTGTTTGGCTCTAGTCCTCTTCGGGCCAGAACCTCCCACCAAAAGGTCAAAACAGTCTCTTCCCCTGGGGAAAAATTGGAGGATTTGCTCTAAATCTTCCCATAAAGGGGGAAGACAGCCCACTGGATGCCAGTGATATTTTTTTAAAACAATAATGGGTAAGGGCCTTTTCAAGTGCAATCACACATCAGACCTCTCCTCTACCCCTAAAGTCCAAACATTCTTTCTGTCCCACTGGGAACTGGAACATTGCCATCCCCATGGCATTTCCCTGGGCAGTTTTGAAATCTAGAGACCCAAGCAAATCAAAGGTTGCCTGGCTTGCATGGCTAGTGCTACCTTTGTCTTATGCTGAATGCCCAAGTAAACTCAAACATTGGCTAAAATCACTCATATTCCTCACATTTCCCCATGTGAAAAGTCTGGTATCTGTGGGAATCCAGGAAAATCCTACCACTCAGGATTCCCACACTTATTCCAATACAAATGGCACCCCACTGTAAAACAGTGCCTCACAACCGCAACAGAAGACAATATGTCCTTTGCATGGTCCCTGGTTTGTTCTGTTCCAGTAGCAGGCATAATTCCAGCCAGTGGAGTAACATTTCTATTGGGTGAAGTATGGAATTGCTGGGTGGTAGGTATTTTGGGAATCCATGATTTTAGCCAAAGTTTGAGGTTTGCAGGACATTATGAGTATGAAAACCTAGTGGGCTTCACACACTTCAACCCGCCCTTGAGTCATCTATGTATCTAGCTTTCAGAAATGTCTGAGTAAAGTAGATTTTCTTGAATGGTGGCTGAGCGCTTGCCCCAATACAGCAGCTATCCACATCGACTAAATTAGTAAATTTTCATAGCAAAAACTTGATGACTCCACATTGCATTTTGAGGACTGTTGTGTCGCAGGTGATAGGTCCAGCCACACTAGTGGGATACCGTTTTTATCAGGAAAAATGTGGAAACATAGATAATAGAATGTTTGTTATTATCAGCTTAATTTGTGAACATGGTTGGCTTCCAAATATAAACCAGTGTGCAAGTAAGAACATATTTTGCAAAATACCCTCTGAATCATACAACAGTATGGCTAACCAAAAATGCATACATCACTGTTTAATACAAAAACGGTATCTCTACTGATGCTCTGCATTTCTGTATGACTACTACCATCCCTATGAACTTGGCGCCCTTTTGGAAGTTTGTTAACATAATTGCCACCGCTATCAAGCTGTGGCAGCTATTAATATTCTAGCCATGGACACTGCGGCTTGGCCAACATTTTACACTTTTTAATCACTTCTATTTAAGAACTTTCTGGGCTTGGAGGTGTTTTTACACTGACTTGCACAATATTGGAGTTCCATTTTTTCTAATAATTTTGTGATTACAGGATAGAGTCCATGCTCTATCTGCTATGTGGTTGCCTAGAGAATACAACTGCACAACACACTTTATTAAAATTAACGTTTAGAAAGAACAGGATCTCTACTTGCAGATGCTTTGGATTTCCGCTACTGTCCCCATGAACTTGGCACGCTATGGAAAGTTTGTTAATACAATTTCCAACGTCATCAAGCTGCAAGGGCTCTGAACATTCTAAACGTGGACTTTTTAAATCTTTTACCCAATTCTATGTACGTGTTTTTGAGCCTTGGAGTTGTTTTTATACTGATGTACCCAATCATGGGGCTTCTTTTATCCATGTATTTATTTACGTGAATTCCAACTGGACACTCTCCTTTGATCTTGAATGCAGTTGTATTATTTTTAATAATTGGCACAAATGGTTGTAACTTTGGTCTGGTTACCTTTTATGGAAAGAAGTTGTGAAGGTTTATCGAAAAAGTGTACTAAACATCAAATAAGGGCTCAGCACTGGGGGTGGAAAAGCATCTGCAGCTAAAAGGTCAATTTCCAGATATTCTGCTATGAGCAGGAATTTTCATCATCTGGCCTATGTGACATTTGCATTTTTTATTTATCAATATTCTCTGGTGTTTGTGATCTTTTAGTGAGAAAGTTGCTCAGTTTGTTGCAACTGGCTATTGATGATGTTGCAGGGATTTCTATTGGCTCTGATAGATTAGTATTGTGAGTCTGTTTTGAGCTTAAATGATCTGTGTGCTTAAAAAATAGTTTTAGCCTTTTACATGTGGTGTTTATAAAACCTTATATCTTGTCTGAGGGAACAAAGTTTACTTAGTGTTGGGATTTTTGCCATTTCCGCTGCTGGACACCTTTACTTTGATTGTGTAGTTCTTCAGAGTGCCAGTCAGTTGAACATTCATTCGTCTTTCTTTTACATTGAAGTGTAGCAACGTTACTAGCTAATGTAGAGTCACATTGTAATGTGAGACAATAGCTGGTACATTATCTACCTGATTAGGTCGGTTATACAGGAGTTGATACTAGCGAGCTCGTGTGCCAATCTGATGCACAGCCCTTGACAAAAACATTTTTTTTACAGCTGTTTAATTGTTTTGTGCTTCTTAAGATTCATAAAGCAATGAGGTCAGTCTACATTAAATGGTTTCTGGCCAGTTTCCATTCACAATAATTAGTTTAAGGACCCGGCCTTTGATGTGGGTTAGGAGGAGGGAGAGATAAGAGAAGTCAGTAGCCCTCAGGAATGGTTTTAGGCTAAGTATAGTTGGAATAGTTTTGGTTTCACAGTTGAAATTATAGCCACCTATGTAGATGGTGGCATTAGCTGATGTGAGAAGATCTGACATGTGTTCAATATAAGATTAAGTTTGTACTGGATGATTACAAATTACACTACAATGGACTGAATACGAGAATCTTGCACCCACTGTCAGGCATTGGAATGCTACATATTTGTGGGAGATGATAGGGGTAGAAGTGATGTGTTAAGGCCAACACTACCATCCTTCTCCTTCTCCTCTGCCCAGACACTTGATGGATTAACTATCCAGGAGTATTATTTCACTGTTAGACTGGTATATTTTATTAAACCAAGCTCGGCCAGAATGAGTTGGACTACTTTTTTGGTTTAAGATTAAGTGGTCAGCTTCAATGTGATAACGTTTGCTAGAGTGACAGTTTCACACTGCTCCATTTAACTGACTATTTGGATCCGCTTCTAGTGACACAATCAACTGCGTGTTATCAGCATAGTTAACAAAGCTAGCATTGTATGACTTAATGATTTTCATCAGCGGACTCATATAAGCTGATTGCCGACCCCTAAGGCACCCCATGCTTAATATCAACAAAGGCTGATTGAACAGGGGGCGAGAGCCACTGCCTTGTGTCTGTTAGCCAGGTAGGATTGAAACCATCGCAGGGCCACATTCACCACCCCCATTTCTTCCAGCCTGGCTAGAAGGAACGCATGGTTAACTGCATCAAAAGCGGCAGACAGCTCCAGCAGAATCAGAATAGCTGTCTTTCCCCTGTCTGCACGCATTCGAAGATCGTCCAGAATGGTTACCAGAGTCCCATGTCCTGTGCGGAAGCCGAATTGTGCGTCATCCAGTTTATTGTTAGTCTCTAGAAACTTTGAGAGTGTCCTGCTTACCAGGCGCTCTATGATCTTCACTGGGTACGGTAGAAGAGAAATGGGCCTGTAACTCTTAGGGGGTCAAGATTTGTGTTCTTTAAAAGTGGTGCTGGGGCCAGGTTTTGGGGGAGTTGGGGTAGTGTTTAGGGTTCAGGAGGGGTCAGGTAGTGTTCTGGGCTTGGACAGTCAGGGTAGTGTTTAGTGCTCAGGGGGGGTATCAGGGTAGTGTTTAGGGCTGGGGGGGGTCAGGGTAGTGTTTAGGGCTTAGGGAGTCAGGGTTGTGTTTAGGGCTTAGGGGGGTTGGTAGTATTTTGGGCCTTTCGGGGCCCAGGGTAGTGTTTAGGGCTCAGGGGGTAGTGTTTAGTGCTCAGTGGGGAGGGGGGTGGGGGGGAGGGGTTTGGGTAGTATTTAGGGCTCGGGAGGTCAGGTTGTGGTTAGGACTCGGGGTTGGGGTATTGTTTAGGGCTCGGGTAGTGGTTAGGGCTCAGGGCATGGTGGTTGCTGTGTGATCTTTACCACTCATCCCTCTACCAGTCATGCCTTTACCACAAAATTGTGTGGTAAAGGCAAACTTGGTAAAGTCATCTGTTGTTAAGACGCATTCGTTGTTGGGGCTGCGTGGTACAGTCACACACGGTTTAGCTATGCGTGCCTCTGTCATACAACCCTCCAAGAGTGTGAAGGAGGACAAGTGATTGGCTGAGTTCATTAATACTTTGATAGGTGGTATTTCTTTCTCTGGTGTGCAGATGATAGTTTATTTTGTTTTGTCAAAGTCTGCAATTTTCTTGAGGACAGAGTAAATAATGTATTTGACTGCTAAGTAAATCAAGGGTCTTTTCTTACACCGAGATTGGTTCTTTCAGGGATTTAATCCTGCCTTCGGGCACATCAGGACTCGTTATCACAGACAGACTTTACTACAGAGCTGGTATCAAAGTTGATGAGATAGTGACTTTTAAGTTGAATGTGCTACATGGGGAGCATTTCCATCACAAATTTGAACCTTGCGGTTCTCTTGCGTGATGATCAAAGCTGAATGTGGTAAACTAAAATTAGAAGGTTCTCCAGCGTTTACATTTTTATTAATTTGTCTAGAAACTTCACCTAATCTGCTCGCCACTTCTACTTCTATAGTATTTGGAGGGAGGGTGGGATTTGTAGGACACCCCCGCGCCGCACGGCCACCAGCTGCTGCGTGTGCCCCCGCCTGCCGCTACTATCTGCCTCGCTGAGCCTTCCCACCCTCGGGTCCGCCCTCAGGCCACGCCCCCCGCCTGTTGCTTTGCTGCGTTGTGTGCCACTGTCTAGCTGTACTCGTTTCTACTGTATTTTAATTTTGTATTCTGTACCCTGTAACTTTGTTATTGTCCCCGTGCTGCTCTCTATACCTATATCCCCCCTGTGCTGCTGTCCCCTGCACCCGCTCCCCGCTGCCAATTCCCGCCGCCGGGGAGTGTAGACACGCCCCTTTCCTCCCCGCTCCCGCCTCCCAGCTGCCCCTCCCTCCCTGCACTTCGCCATAAATGGCGACCGTGCGCACGCGCAGCGGTGACACGCAGTGGGTGCGCCGATTGTGCGCCAAAGGCGTGCCAAAGGTAAGCCCGTCTGCGCCCGTCCGCGACCGGACCGCGCCCAGCGCCAGGACCCCTGGCTCCCGCCGACACCAGCCCACCCGCCAGACCTACAACGCCACCGAACTCAACTCACTCAACGCCGGCCGACTCCCGGGTTGCTACCGAGCCACCCCGAGACGCACCCACGGACCCTTCTGCTGCAACTCCTGCAAGTTCACCTGCATCCGGACCTGCACCACTCCAGCAGTGCCCAAGACCCCGACGAGCAACAACAGCAGCCACCTGAAGTGCATCCTGCTCAACACCCGCTCCGTCCACAGACACGCCGTCGAGCTCTGGAACCTGATCGACACCACAGCCCCAGACGTCGCCTTCCTCACGGAAACCTGGATGAACACCTCTTCAGCGCCCGACATCGCCATCGCCATCCCGGACGGCTTCAAGATCATCCGGAGGGACCGCGTCAACCAGACAGGAGGAGGCATCGCCATCATCCACAGGAACTCCATCCGCATCACGACCAACACCGACGACACCCTCGCCGCCGCTGAGCACCTGCACTTCCAGATCCACATCGACCCCAAGACCACCCTCAGAGGCACCCTCATCTACAGACCCCCGGGACCACGCACACAATTCAGCGAGGACATCGCCGACTTCATCAGCCCGCACGCCCTCCCCTCCGCTGACTACATCCTCCTCGGGGACCTCAACTTCCACCTGGAGAACAACAACGACCGCAACACCACCACCCTGCTGGACAACCTCGCCAACCTCGGTCTCAAGCAACTGGTGACCACCCCCACCCACTACGCCGGACACACACTCGACCCCGTCTTCTCATCCAGCAAGGACATCGCCTTCAGCCACGCCACCGGACTCCACTGGACGGACCACAGCTGCGTCCACTTCAGCTTCAGAAGGACCACGATCCACCACCACCAGCAACAGGTTGCACGCAGAAGCTGGAACAAGATCACAGCCGAACAGCTCGCAACTTCCCTGAACGAGAGCCCACCCACCAGCGCAACGAACCCCAGCCAATCGGCCACCAACCTCACGAAGTGGATCAGCGACTGCGCAGACGACCTCGCCCCTCTGAGGACCCCGCCTAGCAGACCCGGCAGCAAGAAAGCCCCTTGGTTCACCGACGAACTCAAGTGCTCCAAGAAGAACTACAGAGCCCTTGAGAACGCTTGGCGCAGAGACCCCACCCCGGACAACATGACTGCCCTCAAGCTCGCCACCCGAAAACACCACCAACTGATTCACACCACCAAGAAGACTGCATTCAAGGAACGACTGGACAACAACGCACACAACAGCAATGAACTCTTCAACATCGTTAAAGAGCTCTCCAATGCCGGAAACAACAACATCACCCCTTCGCAAGACCTCTGCAACTCCCTCGCCTCCTACTTCCACAACAAGATCGCGGACATACACAACAGCTTCAGCACTCAACCGATGCACGCCACAACCGAACCACCGCCCCCCACCACCACCCTCCGCGCCTGGACCACGATCAGCACCGAAGACACCATCCGCACGATGAACTCCATCCACTCCAGATCTCCGACCGACCCCTGCCCCCACCACGTCTTCAACAAGGCTGAAGCCATCATCGCACCCCACCTGCGGGACATCATCAACACCTCCTTCAACACCGCTACCTTCCCGGAGAGCTGGAAGCACGCCAAACTCAGCGCCCTACTGAAGAAGCCATCAGCCGACCCCACCGACCTCAAGAACTACCGACCCATCTCGCTGCTCCCGTTTCCCGCAAAAGTCATCGAGAAGACCGTCAACAAACAGCTGGCCGCCTTCCTCGAGACGAACGGTTCCCTCGACCTCTCGCAGTCTGGCTTCCGGGCCAACCATAGCACCGAGACCGCCCTGATCGCAGCAACCGATGACATCCGAGCCCTGCTCGACAACGGAGAAACAGCGGCCCTCATCCTCCTAGACCTCTCCGCGGCCTTCGACACAGTCTGCCACCACACCCTAGTACAGCGCCTCAGCAACGTCGGAATCCAGGAGAAGGCACTGGAGTGGATCATCTCCTTCCTCGCCGGAAGGACACAGAGAGTCCGCCTCCCCCCGTTCAGATCAGAAGCCACCGAAGTCATCTGCGGCGTTCCTCAAGGCTCCTCGCTCAGCCCAACCCTCTTCAACGTCTACATGAGTCCCCTCGCAGCCATCGCACGCCAGCACAACCTCAACATCATCTCCTACGCCAACGACACCCAGCTGATCCTCTCCCTCACCAACGACCCCGCCACCGCCAGAGCCAACCTACACGAAGGGATGAAAGAGGTAGCCGAATGGATGAAGAACAGCCGCCTGAAACTGAACTCTGACAAGACGGAAGTCCTCATCTTGGGATCCTCACCCTCCACCTGGGACGACTCCTGGTGGCCCCCCGCCCTAGGCAGCGCACCCAAACCAACAGACCACGCACGCAACCTAGGCTTCATCCTGGACTCCTCCCTCTCCATGACCAGACAAGTCAACGCCGTCTCCTCATCGTGCTTCAATATCCTACGCATGCTACGCAAGATCTTCCGGTGGATCCTCACCGAGACCAGGAAGACGGTCACCCAGGCCCTCGTCACCAGCCGCCTGGACTACGGCAACTCCCTCTACGCCGGAACCACCGCCAAACTCCAGAAGAGACTCCAGCGGATCCAGAACGCCTCAGTCCTGGACATCCCCCGCCGCAGCCACATCTCCGGACACCTGAGAGACCTGCACTGGCTCCCGGTCAACAAGCGAATCACCTTCCGTCTCCTCACCCACGCACACAAAGCCCTGCACAACCAAGGCCCAGG
Organism: Lissotriton helveticus; assembly: GCF_964261635.1. Taxonomy (NCBI): domain Eukaryota; kingdom Metazoa; phylum Chordata; class Amphibia; order Caudata; family Salamandridae; genus Lissotriton; species Lissotriton helveticus. The sequence continues at coordinate 249,599,090 of NC_136067.1, read as the reverse complement.
ATACCTCAACAGCCGCCTCAACTTCTACGCTCCCAAACGCCAGCTTCGATCGACCAGCCATGCCCTCGCCGCCGTCCCCCGCATCCGAAGAGCCACCACAGGGGGAAGGTCCTTCTCCTACCTCGCCGCCAAGACCTGGAACTCCCTCCCGACCCACATCCGCCTGACCCAGGACCACTTCGCCTTCAGGAAGCAGCTCAAGACCTAGCTGTTCGAGCAGTAGCGGACCCCCTCTCCCCTAGCGCCTTGAGACCCTCCGGGTGAGTAGTGCGCTATACAAATGCTTTGATTGATTGATTGATTGATTGATTGATTGTGTAGTATTGTGTCAAAATTAGAAAGAGAGGTAGGGTTTTGACTCAAATTAGTGACTATATCGAATTGTTCGGGCCTCACTGAGTTCTTTCCTGGTTTGTCAAAGTTAGCTGAGTCAGAGATTTTGCTTAAGTAAGCTTTCACGTTGGCTTTGAAGAGGTAGTAAATCTTTTATAAACCTAGGTCATTTGCTTTCGCCACGATTTTCCCATTTCTAAATATGGTAAAGATGATGTTAGATGTGAGAATATGAAGTTGTACCAAAATATTCAAACTGTTCGACGTCTCTATTGCATATAGAACAATGAATTTACTTTGGGGAATGTTCATTGATGGTGCAGAATCCATAGTAGGGAATATGAGGTCGGTTTTATTAGTAGTAAGTTTAAGACTAGAGTAGTTGTCTGCAAAGATTTTGTTGAGGTTAGAAGTGATAGTTTTATATTTCAAGTCTCTTCTAGTCTTTTAAGGTGTACTTAAGATAATAATTGTGTGGTGCAACAATCACCTCTCCTTCTTAATAAGCTTGCCTAATTAAAGACCAGCTTCTTTTTAATTCCATGTGCAGACAGCTATAAGCAATTATGAATAAATACTTTTCTAATTAGCAGGAGTTGCATTGCTTTTCACGTTGACACTCATTTGTATACAGAGCTGAATGTTCACGTGCATCATGCAACACAAATTGTTCATTCAGCTCGCTAGCTAAAAACACGAAAGGCCTGATTACAAGTCTGGCAGTCTTCTGACTGCGAGACTCGTGGTGGCGCAGAAGTGGCGATCCACTGTCCGCCTTATTACATCTTCTAAAATTGATGCGACAGTGGAACGTTGACTGCACCAGGGAACCAGGGCCGGCTTTAGGCATGTGCAAGCTGTGCACCTGCACAGGGCCACCAAACCCAGGGGCCAACACGCCAATATATATCCTTAATATATTAATCCTCTGAGGATGGATACATATTTGCGTGGTGGCCCCTGGCAGGGATTTGGCGGCCTCCGGCTCTGTTCCAATTCTAAACACCCTGACCCCCTTCCCTCTTTACTTGCCTGCGCGCTCCGCACCGCCCGGATCCCCTCTTCCGGGCCCCCTACCTACGCTCCCTGCCCAGGGCCACCATGAGCCTAGAGCCGGCCCTGAGGGAACAGTCATTCCCTGGCCGTGGCGCAGGATTGCCACAACTCAATATGCTGTGTAGAGACTGTTGCAGTCCCGCTCAGCATATTACGAGTTCCTGGACCACCAGCCTTTTCATGGCGGAGCCCCGCCATGAAAAGGCTGGTGTTGCAGGAACAAAGAGGGCCCTACAGGGCCCCCATTGCCACCCCACCATGGGGATACATTCAGGGGGACACAATATGAGCCCCCCTGTCTGTAGCCCCACAAAGTTACAGTTCGGCATGGACATCCAAGTCCATGCCGTACTGGAACTTTTTTGCTGTTCCCGTTGTGGTGACTATTTTCCAGCCACTGCATAGGAATAGCAAATAACAAGATGTGCATTTCCAACTCACAATACGGTTGGTGGTTTTGCACACGTTTTGCACAGGTTTGGCGCAGTGGAGATGGCTTTGCATTGAATTGACTCTTGATTTGTTTGGAGCAGATCGATGCTGCCGGAAATTCCAGTCGGAGCCCCACGGATTTCTTCCTCTTAGAGCCAGAGCATCTCGGACTCCTATATCCTCGATGCCTTCTTTGGTCCCGCGTCTATCGACCGCACTGGAGGGGGCTTTCGCCCCAGGACGGACCTCAGTTGGCTGTTCCATCACTGGACCGGTCTTGTTCTCTGCCCTGATTTCCTGGTGGTCCATTTTTACCTGGACTGCGTATCCATTACGCCCCGAGCTGGGTGTTTGACTTCCCCTTACAGACAAAGTCTCTCTCACCCAAGTACACAAAGATTTTCTTATCTAAGCTACCCAGCTTCACGGCTTGAAGTCGCATCATACGTTGATATTGACCGTGTATAAACGCCAAGGGTCATCATTCGTCTTTAATGGAGCCCTGATTTTGACCCCTTTTTTGGCATCCATTTTCTCGCCCACCATCCACGTGGAATCCTATTTCCTCCAACTTTCTTGTGCCCTGGAGAAGGTGGTGGCTGCATTGAAGCCCCTCACTGAAACGCGCGTCAGCACATTCTATGACAGGAATCACGCAGTGGTACATGGAAAGAACGAGAGGAATAAGATTTGCTTAAATATTTCCAGCTTACTTTCCTCTTTTTATAATTACATGGAATACATGTTATTTAACTGAAGAAAATGTATATAAGAATGTTTGGTTATCAGCATAACAGATATAGATACTTATTACATTCCAGTTAAAAACTATCTTTTTTATCATTATATAACATTGTATCTTTCCATTTATATAATTATTTGCTTATGATACCACTACCAGTTTGATCTGTGGTCCCTGTCTTCATACGTGTTTTTTATTGGTTGGTGTTGACAGTATGGCAGATGTATGGATGTGATTGTGGCATGACTGACTTTATGAGTGAGTGGTGTTGTCTAATGTTGTTGATAATTTTAATAGCAATTATTTTGCCTTGATTCACTTGGACTGGTGGACATTTGTGAGAAACTTTATAGTTTTTACAGGTGCATTCTGAAGAACAATATATATGTTTACTTTAATTGATTTGTTCTATTATATATGTACAAATATTATAAAAACTATTGGAAATATTTATAGATTTCTCTACCTTGTATCAAATATTTTTGTAGAACGCATTTTTGATATCTTTACTATTTTACATTTTCTATTGGCTTTGTTACTCCTTTTTCTGCTCCCCACTTGGGACACCCATTTGATCATTGAGAGACGCCACAAACTCATCCAATAACCTAGGCAGACGACATCTACTCCCTTCTTGCGTAGGGTTCTATATATAAGCTTTGCATTGCTCCACTGCGCCAGACTCATAACAGGCCCTTTTTCTGAATGTGCCATTAATTAATACACCATTAGTATGAACAATCTAGATTGCTGCCCCATTGTATTATGAAGTTGCCAGGCCTGGAAGGTATGGTTCCCAGCTGTACAGTGTTCAGGGCAATAATTACTGACATATTTCTGAATCCAATAAAAGCGATCAACTTAAAGTGCCACATGATATTGGCAGGGAATCAGTAACACCACACATGCACAGTATTTCCTCATTTCCCCACAAAGTTTCACTTAGAGATTTGAGATGGTGTTCCTGCAGAACTCACAATTCTGATTGGAATGTTAACTTCCAGTAGTGACCCTATCAGAATATAAAGGGACCAGTAAATGAGCCCAAACCACGCTTCTTTCCAAATTTGTCACAAACTTGTCTGATTGTTTGTTAACACTGCCAGTGGTACATATTCAGCGTTTTGCATTTTGGTCCCTTTGTGTCCACATTGGATTTTACCTGCTGATTTTGCTTTCACTTTCTAATGTGGTACCCCCTTATTGTCCAACCATTAGGCATCTGTGATCGCATGCCTTACTGAGGTCTCTATTGATTCTTCTCAAACCCTGCTGTGACTCTAACACTACATTATATGATTGAAATCCTTGTCTATTAGTCACTCCTTTGAAGAAATGGTAGAAGGCTGAGACCACTTTCAGATTCCCAAAGACATTGCTTCCCTGCATTGCACAGCAGGATTTTAGAGTTGTGAAATGTTCCAGTAAATCCCTTTTTGAAATTTCTAAGTTCTGAGAAAGTGTAAAGACATCATGAATATTAGCCAGGAATTTGAAGACTTCCATAAATTGTATTATGGTTGAAATATTACTTTAACCTAGCGAGAGTGAGTAGTAACCTTAACCAGCTGGAGTCCAGTTTTATCACCCTTTCACATCTCTACGTGTCTACATCGCCAGTCCTAACCAGATTCAGATTCTTACATCCTTTATTGCAGTGCTTAATTTGTAAAAAAAAAATACATGCAGGGGCCCTGGTTAGGAGGCCACTGCAGTTTCCACCAAACATTAACACTGTACTTACACAACTACTAACCATCACACTGCTACAAGTATGACAATTTAGGCTGTTAAAGGCTGTTCAAGGCCGCCGAACTCCCAAAGCAAGACCCCTGACCTCCTGGTCAGATTACTGCTCCTCCCATCGCGCAGCTCCACCATAGAGTGCCTGCCCCCAGCGTTGTAAGGTTGGTGCATTCATATAATTGTGCCCAAGTTGATGTCACAATAATGTCAGAAACTAATAGTCACCTGTTACTCTGCCTAATGCCCACCAGTGGCTCATATTATCTATAGCTCAGAATAATCAGCTGATCAATAGCTCTAGTGGCTCAGTGTACTTGTGGGTTAGTGTAACCAGAAGATCATTATTATCAGTGTCTCAGTATGATCAGCGGCACCTCCGCAATGGCGGATGAGCGTCGCCCCATTGGCTCAAAGCCAGCAGCAAAAAAATAAAATGATATTTGATTATCATTTTATGTGTAGGGAGGGGCGGGCCAGGTCATGACATATGGGGTGGAGTGATGTGCACTTATAAATGTGCATTTCTGGTTGGGAAAGCCATCTTAGATACGTTTTATTTATTTATTATCAATCTCATGGCTCACCACTTTTTATTAGGGTTAGCCGCCACTGAGTATGATCAGTGGCTCCGAATAATCAGGGATTCAGTATGATCAGGGGCCAGTATAATTAGTTCCTTATCATGGTCAGTGGCTCTGCATCATCACAAACTCTGCATCGTAATTAAATCGATAATTAGAGTCTCAGTATTTTATTAGCTCAGCATTATGAATAGTACAGTATTCTCAGTGGCTCAGTTTCATCAGTGAGTCCTTGTCACTAGTGGGATAGTTTCCTTTTCAACGGTGGCTCAGTATTACATAAAGAGCCCAGATTACAAGTGGGATGTAATATTCTTATCCCTCTTCAAATCCTCCAATTGCACATGGATCGGATTTGTAAGTCGCACAATGTTCACCAAACCCCTACAATTCTCCCCTGGTACATTTTTTGCAGGTCAAACATACAGGTACTAGAGGTAACAGGGAGGGAGCACACTCCTGACCTCTCAGCCGGTCGCCCCTTCGCATTCTGGTAAATGCAGTTCATAAGATTCAGGACAAAGTTCATAGGTATTACACCAAGGTTGGTGCAAGCAGGTGCTTAGTATAAGGTGTCTCTAGACACGAGACATGGTTCGTGTTTCTGGATAGTATCCTTCATCAGTAGAGATCAATCTGGGGTGGCTAAGAGGCTGCCAAACAATCCAGGCTTCGTTGCCTCTCAGGCGCGGAGGTGCTTCACCTATAGCTCGTCAGCTACGGAGGCTCACAGGAGCCCTAAACAGGAAACAGGGAGGGAGCACACTCCTGACCTCTCAGCCGGGTCGCCCCGGTGAAGTACATGTGAAATACCAAGCCAAGTGGAATTTCGTAAATGTATGTATTGCGACTTATATAGCGCACGTATCACCCGAAGGCATCAAGGCGCTTGCTTAGGGAACCCATCCTGGTATTCCCCTGTGAGATACCCCGGCAGGGTATCCACAAGGTGAAAGCCAGGCATCCCGCCGCGAGGGGCCGTAGTGGAGATTAAGCAAGCTATTGCCCAGAGTCGCAGAGTGTGACCCCGTGAGTCGAGTAGGCACGGAGCGAGAATTGTCGAGTCCGTGGAATTTTTGAGCCCGAGTTCCGCCGAGGCGGGGAATTGAACCCTGGTCCACGGCCGATCTCAGCTTCCGGGTCTGCCGCCTCTAACCACTGAGCCACGCTTCTCCACAATTTCGTGCAGAAAGCACTAAGGCCTAGATGTAAGTAAATCATTTTTACCGATTCTAAAATACAGAATTTTACCGATTCGGTATTTTAGAATCGGTAAATCTGATGTAGGTAAATTTTCGGTATTTTTTACTGAATCGGTAAGATTCGGTAATTACCCAATCAGTATTTACAGATTCGGTAATTGCCATTCATTCCTAGGTGCCACCTACATCTTAAAATACAGATTCGGTATTTTTACAGATTCGGTAAATTTACCAATTCGGTAAATTTACCGATTCGGTAAAATTACCGAATCTGTATTTTAAGATGCCCTACATCTCAGTATCCAAATACCGGTCGGTAACGGCCGAAAATCGGTATTTTCGGCCGTTACCGACCGGTATTTGGATACCTACATCTGGCCCTAAATTCCATGTGAATTTCCCATTTTTCTAGGACATGCTCAGAAAATTAGGTATTTTCCATTGTGCTAGTAACCTCATTTTCTGAACATTTCCTCATCTTGGTGTGGCATTTACTGGCTGCATTAAATAACGCACCACATTCCACACCACCCATCAGGTCCTTAAGCATAAAGGAGTTCATGAAATTAAGTTTAATGCCACAGACCTGACTTTCGTCTCTACCTGCAACAAATGCCCTCGCCCCTTCTCTTCATAGTGCATGGCATTTGACATACTAAGCACTCTCCATCTTTGCTGTTTGGTCCTTCTGTTTAGCAGTCCTGTTTCATTGGTTCTCCAGCTCAGATTTGCTGAATCATCCAGCCTTCTACCTCCCCATGACCTCAATTTAGTATCCTGCAGCGCTGGAATGCTTCCTTCTGAATCCACACACTACATCAGAACTAGGGAACATGGCCTCCTGTCACTGTGCTCTTTGTTGCACAGCGTTATAAACAGGGGGTAACCCAATTGAAGTCAGAGGACCTGGGTATCAACTATTATAGAAAAAAGCGGTCCTAGACGTTAATTCAAAATATACAGTGTACACATAGATCAATTATTCATTTCACTTTAGATCCCCATCCGATTAAATCAGTTATGGTAGATATCGATCAAGACAAAGAAAAGAACATATATTAGCCCGAGGTGTTTGTTGGTACAGGAAAAACACACTTGAAACAGAAAACTGTATCTCGCCCAGTCTGGAAGATTGTAATATTTAATACATACTTAGAGAGACAGCATAATAAACTTTTTTAAACTAGAAAAACACAGCTATTTACATAAGGGGTTCATTGTCAAGATGACGTGCATAGAGGAGAATAAAAGTAAGTGCTCGTGTGTAAAAGTGACCATAGAGGTCAGTGGAAAGATAAAGGTTACAATGCAATAAGGCTTTTTGGACAAAAACTAAGGTTCAATCCTTAGTGTAAAAAATGGATGAGCCTGCCCTTCACATTTGCAAAAAATGTAATTCTTTCTTGCTGGTACGTAATTGCAAAATCCTCCGTATTCTGATAGGCACAGGGAGAGGGGGCGTGGGAAGACCTCAGATGCAGGCTCGGGGGAAAAGATATGTCGATGTTTCGACCCAAAGATAAACAAGGAGACTGGTTTCCTCAGGGGCGGGTCTTCATCAGGACGGGTAGAGGGTGGGAACTCAATATGCACAAAATTAAAGTAACCCCAACGTGAGTGGGCACCTGTAACAACAAACGAATGGGCTAAATATTAGACAGACGGCATATATCCAGTGTCAGTTATCCGTAAAGATACTTCATGTGAGGCACTCACCCTTAAATGGTGTGCCACTGAATGCGCAATCAGTCTGCGCCCAACAGCCTTGGTAAAGCTCAGGCGGTTCCAACGCACTGGTCAGTGCTAAAAAGGTGGAGGAAAAATGGCCTTCAGTCATCTAGATTGATTTAAGCAGCCATAGGAAATCCATTCAAAAAACCTTTTTATTCGTGATACAACTTAATTTATAAAATTTGTCAAACACAGGTGTGGGGTTGTACTATTAATCGTAGGCCCACTCAAGCAGAAACATTGTGCTGTACTTCATTGAATTAAACGCTATGTATCGTTTAATAGCATTGTGCAAAACAAAGATAGTCAAAAATACTATCATCAATAAACAATGGTACTGTCATCAATATCGACAGAAAACACAAGGACAAAAAACACAGCTCAAGCCACATCCTATATTAACTCTGCGAGTGTTACTCACCCACGTTCAATATCACGTTCTATTTCCCAAAGCTTGATTGTAAAGATGTAACTAAAAAGATAAAACATACACACTCCCGTCAAAACTAATGAAACAAATACAGCCGTGGCTAAATGTCCAATTCTAGTAATTAAAAGGTTACGAGTTCGCGGTCCTGCTCAACATACCTTAGGAACAGGAGCCATCCAACTTGCTCCGTTCACACGCGCTGCATGTGAAGTCGTGTCTGCGTGAAGGAATGCGGAAGTGGCGTGCACGCTGTGGTTAAAGTAACCTAGCAACGCCAACGTCCACGTAACTGTTTTCACAACGTGAATTCAGTGCATCCCTGCCTAGCAACCCAAAGAGCGTCATTAGATGTCAAACCGGTCGGATCCAAATAGTCCCTTGTTTTTGAACCATCATGACAATGTCATTAAGGGAGCAGCAGCGAACACGCTGCTATTGTAAAAATCGCCGCTTTGTTATCATACAAAGGACAGTTTGTGAGACTCGAAAAAAAAAGAAGAAAGGTGAAGTGCATATTAAACCACACAATAACCTCATTACTAAACATAGTACTGATAAGTTACAGATGAGGAAGCCTAAATCCATAATCAGAATTGGACAACAGATTACATCAGGTTTCATAAATACAATCGGTTGTTAAGATACTACATAAATCATGCTACATAATAGAGATAGAATAGTACATACAATTATATATGTATATATTACAAACTGAATCCATTATACATCACATTATATAATTGGACATTGAGATATATTGGAGATAGAATGATCCATACCGTTATACATACATACATATACAGTTATTATATGTCGTAATGTGTCCTATAGACGTAACATGCATGCATCTACTGTAACTCTCTACATCAACCATTGTATAGAGTTGCCATTTGTCTTGTAGTTTCTTCATATTCATTGAGACCCCTATTGACCGTATCATATGTATGCATCCATTTGCACTCTCGCACACTTAACGTGCTGGCAAAGTCACCACCTCTTATGTTCATAGTGACTTTTTCCAGAACCCACCATCTCAGACTTTCCGGTGAGTTACCAAACTTCACAAAATGATCAACAAGGGGGGCCCCCTGGACCCTGCATCGGATTCTACTAAAGTGTTGCAGGATCCTGGCCTTCACCTTTTGTATAGTTTGCCCTATGTACATAAATCCACAAGGGCATACGATGGAATATATTACACCAACCGAGTTACAGTTGGTGTGTTGCCTCATTCTGTGTGTGTAACCATTATATGCACATTTATAGTGGCCTAGTATAGGTGGAATATTCCAGAGGGTGGTCTGGGTGTCCTTAGGCTTACTCTGGAGTGTGTAACCATTATATGTACATTGTTTCAGTTCTGAAGTCAAAGGGCACGCCTTACACATGCCACATTTATAGTGGCCTAGTATAGGTGGAATATTCCAGAGGGTGGTCTGGGTGTCCTAAGGCTTACTCGGGAGAAGTGATTTAACAACATAATCCCTAATGCTTCTTCCTCTTTTGAATGCATGCATCGGTGGTTCGGAGATTCCTACCTCATCCACCACTAGATGCCAATGATTGTTTATGACTTTTTTAATATCACTACTCCTGGTGTTAAATGTAGTTACACATGTCATTCTTTCATTCTTGTCATTCTTCTGTTTAGGTTCTAGTAAAAACTACCTATGACAGAACCAAGCCTTCTTACGTGCCTTTTTCAGTAGCCTGCGTGGGTAACCCCTATCAATTAAGCGTTCCATTAGGACTGCTGACTCATTGAAGAAATCCACCTTGAGTGTGCAATTCCGACGCAACCTCAGGAACTGCCCGAATGGTAAATTATCCCTGAGGTTGCGTGGGTGATGACTGGTATATCGGAGTAGAGTATTTCTCTCACTTGGTTTCCTATACAGTGTGGTGGGTAGGGAACCCTCGTCCTCCACTATAGTGATATCAAGGAAATTGATCTTGTTATTGCTGTAATCCAGAGAGAATTGTATATCACTTGATCTCTCGTTGAGCCACTCATGGAAATCTGTCAAGCGTTTTTCACTCCCTTCCCATAGCATAAGAACATCGTCGATATATCGACGCCATATCCCGATGTTCACACAGTATAGGTTCATCTCATCATAAATGAATTCCTGCTCATATGCATTCATGAAGATTATAGTCAGGTCCGGTGCAAAGCTTGCCCCCATGGCTACTCCCCTTGTTTGCACATAGTAGTCCCCTTCAAAATAGAAAAAATTCTTCCTCATGGCTATTTTCAATAATTCCAAAATAAAGGACGTTGGGACTTGGCATGGTCTTGGTCGTTCCTCTAAAACTTGTCTAATCACCTCAAGTGCAGCTGTTTGAGGGATATTGGTGTAGAGTGATGTCACATCCATTGTGACCAAGAAGTTGTTACTGCGATCAAATGGATGTCCACCCACCAGTTGTATTGCTTGCATCATGTCCCTCACATAGGACATAGCCTCCTCCGCAACTGGTTTTATAAAAACATCAATGTATTTGCACAGAGGTTCTAATATTGACCCACACCCTGAGATGATACGCCTACCAGGGGGGTTATTCAACCTCTTGTGCACCTTCGGCAGCGTGTAAATTGTTGGTAGTATAGGGTGGCTGTTGTTAAGGTATTCATATTCATGCTTTGATAGGTAACCATCCTCTAAAGCCTTGGTGGTGATTGACCTAATGTCTGTAGCTATCTCCTTAGTAGGGTCTGACTGCAATTTCTTATAGTTGCCAGCGACTCCTAATTGTGAAAGTATCTCAGACTTGTAATCGTCCCTGCTCTGGATAATGATCCCCCCCCCCCTATCAGCCGGTTTAATGACTATCTCGGTGTTCTGTTTGAGGGATTCCAGGGCTTGACGCTCCTGTTTGTTGATGTTATATTTGGTGTAGCAATTTTTCGATAATACCTGGTTGACATCTCTCATAACCACCTGCTCAAATGCAAGAATCTTATGTGACATCATTTGGGCTGGTGGTGTAAAGGTTGACGGAGGTCTCAAGCCAGTGTTACTAAACACTGGTTTAAATGGAATCTTATTAAAATGGTGTTTCAGTCTAACCTTTCGAAAGAACTGATGTAACTCGGTTTTTAGATTGAAAGCATTGGGTAGATTAGTTGGGACAAATGAGAGGCCTTTCTCCAATACCTCCATTTCTTCTGGCTTTAGGACATAAGAAGATAAATTGATCAATGGGCTGTCCTGTCTTGGCACCAATTCTGTATTTACCACTGATAATGCTGGCGTCTGGTGCGGATGTCCCCATGGGCCTCCTGACTGAAGTGGACCTGTTTCTTCGCCGCTCCTCCCCTGCCAGGGTTCCAATTGGATTGCCCCCGTCCCCTGGGTCTCCCCCAGGGGCGGCCCCTGCCTTGGTAGCCTACCCATTGGTCCTCCTCTAAAAAAGTATTCTGATGTTCAGGGTATTGATTGCTGGTACTTGGTCTCTCCTGCTCGTTATCTGAATTGCTTGTGACGGAGGAATCTGAGAATGTGTTATACTTCCTGTATCCCCCACGTCCCCTAGTAAAGTACCTGCCTTGGGTATCTTGCTTATAATACCCTTCCGCTAGGTATGGATACACCGCTTTTTTATCAAATTTTTTTAGATCTTTAGCAAGTTTATCCAACTTAGTTGATTGCGTAAATATGTCAAATTCTTTAAGTGTTTTCTCCAAGCGTTCTAAGGCTTCCTTTGCGTTACTCAATGCCTTGTCATCCACTATTTCTCTTCTCAGCTCGGTTATTTCTTTCATGAGGCGCTCCACCTCCTCAAGGGCCGTCTCAACCCCAAGCACCATCCAGTGCCTGGAGCAGTTGTTACTAATGAAACTAAAATTGCCCTTGAACTTAGGATTGTCAATGAAAATGGCCGGCTCGTTACGCACCTGTAGGCCGATGGGAATCACATTAGCCTGAAGGTACTGTGTCAGTGTATGGCCATGTCATCTTGTGCGAAATAATTTCTTTTCCAACCTCTCTAATTTATTGATATTGTCATTCAAAGTGAGGTCAATAGGATTAGTGGTACGTCCCAGGAAATTGACACCCCCCTGGGCTTGGATACGTTTATTAATGTATTCCTCGCTATACGTCAAGGTATCTTTCTCTGGCATGTCCTATCTATTGAACTGATTATTTTGTGTAGTTTAATGAGAAAATTCCCTAGACACTCATAACATGCATAACAGTCAACAAATATACAAAAGGACAAACCCTCGCAGGAATCCCTGCTCAAGGAAAGCGTTATAAACAGGGGGTAACCCAATTGAAGTCAGAGGACCTGGGTATCAAGTATTATAGAAAAAAGCGGTCCTAGACGTTAATTAAAAATATACAGTGTACACATAGATCAATTATTCATTTCACTTTAGATCCCCATCCGATTAAATTAGTTATGGTAGATATCGATCAAGACAAAGAAAAGAACATATATTAGCCCGAGGTGTTTGTTGGTACAGGAAAAACACACTTGAAACAGAAAACTGTATCTCGCCCAGTCTGGGAGATTGTATTATTTAATACATACTTAGAGACAGCATAATAAACTTTTTTAAACTAGAAAAACACAGCTATTTACATAAGCGGTTCATTGTCAAGATGACGTGCATAGAGGAGAATAAAAGTAAGTGCTCGTGTGTAAAAGCGACCATAGAGGTCAGTGGAAAGATAAAAGTTACAATGCAATAAGGCTTTTTGGACAAAAACTAAGGTTCAATCCTTAGTGTAAAAAATGGATGAGCCTGCCCTTCACATTTGCAAAAAATGTAATTCTTTCTTGCTGGTACGTAATTGCAAAATCCTCTGTATTCTGATAGGCACATGGAGAGGGGGCGTAGGAAGACCTCAGGTGCAGGCTCGGGGGAAAATATATGTCGACCTTTCGACCCAAAGATAAACAGGGTGACTGGTTTCCTCAGGGGCAGGTCTTCATCAGGACAGGTGGAGGGTGGGAACTCAATATGCACAAAATTAAAGTAACCCCAACGTGAGTGGGCACCTGTAACAACAAACGAACGGGCTAAATATTAGACAGACGGCATATATCCAGTGTCAGTTATCCGTAAAGATACTCCATGTGAGGCACTCACCCTTAAATGGTGTGCCACTGAATGCACAATCAGTCTGCGCCCAACAGCCTTGGTAAAGCTCAGGCGGTTCCAAAGCACTGGTCGATGCTAAAAAGGTGGAGGAAAAATGGCCTTCAGTCATCTAGATTGATTTAAGCAGCCATAGGAAATCTATTTAAAAAACCTTTTTATTCGTGATACAACTTAATTTATAAAATTTGTCAAACACAGGTGTCTATTTGGATCCGACCGGTTTGACATCTAATGACGCTCTTTGGGTTGCTAGGGAGGGACGCACTGAATTCACGTTGTGAAAACAGTTACGTGGACGTTGGCGTTGCTAGGTTACTTTAACCACAGCGTGCACGCCACTTCCGCATTCCTTCACGCAGACACGGCTTCAGATGCAGCAAGTGTGAACGGAGCAAGTTGGATGGCTCCTGTTCCTTTTTTGTGAACTAAGGTATGTTGAGCATGACTGCGAACTCGTAACCTTTTAATTACTAGAATTGGACATTTAGCCACGGCTGTATTTGTTTCATTAGTTTTGACGGGAGTGTGTATGTTTTATCTTTTTAGTTACATCTTTACAATCAAGCTTTGGGAAATAGAACGTGATATTGAACGTGGGTGAGTAATACTCGCAGAGTTAATATAGGATGTGGCATGAGCTGTGTTTTTTGTCCTTGTGTTTTCTGTCGATATTGATGACAGTACCATTGTTTATTGATGATAGTATTTTTGACTATCTTTGTTTTGCACAATGCTATTAAACGATACATAGCGTTTAATTCAATGAAGTACAGCACAATGTTTCTGCTTGAGTGAGCCTACTATTAACAGTACAACCCCACACCTGTGTTTGACAAATTTTATAAATTAAGTTGTATCACGAATAAAAAGGTTTTGTGAATAGATTTCCTCTTGGCTGCTTAAATCAATCTAGATGACTGAAGGCCATTTTTCCTCCACCTTTTTAGCACTGACAAGTGCGTTGGAACCGCCTGAGCTTTACCAAGGCTGTTGGGCGCAGACTGATTGCGCATTCAGTGGCACACCATTTAAGGGTGAGTGCCTCACATCGAGTATCTTTACGGATAACTGACACTGGATATCTGCCGTCTGTCTAATATTTAGCCCGTTCGTTTGTTGTTACAGGTGCCCACTCATGTTGGGGTTACTTTAATTTTGTGCATATTGAGTTCCCACCCTCTACCCGTCCTGATGAAGACCCGCCCCTGAGGAAACCAGTCTCCTTGTTTATCTTTGGGTCGAAACGTCGACATATCTTTTCCCCCGAGCCTGCATCTGAGGTCTTCCCACGCCCCCTCTCCCTGTGCCTATCAGAATACGGAGGATTTTGCAATTACGTACCAGCAAGAAAGAATTACATTTTTTGCAAATGTGAAGGGCAGGCTCATCCATTTTTTACACTAAGGATTGAACTTTAGTTTTTGTCCAAAAAGCCTTATTGCATTGTAACTTTTATCTTTCCACTGACCTCTTTGGTCGCTTTTACACACGAGCACTTACTTTTATTCTCCTCTATGCACGTCATCTTGACAATGAACCCCTTATGTAAATAGCTGTGTTTTTCTAGTTTAAAAAAGTTTATTATGCTGTCTCTCTAAGTATGTATTAAATAATACAATTTCCCAGACTGGGCGAGATACAGTTTTCTGTTTCAAGTGTGTTTTTCCTGTATCAACAAACACCTCAGGCTAATATATGTTCTTTTCTTTGTCTTGATCGATATCTACCATAACTGATTTAATCGGATGGGGATCTAAAGTGAAATGAATAATTGTTCTATGTTTACACTGTATATTTTGAATTAACGTCTAGGACCGCTTTTTTCTATAATACTTTGCTGCACAGCAGCAGAGAGTTCTTTCAAGTCTCTTTAGTGGTCTTTACGAATAAATGCCACAGCCCTGCCTTTGTGTTCTTCATGCTTTCTACCAGCACCATCTGTTCCCTAGCTCGGTGTCCCCAGCCCCTTTCTTCCCAGCTGTCAATCTTCTGGTATTGCTTTTAAGCCTATATTTTGAAATTAGGTCTCTGGTCGTCACAATTGTAGAACATGGCATTTTTTTATATGAATTTACTGTGAACCATGAGCAGCTCAGTGACATCAATATCAACAGTTGTTTAGAAGTATCCACGGCTTAGTGTGATCTGTGCCTCAGTAGTGTGTGTGTGTGTTTGTTTGTTGTTTTGATCACCAGTATTGGCCAGTAAAATATCTTGGTCACTAAAGTAGTCGCTGCTGATATGCGTGTGTACAACCTGCATGCCACAGGTACAGATTCTACCTAGATTAACTCAGCCTTCATCCTGAACATAATGCATTGAGTACCACCCAGAGTGCTTGTAAATATATGGCACTAACTAGTACGTTAAAACAAATTTATATTATCAGTGGATTGGCATTATCAAGTCTCATTTTTATTCTAGCTAGCTCAGTATGACCAGTGGCCTAGGAATATCTTTCACCAGTATCTTTGAAGAACACACATTAGTAATTCACTATGCTCGTTGTATATTTGCTGCTCTCATTTGTTTGTGTCATCTTCTCACATCATTAAGGCTGTGCCAGCTTTCTTACCTCAATGACCAATGCTTAGATTCGAGAGTCCTTGCAGTGCCAAGGATCACACGTTGTATAGCTGGTGAGACATCTGGTAGTAGGAGATTCCCTGCCAGACAATACACACAGTGACCTAAAACTCAAACAGTCTGCTCTGGATCAGAAGGCTCCTCAGTGGAGCCGGAAGCTGTGACTATCCTGAACCAACAGAGGATGCTTGTGGGGTGGGGTGGGGCTGCACTGGTGGAAAAAGATTCACAGCATCCGTGCATATGGAAAGTATAGGCAGCTGTGGACCAAGCTAGGCAGAGGGTAAAAGGTATATTCTTAGCTCACCCCACCACTCTACAGCAGAAATAGTGAACATGGCCTCCTGTCACTGTGCTCTTTGCTGAACAGGAGCTTAGGGTTCTTTCAAGTCTCTGTAGGGGACTTTAAGAATAAATGCTACACATTGCCTTTGTGTTCTTCATGCCTTCTTTCAGCTCTATCTCTTCACCAGTAAAATATCTTGGTCACTAAAGTACTTGCTGCTTATGTGTGTGACAACCAGCATGTCACAGGTACAGATTCTACCTGAACTAACTCAGCCTTCATCCTTCATAGCATAATGGATTACATACCACCGACAGCACTAGAATACAGGGGCGGCTCCCCTGCTAAGGCAGAGGAGTGTCGCCCCACAGGAAAAAGAAAATTATAGTAACAGCATGTTATTATAATCTTTTTTCTCCAGTAGTCTTCTGTAGGGGCAGGGCTAGGCGGGCTGAACTGCCCACAGAGAAGGGGGGCGGACTGGAGGCACTCTAAGTGCGCATGGCGGTTTACCCGGCTATCTTGGGCCAGCCAAACAGTCATGTGCACTTGGCATGTTCTCCACCGAGCTGTGTTGCACAGCCTGGATGTTGAACATGCCCAGGCTCTCAGTCCCCATCTGAGTACCGAACCACGGCGCTCAAACCAATCACCACTCTGCTATCAGCAGCGTCATGAATGGTTAAGGGAGTCTGGAAGCCTGGGTGCTTCCAGTTTCTGCTTCCTGTGTCAACGTAGAAGAGGACAGAGGGGAAATGGCGTCCGGCAGCTAAGTTTAATTTTTTTTCCTTTTATTTTTTCAAACCTCTCCCTTCCCCGCCCACCACTACTGCCAGGTAGAAGTCACTACTGCTAGAATATTGTACATTTGTGCCAGTAATAGCTACATTGAAACAAATTATAATTATCATCATCGTTGAGTCATTATCATTAAGGCTCATTGTTGTCCTAACTTGCTGAGAATGACCAGTGGCCTAGTAATACATGTTGTCAGTGGCTCCAGGTCATCAGCGGCTTTGTAGGACATACATTAGTGACTTGGGGCTTCTAAGGTGTTTCCATTTTATTGCATCATCCTATTGCAGCTATTAGGGTGTGCCACCTTTCAGACCTCTGTGGCCTGATTGTGTTTCTAGATGCCTGGGTAAAAGGCTCCTTACAGTGACAAGGTGCACAGAATATGTAGCTGGTGAGAGTTCTGGTAACCAGAGCATTCCCCTGACAGACAGCACACATGGTGGCCTAGGACTGTAAGGGTTTGCTCAGGATAGGAATGCTCCACTGTGGAGCAGGAAACTGTGACTAGCCTGAAACAACAGATGATGCTTGTTGAGTGGGGTGAACCAGTGGTTCAATGTGTGCTGTGTTATGCATATGGAAGGTAAAGGCAGCTGTAGACCAAGCTTGGGAGAAGGTGAATGACATGTTCATAGCTCACCATTCTGGGGGATTCAGTATAAGTGTCCGGCCAGGAATTCCTGGGACTGATGTGTTGGGAGAGACCAGTCAGTGCTGCCTCCATAAACATATTGCCAAGCTGCTCAACTAGTGAGAGTTGAGGCTACCCAATGTGCAGTCTGCATGATGTTTTACTCCAGCATTTCCAAATTAACGATATTGGCCCAAACTTGGCACTATTTTACTGTAAAATGTTTAGAATTGTGCCAGTTTCTTGAATCTTAAATACTTAGAATGAAATGTTAGATGAATTGACACATAGTGATGTGCATTAAATCTCCTGACTCAGTACTTGGCTCCGTATTGTTTCTCCTATGATGCTGTTTGTGGTTCATGTACTAGTTTTAACAATTGTCTGTTGGCTGATTTATATTTTTAACATTTACCCATTCATCACTTTTAATTCCGGAATCCTTTCATTCAAATATACAAAGATGACAGCAGGACAGTAAAATTAGGATCATTGGGCTGGTTAATTAGTGCAAAACACATTGGGTTCCTAAGGGGAACTGCCCAAATATGCTACAGTGCATACATGTAGTGGGGGCAAGAAACACAGTTGAGCAAAATGTAAGATTGTCATCAGGTGAATCATGCAAAATCATGATACTTAATAAGCAATATTGTGCATTATGAGTGGATAGTAAAAATGCAGACAGCATAGCCTTTGACCTGGTTTGAGATAGCCTATAAGCTGAGATTAGTGTTGCCTCTCTTGGACCTGACTGGTCATTCTGGCATTTCCCCAGTGGGCTTCAGGCTTAGGACTTCTTTCAGAGCAAATGATCATCCATGATCTGAACATGTGCCCATTCTGTAGGCAGCCTCCTGCAGTGTGGGGCTTGATTCAACATTTTTTATTTTGCTAGGGATGATTGTAGATTCCAGTCCAGCCCTGCTCTCTAACAGACAACCCTTAAAAGGAGAGAGTACCATGCTTGCAGGCTATCATGAATTAGCAACATCACAAAATAAAATGATGGGCGGAGTGTTTAAACTTTTCAAACACTCAACCGCAGTCACAGAACGGTGTTTAATCCATAGTTATTTTGCTCACCACGTCACACCAGTTTAGATCCAGCCATATGCAAACCATTCTTGACCATGCTCCCCATGGGAACAGTCCATCCCGAACTGCAAAGTCAGGTCCTCCCTGGACCGAAAACAGGCATCCTGGGGCTGGTTTAGGGGTATCACACCTTATCAGCCAGGCTAGCTTGAATCCAGTGGTGCAGCGAGCAAGGGATCCACTTCTGTGCACACAAATAGCCACTTACTGCTAATGAATTAGTGCATGCGAGAAGAAAATGAAAATATCATGTACTTCGGTATGTGGGACTAGGAGCGGTGAACAGGGAATATGTTCAGGTTTTCATTCATTTACTTTTTAATTCACTTCTCCTGGTCCTCGGCTATCTCTCTGAGTGGTGTATTAAATCTGGGTCTAGAGATATATGATGTGCAGCTTCTTTTCATTGGCAAGAAACTGGGCCTGTTTGGGTTTACCTGTGCCAGGGATCAGTGTCTCTCATTATCCAGGCTGCCATCAGAAAACTCCGACAGGGGGGGCATGGCTTGAGCGCCGGCCAAGATGGCGGCGTAGTCCCGGAGCTCCGCATCGAGCCTCAGCGCTTGGTTCTTTTCTGCAGCACGGAAGGAACCCTCTGCAAGCTGTGAGCTGAATCTGCGGACCGGAATGTGAGACGCGTTACCCGCCGTCTTCTTTTCTCGGTTCCGCATCCATTTCAGCTGTTTTTCTCGGAGGAGCTGATGCTGAAACAGCGGCCGCCATTTTGTTCGCCGGCCGCGTCTCCACATAACGGCCGGCGGGAAGGTTCCTGACGGACTCAAAATATGCCGCATTGATATCAAATAACCTCCAATGCAGCGCTCTCAGAGGTGAGCCGTCATTTTAAAGTTTGCTGTGCCTCATAGCGCCCCTTCTTTTCACGCTTGGAATGTTTTGACCTCATTTGACCGCCATTTTGTGGATTTCCACATTTTCTCACAAGGTTTCTAGCAACTTCCACTCGGCGGCCAGCGGAGGGGTTATTTATTTATTACCCCTGTCCATTGCATTCCTACATCAGAGGGGAGCCTTCGTTTGCAGCCTGCTGTGATTCCTGACATTTCCTTCATTTGTTCTTGCTGACATTTGATATTTCTGAATTTACCCGTCAGTTTTTGTGGAATCTTTCTTCTCTACACAAGGTATACCTGAGTTTTGCAGCATGTTGTTTTTGCCATTCTTGTAATCCCTCATTGTTCCACTACCTGCATCACGCTCCTTTTATTCCATGTAAAAGCACTTGCGTGAAATTTTCTTTTTGATGTTACTCACTCAGCTTTGTTCCTCCTGCATGTGACAAACCCAATTACAGATTGCCACAGACACCTGCATCCTTTCATTGGACTCATCGACTCCTTTCAATTGTTTTATTGAGCTTTCATGGGGTAACTTCGCAACTTGAAGCTCACTTCTACTTCTAAAGTTCCGGTTGGTTCGGACTCTGACTCCCCTATTCAGGACATGGAGGAAGGTCGCTCATCCAAATCAGACTCGCCACACGGAGCAATTCCAAAGTCTTCCAACGTGGGCAAAACGCCATCCTCTTTGGTTTCTTCTAAACATCTCAAAAAAGATCCACCTTTTCCTGGAAGTTCTTCTTCTCCTTCCTCTATGGATCTCATCTTAGAGGAGCTACGTGCTTTCAAGCCTTTTATGGAAGCCACCACCAAAAATATGCAGGCAATGCAGGAGAAGGGGTCGTCTCTTGATGCACGTGTTCTCACCTTGGAACAATCCACAGATTCCTTGCAATCATCTTGTTCTCGTATTCCGTCCATGTAAGCGGAGATCCTACTACTTAAGCGACAGACAGAAGATTTGGAGAACAGAAATCGAAGAAACAACCTACGCCTCTACGGCCTTCCGGAACTTTCAGAAGGGTCTAATCCTACCATCTTCTTCCAGTCCTTCCTTGCTAAGATCTTGGATGCACCAGCTCTATCGTCCATCAACATTCAACGAGCTCACCGTCTGGGTCCTAGAGTTGCTACCAAACCTAGAGGTGTTATCATGCTTTTCCTTCAGTATACCGACCTTCTTCAGGTCCTCTTAGCCGCCAAACTCAAGAAGCAGATCATTTGGGAAGGACATCGTCTCTACATATCACAGGATGTCTCCAGGGCCACTGCAGAACGCAGGAAGAAGTTCTTAGACATGAGACCGCAGCTCAGAGCCCTTAATGCTAGATACGGTCTTTTGCATCCTTGTCTCTTCAAAGTTACTTATAAAGACAAAACAACCACCTACGAGGATCCTGCGGCTTTACAGGCTTTCCTTCGCCGACATGGCTCTGAGGTCATGGAGATGTCCAACCCCGGTTGACTGGCCTGTTAATTCTCTTTCTCAATACCTTTTTATCTGGTTCTGATCTTTCGTTGTTCGCACTGTTGATGTTATGAGGCACTCACTGTCGTTCTTATATGTTTTTATCGTATTTGTTCACCCTTTCTCCATCTCAACTATCTTCTTGTTCCTTGTACACCCAAGTATTTATCCCCATGTCTCTCCTCTCTCAACAGGTATCCCCCTTCCCACATCATCTTGTTTGTACCCCTACTATTCCCTCGTGCTGCCTTTTTGGATTTCATAGTATTTGAGGTTCTGATGTTCGCTCTGGGTGTTGTCGTCGTCGTCTCCTGCCACCACCACCCCCCTTATCTGTTTGGTTTCCTCATTTTGTAAGTATGTCTTTCAGTCGTTCGTTTCGAACATGTACTGTCTCTTCATTCTATATTGTTGCTGTCCTATTTCCTATCTCTCATATCATGACTTTTTTCAAATCTTCTTTTCTTCCTCTTTTTCTTCTTTCCTGCTCTTTCTTCTCTTTTTTGGATTTATCATTGTTCTCATCCTTGACTCCTTTTTCTTTTCACTTTTCTCTTCTACTTTTCCCATTTTTTCTCCATTGTATTTTTATGCATTATTAAGCATGTTACTTCTAGCTGTTTTCTAAATTGTTTCATTACGTGTAACGACATGGAACGTTAAGGGATTAAATAATCCTATTAAAAGACAGAGGGTTCTCTCGCATTTAGCAAGACTTAAGACTGATGTTGCCCTCCTTCAAGAAACTCATCTCGCTGAACCGGAGGCTTTGAAACTTAAACGTTGTTGGGTAGGTCATGTTCTTTGTTCCCCCATGACATCTAGGAAGAATGGTGTTGTCCTTTTGTTACATAAAAAGTTAAACGTTTCCTCGATTACTCATGAATGTGATGTTGATGGCCGTTGGCTTATTGTTAATTTATTCATCGATAACATCCCACTTACCCTTTTTAATGTGTACGCTCCTACTACAATTGATAGATCCTTCTGGCCTGATATTTCTTCCAAGTTGTCCTCCCTTACTGGTGATTACATACTCCTTGCTGGGGATTGCAATCAGATTGTGGATCCCTTCCTTGAACGACACTCAAAAGTCAATTTTGTCCCTTCTAGAATGCACACGCAATTTCTGAACTCCCTTAAAAATAATGCCCTAGTAGATATTTGGAGACTGTGCAATCCTGACGTTTGAGAATATAGCTTCTTCTCCCCTCCTCATCAATCCCAATCCCGTATCGATCATATCTTTCTCAGTAAACCCTTATCCCAACACGCTATTCGCTCAGAGATTGGCTCCATTTTACTTTCCGACCATGCCCCAGTTTTTGTAGACCTAGACTTACTCCCATTCTCTCCACAATCTGGCAGATGGCGATTTAATAATGCTTTACTTTTAGAACCTGCTTTTTGTACTGAATTTACTGCCTTTGCCAAGGAATTTTTTCTTTTAAACCAAACCCCTGATTCTCCCTTTGTTATGGTCTGGGATTCATTTAAAGCAGCCTCTAGAGGTTTTATTATTAATTTTGTGTCTCGGCGGAAACAATTACAAGCGGCCAAATCAGAGAAAATATTAGCTGACATCAAGGCTTTAGAACACGCTTACTTCAACTCTAAATCTGAATCCTCCCTTAAAGCTCTTATTGATGCAAAAATCTCTTTTAATAAATTTACAACGGATGCTGCTTCTAATATCCTGCTCAAATGTAATTCTAGATATTATGGGGGTAAGAATAAAATGGGTAACCTCTTGGCCAACTACTTAAAGATTCGTAAAGAACGCACAAAAATCCAGTCTATTAAAACCTCTTCTGGTGAATCCACATTTAAGGATAAAGAAATTCTTATGGAATTTGCAAAATTTTATGACACGCTTTATACTCCAGAAAAGATTCCTACACCTGATGATCTTTTTGCTTATTTTCAATCTCTCCCCTCTCCCCCGATCTCACATGTTGATTTTCACACTTTAGAACAAGACATTTCTCTCTCTGAAATATCCCATGCTGTTTCTAAACTTCATCATGGTAAATCTCCGGGCCCTGATGGCTTTACAATTGAATTCTATAGCCACTTTGCCTCTCTCCTTCTTCCCAAACTCCTACTTTTATTTCAGTCTTTCTCTGACGCCGGCTCTTCTAGCGGCTCCTTTCAACAAGCTTTAATTTGCTTAATTCAAAAGGAAGATAAGGGTCACTCCTTGTGCAAGAACTATAGACCAATTTCTTTGGTCAACACTGATTACAAAATTTTAGCGAAAATATTAGCCTTACGTTTGGATCCTTTTCTACCGGATATCATTGGCCCAGAACAATCTGGTTTTGTCAAGGGCCATCTCTCCTCAGATAATTCCCGAGTTTTTCTCAACATCCTTGGCAAATCTTCTTCTCTCACTCTTCCTTTTGCAGCTATCTCCCTAGATGCGGAGAAGGCTTTCAATAGGATTGGATGGGATTTCATGTTTCAGGCTTTACGTTGGATTGGTATTCCTCCTAAATTTATTTCTATTATCTCTTTACTTTACTCTAATCCTCAAGCTTCTATTTTTGTTAATGGGATGTCTTCAGATTACTTTTCTCTACATAGAGGGGTTCGACAAGGTTGCCCATTATCTCCCTTACTTTTTGTTTTAGCTTTAGAACCCTTCCTTACTAACATTCGTTTAGATGACACTATTTCTGGTTTTCATTTTGGTTCCCAGCAAGTCAAACTCTCGGTTTATGCCGATGATATTCTTTTCTATTGCTCCGACCCTGCCACTTCCATTCCCTCTTTTCTTCAACAAGTTTCTTCTTTTTCTGCAGTCTCCGGATATCGTTTGAACGCCGATAAATGTGAAATTCTACCTTTAAATCCTCTTTGTCAGAAACATCTTTTTTCTTGTACAGGTTTTTCATGGCAACCATCCAAAATCAAATACCTTGGGGTCTGGTTTGCTCCTTTGTTATCCGACACTCTTAAGTTAAACTTTGACTATGTTTATAAGAAAATGGATACAGCTATCACTCGTTGGCATCCACTCTTTCTATCCTGGTGGGGTCGACTCAACTCTATAAAAATGATGCTTTCCCCCTTGCTTCTCTATACTATTTCCATGCTTCCTTTACACATCCCCCTCTCTTTCTTTAAGAAGATTGATTCTTTATTACTGAAATTCCTATGGAACGGTAAACGTCCTCGAATAGCCCTTGCCTCTTTGCGTAAAGACAAAGCTCAATCTGGAGTACGTTTTCCCGATTTCAAACAATATCACCGTGCTTTTTCCTTGAAACAATCAATTCGCTGGTTTTCATCTAATGTGCCTCATCATCCTCCTGTTTGGTTAAACATGGAATCTTCTTTCATTTCTCCTTTTACCTTCCGTGAATTCTTATACACTCGTAATCTCCTTTCTCCCTACTTAACTTCATCCTATCCATCTCTTCTCTCCACTCACGAACAACCGATTTGGAATAACTCTCTTCTCAAAATCCGTAATCGTACCATATATTGGAAATCTTGGCATTCTCGAGGACTATCTTGGATATCTCAATTATTATCGCAGGGTACGCCTCTCTCATTTCAAGATCTTCAGTCTCTTTTCTCTTTGCCCGCGTCTGCCCGAACACAATACAACAACCTTTACCCAGCCTTACTCTCATATCTTCAAACTCTTCCATCCTCCAACGAGACTCCTGTAGATCGCAAACCCACTTCTCTCCTGTTGGAAGCCTCTCCTTCTGCATCTGCTTTATATAATTAATTCCGTCTTACTAATGATAGATTAAAATCTCGTACTGAACTTGCATGGGAGTTGGATTTTTCTCAGACCTGGACGGTCCTTTTTTGGGACAAAATTTGGACTAAACTCCATAAAACCTCCAGAGCTGCTAACACTATCCAGACTTTATTTTTCATATATCACAGAACTTTATTTACCCCATTGGCCTTATCTCGTTTTTCAACAGACACTCCTTCTTCCTGTTGGTCCTGTTTTTTTCCCCGGAGTTTTATATAGCGCGAACTAGAACCGAACCAAATCAGTTATCAGAGCGCTTTACATAGCACCAGTTACGTTACATGAGGACACACTTTCATTTTTTTAGGCACGGGGAGATTAAGTGATTTGCCCAGAATCACAGGGTTTTTTTTGGCGTCGTTACCGAGACTCGAACCCAGATCCCCAGGTCCGAGGTCGAGCGCCTTAGCCGTCAGGCCAATCCCTCTCTCCAAAGACACGGTCCTGTCCGTGTCCCTCTGCTGATCTCAAGCACATGTTGTTCGAATGCCCTCCTACCTCCCAGTTCTGGCAGTTGGTTTGGAAGCAAATCCAAAAGATTTTTCAGTTTCAGGTCCCCTTTTCGCCCTCACTAGTTTTCCTTGGCTCCCTCTCGCCGGAACTTCCTCATTCCCCCAGTCACTTCCCTTTACTTGACCTTTTCCTTGCTGTAGCTTTTCATGTTATCACGTCTAACTGGAAACAAGCTGCAAATGTTACCTATCATTCCTGGTGGAATGCAGTTTGTTTCAACCATCGTTTAGACACCAATTATGTATCCCCCATCTCCCTAGCTATTAAACGTGACCTGCTTTGGCTTCCTTTAGTAACATACCTCTCTCCCTCTGCTCCTGTTCATTCCTCTCCTTATCCAGATACAGTTGAAGTTCGCAAACCCCCGTGATTTCCTTATTGCCTGTTTATTTTTACATATATTTGATTGCTACTATCACTATATTTCTATATATTGTATTTTGCTATTTGTATTTCTATTTCTACGATATGTTCATAATTTTTCATGCTTGTAATGCTCAATTTTATGACATTTTTATTTTAATGTTTATTTCCTCCATCTGCTTATTGTAACTGTTCTCTTTTCACCCCCGCTTCCCCATTTTCCCCCTTTTTCTACTCCTCAATAAATCAAACTTAAAAAAAAAGAAAACTCTGACAGATGCCTTGGTGACATTTCCAAAAATACCGGACAAGGGGAATAAGATTGCAGATCTTGAATCCATTAGGACTTAGCTCCGTCATCTCCAGCTTCATCTTTCTTGAGAACACTTTTATGACCACAGAAACAGATAATACAGCAATTCTTCTATTTAATTGTGACATAGGGGCATCTGTCTGTTGTCCATTGTCTTTAGAATTTCAGGACTGCCACAGAGAGGCTGTCCGCCCTGGCTACAGTTCTTTTCTGGAGGTTTGAAGGGTTGCTCATGCATGACGGGGGGGATCTGCCAGGGGATTTAACCCCCCCCCTGTGATGTTTTGTGCTTACCCTGTTGCTACCTGATTCTGCGTCACTTCTAGACCGGAAATATCTTATCAGTGGATTTGTTACTAAGGATTTCAGCTGTTTTTGTTCCACTGTTATTTACAATAACCTCAGCTCCTCATCCTTTGTGAGCATTGCCAACTTCAATTTCATCATTTGTTTGTTTCAATTTTCAGGTTCTCATTCAAGGCCAAGACAAATAAGTGTCAGGCATTGATCTTGTCATGGCATGACTACTATTGCAATCTCAGTACTTGTGTTTATTGTTCTACAGCACAAGGCACTTTCAAGTACTGCTGTAGGAACCCCCCAAGAAGTAATGAATAGTTCTTCCACCA
This sequence comes from Lissotriton helveticus, assembly GCF_964261635.1. NCBI lineage: Eukaryota > Metazoa > Chordata > Amphibia > Caudata > Salamandridae > Lissotriton > Lissotriton helveticus. Next base: position 249,572,404 of record NC_136067.1, on the reverse strand, counting down.
CTCCTGTTTCAAAAAGACTTAGATGTGCAGTAGTGGTCTCTAAGCCATACACAAGGAACCCCCCTCCCCAAACTTGATTCTAATGACTTTGTCCAAGAGGTAACAGGATTGCCCTGTTTATGATGCACTTTGCAGTTACTTTGGCAGTTGTGTGTCCTTACTCTATTGCATTTTTATGTGGGTTGTACGTGTCACCGCTTTATTCTTCAGCATTAGGTAGATGTGTGTGCTAACAGTCTCTAAGCATTCATGTCTATATTGAGGTTCTTTGCTGAGTGCAGCTTTAATAGCTGGTACTGTAAACAACAAAGGTCCTAGTAGTAGGGAAGAAAGATTATGTACAATCTATTTTCATAGACTAGAGTCAGTACTATAAACTCAGTTCACTCTGTGTACCCAGCCGGGCCACAGGTGTTTATTTTACAAAAGATAAGATAATAACAATTTGACGTACAAGCAGGTGATAGGGCACAGTCCTGTACCTATCATTCGAAGTGACAAAGAATAAAGTGAAATGAAGGAAAGAAATAACAGGCAAAAAGAAGAAGTGGCGCCAATTTTGTGACTTGTTAACCGTTACTTATCATTGCAAGCTCACAATTACAGTTACTACACGCATTTAAACACAATGGTCATATATGTAGTGCTGTATTTAAAAGGTCGACGTTTCGATCCCCTAGCTCCTAATAAACCGGGATCATCATCAGGACCATTGTGATTAGTTGCCTGGTATAGTTCCAACCTGTTAATAAAGGGGGAAAAAAGGAGTGCAAGGAAAAGATTAGGAATGTATCCTTAGGAAAGAAAAATAAAGTTTAACAATAGGGTTGGACAGCATGTCATTGCAACTTGTACACATAACTTTTGGTGCATATATGACCGTGTGAACCAGCAGTCATTTAATTCATTTGGAGGAGAGTGTACAAATACACTCATGCAGAGAAATTGGTGAGTCGAATTCTAAAAGGTTGCGGCGCTGTGCATAATTAATCAACGAAATTAGAACAGCGGAGTTGTGACAAATAGATAGATCCATTACAGTGCTAGGCGTCGGGGTAGAGTCAAGCGACAACAAACAGTGATCTCTATTATGCATGACAATGTTCGTGAAGAGAAAGTGCATAGTGGCGACGTGTGTGGTTTAAAAAGTGGCTGATCCGGCTAGAAGTGCAAGGAACCATGCGTGGTCAAGCTTAAATCTACTAACCAAGTCCGGTTTATTTTGCAGCTTCTGGTGTGGGGAGCCACAAGGCTTGGCGGGGGTTCAGGGTATTGGGGATAGTTGCAGGTGCAGGTGTCACCTATACAACGAAGTTGAAAATTAAATTGGTGTAAGGGAGAAGAATCGGTAAAGTGGCTGGTGATTTAGGAGTAAAGCATACCTGGGTGGGAAAAGTACAGCCGTACTTTTTGTTGAATAATTATTGGCGAACTCCGTGAGCGCTCAATGAGGTCGGGTGCCGCGGTCAGTTTCGTAAATTAATTGGAGCCGCGAGACGATGCCAATTGCGTGATCAGAATGGGTCTTGCCAACGCCATATTATACTGCAAATACACTGTAAGTAAACAGTGGCTTCAGGTTAACTAGTAGAGGTGGGCAATCTGTAGTGGCACAGGGTGCGGGCAATAGCAGGCGCGTAAAATATGTAGCCTTATGGCTAGAGCGGTCGACCTCAAAGCTGGGGAACCTGGTTCGAGTCTCGGCAACGAAGCTCACATCCTGTGATTCTGGGCAAATCACTTAATCTCACCATGCCTAACACAAAATGAATGTGTCCGTCTGTAATGAACAGGATAGAGGGCACAGAATTGTGCCAGAATAGCTACAGTGATGGATGTGCCAGTGTCAGTTATAGAGGTGAAAGACATGTGAATTATGGTTAATAGGCACGAAGGGTGGGTAGGTTTGCAGAGTGCCCCGATACGAGAGTGCTCTTCTTTCTGGTGTTCATCTGTAGTTCAAGTGCTGGCAAGTTCGCTTAGGCAAGTGTTGACGAGGTCAATGGATTCTCACTCACGTTGTCGAGCCTGATATAGCTTGAATCTCTCAAAATCGGGGTTCATTTGTGGATAAAAGGGCTGGTATGGGTGCCTCATAGTGGTCATCAGCAACAGGGCCAGGGAGATTGTGGAATAACTTGAACATCTCTGCACCTGTGTAGTGATGAAGTGCTCCCATTGTAAATTGGTGTTATGGATTAGTGATTCCATGATTGGCATCTTTGATTTACTAGTCAGACCCTAGTACAGTGCACTGGGTGCCCAGGGCCTGTAAACCAAATGCTGCTATTGGGCTGCTGCACTGATTGTGCCACCCACAGAAGCAGCCTGTAAAATGTAACTCTGGCCTGCCATTGCAGAGCCTGAAGTGCAGTCTACTGCCCTGTCTACTTGCCAAGTGCACACTCTTATCAGGCCCAAACCGTCCCTTTTCTACATATTAGTCGCCCCTAAGATAGGCCCAATGTACCCCTTTGGGCAGGGTGCATTGTATGTGAAAGGTAGGACATGCCCTGATGTGTGTGGCATGTCCTGATAGTGAAATACTGCCAATTTCGTTTTTCACTATTGCATGGCTACCTGCCACCAAAGAAAAGAATGGGGAGTTTGTTTATAACATCTTATATACAAAAGCGCCCCTGGGAGCAAGGTAGGGAAATAACCTCGGACTCAAGCAGCTGGTATCCACCCCCACCCACCTCGCCGGACACACACTCGACGCCGTCTTCTCATCCAGCAAAGACATCGCCTTCAGCCACGCAACAGGACTCCACTGGACGGACCACAGCTGCGTCCACTTCACCTTCAAAAGAACGACGATCCACCACCACCAGCAACAGGTTGCCCGAAGAAGCTGGAACAAGATCACAGCCGACCAGCTCGCCGCTTCCCTGAGCCAGCACCCTCCGGCCGGCTCAACGAACCCCAGCCAGGCCGCCGACAACCTCACGAAGTGGATCAGCAACTGCGCGGACGAACTCGCCCCTCTGAGGACCCCGCCCAGCAGACCCGGCAGCAGAAAAGCCCCATGGTTCACCGACGAACTCAAGAGCTCCAAGAAGAACTGCCGAGCCCTCGAGAAAGGATGGAGAAGGGAACCAACAATGGACAACATGACCACCCTCAAGCTCGCCACCCGGAAACACCACCAACTGATCCGCGCCACCAAGAAAAATGCATACAAGGACCGGCTGGACAACAACGCACACAACTGCAAGGAACTCTTCAACATCGTGAAAGAGCTCTCCAACCCCAACGCCGGAAACAACGACATCACCCCATCGCAAGACCTCTGCAACTCCCTCGCCTCCTACTTCCACAACAAGATCACCGACATACACAACAGCTTCAGCACACAAACAACGCTCCCCAGGACCGCACCAACGCCCCCCACCACCACCCTCCGCACCTGGACTCCGATCAGCACCGAAGACACCATCCGCACGATGAACTCCATACACTCCGGATCTCCGACCGACCCCTGCCCTCACCACGTCTTCAACAAGGCCGACGTTGTCATCGCACCCCACCTGCAGGACATTATCAACACCTCCTTCGACACCGCCACCTTCCCGGAGAGCTGGAAGCACGCCGAACTCAGCGCTCTACTCAAGAAACCTACAGCGGACCCCACCGAACTCAAGAATTACCGTCCCATCTCGCTCCTCCCGTTCCCGGCCAAAGTCATCGAAAAGACCGTCAACAAACAGCTGGCCGCCTTCCTCGAGACGAATGGATCCCTCGACCCCTCACAGTCTGGCTTCCGAGCCAACCACAGCACCGAGACCGCCCTCATCGCTGCCACCGATGACATCCGAACCCTGATGGACAACGGAGAAACAGCGGCCCTCATCCTCCTGGACCTCTCCGCGGCATTCGACACTGTCTGCCACCGCACCCTAGTGCAGCGCCTTGGCAACATCGGAATCCAGGAGAAGGCACTGGAATGGATCACCTCCTTCCTCAACGGAAGAACACAGAGAGTCCGCCTACCACCGTACAAGTCAGAGGCCACCGAAGTCATCTGCGGCGTCCCTCAAGGATCCTCGCTGAGTCCCACCCTCTTCAACGTCTACATGAGCCCCCTCGAGGCCATCGCACGCCAACACAACCTCAACATAATCTCCTACGCCGACGACACCCAACTGATCCTCTCCCTGACCAACGACCCCGCCGCCGCCAGAGCCAACCTACACGAAGGGATGAGAGATGTAGCCGAGTGGATGACGACCAGCCGCCTGAAACTGAACTCAGACAAGACGGAGGTCCTCATCCTGGGCTCCTCGCCCTCCGCCTGGGACGACTCCTGGTGGCCCCCCGCCCTGGGCACCGCACCCAAACCAACGGACCACGCACGCAACCTGGGCTTCATCCTGGACTCCTCCCTCTCCATGACCAGACAAGTCAACGCCGTCTCCTCGTCGTGCTTCAACATCCTGCGCATGCTACGGAAGATCTTCTGGTGGATCCCCACCGAGACCAGGAAGACTGTCACCCAGGCCCTCGTCACCAGCCGACTGGACTACGGCAACGCCCTCTACGCCGGAACCACCGCCAAGCTCCAGAAGAGACTCCAGCGGATCCAGAACGCCTCAGCCAGACTCATCCTCGACATCCCACGTAACAGCCACATCTCCGGACACCTGAGAGACCTGCACTGGCTCCCCGTCAACAAAAGAATCACCTTCCGCCTCCTCACCCACGCACACAAAGCCCTACACGACCAAGGCCCGAGCTACCTCAACAACCGAATCAACTTCTACACTCCCAAGCGCCACCTCAGATCAACCAGCCACGCCCTCGCCGCCGTCCCGCGCATCCGAAGAGCGATAACAGGAGGAAGGTCCTTCTCCTACCTGGCCGCCAAGACCTGGAACTCCCTCCCGATCGACCTGCGCCTGACCCAAGACCACCTCTCCTTCAGGAAGAAGCTCAAGACCTGGCTGTTCGAGCAGTAAAGGCACCCCCCCTCCTAGCGCCTTGAGACCCTACGGGTGAGTAGTGCGCTCTATAAATGTATTGATTGATTGATTAAAGTTTAGTATGCCTGAACGCACAATGTTAAAATGCATCTTTTGGTGAGGGTGATTTTTACATTTTGTGTTTGAAAACGCCACTTTTAGAAAGTAGGTATTGTCTTGCTTAGCCATCCAGTACTCTGCCTGGTTTGTGTAATTGCATGTCTGGCAATTGGATGACAGGGGCTGGAGAGGGGCAGTGGCTCCAGAGAGCCTGATGAGACAGGGCTGGGTTGAATAGCCATGGGCTGCATTTAGAGTAGGGGAGGAGATTTCCTTTCACCTTAATGGGCCTGTTCTGCCTTCCATAATGAAGGTCTCCACTTCCTGCCTGGAAGCTGCACCAGTGAGGACAGAATTGATTTTGGCTGGGTAATGACACTCTCTGCCTTCAGAGAACAAAAGATTTGAGTGTATGAAAAGAGGGGCCCAGACCACAGACTTTTGGATCACTTCTGGGAAATCAAGAGGAATCCTGGCCAAGGAGAAGATCCATAGAAGCTGAGGAGGAATGCTGCCCCTGTGCTGTTTGCTATCTGGGGTTGGCCTGCAGTAGCTACTTGCTGCCAAGGAAAGAAGAAAAGGATTTTGCTGCTTGCTTTGTCCCCCTGCTTGAAGTCAAGATCTCCAAGGGGTTGAACTGAGCTGCGGGCACCGTTCCTGATCGTCTCCGCAGAAAAAAAGGGTAACCACCTTTATCATCGAGTCTGTCGCAGGATTCCATGCCCTGAAACACAGCTGGGAGCAACGCCTCACTTCGCAACACAACCTTGGTTTCACCGACTCCGTCAACGAGCCGCTGCTTGCACCGCGGCCTGTGGGCACTGCACTCTGTGACTCTTTGCTACACTCTGCAAGGACATCACAGAATTTGTCGCTGTCCGACCCGAACATCAACTAGCTCATTCACCGCATCGTGACCTGCTAGCACCACAGGGAGCATCGTCTCACCCTTCAACCCAAACCCTGGTCTCACCAACTCCACCAAAGAGCCGCTGCCTACACCGAATTGTGAGGACATCGTTCGTCGCAACCCTCCACTTCACAAAGCGACCGCAATGTTTGCTACGACCGACTCGCACCGACGTGTGGGTCGTGACAAGAAATGTACTGTAACCGAGTCTGTTGCCGCTTTAGCAGGCCCGTATTGACGCGGTCGGCTGGAATTGTTAGACTCTTTCGTATTCAGTATTGTGGTAGCCCCACGAGGAGCTAATGAGTCGGAGGAACTGTGTTTTATTGATTTTCCTGCAATGTAAAGGTTATTTTGCACAAGTACTATTTTCCAAGAGTATTGTCTGTTGGATTTTTTTCCTATTTGGTCTTGTTGGTTTAGATAAAGATTTAATATTTTTCTAAACTGGTGTGGTGCCCATTTGTAGTGTTTTCACTGTATTACTGTATGTGTTCACAAATGATTTACACACTGCCTCTGAGACATGCCTGTCTGCTCGTACCAAGCTACCAAGGGGGTGAGCAGGGGTTATTTTAGAAGTGTATCTCCCTTACCCTGACTAGAAACAAGGGTCCCTATTTGGACAAAGGTACCTACCTCTGACAACTAGAGCCCCCCATTTCTAACAGTTATGTGTGGCATGTATGCTTATTATAGGTGCATTTGTGTAAATGTGCCTTCTTCTGTGCTGATTTCCTGCCCTGGCGATTTCACTGTTTTTGTTGGCCATCATACTGTACAGCGTGTGATGGCCCCTCCTCTCTCCTCCCATCTGTTTAACTTATAGCTGGTTCTTGCCTGCATTCCTGGAATAACAGCAGCAACTGAGCTCCATGCTTATGTTTAGGGTGCCCGTCTTTTTTTCCCCTTTATTTTAAGGGTTTCCTGATCGTCGCCAGTAGCTATTTCATTTTCTTTTCTGCTTTTTTTTGCTGGGGCCTTTCCTCTTTCCTCATTGCTAGTGCCTCCTCCTGCTTTCCATAGTTACTCTTGTTCTGCCTCCTTCCAATTTGCTTCAGTCTTCTCGTACTCCCTTGTCCTGCCGTCCATTTGTAATCTCACTTCTTGTCCCGCTCTCGCCTACCAATTTTTAATCTTCCACTGCTTCAGCCCGTAATTCTTTTCTGTTCTTGGGACCTGCTTACTTTCCTTTACGTTGGGGTCTGTATCTCCACTACCACCTCACCAGCCCAGCTTTTCACCACTCCTACCTTGCCCCTGCCATACTCTTCTGAGCTATATTATCACACAGTGTGAAACCAGCTGTTTCCTTGAAAAGTAGCAATTATTTTTTGCGAAAGCTAGGCTCCCTTGACTCCAGTTAATGTTCTTTTCATAGAAATCATGTGAGTCGTTAAATGTATAATACCTCGTCAAATTATTTCATTCAAAAGAAACAGCTGCATATTTCCTACATGTTTAATACTGATGAATCATATCTGGCAGGGGCGACCCTTTTTGTTATTGCCATCCACGCTTTAACTGTGTTTATGTTGTGATGTTGTGACCTCTGTAACCCTCTGTGTGAGATCAGCTTATTCCATAATAATAGTTAAGAATTTCTTGGAGGAACATCTTTAGTTATCATGCCATTAAGATTAATCCGGCGCTGTTGTCAACTATCACGTTTTTATTAGTAATTGTACAGGAATAAATAAATATGTGGCATTAACATCTGCTTCGGCAGTGACGCATTAAATTGTTGTTTACTTAGTTTATATTCTTGCAAAGCAATTCTAAGGTTTCTATACAATGCTTTATCAATCATTGGCTTTGGCTTTGACTCCAGTCCCAAATCAAAGTCAGAGATGAAATCAGAAGATGAGGATAAAATGTGGAGCAAGACAACCGTGTTCTGTATAGCTAAAGCAGTTATTTTCAGTACCAGAACCATTATGTACGGAGTACTTGCAAGAGGTATTTGTCTAAATATACGCCTAAGAATGGCTACTGCTCTATCAGGAGCGCAGTTATGAATAGTGCAGCAGGTGCAATGCCACAGAGGACCTGCTGGCTAAGGGGCCTCCGTATATAAATCATAGGTTTTTTCCCCAAACCTTGGCATAAGGGCGATTTTTCTTTGCTTTGCCTAAAGCCATGGAAACTTTGGTATGCCACATAATGCAGATTACCACACTGAAATGCATTAGTCTAACCTTTGAGGCATGGTACTTGGCAGCAATTAGACTGTCACTGATGATGTCCTGTGCCCAGCACTCCACTCTGTCTGATTCACACCTGCGCAGTAAATACTATCAGTCCAGGTGCCAGTAGCATTGTATTTATCAGAACTGGGGATCCCACAAGGTCCGTACGTGCACAGCGACACTGCAGACACGAGGAGCAAGCCCACCTGGTCCCTTGAAGGAGTTTTCCTCAAATTGAGCACCATCCCACATCCTCGTCTCTAGCCAGTAACTTAAGTAAAGCATGTGTAGAAGTGCAAGCAATTACATAGGATGAGAAACACAAAAAAACCAAATATTTAAACGGTCTGTGTAACCAAGTAGGCAATCACAGGAAGCGGACGGCTGTGTATTCCTGTAATAGCTCCACACCTCTGGGGCCAGCAGAAGGGCAGTTAAGTTAGAGTGCCCTTTTTCTTGCAAGTCAAATTGCAAGCTGGCTTTCCCACCAGCTGAAATCGTGTGATCCTACGCAAATCACTTTCCTTCAGAGTGCTTCCTTTTGAGTGAGTGTCAAATCTGACGGCATCTTTGTTAGAAATGGTATCTCTGGTTGGCTAAGGCTTGCGCCAAAGCCAGGCAGAAACCAACACTCTAGTCAGGGCAAGGGAGTTACATGCCAAGATAACCCCTGCTCACCCCCTTGGTAGCTTGGCACGAGCAGTCAGGCTTATCCCGGATGCAATGTGTAAAGCGTTTGCGCAACCCACACACACAGCAGCAACACACTAGGCACGCCACAAAAAGGAACCCCACACAAGGTTATATATAAAAATAGCCTTTGTATTACCATAAATACATTAGATCATAATCAAACAGATACACTGTGCCAACTGTCACTGGGCAGTATTTACAGGGGATTATTTACACATGACAGGGCCACGTGGCTGTCAGAATCAGCACTTTGTAGAAATAGTAGATGTAGAACATAGAATAATTGTAGCACAAAATAACAATTGTAGAACACAACCAGTAACCACTGGTAAAAGGTAGGAACACACTACGCAATACTAATCACCTTAGGCATTGGTCTTGCAGTGAAACATAAACTGACTAGCATAAACCATAGTAGGTAAAACAACTTCCTGATCAGATCGCTACGGTGGAGTTCCACGCCTCCACGTAGCAACTGGGCTTCCTGTTCCTTGCTCCTCCATCCCATTCGGCTCCTCGAGGATGATGGTGCTGGAGGTGTTCTACGGCGTTTTCAGCGGTGCCTGCATAGTCCGTGCAGACTGAAGTGCAGGATATGCGCCTGGGTTCCCGGCGCGCTGCGACCACGGTGGCTGCAGGAAATACGGAGGTTGCGAAACTACGAAGAAAACGAAGAAACAACGGGCTCTCCCAAAGGTATATGCCTGCAATTAAGTCGCTTGGAAAGTGTATGCCGTGCGTCTATTAAACAGAGACATTCTAGCTAAAATTAAGCCGTTAGACGTTTCAGAGATGCTTACATCAGTGGAGGCAATGCGATAGTCGGCGGCTTCGTTGATAAGAAGTATTGAACCTGGTTCTGAGCACGGTACTTCTACTGGCTAATCCTGGAAGAATGCTTTTCAGTGCTGTAGCAATTTAAAAACTCTCTTAGGGGCCAGATGTAGCAAAATCAGAAATACAGACTCTTAATTAACGAATTTTACCGATTCGGTAATTAAGAGTAGGTATTTCTAATGTAGGTAACAATTCGGTAAATTTGACCGAATCGCTAAAAATCGGTATTTACCGATTCGGTAAATACCGAATCGTAATTTGATATTGAATCCTATGGGCCTTGAAGCCCATAGGATTCAATATCAAATACCGATTCGGTATTTACCGAATCGGTAAATACCGAATTTTGCAAGGGTGCAGGGGGTGTCACTTTGACACCCTCTGGCACCCCTGTTTTAGGCCCTAAGGGCATGTATGTGTGCCACATGGCACAGGTGTGCATGCACAGATGTGCATGTACACCTGAATCGGTATTTTACCATGCAATTGTATTGCATGGTAAAATCCGATTTTCAAAGCCCTGTGTCAATGTTAAACTTGGCACCTACATACCAAAAATGCATTTTCGGTAATTTTACCGACCGGTATATTTATCGATTCGGTAAAATATACAGATTCGGTAATTTCATCGATTCTGTAATTTTACCGAATCGGTAAAATTACCGATTCGGTAAAATTACCGAAAATGCATGTTTTTTATCCCCCTACATCTCCATGGCCATTTACCGGTCGGCCGTTACCGGCCGGTAAATGGCTAAAATCTCCCACCTACATCTGGCCCTTGGAGCCTGGTTTTTGAACACATCATAATCTCGGAGTGGAGTAGCAAACATTTAAGAACCGGCTGAAAGCCTCGAACTTTAAAGTGATGACTCATGACTGATGACTGATCGAGGCTCTGTTTTACCCACCGTTCTATCTATATAACGGAACACTGATGTTGATTATGTGGTGTGGTTAAAAGAAAAAAAACTACAAGTCCCAGCATTCCTAGCGATCTGAGAGGTTATTGGACTTTCTGGTTTTGAATACTTTGCCCCGCTACTCCTTCTATTGTGCTGAGACTGCAGGGTGGTCAAAGCATCGAATAATTGGGATCCTGCCAGCGATTGGAATTACCGTGAATTATAGTGAATCACAAATCATAAAATTTTTGACGCCCTGGCTTTCCTCGGTATCTAATATACTGACTGCTCTGTTCAGATCAAAGACTTTCAGGTGAGAATACTTCGCCTTGTTTTCCTATTATGGGCAAGCAATTGATGGCTATGACTAGGGCGATAAAAAGACGTCAACAACTGAAAGATAAATCAGAAAAAGCTAAACTGGCAGGATCTGCTACAGAGAAGGAAAACTCTTCTGCTGAAAATTCGGAGAGCTCCGGAGAGGGCGAAAAAAATCTTCCAAGTGATAATATAACACAGGCTTATCAACAAGATCCCGGTAACTCTAATACTAGCAAGGGGAAGAAGGCGACGGAGGTATTAGAGCTGCCCGCGGTTGGAATGGATATGGCCGGGTCAAGCTTAGCAGTTAAATCACCAGGAATGGTACAAGGGGTGAATTCCATAGTGGCACATGATTCACAGGTACCTAAAGATGCCCCGGTAATTTCTACTTCCAAGGTTTCTAAACAATTTCCGTTATTCGAGAGAAAGGGCACAGGGCATATTACTACTAATACTAATACGAATACAGCTGGGACCAGGGCAACTTCGCCAGGGGCCCCAACCCCCTTAAATCCTACAGATTTAACGACGTCAACCAATAATGTAGTTAATTTAATACATTCTCCGTCCGTAGATATAAAAACTGCATTTTTGAGTGAGAATGAAGTATCTACACTTTCTTCTACGGCTGTCCCCTCTGCTGCATTTTCTATCTTGCCACAATCTAAATTAGATTCGAATGACGATGCTATAGCACATGCAATGGCACAGAGCCCGATTCTGGAGATGAATACTAAGACCACTGGGGACTTTAAAATCTCAGTGAAAGACATGTTAAATCTGATATTAGGAGAAATAAGAGAGGTGAAGCAATTTCAAAAGGCTGAATTGGCAGTAATAATGAACCGTTTGGACAAAATTGAAGACTCAATAGCTTCTTTTACAACTCGATTTCAAGAATCCGAGACTAGAATTTCAGGGCTGGAGGACAATATGACCACTATGCAGAAGGAGGTGTCTACGATGTATAAATCTTCAAAAGCCTTTGAAATTAAATTGGATGAGCTAGAAAATTATAATAGAAGGTCAAACCTACGAGTGGTAGGCGTGCCAGAGAATATTGAAGGATCATACATGATGCAGTGGATTACTTCCTTCTTTTCTCGAGAGGTTATCCCTGAATTTAAAGGAGACCTAACAATTACACGTGCGCACCGAGTTCCAGCTCGTCCATTTCCAAACTCTCCATTTCCTCGGACAATTATTGTTAACTTTGCGGATGTATGGGTCAAAGAAACAATCTTATCACAGGCCTTTAAGCAAAGACAATTTCATGCCAACCCAACTACTAAATGTCGGATTTTCTCCGATATGTTGGCTGCTGCTGCTAGACGAAGAAAAGACTTTGTAAAGATCTTGCAATTATTCAAAGAAAAGGGTGTCCAAGCGTCAATGGCACCGCAGGCAAAGTTAAAAGTTCTGATAAAAGGCAAATTCGACTTATTTACGGATGTTGATGAGGCGCGTGAGATGCTTAACCAGCTGCAGAGTTAAGCCTTAATAAGACTTTGATGCAACTAGATATGATTGTGGGGAGGAGGGTAGGTGAGGAACAGGGGGATCACAGGGTCAGGGGCGCAACAACAAGGCGCCTCCATGAGAAGGGTGAGTGTCAGGTGGCCTGCGTGGGGAGGAGGTGAAGGTGTAGTGCAGGGCCACAGGGCTAGGTGCTGGAGGGGAGCACCTGAGGTGGGGTGTGGGGTGGGGGGAGGGAAAAAAAGAAAAAAATTAAAGCTCTTGTGGGATTTTGATGGAAAAATAAGTTGGCAAGATGTGTGTTTTAATGGATTATCAATGATTTATATATATGTTTATTGGGGGGCTTAGAGTGATTTCCTTCAACGTTAATGGGCTGAATAATAAAAAAAAATGCGAGCAATTGAGCTCTGGATTAAGTCAGAACGACCAGCTGTTGTAATGCTCCAAGAAACCCATATTTCCACTGCCAATATTCACTCATTCTCTATGTTTAAAACTTGGTCGTTATATAGAGGGTTTTCATACGCTCAAGAATCTAAAAGCGGGGTCGCTATTTTTCTAAATCAGAATCTAGATGCAGAAATTGCCCAGTATGAAGATGGGGGGGCAGGGCGGTGGTGCTGGGTCACATGTTTAATAAAAGATAGGAAAAGACCAATTACTTTTGTTAGTTTTTATGCCCCAGTGGAAGACCGTGCCCCAATTTATGATGAGTTATTTCAATCTTTGTTGTGAGTTAGGGGGGACATAGTGATAGGTGGTGATTTTAATATCCTTATGGAAATAAAATTAGATTCCACTGGTGTGTCAAGGAAACAATCTAAACCAAAATCAAGAAGGTCCATTATGCAGAATATATCATTATTGGATCTCTGTGATACATGGCGTACTAAATTCCCACAGAAAAAAGAATTCACGTGTTGGTCTGGGAGACATAGATCTTCGTCTCGATTAGATTTTTTTCTGGCTTCAAGGTTATTAAAATTCTCCTACCAAAAACTCTTTCACAATGGTTTTTCAGACCACGCAATGTTGTTAATTGAATTTGAAGTAGGCGAAGAGATTAAGCCATCTAAAAGATGGATATTTAATAAAATGTATCTGCAGGACAATAATTGGATCTCTTTCTTAAAAACTGAAATTACTGAGTTTATAGCACGTAATTTAGACACAGCCCCACTCCATATTGTATGGGACTCATTAAAAGCTTTTATTCATTGTATTATAATTAGTAAAGATGCAGAAGAATGGCGCACTATTAAACAAACTAAGACCTCACTTTATCAAAAAATCCATTCACTTACTTTGTTGCGCCAAGTTAATCCTTCCAGTGATGTACAAAAAAATTAAATGAGGCTAAACGTGGACTTAATACGTTTCTTTTTACTCAGAGTGAACAGCAATTCTCGATAAAATCTCAGAAGATTTACGAGGAAAGTAATTTTTCTGGGAAACTTCTTGCATGGCAGGCAAAAGAGCAAGTTGCCGCAAAGCTAATCCACTCTTTAAAGTGCCCTGTCACTCAAGTTGAAGTATCACAGACGGATGCTATTGGCACTATTATGCTGTCCCACTATAAACAGATTTACACTCAACAGCAAATAGTAGATCACTCCAAGCTCTCAGACTTTTTATCCTGATATAATAACTCTCCCTAACGCAGGTAGACAGTGATTCAATGCAGCGTTTATTTTCCAAATCTGAACTAGAATCAGTGGTTAAGAATTTAAAAATTGGTAAAGCATGTGGCCCGGATGGCTTTCCGGCTGAATTCTTTAAGAGTTTCTTTACTGCGTTTTCTGATTTATTATTACAATTATTTAATTATATGTTAATGGGTGGTCAAGTATCGGACTCTTTTGGGGAGGGGACTGTTGTTAGTTTTCCAAAAAAAGGTAAAGATTTAAAAGACCCTAACTCATACAGACCTATCACATTACTTAATACCGACTATAAGATCCTCACTAAATTACTTGCAATACGTTTTAATTCAATTGCAACGGATCTTATTCACTTAGATCAGAATGGTTTTGTGGCAGGCCGGCAGTTAGTGACCAATACCCATTTTCTCACGGAAGCACTAGATTATTTTCAGGTTAAAAAAATCCCGGCTTTAATTTTATTATTAGATGCTGAGAAAGCTTTTGTGGACAACTTTATTTGCTATTTTAAAACACTTTGGTATCCCTTCACAAATTACTAATTTAATTCAAAATTTATACACGGGTGCCAGAGCAAATATAATTATTAATTCTGTTATGGCAGGCACAGTTTCGGTCCATCGGGGCACCAGGCAGGGTTGCCCCTTATCCCCTATCCTTTTTGCTTTTTTATTGAACATTAGGCAATTATCATCACAAACACAGTAGGCAATCACCTTGTGCAAGAATCCCAGAAATTACTGATCCCAGGCCAACTGGCCTTCCATGGGGCTCAAATGCCCTGTGTCCCAAAGTTAGGGCTGGCTGCGCAGCCTAAAGCAACAACGCAAGAGAACAAGCCTAAACATGGCAGCTGCCCACTACTTGCTGGGAAGCTGGGAAATGAGCGGGGCAAAGGAGTGCGTCTCACTCCTGAGTCCAAAGAACATGTCCCCTAAAAATAAAAAACCTAAACGGTGCAGCTGCCCACTACTTCATGGAGCACACGGGCTCCCGAAATGATGAGCTAGCACGTTGGAGCCCCACGGGGCTCTCCAGATAAATTAGGGACCTCAAACACTGTGGGACACAATATGGGGCGAGGACACGGGCCCCTCTGGCCCTCTCAACAATTATGGGCTCGTAGGAGCTGCCCACTGACTGACAGGGCCGCTCTGACTCAGGGCCCCATGCTGGGATCTTGCAATTAAAATGATTCCCCACACTTTGGAGTGGCCCTCAACGGCGGGTCCGCTCTGGATAGAGTCAGTGTCACTCTGGTCCAGCAGCCATGCTGCACAAAGGGAGCCCCCCCCCCAGCTCGTCTTGACTTGCCAGGCTGCTCCTCCTGTGGGGTCCTCTCCTTGGTCCGGGCTGCACTGGTCTCTGGTGGAGCCTCCGAGGCTTCCGGGACACAGGGCACAAACAGTCAGTCCAGGGCTCTCCTTCTATCGGCAAACGCGGGGCTCTCCTCTCCACACGGGAGCCCCGTTACCTTACCTACGGCCACTGCCTCTTCTGCCGGTTTCGCGGTGGCTGCCTGCGGTCCTGCAGGCAAGATCTCGTGGTTGTGTTGCGGCCTCCCACCTCCGGCTGGACTCAGCTTCCCGCTTACGGCTTGCCGACCAGAACTTCCTTCTCCCTCGGCCGGGCACCGCCTACGTCTCAGGTTGCCTGGCTTACTGCTAAGTCCGCGCTGTGGCGGTGATGCGGCACACTACAGGGTAGGCCCCTGTTTCAACACAAAGTCCCTGGTGGGGTTTACCTCTCTTAAATGTGATAGTTTTCATTCATGAGCTTTTCGTGACTGCACATTTGTTTAAAATATTTTTTGCATTTTTAATTGCACAAACCTTTTCCAAGGGCATTAGAGCGCTTTACATCAAATCCAGATTACTTGACACATTTCAAGGCATGGGAAGAACAAGTGCGCTGCTCAGAATTAGGGGAGGTAGAGCAAAAGACTGGTTCCAAACATGGCTTCCCAGTTGCAAAGACAGTAGGCTGCTTCTGGTCCCCTAATGTCTTGAAGACAATGCCAAGAGAGGCTCTTGTCATGAGCACTCTATGTACACCTAATGCATATGGGGCTACGTTTTTGTTTAATAATCTATACATAAGTGAAGTTTTTCTATAGTAACCATCCAGAACTGAATTATTGGAAGATGCTGTCAGATATGACACTCACTCAAAAGAAAGCATCCTGAAGGAAGTGATTTGCGTAGGCTAAAGCGATTTCAGCTGGTGGGAAAGCCAGCTTGCCATTTGACTCGCAAAAAAAGGGCACTGTATCTTAACTGCCCTTCTGCTGGCCCCAGAGGTGCTGAGCTATTACAGGAATACACGACCTTCCGCTTCTTGGGATTGCCTACTTTGTTACACAGGCCATTTAAATATTAGGTTTTTTTCGTGTTTCTCATCCCATGTAAATTCTTGCACTTCTACACCTGCTTTACTTAAGTTGCTGGCTAGAGATGAGGATGTGGAATGGTGCTCATTTTGAGGGAAACTCCTTCAAAGGACCAGGTGGGCTTGCTCATCATGCCTGCAGTGCCGCTGTGCACGCACTGACCTTGTGGGACCCCAGTACTGATAAAAAACAATGCTACTGGCACCTGGACTGATAGTATTTACTGTGCAGGTGTGAACCAGACAGAGTGGAGCACTGGGCATGTGACATTCGACCCATGCAGTGACATTATCACAGACAGTCCCATTCCTGCCAAGTACCATGCATTAGGCGTTAGACTAATACATTTCAGTGTGGTAACCTGCATTACTGCAGTGAAATGCATTGTCACAAATAAGCGTAATGTCTCAGCAGGTGTCTGACTGTGAAGCGCTGCCATGGTAGTAGAAGCTGTCCTCCATTAGGTGAAGCAGCATAAGTCTGGGGCACTGTTGGCAGCGTGCAGTGTACAAACTGTGTGCTATCTGACCACAGCCTGCTGCACACGTACTGAGGCATTGCAAACTAATTTATCGTTTGAGAGTCTGAGTTGGCACTCACCAAGCCACGGCCTGGGGGCATGCTGCATTCATCAGCTGAGTCTCACTCTTAGCCCAGCTGCGGAGCAGCCTCATGTGAAGTGGTTGTCATAACATACCAGTCTGCAGACAGGCAAGGACCAGGTACTTGTACATTCCGGGGAGAGCTAAGTGCTTATAAATAAAAGCCATGAGGAGCTGTTGTAGCATGAGGCTGTTTACCAGCTGTTCATCTGATTCAGACAACTCCTTTCTACAGGACACAGCAAAGTTTATTAGGTCGATGAGGCGTCAGCTCTCTGATTATTTCATGTGCCTTGCACTCCACATTTGGACTAAGTGACACAGCTGATGACCCTTTCTGTAACTCTGATCTTCGAGTGTGCAGCCATGTCCATAGGCAGCATTCCTCCTGCTTTGGGCCGCAAAGGAACAGCACAGACCACCAATATTCTCTTAAAGTGTGAATAAGGTGGCTTTATTGAAGACAGGTGCACCTCATAAGACATTACCCTTGGCCTTTGCCGTACAAAACTACACCTTGCTATACATTCATTCACCTACATATCTTCCTCCCCGTCCCTAACATTTTCCCACTCTTCTCCTTTCTTTGCAACTATTTGAAAACACCGACTCCGTCATTAACTCTTTAACTTCTTCTCTACTACTCTAAAGAGCTACCTAACTAAGTACCTCCTATTAAACCTTATTGCCTGCTCCTGGAGTAACTTGTTGCCAACCATAAAGTAAACTGTAAACATGTAAAAAACTAGCTACCAGACGTTACTCAGAAATAGTCAGTAAGTCTTTTCTGACCCCCCCACTTAAAAAGCTTTGGGTACCTAAGATATCTAATATTTTGTCCAAGACCTCCTTTATCTGTGTTGCGTAGAGCTCCATCACATAGAGTCCCCTCTGAAAAAATAAATAGCCACATATTTCAATTCAGGATGCTCTACCCTGCCCAAACCTTCCTACATGCAAAAATCCTTAATGTCTTCATTTATCTCCCCCCTGGCCTTATCAATAGCAGCGGCATTTCAGACCCCTCCATTGTCTTCTAGGGATAAATTAGGTCCAGAAGACGAAGCATCCTGACCACTGCTGCCTGGTTTCCAACAAATTCCTTTTCATCAGTTTTAATAATGCCAAGCCTATGCAGACTACCAGGTCATCCTGCCCTAGGTGTACAATTAAGACGTCAGGACAAACATGTGGATGAATAAAATTATTTAAGCAGGGCATGAGCTCGTGGCATCGCATACCACCTTTTCTCTGCCAGCGTATATCAAACAATGAAGAATCCACCCCGAGGTTTACACCTTTCCTTTTCTGCAGTTCATGTCATTCTGCCCATTTTACAAAAGAATGGGCGACTATCCAAGTGGACAGCGCCGCCGACTCTGACCCCGCTACTGCAACTGAAAAGACAAATGCGTGAGTGTGGAAAAACTACATGATACAATTCCCCACTTCCCCGCATTTTACACATCGTTTATACCAATCCGAAGCCCAACGCCCCAAGTGTATGATTCTCTCTACACTCCAGTCATGCTTTATTGCGTTACTTGCTACTCCAATCTGAAATGAGTGAGTACTGTAATCCTGTGGTACTTCCCCCAACTGCAGCAGAGCTCTCCGCAGAACCCAAATGTGCTGTGCCGCCCCAATCCAGACACCCTGCGTCCATTAAAGTCCACATTTGTAAAGCGCACAATCACCCATAAGGGTCTCTAGGCGCTGGGGGCCGTCGGGAAGATTAAGCGAGCTATTGCCCAGAGTCGCATGGTGCTGGGCTAACCTGCCGCCGGAGCCGGGGATCGAACCGTGGTCCCCAGATTCCAGCGTCAGTCGCCCTGGCCGCGGCGCCACACCTCTCCCACATTGTACTGGACATACCAATGGCACATTACTGGCCTCCATTACCACTACCTTCCCCACACCCCTTTGATCTGTCTTGGAGTGCTTGAGTATTATTCTTATTGCTCATTTTTCCCTCCCCCCTACTTCAACCTGCTTCCAATCAAGCCCTACAACCCCTTTTCTCCCCAACAACTCCGACACTCTGAATGCTCCAAAATGCATCATGATATTAATGCAGAAAATAACCATTACCCGTTGCAGATCCTAAGTAGCACAGTTAGCAGCTTAACTAAAAGTGCCTTCGACATGGCCTTCTGATCCTGGGCTCTGGCCCCACCTCTCTGACCCAGCCCTCGAGAATGTGTCTACCCATCTCTCTGGCGGAAGGAGTATAACCCCACCACATCTTGCCCATAAATGCAATCCCTGCCAGCTTGGCAGCAATGGTGACTTTGGACAAATGCTTTTCAATCAGAGACATGAATAAATATACAACATCTTCTTCTCTCACCCATGTTTCTGTTCTCCTTCTCGCTCCTCCCTTTAGAGACTGGTTATACGCATTCCTCGTAGAAATAGCCAACGACCCTACCACCATTTGCAGCTTCCTTTGTCTCCTACGGACTACAACTCTGCAGGCACCAGTGTCTTGCAAACGTCCGCCTCTGTGGTCAGCCCATGCAACCTCTCCCACTGTGAACGAGGCAAAGCATCACAATGTCATTTTCCACCCAAGGGACGTGTTTCACATGATACTGAATGTCATGCTTCGAACAACTAAGGATGAATGCTCTCAGTAAATTAAGGACCTGCTCCTCCCTCGCGGACTGCTTGTTAATAACATGTCGGGAAAACAAAGGAGAGAGTAAGGGATCGTGCCCACTGCAGGTGGACGAGGAATACTCCTGTTCCCCTGGACAAGGATATGGAAAAACAAAAGAAGGAGTATTTTCCGACGTGTAGGGTGGAGGTCTTTCAAAATTGGAAAATTAATCCTTTTCTAAAAAAACCCTCACTCACCACCTAGTGGTGACATGCTTCATCATCGGGGTCCACCCTGGTGGCCTAGCGTCACCAGGGTGTGCCTCGACACCTGTAGTACAGTGGAGCGGGTTATGAAATGTAAGTGCAAAAAAGGGGTGATGTTAAAAATTGTCCTGGTTTAACTTTGAAAAAGTGAATTTTATTAAAAAGTAACTGGACAATGTTAAAATAAAGTGCGAGATACTGGAAGGGGAAGTTACGACCTACGTATCTCTATATGTGTTAATAGTGCATTAGGTCAACATGTTTCTACCAAAAGGGAAGATTCCCGGTATTCATCAGGACCAAAGGAGATGGACGGTAAGAGTCCCCTAAAAGACTCACCCTATCCTAAATCCTTATTTGACCTATGGTAAAATTGTACCAAAGGTGAAATGCTCTCAAAATTGAGGAGCAAAAAACAAAAACCTGTGGGGAGAGAAAATAAATGGGCGTCAGGCGCAAAACATTCTTACTGGCCTGTAACGTCGTGCAGATTCTCAGTGCATACATTCTGTATGCCACAGTGGTGAATGGAGACCTCCCGTAGTCGATGAGCATGGTGATATATGGTGGGTGAACGCTTATAATTAAAGCCAACAGATGATATATCAATATACATTGGGTGCGTGCTAAATCGCATGCAGTAGTAAAGGTTATCGCCAAAATTAAAGGAAGATTGTATAGTTACAGCGCAAGTCTATTATGACGCGTGATGTGATATCTCACTCGCCACTCAGTGGTAGCCATTGGTAACTATAAAGTGAAAAAGACAGACTGGACTGACAAAACACGAGTAACACAGAAGGGTTCACATATACTACATGGCAGAGGTCAGGCTTACTCATTGAAGTTTTGTTTTGTGCTTCGTCGGGCAGGGGGTAGGTACATCACTCGGTGCAACGTATTCTAAATCAAGAAATGTTGTGCCCGTGATTAGTAACATACAAATGGAGCGGGTCATTGCCGTTGTTGAGGTATGCGGTAAATGATCTGCACGTGTCAGTGTCCACGCGGACAGACAAGGACGTTTACTTACAGTTTACTGGCGTGGCGAGTGGCCCATAACCTACTTCTACCTTCCGCTGCTCGGCTGCAAGTGCAGTGCGGTCTGGTGTAGTTAATATTAGGCAGAAGCTTCCGGGTGCAGTCACGTGGGACCGCGTCACCGGTGGGGCGGGGATGCGCTATGGCAAGTCGCTGGGGCCGCTCGTTGTCAAGGAGACGCGACGCTTTAGTCAAAGCGTTGCATTAAACCGCATTACTAGTGGGTGCCTCGATAAACGAGGTTGTTTGGGGTGCAAAAATACGGGGATTGCAGAGTTGTGCACTTATTTGAGGATAGAAAGTGGAACAATTACAAATAACTGCGGAGGGAAATCGGAGGCATTAAATTATGCGCAAGCATTAAAGGCTCAGTGGTCATAGCAGAGCAAGATGACTCAAGCTCCTGCCAAATGGCATAGTACAAAGGGAACGCAGTGCTCGTTGGAGATAGCACGGGACTATATGTTGTGTTATAGACAACCGGCTGAGACCCCAATGGTGAGACTGTGGTCATTTTGGGGTTTTGGGCACAGTGCCAACGGGCATGGAGGTTCAAAGGGGATATTAGGACAGAGAACCCAGGAGTGTGGGTGAACCAAGGGGTTCTTTACGAAGATAGCTGCTCATTTTAACACAGAGGCCCATGGAATATTATCGTTCAATCCCCATTTGTGGGTCGAAAGTCTGTAAATCCAACGTTGCTCTTTCTCAAAGAGGCGGGATTGTATGTTAGGGCCTGGTTGCAATTGCTCAATCACGGTCCACCTCATGTCATTAGGAGTGTGATGGGCTGTGAGGAAATGGTCAGTCAATTTGGTAATATTTTTCTTGCAGCGTATTGTACTTCTGTGTTCACAGATACGTTGTTTTATTTTGCGGGTAGTCATTCCAACGTAGGGCTTTCCGCAAGTGCATGTGATAAGATAGACAACATTGCTGCTGTTGCAGTTGGTGTGGCTTCTTTGTTCCCAGACCCTGTCCTTTTCTAGATTCAGCGTTTTGGTGTTGTCAGTGAGGTGGCAGACACTGCAGTCACCACATCGTGAGTGTCCTGTTACTGGCGGTAGCCCCCATATCTGTGTGAGAGTGGGGTTGCTGTTCTCGATGGTTTTCTTTGGTCTGGTGTTCACCAGGCTGTCCTTTAGGCTCTGTGCCCGTCTGTATGAGAACAGTGGTCTGTCCCATTTGAGGTTACCGGAATTTACCATGGACCAATGTTTATTTATACTTCTGCTGACTTGATTTGAAATAGCATTGTAAGTAGTCACGCATGTCAATGGAGTTGTTTGTTGGTTCCTCACGGTTTCTTCCAGGAGGGTTTCTCTCGGTTGGTTCCTCGCTCTCTTTTGGCATTTGTTGATAATCTTGGGGGGATAACCACGGTTTTTCAATTTTGTGGTCAATTCTTCTGCCTGGTTCTTGTAGTCAATCAGTTTGCTGCAGTTTCTGCGTAAGCGCAAGTATTGGCACAGAGCCTAAAGGACAGCCTGGTGAACACCAGACCAAAGAAAACCATCGAGAACAGCAACCCCACTCTCACACAGATATGGGGGCTACCGCCAGTAACAGGACACTCACGATGTGGTGACTGCAGTGTCTGCCACCACACTGACAACACCAAAACGCTGAATCTAGAAAAGGACAGGGTCTGGGAACAAAGAAGCCACACCAACTGCAACAGCAGCAATGTTGTCTATTTAATCACATGCACTTGCGGAAAGCCCTACGTTGGAATGACTACCCGCAAAATAAAACAACGTATCTGTGAACACAGAAGTACAATACGCTGCAAGAAAAATATTACCAAATTGACTGACCATTTCCTCACAGCCCACCACACTCCTAATGACATGAGGTGGACCGTGATTGAGCAATTGCAACCAGGCCCTAACATACAATCCCGCCTCTTTGAGAAGGAGCAACGTTGGATTTACAGACTTTCGACCCACAAATGGGGATTGAACGATAATATTCCATGGGCCTCTGTGTTAAAATGAGCAGCTATCTTCGTAAAGAACCCCTTGGTTCAACCACACTCCTGGGTTCTCTGTCCTAATATCCCCTTTGAACCTCCATGCCCGTTGGCACTGTGCCCAAAACCCCAAAATGACCACAGTCTCACCATTGGGGTCTCAGCCGGTTGTCTATAACACAACATATAGTCCCGTGCTATCTCCAACGAGCACTGCGTTCCCTTTGTACTATGCCATTTGGCAGGAGCTTGAGTCATCTTGCTCTGCTATGACCACTGAGCCTTTAATGCTTGCGCATAATTTAATGCCTCCGATTTCCCTCCGCAGTTATTTGTAATTGTTCCACTTTCTATCCTCAAATAAGTGCACAACTCTGCAATCCCCGTATTTTTGCACCCCAAACAACCTCGTTTATCGAGGCACCGACTAGTAATGCGGTTTAATGCAACGCTTTGACTAAAGCGTCGCGTCTCCTTGACAACGAGCGGCCCCAGCGACTTGCCATAGCGCATCCCCGCCCCACCGGTGACGCGGCCCCACGTGACTGCACCCGGAAGCTTCTGCCTAATATTAACTACACCAGACCGCACGGCACTTGCAGCCGAGCAGCGGAAGGTAGAAGTAGGTTATGGGCCACTCCCCACGCCAGTAAACTGTAAGTAAACGTCCTTGTCTGTCCACGTGGACACTGACACGCGCAGATCATTTACCGCATACCTCAACAACGGCAATGACCCGCTCCATTTGTATGTTACTAATCACGGGCACAACATTTCTTGATTTAGAATACGTTGCACCGCGTGATGTACCTACCCCCTGCCCGACGAAGCACAAAACAAAACTTCAATTAGTAAGCCTGACCTCTGCCATGTAGTATATGTGAACCCTTCTGTGTTACTCGTGTTTTGTCAGTCCAGTCTGTCTTTTTCACTTTATAGTTACCAATGGCTACCACTGAGTGGCGAGTGAGATATCACATCACGCGTCATAATAGACTTGCGCTGTAACTATACAATCTTCCTTTAATTTTGGCGATAACATTTACTACTGCATGCGATTTAGCACGCACCCAATGTATATTGATATATCATCTGTTGGCTTTAATTATAAGCGTTCACCCACCATATATCACCATGCTCATCGACTACGAGAGGTCTCCATTCACCACTGTGGCATGCAGAATGTATGCACTGAGAATCTGCACGACGTTACAGGCCAGTAAGAATGTTTTGCGCCTGACGCCCATTTATTTTCTCTCCCCACAGGTTTTTGTTTTTTGCTCCTCAATTTTGAGAGCATTTCACCTTTGGTACAATTTTACCATAGGTCAAATAAGGATTTAGGATAGGGTGAGTCTTTTAGGGGACTCATACCGTCCATCTCCTTTGGTCCTGATGAATACCGGGAATCTTCCCTTTTGGTAGAAACATGTTGACCTAATGCACTATTAACACATATAGAGATACGTAGGTTGTAACTTCCCCTTCCAGTATCTCGCACTTTATTTTAACATTGTCCAGTTACTTTTTAATAAAATTCACTTTTTCAAAGTTAAACCAGGACAATTTTTAACATCACCCCTTTTTTGCACTTACATTTCACAACCCGCTCCACTGTAATACAGGTGTCGAAGCACACCCTGGTGACGCTAGGCCACCAGGGTGGACCCCGATGATGAAGCATGTCACCACTAGGTGGTGAGTGAGGTTTTTTTTAGAAAAGGATTAATTTTCCAATTTTGAAAGACCTCCACCCTACACGTCGGAAAATACTCCTTCTTTTGTTTTTCCATGTTAATAACATGTACCAGAGCCATGTTGAAAATAACCTTCTTGTGTGTTGACATCTGACCCCACACTGTGAATGATAAAACTAGGGGAAACAACTCCAAAAATGTGATACTCCTGCCCCCATTCTCCCAGTGTCCTGGCCACTCTTCCGTGCACCACCTGCCCTGCCAATACAGCTAGAACCCGCTGACTCTCACCACGTCTTAAAATATCTGAACATCCCATTCCTACTCTTTTGGTGCGACATGGAAATCCATTGAATTCCTCTAAGAACCTCTTCCACATGCGTAAATCCTCTTTCGTCCCTGCTGACAATCGCATGCAATGATGCCTCAACATGAGCCCTGCTAATGACCTGCTCAATCTCCTACAAAATGTTGTTCCTGACCTGACCACCCTGCATGCAAAATTCAGGTGTCCTAGCAGCACTTGCACTGCCCTCACCATCGGCATCTATCTGGCCAGCATGTTGTCAAACAACATTCCCATATGCAATTATTTTTCTGTTGGAAGGTGTGCCTCCATAGCCACAGAATCGTATTCAATACCTAGAAATGACAACACGGTACTTGGACCTTGTGTCTTCTCTGCCACCATGGGCACTCCAATTACCCCCATGAGCTCTTGGAAACTTGTCAGCTGTTGCTGACAGTCGGTCGAACAGGGCCAACCTGCCAGGAAGAAGTCATCAAGGTATTGTGTCACTATCTCTTTACCGGTCTTCCATGAAAAGACCCATTGAAGAAAAGAACTAAATTGCTCAAACAAAGTACATGATATAGAACATCCCATGGGCAAAGCCTTATCCACAAAAATGTTTCCATCAAATTGAATACCCAGCAGCTGAAAATCATCAGGGTGAGCCGGCAGTAGCCGAAAGGCCGATTTAATGTAACATTTTGCCATTTCTGCGCCTATGTCCTCTCTTTCCACCAATCCCCTGGCTACGACCACTGAAGAATAGGAAGCAATGTTAGTTCCTGTGATATAAAATTGTTCACTGACATGCCTTGAGGCCACGACAAGTGCTGAATCAACCTATATTGCCCCGCATCTTTTTACGGCACCATCCCAATAGGAGAAATGACCAAGTCTTTAATCAGGCACTACAAGAAAGGTTCCTCCATGTGTCCCAAATGAACCTCTTTTAGCAATTTGTCCCACACCACTGCTTTAAGAGAAGCCACTGACCTCAGGTTTCCGTCCCATATTGCAGAACAAGTCCCTTCCTATCCCAGCCCAAACCCTACTTTGAACCTGTGACTCAATTGCAATGAATCCTGCTCCTGTGAGCAGTATGTCAGCCAGGCATCCAGACAGTCCTTCTTAATGGGTGTACAAACCTTTTCCCATGTACCCTTGTGTTCCCTAGACCGCCCCTGCCTCATGCCCTTGATATCCTTGCTGTCCATTGTACCGACCACTTTGCTGGAAGCCCCTGGTGTCCTTGGGTTGTGTATCATGCCCCAAAACATTGTACAATTTTCAGCCCTTGTGCCTAAGTCTGCAATACTCACTTGTGCAGATACCCTTGTTGTATTCCAAACAGGCCCCTTGGCCACTCTCACTGGTATTTGGTGGGTACCCCCCCAGGTGGTGCAATTCTGAAAGGGGCGGTAGACTAAAAGAAGACCACTGGCTGTGTATGTGGTCTTCCTAAACTTGACTGACCCCATTATCTGCTGGTACAGATCCATATCAATCTCACACGATTTTGCTTCTGAGTCCCATGCTAATCTGCCTCGGATCTCCTTGTCGTTATTGTGACCAGACATAACCCCAAGAGGTCATCTGCGTCCTTCTAATCACGTCCATGTATTTAAACAAGGACACGCACCTGTCGGGGTACTTCTCACAATATACGCTCACAAATATCAAAAACGTGGCTGTCCAGTTTTGTATGGTCATGGGCACCTTGGGCCTCTTTGACAACTCCAACTCCTCTTCTTTTGAACCCTCTTGGACCTCAATTCCCTATGTAGAAGATTCAGCATCTCCACATACTCTCCCTTCCATATTTCTTCCTTTGTGGATAACATGAGGTGAACCCTCAATATCTTCATCACCCCCATGTAGGGCAATTTCAGCAACTTAACCTCATTACTCTCTTTAGTCTCTTCAGTCCCCTCTGTCTGCCCGTCACTCTCGTCTTTCTTACCTTCTCCTTCGTCATACATGTTTTGTGACTTCTCGCCTGACTAACCTGTCACCCTTCTTGTTGCTGCTTCCCCTCTGTCTTCTGCCCTTCCATACCCACAACCGTGTCCCAAATGTATCGCCCTTTCCACAGCCTGACCTCCCCATCTTACTCTTCCAAGCTCGCGTCGGTCCCGGTCGAGATTTTACGCTTTGTACTAACATGCTGACCATAATCCTCCCCGGCCTTACCTGGGGGCCCATTACGATGTCGGGCGGATTGCCTCCACCAGGTTGGCGGTAGCCACCGCCGCCTGGCGGAGGCAATCCGCCCGACATCCATTCCCGAATTCCCCCCGCCATATTAGTATGGAGGCGGGGACCGCTGCGGACGGAAAGACCGTCCGCCGCTTTTCCGCCCCGGTCGCCTTGCGGCCGGGGCGGAAAAGGAATAATATGGTGTCGGTGTCTATCAGACACCGCCAGCCATATTATCATGGGGTGAAACAGATGCCTTTCCGTGGCGGCGATGAATGCGGTCTTCACTTTGGGGGCCCCCTGCGGGCCTCCAAAGTGAAGGAGGGGTGAGGGTGCACACTGGGGTACCTGTGGTACCCCCTGCATTTGTATATACAATGCGGTGCCTGCCGCTTTGTGTATGCAAATGCATACAAGCATTTATAGCATTGTGGCGGGCGGTGCAGGGAATAGTAATTCATACCCTTACGCTTTCCAACGCTTTCCCTACTGTTGCACTCCCTGGAGTGGGCATAGTAATTTTTTCCCCTACGCTATCCAACATTTTCCGTAGTGTTGCACTCCCTGGAGTGGGAATAGAAATTTTTTCCCCTACGCTATCCAACACTTTCCCTACTGTTGCACTCCCTGGAGTGGGAATTGTAATTTTAAGCCCTAAGCTATCCAATATTATTATTTTTTTGGGGAGTCGGAATATTAGTTTTATTCCCTCTGCTATTTAATATTTTTTGTATTATTTTAGTTAATGTAGTATAATTAATTTTAAATTTGAAAAGTAATTTTTTTTTTACAATTGTTATACAGAATTATTTATTTTGTATTTATGTTATTTTTTGTGTATAGATGTATTTGTAATTTACAATATTTTTTAATAATTCATAAGTTATTAAAATAATTCTTAAACCTGATCATTAAGTACGTTTATATAATATGTATCATATGTATATGTTTAATTAATGTTTCTTTACATTTTAGGTATTACTTATTCATTTTAAACATTATGAAATATTTGTAATTAGGTTTATTTTATGTATAAGTATTATTTAGTTTATTTTACTTTTTTTACTAAAAAAACTATATTTTTAATGATTCTTTTTTGTGTTCAAAATAATTTGATTGAATTTTCAGAGTGAATAACATAAACAGACAATACAGAAAAATTATACATGGAGCAAAAATACCTAATCACAATATGTAGAAATATATAAACAACCGTAGAATGTAATAGGTATCTAAATTTCAATACTCAATCAGAGGTAAAGGAGAACAACAAAAAATAAGGGAAAAGGGGAAGGGAAATATCAGTACATACTATAAAATCTTTTATAAAGTAGAGTTACTATTAACAAATAAATAATGTAATATACTGATATTAGACGGTATAACAGGCGCCAAAATATGTTTATGAATGTATCTAAAGGTAACCAAAAGGATTGATAAAAATGAGAATTACGATTAATCCCATTCAGAGATAATTG
Source organism: Lissotriton helveticus (assembly GCF_964261635.1). Classification (NCBI taxonomy): domain Eukaryota; kingdom Metazoa; phylum Chordata; class Amphibia; order Caudata; family Salamandridae; genus Lissotriton; species Lissotriton helveticus. Next base: position 249,543,850 of record NC_136067.1, on the reverse strand, counting down.
CGCTTCTCTTCTTGTAAAAATGACCCATGACCACCAAGCATGAACCGATAGATCTGAAATATTTCTCCAACAAAAAGTAAAGGATTTTAAAGCAGCTGACATTAGGAAATTAAACAGTTTTTCTTTTAAATCAGTTAGATTATGCACAAGACCAACCGATTTACAAATGAATAATTTATAAGAAAGAACATCATGAATAGGTAATATGTTGATTATAATACCCCAAACATCAGACCAAAATTTAGAAATTAAAGGGCAATCAAATAGCATATGTTGTAAGGATCCTGAGTGCATTTTACAATGCCAACATGTTTCAGATTGTAGCAGTTTAGCACAGAATAAGCGAATTGGGGTCCATAAACAATTGAATAAGATGTAAGAGTTGGTCTGGTAAAGCGATAGAGGTAGCCATCCTGAAATACTATTAAGCCAAATAATTTTCCAAATGTCATTAGATAAAGAAAGGGAAAGTTCATTATTCCAAAATATCAAAATTATATTAAAATTATTAGTAATAGCTAATTTTTCGTACAAACTAGAAACCGCATGAGAAGACGTAGAGCCAGCTTGGACATAAATTACTACATCAGTTGTAACATTAGGGGGTTGATTCCAATTCGGGAAACTAATCCGTACGACGATTCCAATTCATAGCCGTTTCCGTCCGAATCATACAAATCCGTCCGAATCGCGTAGTATGATCCATAGGAAAAAAATACGTCCGGATCTTTGCGAACCGTACGAAAACCAAGAGAAAATCCGTACGAAACAGACCCTCACGGTGAACCGTACAAATCGTAAAGATGCTGTACGGCCCGACAAGTACGATCCCGACCGGGGACCGAGAACGCGATTCGTACGGTAAACGTCGTATGAGCAATTCGTACGGAGAGCAACACATTCACATATGCACCTTACCCCTGCAATCATGGGGGTACACACCGTACCCCTATGCTCTGTACCCCTATGTACTGTACACCTATGCACCGTATCCCGATGCACCGTACCCCTACGCACCGTACACCTATGCACCATACCCTGATGCACCACACCCCTATGCACTGTACCCCTACGCACCGTACCCCTATGCACCGTACCCCTGCAATCATGGGGTATACTCGCGTACCCGGGGGGGTCCATTTCGCACGCGGTTAGAGTCAAAATCAGCTTTTACGGATGTTTTGAACTCCCGTAGAAAAAGAGTCGTACAGAGTGTTGTCGTAACAAATCGTACTTGCTGGGTCGGAAAAAGCTGCTTCGATCCGTACAGACGTCGCGTACTGCGTGTTCCGAATGCGATTTGTACGTATCCTTAAGTCGTATGGTCTTTTGTACGATTCGTCCGGAGAGCTGCTTTGGGTTCGGATCGTACTTCATCATCCGTACGGGAACGTTGAAGGTGTATGATTCGTACAGGAAAAATGCTCTGTACGGCTATTCGTAGGGGATTTTACCGAATCGTAATCGACCCCAAGATGGTATACCATGAGGGAAGGAATCTAAAATTGAATTACATAGACACTCAAATTTAATAAAATCTGATTTAGGTAACTTAAATTTCAATTGTAAAGTTTCAAATGGAATTAAGGCATTATTACAATATATATCTTTAAGATAGAAGATGCCAGCCTTAATCCAAGAATTCCAGAAAGCCATATTTCTATTCAGTTTAATAACATTACTATGCCATAATGATAAATCTGCAGTATGACCTATAGGAGATAAAAAAATTGAATCTAAGTCAGTAAAGATTAGTTTCGAGGATTTGATAATAACTGAATGGTGTAGGACTTTAGACTTGTTAGACATTGTTAGCAAAGTAGGTAATGGAAAAGGGTTAACAAGAGATTTCTCTATATTGAACCAATTAGGAGGGTTAATTACAGAGGAAGAAATAAGCCATATAGAACTTTGTTTCAATATAAATGGTTTATGATATAGGAAAAAAGTCAGGTAAGCCAAAACAAGCATTACAATTAGTTATTTTTAGTTTTTATAACCAATTCGAGGTGATTTATTATTCCAGAGAAATTTGGTTAAAATTTCATCAACATCTTTATGAAATGTTAATGGAAACTGAGTAGGAGTCATAGCAAGGGTATAAAAGATTTTAGGAGCAATATTCATTTTAATAGATTCCATTCTACCCCAAGAGAGATGAAGTGAGGACCATTTTGAAGTTTTATCTTTAACTAGCAGCCCGTCCCGACGTTGTCCGGGTATGAAATAGAATGTGTGTAATAGGCAAGGGAAATTTATTTCAAAATCTCGCGGTAGAGAACATTTTTAGCATGAAGTGTCACAATAGTTAGGCATGTGTGTGCAGATACTGTGTGTACCTCGGAAGTAAGAAGTATTAGCAGATGTCTCTAGTGTGTATGTACTCCACTTCCGTAGGTAAGCGTGTGTGAAAGTGCATTCATTTGTAATTTTTGTGTCCCCGCAGGCACGCTGAATTGAGTCATCCCCCGCTTGAGGCCCGGCTCCAGTTTTGTTTGATGTTGTGCTTGTGGTGTAAAGTCGTTGATGCAGAGAGTTGAGTGGGTGACAGCGTGCGCTGGAGACGCTGCACGTGTGGGAAAGTGCAGTCAGTTCAATGGTTAGTGTCGCAGCAGGCGCGCTTAGTCGCGTCATCCGCCGCCTGAGCCCAGCTCCAGCCCTGGTTGATGTTGTGCGCCTTGTGTCAATTCGTTTATGCAGAGAGTTGAGTGTGTGACAGCGTGCAGGAGACGCTGCAGTTAGTGTCCCCGCAGGCACGGTCCTTTATGCAGAGAGTTGACTGGCTGACAGCGCGCAGGATACTGTGCAGTTATTGTCCCCACAGGCACGATCAGTCTCGTCTGCCCCGCCTAAGCCCCGGCAATTGCTGTGCCCATTGGCCACGCCCCTTGCTCCAGCGCAATTGCCGCACCCATTGGCCTTGGCCACGCCCCCGGCATAACGCACACGTTTGTTTTCCACACGCCCTCAAGGCACGTTTTTTTGGGGGGGGATGTGCCGTGCGATTGTTGCCGGTTGTCGCGGCCATTGGCCACACCCCTTGCTGCCACGCAATTGCAATTGTCGCGCCCATTGGCCTTGTTCACGCCCCCAGCACACGCCCCCAGCACAACGCACACGTTTAAGGAACGCTTTTTTTTTGTCGTCATGCCGCGCCCCGCCGACGCCCACAAGGGACTACTTTGCTGGTAAGGCTCTTTTACCTTTCAAATGTATATGGTGGGCATCTGTATGGCCTATGTCCTTCTGCTGCAACTGCCCTTTCCAATGCTGTATTGGGTGTTGTGATTGGTGCTGTGGTTCCTGAGATTACCCGCCTCAAAGGTTTGGTCTCTCTCTCTTTATAATATTAGTATAGATATAATTAGGATAAAATTACTACTTAATGTTAATGTTGCTTTGATGGAGGACGAAAACAAAAGACCAAGATATTTCAATTTATTTTTTTTCCAAATAATATCAGTCATAGGTAACATATCAGGAGTACAGAAAACATTTAGGGGGAAAAAGTCTGTTTTATTAATATTAAGTCTATAACCAGAAACCATGGAATATTTTGTAATATTTTCTAATAAGGAAGGGATTGAGGAGATAGGATCACTAATAAATAATAGCTCATCATCAGCATAAGCTAAGGTTTTGATAGTAACATTCTTCATCGTAATGCCTTTAATATTATCATATTTTCCTATATGATTAAGGAAAGGTTCAATTCCAATTAGAAATAAAAGTGGAGAAAGGGGACAGCCTTGTCTTGTGCCTCTAAAAAGGGAAAATTGACTTGACATTTGGCCATTGATAAATAACCGCGCAGTGGGAGCAAAATACAAGGCAGAAATCAAACGAATAAACAAGGGACCAAAACTAAATGATAGTAAGGTCCGAAATAAAAATTGCCAACGTATTTTATCAAAGGCTTTTTCTGCATCTGAAACCATAATTCCTGAGGGTGCAATTAAAGTTGAACTCTGTTCAATTACATGCAATAAGGTCTGGTGTTGTTTGCAGAATATCTATTCTTCAGAAAGCCTGATTGATCTGGGTGAATAATAGAGTCAAGTATAGGGGCTAATCTAGAGGCAAGAATTTTAGCATATCATTTACAGTCTTGATTAATTAAAGATATAGGACGATAATTTGAAACAAGGGTAGGGTCTTTATCAGGTTTGGGAAGTACAATAATTAAAGCATCAGTAAAAGAACCTGAGATAGTTCCAGAAGAACCAAAAGAAGTAAAAAGTTGAAATAGATAAGGTAAAAGTTGGGATTGGAATTTGTTATACAATTCAGCAGGATTACCATAAGGGCCAGGGGACTTGTTTTTTTAAAGAGATTTTATGGCTGTTAAAATTTCATCAATAGTAATGGGTAAATCTAGTCCAAGCCTATCTGATTATGAAATTTTGGGCAAATCACAAGTATTTAAGAAAGAGTCAATTAATGAGACATCATGAAAATCTGGCTTATTATATAGAGTAGAGTACAAATCTAAAAATTCTCTAACAATATTATTGTGGGATAGTCCAATCTTGCCATTAGGACCCTGAATTGAGGTAATCTGCGTCTTATCTTTTTTAATACACAAATAATTTGCTAGGAGATTCCCAGCATTAAAACAAAATTTAGTATTAGATTTGGAGATTTGGATGCCAGCTCTTTTACTGAGGATCGAGTTAAATTCATATCGAAGCTTTTGCAGCTTGACTCGGAATTGAGAATCATTGGACGTAATAAAAAGTCTTACAAATTTCGCTATTTGTTTTTCCAGGTGTTTGATATGAGAATTGAAAGTTTTATTCTCGTAGGCCATAATAGAAATAGTAACACCCCTAATATAGGCTTTAAAGGCGTCCCATCTATTGACCATAGAAGTGGAGTCTTCAGGGTTAAGTAAAAATAATCTTGAATGGCCTTTAAGATTTTTGGTTTATTATGTTCATTAAGGACAATGCTAGTATTCATACGCTGTGGTACTGAAAATTCTAGACCCGTGTCATAAACATCGTCGTATCATGACGATGTTTATATCAGCAGACCGAGAATGACGAGTATACTATATACAAACATTTTCGCCGTATTCGAGTGACGAGATCGCACTGAAATCAGGGGTTCCGTTCTGAACCCTCGGGTCTAATTTTGTATATGGGAGCCATTTTGTGGTTGCCCTCACATAGGCCGATGACTAAGGCCAAAAACAAGTCTGAAGGACACGTACACCTTTGCTGACTTCTCTGTGACCTGGGCAAGCTGACTCCACTGCCTGAAGCCAAACCTGTTCGGTCAGTTCCTTTCCGAGTGGCCGATCAGGATTAGATCAAGGCACGACATACCATAAACCCCTCATCGCACAACAACCACGCCTAATCTTACACACACCTGTCTCTGTTTTTTACTTTATGACCTGCTTTACGAGGAGGAGGTGCCCGATTTTATTAGGGGTCCGTCGATATCTGATGAAAAATGTTGGGCCTTGCCGGGTAATTGATTGTGGGCTGGACAAACTGAAAATAAGCTTGTCATCATGATTCTGCTTTTTCTTTGTAGTAAAAATATGTGAATGGTCAACTGTAAAATAAGGAATGTTTCCCTGAAGCATAATATTTTGTATAAAAGGGATGGCTAGCTTTGTAAGTTTGAGCAGTCTCCTGAGAACATACACCGTGTTGTACTTCTAGGATACCTGTTACTGGCTGCAGCCAATAAATTGATCTTTGACTTCACCAAGAAGACTCTGTGTTTCTGTAGTCTGGGACAGGAAGGACTCGAAGTCTTAGGGTGTGTTCCCTGGCACCGCTGGGTTCTTAAAAACCCAGTACTTCACTTGGCGCCCAACGTGGGGCGATTTCAGCGGTACCGGTCCAAGCCAGAGGTTCGTGAGGAGCTTCGTGTGAAATTCTGGAGGAAGGCCAACCACTTCATGTCGTCGTGGTCCGAAAGTCTTTGCTGCGAGGTTCCCCGCTTCCCGACGGCTACGAAGGACTGCTGCCCTGACTATCCCCCTGTCTTGTACCCTTTGATGATTTGTAGAGCGAAACAATAGACGAGTCTTCTGGTGACGTCATCGATACCTCAGTTAAGTATAAGTGGAGCGTCTCCCAGTCCTTAGTTTGGTTCTTAGTTTGGGTATCCCCTTGGGATCTATGATTTGGAACTTGCAAGTACCAAAGCCGAGGGACTCGTGTATTCACGAGACTATTGTAATTCGATAATCCTTTGAAGTTTGAAGCTAGACTAGAGAGCGAAGATGCCTGGTCTTAGCAGACTTGGAAACTTGTTTTGTCTTGGTTGTAATAGGGATTCCCGATTGGAGGACTCGTGTCCGGTTCCTCCGATTGGAACTCCAACCTATGAGCTCTATGTGAAGCATGGAGTGGGCCCCATCACATATAATGAAGTATGGATCCGATACACCAGGAAGGATGGTGTTTTAAAATGGCCCCAATATGGTAGTTTTGACACGGAAATCTCAGATAATATAGAGGTTAGACTTTTTAAGAAGAAAGCCCGGCCGGCGATGTTTGACTCTTTCCGCCTGTGGCGAAAGGAAGCCAAACAGAAAGAAATTAAATTAGCTAAAAGGAATAAAAGAGAAAAGGGTATCTCGATAATGCAAGCTGCTATGCAGTATAAAGATGATGAAGAAGAACAAGCGAGTGAGCAGTTGCACAGGCAACGTAAAATGGCAATCGATAAATGCTATCCAGTTTTGTAACCTCTCCAGCAGGATACAGCAAAGGAACTTGAGAAAGATCCTTTAATGTCTCATTTATTGAATTCGCCACCCCTCTATGCGCAGAGTGCTACTGCACCTCCGCAACCTTTAGTTGTGCAACCTCCGGTTGTCGTGCCACAAATTCTTCCACAACCACCAGCTCCTTTTCAGTTGGCTCCTACTGCTACGGCTCAGCCTCCTCAAGGGCCGCCGACTTTGCTACCTGCTCCCTCTGTACTTCCTACAACTTTGCCCACTACATCGACGACCTCTTCTGATGTTCCTCCTGTTACTGCCTCTGCATCTGCATCTGCTTTGCCTCACTCTGTTTTTCCTCCTGTTCTTTCGTCGACTTCTCCTTCTGTTCGACAGAGAATGACTGATACAGTTGCTAGTCTTCTGTATCCTCTTTTTGGGGTAACAAGTATGACCCCTGTTTCATCGCACAAACAGTTGCGTAGTCAACTGCCCGACTCTAGAGAGCGGGAAACATTGGATTATTTGGCACATAAATGGGTTACAGACCCCACAAGATATGAGCTAGAGTCTGTTATGGATGTCTTCCATCAGTGGGAAGCACCGAAGCAAAGATACGTTTTCGATAAAATGTGTACTTTTCTTTGTGAGGATTTGGAGGATAACGATTTGGAGCCCAATCCACCTGAGTTGTGCCATGTACGGTTCGAGTTTGCAAATGGAATGATTGTGGGTTCTGATGTTGAAAGAGCAGTTGCGACCTTGTTGTCATTTAGGAGGGAGACTGTCTCTCGGTCGTTGTTTGAACCTGATCCCTCTGTTAGGAGGAAAGCGAGACAGTACCCAATGAGAGAGGTTCCTCCGGTATGGAAGGAAGAAATACCTGCTGGTGCAAATAATAACCCCCCAGCTGTGCCAGCACATTTTCAGCGTGTTTTTGTACATGTTCCTTGGAAGCGAGCTGAAGTCTTGGCACTTAAGCAGACTTTACCTGACCCCCGTAAAATCCTGCAGGTTATTATAAGGAACTATCTCAGACTGCAGACTCATGTGTTATGAATTTAGCCGATATCAACATGTTGTTTGGAAATGTTGTTCCACAGCCTTTATGGGGTTTGATTCGTCACACAGATCATGCGCAAGAGTTAGGTGATACCTGGGTTAATATTGCTGCTGCAGATGGCCGACAAGTTGGTGGTGCTAAACCTGAGCCTTTAGTTGCAGAACTCCCTGGTAAAATCGTTACTTACATGAAGACTTTAATGCCTGCTATGCGAGTGAATTGGGACAAATTGTCTGAATGTAAGCAGAAGAAAGAGGAAACCGTGTCTGATTTCTTCACCAGGTTTGAGGAGACTTTTATCGACCACAGTGGTCAAGATATGAGTACAGAAGGTGGTCAACGGTTGTTCGTTGACAAGTTCGTACATAATTTGCTTCCTGAGTTGTGTAAAAAATTGAAAGATTCAGAGAGTTCTTGGGCCGTTTCCTCATCAGCCCAGATATTGGCTACTGCACAGTATTACGAAAATAGAGATAAGGACGAGAAAGATAGAGTGGAAAAGAAAACTAAAGAGTTAAAAACAAAGGTTCTTTTACAGCAAGCTTATCCGCCTCGTGGTGGCCAGCGCGATTATCAGCAACCTCAGCAATTTCAGAGAAACTCGCAAAGGTTCGAGTTTTCTCAACCACGTTTTCCTGTAGGCCCTAATCAGTGTGCATATTGCAAAGAAGAGGGTCATTTTAAAAGTAGCTGCCCTGCTTTGCTACAGCGTATGAATGGTGTTTCTAGCGCAAGAGGTCGAGGTGTTCCACAAACTCTTAGAGGTAGAGTGCGAGGAGGGTTCTCCTAGAACGCACGTCCATTCCCTCCTCAGAATTCAATGAATAGTTTTGATCAGCAGAATAACGCGTCCGGTAGGACGCCTTAGTACTATGCTGATGACTACTATGCAGAAGATGAGAATATGGAAGGTAATGATTGCTAGGACAGCCATAGACAAAGAGAGGGAGTTGTCTCAGTTCCAGTAGATCAGAGTGGACCTTATTTTGACGACAGGTTGTGGTGAGAACTTGTTAGGATTGGATCTGTTGAAAAGATTGTATGCGACCTTGTATTGTTCCCCTTCAGGAGTACAACTTACACTAGGTAAGAAAGTGGTCTCCCAAATGTATTTGTCGAAGGATAAACTTCCGACAGAATTGTCGCTTCTTCCTGATATTCTTTGGGCTTCTGGTCCTAATGATGTGGGTCTTTTGGAAATACCTCCATATGTTGTGACATTGAAAGCCAATGTTAAAATGCCACGCATTCCCCAATGCAAGATCTCTAGTGAAGGTGAAAAAGCGTTGCTAGCGATCATTTATGATTTGATTGAAAAATATGTAATTGAAGAGACAAGAGGCAACGTTTGCAATAGTCCTGTTCTGCCTGTTTTGAAGCATACTGACCCTTCTCAGCCACCCGTTTACAGATTTGTAATCGATCTTAGAGAGGTGAATAAAATAGTTGTGCCACAATTTCCAGTTGTTCCTGATATCACTGCCCTATTGACTAGGATTCCAGCTTCCGCGACTTGGTTCTCGGTGATTGACTTGAAGAATGCTTTTTTCAGCATCCCGATTGCCGAGGAGAGCAGGGATATTTTCGGCTTCAGTTTAGGAGGTCGAAGCTTCCGGTTCAAACGCGCTCCTCAAGGCTACTGTGAAAGTCCATCGATATATAGTAAGGCATTAAAAACACAGCTTGATACGATTGTTTTACCTGATGGCGCTACCCTTGTTCAGTACGTTGACGATTTACTAGTCGCTGCAGATACTGAGGAGATTTGTAAAGAAGCAACATTGTCATTGTTGCGTCATTTGTCTGATTTGCATCACAAAGTGTCCCTTTCGAAACTACAATATTGTCGACAAGAAGTGACCTACTTAGGTCATCTCTTATCGAAGGAGGGAAGGAAACTGACCCCAGAAAGAATTCAGGCAATTGCAAAATTGAGTGTGCCAAGGACACAGAGAGAAGTGCGCACTTTCTTGGGTATCACGTCATATTGCAGACAATGGATACCGAATTTTTCTCTGCTGGCCAAACCTTTGGTAGCATTGACTTGTAAGGATACACCGAATCCCCTTCCATGGTCTGAAGATTGTCAGAAAAGTTTTTCCGAATTGCGTGATGCATTGTGTTCGGCTCCTGTGTTGGGTACCCCCGACTACAGTAAGCCTTTTACACTGTATGTCCATGAGAAAGAAGGATGTGCATTGTCAGTGTTGACACAGTCTTTTGGGGACAAGCAACGTCCATGCGCGTATTTTTCGTCGACTTTGGATCCGGTAGCTAGAGCGTTGCTGAGTTGCTTGAGATCCACAGCGGCAGCAGCAGTTTCTATTCGGCAGTCTGCTGGTTTAGTGATGAATAATATGTTGATTGTAATGGTTCCACATGCAGTGGACATTTTGTTAAACAGGACCAAGACACAGCACTTAACTAGTGCTCGATTGTCAGGTTATGAGTTGACACTTTTAGCGAGTCATGTGCACATAAAAAGATGCAACACGTTGAATCCAGCCACGTTGTTGCCGATTGTAGCAGAAACAGATGTTTCAGAACAGCATAATTGTTTTCTTAAAACAGAGGAAGAAACGAAAGGGAGAGTAGATCTTAGGGACACTCCTCTTGTGAAGTGTGATGTTACCTTATGGGTGGATGGTTCATGCTTCAAGCTTCCGAATGGTGATACGACTGCAGCATATGCTGTTACGACTTTGCATACGATTGTTGAAGCTGCACGTATCCCACATAATTCAGCTCAAGCAGCAGAGTTGATTGCACTTACAAGAGCGTGTCAGTTATCGAAAGGAATGAAAGTGACTATATATACTGACAGCCAGTATGCATTTGGTGTGGCCCATAGTTTTGGACGATTGTGGAAAGAGCGTGGGTTCCTGACTTCGCATGGAGCCAAGATACAGCATGGTCAGTTGGTGAATGAGCTTCTTGAGTCACTTACCTTGCCGTTGCAAGTCGCGATTGTGAAATGCAGTGCACATGAGAAGGTTACTGATGATGTTGGTCGTGGCAATGCATTTGCTGATGAAGTCGCGAAAGAAACAGCAAGAGATGTGATGAGTCGAATGTATGTTGCAGGCCCTGCGAGATGGGTTGGTGACATTGGAAAGTGTGAAGATACAATAGAGAGTGTAAAGTCTATTCAAGCTGAAGCTACAGAGAAAGAGTTGAGTGTGTGGAGAGAGAGTACGGGTAAATTGGATGCAAATGGTTGTTGGGTTGAATTGTCAGAACATCAGCGATGGTTGTTACCCGATGCATATGTGCTTGCAGTGGTTACAATGGCCCATGGAATGGCTCACATCAGTGTGAAAGGGATTTGTAAGTTGTTGGCTCCAGTATGGCAAAATGCTAGAATCCCAAAATGCGCAGAGAATGTGGTCAAGAATTGCATGGCGTGCTTGAAATACAATCCTGGTAGGTGAACTCCAACTCCAGCTGGTCATTTTGCGCCTCCAACGTACCCGTTCGAGGTTTTGCAGCTAGATTTCATCCACATGGAAAGGTGCAACAATCTGAAATACGTACTCGTTGTTGACTGTGCCTTTTCGAAATGGGTAGAAGCATACCCCTTGAAAGACAACACTGCCATGTCCACAGCTAAAGCCCTTGTCAAAGAATTCTTCCCCAGATTTGGATTACCGAGAATGGTCTGGAGTGATAATGGGAGTGAGTTTGTGGGTCGAGTGATGAAGAAAGTATGTGAAGGTTTAGGAATCCAGCAAAAATTCCACGCTGCAAATCACCCCCAATCAGCTGGACTAGTAGAGTGCTATAATGGCACATTAAAACTGAAACTGGCCAAGATACAAGCAAGCTCTGGCCTTAAATGGCCCGATGCCTTACCGTTAGCACTTCTACCGACAAGAATGACTGTACATTCACGAGTGGGACTTAGTCCATATGAAATCGTATTCGGCCGCCCGGCCAACATATGGGGAGTGCCTAGACCAACAAAATTCAGTGAAATTGAAGACCCTGTACTGCTTGATTATTTGTATGATCTGACGGCTAAATTGCATGTTTTACACCAACAGGTTCACGATTCTCTGCCTCAGGTTTCTGAAGATCCAGGTCACACTATCAATCCTGGTTCGTGGATTTTGGTGAAGAATTTCCAGCGGACAAAGAACGATCAGCCCCGCTGGACAGGCCCCTACCTAGTCCTGCTGTCAACAAGATCCGCCGTGCGAGTGGAAGGGAAAAAGAACTGGATCCACGGCGTACACTGCAAGAGGGTTCCTTTGCCTCTGCCGTACGACCGATGGGTCCAGGAGGGTATTGCTGACTCTGAGACTGAGACTGTGCCCCGCTTTCTGCCTTTCAGCGATGCACGTGTAAAAGGAACAATTTCTGAACGTGAAAGTGACAATCTTTTGCAGGAAGCTGTGCCACCGTCAATTCGATTGGACACTACCGAGCCTGAACTCTTGTTTCAGGACCAGACATTACCTGGAAAAAGACATTATAACCTGAGGCCAAGAACTATGGACAAATAAAAAGATTTATTTTTCCTCTGCTATTTTTAAAAAGTGCAGCTCTCTCATCTGAGAAACTTTTTTATTTTTGTTTTTCAAACCACCATCCGGGTTCAGCTGTAGGGTCGCGGTTGCCGAAGTCTTTGGAGTTCAGCCGAAGACGTTAGGTTGGCGGTTCTGGTTGGTCTAAGGGAGTTGCCCTGGACTGACAGAAGCATTCCTTAGCATAGAACACCCTACCATCGCGAGCAGCAATTAGAGAGGATGGAGTTTTTCGAGATGGAGAGACCTGCCAAAGAGATGAACTTTAAAGCTAAAATTTGTAGAATGATGACCAAGAAACGTTTTTTGATATTATGCATTTTCATGTTGTTTAGTGTAATGATATTTTTAATAGGATATGTTTTATTCTCTTTTCAAGTGACATTTGCACCCACAGCACAGCCCATGCCTCCTTCTACTGTTTCCTCACATTCTTTTTACCCTTTACCTGAACATGAGTCCACTAGGAGATTAGAGTTTATCAATAACTCCTTCGTTCAGCTTTTGCACCAACACCATTTAGTAGTGAACACAACTAACTGTTGGGTGTGTGGTCTTATGCCTCACACTACTGATAAAGGTATCCCTTACCTGGTCCTGCCTTTTAGCCATAATGGTTCTGTGTGGGCATACAGAACGATGTTCATTTATGCACACGAAGTCCACCCCCTACGTTCTGTAAAAGATAATCCAAAGAATAGTGCTCTAGTTAAGGGTATAGTAGATATGATTAGGGAAGATACTTCCTATGAGACTATCCCGAGAGATGAGACACTAGCATATATTGGATGAAACGTGACCAGATATGGAGTTACTCTGAGCGAGACACAGCGAGCTAAGAGATCCTCCCCGATTTGGATTGTACCCCATCAGGGTCACCTATGTCTGCAAGGTAATGGCAAGAATCCCAGAGCTCAGTTAGGAAAAAATATCTGCACGGAAACATATGTCTTTGCATCTCAGACTTCCCCTTCGTTCCTAGCAGCTAAGGGTACCTATTTCATCTGTCATGATAGAGCCTACACATGGTTGCCCCCTGACTTCTCGGGCACATGTTTTGTTTCATTCCTGTTGCCTCCCACCTACACAGCTGCGGCAGATTACCATAAGACAAGGATAGTTAGAGGTGTCTTCAGTAAAGAAGACACTGCAGGACAAGAATTTGGAGACTTCTTTAAGGGTTTTCTGCCGTTTTGGGGACCTATGGTTAACAGCAGGAACATAAGAGAATTGACGAGGGTGGTTGCATTCACCGTAGTTGAAACTGCCGGTGCCCTTAGTAACTTGACTGCTGAGCTCCAGTCGGATCGCCTCATGACCCTTCAGAACAGGGTTGCGCTAGATGTCATACTTGCAGACCGAGGTGGGGTATGTAAAGTGATCCAATCGAGTTGCTGTGTTTTCATTCCAGATAACGCTCCAACAGTGTACCAGGCCATCGCTAAACTACACAAGATCTCTGAATCTATTCATGTGGATAAAGGAGATTGGTAGTTGATGGGGTGGTTCTGGGAACTGTTATCCGCCTGGGGATGGAAGATTCTGATGGTCATTGGGATGATCTTAGCCATTCTTTTCCTGTTCTGTCTGTGCGTACAGTGTGCTCCTGCTATATGTGGCCTCTGTGTTACATCATGTGTAAGGAAACCTGTATCGAGGGACGAGCTAAGTAATAGGATGATACTACAGCAACATCTCAATGATTTTAGGAATATAGACCTGGACTCAGATTAACGTGAGTAAAAGTTGATTGCCTATGTAAGGGCAAAAGGAGGGTCTGTGGTACTGAAAATTCTAGACCCGTGTCATAAACATCGTCGTATCATGAAGATGTTTATATCAGCAGACCGAGAATGACGAGTATACTATAAACAAGCATTTTCGCCGTATTCGAGTGACGAGATCGCACTGAAATCAGGGGTTCCGTTCTGAACCCTCGGGTTCCATTTTGTATATGGGAGCCATTTTGTGGTTGCCCTCACATAGGCCGATGACTAAGGCCAAAAACGAGTCTGAGGACACGTACACCTTTGCTGACTTCTCTGTGACCTGGGCAAGCTGACTCCACTGCCTGAAGCCAAACCTGTTCGGTCAGTTCCTTTCCCAGTGGCCGATCAAGATTAGATCAAGGCACGACATACCATAAACCCCTCATCGCACACAAACCACGCCTAATCTCACACACACCTGTCTCTGTTTTTTACTTTATGACCTGCTTTACGAGGAAGAGGTGCCCGATTTTATTAGGGGTCCGTCGATATCTGATGAAAAATGTTGGGCCTTGCCGGGTAATTGATTGTGGGCTGGACAAACTGAAAATAAGCTTGTCATCATGATTCTGCTTTTTCTTTGTAGTAAAAATATGTGAATGGTCAACTGTAAAATAAGGAATGTTTGCCTAAAGCATAATATTTTGTATAAAAGGGATGGCTAGCGTTGTAAGTTTGAGCAGTCTCCTGAGAACATACACCGTGTTGTACTTCTAGGATACCTGTTACTGGCTGCAGCCAATAAATTGATCTTTGACTTCACCAAGAAGACTCTGTGTTTCTGTAGTCTTAGACAGGAAGGACTCGAAGTCTTAGGGTGTGTTCCCTGGCACCGCTGGGTTCTTAAAACCCCAGTACTTCAACGCCATCTAGTTTGTGTAGCAAAAGTGGAAGTTATATTTATAACAATAGAAATCAAGGCATGATCAGATATGTCGATATTACCAATCAGAGGATTAGTTGCAGATTGGATAAGTTGTGTAGAAATTAAAAAATATTCAATCCTGGAATGTGAATTATGGTGATTGGAAAATAATGTAAAGCATTTGTCAGTAGGGAAATGTAAACATCAAATGTCAGCTAACTTGGTGGTATGAATAAAGGATTTAAAAGCATGAAAAACCTTAGGAGGACGAAATTTTGTACTGGATAATCTATCTAATAATGGTTCAGCAATAACATTAAAATCACCACCAACAATCAACTGAACTTTGCCCAACTTTAAGACTTCTGAGGTAATATTAAACCAAAAAGCAGGGTCGTCTGCAGTAGGACCATGAATATTAAGTAAAAATAAGACTGAATCATGAATTTTAATTTGAACTATTATGTATCTACCATCTGCATCTGAGGTTTTACTTAAAACTTGACAGTGTAATTTTTTTTGCAAAGAAGATAGCTACACCGTTTTTCTTACCATTAGCAGGAGACGAAACAATAGTATCTACCCACTTTTTTTCATATAATTTAATATTTTATCATCAATATGAGTCTCTTGAATGAAACAAATATCTGCCTTACAACTACCTAAATAATCTAAAATGTTGGTATGTTTAACTGGGTGACGTAAACCTTTAACATTTAGAGAAACAACTTTAATATTATGAACATTAGCCATAAGTAAGAGATGGAAAAAGAAATAAAAGTAAGGAAGAAAGAAGAGGCGAAGAAAAAATATATAAGAAATAGAAGAAAACAGTAACTCTAGATTTAGTAAAAGGACAGGAAGAAAAGAAAACAGGGAGAAAAGGACTAACAAAGTAAATTAATATCAAGAAAGAAACACACATACGTTCTACAAGTATGACCGGAACCGTTGGAGCCCAAAGTAGACATAAGTAATTATCTTGTCAGGACATAAGAATGTAGTTAAAATCAAGTATTAGTGTCATGAGTATCCATGGAATGGTGCGAATGTTGGTCTAAAAAGCGAAGTAAATCATCAGGACGCTGAAAAGATTTTGAAAAATGGTCTTTCCAGATACGCATAGTAGAGGGGTCAAAAAGACCATATTTGAACCCAAGACTTCGCAATTAGGAACGCTGAGCAGAAAACTCCTTGCGAGTTGAAGCAGTTTCTTTTGCAAAATCTTGATGAATGAAAATGTTATTCCCATTGACCATCACTGAAAGAATCTCCCACGCAGCTTTTCGAATCAAAACCAGATGGTGATGTCGAAGAACTTTGAAAATCATTTGACAAGGTTTAGTATGATTAGGATTGAGATGTGAAGGAATCCTGTGGGCCTTATCAATCTCGAATTTTTCTGGAAATTTAATTTGTAGATGGCCGTGAATCAAATTTTCTAAATACAGTCTGCAGTTGTTACCCTCAACCTCTTCTGACAAATTAAAAATGCATAGGTGTTATTTTTGCAACAAGTGGATTAAAAGAGTCTAGCTTATTCTTATTATCCTGTATTTTAATGAAATTATCAGAGATTTTCATTGATAAACTCGCCATTTCTTTTCGAACATTTTTAATTTCTGACGCAATAGTCAGTGTTAATGCGAAGAGCTTGAATTTCCTCTACAATTTGTGATAATGAAGGTTCTGATGATTCAACCGCCTTTGATTTAATTGGTGGAGGTGAAACTTGCTGCCTTCTTTTGGTATGAATAGAATTCTTATTTTCCATATTTATTTATTTGCCAAAAGTAAACCTTTTTTGTGTGAAAATAGATAATAGGAGCAAAGTTATAAGGCAGCAAGAAGAAATCCTTAGTAAAGCTGGTGCAGCAGCTATAATGGGCTATCGGAGTGGCTAGGCCCAAACCAGGCCTTTTCCTGAAGAGTTGCTCCACCCCCCTGACTGATTAACCTGGCTGTTCCTGGGAGCAGAGCTGGAGGTAGAAGCAGAATGGAGGACCGCCACAGAAATTGTCAAAAAGCACTACACAGGTACTGCCTTACAAACATAAGCGACTACATTTTTGCCGCATTACTGACAAAATGTCTGCGTTTTTAACAAGAAAAATGGGTCTGACGCGCCGGAGCTCCCTAGGCGGCGGCCATCTTGTATTGCGCGCTCGCTCGTATCCTAATAACGATATTTTTGACATCAATATTTTTTTTTCGATATTTTTGTACTCACCATGTTGTAGATATGATGTCGATATTCTTGATATCGATATTTTTGTAGGTAGATTTTTTGGCCTTCGATATTTTGTCAGTGATCCCCCAAAAAGAGACCATTGGGCTCGGGATGCACCAAGTGGCCCAAAAAAAAAACAGGGGTGCAAGCCTCCCGTCACTGGGCCGCTCCCCCATAGCCCCATTATGCCACTTAGCCTGTGTGCAGATAGATATCTTGGTGCTGTGCATGAGGTGAGGCGAGCTGCTGTATTTATTTCAGTTTGTTAATCTATCTAACTTAATCAGTCTCCCCACTACCGCAGGCGTGGTAAGGCAGCCTGAAACTCGGGCAGTTCCTTGGCACAAGTAGAGCTTGCCAGGTGATTGAGGCAACAAAATAACAGGGGGAGCTGAGTCAGAGCCAAGCCAGGGGCTGGGTCTGGCGGCTCTAAGAACCTGTGGACGAGCAGAGCATTTTAAATATTTGCCACCTCAATCATGCAGCAGTGTACTATTCACAAACCGTGGGACTGGCCACACAGGACCTTTTTCGATAAGTGCAAGTATGGATAAGGTGTGAAACTAATAAACGTTGCATATCATTGTTGAAAAAATATGTAAATAATAAAAATGAGGAAGAAAGTAGGGAAGTGAAGTGAAAGAAGAGCAGAAAAAGGATGGAAGTGAGAAGTGGAGTTTTGGAGGAAAGAGAAAGATTAAAACAAAAAGGAAGAAAGAATTGGGGATGACACATATACAGAAGGACCATAGAAAAAATGAATAGTTCAAACACAGAAGGAAAAAAAAAGAATAAAGTTAAAGCAACACTTTGTTTTTGAAAGTTTCAAAGTGCAATGTGCACCTTTTCAGTATTGAACTGGAGGTCAACAAAATGCTATTTTGGCCACTCATGGCACCATCATGGGACAGTTCAGAGTCTAGTGAAGAGACTCTGAAGTTGTTGTGCACTATCGAAGAGTTTACAGACCTCAATAATGGCACCAGCTGCAGCAGAGCACGCCCATAAATGGGTGTAAACGTTCAGCTCACCACACACAGATTCAGTAGTGCAAGCTTCCCTCATGATTTGACTGAGTGTGTGTTTGCGATGTTCTTTATTTGGTGGTGTACAGTTGTGTTTGTTAGGGTAATGATGTGTGTCAAGACAAGTCTTAGGTGGAGTGAGATGGTGAGTGTTTGTTGTAGTTGTTGAATGTAATGGTGATAAATCTCTGACCTTTTTGGCTAATCCTCTCTTTAAAATCAGCAGCTAAACAAGTGATGCCACAGCCTCCCCTCGGATGGGTAGCACATTTCTCAGTGGTACTTGCTTTCCTTTCTTCCATAGGTTTACCCCAGCTGACATAGTACTTGAGAACTGGAAAGCAAAACATTAGAACTTAGCCATCAGTTCCAGTACACACTGTCAGCATTTTATCTCCTCAGACACCTCCCAGCCAATGCCTAATTTGAGTCTGTGGTTGCAGATGTCGCCCACCAACCCTCATTTTTGGGGGCCAGCACTTATTTTTCTTCCTCATGGCTTTGACCCAGAGCAAGAGAGGGAAAAACGCACAAAGGGGAACGAAGGAGGATGGTATTTTATTTGGTTCCCTCATCTTCATTCCCTCGTCTTCATTGCTTGATTTTGCTCGCGAGAAAGTGTCACTCATAGTCATTGAATGTCACTCATAATTACACTCAAATTATGAAAATGTCACACATAAGTCATTTGAAACCTTGGCAACTGTGCACTGTCAACCTTGCCACACAAATGTCTGGGCCTGGGCGGGTGGCAGTAGGCCTCCTGGCACAAGTCAGTGGCAGCAGCAGCGTTCCGTAGACTGAGGACTTCGCTTAAGGCAGTCTTTCCTTTGAGGCCTTATGGTGGATCAGCTGAAGTGGTGCCCGCAGGAGGCCAGTAAAGTCGCTGTCCGCAAAAATGAGGGCAGGTGGAGCCCACTGGCACCACCGGCTACTGCCTCCCTTCACTTTGGAAGAGTGTTTTTGACTCATTGAGTGTTCTAGGTGGGAATGGAGGGAGGGGAGGGAATTCTGCCACACCCCTCCTTAAATTAATTTCTTTTAAAGCGAGGACCCTACCATTCTACATTGGAATACTTTTTTTGTGCCATCCTTGCCTACTTGTTTTATGTATATTCCTCTGTGGGATAGTGCCCGGCAGCGAAATTGTAGTGGTACATCAGCAGCATACTGATACCGCCTATGTTTCAACAGCAGGGATAAGCACAAAGTTGTGTCACCCTAAGTCGGGCTAGACATTTGCAGGCTTAATGCCATCCAACAAGTTTTCTGCCACAGACCATGCAAGGATTTCTACATTTTTAGTCAGCCGCTGCTGCTGCATGAGATAATTCCTTTGTAGGCCAGATGGCAGGAGCAGTCATAAATAATGCGGATGGCCTTTGTGACGCTTGACTAAACTCGCCAATTATGTTAAACACTGCTTAATTCAGGCTAAATCTCTGATGCTATTTTTATAACAGGAGTCCTTTGATTAATTACCATGCTTATTTGTTGACTCGGCACTTCGCTGTTTTCGTTAGAAGCAGTAAATGTAACTACCGCGGTGGATTCAATGGATATTATTCAAGGGGCATTTTTTTAGAAAATGAGAGAAAGACCTTTACAAGGTAGCACAAGTTTTAACAAATCTTTTGATTGGTTTATTAAATATTATACAGGGTTCAACACTTTCCATAGCTGCATTATCATTAGTTTCCTTCCATTTGTTTTTCATGTTTTTTATTCTCATTTATAAAATTTAGGTTTTCCTTTTTTAGTCGTTTAACAGCAGTTAAGAAGGAGGGCACTTGTTCTCACCATGCACCATGTTTGGATTCAGCCAAAGCTGCCCTAAGCAATGATGCTAGGACCACTGACACCAGGGCTGGGGTCATGCTCTCTGCTTGCCAGCTTCCCACCCATGAAGCAGTATACCACAGAATAATCACCATCATATGGCATCATACATCTGGAGGCACACAACCACAAAAGCTGTTCTTGCCTGCAGCAACATTTATGCAATGTAGGGCACATTTGGGATCCCACTTTGGACCCCGATGCGAGTTGCTCTACTTAATCAGGGCACTGCTCCTAATTGTACTGTCCTGTTGTGATCTTTGCATTTTTTTATGTAATTATTCTGGAGCTAAAATTGATGAACGAGTCAATATTAAATCTATAAAACTGTCTCGTAGAACCAGCACATGAACCACAAACAGTTTCCATGATAAGAGAAATAATACTGAGCAAAATACCGAGCGAGGAGATGTAATGCACATCACGAAGACAATTTTTATTTTATTTTGATATGGAACTCCAACGGAGGTCCACAAATATACACAAATAGATTAAAAAAGGATCACTTTATATACGATACAAAATTCTTCAATATCTAACCATTAGATATTACAACATACAAAATAGAATTAAAAATGAACATCACTGTTCCTCTGCAGTGAGATCTAATTCGAATTATTTCAGCTCCAAAAAACGGACACTGATTAAAATATTTTGCGGATACAGCGAGGTATTGCCAGGGCTACTGGAATTATGCGACAGGAGAGGGTCAAATTCTGCGGCAGGGTTGAGTAAATTATATGGCAAGAAAAGGCACATTGTGCGGCACGTTTTGTGATGGTACTAATTCATTATTTTGTTATTTGTAAGCTTGTTAACAGTGTCTGGGCATTAGTTGTGCCTCATTAGTACCAGTGTAACACTCAAATATAGCAATAAGCTACATAAAGGTGACCAGTCAACCTTCGCAAAGGGCCTTCCCCTTCGCAGCAACATGCATCACTGTGTTTTTATGAACTTTTGAACTGTTTGAGCTAGAATTGTTTTTAATACAATCTGCAGATTATGCAGCAGATGATGGATTATGTGGCAAATGCGGCAAATCTACAAGATTGCAAAAATCGCTGCGGCCGCTCAATCGCATGACTCCAGTGGTCATAGGTATAGGCGAGTCCCACTGCCTTGAAGTAGCAAAAGAAAGTAAAAAATAAAATGATAATTACTAATGTTATTATCATTTTATTTTGTCCTCCTGCTGCGGCAGCTTGTGTGAGGGGGTGGGCCTGCAAAGCAGGGGAGCAGTGGTACAACCCTTCTAAGAGCGCGATAACTGTTTAATCGGCCTTCTCGGGCAGCCCAAAACAGTCATGCGCACTTTCCCTGTTCTCCATGCAGGCTGCATTACAGCCAGCATGGAGAACATGCCCACCTCTCATGCCCCTGGCTGAGCGCCATGTCACGGCATTCAGACCAATCACAACGCTGCACTGAAGTGTTGTGATTGGCCTAAGGGAGCGTGGGAGCCCTGGTGCATCCTGTTTTTCCCAAGAAGCCAGGAAGAGGACGCAGGAGAGGCAGCGGCTGGGAGGTAAATACATTACATTTTTTAACCCAAACCCCCGCCCCACCCGCCCCACTGTGCTTCCAGGTAGCAGCCGCAACTGGCCAGTTCGGGCTAGGGGCAGTAATTCAGAAATGATGGACAAAAACATTAAGCACAGTTTAATTGGCTCGTGCCTGCTCTCACTTGCTGTGCAGACTGACTCCAAACACGTCAGTTCCAGGAATTCATTCACTCTCATTCTCTCTCTTTCTCATTCTCTCGCTCTCTTTCTCTCTCTCTCTCTCTCTCTCTCTCGCTCTCTCTCGCTCTCTCTCCCACCCCCCTCTCTCCCCTCCCACCCCCCCCGAGATAGAGAAGAGATGTAGCTGACAGAAAGCATGAAGAACACAAAGGCAGTGTAGTGGAATTTATTCTTAAAGACCGCCACACAGACTTGAAAGAAATCTCTGCCCCTATACAGCAAAGAGCCCAGTGACAGAGGCCATGGTCACTATTTCTGCTGCAGAGTGTGTATTCAGAAGGAATCATAACAGCGGTGCAGGATGTACATTGTAGCGGTGAATGGGAAGAAGCACAAATCATTTTTGGGCAGTTTACGTTGAAAAAGGCTGGAGGAGCCAGGAAGGACCACCCATGTAAGATGTGCACTAAAAGGAAGGGATAAGCAGCAAAGAGGAAGTTTGCTGAATATGCCTAATGTCAGCAACGAGGAAGGAAAAGGATAAGGGATCACCCATGTAAGAGATACAATTTGTTATTTCTACTGTGGAACGGGGTAGTGAGTTTATTATAGGGTTGCAAATGGCAACTGAATTCAGGCGTGTGCTACCTAATTGCATACATTCCTTTAAATCTTAAGGCCCAGATTTTGAGCCACCCGGAATGCGGTGAGCTATGTAATACAGGTGGTAAGTCCCACCCCTGTATGAGGTATTTACATTGTTTCTCTGAGCATTCCTATGAAAATAGAGAAGTGTGCTGATATGCTTCCCGCTGCCCTCTTGCCTGTGAAAGAAGACCTCGGCTTGCAACTTCATCTTGAACCCAGGACCCCAAGGTGACTCCAAGGGCTAGTCTGCTGGCCTCCTAATCTGAACCTCAAGGACATAAAAGTCTGCCCAACCAGGTCCTGGAGTCAGCTTCAACGAATTCCTGACCAGGAAGTGGTACCTCACAGGTCCTGGACCCTTGGTGTGGCTCACAAGCTCGAAAAATCAATCTTGTGGGCAGCCGGAAGCATATCAGCACAGCACGGCAGCAGTTCCTTTAGAGCAACAGTCCAACAGAGTGGCAGTGCTTGTAGCAGCACAACAGTCCTTCCTCCTAGCAAAGTATCCACAGGTCTAGAAGTGTACTGAAGAGTTGGTATCTGAGGTCCAGTATTTATACCCAGGTGTGCCTTTGAAGTGGGGCAGAAGCTTCAAGAGGTTTTCCTTGGAAGTTCCCAGGAATCCTGCCTTCCCTGCCCTGGCTCCAAACTAACTAGAGGGGGTATGAAGCCCTTTGTGCCGAGGCAGAACACAGTCTATTGTGGTGTAAGTGGGGCTATGCCCATATCCTTCCTCCCATCATGACAGTGATGGCCCATCCAGGCACACCTATGTGTGACTGTCTAGGAGAAATATACACAGCTCAATTGTCAGCTGCACCGAGTCATGTGACCAGAGACAGGCTACAGGAACTGTATGGCTAAAATGAGAAAAGGCCAACTTTCTAAAAGCCGATATTAAGCAATAGGGTAACCCTGTAGCAGTTCTGCCACAAAAATAAACTATAATAAACTCTACTTCTGTACCCTCTAAGAGTAGGATTTCAATAAATGATAAACACAGGGATCTATCTACACACATTTTTTAAAAACAAACCATTGCACTATTTGAAATGTGTTTAAAGTTTATAAGAAAAAAATCGTATTTTGATAAGAAACAGGACATATACACACAAAGATATAAATCACGCAAATCTACTTCTTGCATAGGTGAGACACGTGGAAAGTGAAACAAGGGTGTTTTGTACATACATCACAACACAGTTGAAATATAACAAATAGTATATATAACAAACTAATATATTTAGGCACAGCGTGAAATTGATGGTGAAAACACTCCCAACAAGACCAAGAATTTATCCTTGAATATGTGATAGTCAGGTTAGGCTGTAACGCATAGAAAAACATGTCGACGTTTCAAGCCCTTTGAGTTTTGTGTAAGTAAAGAAACATCATCAAGGGGTCTTGCTTAGGACTAAAAACAATGTCTGTGCATTGCCTTGTGAATTGGTTCCAAATTAATACCTTGGGAGTAAAAAGTGCCGTCACAGCAAGGCAGCCTCTATATATATATATGTATATATGTATATATATATATATATATTCACTGAAAAAACCATAGGTTATAGACCATATATAGTTAGGAATTAGCATTTACAAAACCTTGAAAATTCACTGAAAAAACCATAGGTTATAGACCATATATAGTTAGGAATTAGCATTTAGAAAACCTTATTTTACTCACACAAAACCATTGAAATTCCATATATAGTTAGTTGCACTAACTATATATCGCGCACCCGCAATCCACTGCTGATGATGTCACATATTACATCATTCATGACATGGTCAGTGACATCACTGATGACATCACTGATGACATCTCAAATGACATCACTGATGACATCATCTAGTGTCTGTGTGTTTTTGTAAAGTTTAAATACGTTTTACATATTGAAGAATGACTGGATGTATGGAAGACTGAGTGTGTGTGTGGCTGGCTGGGAGGTGTGTGACTGTGCATATCAATGTGTACTTGTATCAGTGATTGTATAAGAGAGTAAGTATGTGTTAGTATATGTGTGAAAAGTATGGTGTTCTGTGTTTAACTATAGATGAGGAAATCGAAGTGTGATTGATTCTTCACAGGACTGACTAGGTGTATGAGTGCATATGATAGTGTTCTAATAATAACTGACTGTATGTATGAGTAATTGTATGGGTGAATGAGTGAATGTGTGTGTAGACGTACGAATCAGTGAGTGCGTATGTAGTAACTGGTATTGGTGTGTCATGATGTCATCAGTGATGTCATTTGAGATGTCATCAGTGATGTCATTTCAGATGTCATTAGTGATGTCATCAGTGATGTCACTGAAGTATGGTGTTCTGTGTTTAACTGTATAGATGAAGAAATGGAAGTGTGATTGATTCTTTACAGGACTGACTTGGTGTGTGAGTAACTCCATGGATGAGTGGCAGTGTGTGACTGTCTGCATAGGTGTATGAGTGCATATGATAGTGTTGTAATAATAAGTGACTGTATGTATGAGTCATTGTATGGGTGAATGAGTGAATGTGTGTGTAGACGTAGGAATCAGTGAGTGCGTATGTAGTAACTGGTATTGGTGTGTCATGATGTCATCAGTGATGTCATTTGAGATGTCATCAGTGATGTCATCAGTGATGTCATTTGAGATGTCATCAGTGATGTCATCAGTGATGTCACTGACCATGTCATGAATGATGTAATATGTGACATCATCAGCAGTGGATTGCGGGTGCGCGATATATAGTTAGTGCAACTAACTATATATGGAATTTCAATGGTTTTGTGTGAGTAAAATAAGGTTTTCTAAATGCTAATTCCTAACTATATATGGTCTATAACCTATGGTTTTTTCAGTGAATTTTCAAGGTTTTGTAAATGCTAATTCCTAACTATATATGGTCTATAACCTATGGTTTTTTCAGTGAATTTCATTGGTTTTTTAACAGCTAATATCTGTAGCTGTAAAATGTATTCTTCTTTAAATCCAAAAATATATTTTATATGTTTATGAATAATTTTTTTTTTAAATATTTTTTTTTCTTCGTTCCCGCTTCGCGAATCGGGAAGCTTCCCGTTAGCTGACCTTGATGCCGCGAAATAGACCGCGAGCCGGTAAACGTTTCTTTACCGCAAGTGCAGCGTTAGAAAACAACATCGTGACGCCTCCCGTCCGCATGACGTTTCACGTTGTCGCGTGATACGTCATATGACGTGCTACGTTAGCGAACTGGTACGCGAAGCGAGTCGCAAAGCGCAGGTTTCTGGAAGCAAACCGGGAGGCCCTGCAAAGCGCTTAACGTAAACACAGCAAGTCATGTGACTTGGTAATAACACTTTTCATTGGTTCATTTCACTTTTGGTTTCCTAATGATGTAAGACTAGGTCATATAATCTAAAATGAACACTTTTCATTGGTTGAGAACTCTTGTTTTTCCCAAATGATGAAAATCCCTCCTTCTTTCCTCACTCTGACTTTCATCATTGTGAGAGAAAGACCCTTTGTGATCACTGAGCAATGGCTTCTTTAGTAGCTTCAGCTGGTGCTTCCCCACCACCTCCACCACATCCAAGGAAGAGTGGACCACCTGCTCAAGTTATAATTCAGCAAGAAGAGGAAGAAGAGGAAGACGAGGAAGAGCAGGAAGAGAGGCAGTTTTTGCCTGAGGAACCCAGGACGTCTCACCGGAAAGAAAACTTCATTTGGCAATTTTTTAAAATTCCCAAAGGTCAGAAAAAAGTAAATGCAAGATACGTAACTTGCCTTATATGTCAAGATAGACTGTCCAGAGGAACCGAGAAAAAATACAGTTTCGGAAACTACACAATGCATCGCCATATGACTAGGTGGCATCCTAACAACTACAGTGCTGCACAGTTTGGGAACGACCTAGATAATCTCCCTATTATGGCCAGAAGATCTGTTGTACCGGAAGTAACGGGACCAGAGGGCAGGGAGATGGTGCCAAATATACAAATGAGATTTGGTGAAGTAAAACACATCTGCGTATTTTGCGATGGATTCATTTGCTACGGAGAAAGAAGCATCACTCTGATCAACAGAGCTATTGACTATCATATGCAAGTTTGTACGAAACGCCCAAAATAATAAATGCTTTTTTTTTGTTTTGTTGCTCCTGTTGAGCCCTTTACAACGAATAGTTTTCATTGCCCCCTCCAAGAAAAACCCCCAAAAATATAAAACTGTTCAGAAAAATTCAAAAAAAGTAAAAAAATGTTCTGAAAAATAATAAAAAAAATATAAAACAACAAAAACAATAAAAAAAAAGTTCTTTTCAGAACTACCTCCCCGTTATTAAAAAATTGGTACAATATTTGGAACTGTGCCAACCTCTATTTCTCTTAGTTCGCTTCCCAGTTCGCTCGCCGGTACGCGAACCGGAAGCGAACCAAAAACAGTAAGTATAAGGGAAGGAAACAGACACTTATGTTAAAAGAAAGACAGCTATAGGGGAGTAAACTAGAGATACTATTACCCGTAATCCACTGCTGATGATGTCACATATTACATCATTCATGACATGCTCAGTGACATCATCAGCAGAGGATTGCGGGTTTTTTGGCAACGTGCCTTATCCACGGTTTAATAACGCTGCCTTTTGCTTTATATAAGTTTTCAAATTGTATGAAATATATACCAATAGGTCGTTATGAACCTTTAGGTAGTGCTTTTCTTCATGAGGTCTGGTCGCTTCCATACACATACAGATGTTTCAAAGATGATCAAGAAGTTTATCTGAATGGAGAGGAATGCACTGAGACGCCAGATCATTCACTAATGTGTAGGCACATACAGTTACACGGTTCATGCAACAAACACCGACCAAATATGGCTTGCGTGTTGCAAGGCACGCCAGTTCCTGCTATCATCCCCACGTTCAAGTTGTTGGAAAATGGTAGTTATTTGATGCTCAATAATGAAGATTGTTCTGAGTTAATTAAAAGTATTCCTTTTATCGTAACAGTAAGTGAACGGGTTATTTGCTGCAGAAATGTTGTATTTCCTCCCACACATGAACATAGGGAGTTTTCAATCTAGCCACAAATACCAACCTTGGGAGAGATTTCAACGGCATGGCAAGAATAAGAGCTCTTTTGTCTCAGAGAGAGGTGGCCTTGAGTTCGGCCCGTGAAACTTTCGTGCTTCACATAGCGAACACCCGTACAGAGGTGCAGACCCTTTTCAATTCAGATTTGCCTTTCAATTTCAGCAAGATGGTTCGGACTATCTTTAACGCATCCTCCACAAAGGCCCTGGCGCACTTTTTTAAAGTTGTTACCAGTGGTCTCGTGACTTCATTTGAGAAAATCTTTGGAGTCATCCCTGCTTTCTTTCATTCTATTTTCTCCACTCTGCTTCGTGGATTGGCATTTTTACTTGCATTACCAGCGGACGCTCTTGTGCTTTTTTACATTTTTAAATATGGATGTCCCTCCTATGCAACCTCCCACCCTGCAGCTGCTGACACTGTTCCGCAATCGCATGCTAGAATATTATGGCACAATGCCGTTGGCGATATTAAGCACGGCATATGGATTATCTTTTCGATTCTCCTACTTCACCTGTGTCCAGCCTGTATTTCACTGCCTGACCTGTGATTTCGATTGGGCCATTGATTTGTGTCTCTGCGGACCGGTTTCTCCTGACGTCGACTTTAATCAGCTGATGACTCCTATCATTACTCACGAGTTGGTTTGTCCTGGCGAAAGGATTATGGCTGTGGCATTGATGCATGGACTAATTGGTCCCTGGAATTTACTGGCGGCAGCACAGTCTTTCTTGGAACAGAGCTTTCTTGAAAACCCACCGAGCTGTCCTCTGATGGTGATAGAGGATCCGGTGCTGGGAGAGTACGTATGTTCTTTTCCGCTTTTAAATTGGATGGCTGAACTGTTTTCGGATGAAGACGGTGACTTCCTATTGGAGGCTGTTGCAGCTTATTTTGCATACACAGTTATGTCATAGACCTTTTTCATGTTTGATATGCTGAGTACTAGCATTTCATTGACAATTCATTGACTTATTTGTCAAGTTTTTATTATTTACCTTGCCTATTGGCTTAAGACTCGATAAAGTACTTGGCTGTTTTATTTTTCTTTAGCATTAAATTTTCCTAGTTTTTAATGCTTTACCTTGCGGACCGTCCACATATAAACTTGCAATCTGCTCTCATGAGATGGCACTTCTATTATCTTATTCAGTTCGTTTCCGGATCATGGGGAGGTGTCATCTAGGTCCTGGATATCTTTACACCGTGTTAAGTTAGCATCGGCTCATTACCGGTTTAAACGCCATTTTTCCTTTTTTGCAACTTCTGCACACGACACTTAGTTGTTGCTTTAGCTTTCCACCTAGTAGTTCATCGTGGTTTACATGAGAATAATATGTTATTGCTCTACTATCTGCTTTGCTTGTTAAACTATATCTGTACAGCGAGTGCTAAAGTTTCAAGAACAACACGATACAGAATTGTTATGAGGTCTGATCTCCACGACTTCATACTCATAACATAAGTGCAACTTCTGCCAATTCTGGGCATGAGGCGGGTTTTATATTGCTTTGCCGAACACACATACACAACAGTTGATGCGGTTCACATGAAGAGAGAGCTGGTGTATGCTGATGTGATTCCTTCAAATCTAAGACACTAAAGTATGGGCACGCCCTAAACCAACACAAAGAGACCTTCTTAGCAAATAATATAATATGTGTATTAGGGAGGGTGAGATATAAGCAGCCGCGGGCCGTGGAGGGAGTTACGGTGAGGCAGGGAGGCGGGGAGGGCGAGAAGCAGGGTGGAGCCCTCTCTACCCTGCCCCTCCCCCTCCCCGCCTCCCTGCCCCACCGTAACTCCCTCCACGCCCCGCGGCTGCTTATAAGTGTTGCTAACTCTTATTCATTTACAGCATGTTAACATACTGTCACCATTCGCTTTTTATGTACTAGTAACTATGCTGGTAATTTTGCTACTGATAATATGTGTACTTGTATTCTCCACCCTGCTTCTCCCCCTCCCCGCCTCCCTGCCTCACCGTAACTCCCTCCACGGCCCGCGGCTGCTTATAAGTGTTGCTAACTCTTATTCATTTACAGCATGTTAACATACTATCACCATTCGCTTTTTATGTACTAGTAACTATGCTGGTAATTTTGCTACTGATAATATGTGTACTTGTATTATCTAAGATACTACGCCTGAGAAGACGGCATTAGTAAATAAACATTTCAAATACACATGTGTTCTTCTTAACTCCATGTTCTGGTTTCTAAGAAATATATAACGACCGACTGTTCATGAGTTCCACGTATCCTGAGGTACTATAAGTTCATATTCTGGATTGTCTAAACATTGAGAGTTTGTTATATCCAATGTGACACTGTACCTAGCTTGCTAAGGAGTTTTTGATTACTAACGTGAGTTTTGGGACACCCTAATTCGCCGAGGTTCCAATCCTCTGTCCACAGTTCTGAGTGAGAACAGAAACCCTGCGACAGGGGCACCCCCGACCCTTGCTGGAGCTTCATCACACTTGCGATACAACTCCAGCAATGCGCCACCTTTACGGCACAGATACATCACGCATCTGTGCTGTTTTTGCCCCATGATGCACCGCATTGTAAATGCAGCACACCATAGGTGACGGAACAGCGGCACAGAATGACTAACACATCCCTGGTGATGCGCCAGTCATCATAAATGTATCCCTATGCTTCTTATCTTGTTAGAGATGAACCGCCATATGTATCATCAAAGTTTTTTGCATTTCCTAAATAGCGAACTTTAAGGAATAAATAGCGATTCTTTACCATTCCTAGTTTGCGATTAGCTATTTGCTAATTACAAATTACCCATTCATTTCCTTCATTTCCATAGGGCGGTTGGACTCACTTTTAGCTCGAACGGCTGAATGGATTTCCACGAAACTTGGCAAAATTGTAGGGACTGGTAGCCCGATGTGCCTTTGCTATGTCTCAAGATATATGCTCCAGTGGTTTTTACGAAAATTAACTTTGAAAAATATATATTGGGCTACATTGGCCTATATATATGTTGGAGCCCAAATGTAGCCCAATGTAGCCCAATGAAGCCCAATGTAGCCCAATGTGGCCCAAAGATGGCCGCCAGACACACAAAAAAACAAATGTAGCCCAAATATCAGCCAGATGTAGCCCAACTATAGCCCAGTGACAGAATGACCAATCAGCTTCGCAAACCTCCGTTACGCGAAGCGGAGCGCTGTTACAGATATATATCTTTTTTTGAACGTTAATTTCTCAAAATCCACTGGAGCACATATATTGAGACCTAGCAAAGGCACATCGGGCTACCAGTCCCTAATATTTTGCCAAGTTTCGTGCAAATCCATTCAGCCATTCGATTATTATTATTATTTTTTTTTTTGCCCCGCGGGGCCCTTTTAAAATCTCCACATCAAACCTACGGGGTCAGCGAGGATCTACTATGCCCCCTTATGGTTATTTCCCCCTTTGTTTTGGCCTCCTCTTGTCTCTCGATCCTACCGAGAGACAAGATGGCGGCCGCTACGGACTTTTTGGAATGTTGACAGACGCCAGAGAACCAATCAGCTTCGCTTCACAAAGCTCCGTTGCGCGAAAAGTACGCGTCCTGGGACGCTGCCCGGTCCGCTGTTACAGATATATATCTTTTTTTAAACGTTAATTTCTCAAAATCCACTGGAGCACATATATTGAGACCTACAAAAGGCACATCGGGCTACCAGTCCCTACAATTTTGCCAAGTTTCGTGCAAATCCATTCAGCCGTTCGGGCTAAAAGTGAGGCCAACCGCCCTATGGAAAACTCAATGTTAAAAACACGTTTTGGGACCCCCCTTTTTTCTCGGCCCCCCCTTGACGAACCCCCCCCAAATTTTCAAGGGCTGCTCAGAAACAAAATGTGCCATTTTCCTGAAAATTTCAGCCAATTCCGTCCACAAACGCCAAAGTTATTAGACATAGAATTTTCAAAAATCCCATAGAGAAAAAATCCTAACTATATATACCTACTGGCGACCGCCAGTAGGTAATATATATATATATAGGC
Source organism: Lissotriton helveticus (assembly GCF_964261635.1). NCBI lineage: Eukaryota > Metazoa > Chordata > Amphibia > Caudata > Salamandridae > Lissotriton > Lissotriton helveticus. Next base: position 249,512,438 of record NC_136067.1, on the reverse strand, counting down.
AGTCGCCAGTAGGTATATATAGTTAGGATTTTTTCCCTATGGGATTTTTGAAAATTCTATGTCTAATAACTTTGGCGTTTGTGGACGGAATTGGCTGAAATTTTCAGGAAAATGGAACATTTTGTTTCTGAGCAGCCCCTGAAAATTTGGGGGGGGGTTCGTCAAGGGGGGGCCGAGAAAAAAGGGGGGTCCCAAAACGTGTTTTTCCAATGTTAATTTCCATAGGGCGGTTGGCCTCACTTTTAGCCCGAACGGCTGAATGGATTTGCACGAAACTTGGCAAAATTGTAGGGACTGTTAGCCCGATGTGCCTTTGCTAGGTCTCAATATATGTGCTCCAGTGGATTTTGAGAAATTAACGTTCAAAAAAAGATATATATATGTAAGCGCGCTCTGGGCAGCGCTCCGGTTCGCGTACTTTACGCGTAACGGAACTTCGCGAAGCGAAGCTGATTGGCTCTCCGGTGTCTGTCAACATTCTAAACAGTCCGGAGCGGCCGCCATCTTGTCTCTCGGTAGGATCGAGAGACAAGAGGAGGCCAAAACAAAGGGGGAAATGACCATAAGGGGGCATAGTAGATCCTCCCTGACCCCCTAGGTTTGATGTGGAAGCTTTTTTTTGCGTGGGGAGCGCCCGGTTCGCGAACCGGGAAGCGTTCTGGGGAGCGTACTATAAGGAAAAAAGAATGATAGACTTTTCAAATACTGTATGTTAATTGATTGTTGGTTTTGTTGATTATTTTTTAATTTCTTTATTTTTTAAGCAATTATTTATTATTGTGATTGTGTTTCAAAATTTAATAACATTTCTAACATTTCACTGTCTGAAATGTCGTCATTTTCATTGAACATAGTTTGTAATCTCTGAGGGTGTAAAATGTCCTCATTTTGAAGGAGGTCATCTACTGCTTGCACACATTGCAGTAGTTCTTGGTCCCAAGTTTCATCCATAAATTCTATATAATTTGGATCAATTCATTCTTGGCTGCTCTCTTGCAGGACAATTTGAAATGAAACTTTCTGTTCGCCTTCCATGTTGCCTGAAATTTGGATAAAAAAATATATATTAGTAGAGATAGGGCACTGTTGGGATTAATTTTAGATAGGCAGTTTTTATCATTGAATTTATCTTTGGGCAGTGTATAGTATCAGAGTGGAAGTAGGAATATAAAAAAGTGTAAAAAATATATATTAGTAGAAATAGGGCACTGTTGGGATTAATTTTAGATAGGCAGTTTTTATCAGTGAATTTATCTTTGGGCAGTGTATAGTATCAGAGTGGAAGTAGGAATATAAAAAAGTGTATGTGATTTAACGTAAGTAAATTCATAATTATACAAGAGAAACCTAACTCCATCCATAACTATAACAGAGAAGTCTATCTAAATCTATAACTACTACAGAGGGATAGTATATAACTATCAGAAAAAGTTTACCATATTAACTGATAGTGCACAAAATACTTCAGTTTTAAAAATAACAACTTACCTTTACAAAGAAGTTGAAGTGATTAGTGAAAATCCAATTGAAATGTACAACAAGAAGTAGTAGTCAAAATGGCTGTGTTTCCTTCTCTTCCTTTATATATATTCAGGTATATAACCAATCAAATGTCAGGTAATAAAAGTAGAAAATGAAAGTAACATTTTCATTGGTTGTCAATTCCAACACTTCAGATGTGTTTTGAGAAGTAATTTACCTCACGGTATTTAGAGAGGTCTACAGGCTAAATGGCTAAATGGAATTTCAATCAAATTTGTGAAAATGATAGGGATTGGTATGTAGTATGAGCTAATCTATATTTGGTGAGAGTGTCTCCAGTCGTTTTTCTGTAAATTACTTTCCCACCTTTTTTGATGGTGCGCTTCCCAGGGAGCGACCCGGTACCGAACTGGCGAGCGCCCCGGTACGCGAACCTGAAGCGTTACGGGAGTCCACCATTTCCCCACCTTTTTTGATGGTGCGCTTCCCAGGGAGCGACCCGGTACGCGAACTGGCGAGCGTCCCGGTACGCGAACCTGAAGCGTTACGGGAGTCCACCATTTTGTGTTTCGGTCGACTTAAGATACAAGATGGAGGGCAAATAATGTTCAGAATGGGTAGAAGGGGGCACGGTAGACTTATCTTGACCCCCTATGTTTTCTGAGGGTGGCTGAGGAGGCTTATATGTGCGAAAAATACATTTTTAAAAAAAATTTCGCGAGGTTAGCTTCCGGTTCGCGTACCGGGTAGCGCCCCAGGGAGCGTACTTTGTTGAAAATTAGTGAAAAAAGTTAGAGAAAAATAATAATTGTGAGTGATCAGATGTAGGGTAGCTCTGAGAAGAGCTTTTGGGTTTATGGTACATTTAGGTACTTATAAGTAGGTACCAATGAACAGTCTTAAATTCAGAATGAAAATTCTGTTGCCCTCATCTGAGAAGTGAACTCCATCTCCTCTGTAGATATCTTGCATGTAGTAACGCAAGTTATTGTTGTACATGGAGCCCATTCCATGGTCTCTCATGTAAGCTGAAACAGATTTGTTTACATGCTTCCTCGACTTCTCAATTTGTGGACAAAATTGGTTTGACCACCTCCATTTCTGTCTTTGGCATATATTTGAATATACCAAGGCAGTTTGAGGAAAAAGTGCCATCAATTGCTCAAAGGTGTCCTTTAAAAGCATTTCCAGACCTACCCCAGTCAAAGTGCCCAAATCATTACCTCCACAGTGCACAATTAACAGGTCAGGTTTTGGCAAATGCATAAAGGTTTTCACCAATGGTATCAATTGGTGACATTTTAATCCTCTGTGGCCAAACCACTTAATTTCCACATCTTGTAAATTGAGGTTAGGTAAATTTCTGTTCTCAGCATACCTCTGAGCCCAATAGATGTAACTATGTCCAACAATCCAGACAGAAAACATGGTGAGAGAAGGTTCTGCTGCAATCAGATGAAGTGTGGCAATGAAATGGCAGTTGAAAAAATAAGAGTTTAAAATGAAAAAAACTGTGGAGTTTCTGTGTTAATGAAGCAGTAACAGTGATTGGTGGATTTTGATTGCTGAAAACAGAAAGTTAGGGTGCATGGATGAGTTCTTTGAAAGATGTATTTTGAGTGGTCAATAAAAAATCATTAAATGAAAGAATGCACTGGATATGCAGGTGCACTGAGAGTTCAGAGTTCAATTGAAACATTGTTGTGTGAACTTGCAAACACCAGAGGTCTTCCAAGAGGTGGTTGCTATGCAAAAAAGGCAGAGAGGGCAGAGGGGGGAAGGGTTTTGATTTGAAAAAAGTGAGGGAAGAGTTTTGATTGGGTGACATGAGAGATATGTGTGAAGAATTACAGCATTTCTGTGCTTTTGATAGCTGCAGACTCTGGAGTGCATACCTTTTGCTCTGCTGAAGACAAATTGGTGTGTTTCTGAGACTGTTTTGAAACTCATAAAGTAGTTGCTAAGGTGAGAAAAGATTTCTTTAATTTAGATAGAGAATAGTGTGCTTTAAGGAGAAAATTATGAAGAAAGTTGTGTTTTTCAAATGTTGCTTTGTATCAAGTGTTTTACAAATAGATTTTGTTTCTTTGAGAAATTGTAATTGGAGAAAATGTGAAGTATTAGTACTGACAGGGTGTTTTTGTGCATAGGAGCTGTGGAGTGTTTTCAAATTATGAATTGAAAATCGTTTTTGAGGAAAAGGAATGGTTTTAAAATTTATGACAAGGACATAATGGTGTATGCTTCTTTATAAGGCAATTGAGTGTCTCTGATGTTATTTTTCCCATTTTAATGTAAGACCTTTCCCTGTGGAGCAAATTGCTTGTAAATATGCTCCCACCTGTGCATGGCAAATTTAGATTTTGAATGGTTGCGTTACATAGCCATGTTAAAAGTGACCCAAACATGCTGCAAAGGCAATCAAAAAACGCTTTCATGTGTCTTAAGGACATTTTAAGTTATTTCCCCATGTGGAGTGTTTTCAAATTATGACTTGAAAATCGTTTTTGGGGAAAAGGAATGGTTTTAAAATTTATGACAAGGACATAATGGTGTATGCTTCTTTATAAGGCATTTCAGTGTCTCTGATGTTATTTTTCCCATATTAAATTAAAAGACCTTTCCCCGTGGAGCAAATTCCTTGTAAATATGCTCCCACCTATGCATGGTAAATTTAGATTTTGATTGTTTGAGTTACATAGCCATGTTAAAAGTGACTCAAAAAAGTTGCAAAGGCTTTAAAAAAACACTTTCATGTGTCTTAAGGACATTTTAAGTCATTTCCCCGTGGGCAGTGTTTTCAAATTATGACTTGAAAATCGTTTTTGAGGTAAAGGAATGTTTTTAAAATTTATGTGCGCCATATGCCCCCAAATTTCTTTTTCAGGGGTGCAGCAGGGTGTTCTTGAGACACCCCTGCACCCTTGGAAAAATTCCTAATTTGCGATGAGCTAATTGCTAATCGCAAATTGCACCTTCATTGCTATGGGCCTCCTGGCCCATGGAAATGAATGGGTAATTTGCAATTAGCAATTTGCTCATCGCAAATTAGGAATGGTAAAGAATCGCTATTTATTCCTTAAAATTCGCTATTTAGGAAATGCAAAATAGTTTGATGATACATATGGCGGTTCATCTCTAACAAGATAAGAAGCTTAGGGATAGATTTATGGTGACTGGCGCAATGAGGCGGACATCACTTACTTCATTGGTAGGCCTTTACATGTATTATCTCCTCTGTATTCTTCAACAAGCGTAACTTTGATCTGCAACCCTGAGTAGGCCTCACCTTAAACAAACCTCTGGATAGGCCACAGCTTATCGTCATCCTGAATTAATCATTTAAAATGCTAGGGACAGATTTATGATAGGTGTATGCCTCTTTTGCGCCACTGTGCGTCACTTTTGTGATGCAGCGGCGGTGCAAAAGATTTGCTATGAGGCGACAAAATTACAAATTGATGCATTTAGGCAGATGTGTCATGCTGTAAAAAAACAGTGCCACATGACACCGATGCAGCAGTGATGCAAAAGATGCACCATGTTGCAAGACAGGCCTCACTTGGGGCCATATGTATCAAGCTAATTAGCATTCGCAAAGGCCGAAATTCTGCGAATTTCGGCCTTTGCGAATGCTAATTAGACAAATGGTATGTATCAAACAAGTTTGATGCAAAATAAGGAATAGCAAAATTTGCTATTCCTTATTTTGCGATTGCACTTAAGGATTTGCAAATTTTGCGATTCCTTAAATGCAATGTATCAAACAAAAAATATGCAAAAAATGCCATTAAGGATTTGCAAATTACCACCAACTTCTAGTTGGTGGTAATTGGCAAATTCTTTTCAAAAAGCTTTTTTTCCAAAAAACAAAAGGTGCCATATGACGCCCATACATGCCCTTAGGGCATGTATGTGCGCCATATGCCCCCAAATTTCTTTTTCAGGGGTGCAGCAGGGTGTTCTTGAGACACCCCTGCACCCTTGGAAAAATTCCTAATTTGCGATGAGCTAATTGCTAATCGCAAATTGCACCTTCATTGCTATGGGCCTCCTGCCCCATGGAAATGAATGGGTAATTTGCAATTAGCAATTTGCTCATCGCAAATTAGGAATGGTAAAGAATCGCTATTTATTCCTTAAAATTCGCTATTTAGGAAATGCAAAATAGTTTGATGATACATATGGCGGTTCATCTCTAACAAGATAAGAAGCTTAGGGATAGATTTATGATGACTGGCGCAATGAGGTGGACATCACTTACTTCATTGGTAGGCCTTTACATGTATTATCTCCTCTGTATTCTTCAACAAGCGTAATTTTGATCTGCAACCCTGAGTAGGCCTCACCTTAAACAAACCTCTGGATAGGCCACAGCTTATCGCCATCCTGAATTAATCATTTAAAATGCTAGGGACAGATTTATGATGGGTGTATGCCTCTTTTGCGCCACTGTGCGTCACTTTTGTGATGCAGCGGCGGTGCAAAAGATTTGCTATGAGGCGACAAAATTACAAATTGATGCATTTAGGCAGATGTGTCATGCTGTAAAAAAACCGTGCCACATGAAACCGATGCAGCAGTGATGCAAAAGATGCACCATGTTGCAACACAGGCCTCACTTGGGGCCATATGTATCAAGCTAATTAGCATTCGCAAAGGCCGAAATTCTGCGAATTTCGGCCTTTGCGAATGCTAATTAGACAAATGGTATGTATCAAACAAGTTTGATGCAAAATAAGGAATAGCAAAATTTGCTATTCCTTATTTTGCGATTGCACTTAAGGATTTGCAAATTTTGCGATTCCTTAAATGCAATGTATGAAACAAAAAATATGCAAAAAATACCATTAAGGATTTGCAAATTACCACCAACTTCTAGTTGGTGGTAATTTGCAAATTCTTTTCAAAAAGCTATTTTTCCAAAAAACAAAAGGTGCCATATGACGCCCATACATGCCCTTAGGGCATGTATGTGCGCCATATGCCCCCAAATTTCTTTTTCAGGGGTGCAGCAGGGTGTTCTTGAGACACCCCTGCACCCTTGGAAAAATTCCTAATTTGCGATGAGCTAATTGCTAATCGCAAATTGCACCTTCATTCCTATGGGCCTCCTGGCCCATGGAAATGAATGGGTAATTTGCAATTAGCAATTTGCTCATCGCAAATTAGGAATGGTAAAGAATCGCTATTTATTCCTTAAAATTCGCTATTTAGGAAATGCAAAATAGTTTGATGATACATATGGCGGTTCATCTCTAACAAGATAAGAAGCTTAGGGATAGATTTATGATGACTGGCGCAATGAGGTGGACATCACTTACTTCATTGGTAGGCCTTTACATGTATTATCTCCTCTGTTTTGTTCAACAAGCGTAACTTTGATCTGCAACCCTGAGTAGGCCTCACCTTAAACAAACCTCTGGATAGGCCACACCTTATCGTCATCCTGAATTAATCATTTAAAATGCTAGGGACAGATTTATGATAGGTGTATGCCTCTTTTGCGCCACTGTGCGTCACTTTTCTGATGCAGCGGCGGTGCAAAAGATTTGCTATGAGGCGACAAAATTACAAATTGATGCATTTAGGCAGATGTGTCATGCTGTAAAAAAACCGTGCCACATGAAACTGATGCAGCAGTGATGCAAAAGATGCACCATGTTGCAAGACAGGCCTCACTTGGGGCCATATGTATCAAGCTAATTAGCATTCGCAAAGGCCAAAATTCTGCGAATTTCGGCCTTTGCGAATGCTAATTAGACAAATGGTATGTATCAAACAAGTTTGATGCAAAATAAGGAATAGCAAAATTTGCTATTCCTTATTTTGCGATTGCACTTAAGGATTTGCAAATTTTGCGATTCCTTAAATGCAATGTATCAAACAAAAAATATGCAAAAAATGCCATTAAGGATTTGCAAATTACCACCAACTTCTAGTTGGTGGTAATTTGCAAATTCTTTTCAAAAAGCTATTTTTCCAAAAAACAAAAGGTGCCATATGACGCCCATACATGCCCTTAGGGCATGTATGTGCGCCATATGCCCCCAAATTTCTTTTTCAGGGGTGCAGCAGGGTGTTCTTGAGACACCCCTGCACCCTTGGAAAAATTCCTAATTTGCGATGAGCTAATTGCTATTTGCAAATTGCACCTTCATTCCTATGGGCCTCCTGGCCCATGGAAATGGATGGGTAATTTGCAATTAGCAATTTGCTCATCGCAAATTAGGAATGGTAAAGAATCGCTATTTATTCCTTAAAATTCGCTATTTAGGAAATGCAAAATAGTTTGATGATACATATGGCGGTTCATCTCTAACAAGATAAGAAGCTTAGGGATAGATTTATGATGACTGGCGCATCACCAGGGATGTGCCAGTCATCCTGCGCCGCTGTTCCGCCACCCATGGGTGTTGATTCCGATCCGGTAAAATGCGCTCCGAATGGTCGTACGGAGAGTTTTTTCCCCGTACGAATCGTATCCGTAGACGTCCCGTACGTACGATGAAGTACGATCCGTACTAGGTGCCGAACTCCGTACGAGTCGTACAGGACTCCGTACGACTCAAATCTCCATACGAATCTCACTCGGAACCCGCTGTACGCGACATCACGGCACGTTTTTACGACCCAGCAAGTACGATTCGTGTCGGGTACGCGCCGTACGACCCTTTTCCTACGGGAGCCGAAAACAGTCGTAAACGCAGAGTTTGCGCCGAAACAGGTACGGAACGCCCCCCCCGGGTACGGCACGTACCCCCCATGATCGCAGGGGTACGAGGCGTACCCCTCTGGTCATGCGGGGTACGTGCCGTACACCCAGCGTACATGGGGTACGCACCGTACCCCATGTACAGTGGGTGTACGGCACGTACCCCATGTACGCTGGGTGTACGGCACGTACCCCGCATGACCAGAGGGGTACACCGCGTACCCCTGCGATCATGGGGGGTACGCGCCGTACGGTGTGTAGGTGATCGTGCGCTTTTCCGTACGAATCGACGTGTACCGTACGAATCGCGTACGGGTCGGCCGATCGGGATCGGAATCGTCCGGTCGTACGGCGTCTGTACGAGTCGTACGGAAACGGCTCCGGATACGATTCGTACGCCGGATTATTTTACCGGATCGGAATCGACCCCATGGTGTGCTGCATTTACAATGCGGCGCACCATGGGGCAAAAACGGCACAGATGCGTGACGCATCTGTGCCGTAAAGGTGGCGCATTGCTGGAGTTGTATCGCAAGTGCGATGCAGCTCAAGCAAGGCTCAGGGGTGCCCCATCTCCACAATGCTGCGTCAAGACCTATGCCTGCTTCAAGCAGGCGCAGGGTTTTGACGCAGCTTTGTCCTATCTGATTGTAAATGCGGCACACCATGGGTGGCAGAGCAGCGGTGCACGTTAACTGGTGCATCCCTGGGGATGTGCCAGTTAACATAAATCTGCCCCTTTACATTTAAGTATGTGCAGGGGACACAGAGTCGGTGAGGCTTATCCAAGGTTAAGAAGAGATGAGTCCTGTTCACTGAAAAATTGGACATAGGCTTCACCTCCTCAGCATCGCTGGACATGGCTAAATAATAGGTGCAAAATGTTACTCTTGTTAAACAATTTTACTATTATAATCTCTGAGATTTGTCTCTTACTCTGCAACATCTCATTGTTGTTATCTTTCTTTAAAGATAAAGACAACATCAACATGAGCGACAATCAGCAATCAGTTGATTTCGACCTCATCATTGAACTCGTAATTGAAACATCAGTGGATGTTGATCCCTTGGATGATTTAAATCCTGAGGATGAAGAAGAACGTGATGAGGATGCAGATTTGTCAGCATTGTATGACATAGGATGGGAAGCTGACGTGCTTGAGCCTATGGAACTATAAACATTTATTTAAAAAATTTATAATAAATAAAAAGTAAAAATGTAAACCGTTTAATTTAAAAATAAAGACACCTTCAAAAACAGGTTATGTGTAGTGTCTTCAATAAAATATTAAAATATGCTCATAAAATTGGATCAGATTCACATATAAAACAGCACAGGTAAAATGAATATAAATTCCATTTCTTTTCTGCTATTTCTGTATTCTAAATTTGCCAAGCACTAAAAAATCTTCTATGTAAAAATGTCAAGTAGTGTGTTAAGTTTTTGATGACTGTTATTGATTTACTGTTGGGTAATAGTGGTTAATAACATGTTTTATTATATTTTACCACAGATTCAACTGCAGATCATTTCAAGATTTCAGCATGCCAACCAAAGAAAGACTGAGAAAGGCTGCAAAACGTCAAAGACAGCAGGTCAATGAAAAAAAGCAGCAGTCCTCTAACAAAAAGATTTGTCAAGTCACCAAGAAAGCACCGGGTAAGAGTACAAAAACATTCATAAGAAATATCTGTAGTAAAAAAAATATTACTACAGAAAATGTTTCAGTCCAGAAAAAGAGAAGCAATTCAAATGGAAAGGAAAGGCCAATGAAAAATGTTACTGCAAGAGCAAGAGATAACTCTGTGCATGATAGTAGAAGGAAACAACAGTTTAGGGACATTCGTAAACGAATGTTCCGCAACAGGACAATTGGCAATTTGTTAAAAAATATTAAGAAAGGTCAACAGAAAGTGGTTTTTTATAAGAGAAAAAAAATTGTTGAGAAAGTTATTGATCAGGCATTTGAAATTAAACGTAAGTTATTTATTTTGATAATCAATAGAATTAGGAAGCTAAACAAGGCAATTTATGATTTCAAAAGAAATAGTAGATGGAAGAGAATAGTTAATCGTAGTAATTTTTGTGAAGTTTTTTCTGGAGAATGGATGCATAGTTCAAGCTGTGAGGCATTTTTTAATGAGGAGAGTTATTTCCAGGATAATGATTTGGTGCATGCAGTTGACACCAGTGGTCGAGCTTATGAAGTGAAAGATGGTTGTCCAGTTGAAAAAGAAAAACTTGTGACAACAGAGATAGAAGAGGTGTTAGGTAATGAGGTTTTAGGAAGACGTCCTAAGGGTCCTGTGTACACCTGGAAGTGTAGTAGTATTTGCAGTGTGCGACAGGATTCCATCAATTTGCTTTGTGATTTTGTACGGTCATTTAATAAGAAAAGTTTGAAGCAGAAAATGAAGTTGTTGCAAGAATTAGATCCTTGCAGAGTGAGAGAAGTGACAGGTTTGCATGGTCATTCACTGGCTTGTCTTTCCAGGAGAGTATGCCAGAGTGTTTTTCATTATTTCAGGATGCTAGCAGTGCATCATAATAAAGTGAGGAAATTAGTTAGAATGTTGTATTATGCTAAGAGTCCGGCAATTATGCTTAAACAATTATGCGCTGCTCTTTTGCATGGTTCTGAAATAGATGTGAAGAATATATGTGAAGAAATTGAGTTTTGTTACTTTGGAAGTAAAGAGGAGAATGTTGAAATTGACCAAGAAGAAGAGGGTAATGTGGAAGATAGTGTACAGGTTTCCAGTACAGATAATTTCCAGAGGGAAATTGCGACGTTTGAGGTGAAATCAAGTGAGAGGCCAAATTTCACTTGTGTGTGTTGTCGACGCACTTATTATAAGAATCAGACTAAGTTAGTGGATTTATATGCAAAAAGTGAAAGGGAAAATAATAGTGAATGGAAGGATTTCACAACATATTTGATGGTAGAAAATTGTTTTGATTTGGGATTGGATCAACGTGTGTGTACTTATTGTTGTAACAAATTAAATCAAAACCAGATGCCTGCTAGAGCAGTTCATAATAATCTGGAATTGGTTGAGATTCCTTCTGAATTGAAGGATTTAAATACTTATGAATCTATTTTGATTCAAAGTATCCATCCCTTTCAGGCTATTGTAAGAATGGAGCCAAAGACAGGGAAATTGCCTCCATCAGATTTACAGAGAGGATTAAAGGGAAGAGTTGTTTATTTGCCTCTAGATTTGAAGAAAAACATTAACACAATTGGAGTAGAAAAAGTGGAAGAGGAACCTCTGGTTATCTTAGTTAATGGGGTTCCGACAAAGAATAAGAAAATATGGCAAGATTTAGTGGATGTTAGGAAAGTTAAAAAGGCAACATTGTATTTGAAAAAAAATAATAAATACTATAAGAATGTATATGTTGCAGAAGAGGAAGTAAGTGAGGAAGAGGATAGCGATTTGTGTGCTGGTCAAATTGAGAAAGTAGAACCCTGTACTAGTGAAGAAATATATGAACATTATAGTGTTCATCCTTTGCATTCCAAGGAAGTCATGGGGAATGCTATTGAGTTGTTTCAAATGAAACAAGCCAAAGGGAGTCCCATTAGTGTTTGGGAGGAAAGTTTGGAAGCTCGGTGTTTCCCACAGCTTTTTCCAACAGGTCAGGGAGGAAGATAAGATGAGCGACCTCATCAAATTCCTGCTTCTGAATACCAGACTTTGCGATTGTATGCAGGAGATGCTAGGTTTCGACAATGCATTCCCTATTTGTTTCATCTCCTGTTTGAAAGCGATCTGTCTGGACTGTCATATGCAGTGAACCACATCTTGAAAAGTGGTATACACATGCAAAACATCTCGGCAAGTGACTTTATGGATAAAGTCAATGTCCAAGACAGTATTTTGGATTCTCACCTGATTAATCTCATGGCGTGTCAGCGTGGTACTAATGAGTACTGGTACCGTCGTCATGGTGATTTAAAATGTATGCTGAGGAACTTAGGAACTCCCACATGGTTCCTCACTCTGAGCTGTGCCGAGTATGGCTGGGAAGACTTACTTGAATTTCTACAAGAGGCAAATGGAAACATCGAAAACATCGAATTCAAGACACCCGGAGAACTGTGCTCTTTGGATCCAGTCAATGTATGCAGGTACTTCAATCATAGATTTGAAGCTATGATGTCTTTCATCATGAATAAGAAGAATCCACCTCTTGGAGAGGTGCTGGATTTCTTCTGGAGAAAGGGGTACCAAGCAAGAGGTGCTCCTCATATACATATGCTGCTGTGGATCAAGGATGCACCTAAATTTGGAACGGATCCAGAAGACTCAGTGATGAGTTTCATACAACAGTATTCTACGTGTGCTGTTCCAAACGCAAAGGAGAAGAAAAGCCTAAGAGAAAAAGTTCTACGTTTCCAAAGCCATCGATGTGGAAAGTACTGTTGTCGTAAATTCCGAAACAAGGACAAGTTCTACACCAAATGTCGTTTCGGCTTTCCACGACCGGTGATTTCTAAAGGAAGAGTAAACAGTTTGATGTCTTCGCTGCGACATAATGTGATGAAGAAATCACCTAAAAACACATACAATTTGAAGAGGAACGAAGAGTCTAAGTACATCAACGACTACAACCCGGTGATTTTGTCCATGTGGAATGCTAACATGGATATACAGTTTGTGGCTGATAACTGTATGGCTGTGGCTCAGTATGTGACATCTTACATCACCAAAAAAGAGAAGACAGAATTGAAGGATATGTGGGAGGACATTTCCCATGAAAAGAGCCTCAGCAAGAAGTTGTACAGTTTCAGTCTGAAGATGTTGTCGCATCGAGAAATCGGAGCTTACGAATGTTCTGACCGGTTGTCTTCAGCAAGTCTCTATGCCAAGTCCAGGAGTATCGTTTGGGCGAGTCTTGGTCTTGCTGCAACGCGTAATCGAGTTCTGAAACCTGTGCGGGAAATTGAGTATTTGGCGGAAAAGGAGCCAAACAGTACCGACATTTTGAAGACCAACATGTTGGATACATATTATCCAAATCGAAGCAGTCACCTCGAGAATGTTTGTCTATATGAGGTTCTTCAAAATTACATATTCAAGAGGAACATCAAAGAAGATACTGAGAAAGGAGTGTATGCTGTAATAGGAAGTGAGGGATGTCTGGTCAAGCAAAGAAAATGCCACTTGGTAAACCATCGAAAATTGAGTGGCGAATCTCCTGAAAAAAAGGAGTTTTTCTATTTAGCACTTTTGCAACTTTTCAAGCCTTGGCGTGCAGAAGAGGAACTGCTTGGAGATTTCCTCTGTTACGAAGACTCTTTCAATGCTGCCAAGGAGACCATAGAATGTCCTGCTTTTCCCAAATATGTAGAAATGTTGAATGCGGAAATTGAGTAGGAAGCAACGATTGCAGCTGAGATTGCCAGAGACAGTTCTCAGGACAGTCAGAGTTCTGCTTCATTGAGTCAGGATCCACTAGGAGGACCTGTTATCGAAAATGAAGCTGCCACTGCTATGAATGAAGTGGAAAGAGCCATGGCACATGCTCAGGAGGATGCGGTTAACTTAGAAGAGTTGGAAAGACAACTCAACGTTGAGCAGAGGAAAATATATGACGAAGTTACCATGCAAATTGATCATGGATTAAGTCATGACAAGAAAGAGTGCTCATGTACGTCGTTGAAGCCTGTCCGACTGTACGTGAGTGGAGAAGCGGGAACTGGAAAAAGTTTCCTTATTAAAGCAATTTCATGTTATTTGCAGGAAAGGACAGAGTCATCGCTGTCTTGTGTTGTCACCGCTCCAACTGGACTGGCAGCACATAACATTAAAGTGATTACTTTACATCGTTTACTGATGCTGCCAGTGGAGCATGACAACAAATTACAATATCACAAGCTATCTGGAGATGCTTGTTGTGAAGTTTCAAGAATCTTGAGGAAAATGAAACTTCTTATCATTGACGAAGTAAGCATGGTTTCCAATGTCATGCTTGCCTTTGTGCATTTGAGAATGCAAGAAGTTCTCAAAACAGAGTATGATGTGTTATTTGGTGGCAAACACATCATTGTTTTCGGAGATCTTCTGCAGCTGACACCAGTGAAAGGGCAACCTGTGTTCAAAATGCTCACGCATGAAGATACCAGGAAGTGCCTAGGGAGCATTGGCAACGTCAATATATGGTTAAACTTCAATTATGCTGAACTGCATGAAAATATGCGTCAGGCGAAGGATGAAGTTTACAAGACTATTCTACAAGATGTTAGAATTGGAAAAGTGACCGAGCATGGGAAAGAAGCTTTACATGCACGATTACTGTCAAATTTATATCCAGAACAAGATGTTGTGCCTGAGAATATTTTTCAGAAAATTACTGAGAAGAAATCTGGAATATGTTTGATGCCAACTCTTGCAGAATGTGCCAAATTCAACAACAAAATGTTGCATTTAGAAAAGCAAGAGATTGTGAAACTGGACGCTATTGACAGAGTAGAGCATATGGAATCAACAATTATTTTGTCTGAGAATTTCAAAACAAAATTGGATTCATTAGAGAAGACTATATCTAAAACTGCAGGTTTTGAAAAGACTCTGAATGTGTGCTTGAACTGCCGTATAATTTTAAGAAGGAATTTACATGTTGAAAGAGGTCTGGTAAATGGATCAATGGGTAATGTTGTTGATTTTGTAAAATACAGAAATAGAGATGGAATTGAATTTTTAAAAATTTAATTTGATGGCATTGAGGAAGTACAGCTAATTGGTCGTTGTTCTGCTAGATTTTTGCTTGTAAAAGACTTATATGTTCGCCGTAAGCAGTTCCCTGTTTGCTTGGCATATGCGGTGACAATCCATAAATCGCAAGGTTTAAGTGTAGACAGTGCATTGGTGAATATTGGCAGTTCTGTGTTCAAGGAGGGTATGGCATATGTGGCATTGTCACGAGTTAGAACTTTATCGGGATTGTACTTGATTGAGTGTGATGTCACAAACATTTGTGCGGATCTAGATTGTGTTAAGGAATACAATAGGTTAAGAAGAGAGTATGCGCCACATTTGCCTCAATATCCTTTGTTTGAGAAACGTGTGGTAGGCCGGAAACGAAGAAATGTGACCAATACTGGGGAGGTTGTAGCAAAAAGACGAAAAGTCGATGAACCTGAAATTATAAGCAGAAACAAAAAGGATTCTGTTGAAGATGTTGTTGGTTTTCAATTTGAAAACAGTTCTGGTGTCAACTGCTATGCTAATGTAGTGGTTAATGTTTTGTTTTCTCTAGAAAATGTAAAAGAAGAGATTGTGGTCAATTCTGATCAAAGATTTTGCAGTTTGTTAAATTCTGTGTTAGAGAAATGTAGCACTGATAGAACAAAAATAGAAAGTGTGTCTGAAATTCGAAATCTGTTAGACAGATGTTCAGGCCAAACACAATTCTCTCAAAATATTCAGCAAGATTGTCAGGAGTTTTTAATGTATATGCTTGATGTATTGCATGCTGAAGGTGTAGATGTAGATCACCTGTTTGGGCTTTCTTATCAATGGCAGCATGACTGCGAGAACTGTAGGGTATCAAGTACTACTAGTGTAGACTCAGAAAGATTTATATATTTAACTTTGCCAGACAGTAAATCAGTCTCTTTTAATAAACTAGTAAAAGCAGCTGATCACAACATGAAGTGTAGCCAATGTAAATCTGAAATGATGTCCACATTATTTATACGAACATATGGCCAGTATGTTATTTTAATGTTCCAACGATATAGGCCTGATGGAACAAAATTGACAACTTTAATTAAAATTTTTGTGGCTTCACAGTTGTCAATATCAGGAAGGACTTTTGTAACTGCAGCAATTATATATCATGACGGTCCTTCAATAACATCAGGACATTACACAGCTTATTTAAAGTCTAGAAATGGCTGGTCATTCTGCAATGATTCTGTTTTAATTTTCCAAAAAAAATTGCCGTATGACCTTAAAAACTCTTACCTGGTGTTTTTAAAACCAAAATTTTAGGGAAAGAATCTCGGGATGTGCTCTGAGGAATTTCAAGAAGTTCTATTGGCTCCTACACGATTTGGCCTTGAGGATAAGTGTACTTCTTACCATAACACTGGACGTCATGGAGAAATAACTGCACTTTGAATGAATTCAGAAAAACTGTTTCTTTTTATAAGCAAATTGAAGCAGCCAATCAAAACATGGAGTAGAGGGAATGTAAGTCTGCAATGCTGTCTACTGTTTTATATTGCTTTGTGATTAAAAGTGATGTAGAGAATTAAATAATTGTAGTAGTCATAGAGATAGTGTAAGTCTGCTTCATAGTAAGCAGTATCAGTGTCATAGGAAATGTAGAACATGACTGAGCAAGAAGGGGAAGATATTACTAGTCCAGGATTGTGAAAATGATCTTCAACATTTTAATTGTGAAAGTTGCGGAAATACAACATGACGGGATTGGCTTACAAGAATTCTAAGAGTTATAAATGGCTCTGACATGATTTGGCCTTGTGGAAACGTGTGGTAGAGAGCAAGAAGTCATTTATTGTATGTAACATGTTTTTCAAAACGATGGAGGTTTTCTTTCAGAAAGTGGCGGTCTGAAAGTAATAACAGCACAACAGAGTGTAAGCTGTTCATAGGACATCCTTCGACGTCATGGAAAGTAAGTTAACTTTAAGGAGTTCTGAATTCTGATTTGTTATGTTGTATGGGTTTTTTAAACACAATCATTTTGATTGTGTTTTTTTCCCCGCTGTTATATGATGAATACCTTCAAGTCACTGTTTTTAGTGAAATTTGATACATTCTGAGAACAGCAAAAATAAACCATTTAACATGTATAATTAATTCTGTACTGTTTGCATTTATGATGTACATTTAGAACTGTGTAGGAGGCATGGAGAAGGAGAGGCTTCTGTAAGTGTCAAAGTTGTTGCATACAGTGCTCATATTCTACGTAGTCTTTCATATGATAGACTACATTTCCACAATGAGATACCTAAGCAAAGGAAACACAGGTGATATGATTGTGGAATGAGCAAAAAAAATTGCACGTTTTTCAATTATATTACCTGTGTTTCCTAACATTACACATCACATTGTGTAGATGAGGTTTAGGCCTGTCCCTGGAGACAGAGGAGGTCTGACATTTGTTCAAGAGTGCAGTGGACATGACTCACTTCGTTGGTAGGCCTCCACATGTATTATCTCCTCTGTATTCTTCAACAAACCTAAATACCATCTGCAACCCTGAGTAGGACTTACCTGAAACAAATCTGTGCATAGGTTACACCTTATTGGCATCTTGAAACAATCATTTAAAATGTTAGGGTCAGATTTATGGTGGCCGTGCGCCTCTTTTGCTCCATTGTGGGTCACTTTTGTGTAAAATATGCACCATGTTGCAAGATAGGTTTCAGTTCATCTCCAGCAAGATACCATCAGTTTAAAATGTATATAATTAGCACTGTGTAGGGGGCATGCAGAAGCTGAAGCTTTTGTAAGTGTCAAAGTTGTTGCATGCAGTGCTGCACTTCTGGGTACTGTTTAATATGCTGCACTACATCTGCACTATGAGATACCTAAGCCTAGGCAATACAGGTGATGTGATTGTGAAATGAGGAAAAGAAACTCCACATTTTTCAATTACATCACCTGTGTTTCCTAAGTTTACGAATGACATTGTGCAGATGAAGTTTAGGTCTGTCCACGGACACAGAAGAGGTCTGGCCTTTGTTCAAGAGTGAAGTGGACATGACTTACTTCATTGGTAGGCCTTCACATGTATTATCTCCTCTGTATTCTTCAACAAGCATAAATTTGATATGCAATCCTGAGTAGGCCTCACCTTAAACAAACCTCTGGATAGGCCACACCTTATCGTCATCCTGAATCAATCATTTCAAATGTTAGGGACAGATTTATGATAGGTGTATGCCTCTTTTGCGCCACTGTGCGTCACTTTTGTGATGCAGCGGCGGTGCAAAAGATTCGCTATGAGGCGACAAAATTACAAATTGATGCATCTAGGCAGATGTGTCATGCTCTAAAAAACCCGTGCCACATGAAACCGATGCAGCAGTGATGCAAAAGATGCACCATGTTGCAAGACAGGCCTGACTTCATCTTCAACAAGATAAGAAGCTAAGTCTTCTGTAAATGTCAAAATTGTTGTATATACTGCTCAACTTCTATGTACTCTTTGATATGCTAGACTCCATCTGCACTATGAGATACCTAACCAAAGGCAACACAGGTGATGTGATTGTGAAATGAGGAAAAGAAACTCCACATTTTTCAATTACATCACCTGTGTTTCCTAAGTTTACGAATGACATTGTGCAGATGAAGTTTAGGTCTGTCCACGGACACAGAAGAGGTCTGGCCTTTGTTCAAGAGTGAAGTGGACATGACTTACTTCATTGGTAGGCCTTCACATGTATTATGTCCTCTGTTCTCTTCAACAACTCAAAATTTCATTTGGAACCCTGAGTAGGCCTCACCTCAAACAAACCTCTGGATTGACACATCTTATTGGCATCCTGAAACAATCATTTAAAATGTTAGTGTCTTGCGACACTTTTGTGAGACAACAGCAGTGCAAAAGATGCACCATGTTTTAAGATAGGCCTCACTTCATCTGCATCAAGATACTGTTAGTTTAAAATGTATATCTTTAGGACTGTGTAGGGGGCCTGGAGAAGCAGAAGCTTCTGTAAGTGTCAAAGTTGTTGAAAAACTGTTTGTCCTTCAATCTTTTCCCTTGTCTTTTCTAATTTTTAAATACATGTTTTAATATTTTTCAAATGTTTGTTCTCTCTTTCACAGATTGAAAGTATAAAAACAAAAAGTGAGTAAGTTAACGACAATTATAAGGTAAATGTTTTGTACTCTTTTCGTTACATTTCTATCACATTCACCTAACCTACTAGTAGTTCGACAGCTTCATTTCTTTAACCCTCAGTTTCCTGCCTTTGCTACTTCCCTCATTCCTTTCTATATTACCTACTTACTCTACTCCTTCCACTCCTTTTCTCAGTCCCTCTCTTCTCATAGTTCCTCACTCTTGTTCACTCACTCCGTCTCTATTACTCTTAGTGTCTTTGACTGATCACTCTTTCACTACTTGTTCATTATGCTTCTTCTGTGTAGTTGAAGCACACTAAGGGGCATATTATGAACACAGCCAATAACATTATTGCTGTTTTTATTGGCAGAAAACTGTTGCAAAAGTGGTTTTAGCGGCAGTTTTCCGCCGCAAAAGCGGCTTTAGCGACACATTTCTGCCGATAAAAGCTGCAAAACTTTTATTGCCTATGTTGATGATATCGACGACAAGCAAGGATTGGTTCTGTCGGGGAATCAACAATTTCTTAGATATAAAGTCTATTCTCAAATCACTTTTCTCACTCAGTTAGAAAAAATAGAATCAGAAAAACACACACCACACATTTTTTGAAACGAGAAAAGGATTCTTATTCATCAATCTCGTTACGGCAATTAATTTCAACACTTAAAAGAACGGTTGTCCATGCAATAGATTTCAAAACACAAAAGTACACAAGTGAATTACACGTGAACAAGTGATTAGGGTGTATCATACAGTGAAACAAATTTTACAACACAAAAGTATTAAACGAAGTCACGGTCCAAGAATGTTGTCAATGTCCACAAACAGTACAATTATTTATATTTTTCTGCTGTGTTTTTAACAAGGACCAGTTGAAGAGGTAACGTCGACGTTTCGACCCTGGGGAGCGGTGCTGTCTTATTAGCAACCAATTCGGGTCTTCATCAGGACGATAAAGCAGAAGGGACAACCTATAATTAAAAAGGGAGTGCCTGTTTTAGTATGGGGTGTGTGGATAGACTGAGCAGGTAATAAAAACCCTGATTTTTTGCTCACCTGAGATTTCGTCTTTTAGAGAGGGCATAGGCGTCCTATTTCTGCCTCTACACTCGTGGTTCTTAGCGTTGATTCTGTAAATTATAGTTTCATTCAGTATCCCATAATTTTACATTTAAACTTGTGCCTCAATTCCTAAGTCACACGTTTTAAAGGAGACCTACCTCAATTCTTTGTCACCGTCCGGTGTACAAATAGAGGAAGGTGCTGTAGGTCGATGTACAGATTTACAAGGTTTTCAGGGCGTTGTATCTGAAATTTATTTAATCATTATTTAATACCTGTCCTCATTAATTAAATGATTAGTGGCACGCAAATTCATAGGGACACGTACCTTGGTGTTTTGAAACGCTACCTTCAGGTTAGAGAATCAAGCCTGTGGTGCCGCAGCCGCGATCACCTAAACAGGTAAACAATCACACATTAGTGGATTCAATTCTTTAGTTAAAAAATGCGTTTAGACATCCTAAACTCGGACGTCAAATGGGCTCCGTTACTCACTTCTGGAATTGAAACAGCAGGCGTCTGTATTCTACGCGAGTTAATCCATTAATGCCGGCTCGCGTCAGTTTCCATTATATTTGCAGAGTGCTTCCGGATAGCAAGCATTCCAGGAAGCATGTGACCTGTAGCCCGTAGATTTACTGGGCGTGTTGGCCATGCATCCAATGGCGAGCTGACCCGCATCACGTCACAGACTCATGCACCGCACCCTGTGCTGAGCGTGATGTCAGTGCGTCCAAACTCAGTCTGACTCGTAACGCGTGCCAGACTCGTGAAACGCACCACGTCATTCTGTATGACGCGACCACCCTGTTGATGCCTCATCATTTACCGTCACGCCTGAGGCATGAATGTTGCATCTTGGTATTTGTATGCACATGTGACTGATAGTAAACCGTGACAGTGTTTGTATACATATTTTACTAGTGAAGGCAGGGGAGGTCAACCAGACCGCAAATGCTAGCCTTTGTGCAGCCGAAATTATTCCGGTGTTCAAAATTATATTTTATGCAATATTCAGTAGACATCCACATCTGAACCAGTGTTACATTAAACATCCCTATTAGTTTAAGCATACTTTGAACAAACCCGGACGTGTACAAAAATCATGTTGCAATGTAGTTACAATTCTTAAGCACATACAATTCTTCTAGACATTTTAAGTTGGAAGGGCATTTTGAACTTTCAATTAACTTCAGTCTGGCTATACATGATGTTTACGCATTACTCCTAACATAGCCAAAGCCATACAAATGACATTATCAATGAAATTACAGTTGTAATATGCATGTTTAGTCGGTCTAGTTACACATCAAATTCATGCATAAATGCAAAAGACTAAGCCATTAACTGCAACAATCTTACATCACAGTCGCATTGAACATAGCTACAGCCTACTCATTTGCATGCACGTTTCTTCCTGACTATTCAAGCCATTGGCCACAGAGTCTGAAATATGGATCCAGAGGCACTCTTATGATATGTTGATGATATGGCTCTATGTTATTTACATTTCTTTGCTGTTTCGATTAATCTTTTTCTGTTATTTTTTCTTTTCTGTTTTCTGTTTTTTCTCTCTGTTATTCCACATGTTTTAATCTGATTTTGAACATTCACTCACATTCTCCAAGAAACTCTTCTTTGTTATTGTTCTACTCTCTTTTTTTTCTTTCACTTCCTTATCTATTTTGTTTTTCACAATTATACCCTCTTCCATCTTTTCTTCGGTAAATAGATCTATTAAACAGTATCTCTGGTTTACTCCCTATAGCTGTCTTTCTTTTAACATTACTCTCTGTTTACTTCCCTTATACTTACTCTTCTTTTTATTTATTATTTTTTTTTTTTTTGGTTCGCTCCCGTTTCGCGAACTGGGAAGCGAACGGGGAAGCGAACTAAAAGAAATAGAGCTTGCCAGAGTGCTAAACATTCTAGCAATTTTTTTTTGAAAGGGGAGGTAGTTCTGAAAAGAACTTTTTTTTAATGTTTTTGTTGTTTTATATATTATTATTTTTTTTGAACATTTTTAGTTTTTTTTGAACAGTTTTATGGTTTTTTTTGTTTTTGATGGATGGGAAAACACAAAAATGATAAAAAATCTCATTGGCAGAACTGTGGTTATGTCTTTTTTCAGTTTAAGGTGAAAAGGGTGCCTAAAAGATCAAAGTGCCAACTGCGGACATCTAGTCACCCAAGGCCGGGGCAAAGTGAAAATTTATGATCAAACACAATGGCGCAGATCAGATACAAGGAGTGGATTGGGCCTGGTTTGCGTTTATTTATTTATTTATTTATTTATTATAGTGTTTTGTATAGCGCGAACAAGACCCGTGGGTATCAGAGCGCTTAACATCGAGGTAGGTTACAGATTGACAATATAATATCAATTACAAAAACAAACAGATATGAGGTAGAAGAAACTATGGCTATGAGGGGGTGCCTAAATATATATATTCCAAACGCATGTGCAATTAGCATTAAAAGGTAAGTAAGGCTTAGCTTATTTCATGGTCCATATCGACAAATAAGGTGAGGTAGAGGTTATATAGTTTTGGCTGTGAAAAACAGTTATAAGTTCACATAGGAATGAGGTCGCGATAAGGATACAGCCGAGGCATGTGTGTGGAGTCAGTCAATTGTCAAAGATTATTCTTCATAATATTCATGATGAGGACCACCCTTCTGGTGACGTAAATATTCGTACCAGCGATCCGTAGGCTTCCCTATGCAGGGTATTTACTCATCATAAGGCTCTTCACTTCCTGTTTGAATGTTACAATATTTTGAATCTTCCTAATGCTTGGAGGGAGTGAGTTCCAGACTCTGGGGGCAGCTCCAGAGAACGCTCAGTCATAAGTCTTTTTCTTTCGGAAGATGGCTGGCCGCAACAGCAGCTCCTTGGCGCTTCTAGTTGGTCTGTTTCCTCCCGATAGCTTAATTTTCTTGGCTAGGTATCTTGGCGTGTTATAGTGAACCGCTTTGTCGGTAATACATGCTATCTTCATTTTATTTCTGGCCTCGTAAGGTAGCCAGTTTAGTGCTTTCAGGTGAGGAGATATATGATCAAATTTCCTAGATCCAGTGATGAGTCTTGCCGCTGCATTGAGACAAGCTTTCAGTGGTGCTGTCGATGTTTTAGGTAGGCCGGTTAATGTGGAGCAACCATATTCGATCCTAGAGATAACTAAGGATTGTATAGCCAGTTTTAGATCCGCCTCTGAGATGAATGGTTTACCTTTGGACTTATAGGAAATGTAGTGGGAAAATGTCTGAGACGGTAAAGTTCAGTGTGGCAAGGTTGCAGGTGCTGTATGAGGAGGATGTGTCGTAGTAGTCACAGTGACAATTTGTACGTTCGGACTTAGTCACCTTTTTGGAAGTTGTAAATCTCCAGTGGGACGAACCTAGAGGATGTAGCCGACGAGCGCTTCACAAGGCCGGATACCCCTTCTGAGAAAGGAGTTGAACGGGATTAGCTGCTGCGGAGAAGAATGTAGTTGAAGCTGCCACAACGTCAGGCCAACCGGTGATGCACCTTGGGTGCATTGACAAGTAGGTAGGTCCTGGTCTCTTCTAAGTATCTCAAAGCACGTTTAAGCCAAAGATTTTCGAATTCCCAAGTTTTGGATTTTGGCTGTCTTGGCACCTTTAGAACCACTTCCAAGTATCCAGTACGTGAGTGCCACCACTTTGAGGGTCAGGACTCACTCAGGCTGGGTCCAGGAGTGGACTCAAGATGGTTGAAGCCTTTCTTGTCCCTGAGACTCTGATCAGGAGGCCAGCCAAGTAGTCCTTGGAGTCACTCTGGTTGTCCTGGATTCAAGCAGTGAAACAGTACTCAAGCAGCAAGGCAGGCCTTTGAGGGTTTAAGGCAGGCTTTCAGGTACAGCAAAGCAGTCTTCTGAAGTACACAGCAAACCACAACAGCAGGTCCAGAAAGTAGCCTGAAGAGGAGTAGGTATGAGGGTCATATTTGTATACCTGGTGCCCTCTTTGAAGTAGGAGAAGTTTCTAGAGGTTCCCTCAGAAAAGTGTTTGGAATGTCCTGCCTCCGTGCCCTGGCTGCAGGCAAAAGGGGCTAGTTTGAGGTTCTTTGTGTGAAGGCAGTGCACAGCCTATTGACTTGAAAGTGGGGCCATGTCCAGCTCTGCCCTCATCCTGCCAGTGATGGCATATCCAGGCACAACTAATCCCTCAATTGTGTGGC
The DNA here is from genome assembly GCF_964261635.1 of Lissotriton helveticus. Taxonomy (NCBI): domain Eukaryota; kingdom Metazoa; phylum Chordata; class Amphibia; order Caudata; family Salamandridae; genus Lissotriton; species Lissotriton helveticus. The sequence goes on along the minus strand of NC_136067.1, from coordinate 249,488,135 downwards.
TGTCTGGGAGGAATATACAAAGGCCAACTACATTCAGTCATGTGACCCAGGAACCTGCTACAGACACCAAATAGTTAGCGCAGGGAAACCCAACTTCCTAAAACGGGCATTTTCAAAATTGTGACTTAACATCTGACTTTACCATTAAGGAGGGTTTAAAATTGCAATTTATCAGACACCAAACACAAAATGCTTACCTTTTCCCTATCAAAAGTTAGCACCTATTAAATGTAATAAAGCAACCTATTTTTATCCTCTGGAAGTGGCAGACCTCACAGTAGTAAAAACAAAATTTAGGAGTTTTTCCCTATCAAGACATGTAGCACATGATAGTGCATGTCCAGCCTTTCAATTACAGTGCACCCTTCCCTGTGATCTGCCAATAGGAAGAGACATAGGTTGGGAGGTGGTTACAGATGTCAATTGGGTAGCAAAAACAATCCAACCCACAAAAGACAACGTCATGCTTAAAACTACTAGAAAACACGTTATTAAGAACATATAGACAACAGGAGAAAGTAATGACCACTATTACAAACAAAATTATCATTTTTCACAACTCTAAGCAGAAAGCAAATCCTAAAATTATCTAGTAACATTTTTATGGCTCCTATGCATTTCAGTAACTTATTATATGTTCAGGTGAAACAGTGGTGATCCTCATCAATGCTCTGAGGTGAAAAGGGATACTCTTCCACAGATAATGGACTCATTATGCTTTTATTAAACAGAATACTACTTACAAATAATGCCAGCAAAATAACAAGAATCAGTCTCCTAACACCCATTTTATGCAATCGCACGGGAAATACCCAGAGTCCATCCAAGCCTCTCTGGCAGGCTTCTATTGTCCATTAAATCCGCTTCTGTTGTTTTCTTCCGCATGGGCCTCTTCATTCAGGCCTTTCATGAAAATAGTCCTTCTCAGTATCCGTCGGAGTGCCCTCCTGGCAAACACTCACAGCTCATTCGACAGTCTCAATGTCTCAATGCAGTGCACCAATATTTCTTCTCTGCGGCAGGCACTAGAGATAGTGTGCTTTCCATTGATCAAGGGCACAGATCATTTTATGCAGATCCGGGTCTACATTCTCAGGCTCCAACACTCATTACTCAGTGTCAGAGAACGCCCAGGCTGCTCTTTCATGAGCACCATAATGTAGTGCTCTTTGCAATCTTGGATACTCCGGTGCACTGCACTTCCGTTGGAGCAAAGGAAAGGGGGGTGGGGTGTGGCCAAAACTCAGGCCAAGGAGCTCAAGGGACTGCACACTGTCAGAGGTTACCAGCACATGACAGGTGGAAGGCTGAAGCCTCAAAACAACATGAATCCTTATCTTTCGCTCTTTTGCACTGAAATTCTGGTTCTGTGATGTCCAATGCCGTCTGATGGAGCAAGTTCGATGCTTTGGAGTTACCATTGATGGCGCGCTGGCAATTGCTTGTCCAGCCTTACTGCTTTCTGGGTGCTGGGACTGTAGCTGTCACTGATGGGAATTAGACTTTCATCAGAGTTCCGCAGGTTATTATGACTTAATCCCGCAGAACCTAGTGACGTAGGAAATGACATAGTTGTTATTTTCCTTCAATTCAGTACAAAAACAGTTCATTTAACAAAGGGACTGCAAACAGGTGGCCTGCAATCTTCAAAGGAGTGGCTATACGCCATGGAACTATTGTGATCTAAAATACACTGTCATTCTCATAGAATACAAAGACAAAGGCAATAAGAGAAACAGTGCCTCTAATCTCTTCAATTGGGTTTCCATGTGAGAGCATATCGTCTACCATCTAAGGGTAGATAACTACATGAGAATTCTAGCTAAATGGATGTCCTCACACATAGTGATATCGTCTAATGGGGTAAACATATTTTTTCTCTCAATAATTACATATAGGTGTTCCTAAATTTCTTATCTAAAACATTTCAAAAGAGAAATCGCATAATACAGATTACCAGGGACATGTAGATACCTCCCTTTTAATAACTGTGCATCAAGTGCACTACGCAATACACAGGCTAATAATCAAAATGTGGAAACTTGTCTTATAATAGCATTGAGTCAGTTAACCAGTCCATCACTACCATGATGGCTAGACTGGAAAACATCGAGTTAGGCCTAAAGAAAATTCTTTAAAACCAGTCTAGTCATACAAAAGGGAATTATATATAGGGGGTTCCTAGTACATTACTGCAATCTGGAAGTGTGAACCTCAACAATACACCTACAATAATAAAAGACTGACTAGTGAAAGGAATATGGAAAAGAGAAATGGGACTAGGTCACAGCTAAAATCCCCAAACGCTAGGCACGATGTGACATCGGTCAGGGGAGAAAAAGAAAAATCTATAGGAAGAACAAGAAATTACTTGGGTGAACAAAAATCAAAAAATAGTTCAGAAATGTTAGCTCTACCGCTGGCCGCTAAACCATATACGGTAATCTCAGCTAATGTTCCAGTTCCTTCTTCAGGGAAAAATGAAACCTTGTTTCCTTTATAGTACAAAGCCATACACTACTTAGGAAGCAGAACAAAACTGATTAATGTAATATAGAAATTAGGTCACCATGTACAAGAGTCACAAATCTATAATTTATCCTTACGTCCAATTAGGATACATAAATTTAGGGCTGCCTGTTCCTTTAAGGGAAAAGGACAGTATCGTGACTAATTGCAGATGACACACTTTGATTCTGTATATCTCTTTTTTTTATTTTTCTTCAAATACCATTATGGCCAAATTTGACATACACTGATGAAGTGTTGTCTGTCTATCTGTGAAATTTAGTGTCTTAGCAAATCTACCCAACTGTTGTGCAGGATACACATCGTCATGTATATCCCTTCACAACATAGGTAAACTTGTAATAGTATCAAAAGCAGCAACATAAAACAAAAACATGCACAAAAAAAATGTACTAAACGCACATTTCAAGCCATCGGATATACTTGCTGTATATCAAGCACAAAAAAACATAGACAAGACAATAACATATGTTAATGAGCGGTGATGCACCCACTTCAAGTCCTGTACTTTATGCACTGTGAACCTGCAGCCCAAAACCCACTATTCAGGCCTTCTTAATTTGTCAGGTTTAAAATCAAAATTACACTTTCTTTTACACACTTTATCTTACTTTCCTCACACTTACTTTTACTTTCCTTACCCTCCTTTTGACAGCTGATCAATAGTCAGTCGTGATCGGCTGGCAACACAATCTACTGTGTCACTTCTGACATACAGGACCATCAAGAACAATGCATGATAGAACCAAATACACAAACATGAAAACCACCTGAACATTCCTTCCCAAAGGAGCTACGCAAAAACACATCCCTTTTTAACCAATCAAACTCACGTGTCTTGTCAGCCTTAAAATCACCCAGTTCAATCCATGAATGATCTGTGGGCAGAAGCAAAAAAAAAATACACAACACACAAAAGAGAGACATTTCTCATAACAAACAGACATCAATTATAACTTTTAATCAGAAGACAAAACATAATACACATGAACAGACACAAAAATAAATTTCCATTACTTAACTGTTACCATCTTGTCAGTCAGCTTGCAACATTAAGTCATTTTAACTTTCCAAAAGTAAAATTCTTTCACTGACACTCCATGTTATCTTTGGGCCACAATTTCCACTGTAAAAAATAATTCTTAATTGGAAAATCATTCTCACTTAGGCATGTAGCCTTCAAAATTTCAATAAAAATCTTCGTCTTATTTTCTGTCTAAGACTTAATGCAGTGCTTCATTTTAGAGCAGAAATACAAATGTATCAGTTCTGCAGAGCATTTAGCATGATATTGGAACTTCCAAAGAAACCCTTTTTTATATTGTCCCTTTGGAATTAAGTTATTTAATTTTATTGATGTTCTTATGTAGAAACCAGAACCCCCCCTCTTTTAGAGGCCCGTCTAGCAAGGTCATTCTGCATTCCACAGAGACAAGGCCCTAATTTAAAAGGTCACAAATGTCAACATGACAGCCTCCTTCCATTGTTTACAGGGAAACTAAAGATAACACCTCAGCGGGACTTGAGCAAGCCTCTGCAGCTCTACTAGCCCCCACCCTCTGCTCATTCTGAGGCTGACAAAGGCAAAAGGCCTTCCTAATTCCTCCTAACCTGCAATAATTCACTCTATTTTGAAAAATAATGTCTCCTTTTTAGGCGCTAAAAATTATCTCAATTCCCAGATTATTAAACAACATTTACTGTGAATAATTCACAGAACCTAATAACACACATACCAGTTTTAGAACAAATGCTTGTTGCAATGGTACTTATTTCATCAACCTTAACCACTTGGATGCTATGGCATGATCCACGATTTCATGTAATTTCCATTGAAATCAATGGAAACTCCATGACGAGTTACCCTTGTCATTAGCAGCCAAGTGGTTAAATGAATCTCACTGGGCCATTTAAAAGCAAACCCGAAATGAGGACAGCCTGCAAATTTGTATTATACCTAAATGTATGCATTCACTGAAGCATAAAAGCACTTTAAAGCTACTATAAATGGCAAAAATACCCAAATTCGACTTTGATATTTGGGGCACTTAAAAATAAATATCCTATAAGTATGTTACATATTAATCATCCTCAGAATGTTCTTTACACATTACAGATATTAGACATTAGACATATCTCATGTAAATCCTTAGAAACATGAGTTTTTTACGCCTGCGCTAAGTGAGATGTCATATGCTAATGTCCTCATTATGCAGTGCAACACAACTCAAATTAAATTATAATGCTAGGAGGTGATGGTATGAGCATTAAGCTTCATGAATAGTAAAAAACGAATTTTGTAGCACTTATTTTTATTAATTATTTTTCATAATTTAATAATTATTTTTAATAAACCCAATCATTTTTGATAATACCACATATAAAAGCAAGCTGCATCCCTTATTTCAGACATAAACAGAAAGGGGTGAAACACTCAGGACACACAATACGGCGCGCTTTAGCCATGCATTTCATAAATAGCGCCAACGCTATTCACTTACAGAAATTGCACTAATGGGAAAACCACATAGACATTTAAACACACATTTAACCCACAAACCAATACTCAGAACAAAAACAAAGGACAGCTCACAGACTGTACTTAAACCAAACCATTTGTAAATACTAGTTGTAAGTCATATTTACAAGAAACGCTTCTCAATTGTGTTTCAAAAGACTGCAAAAACAGCCCAACAGACTGCTGTATGTGCAAGAAGCGAAAATACACTCAATTCACTAGCTTTGGCTAGCAGAACACCAAAAAATCGCTCTGCATATCTTCCTTCATAACATTGCGCAGAACAAAGGATCCTTATATGTATTATGTCATATTTTAATTCCCTGGGGATACAAAATCACCAAGGAAGAAATATGTTTGTAAATCTAAACCTATTTAGATATTCCCTCTAGGGAAGCCGGCTAATTTACTTCACATCACACTATGGTACCTAACAAATAAAGCAACACATTCTCATGTGAGCTTTGAAACAGGCATGCCAAAAATATTGCAGAATATACAATATTATAATCAAAGTAGTGCTTAAGGTACTTTTCGTATGTGCACCGTTCAACTAAACCAAATAGAGAAAAATCTCCTCATTACCTGTCTACACAAATTGCAATTTGCATATACAAACCTATACAAATCAAAAGTTGGCCAACACAAATTCCAAAATTCCAAAGTTACAGTCCTAAATTTGCTAAGACCAGACATCTTATAGCTCGCTAATCTAGCTTCAAACTTCAAGGGGTTATTAAAAACGATATACTCGCAAATATACGAGCCCCTCGGCTTCGGTAATTGCAATAACCAAATCAAAACCAAGAAACCAACCCCTCGGCTTTGGTAATTGCAATAACCAAATCAAAACCAAGAAACCAAACAAAGTCGTGGGAGCGACCCACTTGTACTTCTTATTTTTACTAATCAAAAGGTTATCCAAATTCTAACTGTCAAGTTCTACATGACCTAACGGTCTTTTTTAGAATACTCACGCCAAAAAGGTTCTCAGTCAGGAGTGACGTCATGTGGAGGAGCAAAATCAGGAAGAGCAGAAATATACTGGGCTGCAAAGACGAAGAATCTCCAGAATTCCTGTGCACAGAGTAGTAGAGTCCCGTCCTGTCCTCCTCAGTAGATTTCAGTCTTCTGACAAGATCACTCCCACAGAAAGTCACTTCTCTGATGAAGCCCACGTTGGCCGCGCCATTTGAAGAAATGAAATCTTCATTCTCGGGGAATACTTACTAATAGAAAGAAGAACTTGGCACAGAAGCTGCAATATGAAAAGACATCTTTATTAAGTGAAACTACGTCACACAGGAGCCGTAGCAACTGAATGAGGCAGTCTGAAGAGTACAGAAAACAGAGGCCTTTTATATGCTTAGGGTTACAAACTTCATCATACAAGTAAGGGGCAGTCCTAGCTTTTGCAAGCATGCAAAATACCTAACATGGACATGCAAGGTCTGCCAAACATTAGCCAATAGGACAAACACACACTATTTACAATTGTCCAATCATAGGTATTATTACGCAAGGTATCGCATGACGACAAACCCATTTTACAGTTGTCCGGCCCATAATCAATCATTGAACAAACCCAAAATTCTTCTTTAGACAAACTGGACAAACCCATAATAAAAAGGACCACAACCCATATAGTAAATAGACCATAAAAGAAGAAACAGAAACAGATAGAAGTAGGATAAGGCATGTTTGTGTGCAGTAAAACTTTATGATGTCCAGTGCTCTGATCCTTAATCTTGATCAGCTAAAGGGCAGGAACTGGTTTAACAAGGTCAGCTTCAGGCAACAGGGTCAGTTCACTCAGGTCAAACAGGAGTCAGCACGAACTCGAGCTAAGGTGTACATGTCCTTAAAAGACTAGTTCAGCCACAATCATCGGCCTATGTGAGGGCAATCACAAAATGGCTGCCATATACAAAATGGAACCCACGGGTTCAGAATTCACAGAACCTCAGCGGTGGCTTATATGTAATGAAGTGGAGTTTAAGGCTTGGTATGGGGTTTATTTTGCCAAGTTGAATTGGCAGTTTAAAATTGCATACACACTGCAGAGCAGAGCTAGGACTTATTTTAAAGGGCTACTTAACTGGGTGGCACAATAAGTGCTGTAGACCCATTAGTAGCATTTAATTTACTTTACTGGGGACTTATAAGTAAATGAAATATGCCAATCAAGTGTAAGTCAAATTTATCCTGTTTCAGGGAGTGAGCACAAGCACTTTAGCTTTGGTTGGCAGTGGAAGATTGCAAAGAGTCCTTAGGCCAGCAAAAACAAATTCAGAAAAGCAGGAGGGGGAGAGAGCAAAACGTTTAGTTGTCTCACAGCAAAGAGGGCTAGGTCCAACACTTCATCAGGAGTAGCATTAACCAATGTGAAAAACAGAAAGTTGTTAACTTTGGTATATAGATCCTGGCCACCAACACAGCTGGAGCTCTAACTGTCATTAACAAATAGATGCTTTCAATGAGGGCAATGATACTCCAAAATTGCCTTGCACCTGATGTGCTTTTAGCAAAGGAAGGTGGAGTCTGCAAAGTAACCCATGCAAGCGAATGCTGTACATACATTTCCAAAGTAGATAACCAGCTTGATAGCTACAATGCAAACCTTAGTAACATAGCTCACAAGCTGAAAGAATTAGAAGCTCCAAATGCTTGGGAAGGAGTAGGTTCAGACTTTAGTTGCGAGTGGTTAGGAAGTGTAGGTGGTGGAATACTGAAATTGCTTCTAACCCTTCTGCTAGTGGTGCTAATATGTGTTGCATGCATGCTTTTCTTAAAATTTTGCAAAAAGAGAATCTCTTCAAATGATGAGATAAATTGTGGAAATTGGAAACCAATAGCAATGACTGAAAGAAAACGAAAAAGAACAAGTGTTGAAATTGAAGCTTTACAGAGTGACTTATACAACCACATGAAAGAATTGGAAGGATTTAAACTAAAGAAGCCAAAACTGATGATGACTATCCTGTGATAACGATAATGGGTGAAGTGTGATGATTTCAAGAAGCATCGGGGGAGGTGTTGTGGAGCAGATTGTTTGTAATTTAGTGCTTGGAATGTAGGTTTTAGCTTAACCAAGGACTATTAAAGCCTCGTCATCCATTTTTGTTGTGACACTGTAGTCTAACACATGACTTGAGTTGCTGTTTATTCTTAGTCATAATAAAATAGGCTTCACTAGACGAGAGAGTGGTTTCCATTGCTAAGTAAACAGAGTATACCTTTTCAAGATCAGATGCTGCCCCAGACTGAATAACGTACTATGTAACAATTCTAGTGCTGAGAACAGATGTGTTGTATACAAGAACTCTGGGGCATATTATCAAGGACCGTTGTTAAAATTATCGCCGTTTTAACGGCAGGAAACTGCAGATAAAACGGCGATAATGGGCTTGATAATACGCCCTTGTTAATTCCCATAGTAGCCCATGTTCTGATGTTAACATGGGTTTCGTTGGGAATTAACAAGGGCATATTATCGAGCCCATTGTCGCCGTTTTATCGGCAGTTTCCTGCTGATAAAACAGCGATAATTTTAACACCGGTCCTTGATAATATGCCTCTCTATGTAGTAGAATAGTAAGAAAAAACTTGAATGTATTCTGTTGCAACTGTCGCTCTTTTACTTGTTTCCTATTGGCTACGAGCATGCAGACCATGTACTGATGTAGTAAATGGCTTGAGCTTTTGTCTAAAACACTATATAAAAGTGTGGCTTCTCCATGTTAGGAGGATACAAATTCCCCATTCTTAGAAGATGAAGTTTCCATTAGAACTTTACTGATTTCTTTGCTTGATTCTTTATGATTTGTATGCTTATTGCTTATCTTATTTGATTGCACACCATTTGCATTTCTGTATTTTAATGATTAGAGTAAAACTTTAAACCAATATCCTTGTCTGTCATATTTATCAGAAGTGATTAAAATTTGCCCTCGGTACCTTCATGTTTTAATTAATGAGAGAGACAGGTCCAGTGGGGAGCACCGACGTCCGATAGGGACTACAGCACCCCATCCAATCAGTAAAACAAAATCAAGGTGTGGTTTAGCGCGCTGACACAGGAAGATGGTTGGTGCCCTCGCATATGGGCACAAGTTAATGCAGTTCAGAGTATATCACCAGAATATCCCCAAGGCCCATGGAAGCCATTTTGACCACACATTTTATGTTTAAACTAGCAGCCCGTCCCGACGTTGTCCGGGTATGAATTGCTGCCGGCCAGTAGTATATTGTTTTGTAGGATTTCGTTTTGATAGCATTTCTTATCTGTGACAGGCCTGTGAAACGCTTCGATTCACAGTGCACTGCTGATGCACTTAAGAGTGTGCGTTCAGTAGTGTGTGAGCTCGAGTTTCCCTACTTTATTTTTCCTTGCAATATTATATAGCGCGAACTCGACAACATGGCATGAGCACAATTTACATTACAGAAGAACACATTCATTTGTGGTAGGCACGGGGAGACAACGCGATTTGCCTGGAATCACAGGATTTTGAACTGATGCAGAGATTCAAACGTAGCTCTCCAGCTCTAAAGTTCGCAATTCTAGAACTTGTGGCGGGAGGTGTGTCTAAAAGTGTATGTCGGTGCTGGCCATCAATGAGAGAGACCTGTGCATTTTTCAAATGGGTGGTGAAAAAATATGAGTATGTTGCTGGAGATGTGGGCCGCCGTGCCACCAATGTACTTACCGGGGGAGGGTAAACACCCATTATTCCGCAACTTTCTTTCCGCATACCATCACTCTGCATACTTTCATTACGAAAGTACCATGACTCCGCAATGCCATTATAAAGCATGGCATTACATTTTATATGCTTTTACCACGCATACATTTACAACGAAATTCGTTGTAAATGCATGAATGGTAAAAGCATGTTTTTTTTTAATGTTTGGATAAGGTAAGTATGGGTATAGGGGTATATGTTTTGGGGTACTGAGGTATATGTTTTGGGGTGTTTGGGTATTTTAAGGATTCAGATATAGTTTTGGGTTATGGGGTACAGGGGTAGTTTTAGGGTTTAGGGATAGGTATGGGTTTTGGGGTACAGGGGTATTTTTAGGATTCAGGGCTAGGTTTGGGTTTTGGGGTACAGGGGTATTTTTAGGGTTCAGGGGTAGGTTTGGGGTTTGAGGTACAGGGGTATTTATAGGGTTCAGGCTAGGTTTTGGTTTTGGGGTACAGGGGTATTTTTAGGGTTTAGGGATAGGTTTGGGTTTTGGGGTACAGGGTGTATTTATAGGGTTAAGATGGGTTAGTGTTTAAGTGTGTTGGGGTATTTTAAGGAGTACGGGAGGGTTATGATTATGGGGTGCAGGGGTATTTATAGGGAGCAAGGTGGGATTAGCACACGAGGAGACATGGCATGAAGGGCGGAACGTACCACACGCCCCCAGCGTTTGTCACGCCCCCAGCACACGCCCAGAGCACAACGCAGACACGCCCACAAGGGACTACTTTGCTGGCACGGTTCTTTTACCTTTTAAATGTATATGGTGGGCGTCTGCATAGCCTATGTCCTTCTGCTGCAACTGCCCTTTCCAACGCTGTATTGGGTGTTGTGATTGGTGCTGTGGTTCCTGAGATTACCCGCCTCAAAGGTTTGGGCTCCCTCTTTATTATATTAGTATAGATTCGTTTGCTCTGCCAGTGTAAAAGAAGGAGATTGCGGACAAATATTTGGAGACACAGATAGGTTTCTTACTAACAGATTAAAAGCTCTTTGGGCTAGGTGAATATCACAACGTGTAATATTGGTGACTGTGTCCTATCTTTTGTGGTTTCATTCTGAAAACTGCAGTGACAGCTAAAAAGCTGAGGAAAAAGCTGTTTCATCTAGAAATTAGGTTTACCCAGCAATGATGGCAAGTTGGAATATTGTAAACCCCGTTGTGTAGTTTATCACAAAGCTTGATGGGTCGATGCATCAAGTAGGTGACAAGACTCATTCAGTAGGCATACAAAACTATTAAAAGGTCTGATAGCACTTTGTAAAGGAAGTTATAAATGTTAGTGTCTCGAATTGTGGGAGTAAATGACTGCTTTGATGAGCTTAATGTAATTCAATAGTTAGGTGAGATGTCAGGCACAACCCTCCTGCTTTATGTTTTTCAATTTTGAGAGCAAAATGAAAGGCGGAGGAACCACAAAAGTTTCTTTGAATCTAAGTATAAGCAGAAGGACCGGTGATGTGTACTTGTGGAGATGTGGAAGGGCAATAAAACTGGACTCCAGTCAGTTAGCAGTACTTTGCAGGTTCCAAACTGAAAGTATTTCAAACATAATGCAATCTATGGAAGTAGTCAGCTTCCTGACATTTTCATGAATGATTTCGAAATATCCATACAGGGCTTAACTGAAACATTTGACAAGGCTTAAATCCTGCTGTGATATGCAGGGGGCTAAGGAAATTGGAGATCTGAATGTGGGATTGTCCTACCAATCAATCAAAGGAGTGAGAATTACAGAATTATTTTACTCCTATAATGTAATGTTGGATAGAGAACATAATATGAGAAGACGCTATAGACATTGTATACACGCACATGACCACAGATGTGTAATGGGTGTACACAAGTGCATAATTTGCAAAAACAATAAGTGCCGGGCCATTATCAGGAGGCCACTGCAGATTGCATGACCAGCTGCCCCTGTCAGCGCTGTCATTGAAAATAGCAACACAGCTACTAACCATTACACTTCCGCAAGTGTGACAATTCAAACTATACCAGCCCCTGAAGTTATTAGAATGGCTTGGGGGCAGGTATCTGTCATTTATAAGGATTATCGAATTGAAAAACAGCTGTTGTTGTGCTCGTCTTGATGGAGCGAGATAGAAAACAGAAATCTGTTTAAACTCGTGAAGTCACACTTCCATAAATAAATTAATAATGCTAACAATTTGTGCTATGTGTATGCTAATTCAATCTAGTTTATAGTTGCAATTTCACAGAACACGCGGGAAACTAACATGTGTGCTCATAAATGTGCATTATGTTGCATTCTCATGTATGTGGAAAATAATAAATTAATCTTGTCTATTGTCATGTCATAACTAATAGCAACTGTTTTTTTTTATAATAGCATGTGCTTATTTTGCTTTCCTTGTCTATGTGATGTCATTTCTACTATTCTAGGTGCACATAAGGTTTTATGGATTCATGAAGACTGGTAGATATAAAATGCTGCTTTATTTGTGCTTTACTGCTAGGTAATTTAGACTAATGGGTTAATTATTAGCAATGATGGGAGGCAACAGAACAAACTGTATTTCTTTCATTAATTATTCTTTGTGTTTGTTTATATAATAGTTTTACAAATGAAGCTTAGAGATGGCTGCAGAAAATTAGTACCCTTTTAAAAGTGGCGCAGGAGAGGTGGCGCAGAAAATTGACGCTCTTTGAAAAGAGGCCTATTGATGAAAATGGCTCAAGTGAAAATAATTCTGAAAGGATGGAAAAAGGCCTCTGAGCTTTTATTTTGAAAGGTTTTGGAATGAACTGCTAAAAAGATGACTCTTTGGAGAAATTGCTAACGTTTGCTAACGTGCCACGGGAGTTCAGAGCTGACAGGCTCAAGGTTGAAAGGAAGCTTTCGCTACAAAATGTAGCAGCCTAAGGAAGAACTGCCAAGACTTCTAAATGAACAATGAACAATGAACAAGTGAATTTGCCCGGGCATGTAAGAAGGAGGTGTCACAGTTTACTGTGGTACGAGGTGGCTCAGCCAATGGAGAACTAGAATTCGTCTGCTGGAATGTGAAAAATAGTTAGCTCAGCTTAATTTAGGGTATAAGAATAGGTTCAGAGAACACATAGTTGGCTTACGCTCGAGAAATTCTGGAGGACGTGTTATGCTGATGGACTTTACACGTGAGGAAAGGAGTTTTTTATTAATTACTTTATTTCTAGGTGATGAGGGTAGAGACAGAGAGATAGTTAGGATTTTGGAAATGCTTAATTTTACTTATTCCTGCTAATGAATAATAATTCTTGATTTATGCTCTTTTTATTAATACTGAATAAATCTTTCTTTATGACAATTTCTAATGCTTGCTTAATAAATTACCAAAACCTGAGTTTTCCTAGATGTGTTTAAATAAACTTTCTAAAATGACAAGCTGGTCTTGATTATTGTAGATAGTTTTAAACAACATATTTAGATCTTATCGCCTCATGATTCAGTCGCTCTATTGTTGATATGGGCCTAGTGTTGTAGTGTAAGTTTTGTGGTAGTAGATAGTGTCATTTGTGCAATATTTTGGTGAGAGCGCTGGATCAGTCTCTAAATTAAATAAACAGCTCCTCCATGTGGCAGACCATCATATGCGCCAGTGTTGACAATTAAGTGCTGGCGTCAAGCATGGAAACAACTGGCTCAAGTTAAGCACTGATGCACACAGATAAGTGAATACCACATCACAACCTAGAACCAAAATCTGCTGATACCTAGATCAAAAAGATTCCATTAGGGCATAAAGGGAAAGAAACACAAAAGGCTGAATATGTAGCCATGTCTAGCAATGCCGCAAAAGAACCAGACAAGCGTGTGCCAAGTCAGGAGGGCAACATGTTTAGGGGTTGTTAATGAGTCTCTTTTTATTCTGACAGGGTCACTAATGAAAGTTACCAGTCCCACTGGAGTTCGGAGTCCTGCAGGAACACTATGCTTCAAGTGTTTTACAACTAGAGACCCCAGTAGCTGAAACCATCTGAACTCTCAAGGCAAAACTGTGGAAATGAGGAATAATTATGCAAATCAGTATGTTGATCTGGATTCCGCTGTCAATTTACTTATTTCATGTGGCACTCTAACTGGATCACCTTTACTGGATTTGAAATCTATTAGTGATTGTTTCTAGAACACTCTGCAGCTGGGAGTCATGCCGATGAAAGCTAGCAACGTGACAATACAATTTGCTGGAGCAGCAATCTAGATTGTTCAGACTAAGGGATATATAAATTAATGTTACATCCATATTAAGCATTTTAGCTGATGTGCTGAATGAACACTTTGCAGCATGATAATGTAAACACTTAATTCTATATACAGATGGTTGCCCCATTTTTTAAGCACTGCTAATTAGAATTGTTATTTATGCACGTTTGTATATAGCATTCTGTGCATTTATTAAACAAATAAAGCTGGTCTGTAATTAGGCAACCGTGTTGAGTAGGAGAGGTGGTAGTGGGGGCATGCTATTAGGATGTACAATATTCTACAAGACTTCTACAAGAAACCTGAAATATAAAATTATCACATGCAACCCCAATAAACTCTTTGCAGACTACTACTATAGTCTTAAACGTCGAACAATCAAAACTGAACTCATTTTTGCCACGATGGACACTGCACTATGGACGAACATTCCCCAAAGTTAAATCATATTTCTATAGACAAGGAAGATCTCTAACAGTGTTAAGATTACCGTACAATTTCGCAGACTCACGCCATCAAACATCACTTTTACAATATTTACCAATGGGAGAATCATGACCCAAAATAATCTAGGGATGCAAAAATATTAGTACCTCTTTAATTGTCTCAAATCAAACGTGAAAAGGTACATAAGCAACCTCCCCCCCCCCACAGCTAACTTTGACTATGTAGGAGAACATCACCAATGCCCAGACATCTCAGACCTCAGCGACCAATCTCGGTCAATACCTTTGAACTCTGCCCCTCGTCCCAAAAAGGCAGCACCACAATACACACTACAGACAATTATTGTAATAAAAAGTGGCGCAGCACATGTAGTTTCCTGTAGCTAATTTATTCCAGTATGATGGTACAGATCAGAGCCCCACCAGGAGCAGCCTTACTGCTGCTCAGCCCCTCATCCAACTGACACTCTCACACATGAACATTCCAATCATCAGCATTCTCACACACAGTCACCCAGGCTGAGCAGCAGCAGTACAACACATCTACCTTTTTACCAAAGGGAAACAGAATCAATTGGAGTACAAGAAAATGCAGCATGTACAAGATGACAATACAATGATAACATGCAACACAGGGCATCAAAGAAATTACAAAATAATCAGATGACAAAGGATGAATAATTAGGCAAATGACAGAATACACAAACCAGCAAACCAGCAAGTGACACTACACACCAATCACTACATCTCCCTTTTCTAAAAACCACACCAAAACAACACACTACCACGCATCTACACACACTCAATCCCGTACCACAAGAAGGCTGGCCAGGCCAAAAAGAGGTAAAGAGGAGACCATCAAAATTACATGGTAGGAAACTCAGCAAAGCAAAAAGATAAAAAAGCTCCACCTCAACTGGCTCGAGAAATGTTGAGAAAATTTCAAACCGGAACGGGAAGATAGGAAAAGGAACTCCACCCAAACAGGGTTGTGATGTGTGGAGGGGATGCCACATGGAACCTGAAGACAGAAAAGGGAACTTCACCCAAATCAGGTTTGGGTTGTGACTTGTGGGGGAGATGCCACACGGAACTTGTACACAGCAAATGCAACATGAAAAGGAAAAACAATTCACTCTGCAAAATCTGTACTACTGTGGGTGGTGGGGAAGAACCAACCCATAACCACATGCAAGTGGGAGAAAGCAATGTAATCACAAACACTTTTCACTTTTCCCATCCTCGTCGCCAAAATATTTTGTAATAAAAAGTGGCACAGTCCATGTAGTTTCCTGTAGGTTATTTATTCCAGTATGATGGTACAGATCAGAGCTCCACCAGGAGCAGCCTTACTGCTGCTCAGACCCTCATCCAACTGACACTCTCACACAAGAACAGTCTGATCACCAGCATTCTCACACACAGTCACCCAGGTTGAGCAGCAGCAGTACAACAACAGTACTGCACCATGTGGATTCTTTGGCCCAGCCCTTCCAAGCTATGCAGAAATTATGTAGCTAGATACACAGTGTTATCAGTTTCAATCATTGAACTCTCACTAATGGCATCAATAGTGAACTGAACCTACAGGTTCCTCTCTAACCTGTAGAGAGCCTACAGGCACAAGTAAAAAACTCTCTGCCAGCAGTGGGTGCTGGTAATTCAAGTGTCACTGATAGACACTCTGCCCTGGGGGTTTCAGGGCTTAAAACTGAGGCACCCATGTCCGCAGCTATGAGTGAAGTTCTCCCCTTGTCATGAGGGTTGGACCACCGATCGATTTGCCGGGCTGAGGAGGCCACACCCACAGGGCTGTGACATCCTCAGCCATGCGTTCTTCAGTACAGGCAGCCAGGCTCCTGAGCATTTATGGTAAATGCAGTGCACGGCTGCCTGACCTGAACATGAAGAGTGTCTCCCTGGCTGACCTTTGATCAGCCTCACATCCACTCTTCATATTTGGAAAAGGATGCGGGCTCCTTATTAAGCCTGGGCTGCAGCTGCATTCCCGAAACCCAAGAGAGAACCATTCACATTCCACTTGAAATAAAAGCTTCACTCTTCCATAAAACTTCAAGACAAAGTTACACGAGTGAGACCTCCTGTATCTTGAAGAGACTGAATTAGTAGAGTGTGCTTTAAATAGAACTGTCAATCTTTGTATGAACAATTGTGAGCCTCTTTGAAGCTAGTGTTATCTTGTGTATTCACTTTTTCATCCTACCAGGGAATCAGTATTAGCAGTACATTTCACTACCCACGTGAGAATTGTGTCTTTGGAGACTTGTGGAAGCACAAGGCAGGGTCAGAAACAATGAAAATATGTTGTGGAGTGTTCCTGCTGTCTGTGCATGGAGGATTGGCTTTAACAAGCCACACAGCATGTGGGCTGGATAGACCTTTACAAGTGCCTTTACTTTTAAGGTGATTTACCCATCCCTCTGACACTGTGACCTTAGAGCAGCAGAGAGACATTTTACTAAATCACTCAGCCTGATCAGACAAAAATAAAACTCAACCTGATAAGCAAAGCTTTACATTTTTTACTTAAGGAATTCAAATTGGTCCCCTTTCTCGTAAGGATTGACTAATTAAATAGGACCTTCACATGCCATATTAAGCATTAGTTCTATTGCAGTTTTTAAGCAGGTTTGCAAGCACGTTGTTTGGTAGTTAGGATGTGCATGGAGATGTGAAGCAGGTTAGAGCTGGAGTACAGTGGGGCACCTCAATATTGGTTCAGGAGGCTGGATCCAAGCCACGTTTCTCTGGGTAACCATTGACTATGTAATAAACTCCATCTAGATGCAATGTATGTTGTGACAAATTGGGTTGTTGGTGGGGTGAACCGTTCTCAAGCAACAGAAAAAATCCTTGTCAGGATAAACCGCCAACAGTGCTTTCATTCATCTGTGATTAACCCTCCGGTGTCTTGACGCAAAATCAATCAGGCTTAAATTAGAGGCAATGTGTAAAGGATTTATGCAGTGCTCGAACAGTAATAAAGTGAAAATACAACACAAGAAAAACCCCCCACCAAATTAGAGAAAATAGAGTAAAATGTAATAAATGATCGGACACCAAAACAACAAAAATCCAGTCAGTAGAACCTGACGTGCAGTTTCAAAGATGTAAGGTACGTATACAGTGCATAAAAGCACAAAACATCACTCATGCTTATCTGGCTGTGTGAGTTCAGACAGACCGCAATGGAGCACAGGCTAGATACAGAGACCAGGTTAGTCCCATTGAAAAAGTTGCCTTCTCAAAAGCCAGTGGGAAGAGGCCACAGGGGAAGAGGAGCAGGGAGAGCGTTGTGGTTGGTTGTTGCTCTATCTTGAAGAGCAGGCTTGGGCGCATTGAAGCGTGAATATCTTGTTGTTGCTGAAGATTCGTGTTGGTGGTCACGGCAGGCTGTTGATACTGTAGCATGAAGTGCAGAACTTGTGTTGTTAGTCATCACTGCCGGTCACTGTAGCACGAAGAGTCGGGTTCACTGGAGCTGTACTTTGTAAGTCAGTGCGGGCGTCAAGATCTAGGCATAAACGGGCTCTTTAGCAGTAACAAAGAGCCCAAAAGTTCAGGATTTCTCCTTTTCTTCCAAGAGAAGCTCAACTGATGCCACAACAAAGGTCCAGTACATGGGGGTGTCCCTCGTGGGGATCAGGAACTTACTCAAGCAGAGACCAGCAGGGCTCAGACAGGTCCAGTTGCAGGTCCAGTGCAACAACCAGCTCGGCAGCTGCAGGGAAGTCTTTGGAGCTTGCTGTGTCACTGTGGCTCTGAGCAAATGGCCAGCATAATAGCCATGGAGTCACTCAGGTAGCCTGGGATAAAGGGAGCAGGCCCAGTCTCTCATACTCTCAGAATTGCAGGAGGAAGTAAAGGTGTCTCAAATAAAGCTTTCATCTGAAATATGGCCACTGTGATACTTCAATGACAACAGGAGCGGCACTTGAACAGTCACTTCAGGTGGAACAAGATACAAATCCAGCCCAGGACTCAGTGGAGGAGCAAATGAATGACTTGGTTATTCTGTCAACTCACCCAGCTACAAAAATTGAATTGAAAGACGTCATACCAACCATAAGCGCAGGACTTTCACTTTCAAAAAAGGGAATTTCAGACATTGAATAAATCCAGAAAAAAGACAGGTAAAAAAAACACTAACGGTGCAATTTTTACTACAAAAAAAATATATCAACATCTTCCAGACAGGAGAAACAACACAGAGCTCACAGTTAACCCACTTCGGATTTTCTAGAGACCGTAGGAATGCTTGGAAGTCCTAGATTAGACTCCTGCGCCCTTGCTAAGAGACCCTACTAGGTTATTAGAACCAAGCATGCTGGAATGTTATGATCGTTGCATCAAAATTGTCATTCTGTGCCACAATTTCCAAAATGGCATGTGTCCGAAATACGCACACTGGCCCCCTCGGCATAGGTATACTGAAATTACATCAAATCTCTGATGGTTTTCCAGTTAGTCTTTTTCCAACTTCCCAAATGCGGCCTCATACTCAGGAAGAACTTGAAATATGCAACAGTCCTCCCTCCAAGGTAGGGGTTAATGATGCAATAAGAAGGGTCAACGTAATGTATCCCAATATTAATAATCGAAGAGCACTCCAGGCTCCAGAAATATCCTCCAATTACACTTATTTCTCCACCACTGGGGTTACCTCCAATGAAACCTGAAGCAATTTCCAAAACGCAGGTAAAGAGTCTGATTCGTGGCATTTTAATGCAAGAAGGTGTAGGATGGTGCTAATCCCTCAATACAATTCAAGGGGCTTCTATGACATTTAAATTCGGAGTGCAGTGTTAAGATTACTTGCAGTAGGACAAGGCCTGCAGCATATTAGGACCTTTAATATAGAGGCAGTTGAATTCAGTCCTAACCCAGAGAATAAAGGAAACAACCTAACTACTATCATCTGGTCAGACGAAAGCATTGCATCCCAAGTTTGGCAGAATAGGGAACAATTTGCAGTGCAAGTTATCAACATGAGGAAAGTGGTTGGTGTTTGTTATCTGAGCCCCTTTCTTCAGCTGTTGCAACTGACAGGTATGCTAAGGGGGGCGATCACAGTCTGGGAAGACCTACAAATAAGGAAGTCGACAATTACGTTAAAATATCCGAACAGCAGCTCAATTTTGAGGATTTCCAGCAACTATGGATTATAAAGACCAAACTTATTAGAGTAGCATGAGGCCAGACCTCCAGAGATCAGAGTTGTAGAATTTGTGCATTCAATGTCAACGACCATGGCATAAAAGTTGAGGATGCGAGTTCATCTCATTTCTACGTTGCTATGAAATCATACTCTTGTCAGAAACCTTTCAGCAAACACTGACTCTAATCATGGGATTCAAACAATATTTCACACAACAACAAAGGAGGTGAAGTCAAGTAGGGCCTAATGTGAAATGGCGATCTACATTTTAACCAACATCTTGTGGGTTCATGAGGTAGTGGATATTGGTCAATTATGGATTCAGTGTATTAAGATCTCAATGGAAGCACACTTCGCATTATTGATAATAACTCTGTATATACACGCTATCTGCAAGAATAAATTGAACAAGATTCCTACCCTCATTTGCTTTTTAGAAACCTTGAATGCTACATATCCACAAGCCTTTATATTACCATCCGCCGTTTTTAATATGAATCTATTGCAAGGTTCTCATGGTAAAACCCCTAATCATATCACATAAATAGTAGGAAATCCAACAAGAAGGGATGCACTTGGCAAGTCCTGCATATCAGTGTTAAAAGGCCTGGTATTTTTTACCTTTAATTGCCGCAATCAACTAGCTACTCCAGCAGCCTTCACCAGAGTTACCGTCAAGTCAGCATCTACCGTTGACTACACCGCTGAAACTGATCTATTTAAGAGGCTTACCAATTTCTCCGCGCACTTTGCTCAAACATTTAATCTGGAACAATCTCCCCTCCCCCCTCATGCCCCCCCTTCCCGGGCTCCAGAAGCACAGCACCTGTCAATTTTAAGCACCTTATATTGAAAGACACATCAATAGAGAATATCATGGTCTTTATTTCCAACCACCTTTTGCAGAAAATTACGAGTTTTGCTGCATCTATGTCACCTGTTGAGGAATGGGAAAATGTTGTTGAAACCTTCATCACAAACTTCCCTACAACTCCGTCAAGGCATCAAGGCATAATTCACAGGGGGGGAGGAATGATTCACACCACAATTGCGTACCATGAAGGACACACTAAATAAAGAACTCAGGAGGGCCAGTTTGTGAGGTGAGCAACCCACCCAGGTTCAACTGTCCAAAATAACCAAAATGAAGTCCAAAAGCGATTTTGACAGCGAAATGCAACTATAATACATGCCTGTGGACAAAACTATTGCATGCAAGTAGGCAACCAAACTCCAAATCTTTCTGGGCTAAAATAAACAAAATAGAGAAATTGGCATTACAATGCTGACATTAGAGAGGTAGTATGATCAACACATATTGCTACAGCACATAATTCCGTATAACATGACCACACTTCCTTGTCAACACATGCCGAGCCTGGCTTAGTTAGCCAGGAGTAGCAACAAACTCGCCCCCACCAAGAGACAGCTGATTAGCAAAGACCAGGTAGCCAAAACGTCAAAAAGTCTCTGATCAGAGAGAGCCCCAGGGCCCAACTGCCTTCCTAGTGTTTTATTTAAAAAGGATGTCAGCCACCAGTCCTCACATCTAACACAGCTTTTGAACGAAGTCATGGTTTCAAACAATATTCCAGAGTCATGGCATGGAAATATCTTCCAGCCTATTTATAAATCAGGAGAGAGTTCAAATCCACCTAACCACAGGCTCATCACCTTCACAGATGTAGAAGCAAACATCTGCGCTTCAAACTTGCTGATTGATTTTAGAGGATTGGGTCTACACTTCAAACATAATCCCAATAACTCAAACTGGCTTGAGATCAGGAAGGAGTACCTTAGTAAACCTGTTGTCTGCAGCCCTCCTGGCTGAACAAGTGATCACCAAATCCAGTAAATTGTACTCCTGTTTTATCGATACCAAAGCCGCCTTTGATAAAGTTCCAAGGGCCCAGCTATGGAAACAATGGACAAATGGGGTGTACCACCAACACTTTTGAAGGCAATAATTAGCTCATATTCCAAGATATGGGTACAAGTTAAGATAGGGGATGGCTGAAGAGTTACAAATAAAATCGACACAAATATAGGTTTAAAACAAGGTTGCGTTCTTGCATTGTGTTTTTTTATATATATACATTGTAGGAAGGTGGCTACCTGACTATGGTTACCCCAGATTTTTTTTGCCTGTGTTTAGCTGGTTTTTTGACTTAGTTGACCTGGTTCCCTGCTAATCAGGGCCCCAGGCCATCTGCTCTCTCTGTAAAATGGATTCCATGTACCCTAGGTACATACCAATTGGAAATGGACTCCTTGTCAGCCCCTGTAGAATGCACTATAGGTGCACAGGGCACAGGAGCCACTAAGGCCTACCAGGGGCTGCAGCATATCTTTTGCCACCCCTGGCTGGTTCTTAAATTGACACAACTGGCTGATCACTCAGCTGGGGTAAGGTGGTGTACACACCCCTTGCTTAGATATAGTATACCTATGTCTAAACCTATATCTGGACACATGTAAACCTGTGAGCCACTCCTATAGACAGGCCTCACCAATCCTGGAGGCTGGGTGCATGGTTTTTATGTGAGATGGAGCTCTAGCATGAGCTGAGCCTGTCTGCAGCCGTCGGGAACAAATCCCTAAGCTGTTTCAGGATAATGCCATACCATATACTATTAAGTGCCTTATAATCCTCGCGGTTATTTAGCAACTTTGGTTTGGCTTTATCAAAACATGTCGTGTAAGGTGTCATACGCTTTGGAATACCATCCCCTCGCCAGTTCTGGCGACGGGGATGGCATTCCACCCCTCTAGAGGGGTAAGACATGTTACTTTGCTTTAATGCGGTTGATTTCTCCAAAGACCTTAAGATCCACAAAATGGATGCCTCTGCCACAGACAAATGTCTGGACCCCTGGAGCTGACCGAAACCCAGTCAAGGGGGTCCTGGACAAAGGGTTTCCTGTCACAGGAGGGTGTCACCGCCCTCCAGACAGGAGATAGTGTATTGTAGCAGGGAGGTTTGAAAGAAACCAGACACTGCCTGGGGCGCACAAGGCTGCCCCTTGCATAATCCGGCCAAACCGGTTCTGGGGCACTCCAGCCCTCGTGCCAGGGCGGCCTGGATCAAAGGAAGGGGGTGTATCCACCCACTTCCTGGGTCCCACCCATAGGAGGGGACCTAGCAGGTAATCACGCCCACCAGATTCGAATAAGAGTGGGAGCAGTGCCAATGCACATCAGATTTCCTGGAAGAAACATTTGAAACGATATTCTGGACCCTTCGCCCTCCATCTCAACGTGGAAGCCCGAAGAATCTCCCTTGTGGTCAAGGAGTGACCACCCTGCAGCAGCAGGCACCATCCAGCCCTCGACGTCTACTTAGTTGCAGTTCCCGCCGGAACTCGAGCAACTGAGATCGACGAGATCAAGCCTGCCCAGCTTCTAACAGCCCGATCCACAGTCCATGCAAAGCTGAGACCCGTGGAGGCGACCGGAAGCGTGGGGCACGCCATCTTGAAGTGACCACGAGACGCTGACCGTGCAGCCCACGAGTGACCCTCGAAGCTGTACACCGGGGTTTGAGAAGCCCCCACCCTGAGCTACTCCTGAGCCGAAGTTCAGCCCTCCACACTCGACGAGTGCTGCGTGGGGCCCTTTGGCACGATTTGGCTCAACGCGTTGGCCCGGTCACTTGCCAGCTGGCTTGTGGTCCCTGTGCCGACGAACTACAAAAGAAGACTCGTGATTCTGGTTGCTCCAGATCCACACCAGCTCCCCTGAAAGGGAGCCCCGACTCTGACCTTCCAGGTCCGAGTGAGACGCCATCTTCCAATCCCGCGTGGATTGCTCTTACCAAGGCTTGTTTGCTCCAAACCGGAAGCCGACTGCACCGACGGTGAGAGCCTGCGTGGGACAGATCGTGACCTGCTCCTGGACGTCGCAGATGCCCCAGAGCCCACGTGACAGCGGAGAGAAGCTCCTCGACGACCACCTGATTGCGCCCGACATTGCCTGGTTCCGTCCTGGTTCCACCCTGGTCACTGCTGAGTGACCCAGACTCTGTCCCCTCTGCTTTCAGGTACTCTACAACTTGAGTCCACCCTTGGACTCCACCGGACACTTCATCTTTAACCCGCCTGCAGCCCTTTCAGCTTCAAGCACCAAGAGCCTGCGTGTCAAAACCTGACGCCACTTCGACCCTGTGCACCCACTTCCTGTGGGTGAGGTAACTTTGCTCCGCCGGTGTTCCCACACTGGTGCACACCTCTAGGGTCTGTGTGTTAAGTTTTGTTCCTCTAGGTTCAGCGGAAGTGTCCTTAAACTTTAACTCTTTGACTTTTACGCACCATTGGTTAACATTGGTGCATGCGTGCGCTTTCCGCACATCTCCCGAATCCCGAGGGCCATTCCCGACTTCAGCATTGCTTGTCCTGACTGCTCCCAGCGATTCCCTAGGCCCTAGGCCTAACCACTGCTCGAGTGGCATCTCTTATACCACTTGTTTAGTATATGGTTTGAGTGGCCCCCTGCCCTCATCCATAATTGTGCAACTTTGTATGTTTAAACAGTGCTTTTGATTTAACGCTTGTGCCCCTTTATTCATAAAGAATACTGGGGATTGTTTTTAGTAATAAACACATATATTTTTATAATATATACTTGTGTGGTGTCCTTTCATTTGGTATTACAGGATTGTATGTGGTAAAACAGCTCGCTTAACACGACCTCTTAAGTTAAGCCTTTAGGCTGCTTAGTCCATGCTACCCCTAGGATAGCTTGTCTAATAAGGTTGACTTACAACCAGACACCATAAGGGGATTGTTTGGTCAGGTAGTAGGTGGTTCCAGAATTGGAAACATCCCCTACCAGGCCAACTTCTCACATTGGTGAGCAGCGGTGCGGATTTGAGCTTGCTGTTGTTTTACCATTGCAATCTTTATATCAAATTGAAAGATCACATCAAGTACCTCTAGGTACATATAAAATCAAAAGCTTAGCATATTAAGTTCTACTGAACTTAGTAGTTGTAGGTTGAAGGGAGTAGCACACCCCTGACTACAACTCACTAGCAAGGTCCAGTAGGAAAACACTTAGTGTAGGTAAGTGCACCACTTACACCTCACTAGTAACCATGTCTGACACAGGAAAGGCCTCAGGGTCTAGTCCTGTGACAGTTGACCCTACCCAGGCAACTTTTGGATATGACAAACTAACCCGCAGAGACTTGATTGCCTTGTGCAAAGCAAGAGGGTTAAAAAGGGGCAGAAGCCCCACCTGCCTAATCCTGGTAGAAATCCTAGAACAGGATGACTTAGAGAAGGCAAAAGCAGCTTCCCTAGATACAGGAACTGGAGGGAACCCCCCTGTAGTTGATCCCCCTGAAGAGGAGGATGATGATGACTTGGATGAGGACTCAGATGTTGGGGACTTAGAAGTACAGGATCAGGGTAGCCAGGTTCCAGTTGGTAGGCTTAGCCAGGCCAACTTGGACCTACTGGGGAATGGAGAGGGCCAGCACCTCCCCAGAACCCAACATGTGATTCTCCCAGGCAACAGAAGAGTGAGATCTCCCTCAGGAGACTCTCATCTTTCTAGTGCCTCCAGAGAATCAGAGAGAGGCATGAGTGCTTCTCAGAAAGCTGAGCATAGGGCTAGAATGAGGGCTGTCAGACTCCAGATAGAGAGAGAGGAGGTAGCCCTGAGTCAAGCTAAGCTTACCTTAGCTCAAGCTAAACTTGCCTTGGCAAGAGAGCAGAAATTGTGTGGCTTAGATGCCACTGGTGGCAGCAATATTCCTAAAGAGAAACCCAGGTCCTATGATAGTAGAAACCTGACAAAGATTGTGCCCCCCTTCAAAGAAGGGGATGACATCCACAAATGGATGACTGCTCTTGAGAGAGCCTGCATGGTACAGCAGGTTCCTGAGGAACAGTGGGCAGCAATCTTATGGTACTCCTTTTCAGAGAAAGGGAGGGACAAGCTCCTCACTGTCAGACATGAGGATGCAAACAATTACAAAGTCCTGAAGAGTGTTCTGATAGATGGGTTTGGCTTAACCACTGAACAGTACAGGTTCAAGTTCAGAGACACCCAGAAGACACAGACTCAGGACTGGACTGATTTTGTAGATTGTGCTACTAAGGCTCTGGAGGGTTGGCTACATGGCAGCAAAGTACATGACTTTACAGGATTGTATAATTTGATTATGAGGGAGCAGATCCTAAGTAATTGTCAGAACCAGCTCTTACACCAGCACCTGGTAGACTCTGATCTGACCTCTCCCCAAGAATTGGGAAAGAAGGCAGACAAATGGGTCAGAACCAGGATTAGGCCTAAGAATCAGGACAGTAACCAGAAGAAGGAGTCTACCAAGCCTCAAGATAAGGGTGGGGATAAAAGTAAAGAAAAGACTTCCCCAGGGCCCCAAAACTCCAAGGATGGGGGTGGGTCCCAAGACACTTCTTCAACTGAGAAAAAACCCTATTGTTATCCCTGTAAACAGGTGGGGCATTACAAAACAGACAGCTGTTGTCCCAAGAATAACAATAAAGAAAATATACCTCCAAAGCCAGCTTCAACACCTCCTGTTACTGTCAGCAGTAATCCCCCAGGAAGTGGAAGCACACCCAGGAATCTGGGTGGGTTTACTTTTGGAAATCAGGTGGACCCTGGCCTATCCAGGTCCCCATCACCCAATGATCTTGTTTATGAGGCTGGCATGGGGTTTGCCAACTTCTCTGCTTGCCCAAATACTTTGAGCAAGTATAGACAAGAACCCATCATCAATGGTTTAAGAGTTGAAGCTTTTAGAGACACAGGGGCTAGCATCACCATGGTGGCTGATGGCATAGTCCCCTCTAAGCAACTTTTACCTGGTGCCACATACCAGGTAATAAACATTGATGGCATCCAAACAAATCATCCCATGGCAGTAGTAAGTCTCAGCTGGGGAGGTGTCACTGGCCCAAAGAGAGTGGCAGTGTCCCCAAACTTGCCTGTAGACTGTCTACTGGGTAATGATTTAGAAATCTCAGCCTGGGCTGGGGTTGAACAGGAAATCCATTCTAGAATGGTAAATTCCAATGGAAAGGTTAGTGGGGCTGTAATGGCTACAGCCCCAATTCAAGATGTCCTTCCTGAAAAGGTTGGTAGGGCAGAGATACTCCCTGCCCCATCTTTAGCAAAAGCTCTTCCTGAACAGAATAGCAAAGCTGTTATGATAACAGCAGAAACCCAAACTGAGTCTCCTCCTGAAAAGGTTGGTGGGGCTGTGATGGCCACAGCCCAAACTCAAACTGACACGTGTGTTGTGAAACCTGAAATGATGGATAACTCCACACAAACTGAGAGCATGGAGGAGGAAGAGAAATCTCCCCCTCACCAGACTTTAGGACAGGATCAGCCTCCTCAGGGAACTGATCTTACCCCTGATGAAGGAACTGCCCCAGAGGTGGTTGGGCCTAGCCTGACAGAACCTCTGATGTCAGTGGAACCTTCTCAGGTGGGACCCAGTCTGGAGCAGGTAACCTGCCCCTCTCTACCTTGCCTTAGCCAGCCCAGGGCTGCAGAGGACAAGAAGGACAGTGAGACCCAGAGGGCCCCCTGTCAAATAAAGCACCCCCATCAAAAGATTAGGTGCACCAAAACTAGTAGCCCTAGTAAGGTGAAAACTTTAAAAACTCCTGAGGGAGCCCCCTTAAAAACAGTTAGGGACCTCCCACAGATGGATTCTGTTGGGCACAGCCAAACCTGGGACCCAAGGGGCCCAAACCTGAACTGTCCCTCCAGCAAGCCAAACAGAGGGACCCAGCCTCCAGCTTTAGGTAGCCAGAGGTTGACCCTGAGAGCACAGTGCAACTCAGTTAAAGAGAGAAAGGCACACATGGTGGAAGATAATTGGAGGAAGCTAAGCCCTAAATTAGTAGAGCCTCGCTTCAATACTCCATATCCAAACCAGCCTTTAACTTTGCATAAACACACCCAAGGTAGTGATTCCCTATGGTGGAGACCCTCTAATACCCAAAGGGTGAGGGACTGCTTAGTGGACCATGAGACAGGGGGTACCCATGCTAGTGCAGGTACTTCCTTATATGGCCACTCAGGCAATATAGGCTTACCTGGCCAAGGATAGCCTTATCTCCTTTCGTTTGGGGGGGGGTTATGTAGGAAGGTGGCTACCTGACTATGGTTACCCCAGATTTTTTTGCCTGTGTTTAGCTGGTTTTTTGACTTAGTTGACCTGGTTCCCTGCTAATCAGGGCCCCAGGCCATCTGCTCTCTCTGTAAAATGGATTCCATGTACCCTAGGTACATACCAATTGGAAATGGACTCCTTGTCAGCCCCTGTAGAATGCACTATAGGTGCACAGGGCACAGGAGCCACTAAGGCCTACCAGGGGCTGCAGCATATCTTTTGCCACCCCTGGCTGGTTCTTAAATTGACACAACTGGCTGATCACTCAGCTGGGGTAAGGTGGTGTACACACCCCTTGCTTAGATATAGTATACCTATGTCTAAACCTATATCTGGACACATGTAAACCTGTGAGCCACTCCTATAGACAGGCCTCACCAATCCTGGAGGCTGGGTGCATGGTTTTTATGTGAGATGGAGCTCTAGCATGAGCTGAGCCTGTCTGCAGCCGTCGGGAACAAATCCCTAAGCTGTTTCAGGATAATGCCATACCATATACTATTAAGTGCCTTATAATCCTCGCGGTTATTTAGCAACTTTGGTTTGGCTTTATCAAAACATGTCGTGTAAGGTGTCATACGCTTTGGAATACCATCCCCTCGCCAGTTCTGGCGACGGGGATGGCATTCCACCCCTCTAGAGGGGTAAGACATGTTACTTTGCTTTAATGCGGTTGATTTCTCCAAAGACCTTAAGATCCACAAAATGGATGCCTCTGCCACAGACAAATGTCTGGACCCCTGGAGCTGACCGAAACCCAGTCAAGGGGGTCCTGGACAAAGGGTTTCCTGTCACAGGAGGGTGTCACCGCCCTCCAGACAGGAGATAGTGTATTGTAGCAGGGAGGTTTGAAAGAAACCAGACACTGCCTGGGGCGCACAAGGCTGCCCCTTGCATAATCCGGCCAAACCGGTTCTGGGGCACTCCAGCCCTCGTGCCAGGGCGGCCTGGATCAAAGGAAGGGGGTGTATCCACCCACTTCCTGGGTCCCACCCATAGGAGGGGACCTAGCAGGTAATCACGCCCACCAGATTCGAATAAGAGTGGGAGCAGTGCCAATGCACATCAGATTTCCTGGAAGAAACATTTGAAACGATATTCTGGACCCTTCGCCCTCCATCTCAACGTGGAAGCCCGAAGAATCTCCCTTGTGGTCAAGGAGTGACCACCCTGCAGCAGCAGGCACCATCCAGCCCTCGACGTCTACTTAGTTGCAGTTCCCGCCGGAACTCGAGCGACTGAGATCGACGAGATCAAGCCTGCCCAGCTTCTAACAGCCCGATCCACAGTCCATGCAAAGCTGAGACCCGTGGAGGCGACCGGAAGCGTGGGGCACGCCATCTTGAAGTGACCACGAGACGCTGACCGTGCAGCCCACGAGTGACCCTCGAAGCTGTACACCGGGGTTTGAGAAGCCCCCACCCTGAGCTACTCCTGAGCCGAAGTTCAGCCCTCCACACTCGACGAGTGCTGCGTGGGGCCCTTTGGCACGATTTGGCTCAACGCGTTGGCCCGGTCACTTGCCAGCTGGCTTGTGGTCCCTGTGCCGACGAACTACAAAAGAAGACTCGTGATTCTGGTTGCTCCAGATCCACACCAGCTCCCCTGAAAGGGAGCCCCGACTCTGACCTTCCTGGTCCGAGTGAGACGCCATCTTCCAATCCCGCGTGGATTGCTCTTACCAAGGCTTGTTTGCTCCAAACCGGAAGCCGACTGCACCGACGGTGAGAGCCTGCGTGGGACAGATCGTGACCTGCTCCTGGACGTCGCAGATGCCCCAGAGCCCACGTGACAGCGGAGAGAAGCTCCTCGACGACCACCTGATTGCGCCCGACATTGCCTGGTTCCGTCCTGGTTCCACCCTGGTCACTGCTGAGTGACCCAGACTCTGTCCCCTCTGCTTTCAGGTACTCTACAACTTGAGTCCACCCTTGGACTCCACCGGACACTTCATCTTTAACCCGCCTGCAGCCCTTTCAGCTTCAAGCACCAAGAGCCTGCGTGTCAAAACCTGACGCCACTTCGACCCTGTGCACCCACTTCCTGTGGGTGAGGTAACTTTGCTCCGCCGGTGTTCCCACACTGGTGCACACCTCTAGGGTCTGTGTGTTAAGTTTTGTTCCTCTAGGTTCAGCGGAAGTGTCCTTAAACTTTAACTCTTTGACTTTTACGCACCATTGGTTAACATTGGTGCATGCGTGCGCTTTCCGCACATCTCCCGAATCCCGAGGGCCATTCCCGACTTCAGCATTGCTTGTCCTGACTGCTCCCAGCGATTCCCTAGGCCCTAGGCCTAACCACTGCTCGAGTGGCATCTCTTATACCACTTGTTTAGTATATGGTTTGAGTGGCCCCCTGCCCTCATCCATAATTGTGCAACTTTGTATGTTTAAACAGTGCTTTTGATTTAACGCTTGTGCCCCTTTATTCATAAAGAATACTGGGGATTGTTTTTAGTAATAAACACATATATTTTTATAATATATACTTGTGTGGTGTCCTTTCATTTGGTATTACAGGATTGTATGTGGTAAAACAGCTCGCTTAACACGACCTCTTAAGTTAAGCCTTTAGGCTGCTTAGTCCATGCTACCCCTAGGATAGCTTGTCTAATAAGGTTGACTTACAACCAGACACCATAAGGGGATTGTTTGGTCAGGTAGTAGGTGGTTCCAGAATTGGAAACATCCCCTACCAGGCCAACTTCTCACATACATGGTCGACCTTAATAGCCACCTGGCCCTAGTGGAGGGAGATCCTCCCAGGTTAGGCACAGTACAAATACGAAGCATACTATGCGCTGATGACATCGTCCTCCACAGCAAAACACCAATTGAGCAGCAGCGGTCGATAAACCAGTAGTTGGGGTACACCAACAATTTGTGACTAAACCACAATTAAAGTAAAATAAAGGTTCTTTGCTTCAAAGGTAGAGCTAGCAACAGGCAGCCTAAATTTACTTGGTGGGCCGATGGTAATGTACTAGAACACGTCAAGACCTATAGTACCTCGGTGTCCATCTAGACTCCCATTTAACCTACCAAGTCCATTTACATTCAAGATGACTGATTATTAATAATCTATTGTTTGCTTTTAAAACCTTGAAACATAAGACAGTGAACACCTCAGTGCTATCTTCTTCCGGTTGTGGGAGCCAAATTCTTGCCTTCAATATCTTACGGCTCTGAATTGCTTAAAAGGAAAGAAATTCATAACACTAAAAAAATGTACAAGCGAGCCTTCTCAAAAAGAACCTGTTTGCAATCAAATTAGGGACCCCTTCCTTGACCGTCGCTCGAAAACTAAATTTGTACCCTCCAAGATGCATTCCCAATTTGTCAGAACCACTCAGACCAACGCTTTAGTTGATATCTGGAGATTGTGTAATCCTGACCTTAGAGAGTATAGCTTTTTCTCTCCTTCTCACCAATCCCAATCCCGCATTGATCATATTTTCCTTAGCAAATCCCTTTCCCAACATGCCATCCGCTCCGAAATAGGTACCATTTTACTTTCTGACCATGCCCCCGTTTTTGTGGATTTAGATCTACTTCCCTTCTGCCCTCACTCAGACAGATGGTGTTTCATTAATGCTTCACTACATGATCTTGTTTTTTGTTCTGAATTTTCTACTTTTACCACTGGATTTTTCCTTCTCAACCAAACCCCAACTCTTCCTTTGTTATGGTTTGGGATTCTTTCAAAGCAGCCTCTAGGGGTTTTATCATCAACTTCGTGGCGAGACGGAAAAAAATCAGAGAGGCTAAACCTACTCAAATTCTGGCCGACATCAAACGTCTGGAACTTGACTATCACTCTTCCAATTCCGATTCCTCTCTTAAAAACCTTATTGAGGCGAAAATTTCTTTTAATAAATTCACAACCGAAGCAGCTTCTAACTTCTTATTAAAATGCAACTCCCGATATTATGGTGGTAAGAATAAGATGGGGAAACTCCTTGCTAACTATTTGAAAATTAGGTAGGAACGCAGGAAGATCGAATCCATTCGGACTTCCTCTGGCGAATCCCACTTCAAAGATAAGGAAATTCTTACAGAATTTGTCAAATTCTATGATACTCTCTATACACCTGGACAAATTCCGACCTCTACTGAACTTCTCTCCTATTTCCAATCCCTTCCTTCTCCTCCGTCATCCCATATCAATCTGAACTCTTTGGATGTAGACTTATCACTTTCCGAAATATCCCATGCTGTGTCTAAGCTCAGACGTGGGAAAGCTCCTGGCCCTGATGGATTTACCATTGAATTCAACTGTCACTTCGCCTCCCTTCTCCTCCCCAAACTTCTTCTTTTATTTCAATCTTTTCTTGCAGCAGGTTCTTTGAGTGGTTCCTTTCAACAGGCCGTAATTTGCTTGATTCCCAAGGAGGACAAGGACCATTCACTATGCAAGAATTACAGCCCAATCTCCTTGGTCAACACGGACTATAAGATACTAGCCAAGATTCTAGCCTTGCGCTTGGACCCTCTTTTGCCTGATCTAATCGGCCCGAACAATCCGGCTTTGTTAAGGGCCATCTTTCTTCCGATAATTCGCGAGTCTTCCTTAATATTCTCAGTAGAGCTTCCTCATTGGACCTTCCTTTAGCAGCTATCTCCCTTGATGCGGAGAAAGCTTTTGATAGGATTGGGTGGGATTTCATGTTCCAAGCTCTCCGTTGGATCGGTATCCCCTCTAACTTCATTTCTATTATTTCTTTACTTTCCTCTAACCCCCAAGCCTCCATTTTTGTTAATGGTTTGACCTCAGATTATTTTCCCCTACACAGAGGTGTTCGTCAAGGTTGCCCCTTATCCCCTCTATTATTTGTTTTAGCTCTAGAACCCTTTCTTACCAAGATTCGTCAAGATGACAATATCTCTGGTTTTCAATTTGGTTCTCAACAGGTTAAGCTTTCAGTTTATGCTGATGACATTCTTTTTTACTGTTCTGATCCTTCTTCTTCACTGCCCTCTTTTTTACAGCAAGTCTCTTCTTTCTCCGAGGTTTCTGGTTACCGCCTCAACGTTGACAAATGTGAAATCCTTCCTTTGAACTCTCTTTGCCAGAAACATCTTTTCGCACAATCTGGATTCTCTTGGCAACCCTCTAAAATCAAATATTTGGGAGTTTGGTTCGCACCGCTTCTATCTGACACCCTCAAGTTGAATTTTGAGTATATCTCTAAGAAAATGGAGATAGCTATTACACGTTGGCAACCACTCTTTTTGTCCTGGTGGGGACGACTTAACTCTATAAAGATGATGCTTTCTCCCCTTCTTCTCTATACTATTTCTATGCTCCCTATACGTATCCCGGTTTCTCTCTTTAAAAAGGTTGACTCTTTACTACTAAAATTCCTATGACATGGTAAACGCCCGCGGATCGCTCTAGCCTCCTTACGAAAGGATAAGGCTCAAGCCGGTGTCCGTTTCCCTGACTATCGAGAGTATCACCGAGCTTTCTCTCTAAAACAAACTACTCAATGGCTCTCCTCCGATCTCCCTTTCTAGCCCCCCATCTGGTTACTTATGGAATCCTCATTTATCTCTCCCTTTAATTTCCGGGAACTTTTGTCCATCTCGTCTTATCCGGCGCGTCACCATACTCTTTTCATCTCCCATTGCCGCAATCTTCTTCATCCTTTCTTGACCTCATCTTATCCCTCTCTTCATTCCCTTCATGAACAACCTATCTGGTATAATTCACTGCTTAAGATTTGTAACCGCACTATATACTGGAAAGTTTGGCACTCTCGAGGTCTATGTTGGATCTCTCAATTGCTCTCTCATGGTGTTCCTCTCTCTTTCTCGGCTCTCCAGTCCTCTTTCTCCTTACCCTCTAGGACTCGCTCTCAATATGATCTGCTCTATCCTGCTCTTACACTTTTTCTCCAATCTCTGCTGTCCTCCGTTGATATTCCTCTGGATCGTAAACCGACGTCTTCGCTATTGGACTCTACTCCCTCTGCGTCTTCCCTTTATAACTCTTTCCGATATACGGTTAACAGAGTGAAGTCCAAGATTGAAGTTGCTTGGGAATCGGATCTCTCTCAAGATTGGCCGATTCATCTTTGGGACAGGGTCTGGTCCAAACTTCATAGACCTCTAGAGCTGCTAATAACACTCAAACTTTATATTTTGTTTTTAACAGAATTCTGTTTACCTCACTTGCCCTGTCACATTTTTCTTCAGAGATCGTTCCATCATGTTGGTCCTGCCCCTGTCCTTCTGCTGACCACAAACATATGTTATTTGATTGCCCACCTATATCCATGTTTTGGAATTCAATTTGGGCCCAATTACAAAAGATTTTCCAATTTCAAATTCCCTTTTCCCCCGCTCTTATTTTTCTAGGTTCTCTCTCCCCGACCCTTCCACAATCCCCACGCCATTATCAGCTCCTAGATCTTTTGATTGCTGTTGCTTTTCACATTATCACATCTAATTGGAAACACGCTACAGATGTTTCCTATCGTTCTTGGTGGAATGCTGTTTGTTTTCATCACCGACTTGACACCAATTTTGTTTCCCCTATGTCCCTGGCAATTAAGCGGGATCTTCTCTGGCTACCTTTGGTAACATTTCTCTCCTCCGCTGCTCCTGTACATCCCCCTTTAGTTCTTGTTGCAGCTGATGTACGCAAACCCCCATGAACATCCTTCCTCCCTTTTCCTCAAATGTTTATTTACAATGTTATCTTACAGTACATTTACCGTTTGCGTATTTACTTATTTCATGCTATTTTCATGCTCTTTATACTTGCTTTTTTTCTGAAATTTTGAGGATTTGTTTACTTTCTTTTATGTATTTTACATTTACTCATGTTCTCTCTTTAAGTTGTATATTATTGCCTTATACATTTTCCTGTTTCTTCATTTATACCCCCTCTCCCCTTTGTTTTTCTTCAATAAAATCAAACTAAAAAAAAAAAAACCTCTTTGCAATTCTACAATACATGTCTCAAGCCCAAATCAGATTGGAGTTTGGATTATTCCATCAAGGTCCATGCAGGCACAGGCAGGGTGCCCTGGTATAATTCTGCTACAGGACGAGGGCAGCCGAGGCAAACTCCGTTGCAAATCAGTGTTGGTTGGAAATAGAAAGGCAGGCTCACACAAATAACTCAGTCTTACAGGACTCAATTGCTAAACTACAACCATAAAATGCTTAGCACACTTCCATGGATTATGCTGCTTTTAAATGCATTACAAAAAAAAGCTGCCAAATGATCATCCTTTGTAATGGACAAAGCTGTAGCAGCAGCAAGTGGAAGCCATGGTTGGGCAATTTCGCCATCTTATGCATCTTGGGGTTCCCAGACGTATTTATCTGCACATTTTTCATAGCACAAGAAACATGAACTCCTGTTACTACGACTTGGTGTGTTTGCATCGAACGACCACACGCCCCACAGGAAAGAGCAATAGACATTTCCAGAATGTCAGCTCTGTGGCCAAACAAATGAATTTTTGCTCCATTTGTTCTGTGTTTGCCCAGCTTTGCTAGTACAGAGACAAAGACTCATACGACCTACAATAAGAACTTTGCAAATTAAGTCATGTTGACCTGCTGTTATTACATTGCTGATGGGAGCCCCCATGCAACTGGCATGTAAAACAGTAATATTTCTGAAACTTGCAGCTAAGGAGTACCCTACTTTTAATCCGTGTCTTTAGCAGAGTTTAGAACATTGGTGATTTGGTCCATGTAGAATACATGGAAATTGCATGCCCCTCAACAACTGAACTTCTTTTAGATTAGGAGAACAGTATTTATTTAGCATGTTTATAGTTAAACAGATGCACTTTATGGCAAAAGTCTTGCACAGCACGTATGCACCTTACTATCATTAGGAAAAAAGGGTTTCCTATGAAGTAGACCTCTGTCTTTTTCACCTTACTGAATATAGCACTTCAGCTGAGTATGATATTGTGCATTGACTGATCAAATGTTTTTACCCATAATTCTTAAGTGGCTACATTGTATTAGCCGGGGAAAATGTTATAATTTAATTTTATGTGCATGCAATAGTTTTAATTATTAAAATAGATGCACTTTATGGCAAGTTTTGCACTGCACGCATGCACTATATAAATACTAGAAAAAGGTTTTCCTGCGAGGTTGGCCTTGGTTTTGTTTTTGCACAGAGTGTAGTATTTTTTATAGCAATCAATTGTTAGTCCGTGAAGTTTTAACTTGTGCAAAGTGATAGTCTGTCATTTGTGCTACTAAAAGTGTTTCCACAGTGAATAAACGTGTCCACACACCTCGCACGATAGGCAGACAAAATTCCGATTTTTTAATATCCACCTACCATAATATCGATGTTTTAATATCGATGGGACAGAATATAGAAGGTAAGTAATATCGATTTTTATAATATCGAAGGGACAGAATTTCTGAGGTAAGTAATAGCGTTATTACTAATATCGTTTTTTATATGATTGTTATGTATATTATTATGTATTTAATATGTATTATTTTTTTTAAATGTAATTTAAGTAAATGTTGTGTTTTAGTACCGTAGCGGGTTGTGGGTTTATAGGGGAATAGGGTGGGAAGTAATTTAATTATACTAAATGAATTAATAATTTTTTAGGAATGATAAATTAATTTTATTTAATTGGTCATTAATTTTTACTAATTGGTAATTTATTTTATTTCATTGATTAATTGATAATTATGTTCTGTAGCAGGTTGTGGGTTTATAGGGGAATAGGGTGGGAAGTAATTTAATTATACTAAATTAATAATTAATTTTTTAGGAATTATAAATTAATTTTAATTAATTGGTAATAATTTTTTATTAATTGGTGATTTATTTTAAATAATTGATTAAATGATAATTATGTTCTGTAGCGGGTTGTGAGTTTATAGGGGAATAGGGTGGGAAGTAATTGAAATGTAATTAAGTAATAATTTATTTTCATTAATTGTTTTTGCTAATTATATTATTGTTAATTAATTATTAATTGGTAATTCATTTTTATTAATTGGTAATTCATTTTAATTAATTGATTCATTGATAAATATGTTAAGAGTATTATTTTATAATTGGCGTTTGTTGTGCGTTAATAGTGTGTAAAGTAATTGATATGTAATCAAGTAGGTATTACATTTATAGTTGGGAATTGATAATTTATTGGATATTAATTATTATTTGGTAATTATTATTTTTTAAATAATGTATTGGTATTTGTAGATAGTTTAGATTAATTTAATAAATATATTTTTAAATATTTTAAAATATAAGTTTATTTATAAGTATGTTATTTTTAACTTCTACGCTATCCAACACTTTCCCTACTGTTGCACTCTCTGGAGTGGGAATAGTAATTTTTACCCCTACGCTATCCAACACTTTCCCTATTGTTGCACTCTCTGGAGTGGGAATAGTCATTTTTACCCCTACGCTATCCAACACTTTCCCTATTGTTGCACTCTCTGGAGTGGGAATAGTAATTTTTACCCCTACGCTATCCAACACTTTCCCTACTGTTGCACTCTTTGGAGTTCGAATAGTAATTTTTACCCCTACGCTATCCAACACTTTCCCTACTGTTGGACTCTCTGGAGTTGGAATAGTAATTTTTACCCCTACGCTATCCAACACTGTCCCTACTGTTGCACTCTCTGGAGTGGGAATAGTAATTTTTACCCCTACGCTATCCAACACTTTCCCTACTGTTGCACTCTCTGGAGTTGGAATAGTAATTTTTACCTCTACGCTATCCAACACTTTCCCTACTCTTGCACTCTCTGGAGTTGGAATAGTAATTTTTACCCCTACGCTATCCAACACTTTCCCTACTGTTGCACTCTCTGGAGTGAAAATAGTAATTTTTACCCCTACGCTATTCAACATTTTCACTACTGTTGTTTTTTTGGGAGTTGGAATAGTATTTTATTCCCTCTGTTACTTAATATTTTTTGTATTGTTTTAGTTAATGTAGTATATAATTAATTTAAAAAATATGAAAATTTGTTTTTTTAATTTGTTTTGCATAATTAGTAAATTTTTATGTATGTTAATATTTTATGTGTATAGATGAATTTGTAATATATAATATTTTTAATTATTTATAAGTTATTACAATAAATATTACAACTGATTATTAAGTATATATATTATATTATATTATATGTTTATGTTTTTTTAATTAAATTATGTATATTACTTATTAATTTTAAATAAGATAATATATTTTGTACTATGTTTATTATATTTTTGTAAGTATTTTTTAATTAATTTTACATCTTTTTTTAATTAAAAAAAGATATTTAAAAAAAACTATGTTTTTGACATCGATATTTTTTTGTCGATATTTTTGTACGTACCTTTTTGTAGATAGGATGTCGATATTGTTGACATCGATATTATTGCTCCGATATTTTTGTAGGTCGATATTTTGTCTTTCTATATTTCGTCATACATTCACCTCGCACATTTGTGCTCCCAAGTTTCACTTCGAGGGATACTTTGCACCCTGTGGTGCTGCAATAATGTATTAATTAGACTTGTGGTGATGGTGCCATACTGCACTATAATTTGTCATGGATTAGCACATTAAAGCTAGGCTCATTGACTTTGAAACTTGTTCGTTTTGGTTGCAAATTAGACATAATGCATTTATCCTGTCATGTCTTCATGTGCATGTAGGTACATAAGTAGGTATGCTGTTATGTATGTGTACATATATTGGACCTTTTAGTTCACTCGGGAGCTGGGAAACAAAGGGGAGACCGGCGATGTAAAATAATCGTGTATTTTCTCCTCTCCCTTGCTTTAATATTGAAATTCAGTCTATTGAAAGTTCATGAAGTAATCCTTGCCATGACCTTGTTTAAGTAAAAGTATTTTCAGTGGCACAGCGAATTCCACAGACATTGCTCATTGTCAAATGAATATGCTGCAGGCTCTGTTAGCACTACAGAAAACTTTATAATTTTTCAGCTCATAGAGTTGTATGGTTGAAATGTAGCTTCAATTACAATTCTTTGGAACTATCACAGCACAGCAGTCTATTGGACTTCATTATCTACCTGACATTATGCAATGAGTGATGGCCCTTACTTATAGAATGCTGAGGCTGCCAACAGCTAGAGGGTGGCTTGTATTGTAACTGCAAGCACAGCGGAATGGAGATTTCAAATTTATGAAGCTTATGCCGCACCATGGCAATGATACAACCACTCACCAGAGGAACTCATCGTAAACTTTACTAACAATGACGAGCCTTTGCTTGTTCTCTCTTCTGTGCCTACTTCTGGTCCCCTAGTGCCCTGTAAAGGCAGAATGGGGGAAGAGGCAACCCCCCTCCCATCGCCTTTTCTGCCCCTGTTCACCTTATTATCATGGCACCCCCACTCCAAGCCTGAAATCAACACCTACACATATTTCCTACCTGTTTTAAGAATTTGCTAAGTGTTCGTGGATTTGGACTCATTATTTCCCCAGGAAGAGGGAAAAATGCAGATTTTACCCTTATTCCAGGGCACGGGAGTTATTCACCATTCTGGCGGGAAAGAAGTGGTGCCCCCTATGTATAGGTTTAGGTGGAAAGAAGGGCGGCTCTACGTATGGCACGTCTAGCTCGGATGGAGCATCTAGTGATTCTGACACCTCACAACATGGATCCTCCGACCAAACCCCTAGAGGCCGAGGCAACAGGAGAAACTGGAGAGGTGGCAGTCATCCCCAGAACTTCAATAATTTCCAACCTTGGTGGCCGGCCAATCCCTGGATGTATGGACCTCAATGTCCACCGCAAATGGGTCCTTTTGGCCCCCCTCCGATGCAACAGGGTCCAGGATCGTTTCCTTTTTTAGGATTTGGCCCGAGACGAGGCAGGGGCAGGAGGAGACAAGGAACCACGACACCACAGACACCACAAGTGCATTGGAACACGGAAGCTCCTCAACAACCGAAAACCCTCCGCAGCGGAAAGAGAGTCCCGCAGGAAACTGCAGGGACCAGCAACCAACAAGCCTCGTAATGAACCTTAGTTCACATACACTCTCTACTACTGAAGAGCGACTCCTCAACAAAGGCTTGGGTTTTGTGGCTACCCAGAAGGGGGATCCTTTCGTAGCACAAATCGAACTTGCAAAGTTTTTTCGTAAAATAAGATTACATTATTTCTTTTCTAACTCGAAACAAATAAGTACTGTCCCCGAAGATAATAACACTGGATTAAGGAAACCCTCCAACTTCAATCCACCTACCGCTGCTCTACCACCGAAAGTGATGACATTTGAAGCAGCAGTGGAGAGTGATATCAATCGCATCTACAAAACAGAGACTAGACCCTTTATGAATCTCCCAAAGGACGAACAGCTTGCTCTACGTCTGTTAACATCTAATGACAAAATTACTATTAAGCCTGCTGATAAGGGTGGAGCGATAGTCATCTTAGACACTGAGACATACCGGAATGAATGCATCCGGCAACTGAGTGATCAGAGGTCATATCTCCCATTGAGAGAGGATCCGACAGAGAAATTACAAACCAAAATCAACAACTTGGTAGAGGAAGCAACAGGGGAGGGGTGGATAACGCCCCAAGAGGGACAATACCTCATCACTAAATACCCTGTAATTCCTTATTTCTACTGCCTTCCAAAGGTGCACAAACCTCAGCGGCCGCCACCTGGCAGGCCGATAATTTCTGGCATTGGGTCTGTCTTGGAACCGCTCTCAACTTTTGTTGATCATTTTTTGAACCCTATGGTCAAAGCTATGCCCACTTTCCTGCAGGATACGAAGGATGTCCTCAGACTATTACCTACAATAGAATACAACACTGAGACTGATATCTTAGTATCATTCGACGTAGAGTCCCTCTATACGTCCATTCCCCAAACTGAGACCCTAGAAGAGGTCGGTGCGTTACTAGAACAGAGTGATCATCAATCCATCACGCCCACGAGCTTCATCATGCATCTAGCTGAAATTGCCATGAAAGAAAATTACTTTCGCTTCGAGGACACCATCTACCTGCAAACGTCAGGGACCAGCATGGGCAGCGTTTTTGCGCCGAGCCTGGCGAACCTCTATGTCCATCACTTCGAGCAACAAGAGGTTTTGAAGGCCACCAATCCTTATCTTTCGTCATTACACATATGGAAAAGATATATTGACGACATTTTGGTGGTTTGGCGGGGCACTGAAGCAGATCTACTATTGTTCCATGATTGGTTGAATAGAAAGAATGCCTACCTAAAGTTCACTATTGAACATAGTAGAACATCTCTGGCCTTTTTGGATCTAAGGTTACATGCCACTACCAATGGCATTCAATCGGAACTCTATCGGAAGCCGATGGCTAGAAATGCACTACTAAGGTATGACAGCTGTCATCCTCGGGCATTAAGGGATAACTTGCCCTTCGGGCAATTTCTTAGGGTACAAAGGAACTGTTCTAGCAAGGAAGCCTTTGATATCCACTCAAAAAATTTGGAAACTCAATTGAATGAAAAGAACTACCCGAGAAAGATCATCAGGCAATCAAGGAAGAGGGCGTCCAACAATAATAGAGAGTCTCTATTAGAAATACAGCCACCAAAAGACAAGACCAATCGCATTGCCTTTGTAAATACATTTAATACCCGCTCGAACCAGGTGCAGAAAATCATAAAAAAGCATTGGTCGATCTTGAAGACTGGCAACGATGATATCGCTTTACCTATTTTCGCGTTCAAGAGAGGACAGAACCTGAAAGATCAATTGGTCCACACGCGCCCGCGAAACAAAGAACCTAGGCAAGTGGGCACGCTGTGGGACCTACCTCCAGTTTCTGGACACCATCCATGCGGGGCGTGCAGTGTTTGTCCCCAAACCATGAAGTCGACCGAGGTCGATATCGGGACTAATCGCCCGTGGACACAGAAAAGGTTTACCAACTGCAACAGCAGCAATCTGATATATTTAATAACTTGTCCATGCCAGTTGCGATACGTTGGTATGACCACCCGGAAAATCAGGACCAGGTTACAAGAACATAAAAGCACAGTGCGGTGTAAGAGACAAGCTACCCGTCTCACCGCACACTTTCTGGAGAAGGGACATGGTCCTGAAGATTTCTGTTGGACGGTCCTAGAACAACCTCAAATACCTTTATCATGTAGTGACATCAGCAGGTTTCTCTTCAAAATCGAACAGAAGTGGGTGTACCGCCTTAATAGTGACAAGGAGGGACTTAACGAACCCATTCCTTGGATGTCCTTGTGAGGCCTGAACTTGAATTCTGGTATATTAATTAAATGGGTTTTCTCCGTTTTTCTGTACCTCTACAATTTAACCCTTTTTGCCTAATAATCATTCTTGGCGAGGGGTTATTATTAACCAATTGTTTTTGACCCGCATTCACGATTGGCGCACAGCCCGATCTGCCTGGTAGTCTATTTTACACACTTTATGCACTTTTTGTGCGAGGGACTACATATCCCAGCATGCCCGGTATCACGTGACCCTATCACGTGACTGCCTCCTCGCTTGCACAATGAGGAAGTGCATATCAAACCATTTGGGAGATGGATCGGTGCCCCCCCAAGCAGTACAGTAGACTGCCAGGAGACATCGACGGACAGGTGAGGGAGCGCCAGCATGTTCTATGCGCGCTGTGTGTTTACTTCTGAACGCGCAAGAGGATACCGGTTTGGCGCATTGTAACTCTGGTGCGGTTTTGCTGCCTGACTTTGATCGCGCTAAATATCTACACCACTAGCGTATTGATCAGACGGTATTTTACATTCGAGCAGTGCTTTTATAAGCGGATACGCTCAATTTTGAGCCCTTGATAACTTACTCATTTTTAAAGTTAGACCGGGCTTGCCATTGTCGGACGGGTGGGGTTGAGTGCTAGTGGGTTGATCCACATTTGTAATGTGGACCGCGTGGGACGCTCAAAGCCATTTCTGTGAACTCATGTATCTTTCGCGCTCTAAGGATATTACTTGTGAATTCTTTATAGAGCGGTGCTCCTCAAACCTGCGCTGTAGCCAGGTGGGGTGAAGCCTCTCAACCATCACATTTGGGTGAGTTTACCAGCTAACAATATGTGCTTTATACATGTGAAATGTGCATTCATCGCAGTATACATTCATAGGAATATGACCTTTTTCATGTTTTTTCCTTTGTGTTGTTTGTCTTATCGTGTGGATCTAATACCGTGTGATGCAACAGTATACGGTTGAGTATACACCTGAAGGTCAGGTGATATAGTTTTAACTTCTTTAATTCTAGTAGCAGTGTTTTTATT
Source organism: Lissotriton helveticus (assembly GCF_964261635.1). NCBI lineage: Eukaryota > Metazoa > Chordata > Amphibia > Caudata > Salamandridae > Lissotriton > Lissotriton helveticus. The sequence goes on along the minus strand of NC_136067.1, from coordinate 249,445,087 downwards.
TCTCGGTCCTGAAGAATGCATTTTGAAACTAGGTTCAGAATAATGCAGAAACATGTTGACCAATATTGAGCGCGGTGATTATTTGAAACCTGCACTCACACTTGCTTTTTAATCCTTAGGGATTGGGGGACACTAATAAATGTTGTTTGTCCACCGAATCACCTAATTTTACTTTTTTCTTTCACTTATCACCTCTTTATTTCTATAACACTGCCCTTACAGCTGCCACGTTTAATCTCTTCTTATGTACCACTCAAACACCCCTTATCTCACACACTTCGGCTACGGTAACATTTGACCGGCCGTTCTGTCTCCTGGGTGAGGAGAATCCAAGTGATGAGAAATAGGGCGGTACAGTGTGGCTTCTGATGGAAATCATTTCTCCAGACGCCCTTGAGCCTCAACGTGGTCTGCATTTCACTCACATGGACAATGTCTCCAATGGTGTCTTTGGTGTAGCATTGGTGTTTTGATCCACTCTGGTTTGACCTTATTTTTGTGACCCCCAGGTGTACTTTGTTGTGTTTATTAGGTTTAGGGGAGCCAGCCCAAAACGGGGATTCTGGTCTTTTCACATTACAACACCTATATCAGGGGACCTTGTAATGAGACACTTGGAAGCATGAACCTAGAAATATTATACTATGTAAAAGGAATATGAATTCAATATGCCTCTCTGCTTTGAGCTAGCGAAGGTAACTCTCGAACACGGACACAAGGCACCACCGCCCAAACCGGCAACTGCTCTTACTCTGGAATTCTCTGCAGCCAGAAGATTAAGAATCAATTTTTCAAAGATCCTCAAAAAAGGGGGCTGTAATAGTTTAATCAAGAATAAACTAGTTCTTATACGACCTTCGGTTTTAACTGTGGTTGAACTAAATACGAGCATTAGTTTAAACAACAAAAAAAGAAAATAGGTCCTGTGACATTTTGTACCTGAGCCTTCATTGTTTGGATTTCATCCAGTTTGAGCCCTAGTTTGGACACTCATTGAGATTTAGTAAGACTCAATGCGAAGAGGGCAACAAGCAAAGATGTGGTGCTGCGTTGCGTAAACTTGAAAGGGTAGAACCGTGCCTTATCTGTGAAGAAATAGCACAGTTCTGGCCTCTCCAAGCACTAGCCATGCGTTAACGCGGGAACCCTTGCGCCATAGTGCAAGGATGCTCGTGTTGCGGTCTGCATGGTTTTGTGAAGGAAGGAGTACCTTCCTGCCCAGAAATAATGCTTGAAGGCTATTTTGTGTGTGTACATGTGCTGCAGAATGCAACACACATGGAATGAGGGAAAACAAGGAGAATTAGATATTTCTCCTAGCTACACCAGCATAAGGCAGGCACAGAGTTTTAGCAGAAACGATGCCTTCAAGTCTTTGCAGGTATGGATTTGCTTCAAAATTCATGGGTGTATGCAATGGAACTCTCATGCATCACCCATGGAATGCCTCCCTCAAACACAGTATCGCAAGGCATTCAATGTACTGCGTTACTTTTTATTCCAAAGAAACACGAATCACCATTTCCGTTTGTTTGGAAATCCCAAACAGGATTTTGCGTCAGGTCTGAGTTAAAAAAGTAATGGAATGCAAAACCTTAGTAAATCTAAGCCCTTGTTTGCAATATCATTTATCCACCAAAAGAAACATGGCACTGACTAACTCAGAAATTGATAAAAAAAAAACTTGGGCTGTTGTCCTCAAAAGCATCACATCTGTTTTGCTGCTATTCAGTTCAAACTATCAGCTGTGTGTCCATTCCTTAATTTCCTTTAGGCAAGGTTTGTAATAATTGGGAGTGACTCCACCCCTACTACAAGCTGAGTATTAGAAACATGTCTGGAAATTCAATGCTCATAACTGCATGATGGCAAGTAGTGGGCACAGGGAAGCATTGAAAAGAAGAGGTGAGATGGAGGACTCCTTTGACATCTCACAATCCAAATCAGTTTAGGTTGACAAGAAAGATCCTTTTTGTCATTGGTATAGCAAACTGAAACTAACTCAGTGGTTAGTGTGCCACTACATCTACCATGTTGGGGAGTCTCTATATCGACACTGAGTGGTGTATTGAACCATGACGACCAGCAATGGAGGGATGATATGTGCTATATAGAACACAGTTGGATCCATCCTGTGGTGTGGGCAAAACTCTGAAAGTTGGTATTACCCCTCAATTTTGGAATGCACAATTTTGCTGTGCCATAATTTGAGATCTAAAAGTTTGAATGTACCGCTATTTCAAATCTCATTATTTCGCATGCAAACAGGTTAGGTTGTGTGTGAGTGTACATATATATACACACATGCACACACATACACACACCTATATTATATATATATATATATATATATATATATATATATATATATATATATATATATATATATAAAATATATATATATATATATATATTACCTACTGGCGGTCGCCAGTAGGTATATATAGTTAGGATTTTTTCTCTATGGGTTTTTTGAAAATTCTATGTCTAATAACTTTGGCGTTTGTGGACGGAATTGGCTGAAATTTTCGGGAAAATGGCACATTTTGTTTCTGAGCAGCCCCTGAAAATTTTGGGGGGGTTCGTCAAGGGGGGGCCGAGAAAAAAGGGGGGTCCCAAAACGCATTTTTCCCATGTTAATTTCCATAGGGCGGTTGGCCTCACTTTTAGCCCGAACGGCTGAATGGATTTGCACGAAACTTGGCAAAATTGTAGGGACTGGTAGCCCGATGTGCCTTTTGTAGGTCTCAATATATGTGCTCCAGTGGATTTTGAGAAATTAACGTTTAAAAAAAGATATATATCTGTAACAGCGGACTGGGCAGCGGCCCAGGACGCGGACTTTTCGCGCAACGGAGCTTTGTGAAGCGAAGCTGATTGGTTCTCCGGCGTCTGTCAACATTCCAAACAGTCCGTAGCGGCCGCCATCTTGTCTCTCGGTAGGATCGAGAGACAAGAGGAGGTCAAAACAAAGGGGGAAATAACTATAAGGGGGCATAGTAGATCCTCGCTGACCCCCTAGGTTTGATGTGGAGGTTTTAAAAGGGCCCCGTGGGGCAAAATAAAATAATAATAATAATAATCGAACGGCTGAATGGATTTGCACGAAACTTGGCAAAATATTAGGGACTGGTAGCCCGATGTGCCTTTGCTAGGTCTCAATATATGTGCTCCAGTGGATTTTGAGAAATTAACGTTCAAAAAAAGATATATATCTGTAACAGCGCTCCGCTTCGCGTAACGGAGGTTTGCGAAGCTGATTGGTCATTCTGTCACTGGGCTATAGTTGGGCTACATCTGGCTGATATTTGGGCTACATTTGTTTTTTTGTGTGTCTGGCGGCCATCTTTGGGCTACATTGGGCTACATTGGGCTTCATTGGACTCAGACAAGACGGAGGTCCTCATCCTGGGCTCCACGCCCTCCGCCTGGGACGACTCCTGGTGGCCCCCCGCCCTGGGCACCGCACCCAAACCGACGGACCACGCACGCAACCTGGGCTTCATCCTGGACTCCTCCCTCTCCATGACCAGACAAGTCAACGCCGTCTCCTCGTCATGCTTCAACATCCTGCGCATGCTACGTAAGATCTTCCGGTGGATCCCCACCGAGACGAGGAAGACGGTCACCCAAGCCCTCGTCACCAGCCGACTGGACTACGGCAACGCCCTCTACGCCGGAACCACTGCCAAACTCCAGAAGAGACTCCAGCGGATCCAGAACGCCTCGGCGAGACTCATCCTCGACATCCCCCGACGCAGCCACATCTCCGGACACCTGAGAGATCTGCACTGGCTCCCGGTCAACAAGAGAATCACCTTCCGGCTCCTCACCCACGCGCACAAAGCCCTACACGACCAAGGCCCGAGCTACCTCAACAACCGGATCAACTTCTACACTCCCAAGCGCCTCCTCAGATCAACCAACCACGCCCTCGCCACCGTCCCCCGCATCCGAAGAGCGACAACAGGAGGAAGATCCTTCTCCCACCTGGCCGCCAAGACCTGGAACTCACTTCCGACCAATCTGCGCCTGACCCAAGACCACCTCTCCTTCAGGAAGAAGCTCAAGACCTGGCTGTTCGAGCAGTAGCGGCACCCCCCCCCTCCCAGCGCCTTGAGACCCTACGGGTGAGTAGTGCGCTATACAAATGACCTGATTGATTGATTGATTGATTGGGCTACATTCGGCTAATTAGCAAATAGCTCATCGCAAACTAGGAATGGTAAAGAATCGCTATTTATTCCTTAAAGTTCGCTATTTAGGAAATGCAAAAAACTTTGATGATACATATGGCGGTTCATCTCTAACAAGATAAGAAGCATAGGGATACATTTATGATGACTGGCGCATCACCAGGGATGTGTTAGTCATTCTGTGCCGCTGTTCCGTCACCTATGGTGTGCTGCATTTACAATGCGGCGCATCATGGGGCAAAAACAGCACAGATGCGTGATGTATCTGTGCCGTAAAGGTGGCGCATTGCTGGAGTTGTATCGCAAGTGTGATGAAGCTCCAGCAAGGGTCGGGGGTGCCCCTGTCGCAGGGTTTCTGTTCTCACACAGAACTGTGGACAGAGGATTGGAACCTCGGCGAATTAGGGTGTCCCAAAACTCACGTTAGTAATCAAAAACTCCTTAGCAAGCTAGGTACAGTGTCACATTGGATATAACAAACTCTCAATGTTTAGACAATCCAGAATATGAACTTATAGTACCTCAGGATACGTGGAACTCATGAACAGTCGGTCGTTATAGATTTCTTAGAAACCAGAACATGGAGTTAAGAAGAACAGATGTGTATTTGAAATGTTTATTTACTAATGCCGTCTTCTCAGGCGTAGTACCTTAGATAATAAAAGTACACATATTATCAGTAGCAAAATTACCAGCATAGTTACTAGTACATAAAAAGTGAATGGTGATAGTATGTTAACATGCTGTAAATGAATAAGAGTTAGCAACACTTATAAGCAGCCGCGGGCCGTGGAGGGAGTTACGGTGAGGCAGGGAGGCGGGGAGGGGGAGAAGCAGGGTGGAGAATACAAGTACACATATTATCAGTAGCAAAATTACCAGCATAGTTACTAGTACATAAAAAGCGAATGGTGACAGTATGTTAACATGCTGTAAATGAATAAGAGTTAGCAACACTTATAAGCAGCCGCGGGCCGTGGAGGGAGTTACGGTGGGGCAGGGAGGCGGGGAGGGGGAGGGGCAAGGTAGAGAGGGCTCCACCCTGCTTCTCCCCCTCCCCGCCTCCCTGCCCCATCGTAACTCCCTCCACGGCCCGCGGCTGCTTATATCTCACCCTCCCTAATACACATATTATATTATTTGCTAAGAAGGTCTCTTTGTGTTGGTTTAGGGCGTGCCCATACTTTAGTGTCTTAGATTTGAAGGAATCACATCAGCATAAACCAGCTCTCTCTTCATGTGAACCGCATCAACTGTTGTGTATGTGTGTTCGGCAAAGCAATATAAAACCCGCCTCATGCCCAGAATTGGCAGAAGTTGCACTTATGTTATGAGTATGAAGTCGTGGAGATCAGACCTCATAACAATTCTGTATCGTGTTGTTCTTGAAACTTTAGCACTCGCTGTACAGATATAGTTTAACAAGTAAAGCAGATAGTAGACCAATAACATATTATTCTCATGTAAACCACGATGAACTACTAGGTGGAAAGCTAAAGCAACAACTAAGTGTCTTGTGCAGAAGTTGCAAAAAAGGAAAAATGGCGTTTAAACCGGTAATGAGCCCATGCTAACTTAACACGGTGTAAAGATATCCAGGACCTAGATGACACCTCCCCATGATCCAGAAACGAACTGAATAAGATAATAGAAGTGCCATCTCATGAGAGCAGATTGCAAGTTTATATGTGGACGGTCCGCAAGGTAAAGCATTAAAAACTAGGAAAATTTAATGCTAAAGAAAAATAAAACAGCCAAGTACTTTATCGAGTCTTAAGCCAATAGGCAAGGTAAATAATAAAAACTTGACAAATAAGTCAATGAATTGTCAATGAAATGCTAGTACTCAGCATATCAAACATGAAAAAGGTCTATGACATAACTGTGTATGCAAAATAAGCTGCAACAGCCTCCAATAGGAAGTCACCGTCTTCATCCGAAAACAGTTCAGCCATCCAATTTAAAAGCGGAAAAGAACATACGTGCTCTCCCAGCACCGGATCCTCTATCACCATCAGAGGACAGCTCGGTGGGTTTTCAAGAAAGCTCTGTTCCAAGAAAGACTGTGCTGCCGCCAGTAAATTCCAGGGACCAAGTAGTCCATGCATCAATGCCACAGCCATAATCCTTTCGCCAGGACAAACCAACTCGTGAGTAATGATAGGAGTCATCAGCTGATTAAAGTCGACGTCAGGAGAAACCGGTCCGCAGAGACACAAATCAATGGCCCAATCGAAATCACAGGTCAGGCAGTGAAATACAGGCTGGACACAGGTGAAGTAGGAGAATTGAAAAGATAATCCATATGCCGTGCTTAATATCGCCAACGGCATTGTGCCATAATATTCTAGCATGCGATTGCGGAACAGTGTCAGCAGCTGCAGGGTGGGAGGTTGCATAGGAGGGACATCCATATTTAAAAATGTAAAAAAGCACAAGAGCGTCCGCTGGTAATGCAAGTAAAAATGCCAATCCACGAACCAGAGTGGAGAAAATGGAATGAAAGGAAGCAGGGATGACTCCAAAGATTTTCTCAAATGAAGTCACGAGACCACTGGTAACAACTTTAAAAAAGTGCGCCAGGGACTTTGTGGAGGATGCGTTAAAGATAGTCGGAAACATGTTGCTGAAATTGAAAGGCAAATCTTAATTGAAAAGGGTGTGCACCTCTGTACGGGTGTTCGCTATGTGAAGTACGAAAGTTTCACGGGCCGAACTCAAGGCCACCTCTCTCTGAGACAAAAGAGCTCTTATTCTTGCCATGCCGTTGAAACGTGTCCCAAGGTTGGTATTTGTGGCCAGATTGAAAACTCCCTATGTTCATGTGTGGGAGGAAATAGAACATTTCTGCAGCAAATAACCCGTTCACTTACTGTTACGATAAAAGGAATACTTTTAATTAACTCAGAACAATCTTCATTATTGAGCATCAAATAACTACCATTTTCCAACAACTTGAACGTGGGGATGATAGCAGGAACTGGCGTGCCTTGCAACACGCAAGCCATATTTGGTCGGTGTTTGTTGCATGAACCGTGTAACTGTATGTGCCTACACATTAGTGAATGATCTGGCGTCTCAGTGCATTCCTCTCCATTCAGATAAACTTCTTGATCATCTTTGAAACATCTGTATGTGTATGGAAGCGACCAGACCTCATGAAGAAAAGCACTACCTAAAGGTTCATAACGACCTATTGGTATATATTTCATACAATTTGAAAACTTATATAAAGCAAAAGGCAGCGTTATTAAACCGTGGATAAGGCATGTTGCCAAAAAACCCGCAATCCTCTGCTGATGATGTCACTGAGCATGTCATGAATGATGTAATATGTGACATCATCAGCAGTGGATTACGGGTAATAGTATCTCTAGTTTACTCCCCTATAGCTGTCTTTCTTTTAACATAAGTGTCTGTTTCCTTCCCTTATACTTACTGTTTTTGGTTCGCTTCCGGTTCGCGTACCGGCGAGCGAACTGGGAAGCGAACTAAGAGAAATAGAGGTTGGCACAGTTCCAAATATTGTACCAATTTTTTAATAACGGGGAGGTAGTTCTGAAAAGAACTTTTTTTTTATTTTTCTGAACATTTTTTTACTGTTTTTGAATTTTTCGGAACAGTTTTATATTTTTTGGGGTTTTTCTTGGAGGGGGCAATGAAAACGATTCATTGTAAAGGGCTCAACAGGAGCAACAAAACAAAAAAAAGAAGTATTTATTATTTTGGGCGTTTCGTACAAACTTGCATATGATAGTCAATAGCTCTGTTGATCAGAGTGATGCTTTTTTGTCCGTAGGAAATGAATCCATCGCAAAATACGCAGATGTGTTTTACATCACCAAATCTCATTTGTATATTTGGCACCATCTCCCTGCCCTCTGGTCCCGTTACTTCCGGTACAACAGATCTTCTGGCCATAATAGGGAGATTATCTAGGTCGTTCCGAAACTGTGCAGCACTGTAGTTGTTAGGATGCCACCTAGTCATATGGCGATGCATTGTGTAGTTTCCGAAACTGTATTTTTTGTCGGTCCCTCTGGACAGTCTATCTTGACATATAAGGCAAGTTACGTATCTTGCATTTACTTTTTTCTGACCTTTGGGAATTTAAAAAAATTGCCAAATGAAGTTTTCTTTCCGGTGAGACGTCCTGGGCTGCTCAGGCAAAAACTGCCTCTCTTCGTGCTCGTCCTCCTGTTCCTCTTCTTCTTCTTCTTGTTGAATTATAACTTGAGCAGGTGGTCCACTCTTCCTTGGATGTGGTGGAGGTGGTGGGGAAGCACCAGCTGAAGCTACTAAAGAAGCCATTGCTCAGTGATCACAAAGGGTCTTTCTCTCACAATGATGAAAGTCAGAGTGAGGAAAGAAGGAGGGATTTTCATCATTTGGGAAAAACAAGAGTTCTCAACCAATCAAAAGTGTTCATTTTAGATTATATGACCTAGTCTTACATCATTAGGAAACCAAAAGTGAAATGAACCAATGAAAAGTGTTATTACCAAGTCACATGACTTGCTGTGTTTACGTTAAGCGCTTTGCAGGGCCTCCCGGTTTGCTTCCAGAAACCTGCGCTTTGCGACTCGCTTCGCGTACCAGTTCGCTAACGTAGTACGTCATATGACGTATCACGCGACAACGTGAAACGTCATGCGGACGGGAGGCGTCACGATGTTGTTTTGTAACGCGGCACTTGCGGTAAAGAAACGTTTACCGGCTCGCGGTCTATTTCGCGGCATCAAGGTCAGCTAACGGGAAGCTTCCCGATTTGCGAAGCGGGAACGAAGAAAAAAAAATATTTAAAAAAAAAATTATTCATAAACATATAAAATATATTTTTGGATTTAAAGAAGAATACATTTTACAGCTACAGATATTAGCTGTTAAAAAACCAATGAAATTCACAGAAAAAACCATAGGTTATAGACCATATATAGTTAGGAATTAGCATTTAAAAAACCTTATTTTACTCACACAAAACCATTGAAATTCCATATATAGTTAGTTGCACTAACTATATATCGCGCACCCGCAATCCACTGCTGATCATGTCACATATTACATCATTCATGACATGGTCGTGACATCACTGATGACATCACTGATGACATCTCAAATGACATCACTGATGAGATCACTGATGACATCTCAAATGACATCACTGATGACATCACTGATGACATCTCATTTGACATTACTGATCACATCACTGATGACATCATTCATGTGATAATACGATAAACCTCTTCAGACTCTAATATAACCTTAGATACACTCAGTGTAAACAGACACTCATAGACTGTCACTCATCCATGGAGTTACTCAGACACTTAGTCAGTCATGCAAAGAATCAATCACACCTCCATTTCCTCAACTATACAGTTATACACACCTTACTTATTCAAACATATACTAAAACATATTTACTCACTTATACAATCCTGGATACAAGTTCACAATGATCCATACAGCCACTCACACATTCACTGGCTCTTATGCACAGTTATTTATATATGGTAACTCTCACATGTACTGTGTTTTACATATGTACTTACTTTGACATGTAGCACTGAGATATCCATTCACTCACCAATACACTCATGCACACAGTCAACCGCCCATACAGCTGTTTCCACATGCACTTTTGAACCCATACATCCAGTCAATCAACTGCTCACACATCTATGCAGAGAGTCATACACCTCCCAGCCACCCACACACACACTCAGTCTCCCATACAAATGCTTGGGCAACCAATCAATAACCCATACAGTTAATCATATAGCTAATGATCAACACATGCAGCAGTTTACAGAACAACAGACATAATGATGCACAAATTAAGACAGTTTAGTCACTAACCCATGCACTCAGTGAGACACATTTAATCAGTCACTCATACAGTCAGCCATGCCCCTACTAAATCCTTCATCAAGACACTTATACATCCATTCATTCTTCAATATGTAAGACATATTTTAACTTTACAGAATTATACAGTCACTGGATGACGTCATCAGTGATGTCATCAGTGATGTCATTTGAGATGTCATCAGTGATGTCATCAGTGATGTCACTGACCATGTCATGAATGATGTAATATGTGACATGATCAGCAGTGGATTGCGGGTGCGCGATATATAGTTAGTGCAACTAACTATATATGGAATTTCAATGGTTTTGTGTGAGTAAAATAAGGTTTTTTAAATGCTAATTCCTAACTATATATGGTCTATAACCTATGGTTTTTTCTGTGAATATGTATATATATAAATTCACTGAAAAAACATAGATTTCAGGCACGTTATAGTTAGAAATTAGCATTTAAAAAACCTTAGAAATTCACTGAAAAGACCATAGGTTTCAGGGGCGTTATAGTTAGTTGGACATTTCACTCGTACAAAACCATACAAATTTCCCTGTTATAGTTAGTTCAGCTAACTATAACTCGCCCGCCCGCAATGCACTGCTGATGACGTCACATATTACATCACTCATGACACGGTCAGTGCCATCACTCATGACATCACTAATGACATCTCAAATGGCATCACTGATGACATCAATGATGACAGCATCCAGTGAATGTGTGTGTTTCTGAAAATTAAATATGTTTCATATATGTATATCTCAAGGTCAATGGAAGAATAAATGGGTATATAAGTGTCTAAATGGATGATTATTTTTTGTAAAAATGATTGTATAACTGACTGATTAAGTGTATCTTAGTGAATTCATGTGTTCTTGAGTAATGGTTAAATATGCAAATATCTGTATCAATCTCTCACTTTGTGTATAAGTGGCTGCATGGGTTGGTGAGTAGCTACATGAGTGTCTATATGGGTTATTAGTTGTTTGTTTTAGTATCAGTATGAGTGTCTGAGTGTCTGTATGGTTCGATGGGGGTATTACTTAGTGCATAGATGCATGAATGAGTGAGTCACTGTTTGTATGTGTTGAAGACAGCATGTGTGCAGGACTGTATAGGTGGATGAGTGTGTGTATTGGTGTGTTAGTGAGTGAATGACTGTCTCAATAGTGTATTTATGAGTAACTACATATGTTTTAAATAAGGTACCCTGTTTTCTTTTTTTGCCGAATTTTACAGATAAATACAGAAAGAAAACCATTTATTTTCTTGTCTGTATTTATTTTTAAATGTGGATAAAAACAGAAATTGGGTGCTTTTTGGGTGATTCTAAATATACTTTGTCTTGACTGCCAGGCCAATAACTGTGTGGATTAATAGGTAAAGGGTGATAAAAATGAAAGATATTTTAGTAAAGAAGCTAAACAGCAGGAGATATGCACAAGGCTGATACTGAAATGTGCATATTGTCATATAAGTGCATTGATTTATCTTCTGCGGGTGTTCATATCAGTAAAACCTGGCAGTCATTCAAGCATGACTGCATATTTATTGGGAAACTAAGGGGTCCATTAGAATGTCGGGCGGTGGCACCACCGCGGTGCTGGCGGTGCGGAAAAACTCATTTTTCCGCCCGCGAGCAGCGGTACTCACATCCGCCATATTAGTATAGCAAAACATAGGTCATTTCCCGTCTGCCGCGGAGCGATGTGCACCGCCATCAAAGTGCGCCCGCCACCGTGGCGGTGGGAGCCAATGGAGACTCACCGCTGTGCGAAACGACATCCGCCCCGCTCCAGAAATTAGGATGGCCCAAACAGGCAGACGCACCGCAGCAGAGATACCGCACAACCAGAGACGGCGGAAACTCGACAGCGGAGTGCCATAGCAGAGACCCGGACCTCTCCACCCGGTCATGAACGCCATGGACCCAGCTCTACATATGCATCCGGTCATGTACCTGCTACAGCACTACCATCAAATGGGCCGCCACGGACGCCGCCGCAGGTACGCAACTACACAAATACAACACACAACACACAACACACAGGTTGACACAGGGTCCAATTCCACCACAGACACCCTGCTGGGGGTCACAACACATCCACAAGGGCACCCACCCATTACCCACCTGCCAACAATTCACCCCTCTGCATCCAGGACACACAACGACCGTGAACTAGCAGCAACGTCCCGCTCCCGGGCACGTCACCGCTGCGGTCAACACATGCGCACAATGCAGAAGGCAGACACACACATTTACATTCACTACAAGACATGGGCAGGCACAGAGACCAGAGGGATACACCACCCCCAACCACATATTAACACACACCAGCAAGTCACAGGCCAGGTGCCCATCCTGTGCACCCTCATGCACAGCAACAACAAAAAAAGCATAGCAACAAGCAAGCACGTTCCGCACCCTGCACCACACAACAAACAACCAGTGAGACAGCCCCTGCAGGAGTAGCTGACAAGGAACACACAACACCAGTGCCTCACACACCGAAGGCTGACAGCACTTCCTAGCACATACACACACAAGCAAACACACACCCTGGGTGTAGCCACAAACAGAACACACACACAGGGTAGCCTGAACAGATGCCTGCCCAAAACTACACACAAACACCACAGGAACACACACACAACCCCAACAGAAGCAGACATACCCTGCCAGCCAAACTGTGGAAAGGCAATGGGAGTACAAACACAACATGAGTGCACAACATCATCACTTACGAACAAAACACACACACAACATACCACAAATCACACAAGAAGTGCACCTGCACAGAACTACACTGCCACAACAAACCAACCACACATGCACATGAAAGCACAAATCAACAAACACCACAGGACATCAGGGGATGCACATCAGGCAATGTCAAGCCGACATACACACAGCACTGTATGCACAACAAGCAGTGTGTGCACAACAAGTACTACAGCTACACACAGACATGACTGACACAACCCCAACACACACCACAAATCAGCACAGCACAAAAGCAACAGCACACCCAGGAAGTGAAGCAACACCACAGCCAGCACACAGACATCCAACACAACAACAACAGAGATGCACTACTCTGGGATACAAGAGCACAACTGTCTACACCAGAGCACTGGAAAGCACACACAGCTCAAGTGCACATGGGCAATCTTCACTGATAAATAGCTCAAGAACATCACACATAAACCATTGGGGCAATGTCCAAAATGGAACATCACTCTTGGCCCAAGAACTGCACCACAAGGCACAGTCTCACAAATGAAGTGATGGGGAGGCACATACACATGTAAACAAAGGGGACAGCTGACATCAAAGTGAACCGACTTGCATGTCAGTAGCAGACATGTAAGGGGTATCCCATATACAAATAGAGAGAGTGCAGACCCACAATGGCTAGGCACAAGTGGCACACATAGGGGATGGCATCACACCACAAACACCATGCCATAATGGAGGAGAAAAGGCACCATGTGCCTGCAATGCATGAGAAACACAAACACAATGCCAGTGAGGAGCAGCAGGGCCACACAGTCTACACAAACACACTCAAGAAACATTGATGATCAAACAAACACAACACTGATTTGCAAGTCACACACTTTGCACACTCATAAGTGACCAAAATAACAAGGAGGAGTCACACAGAACTGCATAGAGACACCAACACTCTGCACAGTGCACAACAGACAACTCACACAAGTGCATACAATCATTTACACAGGGCAGGACAATCCAAACAACAGGCACACAACTCGTGGGTGACACATGTGTGTCTATCACAATCCAGGGGCACACACATCCACACCCACAACAAAGTCACACCCTTCACACAGCACACCTCCTCCCCACCAAGAGCACACATCTCATGTATGCCAGGGGACCAGGACTAAGGGCCAACACAAAATGACCATACACATACACAGCTGGGCACATATACAGGAATAACACACATACATCATGACATTGCCCAGCCTGCATGCAAACCTGTGCACAGCATACCACCCTGTGCTGGCAGTGTACCCCAACCTGACATGGCAACAACATAGCCAACAATAGCAAACCACTAAAAAGAGAACTGCATGACAGGTAAAAGAGCCAACAAAGATAACACTAGTATCAGTGTCTGAATGGCCTGAAGACCCTGTCACCCCTGGATACAAATGTGATGCTGGCAAAGATCTTGGCAATGTTGAAGTGACACATAGAACATGGGGCACAGGCAACCAAATGCATACACCAAAATAACTTTAATCAGCAAGGACACTGACAAAACAGACAACAGGAGTAACTGTCTTTATTCACATATTGCACAGATGTGACAGTAGAACAACAGTAGACAAGAGCAAGGCACAACATGCTGATCATATGCAAGATAATCTGCACAGGCAAACTACAAACAGGAAGGCCAGTGTCCATGGCAGGTGGCACAGCAAGTACATGAGAGGCTGCACAGGGGAGACTACAACACAGCAGAGCAACAGGGCCAGTGTCCAGGGCAGGTGGCACAGCAGGTACATGAGAGGCTGCACAGGGGAGACTCCAACACAGCAGAGCAACAGGGCCAGTGTCCGTGGCACAGGTGAGAGTACAACACAGCAGAGCAACAGGGACAGTGTCCAGGGCACAGGTGAGAGTACAACACAGCAGAGCAACAGGGCCCGTGTCCATGGCACAGGTGAGAGTACAACACAGCAGAGCAACAGGGCCCGTGTCCATGGCGCAGGTGAGAGTACAACACAGCAGAGCAACAGGGCCAGTGTCCAGGGCAGGTTGCACAGCAGGTACATGAGAGGCTGCACAGGGGAGACTCCAACACAGCAGAGCAACATGGCCAGTGTCCATGGCACAGGTGAGAGTACAACACAGCAGTGCAACAGGGCCAGTGTCCATGGCACAGGGGAGAGTACAACACAGCAGAGCAACAGGGCCAGTGTCCATGGCACAGGGGAGACTCCAACACAGCAGAGCAACAGCGCCAGTGTCCATGGCACAGGTGAGAGTACAACACAGCAGAGCAACAGGGCCAGTGTTCATGGCACAGGGGAGACTCCAACACAGCAGAGCAACAGGGCCAGTGTCCAGGGCAGGTGGCACAGCAGGTACATGAGAGGCTGCACAGGGGAGACTCCAACACAGCAGAGCAACAGGGCCCGTGTCCATGGTACAGGTGAGAGTACAACACAGCAGAGCAACAGGGCCCGTGTCCATGGCACAGGGGAGAGTACAACACAGCAGAGCAACAGGGCCAGTGTCCATGGCACAGGGGAGACTCCAACACAGCAGAGCAACAGGGCCAGTGTCCATGGCACAGGTGAGAGTACAACACAGCAGAGCAACAGGGCAAGTGTCCATGGTACAGGGGAGACTCCAACCCAGCAGAGCAACAGGGCCAGTGTCCAGGGCAGGTGGCACAGCAGGTACATGAGAGGCTGCACACGGGAGACTCCAACTCAGCAGAGCAACAGGGCCAGTGTCCATGGCACAGGTGAGAGTACAACACAGCAGAGCAACAGGGCCAGTGTCCATGGCACAGGGGAGAGTGCAGCACAGCAGAGCAACAGGGCCAGTGTCCATGGCACAGGGGAGAGTACAACACAGCAGAGCAACAGGGCCAGTGTCCATGGCACAGGGGAGACTCCAACACAGCAGAGCAACAGCGCCAGTGTCCATGGCACAGGTGAGAGTACAACACAGCAGAGCAACAGGGCCAGTGTCCAGGGCAGGTGGCACAGCAGGTACATGAGAGGCTGCACAGGGGAGACTCCAACACAGCAGAGCAACAGGGCCAGTGTCTATGGCACAGGTGAGAGTACAACACAGCGGAGCTGCAGGGACAGTGTCCATGGCACAGGGGAGAGTACAACACAGCATAGCAACAGGGCCAGTGTCCATGGCACAGGGGAGACTCCAACACAGCAGAGCAACAGGGCCAGTGTCCATGGCACAGGTGAGAGTACAACACAGCAGAGCAACAGGGCAAGTATCCATGGCACAGGGGAGACTCCAACCCAGCAGAGCAACAGGGCCAGTGTCCAGGGCAGGTGGCACAGCAGGTACATGATAGGCTGCCCAGGGGAGACTCCAACACAGCAGAGCAACAGGGCCAGTGTCCATGTCACAGGTGAGAGTACAACACAGCAGAGCAACAGGGCCAGTGTCCATGGCACAGGGGAGAGTGCAACACAGCAGAGCAACAGGGCCAGTGTCCATGGCACAGGGGAGACTCCAACACAGCAGAGCAACAGGGCCAGTGTCCATGGCACAGGTGAGACTCCAACACAGCAGAGCAACAGGGCCAGTGTCCATGGCACAGGGGAGACTCCAACACAGCAGAGCAACAGGGCACAGGGGAGAGTACAACACACCAGTGAATGACAATTTCAGTGGCCATGGAGAAATGCGGAGTCAGGGCATGAGGAGCTGCACAGTGACTGTGTTTCACTGTACCCTTCTATGACCAGCAACACACCCAGGTGGCAAACAATGGGCAGGACTAACACACCTGTATGAGAGACAGGTGTATGAGGGGGACTGCCACTCACATTTGGCTGTCAGGTGGACTTGGAGCTGGCTATGTGTCGGGGTCAGCAGGAACACTTGACTGGGGAGACAGAGAAGCCGGTGATGTAGGGCTATCAGTCATTTGGCAAGCCTGAGGGCTGTTTGGACCAGGTGGTATAGTGGCACGTGGAGGTGGAGTCATGCAGACCTGTGACACAGAGTGGGTGGGAGAGGTTGGAGGGGTGCCCTTCCACTTTTTTGGGAATACGAAATGGCTTCCCTGTCTTGGGGTTAATGGGAACTGGTGATGACACAACAGGCACACACACCAACTGTCCCGCATCAGGTTCAGACACTGGCACTACCTCTGGTGACGTGCTGGATCCTGCGGAACGCTTTGTCGGGCTACGCCTCTGGACCACCTTCCCCTGCTTGCCAAGTGTCCCACTTACAGTGCCCTCCTTTGCCAGGGGGGATGTAGCCCTGTGCCATTCCAAGGTGTACCCTTGCTATACAACACCTCCTCAGTGGGCACAGACACTGCATGCCTAGCTCTGCGTGAAGATTTAGGGACAGGAGAGTCATTTGCTGGTGATGCCTCAGAGGTATGTGAGCCTGATGTCAGCCTCATTGCTTTTTCAGCCTTGCTCTTCCCTGACGGGCTCTTGTCCTTGCATTCTGGGGTGGCTCTGCTCTTCTGTGGGGATGGTGTTTGTGGGCGGGACCGCTTGGGTTGTGTCTGCTTTGTGCTCCTCGTGCTGTATCGTGTCTGTGACGCATGCAAACCGTGGTCACTGTCCTCTGATGTGTTCACTAACTGGGGGTGGACAAAGGCACTTGAGCAGGAATGGAAGCATGTGCCTGTTGAAGGGCAGACGTCACTGCGGATGACAAAGCCTGGACTGTACGGTGTAGCCCACCCACGTCAGAGTGTATGCCCTCCATGTATGCAACCACCTGGCCTAATTTCTTGTCATGGTCACTGAAGGCATTGAGCAGGGCGGTCTGGTCCACACAAAGCTGGCGCAGGAGCTCTACAGACTCAGCACTGAGGGCAGCACGGGGGACAGGTGCAGGCTCAGCGGTGCCAGGTGTGAATGTAACTCATACCCTCTTACTGACACGGACAGGGGCAGCACCAAATAAAGTGGATGGGAGGCTGGGCACTAGCCGCTGAGTGGTAGATGATGTTGCAGACTCCCCATCCCCTGTGCCTGACAACATGGATGCATCACCGCTGGCATCAGATGATGTAGTACTCTATGTCTCAGCCACAGATTCTTCCTGCATACTCCGGTCCCCTTCAGATGCGCTGGTGAGCTCTGTGTCACTGGCCTCCGGTGCAACTGTGGTGCTACTCTTGCCACCACTGGTTTCCGCCTCCCGTTGCTCTGTGTCCACTGGCGATTCTGCATGACAGAGAGATGCATACAGGGGATGCCCAAATCAACATGGTGACCACCACACCCTGCAATCACATTGCAGCAACACACTACATAGACCTGCCTGCAACACTGAATACCTGCCATGACTTAGCCATGTTGAGGCCACACAGCACAACACCTTGCCCGTGGATGAAATGTACCAGACACACTTTGCCATGCCCACACCTATCATGTCCCAACACTCATTGCCACTGACAGATCTTCAGGGAACAGGAGGGGACAACACACACACCTATTAGGACATGACAGTCCACAATGCCAAGTAGACCATACCAAGCACCATGTGGTACTCTGGGGCACCTTGTTGTCAGACGTGTGGCCCTCAACGATCATGGTGCATGCAAAGTAGGAATACATGTAGTCACACTCAGATAGTGGACCCTGCTGTTCACCCCCTAATAGATTCCCCACACTATCCCAATGCTGAATGACCATGTGGATCCTAACACACCTGGCTATGATAAAGCACAGCAGGGAGGATCAGCTTTGTAAGGGCTGTTTGGCACAATGCCTGACACGAGCACACATCCCTGCAGCCAGTCACATGACACAGCACAGCACCACCCCATGAACATCACATGGGTCACCACTGCCACAGGCCCTGTACACATGCATCCGCTCCCAGCCAAAGTCACTCTCCCCAAATACTCACCCCTGCCTTGCTGACAATGCTCCTTCAGACGTGCATCCAGCTCCAGATTAGTCACCGCTAATATGCGGACCATCAGTGGTGTTAAGTTGCGCCGTACCAAACGCCCAGTGCGCGGTTGCTGCCCAAACGTCATCTCTGCCATCGGCTGATGTCGTCCCACCTCTTGTGGCAGTGGGTGCGTTGTCTGTTGGATACCCCCAGGGCTCGAACCTTTGCAGCAATGGCCCTCCACACGGCCTTACGCTGGTGTACCTTGAGCTGCAGGTATGGGAGAGAAGTAGGGTAAATGACCAGTTACACAGTGTCATGTACCAAGATCTATCAGAACAGTAGCAATACACAGACTCAGGACCTATTGTAATCTACCTACATCCCAAACTGGGGGACACCTCACAAGGGCACTCTGCATGTCCCAAACAGATATGATTACATGAATACATGCGGGCGTAGAGGCTACCTGCTAATCACACACACATGCAGGGTGACTGCACTGAACCCCTCAGTGGGTCGCAGACATCACCAGTCCCATGCATGTCTGACACCCCCCCTGCCCAACAGCTCCCTCAATGATAACTTACAACTACATTGGGGCCACCATACAGCCTTGGGTACTGTGCCAGCACCTCGTCCACTAGGACCTCCAGCTCCTTGCTTTGAATGGACTGGCACGGATCTTCTCTGTTCTTGCCATCCCTGTGGACATGGAACACCTGTGTTTGAAGTGAGTGGTGAGGGGTCCCAGGCAGCAGGCACTTGAGACAGCAGCAGGAGAGGGTCCCAGGCAGCAGCAGGAGAGGGTCCCAGGCAGCACCAGGAGAGGGTCCCAGGCAGCAGCAGAAGAGGGTCCCTGGCAGCAGCAGGAGAGGGTCCCAGGCAGAAGGCACTTAAGGCAGCAGCAAGAGATGGTCCCTGGCAGCAGGCTCTGTGAGCAGTGAAGATGTGAGGCTAACTCTCACAGATGTATAGCCCCCTGGGGTCATTTGTAAGGTTAAAAGCTGCAATAATTGGTTGTCCAGGTGTGTCTCATTCAAACCCATCCAATGACACCTCCGCGGTGGTGGAGCACGCCTTCCGCGATTTTCAAAAGTGCATCATGCCACCGCAATCATCGCTCCCATTGGCTGTAGGCAATGCTCCATGGCGGTGATGCACCGCTGGGGCCCGGGATGCGCTACCGCAATGGTGCATCTTTCAAACCCATCCAATGACCGCCTCCGCGGTGGCGGAGCACGCCTTCCGCGATTTTCAAAAGTGCATCATGCCACCGCAATCATCGCTCCCATTGGCTGTAGGCAATGCTCCATGGCGGTGATGCACCACAGGGGCCCGGGGTGCGCTCCCATGATGGTGCATCTTTCAAACCCATCCAATGACTGCCTCCGCGGTGGCGGAGCACGCCTTCTGCAATTTTCAAAGGTGCATCATGCCACCGCAATCATCGCTCTCATTGGCTGTAGGCAATGCTCCATGGCGGTGATGCACTGGAGGGGCCCGGGATGCGTTACCGTGATGGTGCATCTTTCATACCCATCCAATGACAGCCTCCGCGGTGGCGGAGCACGCCTTCCGTGAATTTCAAAAGTGCATCATGCCACCGCAATCATCGCTCCTATTGGCTGTAGGCAATGCTCCATGGCGGTGATGCACCACCGTTTCCAGGCGGTAGCAACCGCCATTTGGGTGGCACAGCATGCCCACTGCCATCTTCCCATGTCTCCATGCCAATGTCTACCACACTTGTGAAGGGAGTGCTGTTGGTGTCACACCGCCGTGGCCAGGCGGTAGCATCCACCATTTGGGTGGGGCAGCATGCCCACCGCCATCTACCCATGTCTCCATGCCAATGTCTACAGCACTTGTAAAGGGGTGCTGCTGGTGTCACACCACCGTGGCCTGGCGGTAGCACCCGCTATTTGGGTGGCGCAGCATGCCCACTGCCATGGCCAGGCGGTAGCAACCGCCATTTGGTTGGCGCAGCATGCCCACCGCCGTGGCCAGGCGGTAGCAACCGCCATCTGGGTGTCACAGCAGCCCACTGCCGTGGCCAGGCGATAGCAACCGCCATTTGGGTGGCGCAGCATGCCGACTGCCGTGGCCAGGCGGTAGCAACCGCGATTTTGGCCACATGCAATGTCAAATTCCATCCTGAACTCTGCATCAGAACACAGCAGCAACATGTCTAAGGGCACATCATTGTACACACAATGCCATTATTCTATATAATGCACAGGTGGTCGCACGTTATGTGTGACCCACATTGGTCTGTGGTCCCTGCAATGTCACTTATGCATTTGATGGTTGATGATGCTTGACAGTGTTAAGATGTTGTCAATGATATGTGACAAATCATTGTGTTGTGGGTCAGCCCTGACCTTGGCAAGGCTTGTCTCACTGTATGGTATTGTTACTTACTTGTGCTACCATATCAGCTCATGCACACAAGTTTACCAGCTACTGTGATCATTGGGCTCTTGATGTGTGCCAGGTTCACATGATGCATTAAGGTGTGACAGGTACAGCAGATGGGTATGAGAGAGTCATGGTCATCTTACACACTTTTGTGGATGGTACGGTACGATGCGTGCACATGTGGAATGTGGGATACAGTATGTGTGCATTCCCATTGATCCATGTGTTGTTTGCGGCACTTGTGTATTGCAAATGGAGAGGTGTGTCCTCTGTTTGTCTCAAATGTCCACCCATGTAACCTTGTGTGCCACGCATCTCTCATGGCATTTTTTGGTTTTGCGTGACATCCTTAACGGTATGTCCTGAGGCCATCTCATGATGGTTGTCATTGACATGTGTCCATTTACATCTCAACTAGGAGGAGGCCAAATCTCATACGTCACCTGACAGTGCTGGAGGACATGGAGGATATAGCGATCATTCGCAAATTCCGCCTCGACAGACCGACCATGAAGACCCTTTGTGATCTGTTGGAGCCCCATCTGCAGCCTCGTCGCCACTACCCAACAGCATTCACACCCACATACAAAGTGATGGCAGCACTCCACTTTTTTGCAACTGGTTCCTTCCAGGAGACCGTGGCCGGCGCTGCAGGTATATCGCAACCCATGTTCAGCATGGTGCTGAGGGATGTTCTAGCAGCCATGATGATATATGAGGATCGATACATACATTTTCCCAGGGGAGCAGAATTGGCCGGTGTGAAGGGTGACTTCTATCCCCTTGGGCACATCCCCCATGTTGTTGATTGCACCTATGTCGGTCTGGTGCCACCACAGGCGACTGAGCACATTTTTAGGAATCACAAACATTATCATTCAATAAATGTGCAGGTGGTGTGCCTTGCGGACATAACCATATCACATGTGTGTGCAAGATTCCCCAGCTCAGCCCATGATTCGTACGTCCTGAGGAACAGCATGGTGCCCCGGATGATGGCTAATCTACTTCCAGAGCGTGCTTGGATTGTGGGTGAGTATGCCTAGTGATATGGCGTGCTGTGTGTGTGTGACCTCCAGCCCTCTGCCTCTGGAACATTGCAATGTGTGTTTGTCATTCACAGGTGACTTTGCAAATCCCAGTCGTCCATGGCTGCTGAGCCCACTAAGGAATCCCAGGACCCCGGCTGACATCAGGTACAATGAGGCCCATGGCAGGACCCGTTGTGTCATTGAGCGGACTTTTGGCCTGCTCAAGTCAAGATTCCGCTGCCTTGACAGGACTGGAGGTGTACTGGCATACTCGCCTGGGAAGGTCTGCAAGATCGATGTGGCATGCTGTATGCTGCACAACATGGCCATTCACAAGGAAATTCCCCTGCACCTGGATGATGGTGAGGAACCAAGGCCCCCGCCTGCCCAAGGACCTGAGTCCAGTGATGAGGACAGTGGAGAGGAGGAAGGAGTTGATATGCGTCAACAGCTCATCACCAGCTACTTCACTTGAAGTTGGGTGAAGAGGTACGTCTTGTACATTGTCTGGTGTGATTGTTTTTGTTGTGAAGGGCAATGGGCGGATGGTACGGACAGACACATGTTGGGTCACCTGTGTGTGGAACGATGGCAGTGACATTGCATATGTGAACTTATGCAGAACTCTGTTTGTTGACACTTGCTGCACATTGTGTTGTATGCCTGTAGACTTATGTGTATGTTTTGTGTAGTGTTATGTCTGTGATGCCACACTGACGCCAGTGACTGTTGTTCTGTTGTGTCTCCTTAGGTGCTTCAAAATTATCCTGCCCTACATACTGTACATATTTTGGAAACATCATGGACATTTTAAAAACTGTAAATATTGCACTAAAAACAAAACAGCACAAATTCTAGTGCGTAAGGTATTTTATTTGCAAAGTGGACATGTGAGGGGTGTGGGCATATTTACATGAAGGTGGTGATGGAGCAGTGAGTTGACAGTCATGGTAGATGAGATGCAACAGTAGACAACACATGGTTGTGGTGACCCAGTTCAACAGACAAGTGCCATTCACAAGGCAGTGTGGGGAAGGACAGTCCAAACAGTCAATGCAGTGGGTAAGAGGGTTGCCATCAGGGCTGGTTCCGTGACTGGCGTGTGGCTGGTGCTTTGCCTCCAGAGACTCCCAGGCTCTTCTTTGGACGCCCCCTTGATCGCTTGGGCGGGGGGCCTGCTGCATGGCGCGGGCATCTGATCACTCACCAATCTCTGTTGGCGCAGGGGAGGATGATGCACTGTGATCCTGCACCACAACAGAAGGGGATGGAGGTGTTGTTTGCGACGCAGGCCTGTCCCTCAGCAACGCCACTTGCTGGGCCATGAGGTCCACCATTTGACCAATGCGTGTGTCGATGGACCTCATCAGCAGGATGAGCTCACGTAATAGTTCGTCAGACCGGCCACTTTGTCCCTGGACCTGTTCATATGCACCGATGACTCTGGTGAAGTGGTCCAGGGATGGTGTGCCAACCGCCTGAGGTCTGGGGGTGACCCTGGCCCTCCCACCTGCCCTGCTGCCACTGACCTGTTGCCTCGCCACGGTGGGTCCACGCACACTCTCCCTGCCCTCCACTGCTGGTGGTGGTGGTGGTGGTGGTGGTGGCGGAGGTGGCAGCGGTGGAGGCACAGGCCGTGACTGCAGGGGTCTGCTGTGCTGTTGTTGGTGCAGGAGACGTGGTGGTGGGGAGGATGGGGTCCTGGGACCTGTTGGTCCTTGGCACACCAGATGGGCCGGCCCGGAGCTCATCGTCCAAACTATCCTGGGAGTCAACATCCGAGAGTCCATGTACCGGGGTTGGAGACTGGCTCTGCTGGTCGTTGTTGTCCTCAGCAGCAAGATCTTCATCACCTGTGGATTAGATGGGGAATGGTCAGTGTTGGGCAATGTGCAAGTATTCTGTTAGCTGCATGTCATCTGCTGTCTGTACACTACACAATTGAACCAACTTCACTATTATTGTTAAATGCAATACTGGGTGTTATTACATGGTGCAGAGAAACATCAATTAATCATACATGTCAGGTATCGATGCATTGCATGCAATTGGTGCAGTGTGTAGTGATGCAGGTCTCACAACCACAAACAGCCAGACCAGTGAAGATGGCTACCTACCTGTAAGTTTGTTTGATGAACAATGCAATGGCTTCCATGTGCTCCTGGGTGGTGGAACGGGAGGCCTCCATCTTACTGGGGAGTGAGACAGGGGGCATAGTGGGAGTAGGGGTGCAGGCCTCCCTCCCACAAACAGGCCTCCCAAGCAAGATGGCTACCTACCTGTTAGGTGAGGGTGAACAGTGCAATGGCTGACACATGCTCCTGGGTGGTGGAGGCCTCCATGCTGCTGGAGTGTAGAACAGGGGGCATGGTGGGAATCGTGATACAGGCCTCCCACCCCCAAGCTTCCCAAACAAGATGGCTACCTACCTGTTATGTGAGGGAGAACAGTGCAATGGCTGACACATGCTTCTGGGTGGGGAAGGCCTCTATCCTGCTCAGGTGTGGGACAGGGTGCATGTGGGAGTGGTAGTGCAGGCCTCCCACCCACAAACAGGCCACCCAAACAAGATGGCTAGCTACCTGTTAGGTGAGGGTGAACAGTGCAAAGGCTGACAAATGCTCCTTGGTGGGGAGGCCTCCATGCTGCTGGAGTGTGGAACAGGGGGCATGGTGGGAGTCGTGGTACACGCCTCCCACCCCCAAACAGGCCTCCCAGGCAAGATGGCTACCTACCTGTTAGGTGAGGGTGAACAGTGCAATGGCTGACACAAGCTTCTGGGTGGGGGATGCCTCTATCCTGCTCAGTTGTGGGACAAGGTGCATGGTGGGAGTCACGCTACAGGCCTCCTACCCCCAAACAAACCTCCCAAACAAGATGGCTACCTACCTGTTAGAGGTGAGGGAGAACAGTGCAATGGCTGATGCATGCTTTTGGGTGGGGGAGGCCTCTATCCTGCTCAGGCGTGGGACAGGGTGCATGTGGGAGTGGGAGTGCAGGCTTCCCACCCACAAACAGGCCGCCCAAACAAGATGGCTAGCTGCCTGTTAGGTGAGGGTGAACAGTGCAAGGGCTGACACATGCTCCTGGGTGGGGGAGGCATCCATGCTGCTGGAGTGTGGAACAGGGGGCATGGTGGGAGTCATGGTACAGGCCTCCAACCCCCAAACAGGCCTCACACGCAAGATGGCTACCTACCTGTTAGGTGAGGGTGAACAGTGCAATGGCTGACACATGTTCCTGGGTGGGGGAGGCCTTTATCCTGCTCAGGTGTGGGACAGGGTGCATGGTGGGGGTCGTGGTACAGGCCTCCCACCCCCAAACAAGGCTACCAAACAAGATGGCTACCTACCTGTTAGGTGAGGGAGAACAGTGCAATGGCTGACACATGCTCCTGGGTGGGGGAGGCCTCTATGCTGCTGGAGTATGGAACAGGGGGCATGGTGGGAATCGTGGTACAGACCTTCCACCCACAAACAAGCCTCACAAGCAAGATGGCTAGCTACCTGTTAGGTGAGGGTGAACAATGCAATGGTGTTTGGGTTGTACAAGGAAGTACTTATCAGTGTGTTGGTTGCCATTTGTTTGTACTTACCAGCCTCCATTCCCCTGGATACTCCAGTGAGACTCTCTGGATGCAGTATGGCAAGCACCTTCTCCTCCCATGGTCTTAATGTTTTCTGTGGGATGGGAGGGCCATTGCCAGTCCGGTTAGCCAGCTCCCAGTTCTTGCTCCTCCTCTCCTTGACAACCCTCTTCAGATCATGCCACCGCTTCATGATATCCTTCTTGGATCGCGGGGTGGTCCCTTCTGCATTGACTCTTTGAACTATCCTTTCCCACATTTGTGTCCTTGTGGCTAATGGTGTCTGTTGGACTAGGCTACAAAACAGTTGCGGTTCCACTCTCACTATTTCATTGACCATGACTGTCAACTCACCCTCTGTGAATTTTGGCATTTTCTGTGCTGCCATGGTGAGTGGTGTTTGCAGTGTTTGTGGGTGCAAGGGTGTGTGCTGTGGGTGTTGTGTTGATGTGTGAGGTGTGTTGTGTGCAGGGGGATTGTTGGTGCTGGTGTGATGGTGGTAGTGATGGTGGTAGTGGTGGTGTTGGTGGGGTGTGTGTTGTGTTGTTTTGCCTCTCCTGTCAGATGTGGTGTATGCCCTTCTCTTCTGGAGTGTTGCAAAGGATTGTGGTCAGTAAAGGGGCTGGTTTTATACTCAGCTGTGAGGGTGTGTCCAAATGGGCTTTTGCTGTGAGGTGTGTTGTGGGTGTTGTCCTGGGAATTGTATTTAATTGTTGTGCATTTGTTTTATCATTGGTATGTGTTTTGTGTATTTGTAGGGCATGGCTACTTTGATTTGTGCTCAGTTAGGCATTGTTGCGGTGTTTTGGCATCGTCCGCCATGTTTTTCATGTACCGTCCGCTTCGGTGGCTATGCTGCAGCTCTTCCGCTGTCTCTCCCATTCACTCCTGTGTGCGACCGCGGCGGTCAGAATATGCGGATCGTACCACGGGACCATCGGGGAAATCCTAATTTCCCGTGCGGTATCTCCACTTTGCTTGCGGCGGGTTGTAGCTTTGCCGCTGCGTTTCCGACCGCCGCGGTCGATTTTTGGACGTCACCGCCCGCGTCGGGCGTTTTTTGTTAGCCCGCTTCCCCCGCGGTCGGTATTTTTGGGCGGTTGATCCTAATTTGACCGCTGGTTTGTCCGCGGTCCAGGCGGGCGGTTGTTTGCCGCCTCCATGGCGGTTGGGGTGATTTTCCGCCCGCTATCCTAATGGGGCCCTTAATGTGGAAATATACCAGATTTAGCTTTATTTTTTTCACAATAACCAAGATTGGCAAAACATAAATATGGATAAATAAAGACGGAAATGACAAAAAAATAAATACCGTAAAACCGGGAGCCCTCATTTTAAACTAGTATATGTGAGTATTGGTGTATATAAGTGAGTATATGTGAGAGTGAGAGATTGGAAGAGTTCCTGTATAAATAAGTATGTGTTTCTATAAGTGATTGTTTAAGAGAGTAAGCATGTGTAATTTTCTGTAGAAGTAAGTGTGGTGGTGTGTGTGTATAACTGTATATGCAAGTAAATGGATGTTTGATACTTTGTTTGCATGTGTGACTATGTGTGTGAGTAACTCTATGGATGAATGGCGGTGTGTAACAGGATGTATAGATGTATGAGTACATATGATGAGTGAGTACATGTATGAGGGACGGTATAGGACTGTTGGTGAATGAGTGTATGTGTGTGTAGATCTTAGAATGACTGAATAGGTGTGTTGTAACTGGTATTGGTATGTCCATTGTTTTGAAAACGTTAGTTTCTATTTTTGAGTGTGTGTATCAAAGGTTATATTAGGGTGAGAGGAAGTCTGCCACTCTATCACAAGGATGATGTCATCAGTGATGTCATCTGAGATGTCATCAGTGATGTCATGAGTGATGTCACTGACCATGTCATGAGTGATGTAATATGTGACGTCATCAGGAGTGCATTGCGCGCGCGCTAGTTATAGTTAGCTGAACTAACTATAACAGGGGAATTTCTATGGTTTTGTATGAGTGAAATGTCCAACTAACTATAAAGCCCCTGAAACCTATGTTTTTTTCAGTGAATTTAAAAGGTTTTTTAAATTCTAATTTCTAACTATAACGTTCCTGATCCTATGGTTTTTTAAGTGAATTTGTAAGGTTTTTTAAATGCTATTTTCTAACTATGCCTACAGAGGTAGGACATGTGAAGAAAGAAGGAAAACGCACAGAAAAAAGCAAAAGAAATGCAGAAAGAAGCAACAGAAGTCCTCAAAGACAAAGAAAAGTGCAGGAAGAAGCAAGATGTGCAGAAAGAACAAACGGAGGAGCAGAAAGAGGCCTTGCTGCAAAATCATCCTGCGCTCTCAGCTTTTTCAGCTCGGTACTGGTGGTAACTGGCTCTGACTAACCAGGTCTAGAGCCAGTACTAGGCTAAAAGACACTTAGAATACAGTGAAAACACCTATATAAACTAGGGAACACTATGCGTTGGGGTACCCCTGTGATTAGCATGACCTCCTCTGTAAGGCCCTAGTACATAATACTGGAGGTACCTCATGGGCTAGTTGGCCCCCAGGGACCCCCAGTATTCAAGGGGCATTACTTACCCATATTACAATGCGCCAGGGGTCGCATTTGCAGAGTGCTGCTGGGAGGGGGCGGGGCCACCGGCATGATCCCGAGATTTTTTTAATATCTTTTTTTGGAAGGGGGGCTGTGTGGCCCCCCTTCTTTTTGCTTTTTTGGGCCCTGGGGACCCCATCTCCCAGGGCCTGACCCCATTTAAAAATTGGCCCATTTTTTTATTGTTATTATGGAGGGGGCTGCGTGGTACCCCCTCCTCATGCCACTTCTGGCCCCACGGACCCCATGCCCCGCGGCCTGGCCACCTCATTGGGGACCGTGGATGGAGCCCCAATTCCCCCACGGTCCCTGCCGGCTCCCCGCATCCTGCCGGAGCCGGCATTGCTTTTCCACATGGGGAGCTGCTGACATGCAGGTCCCCGTGTGGAAAAGCAATCTGGTTTGGATTTTCAAAGAGAGCGCAGGTTTCCTGCACTCTCTTCCAAAACCCAAACCAAGGGGCCTATTAGGATGGCGGACGGAAACGGGTTCCGTCCGCCATGGTCGCGGCAAAAATACTCCCGACCACTCCGCGGATAAACCGCCGGTGCGATTAGGATATTTTTGTCAACACTCACCGACCGCGGCGGAAGGATCACACCAAAGACCGCCGCAAGCGGACGGAACCACAGAAACACCGTACTCCGCGGACGCAAAGGCCGCGGGAACAGGCTCAACCGCCGCCATACCTTTGGAGGTTCCGGACGCACGATTAGGATAACCCCGCCATCCCAACGGAACTCACCAACTTCCACGACCGCCGCGGAAAAAAAGCATCGACAAACGGAACTTGGCTGTGGAAGGACCAAACGAAAATCACCCCTGCCGTCAAAGCGAAGCAAAAATGGCGGACGGTAGTAAATAGCCAACAAAAAATAACAGAAGACACACCCACCTGGAACAGCCACCTCCAACAACTACACGCTCCAATGACACCCCCCAGCACAAACAAGAGCACCCAAGTCACCACACCCACAAAACACCTGACCGCCATAAACCATTGGGATACAACCACCACACAGAGTATAAAAGGAATCCCTCCCATTACCACAATCCTTTGCATCACAGCACAGCTGGAACAAAGAGGCAGAACATCAGAAACAACAGAGACACACAAACACACATACAATCTGCACACCAACACACCCACCACACCAACCACCACAGCACCATCCCTACATACCACACACCTGCACACCGCACACCATCAACACCTTGCACATCACACACCATGGCACCCAGGAAAAAACCCAAGTTCACAGAGAGTGAGTTGAAGGTCATGGTGGATGAAATCATCCGTGTTGAACCACATTTGTTTGGTACCCTAGTCCAGCAGACCACCTTGGCAACTAAAACCAACCTTGTGGGACAGGATAGTGACCAGAGTCAATGCTTCAGGGACCGTTCCACACATCAAACACGACATCCAGAGGAGGTGGCACGACCTCAAGACAAGGGTGAAGGGCATCAGGGCCAAGAACCACCTGCGGGCACACCACACTGGCGGCGGCACTCCCCCGGATCCCATTCCATTTACCGAATGGGAGGAGAAGGTGCTTGGCATACTGCACCCTGAGAGCCTGGAAGGAATAGAAGAGGGACTTGAGGCTGGTAAGTACATACCAATGACCACTATCACACTGTCATGGTCTGCCTTGCACAACTGCTAGGACAAATCTCCCAGGCTCCAATCCATGCATGTGAATCACACAGTCACCCAAATGTGAAGTCCAGCACTACAACTCCCAACAGGCCCACATGTCTCCTGGGAGGGTGGGGGTGGGTGGGGGTGTCCAGCACCACAACTCCCAGCAGGCCCACATGTCTCCTGGGAGGGTGGGGGTGGGTGGGGGTGTCCAGCACTACAACTCCCAACAGGCCCACATGTCTCCAGGGACGGAGGGGGTGGGGGTGGTGAGAGTCCAGCACTACAACTCCCAACAGGCCCACATGTCTCCTGGGAGGGTGAGGGTGGGTGGGGGTGTCCAGCACTACAACTCCCAACAGGCCCACATGTCACCTGGGAGGGTGGGGGTGGTGAGAGTCCAGCACTAAAACACCCAACAGGCCCACATGTCACCTGGGAGGGTGGGGGTGGGGGTGGGGGTGGTGAGAGTCCAGCACTACAACTCCCAACAGGCCCACATGTCTCCTGGGAGGGTGGGGGTGGGTGGGGGTGTCCAGCACTACAACTCCCAACAGGCCCACATGTCTCCTGGGAGTGTGGGGGTGGGGGTGGGGGTAGTGAGAGTCCAGCACTACCACTCCCAACAGGCCCACGTGTCTCCTGGGAGGGTGGGGGTGGGTGGGGGTGTCCAGCACTACAACTCCCAACAGGGCCACATGTCTCCTGGGAGGGTGGGGGGGTGGTGAGAGTCCAGCACTACAACTCCCAACAGGCTCACATGTCTCTAGGGAGGGTGGGGGTGGGTGAGGGTGTCCAGCACTACAACTCCCAACAGGCCCACATGTCTCCTGGGAGGGTGGGGGTGTCCAGCACTACAACTCCCAACAGGCCCACATGTCACCTGGGAGGGTGGGGGTGGGGGTAGGGGTGGTGAGAGTCCAGCACTACAACTCCCAACAGGCCCACATGTCTCTGGGAGGGTGGGGGTGGGTGGGGGTGTCCAGCACTACAACTCCCAACAGGCGCACATGTCTCCTGGGAGGGTGGGGGTGGGGGTGGGGGTGGTGAGAGTCCAGCACTACAACTCCCAACAGGCCCACATGTCTCCTGGGAGGGTGGGGTGGGTGGGGGTGTCCAGCACTACAACTCCCAACATGCCCACATGTCTCCTGGGAGGGTGGGGGTGTCCAGCACTACAACTCCCAACAGGCCCACATGTCTCCTGGGAGGGTGGGGGTGGGTGGGGGTGTCCAGCACTACAACTCCCAACAGGCCCACATGTCTCCTGGGAGGGTGGGGGTGGGGGTGGGGGTGGTGAGAGTCCAGCACTACACCTCCCAACAGGCCCACATGTCCCATCCCAGAGCAAGATGTAGTCCGCCCACCATTTGGTGATCAGTGCATCTCCCCCTTCAAACTTTCAGGTAGGTAGCCATCTGCACAGGGGCACCATCCAATAGCAGGACAGGAACACACATAGCCAAGTATTGTCTCCCAACCTCCACACCACCAAAATGTCCACTACTGTGGCAACACCAATATGATGACACCAACAACCATGTCCTGATTCCATAGAGATTGAAAATGTAACTACAACAAACCTGTCATGTCCACAGCATTGATTCTTACATTCTTGTCCCTCAGGTGATCACGACTTGACACGCCAAAACACCAACCGCCAGCACCAGTCGCCCCCCTCACAGCCAGGTGTCTCCGGAGAGGATTCCCAGGACACCTTGGGTGCAGAGGACAATGCTGGGCCAAGCACACTTCCAGGGCCATCAGGCTCCCAGGACATCCCTGCCTCCACCACCTTGGCCAGTGGTACTACACAAACAACTGCCACTGTGAGCTGTGCAGCTACCACCACCACCACCACCACCACCACCCCTGCCAGTGCCACCCTGCCTGACCCATCGGACGATGATGGGACATCAACGTCTCAGGCAAGCAGGGAGAGTGGACTTGGGAGGACAAAGGTGAGGCCACAGCTCACCAACAGGAGTGGAGGTGTAAGGGGAGGTCGGGGGCAAGACCCAGCCCATCCTGGGAACGAGACCCTGGAAGCCATTGCCAGAGTGAATGCCTCCTACGAGCGGTCGCAGGCACAGGCGGATCGGGCACATCAAGATTCGCAACAGACCTGCCAGCTGTTGAGGTCCATGGACACCCGTATGGGCCAAATTGTGGACCTCATGGGGCAGCAAACTGCACTTTGGTGGGAGTGGTTATCCCGCGCCACACCACCTCCCCCTCCCCCAAGTGCCCAGCGGGACAGGGAACCAACACCACCGCCACCATCACCTGAGGCCACTGACAGGGAGGTGGACCCTGAACAACCTGCCCCCACAGCTGGGTCTGCTCCGGCTCCAAGACGGAGGGGCCGTCCGAGGCTGGACCCAGCACAGAGCAGTGGCAATGCCCCATCCACCCGCCTGAAGAGGGGC
The DNA here is from genome assembly GCF_964261635.1 of Lissotriton helveticus. Classification (NCBI taxonomy): domain Eukaryota; kingdom Metazoa; phylum Chordata; class Amphibia; order Caudata; family Salamandridae; genus Lissotriton; species Lissotriton helveticus. The sequence continues at coordinate 249,412,717 of NC_136067.1, read as the reverse complement.
CGAAAATGACTTCACCCTTCCTTGAGCCTGGCATACACCCTGCGAACTATCTTGTCCCACATTGCCAAGCATTGTCACACGTCTGTAGGATTAGGTGTACATCACACAATGTGGTGTCCCCATCGGTGTTTTCATCTGACATGACTTTCAACTCACTCTTCCCCACCACCACCTTTTTGTAAATATGCACAAACACTTAACCACACCCTGTAAATAAAATTCACTGGAACACTCAATGCTGTGTGATCTCCATGTTTATACACAGGTATGTCTCAGTTGTTGTCATCAGCAGATGCAGGGATCAATGTTGTTTGGAATCCTGGCTCGGTGTGAGTGACCTAGGGACAAACAGAGAACAACAAGCACAGGTCAGGAAACTGAATCACAACCATCACAAAAGAACGTACTGCAACATCCCACAAACCACAATCATCACAAAGTAAGCAGATCACAGGACACACATCAGGGAGCATTGCTCGTACACCATGACCCACACCCATGTGCAAGCATAACATGACAGGCAGCATTCACACACCACATCCAACCATCTCCAGCAGACATACGTCACATATTGAACAGCAGCACAAGAGGTAGTTTCTCACATTCAAGGAAAGTAGCGAGCAATGAGCTGACGCCTCTGGTCCACACCTTCTTCCTCCCCACTATCCTCATCACTGGACATGGGTGCGATGGGAGGCAGAGCAACCTGTTGGTCTGCAGGGTCCATGATCAGTTCAATATTGTTGCGTAAGGCCAGGTTGTGGAGCATGCAGCAGGCAATCACTATTCTGCATACTTTGCCGGGTTAGTATGGCAGGGCCCCTCCGGTTTTATCCAGGCAGCGAAACCTAGACTTCAGCAGTCCAAATGTACGTTCCACCACCCGACGTGTCTTCCCATGGGCCTCATTATAGCGCATTTCACCTGGGGTAGCAGGATTCCGTAGGGGGCTTAGCAGCCACGGGCGGTTTGGGTACGCAGAGTCGCCTAGGTGGGGGGATGACAGACACATACATCATTACCAGGATTGGTGGGAACAGCATGGCACACATACAACACAGCAGTCATCACAGCACACTCACCTACAAGCCACGCACGTTCTTGACGCAGATTGACATCAGTTGGGGGACAATGCTGCTCCGCAGGATGTGGGAGTCATGTGCGGACCCGGGAAATCTGGCACACACATGGGAGATGATGTTGTCAGCCAGGCACACCACTTGCACATTGATAGAATGGTAGTGCTTCCGATTGCGATAGACGGGTTCACGTGCCTGGGGTGGAACCAGACCAATATGTGTGCCATCGATGGAACCCACTACATGTGGAATCTGGCCTAGGGCATAGAAGTCCCCTTTCACAGGAGCCAGCTCTGCCGGACGTGGGAAATGGATGTAATCATCCTTGTAATGCATCATGGCATCCAGCACATCCCGCAGTACCATGCTGAACATGGATTGGGACATCCCCCCAGCATGACCAACTGTGTACTGGAAAGTGCCTGTCGCGAAGAAGTGAAGTGCCGCCATCACCTTTGCTGTGGGTGTAATTGCTCCTGGGTATGTCCTGCGTGGCTGCAGATTAGGTGCCAATTGGGCTACAAGGTCCTGTAATCTCCGTCGGTCAAGCCGGAATTTGCGGATGACCTCCTCTTCAACCATGTCCTCCAGCACAGTGTATGGTCGATGCACAGTTGGAGCCCTCCTGTGTGGGAGTAGATGGGAGCAGATGTCAATTGATCAACACCGCACAGCTGTGCCACACTATCACGTCTTGACCAACACAATACAAATAATACATGTTACAGACACTGATTGTATGTGTGACGTGACAGAAATATAAGGCAAAACAGCTAACTACACATATTGTACACCTACAAACAACATCCTGTGTGCAAACATGTACAATGGTACGTGCACACATGTTGATAGAACAGCCAACATCACGTGACTGAGGGCCCATGTGTGGACAAGCATCCCCACAGACACACATGGACGTGCACACACAACACGGTCATGGAACACACCCTCCTTGTCTTCATGCACCCATGACCCCAACAACAATGCTGTGCACCCTAACATGACAGGCATTGACATTCAACAGGCGACACACAGACGCATACACAGAATGCATGTATACCCCCATCATTGCTACTTGCACACACAAACCACACACTCACGACTGCTTCAAAATGTGGGTACACAGCCTTAATGTACTGTGTAGATGTGTCCAATTAGAAACGTGTGCCCTTAAAACCAAGACATCACCACATAGCCATGCACATCTGACGCACCTTGGGCTCACATCACTGGCCTTTGTTAACCACTGGCAAGGTCAATAGTATGACCACACATGCAAGTAATGGACATAAATGTGACACGTGTACACGGGCCATTGACATGACATAATGAATCTTGATGCATTCTGGACATGGCCTGACACACATGTACACCTATGAACATTACATGTGTGCGGACACATGCAGTGTGTGTACACACGGCATCCGGGTACGCCTTCTGCCAACACAGAAGATGATCCTTGATACTGCAATTGTGCGTAACATTTGCTGCATGGTCAAGGACCATCACAGTTACATCCCGCCAACCGCATGTGCGCGCTACCGCGATGGTGCAACTTTTGAAAATCATCACTCACTGGCATAGCAATGGCGGAGCACGCATTCCGCGGGGACGGGGCAGGCTAACACATACATTCGAATGTGCCAGTGGAAATGGCGGTTGGTATCCCCCCTTTCAGTCACATTGCAGCACCCACCGCAGACCACCTGGTGCGGGCGGTCACCCACCGCCTGCTGTGGGCGGTCACCCACCGCCTGGTGCAGGCAGTCACCCACCGCCTGGTGCGGGCAGTAGGTGACCGCCCTGTGTATTGATGTGAGCCTGGCATGGATGGCCATGGACGGTCACACACCGCCTGGTGCGGGAGGTCACCCACCGCCTGGTGCGGGCGGTCACCCACCACCTGGTGCGGGCTGTCACCCACCGCCTGGTGCGGGCGGTCACCCACCGCCTGGTGCGGGCCGTAGGTGACCGCCCTGTGTATTGATGTGAGCCTGGCATGGATGGCCATGGACGGTAACACACCGCCTAGTGCGGGAGGTCATCCACCGCCTGGTGCGGGTGGTAGGTGACCGCCCTGTGTATTGATGTGAGCCTGGCATGGATGGCCATGGACGGTCACACACCGCCTGGTGCGGGCGGTCACCCACCGCCTGGTGGGGGCAGTCACCCACCGCCTGGTGCGGGCGGTCACCCACCGCCTGGTGCGGGCGGTAGGTGACCGCCCTGTGTATTGATGTGAGCCTGGCATGGATGGCCATGGACGGTCACACACCGCCTGGTGCGGGAGGTCACCCTCCGCCTGGTGTGGGCGGTAGGTGACCGCCCTGTGTATTGATGTGAGCCTGGCATGGATGGCCATGGACGGTCACACACCACCTGGTGCGGGCGGTCACCCACCGCCTGCTGTGGGCGGTCACCCACCGCCTGGTGCAGGCAGTCACCCACCGCCTGGTGCGGGCAGTAGGTGACCGCCCTGTGTATTGATGTGAGCCTGGCATGGATGGCCATGGACGGTCACACACCACCTGGTGCGGGAGGTCACCCACCGCCTGGTGCGGGCGGTCACCCACCACCTGGTGCGGGCTGTCACCCACCGCCTGGTGCGGGCGGTCACCCACCGCCTGGTGCGGGCCGTAGGTGACCGCCCTGTGTATTGATGTGAGCCTGGCATGGATGGCCATGGACGGTAACACACCGCCTAGTGCGGGAGGTCATCCACCGCCTGGTGCGGGTGGTAGGTGACCGCCCTGTGTATTGATGTGAGCCTGGCATGGATGGCCATGGACGGTCACACACCGCCTGGTGCGGGCGGTCACCCACCGCCTGGTGGGGGCAGTCACCCACCGCCTGGTGCGGGCGGTCACCCACCGCCTGGTGCGGGCGGTAGGTGACCGCCCTGTGTATTGATGTGAGCCTGGCATGGATGGCCATGGACGGTCACACACCGCCTGGTGCGGGAGGTCACCCTCCGCCTGGTGTGGGCGGTAGGTGACCGCCCTGTGTATTGATGTGAGCCTGGCATGGATGGCCATGGACGGTCACACACCACCTGGTGCGGGCGGTCACCCACCGCCTGGTGCGGGCGGTCACTCACCGCCTGGTGCGGGCGGTCAAACACCGCCTTGTGCAGGCGGTCACCCACCGCCTGGTGCGGGCGGGCACCCACCGCCTGGTGCGGGCGGTAGGTGACCGCCCTGTGTATTAATGTAAGCCTGGCATGGATGGCCATGGACGGTCACACACCGCCTGGTGCGGGAGGTCACCCTCTGCCTGGTGTGGGCGGTAGGTGACCGCCCTGTGTAATGATGTGAGCCTGGCATGGATGGCCATGGACGGTCACACACCGCCTGGTGCGGGAGGTCACCCACCGCCTGGTGCGGGAGGTCACCCACCGCCTGGTGCGGGCGGTCACCCACCGCCTGGTGCGGGCAGTCACCCACTGCCTGGCGTGTGCGGTAGGTGCCCACCCTGTGTATTGATGTGAGCCTGGCATGGATGGCCATGGCCGGTCACACACCGCACCCGGCGGTGGGTGAATGCCCGCACCGGGCGGTGGGTGACCGCCTGCACCAGGCGGTGGATGACCGCCCGCACCCGGCGGTCTGCGGTGTGTGCTGCAATGTGATTGAAAGGGAGGTACCAACTACCATTTCCACTGGCACATTCAAATGTATGTGTTAGCCCGCCCAGCCCCCGCGGAATGCGTGCTCCGCCATAGCGACGCCAGTGTGTGATGCATTTCAAATGATGCACCATCGCAGTAGCGCACACATGTGGTTGGCGGTGCGTGACCGTCATGGTCCTTGCACATGTAGCCAATGGAAACAGGTAACGAGGGACGCGTAAGCGATTTCAAATATAGCGGAAGCCGTGCACCGCCACCCCAGGGCCAGTCATTGGCTAATTTTGAATGAGGCAGCCCGGGAAAACCAATTGCTGCAGACGTGTGCCACTGATATCAGCTCAGGGCCCTATAAATGTGTGAGTTTGAGCACCACACATTCACTGCTTCCAGCCACTGCTGCCTGCACCCATCATCTCTACCTGCTGCTGCTGAGCACTCTGCCAACTGCTGCCTGCACCCATCACTTCTGCCTGCTGCTGCTGAGCACTCTGCCAACTGCTGCCTGCACCCATCAACTCTACCTGCTGCTGCTGAGCACTCCGCCGACTGCTGCCTGCACCCATCACCTCTACCAGCTGCTGCTGAGCACTCCGCTGACTGCTGCCTGCACCCATCATCTCTACCTGCTGCTGTTGAGCACTCCACCAACTGCTGCTGTTGTGCCATAGTCCTGGACCTTGCCATGTCGAGAGTTAAAGAGATCCAGTCTTGTCCCTTCACCGCAGCGGAGCTGGAGGTCCTTGTGGACGGTGTGATCCGCCACTATGAACGGCCCTACGGCGCCCCCGGACAGGTGGTAAGAGCAGTGGGGGACATGTTGGTGTGCATGAGGTGGTCACTGACTCCTGGCTTCTGCAATCTTGGTGGTGTGCTGTGGGCCCTTCACATATGTTGTACTGTGCATGGCTGCTGAAAGAAACGTGTTGCTTCTATCTGTGTGAATGGCCAACTGTCCACTGACTCGCCCCCTCTTGTTTCCCATCATTGTAGGTGAAGCTGCACCTTCGCAAGGCCGTGTGGAGGACCATAGCACGTGATGTACGGGCAGTGGGGGTGTGTAATAGGCGACACACACAGTGCCACAAGCGGTGGGATGACATCTCCAGGCTCAGCAAGAAGGTGGCAGAGATGACCCTGGGGATCATTCCCAGATCTGGCCGGCTTGCACGTCGTACCATGACCCCTCTCATGCACCGTATCATAGCTGTGACGCATCCTGACCTGTCCGCCCAGTTGAGAGGGGAGCAGCAGCAGCAAACTAGCGGTAAGCACAGTGATTGGGTTAGTGACTTGTGAGTGCATGCAGGTATTGCTGCTCAGACACAGTAGTGACATCCATGGTGTGTATGTTGTGCTGCAACTGCATGTTGGTCCCATTAGCGGAGTGAGCGTTCGCATACATGTCAGCCATGTGGACATACCAATTGCATTGTAGTGCAGGGTCCCAGGACATGCCGTTGAGGTCTGTGGACCCATGGCATCACATGTGTGATTGTCTGCATGCACTTGCCCTGTTTGTATGATGTACATGTTTAACAGGCACCCCGGCTCTTTGACATGAGGATGTCTGCTAGGGGTGGCTCGTGTGCAGGATGGGTGCTACATGTTGGTCAGCAGTCAAGGAAGTTATGATTTCTTGATTTGCAGTACGTGAGTGTGGCACTATTGTATACCTCTATTCTCTCTCTTTCAGCTTTGGCCGAGGGCACTGACCCACAAACAATGGAGCTTAGTGGTGGGAATGCATCCGATTCAGAGATCACACAACCGCAGACTGAGACTGAAGAGAGCAGCCCCGGAGAGGGGGACTGGACTGGCCCTGAGGACTCGCATGTCGAGGCAGCATCATCCTCATCTTCAGACAGTGGTGGTGAGTCAGCACTGTTGGAAGACACAGGGAGTGGGCAATCTACACCTTCAGTCGGTACACAGCACACTGGGCCCACACAGCCAACAACTGCAACAAGTACTGCTCGTGCTCGCCAGAGTAGGGGGAGCAGAGTGGCCTTCGGTGCAGGTACCGCTGCCCCTGCACCTGTGACACAAACTGCCCTTTGTGCTGAGGCGGTTGATCTGCTGCGACAGCTGTGTGGAGGGCAGACAAACATCATTAATGCATTCCTAGACCACGATAGGAAGTTAGGGCAGGTGGTAGCATTCATGGAGGGGATGCATGGCGATGTAGCTGGTCTCCACAGAACAGTACAGTCATTATCCAACACAGTGTCTGCAGCCATTCAACAGTCGCATGGCCATGGTTCTACTTCTGTTCCCCCTTCCACACCACTTGATGTCTCAGGGGAGAGTGACATTTCTGACCAGGCCTCGTTTTCTGGGTATTGCACTAGAAGCAGGCACAGCCAGCAAGGCAGGGCACGGAGGCCACATACACCATCCCCTAGGACAGGGAAATCTTTCACAGAACACGACATCAGCTACCCTGGAGTTGACATAGAGGATCCTCAAGGGGTGTTGGGGGACAGGGATTTACATGGCACACAGGCATCCCCCTCAAAATGTACTCCCAAGGCAAGGGCACCTCCCAAGGCCAGGGACACTCCCAAGGAGAAGGACACTACAACGGACAGGGCACCTCCCAAGGCCAGGGACACTCCCAAGGAGAAGGTCACTACAAAGGACAGGGCACCTCTCAAGGCCAGGGACACTCCCAAGGAGAAGGACACTACAAAGGACAGGGCACCTCCCAAGGCCAGGGACACTCCCAAGGAGAAGGACACTACAAAGGACAGGGCACCTCCCAAGGACAGGCCTACATCACCCCTGCGTCGCCTGAAGCTGATGTTGTTGAAGGAACGTAGACCACATGTGTCTGAGGTGGAGTCCCCCATACCTCTACTCCCAGCCACACCCCTGTGAAGCAGAGGAAGGAGTAAACTGTTGTTGCATCCCCCATTACACAAGATACAGAGGGCAGAAGGCAGGGCCATAGCAAGCGTCAAGCAGGGTCCAGCACGTCCCCAGAGAGCAGACCCCCACCAGCACATGATCCACCTTTGATGGGTGGTGTTTCAGATGAGCCCGCACCACTTACCAGTCCTGTCATGTCCAGGGTGCCCTTACATATCCCAAAGAAACGGAAACACACACCAGTGACACCTGCCCACCCCAATGTTGCTCCTGTACAGCTGTCCACAGCTCCCAGAGCCACCCTGCCTCCTGGCCCATACAGCCCTGTGGCTCGTCATTTCAGTGATCCTAGTGGGTCAACTGCAGTCCACTCTCATGTGTCAGATAGTGGCACTGTGTCTGTTGTTCGCTGTCATGCCTCATGTAGTGGCACTTTGTCAGTTGTGCCCTCTCCTGTTTCAGATACTGGCACTGTGTGTGTCCGCCACTCTCATGTCTCCGATGCTGGCATGGTATTTGTTGGACACTGTACAGGGACATGTCCTGGCAGTGTGTCTGGGTCTATGGCCCATGTGTCAGTCACTAGATCTGTGGCTGTGTCTCACACCCCTGTATCTGGTGCTGGTGGTGTGTCTGGGTCTATGGCTCATGTGTCAGTCACTAGAGCTGTGGCTGTTTCTCACACTCCTGTATCTGGTGCTGCCAGTGTGTCTGGGTCTATGGCTCATGTGTCAGTCACTAGAGCTGTGGCTGTGTCTCACACTCCTGTATCTGGTGCTGCCAGTGTGTCTGGGTCCATGGCTCATGTGTCAGTCAGTAGTACTGTGGATATCTCTCCCAATCCTGTATCAGAGGCTGCCACTGTGTCCGAAGCTACTAGGTCACACAGTCCACCTGATTCTGTGCTGTGAGGTGCGGTTCCCATCACTGATATGTGATTGTAGTTCGTGTCTGGAATGTACATTGTGACCACCCTTGCATTATTATTGTACATGGGACGTTGCGCATGACACACGTCCTTGTGCTGCCTCAGATGTACCTGCTCTGTTGTAAACACTGCCCTGTTGCTGTTTGGATGCTGCATTGTGCCCTCTCATGTGCTGCCTCAGATGTACCTGCTCTGCTATGTACCAGGCCAGATGATGCTTGTTGCCCCTCTCATGTGCTGCCTCAGATGTACCTGCTCTGTGCCATGGACTGCTGATGCACTTGGCCCCTCTCATGTGCTGCCTCAGATGTACCTGCTCTGTGCCATGGACTGTTGATGCTTTGTGCCCCTCTCATGTGCTGCCTCAGATGTACCTGCTCTGTGCCATGGACCGTTGTTGCACTTAGCCCCTCTCATGTGCTGCCTCTGATGTACCTGTTCTTTGCCATGGACTGTTGATGCTCTGTGCCCCTCTCATGTGCTGCCTCAGATGTACCTGCTCTGCTATGTACCATGGCCAGATGATGCTCGTTGCCCCTCTCATGTGCTGCCTCAGATGCACCTGTTCTTTGCCATGGACTGTTGATGCACTTGGCCCCTCTCATGTACTGCCTCAGATGTACCTGTTCTTTGACATGGGCTGTTGATGCACTTGGCCCCTATCATGTGCTGCCTCAGATATACCTGTTCTGTGCCATGGACTGTTGATCCACTTAGCCCCTCTCGTGTGCTGCCTCAGATGTACCTGCTCTGTGCCATGGACTGTTGATGCACTTAGCCCCTCTCATGTGCTGCCTCAGATGTACCTGCTCTGTTGTGAACACTGCCCTGTTGCTGTTACGATGCTGCATTGTGCCCTCTCATGTGCTGCCTCAGATGTACCTGCTCTGTGCCATGGACTGTTGTTGCACTTAGCCCCTCTCATGTGCTGCCTCTGATGTACCTGTTCTTTGCCATGGACTGTTGATGCTCTGTGCCCCTCTCATGTGCTGCCTCAGATGTACCTGCTCTGCTATGTACCATGGCCAAATGATGCTCGTTGCCCCTCTCATGTGCTACCTCAGATGTACCTGCTCTGTGCCATGGACTGTTGATGCACTTAGCCCCTCTCATGTGCTGCCTCTGATGTACCTGTTCTTTGCCATGGACTGTTGATGCTCTGTGCCCCTCTCATGTGCTGCCTCAGATGTACCTGTTCTTTGCCATGGACTGTTGATCCACTTGGCCCCTCTCATGTGCTGCCTCAGATGTACCTGCTCTGTTGTGAACACTGCCCTGTTGCTGTTAGGATGCTGCATTGTGCCCTCTCATGTGCTGCCTCAGATGTACCTGCTCTGTTGGATCCAGTGCCCATGCTCCTGGCTACTCTAGGAGTCGGCCCCTATTATGTGCAATAAAACAAGTTACTCCTGTGTATTGAATAAAAATCTTTATTAGTCATGTTTAAAAGATACATTGGGTTCCTTATCCAGCATCTATATTTGAAAATGTATCATTGGACAAAGACACTGAAAGTTTATTAGTATTCTTGTGCTCAGAATCTTTAAAAGGAAGCATCACTCCTGTGTATTGGTTTCTCTGTGTCATTTCTGGTTGTCTCCTTGCATTGTAGTTCTATTGGTGCTATCGTATATTCTGTGTCCCCAACATGCCCCTCCCCCTCCCCACATCACAGCCCAGGCGGTTACCCCCCTTCCGACAGCGATTGGTGTGTTTGTGTACCTGCGTCGTTGTCGGCGACGGTCCATGACTTGCTGGTGGTGGAGCACGAAGAGTATCGGAAATGCGTGTAGAGCTGGGTCCATGGCGGCGATCTGCCTGTGGTGGGTATCTGTGCAATGTTTTGCCTCTCCGCTGTGGTGAATCCGCCGTGTTCAGGCAGGTTTTATTTACGCAGCAATTTGATGTGTGTTTTCCACACAGGTTGTTTTGAAAAAAAAAATAGAAGCCCGGGGTTGTGGTGAGGGCTGCGAAGGGCTGCGAGGGGGCCATGTGCCCTCGCAAATATTTGTAAAAAGCCCCGAGGGGTGGCGTTGCTGGGGCTTGGGGGGCCATAGATTAAAAAAGAAGCCCGAGAGTTGGCGGTCCCCGGGGCTGCGGGGGGCTTCTTGCCCCCCCGCAACTCAAATATCTTGCCCCTGGGAGGTGGAGGTCCCCAGGGCAGTGTGGCGGGACCCCCCACGCTTTTTTTTACTGCCCCGGGACCTGGCCCACCTGGGGGTTAAATATTAACAAAGCACGGGAGCCCGCACTTAATTATTTTTATTTTCTCTGCCGGATCCGCGGATCCTTTGCGGATTTTGCCAATTCAAATAAATATATGCTTTGTTTGGCCCTGGGGGTCCTTGTGGGACCCCCTGAGCAGGCCTAGGGGGTCAGGGAGTTTCTACCTTGACCCCTTTTTTGTTATATGACTTTGTTTTCCTGTTTTCTTGTGCCTCGGTTACCGAGGCACAAGATGGCTGCCAACACTTCCTCGTTTGGAGTGTTGACAGCCAATTAGAATGCAGCTCGTGATCAGCAGGGTGTGCGGATCCACTGCGCCTCTATATATCGAAACTTTTATTTTTTGATTTTCTCAGCAACTACTGAACAAATTTACATTAGTTAAGAAAAAGAGTTCGTTTATGCCAAATTTGGTTTAATTTCGATCAGCACTTCGAGCTGTAGCCGTTTCTAAAGTTTCCTATGGGAAATGCATTTTTTTACCTCTTTTTTTAAATTTCTCAGGAACTACTGAGCAGATTTACACCATTTAACAAAAAGAGTTCTTGCTGGACCAAGGGCTACCTTTTTGCCAAATTTGGTGTAATTCCATTCAGCAGTTCGAGCTGCAGCCGTGTCTAAAGTTTCCTACGGGAATTAACATGGAGAAAACACGTTTAGGGACCCCCTTTTTTCTCGCCCCCCGCTTGCTGAATCACCCCCGAACTTTCAAGATAGGAGCGGACACGAGTGCCCCACTAGTTTTGAAAATTTCGCGAAGATTCGTCAACCAGCGCCAAAGTTATTGGGAAAAGAAAAAACGCTTTTTGAATAGAAACAAGGTTCTAACTATAACTACCTACTAGCGACTGCCAGTAGGTATAATATATATATATATATATATATATATATATATATATATATATATATATATATATATATATATATATATTGGTTACAGTAGTGATTTTTAAGGAATATTAATGTATTTTAAAACTTGACAGAAACTTTTTCACATAGAATCACCAATGTTTTGAAAATTCAGCTGTGTCATCTGTGCAGCCACTGAGCTTACCATCTTGAAACTACCTGAGGAAGGCGGAAGCTGAAATGTTGTAGTGGAAATATATTTTTGTTCTTTGGTGAATCTATCTGTTTGAGCCACTTCTTTCTTGGATATTTTATTTCTTTGTGACTCGTATCCTTTGGGATCCAGATTTTTGCCCTGGCTGGCTGTTGTGTTCTTGTGATCTTTCATCTTCAAGTATATATATATATATATATATATATATATATATATATATATATATATATATATCATCACGTGCACAGGAAACCCATTTGAAGAACTGCCACAAGAAGTTGAATTAATCACACAGTTTTTAATGTTGGCTTGCTGGCAGCTTAAACAACCGAAGATTACTTCTACACACAATCCCTCGCCAGACGCGTTTCCAGAGCCTCCTGCTCTCTTCATCAGTGGCGCATTGGAATGACAAACAGCGTCCGTGCTGATGCACAGTCTATTATAATCACCTGCCTCAGGAAGTGGGGCGTGGCCCACTCCACGGCTTCTGGATAATGTAGTCACTTTCAGTGTCCCCAGTGGGCGCGCTGTTTATCGAATAAACCCAAAATCAATTCCCAAGTGGGCTGAAGTTACCCAACAGTCAGTAAGCTGCCGTGCTTTATAGCCTCCATTGTGCACGAGCTAGTGTCTCCCTGCAAGGCACCAGCTCGAAACTTCTTCCTTACTTGAGAAAGACTCCGTCCGGAGCCTGCTCAGGACCCACAACAGTAGTGGTGAGCAGTCTTCGCGACCGGGAAACAGCCGCTGTAACATCATCACGTGCACAGGAAACCCATTTGAAGAACTGCCACAAGAAGTTGAATTAATCACACAGTTTTTAATGTTGGCTTGCTGGCAGCTTAAACAACCGAAGATTACTTCTACACACAATCCCTCGCCAGACGCGTTTCCAGAGCCTCCTGCTCTCTTCATCAGTGGCGCATTGGAATGACAAACAGCGTCCGTGCTGATGCACAGTCTATTATAATCACCTGCCTCAGGAAGTGGGGCGTGGCCCACTCCACGGCTTCTGGATAATGTAGTCACTTTCAGTGTCCCCAGTGGGCGCGCTGTTTATCGAATAAACCCAAAATCAATTCCCAAGTGGGCTGAAGTTACCCAACAGTCAGTAAGCTGCCGTGCTTTATAGCCTCCATTGTGCACGAGCTAGTGTCTCCCTGCAAGGCACCAGCTCGAAACTTCTTCCTTACTTGAGAAAGACTCCGTCCGGAGCCTGCTCAGGACCCACAACAGTAGTGGTGAGCAGTCTTCGCGACCGGGAAACAGCCGCTGTAACATCATCACGTGCACAGGAAACCCATTTGAAGAACTGCCACAAGAAGTTGATTTTGGGTTTATTCGATAAACAGCGCGCCCACTGGGGACACTGAAAGTGACTACATTATCCAGAAGCCGTGGAGTGGGCCACGCCCCACTTCCTGAGGCAGGTGATTATAATAGACTGTGCATCAGCACGGACGCTGTTTGTCATTCCAATGCGCCACTGATGAAGAGAGCAGGAGGCTCTGGAAACGCGTCTGGCGAGGGATTGTGTGTAGAAGTAATCTTCGGTTGTTTAAGCTGCCAGCAAGCCAACATTAAAAACTGTGTGATTAATTCAACTTCTTGTAGCAGTTCTTCAAATGGGTTTCCTGTGCACGTGATGATGTTACAGCGGCTGTTTCCCGGTCGCGAAGACTGCTCACCACTACTGTTGTGGGTCCTGAGCAGGCTCCGGACGGAGTCTTTCTCAAGTAAGGAAGAAGTTTCGAGCTGGTGCCTTGCAGGGAGACACTAGCTCGTGCACAATGGAGGCTATAAAGCACGGCAGCTTACTGACTGTTGGGTAACTTCAGCCCACTTGGGAATTGATTTTGGGTTTATTCGATAAACAGCGCGCCCACTGGGGACACTGAAAGTGACTACATTATCCAGAAGCCGTGGAGTGGGCCACGCCCCACTTCCTGAGGCAGGTGATTATAATAGACTGTGCATCAGCACGGACGCTGTTTGTCATTCCAATGCGCCACTGATGAAGAGAGCAGGAGGCTCTGGAAACGCGTCTGGCGAGGGATTGTGTGTAGAAGTAATCTTCGGTTGTTTAAGCTGCCAGCAAGCCAACATTAAAAACTGTGTGATTAATTCAACTTCTTGTGGCAGTTCTTCAAATGGGTTTCCTGTGCACGTGATGATGTTACAGCGGCTGTTTCCCGGTCGCGAAGACTGCTCACCACTACTGTTGTGGGTCCTGAGCAGGCTCCGGACGGAGTCTTTCTCAAGTAAGGAAGAAGTTTCGAGCTGGTGCCTTGCAGGGAGACACTAGCTCGTGCACAATGGAGGCTATAAAGCACGGCAGCTTACTGACTGTTGGGTAACTTCAGCCCACTTGGGAATTGATTTTGGGTTTATTCGATAAACAGCGCGCCCACTGGGGACACTGAAAGTGACTACATTATCCAGAAGCCGTGGAGTGGGCCACGCCCCACTTCCTGAGGCAGGTGATTATAATAGACTGTGCATCAGCACGGACGCTGTTTGTCATTCCAATGCGCCACTGATGAAGAGAGCAGGAGGCTCTGGAAACGCGTCTGGCGAGGGATTGTGTGTAGAAGTAATCTTCGGTTGTTTAAGCTGCCAGCAAGCCAACATTAAAAACTGTGTGATTAATTCAACTTCTTGTGGCAGTTCTTCAAATGGGTTTCCTGTGCACGTGATGATATATATATATATATATATATATATCAAGAAAGCAAGGGTGTCCCCATGGAAACATCACACGTAGAAAGGTTGCCGCACAACAATTCCGGCAGCAGCAGTCACAGCGTAATTCTGCATTCTCCGGTTTGCATATGCCAGACGCGTTTCAAGCTGTAAGCCCTTTATCAATGGCAGGCAAAAAGACACAGTGAGGCATCCAAGTAGCTTTGGAACATTTTATTCGTAAGTATGTAGTCCCGCCCATGTGGGCGTGCGCAGGTATGGCATTGTGGTCTTAGAAGTCCATCTGCGTTCCGCTCAGGTTCCTGATACCCAAGTGGATTGGGGGCCTCACTGAGTGAACAATGTTAACCCGGTTGGGTGGAGATAGGCAAGAGGAACGCTGCGTAGCTCCCAATGTGACCCCGGAATGAGGCCCTTTCTACTCCCAAACGTGCTGGTAATGACAAGCAGCGGGAACCGCCAAGGATCGGCGGCAGGACGTCTCCGCGACCGGACCAGCCGCAATAAACCAAGAAAGCAAGGGTGTCCCCATGGAAACATCACACGTAGAAAGGTTGCCGCACAACAATTCCGGCAGCAGCAGTCACAGCGTAATTCTGCATTCTCCGGTTTGCATATGCCAGACGCGTTTCAAGCTGTAAGCCCTTTATCAATGGCAGGCAAAAAGACACAGTGAGGCATCCAAGTAGCTTTGGAACATTTTATTCGTAAGTATGTAGTCCCGCCCATGTGGGCGTGCGCAGGTATGGCATTGTGGTCTTAGAAGTCCATCTGCGTTCCGTTCAGGTTCCTGATACCCAAGTGGATTGGGGGCCTCACTGAGTGAACAATGTTAACCCGGTTGGGTGGAGATAGGCAAGAGGAACGCTGCGTAGCTCCCAATGTGACCCCGGAATGAGGCCCTTTCTACTCCCAAACGTGCTGGTAATGACAAGCAGCGGGAACCGCCAAGGATCGGCGGCAGGACGTCTCCGCGACCGGACCAGCCGCAATAAACCAAGAAAGCAAGGGTGTCCCCATGGAAACATCACACGTAGAAAGGTTGCCGCACAACAATTCCGGCAGCAGCAGTCACAGCGTAATTCTGCATTCTCCGGTTTGCATATGCCAGACGCGTTTCAAGCTGTAAGCCCTTTATCAATGGCAGGCAAAAAGACACAGTGAGGCATCCAAGTAGCTTTGGAACATTTTATTCGTAAGTATGTAGTCCCGCCCATGTGGGCGTGCGCAGGTATGGCATTGTGGTCTTAGAAGTCCATCTGCGTTCCGTTCAGGTTCCTGATACCCAAGTGGATTGGGGGCCTCACTGAGTGAACAATGTTAACCCGGTTGGGTGGAGATAGGCAAGAGGAACGCTGCGTAGCTCCCAATGTGACCCCGGAATGAGGCCCTTTCTACTCCCAAACGTGCTGGTAATGACAAGCAGCGGGAACCGCCAAGGATCGGCGGCAGGACGTCTCCGCGACCGGACCAGCCGCAATAAACCAAGAAAGCAAGGGTGTCCCCATGGAAACATCACACGTAGAAAGGTTGCCGCACAACAATTCCGGCAGCAGCAGTCACAGCGTAATTCTGCATTCTCCGGTTTGCATATGCCAGACGCGTTTCAAGCTGTAAGCCCTTTATCAATGGCAGGCAAAAAGACACAGTGAGGCATCCAAGTAGCTTTGGAACATTTTATTCGTAAGTATGTAGTCCCGCCCATGTGGGCGTGCGCAGGTATGGCATTGTGGTCTTAGAAGTCCATCTGCGTTCCGTTCAGGTTCCTGATACCCAAGTGGATTGGGGGCCTCACTGAGTGAACAATGTTAACCCGGTTGGGTGGAGATAGGCAAGAGGAACGCTGCGTAGCTCCCAATGTGACCCCGGAATGAGGCCCTTTCTACTCCCAAACGTGCTGGTAATGACAAGCAGCGGGAACCGCCAAGGATCGGCGGCAGGGCGTCTCCGCGACCGGACCAGCCGCAATAAACCAAGAAAGCAAGGGTGTCCCCATGGAAACATCACACGTAGAAAGGTTGCCGCACAACAATTCCGGCAGCAGCAGTCACAGCGTAATTCTGCATTCTCCGGTTTGCATATGCCAGACGCGTTTCAAGCTGTAAGCCCTTTATCAATGGCAGGCAAAAAGACACAGTGAGGCATCCAAGTAGCTTTGGAACATTTTATTCGTAAGTATGTAGTCCCGCCCATGTGGGCGTGCGCAGGTATGGCATTGTGGTCTTAGAAGTCCATCTGCGTTCCGTTCAGGTTCCTGATACCCAAGTGGATTGGGGGCCTCACTGAGTGAACAATGTTAACCCGGTTGGGTGGAGATAGGCAAGAGGAACGCTGCGTAGCTCCCAATGTGACCCCGGAATGAGGCCCTTTCTACTCCCAAACGTGCTGGTAATGACAAGCAGCGGGAACCGCCAAGGATCGGCGGCAGGACGTCTCCGCGACCGGACCAGCCGCAATAAACCAAGAAAGCAAGGGTGTCCCCATGGAAACATCACACGTAGAAAGGTTGCCGCACAACAATTCCGGCAGCAGCAGTCACAGCGTAATTCTGCATTCTCCGGTTTGCATATGCCAGACGCGTTTCAAGCTGTAAGCCCTTTATCAATGGCAGGCAAAAAGACACAGTGAGGCATCCAAGTAGCTTTGGAACATTTTATTCGTAAGTGACTGCTGCTGCCGGAATTGTTGTGCGGCAACCTTTCTACGTGTGATTTTTCCATGGGGACACCCTTGCTTTCTTGGTTTATTGCGGCTGGTCCGGTCGCGGAGACGTCCTGCCGCCGATCCTTGGCGGTTCCCGCTGCTTGTCATTTCCAGCACGTTTGGGAGTAGAAAGGGCCTCATTCCGGGGTCACATTGGGAGCTACGCAGCGTTCCTCTTGCCTATCTCCACCCAACCGGGTTAACATTGTTCACTCAGTGAGGCCCCCAATCCACTTGGGTATCAGGAACCTGAACGGAACGCAGATGGACTTCTAAGACCACAATGCCATACCTGCGCACGCCCACATGGGCGGGACTACATACTTACGAATAAAATGTTCCAAAGCTACTTGGATGCCTCACTGTGTCTTTTTGCCTGCCATTGATAAAGGGCTTACAGCTTGAAACGCGTCTGGCATATGCAAACCGGAGAATGCAGAATTACGCTGTGACTGCTGCTGCCGGAATTGTTGTGCGGCAACCTTTCTACGTGTGATGTTTCCATGGGGACACCCTTGCTTTCTTGGTTTATTGCGGCTGGTCCGGTCGCAGAGACGTCCTGCCGCCGATCCTTGGCGGTTCCCGCTGCTTGTCATTACCAGCACGTTTGGGAGTAGAAAGGGCCTCATTCCGGGGTCACATTGGGAGCTACGCAGCGTTCCTCTTGCCTATCTCCACCCAACCGGGTTAACATTGTTCACTCAGTGAGGCCCCCAATCCACTTGGGTATCAGGAACCTGAACGGAACGCAGATGGACTTCTAAGACCACAATGCCATACCTGCGCACGCCCACATGGGCGGGACTACATACTTACGAATAAAATGTTCCAAAGCTACTTGGATGCCTCACTGTGTCTTTTTGCCTGCCATTGATAAAGGGCTTACAGCTTGAAACGCGTCTGGCATATGCAAACCGGAGAATGCAGAATTACGCTGTGACTGCTGCTGCCGGAATTGTTGTGCGGCAACCTTTCTACGTGTGATGTTTCCATGGGGACACCCTTGCTTTCTTGGTTTATTGCGGCTGGTCCGGTCGCGGAGACGTCCTGCCGCCGATCCTTGGCGGTTCCCGCTGCTTGTCATTACCAGCACGTTTGGGAGTAGAAAGGGCCTCATTCCGGGGTCACATTGGGAGCTACGCAGCGTTCCTCTTGCCTATCTCCACCCAACCGGGTTAACATTGTTCACTCAGTGAGGCCCCCAATCCACTTGGGTATCAGGAACCTGAACGGAACGCAGATGGACTTCTAAGACCACAATGCCATACCTGCGCACGCCCACATGGGCGGGACTACATACTTACGAATAAAATGTTCCAAAGCTACTTGGATGCCTCACTGTGTCTTTTTGCCTGCCATTGATAAAGGGCTTACAGCTTGAAACGCGTCTGGCATATGCAAACCGGAGAATGCAGAATTACGCTGTGACTGCTGCTGCCGGAATTGTTGTGCGGCAACCTTTCTACGTGTGATGTTTCCATGGGGACACCCTTGCTTTCTTGGTTTATTGCGGCTGGTCCGGTCGCGGAGACGTCCTGCCGCCGATCCTTGGCGGTTCCCGCTGCTTGTCATTACCAGCACGTTTGGGAGTAGAAAGGGCCTCATTCCGGGGTCACATTGGGAGCTACGCAGCGTTCCTCTTGCCTATCTCCACCCAACCGGGTTAACATTGTTCACTCAGTGAGGCCCCCAATCCACTTGGGTATCAGGAACCTGAACGGAACGCAGATGGACTTCTAAGACCACAATGCCATACCTGCGCACGCCCACATGGGCGGGACTACATACTTACGAATAAAATGTTCCAAAGCTACTTGGATGCCTCACTGTGTCTTTTTGCCTGCCATTGATAAAGGGCTTACAGCTTGAAACGCGTCTGGCATATGCAAACCGGAGAATGCAGAATTACGCTGTGACTGCTGCTGCCGGAATTGTTGTGCGGCAACCTTTCTACGTGTGATGTTTCCATGGGGACACCCTTGCTTTCTTGGTTTATTGCGGCTGGTCCGGTCGCGGAGACGTCCTGCCGCCGATCCTTGGCGGTTCCCGCTGCTTGTCATTACCAGCACGTTTGGGAGTAGAAAGGGCCTCATTCCGGGGTCACATTGGGATCTACGCAGCGTTCCTCTTGCCTATCTCCACCCAACCGGGTTAACATTGTTCACTCAGTGAGGCCCCCAATCCACTTGGGTATCAGGAACCTGAACGGAACGCAGATGGACTTCTAAGACCACAATGCCATACCTGCGCACGCCCACATGGGCGGGACTACATACTTACGAATAAAATGTTCCAAAGCTACTTGGATGCCTCACTGTGTCTTTTTGCCTGCCATTGATAAAGGGCTTACAGCTTGAAACGCGTCTGGCATATGCAAACCGGAGAATGCAGAATTACGCTGTGACTGCTGCTGCCGGAATTGTTGTGCGGCAACCTTTCTACGTGTGATGTTTCCATGGGGACACCCTTGCTTTCTTGATATATATATATATATATATATTCACTTAAAAAACCATAGGTTTCAGGCCTTATATAGTTAGGAATTAGCATTTAAAAAACCATTGAAATTTCTCCAATATAGTTAGTTGTACTAACTATATTTCGTGCACCCGCAATCCACTGCTGATGATGTCACATATTACATCATTCATGACATGGTCAGTGACATCACTGATGACATCACTGATGACATCTCATTTGACATCACTGATGACATCACTGATGACATCATCCAGTGACTGTGTGTTTCTGTAAAGTTTAAATATGTTTTACATATTGAAGAATGAGTGGATGTATAAGTGTCTGGATGAAGGATTTAGTAGGTGCGTGACTGACTGTATGAGTGAGTGATTAAATGTGTCTTACTAAATGCATGGGTTAGTGACTAAACTGTCTAAATGTGTGCATCAGTATGTCTGTTGTTGTGTAGGCTGCTGCATGTGTTGATCAGTAGCTATATGAGTGGCTATATGGGTTATTGATTGGTTGCCCAAGTATTTGAATGGGAGACTGAGTGTGTGTGTGGGTGGCTGGGAGGTGTGTGACTCTGTGCATAGATGTGTGAGCAGTTGATTCACTAGGCATATGAGTTCAAGAGTGCATGTGGAAACAGCTATAGGGGCGGTTGACTGTGTGCATGGGTGTGTTGGTGAGTGAATGGATATCTCTGTGCTACATGTCCAAGTAAGTGCATATGTTAAACACAGTGCATGTGAGAGTTGGCATATATAAATGACTATACATGAGAGCCAGTGAATGTGCAAGTGGCTGTATGGATCATTGTGTACTTGTATCAGTGATTGTATAAGAGAGTAAGTATGTGTTAGTATATGTTTGAATAAGTAAGGTGTTGTGTGTATAACTGTATAGTTGAGGAAATGGAAGTGTGATTGATTCTTTGCATGACTGACTAGGTGTGTGAGTAACTCCATGGATGAGTGGCAGTGTGTGAGTGTCTGTATAGGTGTATGAGTGCATATGATAGTGTTGTATTGATGAGTGACTGTATGTATGAGTGATTCTATGGGTGAATGAGTGAATGTGTGTGTAGACCTAGGAATCAGTGAGTGCGTATGTAGTAACTGGTATTGGTGTGTCAATGGTTTAAAGAATGGTAGTCTGTATTTAACACTGGCTGTATCAAAGGTTATATTAGAGTGTGAGGAGGTGCATCGTATTATCACATGAATGATATCATCAGTGATGGGATCAGTGATGTCAAATGAGATGTCATCAGTGATGTCATCAGTGATGTCATTTGAGATGTCATCAGTGATGTCATCAGTGATGTCACTGACCATGTCATGAATGATGTAATATGTAAAAGCAGCCATCTTGTTACTCAGGAGAAGTGAGGCACAAGAGAGCACAAAACAAGAGTGGGGTACGCGCACGGTACACACCCTGGGACACTGCAGGAGCCGGCCCTGGGGGGATGGCGGTCCCCAGGGCCTGTACAAGGCTCCAGGAGGGGAGCCGCGCGGCCCCCTTCCACATTTGTTACAAGCCCTGGGGGGTGGCGGTCCCCGGGGCTTGGGGGGCCTGAGAGTCTCCCCACCAAATTTCACTAAGCCCCACGGGGTGGCGGTCCCCGGGGCTGGGGTGCCTAAGAGCCCCCCTACATAATTTTCAAAAGCCCCGGGGGTGGCGGTCCCCGGGCCGGGGGGGGCATGAGAGCCACCCCACCAATTTAAAACAAGCACCGGGGTGGCGGTCCCCGGGGCTGCAGGGGGGCACCGTGAGCCTGATGTCCGTCCGCCATCCTAATGAGCCCCCTATGTCCCTCTCCTTCTCAGGAAGTGCTCCCAGAAACTGGAAATTAATCCCTCCTGAAAGTTGCACTGATCCTTCATTCGAAACCTTTAGCAAGAAATTAAATCACCTACTGATTGTGAAATACATACTTAATTAACCTCTGTCTCTCTTTATTTGCTTCATTAGTTTGATATTAGCTTGTATTCTTTCATATCAATATTTATTGACAATTATTCTCTTGTATGACCTTCTTGCAATTGCATTTCCTAATGCGTCTGCATACCCTCTTGGGTGATTAGTGCGCTATACAAATCAACATAGCATAACATAACCATATTTACTGTAAAGCACTCTGATACACCAATGTCTTGTTTGCCCTATATCAAACTAGAGCAAAATAAATAAATAAGCAACAAAAATATGAATTTTTGTCAGTAGGAGTGGTGAGTCCGATTTTATTGAACGCACCATGCAAGAGGGCGCAGCCTACCTGTAATTCAGAAAAGTGCAGTTAACTCAGGTTTAGAAGATATGTCTGGTGACCCTCAGTATGCACGATGACTGAATGAAAGAAAGTAAATGCATGCTCACAATGTTCATAGCTTTACTGAGCCACTCTTGCGGCCGTCACTCACATTGACTCTAATATAACGGATGTACATTGTTATGCTAGGGATCCTCATAAACATTTTCAGATAGAGATAACAGAAACATGGAGAAGAGGAGACTGAAGCATGGCTGAATACCTTTCACTGAAATGCTCCCAGCTGGAAGACTATCGGCCAAATGAGCTGAACATCACACTCTTGCATTTCCAGATCCTGCTCAGCTGAATCCAAGAAGGAACCAACATAGGCAGTCTCATAGAAATCCCTGCTCACAAGTAGAACCGTGGTGGCAGGACCATGATGTAACTCTGTGTGTGCTGTCCTTGCCAAGCGCCTCCTGACAGGCAGCTCCACCATGGAGACGCATTGTTTTTGTGCTCACCGCATCTACAATCTGAGTTTGCTTAAGTTAATCTTGCTGCATATTCCAGTACTTCACTAGATCAAGTCCTGTACAGTCTGGAGAGGACACAATATGAAGAAAGGTAACCCCTGAAAATACTTCGTAGGTCAAGGAGTTAGGGGGAAAAACAAGGAATACTAGAATATATTCCCACAGCTCTATAAGCTGTCCACCACTCACAGCCATTCTGACCGCATATGCTGCGGCACACTCACATCTCGTACTTAAATTTCCCAACCACTTGAACATACACCACTGAAATTAATGGAGAGACAGCTTCAAACAATGTAAGCCTGGGCATTGAGGGATAGTCCAGGAACAAGGCACCAGGACTGATGTACAACATATATGTGTGGTCCCCGGTTTTGACTAGGTTGTTAAACGCAGCGGCATGGAAAGGGATGCCGCCTTCTTGTTCAACTGCTATCATTATTCTGATTTTCAAGAAGGGGGTTAAGGACAACCCTTATAATCTCAGAGGTGCAGTTTGGTTTCTCTTTGGGAAAATCAACCACCGAGCAATATCTTAACCTCCACTTATTAGTGTCCAACAACATGGTAGCTCAACCTGGTGCCCTATTTTTAGGTTTTATGGGCCTTACATCCACCTTTGACGGGGTGAACAGCAAGATACTGTGGGACCTACTTAGATCTCTGGGAGTAGAGCGTGCTATCGTAACTTTACTAATAGACCTTCATACCCACACCACAGCAGCAGTTAGATACTCACAGAGGGCGGGCTATACAGATCATTTTAACTGCACTAAGGGGATCAGCCAAGGTTACATTCTAACCACTATTTTATTTACTATCTATATTAATGGCTTAGAATCCACCTTGTCCCCATCGCTGTCGGATTGCCACAGAGTGGGCAGGAAACCATTGCCAATTCTATTATACGCCGATGTTGCGGTGCTGATGTCACGCACACCTTTGGGCCTCCAAGTTTTGATCAATGGGTTTGTTTTCTTTTATAGACAGATTGAACCTGACGGCCAACTTCACAAAATCGTACGTTTTGGAAGTTGGCACTCAGGCAACTTGGCCTAAAACTTTTAAGGCAGGAGTCCACACCTTAGCAAAGTTGCCAGCTTTCCCCTACCTAGGAATCTTATTTGATGCAAAACTTAACTGGAAACAACTGATGGAGGGAAAGGTGTGCAACATGAATACATCTATGGGAGCTATTGCCAACTATGCCTACAGGTTGGGTTATTGGTCTCCAGGTGTGATTTTAAAGTTATACCAGTCTATATGTATCTCCAAGGTCTTATATGGTAGCAAGGTTTGGGAGTATACAGCGGCTAATAAGGTACAGCTCACCCAAAAAAAGTTTCTAAGACAAATTCTGAAGGTCCCACAGGGCACCCCCTTGTTCACAGTGCACAAAGAACTTGGAGTCATTTACACAGTTGATTTGCTGGCAGTAAAGCCCTTATTGTGTTGGGTGAAGATATGGTCTAGGGAAGATGCTGAGTTTAACCGCTCCATTATTTTAGACTGTTTGTCACTAGATCATCCCCTTAAAATACCCTGGTTACGGTATGTAAAGGAATCCTTTATGGCTTTAGGCAGGGTAGATATTTTCTTAAATGTGATACTGTGAGGCCTCAGGACCTGAGTATAGTAAAGGAGCTGTTCCTCAAACATGCCGCTGCTCACCGCAAAAACATCGAGCGTATGAATCCAGCTGTGAGGGAGCATGTCTTACTAAAATCAGTACAGGGCATGGAGAAATCCCTGTCTACTCTTACAAGAGCTTATGATAGATTTCTAGTAACCCGTTTCAGATTCAATCAGGTCCATCATCTCCTGGCACCCTGTTTGGTTTCTTCTCTACAAACACAAGAGGGCCCTGTGGCTGCGACGCTAGAGCTCCACAGGACTGCTTACATTTTGTCCTCTTACGTAAATATTTTAGCTACCCCGGGAGACTGTTCCTCACACCCCTTTTAAAGGCTCTGAAATTTAGGCAAACCCATGTTGCACTTATATCTTTGCAGCTTTTGCCCAATGACCATACTCTTTTTCTAGTGACAAATTTCCTGAGGGCTGCTTTTAGATCAAGACGCTCAAGATGCGACTGACCGCCCCTTGGACTTTGCGATTTTGCACAATACTTTTAATGAATTATAACTGTAATGATGTTCTTTTTTATAGTATATTTCTATATTTTATGGTTGTGACTACTTCCGAATAAATAGTTATTTATTATTAGTGAGTACTGAGAAGTGGACTCTATTCATACAGTAGTGTGCATTGAGAAGTGAACTCTGTTCATAAACTAGTGAGTACAGAGAAGTGGATTCTGTTCATGCACTAGTGAGTACAGAGAAGTCGACTACTCTGTTCATAAAGTAGTGAGTTCTGAGTAGTAGACTCTGTTCATAAACTAGTGAGTACAGAGAAGTGGACTCTGTTTATAAACTAGTGAGTACTAAGAAGTGAACTCTGTTCATAAACTAGTGAGTACATTGAAGTGGACTCTGTTCATAAACTAGTGAGTACAGAGAAGTGGACTCTGTTTATAAACTAGTGAGTCCTGAGAAGTGAACTCTGTTCATAAACTAGTGAGTACAGAGAAGTGGACTCTGTTTATAAACTAGTGAGTCCTGAGAAGTGAACTCTGTTCATAAACTAGTGAGTACAGAGAAGTGGACTCTGTTTATAAACTAGTGAGTACTGAGAAGCGCACTCTGTTCATAAACTAGTGAGTACAGAGAAGTGGACTCTGTTTATAAACTAGTGAGTACTGAGAAGTGAACTATGTTCATAAACTAGTGAGTACAGAGAAGTGGACTCTGTTTATAAACTAGTGAGTACTGAGAAGCGAACTCTGTTCATAAACTAGTGAGTACAGAGAAGTGGACTCTCTTAATAAACTAGTGAGTACTGAGAAGTGAACTCTGTTCATAAACTAGCGAGTACAGAGAGTGAACTCTGTTCATAAGCTAGTGAGTACTGTGAAGTGAACTCTGTTCATGAAGTAGTGAGTACAGAGAAGTGGACTCTGTTCATAAACTAGTGAGTACTGAGAAGTGAACTCTGTTCATAAACTAGTGAGTACAGAGAAGTGGACTCTGTTTATAAACCAGTGAGTACAGAGAAGTGGACTCTGTTCATAAACTAGTGAGTACTGAGAAGTGAACTCTGTTCATAAACTAGTGAGTACTGAGAAGTGAACTCTGTTCATAAACTAGTGAGTACAGAGAAGTGGACTCTGTTCATAAAGTAGTGAGTTCTGAGAAGTGGACTCTGTTTATAAAGTGGTAATTACAGAGAAGTTCCCTCTATTCACAAGGAAGAGATGCTGTTCTTTTGAGACATGTGGGAACAGCTTAAGGTTCGGTGATGAAGTGTCTCCAATGCAAAGCAGGTCCCAAAAAGTGAGTGAAAGCTCTGCAAATAACATTTACAGCATGAGCCTCATTAAAAGTGCCCCATAATCTTGAGTTTGTACCTGGATCAGGATTACAAATACTTCATCGTTATCACACTCCGCCCTTGTCTTCCCTGTGCTCATTTCACCAGGAATAACCTGCTGCAACTGCTACGTGACAGAGAGGCCAAATAGGGTTGAAGCTCGTGGGTATTTGCCCCACAGACCTACCCACCTTGGAACTGTTTTTTTATTTCGGTAAAATTCATGCCAACATTTCAGGGAATTCCTAATAAAGTTCTCTTTGTTTTGAAATGAGGACGAAGCCACAATAGCGTGAATTTATGCAGTAAGAGACCGGCTTCAAAAACACACAGACACACACAAACACACACTCGAACATGCACACAAACACAGTGAAATTATAATTTGTGATGTCAGGTCCACTGTGCCAAAAGGACTTTAGTCTTCTTATATATTTTAGGCTGTTTTCAAGGTTTTGTGCACAGAGAATGAACCTAGGCTATTTCTTAAATGAATGCGGATTATGTGATTTTTGCAATGCATTCATTATTACATTTATGCTGCTTTTCTAATTGAATTTTGAACGATTGTATGTCCCAACAATACCACAAAAAAAACAGTTTTTAAATTTAAAATTAATTCCCGGTAACACTGGATTCACAGTTTAAGGTAGGCAACATCATTAGTGAATGGTTGTAACAGAAAAGTCACTATTTAATTGGGACGGTGAGAAAATAGTCTAATATCATAAATACATAATATATCAATTTTTGGGGAAAGGGATAAAGATGTCCTCCGGTGGTTGTGAAACTCAATTTGCCAGCTAAACTGCAAAACATGCTTAGTCTGGATTTCAGAGCTTTCATGATGAAGATGAACTTCATTTTGCTGACCTTGCTGAAGAGTGCTCAGGCTCCGCAAAATAGTTTAAGCAACATGGTCCAATTTCACGCCCCCTCCATCTTGCGCCAGCCTCGTTGCATTCACATCAGGCGCCCAGCCAATCGGAAGGCCGAAGACGGATCCATCACTCAGCCGGGGCTGGCAGTGACGTCTTCCGCTCAAGAGGGGACTGCCTGTGGCAGCTTAAGTGGAGCAGCTTAAAAAACTCATCTCAACGAGACGGGTTTGTCAAGGACGTTGTTAAAGCTGGTCACGAGGCAACATTATTGATTTCTTTAGCATAAAAGGATTTGTATTGCTATCAAAAATGCTGTTTTGCGTTTATGGAAATTGCCCCTTTTGTCGGGCCTGACACAAATCTAATTTAGGACAACAGAGTCTCCTGGCTATTCCATCACTGTGCCTCAGCAGTTTTATAGCAGTCACTAGCTTCAGCAATCTGCCGGGGAACAGATGTAGCCTTTTACAAATATCACTGCGCCATGTCATCGCCTGCTCCCTCTGTTTTGCATCGTTGATTGAGCTGACATATTGTGCAAGGAGATAATGATGGAACAAGCACACAGCTTTTCGCTCCCAGCAAATGTTGTTATCCTTTTGTTGTGTTTAGATGAGACATGAAGGCAGACTATTAAGAATTCCGAATAGACTTTTGTGGCACCAAGATGGAGATGGCGTGGTAAGCGGACAGGAATTTTCTAAATGGCTTGACAGAACCGCGGAAGACATGATTGGTTGATGAAAGGGTGATTTTCTTAGGGACAACGTGAAAGGGGTCGGCCAGTGAATGATGTCACAATAAATAACAAAAGCCATGCTGACGTCAGCAACAAAGGAGTATTATGAAATGCCACTTGGTGATTGTTAGAGAAACTGGACTGGTTCTCTACACTCTATGGTCACTTTAAGGTTTGCAATCTCTGACCCATAACCCTCCACACTGTAGAAATTTCCTGAACAACAGAAAAGACATAATTTAATATTCCTCCTTAAATATCTTTGTCCCTGCCTCCACTTTATAGCCTGCTCTGGCCTCTTGGACTGATTTTCTCTCTGACATCAGGAATCCTGCTAGATCTGAATCACTCTAACCAGACCTCTAGGCCCACCTCTAAAAGAATGACCTCACCGTCTTTCTTTTTGGCAACTTGACCAGAGTCCAGATCAACTTATCTGATCAGGAACTAGGGTTAGCAAATACCACTCACTACTGACTGACTAGTTAGAAAGTGTTCTACACCAACATCCACAATGCAGGAGATATTCTGTGATGCTTGTCCGTATGGTGACAGCCTTGAACTCGGACTTGGGTGAAGCCAAGCTACACACATAATTGGATATTTGACCATCCAATTTTCTCTCGCCATCACATCAGCCTTGTTCTCCCACCCAACACTGACAATACCTGTTCAAGATGAAGGAAGGATGGTCATATACAACAGTGGCTAAACTGAAAGTGTTCCAGGTTCTAGTGTATATGCCATTTTTACCAATGACTCTCCATTAACTGATTTGCTTTTGACTTATCTGAAGGATGGGTGGGATAGTTTGTGGCCATCAGGAGTGTTTTGCAGTCCCTACATGCCCCAGGGTATAGCGAGATATATTGTCCACTTCATGCAAAGTAGAACTAACACGTTGAGTGCAACACAAGCAATGGAGGCCATGGATATTTGATGGATGTTGCTAAACATAGTGTTTTAGGGAGAAATCTGAATGTACTGCTTTACATCGTTGGCCCCATTATCTCGCGAAATAATATCAACAAAAACAATTTACTGTTACATTGCTAATAATATAATAATCTTCACCCCAATAAAACCATTCAAACCTCCTTAATGGCCTCACCATCCCCAGCCTTTTGCATCTCACATCTTTTTACCTCACACTCAGCCTTGCATCCATGGATCTCTAGGTCCTATTCCGGCCTCGACTATTACCAACTGGGTCTTATGCCACATCTAACTCTTTGACCTCCTGGCCAAGTTTTCTATCACATAGAACTGTGCCTCAGGACAAACATCACATTTCAAACCTAAAGTTCAGAGGGATTCTAAATAGGTGTGAGACAGCGCTGATGGAGAAGTAACCATGATGCTAGAACTTTGAAACTGGGGTCTAATAGCACTCAAGAAATCCTGGGTCCAGTCATGTGGTTCTGGTTCTAAGGTTATTCCAAATCTCAAATCGTCTCTGGACGTTAGTGGGATCAGTACTGTTACCAACACATTTTTCATGTCCCATGCCTAAAAAATAAGAGCTGGCAGATAAGTTGGGGGATTTTAATTTTTTGAGTATCTTTGATCTAATTTCTCAATACTGGTAGATTGTCCTAAAAGAAGATACTAAGGAAAGGTCAGAATGTGTTACTTTTGATAGCACTTTTAGTTCAAAGTGATGACATCTGTTTGTTAATAATGATACTACAATTTTTCAGAGATTTGCGTTTAGGTCCTGGCTAAATTGCAGAACTTCAGTGTAACCACTTTGGATGACATTGCTCTCATTTTCTTGGGTCAGGAGGACCATCTAATTAACCTCCATAAAGTGCTCCAAGCTCTGAATAAAGATAACCTGTCTTCCAAGTTAAACACATGCCAGATAGGGCAATATGTGGTTGTTTATCTCATCTACTATATTAGCAGTGTTAAAGATCATGCTGGAATAGATACTTGCCAGAACCTCTAGCGAGATCAGGGTTTACCCAACCCTTCCAGAATGGATTGGGGATGGGACCATTGAAAGATATAGGAGCATTTTAGAAACTGTAATTAAACTACTTTTAATACATATGCTTCACCCTTAGGGGATGCCCAAACAGCCCGTAAGACAGGGTGCAGTGTATTTAAAAAGATGGGCATGCATCTTTAAGTTTTACATATTCTGGCAGTGAAAAACTCCCAAATGTATTTTTCACTACTGCAAGGCCTACCTCTTCGACGGGATAACATTGGGTTACCTTATTGCATTTAATAAGTGATAACTTTCATTTTGGAGCAGGTAGACAGCTCACGTTTGGTGTCTAAAGAATTATAATTAGAAGCGGACATCCCCAAGTCACGAACATCATGGCCACCATTAAATCCGGCTCAGCGAATGATCCTTGCCCCCTGCGGTCCTTGCCCCAGTCGCCGAAATGATAGCCCCTGTACTCACAGAAATATATAACTCAATGTTTTACACTGGTATCTATCCTACCATTTGGTAAAACACCCTTCTTAAACCCCTCCTGAAAAAACCTTATTTGGAACCTGAGGACACCAAAAACTACAGACCAATCACCAGTCTGCCATTTGCGGGTAAAGTAGCAGAAAAACAAATGAACACCCAAATTTCCCAGTATATTGAAGATCATTACCTACTGGATGACACTCAATTTGGCTTTCGCAAGAGCCATAGCACTGAGACAGCTCTGATCAAGGCTTCAGAGGAAATAAGAACCATCCTTGACCAAGGAGAGACAGCAGTTCTCATCCTGTTGGATCTATCGGCCGCATTTGACACGGTCGAGCATAACATCCTGATCGGCCGTGCCACCACAATGGGAATCCAGTACAAAGCCAGAGACTTGCTGCTCTCCTTTCTCTCCAACCGCACCCAGACGGTCATGTTGGGCAACTTCCACTCTGCCCAAATGACGTTACCGTGCAGTGTCCCTCAGGGCTCATCCCTAAGTCCAACGCTTCGTAATATCTATGTATCAGACTTAGCCAGAGTCATC
The DNA here is from genome assembly GCF_964261635.1 of Lissotriton helveticus. NCBI lineage: Eukaryota > Metazoa > Chordata > Amphibia > Caudata > Salamandridae > Lissotriton > Lissotriton helveticus. Next base: position 249,382,224 of record NC_136067.1, on the reverse strand, counting down.
AAGTCGCATGGGATGGGCCTAACATCATACGCAGACGACACCCAGCTGGTACTGGCGATAAAAAACAACAGAGAAAGGATAGCAGCCAACTTCCAGCACGGCATGTTGGCCTTCAGTAATTGGATGGCCAATAACTGCCTTAAACTTAACTCTGATAAAACGGAGGTGATGATCTTTGGCAAGCTCTCCCCGACCTGGGCAAACTCTTGGTGGCCCTCACATCTCGGTCCTCCACCCAATCCTGTCACCAAGGTTAGAAACCTTGGAATTATTTTTGACGATAAACTGACATTCGCTTCTCATGCAAATACAATCGTCTCCGCTTCGTTCTACAAACTCAAAACCATTAAAAAAATTCACCTGTATCTCCCCCCACATTCAGGAAGAACACTGGTCACTGCTTTTGTGATGTCATCTCTGGACTGTTGCAATGGGCTCTTTATTAACGCTCAACAAAAAATCATTCAAAAACTTCAATCCGTGCAGAACGCCGCTGCCAGAATGCTGTCAGGAACCCTGAAATTTAAACCTATTGCTGATGTAATCAAAGGCTACCACTGGCTTGCGGTGAAGAACCGAATAAAGTTTAAGGCACTGTGTATTTCCTACAAAGCCTCTCGGAATCTAGGACCACGCTTTCTCCTAAACTCTTTAGCCTTTCATGCCCCCAACAGACTACTACGCTCTTCTAATGCATATCTGCTGTCGGTGCCAAGGACCAAAACCACCTCCTGGGGCGATCAACGTTTGTTGTCTCCACAGCAAAGCTATGGAACTCCCTCGATCTGGAGATCAGATCCTGCCAAACACTGGTTTCTCCAATAAACAACAAAGGGCCTAGGCTCATAACCAGTCAGGCTGAACCCAATCAACTGTAAATAACAAACCAAGTGCCAGGACTGATAATTTTTTAACGAAAAACAATTAGGTTATGGTCTTCATGAATAAAGGATAAACACCTGCTTAGACATTTGCATCATTTTAATGATATAGTTCATTCATTTACTTTATCACAATTTTAGAAAAAATATTGCTGCGTGAAAAAACCCTTTGGACAATGCTATATACAAGTATTTACAATGATATATAAACAACAAATTTAGACAAACCAACAATTTGCACTTACACCACATCCATACCTCTCACAAACTTGACATTCATACTAGAAAAGAAGAAAAATCCCTAGGAACACCACAGTACTTAATGAAAATTCAAAACTTATACATAAGTGTATAACAGAAATGAGAACTGATTGCGTCAACAGTTTTTTACTGGTTGAACAAAATTCAACTGTCCATAAATGACACTCCAAAAATGATCACTTCATAGTGCAGGTGACCTGGGATGAGGTCGACGCGTTTCGAACCCACATATTCATTGGGTTCTCATCAGGACCGAAAAGACTCTTAAGTCTTCTACAACTACTCCAATGCGTGGTATGGTTGATATTGGAGTCCTTGTGTGCAAGGTGTGTGCTGTTCTGTGTTTTCAAAGGGCAATCTGGCAATGGGATGGACCTGGTACTACGAGTCCATGCTTCGCGCTTTCTTTCTCGGGGTTGCCTGAAATGGATTATTTTTCTCCAAGTCTCCAACAGCAAGGCGGGACACGTCCTCCAATTTTCAGTGCAATGCTGGAACTGGGTGAACCCTGGGTGTCAACACTGGTTTCTTTCAGAAGAAAAATAAAGACCTGGTTGTTCAATCAATAACTTCCCTCTCCACTGCCACGTCCGCAGCGCAGAGACGCCCCTGGGCATTTGTGCGCTTTATAAGTTTAATAAATAAATAAATAAGCCCCCTATTATGGTGAAGTCGAATTGTTAACCACAATTCTGAAAATGCCACTTTTAGAAACTTGGCATTTTCTTGTCCCAACCATTTGGTGTCTGCTGCCTGTATCCTGAGTCACAGATGTAGTTTGCAGTTGGTCTTTGTGTATTGCATCCAGACAGTGGGACAAAGGAAAGCTAAGTGTTGGCTCTGAGTTAATGACGGGAGGAGCTGTCATCTACCACACTTTCACATCACAAAGGCCCTGCCTTAGCACTCTCACAAAGGGGTCTACCACTAGTCTGTTGTCACCCCAGACACAGCTGGGTCCAGGGCATGGAGTCAGGGAATTCCAAGCACCTCCGGGGGTGGAAACCTCTTGAAGCTTCTCCTATTTAAAGGTGGGCACCAGGTATAAATATTGGACCTCAGACCCCAACTCTTCAGTACACATCTGGACCTGTAGATAACTCAGAAGAAGGACTGCTGTGTTGCTTGCTGCAAGAAGGACTGCCATTCTGGTGCCCTGCTGTGCTGCCCTCCTGCCTGAGGAAGAAGGACTGGGCTTGCATCCTGAACCCAGGACGACCATAGTGACTCTAAGGGCAAGTTGACTGGCCTCCTGATCAGAAGCCTCAAGGACATGACACGTTTTGTCCAACTTGAATCTGTCACCTGGACTCTGCCAGCAGTGAGTCCTGAAGATCCTGGTTGTGTCACCCCAGTCCTGCACCCTAGGAAGTGGGCCTGCAGGTGCCCTGCCAGCCCAACTGTGGTCCCTGCAGAGCAGACACATCTGAGTTGCTGAGCGATGCATCGCCTCACTAAACTCTGCATCAGGACTGCTGCGTGAACCAACCCGAGCTCAGTAGTTCGCATCGCAGCCTGCAGCCTTCCAGGAGGCACTGATGCGAGAAGCATCCCCTTTGCAAGCCCTCGCATCGCAAGCCCCTCGTCAACAGTATCCTCGTGACAATGCCGGACTCCTTATGGCAAGCCCTGCAGCTTCTTTGGAACCAGTTTGTGCATGACGCATCTTAATGCAGGACCTCCCATAGTAAGCACCTCATCCACAGCATCCTCTACAATACCGAACCAAAGGACCTTGCATCACAACTTCGCAGCTAAAGGAATCGCTGCTACGCAACGCATTCCCGACGCGAGATTCCGCATTGCTCCTCAAACTAGATTTAAGGTACTCTTGTTCAATGAGTCTAACTGGGTCCCTGTTGCTCGCCTGCGCTCCATAGTGGTTTGCCTGAACTTGTGACTTCGTCCCTGTCTGGCAAAACTGGAAATACACAGTTGGCACTTTGTGCCTTTTGGCCCTATTTTCACTTAAATCTTTAACAATGCATATCCCCTGTTCTACTGATTGAAATTGTTCATTTTGGTATTAAATTATTTATTACATTTTACTCTATACCTGTATTGTGCAGCACTTTCCATTTCCTCTGAATATGTGTCACTCGATGCTCTCAAGGAGTCACTGGGGCCAATTGAACAGAATCAGGGTACAATCTCCTGGGATATGTGGGGTTTAGTTGGGGAGGTCTGGATGCTCTGAGAGATGGTTACTGAGCGGTTTCCGACTTTAGGTGGCCTGATAACCTTATTGACAGTAGCTGATATATATCAACCAAGATTAATGAGAAAAAATTCCTCAAATATTTATCCCAATATGGCAAGATCAACACTCACTTCTTTTATGCAAGTTACATAAGTATCACTACAGTATAGGTAAAACACAAACAATTCAAAGCTCACATTTGTTTGCCCATATATGCACCTCTTCATGTGTTTGTTTCAGTTGTTTGATCTGCTAAACGTTTTCAAAGCTCTTCAGGAATGCAAGTGACCTTTCTAAAAGCCTAAACTGTTTTAACTTTGTTCACCTGTCTCCCATGATCATATAGAAGAAAGTAAATATTTGCACCAAAAGTGCTAGATTGCTACTTTTTTGTTACGCCTGTACAAATGCCATGCATTCTAATGTGCTGCCTGGTGCTTTCACAATTCAATTAACAAAGCAAGCTGCGTGTATTGCTTGAGTAGGCAAGGTGATAAAACCTTTTAAAAGTAGTATGTTCCTCAAAAGACAAAAATCTCTGGGAAGGAGCTCATCAAATCTATAGTGGCAGGCGTTTTCCTGGCCACTGGTACCATGCTGGAAATGTGCTTTCCTCCTCTAATATACTGATGGATTTGTTGGAGAGATACTTCCAAGGACGCATGTTCATAGAACAATTATCGTTATCATCCAGAACTTAACAATCTGGCTACTCATATTGTAAGCTCATAAAGAGACAAAAAATGAAAGCAGGTTTGAAAAAATACTGAGATCAGCAGTAAAGTGTGCAGCTATTGTGCTATAAAAATTGTTATCAGGGCAGTGATATGAAGGCACTAGAAGACTGCTAGACCTGTAACAGGCCTTCTTCCTACTATTCGTAACCTTCACTTTTACAATGGCTCTCCCATTTTCCCATTCATTAATACCCACCCTATGTATGTGTCCCTATGTATATAAGCATTTATTTTCACTATAGATATGTACCTATCTTTGTGTATTGTTTGTATAAACATGTAGAATTATTATGTTGTAAAAAAAAAAAAAACTTTGTGTACGTCTACTTGCTTCCATTGTGCATATATGTACCTCCATTTACTTGGATCAGTGTGTCTGTTACTTTTCTTCTGAAAAAGCATATCCAATGTACTATCCTATTTCTCACCCTGTAAATGTAAATGTAGGTGTACTTATATAGCGCAAACCTGTCACCCAAAGGGCATCCTGGCGCTTGCTTAGGGAACCCGTCCTGGTATTCCCCTGTGAGAAACCCCAGCAGGGTGTCCACAAGGTGAAAGCCAGGCATCCCGCCACGAGGGGCCGTAGTGGAGATTAAGCAAGCTATTGCCCGGAGTTGCAGAGTGTGACCCCGTGATTCGAGTAGGCACCGGAGTGAGAATTGTCGAGTCCGTGGAATTTTTGTGCCCGAGACCCGCCGAGGCAGGGAATCGAACCCCAGTCCACGGTCGATCTCAGATTCCGGGTCTGCCGCCTCTAACCACTGAGCCACGCTTCTCCACTATCAATATCTTTATTCTGCATATACTTACCTCCTTTATGCATCTATATACTTTCAATAAACATATGGATCTATGTATTTATCAATTTCTTCTAATTTAGCATTTCCAATGCACTACCCTATTTTTCAGCCCATACTTCTCTAAATATACCTTCTAGCCCCATTTTCTGACTCATCTCAAACTTCTTTCTTCTACTCTTTCCAATGCACTACCCTATCGCTCATCCTATACATCTATCATTATATCCTCTACACCCACTCTCTCATTTATCCCAAACCCCATACCACTACTATGTTCCCCAAAATAACCCTTTCTTGACTCTCTCCTGCTCTACCCCTCCTTGCATCAGCTGTCACATCTTTCACTATACCGATCCCCGTAAACAAACCTTTCTAAACTCTTCCCTCTGACTCTTCCCCACTTTTTTACTCATCCAAAAGCCTCATCCTACTGCTATGACCTAAAAAAAGAAACCCTTCACTCTTCTATCCCTCCACTATCCTTGTCAATCAAAATAACCGACTAACATGTTCACTTCTCTGATTCCATATTCCACAATACTAATTCACCCCTAATCCTTTATGGGTTCCAGAGTAACGTGCTACTCGCCAACAAAGCGTTTCAACGCCTCATCAGGGTTACAAACGTATATATAAATGCAAACCTTTTTCTCTTTTTAATCCCTCCCCAACCCTTCTCAATACAAATAACTGACTATTATATCCACCACTCAAACTACTTTATATTTCACTATACTAATTGTGGAAGACCAGTGGTCCCTACCTCGTCGGAAGGGCGGTGTAGTCGGGGAGGCCACACCCCCACACCGGGAGGAACAGCGTCCCTTGGTCACCGGACATCCTCTCTTCGCCCACAGGATCCGCTAACCCACGAAGACCCGGAAACAGACCAACAGGATACCGGAAGCGGAACCCTTGCCGGCGACCCGGAACCCGACCCATCTGGAACCGGAAGCTCGTCCACTGCAGTCCGCCGGGAACATAGAAAAGACGGCAGGAACGGGGAAACATCGTTCAGCCCAGCGGACTCGTGGCAGGAGACAGCGAACGGCGCGGAACCCCCGACGGAGAGCAGAAGGAAGGAGGAGAGCGGAGAGGAGGCGGAGATTGGAGAAGAGAACGAGGAAGAAGACCTGTGGACGGAGGATTGGTGGCGACCTCCGGAGGTGGCTGGAGAGCGGCCGTAACTCGGATGAGAGTTACGGCGGGGCACGTGAGTACACTCTATCCTTCTCCGTGTCCCTTAGTGTAAATAGTGTAATTGAATGTAAAATCTTGTATATAGAGCCTCACGAGCACCCCGCACTCGCCTTAGTCCTTAAAAAAAGTATCACGAGCACTGTACGTAAAAACCTCGCACGTATCCCGGACACCTCCCATCACACTACCCTCCTGCTTGCTGATTGGTCTTATCCCTACCTACCCTTCCCACCTTCCCCACATTCATAACCTGGCCCTTCACTTTCCGGTGACGGTGGAAGTACTCAGTAGTCCTTACTGGACGGGACTAACCCCTGTACTCTCTCTCTTACATATCTCCGAGGAGACCCATCAACCGGCCGTACCCTGATGACAACAGCCCCGCAGAGGACCACAACCCGGATATCCACTCAACATCCACACCCTCCCGGCTGGGAGCTTCTCGGCGGCATTTCTTCCCTGCAAACTCTTTTGATCCAGACTTTGTGTACACTGTCAACAAATAAATCCTTGACCATAGCTCACTACATTCGGCCTCCCCGCCTGTTATTCCGGTCCGTCCAGCCCACAGTTTCACACTAATGTTCAACACTAATCTTTTATGGGTTTTGAAGTAGCCTGCTACTCGCCAGAAAAGCGCTTCAACATCCCATCAGGGGTAACAGGCGCTATATGAATGCAAACCCTTCTTTTCCTTCTATCCCTCCACTATCCTTCTCACTCCAAATTACTGACTAATATCCACCACTCAAATTACTTTCATATTTCACCATACTAATTCACCACTAATCCTTTATGGGTTTCCGGAGTAGCGTGCTACTCACCCAAAAAAGTGTTTCAACACCCCATCAGGGGTAAGAAGCGCTACATAAATACAAACCTTTTTTCCTCTAATATCCTTCTGCTATCCTTGCGAATCCAAATAACTGACTAACATATCCACCACTTAAAATTTACTTGCATGTTTCACTATACTAATTCAACACTAATCCTCTGTGGGTCCCGGAGTAGCATGCTCCTTGCCGAAAGGCACCTCGACGCCTCGTCAGGGGTAGTAAGCGCTATACAAATGCAATTACAATACAATACAATACAATTCTCCTCTTGGTGTTTCTGATCCTGCCATGGCCAGCCATTTGGTGTCTTCGTCAGGGGAGGATTTCCACTTGGTGATTAAAATGGACAGCGAGGAAGTTTAGTAACTTTGCCCCAAGCCAGGAACCTGAGTCAGACAAACAATATGGCTTGGATTTCTAGGGACTATGGAATTTTTTGTTTCTCCTTTGTGTATAGATGGTTCCCTTAATGAGTCCTGACATGTTTTATCCCTTCCACAGTTAGCGGGTTTTATCCCTTCCACAGTTAGCATTTTCTCTCTGAGCCGGAAAAGATTGTTTTACTCAGGATGATTTTAATTGGTCAGCCCTTTGGGAGTTATAAGATGAGGTCAGTCACTTAACAAGATTCATACTGATGTTTGACGCCATGAGGAAGGTGAAAGGACCAAAACGCATTTGTGGAGGCACGCCTTGTTCATGTTTTGATTGGAATAAATAGAACAAGAAGTTAGCAGTGAGTGTGTCTCATTTCTGCCTGTGGGCAATGGAGAGCCTTTGTTAATATATATATGTTCACTAAAAAACAAAGGTTACAGTGGCGTTATAGTTAAGAAATGGAATAAAAAAACTCAGAAATTGACTGAAAAAAAACAAAGGTTACAAAGACGTTATAGTAGGCTCAGTTGTCACTCGTACAAAACCAGAGAAACTTAGCCGTTATAGTTAGTGAGCTAACTATAACTCACAACCCTGCAATGTACGTCTTTTGACCTCACATATTACATCACTCATGGCCTGGTCAGTGACATTACAAAGACCATTAGAAGTAACAGGGTTTTTTTTTGGTCCCCAAGGACATCCTTGAGGGCCAGCTACCTCTCCTGCTACCTCCAGTAAGTCCCACTCAGCTGGATAGCTGTGACCTTTTAGGAGGCCACACCCCTTTCTCTACCACTCTGCAGACACGCCTCCTGGTGCACTACTAGTAGGGGGATGTAATCGCCTTGGCTATTGAGGGTCATCAATAGCCACACAGTGAGTTTGCTGAGAGGTTTTTTGAGGCCACACCCCTTTCTCCACCACTCTGCAAACACACCTCTGGGTGCACTACTAGTTGGGGTATAATGCCACCTTGGAGATGAGGGTCCTTGGGGCCAACTAGCCCTCCTGTTACCTCCAGTAAGACCCACACAGCTGAATTGCTGAGAGGTCGTCAGATGCCACATCCCCCTTTCCCACCAGTCTGCAAATGCACCTCTTGGTGCACTGCTGCTTGGGGATGAAGTCCACTTGAGGAGGCAAGGGTTCCTCATCCCCCTACCATCAGTACCACGACTCCTGCCTGTGCCACCTAGCCTAACCCAGCGCACAACGCTGGTCCATCGGCCTCACACCCAAGCAGGGTGAGTGGGCCACAAAGAGAGGCAACGGGACATCAGCCAATCAGGCGACCCACACACCGCCGTACAGAGGAAGGACAGCTACCCCATCCAGTGGCAGAGTCCCTACAAGCCCTTGCCAGGTGCCAGGCGTCATACGACCGGTCCCAGGCAAATGCTGATCGTGCACACCAGGACTCAGTGGACAACACCAACATGTTGCGCGAAATCTCTGGGTTCCTTGGCCAGATGGTGCACATCATGGGCCAGCAGGCAACTATGTGGAGGGAATGGGTTGGCCGGAACAACCCCCCCCCTCCACCAATTGTCGTTGCGCCACTGCCACCGCCACCTCCACCTCCACCGCCACCGTCACCTCTGCCTCCATCGCCGCCACCACCACCTGTGCCCCTGGCGACGGATGTGGACCATCAACAACCTGCCCCCCCAGCTGCCTCTGTTCCACCTCAGAGACGGAGGGGCCGGCCGAGGCTGGAAGTGGCTGAGAGCAGTGTTGGAGCGCCATCCACACGCTCCAAGAGGGGCCGCCAATGACAATGTCACTGCCTGTGCCAGACATTCACCCTGCTAAGTATCCTGTCCCACATAGACAATCATTCCCACTGGTCTGCTGGACTAGCCTGACACCCCCCAATGTGGTGTCAGCACGGGCATTTCATCTGCCATTACCTTCAACTCCAACTCCCTCCACCCCACTTACTTTTAAATATTCACCAGCACAAAAGCACAACCTGTAAATAAATTTCACTTACACACACAATTATGTTTTGCCTCCATGTTTATTCACATGATTGCCTTCAGAAACAGACGTAAACAGGTTCAGGGATCATAGTCGTACATGATCATGGCGCTGCGGGAGTGACCTAGGGAAAATCAGAGACAGCAAACACACGTCAGGAAACAGATTCACACACATCACAACACAATGCACAGCAACATTACACAAACTACAATCATCACAAAAGCATGGGATGAGCGCACACACATCATGGAGACTTGTATGTCCAAAGAAATGAAGACACACATATGCAACCATCACAAACAACACACAGCTGATGCACCCCACATCCACACAACACCAGCAAACATACATGAGGCATTGTCAACCGCCACTAGAGGTAGTTACTCACATTCAAGGGAAGTAGCGATCTATGAGCTGGCGCCTCTGGTCCACACCTTCCTCCTCACCACTATCCTCATCAGTCGACATGGGTGGGATGGGAGGCCGAGGAACTTCTTCGTCTTCAGGGTCCAAGAGCAGTTCAATGTCATTGCGTACTGCCAGGTTGTGGAGCATGCAGCAGGCAATCACGATCCTGCATACTTTTCCTGGTGAGTAAGGCAGGGCCCCTCCGGTCTTATCGAGGCACCGAAACCTAGACTTTAGCAGTCCAAAGGTACGTTCGATGACTCTCCGTGTCCTTCCATGTGCATCATTGTACCGCATTTCACCCGCTGTTGTAGGATTACATAGGGGACTGAGGAGCCAGGGCCGGTTTGGGTACGCCGAGTCGCCTATATAGGGGGATGAGAGACACAAACATCACAACAAGATATGGTGGGTACCCCATGCCACACAGAGATCACAAGAGTCCCCACTGCACACTCACCAACAAGCCATGCTTGACCGGGTCGCAGATTTGCCATGAGTCGTGGGACAATGCTGCTCCGCATGATGTAGGCATCATGTGCGGAGCCAGGAAATCTTGCACACACATGGGAGATGATGTTATTTGCCAGGCACACCACCTGCATGTTCAGCGAATGGAAGTGCTTCCGATTCCTAAAAACTTGCTCACGTGCCCGTGGTGGAATGATGGCGATGTGTGTGCCATCAATTGAACCCACAACGTGAGGTATGTGGCCCCATGCATAGAAGTCAGCTTTGACTGCTGCCAACTCTTCCGGCCGTGGGAAATGTATGTAGTCATTCTTGTACAGCATCATAGCTGTTAAGACATCCCGAAGAACCGTGCTGAACATGGCCTGTGACATCCCCCCGGCATGTCCAACTGTGTACTGAAAGGTGCCAGTAGCAAAGAAATGTAGTACCGCCATGACCTTTGCAGTGGGTGTAATCGAACCAGGATACGTCCTACGTGGCTGCAGATGAGGAGACAATTGAGCAACAAGCTCCAGCAACCGACGTCGATCCAGCCGGAATTTCCTAATCACCTCCTCGTCAACCATATCCTCCAGCACAGTGTATGGCCGATGCACATTTGGAGCCCTCCTGTGTGGGAGAGAGATGTAACTTAGGTCAACTTACAAACGACGCATACGTGTACAACTCCATCACATGTGAACCTTACTGACAAAACGTCTGTCTTCACCCTAATGTTTAGTAGCCACATCACAGACACACATGCTACTGCATGCACACAAACGATAATGATACACACGCCATGTCATCAAGCACCAATGCCACCACCAATAATGTTGTGCATACGGTAATTACATGCATGGTGACACAACGTCCAAAACACATACACGGAATGCATGTGTACCACCACCACTGTAGTCACCTCGCCAGAACCACACACTGACAACAGATGCATAATTTGGCCATACAGCCGTGATGTACTGTGTACTTGTGAAGATGTAATAACGTCTGTTGGGTCACACCCGACGTCAACACGTCCAAATGCACATCTGTTGCCCATTGTGTGCTGACCGATGGGCATAGTATGGCACACATGCTATATTGTATGACATATGACCTTTCCCTATCACGCTCACAACCCTCATGACGCAACTGCACACAACACATCACGGTGCAGCGTCTGACAAGATAACATAATTGGCGCCGCCATGGCGGTGCACAACTTCCGCTACTTCCCAAAGGCCATACGCGGCCAGCGTCCCTCTTCCCATTGGCTGCATGTGCACGGACCGTCACGGGCAGACATCGGCAACCGCACGTGCAAGCTTCAGGCACGGATGCTTCAGTTGCAACAATGTTCTATCACTGGCGCCACCATGGCGGTGCACGTACTCAGCGGGGGAGGTGCAGGCCTATACACCCTTTAGATGTACTCAATGGACATGCCAGTTCATGACCCCCCTTACAGTCACATTGCATCATCCACCGTACACCGGCCGGAGCGGCCGGGCCTAGGACGGCCGTGGCCGGCCATGTACACAACCGCCGTGCCAGGCCATGTCCATACCCGCCGTGGCCGGCCATGTACACACCCGCCGTGGCCGGCCATGTACACAACCGCCGTGCCCGGCCATGTACACAACCGCCGTGCCAGGCCATGTCCACACCCGCCGTGGCCGGCCATGTACACACCCGCCGTGGCCGGCCATGTACACACCCGCCGTGGCCGGCCATGTACACAACCGCCGTGCCCGGCCATGTACACAACCGCCGTGCCAGGCCATGTCCACAACCGCCGTGCCAGGCCATGTACACAACTGCCGTGGCCGGCCATGTACACAACCGCCGTGCCAGGCCGGGCCTGGCACGGCGGTTGTGTACATGGCCGGGCACGGCGGTTGTGTACATGGCCGGCCACGGCAGTTGTGTACATGGCCAGGCACGGCGGTTGTGTACATGGCCTGGCACGGCGGTTGTGTACATGGCCGGCCACGGCGGGTGTGGACATGGCCGGCCATGGCGGGTGTGTACATGGCCGGGCACGGCAGGTGTGTACATGGCCGGGCACGGCGGGTGTGGACATGGCCTGGCACGGCGGTTGTGTACATGGCCGGGCACGGCGGTTGTGTACATGGCTGGGCACGGCGGTTGTGTACATGGCCGGGCACGGCGGTTGTGTACATGGCCTGGCACGGCGGTTGTGTACATGGCCGGCCACGGCGGGTGTGTACATGGCCGGGCACGGCGGGTGTGTACATGGCCTGGCACGGCGGGTGTGGACATGGCCTGGCACGGCGGTTGTGTACATGGCCGGCCACGGCCGTCCTAGGCCTGGCCGGGCACGGCGGTTGTGTACATGGCCGGCCACGGCCGTCCTAGGCCCGGCCGCTACGGCCGGTGTACGGTGGATGATGCAATGTGACTGTAAGGGGGGTCATGAACTGGCATGTCCATTGAGTACATCTAAAGGGTGTATAGGCCTGCACCTCCCCCGCTGAGTACGTGCACCGCCATGGTGGCGCCAGTGATAGAACATTGTTGCAACTGAAGCATCCGTGCCTGAAGCTTGCACGTGCGGTTGCCGATGTCTGCCCGTGACGGTCCGTGCACATGCAGCCAATGGGAAGAGGGACGCTGGCCGGATATGCCCAATCGCAAGTAGCGGAAGCAGTGCACCGCAACAACAGGGCCAGTCATTGGCCCATTTCACGAACACGCTTCCAGGGCTGACCAATTGCTGGCGACGTATGCCACTGACACGTGCTGAGGGCCCTATATATGTGTGTTGGCCAAAATGACACTTCCTACCCTGGGGACCAATGCTGCCTGTTCACCTCGACCTGCTGCTGCTGCTGAGCTGACCACCGACTGCTGCCTGTGACCATCACCTCGACCTGATGCTGCTGCTGAGCTGACCACCGACTGCTGCCTGTGACCATCACCTCGACCTGCTGCTGCTGCTGAGCTGACCACCGACTGCTGCCTGTGACCATCACCTCGACCTGCTGCTGCTGCTGAGCTGACCACCGACTGCTGCCTATGACCATCACCTCGACCTGCTGCTGCTGCTGAGCTGACCACCGACTGCTGCCTGTGACCATCACCTCGACCTGCTGCTGCTGCTGAGCTGACCACCGACTGCTGCCCGTGACCATCACCTCGACCTGCTGCTGCTGCTGAGCTGACCACCGACTGCTGCCTGTGACCATCACCTCGACCTGCTGCTGCTGCTGAGCTGACCACCGACTGCTGCTCTAGTGCCATACTCCGTGATCTTGCCATGTCGAGAGGCAAAGAGATCCGGTCTCGACCCTTCACCGCCGCGGAGCTTGATGTCCTCGTGGACGGTGTGCTCCGCAACTATGGACGCCTCTACGGCGCACCAGGACGGGTGGTAAGTGCAGTGTGGGACATGTTGGTGTGCATGAGGGGGCCAAATAATCAGGCCTAATGCTATCTTAGCTGTGTAGTGTGGGCTACACATATGTTCCTGATTGTGCATGGCTGCTAACAGTTACGTCTTGCCCCTATGTGTATGACAGGCCAACTGTCCACTGACTTAAACCCTTTTGTCTCCCATCATGGTAGGTCAAGCTGCACCTTCGCAAGGACCTGTGGAGGAGCATAGCACGGGAAGTACGGGCATTGGGGGTGTGCAACAGACGACATACACACTGCCACAAACGCTGGGACGACATTTCCAGGCTGAGCAAGAATGTAGCGGAAGTAACACTGGGCATGATTCCAAGGACGCCCCGTCTGGCCCGACGCTCCATGACCCCTCTCATGCACCGTATCATTGCAGTGACGCATCCTGAACTGGCCGAACATCTGAGTGTCGATCAACAGCAAACTAGCGGTGAGCATACTGTCTGTGTAGGAAACCTGTGAGTGCTATGCATGTATTGGTGCACAGACACAGTATTGAGTTCCGTGTTGCGTATGTATCTCTGTGATGCCATGTTGGTCCCATTGGGTGGTTGTCATTTGACATACAGGTCCGCCATGTTGACACGCCACTTGCTTAGTAGTTGAGTGTTGAAGCACATCCCCTAGTGGTCCATGGCCCCATGGCAGGAAATGTGTGCAGATGTACGTGCTCCTGCCCTGTCCGCATGCTGTACATGTGTCACGGCCACCAACGCTCATGAAATGTGAGGATGACTGGTAGAGGTGGGCTGTGTGCAGGATGGGGGCTACAAAATCTTTGTCAGCTATGGAATATGGCAATCCTGGTCCTTCTGTACGTCAGTGTGCCCATGACTTACACATCTTTTATGTGCATTTCAGCTATGACAGAGGACACTCAGCCACAGACGGTGGAGATTAGTCGAGGAAATTAGTCCGGCTCAGACTTCGCACACACGCAGACTGACACAGAGGAGGCCAGCGCCGGAGAGGGGGACAGGACCGTCCCTGAGGACTCGCATGTGGAGACACCATCGTCCTCCTCGTCGGACACTCTTGGTGAGCCTGCACTGTTGTCACAGACTGGGAGTGGGCAATCATCACCTTCTGTCGGAAGACAGCACACAGGGCCCACACTTCCGCCAACTGCACCATGTACTGTTCGTGGCCGCAGGAGTAGGGGGAGCAGAGTGGCGTTCGGTGCAGGCACCGCTGCCCCTGCCACGGTGAGCCAAAATGCACTGTGTGCTGAGGCCGTTGATCTGCTGCAACAGCTGTGTGTGGGGCAGACCAATATGACAAATGCTTTCCAGGACCATGATAGGAAGTTGGGGCAGGTGATGGCATTCATGGAAGGGATGCATGGCGATCTTGCAGGTCTACACAGGACAGTGCAGTCATTGGCAAGCAGTGTGTCGTCTGCAATAGTACAGTCGCATGAACAGGGTGCTACTTCTGTTTCCCCATCTACACCACTGGATGTCTCAGGGGGTAGTGATTATTCTGAGTAGGACTCAAATACAGGTTATTGCACTAGAAGCAGCGTCAGACAGCACGTCAGGGCATGCAGGGCACAGACCCCATCCCCTAGATCAGCTAAATCTGTTCACGTAAACAACGTCAGATACACTGGAGTACACACACACGATCCACAAGTGTTGTTGGGGGACATGCCTTCAGGAGCTACACAGGCATTTAACACAAAAGGTACTCCCAAGGCAAGGGATACTCACATGTCCATGGACTGTACCTTGGACAAGGCCAGTCAGAAGACAAAGGCACCTCCTAAGAGCAGGGAGACTCCCAAGGGCAGGCCCACTACAGAGGAAAGGGACCCTCCCAAGGACAGTGAAAAGACAAAGGCACCTCCTAAGAGCAGGGAGACTCCCAAGGGCAGGCCCACTACAGAGGAAAGGGACCCTCCCAAGGACAGTGAAAAGACAAAGGCACCTCCTAAGAGCAGGGAGACTCCCAAGGGCAGGCCCACAACAGAGGAAAGGGACCCTCCCAAGGACAGTGAAAAGACAAAGGCACCTCCTAAGAGCAGGGAGACTCCCAAGGGCAGGACCACAACAGAGGAAAGGGACCCTCCCAAGGACAGTGAAAAGACAAAGGCACCTCCTAAGAGCAGGGAGACTCCCAAGGGCAGGCCCACAACAGAGGAAAGGGACCCTCCCAAGGACAGTGAAAAGACAAAGGCACCTCCTAAGAGCAGGGAGACTCCCAAGGGCAGGCCCACAACAGAGCAATGGGGCCCTCCCAAGGACAGTGAAAAGACAAAGGCACCTCCTAAGAGCAGGGAGACTCCCAAGGGCAGGCCCACAACAGAGGAAAGGGACCCTCCCAAGGACAGTGAAAAGACAAAGGCACCTCCTAAGAGCAGGGAGACTCCCAAGGGCAGGCCCACTACAGAGGAAAGGGACCCTCCCAAGGACAGTGAAAAGACAAAGGCACCTCCTAAGAGCAGGGAGACTCCCAAGGGCAGGACCACAACAGAGCAAGGTCCATCTCCCAAGGGCAGGGACACACACAGAGAGCAGGTGTCTACTGGAGACAGGTGCACCACAGACGACAAGTCTGCTGGCAGGAACAGGGCGGCGACCAGGGCACAGGCTACATCCAGAGACAACACTCCACCTAAGGATAAGGCACATCCTACGGGCAAGGCTTCTAGCATGGACAATGGCGCAATCAAGGACAGGCATACTTCACCCCTGGCTGCACTGAGGCTGATGTTTTCTACTGAACGCCAAACAGATGTCTCCGCGGCGAAGTCCCCCCATACCTCCACTCCCATCCAGGCCAGTCAGAAGCAGAGGAGGGTGTCCCCTGTTGTTGCATCCCCCATTACACTTGATTCAGAGTCCAGGCGGCAGGCACACAGCAAACGACAAGCAGGCTCCAGCACGTCCCCAGAAACCCGATCCCCGGCTGCAGATGCTCCACCTATGGTGGGTGGTGATTCTTTAGAGTCCCCACCACTTGGCAGTCCTGTCCTGTCCAGGGTGCACTCACACATCCCTAAGAAATGCAGACACACACCATTGACACCTGCCAACCCCGATGTGGCTCAAGGTCAGCTATCCCCAGCTCCCAGGCCCACCCTGCCTCCTGGCCCATACAGCCCTTTGGCTCATCATTTCAGTTGTCCCAGTGGCGCAGGTGCAGTTGACTCTCATGTATCAGATGGTGGCACTGTGTCTGTTGTTGGCTGTCATGCATCATGTAGTGGCACAGTCTCTGTTGTGCCCTCTCCTGTTGCAGGTCCTGGCAGTCTATTTGGGTCTATGGCTCACGTGTCAGTTAGAAGATCTGTGGCTGTGTTGCACACTCCTGTTTCTGGTGCTGGCAGTCTGTCTGGGTCAGTGGGTCACGTGTCAGTGACTACATCTGTGGCTGTGTCTCACATTCCTGTTGCTGGTGCTGGCAGTGTGTCTGGGTGTGTGGCCCATGTGTCTGTCACTCGGGCTGTGGCTGTGTCTCACACTCCTGTTGCTGGTGCTGCCAGTGTGTCTGGGTCCGTGGCCCATGTGTGTGTCACTCGGGCTGTGGCTGTGTCTCACACTCCTGTTGCTGGTGCTGCCAGTGTGTCTGGGTCCGTGGCCCATGTGTGTGTCACTCGGGCTGTGGCTGTGTCTCACACTCCTGTTGCTGGTGCTGCCAGTGTGTCTGGGTCCGTGGCCCATATGTGTGTCACTCGGGCTGTGGCTGTGTCTCACACTCCTGTTGCTGGTGCTGCCAGTGTGTCCGAGGCAGGTAGTTCACGCAGTCCCCCTGATTCTGTGATGTGAGGTGCTGAACACTTCACTCAAATATTATTTCACATGGTGTGTCCATTAAGAACTGCGTGGCACTCTTGTGGTCCCTGTGACGGGTTGGTAGGGAAACGTACTTGTGCTGCCTCTGATGTAGCTGCTCTGTACTCCACAATGCCCTGTTGATGCTCTGATACTGCATTCTGCCCTCTCGTTTACTGCCTATGATGTACCTGCTCTGTACTCCACAATGCCCTGTTGCTGTTCTGATACTGCATTCTGCCCTCTCACGTGCTGCCTCTGATGGACCTGTTCAGTGCAATGGACTGTTGATGCACTTAGCCCCTCTCATGTGCTGCCTCTGATGGACCTGTTCAGTGCAATGGACTGTTGATGCACTTAGCCCCTCTCATGTGCTGCCTCTGATGGACCTGTTCAGTGCAATGGACTGTTGATGCACTTAGCCCCTCTCATGTGCTGCCTCTGATGGACCTGTTCAGTGCAATGGACTGTTGATGCACTTAGCCCCTCTCATGTGCTGCCTCTGATGGACCTGTTCAGTGCAATGGACTGTTGATGCACTTAGCCCCACTCATGTGCTGCCTCTGATGGACCTGTTCAGTGCAATGGACTGTTGATGCACTTAGCCCCTCTCATGTGCTGCCTCTGATGGACCTGTTCAGTGCAATGGACTGTTGATGCACTTAGCCCATCTCATGTGCTGCCTCTGATGGACCTGTTCAGTGCTATGGACTGTTGATGCACTTAGCCCCTCTCATGTGCTGCCTCTGATGGACCTGTTCAGTGCTATGGACTGTTGATGTACTTGGCCCCTCTTGTTTACTGCCAATGATGTACCTGCTCTGTACTCCACAATGCCCTGTTGATGCTCTGATACTGCATTCTGCCCTCTCGTTTACTGCCAATGATGTACCTGCTCTGTACTCCACAATGCCCTGTTGCTGTTCTGATACTGCATTCTGCCCTCTCGTTTACTGCCAATGATGTACCTGCTCTGTACTCCACAATGCCCTGTTGATGCTCTGATACTGCATTCTGCCCTCTCGTTTACTGCCAATGATGTACCTGCTCTGTACTCCACAATGCCCTGTTGCTGTTCTGATACTGCATTCTGCCCTCTCGTTTACTGCCTATGATGTACCTGCTCTGTTGGGCACAATGCCCTGTTGCTGTTCTGATACTGCATTCTTCCCTCTCGTTTACTGCCTATGATGTACCTGCTCTGTTGGGCGCAATGCCCTGTTGCTGTTCTGATACTGCATTCTGCCCTCTCGTTTACTGCCAATGATGTACCTGCTCTGTACTCCACAATGCCCTGTTGATGCTCTGAAACTGCATTCTGCCCTCTCGTTTACTGCCAATGATGTACCTGCTCTGTACTCCACAATGCCCTGTTGCTGTTCTGATACTGCATTCTGCCCTCTCGTTTACTGCCAATGATGTACCTGCTCTGTACTCCACAATGCCCTGTTGATGCTCTGATACTGCATTCTGCCCTCTCGTTTACTGCCAATGATGTAGCTGCTCTGGTGCCCACTTTGCCCATGCTCACGCATACACTGTGATTATACCCCTATTATGTACAATAAAGGTAGTCTATCAAGTCTCGTGGTTTGTCGTTGTCATTCCTGCTTGCGTACTACAAATGTGTATTCGTATTTGCTTCTCATCAGTGGTTTTGGTAACATGACACTCCCCCTCCCTACGTCACGACCCTTGCTGGTATTCCCCTCCAGACAGCCAATGGTTTGTGCCTTACCTGCGTCGTCGTCGATAGTGGGCCATGACTAGGACGTGGTGGATCGCGAAGAGCATCGGGAAGGCGTGTAGCGCTGGGTCCATGGTGGTGGTCAGCTTGTGGTGGGTATCTCTACTATGTCACCTATGTTCGCTGTGGGGATTCCGCCGTGTTCAGACAGGTTGTTTTTCCGCAGCGGTTTTATGTGTATTTTCCGCCATCTTGATTTGGGGGACGGTCTTAGACGTCAGTACGTACGGCGGAGCCTCCGGATGTGTTCCGTTCGCCGCGTGGTCGTGTGTAGTTCGACGGCGGTGCGTGCTTTCCCGTCGCGGACGGAAATTTGACACGTTTTCCTATCCTGATATGGCAGACGGAGTATCCGCGGCAGGCGGACACGGAAAAGGGTTTTTCCGCCTACTCCAGGGCCGCGGTGGCTCTTCCGTCCGCCATCCTAATGAGCCCCTTAATACTGAATCGCAAAAAATCAGTAAAATATACCGAAACCACGATAGCGAGAGTCCAAAATAAAGAATAGCAAATACCGAATTAGCAAATGCCGAATTGGTATTTGCGATTTCGGTATTAGCCAATTCGCAAAAAAAGGTCGAGTTGGAAGCAGGTTGATCTATCAAAAAAAGGAAACTTCCTTTCTGAGTATTACAACATTACAGTTGACTTGAATGTTCATTTAGGTTTCTCCACAACAACAGTTACCCCAAAAAGTCTAGTTCAACCAAAACTAACAAATGTATGTATCAAATTATAGTTTTTATTTTGATTTTTTCAAGGCAAAGAAAATACATTCATAAAATTGCTAAACACATTAAAATCCAAATGTAATGATCATAGTTACATGGAATCATAAAAAATCATAAAAAATCCTTTTGTACACAAAAACACATTTTATACAAACACATTCAGTATATAAAAAAGAACCATAATTTTCAAGTGTACAGAAAAGACCAGTTAATAATACATGTTCAATAAAAGTTTGTCGACGCGTTTCGGTGGTATATTCTTTAGAACACCTTCTTCAGGACTTTCTAAAGGATCTTCTTAATCTAAAAATAGATACATAACAATTTGTTAGAA
The DNA here is from genome assembly GCF_964261635.1 of Lissotriton helveticus. Lineage (NCBI taxonomy): Eukaryota > Metazoa > Chordata > Amphibia > Caudata > Salamandridae > Lissotriton > Lissotriton helveticus. The sequence goes on along the minus strand of NC_136067.1, from coordinate 249,362,064 downwards.
GTTAAACTATCGGGGGAGTTGTGCCACATCACTGTTGACCGTGCCCTAATATTTCTTACATTTAAAAGTGGTTCTTTTATACATTGCCACATCAGGGTACTGGAGTATTGTGAATTGGTTATAATTTTATCCCTCGCGTTGCATCAAGGAATCTGTACATAGGAGATACAAGTTTTTTATAACCTTAAGTACACACTTATAGCACCTGCCCACAGTGTTGCTAGAAATTAATGCGGATAATGACTAGTACACCTACTTTTTATTGCATCAGCAAGTCGGCTAGTACACACAGTTTATCCAGCTCACGTTATGATCCTTGTATCTCTTTGCATTGATATTCGAGTGGCTTCAAATTCTACACTCCGTGGATCAATCAGCTTGGCGTGTGCACCTCTTTTTATATTTAGGGTGCTCTCACCAACAGCCTGGGTAAAGAACATACATATTCTTTAGTGTCTCAGATGTTTTGTATAGGTTATTCATTATACACACTATTATAGCTGGAATAAACTCCCAATCACCACGCTTATAAGCGTGGTAACTGTTGTTGTGGAGAAACCTAAATGAACCTTCAAGTCAACTGTAATGTTGTAATACTCAGAAAGGAAGTTTCCCTTTTTTTGATAGATTTATTTCCCGGTCCTTTCTGGGTTTGATAGGGAAATCTCTCCCCTTTTTCAGTTGGAAGCAGGTTGATGACATCACAACCAGGAAGTCTCCCAGCCCATGCTTCATTCAGTGCCCTGAGGAGCTCAGAGAAGGAGGCAGTGCACAGGAGCTGAGGAGAGAAACAGAGATACAAAAAACCAGCTATTCCACTGCATTCCAGGATGGAGACGGATGCACCCCAGAACAAGGACACGCCCAGAAAGATGAAGAGGTAGTTTTCTGACAAAGAACTTGCGGCCAGATTTATCATTGTAAATTCGGCTCGCAAAGGGCCAGATTCTGAGAATCCGGCCCTTTGCGAGCGCTATTTTTGCATTTGGGATTCATCATACCAAATGCAAAAATCGCAATTACCGAAATCGCTTAATTGCGAAGAATCACATTTAAGGAATCTCAATTAGAGATTCCTTAAATGCTTTTCATGTACCTTTTTAAAATTGCGAATTCGCAATATGGGGCCGCTATTTACCGCAAAGTGTAACTTTGTGGTAAATAGCGAAAACTTAGAAAAATGCACTTTAGTGCATTTTTCTAAGTTGTATGTTACACACACACATGTCCTTTGGACATGTGTGTGCGCAAAACCTGTGTACATTTGCATTTCAGGTGTGCTACAGGGTGTCATTTGGACACCCTGGCACCCTTGAAATCGCTTCCTTATTTACGATTCGCAAATTGCTAATCGCAAATAAGGATTGACTCCCCATTCATTCCTATGGGCCTCTGGCCCATAGAAATGAATGGGGAGTCTTTCCTTATTTGCGATTAGCAATTAGCGAATCGCAAATAAGGAAGCAGTAGAAATCGCATTTAATTGTGCGATTTCTACATGAATCCCGTTTTGCGAGTCTTTAATAGCGATTCCTTAATAATCGCTATTAAGGACTCACAAATTGGGACATTGATGAATCTGGCCGTTGATCTTTTAATCGAGGGGGTGAGCAGCAAACATGACAGGCTGTTTGGGAAGCTGTCCCTAAAGGTGCCTGAGGCGGAGAAGCGCAAGATCTTGCTGCGCATCAAGGAGAGCGTAAATGCTGTAGGAGTCACCCACCGCAGCATAGACGACCTGAAAAAGAGGTGGTATGACCTTAGGAAAAGGGTGAAGGAGAGGATTGCAGAAAGGGTGAAGGATGCAGCTGGCACAGGAGGGTGAATATCCAACGTCACACCCAACACAGCCCTTGAGGACCTCGTTGAGGGTTCCATTGGGCCTGAAGCAGTTGTGGGGGTCAACTAATTCGACCCTTCCGGCGCTGCGGCAGGAGAACAAGGTAAGATGCATGCCAGTGCAGATACGCAGCGTGTTGTCTACCCCTGCCCATTCCCCCAGGCCAATCACAGTGCACATCTAGTAGTGCCTAACGCATATACCCTCATCAAAATGTTGCATCATTGGAGTTGTAGTCATATCAACAAAGTGTGCATGTATGATCCCCAATGTTAATGAAATGAGACCGGTACAAAAGGGGGTGGTGATGGACGGATCATCTGAACCAATCAAACACTCACACCCAGTCAACAGATCTGGGTTTAATCCATCACCGTTCTTTAGCCCACTCTGTCACCCCAGTTCAGACATGGCCATATGCAAATCAGTCTGACCCTGTGCCTCATGGGAACAGTCCAGCCCGAACTGCCAAACCATGCCTTCCCTGGACCGGAATCAAGCTGACCGGCCAAAGTGTCATGCGCACAAAAGTGCACGAGCCCCTCCTCTCCCTGTGACACCAGTCCTGCCCACCCCGCCCAGTAGCTATGAAAAATGAAAAGATAATAACGATGTTCTTATCATTTTATTTCTCCATAAGGAAAAGGTTAAATCAGAATGCATTTGGGACAGTGGAACTAAACTGGGTAACACCTGCAAATATCAAAGTACTCAGGCAATATATATGCTGAACAGAAAACATTAGGAAGAAAATGAGACAATAAAAGCAGAAGAATGATAGAAAAACTATCATAAATGATAATTTGTATGCTCCTTGGAAAGTGATCTTTCTGTGAGAAGAAAGACTGCACAAAAGTCAGGGAGCAATAACTCTCACAGTGTCTAGGAAGACACACAGCCGCCCTTATGAATAAAGAGAGCGATGTGTGAGTCTCTGTGCCAGAGTAACTAAGCCTCTGAATCTCACTGGCATCCTCGGTAATAATGATCAAGATTTCAAAACATATTCAAGAAAGGACAAAAGGGAACAGAAAAAGAAAAACTGCAGTTAGAGTCTGCAGAAATTGGAATACTGAAATCCAGGAAAGGGAAGATGCAAATAGGCAGGAATGAACTGAAGGAAAGAAAACAAGGTAAGGAAAAATAATACAAGACTAAGATTCTGTGCACCACCAGGTGCAGGAGAGGGAGTGTGCAGACTAAACTAGAACCACTGGTAAAAGGAGGGTCAGAGAAACAGCATCAAGAAAGAACTGAAACAGGGAAGACAAAGTAACAAAGCAGGGTATTGGAAACAAGAATTAAAGGAGAAACAAGGTACAAAGAATCAAGGAGCAAGCCTGTAATCAGAGCTACAAAACAGCATTTGAGAGGGCCTCAGCAGCAAAGACTGTTGCGTGCCACTGCTCACTGAACTCAAAGGTAATAAATAGTTGGAAGATCAGGGAAGGAGTAAAGGTGAAGAAAGTAAGCTAAGTGTTAGTCGTCAACCACATGTTGGGAATTAGGGAACCACCAGTTACAGGAAGGCAACACTGCAACCTGGAGATGGAAAGGCTGTGAATATCATCAAGCGCAAAGAGAGAAACAGGAGAAACCAGGAATGAGTCTCGAATTAAGGGGCCGATTATGATGGCGGACGGACCTGAGTCCGTCCGCCACCATAGAGTAGGAGGGACCGTCCGCAGGGGCAGCGGCGGTCCCTCCATGCAGATTAGGATGTGACCGCCAGGGTGGCGGTCACATCCTCTATTCTTAACATTGCGGCCGCAATGTTAAAAATGCATGCACGGCATTTGCGTGCACAAAGCGTCAGGCACCGTGCGGTGTCTGCCGCTTTGTTCACGCAAATGCAGGGGGGTACCATAGGTACTCCCCATGTGCACCCCCCACCCCCTCTTCACCCAGGGGGCCTGCAACGGGCCCCCGAAGTGAAGGTCCGTATGCTTTTCCACGGTGGAAAAGCCGCAGTGGAAAAGCATACTTTCTACTCCATCATAATATGGCTGGCGGTGTCTGATAGACACCGCCAGCCATGTTAATGCTTTTCCGCCGCGGTCGGAAGGCGACCGCGGCGGAAAAGCGGCAGACGGATTCAAAGACCCACCAGCCATCCTAATTTGGCGGTGGGTCTTTAAAGCATCCGCGGCGGTTTCCCGCATCCTCCGGGCCGGCGGTGGCTTCCGCCGGCCCGGAGGATGCGGGAAATCCGCGATCCTAATGAGCCCCTGAGTTGTGGTTGTGATATGTTGATGAAGCAAGACTGAATGAGACAGTACATTTGAAGCTAGTAACAAAAATGCTGGACTGAACTCCACCTTCTAGACATGATCTTGGCATGGTTTTGTAACAAAAGACATGTCATGTACCACAATGCACCAGGATGGTAAAGTGGAAACCTGGAGAGAAATGCAATGTGAAGCAAAGTGTCAAGAGTTTACTAATGTGTTCAGGTCTAAAGGCAGAACCTCAAGGGGACTACATGAGCACCACCATGTGGCTGAGCATTGGAATCCTGATGCTCCCATAAAAATCCCCTGCTTGCCCGGGAGCTAAAATCTTGGTTGAGAAAAGAGGGAAAACGTTGAACAAAGAATGGTTATAATATTATCTAGGAATAATTTGTTTGCTTACATTGCCATGATAACTAGTAAAGTTGAAATTAAGTTGGATTAGTGCTCAGAATTTATATAAGGATAGTGTAGGGAAATGGTAGCCCTCACGCAGTAGTGGAGAGGCTCACCAAGGGACTGGTAGTTCTATGTAAGGAACGACTGGTAGGTCAATAGGAACAAAAGGGTCCCTAGAGCCTGCCAGAGGTCCAATAGTTGTGGGTGTCCATAGTTGTTATTACTCAAGCATAATATCACATTGAAGTCCTTGCAGGGCTTACCTGTAGTTTACAGAGCTGTTTCCATTAAATGTGATTACTTAGTCTTGCAATTGTTTGTGCAATTGGTGTTTGTTTAGTTTTCTTCACAAATAATTGCAGCAAAGTAGAGTTGAGATACTTCCTTCTCGCTTGCAACATTTTTTTCCTCCAGGTTTTGAACTTTAATGGTCATTCGCTTTCTTTCTTTGTTGCAAACAAATTTTGACCAAAATGTTGCCATGTAGAGACTTGTGGACGTGTGAAATTCACAAACTAGTTGTAGTTCTTGCATGAGCAATGGGGACTTTGCAAACATAAATGCAGCTTTGTTTAATACTACCAGTTGTCCCACGAATCTAGGCAAAGGTACAAAACCTGAAGATTTGGGTGAAACACAGAAGCCTTTATTTCCTTTGCAGGTTAGGATGAACAATATTTTCGTTGATGTCTGTGGATGTTTTATTATATGCTTCGTGGTGCTTCTATAATGAAGCAAAACCAAAGTTGTGTCAACTATAAAGTGTGTCTCTCTTCTTTTTACCCGTTTTCCAAAGTTGGTTCTGGGCAAAGGCTAGGAATCTTCTCTCCTCAGTTGGAAATATTGAGAGGCAGGTGGAAGGAACAGCATCATGAGTACTGGAACTGGTGCATCTACTGTACAGTTCAAATGACGCTACGTGTGGCAAATGCAAGGGAATAGTGGACCAACCCAGTTCCAGCCCCCATTCCATGTAAAAGGGGGGTTTAGAGTGTAAGGGGTCATGGTAGGTAGGCAGGTTCAATAATTAGAGGTCCACTTACCTGGAGACAGATTTGGCCACTTGAGCCACCATGATGCAAAATTATGCAAAATGTTAGGTTTAAATTGCATGTTTGGAAGAAAATTAGATTCAGTGGTGATCATCAGTATAAAGATAACATGGCAGCCATGGCCAAGGTATGGGAAACCTTGCCAAATACCTGGTTGGTCTAGGTTAAGGAAGACTGGAAATCAGTTGGAAAAGCGGGCAGCTAGTTTTGTCATCATACGGAATGTTATACCACCTGGTGCAAACACATGTTTGTTGGAATTTGGTACATGCTAACTGTGGGGTGAGGTGGGGGCATTGATGGGGTTGGGAGCTAGTGGTTAGCTGTTTTGAATTTTCTCTCCAGAATGGTAAATACGGGGTCGTTTACCTTGCCATCTGGAACGTATTTACAAGTTCAAAATCTCATAATGCATGCAATCAGCTACCTCTGCTCCTCCAGCGGTAGAAAGGTTGCTTATATTTGTTTACTTCATACAGTACAAAATTGATCCATAATAGTAGCTAATCTGTAAAATAGGTCCTGCAGCCGATCTGTGCCGGTTGACATCTGTTGCTGCATGAGGAAGGCTTGAAGAGGGTCCCAGATGTCCTTAGCTCTGGATGTTGGGTGTTGTAAAATGGCATACCCCTCAGATTGCTCATTACACATGATCAGATCTGATAGCCAGTAATTTTTTCCAGTACCCTTGTCCTACCTCAATGTATGGCAACTTTGCACCTAGCCAATGGGGAGGCTTTGGCCACAAATTTCCTATATTTTCTAGGGTCCAATTTGACGTATCCCAGCAGGACCTTCAGGGGTTTCATTCTAGTTTACACTCTGTCATTTGTGTGATGTCCTCAAATTAGTTTCCCTAGTATTGGAGTATTGGCAAAGAGGACCGTGCTTGATCGAATAAGTCTTTGTGGCCCGCCTGACACCACTGGCAATGGTGTAGCCTTAGTGGGTTCATCTGAAACTGCCTTTCTTGTGTAAATAAGACCTGTCACACGCATTTAAAGTATATTAACTCGTGTCTTTGGATTATGGACACTAATTTTGTTTACCTGCAACAGAACAGATTTTGACTCCCACGCATGATGCCCAGACTTGTCTGAACCGACCAGAATCTCCTCATTGCAATATAGTCTAGAGAGCCATAAGGTAGTGTCAGGGGATCTGATTATCTGGGTTGGTGGTTGAAAATGGAGTGGGTCTACTGTAACCCCCGGGAGCTGCTCCCAAGTGGTGTATCTCAATCTGAAGTGAAAATATCTAGTGGAGTCGTCTTTCATTTTGCCTTAAATTGAGCCAGTGTTCGAAACTCACCGTCCATGTTTGAATATCCGAATTCTGCCAAATTTGACTTGTGCAGTGTGTGCCTGACTCTGCCATCCCCGGTGGAGGGTAGTAATGGGTTATTGGTCAGTTGTATGGCAGGCAGGTATATGTAAAATGCACCAGTCTCTTCCCCAGCAGGTCATTGCCACAGTTTGTACCTCTGCTCTGGGTCATGGAAGTCCGACCGGCAACACCAAGGCCAAGGGCACAGCCTCTGTTTGATAACTTTCGGGTATTAGATATGGCATTCTTCTGGCAGGATGATGCCAGTGTCTGATATTGTGCTGCTAGATAATATGCCCCCAAGTCTGGAGCTCAGAACATACCATGCTTAAACAACAGTGCCAGAGTTTACCAGCTGATGCGAGGCTGCGTACCCACCCAGATGAGTTTAGTGATGAGTTATTTGATGGTGCAGGAGATAGCCCTGTTTAAGGGGCTAGGAATATTCATGAATGGAGACAAAAGTTTGGGGAGGATAATCATTTTGATAAGTGCAGTACTCCCCGCCACTGAGAGAGGGAGCCCATCCAAGATTCCACCTGTTGTGGGAGGGGCCCTTCTGCTGGACTATAGTTTACTTTTATTATCTCTGCAGTATCTCTATGCGGTGTTACCCCCAAATATTTAACCGAGGCTTTGATCCAAAGTATTGGGAATTCTAAATCTTGTTTGGGTGTCCCATAGATTAGTGGAAATACTTTTGTAAGACTCTTACTTCAGTTAATGTTAAAACAAACTCAGGATGGAAGAGCAAATGTAGCCTTATTCACACAATCCCACGTTGAAATATCTGATGTGACTCCACCCTTTTACAGTTCTTAAGTATTTTTATTGTAGTAAATAAAGATGCACTGCTGAAGATTTGTTTTCTCTACATTTCTCTTGGGTTATGTAATATTAACTGCTGTGTCATTTTTGGACAGGGCAACCAAAGTATTTTGTTCTGGTGGGACTTAGACTAACAAGACTTTAAGGCCACTGACTCAGTGGTCCCAGGGACCGAATTCATGCATTGCAGTAGTGACCCAGCCATTTTCCAGTTGTGACTAGACAATGTTTCACCCCCCCGCCCCTATGTTAAAAAACAAATCTGAATAAATTTTAATTTTTCATCCGTGTAAATGTTGTTTTTGCACCGATCAGTCTCTTATGGATTTCATGTATTGCGGCCCCTCCTTCACCAGCTTTTCAATTGACAAAGTACTGCAGCACCATAAAATGCAGAGCAGAGGGCAGAGTCCAGGGTGCTGTTGCGGTTCGGTCTCTCTCTACATCATAATGCCACTATAATTCAAAATAGATATATTCACACTCTGACCTATTCTGTCCAATTATATTAAAAGGTCATTTCATGCAGGCTGCCAAAAACCCAGAGGGACTAATTATTTGATTTTAGAGAGCCAGCACTATTTATTTTTGGATTTTGGAGAATGAGGGAATATTGTGCATCAGATTTCGCTGATTACTGTATCTGATTGTTTTTTCCATCGGTTACTTGTTTCAATTAATATTGTGTATAGCTGCAAAGCAGCAGAATGGAAGTTGTTGAAAAGAATGCTGGCCCCTTTTTAAAATGGGTGTGCTGTCAAATCCTGCAAATGGTCTGAAATCATTGCCAAACTTTGGAAGCAAACAGTTTTAATAAGAACTACATGTAAATAAACACATTGGTATTTTTCGGAAAATTGCTTCTAGTTCCTCTGTAACGTTTTGTAAAACTGTCTTTTTGGTATTAACGGCGGACGTGAGACGGTGGCAGAGTCTCTACGCCGCTCAGCCTTCAAAGCTACCGCAATTGTGCCCGTGTTTGTTTTTGTTTTGTGGTGGGTGTAAAACGTGATTTGCCAGTCTTTTTATAACTTGTTTTTTAATGAACATCTGTTGACTCACTAAACGGTGTTTTTTAACTGAGCACTGACAGCATTTCACTTGCACCACGCACTTATCTGACACTGGGGAGATTAAAAACCCCATAGCCCTTTTCTTGATTACAAGGAGGAGGGGAACGTAACTTACTCACCCAAGGAAGCCTGTGCTCGTCTTTCCTCCTGACCCGCCCCGTTCCGACGCGGTAACCAGTACCGTTGCGCGGAGGGCGGGCCAGGGAGAGCCAGTCACTTCCTGCCGGGACACTACACGAGCGGTTAGCGCTCTAGTGCACCTATCTGGAGGGCCTATTTAGGCGGAGCCCTAACTCAGGTGAGCTGCGGACGTGAGACGGTGGCAGAGTCTCTACGCCGCTCAGCCTTCAAAGCTACCGCAATTGTGCCCGTGTTTGTTTTTGTTTTGTGGTGGGTGTAAAACGTGATTTGCCAGTCTTTTTATAACTTGTTTTTTAATGAACATCTGTTGACTCACTAAACGGTGTTTTTTAACTGAGCACTGACAGCATTTCACTTGCACCACGCACTTATCTGACACTGGGGAGATTAAAAACCCCATAGCCCTTTTCTTGATTACAAGGAGGAGGGGAACGTAACTTACTCACCCAAGGAAGCCTGTGCTCGTCTTTCCTCCTGACCCGCCCCGTTCCGACGCGGTAACCAGTACCGTTGCGCGGAGGGCGGGCCAGGGAGAGCCAGTCACTTCCTGCCGGGACACTACACGAGCGATTAGCGCTCTAGTGCACCTATCTGGAGGGCCTATTTAGGCGGAGCCCTAACTCAGGTGAGCTGCGGACGTGAGACGGTGGCAGAGTCTCTACGCCGCTCAGCCTTCAAAGCTACCGCAATTGTGCCCGTGTTTGTTTTTGTTTTGTGGTGGGTGTAAAACGTGATTTGCCAGTCTTTTTATAACTTGTTTTTTAATGAACATCTGTTGACTCACTAAACGGTGTTTTTTAACTGAGCACTGACAGCATTTCACTTGCACCACGCACTTATCTGACACTGGGGAGATTAAAAACCCCATAGCCCTTTTCTTGATTACAAGGAGGAGGGGAACGTAACTTACTCACCCAAGGAAGCCTGTGCTCGTCTTTCCTCCTGACCCGCCCCGTTCCGACGCGGTAACCAGTACCGTTGCGCGGAGGGCGGGCCAGGGAGAGCCAGTCACTTCCTGCCGGGACACTACACGAGCGGTTAGCGCTCTAGTGCACCTATCTGGAGGGCCTATTTAGCCATCGCCCCTTGTGAGCGCGCAGCGTTCGCGCGCAGCGTCGCCGAAGCCACGCCGAAGACCAGCCAAAGAGCTGCCCGTCTGCGCCCGTCCGCGACAGGACGAGGCAGATAGAGGCACAGAGGCTATAAGGCGACTCCACGATGCCTCCCGACATTGAAGGTATTAACCTTGTTACCTACTCACCCCACACCCTCCGACTGTTACAGCCAAGGGTGAAGTGTGATACTCGGTTACAATATAAACAGCTCGAAGGGAGCTTTTCCTGCCTCCAATGCCGCTTTCAGTCAGATTCGACAGGCAATAGCTTTTGCGACAAAGATAATATACCCACCATTCCCCTGGAACTTAAGTGTCTCCTTTTAAATGTGCGTTCCATGCCTAAGCACCAACTACAGATTTGGGATCTCATTCACGCGGAACAACCTGATCTCTGTTTCTTTACTGAGACGTGGATGAAACCCCACACGACACCTGCTGTTGTGTTGGGTGTTCCCTCAGGATACAGAATTATGCATGCTGATAGGCCCATTAAAACAGGTGGTGGCTTAGCGATTATTTGTAAGGACACGTTTAAGACAACTATTTTAGATAAAATATGTAGTCCAATGTTGGAAATCATGATTTTTAAAATCACATTAGGTAATATTTCCTGGAGAGGAGCCCTTCTGTATCGTCCACCCACTCCCAATCCGGACTTCGCCCTGCTCCTTCTGGAAACACTTGCTCCCCATATAAAAGCCAAGGAGGATTTTATCCTCCTCGGGGATTTCAATATACATATGGATGTCCCTGAATTGCCGGAAGCCACTCATCTGACCACTGATCTATCCCACCTAGGGCTTAACATAAGTAACAACGGTGCCACGCACATAGGTGGGCACACTCTCGACCTTATATTCTCAAACTGTCCCAAAATACGCTGTTTTCCTGCTAAAAACATCCTTTGGTCAGATCATTTTCTGATTGAGTTCCACCTGGCTGGACCAATCAATCGACCTCAGAAAGCCTTGCCCCCGCCTATTCTTCGTCGAGAATGGCATAAAATCTCAGTCACCAACCTGCACAAATTTTGGGTGCAACCGACTATCACGGAGACAGATACTGCTGAGTCTGCATTGGAGAAATTTAATCAATCCCTAAAATCTGCTATTGACACCATTTCCCCCCTCAAACTACACAAACAATTTCCCCATACCAAACAGGAGAAATGGTATACAGCTGATCTTAGGAAAGAAAAGCAAAAATGCAGACGCTTAGAAAAACTTTGGAGAACATCAAAAAGTGAAGAGGCCAGGGAAGCCTTTCACGAGGCTCAGTCAGCATATTATAAAAATATAAAACTAGCCAGAAAAGTCCACCTTTCCGCGCAACTGGAGGAGGCAGGGAACTGTCCGCGCGAATTATTCAAGATTTTAAAAGATTTTATTAAACCCACAGCCACTGAAAGTACTGATGATGCTTCTCAGCCACTCTGTGACGAAATCTCTGAGTTTTTCGAGGAAAAAATAAATTTGATTTATGACAAAATTTTAACCTCTAAGGGTGGGGCTACTACACCCATTCCCGAAGCTCAACTTAGCACTCAGGCTACAAATTCCTTGTTTGTCATTCCTCCCGTCACAGATCTCAATCTGGCAACACTTATTGGCCATATGAAAACTGGCTCCCCCAGCGACCTCCTTCCTGCCAAAATGGTGGCCCCTCTGATTTCCATCTTAGGCCCCTCGATCCAGGCAGTTATCAACACCTCCTTGGCCAAAGGCCAAGTCCCTATGGAATGGAAGACTGCGGTAGTAAGCCCTATCCGGAAGAAGGCGACCCTACCCTGGACGGACTTATCTAACCTCCGACCTATCTCTCTCTTGCCTTACATCGGCAAACTAACAGAGAAGCATGTGAACACCCACCTTTCTAACTATATCGAGACAGCGGGTGGCCTAGACCCTTCACAATCCGGGTTTAGGCCCAACCATAGCACCGAATCCGCCCTACTGGCCGTCACCAATAACATCAGGATGACGCTTGATAGTGGAGGGTCGATGATTCTGGTGCTATTGGACCTATCCGCTGCCTTCGATACGGTGTCTCACGATCTGCTTCTCTGTCGGCTGAGAGAGATAGGATTGGGAGGTACAGCCCTGTCCTGGATGGCGAGCTTTCTTTCGGGTCGCTCTCAGGAAGTCCGATTGGGCTCCCATAAATCCATCGCTAGGGAGCTCACCAGGGGTGTGCCACAGGGCTCATGCCTAAGCCCCACATTGTTTAATGTGTACGTGGCCCCCCTGGCTGACTTGGTGAGATCCTTTGGGTTTATACCGGTGTCCTACGCCGATGACACCCAGCTTCTGTTCCCTTTTAAGACCTTCTCTCCTGCCTTACAGAGATCTTTCGCAGAAGGCATGAGGGCAGTTTCCAGATGGATGACTAACAACTGCTTACAGTGCAACGTGACTAAAACAGAGGTTGTACTCTATGGGGAAGCAGTAACACTTTGGTCCAATGAGTGGTGGCCGCCTGAACTAGGACCTGCCCCTATTCCTAAACAGACCATAAGAAATCTGGGAGTGCTGTTTGATCAGTCACTGACTTTTAAAGAACACGTCAACCAGGTTGCTGGTACCTGTTTCGGGGTCATTTCTCTGCTGAGAAGGGTGTTTCCTTTTCTCCCAGACCACCATAGAAAGACCTTGGTCCAGGCTCTGGTTGTCAGTAGACTGGACTACTGTAATGACCTTCTTTTGTCAGCTAATGAAGGCCAATTCAACAAACTACAGGTGGTCCAGAATACGGCCGCGAAGTTAGTCATGAATGCCCCACCTAGGACTCCCTCCCGGCCACTACTGACAGAACTTCACTGGCTGCCAGTGCGACTGCGGACCAAATTCAAAATCTTGTGTACAATTCACAAGTGCTTGATGGGGAAAGGACCGAAATATCTCACCTCAGCCTTCCTTCCCTATGTCCCTGGACGTTCACTACGATCAAGCAGCCTCCAGCTCCTTAAAGTTCCAAAAATTAAAAAAACTCGGCAAGGAGGCAGAGCCTTAGCATACACAGGGCCTGTCCTATGGAACACCCTGCCCCTTGCACTAAAACTCAGTACTGATCACCTGTCTTTCCGAAAAACCCTGAAAACGTACCTTTTTTCCAGCATCTAACTTACTCCTCTCCCACCACCCACTAAAAATGTATATGGGCAGAGTAGCTGGTTTCTTTTGTATGGCACAGCGCGGAGATACCCCTTCGGGGGTCTATTCAGGCGCTATAGAAGCATATAAATAAATAAATAAATAATAACCACACTGTTTTATTACATATTCTAAGACAAAGTGCCTACACAGGACGGAGGCAGTGCTATCCTTGAGAATTTAAGAGGTAATGTGCCCATAATAATATAAATATTATAAACAAATCAAATAATATACTAAATGAAATACACCTTCTTGAGTCTGATGCAAATTAGAAACATGAACGTTTATTAAAAGCTTACAGTCAGTATACCTAATTATTTCATAACCTACAGGGAACCATCACAAAGCTCTGTCAATTAGAGAAATCAATTCCAAAATGCAGAATGAGGTGACCAAGGCCTTCCTCAATAATCAAAGTTAGAGGAAAAGCTCTCCAAGAGACAGGCAAAGTAATTCTGCAATGCAAGTCAGCAGAGCAAGTCTGGCTCTCCTCCAACCTAGCCCTCTTTTACGGCAAAATATACAGTAAAAGTCATAAAGTCAGAAGAAGGCTCATCAGAATAAAACACAACAGCATCTAACACATTCTCAAAGTGAATATGAATTGGTCCCCTTCTGACCTAATGTCATCGGATGTGACATTTCAAATCTAATAACACATTAAACAATGACAGACTTATGAAATGAATAGGTTCACAGAGTTGCGGGCAGACGCTCAAACAGCTAAATTTGGGAGGAAAAGCTCCCCCTGGAGTTTACCAAGAGCAGCAAATTATCGCCAAGTATTCCCTCTGTGCACATTCTGCTGCACTGTTGAGAGATATTTATAATAAAAAGAACCTGGCTGCCGTTTTTTGTGAAGCAGCTTTATTAATTTGGCAGACTAAGGGCCAATATTTATAATCCTTGGACCTTGGCGTAATCATTTCTCCATGATTTACCTTTTTAAAGAAATCTTTTTAAACAACGTCATCAAGTTTGAGACTTGAAGATACACTATTCATTCTTGCTGGTCGCTTCTCCTCAGCACTTGTACTCGCGCTACTTAGCATTTTAATTGGACCCGTTTTGTATTTTGGTTTTTATTCTTTGCACAGTTCTCCCCTGTTTTTAAAATCCCCCTGCTGCATTGCCGCATTTAAATTGTTCCACTCACCGCTGTTTAGCGGGCCGGACCCTCGCGCCGAGTATTCGGTGGGCGCCATCTTGGGTGGGGACAAGGATAGCTGGAAACGATCTGCGCTCTAGCAGTCAGGTGGACTGGCTAGAGGCAGTTCAGGGGCCTATAGTACTTAAGGGACACAGGTAGGAGCTCTCCCTCTTGCTGGTCGCTTCTCCTCAGCGCTTGTACTCGCGCTACTTAGCATTTTAATTGGACCCGTTTTGTATTTTGGTTTTTATTCTTTGCACAGTTCTCCCCTGTTTTTAAAATCCCCCTGCTGCATTGCCGCATTTAAATTGTTCCACTCACCGCTGTTTAGCGGGCCGGACCCTCGCGCCGAGTATTCGGTGGGCGCCATCTTGGGTGGGGACAAGGATAGCTGGAAACGATCTGCGCTCTAGCAGTCAGGTGGACTGGCTAGAGGCAGTTCAGGGGCCTATAGTACTTAAGGGACACAGGTAGGAGCTCTCCCTCTTGCTGGTCGCTTCTCCTCAGCGCTTGTACTCGCGCTACTTAGCATTTTAATTGGACCCGTTTTGTATTTTGGTTTTTATTCTTTGCACAGTTCTCCCCTGTTTTTAAAATCCCCCTGCTGCATTGCCGCATTTAAATTGTTCCACTCACCGCTGTTTAGCGGGCCGGACCCTCGCGCCGAGTATTCGGTGGGCGCCATCTTGGGTGGGGACAAGGATAGCTGGAAACGATCTGCGCTCTAGCAGTCAGGTGGACTGGCTTAGAGCCCTATATATACCACTACCTATGGCGCGCAGCGTGATCGCCGCAGCCACGCCGGAGTCACGCCAGAGTCCAGCCCGTCTGCGCCCGTCCGCGCTGAGGACGGGCTGGACGGCTGGACTCCCTGGCCGGAAACAGTGGGACACCGCTTATTGAAATATTCCTTAGAGGATGTCCTACGCCTCCGACCTTCTACGGCACCGTGCTTTCATAGAAGCACTCCTGAAGATCTTCTTTTGCCCATGGGATGTGGGTGCTTTCAGGTAGGCCCGGGGGGCTGGAATTCTGCCCCCCCCACCCCTCCTCGGGAGCTCCGCCCGTTAGTGGGACCTAGTGAGCTGAGCGTAAACTGCATTCTTCTTAATGCGCGCTCACTTATTAAAAACAATATTGTTTTTAAGGAGCTTGTACTGGAGAAGAACCCGGCATGGGTTTTCATTACGGAAACATGGGCCAAAGACTCATCGGGCGCAGACCTCATCGAAGCAGTCCCAGATGGGTATTGCCTAACTCGGCAGGACAGAATAGGCCGGGTCGGTGGTGGGCTGGCTATCCTGCATAGAGACAGGTTCCAGTGTCATATTATGCCTTTATCTGACCCTAAGGACGCTATCCAGGTGTTGCATTTTTCATTATATGACTCCTCAATCTCTCCATTTAACGGGATTCTGGTCTATCGTCCTCCCGGTCCTAGAACAGACTTCAGCCTAAAATTGCTTAAGTTCCTGGAACCTTACTTTGGCTGTGAGAATTTAACGATTCTGGGTGATTTAAATTTTCACTTAGAGTTGTTGGAAGCTCATGACACCTTTGCTTTGCTTGAAGCCCTGACAGCATGTGGATTTATCCAACTGGTAAAAGGACCCACCCACCGAGCGGGGCATACGCTCGATGGGATCTTTTCTAATTATCAGAGACTGTCAGTAATGGATCCTTTTCTCCTTTCCTGGTCAGACCATCTGGCCGTCCCTTTCAACGTGGCCTTTCCCAGCCAGGAGATCCTCAGGAAAGTTCCGAGTACTTTTGAAGTACGTAGGAATCTTAAAAACATCGGGGAAAACTCCTTTGACCCGTGGATTCCCAGTCTGTCTTCAATCCGGGAGATGGATCTTCCTTTGGCGGTGCCACACTATGAAAAGATTCTTACTGAGGCCTTGGATGTACTGGCACCTGCTCGGTCCTGTTATTCAGCCAGGAAAAGACCCTCAGCCCCCTGGTTCTCTGAACAGCTAAGACTCCTTAGACAGGAAGTAAGGAGGCAGGAGCGTCTATGGCATTCTAGTTGGGACCAAACAGACAGGGAAGCCCATAAAACCCTGCTAAAAAGATATAAGCTGGAAGTTATCAGGACCAAACAAGATTACTTTACGGCACTCACAGCTTCTCTTTCATCTCCCAAAGAGCTCTTCAGGATTGTGGACTCTCTTACATCTCTTCAGGTCCCCGATCCTGTAATTTCATCTCAGGAGCTCTGCAATGACATAGCTCTCTTCTTTCAGTCCAAAATATCGGACATATATACCGCCTTGGAGTCACAGAGATTATCAACGGCTGAGCCACCTGCTACTGTGGTCCTGGATGTTTCCTCGGTAGAGCTTCCTTTGGCCGGATGTCTGGAATCCTTTCCTCCGCTCTCTCTACAGGACCTAGAGACGCTGCTTGACAAAACTAAGTCAGGGTCTCCGCTTGACGCTTGCCCTCTTAAGATCTTGAAGCAGTGTAGAGGATCTCTTTTACCCCCTTTGCTTGACATCATGAATGGGGTAATGAGGGAGGGTGTCTTTCCCCAGCAGTGGAAAAATGCTGTGGTAAAGCCACTGCTTAAGAAACCCTCCCTCGATCCAGGGGTATTAAAGAACTTTCGCCCCATCTCACTGCTCCCGGCGCCCGCGAAGATGTTAGAGGCCCATCTAAATAAGCATCTTGCTGTCTTTGTGGAGAGTTCGGGCTGCCTGGATTCCTCCCAGCATGGGTTTAGGAGGGAACATAGCACCGAGTCTGCCCTCACCCTGGTGCTCGATTCCATCCATACGAGCGTGGATGGGGGTCGGACCTCCCTCCTGATCCTTCTGGACCTCACGGCTGCCTTCGATACCCTCTCTCCCCGTGTTCTAACATCTCGATTGGGTGAGATTGGGGTTCGGGGGGCAGCCCTGGGGCTCCTTTCCTCTTTTCTTGATTATAGAGAGCAGAGGGTAATGCTGGGAAAATTTCTATCTCCATCCCTGTCTGTGCAATGTGGGGTCCCTCAGGGGTCGGCGCTCAGTCCCACCCTTTTTAACATCTATGTGACCCCCCTTGCCAGACTTATCAGATCTTTTGGGATGGAGGTAGTTTCCTATGCGGACGACACCCAGATCCTCGTGTCTCTCTCCCAGTCAACCGAGCTGACAGCCTCCAATTTTAGATCTTGTATGGAGGCTGTCAGCCAGTGGATGATATACAATTCACGAAATTAAATGGGGAGAAGACCGAGGTGATGGTGTTTGGCGGAAAGGAAGAGATCTGGTCTAGGGAGTGGTGGCCTGACTCATTGGGTGCCTGCCCTAAACCTACATCCTTGGCTAAAAATCTCGGGGTCATGATCGATCCCATCCTTGGTATGTGCCAGCAGGTCAATAGGACTGTATCTACCTGTTGGGGTATCATCCACATACTAAGGAAAATTAGGCACTACCTTTCCTTGCAGGCAAGAAGGCAACTTGCTGTCGCCCTTCTGGGCTCCCGCTTGGACTACTGCAATGCGCTGTATGCTGGACTGAATAAGAGTCAGCTGCAGCGCTTGCAGGTAGTCCAGAATGCGGCAGCCAGATTTGTCCTTGATCTACCCCGTCGTTCCTCGGCCACGCTGGCCAGGAAGCAGCTTCATTGGCTTCCGATCAAGGAGCGGATAGTCTTTAAGTCCATGTGTATGGTCTACAAGGCTTTGGCGAAAAGTAGCCCTACGGGTATTGGATCTATCCGAGCCTTACTATAACCCTGGTCGGAACCTCCGCTCCTCAAATCAACTTCTTCTCTGTGTCCCGCGTATTCGGAAAACCAGATGGGGTGGTAGGGCTTTCTCCCATCTGGCTCCTAAATGGTGGAATGATCTTCCGATAGAATTAAGGTCCCTCCCCTCCCTACAGACTTTTAGATCTGCCCTTAAAACACTTCTCTTTGTACAAGCATATGAGTAGCTGTGCCCTGCATTTTGATCTTTTTGTTAGGCGCCTTGATACCTTCGGGTTTAGTCTGCGCGGTATAAGATGCAAAATAAATAAATAAATTCCAAAACAATACAAAAATACAAGACATTTTTGTCGTGTATAAAACACGACAAAAATCGTCTCTGGATCCTACAAGGAATGGTCAAAAGAGAATTAACCACACAGTCAGGAATATCGACCACCAAAACAATTCAGATTACACAGTGTTATTGCCCTCAAGAAAACCCCTGTAGCATAACTGGGATTAGACACGCGTCGGCACCTTCTTTAATCCAGGAGGGAAACCAATTAAATTGGTATCTATCCAGTTGAGGGAATTCAAACATTGATTCAGCCTCACAGGCCCCAAAACCCTTGTCCCCATGGAAAGCATCTCTCAAAAAGGAAAACAGTGATAGGGTTAATGAGAGTGCTCTTCAGTAGATTTCATGTATAAATCGCATACTTGTGTAATTCTATACAAGGTTTGTTTTTATAGACATAGAATTCAGTGGCAATTGTTTGTTTAGTACTTTATAGACATATAATTTACTAATTTTATGGCAAGACCGGAGGCTCCTATTATGCTTTCCAATCTTGCTTTATAATGAACAGCAGCCAAGATAATAAAACAAAACTACAGTTCCCTAGAAGGCAAAACACCAGGTGGACCAATGGCAGACAATGAAACCAGAACATGAACAGCCAATGAACACACAGTCTAAGGTATGACGATAGTCCTGACTGCGAACAGCCCTCTTTTTTTGCTGCTCGCAGTCAAGATAAGTACATGCTATCATCATTTTCCTTAAAACTGTGGTGGTTCATACTTGTGCAGGTTTATTAATTTGTATATTTCGTAGTTGAATGCCCTTACTTGACTTGTTGCGCTGCGCGCCTCCTGTTTCTGCCCGTTTCGTTTGTTTTCTGTGGTTCCCCACGAGTTGGGCGCTCCCGGTCTTGCGCGCGTTGACCGTTAGCTCAATGCGACGCGGCCATTTCTTTTCTTTTCTGCTCGCTGAAGTTGCGCTGCCCAGCGCGCCTCCAGCCTGTTCCCTCTAGCGTCTCCAGCCTTCTCAGCTCATTGTTGGCTCAAGTTCACTCCGCTTTTGTCCGGCCCCTTTGGGGAGTGGTTTCCTGTCTCCTGGCTGGTTCCTGAGTTTAATTTACGCCCATTGGGTGGTGCTCAATATTTGTTTCCTTAACCCTTTTTTGTCTGGTTTTGCCTTTCTGTCTTTCCTATGGAGCTGGATAGTTAACCAGGCTCCGACTTACACAATGAGGAAGGGGAGGCATTTAAGAATGCTTTGAATGTCTTTATCAATTAATCAGTTAAACATGCTGTTGAGGCATATATGAAACATTTTACCAAGGAAATGGAAAACTCTATGTTATCACTTATGTCCAAAGCTCTGGCCCAGTCTGCCGGGTATAGCAGAAAAAGGAAATTGGTACCTTCCAGCAATAAAGGTGATTTTTCTGCTGCGTCACATAGATTTAATGAGGTTTCTCCTCACAAGGTTGAGGTCTTGGTACCTCCCAGGCGTCCTGCTAAGGAGGAGATTACTGCTTCTGACAGCAAACGTAAAATGAAAACTAAACACGCTAAGGTACCTGAGAATTTGTTAATTTCCCATATTTTGGACACTGACAATGATTTTGGTGACGCAGATGGATAACCTTGATGCAGATGATCCTTCTCCACCTAAAAAAGCAAAAACGGATCCTTTTTTATCTAATCCCAATCTGGATGCAGAAGGTACTCCCATGTTTGACCCTTCTTTGATTCATCACCCTAATTCCACTGAATAGTTTCCTGTTTCCCATGTTGCTGATTATATCTCAGCTAGATTGCGTTTACCTTTAGACAAATCTATTAGGTCTAAACTCAAATCAGAATGTCCTAAGCCGTCCCTTCCTTCTCATATTACTAGTACCCCGACTATTGATCAGACTTTGTTGACCTTCTTTTCCGAAGTTGGATCTTAAATTGGCTAATTTAGCTACTTTAGATCCCGGTATCAAGGCTGATGGTCTCCTGTTTGGTGACACTTTGGTAAAAGACCTTAGCAAGTTTGTTACGACTTATGCTTCCCTGGACAAGGCCCAGCAATCTATCAAGAACGTTTTCACCCCACGTGTTTTTGGACAGGCCGGCAGAGGCAGGAGTCGCTCTACCGGCCATTCTTTCCACAACCAAGGCTCCAGGTTTTTTTTTTAATGCCAACATCAATTACCAGGATTTCAAACCCCAGTTCTACCACCAAAGAGGACGGGTTTTCAGGGGCCGTGGCCAGAAGAACTTAAGGACCTATACCCAGCAAGGTAAGCCATTCTGTTCCTCCTCCTGTTGGGGGAAGTCTAAAATTGTTTCTCCCAAAATGGCAATCTCTGACTGCAGACCCTTGGGTCCTAAACTCCATTCAAGGCTATCTTATAGAATTCTACGCTTCACCTTTCCAGACAGCTTTTCCGCCTCCTCTCTTCTTCACAGACGACATGACAAACCTTATCTCATCAGAGGTTCTATCTCTTCTCCAAAAACAGGCAATTCATATCGCCCCTCTAGATCCTTCGGGTTTCCTCAGTTCTATCTTCCTGGTTCAAAAGAAAAACAAGAAGATGCTTCCGGTCATAAACCTGAAATGGTTCAACCAGTTTGTGGTTTATCGCCACTTGAAGATGGAGGCCATCATCCATCTCAGAGATTCATTCCATTTGAACGATTTAAAAAAAATAAAAAAATCTTTTTATTAACATTTAAAACAACATGAAAGGCATTGGGCACCTGAGTATTCAAGCGTAGCAGTAATATACACTTTTCATGTCTAACATATTAAGTAGGATTGTAAACTTGATCTGGTAACTCCACCTGCTCAGCTTCGTCGACAACATGCGGAGGAGTGCATATATCTCCCCGATATGAATTCCATGCACCCCATATTTTGCCCCATTTTCGAGGTCGACCCCTAGCCACAAACACAGATCTCTCTCTAAACATGCACCAATCAAGGTCCTCCATCCATTTCCCAATCTGCGGCACCTGATTAGCACCCCACAGTTGTGCAATGTTGCGCTTGGCTATCATGCGTGCCAGGGTCACCCATAGTTTCCCGTGAGTGTTTAGGTCGGTCCGCTCCCAGACATTGAGGATACTTCGTCTGGCCTCTATCTGCACGTCTACCCCCATCACTTCACGTATCCTTCTATGTACTTGGACCCAATAGTCCAGTATTTTTGTACAATGCCATAGGATATGCATAAAGGTACCCGCCTCCCCACAGCTTCTACGACACCCCCCATCCATCACCAAACCCATCTTCACTAGCCGGGGACCCGTTACATATGAGCGGTGCAGGATATTCAATTGAACCAACCTTCGCCTCATGGGGATGGCGACCACCCTGGGGGAAGACACCGCCTCCTCCAATCCTCATCCTCTAGCTCAAAGCCATCCTCACTCCATTGACCTCTAAGTTGAACCAATGGGTCCTCCATATGGCTAAACAGCTTTCTATAGATCAGTGAGATAGTCCTAACAGGGAGGTGCCCGTCCAACACTCGATCCTCCAACGGGGAGGCCTCTGGTGGCACAGTCCCCAGGGGAAATCTTGCCACCAAAGCATGCCTAATCTGCAAATAACGAAATCTTTCGCTCTCCCGCAACTGATGCCTGTCTTGCAGCACTTCAAACGTGAGAATTCCGTCCTTACCCCACAGATCCTTGACCTGAGAGATCCCGATAAGATCCCATCTGTCAAACCCCTTTGATTTCCACAGACTCCCTAGGTCTTCCGAGCTCCACAACGGGGTGGCTAGCGTGATCCTGTCATCCCATTTGAGATGCCGATTAGCTGTGTGCCACACTTTAACTGCATGCGCTGCCGGTCCGACCAGATGTGGCCGCTTCTTTCTAGCATATAAGACCTTGTATAATCCCCACTGGGTAGCTGGCCCCTATCCATTGCATATCCGGGATCTCCTGGAGATCCGTAGATCACATGATTAATCGCCGCTAACTGGGAGGCCCAATAATACTTCCTGAGGTCCGGTAGTCCGATCCCTCCATCATACCAGGGTAGAGTGAGTTTGCTAAATGCAATCCGCGATCTACCTTCCCAGAGGAGCTACCTCTGGAGGGACTCTATTTCTCTGAAATACGAGGGAGGAACAGGGTCAAGTGAGTTCTGGAGAACATACAGAAAGCGGGGAAGCGCCATCATCTTAAACAGTACTGCACGACCCAATAGGGAAAGCGGCAACTCCTTCAACCTTGCTACATTCCTACGGAGCCTGTCTAGCGGTAGCTTAAGGTTTTTATCGAATCGCAGCCTTGAATCCTTAGTTAGATAGATGCCCAAATACCAAAATCCCACTGACTCCAACTGCAATGGGCAGGATCCCGGGACAACCGGAGGCTCTCCACTAAGAACAAACAATACTGATTTCCCCTAATTGATGGCAAAGCCGGAATATCTACCAAATATAGCCAAAATATCAAGAAAACCAATCAAGGACTCCTGGGGGGATGTAAGGTAGAGCAAAACATCATCAGCATAGAGAGAGATTTTGTCCTACCATTCGGGGGTCCACCGCAAGCCACGGATCGTTCTGTCCCAGCGAACCCATGCTGCAAGCGGCTCAAGTGCCAATGCGAACAGAAGCAGGGAAAGGGGACATCCCTGCCGCGTGCCCCTACCCAGAGTGAAATCCTCCGATCTATGATTGTTCACCACCACTCCAGCCAGAGGGCCCGAGTACAGGAGGCAGACCCAATCAATGAATTCCGACCCAATACCCATCTTGCCAAGGACCGCATACAGATAGGGCCATTCCACTCTGTCAAACGCCATAGTGGCGTCCAATGAGAGCAAGACCGCCGGCTCATGTATCTGGGGCGCTCCGGCCATGATTCCATGTAACCTCCGGATGTTGAGGGCGGTATTACGGCGGAGCATAAACCCGATTGATCCGGATGTACGATGGTCGTGATCACCTTGGCCAGCCTTGTCGCCAGCAGTTTTGCCAATATCATCGGCTCGGCATTCAAGAGGGAGATCGGGTGATAGGAAGAGCACAGAGTCCGAGGCTTACCGTCCTTATGTATGATGACTATATTTGCAACTCTTTGATCATACGGGAGGCAACCTTCCTCCCGACTTTCTACAAACATCTCTTGGAGAAACGGTGATAGCCTATTGGCATTTATTTTATAAAGTTCTATAGGGATCCCGTTGGGGCCCGTGGCCTTCCCGGACCGCACCGCTCTAATAGCCTGGGCAACCTCATCATTAGTACGGGGAGAGTCCAGGTACTTCCTGTCATCTTCCGCAAGTGTGGGCATTTGTATGTCCCGCAACATGGCCTCATTATCGGCCTCACTGTAACTACCTGTGGCCGTGTACCCCGAAACATAGTAAGCCGCGAACTCCTCAGCTATCTGCTGCGGATCCGTGATACTTCCCGAACTCTCCGTCTGCATTTCTGGCACCAATCTGGACCCCCACTCTCCCTTTTCCAACCAAGCGATTAACTTCCCCGCCCTGTCTCCAAGTTCATACACCCTACTCTGGGTGTCCGCGTGTTGCTCCTGTGCCCTCCCACGGGTCAGGTACCTATACTCCTCGACCCCCAACGCCAAAATTACCCCCCCCCCAAAAAAATCTGAAACTGAAAACCATTCAAAACACAAACCCCCCCGCCCCCTCCCTGCACCCCTGCTTACAGCTTACGCTCATCCCCAACTAGCAGTATGCCTGTCGCCCCAATTGAACCTAGAATTAACTAAAAGTAGTAAACAGAGGAGGCCCTACCAACAGGTCCACCACCCCCTCCCCCCTCCCGATTCATCACAGCCGCCCCTTCAATTCGCCTCAAACAAAACCAACTGAACTCCGATAAGCAGGGGAAGCAAAGGCATGCCCCAATAAATCCTACAACTACACAGACCCACTACAACCCCCCCACGGCCACATATTCATAAAGTCAATGTTCATCCGCCTCTGCCTGGTCACGAGTCTCAGATCCCGGCCCCCGGGCACTGTCCAGCTAGTCCACAGCCACTTCAGGGTTATCAAAAAACAGGCCCTGCCATCAAGCTCCACATGCAGACGGGCTGGAAACATCATTGAGTATTTGATACCCTTGTCCCTCAACCTCCTTTTGACCGCCAAAAAACCCTGCAGCTGCTTTTGCACCAGCTGAGTGAAGTCCGGAAAGAATAGGAGGGAAGCATTTTCAAATGCCAACGGGGCCTTGGCCCGAGCCGTCTGGAGGATAACGTCTCTGTCCCGGAAGTTAGTAGTAGACCTAGGCCAGGGGTTCGCCCCTGGCTTAGGTCTACTACCTGGGACCCTATGAGCCCGCTCAACCGTGAAAAAATTACTCAGGCCCTTGGGTTTAAGATGGTTGAGAATGAGATTTTCCACGAACAGATCTGGCGCTGGACCCTCCGATTTCTCTGGCACTCCCAGTATGCGAATGTTATTGCGCCGTGCCCACCCTTCATAATCGTCGAGTTTCCGATCTGTAAGATCTCTGGGCTTCTTAAGATCTCGCACTTCCAGGACGCCAATCTCAATATTCTGATTCATCCTGTTGCAGCAAGCTGACATCATCGATGAGGCTCGTCGTCTTGACCTCCAGTGACTTGACTTTCTCGCTCGATTTCGTGAGGTCCGCCCGTAGTAGCCCTATTTCAATAGTGACAGTGTCCAGTTTGCCGTCCATGATCTCCATTTTCTGGCCCAAATACGTTTGAACTCCTGTGATTGTGGTCATAAGGTCCGCCAATGTGGGCTCCTCAGTCGCAGAAGAGTCTGCTAAACCCCCCGTCGGCCCCCTTTTCGTCTCGCTCTGAGACCCCTTAGGCAAGGTACAGCGGTCCAGTTTGTTAGATTGGACTTGCCTGGCCCCTCTTGTGGATTTGGTCACCAGCTTGTCTGAGTCTACCCTCGCCGCCATCTCACTCTCCGATGACAAGAGCGCCGTCCCGCATCTGCCGTCAAAATTGCAGTGCCTCCGCCGACCCCGGTAGTCAGCAATCGGACATGCCCAATTTCACCACTCCCTTCTCCGTCCGGGCCACACCAGGCAATCGCTCCAGGCCTCCAACCCGGCCTTATCTGGGCGGGAGGGGCGCTACTCAAATCCACAGTCCAGCATCCCCATACGCTCTCCCACGGCAGTCTATTCTCGGGCGTGACACCATAAGCCAACCACAGCCACCAACTGCTTCCCAGAGATGTTCGCGCCTCCTCACACTCCCAGGCTCAGGCGCTCACTCGACACTTCTGGGGACATCAGGATACAACTGTGAACACTGCCAACATCACCCAGGCACCTCCAATACACCGCCAAGGCCTGCCACCATGACCCCATCAAATCCAACACCCCCTGGCTCACCCGCTGCAGCACAGTCGCGGCACAGTCCACCCCCGCAGGGCAATACAGCGCACAGCCCAGGGGGGCCAGCTTCGAGGGTCACAGTCTCTCCGCACCCCGCCGCACAGAGGGGAGCTCACAGTTGCAATAAGGCAAGCGCAACATGTGGGGCCCTCACCGCTCCTCCAGTCCTAAGGGCCAACTCCAAAGGCACTCTCGGGCCAAACGCTGCAAGTCCCCAGCGCACCGCAGGGCTTCCCACATGCCCCCGCATCGCGCCGGGTATTTCAAGCCCACCTCCACCAGTCGGGCCGTATCCAGGCCACAGGAGCTCACAGGAGCTCACTCCTCACTTGCGAGCCGTCCAGACAACACTTCCCAGCCGGGGGGCCGCACAGTATCCAAAGCGCCTCCAGAAGAAATTTTTTCTCCCGGATGTCCACAAATCGGGCCGGCCACACCCGGCCCCGACGGCCGATGTTTATCCTCTCAGGGGCGGACTGCTTTGCTCTCGAGGCCCCGGCTTCAACGTGCGACAGGCCGCAAAGATCCCAACGACATTACTCGGTCTCCCGAGTGCGTGGAAGAGCCGGAGTTTTGCCGGTTGGCGTTGCAACTATTCCCCCACCCACAGGTGGGACGGGGGCTAGGACATCTGCGCAGGATGGTGAGCCAGGAGAGGAGGGTCGGCGGAGCCAGGCTCTAGGCGGCCATCTTGGTCGCTGGCGCGGCTCCTCCTCCCATTTGAACAATTTGATGGTCAGAATAGACCTTCAGGACGCCTATTTCAATATTCTGATTCATCATTCCCACAGAAAATTTCTCTATTTTCCATGGCTAGGAGTGACTTACCCATTCTGTTCTCTCCCTTTCGGTCTGTCGTCAGCACCATGGTGCTTTACCAAAATTATGAAACCTATCTTTGTTCTCTCTGGATCAGATTGATTATTTATCTCGATGACATCCTCCTGATGAATCTTTGCAAACAGACTCTGTTATCTCATTTACACATCACTCAATCTCTTCTCTCAGACCTGGGTTTTCTTCTAAACCACGAAAAGTCTATGCTCACTCCTTCTCAACGAATAGAGTTTCTAGGTTTCCTCGTAGATTCTTCCACCCCTTCTCTTCATCTCCCTCAATCAAAGCTATCCAACATAAAATCAGAAATGTCCCAAGTGCTTTGCAGAGACTCGATTTCCCTCAGATCTCTTGCATGGATTGTGGGTCTTTAGTCCGCTTATATTTAAGCAATCTTTCCCGGCCCTCTTCATTTTCGGGCCGCCCAGCGCCTAAAGATTCGTCACCTGCATCTAGGCCTAGCTTATTCCGATCTTCTCTCCTTGGATCAGGAGTCACGCCTAGAACTTCAGTGGTGGATAGACCATTTAGATGCCTGGAATGGCAGGACAATGTTTGCCTCAGCCCCAGATCTTCTATTAGAATCCGATGCAAGCCTGACAGGTTGGGGGACCCATTGTGGCACGATCTCGACTGGAGGTACATGGTCTCTAGAGGAGTCGAAATTGCACATAAATTGTTTAGAGATGCTTGCAGGTTCCTTTGCAATCAGAAGCCTCACAAAGAACAAGGTATGTTGCTCTATCCCCCTTCTCATGGGCAATATTTTTGCGGTACGTTACATCAACCATCTAGGTGGCACCAAGTTCAAACCCCTTGCAGAGTTCTCAAAGTGCCTCTGGGAATTCTGTCTCCTCCACAGGATCTCAGTCAAAGCAGAATATCTCCTAGGCAATCTCAATTCCATAGCAGACTGGCACTCTCGTTATCTATGAGATTCCAGCGATTTGAGGCTTCTTCCATCTGTTTTTAAATCAATTTCTCAAAAATGGGGCCCTTTACACATCGATCTCTTTGCTTCCCGCCTTAATTCCCAACTTCCTTGTTTCTACATTTGGCGGCCGGATCCTTTGGCTCTCGCCACAGATGCCTTCCTCCAAATGTGGTCTTCTCATCTCAATAATGCGTTCCCCCCTTAAGTCATGATCAACAGACTACTCGCACAGACCAGATGTCAACTTGCCTCCCTGATTCTAGTGGTCCCCTTCTGGCAGTCCCAGATCTGGTTTCCCTCCCTTCTGGAGATGACAGTGGACTTTCCGGTCCTTCTCCTTTCCTCCAACAATCTTCTCTTGGAACCCTAGGGTCAGCCTCCTCCTCTAATTCTGGACAATTCCTTGGTCCTGTCCGCGTGGAAGGTCTCGGGTCAAATTCTTCTGACCTCCTCATTTCGCAAGAGGCTTCTCTCTTTATTAGCAGGGTTTGGGCCCCAGGAACAACTAAGGCCTTAAAGTCAGCATGGTCTTTATGGGCAAGCTGGTTTTTGGGAAAATGTATCGATCCCTTTTCAGCACCTTTAAATTACATTGCCAATTTTCTGGCGTGTGAAGCCAGTTCAGGTAAGTCTTACAGAACAGTTAACAGTTAACTTGTATCGTTCAGCAATTTCTCTCAACCACTGTCCTATTGGTGGTAAACCAGTGGACGAGCACCCCCTGATTTGCCGTCTCCTGCGAGGCGTTACATTTTCTAAACCGCCTTTACCTAGATATTCTCAGTTATGGGAAGTGAATTTGATACTCCAACTGTTTTCTAACTGGCCTGATAATGCTGTTCTTTCTTTGAAATAGCTGGAAAGAGGAGAAGAGTAGAGCGGAGAGGGGTAGGGCTAGGGGGTAGGGTAAAGGGGGAGGAGGGAGATAAGGTCAGGAGAGATGCAGGAGAGTTTGCCCAAAGACTGGCTAGTTAGGTGGTGGTCAAGGAGGGAATCCATAGAGCATCTTCCCTTTAGCTCGCGAGGTAGTTCCACCGGGCATCAGTCAAAATGGCTAGGTCTCAGCTGTCGAGGGAAAGTTCTCAGAATAAATGTCCTGGTGGGTGAGCAGGAACAGGGTCGGTTTAGGGTTGATCAAGATCAGGACGCTGACCAGTGATTTTAGACCAGGAGAGATAGAGCATCGAGGTCCTACGGAGGCAGCCATCTTGAGGTCAGGCAAGGGGGGTGAGTCTTTGAAGTTCGAATTCAGGTGGTCCCCATTATTCTCTATAATCCAGAAGGAAAAGCCCCCCCGTGTGCGCTCCCACCTGTTAGATTTGAGGAGCGGTGCAATAGTCTTCGTCAGAGCATCAAGGATGCAGTGCCGAATGTGGATCTCGTTCAGAGCTCGGATGCAGCCAAAGTCAGTCTCCTCCTGGACCAACGCAGGTGAGGGCAAAAGTCACACGGCGGGATGGACTTGTGGGGCTACACATTCTCATCTCTAGGGAGCGTCCGCCCGGATGGGATGTTCAGTGAGAGGAGGGTCTAGCGCTAATTTCACTCAGCAGCATCGCCGCGCTGCTACTCATGGTCACGGTCAAAATAGCAGGCGCCCAACGAGGATGAAGGTGGGAGGGCTCAGGGTCTGGCCGCTCCTCCAACGCAGTCACCCGGGGGCGGCTCATTGATTATGCGGCCCCCGCTCTGTTTCACAATTTGAGCGAGTCCACTCCGGTCCAGGTGCCATGTTGAGGTGCGATCGTCTGGTGAATTTTTGCCAATTACATGGCAACAGCGCAGTTTAGTTGAACGGCGCCCACATCAGCAGACGCTCCCAGAACTCCAATGTCTGGAGTGAGTTTCTCCTGCTTGTTTTGGAGTGAAACAGCACCGCGCTAGGTTGTTGAGTGCAGGGCTTCCATGGAGCTACAGCTCCGAGCAGCCATGATGGAATTAGCTCCCACAGCTTTACCTCCCGCGTCTTCCTGATGGGACCCTGCTTCCACCAAAGGCGTTCGCTTGGCCATACACTGCTTCTCCTGACTTCATGGGTCACTCATCTCTTGCTTCTGCTTCCAAGACAACCTTCCTGGACTTCAGTCAAGTACTTTTTACTTGGACTTTGGCCTTATGTATTGTGTTTGCCATTTTTCCTCTAGTTTTGGATTCTGTTTAAGTGTACGCTACAGAAAAGAGGGCTGTTCGCAGTCAGGACTTTTGTTATACCTTAGACTGTGTGTTTATTCGCTGTTCATGTTCTGGTTTCATTGTCTCCCATTGGTCAACCTGGCGTTTGGCCTTCTGTGAACTGTTGTTTTGTTTGTTTAGTAGATGGCTTACATTGTGAGATAGAGTTGCCGGAAGGTGGGAGCAGCTAATAGACACGCATCTCGGAGTTCCGTGTGCCCACCCTATTTTGGGGAGTGGTGCAGAGATTTTGAGTGTGGTCTCCTGCAGTGCAAGCACAGACTGTTGGTATGACTAGGTTCTGTTTGGCAGCGGTGCATTAAATGTGTGACTGCAGTGTTACAGTCTGCCTGTATAGAGGTGCGCAGCCATGGGATTTGAGGTCACTGTTGGAATGTTGGATAGTTGATGTTGTTTTTCAGAGTTAATTCATACATGTCACACCTCTACATTATTTCTGAACACTTGGGGAGTAATTGGTTGCCCATGGTGGAAGGCTGGTGGACGGATGCACTATCTATCTTCCGTAGGAAGAGTATGCGCTAAAGCAGATTGGACAATCTGCTGGTACCAGTATGTAATAGTTATAAGATACAGGATGTAAGTTGTCTGTGAGATACCTCTCGGACCAGTACCCATTGCTGGTGGTATATAACACTGGATGTGATCGAATGAGTATCCCTTTGTGTAGACTTTAAGTGTTGATACAAAAGGGATAACACTGGCAACAGAATAGTTGAAAGGGAAGCCATGAAAGTAGTGATAAGAGGATAATGCATGAGTAAGACCTAAGGTATAAAAATGTATCTGGAGAAGGTGTTGACTTCACTGAAAAAACAATTGCAAAAAGTGGAAACTGAACACCCAGGGCAATTAGAGAAAGTAACTCAATAGGCAGCTATTAAGAAATCATTGGAGAACACATGGTAAGGACTAGATCTTCATGCATGTTACTTATCACCAAAGACTTTATTGGGAGGGGGACAGATGGGGAAGGATACTGGCATTGCTTATAAGGAATGACCTTCCGCATACCCCAATATCAAAGGTAAAGCATGGGCAGGGTAGTGGAGTATTAATGCAAGTGGCTATAAATGAAATATTTGCTGTGCATCTTTGACAATTATATAGACATCCCCCAGGTAGTGACTTACAGCAGATAAGTAAATATCCAGCTGCACTCCCTCTTTGTGGTATTACCCCAGCTTAACAGGCAGAGCTCAATGATTGTCTTACAAACAATTGATTTGAGGCAGTCGTCCATTCACTTCAGAAGGCCAAATCTCATCGGGAGGATGGACTGCCTACAAAATGTTATCAAATGAATACTAGACGCTTAGCTAAAAAATTACTCGACCTACATATCTAGGCAAAGGAAACCGGGGTACTCCCTGTGTCTATGCACCAAACATTGATAGTACTGATATCTTAAGTCAGACAGGGATCCATCAGAACTGTCTTCTTATTGCCACCTTTCACTTCTGAAAAATGAAGAGAAAATTCAGACTAAGGTGTTGGCGACTAGGCTGACTGACCTTATGCCTGACCTGGTGCATGAGAATCAATGTGGGTTTATCCCAAGAAGAAATACGATTTGTTATCTACATAGACTGTCACATGTAATGCATGCCCTGCATGTTAGTTAAGACAAATTTGTATTGGCCCAACTTGATATTGAGCAGGCCTTTGACACAGGGACCTGGGTGTTCATTTGGAAAGTGCTAGCTAGGGCAGGATTGAGGAGCATCTATATTAAGTGCGTTAAGCTACTACACACCAGCCCTTATGTGAGAGTATGCGTAGGGCATATGGTCTTGGTGTGATTTACAGGAGCCTCACAGGGTTCCCCCCTAATTATTTGCTCTGTTAATGGAATAATTGGCCTGCTAACTGAGAAGTGATTTGAGGCTGTGAGATATTCAGAGTGGGAGAAGTCACCCATGTAATCTCGATGTATGCTGATGATACGTTAGTTTATGCCTGACAACCAGTATATTTGGTTTCAGATTTTATTACATGACTTAATGAACTTTAGGGAGGTCTTGATTACTTATTTATCAGCAACCAATTTTTTTTTTTGTTGGAACTGGCACTTTCTGGTTGGTTAAGGCGATGCCCCAGCCAGGCAAAACCTATCACTGCCATCAGGGGCTGGTGATTATACACACTGTATAACCTGTGCTCGCCCTGGGGTAACTTGGCACTGAGCAGTCAGGCTTACCACACAGGCAATGTGTAAAGCATTGCCACAGCACCTAATCACAATAAATTACTTGAGCATCACAAAAGAGACTTCACATGTGATGTGTGTAAATAAGTTTCGTATTCAACACACATAATAATCAACACAACATGAATATCATGTATCTCTGGACATAAATCCCACTTGGAATTATTACTATCAGTACTTAGCCCAACCGTGTTTGAATGACATCAGAAATATGCACACTTGGGAAAAATCCTATTCTATATCCCCTCAGCATTATTATGCAGTGTGACACGTTGTACACCCCGGGCCCACCCTTGCTGTTCTGATAATTCAACCCCAGACTGTTTGAGAATGCACCCGGGTCACAATGATATCAGGAATAGGCACACATACAGAATGATATCACTTATTAGCAGCACCGCAGGCTGAGGCCATGCGAGGAAAACGTAATGCTCTCCTGACAAGAAATCAACATATCAGGCAAAGGGCCGTCCAGTGTTGTGAATCACGGATGGTTCCTCACTTTCACTCCCACATACACACTATCACTCTGCACTGATACACGGTGCAACGAATATCAGGCAATTCTGTATAAAAGTGCTTGCAAACATACACACTCAGCACCCCAATGCGGGGCAACTGAAACCCAGCAGGTCAATTGACTACAAACACCAGATCCCATGGGCCCAAGCCTCCCTCCACACTCGTCCTCACCCTGACTATCCTACACCCACGGATTAAAGACACCCCATCCTCCCACTGACACTAGGCCGCATGCGGCTCATGTCACTCTTCATCAGGGTCCCAGGGAAACAGGTGGGGGTAGGCAGCAAGGGCAATTAGGAGGCAGTTAGCAAAAGGGTTTGTCAGCCACTTGAGAAGTTCACCAACAGGATACGGAGCAGGAACGGGCCAAGAGCAATAGATGGTCACACTAAAGGGGTCTGCAAGGGCCTTCCAGCACCAACCCGGTTCTGCGAAGCACGGGCTGGGGGGCATACAGTCGCTTAACCCCCTTCCAATCGTTCTTGGAAGCGTCTCTCCAACCCAGTTACTCACTCTCACAACCCAGGCCCAAGCTGGCAATACTACATGGCAACACAATGTTGTCGAGAAGGTCAAGTGAAAAGAGGGCAGTTGGTCCGCCATATGCTGAGGGCCAAGTAAGGGAACAGTTGATGAATGACGAATGAAGCAGGGGGGGCCTCTCTAAAACAGGAAACACCCTGTTGGGTACACGTTGATCAGAGTCGCACCCAAGTAATTTGGGAACAACATCGGATGTGTGATGATACGGGTCGCACCAGACCATTCCAGTCACTCATAATAAAGAGTTGCAAATTCCACACCTCCCTGGAAATGAGGCACAACGGCCAGTGCACATCGATTTTGGCCGCAATAGACAGCTCCGGTCACACACACAAGCACAAGTTCAGCAATGCCTCACAACATAGAAGGAGGCACTACCATGGTTATGCCTCCACCTCCAAGAGTCGCCACTTGTGAATCTGAACTGCACGCAATGAGCATGCAGTCGGCCTGTCGCACAAGAGAGATGTGGTACGCTCGACGAAGCGGGCCACGCTGAATCCCGCAACCACCAACTAGATGCCTATGCATGCTAAGGTCCATACGATGCAGTGGCTACACGCCTTAAATGCGGGCCAGACTGTGGGGCTCCGTACAAGGCAATACAGTCTCCAGCCACAAATCTTGGTTTCAAGTTGCGCTACCAGTTGGAATCGAGCAGACTATGTGGGCACCTGATAGGGCACCATGCTTCATGTGCCACAGGTAGATGGCGTGTGTCAATCGTAGGGGATATTTGATGTCCCTGAGACCTCTAAAAGAACAGGGAGCAAGCTCAACAAGCCATTGGAGAGCACACGTCAGGGTGCTACACAGCAACAGGTAGTCGGCCCAGGCCAGCCACTATTCAGGAAGGGCACACAGTCCCTTTTAATGGAACTAATCCTCCTTGTGCACAACAGAGTCCTCTGGCATTGTGCACCACATAGTTCCAGGTTCTCCCATCTCACTCATGCCATGCTAAAGTATGGCACCAGTAGTAATACTGGAGTATGTCTTTGAAGTCGGGGGTGGTTCACAGATGTCTCCCCTAAATTTCAGTCCTGTCTGCCATGAGGCCGTGAAATGCATATCTTTATCATTAGTGAGGGCCAGAATCTGGCTCCAGAGTCCAAGTATGAGAACTTCTTCCTCCAATCTCCCCAGCCGGCCGCTAAAATGGTAGAGGTCTGTCATTCCAGTTACATTCTGAAAGTTTTTTAGCTGTTGCTGGGGAATGCCCAGATGTGCTCCCCCAACTTCCAGTGTGGACTGGAGGCAAGAACTAAGGCACACAAAGAGTTTCAGAGCACAGAAATGCCCACTTCCTAGTAGCAAAAAAGAAGAAAACCTGGTGTCCTAATTACTTATGTAATGTTTCTGCAACAACCACACGATATTCTTGGTGATTGGGTTATTTATTCACCCTATTTTTTTAAACTCTTTGTTTGAAAGGGCTATATATCCTTCATATGGAACACATAACTACCATATACATATTTACATACATAACAATATACATGATACAATATTATACAACACCAACACTTTTTTGACATACACATTACTTTGCAAAAAACTCTACATGAACATAACTACATCAAAACAAACTAATGTGCCCCATGTAATCAAGCGATGGCTCGATTGAATATCATTAAGCGTTCTGATAATTCAGTCCTAAATGATTCCTGAATCAATTCTATTTCTTTTTGATCCTTTAGCCACTTTTTGCTAATTTAATAGCAATTGACGACGCGTTTCAAGCCTCACGGATTCTCTATGGGCTCTCATCAGGGCATCTTACTTTCAACACATTGGACACATCTGCCAATGCCGTGAACACTTTTCTTTTGAGCAATACTTTCAATGAACATGCGTCTCCCTCAATATGAAATAGTAGATCTACTCTTCGTGATTGTCTTCCACAAATCCAAATAGTGGCGATACGCTTTTTTCTGATGATCTGCTTTTCTTTGGGCACGAATGCAAAATGACTCTTTAACCAGCAAAACACATGTGTCCCCAAAGAATTTTGTGACCGTCTACTTCGCAATAATTCCGTCTAGTCTTTTAATTACTTCTAGCAGAGCTGTTGTATCTCCTCACGCTATCAAGTAGTCCAACAACGGACAAAGCTACCACAGTTTGGACCCAGCCATATGCAAATCAGTCTTGACCCTGTGCCCCACGGGAACAGTCCAGACCAAACTGCCGATGCCAGGTCCTCCCTGGACCGGAAACAAGCATCCTGGGACCGGTTTCAGGGTATGTCACCCTTCTTTAGCCAGGTTAGTTTGAATCCAGTGGCACAGTGAGCAAGGGACTCACGTCTGGGCATATCCATCCCACTTAGGGCAAAAAGTGTTACAGCAAACAAATGATGGATGGAATGCTGACAATGCAAACATTCTCCCCCAGTCAAAAGATCTGGGTTATATCCCTCCTTCTTTTGCCCACAACGCCACCCCAGTTTGGACCCAGCCATATGCAAATCAGTCTTGACACTGTGCCCCATGGGAACAGTCCAGACCAAACTGCCAGGCCAGGTCTTCCCTGGACCAGAGACAAGCATCCTGCGACTGGTTGTTTTAGTGTATGTCACACTTCTTCTGCCAGGCTAGCTTGAATCCAGTGACACAGCGAGCAAGGGACACACGTCTGGGTGAAGCCCTGAAACCGGTCCCAGGATGCTTGTTTCTGGTCCAGGGAGGACCTGGCTTGGCAGTTCGGGCTGGACTGTTCCCACAAGGAACAGGGTCAAGACTGATTTCCATATGGCTGGGTCCAAACTGGGATGGTGTGGTGAGCAAAAGAATGATGGATTAAACCCAGATCCTTGTGACTGGGGGTGAATGTTTGCATTGTCCAGCATTCTGTCCATTAATTGTTTCCTTTGCATATGTCGCCCTAAGTGGGAAGGGTATGCCCAGATGTGGGTCCACTGGATTTAAGCTAGCCTGGCTGATGAAGGGTGATGCCCCGAACCCGGTCCCAGGATGCTTGTTTTCGGTCCAGGGAGGACCTGGCTCTGCAGTTCGGGCTGGACTGTTCCCACAAGGAACAGGGTCAAGGCTTATTTTCATGTGGCTGGGTCCAAACTGGGGTGGTGTGGTGAGCAAAAGAATGATGGATTAAACCCAGATCCTTGTGACTGGGGTTGAAAGTTTGCATTGTCCCGCATCCTGTCCATCAATTGTTTATTTCGCATATGTCGCCCTAAGTAAGAAGGGTTTGCCCAGACGTGGGACCCGTGCTTACTACACCACTGGATTCAAGCTAGCCTGGCTGATAAAGGGTGATTAAATGGACTGCCACATTCTGTTTGTTCGCCAATGACACAGCCATCAGACTGCGGACAGAACTCTTCCTCTTCCATTGGATTTCTTATTCCCTGAAGGACTCGAGCTGGCCGTCCACGGCCCAACCTTTGAAAGTGGGCTTTGCATGGCCCTGTACTGCCCCAGATGCAGCACTCCACTGAATGTACATTAAACATTCCGAATCACACTGGTGTGTCGTGTCTATGGTCTTTCAAATGTGGAAGTATGGATGAATGTAGGGTCAGTGAATTCCTCTTACGTCCATGTGGCTCATGTCGTTGGACTTGGGTCACAGAGTGTCACAAATTGCCAATTGTCGTCCAGGTTGCGCCGATGCAACAACAGCGACACACACATTTGTTACTTCCTTGTCCAGCCCCGTACGGAACCACGCACAGAGCCCTAGGGTCATTGTTCAAACCCTTACGCTGGACTGACATACGCCAGGCCAGCCCACAACGCTTACGCTCCAGGGGGGCCAACAACGCCACGTGTGCAATGACTCCCCTGTAATGATCTGTTGCTCACAGGTCTAGTTGTCAGCATGCCACGGCCACTCCCTCATGGCTGGTTTACACCCACACCACACCCATCCAGCATACGCGTCACAAGACATATGACCCTGGCAATAAAAATGGCTGGGCGCAAGTGCATGGTGCCATTTCCAACCTCTCTAGGGTTGTATCCGTGTGGTGTGCATGTAGGCATGGGGGCCCATGGGCCTGCAACATCATATTCCTCAGGCCCGGAGGTGACGTGATGGCGTCCACACCACGAAACCCAATCATAGAGGGTCCATGACTAGCGGGGCACAGACTTGGTGGCACTGGATGCACTGCGGCTGGCATAGGCACACCGTCACGGGATGGTGACTTTGGGTGCACTGAGGTAGGGGCACCTTAAGTGCTGAGCGGGTGTGCAGCCTGCGATGATGCCTTGTCCTGGCGGTCTGGACAGCTCAGGTTTTGTGTGCCCTGCTGGACCGCAGTGTAGGCCTGAGCCACAGGGCAGCGCAGGCCTACCGCCATGTGGCGTCCTCTCCTGGATTACAGAATTAGTGGCACCTATGAGGCTGAGTGGGTGTGCAGCCTGCGATGATGCCGGGTGCACTGGTATGTCCTCTTCCATGTAGAAATCAAGACTCAGCACCAAATGTGAGACCTGGGGGCCCACGGAGCGGAGCTGCATGATGTGGACGGTGGCATGTCTGCGGGTCCTGGGCTTGCAGCAGCACGTGGTGGACCCTCATTTCTACACGCCGGTGGCGGAAGGTGAGCAGTGAGGCCTGGGGGCGCAGAGGCGGGCAGTCACCGCTGGGCGGCAGTAGGGGCTGGGGTTCAGCTGCCTGGGTGCGCAGGGGTGGGCAGTCACCACTGGGTGGCGAGAGGGGCTGGGGTGCAGCTGCCTGGGTGCGCAGGGGACGACAGGTGATGATGTCGGGTGCAATTGTATGTAGTTTGCCATTCAGGTATCTGGACTCTGTTTCAGATGACAGATCTGTTTCATATGTGGGACCTGGTGAACTGCACTTCATACAAGCACGTGGTTGGAACGCACCGGTGGCAGGTGAGCAGTGTGGCCTGGGTGCCCAGTGTCTGCACTCTCTCTTCTTGTCCCTCTCTTCTTTTCTCTATCTCCCTCTCCCCCTCTCTGTCCATCTTTCTCTCGCTGACCCTCTCTGTCCGCATTTCTCTCGCTCACCCTCTCTGTCCGTCGTTCTCTCGCTCACCTTCTCTGTCCGTCTTTCTCTTTCTCCCCCTCTCTGTCCGTCTTTCTCTTGCTCACCCTCTCTGTCTGTCATTCTCTCGCTCACCATCTCTGTCTGTCTTTCTCCCCCTCCCTGTCCATCTTTCTCTCACTCACCCTCTCTGTCCATCTTTCTCTCTCTCCCCCTCTCTGCCCGTCTTTCTCTCGCGCACCCTCTCTGTCCGTCTTTCTCTCACTCACTCCCTCTCTTTCTCTCTCTCTCCTTTGCTCTCTCACTGTCCCTTGATGTGCGCAGGGCACACCTTCTCATCATGATTTTTGTCTTGCAGGCTGTGACCTACGGATTGTCCCGAGGGGAGCCGCCATGTCTCTTCATTTCTGTTCTGTGTTTATTTTAATAAATTATCATTTGTTGCTTCAAAGGTGAATGTGTGATGCTCATTTTTGTGACAACACATGCATGTCACCAGATGTGATTGTGCGACATCATGCGAGATATTTGATATATGAATCCGTGTGGTTGATGTGACATATCTTTGTCCGGGGGTGGGTGGGGGTTGCCCGGAGTGAGGCCGGGGGGGGGTGAGGTGGGGTCCTGGGGGTGATGGCGGTGGGTGTTGTTGCCCTCTTGGGGCTCCGGGATGCATGTTTTGTGGCTCCATGGCATCTGTTGTTCTTCAGGTGTGGCTCTGGGCTGGGCTCTCTTTTGTTGTGCAGGTTGTAGTCTGACTTCTAACGTGCCTTATTGCATGTTTTGTGATCTTTTCGCCGATATGTCTGGTCATTGAGAATGTTGTGGTGTGGTGTTGTTGCTGATTTTTGCTCAGGAACCCCTACTCTGCATTTCATTAGCCGCGGTCATCCTTGGCGATGTTTTTGGCGGCTGCTATCGCCGGAAAACTGGTGATATGGGCTGTTTGCACCAGCTTGTGAATGGGGTGGTAAGTTTATCACAAATGTGGCTAGATTAAGGTGGCAATAACCCGGCGATAGCTCCTTGAGAATTTGGCCCATAGTTTAAAACTACTTAAATTGTAACATGGCACATAAAGTAAGAATTGTATCCAATATGTAAAAAAGATGAGATAAATACAAATTTCATTCTTAGTTTATAATATTCTTAAATAGCAGCTTGACAACAAGTCTAAAAGTTAATACAATTTGCAAAGTGAGCAAGGTAAACACAAACTTCGTTCTTAGTTTGAAGCATGGTAAGAGCTGTTTATAAAATTGATTCCATGGGCCCACATCTCTCCATTTTGTGCGGTCATGAAGTGCATTGTGTTTATTGGAGTTTTCAGGCAAGGACTTCCTTTTTTTGCATAACCAACGTCCAGACAATAAATGTAATACTGCTAAGAAAAGGAAATAGAAAAAGGTGCAGAGTGCCCTATAGGAGAGCCCTAAAATTGGGACTTAGGAGCTGGTGGCGCATTCTTAGGCACCCTTCAAGAATTTCAAAAGTCTTACAGTTAGTTGAACACGAGTACCGCTTAAGCATGTTGCTATTGATGGTCGACATTGCTTGATTCCTAAAATACAAAATACCGGAAGCAACCAATAATGCCTCAGGTCATTCAGTTTG
Organism: Lissotriton helveticus; assembly: GCF_964261635.1. Classification (NCBI taxonomy): domain Eukaryota; kingdom Metazoa; phylum Chordata; class Amphibia; order Caudata; family Salamandridae; genus Lissotriton; species Lissotriton helveticus. The sequence continues at coordinate 249,322,581 of NC_136067.1, read as the reverse complement.
TTGCACAAGCAGACTACATGCAACAATGATTCAAGGCTGTAATTGCACAGCCTACAGTTCAAGGTCTCTGTGCTGTTCAGTCGTCTATATTTATAGGCTTTTAAGGGTATAATGCTGCATCTTAGCCTCATTAGCTCCTTTTTCAGCTTGAGACTCTAAGGGGAAGCTAGACAGGAGGCCCTTCTATTGGACTAATAGAAAGGAAGGCACACGTTTGCATCAGCCTAGCATATTTTGTAAGCAACTTGGTGCAGAATTTTGGTGGAAGATTCAGATCAAAAATGTCTTGGGCGCCCACGGTGTTGAATGCAATTGTTGCAAATGCTGACCATACCAGCTTGCTATTCTGCATACTTGACCAAGGAGCCAGGCAGGGCAGCTTGTGGTAATAATTTAGGAATCTCGATTTCTCCAGGATCACTTGCTTCCGCAAGTTGAATTTTAGGTGAATTTGTGAAGACGGAGTGGCATCCGGCAGCTGGAATAGCCTTCTGCAGCAGCGACACTGGGCCTTGTCCAACCAGGAGTTGAGGCTATCTTTAAAAATGAGGGAGCCATATGACAATGTTGGGATGAACCTGGAATCAATGACACTACAAATGATAAACAGGTCAGGCCCTCTCATTTGCTTTAGTAATTGCTATAAACGGATGATAATTGCAGCCAACATTCATTTCATCACCTCAAATTGTGCATAGTGTGAGCCACAATGGTTGAAGTAGACACCCTGGTATTTAAATATGGATACCCGCCTAATATTCACCTTATCCAGGGTAAATTTTTTTTGTGTGACTTTCTTCCTCCCATACACCATTATTTTTGTCTTCAAAGCATTCATTGAAATCTTATTTTCATAGCAGTAGCAGAACAAGACTTTCAGCAATCATCGAAGACCAACAGTGGTGTGATCAAAAAAGATAGTATTGTCTGCATATTGCAGACATTGTAGAGCTGAGCCCGCAAATTTGGGTGGAAATATGTTCACACTGTGTAGAGAATTGTTTAGGTCAGCCAAATAAAGGTTAAATGATAGGGGAGCCAATGTGCATCCAGAGCCCCTGAGTAGTCTGGATCTTTTTGGGCACTCTGTTGGAGGAGATCTTGACTCTCATCCAGGTATCAACGTAAAGGCTGATAGTGGCTCGCAACAGTGGTGATGGGATGCCCCAGCAATGGAGCTTCTTCCAAAGCCTCGATCTGTCTACATTATCACAGGCGGTAGTGTTGTCAATAAAGGCCGCATATAGTGTTGGTGCTTGTTTTTTTGTTTGCTGCTTCAATCAGGGAAGAGAGAATCACCAAGTTGTTCTCCATGCTGCAGCCTTGTCTGAAGCCTGATTGTGTGATTGGTATTAATGCTTTGGCAGTAGCCCATTCTTCAAGCTCGTGACATGATAGAATGAGCCACTGCCGAGTGTAATTTGTAATTTGTAATTTGTAACTGGGTTTTGTATCGCGCCAGCTCACCGACAGGTCTCAAAGCGCTTCTGACCAAGTACAGCAACAAGAAAACAAGATGAAAGTATAAGAGTGTCTGAAGCTAGTAGCTGACTACTGAGGTGTAAATGCGTCTTTGAAGAGTAGGGTCTTCAGGGACTTCCTAAAGTGGAGGAGGTTGGGTTCTCTACGAAGCGCCTCCGGTAGCTTGTTCCAGATGATTGGAGCCTGAACTGAAAAGGATCTGCCTCCTTTTGTTGCCAGCTTAAAGCATGGGCAAGATAGCAAAAAAGAACCGGACGATCGCAGGGCGCGCTTAGGTTCGTATATTTCAAGCCTGTCTTTTATATAGGCTGGCGCCTGTCCGTGGATTGCTTTGTGGCAGATGCACATACTCTTGAATGCGACTCTTTGTACTATAGGCAGCCAATGTAGCCTATAAAGCAAAGGGGAGGCATGAGTCCGCCTCGGCACTCCGAATATCAAACGCGCTGCGTCATTCAGAATAACCTGAAAACGGTTGATGGAATTTTTTGGGAGGCCAAGGTATAACGCATTGCCGTAGTCAATTCTAGACACTATTGTGGCTGAGACAATGGTTCTAAGCATGTTCCTTGAGAGTAGGGGGACGAGCTTACGCAGTTGCCTGATCAAATTGGTACAAGAACCAACTACAGCGGACACTTGGTTAGTCATCAAGAGTTCCTGATCGATTTTCATACCGAGGCTCTTGACACTAGGGCACGGTTTTGGAGTAGGTCCAAGTTCTTGTGGCCAAAACAAATCATTCCAGGGGGAGGCAGAGGTTGAAACTACTAGAACCTCCGTTTTGTCTGGATTGATTTTCAATAGGTTGGACGACATCCAATTTACTGTAAAACGTAATATGTCTTGAGCCTTGGACTGAGCCGATAGTGTGTTGTCGATACTCAGCAGCAGCTGAGTATCATCGGCGTAGTTAAAAACTTTACAGTTCATGTTTGCCAGGGACTCTATCAATGGCTGTAGATAAAGATTAAATAGGAGTGGAGAAAGCGCAGAACCCTGCGGGACTCCACAAGCTAAGGTACCCACATCAGAGACCTGATCTGCTAGTTGGATCCTCTGCGTCCTCCCCGACAAGAAGGCTGTTAACCATTTGAGGGCTTGCTCTCCTATCCCAAACCTGGCCAATCTACCCAGAAGCAGTGCATGGCTGACAGTATCAAACGCCGCTGAAAGATCTAGTAATATCAGGGCGCTTGGCTTTTTACTGTCAGCCATGCATCTGAGCTCATCTAGTACAGACAGCATTACTAGTTCCGTGCTATGGTGGGCACGGAAACCAGCTTGCCGCTCCTGGAGGAGATGGTGAGATTCCAGGAGGGATGACAGGGATTTTAGCACGTGCTGTTCTAGTACTTTTGCCAGAAATGGCAGCTGGGAGATTGGCCTGTAGTTCTTCAGGCTAGTTGGATCTGCCCCAGGCTTTTTTATCAGGGGTCTGACGCATGCCTCTTTAAAGGAGGTAGGTAATGATCCAGTAGCTAGTGAAGTGTTTAGGAGGTCTAAGATCTGATCCTCTAAAATCGGAGTTGCTAGTCGAAGGATGTCGGGTGGGCAGGGATCAGCGGGCGAGCCTGACTTGGTGGATGCTATAAGTTGTCTTAGGATGGTAGGGTCGATTTCGGGGAATCTGGTAAAGATAGGGATTAAGGAGTTTAAAGGAGGTAGTTGTTCGGTGTGTGAGACTGGATTGTTCTTCTTGATATCAGACAAGATGGTCAATACTTTTTCAAGGAAATATCCTTGAAAGGTATCACAGTCGATCAATATGTCTGCCTTTTCCTCCTTCTTGCTTAACTCTTTCAGGATTTGGAAGGTTTCTCTCTGGATGTTTGTAGCGTTATTTATGCGTATCTCGTAATAATCCTTCTTCGCTGAAACAATAAGCTTTTTGTATATTTGAAACGATGTTCTATATGATTCCCTATCAGTGTCCTTTTTGGATTTCCTCCAACATCTTTCGAGATAGCGAAGCTTTCTCTTTTGTTCGCGTAGACTTTGGGTGAACCAAGGGGCTCCTTTCTCCGCACCCTTTACTTTTTGTGTCTTTTCGGGGGCTAACTCATCAATTGATTGCCTGAGGGTAGTTATTATCGCATCATACTTTGAGTCGAGGTCAGTACCATCTAGGGAGAAATTCTGTTTGTATTTGGGCAGGGTTTTGGCCAAGGTATCGGAATTCACTTTTTTCCATTGGCGCACTTTTTTAATTTTTAAAGGGAGTTTGGTCTGGAAATTGTTTTGCGGTATGTCATATAGGATTAGGTGGTGATCCGACCAGATGCAGGATGTAATGCTTGTGATGGCCACCTTTGGCATAGAAGACCAAATGAGATCTAAAATATGGCCCTTTATGTGGGTAGGAGCTTTCACAAGTTGTACCAGTCCAAGAGCGGTCATAGTGGTCTGTAATTTCTGGACTAACGGATCTTGATCACTTTTATCCCAATGGACATTGAAGTCGCCAGTTACCAAGATGTTTTTATAACGTGTGCATAAGTCTGATATTATAGGAAAAAAGAGATCATTGAACATTGAGGTACTTTGAGGTGGACAATACACTGTTAGGATAGTAAGACAGGAGTTGTTCATAGTAATTTTTATCCCTAATAGATCGATGGTATTTATGGTCTCCGATAAGATTTTGGTTACCGTAAGCTGCCTTTTAAAGATCGTTGCTACACCCCCCCCTCGGGCCCCCTCTGGTCGATTATGCCAGATCATATCATACCCGCTAGGAAGGGCGGCGATAATATCCGGGGAAGAGACATCACTCAACCAAGTTTCGGTGAGTGTCAGGATGTCGATCGTCTCATCCTGTAAAAGGGTGAAAATTTCCAGGTGGTGTTTCTGCAATGACCTGGTATTAAGGGTAGCTAGCTTTAGGGGGGGTGGAAGACTGAAGTTCTTACAGCTGTGAAAGTGCAAGATGTTATTCTCCTTAAGAGTGGTACATGTAATAGGAGATAGGGTGTGCCTGTCAGATTTCAGTGCTAGGAGATCCGACGAGGTATAGCAGGTGCGTGTGCCAGAGTTTCTGAGCCCTGAGCCCGATCGTGCGCGGACGGGCGCAGACGGGCAGGACTCTGGCACGACTCCGGCGCAGGTCCAGCGCGTCCGCTGGTCGCGTCCGCTGCGCGAAGCCATCACTGTCTGTTTTTATAGTGCTGTCGATGGCCTCACCAACCCAGCCCGACCCAAGATGGCCGCCAAAACCGGCGCCCAGCGCTCTCGGCGTCAATACTCAGCCGAGAGCGGGACCGGAGCTGCAGGGAGGGGGTAAGATGATTTCTAGGCGCTGCTGAGCGCTAGGGGGATCTCAACTGTCAAAAGTGTGCAACTGTCAACGATGAAATAGACATGGGGAGATGAGAAAGGATGGTCATTTGGCCTGGGCAGAGGTGATTGGAACATTACTGGACACTTTGGATGGTAGACGACCGTGAATAGGCTGTCTTATAGGAGAGATGGAAATTACTAGAAAAATGATATAATATGGGGTAAGTGTCTTGAGTAATACAGATTGGAGAATTTAAACAAAAGAAAGAAGCTAATACTCTGGGGTGTGGCTATGAGTAAACACACTGCCTGGAGTGCAGGTTGGGGATGAGGGCAAGGTTGCCTATCAGCTGATAACGCCTACAAAGTACAATCTGACCACATTGCAAGCTGTAGATGATGTAGTGCAAGGAGGGCTCCCATTGCTCACACTGATTGTTTACCAGTCAGGGATGGTAATGAACAGAAGGTAGCAAAGATAAACTGTGTGCGGCGGTTGTACGGCATTACAACGCTGGCTTTTACCCCGCATGCCATTACAACGCAGTTTTTAAAACGCAAGTCGTTACAACGACTTGCGTAGGGGGGCACTGGATAGTGAAATAGTTTAATTTTCTATTCCAACTCCAGCCCACGTTGACAGTAGGGAAGGTGTTGGATAGAAAATTAAACTATTCCCTATCCTACAGCGCAATTTGTTGTAACGACTTGCGTTGTAATAGCATTGTGGTAGTAGCAGTGCGTGGTAATGCCCGCGTTTTAATGGATGTTTCCCATGTGCGGCTAATGTCGGATGGGTAAATAAGGTACTTAGGTTCTTGGATTATCTTTTTGTTTGTCTAAATTTTATTGTTCCCTCTCTTTTTCTTTTCTTCATGGTTCTAAACTGCCCGGAGATATGACAGGTGCAAATTGGGATTTTTGTTAAGCATACTAAGGAAATTGTATGGGAAATATGGAGGGATGAAAATAGCAATAAACAAATATTAAATACATAAATAAATAACAGCCAACTAGGATTAGAGCATGGTAAATGTTATATTTTTTTATCTGTAGTATATGGAACTGAAACTCAGCGTGAATGTCCTTTTTTCAGGGAACCAATAGGTATCAACTTTATAATGTGAGTGCTGTGCTGTTTACTTTGCTAGTGTTTGTCTGTAAAGTATTGTCTACAAAAGTTAAAAAAAATCTTTTCACAATATTCTATCTGAAAACTGTACAAGGAATTTTATGTTTTCGATCTTTATAAATGGCATACTTTATTTTTCCAGCAGCTTTAACTCAGGAAAGTCTGAACAGAATTAAAAAAGAATAGGGAATGTAAGGCAATGCCTAATTTCTTCTTTGCTATACTCCAGGGGAGGGGCAAACACAAGAAACAGTGAATAGGAAGTATGAGTTTGACAATAAAGCCAACCAATGGTAAGCAAAGGGTGGGCTGTAAGCCCACTGTAGCTCACGATAGGTGACAGCCATAAGTACCCACAGCTTGGGCTGTTTGGTGGGCTCAACCTAAAAATTAGAATGGATACTCATCTTAAGCAACCAATTGCTCTGAGCAGACCACACTTCCATGCACCCTATTTGCTAATGGACAAAATGTTTCCATTTTCTAAGATGCATATTGAGTAGAATTCAGAATTCAGAATAGCTTTATTTGTTGTATATCAAACCATAAAAGCATATATAAAACCACACACACTAATCGATAAAACAAGAATAAAAACCATTTCCCTAATGTAAAGTCACCAAAAAGAGGCAAAATCAGCAAAAATAGATAACATGTCTAAATATATTAAAACAGGTATAGCAGTCTATTACCTCCCCTACTTGATGTAGTACATGATGCATGACTTTTTATGCTATGTCAATAATATGTGGACACAGCGGAGGTTTGGATGTAACTTATAAATATAGTAGGTAAATGTACATATAAAGAGCGTATTTTTTGTTTTGTAAACCCAATTCCACTCTGCAGGCACACTAAAAAACAAATGTTTCATTTTTGTTAAAATCTTTTTTGTACCTAAACCTAACTGGGACATGTAAGGCACGGTTTATTTTTATTTTTAAACTTTATTTTCGTAATTAGGAAACCCAACAGAAGAAAGAAAGTTGTGGCAGTCGTAATTGAGACAGAAATGCAAAACCAGAAAAACATGAAAAGATAGCAAAGCCAATACATGAGGAACACAGTGGAGAATGGACATAAAAACATATCATACAATTGAAAAACAGTTATACAACCTAATGGGCAGACGGAAGGCACAAAGAATTAAACGTGTTTTTTTCCCTTTTTCTGAAGCTTTCTCAATAAAGAAAGAAAACAGGGAGAATTTTTTTTTTTCATTGCTTAAGCCATTCCTCCAACGGGGCCCACATCTTTCAGGCGAACTCCTGCCTCTTTCTCCCCCTTCTCAAAAACACTGAGGATTCCAAATTATAAAGAGCGAGAATCCTGGCTCTCCAGTTGACATAGGTGGGGGCTTTAGGACTCAACCATTGTGAGGTAATACACAACCGTATCAGAGACATGCTATAAACAAAAATGCAAAGATGTATCGCGTTCTTTCTACCGGCGCATTGCTTTCACACCCCATTATCACCACTTCCGGAGAGATGGTGATCGGGATATTGAGTGAATTTATAAAGCTCTCAACATCGTGCAAGAATACCCCCAACTTTGGACATGAGTAAAACATGTGAATATCATTAGCTGCTTGAAGCCCGCACCTAGCACAACAATCACCCTTACAGCCCCCCATTTCGCAATTTTTGCCGGTGTATAATATAGGTTGAACATTGCCATATAACTTTGAGTCCGTAGGCTACCGGAGACTAGGACATAGCTTGCTAGGTCAAGTGCCGGCCTTATGTCCACACCAGTCTTACCAAATTTACCCTCCCACTTAACATTCTGTAGATCGAGGTCGTCCGGAAAGTGGGATAGAAGATGTTGATACATTTTCCCTATTCTAGCCCTTCTTTGAATTAATTCAAATAAAATAAGCTTATCAAAAATATTGGAGGTTTCATGTTGATGTTTATCAAATCAAAATCAAATCAAATCAAATCATATCACGTACTTGTAAAGAGCACTATATACCTGTGAAGGTCTCAAGGCGCTGAGGGGAGGGGGGAGCTGCTACTGCTCGAAGAGCCAGGTCTTGAGGAGCCTTCTGAAAGTGAGTAGGTCCTGGGTCTGCTGTAGGTGGGTCGGGAGGGTGTTCCAGGTCTTGGCGGCGAGGTAGGAGAAAGATCTGCCGCTGAAGGTCTTCTGTTGGATGCGGGGGACAGCGACGGTGGTGAGGCTGGTGGAGCGGAGCTGTTGGGTGGGGGTATAGAAGCTGACTCTGCTGTTCAGGTAGGCTGGTCCGGCGTTGTGGAGTGCTTTGTGTGCATGTGCGTGGGTGAGGCGCATGAAGCTTCTAATCTGAAGGTATTTTAAAAAGTCGTGAATGTTCAGATGAAACTTATCCTTTAAAAAGGAAAAGGAGGCCATTTTCCCGACAGTGCTTAGTACACCTATGTCCTTGTAACCCAATGTCTGCCATCTAAAGATAATCTGATTCTGAAAAATAGCAGGCAAAAGTCAAACAGCCGTAAAAGGGGTGAGAAATTAATGTTTGCAATTGACCATTTATGCCAAATTTTCCGCCATATTGAGAACACGGCCCCTATAACTTGAACCTTATTTTCTTAAAATAGCTCAGCTCCAGAATTCACATCAGGACACCCTTAGCAGCCTCCCCCAAACCTAGCTCATAAATAGTAGGTCTGTTAGAGAGCGGAACCTCAGCACTATCTCCCAGCAGTGGTAACCCAAAGTGTTGAAGCATGGCAGCCCAATAATATAGTAAGAGATTTGGAACCGATCAGCCGCCACGATCCCTAGAGAGACACATCCATTTACCTGCCCTGCGCGAGTGGCGGTTTTCCCAAAGGAATCTATAGCAGATCCTTTCGGCCCTGACCAAGCTTCGTTGTGACAGCTCTAGTGGGATAGTTCTAAATAGATACAAGAACTTTGGAAGGACCAGCATTTTAAGTACGTTACAACGGCCATATAGAGAAAGATGTAGATGATCTAATCTATCCAACTTGACATTGACAGATTCAATCACCGTAAGGATATTCAAATCGGGATATTGTCTACAAGAGCAGTGATTTTGACCCCCCAAATACGTTGCTTCTATAACCACAGGAACTTCGGAGGGACCCATAGCAGTTGATTGAATGACCTGCATTTTTAAGACATTCAACCTATAGCATGACAGCCGGCCAAACTGTTCGGCAAGAGTCTTTAAAGCAGAAAAAGCTGAACCGACATCGCTAGTTAAAATAACGACATCGTCCGCATTAGCCAGCGTCTTATACTCTGTAGCATTGACCCTAATAGGCAAGATGTCCAAGTTGCCTTCAATTTTGCTGAGTAAGGGATCAATGTACAGAGCAAAAAGCAAGGGCAAGCAGGGACACCCTTGCTTGGTGCCCCTGCTGAAGTTAAAGGACGCTGACTCCAAACCAGAAACACAGTGTTGCGACTGGGGAGATATACAATGACTGAATACATTTGGTGCTGAAGCTCTTCCAACGAAAAACTGCCCATAAAAACCCCTAGGCGACCCTGTCGAACGCCTTCTCGGCATCCAACAGGATCACTCCGAGGGGAGAGCCAGTGACTTGAGCCCAATTCAATAATGCGATGACCCACCGGACATGGTCAGCCGTGTCCCTACCCGGGATAAACCCATGCTGGCATAACGAGACCAGTGGGATGATAACCTCTGCAAGTCTAGTAGATAACATTCTAGAGTATATTTTACTATCAGTGTTTATCGGGGAGATAGGTCGAAAAGATGAGGGGTATAGCTCGGGCTTATCTTTCTTCTTAAAAAAACAATCATAATTTGATGCCATGAATCCGGTATGACCCCCCTTGGGCTGCCCTAAAAACAGATAAGATGTCCTGGTGGATCTCTGGACAGAACGCCCTAAAGAATTCCAAAGGAATGGCGTCAGGACCGGCGGCCTTGCTGTTAGCCAGCGATTTTATTGCCAACTCGACCTCCTCCCACATAATTGGGGCAGAGAGAGCCTCATTCTGCTCAGTTGTAAATTGGAGGGTGTCGATATCCTGAAAGAAATCCTGAGCCAGAGACTCAGTTTGAGGACTAAGATTATCTTCCGTATAGAGCTCAATATAAAACTTCTGGAACACACCCATAACCCCCTTCTGCGTGTCCTGGACATTGCCCCGGTGAATTCTGGTGATGGGATTTAACAGACTTTTCTGTTGAAGCCTTTTGGCGAGGATTCTACCTGAGTTTTCCCCATATTCATACAGCATTGTACCAAATTGCAAATACTTAGCGAACAGGTCCTGCCCAAAAAATTCTAGAAGTTTAGACTTAATTATGGCAACAGACTGCTGACTCTGATCTATATTAAGGCCCTCCTTTATAATAAGTGTTAATTCCATCTCTGCCAACCTGAGCTCCTCAAATCGGCCCTTGATCTGCTCCTGCATTGCTTTCCATCGGAAGGCTGCGAAGCTCTTGGCCTCCCTGCGCACGTCGGCCTTGAGTGTGTCCCATACTATGCAATCCGAGGCAGTACCCCTATTAATGTTTAAAAATTCAATTAGCCACTTCCTCTTATGATCCTGATAAGCCTGATCCAATAATAATTTCCTCTCAAATGTTCATGTCCTAGGAGCACTGGCCCTGCGGGAAAACGGGCACTCTGCAATCTGTGGATTGTGGTCGGATAGAATTCTGGGGGAAACAGACATAGCCGCTGTCTCCGCTACCTGATCAGACATATAAAATAGTCCAATCGGACCATTTTATTGTGGGGGGCAGAATAATATGTATGGCCATCTTTGTCTTTATTGTGTCTATATCAAAGATCAATCAAAAAGTGTTGTTGAGTTAATGTCTGATGGGCCCTGAAAACCCTGGGTTTCCTGCCAAAATACTTTTGAGCCCCTGCTAAATTAAAGTTTCCAGGCAGGTTGATATTCATGTCTCCGCAGACAAGCATTGGATGTGGCCATGCTGCTAGTTCTAGGTTCAGGAATTTTATCACTTCTGGATCATCCAAATTTGACCCGTATATCGTGCAGACGGTTAAAGATCTATTGTTAACCACTACTTCAGCTAAAACCCATCTGCCTGGATTATCCTCTCAAATTTTATTGTCCACCCCTCTGATCATAGATGTCTGTCGAGAACATACAATCAAATCATAGCCAGAGGCTTTCAACCACTCTCGTTTAGCCCAGGGTATGTGTGTCTCTTGTAGACATAAGACATCCAGTTGCATAATATGGACAATTTTAGAAAACAAAGTACGTTTTTTTCTATCATTAAGACCACATATCTTCCATGAACAAAATCGCAATTTCCCCTGCCCCATTTAAACTCAAGAAAAAACCTAATCTCCACTGTGAGCCGTTATCTATTTTAGTCACACATTCTGGGATAACACAAGACCTACTGATAGCAAAAACAGTACAAATACCACGACTATAGCATAAACCCGCACTTTTAGTGACCTCCCACCCTCACCACCACTCCACCATGCTCCCCTTCTGCCTCCCCCCACCCGTCAAAACCAAAATCCCCCACCCCAAGCCCCCCTGTTAAAATCTGGATTGTGGCGTAAACATTATCGGCGCCATCTTGTCCTTTTTCAGATCCATACGTGCGCGTAAGCAGCAACCATTTTGATTGCCATGGCATCTCTGCCCACTCCCGATAGCCAGCGTCTCTCTCTCCCCCTCACTCCCCAGCCTCGCAAGCATCCCCGACAGCCCCCGGTCTCTCCTGCTCGGGTCATAAACGCGCCTCCAGCGCGACCCTGTCTCCGAGCCACATCCCGTGCTGAACCCCCCTCACTCTTTCATCTCATTCATAGAACAGGCCCTTTTGATAACCTCTTCCTCCCTGCCCGATTGTCCAGCCTGACCCCAGGCCATCAACTAGCTCAACAGATGCAGTTTATTGCCCCCTACAGTAGGACCTCGCCCCACATCAAAGGAGCGGGGATTAATCAATGCCTTCACACCCCTAGATCCGACCGATCGCCCACATTCCTGTTCCCAGCGGAATGTCCAGCTGCGCGATAGCCATCATGCTGAGATTTGGGTGGGGACCTCTACTGTAGATATGTGTGAGAACGGGCCTGAACCGGGGATTCCAAAGATGCCTTTGTGAACTTCAAAGCAATACCACGGATGCCATAAATGTAATAAAGCCATAAACCTGTGTATAAGAGGCCAGGCCTCAGAGATGCGGTTAGAGCACCTCGAGAAGATACTCTGTTGTCTGATTTGACGTGTTCTGCTCCGTCGGAATAAACTCCTGTTTCCTGCCTTCCAGTCTCCAGCGCCTGCCTCTTTATTTGGTAACCGTGAGTTGGGTGAGAGGCGGCTAACGCCGGGCAAACCTTGAAAAGGGGTAATCGACCTGATCTGCCTGACCCCTTTTTCCTCAATTGGCGTCCCAAACGTGGGGCCCATCAGCGACACGTGGATCCAGTGGGAGAGGTCCTGACGACTGCAACGATCGGGAAGTGCACCTGCCCGATAGACCCTCGTCTGGCAGCCGATCATCCGAACTTCACTGGTTCCGAGCAGACCTTTCTCGAGTGATCTACGGTCCTGACTGGGAACCATCAGGAGTGCCACGACAGAAGATAGAGGACGATCAGGCTCTGGAATCGGAAGACAGGAAACTGTCCATGCGGTCCGGGTAAGGTCGTGTAACACGACAAACTGTGAAATATTTGATTGATTGATTGGAAAATACTAGTATTACTCTCCGAATTGTTGGTTCTCTTGGAGATTCTCTGTCTGCAAACGGAGAGGAATAGAAAGTATTCTCTCTTCCTTTGCAGGTAGTGAAGGGTAGGTAACGCAGGCTTTTGCCCCCGTTGTAATCCGTCGTGCCTATCTTTCTCCCCCACTGATTGATTGTTTGCCCGAACATTGTTGTTCGAGGATTGTTTTCTTGAGAATTCTCTGTCTACAAACGGGGAAGGATAAAAGTATTCTGTCCTCCTTTGCAGATAGTGAAGAATAGGTAACGCAGGCCTTTGCCCCCGTTGTAACCCGTCGTGCCTATTTCTTTCTCGCCACTGATTGTTTGATTGAACGGACATTAATTGTTCGATATTGGTTCTTTGGGGGTATTCTCTGCTTACAAATAACGTGGAATAGAGATATTCTGTCTAGTCTTTGTAAACAGTGAAAGGATAGGTAGTGCAGACTTTTGTCCCCATTGTAACCCGTCATGCCTATCTTCTCCCCATTGTTCAGTAGTTGGTTCAGCCCGGACCGCTTATTAAAGGTGGATCATCCGGCTCCTCTGGAGGGCACCCCTAATAAGGATATGTTTTTAAAGTATGGACTAGTCGCCGTAGCTTATAGTAAGTTATGGCATAAATATACTAAAAAGGATCAGGAAAGTCAGTGGCCACTGATAGGATCCTTCGATGACGCAAAAATAAGCGTGCTGGAAACAGCCCTTTGTAACAATAAAACAACGCCCACTATGCTTGATAGTTTCGGCATTTGGCGCAAGGAGACGGAACAATGAAAGAAAAGAAACGAAGTCAGACTAGAGAAAGAATTGCGAAAGCAGCTCATTTACCCGCGAGCAAGCTGAAAGAAGAGATAAAGGAAAGAGAGGGAGCTAGACTGAAGCAAGAATCCGAGACATCGAGCCAATGTCCAGTTAGAATACCCTCTACGCTTTACCCTGAGCTACCTTCGAAGCAGCGAGCGAACGATGATCTACTGCTAGGTCCCCCGATCATCTACATGCCCCCTCCATACGCCCCTTCCCAACCTCTAGTGCAACGCAGGCAACCCCCTAGCATAGATGAGAGCAGTGCCAGAGCCTCGGTCCTCACGGCCTCCGCGCCGGCCGAGCCCCTTGTACTCAGCGCAGCGCAAGCAGCAGCATTAGATGAGCCCGAAACTGAGAAGAAAGACTCTGCTAGGCTCCATCGATTGAGTAAGGATGAACGAGCAGGGATTGATAAGATCGCAAAGACGCTAGTAGAACGGAAAGAAAACGAAGATTACGTGACAGATATATGCAATACATATGCTGATAACCACAAACGACACTTTGTTGCACGTTTCTGTTACCACACCCTTAACGCCTATGAAGACCGGTATCGTAACAAAGGTCCTGAAAGCCTAACGACTCTGTATAGAAAAGTCGACATTGGAGAGCAGGGCGAGGGTGATGTGACGGACCTCTTCTCGCGCACGCTTGAAGTCTTCCGCCACCTCACTGAACAGAGATTAGAGGCGAACACCACGACCCCTGTAGCGACTGAACCTCAACCCGAGAGAACTGACACCATGATGCCAATAAGAGAAGCGGCACCTTATTGGGTCCCCTCACGAGGACAGGGAACACACGACGATATTAACCACCAAGATGCGAAAGGGAGGGTAGTGTACAACTGGGTCTACCAAACCTGGGATCGGCAAGACATCCTGACTTTCCGAAAGTCCTTGCCCGATCTACGAAAGAACCCCACTGCCTTCTACACAGAATTAGGTACCGCCTTGGGTTCGACGATTATGACCCTAGCGGACATCGACTTGTTTTTCGGGCTATGTCTGCCAGCTGATGTGTGGAAGCAAATCCGGAAAGTCGACCACCTTGAGCTGTTCGGACATACCTGGTCACAACTCGATGGCATAGACAAACAGCGAGAGCCCGGACAGAAACCCTTGAAATCGATTCTAGACCTGCCAGACAAAATAGTACTAAAACTGAAAACCATAGTACCAGAAAAGAAGGTGGACTGGTCGATAGTAACAGCTTGCTGCCAGAAACCACAGGAAGACGCCTCAGACTATTTCTCCCGGTTCGAAACGGTGTTCTCTGATTACAGTGGCCAGGACATGACCTCTGCGACCGGACATCACTTGTTCGTCCAGAACTTTGTAAAAGGCCTGACACCAGAAGTCTCGCAAAAAGTGCAGACTAGTGAAAGTAGTTGGGCTGCCTCCAAACCCGCGGCTATCCTTCAGATGGCTCAATACTACGAACGGCAAAAGAACGAGAACGATAGGGCGACTGAGAAAAAGAAAAAGGACTTGAAAGAACGAGTGATGATTGCTTAATTGCAAGGAGTGACGACAGGAAGGGAACAGTATAGAGGAAACTACCAGTCGAATGCTCCTAGAAATCCACCCACTAGAGACCACACACCCGCACCCGGCGCTCTACGAACAGACCTCGATGAGAACCAGTGTGCGTTTTGCTAAGGATATGGGCATTGGAAGTCCCAGTGCCCGGTCCTGCTAGAAATGTACAAAAATAGGGACGCAAAAGACGTAGCGGGTGGGCCGAAAAATAGAGGACAGGGACGAGGGCACACCAACGACGCCAGAAATGACAGATCAGGCAGACCGAACACTTTTGACCACCCCCGACAGAACCAATGCCAGCAGACTGACTGTGACGATGCCCGCGACTTCGCATAGGATTGCCTAGGGCAAGGGAGGGATCCAGTCGAGCTCTATGTTGACCAGCAAGGTCCTTATGTCACCGCTAAGGTCCTAGGTACGAAGTCTCCATTTCTGGTAGACACTGGCGCGACACGTAATGCGTTATCTAAACGACTGATTCCAAGGGCACCCTTGTCTGGCTCACGCATAACATCAATAGGCTTTGATGGAACGCCCTCCACTAACCCCTTATCCGCACCGGTTTCCTTCGACTTGGACAGTAACCCCACTGACACGACGTTTCTGCTTTCCTCCAACACCCCCGATGCCATTATGGGACATGACTTACTGAAGCATTTCCGAGCTACTATCAGGTGTTCACAGGACGGAGTTCAAATCATTCTGTACGATAACCCGACTTTGCTCAGACCTCATCCCGCTCGACACATGTTCTCCATCTCTGATGCTGACGCATCCTTACTTGACTCTCTACCTCTGTATCTGTGGGCTAAAACTGACGCTGACGTAGGACGAATGATGATCTACCCCGTGCACATAACTGTTCGCCAAAATGCAATACTCCCAAAACTCCCACAGTATCGGATATCGCCCGAAGGTGAGAAGGCGTTGGTAATGATAATCCAGTCCCTGGTAGAGGCAGGAGTGGTAGAGGAAGTAGTCAGCAATATTTGCAACAGCCCTATCCTACCCATTGTGAAGAAGCAGGGCGAGGGAGATGAGAAAGCGTACCGCTTCATCATCGACCTTCGAGAGGTCAACAAGGTAGTTGTACCTCAGTACCCCGTAGTCTCAGATATCGCCACCATTCTGACCCTGATTCCATCCACAGCCACCACCTTCACTGTAATAGACCTCAAGAACGCTTTCTTCTCCATCCCCATCCACCCAGACAGCCGCTACCTTTTCGGCTTCACGTTAAAATCCCGCTCATATAGATTTTGTAGAGCTCCCCAAGGTTACACAGAAAGTCCCAGCATCTATAGCCAGGCCCTCAAGAGACAGCTGGACGCCGTTCAGCTACCGGAGGGAGTGGTGTTGATACAGTACGTCGATGACATCCTTTTGGCGGCCGACACCACTCCACTTGCAGTCACAGCCACCATCCAACTCTTGCACTTCCTTGCGGAAATTGGCCACAAGGTCTCCAAGAGAAAGTTGCAATTCTGCCAACCCCAGGTCACCTACCTAGGCCACCTCTTGTCCAAAGACGGGAGAAAGCTTACACCCGATCGAATTCAGGCCACTCTAGAAACCCCTGTCCCAAAGACCCAGAAACAAGTCCGCTCCCTGGTAGGCCTCACCTCCTTCTGCCGGCAGTGGTTGCCAAATTTCAGCCTCATTGTAAAGCCACTACTTTCCCTACTAGCCAAAGATGTCCCCTTCCCACTCCCTTGGACCCCCGAATGCCAATCTTCCTTCAAAGAACTTCGAGACGCCCTTTGTTCTGCACCAGTCCTAGGAACCCCCGATTACACCAAGCCCTTCTCTCTCTACACTCACGAAAGGGAGGGGTGCGCTTTGTCTGTCCTGACTCAAACTATTGGCCCCAAGCAACGACTCTGTGCCTATTTCTCTGCCACCCTTGACCCCGTAGCGAGAGCCTTGCCTGCCTGCCTTCGAGCCGTAGCTGCCGCTGCTGTCTCTATCCGACAAAGTGAGGGGATCGTACTATCGAATTCCCTCACGGTATAAGTGCCCCATGCTGTTGACACCCTCCTGAACCAGACTAAGACGCAACACCTGACTAGTGCACGACTGACTGGATACGAACTGACTCTGCTTGCACCCCACATCACGCTGAAAAGATGCACCACACTGAACCCAGCCACCTTGTTGCCTCTGCCCGAAAACGACCCAAATGTCCCCCCTATACATGACTGTGTGACCCTCACAGATGAACAGACTAGGAGTAGAGTTGACCTCCGAGACACCACCTTCACAGACCCTGACGGAGAGCTATGGGTAGACGGCTCTTGCATCAAACTCTCCGACGGCACCACCTCAGCTGCCTATGCAGTAACGACAGCCCGAACAGTAATTGAGACAGCCCGCATCACACAACGATCCGCACAGGCGGCAGAACTGATTGCCCTCACACGAGCATGTATTATAGCGACAGGGACCACGGCAAACATTTACACGGACAGCCAGTACGCCTTCGGAGTGGTTCACCATTTTGGACTCTTGTGGAGAGAAAGGGGATTCCTGACGTCCCACGGCACGCCCATCCTCCACGGAGATCTAGTCTCCGCCCTGATTGAAGCAGTTCTCCTCCCCAAACGATTAGCCATAATTAAATGCCAGGCACACAAGAAGGTGACGGACTTAGTCGGACAGGGAAACGCACTGGCCGACATCACTGCCCGAACCACAGCTGAGAATAGGACGACAACACGCATGTATGTGACCAGGTCACAAGCAGAAAAATGGACTGACGCTAGGGAAACGATTAGGGACATCCAGTTGGCCAGCACACCTCACGAACTGACTGAGTGGGCACGGGTAGGCTTAAAAGACGATGAAGGCTGCTGGCGGACAAAAGACACAAACAAATGGTTGCTGCCCGACTCGTACCTGATTCCCATACTGACTATGGCACACTCCCCTGCACACATAGGATCTGCCCCCATGATCGAACTCATCTCCAAGGTCTGGCACAACGACAAAATCCCCGACTCAGCCAGACGCCTGGTCCAGCAATGCCTTATCTGCCTGCAACACAACCCTGGGAAAGGAACTGTGGTACCCCGGGGAGGGTTTGGGGTCCCCGACCATCCCTTTGAGGTCCTCCAGATGGACTACATCCAACTAGAAAGATGCCAAAGCCTGAAGTATGTATTAGTCATTGTGTGTGCCTTCAGCAAATGGGTAGAAGCCTATCCAACCCGTGATAACACTGCCATGACCACTGCCAAGGTACTACTGAAAGAGTTTTTCCCTCGCTACGGTCTTTGTCGAATTCTATGGAGCGACAACGGCCCCCACTTCATAGCTGAAGTTATCCAACTAATCTTGAAAGGGTTGGGTGTAAAACAAAGGTTTCATGCAGTCTTTCACCCCCAATCGGCTGGCTTAGTTGAGCGACACAACGCCACACTGAAAATAAAACTGTCGAAGATAGTGGCCACCACAGGACTTAAATGGCCAGATGCCCTCCCACTGGCATTGCTATCGATGCGCTCCACTCCCACTAAGCACCATTTGACCCCCTACGAGGTTGTATTTGGGCGACCGATAAACCTCTGGACCGCCCCTAAACCGACCTCCATTCACGACGTCCCGGATGTCCTACTGTCTGATTACTTGTGCAAATTGACTAAAACGTTGTCTGTCATTCATCAGCAGGTGCAGCAGGCCATCCCCGATGCTTCCAGGGGTCCGGGTCACGATATCCAACCGGGGGATTATGTGCTGATCCGAAATTTCCAACGGGCAAAGAGTCTGGAACCCCGGTGGACGGGCCCCAGGCAAGTACTGATCACCACCCGGACGGCTCTTCGAGTGGAGGGGAAACGACACTGGCTGCACGCACACCACTGTAAGAAGGTCTCCTCGACCCTGGCCACGACAGAAAACGTCAGCACCCAAGAAGAGCTCCTGAACAAAGACCGGCCATCACTGAACTGTTATCCTGATACCGAGGCACTCGAACTTGCAAAATTCTCTGATCCCACTGTGCCATCCAGGGAAGGGTATTTCCTGCATCGAAAGGAGGGAGCTTCGGCTAAGTAGACCACGGACTAAGTTGAATCTCAGAACGGTAGCCTAAACACAACCAAGGGTTACCCGGAGAGAAGCTAAACGAAGTCTGCGGTTCTGCCCACTACCGAGCACCTCGAAGATGATGGAAGCGCCAGATAAGAAGATGATGGAAGCGCCAGATAAGAAGATGATGGAAGCAACCGGAAATACCCACTACAGGAACCCAAAGACTGACAGTATGCACAAATCAAAGACAATTGCCCTTTTCATTGTCCTCCTCTTTTGCCTCCTCCTCATGACTTCCTTCTGGATCGTGGAAGAGAGCGCACCCGCTCATCAGATATTGCTGACCACTGCACAGCCAACCACTATAAAAGAGCATCACCTGATCTCCCTTTCACCTCAGCTCCGAGAAAGGCGTAAGGAGTTCTGGAACAATTCCTTCGTGCAACTGTTGCACCAACACAACCTTGCCGCCAACGCCACAAACTGCTGGATCTGCGGGTTGCTCCCGCATGCCACCGGACACTCCATCCCTTTCATCCCTTCCCCTTTCTCAGTTCATGGCTCCTGCCTTGCCTGGTTGATCCTCTTGCAAGAGAGCTACAAGGACAACGCCACTTCTGGTCAAACAGTGTCACACTTTTACCATGGGTTCTGGCTGAACAAAACCGGGAGGACATCTGCTCCCTTTTGTCCTTTGACCTCTGGTTCCTCCTTCCATATGGACATCCCTGCCAAGGAACGAGTTGAAATGCAGGTGTTCCATAATCCAGCCAGACCCACCTTCTCCTACCTACGGAAACGAACTGCTGCCACTCTGACTGTGGCTCTGTCTGTTATCAATGTCACGGGCCTCGTATGCCTCGAAGGCCTGGGAACACAGCTGGTGGGTCACAGTTCCTGCCACATCACCAGAACATTGGACTCAATTGATCCCCCCTCCTTTGTTGCTTCTCCGAATATGTACTTTGTTTGTGGCACCAAAGCTTACACTTGGCTTCCAAAAAGTTGGGGGGTACTTGCTACATCGCCTTCGTTCTCCCTCCAACGTACGTGGCCCCAGCAAACCATCACCGGTAGAAGCGCAAGAGACATTGAACAAGCCGACTCCACCGGAGCACAGTTCCTGGATGCAGTGAAGGGACTTGTAACTCTGTGGGGCCCAATGGCAAACAGCCGCGCCATCCGACACCTGACCCAGGCAGTAGAAACGACCATGAACATCACGGCTGGAATCCTCACTAACAATACGGCCGAGCTTCAGGCAGTCCGCCTGGTGGCTCTTCAGAACCGCCTTGTTCTAGATGTGGTTCTAGCTGACCGTGGAGGAGCATGCCGCATCATCGGATCCAGCTGTTGCACCTACGTGCCAGATAACTCGCCCTCAGTCTACAAAGCAATCGAGCACCTCCACAGACTTTCCTCAGAGGTTCACCAGGAGCAAGAAGGATGGTCGCTTGGGAGCTGGTTTTGGGGTACTTTGAAGGACTGGGGATGGAGGTTGTTTACATTTATATTGATACCGGTCGTGGTTCTGTGTGGGTGTTGCTTAGGTATTCAATGCTTGCCACCTTTGTGTTCACTCATTGCTAACTGCATGTGCCCTAAGACTCCGAATTTCGAAGCTGAACGTATGAAAGCTTTGTATGATATCGAAATACGTAATACGTAATATAATGGGGATAGACATAAATTGACAAGCTGGCTAGATATGTTGAAAAGGGAGGACTGTTAAAATCTGGATTGTGGCGTAAACATTATCAGCGCCATCTTGTCCTTTTTCAGATCCATACGTGCGCGTAAGCAGCAACCATTTTGATTGCCATGGCCTCTCTGCCCACTCCCGATAGCCAGCGTCTCTCTCTCCCCCTCACTCCCCAGGCTCGCAAGCATCCCCGACAGCCCCCGGTCTCTCCTGCTCGGGTCATAAACGCACCTCCAGCGCGACCCTGTCTCCGAGCCACATCCCGTGCTGAACCCCCCTCACTCTTTCATCTCATTCATAGAACAGGCCCTTTTGATAACCTCTTCCTCCCTGCCCGATTGTCCGGCCTGACCCCAGGCCATCAACTAGCTCAACAGATGCAGTTTATTGCCCCCTACAGTAGGACCTCGCCCCACATCAAAGGAGCGGGGATTAATCAATGCCTTCACACCGCTAGATCCGACCGATCGCCCACATTCCTGTTCCCAGCGGAATGTCCAGCTGCGCGATAGCCATCATGCTGAGATTTGGGTGGGGACCTCTACTGTAGATATGTGTGAGAACGGGCCTGAACCGGGGATTCCAAAGATGCCTTTGTGAACTTCAAAGCAATACCACGGATGTCATAAATGTAATAAAGCCATAAACCTGTGTATAAGAGGCCAGGCCTCAGAGATGCGGTTAGAGCACCTCGAGAAGATACTCAGTTGTCTGATTTGACGTGTTCTGCTCCGTCGGAATAAACTCCTGTTTCCTGCCTTCCAGTCTCCAGCGCCTGCCTCTTTATTTGGTAACCGTGAGTTGGGTGAGAGGCGGCTAACGCCGGGCAAACCTTGAAAAGGGGTAATCGACCTGATCTGCCTGACCCCTTTTTCCTCACCCCCAACCCCTTCACCCCCCTTATAAGGCAGCAGGACCTAGGTCCTTGTGATGGAATAAGCTGGCTTCCCCTGCTCTCCCCTAGATCCCTCCCCGATCATCAGGCACACCCAAGGATTTGAGCCAACTGCAATCCAAAAAATTAAAAAAAGAAAGACCCTAATACACCCGGGCAATCGGCTCGTACTCCATTTTAGAACATCGAGGCTCATGGAAAAGAGAAGCAGAGAGAAAAATCAAACATTGCTAACTATATAGAATTCAAAAGCTCCTTCGCCTGAACTACAGAAAGAATAAATCTGGTCTGGCGCTGGTGAATTATTTTCAGTTTAGAGGGACCGGCTCTATTAACTGGCGGAGCTGCCACTTCCGCTCCACAGTCACCGGACAAAAGTCTGGCCTAACAAAAAACTCGCAGTCTTTCCCTACCCTCTTCCTATCTGGCCTAGCTAGGGCATAGATCTTCTCCCTAGCCAAGAATTTGTTCAGGCAGATTAATATTGCCCAAGGCTTATCACCAGACTGGCCAGACTTCTTCCTTTGCTTAAACGGAAAACGATGTGCACCTTGCACTTCCAGTTGCCAATCCCATTGCTTTACATCTCAAAAGCTTTGGAGAAGAGTTCCACGATGAACTGTCTGGTGTCCGAGCCTTCATGACCTTCTGGAACCCCCAAAATCCTGAGGTTATTCCTCCTGGCCCTGTTTTAGCGGTCCGTCAATTTCCAAAGCATGTCATCCCTTTGTGTTTTAATAAGATCCGTGATACCCTTCTGAGTTGCCAGATTGTCCTCCAAAGTGGAGGTCCTCTGCTCGGCTTCGACAATTCTGGTAGCGATATCAGAGCATGTCTTTGCCACCCTACGAATCGAATTTTGCATCCTCCGACATGCACCCTGTGTTCTAGCACTCTCCTGACGAGTCTCTACGCGATGGGCCATGATAGTCTGATAAATAACTGAGAGTGTCATCTCTCCAGGGGGCAACTGAGAAGGATCGATCACACTACCTCCCCCCAAGGCTATAGGATTACCCTCAGAACCAGGCTGCGTGGAAAAGGAGTAATCCCAGACTAGTGATCCCGGGTTCGTGCTTGGCAAAAGGGCCCCTTGATCTTTCATAGCTTTTCGTACTGTACGGAGGCCACGTGGCGAGACTTCTTCCCTTAATACTTCATTAGTGTGGCAGTCGCCAAACTCGCTATCATCATCTGTCCAGTCCTTTTCCGGCCCTTCATCCTCTGATGAGCCAGTATGTTTGGATAATGAGTAAAATGTGTCTTCCCCTTCTAGCTCCTTTGCATTACCGTTAAGATCAGCAAGACCATTATGACAAGCCTCTTGGGCCCCTGTACTTACAATTACACCACTTTGGGGAGGTGTTTCATAAGTATTTTGCACAGGAATACACCCACTTTCAGGATGCGGGACTACAACTCCCAAGATTCCATTGGCCAGGAAGGACCGTGATGGCTGGAGTTCTGTGTTTACCTCTGCTCGATCAATAGAAATTTTGTGATTATCCTCTTTACGCTCAATCGGCAGCTCGCCGTCAGTATCAGCATTGAGACCCGACTCCCCAAGCTCATTCTGGGAAACAACTCCATCCGTATAGACAGCACCAGTACTAGCTATGACTGTAACAGCGGGTAGCGAGTCAATGGGGATCGAGGCAGCACCTACCGGCTCCGAGACTGAGACATTCGAGGTCTTGGGAACCACCGACAGCCCTTGCTTGTTTCTTCCCGAAACCACCGGGCTCTTTACTTTGCCGGCTTGAAGCTTAAACAGTGCAGGGAGGGTCTGCTGCATTTTCCCCGGTACTGCAGACACCGTCTGACTGTTGTCGGCATCACCCACAGCTGTCGTGCCTCCACGGGTAGCTTGTGGCGCTTTCCCTACGCTGGCTGATTTTCCCGGGCTGGCTGCTCGGACTGTGAGCGCACGGGTTTTCACAGCCAAATTGTTCACGGGCAGTTTTGGAGCCATAGCCCTGGACGAAGACCCAGGCAGTCGGAACAGAGGGCGATGTCTTGAGCAGTATGTGGATGATCCGACCCAAAGCCACAGAATTTTGCTGGTAAGACGAGTCTGTACAAGCGGCAACCCCCACAGCATGACAGTCATTACCTCCTCGTCCTGTCTCCCCGTCCCATTCCTTATACGTGAGCAGCTAGTCTGCTCCACAGAAACCCCTACCTAGCTGAGCTGTTTGCACTTCCCCCTATGATGATGTCACCATCACGTGACTATATAGGGGGAAGTGCATCAAATCAACATCCTGTTCTTTTTTTTCTGCGATCCTGTGACCGCGTTCCTGGCTGTGCTGTTCGGTGTTCTCTCGGGTGAGTTCCCTGCTGTTTTATTATGTGGTCGGCGGCGTGCTTTAGCGGCCGCCTTTTCTTCTCGCGCTTCTGCCTCTTGTATTGGGGCTGTTTAGTTACACGCGGCTCACGTTAGCGGCCGTCTCTGTTATGGGGCACTGTTTGTACACGCGGCTCGCGTTAGCGGCCGTTTTTCGTGTTTTTACTCACCGGGCTCTGGTTGGCCTGCTCCAGCGGCCGTCCCTGGGTTTCCTCCAGTCCTTTTTCGCCCTGCTTTAGCGGGCTGGGCTTTGCGGGAGCTGATGTTGTGGCGCTCCGCTTTTTTTGTGCATTTGGGGGCGTGTTGGCTGCTGATTGGGCTTTTTTATGCCGGCCCATTGCCTTCCCTGCCACAGGTGTTCGTGTCCTCGTCCTCTATATATGGGGTCCTTCTTGGGTGTTTTTTTGTCCTTGTTTTTGCCTGTTGGTGTGGTCCTTGGACTTGTGCTTTGATAGATGCTGAGGCTTCTTCTTCTGCGTCCCCTCTGGATGCCCTGCGCCTCCTTGTCGGTGAGGCTGTGGCTGCTGCTTTCCTGGCTAGGGATGCAGCTGGTCCTGCTCCAAAGAGACCCCGTGTTTCTGTGGATCCACAGGCTGACCCTGAGGATGACTTGGGTCCTGAGGAGGATGAGGGTGTGCATGTACGTTTTGTTCAGGGTGCTGAGCTCACTGAACTGTTCGCACATGTTAGGTCGAATGGCAGGAGGCGGACAAGTCTGCTTTTCCTCGTTTCCTGTCTCGGCGTTACTCTCTGGAGAGTTTTTCTGCTGAGTTCCTTCAGGCTGTGAAGGTGGATAATCTGATGGATGGCCTCTCTTCTCAGGGTTTGGTCATTTCTGAGGACGCCCTGCCTACGGACGCTGTGGATAAACGGATTGAGGGTGCTGTGAAGCGTTCTTATGCTGCTTCCAATTTTTCCGTCCGTGCGACTGCCTATTCCAACTATATGGTTCAGTCGCTCCTTAAGGATTTCCAGTCCCTGTCTTTTGCTGCAGGATGGTGAGGATGCCACTCCTCTTTTGTCTTTGATGGAGCAACAGGTTCGGTACCTGTCGGATATTTCCTTTGACAATTTGGGGGCGGCGGCGGCTGCTTCTGGTGCTTCCATCGCTGCCCGTCGTCATATTTGGATGCGTTCATGGAAGGCGGACTCTTCGCAGAAGTCGGTCCTCCTTAAGTTGCCTTTTGCTGGTTCCAAGGTTTTTGGTCCTCGGTTGGAGGAGTTGGTCAAGCAGTCTGCGGAGAATCGCAAGCTGGTGGCTCCTGTCCGCCCCCCTTCCCGGGGTTGTGGGTTTGGTTACCGTCGCGCCTTTGGGCCTCCTGCTTGTGGCGCTTCTCAGCCCTTTCGTGGCAGGGGTCATGGCCGGGGGGCCCCTGGAAGTGCCAAGCCCCGGGCCGCTGCTGGTGTTGCCGCCGCCGCTTCCTCCTCTTCCCAATGACTCTCTGCCTTTGCCAGTTGGTGGTCGCCTTCAGTCCTTCCGCGATCGGTGGTTGTCGGTTCCGGATGCCTGGGCAGTTCGGACTGTTTCGGAGGGTTGCCGGCTTGAGTTTTCCTCTCCTCCTCCTCCGGGTTTTGTTCGGTCCCCTCTGCCCCGTCTTCCTCTGCGGAGAGATGCTTTGTTGGCCGGCATCCGGCTCCTGTTGGAGAAGCGGGCTATTGTGGAGGTGCCTCCTCTGGAGAGGGGCATGGGGTGCTACTCCATTCTCTTTCTAGTTTCCAAGAAAGACACTTCGGATTTTTGGCCTGTCTTGGATCTGAAGCGGGTCAATCGCTTCGTGCTCCATCGTCCTTTCAAGATGGTGACTCTCCAGTCCATCCTGCCTCTGGTCCTTTCCTGGTGGCTTCCTGTCGTCCCTGGACCTGATGGATGCTTATCTTCATGTTCCTGTCCATCCCTTAGACCAGGGTTTCCTCCGGTTTGCTGTGGGGAGCCGTCATTATCAGTTCAGGGTGCTCCCGTTCGGCCTTTCATCGGCGCCCAGGGTGTTCACCAAGCTGTTGGCCCCTCTGGTGGGTATTCTTCATTCCATGGGGCTGCTGGTTTTTCCTTACCTGGATGACTGGTTGATTGTCTCTCCTTCTTTTTCACAGGCTCTGTTGGATGTGGACCCGGTGTGTCTTCTGCTGGGGTCCTTTGGGTTCCTTATCAACCACAGGAAGTCCTCCCTGGTGCCCTCCCAGTCCCTGAAATTCCTGGGGGCTCTCTTCAGAATGGACTTGGACATGGTTTTTCTCTCGCAGGAGCGCCAGTTGACTTTGTTTCGTCACCTTTCCTGGCTTCTGTCCCAATCCTGGGTGTCTGCCCGTCTCTGGTTGTGGAGTCAAGGGGAGATGGCGTCCACTCTGCATCTCCTTCCTTGGTCCAAACTGCATCTGTACCCCCTGTTGCATCATGTCCTGTCGCACTGGGATCCTGCCTCCTTGGATTACGAGACTCTGATCCCTGTCACTCCGGGGATTCGGGCGGATCTCCAGTGGTGGTTGTCCACTCTCTCTCTTTCCCGGGGGTTCGATCTACTTCCTCCTCAGTCTGTGGTCGTTTTGTCCACGGATGCCAGTGCTCTGGGGTGGGGTGCCGTTCTGGGTGCCTCCAAGGCTAAGGGTCGGTGGTCCAGCTTCGAGTCCCTCCAGTCGTCGAACTGGAAGGAGTTGAGGGCGGTTTGGTTGGCTCTTCTTTGGTTCGCTCCTCTCCTTCGGGGTCAGGCGGTCTCTGTGCAGACCGACAATCAGGTGGTTCGTGCTTATGTGAATCACCAGGGGGGCATGTGTCGTGCCCTGTTTCTCCTTTCCCGGAGGATCGACCTGTGGGCCGAGTCACATCTCTTGTCTCTGATGGCGGTCTATCTTCCGGGGAAGGAGAATGGGCCTGCGGACTCTTTGAGCCGGGTGTTCCCGTCCTCGGTGTCCATCTGTCTGTCCCCGGATCTGTTCGATCTGATTGTCCTCCGGTTCGGCCTTCCTTGGCTGGATCTTTTTGCCTCGGAGGAATCCGCCCCTCTTCCTTGGTTTTGCAGCATCGTTCCCTCTCCGCTGGCGTGGGCCACCGATGCTTTCTCGATTCCTTGGTCGAGGGGTCTGCTATTTGCCTTCCCTCCGTTTGCCTTAATTCCGAGGGTCCTCCGGAAGATTCGTTGGGATCGGGCGGAGGTTCTCCTGGTTGTTCCGGAGTGGTCGCGGCGGTCTTGGTACCCCCTTCTGCTGACCTTTTCTGTTCGCCCTGATTGGTGGTTTCCCCTGTGTCCCTCCCCTCTGAGGGTTCCTCTTCTCGGCCTTGCCTCCCTGCGTCGCCTCCGCTGGGGGTTTGGCACTTAAGAGGTTGAGTTTGCTGGATCTGGGTTGCTCGGTGGAGCTTGCCCATTGTCTTCAGCTTTCTCGGCGTCCTTCCACTTTGAAATCGTATGCCCGTCACTGGGAGAATTTCTCTTCTTGGTGCCTTGGGAAGGGTCTCTCTTCTGCCTCCTGTGCGGCGGTGAGGGTGTTGGACTTCCTACGGGACGGTTTCCTCCTGGGACTTGCTGTTTCTTCCCTGCGGGCTCAGTGGGCTGCCGTTCTTGCTTTTCGGGGTTCCTCCGTTGCCTCTGTCTCCCCGTTGGTGGCTCGCCTTCTGAGGAGTTTCTTGCTTCAGCGTCCTGTCTCCCGTTCTCCTGTTCCTCCTTGGGATCTTCCCCTGGTTCTGCGGGCTTTGACGGGTCCTCCTTTCGAGCCTTTAGACTCCGTGGCCCTGAAATTCCTTTCTGCTAAGGTTATTTTCCTGGTGGCCATTACTTCTGGCCGGCGGGTTGGTGAGATTGGGGCTGTGTTTTTTCCGTCTCCTGCCTCTCCTGAGGAGGTGCTCCTCCATTCTTTGGATGTGCTGCGGGCTCTCCGCATCTACTTGGAGCGTACGGCTGCGTTCAGGAAGGTTGATTCCCTCTTTGTCACCTATGGCCTCTCGGGGCTGGGGCTTCGTCCTTCCTTGTCCACTTTGTCTCGGTGGGTCCGGGGTGCTGTGGTTTCCTCTTACCACTCTGCCCTCTGTCCTCTGCCTTCCGGAGCATGTCGTCCTCCTGGGCCATGTTCAAGGGGGCCTCTTTGAGGGACATTTGCAATGCTGCCACTTGGGCTTCTCCCCATGCTTTTGTTGCCCATTACCGGCTTCAGTTGGGGATGGCGGCCTCTGCTGCCTTTGGGGCTCGTGTCCTTTCTGCGGTGCATGATATTTGAACTGTACTGTTTTTTGTGAATTACATGGACCTGTTTGTTTTCTCAAACCTGTGTGGTCTTTTTTTTCTGTCAATCACCGTGTGCTTGGGTATGGGCTCACGTATAAGGAATGGGACGGGGAGACAGGACGAGGAGGTAATGGAGTAGAAGTGGAGTGGAGAAGTGTGGCTCACTGGTTAGAGGAGGCAGACCCTGATGCAGAGGTCAGGCCGGGACCAGGGTTCAATTCCCGACACGGCAGGGTCTTGAGCCCAAAATGTCCACGGACTCGATAATTCTCGCCTCGGTGCCTACTCGAATCATGGGTTCACACTCTGCAGCTCTGGGCAATAGCTTGCTTAATCTCCACTACGGATCCCCCCGCGGCGGGATGCCTGGACTTCACCTTGGGGATACCCAGTAGGGGTAATCTCGCAGGGAAAGCCAGGACGGGTTCCCAAAGCAAGCGCTAAGAGACCTGTCGGTGATTTGGCGCTATATAAATCGAAATTAACATAACATAACGTAATGCCCGGTTACTCACCGGTAATATCCATTACTCCGGGTCCTGGTCTCCCCGTCCCATTCCTGAGACCGTCCCTCCCTCCCTGGTTTGGGTTTTTGTTTGGGTGATTGTCTGTGTTTTTCATTCTGGTTTTCTTTGGTATTTTCAGGATGTTGATTTGATGCACTTCCCCCTATATAGTCACGTGATGGTGACATCATCATAGGGGGAAGTGCAAACAGCTCAGCTAGGTAGGGGTTTCTGTGGAGCAGACTAGCTGCTCACGTATAAGGAATGGGACGGGGAGACCAGGACTCTGAGTAATGGATATTACCGGTGAGTAACCGGGCATTATATTTAACTCCACATAGGGCAATTGCTCATGCTTCCGCCCTAGGAACCTTAGTGATCACAGATCGAGGGAGTTGTCTGGGTGAGAACGCACCACCAGCTCACTCAGCCGAGTGACCGGCCGCCATCTTGCCTTCCCGGCACGGTTTATTTTGACATTATTTCCTGACAGATACCGGTATCTATGGGTGAAAAGTTAGTGAAGTTAACACCTGCCAGTTTTGGAAATAATTTTTTAAAAAACTTTAACCACTTTGGAATCTCCTTAAAGTTTCAAAAAGAGGCATGTGAAAAATCATGAAGTTCGCATAATTTGATTGAGAAAAATTCACGAAGATTACTTTTTGCAGGTGAAATCACTTGCAAAAGTTTTGCAGAAAATATCACTATCAGCAAAGTTGTAAACTTCGCTACTACACAAAATTGAAGACTTGAGAAATTTGCACCGCTGTACTGACATTTTAATCCCGAACACCTCGGGTGCTGAAACCATCCGGATGTTCGGGGTACAATTCAGAAGTCAATTGGGCGGAATTTTTAAAGTCAGCCTTAGTATATGAGAGTGCAAGGTTGAAAATATTCATCTTGTGATACCGCATAAAACATGCATTCTATATCATTGCAAACCTATCCGTCTGCATGAAAAAGTTGGAAATCAATTATAAAAGCACACTAATTTAATATAGAAATTTTAAAGCATCCACATTCTCTTGAAATTTAACGTTTTGGCCTGCTCTTTAACCCACTAAAAAGCAATTTACTCTGCTTCCCACATCACTGAAAGCGGCAATTTATCACATTTGACGCTTTCATAACTTTTTTTTCCAGTCTCATTTGGCAGATGTTTATTCGTGGATCACAATTTGAAATCCACCATCATTTGTGTCACTTCTAAACCATTTCTCAATTTGGCCATCATTCTCTTTTGTGAGTTGACTGAGTAAATCTTGCGCATGTTAGGCCAATCTAGCAGGACTGAAGCGATTTTAGCTCAATGCTATATCTGCGAAGAAAACCTTTGCATTTTCTTTCCATTAAAAAAGCATTCCGCCCTAAATGCCCTATCATCAGAGGATAAAAAAATCCTCATTAATGCTGTTCATGTGAAATAGGCAGGTTTTTGCTACGCAGTTTGTGAAACCATTCTATGGAAAATTGGATACTAAATTTACAAAATGATAGACTTTTCCATTCCTCAGGCTAGCATATTAATAACAGGCTTAGATTTTGCTCGGGGTACCTTAGCCTGCCACTTGGCACTCCCCAATAATAGCAGTTTTGTCCCACATTAGTCTAAGAGCAGGACTACTGTAAAAACGTGCTGCACTCTTTGCTATCCATTTATTGACATTGTATTTTGAATTGAATTTTATAGTGCTTACTATCCCTGACAAGGCATTGAAGTGCTTCACGATGAGTAGCACACTACTCTGGAATCCAAGGTTAGTGGCTAATTCAGTGGTATTGTTGGTTATTGGGATTAGTCATGCGCTCTCAAGAAAAAAAGTATTGCAGTTAGGTGAGAGTGGGGCTTTGTGATTTCATGGGAAGTGGTTGGCAAGATAGATAAATAGGCCAGCGAAGGTTAGGTATGGTTAGATTGCAGGGAAAGGTTTTTAATGAAGGAGAAATCGTGATCTGTGAAATGAGGCATGAGCCATTTGGAGAATTACATTGAGTGTAAGGCAGTAATGCATTTACTTAAAGACTTAGGGTCATATCATCAAGGGCTGGCGATATAATTATCGCCGCTTTAGCGTCCGTTTTCGGGCGAAAAGCGGCAATAATTATATTGCATTATTTACATAGACACGCTAGTGCGTGTTTCCTTGATTCAGCTCCCGTTTTGTTCACGCCTCGCTTTGCATCTCTAATGATATGCAAAGTAGGCGTTCCCTGCGAAAACAGATTGAAAACCATCGCTAACTATCCTTCTCTGTATTTAAAATACGGTCCAGGACACCCATAGCGATATTTAAACCTGCGCTAACGGGGGTTATCGCCGTTATTGTACATCTGCATTTTTTCTGACTAACATATCTTTGACATGGGAGGTGGAAGGAGTGGCTAAATCCACATCTCCCTATCAGCAAGTATTCCCCTATCGCTGCAGGATTATCGCTGTATTCCCAGCAATAATCCTGCATTTCGCGGGTATCGCCGGATTTCACATCGCAGTGGATATGAGGGACATTTGCAGTGCTGCCACTTGGGCTTCTCCCCATGCTTTTGTTGCCCATTACCGGCTTCAGTTGGGGATGGCGGCCTCTGCTGCCTTTGGGGCTCGTGTCCTTTTTGCGGTGCATGATGTTTGAACTGTACTGTTTTTTGTGAATTACATGGACCTGTTTGTTTTATCAAACCTGTGTGGTCTTTTTTTTCTGTCAATCACCGTGTGCTTGGGTATGGGCTCACGTATAAGGAATGGGACGGGGAGACAGGACGAGGAGGTAATGGAGTAGAAGTGGAGTGGAGAAGTGTGGCTCACTGGTTAGAGGAGGCAGACCCTGATGCAGAGGTCAGGCCGGGACCAGGGTTCAATTCCCGACGCGGCAGGGTCTTGAGCCCAAAATGTCCACGGACTCGATAATTCTCGCCTCGGTGCCTACTCAAATCATGGGTTCACACTCTGCAGCTCTGGGCAATAGCTTGCTTAATCTCCACTACGGCCCCCCCGTGGCGGGATGCCTGGACTTCACCTTGGGGATACCCAGTAGGGGTAATCTCGCAGGGAAAGCCAGGACGGGTTCCCAAAGCAAGCGCTAAGAGACCTGTCGGTGATTTTGCGCTATATAAATCGAAATTAACATAACATAACATAACGTAATGCCCGGTTACTCACCGGTAATATCCATTACTCCGAGTCCTGGTCTTCCCATTCCTGAGACCGTCCCTCCCTCCCTGGTTTGGGTTTTTGTTTGGGTGATTGTCTGTGTTTTTCATTCTGGTTTTCTTTGGTATTTTCAGGATGTTGATTTGATGCACTTCCCCCTATATAGTCACGTGATGGTGACATCATCATAGGGGGAAGTGCAAACAGCTCAGCTAGGTAGGGGTTTCTGTGGAGCAGACTAGCTGCTCACGTATAAGGAATGGGACGGGGAGACCAGGACTCTGAGTAATGGATATTACCGGTGAGTAACCGGGCATTATATTTAACTCCACATAGGGCAATTGCTCATGCTTCCGCCCTAGGAACCTTAGTGATCACAGATCGAGGGAGTTGTCTGGGTGAGAACGCACCACCAGCTCACTCAGCCGAGTGACCGGCCGCCATCTTGCCTTCCCGGCACGGTTTATTTTGACATTATTTCCTGACAGATACCGGTATCTATGGGTGAAAAGTTAGTGAAGTTAACACCTGCCAGTTTTGGAAATAATTTTTTAAAAAACTTTAACCACTTTGGAATCTCCTTAAAGTTTCAAAAAGAGGCATGTGAAAAATCATGAAGTTCGCATAATTTGATTGAGAAAAATTCACGAAGATTACTTTTGCAGGTGAAATCACTTGCAAAAGTTTTGCAGAAAATATCACTATCAGCAAAGTTGTAAACTTCGCTACTACACAAAATTGAAGACTTGAGAAATTTGCACCGCTGTACTGACATTTTAATCCCGAACACCTCGGGTGCTGAAACCATCCGGATGTTCGGGGTACAATTCAGAAGTCAATTGGGCGGAATTTTTAAAGTCAGCCTTAGTATATGAGAGTGCAAGGTTGAAAATATTCATCTTGTGATACCGCATAAAACATGCATTCTATATCATTGCAAACCTATCCTTCTGCATGAAAAAGTTGGAAATCAATTATAAAAGCACACTAATTTAATATAGAAATTTTAAAGCATCCACATTCTCTTGAAATTTAACGTTTTGGCCTGCTCTTTAACCCACTAAAAAGCAATTTACTCTGCTTCCCACATCACTGAAAGCGGCAATTTATCACATTTGACGCTTTCATAACTATTTTTTCCAGTCTCATTTGGCAGATGTTTATTCGTGGATCACAATTTGAAATCCACCATCATTTGTGTCACTTCTAAACCATTTCTCAATTTGGCCATCATTCTCTTTTGTGAGTTGACTGAGTAAATCTTGCGCATGTTAGGCCAATCTAGCAGGACTGAAGCGATTTTAGCTCAATGCTATATCTGCGAAGAAAACCTTTGCATTTTCTTTCCATTAAAAAAGCATTCCGCCCTAAATGCCCTATCATCAGAGGATAAAAAAATCCTCATTAATGCTGTTCATGTGAAATAGGCAGGTTTTTGCTACGCAGTTTGTGAAACCATTCTATGGAAAATTGGATACTAAATTTACAAAATGATAGACTTTTCCATTCCTCAGGCTAGCATATTAATAACAGGCTTAGATTTTGCTCGGGGTACCTTAGCCTGCCACTTGGCACTCCCCAATAATAGCAGTTTTGTCCCACATTAGTCTAAGAGCAGGACTACTGTAAAAACGTGCTGCACTCTTTGCTATCCATTTATTGACATTGTATTTTGAATTGAATTTTATAGTGCTTACTATCCCTGACAAGGCATTGAAGTGCTTCACGATGAGTAGCACACTACTCTGGAATCCAAGGTTAGTAGCTAATTCAGTGGTATTGTTGGTTATTGGGATTAGTCATGCGCTCTCAAGAAAAAAAGTATTGCAGTTAGGTGAGAGTGGGGCTTTGTGATTTCATGGGAAGTGGTTGGCAAGATAGATAAATAGGCCAGCGAAGGTTAGGTATGGTTAGATTGCAGGGAAAGGTTTTTAATGAAGGAGAAATCGTGATCTGTGAAATGAGGCATGAGCCATTTGGAGAATTACATTGAGTGTAAGGCAGTAATGCATTTACTTAAAGACTTAGGGTCATATCATCAAGGGCTGGCGATATAATTATCGCCGCTTTAGCGTCCGTTTTCGGGCGAAAAGCGGCAATAATTATATTGCATTATTTACATAGACACGCTAGTGCGTGTTTCCTTGATTCAGCTCCCGTTTTGTTCACGCCTCGCTTTGCATCTCTAATGATATGCAAAGTAGGCGTTCCCTGCGAAAACAGATTGAAAACCATCGCTAACTATCAATCAATCAATCAATGACACTTATAAAGCGCGCTACATACCCGTAGGGTCTCAAGGCGCTGGGGTGGGGGGTGCCGCTACTGCTCGAACAGCCAGGTCTTCAGCTTCTTCCTGAAGGAGAGGTGGTCTTGGGTCAGGCGCAGGTCGGTCGGGAGGGAGTTCCAGGTCTTGGCGGCCAGGTAGGAGAAGGACCTTCCTCCTGTAGTCGCTCTTCGGATGCGGGGGACGGCGGCGAGGGCGTGGTTGGCTGATCGGAGGTGGCGTTTGGGAGCGTAGAAGTTGACTCGGCTGTTGAGGTAGCTCGGGCCTTGGTCGTGTAGGGCTTTGTGTGCGTGGGTGAGGAGGCGGAAGGTGATTCTTTTGTTGACGGGGAGCCAGTGAAGGTCTCTCAGATGTCCGGAGATGTGGCTGGTTCGCGGGATGTCGAGGATGAGTCTGGCTGAGGCGTTCTGGATCCGCTGGAGTCTCTTCTGGAGCTTGGCGGTGGTACCGGCGTAGAGGGCGTTGCCGTAGTCCAGTCGGCTGGTGACGAGGGCCTGGGTGACGGTCTGCCTGGTCTCGGTGGGGATCCACCAGAAGATCTTCCGTAGCATGCGTAGGATGTTGAAGCACGCCGAGGAGACGTTGTTGACTTGCCTGGTCATGGAGAGGGAGGGGTCCAGGATGAAGCCCAGGTTGCGTGCATGGTCTGTCGGTTTGGGTGCGGTGCCCAGGGCGGGAGGCCACCAGGAGTCGTCCCAGGCGGAGGGTGAGGAGCCCAGGATGAGGACCTCCGTCTTGTCCGAGTTCAGTTTCAGGCGGCTGGTCGTCATCCACTCGGCTACCTCTTTCATCCCTTCGTGTAGGTTGGCTCTGGCGGCGGCGGGGTCGTTGGTCAGGGAGAGGATCAGCTGGGTGTCGTCGGCGTAGGAGATTATGCTGAGGTTGTGTTTGCGTACGATGGCCGCGAGGGGGCTCATGTAGACGTTGAAGAGGGTGGGGCTCAGAGATGATCCTTGGGGGACGCCGCAGATGACTTTGGAGGCCTCTGACTTGTACGGTGGTAGGCGGACTCTCTGTGTTCTTCCGTCGAGGAAGGAGATGATCCATTCCAGCGCCTTGTCCTGGATTCCGATGTTGCTGAGGCGCCGTACTAGGGTGCGGTGGCAGACCGTGTCGAATGCCGCGGAGAGGTCTAGGAGGATGAGGGCCGCTGTTTCTCCATTGTCCATCAGGGCTCGGATGTCATCGGTGGCGGCGATGAGGGCGGTCTCGGTGCTGTGGTTGGCTCGGAAGCCGGACTGTGAGGGGTCGAGGGATCCGTTCATCTCGAGGAAGGCGGCCATCTGCTTGTTGACGGTCTTCTCGATGACTTTGGCTGGAAACGGGAGGAGCGAGATGGGGCGGTAGTTCTTGAGGTCGGTGGGGTTCGCTGTTGGTTTCTTGAGTAGAGCGCTGAGTTCGGCGTGTTTCCAGCTCTCAGGGAAGATGGTGGTGTCGAAGGATGTGTTGATGATGTCTCGCAGGTGGGGTGCGATGACAGCGTCGGCCTTGTTGAAGACGTGGTGAGGGCAGGGGTCGGTTGGTGCTCCGGAGTGGATGGAGTTCATCGTGCGGATGGTGTCTTCGGTGCTGATCGGGGTCCAGGCGTGGAGGGTGGTGGTGGGGGGTGGTTGCTCGGTCACGGTGTGCGTTGGTTGGTTGTTGAAGCTGTTGTGTATGTCCGCGATCTTGTTGTGGAAGTATGAAGCGAGGGAACTATCCTTCTCTGTATTTAAAATACGGTCCAGGACACCCATAGCGATATTTAAACCTGCGCTAACGGGGGTTATCGCCGTTATTGTACATCTGCATTTTTTCTGACTAACATATCTTTGACATGGGAGGTGGAAGGAGTGGCTAAATCCACATCTCCCTATCAGCAAGTATTCCCCTATCGCTGCAGGATTATCGCTGTATTCCCAGCAATAATCCTGCATTTCGCGGGTATCGCCGGATTTCACATCGCCGTGGATATAAGCATTGTAAATAACGCAATATCTCCGCGATGTGACCAGGCGATAGACGGCGTTAAGCTAAATCGCACTTAGCGCACCCTTCGATCTTTATCGCATTTCGTTGCAAATATGCCGCTTAGAGAAGGATTTACTCAGAAATAGATGGCACGCATAGGGTGGAAGATATGGAGAGGGTCACTCTGATAAAAGAAAGGACAGGAACAATTGAAAGTAAGTCAAGATCAATTTTCCGTGCAGTGTTTAGAGGTAGCAGGAAAAGGATTTCTGAGATAGCCTGAAAACTCAAGATGTAAGAAAAAACATTATATATAGTACTGCAAGTCTGGGGCAGGCAACTAAAATATGCAAATCCAAGTGTACAGTTAATTTAAATATCGACAGCCCAAGACTGCTATGTGCCAAGGCACACCAGTCCTTTTAAACATAGTCAGGAGTATCCCAAGCTTGGTAAAGGGTCTGTACACTGCACAAGGGAAGGAGGTGCATACTCCTCCTCTAGGAGAAGCCTCATTTAATTAATTTCTCTCACTATTTTGCATGAAGGTTGTATCACTTACTGTCTTAAAATTGATTTTTTGGCCCTGGCTAAGAGCATCTTGCCAATGGGCAGTCCGGTTTATACCTTGTTTTGTTACCTAATGTCCTATATATTAGGTTGTGTCTATGGCACACTAGAGCAACTGCATGTACAAAAGGTATCTAGTGATAACAGCCTAAGTGCATGTTGTGCAAGCTTGTGTATGACCCAGCACGGTACATGCATTGTATGTTTAAGTGAAGCAGAGTAATGGAAGTCTTTAGGTTCCTTTTTGAAAGCCCCTGTCTTGTTCCTTCCTGTTCACACAATGGGGTGAGGCTATTTTACCAGGCAGTGGAAGTGATGTGCTGGCATTCTTAACTCCTTCGGTGCTCTTGATGGCTCCCGGCCGTCATGAGTCACGGTAGGCGTGTGCTTATGACGGCTGGGAGCCCTCAGAACGTTGGCGCTCCTCCCACGCGCTGTTAATTCCCTGCCTGTGCAGGAGAACTAATCAGTGGGCGGAGTTCAGACGGCTCCTGGTCATCATGAGCACACGCCCACCTTGATTTATGACGGCCGGGAACCATCATGAACACCACAGCGCCACCCCCCCCCCAGACCCCCTGCCACACCGCACCAGAATTCGCGCCGTGGCGAAGGTGTTAAAGTGGGCAGAAAGGAGACTTAAACACTGAAGTCGTGAAAGAGACGGCAAGGCTCCTATACAAATGTTGTCCTTATGCATCTAGTATCTTATTTTTCGTCAAGAATTTCACCTTTTCAGTAACTAAATAAATGGTGAAGGTATTTCTTCTGAGCTCATCACAGCACTGTTCTCACACAGAGCTGCCTGTTTCTCTCCAAGTCTTTTGGTAGGACTCGTTTCCAAGTGAGTGCCTCTGCTGGGGTCTCTTCTGCTACATTCATCGAGGATCTCTGTGCTGTGCTCCTGACTACAGTCTCCAGTCAGAAGAGAGTGTACCGCGGGGAAGGGGCTCTCAAGCGTGTCAGTTTTGGAACTTGACCCTCACTGCTAAGACATGAGAGCCCTTTCAGTGAGAGACAGTGTAACGTTTTGGGCCAGGTTTCCTGATGTCAGGCTCCCTTGCCTTATCTCAGGCTGGCATTGGGATGAAATCCAACGTCCTTCTTGCTGCAATTAAGAGCCTAGTCTTTGTGCGGAGCCGGGAGTAAAACACAGCTCATCTTCTGACTCAGAGGTCTTCAACATGATAAGAAGGATGTCCTTGAGGTGACCCTCATCAGGCACCAAAGACTTTTGATGCTTGCTTACAGCACTTCCACTACACTGCTGGCCATTTTAGTATTTGGGATCCTGAACCCTGTCTGGTAATGCTCCATCCAAGAATCCTTCATTTTAACAGCCCTCCTCTCATCCCCATTTCTCTTGCTACTGCCAATTCAATCACACTCAATAGTATGCTAACATTACCACGCATGCCTTACATTTGGAGTCATTACATTGTGGTCCTTACACTGGAAATCCCTATATCACATGTAAGTAGTATTACCTTTACATCCTTACTCATATATATTACACATTGGCGGTTTCTCCCTAATTTTAATATAGCAACATTTTGGTAGACAAATATAGATATACATTCCCTGAAAAAACGAAAACATTATAATTAGGTGGTAAGATCCTAACTAATGTTAAAAAAAAACCTAAATTCACAGAAACAAGTAAAGTAATATTATAGTTAGGTGTAGAAATGAGACACAAGCTGGTGTTAAAAAAACAATTAAAAACCACTGAAACACACCAGTTATAGCTTACTGTACTAACTATAACTTGCGCCTCCGTCATGTACATTACATCACTCATGGCATGTTAAATGACAACATTGATGACATCACACAGACTTCTCAGTCTTGCTTAGACCCTGCATCCAATCTGCAACAGGAATTAAACTCAATGTCTAGGCTGCTGCATGGGACTGCACTCAACCCTCACAAGCATCAAATCCTCTCTGCACACTATCTTCAGCCAACGAAGGATACTTTGGACACAACGCTTGTTACTCCTTACTTACAAGGATGTTGCTTGTCAGATTTGTCTGTAATAACATGAAGATTATGGAACATGTAATTGGATGACTTGAACAAAAATGAAAAAAGAGTAACCAAAACTGCTGATTTGTAGGTCTAGAACTTCTGCAATCCAAGGGTTGTTTCTTGCCTGCTTAGCTACCTCTTAGTTCTGCTACTGTTCTACAAACCTTCAAATCTCCATGAGGGTGATAATAGTCTTTTACCATTGTTGCTCTTTGTGAAGTTCAATCAATCAATCAGAACATTTGTAAAGCGCGCTACTTACCCGTGAGGGTCTCAAGGCGCTGGGGGGGGGGGCGGGGGGGAGCTGCTACTGCTCGAATAGCCAGGTCTTGAGGAGTCCTCTGAAGGTTAGCAGGTCCTAGGTCTGCCGTAGGAGGATGGGAAGGGTGTTCCAGGTCTTGGCGGCGAGGTGGGAGAACGATCTGCCCCCGGAGGTTGCTCTTCGGATGCGGGGGACGGTGGCGAGGGCGAGTTCAGCGGAGCGGAGGTGGCAGTTGGGGGTGTAGAAGCTGAGTCGTCTGTTGAGGTATGCGGGTCCGGTGTTGTGGAGTGCCTTGTGTGCATGGGTGAGGAGCTTGAAGGTGATCCTCTTGTTGACGGGGAGCCAGTGTAGGTCTCTCAGGTGGGGGGTGATGTGGCTGTGGCAAGGGATGTCGACGATCAGGTGTGCAAAGGCGTTTTAAATGCGTTAAAGTTGTTTTAGGAGTTTGGCCGAGGCTCCTGTGTAGAGGGCGTTTCGGTAGTCCAGCCTGCTGCTGACGAGGGCCTGGGTGACTGTTCTTGTTTCGGTGGGGATCCACCTGTAGATCTTGCGGAGCATGTGGAGGGTGTTGAAGCAGGAGGACGAGACGGCATTGACCTGCTTTGTCATGGAGAGAGTAGAGTCGAGGATGAACCCCAAGTTGCGTGCGTGGTCGGTGGGTGTTGGAGCTTTTCCCGGTGCGGTCAGCCACCAGGAGTCATCCCAGGCCGAGGGAGTGGAGCCGAGAATGAGGACTTCTGTCATGTCTTAGTTTAGCTGCAGTCGGCTGTTCTTCATCCACTCGACGACGGCTTTCATCCCTTCGTGGAGGTTGGTTTTGTCGGTTAAGGGGTCCTTGGTGAGGGAGAGGATCAGCTGGGTGTCGTGGGCATGGGAGATGATGTTGAGGTTGTGCAGTCGTGCGACGTGGGTGAGCAGTGCCATGTAGATGTTGAACAATGTCGGATCTGAGGATGAACCGCAGATGATCTTGGTGGCTTTGGAGCAGAAGGGGGGGAGGCGGACGCTCTGGGTTCTGCCGGAGAGGAAGGAGGTAGTCCAGTCCAGAGCCTTGTCTTGGATCCGAGCGTCGTGGAGGCGTGTGCGTAGGGTGCGGTGGCAGACGGTGTCGAAGGCAGCTGACAGGTCCAGGAGGTTGAGAGCCGCGGTTTCTCCGTTGTCCAGCAGGGCCCTGATGTCATAGGTGGCAGCAATGAGGGCAGTTTCGGTGCTGTTGTTCCTGCGAAACCCAGACTGGGAAGGGTCCAGGATGCTGTTCTCCTCAAGGCAATGGGTCAGTTGTCTGTTGACGGCCTTCTCGATGACCTTCATCTGGAACGGGAGCAGGGAGATGGGCCGGAAGTTCATGAGGTCCTTAGGGTCAACCTTGGGTTTTTTGAGTAAGGCGTTGATCTCGGTGTGCTTCCAACTCTCCGGGAAGGTCGCTGTCTTGAAGGAGATGTTGATGGTTTTACCGAGATGGGGTGCGATGGTGGTGCAGGCTTTGTTGAAGAAGTAGTGTGGGCATGGGTTCTCTCTGTTATGGAGGAACTCCGCAGAGGTGCTGACTCTAACGCCAGCCAAGCCTTAATCCTCCTGGACTTGTCGGCAGCCTTTGACACGGTCGACCACTCCATCTTGGTCGACCGTGTCAAGGAGGCTGGTATTGGAGGGACGGCCCTTGATTGGGTTTGTTCCTTTTTGACGAACCGCCACCAATCTGTTCGAATTTCCCAATTCTCGGCGGACAGGATGAAACTCACCTGCGGAGCCCCGCAGGGCTCGTCTTTGTCTCCACTCCTTTTTAATTTATACCTTACCCCCCTGATCCGCTCCCTCCGGGGCAGGAATGTCACTGCATTTAATTATGCAGATGACATTCAGCTCATCTTCAACCTTGACTCGCAGGAAGCGGCCCAGGATTTCCAGTCCACCCTTTGCCATATCAGCGACTGGATGGGCGCTCACCACCTTAAGCTTAACCCCGACAAGACTGAGCTCGTTCTTGTCGGAGGGCCAGCCAATCCATGGAACTCCACCTTCTGGCCCCTCTCCCTTGGCCCCCCTCCTAGTCCCGCTGAAAAAGTAAAAAGCCTAGGGGTCTACATCTCACAAGATCTTTCTATGAATCATCAGATCAGCGCTACAGTATCCTCCTGCCTCCACCAGCTCAGAAAAATCCGGAAAATAGCTCACTTCCTGACCACTGAAGCTCTCACCCTGGCGCTGTTGGCGCTAGTCATCTCTCGGATCGACTACGCCAACGCCCTATATGCAGGCATTCCACAATATCAAATAAAGAGACTTCAGTTAATCCAGAATCAGGCCGCCCGTCTTATCCATCGTCAGCCAAAACATCACCACGTTCGTCCCCTCCTCAAAGCCCTTCATTGGCTTCCTGTGTCGGAGCGCTGTAAGTTCAAACTTGGCTGCCTAACCCATAAATCCCTGGCCGGTATCGGCCCCTCTTTCATCTCCTCTCTTCTTCATCCGTACGTCCCCCCCAGACACCTCCGTTCCTCCCATCACGCCCTCCTCCAGACACCTAGGTACAGGCGTAAAAAGCACGGAGGTCTTAGATTCTCCTTCTTGGCCCCCTCACTCTGGAACTCCCTACCTTTAGACCTCAGACTCTCCTCTTCCTATCCTCACTTTCGCTCTCTCCTAAAAACTCACCTTTTCCGCGGTGTCTATACATAAAGTTCTTCTCTCTTCCCTCTTTGCCTCCTCCTGGGTTGGTGATCAGCGCCAAGAAACCGTCCGGTGAACGCAGCGCTATACAAATCCTTTTTACATTACATTTACATTACATGGATCTGACGGAGATCCGGAGTGGATGGTGTTCATGATTTTGATGGTGTTGTCGTCGTTTATGTTGGCTCAGGAGAGCAGGGTGTCGGTGCGGATGGTGGCCATGGGGATGAAGGTCTCAGTGGTTGTCGGCGGTCATGGCGTTGAAGCTGTCATGGATATCTGCGATCTTGCAATGGAAGAAGGTGGCAAAGGAGTGGCACAGGTCTTGCAAGGGTGGGATGTCGTTGGTGTTGGAGCAGGGGTTGGAGAGTTCCTTCATGATGTTGAAGAGATCTTTGCTATTGTGTGCATTGTTGTCTAGGCAGTCTTTGAAGGATGCCCACAGGCAATTACATGGTCCACAGTAAAGTTCACTGGTAGGCTGTGGTACGTGAAAGCAGCTATGTACTCTGGGTGAAACTGTAATTAGGAATTACAGGGGCAATCAAACCCAGAATTTCAGATTCCCCAAGCAATTCCTTATTTCCCAGAGTTCCACCTGTAACCCCATGAGTTACCAGTACCTATGGCATTGATAGCTCTGGAGTTGATTTACTGTGCTTGCACCAGAAACCTCTCTATGATGCCTGTCGTTTTCTCTTTCTCAGAGTGACACATTTGATTCACTACTTTGAAAGTGTACCTGTTTACATGTCTGTTCAAATGAAAGGTATTCCACATGTAGCTATAGGACCATATTGTCTGGGAGTATAGCAACCCATGGCACCCTCACTAAGCTGCTGGAGACAAATCCGAAAATATAACCTTGCACTAAAAAGGAGTTATAGGTACCGATGATGAGCAAAATACTCATTCGGTCATGAAAAATCATGAAAAACAACATATTCCATCCTTACACAGAACTCATTTGTACACCAACAACAATCAGCATCAATCAACTTGTCGAGCAGAATGTTGTAAATGAATAAAGAATTGCGTTTTCTATTGTGCCTGCTCAGGCAGTGATATATGTATATATATATATATATATTAACTGAAAAAAAGATAGGTTTCAGCCACGTTATAGTTAGGAATTAGCATTTAAAAAACCTTAGCAATTCACTGAAAAAACCATAGGTTTCACACATGTTATAGTTAGCTGGACATTTCACTCATACAAAACCTGTAGAAGTAAGTGTAGTGGTGTGTGTATAGCTGTATATGCAAGTAAATGGATGTTTGATACTTTATTTGCATGTGTGAGTATGTGTGTGAGTAACTCTATGTATGAGTGTAGGTGTGTAACAGGATCTCTAGGTGTATGAGTACATATGATGAGTGAGTACATGTATTAGTGACTATATAGAACTGATGGTAAATGAGTGGATGTGTATGTAGATTTTGGAATTACTGAATAGGTTGTTCTAACTGGTATTGGTATCTCCATTGTTTTGAAAATTTTAGTTTCTATTTTTCACTTTGTGTGTATCAAAGGTTATATTAGGGTGAGAGGAGGTCTGCCACTCTTTCACAAGGATGATGTCATCAGTATGTCATTTGAGATGTCATCAGTGATGTCATGAGTGATGTCACTGACCATGTCATGAGTGATGTAATATGTGATATCATCAGCAGTGGATTGCGGGCGCGCGAGTTATAGTTAGCTGAACTAACTATAACGGGGGAATTGCAATGGTTTTGTATGAGTGAAATGTCCAGCTAACTATAACATGTGTGAAACCTATGGTTTTTTCAGTGAATTCCTAAGGTTTTTTAAACGCTAATTCCTAACTAGAACGTGGCTGAAACCTATGTTTTTTCAGTGAATTTTATAGGTTTTGTAAATGCCAATTTTTAAATGTATTAGTTGTAATATTTTTTTTAAACTACTTTACTATATTTTTTATAATTATTATTTTTAGATATTTTATTTTTTAAATTACCTTACATATTTTTAATGTAAAATAATTTAAAAAAATGTAAAGTTTTTTTATTTTATATATTTTTTCAATATATGAAAATTAATTTCTATATTTTTTTAGCA
Organism: Lissotriton helveticus; assembly: GCF_964261635.1. NCBI lineage: Eukaryota > Metazoa > Chordata > Amphibia > Caudata > Salamandridae > Lissotriton > Lissotriton helveticus. The sequence goes on along the minus strand of NC_136067.1, from coordinate 249,278,937 downwards.
TTTTTTTGTGGTAAACATAGGGTACGCGTACCGTCCTCTCACACTGCTGAGCAACTGTAATCGTACTGTATGCGTACCCGCACATACGTCACAGATACTTTAAAGCACTCCATTCTCTAAAGCCTGCCTCACTACATGAGTACATGCTTACTGAGAGAATGATTACAATAATATAAATAAAGACACTGAGTGAATTCTTAATTGGTTCACTTTTACTTTACTGAATGAATTACAAAAAAGAGAAGATACTACAAAAATAAGTCGAAAAAAAGGGGAATGAATGTTAATACTCGTATTAAAAAAGGTAACCTATAGAAATGCTTTAATAAGAAAAACGAGTTTAAATAAAGCATTTTAGAAATTAAACGAAAGTTAAAAAGTATGGAAAGGAGCACGTTTACATAAACACATGACGCACTAAAACAGTGGAAATGAGAACACCTGTCAACTGAAAAACGTGACTTAAAAGTGGGAGGAGCAATAAATTGATCCCATAGACTGTTAGGTAACCAAAAAGTATATAAACCACACCTGTGGGATAATTAGTTAAGTTTCAGAGAATCAATATGGGCGAAGAAACTACGAGCAAGGTAATGATTCGGGACTGCAGAAGCATCTAGACAATATCTTTCATTTCCGTAGAGGGAACATATTGTTAATGTATATTTAAAAATACATAAAACATTATATCCCCTTCAGAGGAGCTAGATGAATTTCGACGGAGGAAGGAAAGAATATCGAAGGGAGGTAAATTACCTTAATGGGTATATGTTTTATATATTTAAGAAAGAAAGCAAAAATTTTTAAATGATTATAGAATGCGATATGATTACGTTTAAATAGAATATAATAACGAGTTCAGTAAATAACAATTACAAGAAATATAAGTTATTTAAGGAATTACTACGTGCAAAGTAATGAATATAAGCGATGTCATAATCTTCAATTTATCTTTCATTTTGACAGAGGGATCATATTGTTAATGTATATTTTAATTTATATTAAACTTTATGATCCTTCAACTGGAGTTGCATGACTTACAACCGAGATTTTTTTTTTAGTATGCAAGTATTTCTTAATGATTGAAAAATATAGTATAAATAAGGTTTCGAGAAAATACTTAGCAATAAAGGAGAATACTCTTTAACTTCTGGAGTGAAAATGGGCTAAAAGTATTTATATTGAGTAGTGCTTTTAGTCATTTTCACTCGTGAAGAACAAGAGGATTATCTTCCCAAGCACTTTTTTTCAACAAAAGAATATAATTGTGTTTTCAAATGTTAATGTGAATATTAATTCTTTACATTTTTAAAAATGATTGTCAAATGTAATAATGACATGAAATGTACATAAAAAAAATGAAGTAGTGAGAGAGTGTTTGTCATAGCACTTCTATTCTACTTTATCTGAAAGTAAAAAAAGCTAAAACATTTAAAAAAAGATGATGAGGCAACACTTAGAAAATGTAAACTTAAGAAATGAGTGCTTATGATAAAATAAAAGAAATGTGGTCCAACGCGTGATACCAATGAATGAAAAAAAATTAGCATTTCACTCATATGATGAATATAAAAGACTCAATAAAAATATTTTGAAAACTTGTGCATATTTTTAAATACCTTAACAGTCAACAAACTTGTAAGCAGTTTAAGTTAAAAACACCCTACCGCAACTAGTTTTTGAAACGCATTGTAAAATAAAGTGTGTCATAAAATGGGCTACATACATGGTGAGTGTATCGTAACGTCACATTGAAAAAAAGCCAATCAAAATTAGGATCAGGAAGGTAGACGTAACCACACAACAGCCAATCAAATGTTTTTCAAAATCTGCGCAAGGAAAGCGATTGGTAGCTAATACGTCTTCTTACAATGCCTCACAACCAATCAAAAAGAGGTGTTAAAAGTTTCTGTTTTTAACATGCGAGCAAATCAGATAACCTTACAAGTACACGCAGCGAGAGGCAATTATTAAAGATGACTTGCTTTTGCAAGACCCTGAAAGACTTATTCCAGAATAAGTACGCACTTTACTGCCAGACACCATTTAATGATTATCCAGGCTCTCAAGCCTAAACACGTCAAAAATCATCTCTCAGCACTTTCTCTTCTCTTTTAGTGTATTATGTGAGGCAGACTGCGTGAGCCTATGCCTGAACCCTCGAAGGACCTGGCGACTGCCACGCCCCAGGGCCAGCTCCTGCAGTGTCCCGGAGCCGCACGGCCCCCCTCCCAACATTTAAAAGCCCCGGGGGGTGGTGGTAAATTAATCGAGGCTGAATACGTTAGTACAGCCCACTCCGCTTACGCTACCAGGAAAACACAACAACACTACATGGCCCAGAATTCCATTGTACTGATTTCTTAGTTACAGGTCTAGTTGTCAGATCGGTACACACACTCCCTCATGGCTGGTATACACCCACACCACACCCATCCAGCGCATCCGTCACTACACACGTGACCCTACCTATAAAAAAGACGGGGCACACGTGCTGTATGCCATCTTAGAGTTGCTCCCATCGCAAGCGCTGTGATGGCCCGTCCTGGTGGTTTGCACGCTTCATGTAGGCCCAAACTACCAAACAAGAGGGCCCACTACCACATGTGTGGCCTCTTTGGTCACTGAGTTAGTGGTACCCGAAGCACTGAGCGGGTGAAGACCCTGCGATGATGATGGGAGCACAAGTACGTCGTTAGACATAGAGATATCAAGACTCGGCACCATATATGAGTCTTCTTTGTGGCAGATCGGGACTACATGATGCAGGAGGTGTCCTGTCCACGAAAAGGTGAGCAGTGAGGCCTGGGTAAGCATCGGAGAGAGTCGAAGGGCTGCAGCAGACTGGATACAAAAAAGCGACGCAGCGATTTAGAAAACGCAGTCCTATATAGTGTATCAAATTACATGTATATATATTTTTTCCAATAGAAGGAACGTTTTTATAATTGCTCAAACGTCCGGAATATAAACTATACAAATAGTTATTTTAAATGTGAGAAGGAACGTGTGTGAAAGGACGATGTTATTCAACTCCACATTAAGATAGTAATAATTACCATTCATAACATCTTTCTTTTACTATCTTTTAGATATAGAGCTTCAGGGTGCATTATGTCCTGGCACGTAATGAAAACACACTGGTGACAGAAACTTGCGAATATTCTTTGCAGTCACTCTCTCACTTCCTCTCTCCTTTGATAAAAAAAATTACACACAATGTTAACTTCCTTTTTATCTTACAGGTTGTGTTTCACAAATTGGCGTCCCCCCAACACCTCTAAAACTCAATGTTCGAGAATTCTGCGATGATGTGTGGCCATCGTAACAACTTCTGAGAAAGCTGCTTCGACACATAGTGCACCCTCTTTGAATCAGGACAATGGCCCAAGGTGAGCAAAGAAGCTTGTTTCCGAAACAACGACAATTCATCAGTGAAAGGAAAAAATGGGACTATACTATTACTAACTCTTTATACTATCCTTCAGATCACTAAACTGGAGGGTGCACTATGAACCAGCACATGCTTGGACACACAACGGAGGCAAAAGCTGAGGTACGAGTATTTCCTCCAGTATTAACTGCTCCATCTATAACTTTCTCTATCCCACGTTTTAATGTCGTTTTTTCTCGCTTTCTCACTTTCTCTCACATCGTTTCTTTTTCTCCTTTAAAGTTATGGACGCTGCCGTCCACTCTGCAGTGTAGAACCTTAGCTAAGTACAAGTAGTGAACTCTGCTGGCCACAGTGAAGCCTGCTTCGACACGTAGTGCACCCTCTTTGAATCATGCCAATGGCACTAGGTGAGCAAAGATGCTTGTTTCCGAAACAATAACAAGATATCTGTGAAAGGAGAGAGTGGGTAGTGTCCAGCACATTCACTGCGTAGAAATATACAATTACCTCCGAGCAGTGAGAATAGATAGGTTACAACAGTCTGACGTACAGATCTACAAGCTTCTTGTGCCACTTTTGTGTCACTTTTAACATGGAAAAAGTAGCGCAAGGAGCTTGTAAATCGGCTTCTGACTTCTCAAGAAAAACACTAACCTCCAGACTCTGCGAGTCAATGAGCTGCAACAGTCTAGGTACGCAGGGGCAGGTCTACAAGAAAGTGCCGCAGCGTGGCACCGTAAGCCCTTTGTCTGCACCACGCTGCGGCACTTTCAGAGTGTAGGAATGCAACATATTTACAAGAATATGTCGCATTCCTGTGCTCTCCCCTCCACTGGCGCACAAACAGCTGCCATGCGCCGGTGCAGGCACACTTGTACCATGGTGCAAGGATGCCTGCACCAAGGGGAGATTGTTTTTTGTGCAGGAAGGGGCACCTTCCTGCACAAAAACAATCACTAAAGGCTTTTTCCTCTTTCAATGTGTGCGTAGAATGCAGCACACATTGAAAGAGGAAAAGAAACAAGGAGAAATGAAAACATTTTTCCTCGTTGTGCCTTGCTACGCCACCTCTAGGGTGGCGTAGCATTCAGACGTATCTCCAGATTTACGATTTTTAGTAAATCTGGAGATGTGTCTTGTTCCATGGGTGTTGCTTTGGAACACCCACAGCAACACCCATGAAACGCCCCTTCACCCCAAAGTGCTGCGTGTGAAGGGGCCATATTTACAAGGAGAGGAAAAGTCATGCAGGGTGGCTTTTTCTCTCCTTGTAAATATGAAGGAGTCCCCTGCACCACCAGTACGTCACAAAAAGTGACGTACTGATGGCGCAGGGGGCTTGTGAATCTGCCCTACAATATTGAGAACTCACCGCTATGCAATGGGAGTGTATGTGATATACTACTTTGGAAGAAAAACAGCACACAGACACCTCCTTACAGTGGAAGTTGAAAAAATACATTATCCTGAGTATTACAAATAAAGCGAAAATATACGTGTGCAGTTGTATGTACTATGCTATTACTAACTCTATATACTATCTTTCAGAGCACTAAAATAGAGGGTGCACTATGAACCAGCACGTGCTTGGACACACAACGGAGGCAAAAGGTGAGTTATGAGTATTTTTCCCAATATTAACAGCTCCATCTATAACTTTCTCTCTCCCATGTTTTAATGTCGTTTTTTCTCTCTTTCTCTATCTCACTCTCTCTCACATCGTTTCTCTTTCTCTTTTAAAGTTATGGACGCTGCTTTCCACTCCACCGTGTACATCCAAAGCTGAGTTCAAGTTGTGAAATCTGTTGGCCACAGTGTTTACAGAAGGTAAGCAGAGCGGCCTAGATATACAAAACCTCCAATTAAATGCATTACAAATAAAAGAGCTTATGTACAAGCCCCTAGCGCCACTTTTGCATCACTTTCAACATGAAAAAAGTAACACAAAAGTGGCGCAAGACTCTTGTAAATAGGCCCTAAAGAATATTGTCCTGCATAATGACTTGATCTCTCACCTAATTCTGTCTCATCTCTGAATCATTTTAAAGACCTGTTGATCTGTAATTTAAACCTGACGCAGGAGGCACTTCCATACAGACACCGCTTGAACACGGGCCTATAAGACAAGTAAAATGTACCAGGCACACTGCACACGTAAAATATCGTCAAGTGTTACCTTCACTTGTAATATTTGACCTCATTTAGTCACATCGATCTAATTTAAACACTAATTTTCCTTTCTGTTTTGAAGATTACCTACCGTACGTCTATTGGAGTACACATCACATTTTGTTTATTATATTGTTTTATTAAAGTTATGTTTCTAGTTCTTTATTATATTGTTATCTTTAAGTTGCGTTTCCAGTTATTTATTGTTGTTTTAATAAAAGTTAATTGAAAAAAAGTATGTACGTCTTTTTTTGGGGGGGTTAGCGATCACCAATAGAAATTATATTTATATTTTGAAGTATAATTCTGAGACTAACTATTTACCAGATCTGTACCAGAGTCTATAGCTATGACTAACACTTCCAATTAGAAAAATTTTAAAACTCCACAATTAGTAACTTTTTTCAATTACCAACATAGTGTGGTGAACTTCTAACCTCTGTGCTCACGTAGGTGTTCCATAAACTGTTACTATTGTAACAGGCAGAAAGCCGTTTGGGGGTAGAGTTGAAAGGTACTAGCTGTACAAAAAACGTTATATTTACCCTGGATCCTCTACAAGACAGAAAGGAAAGCAAAGTGAAACAAAACTCTGTACCAGATTTACAACCCCCTTGTGCCACTTTCGCGTCCAAGCCCCCCCTACAAAATTAAAAGTGTGTAGGTCAAAATGATACCCCTCAAACCCCGGGAACAACCACTCCCCGGAGATTTCTGTATTGTGTGACGGGGGCTGCGTGGCCCTCCGCCTGGTGCCCTCGAGAGACCTGGAGTCCGCCACGCCCAGAGCCAGATACTCCAGTGTCCCGGGGGGCCTACCCCCGGGACACTGCTGTACTGTGGAGTAGTGTGGCTCACTGGTTAGAGGCAGCAGGCCTGAGAGCAGAAGTCAGCCCGGGACCAGGGTTCAATTCCCGACGCGGCAGGGTGGTGTACCTTGGTCAGCGGACTCGATAATTCTCGCTTGGTGCTTACTCTAATCAGAGGTTCCACTCGGCAACTCTGGGCATTAGCTTGTCTAATCTCCACAACGGCCCCACCAATTCCGGGGATGCCTGGCTCCACCTTGGGGACTCCCAGCAAGGGACCATCCCACAGGGAAAGCCAGGACGGGTTCCCCAGAGTTATACAGCGCCGGGACGCCCCGTTGCTGGGGCAGCTGTGCGCTTTACAAGTATACTACATTTACATTTACATTTACTTCACAATGCGTTTCAGCATCAGCCTTCATCAGGAGTACACCTGACGAAGGCTGATGCTGAAACGCGTTGTGTTTTGCTGAAAATAAAAGTGGTTGAGCTTAAATGACAGTCGTGAGTGCCTATCTTCAGTGATATAATACGGAGACAGAGCGGCAAATATATATATATATATATTTATTTTTTTGTTAAATAGTTTTTAATGAAGATATATAGCGTTGCAATATAATAATCACAAATTGGAGGTATTACAATTTGTAAACTATGGGAATAGAAAAACAAAACAAGCCGTGAAATATAAGAGAAGATTATTATTTTAAATACAAAATGAGGGAAGAGAGAAAAATAGAAGAACGAGGGAGGGAGTAGGGAGAAGATGGGAAAAAGAATAGGAGTGAATGTATAAAAAGAGTGAAAGATAACTAATTAAGGTAAAGGTGAGTGCAAAGATAAATAAATAGTAAAGGGTAAGCAATGTAAATCCGATTTAATTTGATTGCATAATGAGAATGAAGAGACATTAGATATTCTGTTTGTTTCAAACAAAATTCCACAGTTGTTAATTCAGATAACTAAGGGCCACATGTATTCGCCAATTTTGCCTTTGCAAACAGGCCGATTCTGCGAATCGACATGTTTGGATAAGCTAAAAAGGCTATTTACATGTATCAACCCCCATTTTGCGATTTGGTAACCTCTTACTGATTCGCAAAATGGGTTAGCTATTCGGTATTTGAAAGGGGCGTGTTTAGGGCGTCCCTTCCAAAAATTGTGAATCGCAACAGCATGTATGAATGGTTTGTGACCGTGAATGCGGTCGCAAAACATTTGCAATTTACTCCCAAATTCAAGTTGGTGGTAACCCATTCGCAAATGGAAAGGGGTCCCTAAGGGACCCCTTCCCCGTTGGGAATGGTGGCGAAAAAGTTTTTTCAGTTTTCCTTTAGGAAAAATGGGCTGCTTGCTTTATTTACAAGCAATCATGGACATGGTGGTCTGCTGACCCCAGCAGGCCACCATCGCCGTGATTTTAGCGATTCCCAGGGGATTGCAAACTGCGACCTACCTCATTCAGTCAGTCAACAAAGCTTTATTTCGATATGAAATATCTTAAAAGCATTTTTACAATTAAAAACACATTTCATAATAAATATGGTTAAAAAAAAGAATTACATTAACAAGCATTATTACAATGAAATAGTAAAAGTGTATTAAACTATAACAGCTTTGATGAAGGCTTGAAAATTAATAACCATACAGATTCATCATAAAATTTTCGATCTTATCAACCAAGCCCAACTTAAATATTTTGCCACCCCGCAAGCTAAGGTTGTATTTGCATCTGCTTTGAGGATTCTGAGAGCAGTAGAATGATTCCTGGTCTCAAGCTGTCGGCAAACGGGGTTTAACCACTTCAGTCTGGGTTTGGTGTAAGCCGGACATACAAAGAAAAGGTGTGGAATATTTTCAACTACACCTACACAATGTGGGCAGTCAGCAGACGTTTGGTGAGGAGGCTTCCATTTACTTGTATGTTCATGAACAGGAAGAGTTCCCATTCTAAACTGAATAAAGAGGGCCCTGTCTCTGGGTTTCTGGATAAAATCAAGGTAGGGCTCGAGACGAGGCACCAGCTTATGCTGGCGGAACTCGTCAGTCAGTCTACCTAGATTGGGATCTCTATACTCCTGGTTATCGATCCATGCCCAGAATGATCTCTTGATTTCTGCTTCGGACAACGAGACCCCTGACTCCCATGCAATATTAAGACCAGTGGCCAAGAGGAGCCTTTTTACATTTACTACCCAACCAATCATTTGGGATCCCTGGAGGTTCATAACTTCTCTTAGGCCATCGGCATATCTGATTAACTCGGGGGTGCGCAATAGCCGTGCCCAATAAAGGAGGGGGCGCAAGGTGATTAAATCCTTAATTGAGCGGCGACCCTAGTCACTCAGAAGTGGCTTAGTGGGGGTTCCCCTGGGAAGCGAGACAAGCTCTCTGAAGAACCTTTTTTCTGCTGTGACAAGCACGTCTACGCTACCGAAGCCCCAAAGTTCGGCTCCATATAATGCACAGCCCACGGCCTGTGCAGTATAGATCTCCAAGGCAGGGGCAATAGGCCTAGAGGTTGAGGCTTGGTGTTCCCTCCCTATCACCCCCACAACCTGTTTATGACTTAAAGCCATTTTTCGATGTGTGGCTACCATTTCAATTTATCTGAGATTCAAATCCCCAGATAGTCAAAAACTTTGACGCGCTCTAGGGGTGCCCCATCAAGTACAAGAGTGGATTTGGCCGACCTACTAGGATTAAAATAAAGGAGCTTCGTTTTAGAGGTGTTAATTACTAAGCCGCTCAGTTTACAAAAGAGGCAAAACCAATCTAGTAACTTCTGTAAACCCGCTGGGGTTTTCGATACCAGCAGTGTATCGTCCGCAAATAGTAAATCGGGGACTTTGTCACCCGCCAAAACAGGAGCATCGGCATTAATTTCCGATAGAAAGGAGACAACCCCGTTCACAAATAGCGTGAATAGGGTTGAAGCCAATACACATCCCTGGCGGACACCTCTATTCACTAGAATTTTATCTGTTTTTTGTTCCTGGGTACCCCATCTGATACGGGCATAGTTTCCATCGTGCTTGCGGACCAGGAGGTTCAGATGGGTGGGGGAAACCCCATCTCTTGCAAGACCAACCATAGGCGGTCTCGGGGAACCAGGTCGAAGGCGGTCTTCAAATCAATAAATGCAAGATAAAGACCGCCCTTGCCAATGGTTACCACCTTCCAGTGTAGCAGTACCAGCCTGAAGGCCTGGTCTATTGTACTTGTGGATGCCCTAAACCCTGCCTGAAATTGTGAAATGATATTATTCTGCTCAGCCCACGAAAGGATCCTCTCCAGGAGGACCCTGCCAACCACCTTCCGACCGGCATCGATAAGGCTTATTGGGCGATAATTGGCAGGGTCCCCCTGGACCCTTTCTTGTAGATGGGGATCACTTCTGCCCCTTTCCAAGAGTTTGGGACTAGAGATCCTTTGAGCAGAGCATTAATCAAGAATACAAAATATGTGGCCCATTGCTCGGCATTAGCACGGATAAAATCACCCGGTATACCATCTTGTCCTGGGGCCTTAGCTGTTACAATTTTATTTATAGCCGCCACCACCTCATTTTTCCCTATGGGGTCAAAGGAGCCCAGGGGGATCGAAGTAGATACCATGAGGCAACTTGAGGACCCGCATCTCTCCGTGATCTCGTCACCTGCATAGAGTCTCCTGAAATGATCAAACCACTCCCCATCAGTAATATGATTAGGGATTTGGTCCGGATCACGACCATTGGATCTTCTTACCAAGGCCCAAAAGAGGTCGCCATTCTTAGACTGGCTCGCTGTCTTTAGGCTAGTCCAATGTGATTCCTCCCATGCCCTTTTCGCCTGTATGATGGCTCGTCTATGCTGTAGTCTCGCCAAACGTACCTCAACGGTATTGTGGGTTTTGATGGCAAGTATCAATGTAGTCTTTTTCCTCCTACAATCCTTATTAAACCACTTCTCTGTTGGCTTACTGATCGTGGAGCGCTTTTTAAGGGGCGGGCCTCCAGAAAAAGAGAACCCATCAGGTCAATTGTTTCAACATAGATTGTCTCCACCACTGGGGGCCCCACCTCATTCATACATGCTATAGAAAGCTTAGCAGTCTGATTACTTAAGATCTCCCCTAAAGCTCTGATTTTCTGTTCATTCAAGATGAATTTTTGCCATTTCAGAAACCTTTTACAGTTAGATGGCACAATTGCCTTTGTTAACATCCTAGGTCTGATACTAGGATAATGCACCGTATTTTGCCACAGTTCCAACATGGAGAGGGATAGAGGGTTGTGATCACTATCAATAGATGGTATAACCGTCATGTCGCTTACATATTTCCATAACCTCTTGTCAACCAATATGTAATCAATTCAGCTCGGACATGAGACCCTATTATATGTATTTGCTCCCAAGAGATCAGAGGGCGTACGCCCATTAACTGCTCTTAATCCATGTTCCAGGATTAGGGCATTCAATTGGATGACCACCGGCGACCATTTCTTCACTGGCGAAATCGACAATGATGGTATGCCCCATCTGGCATCCTCTTCGTGTGTTCCCAGAATATCATCGGTCGCCAGAGGTTCAAATGTACAATTTAGGTCGGCGGCGATCAACATAAAAGAGTCAGAAGGGCAAGAGAGAAGCATTTCAGACAGAATAGAATAGTTGAAGATTTTGCCCCCCTTGCGTACCTCTGGCGTAGATGTTAAAAAGTTCTAAGGTAATGTTGCCCTTTAAGTCCTTGATTGTTAGTCTCATCAGGTCTGGTGTTGGACAAGGGTAGTGGGTAGTTTTGCAGTTAAGCGCGGCCTTAACCCAGACAATGAGCCCTCCAGATGGGCGTCCGCGTCCAGAGGAGATAGCTGGTATATGGAAGCAAGAGTAACCAGGCTTATATAATGGCTCAAGACTTCATGTTTCCTGGAATACACACAAATCATATTCATCAATAAAAGTATTCCAGTCTGGAAGAGATAGCTTTTTACGTAAGCCCGCTATATTCCATGAGACAATTTTAAAATTCCTAGTAGAACCACTGCAGGAAGTCAGGCCACCTTGGGATGAGTCGGGGCCCCGTCCATTCTCTTTGTTACCCCCCAGAGTTACTGGAACAGAAGTTGGCAATTCGGGACCTGGACACTGGGCTAGTCTAGGGGGACTAATAATACTGCTGCTAGGTAGGGCAATGGTGTTTATGAATACCCCTTCATGAGACTGAAGTCAGTCAACGGCCTCCAGGCCGCTGAACCGATTTTGAATGGGAGTTTGGCTCGGGACTGATAAGGACTCAAGCCAACCCCCATAACCCCTCCCATTCCGCTGTACTAGTGTCCACCCATCAGCTATAGTTGAAAGTTAATCGGGGGGATAAAAATAGGACAATGGGAGGTATAGTATAGAAGCGTCTGGACTGTGGTGTTTCCAGTTACAAATAGACTCCACTGTCCTAGGATCTTTGAAATTAATTGATATCCTTAGCCAAGTGTCCCACCCAGGACACCCTTCGTTCCATGAGTATTTTACTCGAAATGTGCGTTGGTAGTGGTCTATATTTGTTTAACCAATCAGCAACTTTATTCCTTAAGGCCGTAAATGATTCTTGGCCAGGCTTTCTCAGTACCGGGACCCCTGCTAAAACTACCAGGTAGGGCTTACTTCCGGGGGCAAGTCGATATTAATTACCCCCCCCCCCCGGGAGCCTGAGCTATAGGGTCACCATTTCCCTCTTTCGGCTGAACTGAATTGCTCTGGCTTGGTTTCTTAGCTGCTACTGGTGCTGGTACCTTAGTTAAAGGAGCAGTTAAGGCCTGTGGAACTATAGTCGGAGCTAATGAAATTATCGGGTCAATAACAACGCCCCCTACCCGGGGATCGTTTGAAGGAACAGTAACCATAGGTGTAGTTACCTTTTTCAGGGAATCAACAATTCCCAGTGATGCAAGCTCAATCTTACTTAGATGGTGTTCAATCTTGGTTAATTTTTCTTCTACTGGGCGAAGAAGGAGTCTAAATAGATCTCCCATTTTGACCAATAAGGGATCCTCCATCACCACCCTACCCCCTGGGCTCCCTGGGCTCTTACCCCCAACCTCAGCCTGGGGTACCACTCTCATGGGAGTTGGATCTTCTCTAGGTACGACTACAATTGCCGGAGTAGTCGTGACTGTCTGCTCCTTTGCGACAGTTGTTGCTCTCTTGTTTTTGGACAACTTCCCTTTCTTTCCACCATTATCCTTAGCCTGCCCTTGCTTATGCTTTGGGATAGCCCCTTGGCGTCTTTCTCATAGTTGCCTAGTGTTGTGCTCCCTAACGGGACTAGCCACGATAGGTAGCTTGAGGGGTGTCAGCAGTAATGATTCAGAGACCGTGGACTGATCACCTGTAGAAAAATGGTCCAGGTCACAAACTGCCAAGTGGATATTTGGGGATTCAGGGATCACGGATGCACCAATACCACTAATTTGACCATGGTGTTCAGGTGCCCGTGCATTAGCAATATACCCCATAGATGACCTTCTGGCATATGCTAGGTCCTGTGAGACCCGCCTCTCCATCAACGAGATCCCTTGATCTAAAACAGAATTAACCCTGATAATGAAGTTGTCCATAGTTCCAGTTAGGTTTCCATTGACCGCCTTGCTCCTACCCTCTTTCGATGCCATATTAGCACTGATATGGCAGTAATGCAATTATAGTACTTACAAAGTAGTCCCCGAGTGTAAAGATGAAAGGGGGGTGGCCCATCCCATCCTTGAACGATCTTGAACAGGCTTAAATGGGCCCGCCCTTGGCCCGGGCTTCGCCTGGCATGACCCGCGTGCGATCCAGCGACGCGGGGGCTGTCGTTCGTTTAAGGCGCCTCCGGGCGCGGAAGTGGAGTTAGCGGCTTCCGCCGCGAAACAAGGCAGCAAGGCAGGTGGGGAGATGTAGTCTCCCTCCTCTCGGCGGCAGCTGGTGTTCAAGCTGCGGCGGCGGGAGGGAGACCGAGTGATGCCTCTTTGCCCAGCTGCTGCAGGAATAACAGGTATGTGTCCCCAAATTGCTCCAACAGATTAGACAGCGCCCGCTCCACCGGGGCTGTCGTTCGTTTAAGGCGCCTACGGGCACGGAAGGGGAGTTAGCGGCTTCTTCCGCGAAACAAGGCAGCACGGCAGGCTGAGAGATGTAGTCTCCCTCCTCTCGGCGGCCGCTGGTGTTCAAGCTGCGGCGGCGGGAGGGAGACCGTGTGATGCCTCTTTGCCCAGCTGCTGCAGGAATAACAGGTATGTGTCCCCCAATTGCTCCAACAGATTAGACAGCGCCCTAATGAGGTAGGTCGAAATGAGAGCCCTTAAAATCGCTTAATGAAACTCTTGGAGTTTCATACATTTGGAATAGTGATTACCTAATTGTGATTTGCTGAAAATCGCAATTAGGTAATCGCTATTTCAAATCATGATACATGTGACCCTTAGAGGCATCTTTCCAACAAGAGAGTATAACTTTAAAAGCAACTGCAATAAAAAGATCAAATAACAAAGGTTTAAGGGAAATATGCTCCAAATCAGGTGACAGATTCTAGGAAAACATTTTGGGCCTCATTTATGAGAAAAGTCGCTTCACTGCGGTTAAATAGCCATGCAACACTTTTTACTGCATCCATATCGCAAGGATTGACAGATACGTCAGGAATCCTGATGTATCTGTTGGCGCAAACCCCACCCATTGCTGGAGTTGTGTCGTAAGCATAATGCAACTCCAGCAATGCATGGGGAGGCCTATACCTATTGCACTGCGTCACCCTTATGCCTGCTGTTAGGCTGGCATAAGGTTTTGATGCAGTAGCATCCTAGAGGTGGTGCAGTGAAATCTGATAGATTTCACTGCGCCACTTCTATGAGGCTTTCTTGCGGGGGAATGCTCACTTTGCATACATTATACCTGACATATACCAGGTCTGCCTTTGAGGCCAAAGCCGTGGTTCCTTCCATCAGGCGCACTCGAATCGGAGGTCGCTCCTTTCGGTACCTTGCTCCTCGGTGCTGGAACGATCTCCCTCGATCCTTAAGGTTGGAGACCAATCTGCTAGCCTTTAGAAAGCAGCTAAAGACCTGGCTTTTCTCTCTGTAAATTCTGGCTTTTTTGGAGCACTGTCATGCTGTATCTCTCCTTGTTTCTCTCTTCGCCAAAGCGCCGGGACACTCCTCGGAGTAGCCGTGCGCTATAGAAGAGCCAATTTAACATAACATAACATAACGCAGGTATAATGTAGCGCATGGGGTTTACAAAGTGACGCATCTGCCTAGATGCCTCACTTTGTAAATATGGTGCAACGTGGCACATTATTTATGCCGCTAGTGCGTCAGCAAAGTGACGGACCAGCGGCGTAAAAGTGCCGCAAGGAGCTCATAAATTAACCCCTTTGTATTGTTAATGGAATATTGCAGTGGAAGATCTTTACACATTCAGGCCAAATAGTTTTCCAAAAATGAGACACCTGAGAACAATAATCAAAGGAAAAGGGTTAAAGTACCATTGGAAATGAAATACGACCATCATAGTGGGGAGGCAGACAAATTAAATTTGGAAATACATTCTGGGGTAATAATAGCTCTATTATAAATTTAAAAAAAAATCAGATTGAGTAATATGAGCAGCTTTGGAAGTATTAACAACTTTAAGCCAAAATGTATCCCATTACTAAACAGAGAGTGATGAGGAGAGATCAGTTTCCCACAATAGACTTTTTGGACGAAAGAGGTTGATGTTAGTAAAAATGTGTATTTATAATCAGCTTTAGGGATATAGTCATGTTGAATAGTATCAATAGGTGTCAAAGGCAGGGTTGGGTAAGCTGAGGTTGGAAATTGTGAGTAGTTAAAAGGAATGAATAGCAGAAGATATTAAATCATATTCTTTAAAAGAAAAAGGGCTCAGTAAGTGGTATTGTGCTTGCAATTGCGGAATGTGAATAACAGGATCATCCTTCACCAGTTGGTGAACAAACGTATTATACTTTTCTTTCCAGTGTTTAGAAGAAAAGGATGTATGTTGAAATTTGATAAACTTATTATACCAGAATAAGGAGGACATAAAGCATTGTTGAAAGTCGCAATGAGTTGTAATCACTCTATGTAAAAGATGTTGGATGTGTTTTAAAATAGGATGCTTAGAAATAAAGGTACTATTAGACATATAAATTACATCAGTGAATGAAAATACTTTTAAGAAGGATCGTTCATATATAATCCATCATAGTGTGGGAAAGAAATGCAAATCGTTGGTTAAGGCATAAAATTGTCTAATTAAAAAAGGTGACTGATACAGCTTAAAGTCAGGAAATCAGACACCACCTTCATTCTTTGGGCATTTTAATTTAGAAACTGCAATGCATGGATGTTTGTTGTTACATAGAAATGTTGTACAAATGGAACTAATTTGTGAGAAATAATAATTAGGGATCTTGAATAGTAACACATCCCTCCAACTCCAGGAAAACAGGCCACTTACGCACTCGTCACCAGCAGACTGGACTACGGCAACGCCCTCTGCTCCGAAATCAACAAAAAACTCCTCCGCAAACTCTAGACCGGCCAGAACGCTGCAGTCAGACTAATCCTTGATATCCCACAGCACAACCACATCACCCAAAACCTTTGCGACCTCCACTGGCTCCTATTTGAAAAAGGAATAACTTTCAAGCTGCTCATGCATGCCAACAAGGCCCTTAACAACACCGGGCCCCAATACCTCAATGGCAGCATCTCCTTCCATGCCCCCAAGAGAAACTGCTACTTAGCCAACCTCTCTCTAGCCACCTTCTCACACATCTACAGGACCAGAGCAGGTGGAAGGTCCTTCTCTTACCTCGCAGCCAAGACCTGGAGCAATCTCCCCCTTCACCTCCGGCGAAGCCTGACACTGCACCAATTCAGGAAGGACTTCAAGACATCTTTGGATGACCCAACGGAGCTGATCACACCCACCCCTCAGCGCCACGAGATCCTAACGGGTGAGTAACATGCTTTACAAAACCCTCATTGTATGATTGAGTGATTAACATAGAGAACATGTAAAGGACATGTGGTAAAATCATCATTTTAAGAGTATCCAATCTATCCTACTATGATAAATGCAGAGGAGACCAGGGTGAAAGTAATGTTTTCAATGTAAGTTTTAAGAAACTAAAATTATGTTTGAATAAATAGGGAATAGTAGGAGAAAACCAAACACCAAGGTATTTCATTTTAGGCGGGCACCAACTGAAGTTAGTGTTTGCAAACACATTTAATGGAAATATGTCAGTTTTCGAAAAATTAAGTTTATGTCTCGAAATGCTGAAATGTAAATCAATATCTAAATCGGATAAAGGATTGGAAATGTAAGCAAGAACTTCATCAGCATATGCTGAAAGTTTAGTTTCAAGGGAATTGTAAGTAAAGGGGAGAGAGGACAGCGTTGTCTAGTACCTCGTTGCAGATTGAAAAAGGGTAGAAATTAACATTAACAAAGACACTAGCACGGGGGTCCGAATATAATAGTTTTATAAATTAAATAAATCTTGGACCAAAATCAAAGCATTTGGGAGTGGTAAAGATGAGGTGCAAACTTATACTGTCAAATGTCTTTTCAGTATCAAGGAATAGGGCTGCAAGGGGGTCTTTATATTTTTTTAGCTAATGCAAAAATATTAGAGAACATTCTGATGTTACGGGTAGCAAGTCTGTCCTTAATAAATCAGACTGATTTGGTTTAATAAGAAGAGGAATACCGAGTTTCTAGGTGAGTTGCAAGGTTCTTAGCAAATATTTTGCAATCATAATTAATTAATGGAATAAGTCATTAATTCTTACAAAGGGTGGGATCTTTATAAGGTTTGGGTATGAGTACAATTAGGGCTTCCATGAAGGAATCACTAGCCTCTCAGGTTGTAAAAAAGAGTTAAAGAGCTCTAGTAATTTATGGGCAAACAAAGATGAAAAAGAGGACATTAATTCAATGGAGAAACCGTCTGGGCAAGGTGCCTTTGCTCGTTTTAGGGATTTGATGGTATCTATAAATTCTTGAGGGGTAATATCAGCCTCTAATCCTTTGAAGATACTAGAAAGGGAAGGGGGTTTGGGAAGACCATTCACATTTTTTTTATAATAGAGTCTTATGGAGTAGTGTCCAGTGATTGGAAGAAAAATTGGTAACAAGCAGGAATATGAGAGTCTGACGTTGCAATGGTGTTAGTAAGTTCATAACGAATGGGTCCAATACTCTTATCCTCTGATTTAATTTCTAAGTAATTAGCCACCATCTTACTAGCCTCTGTGATACTTAGATTTAACTTTGAGTAGAATGTTACATGCATCAGTGGTAGCAATTTTGTTAAGGTTGGATTTGGCAATTAATTCATGTAATACAGTGGCCAATTTTAAGGAAAAAAAAGTATATTCCAATTTTTTAAATATCTGAAGAAAAGCAAGGTATTGGGAGTTTACTTCTTTTTCTATGTAGCAGCTAAATCTATGGTGAATGCCCTAAAAAGAGGCTTTAAAAACATCCCACTTATGAGGAATGGTAGTCTCAATAGATGTATTATTCTGTAACAATTCCGTGAATAATTTACAAGCTTTTGTTATAAAATGATGGTCTGACAACAGGATTAAATCTCCAATGACCAGTTTTTGAATTACCAAGAGAAAAATCAAAAGAATATAAAACAGGAGCATGATCCCAAATAAACATGGAACCAATATCTGATGATTATATAGATGGTAACAAAGATTTTGGTGACTAAAATTGTATCAATTCTTGACAGCCTATGGTGAACATTAGGAAAAGATGTACATTAACATATATCAGGGTTACAAGTTTTTCAGACATCAAATAATGGACGTGTGGTAATGGCTAATTAGAATGCCTGATGAGATTTGTCGGGAATTAATTTACATTTAGATTTCCTGTGCGTAAAGGGGTCCAGTCATTGACTGAAATCGCCTGCTAAAATGATACTGGGATTAACAATTGAAGTAGAGTTTTACTTTGATACTATGCCAGAAGTCAGGATAAGGTTTAACTGGGCCATAAATATTGAATAGAGAAATACGTTTATTATGAATAGTATCAGTGACCAATACCCAACGCCCATTAGTTCCACATTCAGTCGATAAAAAATGTATTTTCAACAAATTATGAAATAGGACAGCAACACCACCCTTGCGATTGATAGCTAGACAATAAAAAATCTGGCCAACTCATTGATGTTTCAATTTAAGTGATTCAACTTCATTACAATGGGTTTCCCGTAAAAAGACAATATGCGGGTTAGGGTTTGACAAATGATAAAGTACCCTTTGTCTTTTAAAATGAATGCTCCACGAGACAACATTAAACATATTGGGAAACAAATATAGGGGAACAGGACCATGGATGACACACTGTAAAAACAAAAAGGGAGACAAAATGACACTATAACAACAATATACTGCATATAAAATATACACATCGTGATATTGGAGAACGTGTAGCACTTACATATTGGAGGAAGAAAGGAAAACAGAGGAGGAAGGGTAAAGAAAGTAAAAGGATATGGAAAAAGCAGCATATCAATGAAATAATTCAGATCTAAGGAGAAGAACATGAAGATGCATTGTAGGATGAGTCAACATCAGACCAAGAATTATAGCCCAGATGAAAGGCAAAAAGAAACAGCAGCAGAGAGACATTAAATAAATTATGAAGAAAAAGCAAATACTACAGAAAGTAAGGAACAGATGGGCGTGGCCAAATATGATGGCGGAGTAGACGTGCCTGTTAAGAGCTCCTGTCATCCGACCATCTGATAATTATCCTGGCGTAGGAACTTTACTAGTTTAATCGTACCCAAAGTCTGGAACCCCCTTTTTACATGAGGAATACCTGTTTTGGTGTCCGAGGATACCGTGTGACAGTGCATTGCAGCTGGCTTGGAGGTCTGTCAGAGCAGTCAGACATTTTCTCGGATTTCCCGCTGTGACATATAAGGCTGGCTCCGGCGTCTGGAGAATGTGCAGCGGAGCATCCTGTAGGAAATGTTGTGCGAGGGGACTGGAGGAGTGCCGCTGCTTTCACCCGCTGACTATGGGGTTGCTGAGGAGAGACGTGTGCAGGCTGGTATGTGGGCGCAGGACATAGGGCATGCGGTGCCTTGATCCCAGCCTGTGCTGCGCGGTCCCGTGGCCCGGTCTGCCCTGTTATATTTGCAGACACTCGGGCCACCTTGTGCTTTGTAGCAGTAGTGTGACCTCTCCACTGCCTGAAGGTACGTTGACTGTTGTTTTGCATTTGACCATCAACTATTGTTTTGCATTTGTCACCCCGAGTGGGATGGGTATGCTCAGACGTGAGTCCCATGCTCTCCACACCACTGGAGTCAAGCTATCCTGGCTGAAGACGGCTGATAGCCAGAAACCGGTCCTAGGATGCTTGATTCCGGTCCAGGAAAGACATGGCTTGGCAGTTCGGGCTAGACTATTCCCATGAGGCACAGGGTCAAGGCTGATTTGCATATGGCCATGTCTGAACTGGGGTGGTGTGGAGTGCAAAAGAAACGATGGATTTAGGCCCAGATCTCTGTATTGGGGTGAATGTATGACATTGTTATGCATTCTGTCCATCAACTGTTGTTTTGCATTTGTCACCCCGAGTGGGATGGATATGCTCAGACGTGAGTCCCATGCTCTCCACACCACTGGAGTCAAGCTATCCTGGCTGAAGACGGCTGATAGCCAGAAACCGGTCCTAGGATGCTTGATTATGGTCCAGGGAAGACATGGCTTGGCAGTTCGGGCTGGACTGTTCCCATGAGGCAGAGGGTCAAGGCTGATTTGCATATGGCCATGTCTGAACTGGGGTGGTGTGGAGTGCAAAAAAACTATGGATTTAGGCCCAGATCTCTGTACTGGGGTGAATGTATGACATTGTTTTGCATTCTGTCCATCAACTGTTGTTTTGCATTTGAAGGTACGTTGAGGCATGCTCCGGGATCCCGCGGAGTGACCCTGCGGTGCAACTGGAGGACCGCTGCCTGAAAACTTGCTACTTGCGCCGTGTTGGAGACGCCTGCTTTGCGGGCCGGACCCGGGCCTCTTATCTGCATTGGTCGGGGCTGCTTGCAGAATTAAAGGCTGTGCTCAGGGACCTGGGGTCCACATGATCCAGGTTTGATCTTCCCTTACTTGATTTCTGGATATGGTGGTACTTTGAAATACTGTGCATGGGTATGGCACTGGGACTAAACTGTACTAGTCTCATATACGCCCAGGGGGCTGGTAGTGCCTTGGTCTGTGATTTAGAGGAGGATTTGCGCTGCTGTTGTGGCCCTGGCTGCTGCTCCCTAAGTGTACCGTGAAGTATTACTAAGACTGCCTGCACCAGGTGGGCTCCACTGTGATGTGGGGCCTGGGGACGATCTGAGGAACGAGAACACTCAGCTGGTGGTGCTTACTGCCCTGCGGTAGGTCCTCAAACCCCATTGCACAAGAGGACGCTGAGACTGCACCTTCTGTCTTTCCGAAATATACACCCGCACCTATGATGGCGAAGGATAAGGGTAGCAAGACAGCCCAATCCAATAAAATATCAAACTATGCCCAGCCACTTCATGTGGAACAGGAAGCCTCGGCGATGCCGCAGTCCATGGGAGCGATGGATCCACCGCCAGCAGCGGATAAACCTTCATATATAGCGGAAATACTGACCACTATCCATGATACGAGCGGTGAGTTGAAAAACAGCATTGAAGAGGTCGCCATAGACGTAAATTTATCTTGGCTGTGAAGCGATGCCTGCATGACTTAAATCTCAAATATAGCCTTTTCTATTCAGCCAAACTGAGAGTAGAGCACAATATAAAGGCTCAGTTTTTCTTTACAGCAGGGGAAGAGGCCGACTGGCTGGATGCAAACAGCTCTCCGGGTCCATGTTTGGTGCCCTCCACGATCATGCCCAGCAAGCCCAGTCCTTGTGATTGGTCGAGGAATCGGTGACCGCAGAAAGGCTCACATGGCACTACCGGACATCGCAGTCCTAGCAGAATACTGGTCTGCCCAGATGGCTCACTGCAGGCCTTGGAGGTCATATTGGACTTGAGGGCTTCCTTGCCAGGACACCCGCCGAACACTGACGCTGATGATACTGATGCCTGAATTAGCTCCCTTGCTGGGACACTTGATACGATTTGTGCGCGGACATTTCTGATTGGTAAGATCGTCCTGATTGGGGGGGCTTGAGGTTTTACGTAGGGGGAACTCACTGATGCATGGACTTTTATTTCCATACACTGTGTATTATATGGCGGGGGAGTGCCCCCCTAGTGACTGGTATCAGCCGATGGAGTTGGAGGTTTGCCCTCACACCTCGGCGACTAACCACTCAATTCTATGGATCGGGTTGGGATGGGTGGGAACTCGCTGGGTGTACTGCAGTTACTATAGTTGTGTTATTTTGAATTTGCAGAGTTTGTTAAAGGGAAATGGGGCTTTGTTTACATGTCCTGACTGAGTGCGGGTTTGCCAGGGAGGAAAATGTGATGATGCCCAAGGGGAGGGGGAGTGTTGGGGTAATTCTTTGTTGGGTTTGGGCCTTCCTTCAAGTGGGGTACTTTGTGAACTGCCAGAGGTTGCACGACCAGGGGATACCGCTTAATACCCTTAGAGATGGGTGGGACCCTTTCGGGAGGAGTGTTGAGGGGGAATGCTGGCGTCCACCATGACTAAATTACTTACTTGGAATGTATGCGGTATTGCTACATTTGATAAACGTAGACAAATATTTGCTTACCTGAAAAGATACAAGGTGTCAGTGGCATGCCTTCAGGAAACTCATGTCTGGGGGGTTTCCATAAAATATCTGAAGAAACGGTGGCGAGGGCAGATTTATGCCATCTCTTATTCCGGGTTTGCAAGGGGTGCCCTCATATGGGTGGTGCCAGGAGTCCTGTTCCAACACTTACATCACGTGGCTGATGTGGATGTCCGGTATGTTGTACTGCATGGGAGGCTTGATGGTTCTGAGATCTGCATTATAAATGTATATGCCCCAAATAATGATAGTTCCTCCTTTTTTAGTGATCTTTTAGAAGTGGCTTCTCCATATCTTGGAGTTCCAATAATTTTTACTGGAGACTTTAATTGTGTGTTGGATGGTGCGCTGGATAGGAAACCCCCCAAAATGCACACAAAACCTAGGATGACATTGGCGCTCCATTGTATATTGCAGGGCTTACAACTCAGGGATATATGGCGAGAACGCTTCCCCCTCACACAACAGTTCTCCTGCTATACTCTTGCTATGGGCACCTCCAGCAGATTGGACTACTGGTTCTTGTCCTCTGCGTTGGGTCCCCTGGTTGGAGATATAACATATCAAACAAGATATCTGTCAGACCATTCCCCGGTCTTACTGAAGATGGGGAGTAATAGGCTCAGATCTCTGATACCATCATGGCGCCTGAAAACTGAGGCATTAACTGATCCTCCATTTCCTGACACAGTAACAGCAGAATTGAGTAATTATTTTCTTGAAAATTGGGAGACAGCCTCCAGCTGGGCTACTGAATAAGAAGCAATGAAGGTTGTTGTTAGGGGCGTTTGTATAAAAACTGTTTAAGGGACCCAACTGGAAAAAGATGTTGCTGTTCACGAATCTCGGCTGGGGAAAGTGCAGATGGAACTAAGTACAGACACCCAGTAGCTGAAAGAGTGGACTGATACTAAGGAAGCACTTATGGTGGACGTCCGCAGACTACAGAAATATGTCTATACAACTTATCGTCAAAGTCTATATAGGGAGGGGGATACAAATGGGGCCATGCTAGCATGCCTTGTAGGACAGGAGACACCAGTCCCTCCCATACTGCAGATATGTACTGCGGACGGAACGCTGCACTATGCAGAGATTATCATAACAGACACTCTGGCAACACACTTAGAAAACGTCTACACTAACCGGGTAGACCTGGGGCTGAGCCACTTGACAGGCTATTTAGACTCGGTACACTTGTCCTCTGTCACCAAAGACGAGCAGGAGGCACTGGGCTCTCCAATCACTAAGGATGAAATTCTTGGGGCTATCGGGCGCCTTAAATGGCGAAGAGTCCAGGGTCGGACGAACTCCCGGCAGAGTTTTATAAGAGTTTTGCTCCGCTTTTAGTGGACAGATTACTTGCAGTTTATAATGAGGCATTGCAGATGGGCTTCTGCCCACCTACTATGAGTGAAGCGCTAGTGGCCATGATTCCCAAACAGGACAAAGACTCTGCCTTGCTGAGTTCCTATTAGCCTATTTCCTTATTGACTACAGAGGCCAAGGTACTGAGTGGTATTATGGCTAACCGCCTCCTCCCCTATATGAAATGTTTGATTCACATAGACCAGGCAGGATAAATCACAGGACGAAATAGTACTTATAATTTACGTCGACTGGTGCATGTCTGGTATGCCCCCTGCCTAGCAGACTCTGATAGTGCGGTGGTATCAATTGATGTTGAGCAGGCATTCGATTCTGTGGAGTGGCCTTATATGTGATGAAGGGCATGGGTGTTGGAGAGCTGTACCTTGAATGGGCACAACTGCCTTACGCATCTCCAATGGCCAGAGTGCGACTGGGCAGAACCGTGTCAAGACAGATAAAACTATGCAGAGGAACGATGCAGGTATGTCCGCTTTCGCCCCTCCTTTTCGCAATTGCCTTGGAACCCTTGGCAGTTTGCATACGGGCAGTCCTGGGCACTTGGGGGATACAACTAGGTACCAACCATGTAATTTCCCTATATGTAGATGATACGCTGTTGTATCTGCATCAGCCAGGAACATCCATCCCGGTGCTCCTGCGTGAGCTCGGGCAATTTGGAGACATCTCAGGGCTGCGTATTAACCCCAGTAAATCGAGAGTGATACAGTTGGGTAGGTTGGCCGCCTGCCAGCCCTAAATACGCCTGACTATAGACCTCCCTTGGGCCGCTGACGGGGAGCGATATGTGGGAATATGCCTGGCTTCTTCTGAAGACGCTTTTTATGCAGCCAATATGGGCCGTGTTATTGAAGGGGTACGGGGCTTGGAACGTTTCTGGGCTGATTTACCCCGCTCACTTATGGGGTGTATAGCAATTATTAAAATGATTATTCGCCCATGGTGTCTATATCTATTGCAACACTCTTTTTATGTGACACCGTGGCATAGAAGTCCCAATGCTGGACATGTACTATATGGCGTCTCAATTACAATATGCGTTCACTGGTTCGATGACGAAGATAACTGGGAGAAAGATCTGTTGGCCAGAACTTATGACAGGGAATCACTGACCACACTATTAATGATGGCATATTTGATCCCTGATAGGTATCCCTAAATAATACGACATGTGGCAACTGTCTGGTAACAGGCGCTGCCCAGGATTGTTCGGCATACCCCATATGCACCAGACATGCCTTTATGGGCAGTTCGTCCGTTTGCAACCATAGCAGATTCTATTTCTATGTCAGTTAGTCATTGGCAGGAGGAGGGATGTCAACTGATGGGGGATCTATATAAGAATGGCCGTTTTCTGTCCCGTGAAGAAGCGCAAACAGAATTTGACCTAGGTCCGGGCCAATTTTTACAATGTGCCAAAATATCGATGGTTGCACAAAAGAGCTCTGGCAGACTTTTCCGGATGAGCCACCCGTTACTAATATCCTTAAAACTATGCTTGAAATGGGCCAGGGTGGGAGATTGATATTGTTCCTATATAGAGCCTTAAGAGATGATTTTCCAGGAGAGTTGCTGCGATTTCAGCAGAAATGGGATGCTGCACAGGAGGAGACCTTGACGGAGGTGGAATGGCGGAAGGTTCATGGGGGTGTGTGTAAAGTGAGTATGAATGCTTGTTTTAAATTACTCCACTACAATGTCATAAACCAGGTATATTTAACCCCACGTATGTTACATGTGATATACCCAGCTAGGGAGGACTGCTGCCCTAGATGTCACACTCAGGGGGGTGGAATTTATCCATATAATCTGGAAAAGGCCCCACAGTGCAGTTTTATTGGAAGGAAGTATTAGAACGGCTGGGAAAAGTTTTGGGTTGGACTGTTACGCGGGAGATCAGGACGGTGTTACTGGGCCTACTGCCAACTCCAAAACATAAAATATTGAGAAGGCGATTTGTAAATTTGGCTCTAGTGTTAGCCATCCGATGGGTGGTAATTGCCTGGATGCAACCAAGACCTTCGAAACAATCAGACTGTGTACGGGATATAAATAAGTGGGCGACAGCAGAGCTGGTCCGGATGCGATTTGTAAGAAATGACAAGAAAGTGGAGGCCGACAGATTAGCTTGAACATCTATGATTTCGGAACTGCAGGAAGGCCAGGGTCACCCCACACAACACTCTCCAGATAGGGATGATTCTCATGGGGGTCCCGGACAGGCATACCCTAACACCTGAATAACTGATATATCTTTCAGAACCAATGGTAGTTATACCAAAGTCTGATATGGTATGGAGGGGACGGAAGGAAGGAAGGGGGAGGTTTTTGGGTATTGTTTAATTTCTGCTACTGTTCTATTGGATGCTATGGACTGTTACAAACACTACAGCTGGGAACGTACATCGCTGGGGGTACCAGTATAATACTACTTGTGGTCCGACGTGCGCTTTTGTATAAATGCTGATTCCTAAACTGTGTCTTATGACATGCGAAGTACATATTGTGCAGAATTTATTGTGTTTACGGTTGAAAATGGTAATTAAAATATATTTTCTTAAAGTAAGGAACAGATAAAGAACAAGCACAAAAACAAATGCTTAAGATGTTTGAGCATTAGTAATCATGGGAGGTAACGGTCTGAAGAAACATTTCTAATTTTACAGGATCCTCAAAGGATCTAGAGGTGCCTTCATAAGTAATTTTGAATAAGCAAAATTGAAGAATACCATATCGTATTTTCAACTGTCTCATTTGAGGACGTAAAGTGAGCAACTCCTTCCATCTTGCACTGGTCTAATTGGAAATGTCTTGAGAAAGGAATATATTATGTCCAGACCATACAAGATGACATTTTCCTTAGCAGATTTCAAGACACACATCAGGTCTGTGAATTCAAGAATTAGCATGATGATGATTCCTCGAAGTTGCACTGAATGAGGAAGCAGGTGGCCCAAGCAGTGAGCATGCTGGATATTAAGAGCAGGAGTAGTATGAAGGACTTTCTACAAGAACTCGAGTAGGTCAAAACCTTCAAGTGCCTCTGGTAGGCCATATAAACAAAGACTATAGCGCCAATTCCAATTCTTAAGGTCTTACATCTGAAGTTTGAGCTTTAGAATTACATCATGTAGTAAACTAATACGCTACTCCATATCTATCATTTTACTCTCCATAATAATCCAACAATCCTCAATTTGCGTGAGTTTTTCATTAGTGTTAAAAATAAAAGGTTTAAGCTCCACAGTTAATCAAGAATGGTATCCAAAACTGGATTGTGAGATGATATAATAGGTGATGTAGAATCATTCTTCACACTTTTAGGCTTAGTGCAAGATGAGATGGTTTTAACAGCTGTAAGGAGATTGCTGACCATTTATGCAGAAAGGGCAGAAGGCTAAGGAATATGTTTAGTGACTTTAGTCCTATACATACAACAAAATAAAAACTGGTGTTAAGTACCAAAGCTAGAAAATGTCAAACACCTTGTTGTAAAATAGGATAGGCAGTTATAGAAACACAAATAAATCATTTTACATGCCAGTATCAAAAACCACAAATCATTCCCTGAATAAACATGAAGAACAGAAAGGACAGCATGAACAAAATGGTAGTTGCCGCATAGATTCCAGAAAGTTTCACCTCTGCATCAGGTCATAGGAGGCATAAAAAATAGGGTATTGAAGAGTTGCCCCAAAGAGAATGAATATTGCAGCTAATTATGGAAATAAGAGTATATGAGCAACGCAAAAAGCAGTCCACACGCTGAGAGAGTAGCATCCGTCTGTAGACTATTAGAGATCACCAACTCAACTCTGGGCTAGAGCAGGGACATCCAATAACGCTCAATGGATTGCCCAGAAGTAAATTAATATGCAGGCATTAATGTAAGTCAAACATGAGGAGCATATAGGGAAGTTGAAAAACGGATGCTGCACAAAATGGTGTCCACCTGCACTGCTTGACAGGATACACAACCTCAGCTTCAGGTCCAAATAGGTACCTCAAAGAAGGTAGATAGGACTGCCCAGGAGATTTTGATTATGTAGGAATTAAACAAAAGTCAGGAAAATGAGGAGCACATGAGAAATTTCAAAGAAAGTGCGCGATGAGCTAACTAAATGGCGGCTGCCCACATTTATTGATACTTACCGACACAGCACCGGGACATCTTGAGTGCGTTGCGAAGCAAAATCCATGGGACTCCTTAAGATAGGAGTGAAGAGTGCACATGCATCTTTGAAATAGATAAGCGCCTAAGCAATATGGCCTTTGAAGAAGCAATAGCTCCGCACAGTACCGGAGCCTCACAGAGATGCCGCCATCTTGGATGGTGCTGAACCCATGCTCCTCCAGTAGTGATATATAAAACAATACAAACATATTCTTCCTCTTACATATGCACATGCCTTGCTCTATTGAAAGTTATTACATCCACTAATGAATTACAACCAGTATATATTTTACAACATTGAATCTGAGAACACATTTGCCACAGACTGAAGTAGAATTAAACTGGCTAAGGAACAGTTGAACCAGAAAAGAGCATCATGACTCCAAAAAAGTTGATCAATATAAATGTTATTTCAAATTTCCACAATTTTTAAACCCTTGCAATTCTTGTCTGATTTCGTTGCCTCTGTAAAATGTTGGGTAAGTGTGCTATCCTCTCATGAATCTACAATCAAGAGAAATACCACAACTACAGATGCAGATTTCCTATTGTGCTAAACTTCATTGCCAAGCAAACATACATGCCCTCCCTTAGTGGCTGTTCAATCATGGAATGTAGTTTTTGTATCTTTTGCTTGAAGAGAATTCATCACTTTGGGCCTTGAGTCCAATTCATTTGTGCCCTTAATGGCACAACAGTTTTATTTTGCCTAGGCATGCACCTTGTTTTCTCTCCTGTGTTATTTGGCATGATTAACTTGTGAGTGTTCTTTGCTTATTTTTTTTTTAATGATTGTTATTAAACCCTGGTGCACTCATATCCGGAAAGCATTTTACATGCAAGTGCATTAGTTATTTCACCTTTTCTTGCGATTGCCCTTCAACCATATTGTGCTAGTGTCTCAAAAGCATTTTACAAACAAGTGCATATATTGCTTAGCATTGCCTCATGAGTGATTCAACAGAAGTAAGGATTGTGTAAAAATGCTTGTGAAACTCAGGATGTTCACGTAGAAGCACCTCTTATCCAAAACTATGGATACTTGGTGTAAACCTCCCAGTTTTTGTTAGAACTGCATTTTCATTATAAGGAAAAAAACTAAAAACATTTGCACAGCACTGGTATTGGGAAGGCACAATACCCCTTTGTAAAAGTTTTTTCAATCGACTCCCTTACCCCACTGGAATCAAACCCTTGTCCACTTCCCAAGGCCAGACTTCCTAGTGATTGCAAATTAGATGTATTTGACGTTCTTTGCGCAATCACAAAACTCTTAATGGAGAAACTGAGCCAATGGCACATGGCTCAATTGGCCTGTTCTAAAACTACTATCAGCCCCTTTCCACCATTAAGTCTTTCACATATGTGTTATTTCCCTCTGAGGCTATGCTACATATCTATTCTCTTATAGTTTAAGTAATCATCTTGGCATCCTGATCACGAAGTGGGAAAAGCATCTCCGGAACCAGATCTGTGGATAGAAAATGATCTGATTGGTTGACCACACACCAAATGGAATAACATTAATAACAAGTAAAATGTATTTAAATAATAGTACATACTCAACCTAATAGATAATATAATGTCTTGGCCATGTCTTTCTAAGTTAATTTAAAAAGGAACAAAATGAGGGGGTTCATTTTGTCATAGAAATTATAGTTAGTGTTGTAGAAAGAAAAATTAGGGCAAGTTTTAATAGAGATCTCAAATCCTCTTCTATTTAATTTAAAATTCTGACATGCAGACTGAACAATCACTTTCAATACCAGCAGTAGACTTCCAGTTCACCCCCTGGAGAGCACTACCCCCTACACTACTCAAACACTACTGCACTACCCTAAACCCTAAAACACTACCCCCAGCATGACTCCCTACACTACACAAACACCACTGTACTAACCTAAACCCTAAAACACAACACCAGCACAAACCCACAAACACTACACAAACACCACTGCACTACCCTAAACTCTAAACCTACCCTCAGCACCACCCCCTACACTACCCAAAAACCACTGCACTACCCTAAACCCTAAATCAACCCCCAGCATGAACCCCTACACTACCCAAACACCACTGCACTACCATAAACCCTAAAACCCTACCCCATACACTACACAAACACAACTGCACTACCCTAAACCCTAAAACTACCCCCAGCATGACCCCTTACACTACCCATTCACCACTGCTCTACCCTAAACCCTAAAACACTACCCCAGCACGACTCACTATACTACCCAAACACCATTGCACTACCTTAAACCTTAAATCTACCCCAGCAAGACCCCTTACAGTACCCAAACACCACTGTACCACCCTAAAAGACTACCCCCAGCAGGACCCCCTACACTACATAAAAACCACTGCACTACCCTAAACACTAAATCTACCCCAGCACAACCCCTTATACTACACAAACACAATTGCACTACCCTAAACCCTAAAACACAACCCCCAGCACAACCCCTACATCACACAAACACCACTACACTACCCTAAAGCCTAAAACACTACCCCTGGCATGACCCGCTACACTACCCAAATACCACTGCACTACCCTATACCCTAAAACAATACTCCAGTATGACCCCTACACTACATATACACCACTGCACTACCCTAAACCCTAAAACACTACCCCCTACACTACACAAACACCACTGCACTACCCTATACCCTAAACCCGTACCCCCAGCACGACCCCTCCACTACATAAACACCATTGCACCGCCCTAAACCTTAAATCTACACCAGCACGACCCCCTACACTGCCCAAACACCACTGCACTACCCTAAACCCTAAAACACTCCCCCTACACTACACAAACACCACTGCACTACCCTAAACCCTAAAACACTACCACCAGCATGACCCCATACACTACACAAATACCACTGCGCTACCCTAAACCCTAAAACACAACCCCAGCACGACCCCTTATGCTACCCAAACACCACTGCGCTACCCTAAACCCTAAAACATTACCCCAGCACGACCCCCTATACTACACAAATACCACAGCACTACCCTAAACCCTAAAACACTACCCCAGCACGACCCCCTACATGATGAGGAATTTATGCAGTGCCTCATTTCGTATCCTCCTTTACAAACATGTTGGTTTGCAGTTTCACGGTTTCGCTTTTAGCACAGTTTGTTTCCGTGCCTCTAGACTGAGGAAAAGTATTTTACTAGAGCGATGTCACATAATTGAGCCCTCCATTCAGACCTATGAAAGTGCCACAGTCCTTTTTCAAATGCTTGTCACGGATAATTCTGCAGGCAGTTTATGTAGAAATTATTCAGAACATGCTAAGCAGTGGCACAGTTGAACTCTGATAGATCCCTCACCACTAAAATGGTAAGGCAGGTGTTAAAAGGGCGTGGCCTCGGACCACCTCTCTGCAACGCAGCTCTGTGGCGCTTACTGGAGGTACCTGGTGGGCTTGTTGGACCCCAGGGACCCTCAGGATTCTAAGGGACTTAATCCCCCAACTTAAAACATGCCACAGGCGTGTATCCACAGAGGTGAAGGGGGGGCAGGCCTGAGGTGATGTGTACAAACACGCCCTGTGGTGCCTTTTAAGTTGGGAAATGAATTCCCCTTCAATCCTGAGGGCCTCTGGGGGCCAACTAGCCCATCGGGTACCTCCAGTAAGTGCCAGAGGCCTGCATTGCAGAGAGGCGGTCCAGACCATGCCCCTTTTTACACCTCTGCAATGCAGTTCTGTGGCGCTTACTGGAGGTACCTGGTTGGCTAGTTGGACCCCAGGGACATTCAGGATTAAAGGGGACTTAATCTCCCAACTTAAAACGGCCACATGGCGGGTTTGCACACATGTCACCTCAGGCCCCCCCCTCCCTTCACCACTGTGCAAACGCGCCCCGTAGCGTGTTAAGAGGTCGTTTTAATCCCCCTGCCCTATTATGTACTAGGGCCTTACAGAGGAGGTCATGCTAATCACATGGGTACCCCAACGCATAATGTTCCCTAGTGTATGTAGGTGTTTTCACTGTATTCTAAGTGTATTTTAACATACCACTGGGTCTAGGCCTGGTTAGTCAGAGTCAGTTACCACCAGTACCCGTCTGAAAAAATTGTGGGCACAGGATGATTTTGTAACAAGGCCTCTTTCTGCTCCTCTGTTGGTTCTTTCTGCACATGTCTTGCTTCTTCCTGCACTTTTCTTCGTCTTTGTGGACTTCTGTTGCTTCTTTCTGCATTTCTTTTGCTTCTTTCTGTGCGTTTTTTCTTCTTTCTCCACATGTCCTACCTCTGTAGGCAACGCTAGAAACTAGCATTTGAAAAACCTTTGAAATTCACTGAAAAAAACCATAGGTTTCAGGCACGTTATAGTTAGAAATTAGCAATTAAAAAACCTTTGAAATTCACTGAAAAAAACATCGGTTTCAGGCACGTTATATTTAGAAATTAGCATTTAAAAAAACCTTAGAAATTTATTGAAAAAACTATAGGTTTCAGGGGTGTTGTAGTTAGCTGGACATTTCACTTATACAAAACCATAGAAATTCCTCCGTTATAGTTAGATTTGCTAACTATAACTCGCGCCCCTGCAATGCACTGCTGATAACATCACATATTACATCACTCATGACATGGTTTTTTCAGTGAATATATATATGTGATCAAGACCCGATAGGGGTTGAAACGCGTCATGGCGGACTGGCTGGTCGGAAAGCAATAAAGAAACTTTGATTGGCACAATACCTGGGTCCACTATCGTCTCTTTGTTGTGGGAGAAGCAACTGTTTAAGCGACGTTGGAGCAATATATATATATATATTATATATATATATATATATATATATATATATATATATATATATATATATATATATATATATATATATAATATGGATGTATAGATACCTTTACTAAATTAAAACTTCATTATCATATTGTCATGATTTTCACCCATGTGGATAGTAAGATTCCATTGTGCTAAAGAGGTACTATGGTATGTGATGTAGAAACAGTTTCCATCTCCATCTCTGTCTTAAGGCAGGCCTAAAGTAAAGTAATTGATTTACCTCAAAATTCTAGTACAATGCCTCTATTTTGAGGAGGATGAAGGTTACAGGGGATATTATCGGACCTGTGTCAAGCACTATCAGAGTGTCTCCCTCCAAGTAGGTACACTTACATGAATATTGAGTTTTATATATTGCACTACCATATTAATTTAAAGGTGTGTTGTAGCACCCCTTAAAGTTCTAAAATAATGGTATACATATTTTAGAAAGACTAACAACTGGATTTGATAACTTGGTATTAGTATAAACTAATATTGGAATTACAAAACACAATTTGTTTAGCATATGTATGTTTAACATTGAATTTTCATTAGTGTTGTATTCCTCTGCCAATTCGACTCAGCAAAACCTTTTGCCAGGCCTAAGCCTTCTTTTTTTATGGTTTAAATATTTTTATTCACACAATACACAGCATGAAAATACATTTGTATGCAAATTGTTTCTTAGTCTCGATCTTAGATCCTCCATCCTGCTCTGAGCGCCGCAGCACTCAATGTGTGTGTTTTCAATAAAAAGAGAAACAAACAAAAATACCTAACATTTCCCACAACAAACCCACCCACCCTCTCAACCCTCCCTCCCCTAGTACTCTGTATAAGCTTCATATATGTCAGCCGTGGTGGAATGGCACTGAGCTGTTTGTGCTTCATGCAAATGAAAGCCTACTCAGACTCCGTTAGTCAATGAATAAGTAGGTATTTGGGGCAGGTAAGTGCCCTGAATACGATGGACAAAATTGGCAAGGAATGGTTTCCAGATGTCGTTAAAAATTGACTTAGTGATCGTGAGTGTGGTGGACATCCTTTCCATCCCTAATATAGCCCAGAGTCGATGAAGCCAGCCTACGTGTGTGGGGGTATTTGCAGTCCTCCAGTGGGCGAGGATATTTGAAGTGCAGTCCCCAACACTAGTCCCATCTGTCTCCCTTTGCGTGATTTGAGTGGATATGTTAAGGGGTTGGGCAAGCCTAGAACTGTATATGTCGAAAAACGGGGATTCTATGTATCAAAATGTGTGTCGACTTCATCTAAGATTTTGGCCCAATAAGCTGTTAGATGTGGGCATTGCCAGAGCAAATGTACAAGAGTACCCAGGGATCCACATCCATGCCAGCAACTAGGGCTGCGTTCCGGGTTCCCTTTGTTGGGATGAACCGGAGTCAGATACCAATAGGAAGCTATCTTAGTATCCGTCTCTATGCTGGTTGTGCTTCCTGCTGTGTGTTTAGCTCTATAATACATTTCTCCCCATTCTTTCATAGACAACTCCCTTCCTAGTTCTATTGCCCACCTCCGGTGGCTGGTAAGCCTTCCTTTTTAAAACATATGTCACCTCAAAGAGGGTACTAAATAGCCCACTGAGCAAGATGCATTGTATTTAAAAAAAAAAGAAGGACATTGGATAACATTTAATAAGTGCTAACATTTGATTGGGAGCAGGTAGGAAGGTCATTTTGGACTCAAATGAATCCTCTTTATTTGCAAAGTGGGATTGTAAGTCACAATTCTGAAAGTGCCACTTTTAGAAGGTTTGCCCTGACCATGTGGTGCCTGCTACCGGTGTCCTGACTGTGAATGGCTCTGCTTTTGGGCTCTGTGTATTGCTCCGAGGCAGTATGACAATGGGACTACGTGTTTATAGCATGGGCCATCCCGCCAGGGTGACTGGGGTGGGACTGTCCCCGCCTCACTTGCACCTGAAAGGGCTGCCTCCAGCACACACACAATGGAAGCTGACACTAGTCTTTTGTCACCCCGGACTTCTGTGAGCCTTGGCAGGGGAAGGGAAGAATGGTCCAGAACCAGATGTGGGGATAGTGTAGGAAAGTTCCCCCCACACTTCAAAGGCTGCCACCAGGTTTAAATACTGGATACTCATAGAAACTTTTCAGTATACTCCTGGGTCTGTAGAAGGCTTCAGAAAGACTACCTGGACCTCCAGAGGACTGCCCTGCTGCTTGAGGCCTGCCTTGCTGCTTGAGCACTAGACTACCACAGTGACTCCAAGGGTTGGCCTCCTTTGAGCTACAAGGTTATAACAAGCTTCAAAGACCTTGAGCCCTGCACCTGCCCTCTGCTGTAGCGAGTCCTGACCCCCCCAAGTGGTGTCCCCGAGTCCGGGACACTTGGAAATGGTGCTAAAGATGCTGCACCTGCCTAACCCTAAAAGATGGGATTTAAACTTGTTTTTTACCATAAAGTGCCAGTAGAACTGACAGAATGGTGGGATGGACTTTCCAGTCAATCCACTCATACATTGCCAGTCTACCTGACTTTGCTGTACCTCCCAATACATTCTTCTTTGCAGCGGCAGATCCTATTCAGCTGAACCCCTCGGCATAGGTTACTGACCTCGTGGAGCCCTCTTTGGCTGCAGCCTAGCTTCGTCCCACTTTAACTTCTGAAATTTTGTCTAAGTCGGAAGGTAAAAATCTTCACCAGGCTCAAAGGCGAGGGGTTCCTAATGCCACACCATTATGAATCTTGCTAGAGTCCTGTTGTGCCCACCCAGGTACTGTCCTCACTCCTGTGTTTTTTGTGTACTGTACATCTCACAGATGTGAGCCGTCTCAACAAGCAGCACCCACTCCTCATGTACCACAGACCTGTTCGATTGTAAAAGACCTGTGCACTTGTGAAGTTGGGGATAGCATATCTCCTTATATAAACGTGAGTGAGGTCCGTGGATCATGCAAAAATTCATCCAAAAATCTTCTAAGCAGTTCATCAATTAAAAACTGAAAAGCGTCTGTGGCACTGCAGAGCCTGTAGGGCAGCTCCTGATATTCAAATAGTTCAAAAATAGTGTGAAATGAAGTGTCCCATTAATCACCCTCCAAGACTGTAATCACTATATAGTCCCTTGTGGTCAAACCTGATAAAAATGGTTGTTTGTTTGATCTGATCTAAGAGAAGGGACATCAATGATAATTTGTATCTGTTTTTAAATGTAAACCTGTCATTTTCTCAGATAATCAATGCATGTTCTTAAATCACGACCTTGCTTGGGCGCAAAAATAAAAGGAAGCTAGGAACTACGATAATCTGATAAACTCATTAGTAAATTTTCATGTAAGTATTGTCCAGGATATTCTTTTTCAGATTCTGTAAATGCATAGGCAAGACTACTAGGTAAAGAAGCCTAAGCATAGAACCCAGGACCTGATGGGTTTCAATAGAGTTTGCATCACAGGTCAGCAACCTTCAGGAGGAAGAGGCACATCTGCCATACCTATGGTTCCTCATGTGAACCATACCCACAGGCGTGGGATTGAGGAGTAGTGGAGAAAATGTGGGGAAGTGGACTCTGAATCACTGTCAAACAACTAATAGCACACTTCAGGGAGAATCACAAAATATAGAGGAAAGCTAACTGACAATCTAAAAACCATAGCATGCTTTGGCCTAACTGTGAATAATAAATAGCATTGAGGTGACAAGGCAACAGTCACCAGTCTAGGAAATCAAGGAGAACACTACCTAATTTGACCTATGAAGTTAGCCTGAAAAACAACGTGACACAAGTGATGTATAATAAATTGTGCACCAATGATTTTGTGGTGCATAAATCGAGCTTACATTTTAGTTATTTTTTTCCTTTTTTGTTTTTTCAGAACTTAGGGCCTGATTAGGATTGTGGTTTTCCCGCATCCTCCGGGCCGGCGGAAGCCACCGCCGGCCCGGAGGATGCGGGAAAACTGCTGCGAACTGAAAAAGACCCCCCGCCAGATTAGGATGGCTGGGGGATCGTATTTCAGTCCGCAGCTTTTCCGCCGTGGACGCCTTCCGTCCGCGGCGGAAAAGCTTTAACATGGCTGGCGGTGTCTATCAGACACCGCCAGCCTAGGATGTCTGCTGAAAGATACCTTTACACGGCGGCATTTCCGCCGGGTAAAGGCATACGGATTTGTGTTTGGGGGCCCATTGCGGGCCCCCAGGGGTGAAGGGGGGGTTAGGGGTACACATGGGGGGTACCTATGGACCCCCCTGCATTTGCCTGCACAAAGCGGCAGGCACCGCAAGGTGCCTGCCGCTTTGTGCATGCAAATGCACAACATACATTTTTATTATTGCGGCGGGTGCTGCTTCAAGCAGCACCCGCCGCAATGATAACAATACAGGATGTGACCGCCAGGGTGGCGGTCACATCCTAATTAGCACGGAGGGACGGTCCCTCCTTCTCTATGGTGGCGGACGGACTCAGGTCCGTCCGCCATCATAATCGGCCTCAAAGTTTGAATAAATTCCTCTCAAATGGGGCAGGAGACGTAACATGGGGACATATCATCATGGACTTATCTGGCATAGCACAGAGCCTAGCACCTGTTTAGTTCACCTGCAGTGCATAAAGTGAATTCATTTGACCCAATATTTTGCAGAGTTAGAGCTTTATTTTTAGGTCGTGCAGCTTGGAAACAGTGAATAAGATTTCCTTCTTTCAGCTTCTGAGCTGTGCTGTCTGAAATTAAAGCACTAACTCTGAGAAATATTGGGTTAAAATGAAATTCCATTTATACCCTGCAGATGCATAAAGCAGGTCCTTGGCTCTGTGCTGTGCCAGAAAAGCCTATTGTGATACTGCCACTGGAAGAAAACAGCACATAAATAACAACAAATAGCATCCAGGAGAGAAAGGACCTATGTAAGACACTATTTAGAATGTGGAACTTTTGATTATGAGTGTATACAATGTACAGTGATTCATAAGTAACATGGGGGTATCTAAATATATGCAGAGTACCTCTGTGTGGTTGCTAACCATAATTAGTCACAACTGTGATATACATTCCCAAAATGACTAGGCAAAGACCGTTGACTGAAGGTGTATTTTGATATGCAAAAGACTGATGTTACTGAATTAAATTGGAATATACCAATGAATAGGTCCACTACCAGGTGGTTCGGCAATTTACATCAGTATCACTGTACCACCTGATGAAATTGTGGTAGTGGGAAAACAGACGCATGATAAAACATGTGGTGTTGTGAAATGGGCTTTGTGACAAATGATCTATGACAGGCACCACTATGTATGTATGTATTTATAGGGTATTTCTATAACGCAAAGCTAGCTAAAAGACAGCAAACTGCATTATTGGGTTAATAATAAGCATAAAGTACACAGATAATAAGAAAGGTAGGTGTGGTTGATTAAAGCATTGTAATGTAATGTTCTTTAAAGATGTGAGTCTTCAACTCTTTCCTAAATTGGAGCAGCGTTGGGGTGGACCTGCTGGATACAGGGGTATTACTCCTGGTCCAGGTGCATTGAAAAGGCCTGTGGCCTTGTTTTTTTTCTTTTTTACCCTTCTTATCTGTTGTATTATGGTGTCCTGGCAGCAAGCCTACTGACAGCTGTTAGATCTGGCATTCTTGCCGTGGTTTCCCCTGTCTTTTTGTCTGTAACTCCTGTATTTTTGACTGTTCTGCTAGACTACGTTTTTGCTGGTTTAGGTACTCTGGACACTTTACCACTGCTGTTCAATGCTAAAGGGCAAGTGCAAGTGCTCCCTGTGTAAATTGTAATACTGATTGGTTCTTCATGACTGGCATATTTGATTGACTGATAAGTCCCTAGTTAAGTAAATTGTAGGTGCCCAGGGCCATTAAATCAAATGCTAATAGTGTGCCTGCAGCACTGGTTGTGCCAGCCACATGAGTAGCCCTGTAAACTGGTCTCAGAAAGTGGGCATTTTCTTGTTTAATCATCCTGTGCCTCTGCCTGCTTGTGGAATCAATGTCTGGTTTAGACTGGCGGGGGCCTGTTTGTACATCCACTCTAGATAGTCACCAAGGGAGTTGAGGTGTGCCCTGCATATCCTGAAGGCCTATCACCATGCTGATGGGCATTACTGAGCTAGAGTGGTTGGAGGAGCAGTTACCTGTACCTTAATAGGGCTGTGCCTGGCCTTTCACAATGCTATCTCTACCCCTCTTGAGTGCATCAATAGCCAAGACCAGGCAGAACAAGAACGTGCACACTACAAAACAACATCCTTAAAAGTCTACTTCAAAGGCTAAAAGGGGTATAAGTATTGGCCCTAAACTCACAGACTTTTAGAACACTTCTGGAAATGAGGACTCTGCCAAGAAGTAGAGCTGAAGAGCTGTCAAGAGGAGTACTGCTCCTTTGCTGTGTATTGCTCTGCTGGGTTGGCCCGCAGTTGCTACTTCTGTCTGTGGGCAGTGAAAGGACTGGCAATTGCTTTGTATCCTGCTTTTCCAAGTTCTCCAAGGGCTTGTGTGTGCTTGCTTCCAGTTAGAAGTATCTGGGCCATCAAAGACTTCACCTGAAGGATCTCTGAACTGCAATGCTTGGATTTCTTACAAGCCAAGTGGTGCCAACTCCAGTTCTGGGCCACTGGAGGTGTTTGCTGGGCTGCAAACCTCAAGAAAAGGATTGTAGATGCCGTCCCTGACCCAGTTGCCTGCACGACACCGTGGTAACCAATCACTGGGCGGGCGCAGCACCAACCTCGATGACAATGCAGCCCTGATGCCTGCCGACTCCGACCCTGTATCGGTTCTGACGGCATAACTGAGGCTGATGCTGACACCCGGACCGACGGCACCACTCATGGAGTGCACAAAGCACCACCCTGATGCCTGTTGACACTAAGGCCTCACTGTCACCACAGTGGAACTGATAACCGAGATGGGTGACTTCCCAAACTCAACAACACTGCACTGTCTTACAGAACTGACACCTCGCTGCCAATGTCCCCTCACCTCCCCTGCACAGCCCGGACTCAACGCCTCACCTCCCCTGTACCGACTCAACACCTCACCTTCCCTGTACGGACTCAATGCCTCACCTTCCCTGTGGCACTAAAGAACCGACGCTGCCTCGGCCAATCGTCTCCTCACCTCCGTGATGCCATGCAACTTCTTTTGACTTCATTATTTTCCAAGGTACTGTTTGGTGGTCCGGGTGACTTTGCGATCAGTGCCATACTGTGGATTTGTACCTGACATGGTGACGAGATGATCTGGTTGGAGCTCTTGTCTTCTAAGAGCTATTTTTTGCCGTAAGCCTTTTAAAAGTGATATTTAGAGTTATGTATGTTGGATTTTCGTCGTTTTGGTCTTATTTGGTTTAGATAAAGCGACTTTATTTCTCTAAACTGATGTGGTGTCCATTTGTAGTGTTTTCACTGTGTTACTGTGTGTGTTATATACAAATACTTCAGCTAGGCTTGACTGCTCGTGCTAGGCTACCAAGGGGGTGAATAGGGGTTATATTTGTGTGTGTACCCCCTTATCCTGACTAGAAGGAAAGGTCCCTACTTGGAGAGGGTATATACCACTGCCAACTAGAGATGCCCATTTCTAACGAGAGCCACCATGGATGGTGGGCTTGTCTGTAAGATAAGTGGGGGTTCTGGTCATGATGGCTCTATAAAGGATGTTGCTGGTTTTGAAGATGGTGTGGGCTGGCAAGTGAGCCAATGGTCATCAGGATGGGGATTATGTGATCATATTTCATCAGGCCCTGGATGATACATGCAGTAAAATGTAGGATTCAGTTAAGGGGGGCCCAATGTGGAGTCTGAGGGGGGTCATAGAGCATAGCATTGCCAGTATCCAAATGTGAGAGTGTGATAACTGATACAGAAGTGCTGAAGTTGCTGTTTGGAAGAAACAGTTTTACTTTCTTTCGAAGTGAGAGCTGGTAGCAGGCATTCTTTGTTTTTGGCAATGTGTTCCTTCATGGTGAAGTTATTGTCCAGGGTGAATCGAAGTGGCTTGGATTTTGGTGAAAGTGTGGGTGCGAAACCATCAAGGTTCATGTTTTTGAGCCAGGTTTTTACTATTTCCTATTTGGTGTTCTTGGCAAATAACAGGAATTCTGCCTTAACGTATTGAACTTCAGGTAGGCACTGAACGTCTAGTTCTGGATGATGTGCAGGTAATGTTTGAGGCACTGGATGTCTGAAATATAAGAGACTTTCAAGTAGTGTTGTACATCATTGGCATGTTGGTGAATGTTAATGCTCCTATGTGTGAGTGGAGCACCAAGCTCCACATAGAGGTTAAAGATAAACAGTGACAGTATGGAACCCTGGGGGACTTTGCAGGTTGTAGGTATCTTTTGGGACCTGGATGGGGTCATGTGAACTAACTGGTGTTGGTTGGAAAGGTCTGAGGAGAACCTTTGAATGACATCGCCAGTGTGAATCCCATTTTAGAGTCCAAGGTGGTAATGAGGGTGGGATGGTTTACTGTGTTTAAGAAAGTTGAGATTGCCAGAAATATCAGGAGGGAAGGGTCAGCTTCATCTTTTGCCAAGAGGACATCATGTACGATGTGCAGGGTAGTGGTCTCCGAGCCACAGTGTGATCTAAAGCCAGTGTGGATGTCATGCAGGGAACGATTAGTATTCATGTGAGCTTAGAGTTAAACATAGGATGTTCTTTCAATGATCTTGCCGATAAACGGTAGGTAAGTGAAAGGCCGCGTTAGAAATTAGGGGGCTTATTTACAAGACCCTTGTGCTGCCGGCATATCACTTTTTGTGATGCACGGCAGCACATTTTGCTGCCCCATATTTACAAGGACACGTAAAGCCACCCTGTGTGGCTTTTCGTGTCCTCGTAGATACAGCCCCTTTTCACAGAGTACTTTGCGTGAAAGGGGCGTACCATTGAAGTTGCAGTGGGTGTTCCCCTAAAACACCCATGCCTTCTGCCGCATTCCCAGATTACAACCTTTTGTAAACCTCGGAATGCGTAAGAATGCTACGCCTCCCCAGGAGAGGCGTAGGGAAGCCCAACGAGAGGAAATGTTTTAATTTCTCCTCTTTCTAAGCCTACTGCATTCTGTAGCACACATACAAAGAGAAAATCACCTCTCGTGATTGTTTTTGTGCAGGAAGATGTCCCTTCCTGCAGAAAAACAATCTCCCCTGAAACTCAGACATTCTTGCACCTTGGTGTAAGGGTGCCTGTGTTGGCGCATCTGAGCCATTTGTGTGCCAGCACAGGGGATAGCCCAGGTTTGCAACATATTATTCTAAATATGTTGCATCCCTGTACTTTGAAAGTGACTCAGTGTGGTGCAGCCCAATGGCTTGAGGTACCACACTGAGTCACTTTTTTGTAGATTTGTGGTTGAATAGGGTACAAGCACTGGTCAAGTAGTAACCACAATCCCAGTCAGGGTAAGTCACAAATAAACCCTAAATTAAACTGTGCTCACACACTGGTAGCTTGGCACAGTGCAGTCAGGCTTAACTTAAAGGCAATGTGTATGTATTTGTGTGAGTCTTCGAAGAGTAAAATGGTAAATACACCACACAAAAAGATTTCACATCAAGTTAGAAAAATAGCTCTTAATTTATTAAATAAAAACAAGATTAAAATGACAAACATCCAATAAGTAGAACTTGATATATACATTTTACAAGAATAAACTGTAAAATAGAGCTTAGAAGCAATAAGCGCTTATTTGGAATATCTGGTCATGCTGGACCAGTACAAAGTCAAAGGTTCTGGCCAACCACGATGGAGGGACACAGTAAGGCCCACTGAATGAACCTTAATCCTGGTTGCGGCATTCGAAGATGCAGGGTGCTGCCGAAGCGATGCGTTGCTTCCGATCCTGCAGCAGAGGAGATGCGTTGATTTTCTTCATGCAGTAAAGGTGATGCAATAGCTTTCTCCACGCAACAGCGGTGATGTGTCGCTTCTGAGGGCGATGCACCGGTTCCAAACACAATGTGTTGACTCTGCTCCTGCCATAGAGAATGTGTCGGTTCTGAAGGTGATGTGTTGGTTGTGTGCATCGATTCTGCTACTACCGCAGAGGTGATAAGAAGTCTTTTATTTCTCTGAGACTTCAGATCAGGAGGCCAGCCAACTGACTCTTAGAGTCTCTCTGGGTTCTGGCGATAAGTGATGCAAGTCCAATTCTTTTCACCCACTTCCAGTCACCCTGCCAGCCAATGCCTCACCCAGGCGAAGAGGGCAGCAGGTCAGCACAGCAGAAAGTAGTTCTTCCAGAGCAGTCACCAAGCGTAGTGGCAGTCCTTCAACAACATAGAAGACCTTCTTCTTGACAGGGTATCCACAGATCCAGAAGTGTACTGAAGTAATAGCGCCTGAGGTCCAGTTCCTAGACCCAGTGGTGCCTTTGAAGTGGGGGATACTTCAAAGAAGGCTTTGAAGTACACAGAGGTCCTCCCTCCTGCCCTTGTTCCAAACTCACTACAGGGGGGGCATTCAGCTGTTATTGTGGTGTTAAGACACAGCCTATTCAGGTGTAAGTGTGAGGCTGTGTCCAGCTCCTCACTCCCATTTTGCCAGGTTGGCCCATCAAGGCTCATCAAGTCACACCTAAGCTCCCATTGTGTGTGGCTGTCAAAGGGGAGTACACAAAGCCCAGTTGTCACCCAACTGAGACATACAATCAAAGACAGGCTGCAGTGACTGCAGGGCTAAGAGCAGAAAAATACCCAACCTTCTATAAGTGCCATTTTCAGAATTGTAATGATAAACTCGACTTTACCACTAAAGAGGATGTATCATTACAATTTATTAGGTATTAAACCTGACAGATCTAACTCCTCTCAATTAGAAATTTCAGCTTATTTAGTGAAATAAGGAATCCCCAATGTTATCCCATGAAAGGGTGGGCCATTAGTGAAAAACAAATGTAGGAGTTTTACACTACCAAAACATGTAAAACTTAAAAGCACATTTCCTACCTTTCAAAGCACCCTGCCTTAAGGGTTACTTACGCCTACCTTAGCAGTGACTTATATTTAACAAAAGGGGAGCGTAAGGCTTGGCAAGGGGTTTTAAATGTCAAGTCGACATGACAGTGTGACACTGCCTTCTGGCGGCATTGGCAGGCCTGGGACAAGTTTTACAGAGTTACTTAGATGGGTTGCACAACAAGTACTGCAGGCCCACAAGTTGCAAGTAAATACAGGCCCTGGGTATATGAGATACCACCCTACAAGTACTTACAAGTAAATTAAATATGATAAACTGGTATATGCCAA
The DNA here is from genome assembly GCF_964261635.1 of Lissotriton helveticus. Taxonomy (NCBI): domain Eukaryota; kingdom Metazoa; phylum Chordata; class Amphibia; order Caudata; family Salamandridae; genus Lissotriton; species Lissotriton helveticus. The sequence continues at coordinate 249,235,139 of NC_136067.1, read as the reverse complement.
GTACACCATGCTTAGGAGAGTGAACACAATCACTCTAGCACTGGTTAGCAGAGTCCTAAGGCCAACAAAAACATATTCAATGAAAAGTAGAAGGAGGACAGCAAAAGGTTCCTGGGGGACGTGCGGAAAGGGCCATTTTCCAACAGGCCAGTAGTTTGTAAATGTATCAAGTCTAGTGTAGGTTTCTTTAGCAATGAGAGGGCCAGGTCTATCTTGACAGCTTCTGGGAAGATGCCTCGACTTATCAAATGTCAGTGGTGAGTAGGGGTGAAAGATCATCTCCAGATAGAGCTTTGATGAAGGACAAGGGAAAGACAGCATGTTTATAAAAAGAGGTTATAAGTGAGTTGAGTTGACTATAAATCTGGAACTTTTGAGAATGAAAATACAACATTTATAAGAGGATACTTTCATCCGATTAACTATGAGACTGCACAGATGAACATAGTTTCTAGGATTATGTCACAGAACTCCAATCCATTTCTTTGAGCTGGCGAAGGACTGGCATTGATTTAATTTCATGTTCTGCATCTGTTTTTTGTTACCTGTTTGGAGCCAGCCCAAGCCGGAGCCTCAGGACATGTTATGTCCCCTACTGGACATAGAGCAATAGAGCACTTACTACACCATCCCTAGCACTATAGTGGCATACATGTAGAGTGACATCTCTCTTTAGCAGCCTCAAACTACCTGTACCATGGGAGAGAGCAGGTGCGACAACCCAATAATGTGTACCGGCTGGGATACTTATAAATGATATTTCAGTGTGCCTCCATATTTTTCTGGTCCTGATGGCTGGGAAAAGTGTTCCTTTCCAACAGCAATGCTCTCCTAGGCATGTGAAGTGTGACAGGACTGAGTGGGACTGGTCTGGTCCCGGCAGCATATATCGGACGTTAATGGCAGGCTTCACCAACCACTTAGGCTGTTGTGCATTGCATGACATTTGTGATGCTGGGCTCTGAGGCTGATTTATAGCTGTCCCAGGACACCACATGGCAGAAATGGGAGCATGTAAGAAAATGACAGCTGCCCAACCTTCTTGTCGCTCCCGGGCACATGGAAGGTCTTTGCAAAGGAACTGCAGCGCATCCCACCTACTAGCAGTGCTTAATTTATAAAATAATGAGTGCCGGGGCCCAAAGCTCTGCTTAGAAGCCTTTGTCAGGTGCTACTAAATTTCAGTGCAATGTAGCCCTGATTCCACCTCTGGCTTTTTAATCCGTGATCAGACAGTCCCTGTGCTCTTATCACCCACTTGCGAGTTCTTGCTTTCTCCCTTTGTGATGGTTTTTTCTTCTTTCCTTTCCTCCGTTTTTCCATATCATGTTTTTTTCCCTGTTGCTCTCGATCCATGTCTGATAAGGAAAAATAAGTGCTGGTTCCCAAAAATGAGCATTGTAGCGTACACTGGCAACTACTGGCTCAAATTAAACACAGCCACTATTAGGTAGGAAATGTGTGCACCTGGAGCTGCAGATGCAGCCTGGCTCTCCCTGCAGTGTGGTGCTCTCCCTTAAAAAGGATAAATTTCACATCCTATTCCTAGCACTGCTTTTCACTAAGAAACAGAATTTGTATTTCTAAGTTTCTCCACAACTTTGTTTCACTATCATAAAAAGCAGTGCCAAATATGTCAGTTTGACTCCGTCGAAACAGTAAACATACAACAACGTCATACCCCATTTGAGTTCAAATGTAGCCTGAAGGTACATTTCTAAAAGTAATACTAAAATTTCAAATAGAGATGTCCTCCTTACAAAAAAATTAATATTCTTTGGAGACTTCTAATTTGAAGCAAGAATAATTCCAATTAGACCTGCAAGATTGAAACTGAAGTTAATTGGTTCAGGACAGTCAGACCTAACTAAATGAAGCCACTCAACTGAAAACATAAGTAAGTTAATGAGTGAAAGTGAGTGTGAGTGAGTTAGAATTAATAAGAATGACTGTGAAGCATGTTAGAGAGAGTGAGGGGTGTGAAGGAAAATTAATGTGAGTGAGAATTTGTGAGAATGAGTGGTAGTGAATTAATGTAAATATGAGTGAGAATGAATGTGTTTGAACGAATGAGAACAAGTGAAAATGAGTGACTATAAGTGAGTGCAATGGACTATGACAGAGAATATATAAGTGAGTAAAGAGAGTGAGTGAGAGTGAGTGCACACAAATGAGGGAGAACGAGTAAGTCTGAGGGAGTGATATTAAGTGAGGCTGAGTGAGGAAGAACATGTGAGTGAGCGTATGAGTGAGTGGAAGAAAGTGAGTGAGAACTTATCAGTGAGTCCAAGTGAGAGTGAGTATGAAAAAGTGAGTAAAAGTAAGAGTGAGTGAGTATAAGTGAATGCAAGTGATTGAGAATGAATGGGTTTGAGTAAGAATGAGTTTGAATGAGTGAATGCATGTGAGCTTGAGGGGGAATGTGGTGTTATGCTTGCAAGTCTACAGTTGGCCATGGCATACAGAAGGTAATTCTTGGCATATTGACGCAACCACTGCAAAAGGCTAGTGCCAGTATACTAAACACAATTCTTAGCATGACAGGCACCTGTGAAAAAATACTGGCATTGCTATATTCTAGAGGTAATACTTGGCATTTGGGAACATCCATGGAAAAATTCTGGCACTCGCATACTGGAGCAAATTCTTTGGCATAGGGGGCACCCATGGCACAATGCTAGGACTGGCACGATGCAGGACTTCTTGGTATAAGGGAGCTAAATTGTGGCTTATTGCAGAGGAGCAACCAAAATGCTGGCCCTGACATACTAGAGGTAATGTTTAATGTATGAGCCACCCATGATATATCAAGAGCACTAATGGCAACTGTATGGCACTGTCATATCTGATGCAATATTTGGCCTAAGGGTCACCCATGACAAAATGCACATTTTAAACAAATTGTTGCTATCATAGGGGTGCCTGGCTACCATTGGAGAGGCTGATAAGGCAAGAGAAGACGTTGGTCAGAGGAAACTACAATCATTATGGATTACCAGTCCCTAATCTGGCTTATCCACCTTCTGTGGCCTACCTCACGGCCATCCCTCAGTGTTGTGTGTCATGTCCAGTGGACCAGTGCCATTATCATTGATAGGAACAAATGGAGAAGGGAGATTTTTACACCAACTACACCACTTGCAGAAAGAGGAAGAAGGATTTACTGGAAACCCACGAGGAGGAGTAACTCCCAAACAGCATGTGGACCTTATTGTACACCATTGATGTTTTCCCTTCTGACGTACAAGCAAAAATATCACACATTCAAGCATGGATGGATGCAGAAGGGCAGAAGTTGGATGGACTCTCAGTGAGAGTGAAGGGCATGAAAATTTGTTGAGGAAGCTGTGCACTGAATTAGTATAAATGTTTAAAATGTGTGCAATAGAAAATACAATGAAACTGGACCCTAGACTGGAGATAAATAAGAAAGTGAGGAAAGGTGCACTACTTGGGGTGCAGGGGTTGCGCTCACTAATCCCGAAAGCTTCACGGCAGAAGAAATCAAGAAAACATTGCATGGAACTGATCAGTGACTAGCTCCACACCAAAACTCTGAAAAAAATCAATAATGATATTGGGCTACAGTTGGGAAGGTTATAGTGGTGTTTCACACTCCGGGAGTGGCAGGCCAGATGTTCCTTACTTCTGTTCAGCCTCACCGGTAGACTTACTTCCCTTCTCGTTGAAGGGCAGAAGTTATATAGGTTCCTGAGCCAGACTCCATTTTAAACACACTTAGCGCTAGCGTGACTGAGTTATTTTCCAATCTGCACATTTCATGACAGGCAGGAACATTCAGTTTTCACAATAACATCTTCTGGTTTGATTATCAGCAGAATAGGAGGTGTCAGTCTGGCCAAGATACCCTGAATATCTACATCACATGACAGCCTGGTATACGTTAGCTAGAGAGATAGTATGTGTGCAAGAGGTGACGCCTTTAGGAACACTGGTTTTGGCTCAATTGTTCTACAGAGTTTCTGCCTTGCTTGTCATTCATTATCAGCAATCTTAAGCAGTTGCCAGTTTGTTATATAAACACAGAGAATTGACAGGTTAGAGAGGCAAGCCAACAAGCCTTTGGAGAGCACTTTGTGTGTACCTCAGCAAAAAGGTAGCAGGCAGTAGGCCAGGACAAAAAGGCAGGTAGAAAAGTGGCAGTCCCTCCTGCAGCACAACAATCAGCAAGCAGAAGGCCAACACAGCAGAGAAGTTAGCAGCGTGGCAGTCCCTCCTGGTGGCATAGCAGTCCTTGTGGCAATGTGCAGATGTAGATCCAGTAGTATCTGGATACAGAGCCAAACAGTGTCTGTCTTTAGAGGGTCAGACACCCACTACTTATACCCAAAAGTGCCTTTGATGTGGGGTGGGGACTTCAAAGGAGCTTTCTGAAGTGCACAAGGATCTCTTTCAACCCAGTCCTGTCTACCAGGCTATCTGTAAGGATAATCAGCCCTTTGTGTGTGGACAGGACACTACTTATTGAAGTGTGTCAGCCCCACCCAGCCCAGGAAGACCCAGCAGAATGCAGATGAATTTAGATTAGTGTCCTGCCTTGTGGCTGTCTAGAGGGAATGCATAAATGCACCTGTCGCCCAGACGTGTATTGGAGACAGGGTGTCAAAGCAGTAACTGATTGGCAGTGGTAAAGTGCTCAGAGTCCTAAGGCCAAAAAAAGAATCAGCAAAAACACGAGGTAAAAGGCAAAAAGTCTACGGGTAGACCACCCTAAGGATGCCAGGTCTAATAATCTGTGCTACACAAACAAATGATAGATGGAATGCTGAATAAATCAAAAATTTGCCCTCAGTCAATAGATCTGGGTTAAATATATTAATCCTTTACTCACCATGCCATAAGGATCAATTTGGGAGTATCACCCCTCATCAGCCAGGCTAACTTGAATCCAGTGGCACAGTGAGCTAAGAACCCACGTCTGGGCAGTTCATTCTGGACTGTTCCCATTAGGAACAGGTTCAAGACTGATAAACAACAAATTGCAATGATGGACCCTTCCTGGAGTCAGCACCTGACTAACTTACGCCCAACGATAATTAATATCCCTTAAATTATTGAAGGGGATTGTGTGCACACCGAATGGCACCCATCATCACTGTGCCTATTCCCATGGGGAATTTAAATGCAATAGAAAAACAACCGCAAAGGTGCACCACAATAAATAAAATAATGAGTGCAAAAAATATTTGAGCACAATAAAGAAATATATCATGAAGAAATGTTGTTAGTCTTCTTTTAATCTTTATTTTTCAATTTGTGGTGAAACAGAAACAGCCGACGCGTTTCGTCCCAAGCCGGGACTTCTTCAGGGCTGTCGGTAAAAAACATATACATACAATCAATTTTGTGTACAACAAATGACTTACAATCTGACAATCTAAACAACAGACAAATTTAAAACCTTCCTACGATAGACATGGAGCCATCTACATTGATCTTTAGGCCTTAGCCCACCGATGAACTTTACTCTTAGGGTTACAGCCAAACATCAGAATTTGTACATGTTTTGGAACAAATTATTATGTTAAAAAGCGGGTGTATAAACATTATTTACATTTGCAGGAAAACACTTTTGTATAAATTGTATATCAACCCAACATGTTCTATCTGACGGGGGATAGATAAATACAGTGGGCCTGCAGTATATGCTTGAAGCACTGAGAAGGACCAGACTGAGAAAAGAAAAGAAAATGGGAAAAATTGAAGATGGAAAGGAGTAAACAAGAGGAAACCCCTTATCGAAAGTGGACTAGTACCATATAATGCGGAGCCCAACGAGAGGGGGAACCAACTACCTCCAGTGACCAATGCCCTTATTAAACTGAACGCAAGGTGTCATTTACCTTTAAGTTTGGTAATACGTCGCTTCTGAAGGCGGGATAATGTAAAGTGAACTGGAGTCCAAGGATAGTCTTCCCAGCAACTTTACTCTCGTTGTGTTTTATTTCTTAACAATGTCGAATTTAAGATATTTGGACCTTAGGCGGAAACACAAAAAGACAGAAGTCCCAATCTTAGAATCTATATATTTGAGTTGTCAATACTCAATGAGTTGGTGACAGACAAGGGGGGGAAACAGTACACCTCGGTCATTTAGATCTAGTATCACTTTACTACAGTCTACTTACTTAAAACATGCCAATCGGCAAAGATGGCGATGTTTGTCAAATCTTCCTGAATGGTGAGCACGGTCTTGCCACCTTAATAGTATACCCTTTTTGGTCAATTACTGCAAAACATTTAAGAGCAAGGTTTGAACACACTCTGTAACCGGTAACAAGATGTAAAAGGGACCGAAACCAAGGTTGGTAGGAGATAAATATTACCTGAGTGATCTATAGATCTGATGGAGGACAGGAGGTCCTATTACTCCATGAGATTCGGATGTGGGCACTGTATTACAGCAGGTCTGGCAAATAAAAGAGTAAATATGATGTTGTAATATGGTGAGATGTGACTAGAACACTAATGGTATATTGACATACATTTCTATATGGGTTTACAAAAATAGTGTCTCACCCTATAGACAATGTCCGTTAATAACACACCTGGATAATGGCCCAGAAATGTGACTGATATTAATAAGATACCTGGTGAACTGATTATTACGATATATCAAAAGAGGGGGTGCTAAGCATGATAATATGCTAATTTCTATTTTTAGAAATTTAAAAGGAAAAAGATTTTTTGGAATATAAACAAGCATTCCCCCTAAGCCAAATGCCAAAACTAAGTAATGGAAGACTTAAACTACAGTGAAAACAGGTCTTACTGAGTAGGTAATGTGACCAGTGACCCAAACTAGTTACCAATCCTGCTAGACAATACTAACAGGGAGGATAGCTAGGTAACCCAGTAGCATGATACACTCACCGTTCCTGATAAAACGACCGGCGTCCATCCACATCCCTCGTTCCAGCGAAACACCCCCTGCGACGTTGTGTTCAATTGTGGTGTGCCCATCTTGACTGTTATATACTAACAGCAATTAGGTAAAGGGTCTGCACCTGGGATTGCTGCGCCGGCGCCTTAGCGTCGGAATTCGATAAACAGCAGTGACAACACACGGGTGTGTGTAATGATGGCGGCCATCTTATAGTGGCTAAACGGAACGTGTATGTATGCAATCTTTCCCCCATAGTCCCTATCACCATATGGCTGTACGCCCTACTTAGTGACCGCGATGCTGGAATCGGTCCTGTGATTGGACCACAGAGGCCTTGGTATATGCCGAGTGTCTGCCCTTCCTAGTGACCTCGTTGCTAAAACGGTCTTTTGAGAAGATCTAAATAATGTTCACATGTCACATAAAGTAATGACGAAAAGTCAGGGACATGAAGCTATTAAGACGGCGCTTAAATCATGAACGGCCAAGCGCAGTACTAACTGAAGCGCCAGTCGTCAAAAATGCCCTATAGACGCCTATAAAATGGCGGCGGCCATCTTGGAATGGCAAAAAAGAGGCATATATATCTACATCATAACCCCCTAGAGCCTCGTTGTCAAGAGAGTATGCACCCTTAATACTAACAAAAACGGGGCCAGTTGAAAACTGTAAACGGCCCTGTATGCTGTCCGTATATTAGTGCAACGCGCATTGATAGAAAAGGAATCCGATTTCTATATAAATCGCGGATATAGGCACCCCTTACGTTATCTAATAAAATAACATAAATCCATAGGAAAAGTAAACCCATTTGTAAAGGGAGATTAATACACATGGGTAATATTAACCCTAATGCAAGGGGTAGGAATCGTAAAGAAAAAACGGCGGCCATCTTTGAGGTTCAAGACTGATGGTAAACAACCTTTACAACGCAATTTTTACAACGCACTACCATTACAACGAAACTTTTACAACGCAAAAACTTTTACAACGCATACCATTACAACGCATGTTTTTACAACGCAAATACTTTTACAACGCATGCCATTACAACGTAAGTATTGGTAAGTATATAATTATATTTAATAATTTATATGTTTGTTTTTTTTTTACGTTTTTGGGTAAAGGGGTATTTTTAGGGTTTAGGGTCAGTTTTCAGTTTATGGGTAAAGGGGTATTTTTAGGGTTCAGGGTCAGTTTTCAGTTTTTGGGTAAAGGGGTATTTTTAGGGTTTAGGGTCAGTTTTCAGTTTTTGGGTAAAGGGGTATTTTTAGGGTTCAGGGTCAGTTTTCAGTTTTTGGGTAAAGGGGTATTTTTAGGGTTCAGGGTCAGTTTTCAGTTTTTGGGTAAAGGGGTATTTTTAGGGTTCAGGGTCAGTTTTCAGTTTTTGGGTAAAGGGGTATTTTTAGGGTTCAGGGTCAGTTTTCAGTTTTTGGGTAAAGGGGTATTTTTAGGGTTTAGGGTCAGTTTTCAGTTTTTGGGTAAAGGGGTATTTTTAGGGTTCAGGGTCAGTTTTCAGTTTTTGGGTAAAGGGGTATTTTTAGGGTTCAGGGTCAGTTTTCAGTTTTGGGGTAAAGGGGTATTTTTAGGGTTCAGGGTCAGTTTTCAGTTTTTGGGTACAGGGGTATTTTTAGGGTTCAGGGTCAGTTTTCAGTTTTTGGGTAAAGGGGTATTTTTAGGGTTCAGGGTCAGTTTTCAGTTTTTGGGTACAGGGGTATTTTTAGGGTTCAGGGACAGTTTTCAGTTTTTTGGTACAGGGGTATTTTTAGGGTTCAGGGTCAGTTTTCAGTTTTTGGGTACAGGGGTATTTTTAGGGTTCAGGGACTGTTTTGGGTTTATGGGGTACAGGGGTATTTTTAGGGTTCAGGGACAGTTTTGGGTTTTTGGGGTACAGGGGTATTTTTAGGTTTCTGGGTTAATTTGGGTTTTTGGGGTACAGGGGTACAGGGTAAAAAAAATTAAATTAAATAAATTAAATTAAATTAAATTATATTAATTACAATTAATAAAAAAAAAAAATATTATATACTTACCAATACTTACGTTGTAATGGCATGCGTTGTAAAAGTACTTGCGTTGTAAAAACATGCGTTGTAATGGTATGCGTTGTAAAAGTTTTTGCGTTGTAAAAAATGCGTTGTAACGGTATGCGTTGTAAAAGTATGCGTTGTAACGTCATACATCCAGACTGATTTGCATATGGCTGGGTCCAAAGTGGGTGGCGTTGTGCGCAAAAGAACGAAGTATTTAACCCAGCTCTTTTGACTTGGGATCAATTTTTGATTGATTCGTTCAACATTCCGTCCATCCTTTGTTGCCACAGGTCTAACAATCTGACATACATTTGTAAGAGATCAGGCTCACTGCTATGCATAACCCAATTATAATTTTCAGCGCTCTGTTCATCATCTCCTTGTGTTTGCTTTGTTTTCCCTAAGTTGGAAGGGTATGCCCAGACATGGGTCCCTTGCTCACCATGCCACTGGATTCAAGCTAGCCTGGCTGATAAGGGGTGTTACCCCGAGGCACAGGGTCAAGACTGATTTGCATTTTGCTGGGGTGGCGAAGTGAGCTAAAGAATGATGATGTATGGATTCAACCCAGATCTGTTACTGGGGTTGAGTGTCTGAAATGTTTCAGCCCTCCATCCATCATCTCCTTGTGTTTGCTTAGAATATATTCATGTTAAATTCCTTATGTTAAAAAACATTAGTTAATTGATATATTGCTTTATACACAAGTTAGTGGAAGTGACCTTGAACCCGACGTTTTATGCAGGCTTTAAGGTGTTAATTGTTTTCAAGCTGAATGATGTTAGCGAAAGTTAGGAATATTTCTGGTTTCACTTTGTTGGACCACCAAACGGTGCATGCCTTGGTAAGATATCTTGCAACGGGAGACCCAAAGGTTTCGCATACAGTGAGGAGGAATGCCAGCACTGAGGATTTTTTGATAGTGGCACATAACATTCTATCAATTAGGAAATCAAAGCAAATCAAAGTACAGTTTATCACCCGTGAGGGTATCCAGGCGCAGGGCTGCGGGTTTCAGTCGAAGAGCCAGGTCTTGCGTTTCTTCCTGATGTCTATCAGCGAGGGTCATGTTGGGAGTTGAGGGACATCCAGATCTTGGAGGCGAGGTGGATGGTGGTGTCTGTGCAAGGGCGAGTTGGGCAGAGTGGAGGTTTCTGGATGGTTTGTGGAAGTTCAGGTGGTGGTGCAGGTATGCTGGTCCTTGGTCGTGGAGGGCTTTATAAGCGTGGGTCAATAGTTTGAACTGGCTTCTTTTCTGGATAGGGAGCCAGTGGAGGTCTCTCAGGTGCTGGGTGAAGTGGTTTTTTTGGGCAGGTTGAGGATCAGTCTGGCTGCTGCGTTCTGAATCGTCTTTGCTTTTTTTTTAGCATTAAGTATTGTATTTATGGCAAAGGCGATTATTAAGCCTAATATTTTATTTGTGTTGCTCTTACTATACACTGGTGCGCCAAGTTTCCAAAGACATTAATTGGATATGCTCAAATGAAGGTTTTTGCAATCTTAATCATTTTCTTCTATGCTTGAGCTCAAAATGTGTGTGTCAACATGCATTCTATATATATGTGATAGCAATCTTATCAGCATTACATGCAAATGGAGTTATTTTGTTTCATATTGCTGATAACTGATGAAGTAATAGGATGCAAGTGCCTGTTATATGGAAATTAATCTGGACACTTAACTTAGTTCTAGAAAGTCATGCTTTTAATTATCAATAATTCCCTAAAGTAATAGAATAAATAAACTAACTGTGAATTGAAAAATGAGGAAAATTGTGACTCTTTTGTGTTTCTTATATTCACATAATCCAATTTATATACATTGGTGCAGAGACCCAGCTGATATATTTTTCCCGTCATTTTATATAGTAGATTTTGTGAGGCATGGGGAATGTGACCCTTTGTGAGTAATACACTTATGCCTTTGACTTTGACTAAAAGAATCTAGCAACTGTAGACATTCTGCCTCTCTATGAGGAATGACCCTGTCAATCAAGTAATTCGTCTAATGACAGACCGTTTAATGATCTGAACATAAGGAATTGCCCACCCCCACAAAAACAACCCCCCCCTCTCACCGTCCTGAAGAAGACCCGCCATGTAAGGGGTAGTATCCCTACAATGAGGGTCGAAACTTCGACTATCAGCCGCAGCACTTGATCGGAGTGTGACTTTGTACACCTGTCATTTATGATGCTATACCAATGTTATATATGATATATGATTTTTGATTAATTCCGTCTAGGCTCCCCTGGGAAGCCATTTTCAATTGTTGGAAGCAATTTACAATTGGATTGTCACTTGAACCTACCCACACCTTCCCAACACTGCACCCCCGCCTTCCTGTATAGTGGGCACTGTTAAGATATGTATTAATTGTTTATATGTATATACACCCTAAAAATGAAAAAATACAGTGGAATACGTATTTACACTATCGGAATAAACAATAGTGTTTCATAAGTAATTTGGTTTAAGAATTTTACTGTATCTAAATTAATCCCATTAGGTCTGGGACCACTCCTTTTATGAGTGAATGATTCAGCGCAAGAGTACTGCCTGAGTAATTGCATGAGTGCAAGGGTAATGCATGGGTGCTCAGATCAGTGCATGGGCTCATTTAATGTGTGAATGGGTAGTGCCTGAGAGAATGGGGGAGTGCATGGGTATTAATTGAGTGAATTGTTAAGTGCAAGAGTTGTGCCTGAGTGATTGCATGAGTGCATGGATAGTGCCTGGGTGATTGCTTGAGGACAGTGGTACTGCCTGGGAGATTGGATGAGTGCATGCGTAATGCCTGAATAACTTCGTGAGTGCAAGGGTAATGTCTGGTTGCTTAGATCAGTGCATTGTTAGTGCCTGAGGAAAAGAGTGACTGCAAGAGTAATGCCTGGGTCATTGGATGAGTGCATGTGTAGTGCCTGAGAGAATAGATAAATGCATGGATAGTGCCTAAGTGAATGGTTGATTGCAAGAATAGTGTCTGAGTGATTGCATGAGTGCATGGGTAGTGCTGGGTGATTGCATGAGTGCAAGGGTAGAGCCTGGGTGAATGGATGAGTGCATGTGTAGTACCTGAGTAAAAGGATGAGTGCAAGATTAAAGCCTGGGTCATTGGATAAGTGCATGGGTAGTGGCTGAGAGATTGGATGAGTGCATGGGTAGTGGCTGAGAGAACAGATTAGTGCATGGGTAGTGCCTGAGTGAATGGTCTAGTGCAAGAGTAGTGCCTGAGTGATTGCATGACTCCATGACTACTGTCTTGATGACTGTATAAGTGCGTGGGCAAATGTATGAGTGGATGGTTAGTACCTTAGTGAATACTCGAGTATGAGCAAATTGCCTGGGTGATGGCATGAGTACATGGATAGAACCTGGGCGAATGAGTGAGTGTATGGGTAGTCCTTGGTGATTCGATGAGTTCATGGATAGTGTATATTTGGTTCCATGAGTGCATGGGTAGTTCATGGGTAATGCCATGAGCGCATAGGTAGTGCCTCGGTGAATAGAGCACTGCATGAGTAGTGCCTGAGTGAATGGTTGAGTGCATTGGTACTGCCTGGGTGATTGGTACAGTGCAAGAATAGTGTTTTGGTGATTAAATGACTGCATTAGTAGTATCTAGATCATTGGATGGATGTATGCATAGTGCCTGAATGAATGAATTAGTGCAAGGATAGTGTTTGAATGATTGGATGAGTGCATGAATGTAGCTGTATACAGTAGGTTCTATCCATAAAAAACTTAGTCCTATTAGTTCTATAATATGTCTTACAATACTTCTTCAAATGAGAAGATACATCATACTTAAAAACTGTCAAATTTTCAAATATAATAAAAAGCACTTTCAATACCCACTAGTACTGTATATGGAGGAGAAACTAATAAATACATATTCTTGTACGCAAATTTTGAAAACATATGGTGCGAAACAGACATATTCTATTATGTGTAGGCTTAAACATGTATTCTGATATGTATTGTGCTTCTGATGACTCTAACTTCAAAACTATGTAGTTTATCATAGAAGTGCACAAATCTTGTCAGCTCTACTTGAGTATTGAGTCACAAAAGCTGACATCTGTTATCTATGTATGCGTCTGAGAAGTCCTTGAATAGAGAGTTTAATCCACACCTGTGCTGTATAATAAGATGTAAATAACTTGCAATAAAAGCATTTTTATTGCTCTGTGCACTTTTGTAAAAAGTAAGTGTAAGACTGCTCTTCAGAAATATGATGATACTTTTCAAATAGTCAAAAGGATTAACATTATTTCTATTAGAAACAAATAACATATAATTACATTTTAAATATTTTTCGTTGTTATCATGCACATTATATTATGTATTCTTTCCTTTCAAGTAATTTAGATACATTCCTCAGTACAACTATTTTAGAGTAGTATTATGCTAAACAGCATAAAACTGTTTTCAAAGGTCAACAGACGCTACTATAAAGAAGAAAAAGAAAAACTGTTATTTTATGATAATATATTAGAGCAATGATAATATTATATTTTTGAGAACACAACATATATTTAGAATTACATAACATTCCCAGTTTCCCTTTTTTGCTGTTCTCAGATTCTACTTAACATCACCATACACAATGATTTCAATGTAGTATCATCACTGAACAGCGGGGAAAAAAACAATAAAATTGATTATAGAAAAAAAAATGAGTATAGAACATCATTATCGATATGTGTACCTATGCATTTTCTTATCTACAAATTGTTAATTACTTCCTTTATATACATAAACTTAATTTTTTCTCTCAAATACATTTGCCAAATTTTACACTCTCATTTACATCTTGTACAATATAAACAACTAATATATAAACTAATTGCTTTTAAACACAATTTTCCAAATGTAATATCAATTAGCGCAAATAATAATCCAAACACTAATAGTTTGCAGTGCTGTCCACTTTCTGTTGACATATTCTGCAATAGACCGAATGATGTACTCAAAACTTTGGCTGCAGAAATGACATATAAGAATTTCGTAATTCATAAGGCAATCTAGGTTTGAATTCCAAGTGGGCATCATTGCAAAGCGTCTATTGTTTGTTACACTTTAAATAAACAGTATAGTGTCCAGATGTTCCTTCATGAAAAATAATAGCTGATGTTGTATAAGTTCTTCCTGAAATAGATATTTGACTTGTTTTAAAATTTGTAATTTTTGTTTCCAATTTTCTTCAATTTGCTCTACATCGTTGTAACATTAAAATGAGATATTTTCTAAATCTTTCTATATGTGATGTAGAAAACATCTCTGTTCTACAGTGTGAACATCTCATATCCTGATTTGCTGTTTTTATCAATGTTTAAAAGGTACTGATTCGCAGTCTGGGATTGTCAAATTCAGGAATTGTTCTATTTGTATTTCAGTGGTAGAAGTAAATGAACACTCTTCACACTTATGGTTCCATTTGTAACTTAGTCCAAATACGTTTTTAATGTGTATTCCTTCATGTTCTAATACTCCAAGAATAACCATTAGAAATTCTTGTGCATCTTGTTGTATGTTGAGAGTAAATGTCAATGAACAACTACATGTATTTAAAAGATGCTGAATGCCAGCAGCAGTAAACATTTTACTTCTGTCACTAATCAATTGTTGAAATACATATTGTATTAAGGAACAGAATCTTTTTCCACGATTTTCCATGATTTCATGACAAAGATGTGGTAAATGAAACACAACATTCAGAATCACATTAGCATAACAGTTGGTAACTGTTTTCTAAATGGTATCATACAATATCATCAACACTTGCTATTTTTTATTTATACTTCCAACTTTTTTTTCAGTTGCTTTCCTTTTTTGAACCTCAGGTGCATCTTTGACATATTTCCGTTTTGGACACACTATACGTTTCTCATATATAGGTTATTCACCTAAATCAGGAGCATAAAGTCTTCTTAAATGATTGTATTCTCTTACACAATTTGCAACAGCACTAACCTTTTTGTCAATCACATCTACCAAATACAAACCAGACAGTGTTCTTTCTCAAGACAATGCAACGTATGCCATTCCCTCTTTGAACACAGTACTTCCAATATTTACAAAAAGCTCTGTCTGTACTTAAACCTTGAGATTTATGAATAGTTACTGCATATGCTAAAGACAGGGGAAACTGTTGTCTGCGAACGTACCAATCTTTTACAATCAAAAAATTTACAACACATCGCCCAATCTCTTACCTCATTAATCTGATCATAATTTATAATCAAAAATTCTATTCCATCCCTATTCAGAAATTTCACTAAATCAACAACTTTTCACATTATTCCAATTACTATTCCTATTACGCCTCAAAATTAAACAACAGTTTATACATGCATGTAAAGTCTTTTCTAAGCCTGCAGTTTTAGTTACAGAATTTTTCCAAAGAGTACACTTTAGTCTGTAGTTTCTCTGTTAGAAGAATTGACACTCCCTGGTTTTTGATTTGATCAATAGCTTCAATGTACTTAATTTGCTGTTTTTCCAGTCTGAGAAGTTGTTGATTAAATGTTGATTAAATGTTGAACACTGTTGCAGTGTAGGTATTAGATAAACTATAGACTTATTTTCTACAAGCATATTGTACATTACTTCTGCTACTATTTTTCCAGTTTAAACAGATTCCTTAGTAGCTGACTTTCTAAAGTTTGTCTGCCATGTTCCGTCAAGACACCAATTCTTATGTCTTGAAGAATATTTCCATAATCTTCATCACTTGCTTGTCGCATATTCTTAACAAATTCTTTATATTCAAAGTTTAACCAAAGGTTTACATTTCCAATACTTCCCTAAGATTTCCTTGTGTCTTCATGGAGAAGTGTTTTAAAAACAGGGTGTCCTTTTACTGGAATGAGTTGTAGTACATCTCCAAAATGTTTTTTAAATCTCTTGCATTCTTAAATTTACAAAGGCAAGCATTACGTTTGAGACCATGCTTACCTCATCAATGATTAAAACTTTCATTTTCTTCAGTACACTTGAGACTTCATAACAAGCTTCTCCAGATAGCTTCTGATATTCCAATTTATTATCATGGTCAACAGGTAGCATATGTAATCAATGTAAAGTAATCCCTTTAATGATGTGTGCTGCTAATCCAGTTGGAGCTGTTACGACACAAGATAAATGTGATTCTGTAGTTTTGTGTAGCGAACTGGTCAAAACTTTAATTAAGAAACTTTTTCCTGATCCAGCTTCACCACTAATGTACAATAATGTACAATAGAATAGGTTTAATGATGAACATTGGCATTTTTTTTTCATGCAGCAAACCATGTTGTACCCGCTCTTTGATTTGTGGATATATTTCTTTTTGCTCAATATTTAATAGTTCTTCTAACTTTTCCTACTGAATAATATCCTGCCTTGTGAACTTTCTCTAGTTATTTCAGCTGCAATAGTAGTTTCTTGTTAAATCTCATCATTTAACATTTGTGTATTAGTTGGAAAAACTGTGCACTTAATGCTATCTTTAGTTGCATTAAAAGAATCTTCAAAGCAGTCAAAAATTCCAAGTAATTCTGTTTAACTATGCCAAGGCTGGAACAGTTGCAGAAATGCTAAATAGAAAAATTCCCTCTTATCTGGACTTTCGCAACTGAGTTTTCTGTGGTTAATAAGATTTCCTTTGGCATATTTTACTAAACATCGATCACATCCAATTAGTGCATATTTCTCTTTTGTGTTTTCTGTAACTTTTCTTTTAAACCTATAATGTTGAAGTATTTCATACAGACATAGGTTTTCGAGATGCGGACTCCTTTTAGAATAGTATGTATCCAACATATTAGTTCTATCAATATCCGTATTTTCTGGTTCTTTCTGTGCTAAGTATTCGATTTCTTGTAAAGATTGTAATACTCTATTTTATGTGGTGGCAAGACCTAGACTTACCCAAATTATTCCTCTTGACTTTGAATATAAACTGGCAGAGCTCAGGCGATCCAAACATTCATAGGAGCCAATCTCTTGATGGGAAAGCATTTTCAAGCTAAAGCTGTACAATTTCTTGCTAAGACTCTTATCTGCTGAAATTTCTTCCCACATTTCTTTTTATCTCTGTGTTTTCAGATTTGGTTATACATGATGTAACACAGCGATTGAATTATCTGCAACATTTTGAATATCCATGTTTGCATTACACATTTTCAAAATAACTGGATTGTAGGCATTTCTGAGGTATTGTATGTCTTACTGCTGACAAAATAATATTTACTCTTCCTTTTAGAAATTATAGGACGTGGGAATCCAAAAGAATATTTCGTATAATGTTTCCCTTTACATTTGTATTTTTGCCTGCAGTATTTCCCACATTGATGACTTTGAAAGCATAAAACTTGTTCTCTCAGGCTCTTTTCTCCACCATCTCTTGGAATGGCACATGTAACATACCGTTCGATGAAAGACAAAACAATTTCATTTCTATCTGTTCCAAATTTTGGTGCATTCTTTATCCATAATAGCCTGTGTATATGAGGAGCACTTCTGGTTTGGTACTCCTTTTTCCAAAAGAAATCTGTTACCTGTCCAAGAGGTGGAATGTTTTTATTGCAGATAAATTACAACATAGCTTAAAACCTATGGTTAAAATATCTGTACACATTTACAGGATCCAAGGAACAATGTTCTCCAACTGTCTTCAATTCAGTGTTTTTAACATTTGAATTTGCTTGTCGTAGAAATTCAAGTAAATCTTCACACGTATATTCAACACATCTACATGTTACAAACCATGTAGGTGTACCTATGTTTCTTAACATGCATTTAAGTTCACCATGACAATGATACCAATATTAATTGCTACCACGTAGGCACGCCCTCAAATTAATTAACAGTGATTCTAAATTCTCATCTCTTTGTTGAAATTTGTCCATGAACTCTTTTGAACAAACATGTTGAAGATAAAGTCCTGTTTTTAATATGTGGTTGACTGCATATTAAAGTACAGACCAATCACATTCAAGCAGAAGATGAAATATATATGGAATGCACGGCTGAAATCTTTGGATCTTCACAATATATTCTTGTTGATTGGTATTCTGAAGCTGGAATCTGTACATCTCACTCATCAAATCGTCCACCTTCTCTAGTGGGGAATAGCTGGGGAAAACAACGAGTTTCTAAATGCTTTTCTCATACACTCATGGGACTTCTCTGTGCTTCTTTCATTTGAAATAATTCAACACTGTTTCCAATTATTTCTTTTGAATGTAGAGGATGTATTGTATAATGCTCATAGATCTCTTCATCTCTACACTTGTCCACTTTTTCAATTTGGCCATTTGAAATTTCTGGTTCATCTTACAAGTATATTATGTGTTCATCAACATTTACATTTTTATAATAAATGTTAATCTATACTAGGTATAATGTAGGCATTTGAAGTTTAATAGCACCTACAAACTCCTGCAAGATTTTTTGACTCTTTGTTGGTACACCACTTACTAGAATAACTACCAGCTCATTTTCTTCTTGGTCTACACCAACAGTTTCAATGTTTTTCTTAAAACCTAAAATTAACTACACAACTCTTCCTTTGAGGCCGTTTTATAAATCTGTTGGTGGCAGCTTACCTGTTTTAGGCACCATACAAACTATGGCCTGAAATGGGTGTACAGATTGAATGAGAATAGACTCATATGTATTTAAATATGCCAGTTCCTGAGGAAGAGATACCAACTTGAAAAGAAGTAAAGGACTCAACAGGCCTATGCTGCTCCTGCCCATTCCACATGCCACCATTCCAACATAGAACCCGCAGTCATGGTAGCATGTGCTAGTATTAAAAGGTACAGAACCCAACACATTCTTTACCTTACAATAACAAGAAAAGAATAATTAGAGACCATGCACACAATTGAAAAACAAACCAAAAGGAAAAAAACAGACAAAAGAAAAGTAAAAGTATACAATCAGATTTAACATAGACCAAGAACTAAAAGCGTGCATCAAGATTTTAACATAATTCTTGAGCCGAACAGGAGGTCTCCTTTCTCTTGCAGAAGCTCACCTTGAGTGGTGGAACTGGGCCCACTTCAAGCTATGGTCACAATCAAATGTCTGTTTAGACAACCTCTCCATGTCCCATCACTTCCCATCACTGAGTTTGACTTTTCTGCCTCTCAATGCGTTGATCTGCATAGTACTTGGAATTACCTTTGGCAACAAGACCAGGAAGTCTCACTTTAACCCAAGCCTGTTTTCTTCCTTTGATTGACTCGCTAGTAACATACTTGCTCTGAGCCTTGTCACAATTATCTTTCACAAACTCGGGTTTCACATTACCAATATTTAAATCCCGCATCCAAGGTCTGATCAATTTAGTGGAAGCCAATCTACCTTTTAATAGTGCAAAGGGAGATATTTTGGTAACAACATTGGGGGTAGTACGCAAAGCCCAGAGCAAATCTACTAGTTCCTTTTTCCAATTCAACCCATTGGCCACGGACAATTGAATGCTGTCTTTTAAGACTTTGTTACAGCGTTCCACTACGCCATTACTGCGGGATGATATAACAAAGTAGTGATGTGTTTGATGCCCCAATGACACAAAATCCCTTGATATTCCTTAGACATGAACTGCACCCCATTGTCAGTGATGAGTTAAATTGGAGCACCCTCCCTCAAAAATAGAGACTGAAGAAAATCCATAACTTCTTCAGGGATGTATGACATTACAACGCATGCTTTTACATCGCATGCCTTTACAACGCGGTTTTTACAACACAAATCTTTACAATGCATAGCGCTTTGGGATGCTGGATAGTGAATAGTTTAATTTACTATTCCAACTCCAATCCCCATGGACACTAGGGAAGGTGTTGGATAGTAAATTAAACGTATTCCCTATCCTAGAGCGCCCCCCAGCGCAATGCGTTGTAATGGTTTGCATTGTAAAAGTTGCATCGTAAAGGCACTGTGTGGTAAAAGTTGCGTTGTAAAGGATGTTTCCCCCTCTTCAGTGTTGGCAGACCTCACAAATTTCACTTCAGGCCACCTAGAACCATAATCCACCACCACTAAACCATACCTGTCCCGTTCATCCAAAGCATACATGGTTCCAATGATGTCTAAACCTAACTTGAACCATGGTTTGTCAGGAACAGGCACCACCTCAATAGGACTGGGAAAAGTGACTTGAGTCTTGTCACTGACAGCACGTGCAATAGTCTCTCACAAAATGTTCAACTGCCCGATCCATCCCATTCCACCAAAAAACGTATCTAATTCTTCTCTTCATGGCCCCCATAACGATGTCGCCTTTGTGGGCCAGAACCAAAACCTTGTTCTGCAATGAAAATTGGCACTACCAACAAATCCCTTCTTCTCAAAATGCCTGAATGCATACTTATCTCTGGCAAAAAATGTTTGAATGAACTCACTTCACCGTCCCTAGGTATCCAACCCTTATCGAACATGCCAATAACCTGTTATATCGATTCATCCTCTTGAACCGCAACCTTTCATTCTTCCTCTGAAATGCAATTAAAACCAGAATCCATCAATGAAGCCACAGTACCAAATTCATCCTCCAACTGCTCCCCAACATGCTCATTAGAGAGGGGCAACCTGGATAAATAATCCGCAAAAACGTTTTTAACACCAGGAATGTATTCCAAATGAAAATGGAATTCCATCAACCTGTAATCCCACTTGGCAATGTGGGGTAGCATTACTGGCTCCCTTAGTTGAGAATACATTAACCAAAGTCTTGTGGTCCATCCGGATGACAAACTCTGAATCCCATAAGTATTGCCTAAAATAATCCACACCCCACCAACAAGCCAGAGCCTCATGCTCTACCACAGAGTTGGTGGACTCCGTACCTCTTAAAGTGCGAGAGGCAACAGCCACTACTTCTTTCTTTCCCTCTCTACTTTAGAGAAGCACAGCACCCAAACCATACTGACTGGCATCTGTGACTACAATAGACTCATCATTTGTGTCAAAAACTTGTAAGGGAATGGCATCACTCAATTCTAATTTTATCAATTGGAATTCTTTCTCTAGGTCTGGGGAGCATTGGAATTGTTGATTTTTCTTCATAAGCAACCTCATGTTATGTGTCTTATCACTGCAGTTAGGGATAAACCTGGCATAGAATTCTAACATGCCGAAAAAGGATATGAGCTGGTCCTTGTTCCAAGGAGTTAGGAAACCCTTTATGGCCATCACCAAATCTCCCTTAGGTTCAACCCCCTTGGCAGTCAATTTGTAACCCAGGTAATCTACCTCGTGCACTGCAAATTTACATTTCTCTGCCCTCAAAGTGGCACCCTGGTGAGTTAGAACGATAACACTATGGCCAAAGTTTTGTCGTGAGATTCCACATCTTTGCCGTAAACCAATATGTCGTCTTGAAAACACTTGACGTTGGGAACATTAGAAAACATTCCCTCCATGACTCTTTGAAATACAGCTGAGGCTGATGCAAGGCCAAAAGGCATTATTTTGACTCTGTAACCACCAGAAGGAGTCATAAAAGATGTGAAATAACGACATTCTTTCTTGAGCGTGATCTGATGGTAAGCGGAGGACATGTCTAAAGTGGTAAAAACCTTTGCATCTTTCAAAGAACTTAACATCTCTGTGATGTTGGGTAGAGGATGTCTGTCCACCCATATCCTGTCATTTAGATTCCTGAAGTCTATGCACATTCTAAGAGCCCCATTACCTTTTCTAACTAAAACCACAGGGAACAACCACTCAGGAGTAAAGTGTTCATTAAAAGTTAGAGAACAATCAAATTCCCCAAAGTCTTGAATAGGCTTGCACTTATAAGCTGCAGGTTTAACCAGGGATTTCCTTAAGGGAACATCAACTACTCTGTTCCATTCCTCTGGACCAATTAGGGTGAAAAAGGAACAAGAGTCAGCCATCATGGAAATATTGTTACCATTTACACCAATTTGACAATATGGTCACCTGAGATTAGTAGTCCGAGGCTTTAAAACTTCTGGATCACTAACCGTAATACTGGCATTGTGAGGATCACATAAAATATTCATTTTTTAAATTTATTTTTTTTAACTTTTGTTTATTGGGTTTTGTAGAGCATACAGAGTACATAAGTAAGAAAGACGGTGCAGATACACAGTACAACAGGTTATCATAGCATACACAGTGCAGAGACAGCATATTATGAGCTATGCAGATGGCAACAAATACTGGTCATAAGTAGAGCGTCCTAGGGCATGTAGAGCGACAAGACATCATTCCACATCATTATTCTTGTACATTTCAATCATCACGCCCTTGTATGTGCCACGGGCATTCCAACCAGGTCAGTGGGTATATTAAATAGATGCACAGTGTTTTGTCGGGGTATCGGACCTATCTCGCCCTAGCAGGTAGCATTTCAAGGGGGTCCAGATGTCGGTCGGTCTGGAGGTCACAGGTAACAGCTCAGCATATGTCAATAGTTGTTCCTGACAATAAATCAGGTCGTTCAGCCAATCCTTAAACTTAGGTACTCTCCCTCGCCCCCATCTACAAGCCACCCGTCGTTTTGCCATTAGCAGTGCAAAGGCAACAAATTTACGGTTCACTGCTGGTAGTGGTGCGACGTGTCCCAGGAGTGCAAGAACTGGTGAGAAAGTCATGACAGTATCTATCATGGTGGATAACGCGTTGAAGACTTGGGTCCAGTACGCCCTAACGCTCTCGCAGCTCCATGCTAGGTGTAGAAAGTCAGCTCCTGGAGTATGACATCTATCGCAGTTATCTGTGTCTCGCAGGTTATGCCTGTGCAGGTGTACAGTAAAGCCTATGTAGGTATCTATAGTGTATAATTCTGAGTCTACTGTTAGCGGACACCCTCTCTGTCTGTTGCGCACAGAAGTCCCATTGTTCGTCAGTAAGCGTTAACCCCAGCTCCTGGTTCAATTTGGCTCTAGCAATGGGGTCTGGGCGATCTCTCAATCCATGTACTGTTTTATATATCACTGACACCAACTTTTTAGCCTGTTCCCCCTGCAGGAACCTCTGTAGGGGCTCAAAGACCGGAGGTTCATCGGGGAAGCTTGGAGTAATAGCTCTCAGTCCCTGTCGGAGTCTAATATATAAAAAAACGTCCAGAGGTGTTCTAGTCACCCCCGCAAAGAGGTGCTCCAGTGACCGGACCTTGCCTTCGTGATAAAGATCTCCCCATGTTGTAACTCGTATGCGCGTCTTAAGGTTACGGAATAGTGCTTCTTGGAGTAGGGGCATAGCAGGGTGGTAGCTTAATGGCAATAGGGGGGAGTAGAGCATTGTCACATCTAGCGTCTTCCCAAGGGAAGACCATGCATTCACCGTGCTCATAACAGTGTTGGGCGTTTTGTCCCTACCTTCGGTCGGTGTATATAGTGCTCCTTCTATGGGTACCGGTAGGGCCAGCCAGTGCTCCGCCGCTACCTGAGGCATATATCGGGGCTGATGTATCCAAAAATATGCGTAATGAGCTTGCGCACTGTAGTAGTACATTTCAAAGTCGGAACTTCCGAATCCTCCTTGGAGGTATGGTCGAGTCAACACCTCCCAGGCAAGCCTTGGGCGTTTGCCACCCCAGACCAACCGGGTCAGTTCGGACTGCAAGACCTTAAAAAAATTCCTCCCGGGGAAGAAAGGTATATTCAGGAAAAGATATAATAATTGTGGTAGAATGACCATCTTTATGAGGGATGCCCTCCCCGCCATGGACAATGGTAATGTAATCCACCGTGAGATTTTGTCTGATATCCGGGTCATAGTCGTCCCATAATTCAGCCTCAATATCTCATCTTTATCTTTCGTAATGCTGATTCCTAAGTATTTGAAATTGTCCTCACACCATGGTATGGGGTAGTCCATATGGAATGCCGTCGTCCCCGCCGTTAGAGGGAAACAGCAGGACTTTCCCCAATTAATCTGGATTCCAGACATTCTACCAAATTTTCATGAATTCTCTCAAAATGGGGTTCAAATTTTGTTGGGGGTCTCGTATGTACAGTGTAATATCATCTGCACACGGCGATATCAATATTTGTCGCATTTCGCAGTTCAGTGCCTTATCGTTATGGTGTTGTCGCAGTTGAGCCGCAAGCGGCTCCATTGCGATCGCAAAAAGGAGAGGCGATAATGGGCATCCTTGCCTCGTGCCTCTCAAGATCAGGATTTCATTGGATAGTTTCCCATTTATCAGGACTTTAGCCGTGGGTGTGTCGTATAGGAGTTTGATCCAGGATAAAAAGATCGGCGGGAATCCCATGTGCTTCATCACTGCGAACAGATAATCCCACTCAAGGGAATCAAATGCTTTCGTAGCATCTAAAAAAATGGCCGCCATGGGTAAGTCGTCGAAGATGCTATTTAATACAGTAAAACAAGTTTGCAAATTATGAGACGTTGCCCTGCCGGGTACGAACCCTGATTGGTCCGGAAGTATCAGATTTTCCATGAGGAGATTGAGCCGTGCCGCTACAAGCTTAGCTAAAATTTTTACATCACAGTTAAGCAAGGACAACGGTCTGTAAGAGTCACAGCTTTGTGGTGGTTTGCCCGGTTTTAGCAATGAAGAAATGAGGGCCAGTCTCATGGAAGGGGGGAGATGTCCCACCTCCAGTGCGTCTTCATATACTTCCCGTAGTATTGGGGCCATAAAGTCAATATAAGTTTTGTAAAATTCCACCGGTATCCCATCTGTACCAGTGGCTTTGCCAGACTGCAGATGCATAATTGCGTCACGCACTTCATCCAGCTCAAATGGGGCACTCAAAAAACGCTGTTGGGCATCACTAAGCCAACCCAGCGTCACATCACTCAGATAACCCGAGAAGTTGGGTTAGTCAGATCTTGTAGATGTATATAGGGTTGTGTAGTGTAGAGTAAAGGAGTTTAGAATGTGTGCCGTGTCTCTGTGCATTCTCCCCTCGCAGTCCTCAATCTCCATTACCACATTTACGGGTATTTCTAGTCTAACCGTTGTGGCAAGAGCTTTCCCTGGGCTTTCACCCTCCCCATATCGACGTGCCATCCAGTATTTCCCCCTGAATTTCGCTTCCCTGGCTGCCTCCTCCTTATATTCCGAGATTTTCTCTCTTATTTTGGAATAGGTCTCTCCTTCCGGACCGGCAATCAAAGAGTGCTCTAGTGCCTTCAATTCCTGTTCAAGTTTAGTCAATGAGCGTTGTATGCTTTTAAGTACCCCAGATCCCTTTGCGATACATATCCCTCGAAGTGTTACCTTGAACGCCTCCCAGATAGTTTCTACACTATTCACAGTGTCCTTGTTGCGTTTAAAGAAGTCTAACACCTCTTCTCGGAGTTCCTCTTGGAACACCGTACCTAAGATCATGATGGGCTGTAGTCTTCAGCTCGACCTTTGTGGTCCTAGTTCGTCACCTGTCAAGGTAAGGCGAACAGGTGCATGGTCAGAGTATGTTCTAGCAAGGTGTGTGGCTGCCTCGAGTACTGGACACAGACCTGTCGATAGAAATATATAGTCGATCCTGGCCCATGTCGCAGCATGAGCCGTGTAGTACGTACCTTCTCGCTCATTAGGGTGTAAGTGTCGCCATGCGTCTATTAGTGAATGTTCCAGTAGCAGTGCGTGAAGTTCGGCGCGCGTGCGAGTGTAATGATGTGGGCTAGGCTGTGATCTATCAACTGTCGGGTCTCTGGCTATGTTAAAGTCCCCTCCCCATATAAGCTGGTCCGATCCTATGTCTACAACGGCGGCCCATAGTTCAGTGAAGAATATGGGATCATCTGTATTCGGGCCATAACAGCACACCAATGTGACCGACAGGTGTTCCATCCGACCCCACGTCATGCAGTATCTACCTTGCGTATCCACCTTTGTACCCAGGACAGTGAACCGCGATCCTTTCTTTATGAGAAAGGCGGTGTCCCTTGCATAAGTGGAGTATGAGGAGATGTTAGTATGGTCATCCCATCTACAGGCAAAGGTATTATTGGTCCGGGGGTTGATATGAGTTTCCTGCAGTAGAGCTATATGTATGTGGTGTCTGTCAAGATACGCCAACACATGGCGTTTTTTGCGCGGATCCCCCAGCCCACGAACGTTCCATGTCATAATATTTAATTCAGTACGCGCCATCATACATAATCTGATTGGTCGGTATCTCTCTCATTGCGAGAGGTAGGCAAATGAGGCTTGATCCTTATTACTCTGTGCACCGCAAGGTGAATCGTAATTGCGCAATTGTGCCTTGCGGGGTCTGTGCTCCGCTCCGTCTTATCTAGCCCTAACTTCCCTTTCATGAGTATTCTACTTACCCCATACAACTTATGGTTATAACTATGTCTGTCTAGTAAAACAACATCATAACTTCTCATTACAGCATGCAATGCTATGCAATTCCTGGCGAACCCTTTTCCACCCTCCTCCCACTGAAGCATCCCCAACTTGCCAGAATTCCCATCCCCCCCTCCCACAACATTGGTTAAACACCCCAGTAACTGCAGTGTACCAAACATAAACATCGGGGAATTCCCTACGGGAGACATCCAAGGTATGCACATATCCACCCCCTTCGCCTTGGCCCCCAACCTGTTCGACCCTGCTTGGGCTTAATCAAGGGAGGGGGGTGGTGCCTGGAATACATTACCACCAACAGTCCAATACCCGTCCTGCAGCATCCTCCAGACTCGAAAGGAGTCCTCGTATGGGCCGCATAGGAAATGTCACTAGGATAATACGGCATCTCATCGACCAGTTCGCCAGTTCAGAGATCACCATCTAGCGAGTGTTCGTCCCCCTGCCTGTCTTCCTCGTGATTGTCATTCCCTTGCCGTGCCCGCCGCAGACTTTTCAAAAAATCCTCCACCACTTGCGGATTCATGAAAAAGTGTTGCTTCCCCTGGTGGGTCACTCTCAGCTTCGCTGGGTACAATAATGCATAGTCGATTTGTATGGCACGTACTTTCTTTTTAACTTCCAGGAATTTACGTCGCTGTTCCTGCACTATCGGCATACAATCAGGATAGATTGAGAAGTTAACGCCCTCACATGACAGGTTTTGGTTAGTGCGTGCCGCTCTCAGCGCCACATCCCGATCCCGGTAGTTAAGGAGCCGCGCAATGATGGGTCTTGGTGGGGCTCCGGGTTTAGGTCGTGGTCCAAGCGAGCGATGTGCTCTTTCGACTATGAATTGTTTGGAAAACGCCTCGGGTCCAATCGCAGCCAGGAGTATCTTTTCTACATAGTCCTCCATGCACCCCGTGTTTGTGGACTCCGGCACGCCTATCACGCGGACGTTGTTGCACCGGCTGCGAGCCTCCAAATCCTCATTCTTAGCCGCAATCACTCTAAGGATGTTATCCATTCTCGCGAGCTGTGTGGTATGAGAGGCTGTGGTGTCATCGTTATCAGAGATTCGCCTTTCGGTTTCTTTGAGTCGCTCATCATGTACATCCAATTTGTGTGCAATAGCGTCCATCCTGGATAACATACGGTCTACCTTGTCTACAACTGTGGCAAATCCCTGCCTCATTTCCTGTACCAACTGTTGTATATCTGTGGCGGAAGAGCTGGAGCTCGCTCCCGCTATCGAAGGGCTTTGTGAACCCCCAGTGTCCGTTGAGTGCTTCACCCCTTTTTGACAGCCTTGGATTCAAAGGACAGTTTAGATTGACGATTGTCTGGTTTACCCATAGCTATGTTGTTGCTGGGGCTAGGAGCACCCGGTGTTGTACGTTTTAGTCGTGTTCCTCGGGGGAGTTCAGTGCCTCCGCTCATGAGCACAATGCAGACTGTTAGTAAACCACCGACGAGAAGGCAAGTGCAGCCCACAAATGGAAGATATTGGGCTCGATGTCCGGGCAGGAGAGGGCCGTGATACGTCGCAGTGACCCACGGAGTCCTCTGAGAATAACCGCACGGGTCTGAGTCTTGAATCCCACAACCACAGGTGAGATGGGGGCGTGCGATACCCCAGGGTACACCAGATAGGAAACTTCCTGCATCCCTCCACTCGAGTCTGTGGTAACTATGCTGCTGTTATTGTTGAGGCGAGAAGGCAGGGGTAATCAACGCCTCGCCGGGTGCCACGGCAGCCAGACCGGGGGAGAGATAGTTTTTCTGTTTTTGCAGACTGCAGAAAGACTAGCGGAGAGGCAGAGTCAGCCGGCGCCCACCCGCTGCACAGTTTCACAATGAGCATCAGTGAAGACACAGTCCGGTGTTTAATGTGTGGATGGCGCTCTGTTATCTACTATGCGTAAGGGCGCAAGTCGTCTTCAGTTGGTGCCCCCTCAGGCTATATATTCACGAATATGGAGGTGTTGTCGCAGTGTACTCTGTGTGCGAGTTATCTTAGGGTCGGCCCGGCGTGGCTGGGCGCTGTGCTCGAAGTTATTATCTCGCCATGTCTTACGCCATTACATACTAAGAGGAAAGGGGTCCCAGTGTGGACTTGAACTAATTACCACAAAATTAAATAATAGTAATAATGCACTTGATGGGTCTACAATGTTTTATTCACAGAGTAGACACAGCTAGGATATAGTATCCAACATTTCTCATTATAAAACGGTTGATTAGTGCCCAGGAGTAGGGGAGGTGGTAAAGTGAGGTTTGTGCAGGTAGGGAAAAGTGACCATAAAAACAGACAGTTATCTGACACATTGACACATTAATTGGAATGTACAGAAGAACGTAAATCAAGTTAGTCGATTAGACATCACATGCCCCAAGTAGTTCATAAATGTCACGATTGCGGAAAGAGGGGCTGGAATGCAGGGACCAGTTACGCCATTACAGTCATCAGGATGGTAGACCAGGCCATGCTGCTCACCTGCGGCTGGTTTTTACTGCGTCCCGGGAGGGGTATAGGCAACAAAGCGCGGTTTAGGGCATTGGAGGGGCACCGCCACACGTAAGACAGTATCTGCCTCCTGGGGAGGGGGGGTGTATCTCCAAGTTCCTGCACCCCAAATAATTACAGGCTTGGTGATGGCCATCACATCCGCGGCCCGCAGTCAAAGCAGTGCTGCCCGTCCCTCAGTGAAGCACCGGGAAATATATTGCCCTGTTGCGTGGGTCGGGCATGTGGGTGCCTTCTCGCGGTCCGCCACAGGTTATTTCGGCAGACTACAGTCCAACAGCCGAATGCGGGTGATTCCCGCGCCTCTGCCGGTAATGGTGGAGGAGTCGGGTGGTGTCTTCGGGTAGGAGCCGCAACGCAAGCAACAAAAAGACCCCTACCGATGTAAGCTCCTCGAGTGGCTAGCGGTGGGGTGAGCCAGCGATTCCCGCACGATGGTATGTGCTCTCAGGTCTTTCACGCGGTGTCAAGTATCTCTGCCCCCTCCGAAATGTGCAACGCCATCTCTCCGCCCGGTGGCGCCCAGGCGGATCTCAGTCCGGCCTCCGGTCACGTCCCGGCCCTCGGGTCCGATGCTCCTCGGCACTCCTCTCCACGGAGCCGACACTTCCCTGAAATCGCAGACAGCAGTGGACGCGGACGATCTCTCCCTCCGCTCCTGCACCTCTCACGCTCCGATGCCGGGACAGGTTAGTAGATCAGGCCCTCTAGCGTTGACTTCGTCCCCAAGGCCTACACTTCCAGCGAGGAGCCGCGGGCGGAGTAGGTCTCGGCTGCCAACCACTCGCGCTCTCATTCTCCAGCACCGCTGTCGGTCTTTATCCTCGTCACCTCTCCTACAGGACCTGCATGCCAGAACGCAGCCAAACGTTCACCGAGTCCGAAGTATGGTATTTGCGACCCTCGTGTGCGCTCACGTCAGGTTTTGGTGCTGGTTTATAAGGATAATTTGAGGATAATGTTCCAAGCTTGCAGGAGCCTCACTTACGCGCGGCCATTCTGCATGTGCGCCCTCTAGCGCCCTCCGAGGATCACATAAAAACATTCTTGAACCTGAGATTCACCAGCGTTAGATATCATCATAAGTTGATTTCCATCTTCACTGTCTGAGTTAGAATCCACTTCAGATATGGTATCAACAGACAGAACCTTTTTAGTTGAGGTTTTGACGTTAGCTGGTCTGGATTTCCATACCTTAGCAAAATGCCCTTTCTTTTTGCACTTCGCACAATATTTATCAGCAGCACTACAGAAAGAAGCATTCCCCAAACGATTCCTGCTACCGCACCTGTAAAATTCTAAAGTTTTGCATTTGTCACTCTTGATCTCCTTCTTGTTCAAAAACCTTGTCTACTGTGACTGCATGCAGCTTGGCCTCTAAAGCCATTTGGTCTATGTACATAGCTGTAGTTTCTACATTCTTCGCTATGTCGAAAGCTTTATCGAAAGTTAAATTATCTGTTAAAAGTTTCTCTTCAATCTTTCTACTATTGGTCTTCTCAACTAACGGGTTCCACAACTTTTCACCCTCAAAAGGTTTATAATCACAAGTAGCTGCTAAAACCCTAAGATCGCTCACAAAGGCCTCAACAGGTGCACCAGGCAATTCTTTCCTGATGTAAAACCTATGCCTTTCCATGATGATGTTGCACTTCTTTTTAAAAACCTGGCATATATCATACGTATGGTAAAGGCGTATTCATCAATAACATCGCCCTCACCATAACTACAGCTGGAGGGAAATGTTTAAAAACTTTCCTTCCTTCTGTGCCCAAAGAGTTGCGCAATAAAGCTAGTTTTTTCTTTTGCGTAAAAACCTCTGCTTCAATGGCTTCTAGAACATCCTCAAAACCTTCTAACCACAACTCGCACTCCACAGGAAGATTTCCAGGAGTGGAGAGGAAAGGAGGTGGAGGAAGGACAGACTGTTGCATTTTAGAAAATAAATGCTCAATTAGTAGCAAAAATGAGGAACAAATATACAAGATATACTGGCAACAATAATCAGGAGTGCTCCAATATACAATAGAACAAATTAGTTGAGAAAGATTATGGTAACACCATTTTGTAGGAGATGAGGATAATAAAATGACATCAAAACAAAATTGCTAAAGTGTGCATCACCGATGCGCAGAAAGGAGAAAAAGCCCAAAGAAAATTTACCAAAGTACCTGGTGTGCGCATCACCAACGTGCACTTGAAGAAGATAAATTAGAGAGAGCAATTACTCAGTGAAATCTGCAGCACTGGTAGAACGTGTCTGTTGGAAATGGCCCTTTTTGCAGGGTTATTTCCAAACTTTTCGCTTCTTCCTCCCTTGTTTTTCCTGACATGTGGTTCTTGGCAATAGGACTCTGGGCACTTTACCACTGCTGATCAGTGCTAAAGTGCATATGCTCTCTGTGTAAATTATTTTTGTGATTGGTTATCCATGATTGGCATATTTGTCTTACCAGAAAGTCCCTAGTAAAGTGCACTGAGTGTGCCAGGGCTGGTGATTTAAATGCTACTACAGGGCCTACAGCACTGATTGTGCCACCCACATGAGTAGCCCTAAAATAGTGTCTCAGGCCTGCCACCGCAGTGCCTGTGTGCCGTTGCTAACTGCCATGCTGACCTGACCAGTGTCCACACTGGCCAGGCCTAACCCTTCCCTTTCTGTACACATTGGACATCCCAATGGAAGACCCTAGGTACCCCCCTGGGCAGGGTGCAGTGTATGTGAAAGGTAGAGCATGTACTAGTGTGGGTGACATGCTCTGGTAGTGAATTACAGCCATTTTCGTTTTTCACTATTGAAAGGCTATCTTGCCCATAGGCTATAATGGAGAATGCTGTGTATAATGTTTACATGCATATCTTCGCGTAGGAGCAAGATAGAAAATAAAAGTCTGGTGTCCCTGATCTCAGAATTTAATAACACATCTTTTAGGAAAGATGTTTTTTAAATCCTGTGTTTTCAAAACAGCACTTTTAGAAAGTGGCTGTTTTCTTGTCTGACCTTTCTGTGTGCCTTGGCCTGTTTGTGAATTGACTGTCTGGTTTGTGAGTGACAGGGGCTGGGGTGGCTTTGATGCAGCGCTACTCCGGAAATATTTTCTATAACCATATCACCTTTCCCTGAAGTACCAAATCATACATTACTCATCAGTGGGGTCCATGACACTGCGAGTTACTCACGGTTCGGTGTGATTCAAAGGAGAGCTGCTGGATCATGCTGGATCATAGCGGAGTGTCTAAATAAAAACTAAATATTTATACTATATACACCTGCAGTTTAAAGGAATCTTACCATGGTTTTTATTAATGAGACATTTTATTCAGACACACCACCATTATGGTCAATGGATCTGCTAGTAAAAATTAGGCTAAGGAAAATACAAGACCAGCTTAATTCTCCATTAATCTAATTTTTATTAAAAGCAAAGTTTAACATCTTTAACAATTAATTCGCTTTATTTATTTCTTTATTAAAAAAATAACCTTAAAAGAGTAAAGTTTTATCTCAAAAAGTTATATTCATTTATTTCAAGGATTCAGAAATAGACATTATTATTTAGGTTTCAGGACATAAGTATTAGCAAAAAGCAGATAGTTCCCAAAGTTCATTTTCTCCTATCTCCCTAACTAACATCCTCATCTAAAACTCAATTCTCATTCAAAGAAAATAGAACATTTATTCAAAGTCTTACATCTCAGGAAAAATCAGCATTCCGACAGCATCTCAGGAGGAAATCGAAAGAGAGTTTTTTCTTAAGAAAAGTCCCGTCTTTTTATACCCTATTTCACTAACTTTATCTATCTACAAATGTAACTGTCAGTACAAACTCAAGTTCTGATTGGACAATTTGAGGGTGGATGAGCATCACCTCATAATTCTAATATTCATTTTTTGTAGCATCAGCTGAAATTAAAGAGTTCTTTGTTTTAAAAAATGTCCGGCCTAGTCACGTCCTCAACTGGCAATATCAAGTTCCTTTCCCATGGTTTATAACTCGAACGTCTATATTTTGTTGGCAGTCATCTGGACTTTCAGGTCATGTTGGCCTTAAACTGTTCTTGCTCAGGCACAGGCAGCTCACATTCAGTTTTGGCTCTGGCTTCACATGCACAGTATCTTTCACTGTCACATTAATCATAAGCCTCCATTTTTTAAGTAGGCCTCACGAGCCAGAATGGGAACTATCATAGAAACAAACACAAATAAATGTAAATTATTGAAATATACCCCTTCTGTTTACCTCCCTCATACTAAGGGTTTCCCTGTTAGTTGTTACCTAGTAAATAGGCAACACATATGCATGGTATGCTCACCTGTCTTCATGTTTTGGCCACAAAATACATGAACAGAAAGCACATTTAAGCCGCTTTTCGATTAATTTAAAGCTTTTGCATTAATAAACACCATGACAACATTACTAATAACTTGGTAATGTTGCAACACGAGCAAATTCGTTTCCTGCGTGTATTTATGTGTGCATTCTATACTACGTTGATTAATATACCAAACCACACAATTAATAAAGTTACAGTTATGAGGAAATGACTTCACGAGGGGTATACAAAATGTTGTTTCTCCACCTCGCCCCATCAGCTCCCAGAGACTGAGTGAGTCATCCCTGGGCTGAATAGCTCCATCTGCATCTTGAGTGGTGGGAGGGGATAGCACCTGGGCCTGAATAGGGCTGTGCCTGCCTTCCACAATGCTGGCTCCACCTCCTTCTGGGCGGCTGATGACCCTGCCCCTTGCTCTCAAAGGAAGGAAGAAGTCAAGTAAACAAAGTGCTCCAGGACTGGCCAAAACTGGTTCTGACTAAGCCAAGGCCTCTCTGCCCTCAGAGAACGAAGAGCAAAGTGGTATCACAGTAAATTAGATCATCCTGGAATCAAGGAGGAACCTCTGCCAAGGAGAAAGCTGGAAGACTGAAGAGGAAGGACTGTCTTGCAGTGTGCTTGTGGATTGACCTGCAGTTGCTTTGCTGCCAAGGAGAGGGGAACGACTTTGCTGTGTCCTGTGTCCCCTTGCTTGAAGAGATTTCCAAGGGCCTGAGGAGAGCTGGCCTCCTGTTTAGAAGTCCCAGGAACAAAAATACTTCACCCCCAGCTTCCCCCCTGAATTCTGCTGAGTGAGTTCTGCCCTTCCTAGAGTGCTTGATCCAATTATCGGGTCTCTGGAAGTTGTTGCCTGCTGTTTGGGAAGCTGGACAAGGAGAAAAGAAGACAATCTGAAATTTTCACACATCGCTCGCTTGCAGAACGCATCCCCGACAGTGCGAGGAAATTCCCCCCACCGCGAAGATCAAGATCTTCGCAGCGCCTGTTGCCGCTGCAAGAACCGACGCATCGTTCGCTTGCAGAATGCATTGCCCCGGTGCGTGAAGTTTCCTGTTGCTGCGAGTATTGTCACAGAGCCTGTCATCACTGTATGAGATTGCGGCACCGCTTGTTTGCGGACCGCATCACGTCGCTGCGAACATCGTCACAAAACCAACACATCGAGGGGCCGCGAGAGGAGAAGACCAACGCTGCGCAGCGCATCATCCCCGCACCGGAGATCGTCGCCATCCCGAAGATCGTCGCATCGTGCCTGTGCGAGATGCTTCCTACCGAACCTGTGCACCGGAATCCATAAGGGGGCTGTCGTATCCCCTCCCCAGGGTCTCAGGAGTGACGCATCACTTGTTTTTCAACACTGCAGCTTCCATTTGGAACTTTTGTCGCATCTACAGGTTCTTCCCAGTTACAGCCCCTCCTAGAATCAGCGCCATGAAACCAACCCGTGTACGCGCGCTCTAGAAAACTTTTTTAACATAACATATATAGATAAGCCCCCTGGTGGCCTTCCAAATACATTGAGCTTTTTTGCTGGCTGTTGGAATTCTTTAAAACCTGGGGTGGCCAATGGAGCAAGCAGCCAAGTTTTGGACAATTTGAGGGTGGATGAGCATCACCTCATCATTCTAATATTCATTTTCTATAGCATCAGCTGAAATTAAAGAGTTCTTTGTTTTAAAAAATGTCCGGCCTAGTCATGTCCTCAACTGGCAATATCAAGTTCCTTTCCCATGGTTTATAACTCAAACGTCTATATTTTGTTGGCAGTCATCTGGACTTTCAGGTCATGTTGGCCTTAAACTGTTCTTGCTCAGGCACAGGCAGCTCACATTCAGTTTTGGCTCTGGCTTCACATGCACAGTATCTGTCACTGTCACATTAATCATAAGCCTCCATTTTTTAAGTAGGCCTCACGAGCCAGAATGGGAACTATCATAGAAACAAACACAAATAAATGTAAATTATTGAAATATACCCCTTCTGTTTACCTCCCCCATACTAAGGGTTTCCCTGTTAGTTGTTACCTAGTAAATAAGCAACACATATGCATGGTATGCCCACCTGTCTACATGTTTTTGCCACAAAATACATGAACAGAAAGCACATTTATGCCGCTTTTCGATTAATTTAAAGCTTTTGCATTAATAAACACCATGACAACATTACTAATAACTTAGTAATGTTGCAACACGAGCAAATTAGTTTCCTGCATGTATGTATGTGTGCATTCTATACTACGTTGATTAATATACCAAACCACACAATTAATAAAGTTACAGTTATGAGGAAATGACTTCACGAGGGGTATACAAAATGTTGTTTCTCCACCTCGCTCCATCAGCTCCCAGAGACTGAGTGAGTCATCCCTGGGCTAAATAGCTCCATCTGCATCTTGAGTGGTGGGAGGGGATAGCACCTGGGCCTGAATAGGGCTGTGCCTGCCTTCCACAATGCTGGCTCCACCTCCTGCTGGGCAGCTGATGACCCTGCCCCTTGCTCTCAAAGGAAGGAAGAAGTCAAGTAAACAAAGTGCTCCAGGACTGGCTAAAACTGGTTCTGACTAAGCCAAGGCCTCTCTGCCCTCAGAGAACGAAGAGCAAAGTGGTATCACAGTAAATTAGATCATCCTGGAATCAAGAAGGAACCTCTGCCAAGGAGAAAGCTGGAAGACTGAAGAGGAAGGGCTGTCCTGCAGTGTGCTTGTGGATTGACCTGCAGTTGCTTTGCTGCCAAGGAGAGGGGAAGGACTTTGCTGTGTCCTGTGTCCCCTTGCTTGAAGAGATTTCCAAGGGCCTGAGGAGAGCTGGCCTCCTGTTTAGAAGTCCCAGGAACAAAAATACTTCACTCCCAGCTTCCCCCCTGAATTCTGCTGAGTGAGTTCTGCCCTTCCTAGAGTGCTTGATCCAATTATCGGGTCTCTGGAAGTTGTTGCCTGCTGTTTGGGAAACTGGACAAGGAGAAAAGAAGACAATCTGAAATTTTCACACATCGCTCGCTTGCGGAACGCATCTCCGACAGTGCGAGGAAATTCCCCCCACCGCGAAGATCAAGATCTTCGCAGCGCCTGTTGCCGCTGGAAGAACCGATGCATCGTTTACTTGCAGAACGCATTGCCCCGGTGCGTGAAGTTTCCTATCGCTGCGAGTATTGTCACAGAGCCTGTCATCACTGTATGAGATTGCGGCACCGCTTGTTTGCGGACCGCATCACGTCGCTACGAACATCGTCACAGAACCAACACATTGAGGGGCCGCGAGAGGAGAAGACCAACGCTGCGCCGCGCATCATCGCCGCACCAGAGATCGTCGCCATCCCGAAGATCGTCGCATCGTGCCTGTGCGAGATGTTTCCTACCAAACCTGTGCACCGGAATCCATACGGGGGCTGTCGCATCGCCTCCCCAGGGTCTCATGAGTGACGCATCACTTGTTTTTCAACGCTGCAGCTTCCATTTGGAACTTTTGTCGCATCTACAGGTTCTTCCCAGTTACAGCCCCTCCTAGAATCGGCGCCATAAAACCAACCGGTGCACGCACGCTCTAGAAAACTTTTTTAACATAACATAACATATATAGATAAGCCCCCTGGTGGCCGTCCAAATACATTGAGCTTTTTTGCTGGCTGTTGGAATTCTTTAAAACCTGGGGTGGCCAATGGAGCAAGCAGCCAAGTTTTTTAGAGACACAGCAGGTCCCCAGTCTGTAAAAATTAAAATGCAACTCTGTTCTGTGGAGTGGTTTTTAGTCCATACACATTCCATGAAATTACTTTTATGATCTCATTCGTTCTGCTCACAGGGCAGCTGTTTTTCTTTGTGCTAGGAACAGTTTGATTGTTGCCCTGATAGAATCATTGCGAGTCCATCCTGGGGGTATCTGTATTGATCGATTTTTCCTCTTTCTGAGATTGTGCGCCCTGTTGCGTTAGTTAGAGGAAAGGTGTATTCCTAAATTAAGGAATGATGTGAGACATGTAACTGAGTTTGTCCCTCTTAAAATGGAGTTTCTCGGTATCTGTGTCTTTTTGTCATTAAGTCCACCTCCTAGCATGTATGGATGGCTTTCCTCTCCTGATTTCTATACGCTGATCCCCCATTTCGCAAATTGGGCCTTTTCTTTCATGATCTTTTGGACTATTGTGTTGTTTGTCAATGTTAATATTGTTGACTCTCTTATTGTGTTGCTGCTCAGTGCCTTGACTTCTACTTGAATTAGATCTTCAGTCGTGGTGGATGATAACTCTGGGATATGTTGGAGGGTTTGTAGAATGTTAGCCCTGTTTAGTGTATCAGAACTTCCACGGGATGTGTATTCAGGTGTAAGGATTGTGATGTTATTCTCCAATTCCCTTTGCGCATGAACACTTTGCCTTATGGTGGACAACTCTCAACAAAGTAAAACCAGTAATGGCAAACTTTCCCTTTCTGTTTGCACTCAAATGAATGTAAGTAACAAATCAAAATGCTCCCTTCAGTTTTTGTAATTCTAAAACACATTTCTATTGGGTACACATATTAACCCTTTAATTCTCTTTTCTAAAAGTACCCAATATGCTTCTGTAATTTATTTGAGTCGGGACTCCTCCGCGGTAACGCAGTTCAGCGTCTCGATGGAGCGCCCAACCTTTACAAGAGTTAAAAAACCTATTTCCGACAATACTAGTATTACTTTTTGAAAACATACTTTGGGGATTTGGGAAGACTTACTTTAAAAGCATATGACTTATAAATAACTTACCATTTCATATTTTGAAACCACAGTTAACTTGCAACCCCTCTCCCATTCTCCTTAACCATAGTTTCTATAGTGACAGTTTCTACAACATTCAACTGTCCTGGCAGGTCACAAGTCCACCATATTTCCAAGTTCAGGACACTAGCTTACAAATGCAAATAGCAGGTGTGATTGACTCTTGCAAGTACTAACTTATCCTGTCCATTGTACCTTTCAAAGTTTTTTCTATAACCAATCACAAAGATGCTTTTTTTTCAAAGTAAGATGCATCCTATTTTTGAGTACACAATGTTTATGAACAGCCAATCTGTTATCTGCTTTTTCAAAAACAGCATCTTAACCTCCATTTTTAGATACCTCTCATTGTACCAACTGACTTACTCAGCTACAGACATTTTTGGAGGCCTTCCGCTCATTTCTCAAAATGCTAACAGTATGGATTGTAGGACGCAGCTATGTTTTCTGGGGCAAAAGATATGCTGAACATAGAGGTATTAACAAAACCTAGGTTTGCAAAATGTGGATATTAGATAGTTTGCCCAGAGAAGAATAAACTGGCACCAATTGCTGCCTTTGGTTAAAACCTTTTTGCATCTCCAACCCCGTGATCTCATGATTGTGCACTGTGGTGGTAATGATCTAGGGATATTGACTTGGGTAGAATTTAAAATCACAATGAAGGATACCTTTGGACAACTGATGTCGCAATTCCCTCACACTGTCTTGGTATTCTCTCACATATGCCAAAGACAGAAGTGGAAGTGGTCAAATCAATTCTGTCCACAAATTGATAAGGCTAGGAAGAATGTTAATAAAGCTGTTTCTGCTTTCCTCAAAGACCATAAAATGGGCTCTATCTATAACAACAATCAATGTTTTCACATGCATAAAATCTACAGAAGTGATGGAGTTCACTTCACAGATGAAGGGAACAGAGTGTTTCTCAACAACCTTAAGCTGTGCATCCACACATACATGTAGCTGTACCAAAGCCAACAGAGTCATAATAAACACACAACGGCTCTTCTGAGAGCCACCCAATATCCCAGCAGTGAAAGTTATATATGTTTTAACATATGTATTTTTTGGGGGATTTGCAAACTCATTGCGAATCAGCAAAACAAAAGCACAAATTTAATGTACTACAACAGCTATAACCTCTCAACTTTTACTTTTAATTTACATTTTAAATATTCTATCAAACTCTGACAATTTTAATGACATTATGAATTTCAATCTCAGTACATCTATTAAAAAGTCTACAGCTGTAACACCACCTTCTGAATACAAAATTATTTAATTATCTATTTAAGGTGGAACCGTGAATCCACCGCAATGTTAAAGAGGGGGCCGCGTTGAGAGCTGTGATAGAGTCGCGACTCCTACAACAAGAAGAACAAAAAATAATGCTCCCCGCTTCCATAAGCCCATTTTTACCGCGGGGACCCCATCCCCCGGGACATATCCATCTTTAAAGGGTCTGTGGGGGGAGCCTGAAGGCCCCCACGGTCCCGGCCACCTTCCGCCTCCGAGTGCCAGTATTGCTGTTTGCCTCAAGGGAGCTGCTGACATACAGCTCCCTGGACTCACTTGTGACATGTTCCTGCTGTGCCTGCCCGGACTCAGAAAATTCACTCTCCAGAGGCCCCTTGTGCATTTGTAAGGCGGTGCTGTTCTCCACGACCGAAGCTGTATGTATATTACCTACTGGCGGTCGCCAGTAGGTATATATAGTTAGGATTTTTTCTCTATGGGATTTTTGAAAATTCTATGTCTAATAACTTTGGCGTTTGTGGACGGAATTGGCTGAAATTTTCAGGAAAATGGCACATTCTGTTTCTGAGCAGCCCTTGAAAATTTGGGGGGGGTTCGTCAAGGGGGGGCCGAGAAAAAAGGGGGGTCCCAAAACGTGTTTTTAACATTGAGTTTTCCATAGGGCGGTTGGCCTCACTTTTAGCCCGAACGGCTGAATGGATTTGCACGAAACTTGGCAAAATTGTAGGGACTGGGAGCCCGATGTGCCTTTTGTAGGTCTCAATATATGTGCTCCAGTGGATTTTGAGAAATTAACGTTTAAAAAAAGATATATATCTGTAACAGCGGACCGGGAAGCGTCCCAGGAAGCGTACTTTTCGCGCAACAGAGCTTTGTGAAGCGAAGCTGATTGGTTCTCTGGCATCTGTCAACATTCCAAAAAGTCCGTAGCGGCCGCCATCTTGTCTCTCGGTAGGATCGAGAGACAAGAGGAGGCCAAAACAAAGGGGGAAATAACCATAAGGGGGCATAGTAGATCCTCGCTGACCCCCTAGGTTTGATGTGGAGGTTTTAAAAGGGCCCCGCGGGGCAAAAAAAATAATAATAATAATAATCTAACGGCTGAATGGATTTGCACGAAACTTGGCAAAATATTAGGGACTGGTAGCCCGATGTGCCTTTGCTAGGTCTCAATATATGTGCTCCAGTGGATTTTGAGAAATTAACGTTCAAAAAAAGATATATATCTGTAACAGCGCTTCGCTTCGCGTAACGGAGGTTTGCGAAGCTGATTGGTCATTCTGTCACTGGGCTATAGTTGGGCTACATCTGGCTGATATTTGGGCTACATTTGTTTTTTTGTGTGTCTGGCGGCCATCTTTGGGCTACATTGGGCTACATTGGGCTTCATTGGGCTACATTGGGCTACATTTGGGCTCCAACATATATATAGGCCAATGTAGCCCAATATATATTTTTCAAAGTTCATTTTCGTAAAAACCACTGGAGCATATATCTTGAGACATAGCAAAGGCACATCGGGCTACCAGTCCCTACAATTTTGCCAAGTTTCGTGGAAATCCATTCAGCCGTTCGAGCTAAAAGTGAGTCCAACCGCCCTATGGAAATGAAGGAAATGAATGGGTAATTTGTAATTAGCAAATAGCTAATCGCAAACTAGGAATGGTAAAGAATCGCTATTTATTCCTTAAAGTTCGCTATTTAGGAAATGCAAAAAACTTTGATGATACATATGGCGGTTCATCTCTAACAAGATAAGAAGCATAGGGATACATTTATGATGACTGGCGCATCACCAGGGATGTGTTAGTCATTCTGTGCCGCTGTTCCGTCACCTATGGTGTGCTGCATTTACAATGCGGCGCATCATGGGGCAAAAACAGCACAGATGCGTGATGTATCTGTGCCGTAAAGGTGGCGCATTGCTGGAGTTGTATCGCAAGTGTGATGAAGCTCCAGCAAGGGTCGGGGGTGCCCCTGTCGCAGGGTTTCTGTTCTCACACAGAACTGTGGACAGAGGATTGGAACCTCGGCGAATTAGGGTGTCCCAAAACTCACGTTAGTAATCAAAAACTCCTTAGCAAGCTAGGTACAGTGTCACATTGGATATAACAAACTCTCAATGTTTAGACAATCCAGAATATGAACTTATAGTACCTCAGGATACGTGGAACTCATGAACAGTCGGTCGTTATATATTTCTTAGAAACCAGAACATGGAGTTAAGAAGAACACATGTGTATTTGAAATGTTTATTTACTAATGCCGTCTTCTCAGGCGTAGTATCTTAGATAATACAAGTACACATATTATCAGTAGCAAAATTACCAGCATAGTTACTAGTACATAAAAAGCGAATGGTGATAGTATGTTAACATGCTGTAAATGAATAAGAGTTAGCAACACTTATAAGCAGCCGCGGGCCGTGGAGGGAGTTACGGTGAGGCAGGGAGGCGGGGAGGGGGAGAAGCAGGGTGGAGAATACAAGTACACATATTATCAGTAGCAAAATTACCAGCATAGTTACTAGTACATAAAAAGCGAATGGTGACAGTATGTTAACATGCTGTAAATGAATAAGAGTTAGCAACACTTATAAGCAGCCGCGGGCCGTGGAGGGAGTTACGGTGGGGCAGGGAGGCGGGGAGGGGGAGGGGCAGGGTAGAGAGGGCTCCACCC
Organism: Lissotriton helveticus; assembly: GCF_964261635.1. Lineage (NCBI taxonomy): Eukaryota > Metazoa > Chordata > Amphibia > Caudata > Salamandridae > Lissotriton > Lissotriton helveticus. The sequence continues at coordinate 249,193,352 of NC_136067.1, read as the reverse complement.
TGCTTCTCCCCCTCCCCGCCTCCCTGCCTCACCGTAACTCCCTCCACGGCCCGCGGCTGCTTATATCTCACCCTCCCTAATACACATATTATATTATTTGCTAAGAAGGTCTCTTTGTGTTGGTTTAGGGCGTGCCCATACTTTAGTGTCTTAGATTTGAAGGAATCACATCAGCATACACCAGCTCTCTCTTCATGTGAACCGCATCAACTGTTGTGTATGTGTGTTCGGCAAAGCAATATAAAACCCGCCTCATGCCCAGAATTGGCAGAAGTTGCACTTATGTTATGAGTATGAAGTCGTGGAGATCAGACCTCATAACAATTCTGTATCGTGTTGTTCTTGAAACTTTAGCACTCGCTGTACAGATATAGTTTAACAAGCAAAGCAGATAGTAGAGCAATAACATATTATTCTCATGTAAACCACGATGAACTACTAGGTGGAAAGCTAAAGCAACACCTAAGTGTCGTGTGCAGAAGTTGCAAAAAAGGAAAAATGGCGTTTAAACCGGTAATGAGCCCATGCTAACTTAACACGGTGTAAAGATATCCAGGACCTAGATGACACCTCCCCATGATCCGGAAACGAACTGAATAAGATAATAGAAGTGCCATCTCATGAGAGCAGATTGCAAGTTTATATGTGGACGGTCCGCAAGGTAAAGCATTAAAAACTAGGAAAATTTAATGCTAAAGAAAAATAAAACAGCCAAGTACTTTATCGAGTCTTAAGCCAATAGGCAAGGTAAATAATAAAAACTTGACAAATAAGTCAATGAATTGTCAATGAAATGCTAGTACTCAGCATATCAAACATGAAAAAGGTCTATGACATAACTGTGTATGCAAAATAAGCTGCAACAGCCTCCAATAGGAAGTCACCGTCTTCATCCGAAAACAGTTCAGCCATCCAATTTAAAAGCGGAAAAGAACATACGTGCTCTCCCAGCACCGGATCCTCTATCACCATCAGAGGACAGCTCGGTGGGTTTTCAAGAAAGCTCTGTTCCAAGAAAGACTGTGCTGCCGCCAATAAATTCCAGGGACCAATTAGTCCATGCATCAATGCCACAGCCATAATCCTTTCGCCAGGACAAACCAACTCGTGAGTAATGATAGGAGTCATCAGCTGATTAAAGTCGACGTCAGGAGAAACCGGTCCGCAGAGACACAAATCAATGGCCCAATCGAAATCACAGGTCAGGCAGTGAAATACAGGCTGGACACAGGTGAAGTAGGAGAATCGAAAAGATAATCCATATGCCGTGCTTAATATCGCCAACGGCATTGTGCCATAATATTCTAGCATGCGATTGCGGAACAGTGTCAGCAGCTGCAGGGTGGGAGGTTGCATAGGAGGGACATCCATATTTAAAAATGTAAAAAAGCACAAGAGCGTCCGCTGGTAATGCAAGTAAAAATGCCAATCCACGAAGCAGAGTGGAGAAAATAGAATGAAAGAAAGCAGGGATGACTCCAAAGATTTTCTCAAATGAAGTCACGAGACCACTGGTAACAACTTTAAAAAAGTGCGCCAGGGCCTTTGTGGAGGATGCGTTAAAGATAGTCCGAACCATCTTGCTGAAATTGAAAGGCAAATCTGAATTGAAAAGGGTCTGCACCTCTGTACGGGTGTTCGCTATGTGAAGCACGAAAGTTTCACGGGCCGAACTCAAGGCCACCTCTCTCTGAGACAAAAGAGCTCTTATTCTTGCCATGCCGTTGAAATCTCTCCCAAGGTTGGTATTTGTGGCCAGATTGAAAACTCCCTATGTTCATGTGTGGGAGAAAATAGAACATTTCTGCAGCAAATAACCCGTTCACTTACTGTTACGATAAAAGGAATACTTTTAATTAACTCAGAACAATCTTCATTATTGAGCATCAAATAACTACCATTTTCCAACAACTTGAACGTGGGGATGATAGCAGGAACTGGCGTGCCTTGCAACACGCAAGCCATATTTGGTCGGTGTTTGTTGCATGAACCGTGTAACTGTATGTGCCTACACATTAGTGAATGATCTGGCGTCTCAGTGCATTCCTCTCCATTCAGATAAACTTCTTGATCATCTTTGAAACATCTGTATGTGTATGGAAGCGACTAGACCTCATGAAGAAAAGCACTACCTAAAGGTTCATAACGACCTATTGGTATATATTTCATACAATTTGAAAACTTATATAAAGCAAAAGGCAGCGTTATTAAACCGTGGATAAGGCACGTTGCCAAAAAACCCGCAATCCTCTGCTGATGATGTCACTGAGCATGTCATGAATGATGTAATATGTGACATCATCAGCAGTGGATTACGGGTAATAGTATCTCTAGTTTACTCCCCTATAGCTGTCTTTCTTTTAACATAAGTGTCTGTTTCCTTCCCTTATACTTACTGTTTTTGGTTCGCTTCCGGTTCGCGTACCGGCGAGCGAACTGGGAAGCGAACTAAGAGAAATAGAGGTTGGCACAGTTCCAAATATTGTACCAATTTTTTAATAACGGGGAGGTAGTTCTGAAAACAACTTTTTTTTTTATTGTTTTTGTTGTTTTATATTTTTTTTATTATTTTTCAGAATTTTTTTTTACTTTTTTTGAATTTTTCTGAACAGTTTTATATTTTTTGGGGTTTTTCTTGGAGGGGGCAATGAAAACGATTCATTGTAAAGGGCTCAACAGGAGCAACAAAACAAAAAAAAAGTATTTATTATTTTGGGCGTTTCGTACAAACTTGCATATGATAGTCAATAGCTCTGTTGATCAGAGTGATGCTTCTTTCTCCGTAGCAAATGAATCCATCGCAAAATACGCAGATGTGTTTTACTTCACCAAATCTCATTTGTATATTTGGCACCATCTCCCTGCCCTCTGGTCCCGTTACTTCCGGTACAACAGATCTTCTGGCCATAATAGGGAGATTATCTAGGTCGTTCCGAAACTGTGCAGCACTGTAGTTGTTAGGATGCCACCTAGTCATATGGCGATGCATTGTGTAGTTTCCGAAACTGTATTTTTTGTCGGTTCCTCTGGACAGTCTATCTTGACATATAAGGCAAGTTACGTATCTTGCATTTACTTTTTTCTGACCTTTGGGAATTTTAAAAAATTGCCAAATGAAGTTTTCTTTCCGGTGAGACGTCCTGGGTTCCTCAGGCAAAAACTGCCTCTCTTCCTGCTCTTCCTCGTCTTCCTCTTCTTCCTCTTCTTGCTGAATTATAACTTGAGCAGGTGGTCCACTCTTCCTTGGATGTGGTGGAGGTGGTGGGGAAGCACCAGCTGAAGCTACTAAAGAAGCCATTGCTCAGTGATCACAAAGGGTCTTTCTCTCACAATGATGAAAGTCAGAGTGAGGAAAGAAGGAGGGATTTTCATCATTTGGGAAAAACAAGAGTTCTCAACCAATCAAAAGTGTTCATTTTATATTATATTACCTAGTCTTACATCATTAGGAAACCAAAAGTGAAATGAACCAATGAAAAGTGTTATTACCAAGTCACATGACTTGCTGTGTTTACGTTAAGCGCTTTGCAGGGCCTCCCGGTTTGCTTCTAGAAACCTGCGCTTTGCGACTCGCTTCGCGTACCAGTTCGCTAACGTAGCACGTCATATGACGTATCACGCGACAACGTGAAACGTCATGCGGACGGGAGGCGTCACGATGTTGTTTTCTAACGCGGCACTTGCGGTAAAGAAACGTTTACCGGCTCGCGGTCTATTTCGCGGCATCAAGGTCAGCTAACGGGAAGCTTCCCGATTCGCGAAGCGGGAACGAAGAAAAAAAAATATTTAAAAAAAAAATTATTCATAAACATATAAAATATATTTTTGGATTTAAAGAAGAATACATTTTACAGCTACAGATATTAGCTGTTAAAAAACCAATGAAATTCACTGAAAAAACCATAGGTTATAGACCATATATAGTTAGGAATTAGCATTTACAAAACCTTGAAAATTCACTGAAAAAACCATAGGTTATAGACCATATATAGTTAGGAATTAGCATTTAGAAAACCTTATTTTACTCACACAAAACCATTGAAATTCCATATATAGTTAGTTGCACTAACTATATATCGCGCACCCGCAATCCACTGCTGATGATGTCACATATTACATCATTCATGACATGGTCAGTGACATCACTGATGACATCACTGATGACATCTCAAATGACATCACTGATGACATCACTGATGACATCTCAAATGACATCACTGATGACATCATGACACACCAATACCAGTTACTACATACGCACTCACTGATTCCTACGTCTACACACACATTCACTCATTCACCCATACAATAACTCATACATACAGTCACTTATTATTACAACACTATCATATGCACTCATACACCTTTGCAGACAGTCACACACTGCCACTCATCCATGGAGTTACTCACACACCAAGTCAGTCCTGTAAAGAATCAATCACACTTCCATTTCTTCATCTATACAGTTAAACACAGAACACCATACTTCAGTGACATCACTGATGACATCACTAATGACATCTGAAATGACATCACTGATGACATCTCAAATGACATCACTGATGACATCATGACACACCAATACCAGTTACTACATACGCACTCACTGATTCGTACGTCTACACACACATTCACTCATTCACCCATACAATTACTCATACATACAGTCAGTTATTATTAGAACACTATCATATGCACTCATACACCTAGTCAGTCCTGTGAAGAATCAATCACACTTCGATTTCCTCATCTATAGTTAAACACAGAACACCATACTTTTCACACATATACTAACACATACTTACTCTCTTATACAATCACTGATACAAGTACACATTGATATGCACAGAGTCACACACCTCCCAGCCAGCCACACACACACTCAGTCTTCCATACATCCAGTCATTCTTCAATATGTAAAACGTATTTAAACTTTACAAAAACACACAGACACTAGATGATGTCATCAGTGATGTCATTTGAGATGTCATCAGTGATGTCATCAGTGATGTCACTGACCATGTCATGAATGATGTAATATGTGACATCATCAGCAGTGGATTGCGGGTGCGCGATATATAGTTAGTGCAACTAACTATATATGGAATTTCAATGGTTTTGTGTGAGTAAAATAAGGTTTTCTAAATGCTAATTCCTAACTATATATGGTCTATAACCTATGGTTTTTTCAGTGAATTTTCAAGGTTTTGTAAATGCTAATTCCTAACTATATATGGTCTATAACCTATGTTTTTTCAGTGAATATATATATATATATATATATGTATATATATATATATATATTCACTGAAAAAAACATAGGTTATAGACCATATATAGTTAGGAATTAGCATTTAGAAAACCTTATTTTACTCACACAAAACCATTGAAATTCCATATATAGTTAGTTGCACTAACTATATATCGCGCACCCGCAATCCACTGCTGATGATGTCACATATTACATCATTCATGACATGGTCAGTGACATCACTGATGACATCACTGATGACATCATCTAGTGTCTGTGTGTTTTTGTAAAGTTTAAATACGTTTTACATATTGAAGAATGACTGGATGGATGGAAGACTGAGTGTGTGTGTGGCTGGCTGGGAGGTGTGTGACGCTGTGCATATCAATGTGTACTTGTATCAGTGATTGTATAAGAGAGTAAGTATGTGTTAGTATATGTGTGAAAAGTATGGTGTTCTGTGTTTAACTATAGATGAGGAAATCGAAGTGTGATTGATTCTTCACAGGACTGACTAGGTGTATGAGTGCATATGATAGTGTTCTAATAATAACTGACTGTATGTATGAGTAATTGTATGGGTGAATGAGTGAATGTGTGTGTAGACGTACGAATCAGTGAGTGCGTATGTAGTAACTGGTATTGGTGTGTCATGATGTCATCAGTGATGTCATTTGAGATGTCATCAGTGATGTCATTTCAGATGTCATTAGTGATGTCATCAGTGATGTCACTGAAGTATGGTGTTCTGTGTTTAACTGTATAGATGAAGAAATGGAAGTGTGATTGATTCTTTACAGGACTGACTTGGTGTGTGAGTAACTCCATGGATGAGTGGCAGTGTGTGACTGTCTGCATAGGTGTATGAGTGCATATGATAGTGTTGTAATAATGAGTGACTATATGTATGAGTGATTGTATGGGTGAATGAGTGAATGTGTGTGTAGACGTAGGAATCAGTGAGTGCGTATGTAGTAACTGGTATTGGTGTGTCATGATGTCATCAGTGATGTCATTTGAGATGTCATCAGTGATGTCATCAGTTATGTCATTTGAGATGTCATCAGTGATGTCATCAGTGATGTCACTGACCATGTCATGAATGATGTAATATGTGACATCATCAGCAGTGGATTGCGGGTGCGCGATATATAGTTAGTGCAACTAACTATATATGGAATTTCAATGGTTTTGTGTGAGTAAAATAAGGTTTTCTAAATGCTAATTCCTAACTATATATGGTCTATAACCTATGGTTTTTTCAGTGAATTTTCAAGGTTTTGTAAATGATAATTCCTAACTATATATGGTCTATAACCTATGGTTTTTTCAGTGAATTTCATTGGTTTTTTAACAGCTAATATCTGTAGCTGTAAAATGTATTCTTCTTTAAATCCCAAAATATATTTTATATGTTTATTAATAAAAAAAATTTAAAATATTTTTTTTTCTTCGTTCCCGCTTCGCGAATCGGGAAGCTTCCCGTTAGCTGACCTTGATGCCGCGAAATAGACCGCGAGCCGGTAAACGTTTCTTTACCGCAACTGCCGCGTTAGAAAACAACATCGTGACGCCTCCCGTCCGCATGACGTTTCGCGTTGTCGCGTGATACGTCATATGACGTGCTACGTTAGCGAACTGGTACGCTTACCGAGTCGCAAAGCACAGGTTTCTGGAAGCAAACCGGGAGGCCCTGCAAAGCGCTTAACGTAAACACAGCAGGTCATGTGACTTGGTAATAACACTTTTCATTGGTTCATTTCACTTTTGGTTTCCTAATGATATAAGACTAGGTCATATAATCTAAAATGAACACTTTTCATTGGTTGAGAACTATTGTTTTTCCCAAATGATGAAAATCCCTCCTTCTTTCCTCACTCTGACTTTCATCATTGTGAGAGAAAGACCCTTTGTTACCAGTGAGCAATGGCTTCTTTAGTAGCTTCAGCTGGTGCTTCCCCACCACCTCCACCACATCCAAGGAAGAGTGGACCACCTGCTCAAGTTATAATTCAGCAAGAAGAGGAAGAAGAGGAACAGGACGACGAGCACGAAGAGAGGCACTTTTTGCCTGAGGAGCCCAGGACGTCTCACCGGAAAGAAAACTTCATTTGGCAATTTTTTAAAATTCCCAAAGGTCAGAAAAAAGTAAATGCAAGATACGTAACTTGCCTTATATGTCAAGATAGACTGTCCAGAGGGACCGACAAAAAATACAGTTTCGGAAACTACACAATGCATCGCCATATGACTAGGTGGCATCCTAACAACTACAGTGCTGCACAGTTTCGTAACGACCTAGATAATCTCCCTATTATGGCCAGAAGATCTGTTGTACCGGAAGTAACGGGACCAGAGGGCAGGGAGATGGTGCCAAATATTCAAACGAGATTTCATGAAGTAAAACACATCTGCGTATATTGCAATAGATTCATTTGCTACGGAGAAAGAAGCATCACTCTGATCAACAGAGCTATTGACTATCATATGCAAGTTTGTACGAAACGCCCCAAATAATAAATACTTTTTTTTTGTTTTGTTGCTCCTGTTGAGCCCTTTACAATGAATCGTTTTCATTGCCCCCTGCAAGAAAAACCCCAAAAAATATAAAACTGTTCAGAAAAATTCAAAAAAAGTAAAAAAATGTTCAGAAAAATAATAAAAAAAATATAAAACAACAAAAACAATAAAAAAAAAAGTTCTTTTCAGAACTACCTCCCCGTTATTAAAAAATTGGTACAATATTTGGAACTGTGCCAACCTCTATTTCTCGTAGTTCGCTTCCCAGTTCGCTCGCCGGTACGCGAACCGGAAGTGAACCAAAATTTTTTTTTTAAAAAAAGAACAGTAAAAAAGTATAAGGGAAGGAAACAGACACTTATGTTAAAAGAAAGACAGCTATAGGGGAGTAAACTAGAGATACTATTACCCGTAATCCACTGCTGATGATGTCACATATTACATCATTCATGACATGCTCAGTGACATCATCAGCAGAGGATTGCGGGTTTTTGGCAACGTGCCTTATCCACGGTTTAATAACGCTGCCTTTTGCTTTATATAAGTTTTCAAATTGTATGAAATATATACCAATAGGTCGTTATGAACCTTTAGGTAGTGCTTTTCTTCATGAGGTCTGGTCGCTTCCATACACATACAGATGTTTCAAAGATGATCAAGAAGTTTATCTGAATGGAGAGGAATGCACTGAGACGCCAGATCATTCACTAATGTGTAGGCACATACAGTTACACGGTTCATGCAACAAACACCGACCAATTATGGCTTGCGTGTTGCAAGGCACGCCAGTTCCTGCTATCATCCCCACGTTCAAGTTGTTGGAAAATGGTAGTTATTTGATGCTCAATAATGAAGATTGTTCTGGGTTAATTAAAAGTATTCCTTTTATCGTAACAGTAACTGAACGGGTTATTTGCTGCAGAAATGTTCTATTTCCTCCCACAGATGAACATAGGGAGTTTTCAATCTGGCCACAAATACCAACCTTGGGAGCAGATTTCAACGGCATGGCAAGAATAAGAGCTCTTTTGTCTCAGAGAGAGGTGGCCTTGAGTTCGGCCCGTGAAACTTTCGTGCTTCACATAGCGAACACCCGTACAGAGGTGCAGACCCTTTTCAATACAGATTCGCCTTTCCATTTCAGCAAGATGGTTCGGACTATCTTTAACGCGTCCTCCACAAAGGGCCTGGCGCACTTTTTTAAAGTTGTTACCAGTGGTCTCGTGACTTCATTTGAGAAAATCTTTGGAGTCATCCCTGCTTTCTTTCATTCTATTTTTTTCCACTGTGCTTGGTGGATTCCCATTTTTACTTGCATTACCAGCGGACGCTCTTGTGCTTTTTTACATTTTTAAATATGGATGTCCCTCCTGTGCAAGCTCCCGCCCTGCAGCTGCTGACACTGTTCCGCAATCGCATGCTAGAATATTATGGCACAATGCCGTTGGCGATATTAAGCACGGCATATGGATTATCTTTTCGATTCTCCTACTTCACCTGTGTCCAGCCTGTATTTCACTGCCTGACCTGTGATTTCGATTGGGCCATTGATTTGTGTCTCTGCGGACCGGTTTCTCCTGACGTCGACTTTAATCAGCTGATGACTCCTATCATTACTCACGAGTTGGTTTGTCCTGGCGAAAGGATTATGGCTGTGGCATTGATGCATGGACTAATTGGTCCCTGGAATTTACTGGCGGCAACACAGTCTTTCTTGGAACAGAGCTTTCTTGAAAACCCACCGAGCTGTCCTCTGATGGTGATAGAGGATCCGGTGCTGGGAGAGCACGTATGTTCTTTTCCGCTTTTAAATTGGATGGCTGAACTCTTTTCGGATGAAGACGGTGACTTCCTATTGGAGGCTGTTGCAGCTTATTTTGCATACACCTTTTTCATGTTTGATATGCTGAGTACTAGCATTTCATTGACAATTCATTGACTTATTTGTCAAGTTTTTATTATTTAGCTTGCCTATTGACTTAAGACTCGATAAAGTACTTGGTTGTTTTATTTTTCTTTAGCATTAAATTTTCCTAGTTTTTAATGTTTTACCTTGCGGACTGTCCACATATAAAGTTGCAATCTGCTCTCATGAGATGGCACTTCTATTATCTTATTCAGTTCGTTTCCGGATCATGGGGAGGTGTCATCTAGGTCCTGGATATCTTTACACCGTGTTAAGTTAGCATGGGCTCATTACCGGTTTAAACGCCATTTTTCCTTTTTTGCAACTTCTGCACACGACACTTAGTTGTTGCTTTAGCTTTCAACCTAGTAGTTCATCGTGGTTTACATGAGAATAATATGTTATTGCTCTACTATCTGCTTTGCTTGTTAAACTATATCTGTACAGCGAGTGCTGAAGTTTCAAGAACAACACGATACAGAATTGTTATGAGGTCTGATCTCCACGACTTCATACTCATAACATAAGTGCAGCTTCTGCCAATTCTGGGCATGAGGCGGGTTTTATATTGCTTTGCCGAACACACATACACAACAGTTGATGCGGTTCACATGAAGAGAGAGCTGGTGTATGCTGATGTGATTCCTTCAAATCTAAGACACTAAAGTATGGGCACGCCCTAAACCAACACAAACAGACCTTCTTAGCAAATAATATAATATGTGTATTAGGGAGGGTGAGATATAAGCAGCCGCGGGCCGTGGAGGGAGTTACGGTGGGGCAGGGAGGCGGGGAGGGGGAGGGGCAGGGTGGAGCCCTCTCCACCCTGCCCCTCCCCCTCCCCGCCTCCCTGCCCCACCGTAACTCCCTCCACGGCCCGTGGCTGCTTATAAGTGTTGCTAACTCTTATTCATTTACAGCATGTTAACATACTGTCACCATTCGCTTTTTATGTACTACTAACTATGCTGGTAATTTTGCTACTGATAATATGTGTACTTGTATTATCTAAGATACTACGCCTGAGAAGACGGCATTAGTAAATAAACATTTCAAATACACATGTGTTCTTCTTAACTCCATGTTCTGGTTTCTAAGAAATATATAACGACCGACTGTTCATGAGTTCCACGTATCCTGAGGTACTATAAGTTCATATTCTGGATTGTCTAAACATTGAGAGTTTGTTATATCCAATGTGACACTGAACCTAGCTTGCTAAGGGGTTTTTGATTACTAAGGTGAGCTTTGGGGCACCCTAATTCGCCGAGGTTCCAATCCTCTGTCTACAGTTCTGTGTGAGAACAGAAACCCTGCGACAGGGGCACCCCCGACCCTTGCTGGAGCTTCATCACACTTGCGATACAACTCCAGCAATGCGCCACCTTTACGGCACAGATACACCACGCATCTGTGCTGTTTTTGCCCCATGATGCGCCGCATTGTAAATGCAGCACACCATAGGTGACGGAACAGCGGCACAGAATGACTAACACATCCCTGGTGATGCGCCAGTCATCATAAATCTATCCCTATGCTTCTTATCTTGTTAGAGATGAACCGCCATATGTATCATCAAAGTTTTTTGCATTTCCTAAATAGCGAACTTTAAGGAATAAATAGCGATTCTTTACCATTCCTAGTTTGCGATGAGCTATTTGCTAATTACAAATTACCCATTCATTTCCTTCATTTCCATAGGGCGGTTGGACTCACTTTTAGCTCGAACGGCTGAATGGATTTCCACGAAACTTGGCAAAATTGTAGGGACTGGTAGCCCGATGTGCCTTTGCTATGTCTCAAGATATATGCTCCAGTGGTTTTTACAAAAATTAACTTTGAAAAATATATATTGGGCTACATTGGCCTATATATATGTTGGAGCCCAAATGTAGCCCAATGTAGCCCAATGAAGCCCAATGAAGCCCAATGTAGCCCAATGTAGCCCAAAGATGGCCGCCAGAGACAAAAAAAACAAATGTAGCCCAAATATCAGCCAGATGTAGCCCAACTATAGCCCAGTGACAGAATGACCAATCAGCTTCGCAAACCTCCGTTACGCGAAGCGGAGCGCTGTTACAGATATATATCTTTTTTTGAACGTTAATTTCTCAAAATCCACTGGAGCACATATATTGAGACCTAGCAAAGGCACATCGGGCTACCAGTCCCTAATATTTTACCAAGTTTCGTGCAAATGCATTCAGCCGTTCGATTATTATTATTATTTTTTTTTTTTTGCCCCGCGGGGCCCTTTTAAAACCTCCACATCAAACCTAGGGGGTCAGCGAGGATCTACTATGCCCCCTTATGGTCATTTGCCCCTTCGCTTTGGCCTCCTCTTGTCTCTCGATCCTACCGAGAGACATCATGCTAGCCGCTCCCCACCAGAAGCCTGCGGGAGTCGGGGGCCCCCAAGACTTTTGTAGAATCTTCAAGGCTGAGGGGACGCTTTCGAGAATGGGGTCCAAGACCTAGCAGACAAGCGTCCGAGTTCCAAGGTGTTGCAGGCCCATTTTAGTGGACCACGCCCAAATCTGAAGAGCCGGCCGCCATTTTGAGAGTCCTGTGGCAGCCGCCTATCGCTGCACCGCAAGAGCGGGAGCAACTCAAGTACATGGTGAGCGAGACGCTGTAGTCAAAAGAGCAGGCGGTAAACAGCTGAATAGCGGAAGAGGCACAGTGTAGCAAAAGCGGGCGGAATGGCAACTGAAACGGTAAAGGGGCGCCCCACTACAGCGTGTCTTTAGGTGAAACGGATTGTGGGACAAGGTCAAGAATGGAAGAGTCACCAAAAGGCAAAAAGTTCCGCTTGACCCCGGGAGCCGGCCACCTATGTCGGGGTCGATCTCAGGCCACACCAGGGCAACACGACTTGCGGAGGGGGCCGGAGCCAAGCGCCCCCTCCTAATCCGCGCCATGACACCGTCCCTCGGGGGCCTCCGTCAAGCGGTTCAGGGTGGCACCGCATCACATTGTTTTCAAATGCAGTCACGTCCTCAAACAGCCCCCACTTACATTGAGAATAGTGAAGCTGTAGCAAGTGCAAATAGGCTTCAGACAGTGTTACAAGCACTCCTCAAAACTTTGAATTATCAGAGTGCATGAGTTTCATGCTCGATCGATTGAGCTAGCCGGATCGGGCAACAAAAAGTATAAAATAGTTATGTAAATAGTTATTTAATAAAATGTTTTACCCTGTTACTTTGCTGGTGTGTTGTATATATTTGTAATATTTGCATAGAGTTTATCGTTATTTTGGGCGGGGTGGGTGGCGGAGCCGAGCTGTCTTGCAGCCATCATGGTGTGGAGCTCAGTTCATCTCACTAGTTTCGTATTTCTCATGAGGGGTTGTTCCTAATGTTTCTATTTTAGCGAGGTCAAAAAGAGATCCCATTAGTGGCCTACTGATTTTGCTCGATTCCTTTTGTTTTTTTACACGATTTTTCACTATCTGCAAAGATTAAACAGAGTATTGCGACTCTGTGCTTGTTTGTAAATAGAGAATGAACCAAAGAGAACCAATTCTAAAACAGTAAATGCTTGGATAACAATCAATCAAATGGAGAGAGAAGCAGGCACGACGGATTACAACGGGGGCAAAGGCCTGCGTTAACTACCCTTCACTATCTGCAAAGAGAGAGTACTCCTAATAGAAATGAGGGGGAGGGGGGGGCAGCATTCAAAGCAGATCAGTGTGCATAAACACGAAAATGTTTTTACTTACCACGTACTTGACATTCGACAGCTTATGATATTTGCTATTAAAAAAACATTGAAATTCACTGAAAAAACCATAGGTTAGAGACCATATATAGTTAGGAATTAGCATTTAAAAAACCTTGAAAATTCACTGAAAAAACCATAGGTTATAGACCATATATAGTTAGGGATTAGCATTTAAAAAACCTTATTTTACTCACACAAAACCATTGAAATTCCATATATAGTTAGTTGCACTAACTATATATCGCGCACCCGCAATCCACTGCTGATGATGTCACATATTACATCATTCATGACATGGTCAGTGACATCACTGATGACATCACTGATGACATCTCAAATGACATCACTGATGACATCTCAAATGACATCACTGATAACATCTCAAATGACATCACTGATGACATCTCAAATGACATCACTGATGACATCACTGATGACATCTCATTTGACATCAATGACCACATCACTGATGATATCATTCATGTGACAATACAATGCATCTCCTCACACTTTAATATAATCTCTGTTACACCCAGTGTTAAATACAGAGTATAATTTTTGAAACCATTGACACACCAATACTAGTTACTACATACGCACTCAGTGATTCCTATGTTTACACACACATTCACTCATTTACCCATACAATCATTCATACATACAATCACTCATCTTTACAACACCATCATATGCACTCATACACCTATACAGACTCTCACACTCTGTCACTCATCCATGGAGTTACTCACACACCTAGTCAGTCCTGTAAATAATCAATCACACTTGCATTTTCTAATCTATACAGTTAAACATAGAGCACCTTACATTTTGAAACATATACTAACACATACTTACTCTCTTATACAATCATTCATACAAGTGCACATTGATCTGCACAGAGTCACACACCTCCCAGCCAGCCACACACACACTCAGTCTCCCATACAAATACTTGGGCAATCAATCAATAACCTATATAGTTACTCATATAGCTACTGATCAACACATGCAGCAGTTTACAGAACAACAAACATAATGATGCACAAATTAAGACAGTTTAGTCACTAACCCATGCACTCAGTGAGACACATTTAATCACTCACTCATACAGTCAGTCACACACCTACTAAATCCTTCATCCAGACACTTCTACATCTACTCATTCTTCAATATGTAAAACATATTTAAACTTTACAGAAACACACAGTCACTGGATGATGTCATCAGTGATGTCATTTGAGATGTCATCAGTGATGTCATCAGTGATGTCACTGACCATGTCATGAATGATGTAATATGTGACATCATCAGCAGTGGATTGCGGGTGCGCGATATATAGTTAGTGCAACTAACTATATATGGAATTTCAATGGTTTTGTGTGAGTAAAATAAGGTTTTTTAAATGCTAATCCCTAACTATATATGGTCTATAACCTATGGTTTTTTCAGTGAATATATATATATATATGTCCAACAAAAGTGCCCAAAGCTTCGAGATGGACTTTAACATTGCTTTTAATGTAAAGAGACACTGAACTTCCTGCTCGCATTTGGAACTTCTACGTCCATCATGCACTAATCTGTCTCTGCTCATCAGCACACGCCCCTTAGGGGCGAGCATGCAAATAAAACCGGAAATAATGTGAAATGTGAGTTTCAGTGTGTCTTTGAAGCAGCACTGGAAGAAGAGGCTTATGGCCTTGAAACGCGTTGGCAGAAGTAAACAAGTTGGAGCAAAAATTGCAGGCAGCATCAGAATGCCGGATGGCTGAGCATTGTCGAGTGCCACTCCGAAGCTTTGGGCACTTTTGTTGGACTTATCATACACGGCAATCCTGTCGTGGGGGTGGCACCATCTTCAGTTGGGAAAGCACAATCATCGCCAGCTGTTAGAGGCTTCGGTTTTGAACTATTTGAGACCGGTAAGCACTCTGCTCAATATGCAAAATAAAGCCGGCAAAATTGCTCTGAAACCTACTAAAGGACTTTAACATTGCTTTTAATGTAAAGAGACACTGAACTTCCTGCTCGCATTTGGAACTTCTACGTCCATCATGCACTAATCTGTCTATGCTCGTCAGCACACGCCCCTTAGGGGCGAGCATGCAAATAAAACCAGAAATAATGTGAAATGCGAGTTTCAGTGTGTCTTTGAAGCAGCCCTGGAAGAAGAGGCTTATGGCCTTGAAACGCGTTGGCAGAAGTAAACAAGTTGGAGCAATAATTGCAGGCAGCATAAGAATGCCGGATGGCTGAGCATTGTCGAGTGCCATCTCGAAGCTTTGGGCACTTTTGTTGGACTTATCATACACAGCAGTCCTGTCGTGGGGGGTGGCACCATCTTCAGTTGGGAAAGCACAATCATCGCCAGCTGTTAGAGGCTTCGTTTTGAACTATTTGAGACCGGTAAGCACTCTGCTCAATATGCAAAATAAAGCCGGCAAAATTGCTCTGAAACCTACTAAAGGACTTTAACATTGCTTTTAATGTAAAGAGACACTGAACTTCCTGCTCGCATTTGGAACTTCTACGTCCATCATGCACTAATCTGTCTCTGCTCGTCAGCACACGCCCCTTAGGGGCGAGCATGCAAATAAAACCGGAAATAATGTGAAATGCGAGTTTCAGTGTGTCTTTGAAGCAGCTCTGGAAGAAGAGGCTTATGGCCTTGAAACGCGTTGGCAGAAGTAAACAAGTTGGAGCAAAAATTGCAGGCAGCATCAGAATGCCGGATGGCTGAGCATTGTCGAGTGCCATCTCGAAGCTTTGGGCACTTTTGTTGAACTCATCGTACACGGCAGTCCTGTCGTGGGGGTGGCACCATCTTCAGTTGGGAAAGCACAATCATCGCCAGCTGTTAGAGGCTTCGGTTTTGAACTATTTGAGACTGGTAAGCACTCTGCTCAATATGCAAAATAAAGCCGGCAAAATTGCTCTGAAACCTACTAAAGGACTTTAACATTGCTTTTAATGTAAAGAGACACTGAACTTCCTGCTCGCATTTGAAACTTCTACGTCCATCATGCACTAATCTGTCTCTGCTCGTCAGCACACGCCCCTTAGGGGGGAGCATGCAAATAAAACCGGAAATAATGTGAAATGCGAGTTTCAGTGTGTCTTTGAAGCAGCCCTGGAAGAAGAGGCTTATGGCCTTGAAACGCGTTGGCAGAAGTAAACAAGTTGGAGCAAAAATTGCAGGCAGCATCAGAATGCCGGATGGCTGAGCATTGTCGAGTGCCATCTCGAAGCTTTGGGCACTTTTGTTGGACTTATCATACACGGCAGTCCTGTCGTGGGGGTGGCACCATCTTCAGTTGGGAAAGCACAATCATCGCCAGCTGTTAGAGGCTTCGGTTTTGAACTATTTGAGACCGGTAAGCACTCTGCTCAATATGCAAAATAAAGCCGGCAAAATTGCTCTGAAACCTACTAAAGGACTTTAACATTGCTTTTAATGTAAAGAGACACTGAACTTCCTGCTCGCATTTGAAACTTCTACGTCCATCATGCACTAATCTGTCTCTGCTCGTCAGCACACGCCCCTTAGGGGGGAGCATGCAAATAAAACCGGAAATAATGTGAAATGCGAGTTTCAGTGTGTCTTTGAAGCAGCCCTGGAAGAAGAGGCTTATGGCCTTGAAACGCGTTGGCAGAAGTAAACAAGTTGGAGCAAAAATTGCAGGCAGCATCAGAATGCCGGATGGCTGAGCATTGTCGAGTGCCATCTCGAAGCTTTGGGCACTTTTGTTGGACTTATCATACACGGCAGTCCTGTCGTGGGGGTGGCACCATCTTCAGTTGGGAAAGCACAATCATCGCCAGCTGTTAGAGGCTTCAGTTTTGAACTATTTGAGACCGGTAAGCACTCTGCTCAATATGCAAAATAAAGCCGGCAAAATTGCTCTGAAACCTACTAAAAGACTTTAACATTGCTTTTAATGTAAAGAGACACTGAACTTCCTGCTCGCATTGGGAACTTCTACGTCCATCATGCACTAATCTGTCCCTGCTCGTCAGCACACACCCCTTAGGGGCGAGCATGCAAATAAAACCGGAAATACTGTGAAATGCGAGTTTCAGTGTGTCTTTGAAGCAGCCCTGGAAGAAGAGGCTTATGGCCTTGAAACGCGTTGGCAGAAGTAAACAAGTTGGAGCAAAAATTGCAGGCAGCATCAGAATGCCGGAAGGCCCTTGTGGTGATTGCTGAGCCGCCAGTTCAGGAATGGTGGCAACATATTCTTTTACTGCAAAGTTCTGAGTTTACTGCTGAATTTGTTTACAATAGCCAAACATACCCGTCTGCTGCGGGATAAAAAGAGCTTAAAAGGTGCATTAGATCACAATTTAACTTCAGGTCCTGGCACTCCGTTTGAAACCTCTTAGGCAAGGGTGTCGCCAGGGCAGTGCTAGGGGCCGCAAGAAGGAAGCCAGGGGTTGTAGTTGCGACCCCTGGCGACCCCACATTGACGTCCATGGGTACCATGTTAAAATGAAGACAATCAAAATTCTAGCTAGATGTAGCAGATAAGATGCATGAACACTTCAAGTGTCATATATGTGAGCCAACCATAACAAGAAGGCAGACAAAGGACAGGAGTAGGAAATAGCATTTTAGCTTCAATGCTCTTAAAAGTATTACAGGTCAGGAGAAGTTTTACCCGTATGCAGTAATGCATTTAAAACAGTTTTTTAATTATGTCATGATACCATGGGACAGACTAGAAGTGCTGGCCTGTATCAGGTCACTTACTTATTTTACCAGTGAAGCCTGTATTGGGTGAATGGCTGTAACCATCTAGAGTGGCATTATCGACTGAGGTAGAACCAGGACTTATTAACATTCTGGCAATGGGGTCTGCAGGCATTCGAATTCCAAGGCATGGTGAATGAATCTCTCGTTTTCCCCTTAGCTTTTGTTCCTGGACATTTAGTCCAGGGACATGACAGTGGCAATTCTTCATGCAGTAATTGCCTTCTTGTATTAATGACTGCTCAAGGCAGAATTTTACCTCATGAAGTTGCAGCCCTGAGGTTTGTTGTGCAGTGGATGTGCATGAATGGACGGGAGCGTCTAGTGTCAGTAAGTCATTTCATCTTTATGACTCTACGTCGCCATTTAATAGCACTGTAAAATGCCCCGGATTTTCTTTAAAGTTCCACGAGTTTCAAAGCTGCTCCTGGTCTACATAACTTATTTTGGTGACAGTCTATTCAGGAGACTTGCACTGCCGCCTGCAGCTTCACAAAAAAGCGAAGACTCAAAGAACCCCTAAATTAAATAGAATAAAATTGACCCGCTGACTGCCCGCTCTAAATCTGCCAAGAGAGATGGAACATTTAGATTGACAATCTCCCTCTGAGCGTTGGCATTGTGCATCAAGCAGATTCCTGAAAACCAGGCGCTGTCGGAAACCATTTTACTATGAACTTCAAAATGGCAACATGTCAAATGCTTGGATGAGTGCGTAAACGAAGGGCAATCTTTGTTACTGTCTTGATGGAACATTTGCTACAAAAATAATTAAAATGTCGCTGTTTATTTATCTGTATATATATTAAGTATTTTTTAATAGCGCTATGTGCTGCCAGGGCGCTGATTAACAACTCTGGTTACTGGGTTGATAACATTTTCTGATACACAAACGCAGTACTGGAAAATTGTTATAGAAAAAAATGTAACATTTGAGTGCTAATGCATTTAAATATTGAATTGAATTAAGATTGCTTTCGAAGCATCTCAAGCAGAAAGTGCAGTGAATGTGACATCTGGTTTAGAGTACGGTTACAGGAGGGTGTAAAACACGCATATCAGTCACAATGTTTTAAAAATTAAGTTTCACATTTTTACAATTTGAGAAATAGAGAAATAAATCGCTCAATGAACAAGAGATTTGTTTAGTGAGTAAGGGTGACTCACTCCAGATTTAGTTATGACTTTCTGTTGCATTTCGAGAAGTAAGTAACTCAGAAAACGTTTTGTGATTGACACGAATTTAATAGTCATTGCTCAAGTACAAGACCAGATTTAGAATGACGGGCCGACTCACAAAGGTATTTGCACCTTCAAATATCAGTTGTAAGAATTTTTTCAGTTTATTTATATATTTAATTGAAAAGTTTTATATAGCATGACCCTCACGGGTATCAAAGCAATTTATAGATGATAAGGAGCAGAGATTTTTTGGAACCCATAGTGTCATATACAGGAAGATGACAACGCAACAACCCAGAAGAGGGGGTTCACCTTCAATGTCCAAACAGGTAGGTCAAAAAGACAATAACATGGGCGGCAGCGGCAAGATGGCCGCATCCTGAGGAGGCTCCGAGGCGCCGAGAGTTACCGCCTCACGAAGGGACACTTCCGCGGTATCGCAGCTGGCCAAAAATGCATGTTCTTCCGTCGGAAACCGCCCGGAGTTGGTGGGTGAGTTTCTGATTTTCACCAGCGATGCTGTGACTTGTATTTCATGGACTCCAGTTTGCCCTGTTGACCCTCGATGCTACAGCCACCATTTTGCTCCTGCTGACACCGGAGCTTTGCGTGTCTCGTCGGAGTGAATCACATTGTGTCTGGCACGGAATGGAATCTCCACACTACCAGTAAAATTGCCTCATCTCTTAGCTGCTTGGCGGTTTTCACCTCTGTGGCTTATTCTTTTGGGGTCTCTACCCACAGCATGTTCTTTTGATTGGGTGCAATTCCCTTTATCTCAGTTTGCCGCCTTTTGCTTTGCGCGCACTTGGTGGTCTCCGCTTTTAATTTAATACTGCTGTGGCAATGCTGAGTGAACACTTGTAGTTTAACATTTATTTTTGCTTAGCTCTGTGCGCAGTTTAGAATTCGCCAGGAGTTATTGTGCACATTTTTTTTATTTAATTCACTTACGCAGTAGCTAGCTTTTTCAGGAATTTGGTCTCCATCGCATTCCTTGATACCGCAGCTGCCACTATGCACTACGATTCTCCTCAGAATGACCCGGATTGCCACTGATAAGGAATAACATTTTCATACTATAAACAAATACGCCTAATCTCTCCGTTTGCCTGGAGGATATCATCAACGATGCATTTTTATAACTTTCTCTTCTGATGTGTCCCTCCACAACTTGTGAACTTATTTAGGTACAGCTACTTTTACTTCAACTTGTGCTTTTTGCTGTTATAACAAAAGACCTTGCATTCCATTGATATTATTGTTGCTGTTACTGTATAACCAATTTTAACTGTGCATTTACCTCTGTTTGTGGTTGCTTTGTGGTTCTCATTATATTACCGCTTGCTTTTTCCCTTATTTAACTGTCATACTCTGTATTCTACTATTAACAGGCTGAACGTTTCAAAGTTGTTTCCCTCATATGAGCACTATATCTGATTTTATACAGCTTTTTACTCTGGCTAGCTTGTAATTGCACCTCTCACCTAATTTTTTACTTTTTTTTGCTTAAACCTTCAACATGGATCTTTTGTTCTTTTCTAAGTCACATGGTAATGCTAGGACTTCTTCTGGCAGTCGGAAAGACTCTGCAGTCAACAACAGTAAACACCTTAAAAAAAGATACTTCCTCTCCAACTATGTCCCCTCTTCCCATCACATTGGAAGATATCATGGACAAACTGCATCTTTTTCGCCCCTTCATGTCGGAAACTACCACTACCCTCCAACGAATTGAGGAAAAATGGTCCAGCCTTGATATGAGACTATCTGACATGGAACAAATAGTGATTGATGCACAGGATGTCATAGCTTAAGTTGAGAACCTTACCAAGGAGGTTCAGCAACTTAAGAAATCTTCTGAGGATTTAGAAAATCGAAACCGATGCAATAATCTTTGAATTTATGGCATTCTGGAGGGATCTGAAGGCTCCGACATGATCACCTTCCTAAAAACTCAGGTTTTGCAGATTGTCGGCCTCTCAAAATCAGAAGATTTTAATATTCAAAGAGCAGATAGACTAGGGCCTCAAAATGCAACTTCCTCCACTAAACCTAGAGGTATCATTGCCTAGTTTTTGTTATACTCTGATCTGATGGAAATCCTAACGGCTGCTAAACAACATAAACAAATGTACTGGTCAGGTCACAAGATTTTTTTTCAGTCAGGATGTCTCCAAACCAACTGCCAGTAGACGCAAAGAATTTCTCGACCTCAGACCGGCATTAAAATCTATGAATGCCCGCTATGGCCTCATACATCCCTGTTTCTTTAAGGTGACCCACAGGGATAGAACTTTTTCTTTTGAGGACCCAGCTTATCTACGGAAGTTCATCCATACACATCGAGAGGAACATATGGACCTTGGCAAACATTGATTGTTTAATATGCCTTTTTTTTTTCTTCCTTAGGTTTTGCATTTGGTTTTTGTTATTGTTAATTTTTCCTTTTATCAGTCTTCAGGTATTCTTGTGCTGTGATCGAAGACTCCCGCATATACCTTCTGTTTGTCTATTTGCTTGATGTCTCCGGTCGACTTGTTCCCCTGTCTCTGGTAAGCACCCGTTTTTCTTGTCTCATATGTTCTAATAGTTTTTCCTTTCCCCGTTTGGACTATATTATCCCTTCCTTTCTATCTGATTTTGTATTTGTGATATATATTTTCGGTGCCCCCCTAGTGGTGTGGTTGTTCTGGTTTTGCCGTCCCTCCTCCTTCATTAATGTTTCTTGTTCCTTTTTATTTCTTTGTTATGACTAAAGCCCCTTGGCTTTTTGTCATATCTTCTTATTTAAATTCTTTCACACTTCTTCTCTCCCCTCTATCACTTTTCCAGCAACATTATCCTTTTCTTCACTTTCCTGAAATTTTTCTCCTTCTCTTTTACTTCATTCTTTGGTTTCCTACTTTTATCTTGTCTTGTTCCTGCTGCAATGATCCCTTACGACTACCTGTCATTGGGTTGTCCTCTAACACTTTTGTTTCTTCACTCTTTTCTTTGCTAGTTTATCCCCTACTTCTTCTCTAGTTCAACTCTCCTCCGTCTTACGCTTACCTTTTTTTAATATATATTTATGAAGGGTCTTCGCATTATTTCCTGGAACGTTAAAGGAATTCCCAACCCTGTTAAAAAGCAGAGAGTTTTATCGCATTTAGCAGGACTGAAATGTCAGGATGCACTGCTGCAAGAAGCACACCTCAAACTACAAGATCTGTCTTCACTACGTAAGAATTAGGTAGGAGAAATCTTGTGTTCTCCTGCAGTGAATAATAAAAATGGTGTTGTTATTTTGTTTCACAAATCGTTAAATGTTCAATTACAAAATGAGTTTCATGATAATAATGGTAGATGGTTGTTTTTAAATACCTCTGTTAATGATATACAACTTTCCTGTTGTAATGTCTATGGCCCTACTGGCACTGATTTAACTTTTTGGAACAAATTTTCTACTGTTCTCTCTTCGCACCCAGCTGATAGCCTAATTGTAGGTGGGGATTGTAACCAACTCATGGACCCCTTTTTGGATCGGAAATCTCAAACCAGATATGTTCCTAATAAAATGCAAAAATCCTTTTATAGAACCATTTCCTCCAGAGGCCTTATAGACAAATGGAGACTTTCTCATCCTGACACATTAGAATTTTCCTTCTTTTCCCCTGTTCATAAATCTCTCCTCAATTGATTACATTTTCCTTACACAACACGCTTTGCAATTCATGACCAATTCAGAAATAGGCTCTATTCTCAATTCTGACCATGCCCCCATCATCTTAGATATGAACTATCCCTTACCCCCTCCCACCTCTCGTCGCTGGCATTTTAATAATTCCCTCCTTTTAGACTCCCTATTTGTTGAACAATTTACTCTCTTTATGATTGATTTTTTCCTCATCAATCTTCATTCTACTCTCCAATTTCATTCTGTTTGGGATGCTTTTAAGGCTGCCGCACGTGGATTTGTTATTGCTTATGTATCCCAGAAAAAGAAGAAAGCACTTTTGCAGTCTAATTGTAGGTGGGGATTGTAACCAACTCATGGACCCCTTTCTGGATCGGAAATCTCAAACCAGATATATTCCTAATAAAATGCAAAAATCCTTTTATAGAACCATTTCCTCCTGAGGCCTTATAGACACATGGAGACTTTCCCATCCTGACACATTATAATTTTCCTTCTTTTCCCCGGTTCATGAATCTCTCTCCCGAATTGATTACATTTTCCTTACACAACACGCTTTGCAATTCATGACCAATTCAGAAATAGGCTCTATTCTCATTTCTAAACACGCCCCCATCATCTTAGATATGGACTATCCCTTACCCCCTCCCACCTCTCGTCGCTGGCGTTTTAATAATTCCCTCCTTTTAGACTCCCTATTTGTTGAACAATTTACTCTCTTTATGAATGAGTTTTTCCTCATCAATCTTCATTCTACTCCCCAATTTCATTCTGTTTGGGATGCTTGTAAGGCTGCTGCACAAGGGTTTGTTATTGCTAATGTATCCCCAAAAAAAAAAGCACTTTCGCAGTCTTCTCTTATTCTCAAACAGATCAAAGACCTTGAGCATCAATATTTCACAACAAACTCCGCTGTCACACTTTCTTCTCTTATTAAAGCTAAAATGCAATATAATAAACACTCATGGGACTCTGCCACTAATAATCTTCTTAGATTTAATGCAAAGATGTATGGTGGACGAAATAAGGCAGGTAAATCTCTTGCAAATTATCTTAAAATTAAGAAACAAAAATCTAAAATTCTAGCTATTAAAGATGATCTGGGAGTTTGTCACTCTTCAAATGATAAAATACTTGATTGTTTTGTTCAATACTACACCTCCCTATACACTCCAGAAAGTACTCCGTCATCTGCGCAAATTGATTCCTTTTTTCAGACCATTCCTAAATCTTCTGAAACCTCTATTGATTTTACATCTCTAGATACCCCTATTTCAGATAAGGAGATACTCAATGCTATTACTCAGTTGCCCAAGGATAAAACTCCTGGCCCAGATGGCTTTACTGTTCACTTTTATCTTCACTTTAAATCAATTTTAATTCCCCATTTAATCTCACTGATTAATTATTTTTTAACTACTGGTAAATCTGTTGGTTCTTTCACTCAAGCAATGCTATGCTTGATTCCTAAAAAAGACAAAGATCCTTCCTTGTGTAAAAATTATAGACCTATCTCCTTAATTAATACTGACTGTAAAATGTATGCTAAAATTCTCGCCATTTGTATTAATAAAGTTATTCCTGATCTTATCAATATTTATCAATCGAGGTTTGTTAAGGGTAGATAAATCACTGACAATTCAAGAACTTTTCTCAATATCATTCACCTTACTTCAAATTTGGATTCTCTGATTGCAGCTATCATATTAGATGCTGAAAAAGCATTTGATAGGGTGAGCTGGGATAATATGTTTGGTGCACTGAGATGGCATGGTTTTAGTCCCCATATTATTCAGCTTATTCAACTATTATATTCTGCCCCTTATACTTCCATTTGGGTCAACGGTTTCCAATCTAATTACTTTTCTCTCCACAGAGGTACCAGACAAGGATGCCCCCTTTCACCTCTTCTCTTCATTCTTGCATTAGAACCTTTTCTGGAAAAAATTAGGCGCTCCTCTTCTTACACTGGTTTTACATTTAAGACTATTGATATTAAATATACCGCCTATGCTGACGATATTCTCCTTGATATCTCCAATCCATCTACTTCCCTGCCTTCTCTTTTTTTTATTAAATGAATACTCTTTAGTTTCTGGTTACAAGTCAAATATTGATAAATCTGAAGTTTTACCTTTAAATAAATGTTGCCTCTCTCACATGTTTCAAGGCTCTGGTTTCCACTGGAATCCTTCAAACATCAAATGTCTAGATGTCCTCTATGCCAATACTGTTAGAGAAACTATTAACATAAATCATGCAGACATACTAAAAAAGCTCTCTAATCTTGTTGATAGTGGGTCCCCCCTTTTTCTATCCTGGTGGGGACGACTCTCAACTATTAAAATGATGCTTCTCCCCATCGTCAATTTCTATCTTTCCATGCTCCCCATATCTCTTCCACTCCTTTTTTTTCAAACCCATCAACCGAATTTTTATCAAGTTTTTATGGAACAATCGCAAAGCTAGGATTTCTTTATCCCGACTTCAACAACCCAAGGATCTCGGTGGAATTAACTTTCCTAATATTAGCCCATATCATTCTGCTTTAACATTAAAACAGATCTAGCCCTTCCTTTCGGACTCCCCTTGCCTTACCTCAACCGCTTGGAGTTCGATTGAATTAGCACAATTATCACCTTTTTCCTTTCCAACGGCCACTCGTCTATCCCAACCTCCGAAACGTTTTATCACCCCCATATTTAAACATTCTAAAGCACTTGCTCTCTCACTGTCCCGCTTCTTCACTTTACATACTGATTCTCACTTGCAGACACCGATTTGGTACACCAAATCTCAAAAAATTAACAACAGAGCGTTATTTTGGAAGGAGTGGATTGACAAAGGAATTATTGTTTGACCACTTACTTGACAATAATTCATTGATAGATTTCCCAATCCTTCACAACTCCTTTCAGAACTCTCAGATACATAGCTCCTCTCAATATCGCTTGTTAAAAAAGGCCCTTGCTTCAGTGCTCTCTCAACACACCCCCCTGCCCACTTTTGGTTCAACCCTCTCTCCCTCGCCAGACTTTTCTACTCCTCTGAAAGCTGCTGCTATATATAAGCTGCTTTCTTCCCCACAGGTTGTTAGGGTCAAATCCAAAGTAGAACTCATATGGGAACGGGATTTGGCTCAGGAGTTCTCCCTCCCAACCTGGGATTCTATCTGGTTAAAAATTCACACAGTTTCACGTTCTGCAAGCACTACACAGACTTTGTATTTCTTCTATATTAGACTGTTTCTCACCCCTTCTGATCTTTACAAATGTAAACTAATTGATTCTAAGACTTGTTGGTCCTGCCCACATGCTAATAGTGACTTTCTTCATATTTTTTTTATTGTCCCCTAGTTAATTCCCTTTGGTCTCATATATGGTCTAAGCTTAATGATATTTTAAATAAAGATATACCTTTGACATTGTGCATATTTTCTTTGGTGGCTCCTCACCTCTTTGGAATGTTTGCTGTAATGTATGAAAGTTTATAGATTTGTTTATAGCCGTTTCCTTTCAGATCATCACAACTAACTGGAAGGACACTTCTAATATTTCATATAATGCTTGGTGGAATTTACAATGTCATCATCACAGACTTGATCGTGCGTATGCCACCACTTTACCCTTATTAATCAAAAAGGACTTGTTATGGTTACCACTTACTGATTTTCTTTCTAGACATGCTGTTTGATGAATGTATTATTTTTCAAATGTTACACTTGATTGTCGATGATATGTTGCGTCCTTTCTCTTCTCTCTCCCTCCTCCTCCCTTTTCTTTTCCTTCTTCCTCTTTTTCCCTCTTCTTCTTGAAACAAAAATCTCCCCCCAAAAAATGCTTTTTGTAGTATGTATAGTCATTACTTTCTTGCTTGGACGCTATATATTATGTTTTGCAATTTATCACTAATTCTTCTGTTGTACTGATGTTCTACTCTGTATATTTGATTCAATAAAGTTTTATAAACTAAATAAAAAAAGACAATAACATGATAAGCGAATAATAATAATTACAACAAGCATTTGCAATGCAACTGGTCTTGCATGTATGCGAGTTTAGGCTATTGGCATTGTACGTGACAATGCCTTTTATTTATGTTTTAAAAACGAAAGCAAAAATAAAAGGCATTGTTATTTGCAATGTCAATAGCTGAAACTTGCGTAAATGCGAGACCTGTTGCATTGCAAATGCTTGTTAGATTAGTGAGTTGAAACGCTCCCTTTCGGCCTGTGCGGCAAATTAATTAAATAAACAAGCGTGGCCGCTGAACTGAAAGCGGACCGCGCTGCAAATAAAAGAAAACAAATGCTTATCCACTTGTGAAGGAGAACGTGTAACGCCACAAGTAAAAGATCCAGTCCTCATGGGAGGTAACAAATGGCGATTGGGCGGTAACAAGGAGGGACCAACAAGCCTCATTATCAATTGGAAACCAGCATTTACCAAGCACAAGGACACCAGTCAATCAAAAATATGGGCTGAGAGAAAGTGAAGCTTCCACAGCATACTCGACTACTGCATGTTTCTCAGAGCGAGCAGTGCATGTGCGCTGCCACTAGGCTCAACCTACAAACTAGCACAGTATAGGTTAAGGCAACCCCCCACCCTCCTCCCCCCCCCCCCTGAAGAGGGTGGTGACTTGACAATGATAATACAGATAGATCAGAAAAGGTAATAACATAATAAGCAGGCAATAATCATAATGTCATAATCTAGACAAGAATAGGATCAAGCTACCCCTAGATTAAGGCATAGCTAAAAAGATTCATTATATGTACGTAAAAGCATGTTATAATATTACCATGCTAATACAATAAAACCACTAAAACATCATGTTTAAGAAAAATAGTAAGTCAGTGCACGTTATTGCTTTTGACTTTGAAGAGTTGAAACTCACACAATAGTCATTTAATACAATCAATTAAAATGCTACACCCAATATAACATAAAATTGACCGAAGCCTACTTCCAGGCACAGCCTTCCTCTAGTAATAATATAGTGCGGACGTGCTGTGCAAACTTTTGCCATAATGTGCATCTGTTCTACTTTATAACATACTAAGTACATTTCTGTTTTCCGCGAAGAAGGTCTAAGGAAATCGAAGGGCTTGCTGTTTTAATGAATCCCCGTCCTAGTTATCTAGGTCACCAAAAAGGTTTACCATACTGACTAGTCCACATAATACACAGATGCTGTGTGCCTACTACCTCAGGGGAGAGCCATTGATCTAGTCTCAAATGGGAACACAAATCAAAATGTCAAATGCTAGATTTCTTCAGCTCCTTAGCAGCTAGGTTAAAAAACACGTACCGTCTTACATGCCAGTTTCACAGACGCTCCCACCAATAAGGTAATAACTCCTGGTCAACATGACCTAATTTGCAGAGCTCAGAGTGGGACGCAAGAATCTTTGTCTATGTGTTAACAAGGCAGGGCAAATGCACAGCAGATGAAGCAAAGAGTCATTTTTTTGGCCGCAGAGCCTGCACTCTGAAGTTGCTCAGTGTTGTTTCCAGAGGGGCTAAAATCCTTAGATGCGAAAATGCCAAGACTTATTAGCAGGAGTTTGTGTTTTGTGGCATCTGGGAAGTTCGCAGATAGATACGGCTGAGAACCCCAAGCTGCATATGATGGCATGACCGCCCACACGTGCCCTTTACTTGCTACCGTGCCATGTCCATGACAAAGGATGAAAGTTTGGCAGCTTTGTTTGTGAAACGTTTAAAAGTGGCGTAATCCATAGGAGTGTGCTTGGTGCAAGGGGGCCTGCATTGCAGGGATGATTTTTTATGTACAGGAAGGTGCACATAAACGATCTTTCATGGTGATTTGCTCTTTTTATGTGTGTTCCAGAATGCAGAAATGAGTAGAAATAAAAGTATTTCTCCTCATTGCGAGAATCTAGCACCTGCTATTCAGTGGCATTATTTTTTGTTGCTGCCTCAGATTTACACATCCTGGGGCAGCGTCAAAAAGCATTGGGTGTTGCGGTGGAACGCCCACAACAACACCCATTTCACACCCCTTTCAAGCAGGTACCTGCGTGAAAGGGGACAATATTTACAAAGCAGCGTCAATCCATGCAAAGTGGCTTAACGGCGCTTTGAAAATATGGAGCAGGGCATTGCGCCTCTGGAACGTCGGAAAAAATTATGTTCTTATGGTGCAATGCCCTTGTAAATATGCCCCAGAGTTCTTTATGTGGGCCTATCTTTTCTTTTCCACCCAACATTAATACACAAGTGAATTTGCTTTGGCTTCCCGACTTCCCCAGCAGAATCTTACCAGGGCCTCCTGCCTGGATGGACCGTGGTGAACTAAACCAAATGCAAGACTGATTTTGGCTTGCGAAATGCACTGTGGAATTGCAAAGAGTTTTTTAAAGAGGTTCGATTGTAGGATGTTTAAGATTACAGTATCTTTTCCTTTGAGCAATTCTGAACCATAAGATATTGGGGGCATGATTGTGGCTCCCACATCCTGAAGGATATGAAGCATCGAGGTGTTTAAATTCTTATGTTTCAAGGTTTCAAAAGTAAAAAGCAGATTATTTGCAATAGAACATCTTGTTGTAAATGAAATTTGTAGGTTGGATGGGAATCTAGGTGAACACCAAGGTACTTATAGGTGTTGACCAGTTCTAATATGTTGCCGTCAGCCCCCAAAGTAAATGTAGGCTGACTGTTACTACCTCAACATTTAAAGCAAAGAATCTTTGTTTTACTATAACTCAGGTTCAGTCGTAAATTGTTTGTATACCCGAGTAACTGACTTATTAACTGCAGCAGCCCAATTGGGGTTTTGCGATGTCGTCGGCATATAGCAGGCTTCTAACTTGTGCCGTGCCTAATCTGGGAGGATCCCCCTGTACTAGAGCCAGGAGCCTGTCGAGGTTGGCCATGTAAATATTAAATAAACACGGTGCCAGAATACAACCCTGTTTTAAGCACACGTTCATGTAAATTTTATTTGTAACTCTTTGGGCATCCTCTATCATGATTTGTACCCATGTGTTGGAATATAGGTTGATTATTGCCTCCAACAGTTTTGTCGGCGCACCCGTTTTAAGAATGAAAAAACAGGACCTCCATAATCACTGTGGTGATCCTGTGGACTGCCAGACTGGCGCTCCACACTCGATATTACGACTTGGGTGGTTGGACCGCCATAGGACCGCTGCAACTGCCAGGGATCCGTGTAGCAGTCGGAGGCAGCAATATGCTGGCAGTGCCACTGCAGCACTGCCAAGCATATTAGGAGTTGCATCACAGCCATCATTTCCATGGTGGTAAGCCCACCATTGGATAGGATGGTGGTGAGGTAACTAGCCCCCTGTTGCCTTTGGGCCTTGGAATGCATGCAGGAAGGCACATGCTGTACCCCCTGTATTTATGCATCCCCTGTTCCTGAAAAGAAAGAAATGTACAACATTGTGCATTTATTTCTGTGCAGGACCGGGCTGCGGTAGTCTCATGGCAGGGCATATCTAAGGCATGGTGTTTGAGAGGCCCTGTCACTGGATGGGCTCCCACAGAGAACTTCAACACCCAGAATGCAGTTGCTCAGGAGGAGTAATGTGATGTGTCCAGCAGTCCTTATGGAGGAGGAGGGGCAAGAAGTCACCTGACATCTATTTTAAGTGACCCGCCCAAGGAAAAGAATAGCCAGAGGAACGGGCACTGATGAAGCTAATTTAAAAGCAGAGACACGTCTGCCAAGCGTTTCTTTGGAACCTGCACACGGAGCGTGAGAGAAATCAATAAAGCCCTTTTTAATCTACCCCGGAGCTGTGTCACACTCTGTTCGTACCTGAAGAGAGTTTGGTTGTCGTCGAAGCACACCTATGTGCCTTAGATACACACCGCCGTGGGCCTGCAGCAGTAGGACCACCGCACAGGATAACTTGTAATTACAGGCTTGGCGTCTGACAGCAGGGCACTGGGGTGACGGCTCACTGCAAGACCGCCAAACTAGTAATAAGACTCTAAGTATGTAAATTCTTCCTATGTGTGGATTTTATAGACTTTCTTAATGAAGCAAATATATAATTCCATACCTGTCCAGTGTACGGCTGTAAATAGGCATATGTGAAAGGTTACTAATATTGGCATTGCAATTCCAAAACATGGGGTCCTGTTTTAGTTTCAAATTAGATAATCGATAAGAGGTCCAAAATATTCTCTGCAGAAGCATGTACTTAGTTTGGGATAAGTAAGGCATAATTTTGATAGCATTTGGGGATTCCAATATTTGCACCAAACCAAAGGTTTATCTTCAGGAAGGTGATCTTCCTCCCATTTTGCCTGTAGTTTTCTCAAAAGTTTTGTTGATTTGAGGTGTAAAAACATATAGGTTTTAGAAACCTCATGTCCAGTTTTAACTAAATTATGAACACATTGAAATGGTGAAGGATCTCTGTCAATAATTGGTAGTTTACTCAAACACGCTTCAATTTCAAGAATTTAAAACAGTCAATGTTTTTCAAGGCATACATGTTATATAAACTGGTCAAGGACAGTTGGTATGTAAATGTGACCAAAAGTTTGATCACTACAAGTCCTGAGGCAGCCCAATCAGGCCAGTGCAAAGACTGTCCCTCCAAGTTAATTCTAGGGTTTTTCATGATGGAGGCATATTAGGGTTGTGTATTTTGTTACTGCAGAGAGATTCAACTTTTAATTCGGCCACTTTAGTATCTAGTAGGACATGTTTAGAGTGCAGGGGATTGATTTTGTACATAGAGAGATAAAAGTTAAATTACCAATTGACTGAACTGAGGTTTCAATATCTTACCACACTGGACACTAATCGACTTTCTGGGGCAGCCAGAAAGGGTCTTCTTCAAAAAGGAAGGCTGTTGGATAATTGTAAAATTAGCCAAAATAACACAGACCAGTTCTTTTGGCAGTCTTAACTTCTTTAGAGGTGTTTTAGGTTACGTTTTGTCAAAGAAAATGATTAAATATGTCTATTTGATTCAGGAAGTCATTTGAAAGAGTTAGTGGTATCATATTTATTAGATAGTTTACTATAGGTGCTATCATTTTTAGAGTTTCAAGGCTGTCCCACTATAAAAAAATGTTTGGCAACCAACTTTCTAAAAGGGATGTAATTTTGTTGATAGTCCCGCTTTCATTATGTCTGATGGTATCTGTAAGTTTATTTATGAAATCTATATCTAAATATTTTATGTGGTTGTATTGTGCCTTGCTTAAGTGGGAAAGAGTTGAATATAATTCCTCTTACTCTTAGTTCCACACTAGGGGGCCTATAATGATAGCGGTTTTCCCGCATCCTCCGGGCTGGCGGAAGCCACCGCCGGCCCGGAGGATGCGGGAAAACCGCCACGGAGCCTCGGAAGACCCACTGCTGGCTGTTGGGTCTGGCATTCTGTCCGCAGCTTTTCCGCCGCAGTCGACTTCCGACCGCGGCGGAAAAGCTTTAACATGGCTGGCGGTGTCTATCAGACACCGCCAGCCATATTAGGATGGTGTAAAAGGAATGCTTTTCCACGGCGGCTTTTCCGCCGTGGAAAAGCATACGGACTTTCACTTCGGGGGCCCGTTGTGGGTCCCCTGGGTGAAGGTGGGGTGGGGGGTGCACATGGGGGGTACCTACGGTACCCCCCTGCCTTTGCGTGCACGAAGCGGCAGGCACCGCGCGGTGCCTGCCGCTTTGTGAATGCAAATGCACTGCTTTCATTTTTTACATTGCGGCGGGTGCTGCTTCAAGCAGCACCCGCCGCAATGTAAAAAATACAGGATGTGACCGCCAGGGTGGCGGTCACATCCTAATTGCCATGGAGGGACCGTCGCTGCCCATGCGGACGGTCCCTCTTACTTGCGTCCGTCCACCATCATAATAGGGCCCTTGGTTCTGAGTACAATGTCATGATCATAATAATAAAGGAGTCTCCGAGATTACATTTCTTAAGAACTGATTTAAGATCGATCCAGTCTACCTTATCGATTGCCTTTTCAGCATCCAAGGGGATGGCAGGGGGCAGCCTAGCAATGGTAGCATGCAGAGTTCCGCTGGGGTCATGTCTGGGGGGATTGCAAAATGAGGCATGCATGTAGGGGTACTGAATGCACCAGCACAGGGGGCCTCGGGACACAGAGGTAATTTGGGACAGGGAACCATGGGGCAGTAGGGCTACACGGTACAGGGCAATGGCGGGGTGGACCAGGTCAGAGCTTCCCCCGTTTGCCTGTGCACCACGGTGGCTGTGGCCGGGTCTTGGTAGCACACTAGTGCCAGCTAGCCTCCCATATCTTTGGAACAGCTTGGGTTCTTGGCTAGGACAGGGCAGCAGGGCATCGAGCATGATGGCGCTGTCTGCAGGTAACACTGAGCTGGAAAGTTCAGGAAGGCGGGGAGGTCAACAAGGTACCTCAAAAGCATCAGGGGATCTCACCGAGCAGACTGGTGACCCAGCAGGCAAATAGCCAGAGGGACAGATGCCCACCAATCACACCGAGGCATGAGTTGGGGTGAGCAGCACCTGGGGGTGAAGGTAAGCCAGCCAGAGAGTGCATAAGGCCTTCACCAGGTGACCCACCAGTCATCACCAGACAGACTTGTTTGTACAGCCTCATTCAAATAGCGGTCAAAGAAAGGATCTGGCGCAAGGAGTGCATAAACTTTTTCTCACTGTTGGAAGTACGCCAGGCAGGGTTAGACCTAACTGCACAGGATAAGAAAGATGAGGATAAGAGGGAGAGGCCGAAACAGAGAGTTAAGCGTAACATCGAGAATTGGCACCGGGCTTTCAGGACCTTAGCTAGCATGTTTGTGGAGAAGTTCCTGCACAGCTTAGTGGTCCGGGTCTTGCATGAGCTGAAAGTGCACAAGGTCCACCTCCCGGGTGTGAAGAGAATGGGGCTCATTGATCCAATACCAGATCATGACGAAGCAGGCAGGGTCTTCTTGACTGGGGTGGGTATGGACCTGGGTCTTTGCAATATGCTAGGGAGCCTGAGGTAGGCACATGGTTGCGATCATAACACGAGGACAGCCCCGGGAATGCAACTATTCTTCTTGTGGTACTATCAGCGTTGGGACTCCATCTCTCACAACCACTCAGACCCCGAGGAGGAGGAGGAGCCGCGAACGCGCTCAAAAGCACTGGTTTCAACCCACGGCGCGGGACACGTCTTCTGCCGGTGCTGTCAGCATGGGGACTCCATCTCCCACAACCACTCAGACCTCCAGGAGGGGGAGGAGCCGCGAATGCGCTCAAAAAGCGCTGGTTTCAACCCACGGCGTGGGACACTTCTTCTGCCGGTGTTGTCAGCGTTGAGACTCCATCTTCCCCAACCACTCAGACACCCAGGAGGGGGAGGAGCCGCGAACCGCTCCAAAGTGCTGGTATCAAGCCGCGGCGTGGGACGCATGCAGGACCCGCCTGGGCCAGTGGCGGGCCTGCCCAGATCAAAGAACTTTATTAGATAAAAAAAATATATAATCATAAAAGTAGAACATAGATACCATACTTATACAAAACTGAGAGATTAAAATGACCAAAATATAATAGGACTGCGTATTGTATGAGCAGCAGAATATCGTTAAGAACAACTAATAATTTAAAAAGAAAATGAGTGTTGCTGCTAAAAACTACAAGTAAGACACTTAGTTGCAGAGAGACCCAAAGGATAAGAACAGTTCAGTGAAGTAGCTATCAGCTGTCTATAGTCAGTATAGAGGCATCAGGATCCCATTCCATAATATTGCAGGGGCACAGAACATAGGTTTTATACACAGTCACCTGTGCACTTCCTCAAGATTGTTACCGGGCCTGCAATTTGATGGTTAAATTTGAATATGCATGGCGAATAAAGATTGTGACGCTTATGTATAAAGCAGTGTTCTCTAGGTTCAATTCTGCACTGATTGCCTGCCTACAGGACCGGACTCCCAATCTGTTCCACTCTGGCTTCAGTTTTAGTCTGCGCTGGGCAAGCAATGCAGTGCAAAGGCATACAACATGCTCCAAGGACTCCACCACGTCCCCCAGCCCCTGCACTGTAGCTAAGTGCCATAAACCACAATTTTAAGTACAGGGGGTATGTGCAGAGCAGGTATGATGGAAGAGAAGCGAACTGGTGAGAGTTGATTACTGCTCATGCATGCTTGCGTTTGGCAAAAAGAGCTTTGTTGATATTATGAGACCACATACGGATGCGCTTCTTGATACTTGTTTTAAAGACTATGGGCCAAATGTATCAAGATACATTTTTGCGATTCTCAAATAGCGATTTTTAAGGAATTGCTATTTGAGAATTGCAAAATGGTATGTATGTAGAAATTCGCTATTTTTTTGCGATTTCTTAAAATTCCTTAATTGCGATTAGCAACTTGCTAATCGCAATTAAGGAATAATTTCCCATTCATTTCTATGGGCCAGGAGGCCCATAGGAATGAATCTGAAATTATTCTCAATTTGCGATTCGCAATTTGCTAATCGCAAATTGAGAATAATTTCAAGGGTGCAGGGGTGTCCAAAGGACACCCTGTTGCACCCCTGAAATAAGCATGGGTGCACATGTGGTGCACATACATGCCCCTAGGGCATGTATTTGCATCACATGGCACTTTGCAAAATGCAAAAATTGGCATTTTCAAGAAATTTGCAAATTACCACCAATTTGAAGTTGGTGGTAATTTGCGATTCCTTAGGGACAATTAGCAATTTTTTTTTTTGCATCATACATTGCATTTAAGGAATCGCAAATTTTGCGATTCCTTAAATGCAATCACAAGAATAAGGAATCGCAAATTTGCGATTCCTTATTTTGCACTGAAATTTGCTACATACATACCATATTGCTCAAATGAGTTTGCAAACGCCGTTTGCGAACCCATTTGAGCTTCATACATCTGGCCCCTATGTCACCAGGGTTAAGATTCCAGAGCTCACTTACAGATAATTGCTGTATGCATTCATGGAAGAACTGACTATAGGACCCACCTGGATCATTAAGGGTAATA
Organism: Lissotriton helveticus; assembly: GCF_964261635.1. Lineage (NCBI taxonomy): Eukaryota > Metazoa > Chordata > Amphibia > Caudata > Salamandridae > Lissotriton > Lissotriton helveticus. The sequence continues at coordinate 249,157,342 of NC_136067.1, read as the reverse complement.
TCTGACCACAACAGTGACTCAAGGTACCCAGCTCCAGCCTGCCTTAACTTATGGTACAATTTTAAATAAGTTCCTGCGCTTATGATTTCGTAATTTAAAAGGCCCAGTTCTAATTGTATCTGTGCAGCCATAGCGGATTTCGGCATCCGAAAGACTCTTTTATAGATCTTAGTCACATGTGGATTTATTATTGCCCTCAGTTTGCCCTGGGAAAATTCAAAGCCATATGACAACGTGGTGCCAATTCTGGCTTTCATTACTTACAACATTGGAGTTAGGCTCGGGCCTGTCAATTTTTTTGAGAGTTTTGAAAGGTTCACTCTGAGAGCCATAGCTTTCATTGACATGTCGCTGCGGTGAGTAATAGAGATTTTCTCGCATTGAGGTTGCATCAACTCGTGTGAACAGTCCTGGCACTCCATAGGGCCGTGTTTGATCAGTGTAGGGTTGTTCATTGCTGTAGGATCTACTCCTCCGTTGGCCCTAAAATGGTCAGTCAGAAATTAGACTCATTCTGCCTCTGAGATGTTTGCACTCCCTTGGCTAATTGTTCCATTGATTTGTCTATTCATTAGTGCCAAACATTTTCTTGAGTTGCGATTTTTACTTTCCCAGAGAAGTTTACACCAAAATTGTTCAGGGTAAGACTGTTTATCCTTTTGGTGTGCCTGTCTGTGCAATTTTATAGTCATTCAGTCAATCATTAGAATCTGGATGCTTTCTGGTTGCCCGTAGGGCAGTATTTCTGATCTTCTTTAGCACCATGGTTTGGCTTGAAATGGGAAACTGGGTGCTACGAGAAACCTTATGAGAGAGCGAATGAGATAGAAAAAGACTTAACCCATCATTGCCAGGAAGGGCAGGGCCACTCCTCTTTCATCTCATCCCTGAACTGTGTCTCTGTTCATTACAGCCTCCCAGCAACTTGATAAGGTACTGTGTTAATTTTTACATTGCACAAGGATTGTCATGCACACCTTTCTTTAGCGTTTGCTACTTTTTAACTTTTATGCCAATAATTTGTTGATTTACGTGCTTCCTGGTTTTTACGTGATCTACCCAGATTTCACGGTACGTAGTGAAGACATCAAGAAAGGAGCGAAGTTACACTCCATGTACCCCGCGCACAGCTTCTCTAGTGCTTTTCGCACTTTTTGAACTATTCCATGTTTAGCAACAATGAATCCTATACTCCCAAACTTTTGAAACAGTTCATTTATTTCTTTGTTTTTTCCACACACGTGAGATGGATATGTCTTTAACAGCTTCTCATGCAGCGGATATGCTAATCCAAGTCTTTTTCAGGGCACGTGGCAAAAACATAAAACATTCTTAGTTGCAGATCTCATTACACCTAATACATTTTGGGCTATTTAACCCCTCCCATGCTCATGACGGAACCGTTCCGTCACGAGCCTTGGGTGGGCTGTGCTGGTGACGGAACGGTTCCATTACGGCCCGCTCGCCACACCTGCGCGGCGCGAATTCCGCTGATGTTCTAATGGGCGGGCGGGTCCGTGACGGAATCGTTCTGCCACAAGCACAGCTCACCCGAGGGCCGTGATGGAGCGGTTCCGTCAAGAGCACAGGACCGCCGCGCAGCCCCGCCTCCCCCTTAGCGCTGCGGCGGATTAGCCGCAGCGAAGGGGTTAAAAGCCCTTCTTCAGGGGTTTTCTATAAATGAAAGAACATTGCTGTTAGGATTCGATTTCGTAACCACTGTTACAAACTGTGTAGATTTGTTATACTAACGAACCTATGCCCTGTTGTTATGCAGCGCTTTTCCCTCTACAAGCGGAACTATATTCCTCCCGCCATTATGCCTGAAACACTTTCCAAGCTGCCAGTTGTTTTCCTTCCATATGAGCAGTCCCCTGATCTTCACCCTTCTTTCACCCAGCAAACTCCTCACCCATAGTTCATACCCCTAATGAAATCTACTGTGTCTCGTACCTTTACCAGCTTTATTCCAAACGCTCCCGTTCGAAACCATTTTCTCCTCATGGGGCGATGTTAAGCTAACTGCGTGATTACCCTACCAATTTAAACTCAAGTGGCGTTATCCCGCCTCTTTGATTTGAAATATCACAACCTCCCTGTAATACCTAGATTATCACTCGTGACTCCATATCCCACAATCCATCTCTTTTAAAACTACCAAAGCACAACACCCTTGTTTCAATAATACTTATCTAATCTCTCTGACTAAACTCGCAGTGTTCAAAGCACTTCAAATCTATACCCCGCCCTCCCTTTTGATGTTATCTGTTGCGCTAATTCTACAATGACTTGTAAACACATAAGTATGGCATTTAGACACGTAAGTGTACAGTAAAAATACATATTATTGCATGGAAATACGGTATTTTAAAGATTTGTCGAATGTTCATGTCCATAAGCAAGAAGCAAAAACTAAAGAAAGGTGTGCACGGCAATCCTTGTGCAATGTAAATGTTTCAGTCTACCCTACCAGCCAGTTGCACCCACAGAGGACAAACGTTGGACAATCATATTCAAGAGATACGAACTCACACACGCGAGGTGCACATTTTAGTCATTTGAGGAACTTGCGAGCAAGCATTTGATTTTTTCCAGGCTTATGGATTTGCACTACTGGCGGTTGCGCACAACACCGTCATAGATGAAGTGCCCCAGCCACTAAGTACACTGCAAATAGAATGTAATGAAGAGCAAACACCTGTACCACATGATACCTCCCAGCTTATTAATACTCTCAGGTCTGAGATAATAACAGTGAGACACATGATCGAAGAACTCACCGCACTGACAACAGCACGCGAATCATTCACCCTATAATGAACAACAACTCCATTTGGTGACTAGGACTGCGATGGTTACAGCAGAACTACAGTGGGGCAACAAGAAATATTCCTTTAAACAAATGAATAACTATAGAGCATCTAATGTTATCTACCTGATTCTCTGACCCTCCAACCAAGGGTATGTAGGTGAGACGGGCAAAGAATTCAGAGTTAGATTCAGTGAACATAAGTCAGCCATTAGAAATAGACTCAGTGGGGCACCACTAGATGAGCATTGGAGCACCCATGGCCACTCGGAAAGAGACCTCAGATGGATGATTCTGGAGAGAATCACACACCCCACCAATGGAAGCATTGATGGGATGAGACGCAAAAGAGTGGTATTCTAGATATATACCCTCCAAACGGTGGCGTCTGGACTCAATGACCATCTGCCACGGGAGAATGCTCTCCTATGAGCACTTCTGAATTTGTGATCTGTTGCCCCTACAGTAGCTTCCGTTTCCTGTTATTAGATGCGACCTTTATTAAAATTTCTCTTGTGATATTGTTTATTGTTATCTTTTCCATTTTCCACGCTGCTGTCTAGCTTTTTCGGTATCTGTTTCTTTCCGTCTTTTTTAAGAGTTACTCTACGTTGAATGTGCTCCTTGTTATCATTTATCGTTTTTGATTTATCCATCCTAGTCCTTGTGCGCTTATATTTATTCGAACTTTTATGCCATTTGATGGGAACCAACTTTGGTGACTGGTTTCACAGCTGAAGATGTAGGCTGCATGTCTGTGCATGCCTCTTCACGTTTTTGTATTAACTTTATCATTTGTTATCTTTTTTTTCTTATCTTGTACTGTTTCACTTTATACTTTACAATTGTTGTTTATCTACCTTTTTAAGCCAGGGTGGCTCTAAATATGTTCCAACCACTACATTGGTTTAGTGGTTAGGAACCCAGTAAGGCACCCGGGCTACCACTTTGAGCGTTGTACAGAATATCACACTATCTCCATTCACGCTTTCTCTTTCTAACATCGATGGTAGCCGCGCCCCCCTCTACCTATTGGCCATATATCTTTCGCGTGGTTTGATCACTGCTCCAGCCGCAGCTGGGGATCCGCACGGCACTATACGCATTGGATGTTCCTGAGTCTCACTTGGGTAAGAACTCGGTAAGCATGCCTCTTCTTGCAGTTATATCATTTCTCAGTTTGCCGTATGGACTCCCCCACGTACCGGGAACTGTGGGAGGGGCTCACGTGTGTACGATTTATGGATATTTCTCTATATACATATTGTCTGTAGACTAACTCCCGTAATAGGGGTTAGCGTGTTTGTGAACCATGGACACTCTTCTTTTTCTGTTTTTATATAGACTGCATGCAGATTAAATTCACCTAGTGTGAGTCAGTGTACTTATTACTTATGAACTGGCTTTGATAGACATGCTATCTGTAGATTCACTTTCACGTAGGTTCTTACTTATTGCCATTCTTGAGTTGTTAGTGTGGGACGTTTTCATTTCCTCCCTATTTGCCCGTCCTCTTTTTAGTTTCAGAACTTTACCTTTGGGAGAATGACGCCTAATCTTTAGGTCGTGTTCCTGACAACCTTGGCGATCTTTTCCCCTCCTACATCTCGTTTTGGGGAGTGCAAAACACCGAGTAAGTGGGGATTATGTTCCATTTGATCTGTTGATTCCCTACATGGAGACTATCTGGAAAGGTGCTTAGAGGTATTATTCTATTTTCTCTAGCACCTGGTTCCATTTTATTAATGTCCCATGGTTTGTTATATTTCACGGTGTGACTGGAGTATCGCTTTTCCACTTTGGGACCATTCCCCGCTGCATGTGACGTGCTTCAATAATTGGTAAAAACTTTTATATTTGTCTTTATATCAAGGTCTTATTTACTTCTGCTTCTGTTTTTATTTTTGGGCTACTGTATAGTATTCATATATCCTCTTGTATATGGACATCTGCGGACAATATTAACAGGAAGTCTGATTGAGGCTTTACTTCTTTGAGATTCTCAAGTAGGTAGGTTCCTTGAATTTCCATACCGAATGATAACTCGCACATTTCAGTACCTTACAATTCTTATGTGTGGATGTATGACATTACAAAGCATGCTTTTACATCGCATGCCTTTAAAACGCAAGTATTACAACGCAATCCATTACAACGCATAGTGCTTTGGGGTGCTGGATAGTGAATAGTTTAATTTACTATTCCAACTCCAGTCCCCGTGGACACTAGGGAAGGTTATTGGATAGTAAATTAACCTATTCCCTATCCTAGAGCGCCCCCCAGAGCAATGCGTTGTAATAGTTTGCGATGTAAAAGTTGCGTTGTAAAGGTTGTTTACCCTTATAAGTGCACCTCTGGTATCTGGGCAGTTTCGCTCTTTTTTCCTCCTTTATTTTCTACCTTTTTTCTACCTGAAATCTTTATTGCACACACTACTCGTGACTGCTTATGCACATGGTGGCAGTATTAGAGTCTTTTGGTCTTTCTAGATAAATTGGTATGCACAGTCTCTGTCTGTTTCCTCTCCCTCTGATCTTGGGATGGATATCACTCAATATTTTGCTAAGCTCGTACCTGGTTATTGTTTTTAAATTGCTATATAGTGTTCTTAAACTTTGCTTCATTGACCCCGCAGATTTATCATGTTGTGAGCTCTTACACCACATATCCGGTGGTTGCTTTACTGTTCACTGATGGCCCTACAAATTTCAAAGTCTTTTTATACATTGTTAATTAATGTGTGTTATTGTATCACACTGTTTTTGCATCTCATGTTTGATGATTTGAGAGTATGGGTTTTGTGTATTATATGTAGTGTTCCTTATTATACCTTGTTTGTTTAACTATGGGCCTCTGTTTGTTGTTACTTGAAAAAATGTCTGAGAAATGTAAACAACCATTTTAAATGTTATGTGTATATTTTCTACTGTTTTGATATCAATAAAATATGAATAAATAATATGTTTTGATGGTTTGAGTCTGCGGGACAATTATATGTATATTATGGATGTACCACCAATAATGCTATAGATAGTGGAGGAAGATCCTGTATTTTGTTCGTGACTAGGACTAGGACGCCTCCTACCGAAAGGGCCACATCAAGAGGTGTTGTTTCTTTACCCTTAATACCTCCCACAAATTCCATTCCCAAGCTTCGAAAGTCAAACATCTATACAACTCAAAGGCCAATACACCTAAAGATCCTCGCAATCCAAAGGCCAATATACCTACCCAAAGATCGTTGTAATCCAGCTGCCTTTCGAGCCCCCATACATCATGCTCGACCCTCCAGCACATTATCGAGAACACGCCCTCCAGCGAAATTTCTCCAGCAGAACTATTATCCAAGCACCTCCCCCCTGCTGCATGGCCCATAGATTTTCATGGTGAACGTCCCTAGGCTTGGCCAAAAAGAATGTCCCAGAAAGTGATGACTTCTTAACAAACAACGTCATACACTGAATTCGCTACCATAGGGGTTGCCGTTCAGTGTTATGCGAGGACATCATCAGGGTCCAAAGATGCTCTTCCCCTGCACAATCTCACGACTGCATTGAACTCACTTTGTCCACCGCTGATCCGGCAGAGAATCTTCATGCGTTGGACTATCGAACTTGCCCCCTCCCACCTCATCCATACAGTTCAGACGAGCACAAACAATGACAGGGGGTGGGACACCTGCTACCGTAGAGGGAGCGACATCCCTAGAAGCAGTCAACTGACTACAATATGATCCTAATCCACACAAGGATCAAATCACTACTCCCCTAAGCATTAAGTGCAGCCCTCACAACATTTTATCCCCCCGATGAGCACGAACCACCGATATATAATCTGGGAATGAAGGGCCAAAGCAGCCACCTCGATACTGCTCAGAGGACTCATAAGGCAGGACCTTGCATACCTCCAGATTCCACCGCAATGTCCTATCCTCTGGTGTCACCAAGCCAACAAACATTGAGCAGCAATCTTCATCTCCCCCTGGCCCCAAACCCCCATAAATTGAAGAATATATCATGGAACGTAGAAGGATTAAAAAGTAAATTGCTACTCCCTCATTGGAATGAACTGATAGAGGGATTTGATATCTATATCTTCCAGGAGACTTGGAGTTTGGTCCCACTATAACAATCGGGCTTTGTTGGCTTCTGCTCTTCAGCTACCACCATGGGGAGAGGGCGTCCTTCAGGGGGACTGATTATTTGGGGGAATATTGCCCTGGGCTGCCGAATCATCATGCAGCCAATCCTGAGTCCCGATATATTGACACTTACCATCGTGGGCCCCAGGGGAGGGGGCATTTTAGACCTGTTTAATGTCCATATCAGAGGAACTAAAGGGGGCAACCCATCATCCACTGTACACTATTAGAACAAGCTTTATCTAGCTGTTCGCTTCATGCAAAAATTCTGGTCACAGGCGAGTTCAATTGTACCTTTGAGCCTTTGAGCTCAGAAGAAACGCTGGGGCATGAGAGAGTTGATAGAAAATGGGCTGTCCCCCGACTCAACACACCCCCTGTCAAAAAATGGACCCACTTAGCAATCCAACTCAATGCACTCACCACGGAGTTCGGCCTAAGGGCAGCCAACGGCAGAACCCCTGCGGACATCCAGGGGGCAAACACCTTCACGCATTGATTACACTTTAAGTGACTTAACATTTTGGGTAAAATGACTGACATGTTTGTGGGAACTACTACCGACAGCGACCACAACCCCCTCTACATGACTACGAAGATCCAGTGGGATGTACCATGTCACCGTCGAACCATTCGGGCCCCAAACTCTATTAATGATATCGTCCCCTCTAACTGCAAAAGGTACTTAAATTGAAGTGGCGCAAGGTTTCCTTGCAAAATACCAAAATAGCGGGCCTCTGGGAAGTCCTGTCCACTAACACATTAGAGCTCCAGGCCGTAGTCGCGGATACAGGCGACTGGGCAGCAGTCCCTACCATCCACTCACATGCATTGGAACAGCTGAGCTCTTACTTTCAAGCACCTAGCAAGCATAGCAAAACATGCATGCCTCAACAAAGCCAGCACCCATGGTACACCAAGGATTGCAGGCTCAAAAGACATGCTCCAGCCCTAGCAATCAGAAGCAAGAACTGCCCCATGGTCAAGACAGCAAGAAAGTAATATAGTGCTGCCCTGCGCCAAGCAAAGATCGAGTGGCACGAATCACACTGGCAGGAATTGAAGAATCCAAGCCTTGCAAAAAAACCTAACCAGTTTTGGACACTAGTGAGACGGGGCAACAGCAGGGAATTAGGCACTTCTCCCAATCATATCACAAGCCAAGACTGGCATGACCCTTTTGGGAAACTGTATTCCGCTACAGAGGACGGATGTCTGGAGGAGCCATGTGGCCCCATAGACACACCTCCAGCAGGGAATGCTAGCGAACCCTTCTCTTTGGTTGAAATAGAAGCAGCATTAAAGAAGATAGTCCCTGCCAAAGATCCTGGACCAGCTGGCATCCAAGGAGATTTATTTGTCGCTGACCCCAGAAGCTGGTCACGGTACATCTAGCTACTGATCAAAGCTATAGTCGGGGGTTGTCCAGTGCCAGAATCTTGGAAAGGCGCAGAAGTGGTCCCGATCTATAAAAAGGGTGCCAGAGAAGACCCCTCAAATTACAGGCCAATAAGCCTGATCGATGCAATGCAAAAGGTTCTTGGTAGGGTGCTCTCACAGAAAACCCAAACATGGTCTGAAGAGGAAGATGTCTTCTCTCAATACCAGGATGGCTTTAGGGCAGTAGTGGAATGATCGACCAAGTATTTAGGCTACTCCTTAGAGACTGGAAAGTTGTGGTAATTGGCAAGGGCAGTCTTTACCTTGCATTTATTGACTTAAAGACTGCCTTTGATCTGGTACCTAGGATTAGGCTGTGGCAGACCCTTACAGATATGGGCATCCCTCCCCTAATCCTTAATCTACTGATCCGCCTTCATGAGGGAAACTATGCTCAGGTGAGGTGGGGGACCCAAGGCCAGCTGACGGAACAGATCCCTGTTGGCAGGGGAGTCCGCCAGGGTTGCATCATGGCCCCCACCCTGTTGTCTTTATGTGTGAATGTGGTGTTGAGTTTCCTTCATGAAGATCCTTCTGATGCCCCAATCCTGGCGGGCGACGAGGTGCCAACCCTCCTATTTGCTGACGACACCTTGCTGGTGTTGAAAACCCCAGCTGGACTACAAAAACTAATGAATAGATATCAATCTCTCTGGGTTTAGTCATCAACACCTCTAAAACAAAGCTTATGGTATTCAACCCCCACAAATCCTTTAGGAACAACCTTACGTTGAATAGCACCCTCTTGGAGAGAGTCAGTACCTTTGATTATATTGGCATCCGACACTCAGATAAAATGCTCTGGAGGCCCCATTTAGCCAAAATGCTTATGAACCACAAACGTGTGGTCGGGGCACTAAGCAAAGAACATCACTCTTCGTATAGCAGGCCAGTTGCCCCGGCCCTCATAGTCTTTGATGCTAAGGCAGTAAGCTCAACTCTCCATGGAGCCGAGCTATGGGGTTTGATAATGCAGATGATATCAGTAGATCTGAGCACAGGTTTTTGTGGGATTTGGTGATGTTCCACTAACTAACACCCCTAATGTATGACATGGGTAGGTGGCCGTTTAGAGATATTGCTAAGCTATGCCCATTGCTCTTTTGGTCACGCCTAAGGCGCACCCCAGAGATCACCAAATATGCTGCAGCGCTAACGGAGGTGATGAACCTAGATGTGGATCATAGGGTCAAATGGATATCAAACGTTAGGAAAATTATGACACTACTGGGTCTTAAAGAATCGTGGGATACCCAAAACACCCCAAGCAAGGTAGAGCTCAAGCACATATACTGGGATTGGATGGACAGCCAGGAACAAAGCAAGTCCAACGTGGGGAGGCTAACGGAAGAATTCCTTAATTACAAGCAGACCAGATGCCTGAAGCCTTACCTGGATATAATCCAGGTCCAACGAGACAGGGTTTTTACATCCAATTTAGGCTTGGCATACCCCCAGTCCATGCACTAACATCAACGTGGCGTTCATCGAACAATATAACAGAAGGTTGCCCCTGCTCTGGAGTCCCGTTGGAGTGTGTTGCCCATGTTATGTTTGCCTGCCCAACCTATGACATCACAAGGTCCAAAAAGGCTAAAACCGATCCGCAGACACATGGACACCCGCGACCATCAAGCTGCTTTGCGCATCCTTAAATCCGACCCAAGTGCACTTTTTACCTGCGGGGTGGCTAAGTTTCTTTGCTTGGGTACTCAGGCAAAAAGCCTTGCAAGGGGTGCCTTAATCTTAGGCTTTGGGTGACACTGGAGGCCCTCGGATTGCTCTGCACATACCGAAATCTAAATGAAGAGCTTTCTACTTGTGGGGTAACTAAATCCTAAACTATGCAGGAACAGTCAGGCAAAAAGAGTTGTGAGGGATGCCTTCATTTTCATACTCTAGGCCACACTGGGATATCAACTTAACCCAAGAAAGTATTTTTAGAATGTAAATCATTGCCACTTTATAGAAACCCGCTGGGTAGTACCATCATGGTTTTATCCCTTTTTTCTATTTTTTTTTATATCCATTTTGAATTCATGCATGTTTTTAGGTATGAACTTGTAGAAACTCATATGTGTAGCTTTTTAGATAACTGTTTTTACGCTTTGTGGTGCAGTGCATTGATTTACTTCTTTTTATTCACTGTACAAATGTTGCACAATGTTTTTATGATACAAGTTATTGAAATAAAGCAATTGATGAAGATGATGATGATAATGATGATAGGTGTAGGAAGAAGTTGAACATTACCATGTCCCGATTGAGCAGGGAGAATGGGTGGGGTGGCGTGAGGCATGGCCTTATCAACCTCAACATGAGAGAATAACACGATCCAGACTGTGAACATTTGGCTGAAATATGAATGAGCCTGTTCCTCTTTGACATTTGGGGGCTCTTGAGTTCTTTGGATATAGCCAAGGAGCATCAGGAGGCGAGCAGGTGGGAGAGCTACTTTAGGTCATGAAACCACAGGCCTCATGGCGGGGACAGCATAAAGGGACAGCAGAAGAAGCCACTCAAGCACGTGCCCTTGGGCTGCCTTATGGCTGGGGCACGGGGAGCATGCTGTGGGGTGGCATGGGGGCAACAGAGGGTGGACAAAGCATTGTAGCCCGGGTCAGGCATGAGGGCCGCTCACAGCACTTGGCACCAAGGTGTAGCCTAGACACCGCAGAAGACGTGCTAGACCCTGGCTGGAAAAGGGATTTCGCTCAGGACACTGTCACAAGGTGCTGTTATGGACTAAGGACTACTGTTGTTGAGCTACAGATAATGTGGGCAATGTTGATGTTACTCATGTTTTAAAATATTGACCTGTCAATTTTGCATATCAATGTGTAATAAAGAGGAGCTGCAGCCGTTTTACACCATTTTCAGAAAAAGGAAGGTGGGGAGGCAGTTAGCGGCTGGAAAGCTAGAGGGCACTCCCCCTCCTGGGAGAGGTTGGAAGGTGGGAAGGAGAGATGCAGCAGGACCAGTAGGGTGCCTGCGACAAACCCTTACCAGAGGCGGGAACCGAGCAGCTGAGCCTGGGAAGATGCTGGATGCTGATTGGTCCACATGGTTTAAAATTGATCAAACGGTGGGGTCCCGGTGGGTGCACCACAAGGTTAAAGGGCATGGGGAGTCTCATCAAAAATGCATGTACCTTTGCTGTTGACCCACCTACCCACATTGGTAATGCGAGCGTCACAGCCGTGGACTGCAAATGGGCTCAGACTAGGTGGGGACGGCACAAAGGGACAGCAGAAGAAGCCTATTAGCCAAAGGTGGAGCCGCTCTAGCACGTGCCATTGAGATGCCTTACTGCCAGGGCACAGGTAGCAGGCTATGGGACAGCATGGGGTCAGCAGAGGGTGGACACACCACTGGCAGCCCGGGCCAGGCACAAGGGCCGTCCACAACATTTGGCAGCAAGGTGTAGCCTAGAAGCTGCAGGAGAGGTCCTAGACCATGGCTGGGAAGGGGTTTCCGCTCAGGGCACTGTCACAAGATGCTGTTATAGACTAAGGGCTACAGATAATTTGGGCAATGTTGATATAATGTATGTTTTAAAATAATGATCTGTGAATTTTGCATATCAATATGCAATAAAGAGGAGCTGCTGTTATGCACCATACAGGGTGTATTTTCATTTGTACCAGAAAAAGGAAGGTGGGGGTGCAGTTAGCAGCTGGCAAGCTAAGGGGCACTAGCCATCCTGGGAGGGATTAGACATAAAATTCAGCCAAAAGCTCACAAGCATGTGTCGTTTAGCCAGCAAGCAGATCAGCAACAGGATATCTATAAATGCTGAGGAAATATCAAGGGCTGCCAAGCAGGATTGCAATTAAAAACTCACAGAGCTCCCAGGGACACTATTGTCTGGAAATCAGAGAACTCCCTCATGTAGAACCATGGCTCGAAGTCCGGGGGCTCATTTATGAGCCCCTGCGTCACTTTTGCACCACAGGTGTGTCACTTTTTGTGACCCACCCGTGGCGTAAAACATGCGCCAAGTAATTTATTCAAACTTCATGATAACTTCAGTTAATCATTGGTGGAAATCTAAATTTCCTACATTGTTTATTTAAACACATACAGTAGCATTCTCCAACATTTTCGTACTAGGAATGGAATACTGTATGGTGTTGTTTATAAAACATTCAAATGAAACATTTATACAAAATTAATACAAAACATCACAAAAAAGAGCCATCCAAAATTTGACATAAAAACTCTTCTTCTTCCAATAGATCTAGAAAAAAGGCTGTGCTTGAAATTTTATGTACAATTGCAGTGACCGAGAGTCTCTTTTGTCTGTATATGTATGCAAAGTGAAAATTCCTTTCTTCGGTATTTGATGATGTGTACATTGTACTTAATATATGGATGTTATACTTCAAGAGACTTATTTAGAAAGGTGTTGACACGTTTCGACCTTCAACTTTTTAGGCCTCTTCGGGACAAATGAAAGATGGAGCACGTTGGAGAAAAAGAGAAAACCGTACAGCCTGACCAGCTAGTGGGCGCAATTCTAAAGCCTCGGAGGGTCAATATAAGCATCCCTTACTTCTAGTAGGATTCCTAGTCATAGTAGGAACTGGACGTGCACATCGTAATACACAGCCCGGCGGGCTCCAACTTAGTGCCTCGCTGCTGAGGAGGGAAACTTAATCCCTTCTGAAACTGGGAGAGGGGAACGACTAGGGAGCCTGTCACCTGTGTCAGACGTGCTCCAGCTTGATGCCTCTCTGGTGGGGAAAGTAGCTTAGTGTCTTCTCATCGTTTATGCTGCATACCCGAATCAAGCTGCAGAGGCGAAATAACAATGCCTGTAACGGGTGACGGAATTTTAAGCCATTGCTCGCCTCCCAGCCTGTCACAGAATTAAAATAATATTGCATCAGGCCCTACTATCCCACCGTGAATTGATCCAAATAAATAATGTAAAAAAAAATTATACAAAAAAATATAAAGAAAAAGATTTGTATGAAATTAAAAAAAATCATTTCAATCAGTTCACTGTATGATTTTTCCAGAGTGACAAGTTAAGCAGGATAGTAGGACCTCTTTTTCAGGTATTGATGCTGTTTCTTTCCCCCGGTCCTAAGCCAGATAGTGAAAAGAAGACAGTAGAAGACGGGGGCCCTCCTGTGTGTTTTGATGCTCTATAGTGTAGGCTGGACACAAAGAGGACCATTTATATGATAAAAGACAGTAAATAATATTAACTCATTTAAAACATAAATGATTCAGATAACAGAACCATTGTAGAGATATTTGAGATATTGAAGAAAAGTGCAGACTTACAGGTAGATGCATCAAGCATTTTTGCGAGCGCAAACGGTGCGAATCGCAAAATTCGGCTGTTTGCGCCCGCCATGGTGCCATGATTCCCCTCTAGCAGGTCATCAAGGTGTGAGCAATTCATTCAATTATTGCAACGTCACTTCTGGTGGGAAAACAACAAAAGTGATGTTTCTATATGGGTAAGACGGTGTGAGGCCTGTGCTCGGGCAAAGAACGAGACAGGAAAGAAAAAAGGAATGTTGATGCCTCTACCCACTCCTAAGAGTCCTTGGCAAACCATCAGTGCAGACTTCATTACGGGACTACCGCCGGATCAGGGCAAGACAGCCATGTTGGTGGTTATTGATAGCCTCACGCAGTTAGGGCATTTCATTCCTTGTGTAAACCTTCCCACTGCTGGACAAACGGCACAATTACTGTTAAGCAACGTGATCCGTTTACATGGAGTGCCAGAAGTCATTGTGTCTGACAGGGGCCCACAATTCATCGCCATGTTCTGGAAAGCATGGTGTCAGGCGATGCACATCAAACCCTCTCTCTCCACCAGCTTCCACCCACAGACGGATGGGCAAACCGAAAGATTGAATCAAACCGTGAAAAAATATCTTAGGTGTTACGCTGCTGAAGCTCATGACTCGTGGGTCTCTTTGTTGTGGATGGCCGAGTTAGCCTATAACAACGCCTGGCATTGTTCAGTGGGTGTATCTCCTTTTTGTGCTACCTATGGATTCGATGCTCGAATACTTCCTGTCAGTATCCCGGTGGGGGTTGGCTGATCAGCCTACGGTAATGGGGCAAATGCAGAAAGTGCAAGATATTCATAGGAAGGTCAGAATACATCTGCAAAAGGCAAAACGTGAGTACAAGAGAGTGGAGGACAAGCATCGGAGAGAAGGCCCGATGTATCATGTGGGCGATAGAGTATGGTTATCCACCAGGAACATCAGGTTCAGGATACGCAGTATATTCCATCCTCTATATATCGGACCTTATGTTATTCTGAGAAAGGTCAATCCTGTGGGCTTCAAATTGAAGTTACCTGCTACTCTTCGAATACATCCTGTGTTCCATTGCAGTTTGCTGAAACCCGCTTTCTCTGCAAGGCGGCGTGCACCTCCTCCTGTGTTCTGTGATGGGGGTTTTGAGTACGTGGTGCGGAGCATCAAGGACTCCAAGTGGAGAAGGGGTGTACTGTGGTATCTGGTTTCTTGGAAGGGGTACTCGGCAGAGGACGATTCATGGGAACCAGTGCACAACATTCATGCCCTTGAGGCTCTTCGTTCCTTTCACCGTAGGTTCCCGACGCGACCTGGTCCTAGGAGGCGGTAGGTGGGAGGACATACTGTCAGGGTTCAGGTTGCGCCTACAATGCTGGTTCATGGAACACGTACTATAGAAAGGCGAGGAATCCAGAATGACCTACATCTCCCAGAAACCTTGGCGGAAGGGGAGGTATTATTGGTAGGCTCGACACGCATCCTGTTGCGTGTAATTCCTTTGGACTTCGGTGTTTGCCTGCTCAAAGGAAGCTCCCTGAACATTCGCCTCGATTCCTGGCTTTTGATGAAGAGAAGCTACCGCATGAGTCTCATGCTCGAGGTAGGATCAGGGCTCTTTTATTTTTGTATCCTTTAAAACGGAGCGTGCTGCCTTCCGCCGCGCTGCCGTGTGGAAATCTTTCACAGTTTATTTGACATTTGGAAGCGGAGTGCGGTAGTGTAGGCTACGCGTTACCGTTTCACCTTGTTCCTGGAAGTGAAGTTAAACTTTTACGATCTCTCTGGAAATTACTTCTGGGCATTGATTTTTCAGTGGAATGCAGTGGAGCGCTGTAGTGGTCACAACTATGCGCTACCGTGTGTCTAGATTTAGCCCATATGTTAGAGGAAGCGGAGTGCTGGGGGTAGGCCTCCTCATTACCGTGTTCCTTATTTGCATGATATATTTCATACGCACTGAGATAGTGCTGTGAATTTCTATTTTCTTACAACTGAAACTTCGTACTGTGGTCTAAGGAAAAGTCCTTAATTTCCAAATCATTATCAGAGCGGAGTGTTGGGGTTCTTGCTCCCTACACATTACCGTTTCTGCTAAGCCAAGTGGCTGCTATTGTTTTCTTTCATCTCCTCAAAGAAAGGATCTATTGCTTTTCATTTCCTAATGTTTCGGAACCATTCCAAGAGTCCTTAGTACAACGCCTCCCTCTTGCACTAGTTATGGTATGCCGGAGGGGTGTCTTAAGATTACACAGGAGCAGGGCCAATGTGTTTATGTGTGAAGTCTGAGCATTGTTTATGTTTCATTAGGCTGAACAAAGTCAAGACTTGTGGTGATTGAGGAGGAGTTCAACTGCAGTTACGTTTCCTTCTATAGCAGGTATACAAAACATTTAGTGAGACCATATGAGAGTAGCCTGCTTTTGTATGCTGTGGTTCTAAGTGTATGTTTTGTCGTATCAGGTTTTCCTTTCCCTGCTGTTCTTCCCCTCTTCCCCTCCCTTTTTTCCCTTGCCTAATGGCTCAAATACTCTGTGTATTTACGACTAGAGTGTTTGTGACGTTTGGAGGTGGACCATTATATACTACAACCGGATTCTGTGGAGCAAACCTTGACATGGTTAGGGCCAGAAGAAACTGTAGTTGCGATGACGAATACCTAACAAATCTGGAGGAAATCAAAAATAGTTTTCAGAATAGAGGTTATGACAAGAACGTAATCAATAGATCCTTCAACAGAGCAATCAAATTGGATAGAGTAGCCACGCTGTCAGACAACACCAAAACGAAAAATAGACAGAAGGACTTGATAAGACCCATTATGTCCTATGGGAATAACACAGGAGATCTAAGTAGAATACTAAAGAGACATTGGAATCTACTGACAGGTGACAGGAATATTGCATTACACATCCCAACAAATCCACGTATAACATTTAGTAGAGGCATGACATTGGATAGACTGATTAGTCCGAGCTACCCCTCACAGACCATGAAAGACAATTGGCTGACAGCACGGAACAAAAGTTTGCATAAGTGTGGACATTGCTCAATGTGCAGACTATCCAGGGATCCGATGGAATTTGTATATAACCATTTGTGATTAAGACTAGTATTCACTGCTATACTCGGTTTGTGGTTTATTTATCAATATGTAAGTGCAACAACATTTACCTAGGAAGTACGATCAGAATGCTTTAAGAAAGAATTCAGGAACACTTTAGGGCAGTCAAACAAGGTGATTCCAGATATCCATTTGCAGTACACACACTCATTTGTGACAAACAGGACCAACCAAGATTCTTTCACTTTCACGGCCAGGAAACAGATCCACCTGTAGAGAAGGGTGGCAATAGAGAACTTAGGTTACGACGCCAAGAGGTGATATCGATTATGCTGTCCCTTAAGGCAGTAGATGAAGGTCTGAACATAGACTGTGAACCGCATTACTTTCTAGGAGATTGGACGATTTCTATTGTACATTATAAACAGTATACATGATAACACATTATGAGTAGGATCCTAAGGTTCAAATTAGGAACTTAAATGATTTTATTATAACATTGCTCTGTATGCCCTGTAATAATTGGGCTACTGTTGGTCACTAAAGGCCACTATATAAACATAATAAACATGTATAACATGTGAAGATGAATGCTATCGCCATATTGTCATCATTCAGTATGTATTATTGTTACTGTGATGTGATATATGACTTTGTAAAGTGTGACGACTAATAGTGTTGGTATATTTTCATCATTCACTATGCATTATTGGTTTTGTGATGTAATACACGACCTTCTTAAATATGACAAATAGGGGTCATTCCTTAGATATCATGTACATACTACTGTTTCCAATGTACTGTACTATGTATATATATCTAGATCTAATATGGAGTGGAATCATCACTATCTGATCACTATCCTTATCTCTCTGTCTCTTTTCACCTTTTGGTCCAATCATGATCCTATTTCATCACTTGGGGGATCACCGATAACATTAGTATTATGATGCACTAGTATGCAGAATGGTCGTAACTTACAGCATCTATAGTAAGGAAATCAAATGTAGCTTTTCCGTAATTTTAATCAATTCACATTATGGAATATATTTATATTATAGAACAGCCAACACATGATAGCTGTATCTACTGTGAAATATTTTGTGAATCATTAATGTTATTGGAAATGTCTGGGGATGCATTTATACACCAGTCTCTCGTGAATTATCTTGATATACAATAAAAAATTGTTTTCGTATGATTATTGTGCATTCCGGTAATTTAAAAAATATTGCAATAATAGGCATCAGGCACTATGATGAATTTAGTGTGATGCCGTCAAATCATGGAGTTTAGCTGATATGATAACCTTGTGTTATATATATATAGACTCCATATATACCCAGATGGCCACACCATATTCCGGTTCAAACGTGGACAATGTACCACGCATATTACTAAAAGGAAACCAGACCTAATAAACGGGGGGATTGAATATCTCCTCATGTGCAGTTTCACAAATAGATAATTATAGTAATTCGGACATCGAATAGTGAGAAACTACAATCTAGCAAACTTCTGAGATCGATTTGGATGATAACATAGACATGTTAAGATGGCCGCCATAGGTGAAGACGTGGATATTTATCACGCAGGTATAAAAGGGAGAACCAACTTGGCAGTCACGCTGAACACCACGGACCGGTTACATGGCGGGAACTACCTTTTCCCACGGTAAGAGCTGAGAATCATGACAATTTAAGTTCTCGCAGTATTATTTAGTTAAGAACGAGCAAATATCATGGAAAGGTGTGTATGTTCTTGTATGGTTAATTCGAATTTACGGGCAAGTCAGAGTTACGAGGCTATAGAC
Source organism: Lissotriton helveticus (assembly GCF_964261635.1). Taxonomy (NCBI): domain Eukaryota; kingdom Metazoa; phylum Chordata; class Amphibia; order Caudata; family Salamandridae; genus Lissotriton; species Lissotriton helveticus. Next base: position 249,138,784 of record NC_136067.1, on the reverse strand, counting down.
TGGTTTGTAAACCAGTGCCTCTGTCGTTATTTTAGATAGAAGATGCACTGACAGCATATTATAATTCCTTTGCAACCAGACTCTTGAGAATGTTGGTAAGGGAGGCATCAATATGAGACAATTTAGATTGATGGATACATAGCTTGTAACATTATATGAATATGAGCTTTAAATTTCAGATAATTTGGTGAATCATAGGAAACAAAACAGGTTACAGTGCAAAGGAAAATAGAGATTACTGTGACGGTGAGCTCTCCCTTTCATGCGGCTATACAACACATATTAGCATGAGATACAGTCACTTACGACACAATTGGGAATTAATTGTACCAAAGGTGACCAAACTCATACAATTTGGACACAATAACTTTCCAGTTCTCTCATCTTCTTTATTTTGGATTTTATTATTTTCTTCACAAGATTCACAATGATCCTTCAACTTTGAAAGGGATGTTCATGGCACTATTTGGGTGAAATACCCTGGTGAAGGGATGTATCCTATAACCCTCCCTGTTTCAAACTACATGATCTGTCCCCATTCTTTACGATGCCATTTTCTTATGTTTCAGCCCTGATGAAGTCTTGTTTAAATTTAAAACAGACTAAACACATGTTGGCAAGGAGCTGTATTGATGGCAAGGAGCCTTATTGATTAATGACGATATGAAAAGCCTGGATGTTCGAATAAAGGACAGTGGATACAATAAATATAACACATTCTTGACTTATTGAGTGTTCAGAGATTCCAATGAAACATTGAGGAGAAGTCTCCTTTTCCAATTGAGGAAGATTCGGTGGCTCTCCCTCCTCTTGAGCACGACCAAAGAATATGGACATTGAGATATTTACAACATTACTTTGTACCAGTATTGTGTGTGTGCCAATTCTCCCAGCCACCACCCTATTTTGTATCATTCCACACTATCTACTAGTTACCTTTTTTTGATAAACACATTTTTATTTAGTTTACAGAAGGAGAACACCAGCCAATCTGCACCGTAACTCAATGATTGAGGATAACAAACACAAATTCTCGTTACCCAATATACAGACATTAATAAAGCAGAGATAAGATGGAAACAGTCAGACCCCCATAATTAGACCCCTCCCCCCAGCCACTTCCCCCAAATACTGCGGTATTTCTTGGGGCAGCCGCGTGCCGCGTACATAACCTTCTCTTGTGTGGCGCACCAGTCCACCCTATCCCACCAACGTCTCACAGTTGGGGGTTCAGGGCATTTCCAGGAGGTTGCAATGTCTCTCTTGGCCACCACCATAGCTGTAGTGAAGAACAACTTTTCGTTGCGTGACCTGTCTAGCCCATTAATGATGCCCAGGATTGTGTGCTTAGGGTCGTGTGGAACCTCCACCCAAGAACCTCTGAGAGTTCCTCTTCGATGACCTTCCAGAATCTCGTTAGGAGGGCACAGGCCCAAACCATGTGGAGGAAGTCAGCGGGTTCATGGCCACATCCGGTACAGGCTGAAGATGGGCTAAGCCCTGCGCGATGAAGGCACACAGGTGTAAGGTATGTGGCATGTAAATAGTAAAGCTGCACCAAGCGCAGCCTAGCGGAGGCAGTGACTGTTCTGGAGGCCATAAGGGCATCTCGCTAGTCTTCCTCTTCCAAGGGGCCCACCCAGTCTTCCTACTGCATCCGCAATCGGTCCAAGGAAGTGTGGGTGTTGTTTATCAGTGTGCAGGAAATGCCACCCTTCCCCAGGTCCCCAAACATAATCTGGGCTTCGGGCGGGCTGTGGTCTGGCAGTCGCGTACCCGTCGTAAGATGTAGGCTTAAGGCGTGTCGCAACTGGAGATAGCGAAAGAATTGTGAGTAGTGCAGCGAGTATCTGGAATGGAGATCTTCGAAAGAACGCATGTAGTCCCCCACGCAAACGTTTCCCAGCTGCGTGATGCCTATGAGGTCCCAAGCTTCAAAGCCCTGTAGCCCGGTCACCTCCTTGAGCAAGTGCCCGTGCCGCAGAGATGTACAATGGGTCAGTGTGCGTGTCCAGTGGGTGTGCCGCAGTGCCGCTCTCCAAGCCAGTAACACAGAACGCGTCACTTCCAGAAGTCGTGAAGGAATCGTAGCCCCATATAGAAAGGATTGGATTTTGGTGAGGCCCAGCTCCCCAAGCTCGAGCCTATAGGCCAGATCGGACCACCCCCCGGTCATGGATGGAGAGAAGTCGCGTGGCTAAATAATATAGATAAAGGTGAGTCATCCCCAAACCTCCATCAAACGAGGGGTTCCTGCAAGTGTTGAGCACTAGCCTGGACCTACCCTCCCCCCATAAGCCCTTGCTAGTTAGGCCGTTGAGTTCATGGAACCAGGTCCTGGGGAAGCACATGGGGGTATTCTGAAGCATGTAAAGAAAGTGGGGGAGCACCATCATCTTAAAGAGGGCCACCCTCCCCATGAGGTTGAGGGGCAACGACTGCCACCGCTGGAGATCCGCCTTGGCACGCTTCACCAGTGGAGTGACATTGAGGGCCCAGCTAAGCTCCGGTAGCAAGGTCACCCAGATCCCCAGATATTTGAATGATTGACAACGTAAGTGTATTTCGGAGTGACAGTCAACGCATTCCCGGGAAAGGTGGAGGGGAACCAGGACTGATTTGTTGGGATTTAAACGGAGGCCAGAGGCCTGTGCAAAGGACTGCAAGATGCGAAGGCAATGGGGGCCCGACCGGGCAGGATCTGCCAGGTAAATGAGGATGTTGTCCGCGTAGAGGGCGATTTTATCTGATGCAGCGCTGGGCCACTTCCATCCCCGCATCCGATAGCAAGACCTTATCAAGGACGCTAAAGGCTCCATCACTAAGGCAAAAACCAGGGGGGGGAAAGGGGACAGCCCTGCCTCATCCCTCTACAGACCGAGAAGGGTTCTGACAGGACCCCGTTGACTAGAAACATGAGCCCTCGGGAGGGCGTATGGAACCTTGGCAATGGCCAACAACATCGTGAAGGAAGCCCCAGTCCACCGAGTCGAAGGCCTTCTCAAAGTCTACTAAGAGAAGCACCAGGTATGGGGTGAGGAGGTGGCAGTGGGCCAAGGCGGAGTGCAGTCTGCGGAGACAGTGTCGGGTGTCGCGAGAGGGCATAAAGCCACATTGATCGGGGTGGACCAATACAGACAGATGGGGTTTGAGTCGCTGGGCGAGGATGGTGGTGAACAGTGTGACCTCAGTGTTGATGAGGGAGATGGGGCGGTAAAAAGTGCATTGCAGTGAGGGGGGCTGGGATTTTGGGAGGACCACAATGGTGGCTTGTCCGTTTCCCGAGAGAAGGAGCCTTTCTCCACAGCCTCGCGAAACAACGCATCTAGGTGGGGGATCAAAACCTCCCGGTAGTGGGCATAGTACTCTAGGGGGAGGCCGTCTGGACCCGGTGTCTTGCCAGAAGAAACAAGAGCGAATGCATCACTGATTTCCTCATGGGAAATAGGACGGTCCAAATCGGATCGGGTGGCGGCATCCACACATGGAAGGCGGCTACCTTCCATGTCCATCAAGTCCGTAAGGGACAGGGTTGGAGCTCAGGCCTCGTATAGCCTGCAGTAATAGGCGGCAAAGACCAGCGCCATTTCCAATGGGGCATGGCGTAGTGATCCGTCTGGTGCCGCTATCTCAGGGATTATGCGGTTCGCCCCTGGGTACGTAGCCAGGCGATGAAGGAGCGAGTCATTCTTGTCACCCCATCCATACACCCTGGCCACAGAAGAGCACCAAAGGAGTATGGCCGCGTCCAGTGACAGCTGCTTGATCTGTGACCAGAGTCAGGTCAGAAGTCTAGTATCGGAGGTATACGGGGATCAGGCCGCGGTACGTTCAAGCTGCAAGGCCTTTGCCTCCCGTGAGGTAATCTGTTCCAGCTGGGCTTGCTTGCTTCCCATAAGGTTCCCGGAGAGGACACGGAGCCCTTGTTAGAGATAAAGTATTGTTTTAGCTCCCGCTTCACCACCTTCCGGAACTCCCCGTCCTGAAGAAACCAGGCATTTAACCTCCATTTTTGCCGGATAGAAGTGGGGGAGACCAGTACGGACCATCACCGGTGAGTGGTCGGAGATACCTCTCGGAAGAAGCGAGACATCCTGAATCAGAAGAGGTAACAAAAATGGCGTCAATACGTGCCTGTGTATGGTGTGCAGCCGAGTTGTGTGTAAATTGTTTGGAGTGAGGGTGCCACAGTCACCAGGCGTCGCATAGACCTAGTGATGCGGACCAAGACCTCAGTTGCTTGGCTTGGGCAATTCTACCAGGGGATGGAGGGCCCGTCTCGTCAAGGTCAGGTAATGAGACCACATTAAAGTCACCCCCAAGGAATGTTGGACCAGGGGGAAGAGACCCCAGTAGGTCAACGGACTTAGCTAGGACGGCCGTCAGCATCGAGGGAGGAGAGTAAAGGGACACCAGGTTAAGCGGGTTGCTGTTTAACGAGCCACTGAGGGCCACAAAAGTACCCTGGGCATCAAGGGACGTCCGTACAGTCACCAGAGGAAGGGAACGCCTCACAAGGGTCGCCACCCCCCGGGAACCCCTTGTAAACCACGAATGCCACACTCTATTGTAGCCGTACCGCGCTAGGAGGGGCAGTGATTACCAAGCAGGTGGGTTTCTTGTAGAAGTAAGATGTCCGCCCCTAAGAGCTGCGCATATTTGAGGACAGCCATGCGTTTGATGCGGTCCAGGAGGCCATTAACGTTCCAGGACATAATGCGCAGGGGGGAGTTTATTAATGGTGTGTCTGACATAGTGCCAGGGTTGACAGTGGGACCACAAGTCTGAAAGAGGAGATCTGGTTTGCCTGACACATCGGGTGCGCGCCTTGGTGCTTCAGGAATGCTGGTGCGGTAGAACTATGAAACAAAAAAACACAGAATTGAAGAAAAAACTCAGGACAACAACCCCCCCTACCCCTTACCCCCACCCTGCACTTCAGGAACAGTAGCATCTGTCACCCTAACAACAAATCAGAGAGTAACCAAACTAGAAAGCTTGAGAATGGGGAAAGCGAGGAGGACCCCTCCTCTTTTTGGGGAAATAACATATCTAAAAAGTTTTTGCATAATACACAATTAAAATTCATACAATAACAAATTATCATTCAAGTAGTAATAATTACTACTTGAACGATAATTTGTTATTGTATGAATTTTATTTGTATATTATGAAAAAACTTTTCATAATGTTATTTTTATTGTATTTTTCTGTAATAAGATTTGCAAATTGGATGTCTGCTTTATTATTGGCTCAGACTCTATGTAATTGTTTTCTTTTTTTAAATTAACCACCCACTTTGGTATTGAATAAAAATTACAAGGTATGTCTTTTAGCTAATTTTGTAGTGTGTTTTGTTATACTCTCCGCATATTTATATATGTATCCATAGATGATTGCATAGGAATTGTTTTTTCTACATATGTTTATCCCTGTCCTAGGAATCGAAAAATATAGTTCAGGGGGCCTTTGTTTTTTCTCCAATATAATGCCCTGGAGACCGCCACCCCCCTGGGCCGGCTCCTGCAGTGTCCCGGGGTGCCCACTCCGGGACACTATAGTTTGCTATGGCGGGGCGGGAGCCTCGTGGCTCCCGTCCTGCCATAGAAAACTGCTTTGGTATTTGGAAAAGAGAGAGCAGGAAACCTGCTCTCTCTACCAAATACCAAAGCAAATTGCTTTTCCACTGGGGGAGCTGCATCTTAGCAGCTCCCCGGGTGGAATAGCAATGCCGGCTCCCGCCGAATCCAGGGAGCCGGCGCGACCGTGAGGGGATTGGGGACTCCCCACGGTCCCCAAGGGAGAGGGCCAGCCGCAGGGGATAGGGTCCCTGGGGCTATTAGTGGCCCGGGAGGGGGGCCACGGGCCCCCTCCCCAAAATGTAAAAAATATATAATAAAAAAAAATAATATAATAAACACAGGTAGGCCCCCGGGAATGGGGTCCTACCTTAGTCCTCCTTAGGCCATAAATGGCCTAAGGAGGGGGGGCAAGGCAGCCCCCCTCCAATATGATAAAAAAAAAGGGCCATGCCCCGGGGGATGGGGTCCCCGGGGCTGATTATGGCCTTGGGAGGGGGGCCACGCGGCCCCCATCCTGAATTTTTCATTAAAAAAAATTAATTAGAGGGCAGGCCCTGGGGGATGGGGTCCCCAGGCTCAAAATGTTAGAAAAAGAAGGGGGGCTACACAGCTCCCCTTCTTTAAAAAAAAAAAAAAAATTAAAGATCAGCATCACGCTGGAGGCCACACCCCCTTCTTGCAGCACTCTGCAAACGCGCCCTCTGGCGCATTTGCAGTTGGGGAACTAATTCCCCTAGAATACTGGGGGTCCCTGGGGGCAAACTAGCCCACCAGTAACCTCCAGAATGTGCCGGGGGCTGCGTTGCAGAGAGGTGTTCTGAGGCCATGCCCCTTTTTACACCTCTCTGCAAGGCAGCTCTTTGGCGCTTAATGGAGGTAGCTGATGGGCTAGTTGCACCCCAGGGACCCTCAGTATTCGAGGGGAGTTTATCCCCCAACTTAAAACCTGCCACGGGGTGCGTTTGCATAGTGGTGAAGGGAGGGGGCGGGGCCTGAGGTAACAAGTGTTTGCAAACACACCCTGTGGCGCGTTTTAAGTTGAGGAATTAATACTTCTTCAATCCTGAGGGTGCCTGGGGGCCAACTAGCCCACCGGTACCTCCAGTAAGCGCCATGGAGCTGCGTTGCAGAGTGTTGTAAAAAGGGGCGTGGCCTCTGAACACCTCTCTGCAACACAGCTCTCTGGCGCATACTGGAGGTACCGGGTGGGCTAGTTGACCCCCAGGGACCCTCAGGATTGATGAGGAATTAATTCTCGAATTTAAAACGCGCAACAGGGCGTGTTTGCAGACATGTCATCTCAAGCCATGCACCCTTCCTTCACCATTGTGCAAACGCGCCCCGTGGCGAGTTGTAAATTGGGGAATTAATTCTCTTTCAATACTGAGGGTCCCAGAGGGCCAACTAGCCCAACAGGTATCTCCAGTATGCGCCAGGGAGCTGTGTTGCAGACAGGTGTTCAGAGGCCATGCCCTTTTTACAGCTCTCTACAATGCAGCTCTGTGACGCTTACTGGAGGTACCTAGTGGGCTAGTTTGAGCCTAGGGACCCTTAGGATTCAGGGGAACTTAATCTCTCAACTTAGAACGGCCACAGGGCGTGTTTGCACATTGGTGAAGGGAGGGGACGTGGTGTGAGGTGATGTGTGTAAACACGCCCTGTGGCGCATTTTAAGTTGGGGAAATAATTCCCCTTCAATCCTGAGGGACCCTGGGGGCCAACTAGCCCACTAGGTGCTTCCAGTAAGCGCCACTGCGCTGCGTTGCAGAGAGGTGGTGCAGGCCGTGCCCCTTTTTACACCTCTCTGCAATGGCGCTTACTGGAGGGACCTAGTGGGTAATTTTCCCCTAGGGACCCCCAGGATTCAAGAGGACTTATTATCCCTACTTAAAACGGCCACAGTGCGTGTTTACACTGTGGGGAAGGGAGAGGACGGGGCCTGAGGTGACGTGTGCAAACACGTCCTGTGGCACGTTTCAGGTTGGGGAAAAAATTCCCCTTGAATCCTGAGGGACCCTGGGGGCTAATCAGCCCACCAGGTGCTTCCAGTAATCGCCACTGCGCTGCGTTGCAGAGAGGTGGTCCACGCCGTGCCACTTTTTACACCTCTCTGCAACGCAGCTATGTGGCGCTTAATGGAGGTACCTAGTGGGCTGGTTGGATCCTAGGGACCTTCAGGATTCAAGGGGACCTAATCTCCCAAATTAAAACGGCCACAGGGTGTGTTTACACAGTGGGGAAGGGAGGGCACGGGGCCTGAGATGACGTGTACAAACACTCTCTGTGGCGTGTTTTAAGTAGGGGAAATAATTCCCCTTCAAACCTGAGGGCCCCTGGGGGCCTACTAGCCCACAGGTGCTTCCAGTAAGTGCCACTGCGCTGCGTTGCAGAGAGGTGGACTAGGCCGTGCCCCTTTTTACACCTTTATGCAACGCAGCTCTGTGGTGCTTACTGGAGGTACCTAGTGGGCTAGTTGTACCCTATGGGCCCTCAGGATTCAAGGGGACTTAATCTCCCAACTTAAAATGGCCACAGAGCGTGTTTGCACAGTGGTGAATGGAGGGGACGGGGCCTGAGGTGACGTGTGCATACATGCCCTGTGGCGTGTTTTAAGAGGTAGTTTTAATCCCCCTGCCTTATTATATACTAGGGGCTTACAGAGGAGGTCATGCTAATCACAGGGGGACGCCAACGCATAGTGTTCCCTATTGTATGTAGGTGTTTTCACTGTATTTTAAGTTTCTTTTAACATAGCACTGGCTCTAGGACTGGTTAGTCAGACTCTGTTACCACCAGTATCCGTCTGAAAAAGTTGAGGGCACAGGATGATTTTGCAGCAAGGCTTCTTTCTGCTCTTCCGTTTGCTTTTTCTGCATGTTTTCCTTCTTCCTGCACTTTTCTTTGTTTTTGAGGACTTCTGTTGCTTCTTTCTGCATTTCTTTTTCTTCTTATTGTGCGTTTTCTCTTCTTTCTTCACATGTCCTATCTCTTTTGGCATATTTAGAAATTATCATTTAAAAAAACTTTGAAATTCACTGAAAAAACCATAGGTTTCAGGCACATTATAGTTGGGAATTAGCATTTAAAAAACCTTAGAAATTCACTGGAAAAAAACACAGGTTTCAGGGGCGTTATAGTTAGCTGGACATTTCACTTGTACCGAACCATTGAAAGTCCCCCGTTATAGTTAGTTCAGCTAACTATAACGTGTGTGCCCGCAATGCACTGCTGATGACGTCACATATTACATCACTCATGACATGGTCAGTGACATCACTCATGACATCACTGATGACATCTCCGATGACATCACTAATGACATCATCCTTGTGATAGAGTGGCAGACCTCCTCTCACCCTAATATGACCTTTGATACACACACTCAAAAATAGAAACTAACATTTTCAAAACAATGGACACACCAATACCAGTTACAACACACATATTCAGTAATTCCAAGATCTACACACACATCCACTCATTTAGCAACAGTCCTATACAGTCACTCATACATGTACTCACTCATCATATGTACTCATAAACCAATACATACTCTTATACACCACCACTCATCTAGAGTTACTCACACACATAGTCAAACAAGCAAATAAAGTATCAAACATCCGTTTACTTGCATATACAGTTATACACACACCACCACACTTCAACTTCTACAGAAACTTACACATACTTACTCTCTTAAACCATCACTTATAGAAACACATATTTTTTATAAAGAAACTCTACCAATCTCTCACTCTCACATATACTCACTTATATACACCAAAGCTCATATACTAGTTTAAAACATATGTAGTTACTCATAAAGACACTATTGAGACAGTCATTCACTCACTAACACACCCATACACACACTCATCCACCTATGCAGCCCTGCACACATGCTGTCTTCAACACATACAACCAGTGAGTCTCATTCATGCATATATGCAGTAAGTAATACCCCCCACTAAACTATACAGACACTCAGACACTCATACTGATACTAAAAAAAACAACTAATAATCCATACAGACACTCATGAAGCTACTCACCAAACCATGCAGCCACTTATACACAACGTGAGAGACTGATACAGATATTTACATCTTTAAACATTACTCGCTAACTAATGTATTCACTAAGATACATTGAATCAGTCAGTTATACAATCAATTTTACCCAAAAAATCATTTAGACACTTATATACCCATTAATTCTTCCATCGACCTTGAGATATACATATATAAAACATATTTAATTTTCAGAAAAACACATTCACTGGATGATGTCATCAGTGATGTCATTTGAGATGTCATGAGTGATGTCATGAGTGATGTCACTGACCATGTCATGAGTGATGTAATATGTAATGTCATCAGAAGTGCATTGCGGGTGCGCGAGTTATAGTTAGCTGAACTAACTATAACGGGGGAATTTCAATGGTTCGATACGAGTGAAATGTCCAGCTAACTATAACGCCCCTGAAACCTATGGTTTTTTCTGTGAATTTCTAAGGTTTTTTAAATGCTAATTACTAACTATAACGTGCCTGAAACCTATGTTTTTTTCAGTGAATATATATATATACATATATATAAATATATATATGTATATATTACCTACTGGGGGTCGCCAGTAGGTAGTTATAGTTAGGATTGATTTCCATAGGAAATCCGCAACATTCTATTGGGAATAACTTTGGCGCCGGTGGACGAATCTTCGCAAATTTCTCAAAGAAGATGGCCCGCTCCGCTCTGCTCCTTCCCTGGAAGTTTGGGGGGAATTCGTCAAGCGGGGGCCGAGATAAAAGGGGGTCCCAAAACGTGTTTTCCCCATGTTAATTTCCATAGGGCGGTTGGACTTACTTTTAGCCCGAACGGCTGAATGGATTTCCACAAAACTTGGCAAAATTGTAGGGACTGGTAGCCCGATGTGCCTTTGCTATGTCTCAAGATATGTGCTCCAGTGGATTTTGAGTAATTTAAGTTCATAAAAATATATATATCTGGGCGGAGCCTAACCACACATCTGATCTGATTGGCTGTCAGCACTTCATCCAAGAAGTGTTGGCAGCCATCTTGGGACCAATATACATGATAGCACCTCATTAAAAAGCATTGTAGTTAATAGAGGGTTTTAGGACTTTAGTTACATTATAAATCATTTGTTGATGGTACCATACTCATTTTAGGAATTGTGGTGTGTTCTAAGGTGATTTTACCATGTGAAAAAGCCTTCTGCTGTGATATCATGAATCGTGTTTGAAAGAAAACTAATATCTCATGATTTTCCCACAGTGGTTTGGAAGGGGATCTATAAGCTAAACTGAAAGCATATTTTCTGTAAATTCACATTATCTTTCTCAGTCATGTGAGAATGAAGTCTGACATTCTCAGTAAAACATGTACATCCAACAAGGACAGGGACTGTCAGTTGATTCCTTTGTGTTCTACTGCAGCCTCCTAGAGTGTTCTAAAGAACAACTAGAGCGCTAACAGTCCTACTTATTACAAAGGTATGGCACACCTGAAGCCATCTTGATTGGAATAAAGTGGTAACTCTTAAAACATTTAATTTAAAAGGAACAAAATGAGGGGGTATATTTTGCCATAGAAAGTATGATTAGTGCTGCAGAAAGAAAAATTAGGGCACATTTTGAGTGACTTCTCAAATCCTCTTCAATTTCATTAAAGAAATTCTGACATGCAGACTGAAACATGCACTTTGAATACCAGCAGCAGACTTCCCTGGTGAGCAGTAGCTTTACTACAGTGATCCATTCCGAATTTATGGCAAATGTGTGACACATCTGAATGCCTTCTTGATGGAACCAAAGTAAACAAGCATTGAAAATGCAACAGATCTCGCCCTCGTTTAAGTTAAAGCCATTCTGTTTGTAATGAGGTGGCTTTTTAGCTTTGCTTTTATTAGTGTTTTTTAAACTTTCATGTAAATAACATGCATCTGTATGTATATATGTATATGTATGCATGCATTTATATTTGTATTTATATAGATATGAGGAAAGTCAGCCCATAACACACCTGATGCCCAGGCTGCTGGCGCAGGACGCCTCTTAGTTCCCATCTTGAACGATTACCAAATAAAGAGACGGGCGCTGGAAGCAGGAATACAAGAATAGAGTTTTATTTCTGATGAGGAGAGCCTGTCATTTCGGACACTCGCATAGTGTCTTCAGGAGGTGCTCTAACAAGTTCTCTGAGGCTTCGTCTTTTATACATATGTTTATGGCACACAAATATTCCTTATTACAATAAGACGCTTCAAAGTAGGGGAAAGGCATGCTTGGAATCCCAGCTTCAGGCCTATTCCCATATCAGTCGCTCAGATGTCATCCTCCCCTCCTAAATGTAACAAGAGATTGTGATCTCTCAGCTGGACATTCCTACAGGACACAAGGGCAGGAGGGGATGATTAGGTCAAAGGTTGGTCAGGTGGTAAGGTCGGACACTTCGGTTGGTGTATCACGGGTTTTGTTATGCTGGGCAGAGAAAAGGGGGATGTATATCCACGAGGCTTGGTCTTAGGACTTGGGACCGGGTCGATAGGTCAAGTGCAGCCGGGGGGGGGGGGGAGTTGTCAGCTGAGGGGAAGGGTGTTCTTGGGAGGAAATGGGGGGGTGTGGGTCAAGCAGGAGTGCTACTTTTAGAGCAGGGTCATGCAGAGGGAGAGGGTCTTGTGGTCGATGCATGAGCAGTGCATGCGGGGAGGGGTGTCGGGGGTTTAGCAATCGGTCAGAGAGGCCATGGTGCCTAAAATAACTGTCGTGTACATGTGTGCATGGGTCTTATGCTGGCGGGATAACACAGTCAATGTTTCGTAATTATTTGTTCTGCTTACAACAAGGGGTACAGTGAACACAAATGAACGCCGCTTATGTACACATACATTGCCATTTTCAACAGTCGCCGCTTTTTTACATAAGCAAGTTCAATTTCTACATAGTCGATGCGATAGGCAGAATGTAATGCATGTTAATTTACATTAGTCGGAGTCAATCAAGAAAAGAGGTTCCGAAACATTATAGAATTAAGTCCAGACTTTCTCTCCTGTGACATCAACATACAGTAAGCGTACTCTGATACCTTCGGGTCTTATCAGTGCTATAAGAAACTGTTGGAAAACTAGATACATGGGTGACCGATGAAACATTTTAGAAAGCAATAAAAAATGGCTGAGGGAGGAGTTCGAGTTGATACAAGCAATTTGGTCAAGGGGGTGAGTAGAAAGTTCAGGAAGGGGGTTTTCGTCACAATGTCTTTTTAACGGAGTCCTTCTTCTTTTGTTGGCGCTGTTGAGCACCGGCGGTGGAGCTATAGGTCCAGCTCGGATTCATCCTTACACGTTGCAGGGTGCGATCAGTCCTCTGCTGTTAGATCACAGTCCTGTTTCTTAACTCATTGTCTTAGGGGTGCCTCATGCTGGGCACCTGCGTGTCTTTCTTTTTCCGTGGTAAAACCTCATTCCATAGTCAAAAGTTTATGCGAAAAGGGTGATGTTGTTGAATAATCAAGGGAAGAGAGGGTGGAGTGGGATCAGATCTTTGAGCACATCAAGGGACCAAAAGGAGCAAAGGATAATCGAGCAGACAGGCCCATCGGTCGGGCTCAAAAAGGACGGGGACTTCAGGCACGAGTGGGGCAGCAAATCGAGGGCTTCAAGGCAGCCCTTTATTCCTTAATCTGCCGAGTTTGAGAGTGGTGCCTCGTCCCGCGTCTCGTTGCTCGGTGGCTCCACCTTTGGTCGTGGTCACACGTGCTTCATGATCTGTGGCCAGGCTGTGCGTCACGTCCAGCTCCTCTCCTCCGGTGATTGTATCTTTGAATGGGTAAAAACAAGTTTTAGAAAGACTGGCAGGAGAAGACATTTATACATCTCAATTCCGTCCCCAATCCTATATAGGTGGGGGATAAGTTCATCGGTCACAGTCAGAAGTCATTATTTATGGAGTATGTAGGAGGGCATTACCATTGAATTCATAAACCTGTTTGGCGTTCATTCGTGACGTATGTGGAGAGAAATTGGACCTTTATACACAGTGTATTATATCAAACTCAAAATCGAGTCCTTATGTAGAGACTCGCCCTTTTTCTTTTTTAACCCAAGTACCGACAATCTTACATTTCCCTTTGGGGTCGGCTAACTCTTGCAAGCAGGGGCGTTATCGTCATGAAGAAGGGGGAGGGGGCAGATGTTAAACATGCTTTTCTTGGGGAGTGGCCGTTAATCAAGGTCATCAATTTCGCTTTCGAGGGTAGATGACATGAAGCTGGGGTTAATCGGGGGAAACGGGGACGCTTTGGACAGGGAGCTGGGGTCGATCGGGAGAAGTGGGGTACTCTGAACATCCGCACTTAAGTGCAGAGGAGCGAAGTAATCTGTGCATTGGGAATTGCATTTTTAGCGAACCGAAAAACAGAAGGCCATTGACGTTATAGTCCCCCTATAAAAGGCCAGATTAGAGGACATTCGTCGTCTTACCTGTCCTTTTCTTCATTACCAACTCGGGTTCTATCGTTTTGCAGAAAAGGAGAGGTAGTAATATGGCGAGTCACAATCGTTTTAGTTCCTGTCAATTTTTCCAAACACCTTTGTGTTCGAGGAGACCCAATTAGGTGTTGTGCCGGGGGGGGGGACACAACGTTACCATACAAGGAAAGAGGGAACAGGGGGCTTTTGGAGAGAGAGAGAGAGAGAGAGAGAGAGAGAGCGCACTCTAAATGGTCCATTCGGTACACGTATGACATGGAGAGAGAAAGAGAGTGAGAGAGGGAGAGAGAGAGAGACGTGTACAATAATGGGTCATTCAGCGCACGCACAACACAGAACAACAGGGATTAAGTACTACGGAAACACAGGCAGAGGGATGACGTAGATCCACACATTACGTACATACATACTCAGGTGAGGGAGACAGTACATGTATTATATACAAAAATCCAAGACAAGACATATAACCGTTATTGGCCATAATGATCTCTTCCTGTATGCTGCGTATCTTTAGCATCCTAAGCTCTTTTTACCCCTTTCTTTCCTTTTATCGTCGGCTGCCTTTACTGGTCTTTGCTGTTTTACACACTTACGCCTTTGGCAATTGGTCATGAGCTAACCTGGTCGGGCTAATGCTCACGGTGGTATTGTCGAGTCATTTTAGTAAATGTGTTTCCAGGCTGAGACAACAGTTGGTGTCAGTTGGGAGAACAATAGGGCAGCTCTGAGTTTCCGGTCCATGAGGGTGTGGAAAGGACGCAGTCATTTCTATACACTGATAACATTCCTAGTCCTCCAAGCGGAGTGTACTAGAGTTTAAACCTCACCTCAGAATATTCTTTAAACCTTTCCCTATTTAGTTAAGTGTGAAGTGCTTAATCATGTGTGCACATTATTTTTGGTTGTATTATTCGGGGTGCGTGGGCACCATAATCGAACGCCTTTTTCCCGTCTCTTCGTCCGTTAGATCACCTTTTTCTTTTTTTTCGCATTTTTAATCGATGTTCCAAAGTGACCTGCAGAAAGAGGGAAAAAGAAGGGGGCGGGGGCAGCATTTAAAAACACATCAGCGCGCATAAACCCGAAAAGGCTTTTACTTACTGCATACTCGGTCTATCTCCACGGAACGCAGTTCTTGCCAACTCGGCATTTAAGCCCAGATGGACCTTTTAGTGTGGGAGAGATGATTTTTGGAAGCCGGTGGATAGCATAGGTCACCCAAGTGTGGTATTACAGACCGTATGTAGGGAGGCCAAGTGGCATTCCTTCGGGGTGACTTAGGGGCATTTTAGCACAATTTTCCTGATACAGGTAGCATAAAAAGTATAGACTGAATTCCGGGGTCTTTTAGCGGTTGCTTTAGGCTGTACAAAAATGTGCAAAGTACATACAACAAAAACCTAGACCATTCATATTTGCAGTATTTCTGCGTATTATACTTTTTAACCCTTAACCAATCGAGCTGAGCCATTTCACCTGTAATTCAGTTATATCGGAAACAGTGATCATTTATTCGAAACGTACCAATTTACACGTGACAACTACGTACGTTTTTTTCAAAAATCTTTAATAAAAAATGTCGGTGCATAAATACGGGCCTACAACCCAGTGGGGCGGCCAGAACTGTACATGTGGGGATACTTATTAGTGGAAAACCTAATGGAGTCGGTGATCGTTGATTTCATAATGAAAGTGCGACAAGTGCAATAAAATCATATCGAAATTTCAGTGTGAGCGAGTATCATAAGTGTTGAAATTCGAACTTTCAATAATCATGATGCGCCAAACTTAACAACAATTCATTGTCCGAATGTTCAATCAGCACCCATCTCACTTCAATTCATTGTCCGAACACATAATCAGTACCCATCCCATATCAATTCATTGGTTTTTTTAAAAACTGTATGCATATTTCATTGACACCAAAGTTGAGCAATCGGGGTACAACAAGGAGTTGAAAGTTTCATTTGTACCAGCGCCATTTTGGGTGCGGCCAGGCAGATCCAGGCATAGTCAAAAACCTCCACCAACTCGTGGTTGGCCCAGAACCTCTTTCGGCAGTCCAAAAAGTTCCGTTGAAGGGCAACAGAAAGGGATCGGCAGTATGAACCATCAGTCAAAAGGGGGAGGGAGGCAACAATTTTCCCTACCGGGTCATACTGGGTTTTTCACCGGAACTGTTCCGAACTGTAGTCTGCAGGATTTTAGTCATTCAAATTGAGGCTGGCGTCAGCATGGGAGCGCCGACGTCCTGCGGCTACATTTTCATCGTTCCATGGGCAGATATGGCAGTCATTCCCCATCGGGGGTATCTGCGGGGGTCGGGGACTCCCGCGGCTCCTCTAGAATCTTCAAGGTCGAGGAGAACTTTTATGATGGTGGAATCAACAAGCAACCGGGCCATTCCTTCATGCTGGGCCCGCTCTTACAAGGTCGACCGCCATTTTGAGAGTTCGGCAGCTACCGGCAATCGCGGGGTCAAATGAGCAGACGGGCTCCAACCTGCCGGGCGAGGTGTCGCAGCATCGCCACAGTAGATGAACCCTTTGCCGGGTGCGTGGAGCGTTTGGGGTGCAGCTGGGGAGCCTTCACCTGGGGAGGTGGGAGAGGCTCGTTCGCGCCGCCTCTCCCTCCCGGTGCACCCCACGGCGTCTTGCTTGACATTTGTTATGGCCGGACCAGGCGATGAGGACGAGGGGGGGGTTGAAGGCATGTGCAAGACATCCCCCCCCCCCAGTGTTGTCGCAGCCATTATTAAAGAAGTGGGGACGCCTGGCACGTTTCGGGCCGGGCCTACAGCCGATGGCGGCCGGACGCTCTTCGCCTCGGCCCCAGGAACGGGTCCCTTGGTTCATCCGGGGGACAGGCCTTGGCGTGTGGTGCCGCCTTCGGGCTATTCGCGTAGTGGTCCTTCCACCCCACCGCCCCTGACGGTTTTTGTAGACTTTAAAACGCCCAAAAACTACTAGAAAGTAGCCCAAAGTCGCCCAACATTGCTACTTTGGGGAAGGAAGGGCTGGAACGGCGTCGGGCAGACGGCGAAATGCATTGTGGGTTTCGTTTGTCGTTGCAACAGTTTGTCATGTAAATAGTTGCTTAAATGTTTTTTTTGTTTGTTAAAAAAATAAAACGTGTTCACCTGTTACTTCGCTAGAGTGTTATATATTTTTCTATTATTCGCCTAAGTTTTGTTGTTAATTGGGCGGGGTGGGTGGTGGAGCCAAGCTGTCTCAAAGTCATAGCGTTAAGTTCGGCTTTCCTCGCCAGTTTCATATTTCCTGAGGGGTTGTTCCCTATGTTTCCATTTCAGCGAGGTTGAAAAGAGATCTCATCAGCGGCCTACTGATTTCACTCTATTCCTTTTCTTTTCCCTAACGATTTTTATATATATATTTTTCTCTTTTATTTGCTAGCATGATACAGCGGCTAAACCGCATTTTTATATTTGTCATTTTGTATTAGGGGTACCCTCCTGGTCGAGCCAGATGACCTACCTCCAATAAATGGTCCGGGTGGAACTGGTTTACCAATCAGTGGGGAGTCCTATGCTGCTAGTTTTGAAGCCGGCTGCCGTTTCCTTTGACAGTTGAACTTTCGCTGTGCCGCCTGAACCAGCAAAGCTCCTGCTGAATTTGTAGCGCTATCTGGCAGTGCTTGTGCTCCACTGCTCGCGTTTCCCGCTTCGCGGGAAACACTCGTTGTTGTGGGCTTGTTGGCCGTCAAGGAGGCCAGGGAACATCAGCGCCCACAAGTCAGCTGGGCTTGGAGAACCTCCCCGCCACGCCCCCCTCACCTGGAACAAATTGCGCTGAAGCACCGCTGAAGAGCGGAGTCCTATGCTGCTAGTTTTGAAGCCGGCTGCCGTTTCCTTTGACAGTTGAACTTTCGCTGTGCCGCCTGAACCAGCAAAGCTCCTGCTGAATTTGTAGCGCTATCTGGCAGCGCTTGTGCTCCACTGCTCGCGTTTCCCGCTTCGCGGGAAACACTCGTTGTTGTGGGCTTGTTGGCCGTCAAGGAGGCCAGGGAACATCAGCGCCCACAAGTCAGCTGGGCTTGGAGAACCTCCCCGCCACGCCCCCCTCACCTGGAACAAATTGCGCTGAAGCACCGCTGAAGAGCGGAGTCCTATGCTGCTAGTTTTGAAGCCGGCTGCCGTTTCCTTTGACAGTTGAACTTTCGCTGTGCCGCCTGAACCAGCAAAGCTCCTGCTGAATTTGTAGCGCTATCTGGCAGCGCTTTTGCTCCACTGCTCGCGTTTCCCGCTTCGCGGGAAACACTCGTTGTTGTGGGCTTGTTGGCCGTCAAGGAGGCCAGGGAACATCAGCGCCCACAAGTCAGCTGGGCTTGGAGAACCTCCCCGCCACGCCCCCCTCACCTGGAACAAATTGCGCTGAAGCACCGCTGAAGAGCGGAGTCCTATGCTGCTAGTTTTGAAGCCGGCTGCCGTTTCCTTTGACAGTTGAACTTTCGCTGTGGCGCCTGAACCAGCAAAGCTCCTGCTGAATTTGTAGCGCTATCTGGCAGCGCTTGTGCTCCACTGCTCGCGTTTCCCGCTTCACTCGTTGTTGTGGGCTTGTTGGCCGTCAAGGAGGCCAGGGAACATCAGCGCCCACAAGTCAGCTGGGCTTGGAGAACCTCCCCGCCACGCCCCCCTCACCTGGAACAAATTGCGCTGAAGCACCGCGCATCGCGGGACGCGCGCGGGCGACGCCGGGCTAAGCCCGGGCAAAGGGCGGGCCCTCTGTGGCCCTCAGTGGCCGAGGTAGGCCGGGCCGGGCCCTGGAATTTTTATTTTTTATTTTTTCAAAGCTTTTTAATGTTCTTATTTGTATGAAAATACGCAGACTGGTCTACTGATACGAAGTACGTTATCTGCTTGTGTGAGCCTCACCTTCTCGCCCTGTGAATTCATATTTTTTTAATTGTGTTATTTATTTCGGACTGTGAACTCTGCTGTAGGACTAGTTTTCTCCCTGGTATTATGGAGGCAAAGAAATTACGCTCCGGGAAAGTTATATTGGAGAAACTTTGTATAAATCCTGGATCTATTCCCCTGAAGAAAAAGCACGAAAATAGTGTACTTTTGAAAGGTCAGATGCAGTTGGTACAAATCTGGGAAAAAAGCATGAATAAATCCCTAGAAGCTCCAATAAAAACTGATATAGACTTATTACCACAATCGGAACTGCAACCTAATATGGAGACAGATTATCAGTTAAATCCTATGATGGAAACAAATATGCCTTTTCAGAGTCAACCAGATGAAGTAATCCTCCCATTATGTACAGTAAACGGTGCTGACTCTGATCCCTTGTTAACAAAATCGCAAGCATCACATTATAACACCTATAAGGGAAAAGCCAATGTGGAGGAAGATATGGGTGATGCTTCTATTGCTACTAGCATCGATCTGGAACTCTGTGGACGATATGTGGACAAGAGATCTCTGACTCATCTCGTGGATAGTAAAACACCAGCTGGAGAAACGCCTTCAGGATTGCTGCTATATAGCAGCACTCCTTCTATCAAATCCAATGATAACCTCTCAATGCTGAGTGATTTGAAATCTCCGCCATTTAATCTATCGGGGATTTGCGCTTTTACTTCATCTAGCTACCCAAAAAATTAGAAACCTATCTCTGAGTCACTTATAGTACTTGAGCAAATCTTGTCCTCTATATTACTTTTACTTGGTAAATTTGCTGTGAACTCCGACTGTATTTTGTCTTCAGTTACTGAGATATTGCAGGTATTGCTGGCTAAAAAGGTTGAGAATGTGATTACTCCTTCTATTAACTCTATTGATCCTGTTGTCCAAAAAGATGTTGATAGCACTAATGTTGTGGGGGGAAATGCACCTTTGGGATCGTCTATAAAGGTTGATATTCATAAGCCCCCTGAGTCATCTACCTCATTTTCCTTCTTACAGAAAAAAGATCCAGTGCCGACTGGGAAGGAAGATAGTTTGGTAGAAGTGTCACAAACGGTGGGAAATGAATTTTTTCCCATCTTTATCCAGGATAAAAAAGAATCAGAAGGATCTTTGACGACTACTAGAGCTTTAAAAGTAAAAACTAGAGGGAAAAACAGGAAGCAGTTACGTAAATACAAAAAGAAAAGACCAAGGCAAATCATTTTTCAAAAACATATAATATCTGAAGTGCCTGATACTATCGAAAGTGGACACAATTCGATATCGGATACCCCCGTCAAAGAGGGAGTTGATTGTATTACTAACGATGTATGTGGGGGTACCCCGGTTGAACCAACTATGAGGGGGGTAGCTCCATGCCCCGTGGTAAATGCTCCTGATACTCTAACCTTAACTACTGAAGACACTATAAACACGCCGATAGTAGCAAGGGTATTTAATCCATCTGCACCCATTTTTCGGCCACAACCTGAAGTAGTTAGGAATTCGATTATTCAGCCAGTAAAAAGTCCTTTCTTTAATGTGGATACTTTGTCATTGGATTTTCTCCCATTATTTGATTCAGAACTAAAACTGAACAGATCTTGGTTGCTTAACTGCTTTAAAGAGATAGAGAGCTTAAAACTAATTTTATCGAACGATATTGATCTAGTTCTCCCAATAAGGTCAATAAATGGGCAACGAACAAGGGTAAAGTTTTACTCTAAAATAATTGCTAATCTTGTTCTTCAACAAGCGGAAGTTTTTCAATGTAGAGGAATTGACGTGTTACCTTATGTTAATAGTAATCTGTGTACTACCTCTAATGAAAGAAATATAAAGTTGGCTACTGGGCAGGATGATTATCCTACCTGTAATAAAGATCCAAAAATTTGGGTCTGCAGAGGTAAACGAATGGTTTCTCAGGTACGCCCATTACATGATAGCACAGATATTCCTTTAACAGAAGACAATCAGATGTGGAACTGGTTACCAGGAGTCTTATCAAACACCACATCGAATAACCCACGACTTTCTTCACATCTTTAACACTCATTTAAAAATTGTCTCCTGGAATGCCGCCGGTTTGTCTAATTGCCCAGAGAAGTTTGACTTTCTATTTTCTTTAAATGCAGATGTGATATGTATCCAGGAAACATGGTGCACAAATCTCCCATATGGAGGGAAAGATTATTTTGTCCTGGAGGCCCCTGCAACTCCCTCTAAAAAAGGCCATGCAAAAGGTGGAATTGCCTGTTTGTTATCAAACTCTCTACAATGGCAATTCTCCCATTATACGGACAATAGTAATCTTTTCCAAGCCATAACCATTACTAATCTAGCCTCAGCAGGCAAACGGTCTTCGTTCACAATTTTAAATGCATATATTCCCCCTGATGATAATTTTATCACAGTTTTAAAGCGTATGTTTTCCTATGTTAAACAATTATTAGAGGAGGATCTCCCCCCATATATATTACTGGTGGGGGACTTAAACAGCAAAGTGTCTAATTTCACTTTAGACATGTTTAGAAATAAATCTAAGGAAGAAGCTTACAATATACCTCAAGCACTCCTGCCTACTAAAATAAAAACTAATAAAAGAGGTAAGATTCTCCTCGAGGAACTTAGTTACCTAGAGGGACTTATCATAAATGGCAGGATGCCTTCTGATACTCCTGCTAACTATACACATGGATCCGTTAGAGGTGAATCTATATTGGATTACGCAATTACGGACTATGATACGTTCTCTTTCTTTAAAGATATGGTGATCTCTTACACTCCCTTGAGTGACCATAAAATTATTAATATAACTGTCTCACTAATTCCCCCTGAAACTAATCCCTGGTCTTTAAAGAATAGAGGTCTCTCTATTAAGTGTAAGTCAAGTAGATGTTATTGGGGATCTACCAATATTAAGGATGTACAAAACATTCTTGCCCAAACGCTACTAGAACTAGACCTTTGGGAAGGTACGGAATTCCTTCATCTTGAAAATCTCCTCAAAAAAGTCACCGCAATGGTTAGGACTAAGGGAAATCCTAAAAAGATAAATTTTTCTCCTAGCCCACTACTAATATTAAATAAGGAGATAAATAAACTTGTCAGGAAACAATTCCTTAATAGATCTAGGGAAAATGAGTATCAGTTAGCTGTATTAAAAAGAAGGAGGGTAAGACTGAGATCTAAGATAAAAAGAGAAAAAGAAGATTCTCTATGGATCAAACTAAGAGAGGCTTCGACTTACAATAAATCTAGAGATTTCTGGTCCATAATAAGGAAAGGATGTGGCTCAATAACAACTCCCACTCCAATCGCTATTTCAGAAGATGTCTGGACTCTATTTGTGACCACCTTATATGCACCTAATGGTGCAGGGGGGGATACATGGGATCCAGGCCCAAATAGTGACCATAAAATGGAACTTCCTACTGAGAAATCCATAGCTACCGCGATAAAGAGTATGCGCTCTTCCGGAGCTATGGGTCCTGACGAACTGCCCATGTCTATAATTAAGCAAGATGTTACCATCTGGAGTAGGATTCTTCTTCCAGTATTTCAAGCATGCTTTAAATTACGAACAGTCCCCGACTCTTGGAGGGGAAGTATATTAATCCCAATTTTTAAAAAGGGTGATCGGGACAAACCCTCTAACTATCGTCTAATAGCTTTATTGGACTCAATAGGAAAAATTTTCGCTAAAATTCTTTTAATATTAATAATGGAATGGGCAGATTTAAATAGTATTTTACCCATGGAACAGACAGGATTTCGAAAAGAGCATGGAACTTTAGATAATTTGACACTATTACAGGTGATTATGGATAAATATGCTCGTGTTCGAGGTGGTGGCGTATACGTAGCATTTATAGACTTTTCCACGGCGTTTGACATGGTGGATCGTCCAACGCTATGGAGAAAGTTGGCTGCATTGGGTATGCCAGGATATTTGCTCGAACTAGTTAAGTCTCTACACTCGAACACATGGTGTAAGGTGCTACTAGGCGGAGAGAGGGGTCTCTCTCAATCTATCCCCTCCCTGAATGGATTAAAACAAGGGTGTATATTGGCGCCCATATTGTTTTCTTTGTATACGGCTGACTTACCATCTTCCATTGCAGTCTGTGAGGGACTAGCCCCGACAATTGGAGGATCAGCTATATCGATTCTAATGTATGCGGACGATATACTTGTTTTAGATTTGACCCCGAAGGGTCTATCTAATCGTCTACACGCATTGAATCAATTTGCTGAAGCACATTATATGAAAATTAACAGTTCTAAAAGTAAAATCATGTGCATCTTTGGTAAGAAGAAATGCAGGTCTGGTAGCTATAATTGGACTATTAGCGGACAAAAACTTGAGGTGGTTAAAACCTATACGTTTTTAGGTAAAATAATATCTGCTAATCTTAGTGAGAAGCCTCATATTGAACATAACTCACGTAAAGCGCTGTCCCATGGTATGGGGTTATGTTCTTTGTATAACGCTACCGGGAAGAGGCATTTCTCCCTCTGTCTGGATGTATTTAGAGTGAAAATTCCTGCAACTCTTCTATATGGAATTGAACTAGTGGAGTTGAAACAATGGGGTTTTATGCAAAAAATAGAAGGAAAGGTACTAAGAAAAATCTCTTCTCTTAACACAGCCTGTTCTACATCTTCATGCAGGCTGGAATTCGGACTTCGAAGTTGTTGGGCCCAGGGGTTGGTTGCCCTCGTAAGATGGGTAGCCTGTTTGGCCAGAGGTAAACCGGGGACCTTAAGAGAAATTATTAAAAAGGAACTCTTGGGCAACTTTAACGAGTTCTCGCAGTTGGTAAAAAACTTTAGAAAAGCGGTATCGCTGCTCGAACTGGATGAAAGCACGTTATTCTTACTTTCACCATCTGAACTAAAGTCTAAATTAAAAAGTACGTCCTGGGAACTCTGTTATAAGTCGGATATACTAGCCGAACCTAGACAAAAAGAAAGGGTAGCCCTGGTAAAAACATATACCCCAAAATTAGCCCAACAATATCTTATCTGGAATATTCCCCATAGTGTCCGTAGATTATGGTACCTTTTAAGACATAATTTGCTTCCATTTAATATACTTTTAGCAAAATGGTACGGGATATCTCCTCTATGCAATTTTTGTAATAATGCTGTACAGGACCGTAATCATGTCTTGCTTATTTGTCCTGTATTGCGCCCATTGCGCCATAAATGGTTGAAACCAATCTGTTTACAATTGGGAATTGTAAATGTAAAAATGTTCTTCCATGCACTTTATTGCCCCCCAAATGAAATGTTTTGTTCCAGAATTTTTAAATTTTTTAAAGGGATTTTAGATATTTATTAATGAAATACAGGGTGATGTTGATAATTGCTTTACTCGCAGATAAGTAGTGTTTCTTTTTACTTGTTTTATGCTGTCATTTATTCATCATTTGTATGTATAATTGTGTGTATCATTTTATGTGGCCCTCAATGAGAGCCAAAACATAATAAACTTTGACTATTGAAACTTTGACTATTGGGGAGTAGATAGGCATGACAGATTACAACGGGGGACAAAGGTCCGCATTACCTACCCTTCCTTATTTGCAAAGACTAGACAGAACATTTCTATTCCACGTTATTTGCAAACAGAGAATGCCTCAAAAGAACTATTCCTTGAACAATAAATGTCCAGACAATCAATCAATCAGTGGGGAGAAAAAACAGGCATGACGGATTACAGCGGGGACAAAAGTCTGCATTACCTATCCTTCACTATCTGCAAAGGGAGGCAGAATATTCCTATTCTTCCCCGTTTGTAGACAGGGAATATCTCAAAGAGCAATAATCGATAAAAATCGATAACAAACAGTCAAATGCGGAGAAAAGATAGGCATGACGGATTACAACGGGGACAAAAGTCTGCATTACCTACCCTTCACTATCTGCAAAGGGAGACAGAATATTCCTATTCTTCCCCGTTTGCAGACAGCGAATGTCTCAAAGAGCAACAGAGCAACCAATCAATCAGTGGGGAGAAAAAATAGGCATGACGGATTACAACGGGGGACAAAAGTCCGCATTACCTATCCTTCACTATTTGCAAAGAGAGAGGAACGTTCCTATTCGTCGCTGTTTGCAAACAGAGAATGTCTCCAAGAGAACCAATACTTCAAGTAGCAACCGAGGCTAAATGAACCAATCAATGAACAATACCAGTATCTAAATACCGTTTCCAATATCAACAATCAATCAATCAATCAGATGGATTAAACCATCCTACCAATCAGACGTAAAGACGTCCTACTTAACCTTACCCGGACCGGATCATGTGGGCAATTCTTCGTCTTCCTTTCTCCAGCGCCTCTTTTCTCTATGTTTTTATCGCAGCATTCTTGTGGGATTCCAGTCAGGACAGTAGGTCACTTGAGAGAGGTCCGTTCAGAATCGGTGAAGTTCATTCAATCGGCAGCCGGACGAGGGCCCTCTCAAGGCAGGTATACTCCAATCATTTAGATGTTCACCCCATCGTCTGGACCTCTCTTACCGGACCTTATGTCGCTGATGGACCCCGCGTTAGGGCGCCAATTGAGGAAAGTCAGCCCATAACACACCTGATGCCCAGGCTGCTGGCGCAGGACGCCTCTTAGTTCCCATCTTGAACGATTACCAAATAAAGAGACGGGCGCTGGAAGCAGGAATACAAGAATAGAGTTTTATTTCTCATGAGGAGAGCCTGTCATTTCGGACACTCGCATAGTGTCTTCAGGAGGTGCTCTAACAAGTTCTCTGAGGCTTCGTCTTTTATACATATGTTTATGGCACACAAATATTCCTTATTACAATAAGACGCTTCAAAGTAGGGGAAAGGCATGCTTGGAATCCCAGCTTCAGGCCTATTCCCATATCAGTCGCTCAGATGTCATCCTCCCCTCCTAAATGTAACAAGAGATTGTGATCTCTCAGCTGGACATTCCTACAGGACACGAGGGCAGGAGGGGATGATCAGGTCAAAGGTTGGTCAGGTGGTAAGGTCGGACACTTCGGTTGGTGTATCACGGGTTTTGTTATGCTCGGCAGAGAAAAGGGGGATGTATATCCACGAGGCTTGGTCTTAGGACTTGGGACCGGGTCGATAGGTCAAGTGCAGCCGGGGGGGGGGGGTTGTCAGCTGAGGGGAAGGGTGTTCTTGGGAGGAAATGGGGGGGTGTGGGTCAAGCAGGAGTGCTACTTTTAGAGCAGGGTCACGCAGAGGGAGAGGGTCTTGTGGTCGATGCATGAGCAGTGCGCGTGGGGAGGGGTGTCGGGGGTTTAGCAAACGGTCAGAGAGGCCATGGTGCCTAAAATAACTGTCGTGTACATGTGTGCATGGGTCTTATGCTGGCGGGATAACACAGTCAATGTTTCGTAATTATTTGTTCTGCTTCCAACAAGGGGTACAGTGAACACAAATGAACGCCGCTTATGTACACATACATTGCCATTTTCAACAGATATACAGATTATATATGTTTATATATGTATGTATATACATACACATACATATATATAAATGCATATGCATATATATGCATATATATGTGTATATGTGTGGGTGTAGAGAGAGGTAGAGAGGTAGAGGTGTAGAGGTAGAGAGGTAGAGGTAGAGAGGTAGCGGTAGAGAGGTAGAGACTAGTAGAGAGAGAAGTAGAGAGGTAGAGAGTAGAGAGTGAGTAATAGAGAGTAGAGAGTGAGTAGTAGAGAGTAGTAGAGAGCAGTAGAGAGAGTAGCAGAGAGTGAGTAGTAGAGTGAATAGTAGAGTGAGTAGTAGAGAGTAGTAGAGAGTGAGTAGTAGAGAGTGAGTAGTAGAGAGTAGTAGAGAGTACGTAGTAGAGTGAGTAGTAGAGAGCAGTAGAGAGTGAGTAGTAGAGAGTAGTAAAGAGTGAGTAGTAGAGAGTAGTAGAGAGTGAGTAGTAGAGAGTGAGTAGTAGAGAGTAGTAGAGAGTGAGAGAGAGAATAGTAGAGAGTAGTAGAGAGTGAGTAGTAGAGTGAGTAGTAGAGACTAGTAGAGAGAAAGTAGTAGAGAGTGAGTAGTAGAGAGTAGTAGAGAGTGAGTAGTAGAGTGAGTAGTAGAGAGTGAGTAGTAGAGAGAGAGTAGTAGAGAGTGAGTAGTAGAGAGTAGTAGAGAGTGAGAAGTAGAGAGTGAGTAGTAGAGAGTAGTAGAGAGTGAGTAGTAAAGAGTGAGTAGTAGAGAGAGAGTAGTAGAGAGTGAGTAGTAGAGAGTAGTAGATAGTGAGTAGTAGGGAGTGAGTAGTAGAGAGAGAGTAGTAGAGAGTAGTAGAGTAGTAGAGAATGAGTAGTAGAGAGTGAGTATTTGAGAGTAGTGGAGTAGGAGAGAGTAAGTAGTAGAGAGTAGTGGAGAATATTCCAAAGTTTGGCACAGCACCACTTGCACAATAAGTCCAATCAAATCGTATAACTTAGAGTCCTTATTGAAGCGCTGAATCTTGGTGTATATTCAAATGCTTTTATTTTCCTTAAGTTTATGTACCACAGCCAGCCGAAACGTTTCGTTCTGTACAACAGAACTTCTTCAGGGCGTTCTTATTTCCTTCAAGTTATGTCGGTATCCTGTTGTCATATAACTAGATATTTCTTCCAAATGTTAGACGAGACGTAAGTACATTCTTATTCAAAGTGACTAGGTATCAATTTTACCCACACAATTCGGGCAGACTTGAGTAATTTATAGCATCCTCAAACTCAGTCTTACAAAAATTCCAAAGTATAGGACATGATAATCCAAATCCAAATGTTTCTCAAGAAAAGTCATTTTCAATCGTTCGGAATATCGGTGTTTGGGCAGATATGACCCAGGGACCCCCAGTATGCAAGAGGAATTAGTTCCCCCTCTGCAAACGCGCCAGTGGCCTGCGTTGCAGAGAGGTGTAAAAAGGGGCATAGCCTCATTACACCTCTGTGCAATGCAGTCCCCTGGCGCATACTGGAGGTTCCAGGTGGGCTAGTTGGCCCCCTGGGACCACTAGTATGCAAGGGGAATTAGTTCCCCCTCTTCAAACATGCACGGGGGCTGCGTTGCAGAGAGGTGTAAAAAGGGTGTGGCCTCATTACACCTCTCTGCAATGCCGCCCCCTGGCGCATACTGGAGGCTCCTGGTGGGCTAGTTGGCCCCCAGGGACCCCCAGTATGCAAGGGGAATTAGTTCCCCCTCTGCAAACATGGCAGGGGGCTGCGTTGCAGAGAGGTGTAACAAGGGGCATAGCCTCATTACACCTCTGCAATGCAGCCCCCTGGCGCATACTGGAGGTTCCAGGTGGGCTAGTTGGCCCCCAGGGGCCACCAGTATGCAAGGGGAATTAGTTCCCCCTCTTCAAACATGCACGGGGGCTGCGTTGCAGAGAGGTGTAAAAAGGGGCGTGGCTTCATTACACCTCTCTGCAATGCAGTCCCCTGGCGCATACTGGAGATTCCTGGTGGGCTTTCAGGTCTTATATAGTTAGGAATTAGCATAAAAAAACTTTTAAATTCACTGAAAAAAACATAGGTTTCAGGCCTTATATAGTTAGGAATTAGCATTTAAAAAACCTATGAAATTCACTGAAAAAACCATAGGTTTCACACCAGTTATAGTTAGGAATTAGCATTTAAAAAACCTATTAAATTCACTTTAAAAACCATAGGTTTGGCACCAGTTATAGTTAGCTAGAAATTTTACTGACATAAAACCATTGAAATTCCCACGTTATAGTTAGTTGGACTCACTATAACTTGCGCGCCTGCAATGCACTGCTGATGACGTCACATATTACATCACTCATGACATGGTAAGTGACATCACTCATGACATCACTGATGACACCATCCAGTGAATGTGTGTCTTTCTGAAAAATAAATATGTTTTATATATGTATATGTAAAGGTCGATGGAAGAATACATGTTTAAATAAGTGTCTTAATGGATGTTTTTTTTTTTTAATTGATTGGTTAACTGGCTTATTAAATGTATCTTAGTGAATACATATATTAGCGAGTATTGTTTAAATATTTAAATGTTTGTATCAGTGTTTCACTTTGTGTATAAGTGGCTGCATGGGTTGGTGAGTAGCTACATGTGTGTGTTAAGCGGCAGGCTCCGTGCCGCGGGAAATGCACCGTCTGAAAATCAGGTCTGCGAGGCTGTGAAGGTTTACAGCCGGCCGGCGCGATGGAGTGCCAATACTGAAATCATGCGAGCAGCCTGGGGGCCCACTGGAGGGCTAACAAAAAGTATAAAACAATGTTTTTTTTTTTTATAACGGTATGGCAAAGGTAACGGACCCTACTGGAAGGGAATGAATTTGGACTACAAATCCCGGCATACCGCTTATTGAGAAGCGATGTAATGTGGGTAAAAAGGTCCTTAAAACAACTGCCGTGTCTTTGCCTGTGTTTCCCCTATCCCTATGATTAAGTTGCAGGAGCAACGAAACGCGTCAGGGATTCAAATCAGCTGGGACTGTAAGCGTGATTTGGTGCAATAAAGGATTGTTATCCATCATCGCGGAGTGGCGTTTCCTTTGCCCTGGAGCACCTTTTGGAATAGTTTAAGCGGCAGGCTCCGTGCCGCGGGAAATGCACCGTCTGAAAATCAGGTCTGCGAGGCTGTGAAGGTTTACAGCCGGCCGGCGCGATGGAGTGCCAATACTGAAATCATGCGAGCAGCCCGGGGGCCCACTGGAGGGCTAACAAAAAGTATAAAACAATGTTTTTTTTTTTTTAATAACGGTATGGCAAAGGTAACGGACCCTACTGGAAGGGAATGAATTTGGACTACAAATCCCGGCATACAGCTTATTGAGAAGCGATGTAATGTGGGTAAAAAGGTCCTTAAAACAACTGCCGTGTCTTTGCCTGTGTTTCCCCTATCCCTATGATTAAGTTGCAGGAGCAACGAAACGCGTCAGGGATTCAAATCAGCTGGGACTGTAAGCGTTATTTGGTGCAATAAAGGATTGTTATCCATCATCGCGGAGTGGCGTTTCCTTTGCCCTGGAGCACCTTTTGGAATATATATTTATATATATATATACATACATACATACATACATACATACATACTGAAGCCGAGCACCAGAAACCACTAGCTCAAATTACGCACTCCTTCTAGGTATGGTAAGGTTATGTGTCACAAAAGGGCGAGGCAAAGCCCAAGAGGGAGCAAAACAAACTGCCCGAAGGAAGCACCCGGAAAAGCCACCCAGTAGGCAGAAACAGTTTAAGGAAAACACCCAGGGAAAGACACGTGAACGGGGAGGCCAATGAAAGAAAAAGAAAGTGACAGGCCAACTCGAACCAATGGAACAAAAAAGAGAGAGAGAAGGCAGAGAACAAGAGAACAAGAGAAAAACAGCATATGATCTGCACAACAAAACAGAGTGGAGCAAAGAAATCAAGAGTGATCGAAGGGCACCCAGAAAACGAAAAGCGCCACTTAACGGCAGACAGGAGAGGAGGACCGAAGAAGAGCACAACAATCTCAATATTCCCAAATATAAAACCACCTTGTCCAGAAAATAACTGAAGGAAAGGAGGGGAGGGCAACAAAGCTCCAATCACCCCCACCGAGTACACAGAAGAGACATCTACCAGAAACACAACAGTGGCAGAAGGAAAACCAGACGGCAGCTGACCCTAAAGGAACAAACAGAGAAGAAAAAGGCAGAAAGCATCAGGGCATACCCCAAAGTCACAGAAAACAAACGGACACAAGGCACCAGCAGGCCCACAGACCTAACCAGATGACAGCATCCAGGAGAGGGGGTCAGCCCAGAGGCCAAACTGCTGGGTAAAATCAAGGCAGAGAAGGGCACACAGCGCACCACCAAAGCGCACAGGAGCAGACAAACAGGAGGCCTGCCAGAAAACACACTGCTGAGTGCAAGAATAGGAGATGGAAACACAAAAAGGCCAGTAGAACAGCTGCCAGCCCTACTGAATAGGAAGACAGAAGCATCAACAATCAATCTCACATCCCCAGAGCATTGGAAAATCCCAGAGCGGCACCCCACCCATCCACAGGTATCTGTGGCGAGAAGCAGGCCGGGAAGAGTAACCAACGAACAACCACTGCATAAAAGAGTGGAGACCAACCACCACTGAAGAACCCAGAGTTGGCCCTGGAACCAGAAACCTGCATACCCAAGACAATGGACACCAAAGCCGAAGGACAAGGGGACCCAGGGGAGACATTCCCCCCCAAGGGAAAGAGAGCCAAAGTGAAAGACAGACCCACACAACAGAGCCACACACCTGCAGACACCAAGGGACAAAAAATGCAAGAGGCCAAAAAGGAGAGGAATGGAACACAAAGCACAAACGATACATAGCCCCAGGTTCATGCTGAAGCAAACTCCATGAATAGGAGTTCCTGGGACGGCCGGACCAGGGACTAACCCCAATAGACCACAAAGCCATACTCCAGCAACAATGTGGGCACCCTGAGACCCACCAACAGGGCTGGGAAAAAGAACAGGACGCATCAAGGCAGCCCTCCAGATGAGGGAAGATGTGGACACTTGCAAACAAAAATACCCATTAAACTGAGCCAAAGCAGGGAGAACCCCCTGGGCGAAGACACTAACCCAAAGTGCAGTACCCAGAACAGGTAGCAGAGGACCTGAACAGAGAGGAACTGCCGGGGAGGCGGGAAAAGTGGGCCCAGGAAACAACAGATGTCCACAATCTGCCTACCAGAAGAGAGGCGGAAACGGAAGGAAAAACCCCAACCGGAAGGACACCCGAGGGAGAAACAAAAGGACCCCATGAGGACCAGAACAGGGCGGAAACACACATGATGCCAACCGGACCAGGAAAAGCACGGACAAACACCCGAGGAAAATCCACCAAGGAGAAATAATAGCAGTCAAATGGAAACACAGGAAGTAAGACCTACCAGCAGAGAGACAACCCTCACCAAAGAAGGAAAGTACACAGCAAAAGGCTCCAGTGGATACCAGGCAGAAAGACAACAAGGAAACCGAGCCCGACAATATCCACCCCCCTCAACACAATAGCCACAAAAACTGAAAGAGTGTGCCAAAAATCACAACTGCACCTACAGATATAGGGTACCAGATTTCACATAGGAATTAAAAACTGGAAATGAGGAAAAGCAGAACCCACATATTCGAGCCCAGAGGAAACCGCCCCTGAAACCACAATCGCAGATGGCAATCTGGAATAGCTGAACACGAGCCACAGGAAATAAGGGGCAGGGAGCCCATCTCCAGCTGCAAAAACAGATTGCCCAGCTCCGATGAGCAATATCCACAGCAGAACCAGCACCAGGGAGGTGTCAGCTGCAGCCAAACTAACAGGAAACATGCACCATGGGCAATGCCCTAGGCACCAGAGGAAACTACAGCATGTCGACATAAAGAAGTCTGGCTCCCCACTATGCCCACCAAAGAGCAAAAATGAAAGGACGAGATGAAGAAAAAACAACCTGGTGGGCCCACAACCCAGCACACCCCAGCAATACAGAGGAGGCCTCACCCACCCTGCCCTGTACTGCCTATCAGGATGGGCAAGAATGACGGGGCAAAGAAAACTGGGCCAAGCAAAACCAAAGGGGATGATGGACGGAGTGTTGAACATTGCAAGCACTCCCCTACAGTCAACTGATCTGGGTTTAATCCATCATCATTCTTTCGCTCACTCGCCACCCCAGTTCAGACATGGCCATATGCAAATCAGTCTGACCCTGTGCCTCATGGGAGCAGTCCAGCCCGAACTGCCAAGAAAGCTGGGCACACAGGAAAGCCAAAGTGACCACCTACAGTCAGAAAAAGGGTGGACTGAAAACCCTGCTTTCTAGCCCAGCAGAGAAGCGTCATCCCCCGAACAAGGAGTGCACCAAAAGCAAGCGACCGTCCCACAGCGCTGGCACAGCAAGCGCCCAGTGGAGGGGGCAACATAAGACAAAATCCAGCAACACCACCATGCATCATAACAGAAGCAAAGGGTGGGCTGAAAATCCCCACTTCTGAGCCCAGCAGAAGAGCAGGAACCTCTAAGAACAAACACCAACAAAACACAGCCCCAAACCCACCCTGCAGAGGGGGCAGCAAGGAAATAAAACTGGCAAACCGAGTATCTAAAAATCTCAAAAGACAAAAAGAAACCTCAGATAAAACAGTGCCCTAAGAAAACTGGCTACAAGGCATCCGCAATAGGATTCCCAGGATCTAAAAATCTCAAAAGAGACAAAAGAACCACATATAAAGCAGTACCCTGTGAAAACTGGCTGCAAGGCCTCTACCATAGGATTCCCAGAAACTGACGTATGGGCACCCCCCAGCCTAAAAATGCAGCCATCGCTGCAGTAGCAAGGAGATTCCGGAGAAGTGGGGCAACAGCAAACCCCGCAGACTGACCAGCCATCAAGCAGCCACCAGAAACACCAAATCGACCGGAAATGCAAAGGTACTTGCAGCACCAAGCCAACGGAAAGACAGCAGCCCACACTGCAGCAGCACAACCAGCGGGAGACACAGGTGCGGAAACTAAAGGAATCATCAACCAGACCGGCACAGGGAAATTCGACCAGAATGCCGGCCGGTTGCCAGGGCAATGCAGACCATTAGCATGCCACCGCACCTTCATAGAACAGGTGGAAGCAACCAGATGCGCTGCATCATCAACAATTAATGTGATATTAGTAGATCAGGCAGACGCCACATGCCTACAATCACACTGAAGAAGGCCTAGCAGACCAAGAAGTGCTTCACATCCCTAGGAAGTCCAAAATGCCCCGAAACAAACAGAGGAAGCAATTGTACATGAATAAAGAGAAAGCTACAAACAAACAACAATATAAAATGTCCCTGAGGCTGTCACAGGCCGCCCAGCAGACCACAAAGGCCCCCAATGGTCTTGCATGCCCCGAACACAAGTGAGACCACCCAAAAACAGAACCGATAAAGCAGGCCTGAAACCACAAAAAAAACGCAACATACCTGTAGCAAATATGCCAATTGGCTGAAGAAAATAGAAACAGGAAGTCCTTCACAGAAAGTGATGTATTTATACCCTTTGGTATGGGGCCATCTTGGATTGGAAGGAAAAGTAAAGTTTGGTGATTAGGTTATGCATGAATGGATATAAACTCATACGTAATTGTGACATTTAGATTTCTGTATTCAAGAAGGTGTCTCTCTATTGATACAATACATTAAGAAATGATATTAATGACAGTGGCAGTCCCAGTGCGTGTTGTATCCCCAGAGCCTACCTCCAGCTTCTTGAGGCTCCTTTGTGGCGTGAAGCCTGTTTCCAGGAACCGAGGGGCGGCCGGGCTTTGCTCCGCCGCAGCGTTCGACCCAGTACTTCCGGCTGGCCGGGCTTGGCTCCGCCGGTCGGAAGTCCCAGGAACTACAACCCCCAGCAGCCCTGTGGTGAGGTCGCCTCCCCCAGCGTCAGCGTGCAGCGCCAGGAGGCGCTTAAAGTGGGAAGTTCTGCCGAGGACCAAGTGGCAGTCCCAGTGCGTGTTGTATCCCCAGAGCCTACCTCCAGCTTCTTGAGGCTCCTTTGTGGCGCGAAGCATGTTTCCAAGAACCGAGGGGCGGCCGGGCTTTGCTCCGCTGCAGCGTTCGACCCAGTACTTCCGGCTGGCCGGGCTTGGCTCCGCCGGTCGGGAGTCCCAGGAACTACAACCCCCAGCAGCCCTGTGGTGAGGTTGCCTCCCCCAGCGTCAGCGCGCAGCGCCAGGAGGCGCTTAAAGTGGGAAGTTCTGCCGAGGACCAAGTGGCAGTCCCAGTGCGTGTTGTATCCCCAGAGCCTACCTCCAGCTTCTTGAGGCTCCTTTGTGGCGTGAAGCCTGTTTCCAGGAACCGAGGGGCGGCCGGGCTTTGCTCCGCCGCAGCGTTCGACCCAGTACTTCCGGCTGGCCGGGCGTGGCTCCGCCGGTCGGGAGTCCCAGGAACTACAACCCCCAGCAGCCCTGTGGTGAGGTCGCCTCCCCCAGCGTCAGCGCGCAGTGCCAGGTGGCGCTTAAAGTGGGAAGTTCTTCCTCGTCCCACGAGGACGCGCGCGTGACGCGCCGGGCTAAGCCCGGGCCCTCTGAGGCCCTCAGAGACCGCAGGAGACCGGGCCGGGCTATCCCCCTTGGTTTTCCTACCTTTGCCCACACTGTGATCGTTTATAGAGTATTAACAACCTGTTAGATTCCTGATGGAGGGTAAAAGTAAAAGCAGAGCGGTGGTAAGAAAAACACCTATGCACACCCGTTCTGCTACTAGGAAACAAACATTGGTGCCAACTCCCTTACCTACCCTAACTGCAATTGACAGAATGCTGCAACAAACAATTGGGGTTGTTGTTAACGCTATAGAAAACACAGAAAGGAGACTTTCCCTACCAGCTAGTATGTGTTTAATAAGTCAATCGCCAAAAGATATCAACACACATGTTAGCGTTACAAATGAAACAACGATATCACATGACTCCCTCTTGTTGCAATCTTTTGCTGGTTTGCCGAGGTATGACCCAATTCATTGTGATGTACCACAACCTTTAGAACCCACTGTTTTCTGCGTTAGGGAGAGCAGACTGTCAATAACACCTGACTTGTCAGCTAGTATAACTCCGCAGCCCCTAACGCAGACTGATGTGCCTCTAGATATAGGGGAACTGGATGGTTGTGATATTAATGCTATCACCCCAAATGTTCAAACAAGTGCCATCAGTTTCTTAAGTAGCGAAATCGATTGTGATTCTGCTCCACCTAAAAGGAAATCCACCCAAAGCAGAAAAAAGTTGATAATTAATAAGCAGGGTAAAACATATAGAAGGAAAAAGAAGAGAGTGGTACAAACCTCATTAACCTATGAAAAAGAGGGTGAGATACACCAAGGTAGCGGAGATACACATCTAAAGGATACACATTAGAAGGAAACATTAACCCCAAATAATGTTGAGGTACTAGTATCATGTCTGGATAAAATGGTAAAATCCTATATTGCACCAGTGATGGAATCTCTAGAAATTTTGAGTAAAAAAGTAGAGTCCCTAGAAAAGCTGGGCATAGCCAATCTGGATGTCTTAGAACACCTGGGTACGCAAGTCAGATCCCATATAACTAATGTACATTCTGGGAGTCTGAGCAAAATTACATCTAGTACAGCAGCCCGAATCCCAAATGTGTCCACTGCGGTGGCGAATCCGGTAACATCTATAAGTGGAAAGCAGAGGTCAGTAACCACCGCCCCTAACATAGCAGATGGGCAGAAAGTAATTGGGGGTCAGAGGAACAATAGCGACCTTGTTCATAACAACAAGAACTTGTCAGTACCAAGGTGCCATACTAATAACATCATCCCAGCCACAATTAACTTGCCACCTGAATGTAGACCATATGTAGCGATTCTCGCTAACGTTCCCAAATTGTTGCCCCCCCAATTTGAAAATCAGGAAACCTTAAAAAATAAAACCCTGCACTGGTTGGTGAAAAATTGTGGATTCCCAATACGAGGGGCAGGTGAGATTATAACTAAACAGAGGGTAGGTTGGGTCGGACCAAATAAAAAGGAGATAAATGGGGACTGTATAGTTATACATTTTAGGACTACTGAATGGGCGAGAGATTCGATCTTACATGCACCCATGCCATCGAATCACGAATATAACACCACGCTGTTCCCACTTGATTATTTTTATAGGAATCAGTCAGGAAGAGAAACTTATACACATACCTTCCAGCACCCAAGAGCTGCCCTTATCAATTGTCCTATTGCTGCCCCTATTCCCCCCCCTTTGTTTCCTAACATATATGACAACTTTTTCGTTCCAACATCTAACAGATTTCAGTTGTTCAATTCACTAGAGGAGAATGACTGACTGAATGTTTCATCCATGGCCCTTCATTTTGAAAGTGCCATTGTGGGTGATACAGTAATTATGGAAACAGATCCGGGGGTCCAAAGCTGTGTAAAAGCTGTATTTGAGTCAAAGCTAACTTTGCTTAACGATGTGTCATGTATTGATATTGATACAGAAAATTATGTAACTGTGACAAACGTCAATGTTAGTGTCAATATGACAGCAAGTCTAGATACACCATCTTTGTCTGACCACCCTGAAGGTACAGGAGCCAGTCATGTTGACTCCCTTGTAATTACTACCTGGAATGTAGCGGAAATTGCTTCAAAACTATGTACCCCGTTCTGGGATAACTTCATTACATGTGGTTATGATATAATATGCTTACAAGAAACATGGCATAGAGAACAAATACAAGTTGAAGGTTATACCTCTTACAGCGTGGCAGCAGTAGCATCTAAGGCGGGTAGAGCAAAGGGTGGCCTACTGACTTTGGTTTCGACAAAATTAACGGAATTTAATGTTGGGGGACATACAGTAGTGTGCCAGCATGCGTCAGTTTTGCGTCTAACACACAGGGATTTAATTATCGTGAATTTTTATAACAATATTGTGGGTCCTACTCGTGATAAGATTGTCCCAGATGTTGAATGTGCAATTGAAGCTGCAATTGCTCTTTCCAAGAATAACTTTGCAATACTCTGGACAGGTGATTTTAACATCCAAGCTTGTAGTCACGCTCGGAAGGGGATTTGTGGTCACCACGAAGAGTATGCAGGGGGTGATAGTGCTTTTGTTAATCATTTTCCACATAGTAATTATGGCAGCGCACTGAATAACTTGATAGCCAAATTAAATTTGGAGCTGCTCGAATGCACAAAGAATAAAAACAATGAAAAGTGCCCAACATTTAGGGGGAGAGATGCCCAATCGAATATTGACCATATTTTGGTGTCTAATGGCTCTGTCTACTCCAATGTTTGGGTAATAGAGCAGCCTTTGAGTGATCACAACAGTATTTCAGTGGAGTTAATGGGCTGGGGCCCAAAAACTATTGTGCAGGGCAGGCCTGTCCAAGGGATCAATGCTGTGAGACCAAATGGTACGAGAATTAAATGGATTAAAATTGACCCTAACAAATTAACGAAGGATGTTATTTGTAAATGTACCAGAGAGGTTGATTACTGCCTCAGACCAAATGTGATAGCGCCTACCGTACTCTCTAATTTTTTGAAAATCACATGTACAGTCGAGAATTCTTTGGTAATAAGAAACATAAAGCCTAAAAGAATTAAAACTGTGTGGTTTGATAAACATTGTGCTCAGGCCCTAAAAAAGTTAAAAACAGTGCTTGATGATATACCTAGAGATACAGAAAGAGTTAGAGAAGTACGAACTAATTATAAGTTGGCCCTGGCTACCAGGAAAAAGGAGTTGCAAAACGATGCCTGGAGTAAACTTGATATGGCCGCTGCAACTAAAAATCATAAACTTTTCTGGGAAACTATCAATGGCCCCTACCTAAAGAACGATAATATACCTGAGGTCAGTTCTCACGTCAGCTGCCTCGCATGGATTGAGCATTTTTCAGAGATTTTTAACTCTGATTTTAATTCAGATGGGTCTACTTTTAATACAGACACAGTATCATGTTTTAAATGGCATAAAATGCAGCTATTTTTAACTTTGGGTGAAGTCACATAGGCAATTAAAAACAGTAAGGGGGGTAAAGCACCGGGGCCTGACGGAGTACCCATGGATTTCTACAAACATGAAATGTCCCTTTGGGCCCCAATCTTAACTCGTTATTTTAATGCTGCGGTGGAAGATAGTCTACCACTGACATGGGGACAGTCAATCATCGTACCCCTTTACAAAAAAGGATCTAGGTCGGAGGCCCGAAATTATCGTCCAATCTCACTTTTGGACTCAACAGTTAAAATCCTTAGTCGAGCCCTATTAGTGATATTGGAAGCCTGGGCTGAGGAGAAAAACATCTTGTCCCCAGTACAGTACGGGTTCCGTAGGGGAATGGGTACAATGGAGCAGTGCGTGAACCTGGAACTCATAGTCGGCAAGTATACCAAAGCTAAACCGGGTAATCTTTACCTGTGCTTTGCCGACTTGAGTTCTGCATTCGATCTGGTGGAACACGCACTGCTCTGGCCCACTTTATTGGCACTGGGTGCCCCCATTGAAATTATCCATCTGCTTGCCCGTCTGTACAATAATTTATCCAGCAAAGTCAGGTTTGGAACAGATGGCGAGTGCACCCCTTTTTTTAAAGTTAGGAGAGGTATCCGTCAAGGATGCGTACTCGCCCCCCTACTGTTTTCTCTTTTTATAAATCAGGTTGATATAACTTTAAGACAGACTAATGCAGATGCTCCCCTTATCAATGGTAACCCTATCCCAGTCCTCTTATACGCGGACAACGCGGTTCTCCTTTCTAGGACCCATAATGGACTGCAACATCTAATTAATCAATTCCACGTATTTATCAAAAGTAGGAAATTGAAAATTAATAAAGGGAAGACTGTTACTATGGTGTGCGGTAAAAGACCAAGAAAATGCAAGCCCTTTTTTTTAGAAGGGGAGAGACTAGAATCCGTTAGTAGTTTTTGTTATTTAGGCATCACCTTCTCGGGAGATGGGAGATGGGTAAACGAACAAAAAAGCGTTCTTTTTAAAATGGACAGGAATACAAACTGTATTTTTAGATTTGCTGCTAAATTAGGGGATCGCAGAATTTATGAAATGCTAACCATATTTAACGGAAGATGTATTTCCTCAGCTATATATGGGGCCGGGGTTTGGGGGTATGATGCACAGAGTGCTAAATTGGTTCAGGGCAAGGAGAATGTGTTTTTAAAACGATTATTCAGTGCCCCGGCTACGGCTTCAACCGAGTTATTACATAGGGAACTAGATATGAACCATGTTAATGATTTAATCGCCCTCCGTCCCCTGTCCTTATGGCGCTCAATTTGGGCAAAGGAGGAGACAAAGTTTACGCAGGACGTAATAACCGATTGTATTAAACTTGACCGCCGATCGAATATCCCCTAGTTGAGTCATATACAACATTGGTTTAAAACATTGTATGGTTTGGACATTTTTAACGATTTAATAATAGGTTCCACACTATCGAAGCGGGAGTTGAAAGTCTCATTTTTGGAGTATACAGCTGGGATCAGAATGGCAAAATATGAAAATCAAAGTACATTTAATCTTTACCAGCAATACAACATCAATGAAGGCTTCCAATCTTACCTCGCTACAGTTAGTATTGTTTCCCATCGATTTGTATTGACCCGTCTCCGCCTAGGAATTGTGCATCACCTCGTGGCTTTTCCTGTGCCCAGAAGGCCCGGCACTTGTTTTTGTCCTTGTGACGGTAAATCTAAACAGAGCACGGGTCATTTTATGTTATCTTGTAAATTTTATACCTCTTTTAGAAATTTTTATTTGAAACCCATCTTTTTAAAATACAATACGCGTGGTTTACAATCAGCGATGCAACTATTGTTCAATTTAGAGACCTCAGATGTATGTTTTCATGTGTCTACTTATATTTTAAAATGTATTTCTGTAAGAAAATCAATTATTATATGAATTTCCTTAGCTGCTAAATGTATTGTGCACTTTAAGGAAGATGTTGTTGACATTATGCACTTTACCTTGCTAATTTGCACATACATATATGCCGTATAAATTGCTGCTACTGTTTAATATGTACTGTTAGAATGGTTTAGTACTTGCACTTTGTTTTATTTTAATTGTACATAGTTGGACTAAGTGCTGCTAAATGCATATTACACTTTATGGAAGGTTGTTATTTAACTTCGTTCTTGACCTGGCCAATTTGCACATATATCAATACAGTACTGTCACTTAGCACTTTATCAGCATATTTGCACATAAATGAAGGTCGTATAATTGCTATCATTATAATCTGTGCATTCTTAGAATTGTATTGTGTTTATGTTCTACAAATGCTGCTATTGTGTTTTAGATACAGAAATAATTGTATAGGGTTACAGTGTATCATGTTTTATCCTGATACACTGTGATTACACTCCACCGGAAATTTTATTGATAATTATTATGTCTGTTGCTATATGGTTGTATTTGTACATACCGAATAAAGCATCTTTGACTTTGACTTTGACTTTGATATTAATGATTTCGAATGTACTTATCAACATAACAACGTTTTCTATGAAACCTACTTTTTTGTGTTCAGAATTCAGGAAATCTTATAAGTGAGAGTCGGATGTGCACAGTGCTGCCAGTACTACACCCTGAGAATAATAAGTGCCAGAGGACTACTCTGCTGCATTGCAGACTTCTGCAAGTTGTTGACTTTTCCGAGTGTACACGCGCCTGAAAAGGTTTGTGGGTGTAAAGAGCACACGCTCTTTTCATGCACTGAATACATAAATGCTTGCCTCTTGTTTATGCACAGAGACTTTGACTGCAAGCTTGTCTGTAAATGAAATGTTCTTTCATAAACGTGTAGTGCAGTTCTCTTGTGTAGTTGACCATTGCCGGTTTAGTGCACTGCAGGCTCTACAGTGTTACTAGGAAGAGAGACACCTACCCTAACAAGAGAGGAGCTTCCCTCGATTCCTTGAAGTAGATAGTGTGCCTCAGTGAACTCTTTATGTGTGTATTTTATTTGCATTTTTCTTTGAAAATCAGCTGCAGCACCCTAAGATTCTGAGTGGGGAATACCATGGAGTGTCACGTCATAGAAAAACAGAGCTAAGGCAACAAACAGCAAATATATAAATTACCCACTGTTTTTCTGTGTAGTAAAGACATTTTTCCATAACATCATGCAAGTAAAAACAAGCATCCGCTTGCAGGTGGCAAAGATGAATGAGGAATCTTAGAGCAGAGGCTGCTCCTCAGTTATGGCAGAGGAGCGTCGCTCCCCCCTCTCTCCCCCTCCCCGCTGAAAGCCAGCAGAGGCAAAGGACAAAAATAAAATGATAATAAAACATTTTTATCATTTTAGTTTTCCTCCTGCAGGCTGTGACTGCAAGCTGTGGGAGGGACGTGGCCACCCACACTGATGCTGCAGCTGCATCACCAGGGAAGAGGGGGAGTGGTGGGCACTGCCAAGGGCGCATGATGGTTTGACCGGCCCTCTGTGGCTAGCCAAACCATCATGCGCACTTAGCATTTCTCCACCGAGCTGTGTTGTACCAACACAGGCTCCCAGTCTATGTCTTAGCGCCAAACTGATGCGCTCAAACCAATCACAGCGCTTCTCACATGCTGGGAATAGTATTCCCAGCATGAAGACAGCGCTGGGATTGGGAGCAGGGAGCCTGCACAGTGTGCAGCAGTTCCTGGACAGGACGCGAGGATCGGAAGCAAGGCGGGGGTCATCAGAGCAGGTAAGTGCAATTTTCTTCATTTATAATTCTGTTAGTTTTGTTTGTTCCCCCTCCTCCGCCCCACCATTGCGCAATATGAGTGGCCGATACTGTCTTTGACCTTGTGAATGTCATTTTTTTTTATATCTTTTTATTGAACACAAAACAACAATACACAAACTGAAAGGTGACCAGTGTGCCATGGGTATCTGCAAATCATAAGCAGAGAATATAGACCTCCATCATTACAGAAAACATAAAGGAGTACATGTAGTGGGCTCAAGCGACATCCAATTCCTCACGGACAGGATCTAGATCCGGCGGTGTACGGATGTCCCCACGGTAAGCATTCCAAACATCCCAGATCTTTCCCCACTTACGGGATCTCCCCCTGGCCACATACACAGACCTCTCCCGGAACATGCACCAGTCAAGGTCCTCCATCCATTTCCCAAGCTGAGGAGCTCAACTAGCGCCCCATAGTTGTGCAATATTACGCTTGGCAATCATGCATGCAAGAGTGATACACAGTTTACCATGGCTCGAGAGGTCCGAAGGTTCCCAAACATTTAGCAGGCAACGGCGTGCCTCCAGGGCAATCTGTACACCCCACACCTCACTCATTTTCTCATGGATCTTAATCCAATAGTCACGGACCTCCGCGCACTCCCACAAGATATGCATAAACGTTCCAGTCATCCCACAACCTCTGCGACAATCTGCATTTGTAGCCAGCCCCATCCGCAACAACCCGGGGCCCGTGGTGTAGGATCGATGAAGAATCCTAAGCTGCACCAGTCGAAGTCTCATAGGGACCGCTACTACACGAGGGGAAGACACAGCCTCCCCCCAATCCTCTTCATCCAGGACCAAGCCATCAGCAACCCATTGTTCCCTAAGTTTCACTAGGGCATCCTCAGTGTGGTTGACCAGCTTCCTATACACCAGGGAAATCGCCTAGGTAGGAAGGTACCCATCCAACAGTCGGTCCTCTAGCGGAGAGGCCATCGGTGGCTTCACATCACGAGGAATAGCCGCCTCCAGTGCATGCTTGACTTGTAGGTAACGGTACCGCTCGCTCTCATGTAACTGGTGTCTGACCTGCAGTTCCTCGAAAGTTACAATCCCATCCTTACCCCACAAGTCTCGCACCTGCGAAATTCCGATTAGATCCCAGTGATCGAAACCCTTCGATTTCCACAAACCACCTAGTCCCTCCGAGTTCCACAAAGGCATGGCCATTGTTATTCTGCCCTCCCATTTAAGAGCACGATTAGCCTCATGCCACACTCGCGTCGCCACCGACGTCAGACCCACCAGAGGAAACCTACCACGTCTAGCGTACAAAACCCTAGTGTACTCACCCCCCGGCAGCTGGCCGCGATCCATAGCAAACCCGGGGTCAACCGGCGAGCCATAAACTGCGTGGTTAATAGGAGCTAGTTAGGAAGCCCAGTAATATTTCCTAGTGTTAGGCAAACCAATCCCTCCGTCGTACCAGGGTAGCATCAATTTAGATAGCGCAATCCGTGGTTTCTCTCCCCAGAGAAGTCGGCACGGCAACGATTCAATCTTGTTGAAGTATGAGGGGGGTACGGGATCGAAGGAATTTTGTAAAGCGTACAAAAACCGTGGGAGAGCCATCATCTTAAATAGAACCGCCCGACCTAACAAAGAGAGCGGCAACTCCCTCCATCTTGCCACATCGCAACGCAGTCTGGCCAAGGGGGGTCCCAGGTTCGCACTAAACTTCACTTTAAGATCCTTTGATATTTGGATTCCTAGGTAGCGAAAGCTCACAAGTTCTACTTTCACTGGACAATTCACCGGTACCCTAGGCGGATCACCGCTCAACACGAAGAGGACTGACTTTGCCCAATTAATGGCAAAGCCTGAGTACCTCCCACAAATTGTTAAGATGTCCAGGAAAACAATCAAGGAATGTCGGGGGAGGTTAAATACATAAGAATGTCATCCGCATAGAGCGAGATTTTATCCTCCCATTCCGATGTCCATCGCAGCCCTTTAATTGATCTGTCCCACCGTACCCAAGCAGCGAGCGGCTCCAGGGCCAAGGCGAACAAGAGTGGTGAGAGGGGACAGCCCTGACGGGTGCCCCTCCCCAACAGGAAATACCGGGACTTATGGTTATTAACTACCACTCGAGCCAACCGAGCAGAATAAAGA
Organism: Lissotriton helveticus; assembly: GCF_964261635.1. Lineage (NCBI taxonomy): Eukaryota > Metazoa > Chordata > Amphibia > Caudata > Salamandridae > Lissotriton > Lissotriton helveticus. Next base: position 249,094,361 of record NC_136067.1, on the reverse strand, counting down.
AGACGAATCCAACAAATAAATTCGGGACCAAACCCCAGCTTCTCCAACACTGCGAAAATGTAAGACCACTCTACCCTGTCAAAGGCCATAGTGGCGTCCAACGACAAGAGCACTTCCGGTTCATGAATGCGGGACGCTCCCGCCACTACTCCATGAAGTCGACGGAGATTTAGGGCAGTATTCCAGCGCGCCATGAAACCAGACTGATCCGGATGCACCAGCGTCGTAATAACCTTTACCAATCGGGTAGCAAGCAACTTGGCCAGCACCTTAGGTTCCACATTCAAGAGGGAAATTGGTTGATAGGAGGGACACTCCAATCGAGGCTTACCCTCCTTATAAATTACAACATTAGCGATGCGCGGGTCATAGGGCAAAATATCATTATCTCTACTCTCGACATACATTTCTTTAAAAAATGGAGACAGTCGGTCGGCGTGCAGTTTATACAATTCTATGGGGAGACCGTTCGGGCCCGAGGCCTTCCCGGAGTGAACCCCCCTGATGGCCGCCGCCACCTCGTCGTTCGTGAGGGCGGAGTCCAGAAACTCCCTATGCTCAGCGGACAGGACGGGCATCGGAATATCCCGTATGACCTCTGCGTTATCTTCCACAGTATAGTCCGCGATCGATGTGTAAATCTCCTCATAATACCGGGCAAATTCGTTCACTATAATCTGTGGATCCGTCGTGGCACCCGAGCCCGTGATCTGCAGCTCCGGCACCAGACGAGAACCTCAGTCACCCTTCTCCAACCACACTATCAGCTTTCCGGCCTTATCGCCGTGTTCGTAAATTCTGCTCTGGGTGTTAGCATGCTGCACCTTCGCCCTATCACGCGCCATGTTCTTATATTCATCTCTGAGAAGCCCGAGGCGGTGTCCCTTCCCGGGTCCCCACCAGAGGACACCTCCCTCTCCAAGGCTGACAACTCCACCTCAATCCTATCGATCTCCGCCCTGCTCTTCTTCTTCTGCCCAGAGATTATGGAGAGCGCCTCCCCCCTGACAACAGTTTTATAGGCCTCCCAGAGGGAGCATCCTGAATCGACCGTCCCCGCGTTCTCCCGGAAATAACTATCAGTGACACGCACCAGTTCCTTCTTAATAGTAGGGTCTCTCAAGTGCTATGCGCCAATCGGGGCTACCCTGGCCACATAACCTAGTCCCATTTTTAGTTGAAGTCAGATCGGTGAATGATCGGACACTCCTCTAGCCAAATGACACACTTCCTGAATAAACACCGCCTGGGACGCCGGCACCAATACATGGTCAATCCTGGAGAAAGAGTGATGTGCCGCAGATACATGCATGTATTCCGAGTCACCGGGGTGTCGAAGTCTCCACCCGTCAACCAAACCAGTTGCGGAGACAAAAGGCCGCCAGCCACCTACGGGAGGGCAACAACACACGGGAGGGATGCCTGTCAAGCTCACCATCCATCACAGCATTAAAGTCTCCTCCTAGTACCATATTTCCGATGGGTAATGTAAGAAACACCCTGCACAGATCACGAAAGGTATCCACCTGCAGTGCGGGAGGGACATAGATAGAAAGAAATGTAACAGTCCTACCCTCCCAGAGTCCCGAGATGCCGACATAGCGGCCCCTGTTATCAGACCAGGTCACCTGTATAGTAAGCGGAAAGGAGTTCTTCACCAGTATCCCTACCCCCCCTAGATCCAGAAGTAAAACCTGCGTGAGCCACCAGTTTATAACCCCCTTGATGTAGTGCCATACAGCGCTTGCCCATAAGGTGGGTCTCCTGTAACAGAACCACATCTGGCGAGCGCCGTCTAATTAGTTGCCCCACTGTAGCACGCTTAATCTTATCTCCCAAGCCATTCACGTTCCAACTGAGGACGGATAAACCCAAGCCCAATCTAGCGGAAGCCATACTTATCTCTCAAAGGTTCTGAAGCATTCCGCGGCGACCCATAGCAGACACAGGTCACCTACAACAAACAAACCAACAAACAAAAAACCCCAAGACCCAACCCCCCAACCCCCCACCCTGCACCCCTGCATGCATCATATGCACATCCCCAACTAGCAGTGTGCCTGTCTCTCCAAGACTAACTACAATTATCTAAACATAGAAAAACATAGGAGGACCTTACAACAGGCCGCCAGCCCCCACAATCCCAAACCCGATCACATTCCCCCCACCAAAAATTGTTCAATTAGAGTTCAAAAATAACAAAAATATCAAGGGGGGGATAAAAACGCCGCACTCGAACCAGCACCGCCACCACCATCGTCAAATCAGCACAAGCGCAGGATAAAAGTCACTGTTCCTCATTTTCCGCCCGGGCGCCTCCCTCTGAATCGGTCCAGCCAGTCCACTGCCGCCTCGGGATTGTCAAAAAACCAAGTTTTTCCTACGTGTTCTATCCGGAGACGAGCCGGGAACAACATGGAGTACTTCATTTCCGAGGCCCGCAGCCGCCGTTTGATTGTCATGAAACTCTGCCGCTGTTTCTGTACCGACTGGGTGAAATCGGGGAAAAATAGTAAGGAAGCGTTTTCAAACGCCAGCGGTCCAGACGATTGTGCTGTCTACAGGATAGCGTCCCGATCGCGGGAATTCAGAATCTGTGCTATCATGGGAGGAGGAAGCGCCCCCGACTTCGGGCGTCCGCCAGGAACCCTGTGGGCCCTTTCCACCGTGAAAAAGTTGCTTAGGCCCTTGGGCTTGAGATATTTGAGGATAAGATCCTCCACAAAGAGATCCGGGGCCAGGCCCTCCGACTTCTCCGGTACTCCAAGAATGCGAATGTTATTGCGCCTCGCTCGTCCCTCATACTCGTCCAACTTTCGATCAAATTGAGTCCTAGCTGCCCTGAGGTCTCTCACCTCCCGCTGCAACTCCGACACATCGTCAATGAGACTCGATGTTTTGAACTCTAACGTCTTGACCCTCTCTGTGGTTTTAGTAAGATCCGCTCTTATGAGACCCACCTTGATTGACACAGTGTCCAATTTAGTGTCCATCTTACACAGGGAAGACTGGACCCCGGTAATCTCTGCCATTAAGTCCTTCATCGTCGGGTCCTCTCCGGTGGGATCACTCTCCTGACCTCCTATCGGAGTATGCTTCTCATCGACCGGGGAACCTTTAGAAAAGTTGTACTTGTCCAGTTTGTTAGACTGAACCAGTCTGGTAGTCCTAGATGTTTTCGGCAGTGGCTTTTCAGGGTCCCCTCTTGCTGCCATTTTCACTTCCGATTCAGACACCACCTCTGCCGTTCGAACAAGGCCCAGCCAATGTTGTCACCAACGTGCATCAAAACCAGTTGATCGCGGGGTGTTCCGTCCCAACAGGGGGTCGCATTAGGAGCAAAAAGTAGGGGGGGACCCGAAGACACTTCAGAAGTTACACAGCATCCGTAGATCGGACTCCGAACGCGCACTTCCGGCCCCACTCGCCGATGTTGTTGAACTCCAGAGCGGGCAGCGCCACACGCAGGGTCCCGGCGTCAGCACCAAAAGGCCACAAAATTGCAGACAACGTTATTATGTCGCCGAAGCACTCAAATTGTTCAGAATTTTACCTAGTGGTTCAGGTGCTGGTCCCCCACACAATGGTAGGGATGGGGCTCAGGAGTATGTGCCGGATGGCAAGTCAGGATGTGGCGGCCGGCGGAGCCGATGCTCAAGCGGCCATCTTGGACGCTGGCACGGCTCCTCCCGTGAATGTATTTTTTAATCCCTAAAAACTCCTTTCAGAGACTATACTTGAAACGTAGGACCTGATTCACAAAATAGTTAAAAAGAAAGTCAGAAATTCACACTTGTTGGCCCCGATTCACAAAGAATTGTAACTTAGCCTTCTCCAGCTCTCCTGTAGATCTTTACAGATGTACATTTACGAATTGGAATTATTTTTTGCACATAATTCCCTATTGCAGAAATATAGGGTCATATTGCTGCCTCAAGACCACCGCACCATCACCCGGGATTGAGGTTCCCTGGTGGCTGCAGCGGTCTACTCACGGTTCGACCACCGTACTCGTAATATGTCAGTTGGACCACTGGTGTGGGAGTCCCCAACTGCCACCGCACCTCCATTAGGGGTTTGGCAGTCAGCATTACACCTTAAAGGTGCAGGTCCTCAAAAATGATTGCTAGTGGGCCCTACCGGCAACCAGCTGCTCAAATTAAGCTGTGCATGTGGGCTCATTTCATGTCCAATTGCCCTGTGTAGCCACACACAGTCAAAGGCAGAGAACACCGAACAGGGACCCGATCTCCTCTGCATTCATTGTGCCTAGAGACACTTGAGTAATAGTGTTGTGTAGTTCCTATAAATCTATATAGGATCTGAGCGATTAGATAACATAGACTGTGAGATTGGTGACCAGACTGATTTCAGACACCCCTACCGGATATGTTCGCCTGTATACCAGCTAGCTCACAGTACCACTGTAAACTCATCTTACCAAGGAGAGAATAGTTCCTGGCAACTATCTAACATGACAACTCTGTCCTATTAGGGATCATTGAAGCAGGACAGTATATTTTGCTCAGTCACTTGTGCTCACTTTGTCTCAGAGAGAAACACAGAATAAACGTTTGGGACATTTTCAATAAGCATTTATGAACCTGGGTAATTCTAGTGTAAAATAGGTGTGCTGAAACAAACATAAGACAGAAACAAATATAAATCATTCTAAGCACCAATAAAGTAAATGGATGGTAAATTCCTACCATAGTGCTAAAAGTATTAATACAGGCAGGTATATAGATACATGACAATAAAAATGCATACTCCTACGATGCAACCCTTACTAGATGTACCCAAGTGTACCTAGCATGTAAGTAGGTGTAGAGCTAAGAATCCCCCTAGGATGAAGCCAACCCCATTACCTGGTGTGAGAGAATGAAGGACCCCATCTTGGTCTCGAGATGGACACCCCACGAGGGATGTCAGACCACTGCATGCTGGAGTGCCTGTGTGCAGGAATCTCAGCGTCTTGCATCAGTGTGACAGCATGGAAGTCTTTCTCCTCTGCCTGTCCCAGCAAATATATGGTGTTTATATACCCAAGAAGGGGGACGCTTGCAGGGGCTTCTGTGCAGCATACCTTGCTCCTGGACCGTGGACCCTGTGTTCTGCACCTCTGACTCCCGGCCCATTCGTCTCCCTCCCGCCGCCGCAGTGGTCATCTCCGGCGGCCGCAGTGCGCAGGGGGGCAGTAAAGACTTCATTTCCCGGCTTCCTCAGTGGCGGACAGATGCCACACCATCGCGCCGGGTGGCGCATAAAGCGGGCGTCACTCCGGTGGAGCGGGGGACGCTTGCAGGGGCTTCTGTGTGGCATACCTTGCTCCTGGACCCTGTACCCTGGGTTCTGTAGCTCTGACTCCCGGCCCATTCGTCTCCCTCCCGCCGCCACAGTGGTCATCTCCCGCGGCCGCAGTGCGGAGGGGGGCAGTAAAGACTTCATTTCCCGGCTCCCTCAGCGGCGGAAAGACGCCACACCATCGCGCCGGGCAGAGCATAAAGCAGGCGTCACTCCAGCCTCGCGGGACGCCGGGCGAAGCCCGGGCAAAGGGCGGGCCCTCTTCAGCCCTCAGAAGCCGGAGGAGGCCGGGCTAGGCCACTCCCCTTGGCAGGTCATTGCCATCTGGACTATCCCCACTGTTATCAGGTCAGTGACAAGGGAACACCAAACTGTTTAAACATCTCTCCCACAGCAAACCCTGATTAAATTAATATCATGGGGAAAAGATTACCGGCAGTGCCTAAGCCCAAAGATGCACATAAATTGACAGCAAAAACTTCCACTACTCCGCGACCAAGTCTAACTGCCATTGATAAAATGCTCCAGAAGACCATTGACGTTGTTGCAACAGCTATCCAGAATACTGAAAGGCGCTTCTCGCTCCCATCAAGCTTGCCCCCTCTTGTGATCCAAGAAAATTCACTGGATTCTATACTTGCCGCATCCTATGCAGGGCTTCCAGGCACAGACTCTAATGAGAACTGCATAATTGCAGGCATGGCCTCACCTGAACACTTTATCACTGGTAGCAGGCTATCATCAACTCCCACCATGCTCAGGTCTGATACGAACATAAGCCAAGACTCTTGTTCACCACTGGTCATTGACCTGGCAAATCTAGATGGCACTGGTCCATGCTCAGACCTTGATATGTCAAAGACTGAGAGGGATAAAAGTGACAGTATTCCTGTGCGAACTAGGGGGCAAAAAGCCAAGCGATAATTGAAACATTTAGACATTGAGCTATCGCCAAAAAAACAGAGAAGCAAGGGTGGGCGTAAACAACGTCGGAGGATTCCGGCCTCTGTAGAGCGGAGAAGGGATAAGGGGGCAGACTAATTTAACGAAATAGTTAACGAAACAGATACCCACACCACAGAAGCTAGTATAGGGACGGGGAATGAAGCCTTCTGGGGGAGGATGGAGACCCTATTGACTACCCTTCTAGGGCCGATCAACCAACAAATCCTAAATATGGATAAGAGGCTGAGAGTGTTAGATGACCATATAACAAAACTAGGAATAGGGCAGACTGCAACAAATAAGTCCAATAAGGGGACATTAAGTGGGACTAAGCCCAATAACAATGTGGTTAATATGAACACAGAGGGTCACAATAAACCCACTCCCCCCTTGCCAATTCCAAGTACAAGTAAAAATCCACCTCTAGCCAAACATGCCCCTAACCCTACTATGACTAAGATAGTTAGTTTGGAAGGCACGGAACAAAATATTGATAAAAGCAAAAGAGTTCCAACTAGACAAACCAAGAATGATGCCCAAAATCGCCCAACAATCCAACCTGAACAAAATATAGCAACCAACACGAGGAAGATACCTACCCGCATCAGCTTACCGACTGAGTGCGGGGCGTATGTGCTGGTCCTAGTCAATGTGCCCAAATTAAGGGAGGGCCAAGAGGAAAGCCCCATTACCCTAAAAAATAGGATCCTCCATTGGTTATCTGTAAACTGTAATTTCCCAATGGAAGGAGCAAGGGAGATTATTCAAGCACAAAGAGTGGGGTGGGTGGGCCCGTTGAGAAAAAAGTTTGAGGGGGATTGCATAATTATACATTTTAGGTACCCTCAATGGGCTCAAAAAACACTTGATAACGCCCCACTGCCCTAACCGTGGGAATTTAACACGACTTTGCTCCCCCTGGGCTATTTCTATAGACACCTAATAGCCCCAAACTCCAACCCCGGGAATAACCCGGCTGAGTACTATCAGGATCCGAATCTTGGTATCAGGAATAAATTCCCAATGTATCAACTGAACCAAGATCTTAGTTTTATGAACGGCCCTGCTCAGTGCCACCAGACCACATTTCCAGCTTACCCGATTCCACACCCAAACCTTCCCATTATGCATCAGTATAACCCTGGAGAGAGGCCATATTTAAGGACCAATCTAAACCGGAACTCGCCTGAAAACGAGTTGAGGTCTGTATATAACATCCCAACCTATAACCGGTTTGAACACGCCTTCTCAAATCTAGAAGATCAGGACTGACTGAGCAACAGGGGAGGTAATACTGGATGTCAAGAATCGAGCAATGATAAGGAGGAATATCTAATACCAACACAAGCTAACACAACCCAGGAAATAGTAGCGCACAACCATACTGTCACATCTATAGCCACACAAGAGGATGAAACTCCTACACTAACTAACTCTAAGCGGAGTATAGCTACGAGTGTTTGGAGCAACCCAACTAGCCACCCCAACCACTGCGACTTGTCAATCCTTAGCTGGAACGTGGCGGGGTTAGAACCAAGACTGTTAGACACACAATGGGTCCAGCTATTGGATGGAAAAGACATTATTATGTTTCAGGAGACATGGGCTGGTGGGAATTTATATATAGAGGGCTATCATTGTTTTAGCGTGACAGCACGCAAGCCTGATTTTGGTCGCGCAGTGGGAGGCTTGTTTATTGGGATCAAGATATTGGCCGGTGGCACAATTAGAGATTTATCGAGAGGGAATCCGAACATACAGATCTTGGAATTCAAGCGAAAGACCCGGATTTATTTAATTAATTTTTATAATAATGACTTTCATTCTGTACCTAATAAGAATTTTGAAGCACTCTCTAAGACCTTACGAAACCTTGAAACCAGCTTAGAAACAGAGGAGGAGATAGGGATTTTAATCGGGGGGGATTTTAACGCAAACATTTTAAAGAACTGCTGGACTGAGGATAGAAATCATTTAGATCAAGCTGAACGAAGGGGTATTGAATTAGCTAATATATTAACTGAGCATACTCTCAATAATGCTATGGATAAATGTTACACTACTAGCACATGTCATGCTTCCACATTCAGAGGCAGGGATTGCTCTTCCACCATTGATTTTATTTTTATGTCCCCCATTTGATAGACCGCGTAATAAAATCCACAGTGACGGAAACATTGTTTGGGGATCATAATCCCCTAACAGTGACTCTGCAGCTAGGCCCTAGCCAGGTATACGCTAATTTAAATGGCGCAAGAGACATCACACCCTCAGGTGATGGCCTGCGACTAAAATGGAGGGGAGTTGACAGTGGGGTATTATTGGAAAGTGTAAAAAGGGAACATCCCCAGTTAATCAACTCCTGTTTATCTATGGATGAGAACTGTCACAGGATAATTGCCGACTTCGGTAAATTGTGTTTCGTTATAAAAACTTCTTTGTCAGTTCCGTTACCAAAGGAAGGGAAAGAGCCAAGGTGGTCTGACTCCGCCTACTCATCAGCAAACAGAGAACTACGCAGGGCACTAACCACCAACCCAAGGTCTATAAAGGAGGTACAGGCAGCCAGGAAATGTTATAAACTTAAAATAGCTGAAAGAAAGGCTGCTCTATTGACAGAACAGTGGGAGTCGCTGGTTGGAAGTGCAAACCTGAAAAGCAGTGACCCCTTCTGGTCAGCTGTCAGAAAAACGCGAGAAATGGGTAAACAACTAACCCCAATTAGTTGCAATATAACCAGCAGTTCTTGGGAGGCCCATTTCTCCAAAATCTATGCTGCACCTCTCGAGGAATTAACTAGCTTTGCCCCAGGACAGCTTTGCGGCTTAGGGATCGATCTCCATGAGGTGGTAATAGCTATTAAAGAGAGCCTTGGGAATAATGGACTGCCCATTGATGTTATCAAACACAGCCCGGACCTATGGGCACCAATCCTCCTAAATGTCTTCAACAGTCTGCCAACAGTGCCCATGCCCACTACCTGGGCAACTAGTACCATAGTCTGAATTTTTAAAAAGGGTGAGAGGTCGGACCCAGTGAACTATCGTCCGATATCCCTTTTGGATAATACCTTAAAAATTTTGGGGCGAGTCATCTATAATAGGGTAGTTGAGTGGACTGAAGATATGGGCATATTGGACCAGTGTCAGATGGGATTCAGGAGCAAGGTGGGGACGGTTGAGCAATGCTTGAATTTAAAATTGATAAAAGTATAGTGTTGCCCGATCATCTCCTATTTACCTTGCGTTTATGGATCTTTTATCTGCGTTCGATCTAGTGAATAGATCTAAACTTTGGGCAATCCTCTTGAATTATGGACTGGATGAGGCCCTTGCTAATTTCCTGGCCTACCTCCATACTGATCTCAATGCACAAGTTAGGATTGGGATGGGTGGAGAAGTATCTGGACCTATCAACATTGGTAGGGGGGGTAAGACAGGGGTGCGTTTTAGCACCCCTGCTGTTCATTATTTATATTAATGGTTTAGCTAAAACCTTTAAACAAGTGACTAGTGATGTACCAATAATCCAGGGGCAACCTGTACCAGTTTTATTATACGCGGAGGACGCGGTCCTCATGGGCCGCACACCAAATGCCCTCCGTTTACTTGTTAAAAGTTTCGTCCAATACATGGAGGGCTTAGATCTGCGTGTAAATTTGAAAAAATCTTTTATTATGCCATGTGGGCCCAGGAAACGAAAGCTCAACACCATACATGTAGGGACAGATAAATTAAAATCTGTAACCACATTCCCATATTTAGGGTTGGCTTTCGCTGCGAACGGCTCATGGAGTGGGCATTTGGCCCACGCCATGGGCAAGTTCTCGAAAGCCAACAACTCCATTTTGAGCCTGCCTCGCCCAAAAAGAATAGGTGCCACCAGAGCTATTTTAAATTTTTTTAAAATTACAGTGCTTACCTGTGGCTACATACGGGGGCTGAGGTCTGGGGATTGGGAAACAGGCCAAGTATCCAGTGGCGAGAAGAAAGCCGATTTTGCAGGAAAATACTGGGCGCCCCAATCTCATCTTCTGAATTTATCTGTCATGAGGAATTAAACCTCCCCTATGTATGTGACTTTATTAGAACTAGACCAGCTCTATTCTGGATCAGGATTTGGAGAAACAATTCAGCCACTTTAACGCAAAATATTATAGAAAGACTGTCTCGAATGTGACCATGGCTTGGCGATCCCCTGGCTTGCGGGTGTTTTAAAAACATTGAGTGCCGTGGACAAAGGAGATCTTTTCTCCGACCCAAGCAGGATTGAGCCCAAAGACAAAATTGAGGTCAAACAAGCACTGTACGCACTTTATAACTCTGAACGACTGGAAAGGGAAATTCTCAAATCAACTGTTATGAGCTACATGGGGAATTAACTATGTAGGAGACTATGTAGTAGCATGACCAATTGGGAGAGATCATTGCTGTTTCGCCTAAGGGCGGGCTCAGTGAAATTTTTACTGGGCTTTCCCTTGGGTTACCAACATACAACACAATATAATCCATGTCCGTGTGATGGCATCAGTAAACAGAATGATCTGCACTTTCTATTCTTCTGTAAATTTTATCTAAAGTACATTAAATGTTTTTTAACTCCCTATTTTAGAAAACAAAGACCCCTTTCATTGGGGGAGTCTTAGATAATGCTGCTCTCCCTGGACACAGATGAATTAATCTTTCGCACTAGCACTTTTTTGAGACTTATAACACGTGTACGTAAAATGATGGAAAATCCCTGTGAGTTGTATTCGATTTTTAACAATTATGAACACTGTAATTTTTAGCTGTTATGTAACTGAATTGTTTTAATGTGGTACTTTCATGAATTTTATGAAATTCGAATGAAAGTCTTTTGAACTTGAACTACCCAAGAAGGTACCCTCAGGGGTTCTACCTTGCTGTGCCGTGTTGGCCGAGGATGACGAAAGGGATGAACCTTATACATAGTTATTATGCAGAAGAAGTTAATCCTGCTGTGAATCTGAGAATTCCCATGCATAATAAATGAGGCGTTTTTCTGGGGAATAAACACCACATTTACGCAGCACCTTAATCAGGTTAAAGGTCAATACTAAAAACTGGTATGTAGTACAATGTCAGGGAAAATGTAGGTGAAAGGTTAGGGGACAACCCAGGCCTATATTGGGGTACATTACAAAACATAATAATAGTGCGCATTAGAAATGATAATTAACATAACATACCATAACATAATATAACATCTTGCACCCCTTGTGTCTTTAGGTCCTCTCTGAGCTGTGACAGCTGCAAAGGGCCGCTCACCTGTGCATGTATGACATGGCAAGTAGAGTAATCTCGTGCATCCATGAGTATTGTAGGTTTCTGATGTGGCTCACCTGTGTAAAGATTCATATGAATAATGAAGGGGATATTCCTCTCAGCGTGAACATAATACATGTAATGTGTAATATAACCTGGAGCCTTGTTGCTTTGTGGACGTTATTACCCTATACAATAAAAATATAAGAGACCATATGCAAATTTAAACTGTGGCCAGTTGGTTATATATACATAATGGATTAACTCATTGAAGCTTTGTATTGGAACATAGACAATCACACAATCTGATGGTAAAATAAAAGATACAGCCTGATGCACAAAAATGTTGCAGTGACTTACTCCTGGGGTAGTCCTGAACCCAAGAGTACGGCAGGAGTAAGCTAGGGCTCCTGACATACTATGAAAATGCATAGCATGAGTATACTAGGTGTAGTATAGGAGAAAGTAACACTTACTCATGCACCAAACTTTGTGTCAGTGTCAATAAGACTGTGTCTTGTATGCAAACGTTATCTCTTTGATGAGCACATACATGGCATTTGTCAGATCAGATCTGAACCTGGGCTTGCGTTTTTTGTCACATCCTTTTCCTATGACTCTTTTTCCAGATGACATTGTAAAACTCTTGCCAGCCTCCAATCAGAAGGTCACTGAGCAGACAGGGCCCACTGGGCCACATCCATGGTGGCAGGGTTTGTTTGCCTCTGGTATCTTGTGATCCACCCTATTCTCAGGTAAGCAAGGGCGAGCAGTCAAAGGCTTCTCAGAGAGACAGAGTGGGGAGCAAAGACTCAGAACTCAACAGTCAACCAACAGGCAGAATAATTCACTGATCAATCAATGTAATCGTTATTAGATTATTAGTTAATAATCATAAAAGTAGAACATTAAAAGAATAAGGGTCATATGTATGAACACATTTTCTCATAGACAGAGAATGGGTAAAACCCTTTGATACATCTGCCCCTAAATAACTAAATGCATTAGCAGTATTATTTAACATAGATGCAAAACAGTTCAAATTCAACATTTAAAAAATATGGTCTAAAATTCTCAATAAGATACTGAATAGTATATAAAATATTGATTAAAACAATAGGCTCTTGTGATGCCGGAGGATAGATTTTAAAAAGAGACCTACTCTGTAACATCCTTCAATAAGGATGGTTCCCTTCTAATAGCAATTGAAAACACATAACAGGCAATGTATTGCTTTTTGTGAACAAAACAATTGCTCCTGGACTTGCAATAGAAGGTAAAACAGACTTATTGGTGTGTAATTTAATTGTATATATTTTTATTCTTGAATGGGTAAATATTTTTTTTAAATTGTATATACATGTTAATTATTGAGGCTCTTTAATGGGCAACACTAATGTAAAATGAAAAAGTAATTTGGGATACAAATGATTGATTGGGGACAATTACTAAGCCAATCAATTTGATCGTTATTCGATTATTAGTTAATAATCATAAAAGCAGAACAATAAATAACTAAGTGCATTAGCAGTATTATTTAATATAGATGCAAAACTGTTTCCATTCAAAAGTAAAACAATTATGCTCTAGAATCTCCAATAAAATGTAAGATTACACTGTGGCATGTGATGTCTGATATTATGTTTGAAGTAAGCTAATCCAGACCCTTGCAAAGTCTTGTGGAGTATGCACATGGATTTAAATTGGATCCTTGCATAGACGGGCAGCCAGTGCAGATCCTGAATGGCTTGACTTATGGGGCCAAATTTTGGAATCTTAAGAAGTAATCGGACAGCCGCATTCTGTAAGATCTGCAGCTTGCGCATCGTACTCCTTTTTGCACCCAGGTAAAGTGCAGTGCAATAATCAATTTTGGATATTACCAAGGCAGTGATAGTTGTTTTTCTAAGAGACATGGGAATAAGAGGCAGAATCTTGCTAAGGATTTTCAGGGTAAAAAAATATGAGGAGGTAATGCTAGTGATCTGGTCAGATAGTGTGAGCTGGTTGTCTATCTTTTGATCCCGAGTTTTCTAACTTATTTGACAGGCTGGGGGCAAGGCTCCGCTGCATCCAGCCACCAAGTGTGGTTCCAGATGGAGGTGTCTCTTCCGAACATGACCACTTCAGTTTTAGCAGTATTCAACTTCAAACAGTTGTCTAGCATCCAGGTAATTATATGGCTCATGCAATTGTTAAAGCTGATTGCCACTTTCTCAGGTTTGGATGACAGCGAGGCACTTATTTGTGTGTCATCCGCGTAACATATAGCGGAAAAACCATAGGATCGTATAAGTTTTGCCAATGGGGTGACGTATATGTTGAATAAGGTTGGGGAGAGTGACAATCCCTGGGGCACCTCACACGGCAAAACATAGGGGTGCGATGTGTGTTCATCCATGATTATGGATTGTTCTCTACCAGTTAGGTAGAATCGAAGAATTGCAGAAGGTTTGTTTATGATTCCTACATCCGCCAGACTCTGGATAAGTGTATGGTTATCAACCCTATCAAATGCGGCTGATAGGTCTTGTAGGATCAGTATGGCATTTCCCCCTCATCAAGTTGAGCACGTATGTCTTCTGCAGCAGCAATCAGTGAGGACTCAGTACCATGGCAGGGACGGAATCCATATTGGGCCGGATCAAGTTTTTCATTTGCCTCTATGAAGGACAGTAGTTCTTGGTTTAGGGCTTTTTCCAGAATTTTTTAGGAAATTGGTGAGCAGGAAATGGGCCGGTAGTTACTAACTTCCACTGGGTCTAGAGTTGGCTTTTTCAGGATAGGTCTAACCAGAGATTTTTTCCAGATAACCGGAAAAAGTCCTGTATCTAGAATGTTGTTAAGGAAAGGTGTTAGGTTGTTTACATTTGTATTAGGGGCTAAGTGAAAGACCATGGCAAGACAGGGATCTAGGGAGGATCCCGACTTGGTTTATAGGATTAGCTTCTCTACTCCGTCCGGTGTTGGAGTGTTGAACTCATGTTAGTATACCTGTGTGTTTACAAAGCACAAAAAGGAGGATCATGGCAGAGAAGCCTGCATTAGTCGTTTTTCAGGTAATGTGGTTACTATATTGAAGAGGACAAGGTGCAATGAGCCTGGAATGTGACCCCCATACACTTTAAGAAAAAGCAGCGTGAAAGCCTCTAAAACATATAACCCATAAATGGCCCTGCACTCAAAATAGCAAACAGATATTTAGTAAAAGTCGATTATTGTCCATAATCAATCACAAAGGAAACTGTTGATGTCTTCCCAAATGAGAAATGCAAAAACAACAGTTGATGGACAGAATGCAGAACAATGTCATACATTCACCCCAGTACAGAGATCTGGACCTAAATCCATAGTTTTTTTGCTCACCATGCCATTCCAGTTTGAACCCAGTCATATGCAAATCAGTCTTGACCCTTTGACCCATGGGAATAGTCCAGCCTCAACTGCCAAGCCAGGTCCTCCCTGGACTGGAAACAAGCATCCTAGGACAGTTTTCGGGCTTTCAGCCCTCATCAGCCAGGATAGCTTGATTCTAGTGGCATGGAGAGCACGGGACTCACGTCTGAGCATACCCGTCCCACTCGGGGTGACAAATGCAAAAACAACACTTGATGAACAGAATGCAGAACAATGTCATACATTCACCCCTGTACATAGATCTGGGCCTAAATCCATCGTTTTTTCCCAAATGAGAAAAGCAGTAGTCGTTTTGATTGTAGAAGCAGGTCCTTTTATTCTTTCAATTCATAGATCAGTTAAAAAAACAGCACACAATGGACAAGACTGCTGACGCGTTTCGTCCTCATGCGGACTCCTTCAGGGCTAAAATATATACAAATAAGAAACTATTTACGATTAATATACAAAAACAAAATGCAAATACAATCGAACTGGACAAAACATTGCTTGTAATTTATGTATAATGCCTCTATTTCCTCATTGTAGGCTCACAGTAATCAATTTTTTAAAGCTAGTGGGAAGACAATAAATTTCATCAATTTAAATTCATTGAACACCAATGCGTTACAACACACTGAAAGAGGGAGGAAGACAAAAGAACAAAATGCTAACACATTATTCATACAATCCAAAAAAGGCAAATAGTATTTGACACTGTGATCTATTGACGAATTGATAAGATCATACACCCCATTGAATCCATGTGAAGAGAGAAGAAAAGATTGAGCTCAAACAACGACCTGAATAGTAATACCGAACCCCAAATGAAACTTTTTGTTTGAAAAATATCACAAGACACTCAAGACACTCAAGACCAACGCTATTGTCACATACATTCTTTGTTAATTTCTGCATACCTTAATAAGTCATGGTAATGCTCAGAAGTTCATGAAGGTATGGTTCTTGTGTGTGCAATCAAATTGAGTTAACAAAACGTAAAGCTGTGCAAACCAATCAAGATAAAAGCACATATTTTACTTTGATAGAAGCCTAAGAACACGACTCTGTCTCAGATCTGTTTACTCATAACATATTCTTTTGGTATAAATGTTGAGAGAACAGAGATATAAAAAATGATGCTGTTAATATCTATAATGCAGTCGCCGAAATCCATCACAATGATTTACTATTACTGCATTCTAAATCATACCTGATACTAAACTGTACATAGGGCAAAGTCTAACCCTGGGCGAAGCACTACGCTACGCTCGCGTAGTTTGCATAGTTTGCGCAACTACGTGCTGCGGGAATTGCACATAGCACAGTGCAAAAACACATAGCAGGCATTTTTTGCTTGCTCGCGGCCCTCAATGTCAAGTTGGCGACCGCGAGCGAGCCAAATAACATCCCAGCGAGACTTTTTCCTCGTTCGCAATCAGCAACATCAAGTTGTTGATCGCAAGCGTGGAAAATAAACCTCCCGGCGAGGTTCTCAACGCAGGGAGGTCAGGTTTCTCATTGCGAGTGGTCGTGTATGCTCGCGACCGCTAGCGATGAGAAACTACCAGTCGGCGTTGAGAAAGCTTGAGTACAAATCTACTCAAGCGGAAGAAAACTACCGCTTGCACTGTGCAAGTTGCAGTTTGCAATGATTGCACAGTGCGAACAAGCATCCGGCACTGTGCAATCAGTGCAAACAGCATTTTGCACTACCCTCTTTCAGTGTGTTGTAATGCATTTGTGTTCAGTGAATTTAAATTGATGAAATTTATTGTCTTCCCATTAGCTTTAAAAAATTGATTACTGTTAGCCTACAATGAGGAAACAGAGGCACTATACATAAATTACAAGCAATGTTTTGTAATGATTCTATTGTATATTAATTGTAAATAGTATCTTATTTGAAAATATTTTAGCCCTGAAGAAGTCCGCATGCGGACGAAACGCGTCAGCAGTCTTGTCCATTGTGTGCTGTTTTTTAACTGATCTATGAATTAAAAGTATAAAAGGAACTGCTTCTACAATCAAAACGACTACAGCTTTTCTCATTCGTGAAGACATCAACAGTTTCCATTGTGATTGATTATAGACAATAATTGACCTTTGTGAAATATCTATTTGCTATTTTGAGTGCATGACCATTCAGGTTTGTGCTGTCGTCATTTGGTTCGTTCAACTTTGTTTCGGTTTTGCAGTTAGAAAACTCCTCATAGATTTTGGCCACTTTGTCGTAAAAGGAATCTGCGAGTTTGTCACAGAACTGCCTAGTAGGGCTAAGTTGTTTGCTATTACCAAATTTAGCTAAGTTGGAGACAGTTTTAAAAAGCTCTCTGGCACTGTTTTTGGAGGCCATGATTTTTTCTGTAAAAAGTTTTTTTTGCTAAGACTTTTGACTCTGTATTTTGCTTGTGCCTGGTTATACTGTTTTTGTCAGTTTCCAAGTATTCCTTTCTCCGAATTCGCTCTTTGGATCTATAATGTTTCTGTAACTTTTTTAACTCCCTGGAATTCCACGTAGCTGATGATACTCTTTTGCCAGTATATTTGCGTGTTTCTGGGGCTAATTTTTGTGTTGCACAATCGATCCAGCTATTAAAATTTCGGGCTGCTGAGTCTGGATCTTCATCTGTGTGGAACTCTTGAGACAATGGAGCGAATTCCAAGTTTGAAGCATTTATTTGCCTCCAGGGGCCTAATATGCTTGTCCTATTTTTCTTCTGCTCTCTAATGGTTGGACCAATGGGGGATAATTCAAACAGTACAGCTCTATGATCAGTCCAAGTCAATGGTAGTGTGCTGCTAAACTTTATCTGTGTGTAATTTGTGAAAATATCATCTAAAGTAGGATTCCAATTATGTGTGGGCTCAGTGACAATTTGCTTTAACGCAAGAATGTTTAGCCCATCGAGCAGCTTAGTAGTGTCACAGCTTTCTATGGACTCTAAATGGAAATTAAAGTCTCCTAGTAAGGAAAAATTGGAGTATTGCATACAGGATTCCATGACTGACAAGATAGATTCAATGAAGGTATTTCTAGGCCCTGGTGGCCTATATATTAGTAGCCCATTGAAAGTAGAAGTATTTTTACATTTAAATGAGAACAAAATGGCTTCCTCCTTCAGTTGAGGGATATCAGAGAAAGTAGCTTTAATGTGGGAACGGTACACAATGGCCACCCTCCCACATCATTGTCCCTCTCTGTCAATCCTGTTCAAGTCGTAACCGGCGGGTATACCGATGTTGAAATCCAGTTCCGAGGAACTGTGCATTCATGTTTCTGTAAGAAACATTGGGGCATATTATCAAGGGATTTATCTCCGCTTTTTTGGCTTTAAAAGCCAAGAAAGCGGAGATAAAATGATCTCCCTATTACCTACCTGTCGCTAACACCAGTAAGCGACAGCTAGTAGGAGATAGCGACCATCTTGGGCCCCGCTTTGCATATTAGAGTAATTTATCACTAATGACATGCAAAGTGGGCGTGCCAAGATGTTAGTGACTGGAAACAGTCGCTAACATCGCTATCTCCTATTACCAACTATTGGAGATATTGGCGCTAAGCGTGAATATCTCCAAAAGCTAACACCTGCCCCGAGCAGTTCTTAGCCATGTTATCCAATGGGAGGTGGATAACATGGTTAAGAGCATTTGCTCGGTAAAGCATTAATATCGCGGACTTTTCAGCGATATTCATGCATTTCGGTCGATTTTTATCGCTTAGGAGATAAACGTTGATAATATCAAGTCTCCTAAGCGATAAAAATCGTCGCTACACGGCGATAAAATTATTGCTGCTAAGCCAACCTAGCGATAATTATCACTAGTTGTTGGTAATATGCCCCATTATGTCTGGTTTGTGTTGTTCCAGAAAATCAGCCAGTTCGTATTTGTGTTTAGGAAGTGATCTAGTATTCAATAGTACACACCTCAAGGTATGCTTATCGGATTGACATGTATTTTCTTGCAGTATATGTGACACCGGGTGGAAATGAGAGTAATAGATATTGGTACTAAAGTTACATGTGTGACAGTTGTAGGCTGAGGGAATATTTTGGGGCTACATCAAGACACATTTTTTCTGCTCACCTTTGTCTCGGATATTTAGCAGGTTTTCTCTCTCGTATGTAATAGTTACATATTGCCTAGGGGCTCTGGCACATGGCGCAGTCTGGTCACGGACAGGCACAGACAGGCTTGCCTTTGGCGCACCTTCGGTACGCCGGCGGCGCACGAGCTGTACGTGCCCACTGCACGTGTCCGCTGTGCGGTTGCGTCAGCATGCCCTCTTGTAGAGGTTTGGGTTACGTAAACGCTCTAACGTGGTGCTGCAGCTGCAGCTTAAACAACTAGTTTAGAGGGAAGGGGGGTTTGGTCCTAAAATACTTTATAAAGGAAAGTAAAAGAGGATCCTACCCGGGAACTACAGAACTACAGAACATCATTACTGACCTGGTAAATAATGGGTTTGAACAAGGATTTTTGGGAAAAAAGGAATATGAATTTTTAATCAAAAAGAATCCAGAAATCCCTGTGATTTACTTCCTCCCAAAACTTCACAAAGATTTAATAGAACCACCTTGTAAACCAATCGTGTCGGGTTGTGGCTCCCTCTTGGAACCTTTATCCAAATATGTTGATTTTTTTCCTAAAACCTTTTCTTCAACATGTTCCCTCACACTTGAGGGACTCCACGGACTTCATCAATAAAATAGAAGGCACTGAGTTTGACCATACAAACCAATTACTGGTCTCATTTGATGTAATTTCCTTATACAAACAAATACCACAGGATGAGGCCCTTGAGGTTTGGGAATTCTACCTTGAATAAAGAAGCCGTCCACACCAGGTGCCAATGGAATTCATTTTACAACTGTCCGCTATAGCATTGAAAAAGAACAACTTCAAATTCAAAGACACATTCTATGTCCAGACTATGGGCATCGCGATGGGATGTCCCTTCGCGCTGGAAATGGCCATTCGGTATATGGCACAATATGAATAGAAATTTGTGTTGAATAATAACCCATTCTTTGGTCACATTGCACAATGGTATAGATACATTGATGACATCTGGTGTATTTGGAACGGCTCACACAACATCTGTATGATTTCTTCTCGTAGTTGAACCATAGACACATGAATACCAAATTTACCAAGACATCTCATACTGAAAATTTTACATTTTTGATATTGAAGTAAGATATCATGAGAGAAAGCTCACACAAAAAACCTACGGACCGCAATACAATTTTGCATTATAAAAGTTTCCACCCGCGCAATTTGAGAGATAATTTACCATATGGGTGATTATTACGAATACAGCGTAATTGCACATGACTGGAAGATTTCACATTACATGCTGAAACATTCCAAGCGCAACAAAAAAATTAGAGGGTACCCCAAAAAACTATTAAAACATGCCACCAAGCGTGCACGCTTTACACCAAGAGAAAGTTTGCTTACAAAGAAAGAAAAAACTAAGGATGATAGACTTGTCTGCATCTCAACCTTTGGCCCCATACCAACAAATCCAAACAAATAATTTTTAAAACATTGGCATATACTTCAAAATATGGATCAATCCTTTGAACCACCACTATTCGCAATGCGAAAAAATACAAGCATAGGACAAAGAATCGTCCGGGCAGACATAACGCCTTCCAGAAAAGCAGACCTACTGGCCCATTGGAATATCAAACCCATAACTGGACATCACAAATGTGGGCAATGCATTGCTTGCGATACTACCATTGAAGGGACAGAGCTTGTACACCGCAACATTAAATGGTGCCAGAGAGATTTCTCAAACTGCAAAACGGAAAATGCTGTTTATGCAATTCTCTGCCCATGTCAAAAGTTATACGTTGGCAAAACGAATCAAGAAGTACGACAGAGGCTGGCACAACATAGATCATGGATTAAGATTAAAGTTGTTACTGCCCAAATGGTCTCCCATTTTTTGGAAATGAATCATTCAGAACGGGATTTCAAATGGACAATTTGGAGTGTAATCAAACCTAGCTCAAGAGGTGGTGATACAGAAGAACTATTGATCTAAAAAGAAGCATATTTAAGTCCAAAGTTCAATTGTACGATACACAGCCTTAATGAATTGCCCAAAATTGGAAGAACAATTCAATAAATCAGCAAGATCACTTTGGGATTACTTGTACCATAATTCTTTGCGCTCGTCAAACATGACATTAACCCCAGCAAAAAACGGAAATCCAGAACGCAAGCAGCAGCTGTGAGATGAATGCATGTTCGAGTCAGAGCAAGGTAAAAATCGGTTGAAAGGACTTTCTCTTGAATAGAAGCCTAACAGGAAAGAAATTGTCATTGCTTTTCTTTCTCTTCTCTGCCCCATAGAGCTCAGGATTCATTGCAACAATGTTGCAACTATCAAACACAGAGTAAAACTCTAAACTCTGAACACAGAAGGAACCTAATTAACTTCTCCTTCCTTCTTCACCACATTAGATGTGCCAGCAAATGTAAGTGACTTTCATTGCTGGAAACATAAGCTAAGTCAATGCATTTGAATTTCATACAAGATACAATCTGAACTCAGTCCATGTTTCATTCTTTTTTCTTTTTTAATAGAATAACCAAAACTCATTCTCACACTGAACCTCTGCCCAAATGTAAGTCACAGTTTGTAATACTTGAATCTAGAATTTGACCCTAAAAAGCCAGAACCTTTAACTAAACAAACATTTGTCCTTAGATTTTTCAGAGTTATTTCCTGAATTAAAAGCCAAAGCGAAGGTAAATTTTATGCTTCATTTTTTTAACTTCACCCATTTTACTCATAGTACTTTTAAGGTCTTGCTGATTTATTATTTTAATTTAATTTCTTTCTGGTCTTTCCAGAAAATGTCCTGGCCAGTCTACAGCCCTGATGAGAATCCCATAAAGAAATAGGGGATTCGAAATGCCTCTGCGATCTCCTTACTGCTGGGGTATTTAAATAATTATTGTCCAGATGTAGCTTGTTGGTTGAATGTTATGCACATTGGATCTAAAAATGTTAAGCTTGTATTGCAACAACCCCTGTATTTTGTATGTAATTTGATGCACTCGAAAAAGTGGTTGTTGCTTATGGTTTAAATCATTGACCGGCTTTGTTGTTTCATAATGTTTTGTCTTAATATATGCAATTTATTTTGTTCACAATACATGTTATATATGTTATTTTGAAACTACAGAATTAGGTGGTGTGTGTCTTTCCACTGAGACTTCTTGAAAAAAGGTTGAATTTGTGAAAGTTTCTTCGTTTGGAAAAAACTTTGGTAATTAATTTACCCAGACCATGCAAAAAAGATAAATGGTCTGAAGTCTGTTTATACTTTGAAACAGCCAGTTGAATAGCAGGCCAGGCTTACTTTCCTTTATAAAGCTTAAACAACTAGAAGGTAGGCCAGGAATGGCGGTCCGCACTAGCAGGCGGGACCGTCGACAAAGTACCAGTAAGTATTGCAGTTATGATGCAAGATTGCTATTGGCAGCAGTGCAAATCTAGCAGCAGTGAGTGTGTGCAAAGATGCGAGCGGAGACGATTAAAATATATTCAAATTCATACAGTATTTTAAGAATGATTAAAATGGATACAAATCTAAAATGTAGCAATTTCTAGCTCTTAATTAATTTAAATGCTTCCCTCAGAGCAGTAATTCAAGGCAGCGCTCTCTGTTACCCATTCACCAGAAACACAGGTTAGTGCTGCACTGGCTGGTGCACTTGTCAAGTTTGTTATGTTGGTATCTTGATCAGTGGCAGAGGACTGTGGACAGTGATCTCTCTTTTCACTCAACCACTGGAATGAATAGCATGCTAGGCAAGGTCAGCGGGTGCTTGTCGTGGGCAGTTGCGATATTTGGGCTTTGGGCAGGTCATCTACTTCAGTGGCACCAATGGTTATCTCAGGATAATCCACACCTCATGCAGAGGCAGCAGAAATCCCTCTGATCATGCTGCTGGGTTAACAGACAGCACACTGTTGTTCTGGCTTGTATTGAATCCACACTATTCACCAAGTAACTGGCTGTAGTGCAGACACAGACTTAGTACGTGGTGATGGCTTTCACAGTGGGTAGTGATCATTCTGGCTCTCAGCAGAAGTATCTAAACATGGGCACGTTGACGTGTTAAGACACTGCTCCAGCCTGTCTTTAGCCTCCCTGAAATAGTAAACAGGGAAAGGCACAAGTGCAGGCTTGGAATAGAAACTTCCTCACCCTCAACAACAGAATCTGCTGACTCTCCCCCATCATTCACTAAATGGCAGTGCTCATGAAAAAGTAATCCAAAATCCCCTATTATTAAGCCCTCATATAATTTATAAGGGAAGTTCACTCGCTATCCTCCCTCATGTCGGTGTCTGGGTCTCCACACTACAGCTTCAGAAATGTAGGCAGTATATTTTTATTCTCTGGGGAAGATGTATGCACTTTCTATCGTGCCATGCTGAACTAGACCAATTCAAAATGGTACCTACTAGTAACAGCAATCATACTCTCACCACACATGGAGTCATACTACTAAATATGTGCCATATATATGTGCCACACATCCACCACACACAGTCTCAATCATCAAGAATGTTAGCACCTGGGTCTGAGTGTTATATCCAAGCAAAACGTTGCATGAGTGGGTCAGTAGGGCAGACTCTCCTTGAAACACAAAAAAGGTCTGCTCAGGACTATTAATCCATAGAAATTGGTGGTATGCTCTCACCACCGCTTCATGTCAGCAACCACAAATGTGGACAGTTGTTCAAAAGAGGTCAAGATTGCCTAACCCTCAGCACACAAGATGGATTAAAAATAAATGTTTTATTTGGTGTCAGCAGTCCACACAGGCATGTCACAATTTACACGATCCTATAGTCTGCAACAATCTAGGCCATGCGTGACCAAGACCACATCAGTGGTACATTGCAAGACTTATTTCTATGCCTCATGTTGTCGCATCGATTCCAAAGAGCCGGTATGAATTTGCAATACAAGCATATAAATAAAAAAATTGAACAAATGCTCCATCCGTCCCAACCCCTAACAGCCACTCTGAGATAGTTTCTTCTTTAAGAATGAACACAGTTTCCTGTTAATGTACCACTTACACATTTATGTAAATCAGATAGTCATCAGACTTTGACCAGTGCATTCGGGGTGGTCTTGCATCTGATTTAGTTTCAGTTAAATTGTGTCCCATGTCTGTTTAATGAACATTGTATTTCTCCTGCTAAGAACATAAATTGATATTTAGAGAAAATTGTTGAATTTCCAAAATATATTTAAAGCTGATATTTAAGTGATAAAAATCCAACTGTGCTGGGGAGCACTCATAACTAATATTATTAACTAGGTGAGAGGAGCAGTGCAGCTTTGGCTGTTATATGTTACACATTTTGAGGCATTTCACATTGACGAGGCATTGTTTACATCATTGCTGGCAGCGGTGCCTGATGCACTGAGGTGATCACAGCAGGTTATCTCACATATGGCTGCCATTAATGCAATCTTGTCTTAATGCTGTTACTATTACATCACTAATAATATTAGCAGCTCAGAAGGATTTTTATTGAACGTAAGTAGCTCTTATTTCAGAAAAGGATGGAGACACCTGTCTTAGAAAGAGAGAATAGCAAAAAAAAGCACACACACATGCAACAACATCAGGTGACATCCTTGGCACCCAAAAGATGTATAGGACAACCAATTAACCCAATGTCCCCTCGGGAAATAGCAACATTGATAAAACACAGTGTTCTCACTAGGAATCAATTATGTAAGATATTTAGGAATACAATAGTTTCTAATTCACCGTCATCAATCATTTTGAAGAACGGTGATGGATTAAACTGAGATCAGTTGACTGGGTGTGAGTGTTTGATTGCTTGCTCAATTTGCCACTGGATTCAAGCAAGCCTGGCTGAAGACGGCTGTAATGCCAGAAACCGGTCCTAGGAAGCTTGTTTCCGGTCCAGGGAAGGCATGGCTTGGCCGTTCGGGCTGGACTGTTCCCATGAGGCACAGGGTCAGACTGATTTGCATATGGCCATGTCTGAACTGGGGTGGCAGAGTGGGCTAAAGAACGGTGATGGATTAAACCCAGATCTGTTGACTGGGTGTGAGTGTTTGATTGGTTCAGATGCTCCGTCCATCACCACCCACTTTTGCACGGCTTTGTTCGCCATAAGTTGGCAGGGTATGCTCAGACGTGAGTCCCTTGCTCACTTTGCCACTGGATTCAAGCAAGCCTGGCTGAAGATGGCTGTAATGCCAGAAACTGGTCCTAGGAAGCTTGTTTCTGGTCCAGGGAAGGCATGGCTTGGCAGTTCGGGCTGGACTCTTCCCATGAGGCACAGGCTCAGACTGATTTGCATATGGCCATGTCTGAACTGGGGTGGCAGAGTGGGCTAAAGAACAGTGATGGATTAAATCCAGATCTGTTGACTGGGTGTGAGTGTTTGATTGGTTCAGATGCTCCGTCCATCACCACCCCCTTTAGTACCGCTTTCTTCGCCATAAGTTGGCAGGGTATGCTCAGACGTGAGTCCCTTGGCCACTGGATTCAAGCAAGCCTGGCTGAAGACAGCTGTAATGCCAGAAACCAGTCCTAGGAAGCTTGTTTCCGGTCCAGGGAAGGCATGGCTTGGCAGTTCAGGCTGGACTGTTCCCATGAGGCACAGGGTCAGACTGATTTGCATATGGCCATGTCTGAACTGGGGTGGCAGAGTGGGCTAAAGAACGGTGATGGATTAAACCCAGATCTGTTAACTGGGTGTGAGTGTTTGATTGGTTCAGATGGTCTGTCCATCACCACCCCCTTTTGTACCGCTTTGTTCACCATAAGTTGGCAGGGTATGCTCAGACGTGAGTCCCTTGCTCACTTTGCCACTGGATTCAAGCAAGCCTGGCTGAAGACGGCTGTAATGCCAGAAACCGGTCCTAGGGAGCTTGTTTCCGGTCCAGGGAAGGCATGGCTTGGCAGTTCGGCTGGACTGTTCCAATGAGGCACAGGGTCAGACTGATTTGCATATGGCCATGTCTGAACTGGGGTGGCAGAGTGGGCTAAAGAATGGTGATGGATTAAACCCAGATCTGTTAACTGGGTGTGAGTGTTTGATTGGTTCAGATGCTCTGTCCATCACCACCCCCTTTTGTACTGATCAATCATTTTGAGTCCAAATTGTTTTATTTTATATTAACGTTGTTTCTATCTTATTATAATCAACCTCAATACTTAGAATGTGCAAATAATTACAAAAACTTTTTGCCCATTTATTAATAAAAATATATATACAATAACAGAGCGAAGGGATAATGCCATTATAGTTGCAGTTTCTGGCGCAATATGTGATACATATACACCAGTACCTCGAGGCATAGCTTTTTAGAAGCTTGCCTGTGAAATAATGATAGCTTTTGTCTGAGATCTATGTGACCTAGATATAGTCCTTCCTGAATTGTGTATATAAGATCCTCAAATGAGTGAACCCGGGCATAGCATTATAGAGGTCTACTTCTTTGGCCATGCATATATATATTTGTTTAGAATCTGACCAATGATTCATGAGTAATTAAAATATTTTTATATTACGTTTTGGGACAGGTAATCTGAACATTTTCGCTCTTTGTAAAGTATCCTTCACACTCTGGGCTATGCTTCTGGTGGCTTTTCAGGTTAGTTTTCTCAATTGTGATCAATGGGAGGACCAACAAACTTTAGGGCAACTACATTGTGTTCCAATAATATGATGTTATATCACTACCCAGATTCTAAATAAATATCTTCTGCCTTTGACAGAAGGAGTTTGGAACTAGTTTTATTTGTTTGTACACATTTATGGTTTTGTGCACTGTATATATTTAATGATAGGTTCTTGGATCACTGTTCTGAGGAGGCCCATGAATTTTGAAAGAGATGAAGCACATCAACATAGAGAGAGTTGAAATAAGGATACAAATAGTATTTGTCACCACATTTTCGATTAGCAATTGAAAACACAGGACAAAAAGTTTATTGCTTAAAACAATAAATACAGGACTTTAGATATTAGGATACAATAGACAACGGAATATCAGAAAAAGAAAAAATGCATGAAATGTATTGGTATGTAATTCAATTGTGAATGAGCAAATACCTTTTGTAATTCTATATACATGCTAAGTATTGAGGCTCTTTATTTGGAATCAACATTATTGATTGGGAACAATGACTAAGTCAGCGTTTCAACTTATAGTTGCTGGTCCCCTTATGTAACTATGTGAGCACCTTGTATGTATTCTTCAACTGTTTTGTAATTGCTTTTCTAGATTTGGAGGACTGTGACTGTATGGTACATGTAGAAGAGAAGGGGGAAAGAGTGGGAGGGTGACTAAAGAAAAAAGAGACGCAGAAGAAGAAGAGTTGGGGATCTGGGTGGTGTCAATCAGGATTGTATAATGCTTGTACAAGAAGTCTCTTGAAATACCTTGGGGCAGGTTAATCTACTGCAAATATGAGTCGAGTTTGGACCATAAGAGATGAGAAGACTTTTTGCTAAATAGTGTATAAGGTTATCATAAGGTTATTAGCAGTCCTGAAAAAACATACCCATGCCATCCATGTGTGGTATGATATGTTATCCTAATTTTACCATTTCACAAGGATCATTTTGATACCCATTGCTAGTAAAATGTCAATAAGGAAACAGTCCCAAGATGACAGTAAGTTTAGTGTATGTTAGTCTGATGTTGCATGTATACCCGGGGAAACTGTGTTGTGTGATAGTGAAAATTGTATTCTGAATTTATTTGTAAATGTCACTTGCATAGATTGCCAGAAGGGAGTAATGTGTTTGCAGTAGAATTACAGATGTTCTATATCACCTGAGGGGCGTTTTGGCAATGCCAACAAGCAGTAGTAGGAAGGAGACCATGTTTAAAGAGCCTTTATAGAGTCCAGAAGATCGTACATGTTGACCAATTTTCATTGTAAGATGAGGGACAAAACCTCCATATATCTGGCCATTGCGATGACTGAATGGGGTATATATTATGTTTAATGCATGAAGCTTCCCTTGTTTTTTGGATATTGTTTGTGAAAATAGGATAAGTTTTCTTGACTATTTTATAGATCACTTTATGGGTTTTAGATACCAAGGAATGAAGTTGAGTCAGTCAGCTTCCTGTTGTTTCGTAAAACCCCTAAGGGTAACGTTAAGGGGCAGAAAATTCTAAAAGTCAATTGGTTGAAGAGTGAATTTAGTTGTTAATGCAGCAAATGTTAGTCAGGAAATGATTTACTTAACATGTAATAAGCCTACAAAGGCCCAATGTTCCCAGAAAGAGGGATTAGGATCAAGTTCTATTGAAGGATTGAACCAAAGGGAGGCAAGTTCTGTGTCTTTGATTCAATGCAGAAAGCATTTACCTAACCTTTTGAGAGCCTAAATAGAATACTTAATGAACTGGTAAGAATGTGGAATCTTAATATGTGTTGTTAGGAAACATATGGGTGATAAAGGGGCGATTAAATCCACCTCTATGTCCACTCAAGTAGGGCGAAATAGAGCGATGTGTGAAGTACCACCAAATCATTGGTCTAAGAAAGAAGGTCTGTAGATAAAGAAAAAAAAAAAAAATTGGGGCGTAGTGCGCTGTTCGCGATGATTGCACAGTACCGGATGCTTATCCTCACTGTGCGAACTCTTTTTTACTGCCGCTCGAGTAGATTTTTACTTGAGTGGCAGCTTTCTCAATGCAGACTGGTAGTTTCTCATCGCGAGCAGTCGTGAGCGTACGCAACCACTCACAATGAAAAACCTGACCTCCCCATGTTGAGAAGCTCTCCAAGAGGTTTAATTTCCACGCTCGCGGTCGGCAACTTGATGTTGCTGTTCGCGAACGAGGAAAAAGTCTAGCAGGGATGTCAGTTTGCATTCTCGCGGTCGCTAACTTGACATTGAGGACTGTGAGCAAGCAAAAAATGACTGCTGCACTACGCTACATGTGTTTTCACTGTGCTACGTGCATTTCGCGTAGTGCGAAGTAGCACAAAGTTCGCAAACTACGCGAGCGTAGCGTAGTGCTTTGCCCAGGCTAGCAATTTTTGCAATGAGTAAGGTTTCTATATGGTTCTAATTTTTCAAATTACATTTTGCAAATTCTTTCTAATGTGGCTTGTAGAAAGGGCCAGGAAAACTTGTTCTACTCTTTTTCTGCATCCAGAGCCATCACCATGGCCAGAGAGGGAAGAAGATTTGCTTTCTCTAAAACATGAGAAAAGGTTCTAATGTTATCGGCAACAAGGCAGCCTTTCGCAAAGCCTGTTTGGGATGGGTGAATAAGTAATAGAAGGCCTTTCTCAAGTTGGAGTGGCAAAATCTTGGTATGCATTTTATAGGCTGGATTTAAGTATGAGTTTGGTCTTAAATTCTTTGACGTCAGGGGGTCCTTCCCCTCTTTGGGTGCTACCTCAATGTGTGCCCCGAGAAAGACCCTCCAAGTTAACCCACTGAGCTGAATTTAGGCTAGAGTATAAGGCTATGAAGCTATCACATTTATTGGTAGGTATGGTAAAAGCAGGCAAGAAAGCCAATCCGGGCCTGGAGCTTTGTTTGGTTTCAGCGATTTAATACTTAAGCAAATTTCTTTCCGTGCAGCAGAGCTATTAGGTTGAGTTAAGGACTCTTGTGGGACTGTGGGCAGTTGGAGAGGGTCTAAATAGGATTTGCATGCATCCGCATAGTCATTATTACCTGATTTCACCAGATTACACAATTGAGAAAAGAAGTCACAAAAAGTTTATACGAATTTTGTAGGCAAACTGAATAATCCTTAATGCCCAAGATGTTGATGGATTTCTTTTGCATTTTTGAGGGTAAGAGCCAGTAGCCTCCAAGCTTTATTACGTTCTAATACATTTCTAGATTTAAGTTTGCTAGACCACACATGAGCTCTTTCACTGAGTATCTTGTTGTACTCCTATTTAAGTTTCTCAATTTTGGAGGAATTGTTAGAGTTAGGATCTTTGATTTTCTCCTGTTCTAAAACTTGTATTTCTTTCTTTAAGAATTTAGGGGCATATGTACAAGCCCCTTTTGCCACCACAACATCACTTTTTACGATGTTGTGGTGGTGATAGTGGCATTGCCTTATTTAGAAGGCAGCATTAAGCCACTTAACGTGGCTTAACGTTGCTTTGTAAATAAGGCCCCCTTTCACGCTATGCTTAGATTGAAAGGAGTGGGCAGTGGGTGTTGCGGTGGGCGTTCCACCGCAACACCCAGTGATTTTGACGCTGCCTCCTATTTACAAGGTAATAACAACAAAGGGGCTAGCTCTACTCAGTAGGGCTGAGCCTATCCAACAAACATAACAAAAGAATATGCCAATACTGATATGCTCATTTAACACACCTAATGGCATCCAAAGAAGAAATCAAATTCAAAGCTGGGTATTGCTATTTAATAGCTGTTTATTTGGTATATTTGAAAAAGCCAAATGTGTTTACTTAGTACATTTCTTAAGAGTTTGAAAAGTTGCAAGCGCAAGAATGAAAAATAGGACACAATAGGATAAAATTACAATCACAACTTCACTAATCAAGCATATCACAGTCATACCACTCGCATTCAAACATTCAAAACAAAAAGATGCTACCCATAAACTGGAACGTTCAATGTACCAGTATGAGAAGTGTACGGGGTCTGCTCTAAATTCAACAATAGTGGTCACAAAATCATTTCTGTGGAGCGATCAACTCAAGCGGTTTCTTAGCAATAACCTATCCATAAGTTATATAGAGTTGGTGGACAAGAAATCAAGTGCGGTACAAATCAGCACAAGACAAACAGAACAAAAGAAGCAGACCAGTGGAAAAAAGCCTACGCGTTTCGAATCCCTATGGGTCAAAGGGGATTCGCCTCAGGGCCAAAAGTGTTCTGGAAAACAAAAAAGAAACAATCTATATGTAAAATATTTAGAAAATACAAGAATACTAGAGAGCACTACTACACCAACGTCTCACATAGCTTACCCTCATCAATGTAGGAAAAAGAGAGAGACCGGTGCAAAGCTGTAAACTCCTGCATAAGTGGGAGAGAAGAAGACAGAGGAAAAATAGACCCAATATCAGTGAGGGGGTCAGTTGTAAGTGACGACTGCCTGAGCGTTATTAGCAGGGGGCTGGTAGGGGGTTTTTACCTCAAAACAGGAGCAGTGTCCACCGCAGCTGAACGGATGGTCTCTGGTAGTAGGCACGGGATCTGTGGGATAGAACACATTTGTAGAAATGGCCAAATCCTAGCGTTGGTGAAGGTAGCGAGGCACTTCAGTCAGTGAAGTTATCTTACCGGCAATTCCTATTTTACAGTGCTGAGCCGCAACGAAGGCAAAAAGGTCCGCCGTATCCAATAAGGCGCACAGGAGTCAAAAGAAATCCTGTGTTCACTCTATAATAAAGAGAAGAGTGGTATAAGCCCTCGGCAGCAGTGGAAGACAGTCATCCAAAAGCGGCGAGTTATGCGGGACAGCGAGGCTTACTGGGGCTTGTGGAGTCTCACGGTGTGGCTATCCGATGTTCAGGGAGCACTGATCCATCGCGCATGCGCAGACAATGTCTGCCAGAGACACGTAGTCTTGCAATATTTACGCGCAGGGTTCAGAAGGAGCACAACCCACAAGGGAGGCGCCTGAAGGGGCTGGTTCTTTCTAAAAATGAAGTATCGCCTAGGGGGTCTGCCCGGTGTACACAAGGGTATGAAGTGCCTGATGGTTTGAGCACCGTGGGAGGACGGGTGCAAAAGGATGTTGCTGCCCCATGTCTAATTTAGTTCATACGTGGAGGTGAATATTGTTGTTATGCAATCCCCGGCTTGGTAATAGACAGTAAATAAAAGAGTGGATCCGCATACGCATGTGTTAACACTACAGAGGAGTGAAGCTCAGAAGGAGTTATAACTTATAAATTTCAGACAGTTCATTAAGACCTGTTACGGCCGTGTCAATTTTGACAATGAGGAGTGCCTCCCTTTTCGATAATTTGGAGTCCCAATCTCCACCGCGTGGATCTTTTTCGACTTTAGAAATGATGGTCCATTTTAAATCACTGATTTGATGTTTCAACCTATTCCAGTGATTGACCAGTGGCGCAGTTTCTACTTTATTCTTGATCCTGGATTTGTGTTGGGAAATTCTCTGGCGGATCTATTGGTTGGTCTTCCCAATATATAGGAGACCGCACGGGCATACGATCCCATAGACGACGAACTTGGACTTACAGTTACTGAATGTATTGTGTTTCCACGAGATACCATTATGTTGGAATAAGGACCCTTCTGTCGTAGTGTCACAACAAAGGCATGTGCCACATTTTTGGTGCCATATGATCGGAGTGAGGCCCATCATTTGTCGTAACAAGGGTTGTGTTCATCTTGTGGTTCCAGCTCTCACCACGTAGTTGGCGATACTGTTTTCCTTTTTAAATGCAAAAAAGGGGTGGCTGATTCAGGCTTTCATCTAGATTTTTTACCACGTGCCAGTTTTGTCCAATGATCTATTTTAGTTTATTGGCATTGGGACAATATGTTGTTACACATACTTGGCGCTTTAGCTGGGGTTTATTTCGTCGCTCTAATAGGGTTTCTCTTGGGGTCCATCTGGCTCGTTTCATGCAGTTTTGCACCAATTTTTTGGGATATCCACGGTCACACAATTTGGACACCAAGTTGTTGGCATGGAGCTTGTAGTCTTCATTGGATGTACAATTCCTACGTACACGCAAGAATTGGCCGTAAGGCAGATTTTCTTTTAGGCTCCTTGGGTGGTTGCTGGAGAACGAATAGTGATGTAGCTAATTTGCCTGCAGATGAAAAGACTTCTACATCCAGAAATGATATCTTGTTCACCGAGCAGGCAATGCTAAACTGTATGTCCGGTGTTCTCGCATTAACCAATTGTGAAACAGTTTAAGATTTTCTTCTCCGCCTGTCCACACCATAAAAACATCATCTATAAAACGTAACCACGTGGTGATGTGTTTTCCAAATGGGTTTTTACTGTGGACATACGAGTCTTCATACAAAGAGATAAACAGTACTGCCAGCTCCGGGGCGAATGGGCACCCCATTGCTACTCCTTTAGTAACTGTAAGTCCAAGTTTGTCGTCTATGGGATCCTATGCCCGTGCAGTCTCCTATTTATTGGGAAGACCAACCAAGAGATCCGCCAGAGAATTTCCCAACACAAATCAAGGATCAAGAATAAAGTAGAAACTGCGCCACTGGTCAATCACTGGAATAGGTTGAAACATCAAATCAGTGATTTAAAATGGACCATCATTTCTAAAGTCGAAAAAGATCCACGCGGTGGAGATTGGGACTCCAAATTATCGAAAAGGGAGGCACTCCCTCATTGTCAAATTTGACACGGCCGTAACAGGTCTTAATGAACTGTCTGAAATTTATAAGTTATAACTCCTTCTGAGCTTCACTCCTCTGTAGTGTTAACACATGCGGATCCACCCTTTTATTTACTGTCTATTACCGAGCCGGGGATTGCATAACAACAATATTCACCTCCACGTATGAACTAAATTAGACATGGGGCCACAACATCCTTTTGCACCCGTCCTCCCCCGGTGCTCAAACCATCAGGCACTCCATACCCTTGTGTACACCGGGCAGACCCCCTAGGCGATACTTCATTTTTAGATAGAAACAGCCCCTTCAGGCGCTTCCCTTGTGGGGCGTGCTCCTTCTGAACCCTGCGCGTCAATATTGCAAGACTACGTGTCTCTGGTAGACATTGTCTGCGCATGCGCGATGGATCAGTGCTCCCTGAACGCCGGTTAGCCACACCGTGAGACTCCACAAGCCCCGGTAAGCCTCGCTGTCCCGCATAACTCGCCGCTTTTGGATGACTGTCTTCCACTGCTGCCAAGGGCTTATACCACTCTTCTCTTTATTATAGAGTGAACACAGGATTTCTTTTGACTCCTGGGCGCCTTATTGGATATGGCGGACCTTTTTGCCTCCGTTTGCGGCTCAGCACTGTAAAATAGAAAGTGCCGGTAGGATAACTTCACTGACTGAAGTGCCTCGCTACCTTCACCAACGCTAGGATTTGGCCATTTCTACAAATGTGTTCTATCCCACAGATCCCGTGCCTACTATCAGAGACCATCCGTTCAGCTGCGGTGGACACTGCTCCTGTTTTGAGGTAAAAAACCCCTACCAGCCCCCTGCTAATAACGCTCAGACAGTCGTCACTTACAACTGACCCCCTCACTGATATTGGGTCTATTTTACCTCTGTCTTCTTCTCTCCCACTTATGCAGGAGTTTACAGCTTTGCACCGGTCTCTCTCTTTTTCCTACATTGATGAGGGTAAGCTATGTGAGACGTTGGTGTAGTAGTGCTCTCTAGTATTCTTGTATTTTCTAAATATTTTACATATAGATTGTTTCTTTTTTGTTTTCCAGAACACTTTTGGCCCTGAGGAGAATCCCAAGAAACAAACATTTAGAAAGAGGGTCCAGAGGCTAGATTAACGACCCTATCAGATATGTGCCCCAATACTATGCATGAACAACAAAAAATATCTGAGGGTGAAAAGGTGAAATAATGATGTATGTAATGGTCGGTACAGTAAAGACAGGTTGGAAAAAAGTGCAATAAGTGCTACAAAACGACACAATCCCGCAATTAGGAAAAAGTGCCCATCAGTTCCCAAACGGTTCCGCCCTAGTCATCATTTGGGCTCTCCTTACCCAGGAGAAAGTTTTTTTTGTATATATATGAGTCACTTGGTGTTACTGTGACTAGTGAACTCAATATAGATGATGCATGAATTATGTGATGGGGGGAACCTAAAGTTATAGTAGATGTGGGTAACTGTTTTGCAGTGCGTGAATGTGAATAAACGTGAGGTGTGTTAAAATTGGGTAGAGAGGAGTAGAAGGAAATTCATTTTAATAATTTCTCTCAACTCTCCCAATATTAAAAATATATAGATGTGAATCAACGGGCGGATTTAACAAAATGTCCACCTGCAAGTAGGGTCAACATGTTTCAGCATAAGTGACTATAAATACGTCACTGCTTTCATCAGGACCTAGATATATACAGCTACTGCAATGAAGGAAAAAAGAATACCTGAATGATTTATGGATATTCCTTATACATCTCCAACCTGTTAAAAATAAATAATAAATTTGTACCAAACACAGAAAACACATCAACATTTCACAGATATGAACAATATTCATTTGTCCAAATCATCAATGCCAAACAAGTCCATGCTTTAGTGAATATGGTGAAAATTCCATTATCCCAGTTCACACTCGCTTACCTAATTGGTAGGAGGAAAAAACATCACCCCACCTGGCAGCAGCTCAGGTGTGTGGAGCACCGCTCTGGTAACAAAACAAAACAGAAACAAAACTCACATAGACATCTCACAGGTAATGACCACATCATGGTCTATCTCAATATAATACTTAATATGCATCTGCATATCCGATGTTGTTAATGGACTCGGTCAAAGAATGATGTATTTAATAGTGCACTCCACTGCCAACTATCAGTTAAGTACACTACCATGGTGAGTTTTTTATAAAAAGCCACTTTCTCTCAGTTTTTTGGATTTATCATTAGACAGCAAGTTCCATGCAACCTGAAAATGGTGCTATCCCCGTGCCAGGTCTTATGCTGGGGATAATGCCACATGCTGGAGAAGGATCGTGATTCCTTACTCTAATCTGCACCGGTAATGAAAGCTCGAACAGGATCTTACCCGATTTGTGAATGTGACCGCGATCGTTATTTAGAAAGGACTAACCTTTCCGTCGGTACACCAGGCGTCCCTCTGTGCTTGCTGGGGGGGCGCCGGTGTTTACGTGTACACCATCTTTATTGTTCTTCCAGTGACTCCTGATCCCGCGTGACTTGCGGTACCACGTGGGTATAGAACTACAAAACCCCAGATATCTTGGGAATTGTAGTTTCTGAGCAGACAAATTTTTAGAAAAAAACAAGAGTCTTAGTTCGAGTCTCTCGTTTCAAGATGTTCAAATCTGCCACGATCATTACTTTTATTTTCAAAAGGGAATATTAATTTGAGTCTCTAGTTTTATGTCATTTTTAATGTCAAGAGTTGTTGTTAAAAGTCAATGATGCTAAATGTATGAACGATTTTCACCAGATAAATCGGGACAGGTCTTCCTATTGTGCACCAAATATTACAAGTTTTACCAGACTTTCATTCAAAGAATGACAACAAATGACTTCTGGCCCAGTTGTCACATGACCCTGTAACTCAGAAACTACTAGATAGATGGGAATGGTAGTTTATATAGAGAGTCATTCATGAAGCCTGAACATATATTTTTTATCGCCCTTGGAGTATGATGCATAGAAAAATATAATCTCCCACACCAAAAACGCATAATTTTGGCGCTCAAAGAATGTGATGCGGTTAGTCTCCAAAGGTGTACCCTACTTCTGTTGTGGCATTTATTTAGATGTAGAGAAAAAATATATCAAACTTATATGTATGCCAAGTTTCAGAGATACTTAAATCCAGTGGGTATTAACATGTCTTAGGGCGCAAATCAAATATGGTAGTAACCCATGAACCTACAAATATGTTATGATCTTACTTTGCGCCTCTTGTCATTTAGAAAAAGTGCTATACAATCTTACTGATGAGGAGATGGTAGGACATGTACCCAGTTAAAGAGACATCCACGGAATGTCTTCGTTCAGACCCGCCTTATCACTATTCATTTTATAAATCCATTTTTGTTCTTTCTTGAATAGGTATCTTGTGATGTCTGTTACATGTTCCGGAATGTTAGGCTGTTCAAGGACAGTCCATTTGAAATCGGTTGGGCTATGACCCACTTCCAGAAAATGCGCTGTTAATCGAGTTGCTTGCTTACGACAGCGTATTGTGCTTTTGTGCTCAGATATTCGTAGTTTTATTTTCCGAGTTGTCATGCCAACATAGTGTAGCTGGCACGGGCACGTAATTAGATAGATGACGTTATTGCTGTTGCAATTTGTAAATTTTCGCTGTTGCCATGCTCTGTTTGTACCAATGTCCACTGACAAGGATGTTGAAGTTTGTGGACAGGCCGCACATATCCCGCAAGGATGATGCCCTTCCACTGCAGGTAAATCCCACAGGGTCCCAATCTGGCGAGTAATCTTGTTTCTAGGCCGTGTATGTACTAACTTGTCTCTCAAGTTAGGACCTCTTTTAAAAGCAAATAGAGGACGCTGTATCTGGTCAACACCGGTGTTCAGGATGGACCAGTGTTTAAGTACGATTCTCTGTACTGCATTGGATTTTGTGTTAAAAGTGTTGACACAAGTAATTTGGTCCCGCTTCTCCTTTTCAATTCTTGATTCCAGAAGAGCCTCACGGTTATTATTCGAGGCACGTTTTTTTGCCTGCCGAATGATTTTATCAGGGTATCCTCTATTCTGTAGTTGTTTTTCAAGATTAGAGGCATGTTTTTCGAAAGTTGTTTTGCTCGAACAATTCCGTTTAATCCTAAGAAATTGGCCAAAGGGTAAGTTGTTCCTTAATGATCGCGGATGGCAGCTCTCAAAACTGAGAAGCGAGTTCCGGGCCATAAGCTTCGTGTACAATTCAGACTCAAGCCCTGTAGAGGTGGCCAGGATCAGAAGGTCGAGAAAAGGTAATTGAGTTTTGCTGTATTCAATGGTAAACCGCAGGAATTGATTTTGTCTGTTCAACCAATGATGGAAAGAAAGTCCTCCACTGACCCACGCCACACTACCAGGACCTCATCGATGTAACGCTTCCAAATATGAAGCGAGTGTTGAAAAGGGTTCCCAGGTGTTAGTACTATCTCCTGTTCGAAATGATGTACGTACAAATTGGCTAAACTCGGCGCAAAAACGCTGCCCATGCTGGTCCCAGCAATCTGAAGGTATAACGTAGCCTCGAATTTGAAATAGTTCTCTTTCATGGCAATTTCTGCCAAACTCATAATGAAAGAAACAGGAGTGATGGATTCTAATTCGTTTTGTTCAAGAAGCGTTCTGACCACTTCCAAGGTTTCGTTTTGCGGAATAGATGTGTATAGTGATTCTACATCAAAAGAAACCAGGATGTCTGTGGAAGGATCGAATTCTACTTCAGGCAACAGTCTGAGAACATCTTTAGTGTCCTGCAAAAACGTTGGCATCTTTTTGACCATCGGGTTAAGAAAATGGTCCACGAAAGTTGAGAGCGGTCCTAAAAGGGACCAAATTCCCGATATTATAGGACGTCCTGGTGGTGGTCTTGGGGGTTTGTGTACCTTTGGTAAGGTGTAAAAGTAGGGTATTGTTGGATGGGTGTTCCTTAAGAACAATGCTTCTTGTGGGGTTACCCAGCCTTCAGTCACCGCCTCTTCAACCAGATGGTCAATTATGTTGGTTAATCGCTCAGTTGGATCAGATAGTAAAGGAACGTAAGATTTGGTATCTTGTAATTGGCGCATGCTTTCTTTGTGGTACGTGATGGTGTCTTGCAGGACAATGGCCCCACCCTTGTCTGCCGGTTTTATTATAATTCTCTCATTAGAGGTGAGGTTGCGAAGGGCATCATGTTCTTTCTTTGGTAAATTGACAAAAGAATTTGTCTGTGACTGAAAGAGAAGACGCATGTCATTATCAACAGCATTCTCAAAGGTAATGACTTTAGCCGGTATACCAGCAATTGGCGGAACATAGGTCGAGGGTTTTCTCAAGCCCGTATTCTTATCCAATGGTTCAGACTCTCCCTCGTTCTTGTTTGCAAAGAAAAAGTGCAACCTTATCTTTCTGAAAAATTTCGCCATTTCCGTTTTTGCGAGGAATGAGTCACCTTGCTGGGTAGTGACAAAACCTAAACCTCTGTTCAAAAGAGTTTCTTCTGTATCTGTCAAAACATAGGAGCTCAAGTTTACTACGAGGCCGTCTCGTTGCTGGTCCCTGCTCCCTCTTGCTGGATCTTCTTCCCGCTCCTCAGGTCCATTGTGGGCGGCTGTGTCTGTGGTTGTGGTCCCCAGTGTACCCGAGGATTCGATCCCTGTCTCCTCCGACCTCTCGATCCCCGACCAAACCCTAAAAAAGGCTGCATGTTTGGGTCGTATTGTGGGGGCCCGAACTGTCCCAATTGGGGGGGGAAATCCTGGACCTCCATACATCCATGGATTTGGCTGAAACCATGGGGGAACTTGGTTGTAATTTTGATAATTGTTCCTCCATGCTCTTCTGTTACCTCTTCCACGGTTACGATTAGCTGGGCCACCAGTTGCTGAGTTGTCAGAATCACTGGACAGGTCATCAGAGCTTGATGTTGCATAGGTTGAGCCTCCTTTACGTCCATTGCGATTGAAAGGGGTAGGGACATGAGAATCACTTGTGTAAGGATAAATTTTCTCAAAGGAAAACCTAGCCAGATCTTTTTTACACTTCTCTGCTGTGGCAAAGAGTATGGTTTCTTTGAATTCTTTGTTTTGTTTATTGCTATCATCCTGATTTGTGTTGAAGAGAGGGCCTTTTATCTGTGCCTTTATTTTACCTTCCAGAAGCTGAATCTCTACCAGTATTTTGTCAGCCGCTTTCTTTGCGGTTTTTATGATTAGGACTAACCAGTCCTGAGTGCACCGCCAGGCTATCATGGACCAATCTTTTAGGAAATCCTTATCATCCAAAAATAGCCTGGGGGCATTGGTGACAATCAGGCCTGTAGGAGCACTGTTTCCACGGAGATATTCCGCCATTGTGATACCATGAACACATGTTCTCGAATGGCTCTTTTTGAGCATCAGAATTTTTATCCAGCCTTCTGTGCTGGTGCTCACTGTGGTAGGCAAGTGCTCCAAAAGACTTGGATTGTCATCTAAGATAGACTGAACTTCTGCCTCCTCGAAGGCTAAACCCCAATTGGTTGCCATACTGAGGATGGAGTGTTGTTGAGAATAGAAAAACAAGTGAAAATGCCTGATGTGAAAAACGTAAATGCTTAAATTGTTTACCGCAGTCGCTTTCAGGACATCGAAGGAAGTCCTTAAGTTCACAAAAAAGGACCCGCAGCTGACGCTGCACAAATATACCAAGAAACAAACATTTAGAAAGAGGGTCCTGAGGCTAGATTAACGACCCTATCAGATATGTGCCCCAATACTATGCATGAACAACAAAAAATATCTGAGGGTCAAAAGGTGAAATAATGATGTATGTAATGGTCGGTACAGTAAAGACAGGTTGGAAAAAAGTGCAATAAGTGCTACAAAACGACACAATCCCGCAATTGGGAAAAAGTGCCCATCAGTTCCCAAACGGTTCCGCCCTAGTCATCATTTGGGCTCTCCTTACCCAGGAGAAAGTTTTTTTTGTATATATATATGAGTCACTTGGTGTTACTGTGACTAGTGAACTCAATATAGATGATGCATGAATTATGTGATGGGGGGAACCTAAAGTTATATTAGATGTGGGTAACTGTTTTGGGTAACTGAGGAGAATCCCCTTTGACCCATAGGGATTCGAAACGCGTAGGCCTTTTTCCACTGTACTGCTTATTTTGTTCTGTTTGTCTTGTGCTGATTTGTACCGCACTTGATTTCTTGTCCACCAACTCTATATAACTTATGGATAAGTTATTGCTAAGAAACCGCTTGAGTTGATCGCTCCACAGAAATTATTTTGTGACTACTATTGTTGAATTTAGAGCAGACCCCGTACACTTCCCATACTGGTACATTGAACCTTCCAGTTTATGGGTAGCATCTTTTTGTTTTGAATGTTTGAATGCGAGTGGTATGACTGTGATATGCTTGATTAGTGAAGTTGTGATTGTAATTTTATCCTATTGTGTCCTATTTTTCATTCTTGCGCTTGCAACTTTTCAAACTCTTAAGAAATGTACTAAGTAAACACATTTGGCTTTTTCAAATATACCAAATAAACAGCTATTAAATAGCAATACCCAGCTTTGAATTTGATTTCTTCTTTGGATGCCATTAGGTGTGTTAAATGAGCATATCAGTATTGGCATATTCTTTTGTTATGTTGTCCTATTTACAAGGGCAGCGTAAATAGGAGGCAGTGGCAAAATTAATACCAGGGAAAACCTGGTCTTTAGTTGGCAAAACAAGGAGAAATGCATTATTTCTCCTCGTTTTTGCTTTTTCCATGTGTGGTGCCTTGGATTATTAATGTACAGGAAGGTCCCACTTCCCATACATAAACAATCTTAAAGAAGAAGCCACTTTGTGACTTCCATGTGTGCTGCGTTAAGCAGCACACATAGAAGTGACAAAATGGCATTTAAAGATTGTTTATGTACAGGAAGGTGGATCTTCCTGTACATAAACAATCTTTCCCCTGCATGCAGACACCCTTGCCCTATGGTGCAAGGGTGCCTGCATTGGCGTTACACTGCTAAGTGTAGTGCCAGCACAGGGGGAAATGCAGGTCTGCACCATATCATTGTAACTATGGTGCCGCCTTGAGTTTCTGAAGTGGCGGAGTGAGGCGTTCAGCCACAACGGCTAATGCCTCACTTCCCCACTGACTGAACATATGCCCCTTAGTTTGGAGTTCAGCTGCTTGTTTTTATTTGTGATCACGCCTAATATCACACCCCTAATGGTAGCTTTCATAGTATCCCATTGTGTGCATTTATCAACATCGGAAGCAATATCATCCTTGAAATAATTGGTCAATGATTGTGCTACTGTAAGGCTGGAGATCATATCCTCAATAATCTAATCATTCATTCTCAAAGATCTAGTTTGGGAGGAGAATTGATCGAATTTGGAGTAATAGCGATGCACACATGGTCCGAGATAAGAATAGGCTCAATGGTGGGATTAGCTAGAGATTGAACCTTGGAGTTGCGCATAAAAACAAAGGGGCATATTGTCAAGGAGTTATCGCTGAGTTAATGTCACTTTATCACAGCCAAAATGGGGATAAGTTTATAGCCCCAGCCACAAGCTGGTGCTAACAGCCCATATCACCAGTTTACCTGGATAGCAGCCGCAAAAAACATCGCCACATCACCAGTTTACCTGGGATAGCAGCCGCAAAAAAACATCGCCACAGATGACCCCCGCAACTCTCACTAATGAGATGCCGAGTAGGCGTCCCCGTGCCAAAAGCAGCAAAAACAACGTTCCACAACATTCTCAACGATCAGCCAGATAGGCGGTAACATTCTAATAAATGCGACAAGGCATGTTAGCAGCAGGAAATGAACACCTGCTCTGACCTGGTGCAAAGTTGGACGGCAGCCTGCACCACAAAAGGGAGCCCAGGCCAGAGCTATACCAGAAGAACAACAGATGCCATGGAGCCAAAGATCATGCAGCTCAGAGCCCCAACAGGTCCACAACACC
Organism: Lissotriton helveticus; assembly: GCF_964261635.1. Classification (NCBI taxonomy): domain Eukaryota; kingdom Metazoa; phylum Chordata; class Amphibia; order Caudata; family Salamandridae; genus Lissotriton; species Lissotriton helveticus. Next base: position 249,052,035 of record NC_136067.1, on the reverse strand, counting down.
CACCGCCACCCCCCAGCACCACCCGACTAACATCGAGGCAGCGCAGACAAAGAGAGCGACCCTCAGAAAACACACTAACCTCACAGACCCAACACCAGAGAATGACATTGCCCAATACAATCTCAAAGGGACAACGATCCTCTGCATCCTGACCACCATTGTCCACAGGCTGACGGTACCAACACAGCGGACAACCAACATCCCACCACAGACCAAGCTGCTGGCTGTACTACACGTGTTGGCCTCTGGTACCCTCCAACCAACAACCGCCTGAGTCGGAGGAGTCACAGAGTCAGCCCAATCCAAGTCCCTCAGAAGGGGCGTGGATGACACCATCAGCTTGGTACCCCACTTTCTATACTTCCTCCACACTGCATAGGAACAGCTGCAGACCAAGCAAGGCGTTGACGCCACAGCTGGCTTCCCGCACGTGTTATGGGGCAATTGACTGCACACATGTCCAACTTGTGCCCCTTGGCAACACTGCACACAATAACTGCAACAGAAAGTGCACATATTCCATCAATGTCCAGGCAATAGCGGACCACAGGGTAATCTCCATCAACGTCGTCGCCCACCACCCAGGCTGTGTGTATGATCCCCACCATCTTCCGACAGTCCATCATCATCCAGCGCTACTCGGGTGGCACCCACGGAAATGCACTGCTCATTGGTAAATAATAAATTAACAGACCACACACCTCAACTCCACAATCATGCAACTCTCAACACTGGGAATGCAAAAGTCACAAGCTCACATACAACATGCCAAACAACATGCACTCCCACCAGACACGAAAGCACAACGTACTGAGGTTACCTGGGATAGCCATGTACATGAGCCATCAACGGCATGGCACCTCAGCCACACAATAGCAGAATGTGTGAAGAGGTGGGGACCAGGCATGTGCGAAGCAGGCAAGTGACACATGAATAAGAATGTACACAATGCCAAGTGTGGCGTGGATGTGCTGGCCAGACTGCAGTATGCACACCACAAACATATCCATGTCGACACACACCGCTGGTGTTTGGAGTGTAGTGGACAGTGGACGCAACCATGTCACCCCAGCCAGTGGGGAAGATCACGGAATGTAGCTAGTTATGTCCCCCCGTAAGTGTGAGCAGAGTGTGCTGGCCCGGCATACGCCAGGCCAGCGTAGGGGTGTGAACTAAAGGCACGTAACTCTGGGCATGGTCTTCTTCCGGAATGCCCAACATTTCAGCCAAGGCGGCGCCTCTCACTCCACCACGAGGCCGACGCTGTTGTAGTGAGTAGGGTTGCCTGAGATCCTGTGCACCTGCTGCACCCCGGAACGCTAGTCCCCGAACCAGTCTTCCCACCCCTGCTCACCCAGGCCTCAATGCCCACCTGCCGACACTGGTGTGTGTCGAGGCCCACCACGTGCCGGTGCAAGCTCCTAGCCCGAGGCCTGCATCCTTGGGAGCCTCTTCAGACCATCACGACCTCTGTGACACAGGCCCGCAGTACTCCATTTTTGTTGACGTACTCCACCGGCATACACAGCGGACTAGTAGGTCACACATTTGGAACTGAGTCTTGATTACACCATGGCAGAGGACATTATTTATGGCTGAGTTTATATCACTATACTCCCTTCGATATGATTCCACCAAGTCTGTCATAGCATTACAACCACACGTGGTTTAGGGTTGTCTATCAGGAGTTAATAGACAAGCTACCAGATGATCTGGAGAAACATGAGGCAACATGGGCAGCAAAACCGTAAGACCCAGATGTAGATCTCGATAAAGCCCTATCTCTAGATAAACAGGTACTTAGGTCCTCTAATCTGAAGGCTCAACATTTTATGACTCTCTTCAATCTATATTATACCCCTTCTAAGTTATATGACTCGGGTATGAGGGTGGATAGTAAATGCCCGAGATGCCAACAAGGCTCGGCTGATCTGTTACATATGTTCTTTTTCTGTGACAAACTTACCACAATCAAAACCGAGATTGAGAAATTCCTAGAGGGGCTGCTAGGCCCGAAGATCAGTCTATCCCCAACAGTAATGATCCTCGGGATTGATTGTAAGCTGGGTCTGAGCAGTAGGAGAGGAACAGAGGCTCCTGTCTTTCTGGCTGTGGCCGTTTTACGGATTCTGCTATCAGCTGCTTGGAAGGACTCCTCCCCCCTGACCTTCTCTATGTGGCTGGCTAGATTCCTTGCTATCCATAACATAGAATCTTCGTTTTATTTACGTAAAGGCAGAAAATTGCGGGATCTCGGCTATAAAATGTGGGCCCCAGTGAAGTTATGGAGGGAGGGTATAGTCGCTAATGCTGTTCTGATATAATCTATTAATCTTCAGTATGAATTTTATCCTTTTCTATGACATACATTTACATATTTATATAATGATATTTATCTTGGCCATCTATTTCACTTTTTGGTAATAATACTGAAGTGTAATTATGTATTTATGTATTGTCATGATGATCTTATATATGAACTGTGCGATATTAATCATTTTATAACATTTGCATCCTTTTTCTTTTTGATACCGTGTCAATTCTCAATAAAAAAAAATGAAAAAAAAAATAAGACAAAAAAAAACCAACCACACGTGTCTGTGGGCCCACGCAGACCACTGCCCTCGGCCTACGCTGCGCTAGAGTAGGTCACACAATTGGAACTGAGTATCCATTTTTCAATGGCAGAGTACATATCATCGCACGCAAGGAGAGGTGTAAGAGGATGACGCGTTGCAGTCAGGAGAAAAAAGTGATCATTGTTACGGAGGTTATTGAACACTATCGACAACTGCTGACCGCTGCCTCCGGCCTACGCTGCCATCGAGGAGGTCACACATTTGGGACTGAGTCTTGATTTAGCTATGGCGGTGTAAATATCATTGTACCGGCATCATCACAGACTGCATCCCCTCTCAGCCCCAGTGCCACCAAGTCTGTGCCCCGACATTCATTGACACTTTCTGGTTGAACTTTGGTGGCGTTTGAGTCTATGGACTAGTGGGTAGTTTTCATCCTCATGTAGCTAATACCGAATTGGTGGTGGATCTTGCCCTGGAGGACACCTTCCACTGTCCCCATTACCCTCCGCCACATTCCCCTTGGACATCGTCGAGGACCCGCTCAATCCATATGGCCCTACCTCAGAGGACCGCAAGTCACTGTCTTGTGGCGGTGTGTCTGTGCCGGACGCTGTGCATCCGGGGCCACTGACTCTGTGCAGCTCAAGTCAGGGACCTTGTCTGATTGAAAATTGGATGGCCTCTGAGACAATGGCCTTGGGGTCGTCAACGCCATGTGTCTGTGGGCCTGCGAGCCACAAGGGCTCACACATCAAATCGAGTCCTGACCGTGCCTGACGTCGCATCACCGCAGGAGGCACACGCCACCATCGCCAGAACCACCTCAAACCGCCATCTGCCAGAGACGAAACCGTGGTACTGTCAGACTAATGGAGTTGCTCACACCTGTCGCGGAAGCCACCATCTCCGTGATACCCTGCTCAGAACTCCAGGTGCCACTGACTCAGTGCACCGCAACCCATGGACCGTTACTGATTGAGTTTTGTGCTGTGGAGAGGTTGCACAGCAATGTCACCTCAGGCTGTGTGGGAAACCTTGGACGACGGTGAGGAAGATGATGCAGGTGTAACACACCCCACTGCAGCTGCATTAAGTATCTCTTGAAGGGACACAATCCTAGACAATTTGTACACATGAACGCTCTCAGCTCTTGTGCCACAATCTCAGTGGACTGCAACTCATGGACACTTCTGTTTGCATATTGAGTGACGTCTGTACTTGCTCCGGCTACCTCCATGTTGCTCAGCAGTTGTCTCTGTTATGCTGGTGTTTTCAGTTTCCGTTTTAATGGTGTTCACTGTACAAGTTATTGCCAGCAATAACCACCCCGTGCGGGCTGGCTTACACTCACCCCACACACATCCAGCACAGGCGTCACTGTACATGTGGCCCTACCAATAAAGGGGCCAGGCGCACGTGCCCATAGCCAGTTCCACGTACTGTCTGCGTGTGTCCCTGTGGTCATGTTGTATGCATGAAGGCCCTGGGAGCTACAACATTACATTGTGTTGCGTACAGTGGATGCAGACCTGCCACTGCAGGCAGCGGGTTAGAGCTTGGACATGTGGCTTTGTCGTCACCCACTCAATACATAAGAGGAGTGGGCTGGGCCGTCGTACGCAGAGCCAACGTGGGTGTGTGAATGATTATTGCGTGCCTCTGGGCGTGGTTCTGTACTGGAAATGTGTATGTGCATGTGTCTCCATAGCAGTGTCTCCTGTGTGGGGTGTAGGTGGTCCCTGAAGGGAATTAGACACCCATGTATGTGATCTAGTTCGTCTTCCATGGGTTCAGACCCCACCCGCACCTGTACAGCCACCTCCTTTAGGCATTCTGACACCTGGCATTAGAATGGTGAGGTGTTGGGAGCCAGCTGTGCTTGCGGATGCTTCCTGCTGTGTGGTCTGTGCAAGGGTTGGGTTCTCCTCTATGTAGCTTAGCTTAGCTTAGCTGCCCTGGTGGTGGGTTGCCTGGGATGTCCATGAGCTGTTGTAGGGCGTCGATGTTGTAGGTGTGGTGGCCCGCTCCGGCATCACTGATGAGTTGTCTGGTCTGCTCTTTTGGGATGTTGTTTGTCCCTCTGCAATGTGAAGTCTCTGGTTTAGAGAGGTCCGACATTTCGTATTGTTTATCCTTGGGACATAGATGTTTGCAATGTAATAGAAGGAGTTGTTTTTGTTGATTTTGGAAATGAGTCATCTAACTTAGTCGTCGTGGGCAATAGTATCAAGTTGGCAATCTGCATGCTTCGAAATTAAAGTGAAAACCCAATTTTTCTTGTTATAAGCTGGAGAATAAGCATAATCAGATATGCAACTGTATTGCATGCTTTGGGCTTCAGTTAGACCTGCTCTTGTTTCCTGCAGCATATCAGTTTTCAATTTACGCCAATAGTCTAGAAACTTTTTTCTTTTGATAGGATGAATTAACTCCTTGGTATTGAGAAAGACAATCTCGGTCACCGAAGAAACCAGAAGGATACTGGACCAGGGAGGATCAGTGGGAGTGATCCTCCTCGATCTAAGTGCCGCCTTCGATACGGTCAGCCACACCATCTTGCTGGACCGTCTCTATAACATCGGGGTTTCTGGTGACGCTTTAAAGTGGTTTGACTCCTTCTTGTCTGGGAGGTCGTTTCAGATCTTCGACGGAGAGACGATATCCTCAAGCAAACCCCTGAGCTGCGGAGTACCACAGGGCTCCTCCCTGAGCCCTGTATTGTTCAACGTGTACATGGGACCGCTGGCGGGTGTTGTCGAACCATATGGCATTAAAATCGTGTCATATGCCGACGACACCCAGCTTGTGGTCTCGCTCGCCGGAGAACAACAGGCATTCCCCAGCCGACCTGCTAAAATGCCTAGAGGACGTTAAGGGTTGGATGACCAACTCCTCCCTAAAACTAAACAGAGAAAAAACGGAGCTTATGCTCCTAGGTCCAACCTCTCCTGTGCCTTTTTCCTCCCTGTGGCCCAGCACACTAGGCCCCCCCCCCCCCACCCCTAAGGAAAGTGTCAAGAGCCTGGGAGTGTGGCTGGACAACAAACTCTCCTTCTCCACCCAGGCCACAAAACTGTCCGCCACCTGTTTTGGCCTACTTAGAATCTTGAGGAAGGTTCTCCCGCTACTTCCCCTAGAGGCCAAAAAGGTGGCGATACAGGGTCTCATCCAGTCTCGCCTGGACTCAAACAATGCCCTATACGTGGGGGCACCTGAGATGACCCTCCGGAAATTGCAGGTTGTGCAAAACTGTGCAGCACGCACCCTGCTGAAAATCCCAGGCACCCAGTCAGCCAGACCTGCTCTAAAAGATCTTCACTGGCTGCCAGTGAGGCAGAGAGTGGCCTTCAAGGCGCTATGCTTGGCGCACTGCGCCTTCTGGAAGACGGGTCCAGCCATTAACACCGACCTTGTCACCCCCTACCACCCTAACAGGAACCTTCGGTCGACGGAGGCGTTCCTCGCCGTTGTCCCCAGAGTAAAGCGAGCCAGGTCTGGGGGTAGGCTGTTTTCTCTGAACGCCGCCAGGCTCTGGAATGGTCTAACCCAGACCTCCTCCCATTCCGGAAAAACTTAAAGACACTGCTGTTTGCAAGTTCCTTCGTACCTTAGCCTCCCGTCTCTTCCTTGCTTCAACCCAGCGCTTGGACGCCTACGGGCAGCAACCGCGCTTAATAAATATTTTGACAATACAATTACAATTACAATACAAGAGGGACCTGAGACATATTTGAAGTTTGGTCTAGATTGAGTATTCATCTCTTAAAAGGACGGGGACTCCAAAGAGAGTGAAGGGAATAGAAGATGGAGAAGAGAAAGAAGGAAAAGTTTATACCTGCGTACAAATTGCATTACATCATCACATTAGAAAATAAAGCAATTATTTCTAACTTTCATTATAGAAAATAATACCTTAAAATTGCACACAAAAATTCCAGCCAACCCCCAACCCAGAGAACCCACCCTCAAAGCAAGAACAGGGGCTATGAATGCCTTAGAGCAAAGAACAGCAGCCTGACATTGAAATCGGACCTGAGCAGAACTATGAGGTTGATTTGAACAACAGTGTGTTGATGTGGTCACATTACAGAACATGGTAAATTAGCAAAAATTAAACCATGGGTGATGAAGTCTAGAATGTAGATCACAGTACCTCAATATCAAACATAGGTTGAGCAAATATTAGGCATAAAAAGCAAGGCTTAGTGAGATGTAATAGGAAACTTTATTTATACACACAAGGATGCGGAGATGAAAGTCTTTAAAGATTATTGAAAACACTGAGAATATGGTGTGATAACATTGTTAACTTAAGCACATATGATTAAGCATGGATAATCACTTGTGGATGTGTATAATTGAAATGGGATAGCCCACAAAATGTTCCAAAGCAGTGATGGTAACTTTTAAGAACATTTTATGTTTGTTCGGCCATGGTTATAAGGAGACGTAGGTTTGTCTGAGTAGCTGACATAAAACAGAGTGGTAAGTGGAACTGTACAATATAGAATCTGGTGACAGATCCAGCATATTGGTGATACCATAGGTGTCAGTATAGAATAGAGCACAAAGGAAATTGGATAAGCAAAGAGGCATTACATAGAAGAAAAGGATAACGTATTAACTGAGAAAACAGGGGGTGTGACATTTGATTATCAATTATTTGGTGAACGAAAGTTTCCAGTTCTCTTGGTTCATTGAAAATACGTGGGCTACCTTCAAAGAATATTCTCAGCTTCGCAGGGCCAATGAAAGAGAAGGGTATGTTGAGAGAGCCCAGATACTGGTGAAGAGCTAGGAGCTTTTTTCTTCGCTCTACTGTAGGCTTTGCATAGTTTTGTGCGATACCAAATGTTTGTTCTTTCCAAGTGAGAAATATGATTTTTTTCATACGGTCAAGGATCATTTCAGTATGCTGGTACCGTAAAGGTCTAAAGATGGGTGCCCTTGGTACATTTTGTGGGATAGAGGAGCCAAATGATGAGCCCCTGTGGGCCCGTTCAATCTCAAATATATGGTTGAAGGTAAGAACAAGGTTCTGGAGAATACATGTTTCTAGGAAGGAGATGCAAGATTTGGCAGAGTCTTCTGACATTTCTGCTAAACCAACCATTCAGAGGCTGTCTCTCTTGTTTCTATCCTCGAAGACTGATATTTCCTTTTCTGGAGATGATATATTCTGGGACATTATTTCCAATGATTTTGTAAAAGAACACTGTTTATCCTCAACTTTGCTGATGCAAGATTCTGTTTCTTGCAGTCTGTTAGTCAGTGCCCGTACATCTCGTCCCCGAGGCCACCCAATTCCACTTGAAGGAACTCCATATTTGTTTTAGTTAACAGAGTACGATCATGGAGAGCGTTGAGGTTCACTAATATAATGTCCATTCCATTTGCAAAGTCTTTTTTATCTTTTACTTGGGACCCTGGTGATGGTGGCTCTTGTTTTGCTCTTTTTCGGCCTGGTTTTTTATCCTTGGGATCTTTATGCTCTTTTGATCCCTGTGAGTCAGCCCTGTGATCTTTCTTCCTAGAATCTGCCATTGTCATGCAGTGTGGGTCGTGGAGAAGAATTTGTTATTGTTTGGAAGTTAGTGTAATCTGATGTGAAGGGTTGTAATGTTATAAATGCAAACAAACCCTTTTGAGAGACAGGGCGTTAACCAGGAACCAGGAAAGTAAAGGAGTAAACAGGATCTGTAACGTGTGTCAATAAGGTGCTTAGCCACTTGTGGAGAAAAGTAAAATCCAGAAAACAGCAACAATGAACCTGCGTCATGCTCTGGTAAGCAGACTGCACTACAACACCTGGACTGTGTGCAGCAGCCCGAAATGCATTGGGTCCGGAATAAATGAATGCTGCTCTGAACAACTTGGTGTATTGGGATCTTATTTTTAAAAGAAGTCCGGATGGACACATACAAATATGAGAAGTTACCTAAATACAGTATGAAAATGTGTGTACTTGATGAATAAGGAAGAAATAATGACAAATATAATTGACAAACATTGAAGAAACACATAGACAAAAATTGAATGGTATAAACTAAGATGGATTTGAAATCCGCATAACGCTGTGCACCTCGGAGTGGAGTGTGTATCCGCGCACTCCCCAATGTTGAGGTTCTAAATGGTGTATTGGGCTTACACAATCCGGGTAGCACGCAACAGGCTGAAATTTAATGAAATACAAGCAAGGAATATAAATGGAGAATAATTGAGTGCAGACCACCTCCATTCATATTTAGTAAACACTAGCCCCCCGTTGGTTATTGCACCTATGGAAAAGAATTGTGATAAAATGTATGAATCGATGAAGGCACACATGGAGTAACATCGAGTTCGGAGCAACAATCTGAGACGCTGATACCTACAATTATCAGGAAGGACTGTAAAGACATTTTATTTAAAAGAATGGATGAAACATGGACTTCTTTAGATAAAAACAATAGAAAGATTCAGAATATTCATTGTTCTAGAATCAAGCATGAGTTTTCAAGACAAGTACGCAATGGAAAAGTGGACTGTTTGGTGCATTATGGGGGAGGAAGTTTCGGCATGCCAGTCACTAATGCGTCAGGTGTAAGAGATGGGGGGTGGAGCATAAACTGTTTAAACATGGCGCTTTAACGTGGGAGATTGAATTGTGTGCAGCGCGCAGCGCGCGACGTTCAGCTGTTAGAAATGAAAAACGCGAGCAGGTATGTTGGTAACGTGGTCGCACTAATGATTTTAAGCCGATAATCGACCGACGAAAAGTTGTGAGGACCAGGCAATAGATAGACAACTTCGGCAGGGCTCAGTAGATGAAGTGCAGATTTATGTTCGCAAAACGTTAATCATTGTAAAACAAGTTTAAGTCAATTTATGATGTGATGTGTTTTCAGCAGCGGTTTTTTGACTGACATAATTCTTAAGAGGTGGCATGCAAGATAACCTCAAGGGAAGCTCTTAGATTAATTTGAACTTAAATTACACGGGCTGTGGGCTTGTGAAATGTGATGCACTGTAGGAGGTTTATTTACGGATGCGTAACGTCGAATATGGATACATGTAAATTTGTAAACAAATGAAATTTTGAAAAGAAATGTTAAATGTGATATGGTCTATGTAGATAAGTAACGTATCATCCACAATTGTCCTTTCACAGTCACCCCTGACGAAGGGCTGGACGGCAGCCCGAAATGCATTGGGTCCGGAATAAATGAATGCTGCTCTGAACAACTTGGTGTATTGGGATCTTATTTTTAAAAGAAGTCCGGATGGACACATAAAAATATGATAAATACAGTATGAAAATGTGTGTACTTGATGAATAAGGAAGAAATAATGACAAATATAATTGACAAACATTGAAGAAACACATAGACAGAAATTGAATGGTATAAACTTAGATGGATTTGAAATCCGCATAACGCTGTGCACCTCGGAGTGGAGTGTGTATCCGCGCACTCCCCAATGTTGAGGTTCTAAATGGTGTATTGGGCTTACACAATCTGGGTAGCATGCAACAGGCTGAAATTTAATGAAATACAAGCAAGGAATACAAATGGAGAATAATTGAGTGCAGACCACCTCCATTCATATTCAGCAGGTTACATTGGACACATTAGTCGCTGAGACATGCAAGACTTTGAGTCAAGGTTAAGATAGTTGAGTGGTTCATTTACAAACATCTGCAGATACTTGTAGATCCTTGTATGTACATGCAGGCCTTTAACGTAGACACCACCTGAGAAAGTGTGCAAAACTGTGCAGAATGTATTCCCTTGTGCCTCTTACTTTTGATGTAGCAAGGCATTGCGCTGTTAATTATGCCAAAAACTTTATGACTAAATGCTTGGACAATATAATTAGCAGGCACCTTTATATGTTACTACTTGAACAATGTGTTCTTATTTTCCAACACTTCTACATTTCACTGATATACTTGATAGGCATTGCTTAGAAAGTGACTTCAGTATACAGAGATAGAAATGAATCCCGAAAACAAGTGAAAAAACTCTAGGGGTGCACAGCAATATTAGCCTTCATGTATCCTTACCAGAATCCTCACCAGTGACACAGAACAGTACGAAGCACAAAGTGTAAATCGCCTCAGAGTGATGTAGCCTGCAGTGAGCTGAGCGATGTCATATATTCATAAACGCACTCAAACAATACACCTTGACCCTGCAAGCCACTGCTATCCTTCACTTTTGTCATATCTTGCAGATCTTTGTTAGTATTGTGTCTTATCAGTTATTTTACAGCTCCATAAGCTGCCAGCAGTATGTTTCCAAACTCTGTCTTATTGCCAGAGTTGTAAAACGCAGACATCTCCTTAGGGAAAAGTGGCTCAGACCAGATAGAAACACTTTAGCGAGGCTTATATAAAGCTTTAATAGTTCTTGCAGCCGCCATTTTGAAAAGAACTTTACATATCAAGGGTTTTTCCAGATGCGCCTCATTTACATACAGGTTATCAGTCTGACATTTAAAGACAGAGGATGTCGGAATGACCTGGTGGACTCAGGAAACTGTGAGGAAATGCTGCCACCATTTTGAAGGGCGATTTAGCTACACATGGTGGGCCAGGTGCGTAGGCACGATAAATTGCATGGTGCAATTAACCAGTGTCTTGTAAAATTCACACGTTCTTCACAGGAGCATCACAAACGTGTGGACAGACTTTTCCAAATGTGATTAATTCTCAGTTAGGTCAGATACCCAGTCGCGGCCGGTATGACTCATGGGTGGGGGTTGTCACACGAGGGTTCCGCGGGAGGGATTTACATTTTTTATTAAACATACCTTACCGGGACCCGTGCCGCCTCCGCTCCTGGCCGGTTCCCACGTTTTCTGCTGCTTTTCTGCTCTCCTGCCTCCATCAGGAACAGAAACAAGGCAGCTCCCCTGCACTCCCCTAAGCCAATCACAACGCTGCAATGGCAGCGCTGTGATTGGTGAGGACGGCGCCCAGACCGGACGCCATTTTCTCTATGTAGGCTGCATGCAGCCTTTATAGAGAAAATTCAGAGTGTGCATGACTGGTTTGGTGACGCCACAGGGCTGACCAAACAGCCAGGGCCCACAGCATTGGGCAAGACACTCCACCCCGACCCGCCCACCTGCCCGGCCCCAACCAGGCATACCCTTCTGCTTTCTTGAGGTGCAAGAAGCAGAAAAATAGAATTGTATTTAAAATACCATTTTATGTTTCTGCTTCTCGCACTGCGAGAAAGCAGTGAGCCGACCTTCCTCTGCCCTAATGGAGGAGCCGCCCCTGCAGAAACCACAATTTAGTTCTGCCTGAGACTGAAGCTCCGCTGTTGGATCCTCCATCTTCGTCGGGCACAAGCCACCCCCCTCCCCCCCACGGTGTATTATGATTTTTAAAATTGTGCTTCATCATTATCTAACTTTAAGCATATCCTGGTTCTTTGCTAATCCTGTTATCTTAGTTTCATCAGAAAATATTCCACTGTTCAAGGTATGTGAAATCCCTCCAAGGAACTGACATAAAAAACACAATAGTTTCATTTTTTTAAAATTTGTATTAGAGGCCTGTGTCTAAAGTAAATCGTCACTGTACACATAAAGGGCCTTGTAGGACACCTAGCTTTCAAGACGCATGACACAGCACGTTCAATATTAGAAATGTTCAGAAAGCACGGACCATGCTGGCAAGGCAACATTTCAAATTGAACGCTACATTCTATGAAATGGATTCTTTCTTTTTTGCATTGCACCTCTGTCATTATAATAATAGAACTACCTAGGATATAGAAATTCTAATTTATTTTCCTGTGAGCTCTGCAGGTCTGCCAAGGCATATCCCAACTCGCTATGAGACAAAGCATCAGTTATGAACAGCCAGAGCAGAGGAGCCGGTAAGGAATTTGTTTCAGCAAATTATATGGATACATTCCCTCAGGGCACTGCAGACTCCCATGCATTTATATGCCTTTAAATGAAAGGGGGTGCATGCTATTCATGGATAGAAGAACTTAAAGGGAAACTAATGGGAACTTTAAGTAAGATTAACTTGGTGTATTCAGGCATGCACAATTAAATGCAGAAATATGTTGCACACATATTGTTCCTAAATGTATTTACACCAACTTTAAATGAATTATTTGCTCAGAGGTAAAATTTACCAATTTTACAGAATTAAAAAGCAGTGCAATTTACAAAGAAATGCTTTGCTTAAGCCTACTGTAAATACCTGTGCATGAGGGTCATAAAACAATGGGTCCTGGGTGCCGGAGCAAAGCCACAAGTCATCTCCCTAGCAGCTTGCAGTACAAACTTTCTTCCCCCATCTCCACTTACCCTGTAACAATCCGTGGTAGACCCACCAGCAAAATGCTAGCAATGGGCTTGTAGCAATGTCTTTAATTTCCTTGACTTTGAAACATCTCTTGCAGTCGCTGCCCCTCCCATATTCAGACTAAAGCACATTATCCTCCTGGCAGGGGATCCCCAGACTTCATGTGGTTCCCACGTCCTCCAAGACGCAATTCTCACCGGGATTACTGCTCTTGCAAGACCGAGACTTATCGGTGGCCATTTGGGACTGTACTTATAAACACCGAACCCTTCAGGTTCTTGATGCTTCCCACTGAGGACCTGAAGGGATCGGTCTGAGTACACTTTGCCACCCCACAAGGGAAGATAAGCCAACTCATTGCTTGGAAACCTTTCAGAGGACAAGGCTAAGTGGCACTTGGCGAAAGACACCAGTCTCAGGTCTTAGACCAGGGAGGTGCATGCATCAAGTTAGTTGTTGTCAGGGGAAGATTTCAGCAGTGGAGCCCAGAATTGAGAATAGGAAACTTAGGCACCACACAGTTGCTTGGGGTGAGCTGGCACCTGCTTTCTTTAAGTTCCGCCGTTTGTGTATGTGAGCACCGATTTTCTTGCAAATAAATACTATGCGCTATAATGTGAACTGATGATAATGCAAGACCTTGTTTACATCGTCTTGCATCTTGCCACATGATTTTATTGCCGATTTCAGTTCCCAAATAAACACTAATAGTTTTACACAAACCAGCAAAAAGTGTTCCTAGAGAAAGCTTTCTGAATGTACCAAGTCAAGGACCAACTGCTTAACATTCTATCAACAGAACTGTATAGCCAAGACTGTGAGAATAATCAAACCATGATGTATTGATGGTGGGAAAATCTCTGAATGTATTCTATGTGAACTCTTTATTTAAAACTGTTTCCTATTTGCTCAAGTTTAATGAATCATGTATTCCCAATCGAACATTTTAACCCAACTGTTTAAAGTCCTATATGAGAGGGTGCATTTCTCTTGTGAGAAAAAGCCCCGACTCCCATTCTTAGAAGGCAAATGTATTCCATATCTTAATTTGTTTGGCACATTCCAAATGTTTTATTACGTCTTTTGAACTGTATTGAGTTATTTTACTTATGATTTATATGCTTTGCTGCTAGTTTACTGATGAAATGATGAACAATGCAAACATTCACCCCCTGTCACAAAGATCTCGGTTTAATCTATCAATTGTTTGCTCACAACACCACGCCAGTTGGACCTAGTCATATGCAAATCAGGCTTGACCCTGCTCTTCATGGGAACAGTCAGCCTGAACTATCAAACCAGGTCCTCCCTGGGCCGGACACAAGCATCCTGGGATCGGTTTCGGGGTATCACCCCTCATCAGCCAGGCTAGCTTGAATTCAGTGGCGCAATGAGCATGGGACCCACCTCTGGGCATACCCTTCCCCCATAGGGCGACAAAAGTAAAAAGAACAAAAATTATGGACAGAATGCTGAACAATGCAAACATTCACCCCAGTCACAAAGAGCTGAGTTTAATCCATTGTTGTTTTGCTCACCACGGCACCCCAGTTTGGACCCAACCATATGCAAATCAGTCTAGACCCTGCTCCTCATGGGAAGAAGGCTCAAGGCTTCCAGTGGCTGTTGTATGATCATGGAGGCCATGCTGTCTCCACATCACTGGAGTCGCAAGAAGCACCCAAGAAAAAATGCCATAAGACAGTTCCACAGGAGCTGTTATTTAGAAAGAATGCATGCATACCTCCCTGCAGGTGCAGAAGTACTTCTATTAATTGAATCAAGGAGGGATTTTATGGGAGTGAATTCTGGACATAGTACCTGAGGCATTCATCTTTCTAGTTGGAAGTCTAGGTGGACATACTGGAGAACCTAACAATGTTAACCTTTACACATGTGGAAGTATCCATAAAACGCTCCATAGGGTGGAAACAATCCTATAATGCTACAATTATGAGGTACAATCACACATGTATGTGCAATCATCTAAAGAAATAATTAAACTTCTTATACTAGAAGAATGGTATTTTAATATCACACACACCTGAGCTCTATTGGATATGTCTCTCTTTATCTGTATCCCAAGCTTTCATCCCTCATTCGGTCCCTATGCATGTGTCAAATAATCCAAGTTTCTGCTAACAAGCATCTCTTTGTGCTACTTGACCACCAGCTACCCACCCACTTGACTTTAAATAGCATGCCTCTAACGCTATGGGTATCTAACTAACATAAACAAGGAAGCTTTGGTAAAGCCAAAATGACTGGGTTTGTATGTGATACTCATTGACAATCAGGCAAGCACAGATGCTGGGTGCATGTGCTGCATGTACAAATGTTGTTTATCATGTAACAGCCAGACAGTGGCTTTGTCAAAACTGGGAAAAATTAGCAAAAAGGTATTGTTTTTTATATAGAAGGTATATAAGAGATAAAAATTGAATATGACAAAATGTGACAATTAGGTATACTTTAACATATAAAATAATCCCTCATACATTTAAATCAAATTACTTCCCTGAGGATGGAATGGTATACCAAACTGTCAACAGCACTCATCTGTTAGACCTTTCCAAAAAGACCTGGTAAGATGTGCAGTCCCTTCTATTGACTTGCTGTGCATTCGACCTATTTCAGCTACACCCCATAATGTTGTCAAGGCCAACACTCACAGTGTTTGACAGATGGACACCCATAATAAGGGATAGAAAACAATTTTTTATGGTTGGTTACACTCAAATGGGTGGGAAACAGAAAACTGGAAACACACATTTTCAAAAATGACAGGATGCCATAGACAAATACGATAGGTGGTAACATATAATGATAGTGAATGGGCAAAAATAAGAGGAGCAAGTGGAAAAATAAAAAAAACAATGAATTAATGGAGACTAAACTTATGAATAAAAATCAAAATTTCCCTCCAGAGTTCAGACACATATCCTGTGAACAATATATTTGCCTTCAATATGTGTGACCTTGCTCAGTCCTATCTCCACCTCAAACAGTGCTGAATGGCCACCAACATATGTGAAACTCACCACCAAATCCATTCAGTGAGAGAAAGCAAGATATGTGAGTGTGTGATCAGAGCTGATGATGTGAGCAAAAGAGATTTGGGGAAGTTGTTGTTGATGTTGCAAAATGAATTGGAGGGGTGTGTCCAGGGAGTAACAATATCCACATTAGGCCCCTGGCACATGAATGTGTTCATCTTTTCCTCTTCCAGCTTTCTGAGATTCAGTGCTGAGTAGGTTCTATTCAGATAGTTTAACGAATCTGGGTTAGAGGGTCCCAGGGTAGATGGAGATACTGGCCCCAATTTGTAACGTCTGGAGTCTTTTGCTAATATAGCTTTGGGGCACCTAGATTGGAGAGCCCTCAACTGGGAATCAAGTATTTATTTTTAGCACTTGACACTCAGGGTAGTGCGGAAGAGCAGGTCACAGCTTCCTCAAACAATGCCCTTTCTGTGGCACCGTGTGCAGAATATGCTAATTTTAGAAATTCAACCCCAATGTTTTATGGAGCGTACATTTTGTTTGCAGTGCTGTCTTTCAGTGCTGGCACCCCACAACACCCTTGGTGCACCTGCCCTCACTGGGGGAGATGAGAAACCGAGACTTGGAATCATCACACTCCAAGACACTTCTACCCCCTGGAGTACTCGCCCTCCCTGGGGTACATTAGCAATCGGGAATGTGGCATCATGTGTTGTCCCTTCAGGTGTTCTTCTGGGGGGTCCATGCAGAACGGGCTCCCTTGGGGTACTTTGCAGAAACCACTCACTACGGTTGGTTTTTCTTCCAATGGCCTCTGGAAATGCCACCAAAGGCTAGTTCACAATTGAATAACTCACGGTCCGTTGGGCTGTTTTTCACAGGATTGTTGCTGCAATGCTCCTGGAGGCACTATTCAGCCATGAGGCTGAATTTCAGACCTTCTGCTTCTAAATGTTCGGAAGTTGGTGGAATCTGATTTTTCAACTGCTCCGCCTACAATGACGGAGGACTCAATGCCTTCCATTCTTACTAATTGAGCTCATCAGGGTTATTTGTTTTTTTAATCTGTTGATTTATTTTATAACAATAATACATGTAACAAATCATGCAAACGCATGCAAAAAGGAAGCAAGTGTTACCAGACGATCAGAATGATCTATTGTAAAAGTAATAAGAATAGCAAAGGAGAATCAGAGGAATAGGAGGAAAGCACACCCATTGAGAATGACAGTCAATCAGTGCCACTCATGGCCGGAAGTCTGCAGGATCACACTCCCCAGATCTTAACATGTATGCGTTTTTATACAGCGCAGACTTTACCCAAAGGTGTCAGAACGCTTCACAATAGGAACAATATTGATATACGAGGATTTTTTTTACAAGTGAGCATGTTACAAAAGCAAACGTTACGTTACATGAGGCAATAGTGACAATTGTGCAAGTATCAAGAGCAAATAAAATATAAGAGGTAGTAAACGATATGTTACTGGAGGAAAAAAGTGACATGTGTGTATGTTACAAAAGCATACAAAGTACAAGTAGAGGTATAATACTGCATTAAATGGGAGATACTCAAAACACAAGAACAAACGTTACGTTACATGAGGCAATGGTAGCAATTGTGCATGTATCAAAAGCAAACAAAATACAAGAGGTAGCAAACGATACATTACGAGAGGAAAAGTGACGTGTGCATGTTACAAAAGAGTACACAATACAAGTAGAAGTATAATACTGCAATAAATGGCAGACACTCAAACCACAAGAACACACTGGGAAGGCACTTCTTATAGTCATGTAGAACAGAATTTCCTATAACGGAAGGACTTCCTTCAGATAATAGAGAGGGTGTGAATTAAATTTGGAAGTGTCTTTTGAAGGCCTGGGAAGAGGTGACCTCCTTTGACGATGATTGAGAGGAGATGGCTTAGGCCCTCTTCAGCATTACTCCCAAAGTTACCAATAAAGATAAACCTTCAAAAAACACTATTAGTGAGGGGTTGCAAAGCAAATTTATCAGACTGGAAAAGTTGAAAAAACAAGAACTCTCCATTTGGTAGAATGAGATAACACAAACAAAATCTATAAAATAAGAAGATAGCTAAAGAAATATGTATTTTGACTTACCAAAACTTTGATGACTAAGATAGTGACTTATTACAGTAATGGGACGAGAATCTCTATAACAGTTCGACTCTTACGATGAACATTCTATTCAAACATGCTGATAGGAATTCTGTTAAAGATAGATAGGGAATTCGTACATTGGAAAAGGAAATAGAAACAAGCATTGGCCGCGTGGCCGTGAAAGCGACGCGGCCGTGCGGCCGTGAAATTGAAAGCGATCGCGCTAAGAAGCAGCAGCTGTTTTCAAGCACACTTATGCTTGTGGCATCATCCGCATTGCAGGAGAGAGCAACAGCCAATTAAAATACATGCCACCTCTCGCTCCCACAAGGTGGATGCCGCCACTAGCACGAGTGTCTGCTTGAAAATGAGCAGAGCAATGGCTAAAGGCCCTCCTAAGCAGCGCATGCGCGCTGCATATGCAAGATCTAAAAATGAAGTTATTGAAAAAAATATGCTATTTTAAAAATTTAAATTCAAAAACATCAAGCTATTATTAAAGAAAGGAAAATGAGAAAAATCACTGGAGATTATCATGATTATAAGAATGGCAGGGTTTTTCCTTTTGCAAAATATGTTATAAAAACATTTCCATTCAAAAACAAGTTCCTGGGAATGAAGGAGGAACATTAACTTGTAATGGTTGTGGGTCAGATGTACCATCAATAGATGAAGTTACACCTTCTACCTCTGACAATCCTGACTTTAGTGCAGTGGGTTCCTCTACTTTTTAGAGGAATATCAATGATTTGAGATGAGTTACAAACAAAATCAAAGTTATAAAAAGAAGAGGGGGTGGAAGAATAAGAAAAAACTGTATCAAATATAGGAGCCAGACTGAGGAACCAGTTGAAAAAGAGACAACTGGCAACAACACTGGTGACCAAACTTTGGAGAATACGGTTAGTTGTGAATCTGCCAGATTATGATTTAAGTCAAAATTATTATTATTTTTTTTTTAAACTTTATTTTTTCAGCAGAATAAACAATACTGTCCCCCCCAAAATTGGCATCAGTGTATAGAAAATACAAGTGTACGCAGTTCACACTCCCAGCACGGCTTCATCAGTTGCAGATAGAACAGGAGATGCAAGAATCAGATCCACGGGATACAGTGCAAGTATAGAAACTGACAATAGTTAACATGTGCGCAGTCGTCAGGGTAGTACCCCAGCCCCTACTCTCCCTCCCATCACCCGCCACCCCTTCCTCAGGTCCCAATTCCTCGGACGAGAACAATGCAGCACTAGTAGCATCGGAGTCGCTGTCAGTCGACCCCACAGCACACATCATACGCCATGCAAGCAAGTCCTCCTGTAGCCGCTCATCTCTACGCGTATGTTGCATGTGCGTTTCTTCAGCTAATGTCCATTCCCCCACATCTCGAAGCCATAATGTCATATCTGGCGCCCTTTGTCCCATCCAGGTGATAGCCACCCGTCGTCTAGCCAGCACTAAGAGCAGCTGCAGCATCTTATATGACAGATACCTCTTCTTAGGTTTGGGGACCAGGGCTAACAAGCAATGGATCGGGGTCAGGTCAAGACGCAGTCCCGTGACCCTCCGGATGTGGGCTACTACTACCCTCCAGAAGTCCCCGACCAGTGGGCACTCCCAAGCTAAATGGAGAAATCCGGCTCCTACTGAACCACACCGAGGACAGGCATCCGATTTATCTGCCGCAATGCGGCGCAGAGCAACTGGGGTCACGTAAGTGCGGTGCATGAAATTAAAATGGATTAATTTGAAACGTGCGTTACACGACACCTTCTTGGTGAGCGTCCCTATCCGCCCCCGCTGTCCCGAGTCCAAGGCAACCCCTAAATCTGCCTCCCACGCCGCCCAGGACGGGGACACCGGAGGCGCCGAGTCGCATCTCATCGCTGTATATAAAAGCGTTATCAATCGCCGTCCCGCGCCGCACGATAGCAGGATATTCAAAGTATGGGACACCTGGGGCGCCTCAGGGAACTGTGGCCACGTCGCTCTCGCCATGTCCCGCAGGCCTCCATAGTGAAGGTATTGGCCCCCAGTAAGACTGAAGGCCTCGATAGCTCTCTCCAGGGTCACAAAGGACTCGTCCGGATACAAGTCCGCCAATGTGTCGCAGCCGCCTTCACACCATTCCCGAAACGACATGTGCTCTTCCATTAGTGTGACCGGTGCCAATATCCATATTGGCAGCTCCCTATGAAAAGGGGCCCGTCTCAGCACCCTTTCCACCACTCGCTGCCAGATTCCCGCAGTATGCCGAACAATATACGGCAGGTCGCCATCCGCTCCTCTGCCACGCATCAGAGCCAATTGCAACGCCTTTTCATCCGCGCTACCAGCCAGGAGTCGCAATTCCCAATTTTCCGCACCCGCGAACCAGCGCGCAGCCGGTATAAGTTGGGCCGCGTAATAGTATAAATCAAAGCACGGGGCCTCCAAGCCCCCCTCCTCCCAGGTCTGACCATCGTACGTAGCGCAACTCTGCTGCGTCTGCCTGCCCAAAGCAGGGAGGTAAGCATCGTATTAAGCTTGTTGAAAATTCGAGGAGGAAGAGGACAGAGGGTATTCTGTAGGATATACGATATTCTAGGCAGCATCACCATCTTTGAGACGGCCAATCGTCCCATGAGAGAGAGTGGAAGCGTATTCCAAAAGGATACAGATTGTTGTAGGGAACTAAGCACACGGTCGGCGTTTCGGGCCAGCAATTGTTCATCAGAAACAGCCACCTGAATACCCAAATAGCGGAAGGCCTCCATCTCCCGCCGCAGTCCCAGGGGCGGGAAACCCACACTAGGGTCTTCACCGCATCCCACAAGGGGAAAGATCAGGGATTTTTCAGGATTAATACGCAGCCCAGAAGCTGCACCAAAGCTTTCCAAGTGGCGTAACAGGATCGGTAGCGACTCCCGTGGGGAGGTCAGGTAGAACAACGCATCATCCGCATAAAGCGAAACCAGGTGTACCACATCCCCCACTCGTATTCCCCAGGGTGCCATCGCCGCACGTAGTGTCACCGCAAGGGGCTCAATCGCCAGAGTGAACAGGAGCGGTGACAGGGGGCACCCCTGGCGGGTGCCCCTGCCCAACCGCCACTCCTCCGAGCGGGCCGCTCCGAGCCTGACCCTGGCCGTAGGCGCACTGTAAAGGATACGAATCCAAGTGCGGAAAAGGGGCCCCACCCCCGCCAACCGAAGCACCTCTAATAGGTACCCCCAGCTAACTGTATCGAAGGCTTTAGCCAGGTCTATCGAAACCAGGACCTGAGGATCCTCCCGATCGCGCACCTCATGTAGAATGTGGTTCAGGCGCCGAAGATTCATGGCGGTGTTGCGGCCCGGAATGAACCCGCACTGATCATGATGAACCAAGCGCGTCATATGTGAAGCCAGCCGAGTGGCCAAGATCTTAGTAAGAATTTTGGCGTCGGTATTGATTAAAGTGATCGGCCGGTAGGCCGCAGGATCGCAGTCATCCCCACCCGGTTTCAGGAGAATGCAGACCTCACCCTGCTGCATGGTGGGCGGGAGCGCGGCTCGCTCCATCGCTACATGGTAAACCTGCAAGAGATGGGGCGAGAGGGTATCAGCAAACGCCTGGTAAAACTCTGGGGGAAAACCGTCTCCACCCGGCGACTTAGCCTTCGGCAGGGCGGCCACCGCCACCTTGACCTCATGAAGCGTCACTGGAGTATCCATGTCCTCAGCATCCTATTTAGAGAGGGTCTGAAGGGGCAAATCCCGGAGGTATGGCTGATAGGACGCCTCTGTCACCAGGGGGTCAGCAGTATAGACCTTCTGCAGATGTGTGCGGAGCACCGCAAGAAGGTCCCGTTCCGAGTGTACGAGGACCCCAGCGGGATTTCTCAACGCAACAATCCGCGCAGGGGCCGATTCCCTTCGGAGAATCCAGGCCAGCAATCGGCCCGACTTGTCCCCCTCACGGTGAAGGCGTTGGCGATATCGACCAAGAGTGAATCTATCTAGCCGGTCCAGGATATCATGGACGCCTTCTCGGGCCGTTCGCTCAGAGTCCATGTTCGACCCATCTGGGTCCGGTAAGGACTGGCAGTGGCTGAGGCGCTCCTCAGCACTCGCGAGGTCACGGAGCAGCTGTTTACGGACTCCATATGTCAGACCCATACAAGCGCCTCGCACGACTGCCTTAAGGGCATCCCATTTGGTCGCAAAAGGGATATCACCCACTTCCCAGTTCAGGTCCAAATAAGTACGCAGAGACGTCTCCACATGGTCCCGTCCCACCGGATCCTGCAGAAGATCCCCTGGCATCCGCCAGGTCCTTGGGCGGGAGGATCGGTCCACCCACTGTACCGTGCACGTCACGGGCGAGTGGTCGGATAAGAACCGGGCCTGATGTGTAACCGATAAGACAAGGGATGCGCCAATGTTGGCCACAAGGACCCTGTCGAGCCTGCTATGAGTGTTGTGTGTGGGGGTATAGCAAGTGTACAGCTTCAGTCCCGGATTGCCGAGGCGCCAGACATCGACAGCACCCAGATTATCCATCACCTCCCGGAGTCGTGTCGTCATCCTAGGTTTTGTACCCGCCCGGGGGGATGCCTGTCCAGCAGCGGATCCAGTACGCAATTAAAATCTCCAAACCAGAGGAGGGGGGCATCTAGGTCCGTCGCTATAAGCTCCTGCAGGCCGGTAAAGAAACTCGGGTCATCTATGTTGGGTGCATAAGAGTTCACCAGCAGGAAGTCCCTCCCATCCAGTTTTACACGTATAAGAACATATCTGCCCTCAACATCAGCCTCGACATACTGGACTGCTAGGGGAACCCCCGGAGCCACCCAGATCAGGACCCCCCTAGCATAGGTAGAGAAGGAGGAATGGAACACCTGACCCCTCCACTTCCTTGCCAATTTAAGAGCACCCTCTTCATTCATATGCGTTTCTTGTAAGCACGCCACCGATACTCCATGCCGATGAAGGAAGGACAGCACCCTATGCCGCTTGGAGCAAGTACCCAGGCCACGCACATTCCAAGTTAAAATTTGAATCTCATAAGCATTGGTCTTGCCCATCCGGAAGTTTAACCTCTGCAAACAGCTTCCTAGGAGCGCGAACAGTAGTACACACTATGCCAAAAACAAATTCCCCCCACAACTCCCCCCAACCCCACATTACCCGCAACCACCCAACCCCTGAAACAGTCCCTCCCCTCCCCCACCCATGAGCAGGAATAACACAACAGGAAAACACACCATCCCGTTCATCTCACGCCAGCGCCATCCAAAAACAATAGGACTCAACACCCCATCAGAACCAATCCCCCCCCCACCCGCGAGCAAGAGGACAGCAACAACCAAGAACGCTACTCTGCCCTTCCCCTGCCAGTGCCAGGACGTGCACAGCCACCCCATACACCACACGCACCCCACACTCACACACAACCAACCAAAACCACCCACCCTCCCCCCCAACTCCCCGAGGACCCAATGTTCCAGGACAGTCTCTGAAAATGTTCATGAAAGACAGTTCCAATGCTGGGCGACGGTACGCCATAAACTCTTGGACCTCGCACCACATCGCCACGGCCATCCTCTGTTCAGCCCACCAACCAGGGTTCCCAGTGCCAGGTAGAGACAGCAGTGGGTAGGCAAAAGCCAGGAGGGGCGACCCACCCAACCTCCCAGGGCAACAACATTTTAACAAGACAGTACCTCATATCAGAGTTCACTCAGGCCGTGTTTCGGAGAGGGCAGTTTCCGGTATCACCGGGGGAGCAGAGTGTACATCCGGCAAAGTTTCCTGCAAGGTATCTGGGACCAGGATCTCACCAGGTGCAGGTGCCTCAGGTGACTCCGGAGCGGCCCCCGCCGTCGATGGCCTCACGTGGAGCGCCCCATCCTCCTCCACGGTAATCTGGGGCACGGGAGAACCCCGGGATCCAGACCTGCGCCTCCCTCTGCCCCGCCGGCACCTCGGGGGCCGGGTCCCCCAGGTCTCGCGGGGGCCACCTCGCTCACCAGGGGGTAGGTCGTCTCCCCGTATCTCGAGCCACTCCCACACCTCCGCCGGGGACTCGAAGAAGTGAGCGCGTCCTTGGGAGAGCACCTAGAGTTTGACCGGGTAAAGGAGCATGTATTGCAGCTTCATGTCCCAAAGTTTCTGCTTGACTCCCAGGTAGGATTTCCGTTGCTCCTGCACCTGTTGAGTATAGTCAGCGTAAATGGAAACACGACTATTTTCAATGGTGATGGACTCCATTTCTCTCGCGGCCGTAGAATACAATCACGATCTTTATAATTTAGGATCTTTGCAATGATGGCTCTAGGGGACTCGCCTGGGTCGTGGAGGGGGAACCAGGGCCCTGTGTGCCCTCTCAATGACAAAGACACTGGACAGGCCGGTCGGGCATAGCTGGGTACGGATCCACGTTTCCAAGAAGCGTTCAGCGTTTCCCGCCTCAAGGCGCTCCGGCACGCCCAGGACCCTGATGTTGCTCCGACGGGCCCTGCCTTCCGCATCTTCCGCTCTTCTCTCCAGTGCACGGGTAGTGGACGTCAGGTGCGCGACCGATTTCTGCAGGGAGGCCACTTCAGTTTGCAATTGTGCGATGTTGCCCTCCGCGTCTGAGACCTTGTCTGCCACCTTACGGAGGTCCGTCCGGAGGAGGTTTACATCGATCGACACAGTCTCGATCTGCCTCTCCAAGGCAGAATGGGATCCCTGGATAGCCTTCAGGATCTCCGCTCGGGAAGGTTCATGCGGGTCATCGCCCCCATCGTCCGGCCCTGTCTGCCGCGTGATCCTCTGTGATGGCAGTCTTGGGGTGGTATACTGCACGATGGTGTTGGGTTGGGAGGATTTCGCAGTCCTATCCTTGCGGGTCGTCATCCCGCGGGGCAGAACGGAAGCCCCCTCGAGGCGCCTCAGCTAGGACTCGCCCGGTCCCACCGGGTAGGCACAGAGCCCAACAGCAGAGCGAAGGCGGGAGTACCGGGGGAGAGGACAATTCAGCAGGGCGCACCAGGCAGCTCCGGCCCAAGCAGCGACCCCCACCACTAGCACAGGGAGAGCGCGGCAACCAGTGGGCAAGATGCACTCACCGAGCTGGGCGGGAGGACCTCCAGTAATCAGATCAAAAGCAGCTTACCGCCAACCAGCGCACCTCGGGCGAACCCCCTCCAGTTCCAGGTGCAACAGGGCGATTTTCAAGCCTCTAGGGGTAGCACAGTCCGAAGTCCGCTGCCACACAGGGGGGGGGGACGCTCCGGCAGTCGGGGAAAATAGCACGTAATCTATGGGGGGGCCCCAAGTCGCCCGTGTCCCCCAGGGGTCGACACAGCAGGACGCCACCAGGTACAGCGCCAATGCAAGTTCCACGTGGAAGGGTCTCTGTAGCGCTCCGCAGTAGAGACGGAGGCCGCAATCCCCACAGCTGCAGGGAAACCACAGGGGACAATCCGCGCAGGCCGCACCGGCTCCCAGTGCAGAGGCGGGCCTTAATGCCAATAGTTCCGGCGGGCCAGCGTCCAGCTCTTGGCGATTTCACTGCCTCAGTCCCCCAGGAGTCGCGTAGAGCCCCAGGCACCAGGGGAATCACTCACCCTGAGCTGCTCTCCGCAGCCGGGAGCTCCGGTGTAGGATAGGGTCGGTGGGGGGAGGGGCCAGCACCTCAACCCCCTACACAGGTCAGCAGGAGTCACCGGACCCCAGTTCAGCCCTCCACTGGCCTCTCAGGACGTCCACTACAGGTCTTCGATCATCGGGAGGTCCGCCGTGCACGCGAGCACCTCCCCAGCCGGGATACGTCTTCAGCAAGCAGGCCGTATGCACCGCTACTCTCTCGCGCAGGCCCAGTCCGCGGTCTCGCGTAGAGACCGGCGGAGCCCTCCGAGCGCCGCGTTGTTCTCCGGCGGCGTTGACGGGGCACCGGTGGCTCTCCTGGCGATGTGGTGGTCCCAGACGGGACGAGAAAGGATCCAGACCGTCAGCACCCCTTTGGAGGGTCCAGCAAGGATCTTTTTGGTGGGATATAAAGGGTCCTCGGACGGAGCTGGTGAAGCTCACGTCCTGTCGGCCATGCTGCTTGGCCACGCCCCCCAATTCAAAATGAAATTAATGTATACAAGACTGACTTTCTGTCCAACTAATGAATGTCTAATATGACTATTTCTGACATTAAAAATATACACGTCTTCTATAGTTGGATCAAGATTATGGTAATGCAATTGAAGAGTTACAGGATAAACATGACGTTTTGCCAAATTTACAATGCGACAGTGGCTTGAAGCTGTGTTCAAAGTTTATTATTCCTCAAAATACCAAATCTCAGGGAACAGAGCTTTTTGCTAGATGTGTAGCACAATAGTTTTATACACTAGAGGATAGAATAGAGTCAACAAAACAGTAAAAATCGAACTCTAGAACTGTTACAAATAAAATATTCAAAGCCCTGCAAATGTTTGGCTCTGAAGATTCAATAGTAATCAGAGAAGCTGACAAGCGTGGAAATGTTTTGATTATGAATTGTTCAGACTTTTACAATGAAGAACTACATCAGCTTGCACAAACTGAGTGCTATAGAATGGTGAAATATAGTCCAATGAAGCAAACAACTACTATTAACACTATTCGCCTAAGTCAGTGGTCTTCAAACATTTTAAAGCCGTGCCGCTGCTGAGCAAAATAAAAATCATCGCCCTCTAAAAACTTTTCAAAATTAGGCTATTACACTGCCAATGTATAAATATGTCTCGACTTAAACATTGCAGGTAAATTCTGATCTTGTTTTCAAAATGCAATCAGAAATATGATTGCCAAACATTCTATTCTGGTTAGGCAGGCCTTACTTATGTGTAACAGTATCAGCAGTATGATTATTAGAAATAGGGGTGGTTTTGAACAATATTTGAAGTCCCATCCCTTTTCACACCTCCTCTCAGACAGGGGATAAGTGACTAAAGATGTTAGTTATGGCCTATTACAGAGGGGCTTACTGGCACACATTTTTTTCAGCGGAAAATAAAGCACTGTTATCAGTATAATGATACTTTGGCTAGACCCTGGCCCGTCCCTTCGGATCACTTAAGGACCCTCTAGGGGGGCCCGCCCCCAAGTTTGAAGACCCCTTGCCTAAATCATTGGCATGAAATTGGTCTTCTCTCAGATGCTGAATATAGATATCCCAAAACGGAGTCACATAGATATTCGTGTTTATATATGCTTTCCAAAATTCACAAGAAAGCTGCTTTCCCACCTGGAAAAATGATCATTTTAAGAATAAAGTAGCCCACAGAACATCTGTCAGAATTTTTAGATACATTCTTAAAGCCTTTTGCTGTAAATCTGCCCTCTTACATAAGAGGCACAATATGTTTGCTATGTAAGTTTGAAGACTTAGTTTAGGAACAGATGAGCTTTGTGACAATGTGAGGAGTATTGTATGATGATAGTTCTTGAGCACCACCTGTCTACAAGATGAGCTGACTTGTTTGAACATACCAATATGCTATTACTGATGTTGACATCATTCTGACCAACTATTTTTTTCTTTTTGATTAATAGTGGTACCAAAAGATTCAAGACACAGCTAAGGACTCCAGGTTTGCCCCTTCTTACGCCAACCTGTGTATGAATAGTTTTGAGAGGTTACATGTCTGTTCCTGAGAGGCATCAGAATGGGCGCCACACATCCACTATGGTGGCAATTTATAGATAACATCACTGTTATCTGAACAGGTTTCTATACTGAAATGAAGGTGTATCATGCATATTTAAATAGGAACAGATATAATATGAAGTTGAACATGACTTTTTGTTATGGGGATAACATTTTGTCAATTTTTTTACTTTTTATCTTAGTATCTTTCCAAAATGGTGGTTTGAACATATGTTTAACTATCACAACAAACTGCCATGTACACATTTATTATAGTAAGACATTGTTGTACTGTAGTCTGCACTGTTAGTATCAGGTACACATACTAGGATGTGATGTCCTTGCTTTGTTTTATGCTCGTAGGAGACAACTCTTTTACCCAGACCTGCGTCTCTTCAGGAATGAGATAAGGCCGGTATTTTATTATTGATATAGGACCCTTTTTTAATTCAGGTGAGAGGCACTTCACACCAGCGTTATTATGGATGCTGCAGAGAGTTGTGAATGAGATGCAGCTTTGCAGGCCCCAATACAAATTCTAAGAAGGAAGATAGCAGCGCAGGCAGAGATGTGTAGGCTTGCACGCTATGGGCCCAATTACGATGCGTTTAGGAAAGCATTCCCACCGAATTGGTTTGGGAATGGTTTCCGACCGACTCAGATCGGGAGAGTCCGACAGACCGATTACGATGCATCCGGATGCTTCCAGATACGATTGGGTCGGACTCCCATTGACTTCAATGGGAGCCTATGTTCCGACCGAATGTATAGGCTCCCATTGAAGAAAGGGGTGGCTAGGGCATATCGGGCACTCTGTGGTGGGCAATCCCTGGTGCCTGCCACACTATGCATGACTGGTAAGGGGGGAACCATGGATACCCCCACGGGCCTGATTGGGAAGGCTCCGGGTTCAGGGGGGCCCGCTACGGGGCCCCAAAGTCTGATTACGACCGCCAATTTGAGTCGGATGGCACGATTCTGAAAGGCTGTCCAAATCTAGCATCGTAATCAGTCGTTTGGAAACTTGGCCCGTAGAGATGTACGAGTCTTTTCGTACGGCTCGGTCATTCTGAATGCTGATGGGTTCAGGTTAGGATATTCCTAATGCCTAACCCGCTTCGTAATTGGTCGGTCAGAAACCTTTCCAATTCGGGGCCAGATTACGATCTCACTAGGAAAGTCCTCTGTACGACTCTGATCCGGAGGGTTTTCCAAGCGAATCATGCTGTGCGTGTCCAACCGAACGAGTATGATGAAGCCGTATGCTGACAGACTCGTTTCGCTCGGTCTACCATTGAACTCTGTGGGAGTCCATGTATCGACGCATACAAAGGCTCTGATAGCAAAAGGTGGTGGGTGGGGAAAAGCGTACACCCTGTGGTGGTCACCCCATGTTACCCGCCACACTGGGCATGCATTGATCGGGGAACACATGGGCACCCCCTGTTACCAATGCAAAGGGCTCCGGGTGAAGGGGGGGGCCTGCTATGGCCACCCTAAGTCTGACATGACAGCCATTTTGTCTCACTGAAACCGAGGCGATACAGCTGACCGAATCATGCATTGTACTCGCTCAGTCGGAATCTGGCTCCATTGCACAGCAGCATTCGTCTGCGAACGAGTCGGTCAGACAGGATTGGGTTCTGGAAATGATTAGGTCGATGCAGACGAGATCTGCGCATCGTACTTGGTCATTCAGAACAGGTGACGACTCAGTTGGAAACAAAAGCTCTGAATCGGATTCGCACGTTCCGGTACCCATCAACAGGCCTTCCTAACCAGATTGTATTCTGGCCCTTGGTCGGAAAGATCCGGTTCGAATGGAGCAAATGCCACTAGGAGGCCTTCCTAACCGTATCGTAATCGGGCCCTAAGACGGAGTGCCTTTGTTAATGTACTGAGGCAGGCTTCCTGAGACATTACATCAAGGTAAGGGGTTAGATCATTCTAACTCATCTGGTAGAAGTGCACTCTCACCATGCGCTCGCTAGTGTAGGGGTATTAGTGATAGATAGGAGTAATATTAACAATAATCAACATGGTCAAATTCTTCATATTTTTCACCATACTAACAATGTGTATAACAATGCTCTGTCACATCTGTCTATTAATTGCAGTTCATGTTTTAATTACAAGAATTAGATCTTTTCAATAAACATTTGAAAGTGTATTATTGTATGTTCTCTTTGTGAAATCTTGGGCATGCAAAAGTGATATATGAAAGGGTTAGATATGTTTCCACAAAGTCCTTGGGAATAAGAGTTGTCATGTTTGAGGTTGTCTACAGCATCTATAACTCTGTATGTTTAGGAGTTTAGATGCGGTACTGTGAGCTAGTCGGACAAACATTTACTGATAATATAAGAGGACTCACTTTCTGCATTATGAAGTCTTGTTGATACAATCCACTAAATTTGTTGAAACTGTGTGACGTTTCCTAAAACACAAATACCATAATAGGACTTGGTATTGTATATATCAGATAAAATAATACAGAGCACTATTTTTAGGAAATCTACAGCTTGCAATAGCATTCTGTTAGTAACTCATGCTTATCTAGTTAGCACAGTCATGTGTATCCCATGTGGAGAAATGCTCGGCATCCAGAGGAAGTGTCGTTAAGAGGAGAAATTTGAACAAAACCTTGATCTCATGATTAAAATAATTATAGAGAGGGTTATAATCTGATGACTTTACAGATGACCACAGAGAGGGTGCAAGAAATTCCTAGGGTGAGTCCTATTAGGACTAAACATGAAGGTGGCCATTTGGCTTTTATTAAGACATACTACTCCAAGATTCAGCAAATCTATAAAATTCTCAATAAGCATTGCGATTTTCTCTCAATTGTACCAGGTTTAGAAAATGTGCTTCCTAATAAACCTCTGAAGAGGGCGCACTACTAAAGAGATAGTAAGTCTTAGCCTTATCCCGCCAATGTCAAATGTTGATAAAACTGGAAAGCGAGATCAACTGTTTTTTTTACCTTTACCATGTGTTCTGTACGTAAATTTGGGATTCAAAGAATTTCTTGTTTCAAATATAATTCTGGTTGGCTCATAAAATCAGAAAGTTTTTCATTAACTGTTGCACTTAAATATGTAGTCTGTGTAATCATGTGTGGCTTTGATTAGATATATGTCTGCAGCACCACCAGACAGCTGTGATTTTGAATTAAGGAACATATAAGAGTATGTGGGAAATAAGGTTAATACTTACCAGTTTGCAACCCCATAACTGCATTGCTAATGACGGGGAACTTTTTAATTTTCATGAGATTGATTATATACCCAGTGATGAGAAAGGTGGAGATAGGTAATGATGTCTGAAACAACGTGATGCAAAATTGATTTGCCATTTGGGATCTGTTGAGTTTGTTATTGGAGACAACAAACTTTGGGTCATATGTAGAATCACATTTTTGCAGTTGGAAATGGCTCGATTTACAGAATTGGGCCATTCCCAACTGCTTATATGCTTTTTCTTATGTACAAAGAACAAATTGTGATTAGGTAATAATCTTTGTCTTTGGCAGTCATATATTTGGAAGGGACATTTTTGGGGCATCCCTTCTAAATACCAAACTGCAGTGTATGACTGTTTTGTGACCAGATCACGGTCACAAAACAAAACGAATTTTTTACTGACACCTCACAGGTGGTGGCAATCATTCACAAATGGGAAGGGATACCCGCAGTACCGCTTCCCCATTTTGGATGTTGAAAAAAATATTTTTTCGAGAGCATGCTGCGGTCTAAAGGACCACTGTCTGCTCCTAAAAATAAATAAAACATAAACGCTGCAATTTTTTTTTTAAAGTATCCATTTTTCCTTTCACGAAAACGGACTGCGTTTAAAAAAGATATATATTTCTTCATTAAAAACCAGTCCCAGACACATGGTGGTCTGCTGACCCCAGCAAGCCACCATCACTGGGATGGCTGCTATTCCTAATGGGTTGCAACTTGTAACCTACCTCACTAATATTCGTAAGGTAGGTTGATTTGCGACCCATTAGGTATCGCTATTTATCACTTGTACATATTTGTGCATTGGGAATAGAGATTTCCTAATCGCGATTCCGTA
This sequence comes from Lissotriton helveticus, assembly GCF_964261635.1. NCBI lineage: Eukaryota > Metazoa > Chordata > Amphibia > Caudata > Salamandridae > Lissotriton > Lissotriton helveticus. The sequence goes on along the minus strand of NC_136067.1, from coordinate 249,020,299 downwards.
GGAATCCAAATGAGGAAATTGCAATTCCTAAAATCTGTTAATATGGTCCATTGTTCTTTAGATTGACATGTTCCAAGGAAAGTGACATACTATATAACATGTAGGAATATTGAAAAGGAGATTCACTTTTCAAATAACTTGCTTCAAAACAACTATATGCAGCCTGTACTAGACTGTACTGTTAAAGGCTTTTTTCGGAAAGGATACATATTGTAGCAGGTTTTCTGATTAGTGTTAAGACATCTTATCATGAGGCACTGAATGGTTTTATGGGCATCAATGTTCATGTATAATTGAGGGCTTTTAGTTTCAATTGGTTTCCAAAGATTGGATTTAGAGAAACAGCTAAATGAACACTTTCTTTATGGTTGTAATTGTTCTTTAGGAAGGGAGATTTTAGGGCGCTATGAGTGGTATAGTTTTAATCTTGACCCCCATAAAGATGGCAACATATTATTGAGTTTTTTGTTTTTTCAAATAGATGGATACACTTGTCAAAAATAAGTTATTTTGTTAAATACACATAGAGCTTTAGTCAAAATATGCCATTTAAAGATGGCCAAGACACTTCTGTAGTGTTTCTGGTGTTGCAGAGCGACTGGGAAGGGATACATTTTATTGTAACTCTGTCAGGATTGGACAGCTCATTGACAATTGCAAATATTTCTTTCGATTTATTTGTGGAGTTCAAGATCTTAGAAGAGAAATAAGTGGCCTTAGTAGATTGTATGGATTTTTTATATTCCTTAAGTTGGGATAAATCAGGAGAGTAGTTCTGTTCCATCTCCTCCCTTCCTTTAGGTTTTACAAAGGGAAAGTTTTGGAGTCTTTAAATCTTCAGAGAACCACCTCTGGGACTCGTGGCTGTTTTTATTATCCTGATACCAGCATGTTCGTTACTTGCTGCTGTTAACCAAGCAGTGATGTTTCCCTCGCTTAGGATGACGGATGGTTGATTGGTGGGAACAGTGTTCGCCAGTAAACTACAAAAGGCATTAATGTTAATGCTGTTCATTTCCTTGCCATGAGCCCTCCTTTAACTTAGGGTTTAATTTAGTTATCCATCCATAAAACCTCAAAGGGCCAAATTTGGATCCAGTAGAGCAGGAGTGTCGGGAACTGTTTACTTGCTGCAAACAGGATATTACCTGTTGACATTCCCAAACCAGACAATAGAGGGTTTCCCTAAATAAACCACATGTTGTGCCGGTACGATGGGGTGCCCTGCTCATCTGTGTAAGTAAGTAAGTAAGTAAGTAAAAAGTTTATTGTTTCTGATTAATTAAAACCATTACAAAAATATATTTGAGTGCACTTGTCATCAATTAAAAGTTTTAAGATAAAAAAAAAGAGAGAAATCCTGATTATTAATAGTTGTACTATTGAAAACAATGGGGTTTGGGAAGTGACCATAGTTCATTAAATCTTGTCTGGAACCTAGTTCATTAAATCTTGTCCGGGTCGACCTCTTGAGTTGTTAACTTCAGCTCCACTAGTTTCAGGAATTTCACTGACTTCCCATTTAGTGCCAGAAGTCCTGGATCAAAACAGGCAAGCACTGCTTGTCTGCGTGTGCGTATTCTGTGTTCATTAAAAGACATTTTTAGCAGGGCTGCTCTTTCCTCTTTCAACCTCAAGCAGGTACATAGCAAGTGTTCAATATCTTCATTCCCTGCGCCACATAGCCTACATTTTGTCCCACAGTTCCTTCTCAACCATGGTTGTAAATGTGGTATCGCTGGTAGGATCCCAAGCCTGTGTTTTAAAAAGGCTTCTTTTGTTTTCCTGCAGTACCCCAGTCCAAAATGCGCTTGTAACCCAGGTGATTTGTATGTACACAGAGTAATCCAAGCGTGACACCGGTTGGGAAAAGTAGCTTTGTCCTCTACATGCGAGAGTCTCTTTATACTCTTATTTACTACGCGTTTGAATTGCGCATGCGGTAGTGGGTTTCCCATAGTTCTTTCAGTCCTGTAACAATCAAGGACTCCTCCAAGTATTTTTTTGCCGGCATATTGGAACAGCTGGACAGATCTTGCCAGAGCTGATGGCTCAGTGTATTCTCTGGTGAGTTCTTTATTTTGTGCCAGCACTTAATATATGATCCTCTCCTTGCAAGCATTTGGCTGATTAGTCCAAATTCTAACCGGATCTCGGCTTGAGAGGTATAAGATGGCAAATTTAAGAGAAGTCTGTATGCTTTTGAGATGATTGTGTGCAGCAGTTTCACGTCTGTGCCTCTTAATGCCTCGCTGCCATAGGTGATAGATGACTGTATTTTTACTCGGGCAACGCGGAGCAATGGTAGAACAGTGGGGCCGGTCAACTTAGTTTTTAGCTGTTTGAGTGTTGTCGCAATCAGCATACCTTTACTCTTTGTGGCCTCAAGATGATTTGAGAAGCGACCTCCTTTGTCAACTAAGATTCCAAGGTATTTATATTCGGAGCAGTTTATTACTACCTGTGTTCCAAGGACCCAAGTGTGCGGCTTTTTATTCCCAGTTATTGACAGTACTTTGGTTTTATCAATATTTACTTCAAGTAAATTCTCTTCGGCGTATCCATGCAGCGTGTTGATAAGATTCTGCAGTCCTACTTTGGTATGACTAACCAGGACCACATCATCTGCGTAGGATATGATGGGCAGGGCTTTACCCCCCAGTCGGGGTGCGTGCGAATTGCAGGCTTCAAGGGCAGGTCGACTGTAAATAAATTAAAACGTGTAGGCGCTAAGACGCACCCTTGCTTAAGGCCTTTTGTGGTCAAAATACGCATAGAAAGGTGCGTGCCATTCGCAAGCTTTACCTGAACCCATGTGTTAGAGTGCAATTCGATCAAGAGCCCAGGAGGCTAGTTTTCTCCAAAGGTTGGCTCGATTGACATTGTCGAAAGCCGCCTTGAAGTCCACAAAGCAAAAGTGAAGAGTTTGTTTAGTCAGTTTTGCTTTGTCAATAAGCAACGATAGTGCCAGGAGGTTTGTTGTAGTTCCCGTGTCTCTACAAAATCCAGCTTGACTAGATGGAATTATGTTGCACTTAGTTACCCATTCGCACAGCTGAATCAATAAGAGCCCTGCGAAGTATTTTGCCTCAATGTCCAGAAGGGCTATCAGACGATAGTTCTTTGGTAACTTTCTGTCCCCCGCCTTATATATCGGTGAGATAACTGAACCCTTCCATGATGCAGGAAGACACCCAGAGTGACTGACAGACATGAAAAGGGGGGTCAAGGATTTTGCCCAGTATTCCGGATCAAGTATAAAGAGGGCTGGAGGAATTCCGTTTGGCACCTGTGCACCATCCTTCCTTCCTTTGGAGATTAATTTTCTGAGTGTAACAGCATTAATTTAGATTTTAGCTTTTTCATGTAGTTTTATTGTTTGTCGGGGATGGCCTTCCAGGGCAACCTGGGGATTGTTTGTTACCGCGGCCTGTTGATTGAAGTGAGTATCTATGAAGGATTCCCATGAGCTTTTGGTTATGTACGATGTTATTCCACCATGTTTTGGATTTAAAATGTTGTTTAGCGTGGACCAAAATCGGGCGCTGTTATTTCCCTTAGAGTCATAGTGAAGTTTAGCCCAGAAATCTTCTTCATTAGATCTTTTGACCAACCATTTCAGTTTTTTTAGGTTGGCCCGGTGTTTGCGAAGCTGTTCAAGAAGATCCCTTTCGCCCGGACTTTTTCTCAATAATCTTAGGGATTTATTAATCGCTTTTTTGTGGTCTTTTAAGGCTAGTTTTTATAGGTGCTTGAAATCTTCCGTGTGACCTTGGAGCCAAAAGATGGGAAGTGCCGTACTGTTGTGAAGTATGTGTTTGCAAATTCGGCCGTGAAGATTTCCCATACGGTTACTGGGTTACCCATAGGATAATTTAAACTGTTTAATTGTAGTTTTGCTACTTGGAGTACCTCTATCGTGTTTGCGACCAAGCTTTTAATTCATTTAAGATTTATGATGTGACAGGCGTGTGGTCCTGTTGGATTGGGGAGAATTGAGTCCGGAAAGGCAAGAAAAGAGACTTCCTGGGGGCGGTGGTCGCTATCTCCCTTGTCTCCTAGGTTAAAGCCCAGTATATGATGAAAAAGTGGGAGGGAGACTATCGTCTAGTCTATTGTAGAGGTTACGTTGCCTGAGTTGAACAAGGCCACAGATGGAGAGTCCTCAGGGAATCTTCCGTTTAAGACCCTCAGGCCAATGTGCTCCAGGTCTTCCAGCAGCTCCTTCGCTGGCTTGGAGGTTTTATCTTGGCTGCTAAAGGACTGAGTTGGAATGTTCCAGTAGTAGGACTGAGCCTGAACATCACTATTTGAGGATGAGCCTAAAATGTATTGGTTGAAGTCTCCAGAGAGAATTAAATTGGGTGAAGTTTGCAAAGTCATTAAGTGGTATAAGTGGTCCATTAGAAGTTTCGACTCTTGTTTCTTCTTTTTTGGGTTGATGTAGGTGTTGATCAGAAGCACCTCTTCTTTTTTCCCCCTAAGATTTAATGTAATCCGAACTGTGTTATGGCAGGAGAGTTGGTGATAAATTCCTGCGCACTGCCGACGTTTGAGATTTTGATGTAAGTTGCTAAGCCGCCCGCCAGCCGGCCGAATTTACTTTTTCTTATGGCTGGGGAGTGATAGCAGGTGTAACCTTCTATGTGTGCTGGATCCACGAGCATAATCTCAGAAGTGATGAGGCCGAGTGCAAACCTGGCTCTGTTGGATTCCCTTGTCATTGTGGTTGACTTGGAGTGTTCCTTATTCTAAATAGCCGATGAGCTTCTGGATTGTCCGGGTTAAAGACCATCAAGCTCTTTTGGGTGAATGTTGCCTGTATTTTTGTAGGGGATCGACCCAATGCGCCCCTAAGCACTGACGTTGTCTTCGAGTTTTTTATAGGTGGTCCGTACCGAGGTCTCTCGAGCAGGGGAAGCGGATATCCTACGTTATGATGTAGGGCAGGTTTAATCCCCCAGGCTTTGAGAATATTTTACTCATCTAAGATTTTATTTACAATTTCGGACGAAATCCAGGTCACTTTTGTCGCTTCCTTATCCTGTGTTCTTTCAGTTTTTATGAATTCTACAGATAGAAGGTCAGCTGAGCGTAGACCATTTAAAGATGGTATAGTACTAAGGAGACGAAGTAGATTACCTCTATTGAAAATGTCGAATGGACCCTTTGATTCGTACTCTGGGGTAAAGAGGATAATAGAAGAATTCCTGTTTTGGTCGTCCGACTGAGCTGTTGGGGGGTTGCTACGCACTTGGATCCCTCTGTTGTTAGTGTCGGAATGTGGTAAAGTTTCTGTGAGAGTGTCACCAGAGGAGAATTGACGGGATTCAGAAGCAGAGGGAACTATGTTGTCACCCACTATAGAGGAGTATAAATGGGTTTGGGTGCACGAGGGCCCTGTTTTCATTGGTTCTTGAGCCCGGGATCCTTCATAGTGAGCAATGGTCATAGCTTCTCGTGCCGAATCCAGACCGTACTTTGGAGGGGCCCCCCTTGGTTCAAATGTTGGTAACGATATGGAGGGGCTAGCGTCCTTCTCTTTTCCAGGGCCACGATTTACCGTAATATTTGAAATGCCAGTTTCGCAGCTGGGCAGGGCATTACCTGCCTCCTGTGTGGGTGCCTCTATGATTACTGCCACGTGTTCCCCTTTTGAGGAAGCACTGGGCGCCGTGGAAGTTTGTTCTGTACTTGCATTGTTTACTGTGATTAGGACCAGATCTTGCGGCTCCTGTCTGGTTTCAGAGCTAAAAAGTGGGTAAACTTATGCTGTGCTTTTGAAATTGTTAATTTGTTACGACCTTTCCTTCTTTGCTGACGCCGACCCTTGGCGTTCTGGGTTGGCACATGAACCTTGGGAAGTGAAGAGGAGCATGTTGACAGGTGGCCCGCTGATGGTGCCGGTATAGCCTTGTCTGTAATGCTGGCTGTAATGGACTCTTCTATTGTGGGTTCGAGAGTGGCTGTTTCACGGGAAATGATGTACTGATCCCTTGCGTGAGGCCCTTCTGGCAGGCCTTCTATCAGAGTAGATACTATTTCTGGGAGTGCTGCTAATTTGTCGATTATCGGACCGCAGCTGCACGCCAACTTTGCTTCCTTCTGGGCTCTGCCGATTAAAGAATTTAGTTGGCAAAGTTTCTCGTCAATCCGCCCCACATAGACAGCCAAGGTGTCAAGTAGAGTCAACTGTAAGTCCATTTTATCAGATTGAAAGTGGAGAGTGTCTACAGTTCGTTGCATAGTGTTTAAAAGAATGTCCCAGGTGTTTGAAACGTTTGGTGCTTGAGTCCTTTTTTGGGTTGAAAATTTATTGGGTGTTGAGGAAAGAGAAAAATGTTGTGAAATTATTGAAGTCGAGAGTATAACTTCCTGGTCGGAAGCCCGATTGGTTGACAGGTTTTGTTGTTTAGTTCATCTGTGGGCAGAGATAGTTTAACCGGTGTAGCTGGAATGTAGGAAGCAACTAGATTAGCCCACTCCTGTGATCCCAGATAAGTTAGGTTGACAGGGCCGTCACCCCCAGAGTTTGGTATATTTTCCACGGCCTCTTTCCGGTGTTCATCGGAACTCTGCTCTTCTGCATTTTCTTCAGTGGGCTGTTGGCAGAATTTTGAGCCTTCCAGTTGGTGCGAGAGGATATTAGCCGTCTTTGACGGGTTCTTTGGGATAAAGCTGCTTAGATCTTCTTGCCATTGGTCAGAGACCTTACCACTTCAGGTCGTGAGGTTGCACAAAGAGTGCCTTACCTTCTGACTAGTTGAAGGTAAAGACGAAGTGGTTGGGGTAGGTGAAGAGTTGGTACGATTGGGAGAGGGAGATGAGCGTAGGCCCGGCCTGGCCCCCCTGTCGCCTGACCGTGGGGCAAGTGGGCTGCAAATGGCCCTGTTGGTGAATTCCCTTTCCTCCTCACCCGCTGGCCCTGTTTTGGCAGGAGCTAGTGGACCCTGTGAGGGTAAGCCGTCTGTTACGAGAGGAGTGTTAGTGATGTCCCCTGCCTGGCCCAGGGGTTGATCTTTTTTCAGTTCGAGAGGGGATAGTGGAAAGACGAAAAGATGGTGGAGAGTGGGTCCATCAAAAATTGAAATTTTGATGTGATTTTTGGTTGACGAAGATTGGGGTGAGAAATCACAGCCTGGAGGGCTTGATCGCTACAGGCCCGACTTCGTCTAGAGATGAGTCCCGGCTGCCACTGACTTGGTTTGTTTTGTCCTTTTGTTTGGCTGTTGTCGTAGCCTTCGACTTTGACTTGGATTTGGACTTGGTCTCGAGCAGGGCCCTTTTCTTGCCTGACCTCATACTTATATAGGGCCCAAGAAAGGAAGTTAGGGAAATGTAATAGGGGTTGTGGGGGGTGGGGGATGGTGGTGGTGGGTCAGTCGGGCTTTCCCCCAGCCCTCTTTGCAGTGTCTAGTGTCGCAAGCCCCCCTAAAGTACGGGGGACAGCAACACGGTCTCACAGTCTCACCCCCCACTGTCCTCTGGACTCTGGCCTCTCCCTCTTCTGATCCTCTGATCTGTTCTGTTGGGACAGCAGGACAGCAGTGCAGCGCAGAGCCGCTGAAAGGGTTTGGGAGGGTTTGGGAACCGCAAAGACTCGCAGGTGCAGAAGACTCACAGAAGACCCACAGACTCACAGACTCACATTGTGTGTGCTGCTTCTGATTTCGTCGTCGTGCGTTTCCCCTTTCCACCGCCTCGACTCGCTCCTCTCTGCTCGTGGCTCTGCCGCACCCTTCTTCTCACTTCTCTGCTCTCTGCTTTCTGCCTACCCACCAGCAGGACCAGCAGGACCAGGCAGGACCAGGCGGGACCCGCCGAGAGTTTTGTTCCAGCACCAGCTGCTCCGGCCGCCCTCGAGCCTCGAGCCTCAAGCTGGCCGTCCACTCTGAAGCCGAGGCAGGCAAGCTAATTTCCGGTGGCAGTAACAGTCCAGTGGACACGGGAGCGGTGGCGGCGGTGATGGCGACAGCTCACAGCGCTCAGACTGGGCAATCTGTGGTCCACGAGCATGTGCTTGCCGGCGTTTGTTAACGTTTTTAGCGTTTAATGGCAAAAAGACACGCCAGCTCACACCCGGCCCCCCACTCACGTCAGCTCTCCTTTGCTCCTTCACTCCGCTTCCGCCGCCGCTCCGCTCTGTGCTCTGCTCCGCAGTTCGATTCAATTCACTCTCACGGCAGCTTCCCTCACTGCCGCTCAACTCTCTGCTCTCTGCTCCGGATTTTAAGTGTGGGAGCTGCACGTCACCTGCAAAGCCAGCGCCGCCTTTCCTCCTGCAAGACCAGTTTATTGACTAGCAACTGTTTGGGTCATTGTGGCACTTATTTTAAAGCGCTTTGAAATGGGAGGCGTGCTGCACGAAAAGTTATATCCTGTGAGCGTGAGAAATAGTGAAGGTGAAAGTTCACACGAGGCGTCCATGTGATTCTGTTGTGTGTTTCGTGTGTTTTGTGTTGTCTCAGGGCTGGCTCATCTGTGGGCTACAATATACTCTGTGAAAATAGTGAACGGTACCACTCTTAGGCTGGACGAGGTAGCCAAAGCCTGGGCTGCCATTCTAGAATCTCTCCATTCATCTTCATCAAATGCTACAATATCCCCTTCCATGCTGACTATATCTTCCACAAATTGATGGGAGCGTTAAGTTTGAGGGATCTATTTAGCTAAGATATTTCATTTCTGCCCAGCGGTTCCATTACTACTTTGACTTTTGACAAAAATGTTTTGTTTTTTTCAAAGGTTGCAATCTTCAGGTACCAAGCAGAAATGTGCCTATCTCTCAAGAGCCAATCACTAATCGGGAACATCTGAGAGGCACAATAGTCCACCATCATACACTGGGATAGAACATTTAATAAGAGACATCCACTGGAGGTTCCGAATCCTCACCCAGAGAAACCTCAAGGTGATAGACTGTACCACTTGGAAAAAGGAAAACAGGTGGATATGCAGATAGTTTTGTAGAATAGAAAGGAAGCTTTTGTACAGAGATAATCTACCTAGCAAATTAAGGGGCAGCAGTGTCCAAGAGTCCAGATCAATACAAGCGTGTAGTGAAACTTCAATGCCAAGTGTTGTTCTCAGGTTATTTTGATACTAAAGTAGTTGAAAAGGGCCTCCTGTATGTGAAATCTCATGGTGCACCAGGAAGACAGTGATTGTATGTAAGATTTGTCCCAATTAACCACAAGTCCAAATAAGTTACTGTACATTTGGAGTCGCTGTGTCATGCATGGAGTAGAGTGCTGAGGGTGTTGGAGAAACCGGAACACACTGCCCGCGTAAAGCAACCCTCAATCTTCTTGAACACAGGGCCACTGGAAGCCTGATATGTGTGTGTCTGTTCTGATCCACTCTGCCAAGACTCAATAGCCAGGGCAAAGAGGAGTGGGACACCGGGCAAGCTTGACAAGTTCCACACTCAGTAGGGAAGGAAGGGGAAAGAATCTCATTCACCCTTACCTTTTCCCGCTGGGATGAATACAGGGCCGACTCTAGTGGCATGAATCTAGGGCCAATATTCATTCAATCCAGCAGCTGCTTCAAGAATGGCCAAAGCACCATATTGATTGCTTTTCCAAAGCCTATCAGGAGCAGTGCAGCATGGTTTTGTAAATCACCTAGGTTGGCTAATGCCACCAAGAAACTATGAAGACATTGCATTGTACTTCCTCCTGGCATAATCCCATTTTGGTCCCTTTGAATCAGGGAGTCGAATAACTGTGGCAAGTCTTGTGGTCAAAATGTTGGCTCAGATTTTAACCCCCATAATAAGCAAATAAATAGGCCTATAAGAAGCATTTTCTTCAGGCGGTTTATTAACCTTAAGAATTGTTTTGATTGTGACATTCTGGAGATCGTCGGGCAATAGTTCTGTCATCTCACTTCTACAAAAAGATTCAGTAAGTGAGGAGCCAGGAGAGAGGAGAACCTTTAATAGAATCCGATTGGAAGAACTTTGGGGCCCGAAGTCTTGCTAGAAGGGAAGGGAGTGTTGGGCCCCTGGATCACTTCTGGGATTAACATCAGATCGAGATCCACATGCTCCACCATAGAGAAAGAACACACCACCAAGTCTTGAGTGATGGGATGTATCTGTTCTAACTGCACGGATTTCTGGCTTAATACAGTTGCTTGCAGTACTTTGTGAAGGAAGCCATGATCTAGAGTGAACATGTGACCATGTGGCATCCTCTGCCCAAAAGGGAGGTACTATCTAGGTGCTAGATTCCATTTGGGCCAGCCAGTAAATCAACTTCCCAGTTTTATTCCTGTACTAGTATATTTTATGATGGAATAAAGTCCAGGCTCATTTTGTATTAGTTAACAGTTTACCACTCATGACCTCACGAAAACCCTCTGACTGCATACAGCCTTGTCCTGTTCAGCTGAGGATCAATACTTTCCTCAAGCTTAGGAATCTGGGTCTCCAAATCTGTGATCTCCTACTCTCTGTACACATCCTCTACCTTTCCCCGTGGCAAAAGCCCTGCTGGGTACCACTATCTTGAGGGCTGACCATAGGCATGCAGGGGAAGATACTGTGCAGGTGTTAAGTTCAAAGTGTTCATTATTGACCTCATGAAGGAGATTAGTATGGGACTCAGCCTATATGGCTGGGTCTAAACTGGGGTGGCATGGTGAGCAAAAGAACAATGGATGTAACCCAGATCTCTTGACTGGGGATGAATGTTTGATTTGTTCCACATTCCGTCCATTATTTGTGTGTCTTTTGCTTTCTAAAAATTGTATTTACAGAATTGTGACTTACATTTCGACTTTACCATTAAAGCGGATTTGTAATTACAATTCATTTGAGTCCAAATATTACATTTCTTCCTGCTCCCAATCAAAAGTCAGCTCTTATTAAATGTAACGAGGTACCCCAATGTTAACCTATGATAGAAGTAGGTCTTACAGTAATGAAAAAATTATTTCGTGGTTTTTCACTACCAAGACACGGGAAAAAACTTTAAAAAACATGTTCTACTTTTTAAATTCAGTGCATCCTGCGATATGGGCTGTCGGCTTATAGGTATTCAAAAAGAAGGCTTAGGCCTGACAAAAGCTTTATTTTTGCCAGGTTGAAATGATAGTTTAAGACTCCACTGTAAGATAAGGCTACAATGGCAGGCATGCAACAAGCTTTAAATTGATACTTTATTTGGTGGCACAATGAGTGCTGCAGGTGCACTAGTAGCATATTAATTTACAGGCCAGTTGTACATATAGTACCACTTTACTAGGGATGTACCAGCAAGTTAAAGGTGCCAATCAGGAATAGGCCAATTTTACCATGTTTAGGGAAACAGCACAAGCACTTTAACAGTGGTTAACGGTGGTGACGTGATCAGAGTCCTAATGCCAACAAAAACTATTTTCCAAAACAAGGAGGGGTGAATGCAAAATGTTTGGGGGAAGACCATTCTAGGGACGTCAGGTCCAACAGTAAGGATTTGTAAATCGACTATATATCCCAATGTCAACAAAGACAGCAGAAACTTAAAGTTAGCGAACTAGTCTGCAGTCCCTCATGGCGAGCACTTTCTCAATAAATGTGAAAGTACTATGGACTTCAGAACCTGACTGACACTCATTGTATGTTGATTTTCTATAACATTGCTACAGTATCCTACTTATTAAAAACCTGTTTATAATATGTGTTCAAAGTTTGGAAAAGACTAAAGGCAGGCTAGCTCAACATTTCAGTGTTAACCAGATCAAATCTTTGAAATCACCCACTGTGCAGACCTCTCATGTTTCCCGGTTCCATAAACTTAAGGTATATAAATAGGCTTGATGAGAATATAATTAAACGCCAGAAGGATGCAAGTACGTGAATGGGCCACTGAGATTAGAGTTATTTCGATGCATTCCTACACCAGGCTGCAAGACACACCGTGACCAAATAAAATAGTTTGCACGCCTTCTTCCAGTGAGTTACAGTGAAACTAGTGTTGACATTTTTTTTTTAAAGGAGCTAGAATGATTCAGATTTGTATATGAACTTTATTTCGGATGAATTGTTCATGGAGACGTGACCTGTCAAGAATGTCCCCTTTTCTCAGCTTACATCCCTGGGTAACAGAGACTAAGTCTCCGTTCCTTTCATTATTCATGGGGCCCTTGCCATTCGTCTGAGAGTTGTCTTACTTTTGCCTTCGGGTGCCCTCGCACATGTAATAAACGGGTGTTCTCTGGCAGACTGGCAGTGTACTTTTCTATGTGGACGGATCATCCCTCGAGGCCATGCGTCACTGCGATGCTTCATCGTTTATCCCGCAGCCCATCATGACGAATTAATCACAAGGCAAGTCTCGTTAGGCACAGACTCTGGGGGTCGCTCTCTCCACCTTAGCATCTGCAGAAAGTAGACTCTGGATCTAAATTGTGCATTCATCCATCGGGAATGCCTCTAGGCAGGGAATTGCAACTGTGCTCCTCGCCGTTTAGAGCACAAAGTCCTGATGTAAAGAACAGCGGTAAAATATAGCTCTCAGAAAAGTACAAGTGAGGTACATTTTTTCACCCGCATATTAACCGGAGGATGATCCAAGTGGAGAAATTATCACAGTCGGGAGAGTTCTCTGAGGAAGTTGCGCTGATCGGGGACGTTATTTTACTAGTGCTTTTAGAGGATTATATGTGTCACCATTCTCTTATATCTTCCATGGTGGTAATTTTCGCTGTATTCTCTGCTGGAGGTATTACCACTTGACCAATGGTAATTTAAGCAGCACAATTACACTCCAGGAGCAATAACATTCCTGCTGCTTTTCAGACGAGTCTAAATGACCAACATTCTCTAAATCAGACTTGAGTTTCTGTACCATGATTCTGTAAATTGGATCTATTCAGTATTAAGGCATGTAAACATTCTTTCGTAAACACACACATAAGGGAATGAGAATGATGGACATTGCACATAATTCTGATTTAGATGAGAGAGATTCTTATTTTATTCAGGGCTCTGTTGCTTTCCATCTATGCCTATACCTATACCTATACATACATTGAAGCATATATACATACTGCGTGCACTTTACTTTAGTTAAATGCACAATTATTCATAAACTACCATATGCGCCGCTCAGGATTTACCTTTTAATCCCTGTACCCAATTCCTCCCCCAAAGGAGCCCGAACAATCTTAACATTTAGCTACACTGTTTGAAAGCAAATTCCAAGTCTCCCACCAGCAGCCAGGCCGATAATATTGAATGTGTCGTCTTTCATAAACATATTCGCTGATCCACATATATTCATGAGGGAAGCGAAATTGATTTAAAAAAAAGAAATAATAACAATCCAATTTCATTCTTTGCCCAGCCTAAAAATGTAAATTAAGGTGTCAATGCCCAGCCTAAAAATGTAAATTAAGGTGTCAATATCACTGCTGCAAGATAAATACAGGGCTTTCTTTCGCGAGGCTATTTTATACACTTTCTGTTTGGCTCTCTGTATTCATAGAGCAGCCTAAATCCAACATGTAAAGCTGCTTTTAGATGTAAAGGTTTATATAATTGTAAATATAACACATTCAGATCACAGGGACCCTTACTAGACAGTCAGTTACTGGGGATGCTGGTCCAGGAGTTACCAGTTTTACCCAGTATCTCCACCCCGGTGAACAACATCACAAGTTCATTGCCAGAAATGGGGAATACCGTGCATGTGCCAGAATTACCGGCCGACTTCTGCATGCAGATGCACAATTCCAGTCGTTCATTTAAGTTAACAGCTGCTGGTGGAAAAACGTTTGGTTTTACTGGTGTGTTTCCGAAGATGTATACCTCGTAACCTTGCAGAGTGGTAATTAACCATGTGCAAATTATTAAAAATGCACAAAAATCTATTTTTCAAAGTGCCATGTAGTGCACAAAGGGCATCTGTGCGCTTTACATGATGTGCGCATTTTGTTTTGTGGGGTGCTTCAGATGGGCCTTGGTATTGCATTACTTAATTTGAGATTGCCAATTAGGTAATCGCAAATTAGGTAATGCAAAACCATTCACACGTATGGGCTTTTAGGATCGAATGAAATACTATTACCTATTTACCATGCGCTCGCTGTATCGCCAACTCGGCGATGCAGCGAATGCAAGGTAAATTGTTTTATTTATTTATTTATTTATTTACTCCTTTCTGTCGTATGTTCGAGTCCACTACCCCAGCACCCTGCCCCTCCCCCACCCCACCGCCCCGCAGCACTCCCTCGGCGAGCCGCCACTGATGTGGCCCATAGTCTTTCAGAAATTATGGCTTTAGACACCTCTAATTTTATGACGACTATCCACCCAAGAAAAGCAAAGACACCCGGCCAAATTTGAAAGGTTCTAAGTGTGATTGACCTATGGAATCAAACAGTGGGTGGGGAACCCTGCTGCCTCTGATTTTCCAGTTAGCGAGAAGCAGTTGAAATTCAAATTTTGTCGTTATGTAAGGAATTTATGCAAACACAACAATAGAATCAGAAATCTACAAATTCTACAAATGCCAGACATGCATACACACCTGGTGTATGTAGGTGCTGCAGCCTTCGCTTGCACACAAACACACTACATATATTCCTTTGAGCACTACTGCCCTCATTTAAAGTAGACCATTATTTTCCTGCAAAAATCTGCAAGGTAATATCGTCACCACCATGATTATGTCATAGGTAGGATTTATTGTGAGGAATTACAACTGATGCATGTGATAAATGTGTGCATTAAAGTGGTAACAATGCATATGCTGAATTTCTCTACCCGTATAATCAAAATACTACAAATGTGCATATTGACCACATACAACTGTGAATCTTTGAGATCTCAGTGTGAGTGAAGAGTGCACCCCCATTGGCAAATGAGGGACTCTCAAGACCAGAGTCCTCTGTTTCATTGCAAGCCTCGCCACTCAACCACCAACTGAGATGTACCTTGGTAGCTAAAGCTGTAAGAATCCTTAAGACCAGAGTAGGGTGCTGCAAACGCTTCAAGGGCACAAGAGAGACTCTGCCACTCTGCCATTGTGCACTCTGCCATCCCAACTCATCATAAAGTTGCTGCTTACCACACAAGACTGGGGGGTCCCTTGGACTGCACCACGCCTACAATTACTCTCCAGGCCAAACAGGGAACTAAGGATCAAAGTCCCCCACATCAATGCAAGCACTGCACACCTGACTGACTATGAAAACATACCTCATCGAATGAATCAGTGGGAATCCTTGAGGCCACAGCTAGTGTGATACTCTCCTTTCAAGTCCATTATAAAATGTAAATTGTAGTGTTGGCAGCCAAAGTAATAATTTCTAAAAAAAAAAGACAAACAAATAGTACAACCTGTGTGAAATCCAAGGTGTTCCCCTAGATTTATCACTTTCAGTGCCTCTAAAATGGTGATCCCTGATACAGTCTTTGGCCTGCTAACTAACTAGACCCAAGTCACAAGTCGTCTGTTTAAAAACTGAAAATGAAAACATAACAATGATGGAGGACGGTAGTGGTACTTTCTGTGATGTGAACATTTCATAGTAAGGCACCGATCACTCAGTAATAGGTGAATGTGTGTGCACTGAGAATTAGCTCATGATATGGCACACGGTTCTGGGTTATCCATAAATATCAATGCACCAGTTTAAGTAAAAGTATCAAGCCTGTCTTAAGAATTTAATGGCTTTATGCCAAATTGTTATGTCTTACCACTGAATCCATTTTCTCTGATAGTCAAAGCCAAAATCATACTGTCTCATAGGTATCCCCTAGAGGTAGTCTCAAACCAGTTGCTTAAATGGCTTGAAATAGGTACATTTCTAGAATTCCGATGATGCTGAACATTCCCAACCATGCAATGATTCACTTGGAATTTGATATTTGGCACTGTTCATTGTCTGGAGAGGGTCAGTTTCTTAAGGTTTTCTTTGGGGGGTTGAAATTCTAAGGCATGGATGTGGCATAGAAGTGCAATTTTCAAGCGAAAGGATAACAAGGAATTCACGTTGAGAACAAAATGAAACACATGCAGGAGAAAGTTCTACAAACTTAAGCTGCTTTATGTATGTCATTGGAAAAACAAACATTTCAATGTAAGTTAACCCTGTCACTAACATTGTGAAAAGATTTACATCCAGACAATGACTCCAATGTTTGGCCAGACTTTGTATACAATTTGTACGGGCACTGAGCATTGACATTTGTGCTTCATGTTCACGACATGTGCATATGTGACATGGGTGTACTGTGTGCATTTTGTAATGATACATATCAGTCAATAGGGAAGTGAAGTGGGTAAAGTTCCAACAGGTAAATACTATAAAATGAAAATATGTCGCACATAAAAATAACAGGCTATAATCACTTGAAAACGCCTGGAAAATAAAAGTAATGCAACTTGTCCCCTGGAAAATAAAAGTAATGCAGATAGTCATGTAATGGAATGCTGGTGATCTTACAGAATATGTTAAGATTTTTTTATAGCACTATTAGTTTTTTTTTCAAAAACAACTTCACTAATGTATGTCAGTACCTTCGAAATATATTTTTAAGTATTGCATTTTGCAGGTATTGCATACATATCTCCAGTTGAAGGCCATGCATTAAATACATTACAGTGATGTAGCACACAGTACACATTTGCACAACCCCAGTATGTATTATTTTTAGGATTGTTTAGTAGAGAAAATATTCTGTACATGCAGTATTGCTTTGATGAATAAATAAGGATTCTAATATGGTCGGTTTACTTGGTACATTAAGTTGTGATGTGCGGTTACCCTGCAAATGCACATTTGTGTTTTTAAAATGCACATTTATTGGTCTAAATATTCAATCTTTGGTGCAATTATACATTTGTACATTAAAATGTTTTTTGTTCTTTCAAAAGTATATTTGCTTCATCAAATCTACACTTGTTCCCCTGAATGTACATCAGTAGAGTGATTGCACATTGGATTAGATGTAGTTGCATATGTTCCAGACAGATACTTAGGTGGGCTTTCATGATACATTTTATAAGGAATGCCCATGTCATTTTGACCGAAGAGTAACCAAACAACAAAGCTAGCAGTTTGGTACTGCAATATTCATGATTCACCATCATTAATAGAGGATGTTGCATAATGGCCAGAGTTATAGACTTTGGAATTGGGGAAGCAGGTTCAAGTCTCGGCGTTGGCTCAACATCCTGTGATTCTGGGCAAATCACTTTATCTCCCTGTACCTAACTAAATTGAATGTGTCCTTGTATAATGAAACTGGTGCTCATGTACAGCACTCCAATCCGTAGAGTCACGCTCATGCTATATAAAACTATACAAAATAAATAAACATATGTAAACATACGTTTCCAGGGACAGATTTTTGTGAGTGTCTAAAAAACAGCATTCTCACCAAACACTTTGTTGTTGCTTTTCACCCCCGATGCTTCTTTTTGGGTCCACCCATACTGAAGGAGCTGATATATTAAGAGCAGGCATTAGAAAAGGAGCGATGATTGATTGATAAGTTGTTTGCAGCTCATACAATTGGCAGGGCTCTGTTCTGTTAATCTTTGCAACACATGAATGGCTGCCCTTTCGGTTCCCAAGGACACTTGTTCATTCATAAAAAGAAAGACTGACTCATCCTGCATACATCTTCACGTGCCCTTAAAAATAATTCCATGCATTTCCCTACCACTTTTTTTGTTTAACTTTGACATACCTAGAGGTTAAACTTTGTAAATGACAATTGATGATGTAAATTTGTTCCTGGTACTTATACTTTTGTGACTGCATGTCAAGCAGACAAATTGTGCCAGCGAAGGCAAAGTGAGGCCACGAAGAAAGATGGAATGCTGTGACTATTAATACAGTCAGTCCACTTTGCTCTCAGTATACAATGACCCTGTACATTGAGACAGCACATGCCACCGAAGGGCTTTTAAACAATACATCAATAAAATAAATGTCAAGTACAGCAAGAAACATCAGCAGCATACATGATAGGGTGCTTTCGCCTCTGCTTTGAGATATTGTATAGCATATAGTGAATCCTAACAGCACTCAGACACCATATGTTGGGAATACACAACAGGGACACGTATGGAAGGTGGTGCAGCACAAATGTTGGCCACCCTTTATACGTCACAAATACGTCACAGATACTTAACAGACACACAGTATGAAAGTGCACTTGGCACATGTTTTTTGTATGGCTCTTGACATCATTATTAAAGAGTGCATTCACTGTAGGTTTCGAGATATTTACCATAACTGATTGTGATAATTAAACCAGCCTCATTTAGTAGAAGGTGTACTCACTATAAAAATGAAATTCGACTTTCATAATGTGTGCTTTAACATTTTAAATAGCACAGACTGTTTAGATAACTGGATAGAATTCATTCTTACATATGTAGAATGTGATTTTATTTAAAACGATAAAATAATTATGTAATGGGTGCATTAAAACTGTTGCAGGGATTCTGCACATACACAGAACTAAGCGCAGGAAACCAGAACCTCGATGTGCAGTGGTGTACCAGAAAACCCACCTCAGTGCCCAGAACCCAATCCGGCTAGCTATAGTGTCTCATTCGTTCTCCATACTACAGCGAAGCTACCAAGGATTAGACATCCTAGAACATAACACTCCGTCCCTCTCAGGAATAGTGGGAAGAAGAACACTCTTTCGTTCAAACATTCATACTTGTCCACAATGTAAGTAAACGGAGACACGGTATAGTTTAAAATGTTTATTTTAACTAACGTGCTCTATAATGCAGTACACAAGCCAATACTAGCAGCAAAATGCATAAAAACAATATAATCAGCATGGTTACAATCCCATAAAGCACAAAAGGTGAAACCATATTATAATGACAGTGGAATCGGGGCTACAGTGCCTTACCACCCTCCAGGTGCTCTAAGCTAGTTTATTATAATTATAGAAGACCACTGGGCTTTGTCATGGGAGCCCCATACGTCCAAGTTTAGATGCAAGGAATCACATTTCAGGACAAGCACAGCTCTTCTTTGTTGGAATTAATCTCTCCAAGTGCCTTTTCATGCATGCAATGCCATATTAAAAGCACCCAACTTTCAGGAGTGTAGCTGTGTTATATGTTGTGTCTATGTGGAGAACTTGGCCTTATGGGCCAAGCGGCGCAGGGCACGCCTGAAATCTCCGGGTTCACCTGCCTTATCAGACAGAGACACGAGACACTCCGTTAGGCGTAGAAAATCAGGTTTATTAGCTGCAGCTAAGCACAGTTGTCCAAGAAGTTACAAAAAGTAGATTCTTAGGAGACTGCCACTTCATTCCGTGGCACACGATCTTATATACCATACATATATACAATACCTATTCCCAAAACATCCAAAACTGACAAATGAGAAAAGTTCGAAAACAAGCTATCGAGTATCTTGTGTACACCCTTCTTTCAGACCCCGTGTTCTCCCCTCCCCTCAAGTTAATCAATGCTAGTGCATGTAATTCAATTTGCAGCTGGCAGGACGTATTTGGGAGCCTCAAAGGATAGTTGTGTAACAGGAGAATACACGGAGAGAATAGTGAAGGCCAGTCAAATAAGATAAAGAAAAGGAAGAATGGTGAGACCCAAACAGTCAACTAAGACAAGGATCAATCAGTCTAGACATGGATTCACTAACTCAGCCAGTCCCTGACAATGGTTTCACAAACAAGGACAAAGGGTTACTTTTTAACAGGAGAGACGAGCAGCTGAAAAAGCAAAAATACTATGTTTGCCGTGTCGCCTGAGTGAGGGCAACACAAAATGGCGGCTGTCACAAAATGGCGGCTGACTACGAAGTGAAGTCGAAAATCACAGAACCTCAGACCTCCTTTTGCCATTACTCAGGCAAAACACAAAGGACTCAAGTTAATCTGAGTCAATGTCAATGGTCATGAGGTCATTGAGCTGTTGCTGCAACATCATTTTAATGTTCTCTGTTTTCTGTGACGCAGGCTTTGGAACACACAAGGTAGCACAAAGACCACAAATAGCGGAACTACACTGCAAACAGAGACAGCAAGAGAAAATGATAGCTAAAATCATTCCAAGGAAAGTTAACACTTTCCATCCCCACGTGGACAGTAGTCCCCAAAACCATCCCATCACGGACCAATCTCCTGTGTCCTGATGAATAGACTCAGAAATTACGTGTAATTTAGAAATGGCTTGGTATACTGTAGGAGCATTATCAGGAATATAAATGCAGCAACTAGACCCAATCAATTTACAGACTCCTCCTCTATCTGCAAGGACGATGTCTAAAAACATTCGGTTTTGTAAAGTCATAAGACGATCCGCCTGAAGTTCAGCCGTCAAGTTACTCAAGGCTCCGGAAGCTACATTTATCGTAGCCTCGACAACACGAACTAGCTGTCTGATGTTTCTGCTATTGACCAATGGGCCCCAGAAGGGAAGAAACCCTTTAATAAAGTCTCCCCCCTCTTGTCCAGCTGTGTCTCCAGAATCAATAACCCCTCTGCCATATCGTTTTCTGTGATGACTTGAAGGAGCAGTGTATGTAGGGGGAAGAAGAAAAGCTATATAACATGTTCCTGAAAAATAGGCGGGAAGCCATGTATAGGCCCTATCGTGACAAACAAAATATGTACCTTGAGATGGTACTAACGGAGAAGAAATCAAGGGGGAATAGACATAGGTATGAGAACAAACACTCTTTTCCTGTTGATTCTTATTATTTTGACCATTTATCTGCAAACATAAGTTACCTTTATGAGGTACGGTCCAGATTGGTAAGGATCTTCTTTGTCTAGCCTTGTCAGTGAGGCCAGTAATGTAACGAGTCACATTCCAACCATCATATGCTCGTTTCTCGTCAACGGGAATCTTACTAATATCGTCAATTTTAGCCATAGTCACTATTCCCTTTATTAAAGGACAATGACTATAATCTGATCCACCAGTATATATATCACCAGGAGGATATCGAAGTTGATTCTGATATGCATTGGAGAACATAGCCAAATATGCCCAAGCGGAACCTTCATATGAAAACGGGAGAACTAAATATGGCATCCCTTTCTCAGCGTTATGGGGCATAAGCCCACAAACCCAACAATTAGTAGTGTTAACTACCAGTTGATGCTGATGTAACAAATGGATGAATGAATTGTTAAAATATTCTGTTCTCCTAACTTGTTCATGGTCTGGGAGTGTATAGAACTCATGCGGAGAGTTAGTAGGAGAAGAGGGCAAAGGAACAGAAGTTGGAGCAGGTGCTTGCTGCAAAGTGTTGATAACCCATCCCACACAAGCTAATAAACTACATAAACACACTAGAATACATAATGCTACGCCACATCGACTAAACAACAGTTTCTTGTACTTATTTCTTTTTACAATCTTATCATCATTCCCTTCTACTTCAATATCCATTTCTCTAAAGGCGTTGCTCACAGTAATCTTCCTAGATCACTTGGCTGTGATTATTAGCCGTCCTATGACACTGCAAGTTCTGTTGACCTAGTCACTATTCGGGTCACAGCCTAAGACTCCTACCGTGACCCTGCAACTTGATGGATAGTGAAAAGGAAATGTCTTTAAAAAGAGTAACCAAAGGAAAAGAAAACACAGTTCAATTGTTTTTTGGCAACCTAGGTCTTAGGTTATACCGTGTCTTGCCAGGTATCGTTTGGTCTCAAAACAAAGTTTCTGAGTTTGTCGTGTCCAATCTCAAATGTGGTGGTACAGCTTCTTGCAACACGTCGTCATCTTCTTTCTCAGAACTTGTCCAGTTCAGGCGTGCACTACTAAAAGGTACAAATCGGGCTACTTTCTCACATTCACTATCACCAATGCCTTCTTGGACCCACTGGTCATAAGGTAAAGGCAAAGATACCCTCTTACAGTGCACGCCGTGGACCCAATTTTTCTTCCTAACGACTTTAACAGCTGTGCGTGCCTTCAAAAGCACTTGTCGTGGCGGCCCCCAACGACATTCCAGATTCTTCTTCCTCTGGAAGTTTTTGAGACAGACGAAGTCAAATGGAATGACCTGGATCTGAGAAAGCCTCCGGCAAAGCGTTTTGGACCTGTTGATGAATAACACGTAATTTAGTGGTGAGGTCATGCAAGTAATCAACCAACAATGGGTATGGAATGTCAGAGTGTTTCTTTGGTCGAGGGACTCCCCAAACATTGGCTGGGCGTCCAAAAATGACCTCATAAGGACTAAGTCCTAAACGAGAATGCACAGTTGTTCTTGTAGAGAGAAGTGCCAAAGGTAAGGCGTCGGACCAGGCAAGGCCCGTGCTGGCCTGAATCTTCGCTAATTTGAGCTTGAGAGTGCCATTATAGCACTCTACCAAACCCGCTGACTGAGGATGGTTTGCCACATAAAATTTCTGCCTAATCCCAAGACCCGCACACACCTTCTTCATAATTTGACCCACAAATTCACTTCCATTGTCACTCCAGACAATGTGCGGCAAACCAAACCTTGGAAAGAATTCCTTCCAAAAGGACTTTGGCAGTGGACAAAGCAGTATTATCCTTTAGGGGGTAGGCCTCTATCCATCTGGAAAAGGCACAAACCACCACCAGGACATACTTGAGGTTATTGGAACGTTCTATATGAATGTAATCTATTTGTAAAACCTCAAAAGGATACGTAGGAGGAGCAAAATGGCCTGCCGGAGTTGGAGTTCCCTTTCCTGGATTATGCATCAAACAAACATGGCTATGCTTTACTACATTCTCCACACATTTAGGAATACCTTCATTCTGCCATACTGGAGCCAGAAGCTTACATATTCCTTTCGCACTAATATAAGCTGGACCTTGCGCCATAGTAACTACAGGTAGTACATAGGCATCTGGTAACAACCATCGTTGGTGTTCCGACAATTCCGTCCAACACCCTGTTGTGTCCAACATTCCCGTACTCTCTCCACGTACTCAATTCCTTCTCAGTTGCTTCTTCTTGAATCATCTTCACACTTTCCACTGTGTCCTCGCACATTCCTGCTTCTCTGACCCATCTTGCAGGGCCTGCAACATACATACGTCTCTTAACATCTTTCGCTGTTTCTTTCGCTACTTCGTCTGCAAAAGCATTCCCACGACCCACATCATCAGTGATCCTTTTATGTGCACTGCACTTCACAATCGCTATTTGGATAGGCAAGGCAAGTGATTCGAGAAGATCAGTAACCAACTGACCATGCTGTATTTTAGTCCCATGGGAAGTAAAGAATCCTCTTTCCTTCCACAAGCGACCAAAACGATGAGCCACGCCAAAAGCGTACTGACTATCGTTGTAAACAGTCACTCTCTTTCCTTTTGCCAATACACACGCTCTCGTCAGTGCAATCAACTCAGCTGCTTGTGCTGAATTGTGTGGAATACGTGCAGTTTCTACTACTGTATGCAAAGTGGTAACAGCATAGGCTGCAGTCGTATCACCATTAGGAAGCTTAAAACACGACCCATCTACCTATAGGATCACATCCGGATCCGCGAGTGGTGTATCTTTTAAATCTATTCTGCCTTTAGTTTCCTCCTCTGTTCGAAGAAAACAATCATGCTGATCTTGTATATCCTCCTCTTCAGGATTAGGTAACAATGTTGCTGGATTTAAAACATTACATCGCTTGATATGTATGTGGCTAGCTAAAAGTGTTAACTCATATCCAGACAAGCGAGCACTCGTAAGATGTTGCGTTTTTGTCCTGTTCAGGAGAGTATGTACTGCGTGTGGTACCATAACAACAAGAGTGTGATCTAATACCAATCCAGCAGATTGACGTATGGAGATCGCCGCTGCTGCTGTTGCTCTGAGACAACTAGGCAATGCCTTGGCTACTGGATCCAAAGTAGCCTAAAAATAGGCACATGGCCTTTGTTTGTCTCCAAATTGTTGTGTTAAAATTGACAATGCACAACCTTCTCGTTCATGCACGTTGAGTGTAAAAGGCTTACTATAATCTGGAGTACCCAACACAGGAGCAGAACACCAAGCAGTACGTAAATCAGAAAAACTCTTCTGACATTCGTCAGTCCAAGGAAGAGGTTGGGGTGTGTCTTTCAAAGTAAGTGCCAACAGAGGTTTAGCCAACAAAGAAAAATTTGGAATCCACTGTCTGCAATAAGAGGTAATGCCCAAAAAGGCACGTACTTCCTTTTGTGTGGATGGTACAGACATTCGTGAAATTGCATAAATACGTTCTGGGGTCAATCGCCTTCCCTCCTTCGACAAGAGATGACCTAAATAGGTAACCTCTTGGCGGCAATATTGTAACTTAGAAGGTGACACCTTATGATGTAAATCAGACAAATGACGCAAAAGTGAAACAGTCGCATTTTTACAAACATCCTCTGAATCGGCAGCCACTAACAAGTCATCCACATACTGGATAGGAGTAGCGCCTGGAGGCAAACAGAAAGCATCCAGCTGAGACTTCCAAGCTTGTCTATAAATGGAAGGACTCTCACAGTAGCCTTGAGGTGCGCGTTGAAATCTAAAGCTTCGGCCTCCGACAAAGAAACCAAAGAGATCTCTACTTTCCTCAGCAATAGGAATGCTAAAGAAAGCATTCTTGAGATAGATCAATGACTGAGAACCAAGCAGCCGAAGCAGCTATCACTGTGAGCAAAGCAGTAATATCCGGGACAACAGGAAACTGAGGGACAACAATTTTGTTGACCTCTCGAAGATCAATGACAAAACGATATACAGGAGGCTTAGAAGGATCAGTACGTTTAAGAAAAGGCAAAACAGGACTGTTACAAACATTTCCTCTCGTTTCTTCAACAACACCCTTTTGAACTAAATCATAAACAATAGCCAAGAAAGCTCTTTCGCCATCATTAGAAATCTTATACTGAGGAATACGTGGCAATTGAACATCAGGTTTGATAGTGATCACGTAAGGTGGAATCTTTAGCAAACCAACATCATTCGGACCCGTGGCCCAAAGCGTAGTAGGAAGTGAACACAATTCAAGTGGTAGTTGATCCTTAGACAAATACATAGGAGAAACCAATTTATCACCCAAAGTAAGATGTACACCAGAGGGGGAACAATACAATGTTGCATGTAAACATTTCAATAAATCCAACCCCAACAAATTCTCACCACAACCAGTCGTTAAAATGAGCGGGGCTTCCAAATCATAAGGACCTATAGAGATGGGCAAAGGACAAGAGACTGGGTTGCCAGAGAATCCTACAGAAACATTCGTTAAGCCAGACAAAGGTGGCCCAGGGAGTTTGGAGTGAATAATAGAACTTCTCATCGCACCAGTATCCAAAAGAAATGGCTCTGAGACACCCAATGCAACAACGTTAACATAAGGCCCATCCTGATCCACTGGAACTGATACCACTCCCTTGCTTTGTCTACGGCTGTCCTAGCTAGTATGAAAATCAGGATTTTCGTTCTCAACACAATAATCGTCATTGTAATATTGTGCAGACTGAGAATTCTGCTGATCAAATAATTCATAGTATTCTGAGGGGGAAAGGAACGCTGTCATTGAGACAACGCACCTCGCCCCCTACCCCTAGGTGTTGACTGAAAACCACCACGGCCTCGTGGCCCTGATAGTCCACCTGTACCCTGCAATAAAATTGGACAATTATTTTTTAAATGACCTTCCTCTTTACAATAGGTACATTGATTAGGACCCAACAAAGCTTGTGGCACAAATGGTGCAGGTTTCTGTAACAATCTCTGAAACTGTGGAGGCTGTTGCAATTAACGCTGAGCAGAACGAGGGGGATAAGCTTGTTGCAAAAGAACCTTTGTTTTCAACTCTTTAGTCTTTATCTCTACTTTATCCTTTTCTTCCTTATCCCTATTCTCGTAATACTGAGCAGTAGCCAATATCTGGGCAGACAAAGAAACAGCCCACGAACTCTCGGAGTCTTTCAATTTATGCGATAATTCGGGAAGTAAATTAAATACAAATTTAGCCACAAATAATCACTGTCCACCCTCCGTACTCATATCTTGACCACTGTGGTCGATGAACGTCTCTTCGAAACGAGTAAAGAAATCAGAGACACTCCCATCTTTCTTCTGTTTACACGCAGCTAACTTATCCCAATTAACTCGGAGGGCAGGCATCATCGTTTTCATTAGAGCTATTACTCTACCAGGCAATTCAGTGATCAAATCATCGGGGTTAGCGCCACCTACTTGTGTTGCATCTACGGCATTTAAAGCAGCCCAATTACCACCTAAAGCTTGATCGTGGTCTTCCCTACGAATCCGAGCCCATAGTGCTTGAGGGACTACATTTCCCATCAGCAAATCAATATCTGCTAAATTCATAACGCATGCATCAACAGTCTGGGACAACTCCTTGTAATATCCAGCAGGATTCTTACGAGGGTCCGGTAGAGACTGTTTAAGCGCTAACACTTCAGATCTTTTCCAAGGGACATGTACCCATATACGCTGAAAATGAGCAGGGACAGGCGGATTAGCAGCTGGATCCCAATCTCTCCATACTGGAGGTACTTCTCGCATAGGATAGTGTTTCACTTTATGCCTTACTGCAGGATCAGGTTCAAGGGAAGCTTGAGAGAAAAAGGAAGACCTAAAAGTGAGAAGTGTTCGAACAGCATCCTCGACATCAGAACCCACAATAAGTCCCTTATCAAATTTAGCCTGTATATCAAACAAACCCTGAGGAGGTAAATCCAAATCCATATCACCCCATACTTTAACAAGAGTATTACACATAACATTAAAAACATATCTTTGTGTAGGCACATTCTACTGAAGAAAAGTATCCAAGATATCGCGTGCATTATACCGTGGACCACTCATGATCCAATTGTGAGCGAGAGAGTCTAACCTAATTCGCTCGTCAGGATCCGGAATTTGACTACGGGATTGTCTTCGGGACGAAGCAGGAGTCAAATTAGGCGACCCGAAGAAAGGTAACAAAAGACCGGAAACGGTATCAACTAATCGTCGACGAGCTGTAGGAGAATCTGACAGTAAAACTGAAGACAACGTGTTAAGCAGAGCAGAAGAAGAATTATCAGAAAAAGAAACTGACGGTAAAGGAGACTGTGGTACAGACGTCGGTGGCAAAGGAGGTGGAATTACTGGAAGAGGCAATTGTGGAAGAACCGGAACAACTGGTTGAACAACAGGTTCCTGAACAACAGGTTGTAATGGGGGTGCATTAGCACCTAATACATAAGGTGGAGGTAATCTCAACAAATGAGACATTAAAGGATCTTCATCAAGATCTTTACTCTGTGTAGAAGAAGGCAATACAGGATAGCATCTATCTATCGCCATACGATGCTGTCGTTCTGAGATTTCAATCATTTGATCAGTTTCATTATTCTTAAACTGTTGAGCAGCCTGTAGAATCGTCATATCCTGTGCTTTCTTATCTTTTTTTGCTTGTTTAATTTCTTTCTGTTTGGCTTCCTTACGCCATAGGCGGAAAAAGGCGGGCTTTTCTCTTAAATAAAATTGTTTCTAAATTGTCTAATATATCAGGCTCAAAACTACCATTTAGTGGCCACTGCAAAACACCATCTTTCTTTGTATACCTAATACATGTTTCATTATAGATAATAGGGCCAAGACCATGTTTTGAATAGAGCTCATAAGTGGGAGTTCCAACCAGAGGAATTGGACAAGAGTCCTCTTGCCGGGAATCCCTAGTACAATTAAAACAGCAACATTTCTTAAACTTACTAAGTCCAGGCATTTCGTAACGAACTGGACTATGCACAAACTTCAAGGGGTTTAAGGCAATTATCACAGCACAAACGTACTTACCCCTCGGCTTCGACTAATGCATGAGTCCAATAACAAAAACCAAACAAAAGAGTGGGCGCTACCCACGAATACTTATCTATATATTTTCCCATGCCAACAGGTGTCCGTCTAACGTCTCGCGATACCAATCATCACCAGGGGGCCAAGGCAGGGTGACAGTCAGGGCAGCAGCCGTTTGCAGCCATCGGAAAGGACTAGCCGCGCTGTAAAAGACCTTTGGTCCACTTTCGACATACAGGGGTCGCTTAACGTGGTTCGCGAATCCTCCAGAATTTTCTTGCGAGGCTCCTCACGATCTTCGGGCTGAACCGCTACCACTGAAGTGGTCCCATGTTGGGACACCAATTGGAGAACTTGGCCTTATGGGCCGAGCGGCACAGAGCACGCCTGAAATCTCCGGGTTCACCTGCCTTATCAGACAGAGACACAAGACACTCCGTTAGGCGTAGAAAATCAGGTTTATTAGCTGCAGCTAAGCACAGTTGTCCAAGAAGTTACAAAAAGTAGATTCTTAGGAGACTGCCACTTCATTCCGTGGCACACGATCTATATACCATACATATTTACAATACCTACTCCCAAAACATACAAAACTGACAAATGAGAAAAGTTTGAAAACAAGCTATCGAGTATCTTGTGTACTCCCTTCTTTCAGACCCCGTGTTCTCCCCTCCCCTCAAGTTAATCAATGCTAGTGCATGTAATTCAATTTGCAGGTGGCAGGACGTATTTGCGAGCCTCAAAGGATAGTTGTGTAACAGGAGAATACACTGAGAGAATAGTGAAGGCCAGTCAAATAAGATAAAGAAAAGGAAGAATGGTGAGACCCAAACAGTCAACTAAGACAAGGATCGATCAGTCTAGACATGGATTAACTAACTCGGCCAGTCCCTGACATCGGTTTCACAAACAAGGACAAATGGTTACTTTTTAACAGGAGAGACGAGCAGCTGAAAAAGCAAAAACACTATGTTCGCCGTGTCGCCTGAGGGAGGGCAACACAAAATGGCGGCTGTCACAAAATGGCGGCTGACTACGAAGCGAAGTCGAAAATCACAGAACCTCATATGGGCGCGGGACTAACCAAAGTGAATCAACAGCATACATTGTTTTTCGACCTTGAACACACTGTGCAGATGAGGAGCACAGTGTACAGCTGAATGTGTGAAAGGCAGACAGCTCTCATGCGAAATTGCACCAGCAGTCTATCCACGAGAATAAAGCCATTTAGCAAAGCGTGCACAAGCGGCAAAATGGCTGCCATCATAAACTAACTAATGCTAACTTAGCAATGTCTGCAGTTAATCTCATGACCTTACTACACCCTCCCCTGGTGAGGCCATTGGACAGTGGTTTATGGAGAACACAGAGTTCAAGAAGTCTGAGTAAGAAGTTAGAGCATCGATCTTTTAAGTAATTTGAGATTCCGGCATAACAAATTTGGGACGAAAAAAAAATCTTTTTTCTTTCAATAAGGTTGACATATACAAAATATCAACAAA
The DNA here is from genome assembly GCF_964261635.1 of Lissotriton helveticus. Taxonomy (NCBI): domain Eukaryota; kingdom Metazoa; phylum Chordata; class Amphibia; order Caudata; family Salamandridae; genus Lissotriton; species Lissotriton helveticus. Next base: position 248,991,026 of record NC_136067.1, on the reverse strand, counting down.
GAAGAAAGAGAGAAAAGAAACAAACAAAAAAAAAATCCCGCAGATGATCGGTGCTAGCCAGGTTAATCCATCAAAGTGTATGAGCAGTAAGTTGCAACAGCCTCCAAGAGGAAGTCATTGTTATAGTCAGAAAAAAGAGACGCCATCCACGCACGCAAACTGAAAGAACAAACATGTTCCCCAATAAGTGGTGCCTCCAGCACCATCAGTGGACAACCTGCATGATACTCGATATAACTTCATTGTATGAAATCCTGTGCCGCTGCACAGATATCCCACTGTGCCAAAACTCCAAGCGCAGCTGCGCAGACCATAATCCCAACACCGGAACACTCCTGCTTATGGGACACTAAGGGACTCATCAGGAGATCAAAATCCGGGTCAGGAGACACCGTATTGGAGAGGCAAAGGTCCAATGCTCATTCAAATGAACATTCCAAGCAGGTGAAGACAGGTTGCACACGTTTAATATGCAAAAATAAAAGGACAATCCGTAAGCCATGCTGAGTGTGGCCAGAGGCAGAGTACTATAGCATTCACGCATATGGCTACGAAGCATCTGCAGCTAGTCTTGGCTGTGTAGAGCCACAGGAAAAGCAGCCACTGTACAGCAGGCAATTAACAGCAGTTCTCCAGCAGATAAGGCAAGTAATAGTGGCAACCCACCAAAGATGCTGAAATAAATAGAATGAATAAATGCAGGTATCACACCAAATATAGTTTGGAAAGAAGTCACAAGGCCAGAGCCCACATCTTTTAAAAAATGGGCCAAGCCGGTAGTATGAGAGGCATTGAAAATGGTATGAATTGATCCAGCGCCCCTAAGGAAAAACTGTCTCACCAATGCTACCTAACACCACAATACTTACCATTAATCATGAATCACTTACAAAGGCCCATATACCAACGAGACAATTTTGGGCGACTGAATCATGTGACCTAATTAATCAGACCTATTCACAAACTATTTACATAATTATTTACAACTGCAGTTTATCTTTTCTCACCATGGTTTAAGCATATATCATTTTAATTAAGTCACTTAGGCAAATGGATCAACTAATGGTAACTAGACCATGAATAAACAAGACCAGCTTGTCGTTTCAAAATCTAATTTTTATTTTAACTTTATTATTCAAGAAAGAGCATTTTATTAAGAAACTTTTTTATTAGCAATTAAAGCAGCATTTATAAGGAAATGTTTTATTAGTCTGACATCTTTAAAGCAAATCAGTAAGCATGAATTAAAGTAAAATAACAGTTTCCATTCCCTCAAACTGTATCCCTGACTATACTTGCTCCACCTGTAAAGGAAAATCAAATTAGATCTGCTGTCCTTACGTGAGTCAAAAGTCCGACAGCATGTCACGTCAATCAGGAATCGGAAAGCGAGAAGGCACGGACCTACCCATGAGGTCAGGTTTTATACCTTTCTATCTAGCTAAATTGTCTACATTTTACATTTCTCCAAGCAAATCCAGACTTCCCATTGGCTGGCTTATGTCAGTCTACGTTATGTCACCACCATTTCAGCACCATGATCATGGCTTTTCTTAAGCTCTATTGTCCTCTGCTTTCGTGACATTCAGCTTCCTCGAATGTGTTACTTTTCACTCGAGTTACAGTTCAACTTCCTTGCCTTGGCAATCTCGCGGCTTCCTGTCCTTGAGCCTTTCTCCAAGAGTACGTTTAGCACAATTTATTTAACTGTATTTCTCTGACAAAAGAATGTCAACGTGGTAAAAGTTTTCCTCTTCTGAAATGTGCAAGGCTCTTCTCTGGACAAGATTTAGAACGCCATCTTTTTGTAGGCCTTAGGCCTCACTCGGAAACTATTATTTAAACAAACACAAGACATCAATTAATTAGAGAATTGAGACCCATTCTGTTACCCACCCCCTTTGCTAATTATTAACCCGTTAATTTATGTTACCTAGCTGAGCACGCAAAGCAGCATTCATATCTACCTTCTTCTTTTAGGCCGCAAGGAATCTCCACGAGCTTTTGTCACAGAAAAGACATAACATATGCACACATAATAAGCACATGCTATTAATTTAACAGCCGCATTTAATATTGACAAAGACAATAGACAAGGCTAGTTTATTATTTTTCTACACACTTGCAACATAGAGCACATAAGTTAGTCCCTCGTGTTTCTTGTTTAAATGCATTTTAAAACTAAGTTGATTAATAATTCACCACACTTGTTAATACTGTTATATTTTAATGGAAGTTTAACTTTGCGAGTTTGAACAAAATGTCATTCAGTACCTCACTCCATCAACTCCCTCATCTGGTGATTTCAAAATCACCAAACATCACCCATAAATTAATACATTTTTCACCTCTTGAACATGTTTTGGTCTTTCTTAATATTAGTATTTCTAAACTTTTGATTCAGCTGTTTGTCTGCAGCTCTCATATTGAGATCTACGAAACTCTTCTAATTCGATTTCTTTTTCTTTTTCTTTTCTAAGTTTGTAAATTCTTTCCTTTTCACTTAGATATTTCTTTCTCTTGTGTAACATGCAACTAATTTTTAACAAAAATATCACAATGACTATGACTATTAAAGGACACAGTATTTTACCTTAGATTGAACTACCTATCTCTAAAAACCAGTTTCTGAAAAATCTTCATCTTCTAATGGTACAACCTCAGCATGTAATTCTGTAATATTTTTAATATACATCTCTATATTTTGGCTCTTATCTGGAATGTATGTGTAGCAATGCTGGACATGTAAAATTCCACAAACTCCTCCTTCTTTAGCTAACAGAATGTCTAATGCAAGACGGTTCTGCATAACCATTGTTCTCATAGCAATAAGTTCTGTATTAACTAATTGGAATCCACTATCAGTATCAGTTGACAATCTATCAACAATTGTAGACTTTTTTTGATTTTAACTGCATTCAGGGTTATACCCACCAATGGTATTACTGCACCACAAATATCTCCCAAAACTTCTGAAAAACTTTCCCTTTTGAATCTATTCAAGTGATTGCTTATTTCAAATGCCCCCTTTTCATTTCTGTCTACATGAAAAATCTTTGGGAAAACTAAACCAACATAGCAAGTCCCATACCTGTGGTCTGGGAGATTTTAGTAAACTTTGTTTCCACATACAAAATATATTCCAGGAAAAATTGGATCTTTTCCTCTTTTACATCCTCAACCCCCTAAGATTTGATAAGTATCTTCACATTGACTGGCACCAACAAAATAATTATCAAGCAGAGTATTATCTCTTCTAATACAAAGCTTTCCACTAACAGGTTTATCTATATGAATTGCAACATTCTCTGTTCTACCATTGAGCTTTTCATCTTCAATCTGCCAAAACTTAGATTTGGTTTGTTTCAACATCTCATTTCGCTTATAAATTGCTCTTCTCTCTTCAACCATGTTTAAGAAAGATGTCTCTTCTGTTCTCAACGTGCATGTTAAATTGTTTCTAAAAGCATACTCATAAGTGAGTCCATTAGTTACTATGAAAAATTCCCTCATCTTTTTAGCATGTTTATGTTTATTTAAGCTGTTATCAACTTTTTAAATTTGCAAAAATGTCATCATAATTAGAGTAATAGTACTCTAAACGACCTGTCTGATAAAACAAACTAGCTATTACGCTACAAGTAATGCCATAAGTAAGAGGAAGCATATTATAGGTCACCCCCTCAGAGACGGAAGCGGGAAATTTCACACAAATATCACAATCTTTCACATCACATCCCTAACATATTCAGATAAAAGTCTTGAAAAGGTATTACTAGAAAAATCTCCAACAGATCTATCTTGGTGGATCTCTGGTTTATGCTCAATTTTATTAGTCTTGCCTACTATATCATGTTTATCTTGTTTAACCACAACTTTACTAGTCATATTAGTCTTATACTCCTCCTTATCAATTCCAAAAGGAAAAATGACAGCTAAAATCAACCAAACCAAAATTAATAGGATTACACAAATAGAAGACATTTTGCAACATCTTCTTAAAATAGAACATCTCAAATTGCTATTAGTAGAAGGCATCTTTACTTTTAAACAAGAGCCTTTCAAAACAAAAACCAAAAATTTAAAAATTTAAAAATTACTAATTACACCCCTCTTTTTTTTTTTTAAAGAAAACCCTATTTTCTAACAGCTTTTCTTCGACCTTATGTCTTACATTGATGTGTTTTCTTCCAGCTAACACAATTTCTTCAACCTTGTGTCACCTAACACAATTTCTTAAACCTTGTGTCAGAACAAAATCAATCATTATCACTTGTGTCATCTAAATCTTCTTGACTACTACTATTCACTTCAACTACTGGTGGGATAATTATGTAGGTCCATTCAGGCGACTTGTACTTCTGATTCGGCTTTATTACCCTTTTTGCTCTATTACTAATCACTTCTATTTTCTTTCGTGCTTGATTTTTCTTATCTGAGTCTCCTCCCTTCTTACTGGAGACTTCATTAATTTGCTCTTTTGATCTGTTCACCAATTTAAATTTTAGACTCTCATTTTCAGCTGGCCAGTTATCTCCTTTTCTAAATAATTTCTTTTTTGGTTCAGACAGATTACACTCTGCTCTCCAAGCTCTTTTCCTTGAACTTTTCACTTTGGATTCATCGTCACTTTCATCTGATTCGCTTTCTGTGATGTCAATTCTAGATCCAGGTACTTCTTTACTCGGCAGTTTCACTCTGTTAGGAACATCATCCTTACAGCTGGTACTCGGAATTTCGTCTTCTTCTTCAATTACTTCCAACTTCCCAGTTTCAGAACTTCCGTTCCTGCTTTCAGAGCTTCCAATCTGCTTTTCAATACTCTTCTGATCTTGAATCACCACTTGTTCCACTTCTTTTTCTGCTTCTTGATCTAGCAGATCTTCATAATTTTCAGAATCTTGTATCACAATCTCTTCAATTTCTTCATTCAATGCCTCATTCGCAATTGAATTTTCCAGATGTCGACCTTCTTGTCGATCTTCAGAATCTGGATTTCTTTCAGGATCTTCTTCAGAATCTGAATCAGCTGTAGTGTCACCCTCGTCAGGATTTTCAGGAGCTGGCACACGTATGGTATGACTAGCATGAATCCACCTCTTCAATTCTCTGCACTTTACTGCATTTGTTGTGACAAGAATCACCTGTCTTGCCTTCTGCCATCTGGGTACTAGGCAGTTTCTTCTTCGGTGTACTTTTGTTCTCACCCAGTCTCCTGGCAACAAATCATGAGCTTGTTCCTTCTCTTTGGTTATCACTTCAGTTCCCACCTGATGGAACACAGAAGTCACCACGTCAGATAGGTTCTTGCAGTACTCCAAAATGACGCTATCATTAATGCTCATTAATTTACCAACTGGAACAAATGCTTGTCTCATGACTCTGCCCATGACAATTTCATGGGGACTTAAACCTGTTTTTCTATCTGGAGTACTTCTCAAAGACATCAAAACAAGTGGAAGTGCATCAGTCCACTTCATTCCTGTAGCTAAACACATTTTCGCTATTCTATTTTTGATTGTGCCATTTACTTGCTCAACAACACCTGATGCTTCTGGTCTATATGCACAGTGTAGCTTCTGTTTTATATTTAAAGCCTCACAAATCAATTTTAGCAATCTGTTTTCAAAATGTGTTCCACGATCTGTCTCGACCGTCACCGGAAATCCATACCTTGGTATGATTTCTCTCAAAAGCAATTTTGCCACAGTAACTGAATCATTATGACGTTTTGTGAACGCTTCCACCCATCTCGAAAACAGACAGACTATCACCAAGACGTATCTTAACTTGTTATGGGGTGGCATGTCAATGAAATCCATCTGTAGTCTAGTAAAAGGACCACCCTCCTGTTCTATGGTTCCCATGCTCACAACTGTTTTTATGTTTGGATTGATCTGCTGGCAGATCAAGCATCTCTGACAAAAAGATTCTGCAAATAGTCTGAACTTTGGATTGTACCATGTCTGCCTAAACAATCTGATCAATGAATCCCTTCCAATATGTCCTGGACCATGATACATTCTAGCCATGTCAGCAATCATGCTATCTGGCATAACTGGTCTGTCATCTTTGTACACCCAAATCTCATCTTCTTCTCTCTGTCTGCAACCTGCTTTTAACCATGTGTCTTTTTCCTCTTCACTTGCCTCATCTTGTAAATCTTTTACTCCTTGCCATGTCTCAACTACAGATGTTAGCATAAGAGAGTTCAAAACATGTTCATTGTCTTTTTCCCGATTAATGGACATTTTATTCTTTGCACAGAATTTTGCGATTTCATCAGCATATGCATTTCCTTTTGTCATGTAATCGCCACCTTTCTTGTGAGCTGTGTATTTTACAACAGCAATTTTCTCTGATAGCTGAATACCATCGATCAGTCTCTTGATCAATTTTGTATTCCTGATAGGAGTTCCAGCAGAAGTTAAATAACCTCTTTGAGAACAAAGCTGGCCATAGTCATGGACTACGCCATACCCATACTGACTATCAGTCACTATGGTAACTTTTAACTCTTTTCCTTTTTCACATGCACGAATCAAAGCAATCAATTCTGCTACTTGAGCTGAACGAATTCCTTTGTGACAGGAGGCTTCAATTATATCTGCAACTGTGCAAACAGAGTATGCTGCACTCAGAACACCTTCATCTGTTCTTAAGCATGAACCATCAACAAAATAAACATAATCTGATTCAGTTAATGGGACATCTTTAATGTCCTGCCTTGGTTTAGTGCAATATTCTAATACATCCAAGCATTCATGATCAATATCATTTTCATTTCTGATTTCTGTTACTGTACCTTCAGGTAATAATGTGGAAGGATTCAAATTCACACATCTTGCAATTGATACGTTATCTGATCCAAGGATAACCTTCTCATATTTTGTTAACCTGTTACTTGTCAAATGCTGTGTTTTGCTTCTAGTGAGAAGAATTTCAACTGAATGGGGTACATATACTTTTACAGGGAATCCCATTATTATCCCTTCACTTTGTTCTAGGCTTACACTTGTTGCAGCTACTGCTTTTAAGCAGCCTGGTAATGCTTTTGCAACAGGATCAAGAACAGCTGAGAAATATGCTATTGGCTTTCTCAGTCTTCCATGTCTTTGAATCAGGACTGATAAAGCACATCCTTCTCTTTCACTGCAATACAGCTCAAATTACTTTTCATAATCTGGCATTCCCAATGCTGGAACTTCACACAAACTTTTCTTTAACTGCTCAAAAGCTTCTAACTCAGTTTCTGTGAGGGTAATCGGGTCTTTTATGTCTGCTTTTGTTAGTCTCTGCAGTGGTTTTGCAATTACTGAAAATTCACTAATCCATTGACGACAATAACCAACCATTCCTAGAAACATTCTGACCTGTCTCTGTGTCTTTGGAGGTTGCATTGCCTGAATCATTTTTATTCTCTCAGTTGTCACTTGCCTGATTCCTTTTGCAATCCTGTGACTAAGATATTTTACTTCTTGTTTGCAAAACTGTAATTTTGCAGGAGACACTTTATGTCCCTCATCTGCCAAATGATTTAAAAGAGTAATGGTATCTGTCACACAGTTATCTCGTGTTTTTGCAGCCACAAGAAGATCATCAATATACTGCACTAACGTTGACTTTCCAGGTAAATCTAGATTTTCCAAGGTTTTCTTTAGCAACTGATTAAAAATAGATGAACTCTCTCTATACCCTTGAGGGATACACACCATGCTAGGATACGATCTTGGAACCTGAATGCAAAAGTTTGTTGGCTTTCTGGATGCAATGGAACAGTAAAGAATGCATTACAAAGGTCTATAACTGTATACCATTCTGCATCATGCGGAATCTGATAAAGAATTACCGCTGGGTTTGGCACAACAGGGCAACATGGAACAACTATTTTATTAACCTTTCTCAGACCTTGAACAATCCTAAAAGTTCCATTTGGCTTTTTGATTCCCATAATCGGTGAATTACATGGACTGCTCTCAATTTCTTTTAGAACACCTTGTTTTATGAATTTATCAATTACAGGTATGACACCTTCAATAACTTCTGCTTTCATTTTATACTGAGGAATGTTTGGAAAATCTACTCCTTGTTTTACTGATATTTTTACTGGGTCTACATTTTTCATCAAACCCATTTCATTTCCAGTGAAATCCCAAATGTTATCATTGACTATCTCTTTTAATTCTTCAGGTAGATTAATTTGATCAAATACAGGAAATAATTTGTTTTCCTCTGCCTCAACCATTAACATTGTTAACTTATAAAGCCCATCTTCTTCCTGAGTTTGGAGCTTAATACCATCCAGTGAGCAATATATTTTGCAATTCATCTTACAAAGGATGTCCCTTCCTAACAGGTTTACAGGACTGCTGTTACAAACTACAAATCTATGCGTGTCCTTAAATTTACCAATTTCAACTTCAACTGGTTCTGTTAAATCTGTTTTAATTTGTTGATTAGCTACTCCAACTACTTGGATCTTTTCCCCTGAGAGAGGTAGGTTTTCTATTTCCACTGACCTAACAGTAGAACGGGTAGCACCAGTGTCCACTAGAAAAGTGATTTCTACATCATTCACTTTACCATTTACAAATGGACCAGCCTGATCTACCTCAAGGGTGGCTTCAAGCACACACTCTTCCTCCTCTCTGGGGCACCGTCAGAAGTAATCCTCAGAATCACTCCCTCCATTTTCTTTTAACAAATACTGTTGAGAAACATTTGACACATTCACTCTAGGCGATCTATTTACCTTTTCACCTCGGCAGAATCCCGTTCCTGTATTGAACCTCTGCACATTTACACAGTTTGGAAGTGGCGGTTGTGGAATCTGACTTTGCTGATTCACTACCTGTCGTTGTAGCTGTTGCTGCAGATTTATCTCATTCTGCATCTGTGGATTTAATGATACATTTTTAAAATATCTGGGCAGATTCTTACATTTGCGCTTCCAGTGTCCAATTTCGCCGCAATAAAACATGGGAGTTTTTGCTTTAATTCTTCAATATTTCCCATCAATCTTGGCTTATTATAATTACCTTTAAATTTCCCTTGATTCTGATCAACATTTTTGTTTTCAAGAGTTGCTATTTGCTGTTCAGCTACTTTCACCTGTGCCCACATAGCTTTTTCTTTTAGCTTCTTTTGTTTAGCATCTATTTCATCACTACAGTATTTTGCTTTTCTCAAAATGTCATCTACTGTGAGCGATTGCCAGCCAACTATTCCCGATCCTATCATTTCAACAATTTCAGGTCTTAAGCCATAAACAAGCCAGTACATGAAATGGCTCATATCCTTTTCACTTAATTTCTCATAACCACTGTATTGTTTAAATACCAGCAGTAATCTTTCATAGAATGAATGTACTGATTCTTTTGGCTCTTGATTTGTTCTATCTATTTTAACCCAATCTACTTCTTTTGGGGGAATCTTGTTTTTCAACCACACAATTGCCTTTTCGTACAGATTCATAACATCTGATGAAGGAGCACCTGTTACCTTATCTCAAGCAGGTTCTTCTGTAGGCCAATCTATAGAAATTTTACATTCTGTCCAAAGATCCGATGGGACAACTATGTCAAAGAATCCATCAAGATCAATCCACAGAACCTTTGAAACCTTAACGAAGCTATCTACTTGTTGATACCATTCCACAGGTTTTCTCTCAGTCGAGGAAAATCATTTGTGAACAATAAAATGTCTTGTCTTGTCCAAGGAACATGCACATACCCTCCTCCTGGTATTTCTCTCATTGGAAACTCATTTGCTACTTCACCTCTTTCTCTTTTTTCTTCCTCTCTTTTCTTAGTCCATTTTACTCTCCACTTACTTAATTCACCCAATCTTTTTAGAAACACAATTAAATCTTTTATATGAATAATTCTTCCTGTAGTATTCATGTTCTCAATGTCTTTTTCAGACAAATCCACTCTATAATGTTTCTGCAAATGTTTCTGTCTACTCAAATCTATTTCTAATTCAGCAGCCATATCCTCTAATTGATCATACTTGGTTTTCATTTTCCATTGTATACTTTTGCAAATAAACAATAATTCATCATCCTGATACTGCTTCAAATTGTCAGTCCCAATTGTACCAATAATTAACTCTTCCAAATCCGCCTTTAATTTTGCAACATCAAGTAATTTAAATTCTGGGCTTTGTGGGGAGTGCGTTAAATCTATTTTATGAATGCTCTTTTCCGGAGTTCCTGAATCAGAATCTGCACCAGATGGAGTTTTATTTGACAAACTTTGATTAAAAGTTAAGTCGGGCATCATTGTTTTCTCTCGGTGAATTTCAGATAAATCTGAATAAAATTTTTCAGCCACTTTCTGTATTTCTGCATTTAATGGAACAGTCAAGGCTGAATGTCCAATTTCTCTTTTATCAAATACTGGAAGAACAGGCCCAATCGTTACTGGTACTGTTACTGCTTCCATGCTTTTAGTTAACTGCTGTATTAGTCCAAATCTTTTGATCGGAAATATTCTGAGGTGTTTGGCAATTCCTCACATCTTTCTGTTCTCAATACATTTCTTGGGGTTCCATTTCTTTGAACTGGGGTTTCAGCATAATTTCTGTTTTTCCCTGATATACTAGAATTAGATCTTGTTTCTACTCTTTCAGGTGTTTTTGCAATATTCTGAATTATTCAGGGTGATGCCTCATCAATAATTTCTCTTGGAGGAGCACTTGGGGAAGTTCCTGGAGGAACTCTTGGGGAAGACCATGAACAAACTAGTTGATAAGATGGCGGTTTCCTAGTTAAAATAATTTCTTCTAATACCGCATCCTGTTGATCAGTATCTTCACCATTATTATTTTTCTTTTGAGCACTCTTTTGATCAGTTGCCTCACCAATTCTCGCTGGATACAGACCATCACACATGTCTCCACGTCTCCATCGACGCATTCTATCCTGATGTGTTTCTCTATTTAAATCTAGTCCTCCAAACCTTGATACTCCTTTACTTTCTCGTTGTAATTCAAAATTTCATCCTCCCATTCAACTAAAGCTTCAAATTGAGTAGGTCTAGGTATTGGTACAAGAGCCATCATTTTTTCTCTTAAGTTTTTCAAAACCTTGATGTTAAAAGATCCATCTTCCGGCCAATCCAATAACAGCATCATTTTTGTTATATTCCATCCAATTCCCAATCCAAAGACAAGTATGATAACCATATTCACCTAACATATAAGCTGCAGGTGTTTTGTACTTATGAATTAATCTTCCACCTCGCGTTTCAATTTTCTTGTCAGGTTTCAATTTATTTTTCAATTTCTGAAACCAAGAAATCTTATTTTTCTCTTTATTGTAATAATAATCCATTTTTAAAACAATTCCGCTTACTTCGGATTAGATCGTAAACTATTTTCAACAAGGAAATAGTTATTCCGCAAATCCAACCAATCCGTGCGCGAAACTCACCAACAAGCCAATCAGGTTAAGCTACGTCACTGTTTTGCTCAACCAATAGAATTACTGCTTTTCGGAATAAGCCAATCAGCTGCAAGCCTGCCTAGTCACATGAGCCAATCAGTGCACGGTTACACTAGTGACGTATACTGCCACTGCAGGTTCTCTGTCCTCGCTCCGCTGTGACACTGACACCTCCTTTACAAAATATTTTCACAGCGCCATGTTTTTACAAATCTTTTCAATGGAATTCAGTTAGTAACTCCACAAATAAACAAACCATTTGTCTGTTTTGCTAAATAAAGTGTAGTCATTCAAGTAATCTTTTGCATGAAATAGACGACGCTATTCTCACAGAATATTTAAATTCGTTGATAAAGTAAGGCTACTCTACCCTTCTAACAAGTAATAACGAACTTGTTACTTCTCTGAATGCACATACAGTAACAATTCAAAGTTTCACTCGATCGTATATTACAAAATCATTTACGCACATCCATACATAGAAAAACCCTAATCATGCATACGAAAATCCTCACTCGCCAGTAAGATAGACGACGCTTCCTTACCCTTCACTCAAGTTTGGATAAAATCTACTACTCTATTCACAGTGAGTTTTAAAACAGGGTCCAAGTCCCTATACTCGAAAGCTACGATTTCATAGACAATCCTCACTATACATTTTACCGTACACACCTAAAATCCCTAAATTTGTTCTGTACGTCCACAACACTAGTGATATATGTCAATACCACTATTTTGAAACAGAACAAATGCACTGTGCAACTTCACCTGTTACACTACTGTTGCCGGCACAACTAGGAATTTCCAGACTGCTGGAAAAAACATTTCGACTACATATAACAACTGAACAGACTCAACATATGTTAAACATCGATCCTATGTAATTACCATGTAGCATGACAGTTACCGTAGCAACCGTAACTCTGCTACCAAGGAATTGATCCAGCACCCCTAAGGAAAAACTGTCTCACCAATGCTACCCAACACCACAATACTTACCATTAATCATGAATCACTTGCAAAGGCCCATATACCAATGAGACAATTTTGGGCGACTGAATCACGTGACCTAATTAATCAGAACTATTCACAAACTATTTGCATAATTATTTACAACTGCAGTTTATCTTTTGTCACCATGGTTTAAGCATATATCATTTTAATTAAGTCACTTAGGCAAATGGATCAACTAATGGTAACTAGACCATGAATAAACAAGACCAGCTTGTTGTTTCAAAATCTAATTTTTATTTTAACTTTATTATTCAAGAAAGAGCATTTTATTAAGAAACCTTTTTTTTTAGCAATTAAAGCAGCATTTATAAGGAAATGTTTTATTAGTCTGACATCTTTAAAGCAAATCAGTAAGCATGAATTAAAGTAAAATAACAGTTTCCATTCCCTCAAACTGTATCCCTGACTGTTTTTGCTCCACCTGAAAAGGAAAATCAAATTATATCTGCTGTCCTTACGTGAGTCAAAAGTCCGACAGCATGTCACGTCAATCAGGAATCGGAAAGCGAGAAGGCACGGACCTACCCATGAGGTCAGGTTTTATACCTTTCTATCTAGCTAAATTGTCTACATTTTACATTTCTCCAAGCACATCCAGACTTCCCATTGGCTGGCTTATGTCAGTCCACGTTATGTCATCACCATTTCAGCACCATGATCATGGCTTTTCTTAAGCTCTATTGTCCTCTGCTTTTGTGACATTCAGCTTCCTCGAATGTGTTACTTTTCACTCGAGTTACAGTTGAACTTCCTTGCCTTGGCAATCTTGCCGCTTCCTGTCCTTGAGCCTTTCTCCAAGAGTACGTTTAGCACAATTTATTTAACTGTATTTCTCTGACAAAAGAATGTCAACGTTGTAAAAGTTTTCCACTTCTGAAATGTGCAAGGCTCTTCTCTGGACAAGATTCAAAACGCCATCTTTTTGTAGGCCTTAGGCCTCACTCGGAAACTATTATTTAAACAAACACAAGACATCAATTAACTAGAGAATTGAGACCCATTCTGTTACCCACCCCCTTTGCTAATTATTAACCCGTTAATTTATGTTACCTAGCTGAGCACACAAAGCAGCATTTATATCTACCTTCTTCTTTTAGGCCGCAAGGAATCTCCACGAGCTTTTGTCACAGAAAAGACATAACATAAGGACACATAATAAGCACATGCTATTAATTTAACAGCCACATTTAATATTGACAAAGACAATAGACAAGGTTAGTTTATTATTTTTCTACGCACTTGCAACATAGAGCACATAAGTTAGTCCCTCGTGTTTCTTGTGTAAATGCATTTTAAAACTAAGTTGATTAATAATTCACCACACTTGTTAATACTGTTATATTTTTATGGAAGTTTAACTTTGCGAATTTGAACAAAATGTCATTCAGTACCTAACTCCATCAGAATCAAAGCACCGAAATGCAGTGGGAGGTCAGTATTAAGAAGGGCTTGTACCTCTGATCAGGTATTGGCCACATGAAGGACGAATGTCTCACGTGCAGATGTGAGAGAAACTTATTTTTGGGATAACTATGCTCTAATTCTGCTCAACTTATCGAAGTCCGCCCTCAAGGTTGGAATGGAAGCCAAGACCGAGTTATCGAGTATCCCGTGTGGGGGCCCCAAACTACATGTTGCGAAACTGTCGCAATGTAAGGGATGCCAGTAAGCATACCGCAGCATTCCTCATGATTCAAAAGCAGATAACTGCTGTTTGCAAGGAGAGTGAAAGTAGGTGTAATAACTGGTACTGGAATACCTTTCAGAATGCCTGCGAGATTCGGGGCCGTAAGCTTTATATTTTTGCAAACAAGAGAATGACCTATGGTTGAGCCGCATGATTCCCCAGTTAGGTAAACTTCTTAGTCATCCCACAAGCATCTGTAAGCAAATGGTAATGACCACACCTCATCAAGGAAAGCACTGCCTAAGGGTTCATAGCGGCCTGGAGGGTAATGCTTCATGCAGGAGCTAAATTTAAACAAAGGAAATGGTAAGGTTATCACCCCATGGATGAGCCAGACAGCAGCTTCAGTTTCAGCCACAGAAAAAGGCAAAGGTTCTAATTTTTCAATGTGTAAAAGCGTTTATGTAGCATCTTTCATGGACATAAATCGCTCTTTGTCTTTTAAGTTAAAAGGCAAAAACAAAGATGGCGCGTTAAAATAATCCCAAGGAACTTTCCCCATTTTAAGAGTTTGTAATGTCAATGCAAACTGTATTACTGAATGCAATTCCTTTTGTCCATGATACAAAACAGACACAACATCTTGTACAATATCAACAACAGATGAAACAATACTGTCCAATATGTAAATGCGGGAAGAAAGTGTGTTAATACTATTATCAATGACAGCAAGGGCTTTTTCTAAATTAGTCTGGTCTATGGCCCTTAAACGGGAAGCAGCCACAATTTGAGATGGTTCTATATTTCATTATAGGTTGCGTAAATAAATCGTTTCGATCTAGAACCAGCAGGCCCCTTTATAAAATCTGTCAAATCAATATCACCTGATAATAACAACAAATGTGTCGAGTGCTTTAACCAGTTTTGACATAATTTACCAACAGAGTAGGTAGCAGCTGAATGGGAGTTAGAAAAACGTGGATCAGGCCTATCCTTTGTATAGCCAGGGGCCTTGTCATGGAAACGGAGTTGGCAAGCATCTGAGCTGGTCTACCAAGTCAATCAACCTAGGGGGTTTAAGCAGAAATATGAAAAGTAACATTTTGAAACAAGGATTGCAAGTTGTCAATGGAATAATCAGTAAGATTGGTCCAGTTCAGATATCTAGCCAGAGCAGGAATGTCAGGGGCATGCATTTTCTTTGAACTAGCCAATCCAAAACACGTAGTCTGATAGGCCAATTCATTCAGAAACAAAATTTGAGTCGGGGTGAGGCACGCGTGATGTAAAGCTTTACTGCCTTACACCTGCCAGGATCTAGAACCCCACACAGATTTAAGATCTACTGTGGTTTACAACAGATCATGGCCACCCAGTGACAACTCATTAATAAAGGATTGGGAATACACTAAATTGGCGTACGTGAGCATCACTTTAGGCTTGGACGCAACATTTAATTTAAAATAAAATGATTCTTGTTTGGATTGATCAAAATCTGTAAATTAAAAAAAAAATTTTTTGGAGCTACCTTCCCATGGACCTGGGCAATGTTCCCACTGTGTGTAATTAAAAAGATTTCTAAATGTATTAGCTTTATGCAGGTAATGATGGCCATAATTGTGGTAGAAAATAAATCAGCATAATTTGCAGTATTTAAATACAAATCTTCAGCATCACATGCAGCACAATATTTGAAATCTGAAAACAAAGATTGTATGGCATGTACATCCCAATCATCAAATCTTATATAGTGTTTCACTACATCACCCAAGGAAACACGAAGTACATTTGGTACGTTAATTATCTCTGTAGGGCCATGAATTTGGAACTTCACTGCATCCCAAACTATGCCATCCGCAACTGGCTAGGTGGAGATGTTGACAGAAGTCAGGTCCCTTTTCATGATGTGAGAAGACAAATGCGGGGCCGAAGTTGCATCGACCAGTTTCACAGCAGTGTTCAGGTATGTAGTGATCATTTATGAGAAGGAAAAAGAATGTCACATATCCAATTGACCTACATAGAAAAATGGCAAAGAAGACCATCGAGATGTATGTCCAAGGCGGAACCAAATAAGTCTTTTTAAACTAGGCCACAAAAATAGAGAATTTGGTAGGGGTCAATGATAATGTAGAGTTCGAGTCAAAAGAGAAACATGACTGGTTAAGGGTATCCTGTTGCAAACCAGGCAATGACTTGGTAGTGGGATAAGCAAACTCTGTTTCTTCATTAAGACTGGAAGTAGGGAGGTTTAGCAAAGGGTTACTAACAGAGTCCATCTCAATGGCAGTGTCACACTGCGTGGAGTCAGAAGCGCCCAACACCAGATTCCTGGAAATCACTGGACAGGAAGATGCTGGTGTTATACTAATCAGGATTGGCCAGATGTTGTAACTTGACATTGTGGACGGAGACGTTTCTGTTGTCTTTCCGACCAGGTTCTGGTGGCAAAATGATTGTATGAGTTCCCTTTCATGCCAAGCACTGGGACAGATGCACAATAAGAGGGCCCAAACTCTTTTTTGCTCTCCACCTTCTCTCGGACCAGGTCTCCAGCCGACTACCGGAATCCGCAGTGCTGCATCTTTGGCTGAGGGTAAGTGTTCCTTTGCAAGACTGTCTCTGGTCTCCTGTAACTTCTGTAATATAGCAGAATGAATACCTATGTCAAAGGATGCGGCAGCCGCCACCATGTCTAGAACATCAAGGTCTGGTACAAACATTGTATGCCAAAGAGCATTTTGTACGGGGTCCGCCCACCCAGAGATCTTTTAGGGAGAATATTTAGTGCGCATTGTATGCTATACAAAATGGGCAAACCAGTTCCTGCCAGTACCTAGGCCCCTAGCTGTCAAGGATTGCTTTAAGTCACGGTTCAAACCCTCAGGCCTGTATAAAGATGAAAATTTGACCTGCACTTCCAAAGACCTCATGGCCTCCTTGTATGCCTTAGAGGCGAACGCTGGAACCTTGTCTGAATGGAAAGTGCCATATGCAAAAATTCCCACAAAGACACGCAAATCCCTGATGACAGTTCGAGTGTCAGCACTGCGTTGTGGCCACACCCAAAGAAAATGTGTGCCTGAATCAATTGTAACTAAGATGAATTTATAGACAGTATCTGAAGAAAATGGACCGAGTGATCAAAATAAACACATCCAAAAGGTCTATTAGATCTACACAGCGGTGTTTGTGGTGGTCGTGTTACAGTAGATGGCTTAATCTAGTGGCAAATGTCACATTAAAGCACATAATTACGGGTTTGTTTATATAAATCACACCACCAGTAACGCTGTTGTAAGATAGAAACAGTCGCAGACACTCCAGCAGGGGCTAAAGCCAAGCCTTCCTGTGCGGCTGTTATCAGTGAAAGTCTGTGGTCCATGTTGGGAATCAACCTGTCACCAATGTCGTTAATCCTCCCATAAGGAACTTTATCGGGACTTATGCGATAAGAGTATCTCGAAGGGAAACCCTGTGGGTAATTGCCACGCTTCTCTGTAGCAGCAATTGCTGCCTAGATGTCATGATCAATCTTATTTATGGATCTTTTAAACGCTACACCTGAAAATGTGGCTACTGCCAATTTAGTTGCTACATCAGCCAAACTATTGCCAACTGTGTGTACTCCTACGCGCTGGTGGCCAAGAGTATGAAATACATGTGTGAGAGGCAGACGTTATTTAAGATCTGCAACTCAAACCCAAAGCATCTTATGCTTAATTGCGCTACCTTTAGAATCACGATAAAAGAGTAAGTTGTCATTGAAAGACTGAACACAGTAGTAAGAATCACTTATAATGAGAGTAGTCACATTCGGATCTGCAAACTCAAGTGCGAGCACCAGGGCGCCCAGCTCAGCTAATTGGGTGGTACAGTCTCCTAGTGCCTGAGTGTGTCAACACTTGACTAGAACTCTCTGTTCACTATGGCACCTGCCACAATTGCGCATGCTGCTGAATACAAATGCTTTGACCCTGTGGCCGGTTGCGCTGAACTGTCAGTATAAATGATACAATGGTACTCCTCCAACAGACGCATAGGCCGAGGAGCAACATGAACAAATTCATCCTGTTAAAACTCCTGTGTTTGCAGGGAGGAGTCGAAGCTGAAGGTGACATTCGAAGATGTCAATGAAGTAGCCCATTGTATCCAACGTGAATACATATTTTTGAGTTTGGTACACTTGCCTTCGGCACTGCTTCTAGAGCAGGATATGGTGTCACAACCAAAATGCTCTTCTCCTGTGCGAGTCCACGTTCCTTCAGGATCGCTATCTGGACAGCTGTCAAGATCTTCTCAACAGTTGAAAACCGCAGTTCAGCCGAAGTGTACAAATGTGACTTGTAAGCAATAGGCACTGTGACTCCTTCATTAAACGTCAAGTATGTAATACCCACCACGCATGGCACGATACGTATAACCGGGTTAATGTGGTTATCACGTGTTAACAAGTATTTAGATTCAAGAAGATCAGACTGAGAAGATTGCAGGATAGCTGAATGTTCCGGAAGCCAAAAGGCTTTTGAAAAAGTAGGTTGTATCAAAGCATACAATGGCTTGATACGCTGGCATATTCGGGAATATAGGTTTGATCGAAGTTTAAAAATCCCAGCAAAGACTGTCGTTTTTTCAGGGTTCTAGGAGATCACAAACGTGCGCATTTCTCCAAGAAGTGAGGCGCCAAACCTCTACCTTCATTAATGAGCTTGTAGCCCAAGAACAGCAATGTGTGATTTCGCAAAGTTAAACTTATAGCCGTAGTTTGCAAACAGAACTATGATGCGGTCCACTCGACGACGCCATAATTGGTCGTCCATGAGATAAATCTCATCAATGTACGAGTACGCATCAGGGTCTACGCCGTCTAACAAAGAGACAACACGGACGGCGAATACACCTGGGCTGTTCTTATAGCCCATGGCCAAATGCCAGAATTGTTTCTGTTTTCCACCGGCGGTAAAAGCGGTCCATTGACTGCTGTCCGGTGACAAGTGTTGACTGAAAAAGCCATTGGGAATATCAAGGGTAGTTTTATATTTTGTACGAACAATACTGTCCACTAGAGCAGAACTATGGGTATTCTGAACCGCATAGGTGTGACAATGAGAATTCAAATGCCAGTAATCCAAAACTAAGCAGTACGGCCCACCGGGTTTCATTACGGTAAACAGAGGGTTATTCATTGGTGACACACAAGTCTCAATAACGCCTTGATACTCTAATTGATCTACAATCTCAGGAACGGGAGCTTTTGCCTCCCGCCTGATGGGATACTGGGGTTGTGGCTGTGGCATAGACCGTAATGGTATCTCATGCGGGGGAGAATCTTTTTCCCAGCCCACCTGAGTCCGGTACAGTGCTGGTGCAAGCACCAAAGCCCACTCTTCTGCAAAAGCCTTCGCATGCTCCTTGGAAACGTTATGTGAAAAACTCGGGAGTATTACTTCCTCCCCCCTCGGAGCAGCAAGAACAAAAGGCAGGGGCCAATCTGCCTCTGCCAACAAAATGTCATAAGAAGTCAAATTTTACCCAAAAATCCCTTTAATAACCCGTTGTATGGCACCTTCAATCATAATGACAATATCATATAATCTGTCGGAGGGAGCCACTCGGGTGTCAGCTGTTTCAACTGTGATGAATGTTTCCGTTGCTGTCGCCTCCAAAAATGGACACAGTGCTTGCTGCACTTTGGTAACCTCCGCTAGCAGCGTTACTGCCCATGTTAGGTTCCGGAGTCGTGTCCTCACCGTCTGTGGCATATCTCGCTGTCAAAGCAGCAACTTTCTTTTTCTGAACCGGTGGGCGCTGAAGAGTGAAATCGTCCTCTTACGCTTTTCCCTCAGTCTGACGAGGTTGCTCACGTCCTTGTGGGGCACCTTGACCTCTTCCGCGCTCCTGGCGTTCCCTGCCACCAGCCTGTGAGCCTGATGTGTCCTGTAAATAATGAGGAGAACGCTGATCAGGATCCTGAAATCTGTCAAGAGACCTAAATCTCTTGCGGATGCGCAAATCATAAGTACGCTCAGAAGACTCAGGTACTGGTGACACTGCATGCGACCCTTGTTTCTGTTGTTGCTTCCCCTGCTTTTTATTTTTCCAATTTTTCTTAGGAAATGTTGGATGGTCGTCTTTTGCAGACTGCGCCGTCTGTGTTTTCTGTTGTGCTGGTATTCTAGCAAAAGGCTTAACTCCCAAACTATTGCGGCCAATTGTCTTATAGGCATCTGCAATGATTTTTGGTAATTTGCGGGGTTTCTCTTCTTCCGGGACAAGGCGCAAGGCATTAGACACTTGAAAGTTAACTGCATCTCCCTTGACATTAGCAAGGATCAGATCAGCAACTACGTCGAACACTCTAACTAACCTCATCCCCAACTCCACAGCCGCCTCCGGTCCATGCTCATCTTGAACACGTTTAATCATGGAGGGGAGCACTGTCATAGAAGATGTGCCAAAACATTTCACATATACCGTCACGAACACTTTACCCCAATTTTCACAATTGGCTACTTTGGGTATTAAGTCTTTCTGCAAACTAATAGTTAAAATCCTGTGCTTTTCCACAGGGGTTGAATTTGGAAATACCGCTTTCAGCTGGTCAAATTTCTCTGCAAGCCAGTAAGGTAAATCATCCTTTTTCTGTGGACGCTTGCCCATAACCGAATTAACCATGACAGGACTAATAGTTAGTCCGCAAGGTCCAGCTGGTTGTGCAGCAGCCCAGGGTGCTCCCACCTGGAGATTGCTTGAGACGTATTGTACTAGAGCCCTGTGCCCCTCAATCAAGGAGGCGTGCAAGGCATGCAGTTTTGCTACTGTTACTGCCAAATAACGTTGATGTGGTGTGTACCCGGCCAAAACTGGTCAAGTGGCCCCTGGAATTGATAAAGGGCCTAAACGGACTGGAGTCACTGTGTGGGGCAGGGCGCCATTAAACCAAATACAGTGTTGCCATGCCAAAATCGGAACTTCAAGAGTTGTATAAGGCCAATATACATTAGGTGTTGCAGTGGGAGTGTATACATGGAACAAGTTATCATCTCCATTCACTGCTGGAAAGGTTACCCAAGAATAAAACACCTCAAAGTGGAAAGCTGGATCAGCTCCAACCACAAAAATAAGTTTGATACCTGCGTCCGGAGGTCCATATGCGTGCAAATGCCGACTGAGCGGTGCGTGGCTATGTGCCGCAATATCAACATCAGCTATAAGGACTAAGAAAGAAAAACGACTTAATGCGTGACAGCACAATATAAGGTAGTAATTCAAAAGCTTGAAAAAACCTATAGAAACATCAATATAGGTAGGTTATGCCGTCACAACTGTTTACCAGAAAACAGAAGCAACTGTATTGTGGACAGGCACCATACCACTTGAGTGCCTCGTAAATAAGAACCAGACCAAACGTTAGGTGCACCATGTTGCAGGGATTCTGCACATACACAGAACTATGTGCAGGAAACCAGGACCTCGGTGTGCAGTGGTGTACCAGAAAACCCACCTCGGTGCCCAGAACCATAAATCCAACTAGCTATAGTGTCTCATTCATTCTCCATACTACAGCGAAGCTACCAATGATTAGACATCCTAGAGCATGTCACTCCGACCCTCTCAGGAATCGTGGGAAGAAGAACACTCTTTCGTTCAAACACTCATACTTGTCCACAACATGATAAACAGAGACACGGTATAGTTTAAAATGTTTATGTTAACTAACATGCTCTATAATGCAGTACACAAGCCAATACTAGCAGCACAATGCATAAAACAATATAATCAGCATGGTTACAATTCCATAAAGCACAAAAGGGGAAACCATATTATAATGACAGTGGAAACAGGGCAACAGCGCCTTACTACCCTCTCCGTGCTCTAAGCTAGTTTATTATAATTATAGAAGACCTCTGGGCTTTGTCAGGGGGACCCCATACCTCCAAGTCTACATGAAAGGAATCACATCTCAGGACAAGCACAGCTCTTCTTCATTGTAATGAATCTCTCCAGGTGCCTTTTCATGCATGCAATGCCATATTAAAAGCACCCAACTTTCAGGAGTGCAGCTGTGTTCTATGTTGTGTCTATATGCGTGGGACTGACCAAAGTGAATCAACAGCATACATTGTTTTTCGACCTTGAACACGCTGTGCAGATTAGGAGCACAGTGTACAGCTAAATGTGTGAAAGGCAGACAGTTCTCATGCGAAAATGCACCAGCAGTCTATCCACGAGAATAAAGCCATCTACTAATGTGTGCAAATGCGGCAAAATGGCTGCGAAACATATACTAACTAATGCTAACTTAGCAATGTCTGCAGTTAATCCATCGCCTCACTACAATTCTTCATGTATTTGATTAAAATGTAATTCTTAGCCATACTGACATGCGATTATTTTGAAGACTTACTGTATGTTATATGTGATGTGGAATCTAATGCACAAGAAACATGTATTTATTTGTGTTTAAATGTGCACACATATATTAAATGTGCACCATTGAGTAAATGCTATCAAGTGTCCTAAGTAGGCCTGTTTTTCACCATGCTGCATAACGAATGTTTTTCATTTTCTGTTAACGTGACATTTCTTGCAGGTATTCACATGCATTGTTAGTTGTAGAATAGATACATTACTGTACTAGAGATAGAGGAAAGAGCCTGAGAAGAAGACCTTGACAAAGGAACATGGAGAACCGGAGAGTCAAGGTCAGATGGAAAGGTCTGCTGGAGGACCAATGGTAAATAAATGGGCCCAGGAAACGTTGTGTTAAAGGGATGAAAATAGGGGTTTTCACAAAGGTCTGCACTGCTCAGGGCAGGGCTCAGTTGTGAAGGGACGCATTCCACAATGAGGAGGTCCCTGACCCTAGAATCTCCCCTTCCCCCCAACACGTACAACATGTGAATGCTGGCACTAGTGATAAATACAGCTGTGCTGAGGGAAGTACTGGTGGGCAAGTAAATGTTTATCTTCCGGAAATGCTATGTAGGTATTATGCCACTGTCAGACTTGTGAAATAGAAAACAAACTTTAATTTTTAGCCAGTACAAGTATAAAAGTCTTACTGATCTTAATATGGGTCTCTTAAGCAATGACAAATGTCAGTATATCATTTATGGTTAACCCCACATCCTCTGTACTATATTTATAGGTTACTATGACGTATATAAGCTCAACAATACAGCACAGTACCACAATGTTGATGATCAAATCTGAGAATTTGGTAAAATGAGTACCTCTGAGTTATATGCTTTTAAAACCTGCTATTTTTATGCAGGTCAAAATATTTCTCTATTCAATGCAGTGCGAGAAGTAGTATCCACGGAGTACTTTGTGACAAATAAGAGGGTCTACTTTTAATACTGCTGGTAGGTTGTCACTTTCTTGTGCTCCCACTAATGGGCCTCCACGTGTTTACACTTCTTGCGGTAGGCTGCCATTCTCTTACACTCCTGCCGACACACCATCACTCTCTTGCACTCCAGCGTGGAGCTCCTGATAAACCTGAGATATTCTTCAGTTCTTATCTATTTTCATCATACAAGCAATGTACACTGAGTTTCTGTGAAATATTTGTTACTCCAGTGTAATCTCATATAGTTTCTGGATTTAATTTGACGTAAAATTAACACATTTTTTATTATTTCACATATGTTAAGTTAGGCCGATTTGTATGGCGCAACTTATCACCCGTGAGGGTATCTAGGCGCTGTAGGAGGATTGTATGTCGGACAGAGTTCCTAGTTGAAAAAAAGTTGTGTAGCAAAGTGTGCATCATGATGTATTGAGAAAGTTTATTCAATGTCTTGGGCATGATGTAGAAGAAGGAGCGACCTTCTGACTTGCTACTGCAAATGTTGGAGACACGTGCAAGGGTGTGTGAGGCTGAGTGTAGCTGCAGGTTGGTGGGTAGAGGGTCTTGCAGGCATGGAAGAGAAGCTTGAACTGGCATTGTTCCTGGTTGGGTAGCCAGTGTAGTTCTCTGAAGTAGAGAGTGATGTGAGTGCTTCTTTGGATGTGTAGGGTGAGTCTGGCAGCAGTGTTTTGGGTCTAGAGTATTTGAGTGAGCTGGTAGGAGATGCCAATTTACAGAGCTTTGCATAGTCTAGTTTGTTGGTTAGAGGGCCTTGGTGTGTCCTGAGTACATGGGGAGCCATATGAAAATCTTGCAAAGAATTCTGAGAAGGAAGAAGCAGGATGAGGTCACTGCTTTTTCCTATTTATTCACTGTGAGTTTGTCATATAGGTCCAGATTGGCTAGCAACCAGGGGGCAATCCCAGGGGGAGTGCTTGTTTCCAAAGATCAGGATCTCCATTTTGTCTGTGTGGAATTTTTGGCAGCTCTCTCTCATCCAGTTGGCCACTTTGGGCATGCAGGAGATGAAGTTGGTCCTGGTGGGATTGTTCCAGCCGGTGATTTGAGGATAAACTCTGTGCTGTCGGAGATTATGTTGATGTTAGAGGCTCTTACGATGTGAGCGATGGGGGCCATTTACACTGTGAAAAGGGTTTGGCTGATGTAAGATCTTTGCGAGACTCCGTTTCAAGTTTCTTGCGTTCAGAGGTGTAGGGGGGAGTCTGACTGTTAGACTCCTGAGCCATGGTGTCTGGTGATGAGGGTAGAGTGGTATACAGAGTTGAAAGCTGCTGAGGGCTCGGAGGGGATGAGAGTGAGTGTTGCCCCTCTGTCCATGATTGTCCGGATGTTGTTTGTTAATGCCAAGAGGGCCCTTTCTGTGCTGTATTTGCTGCGGAACCCTGACTGACTGATGTCCAGGAAGTGGTGCTGTTCTAGGTGGGAGGAGAGTGGCCTGTTTATCACTTTTTCTATGACTATGGACAGGTATGGTAGGACCGGGATTGGTCTGTAGTTTCCAGTTATCTGGAAAGGTTCTGTTAAGAATGAAGGCATTGATAATGGCGACGTTGATCACTGTTGTTCCCAGGTAGAAGATGTGGAGAGGGCAAGGGTGAGTGGGACCCCCTGAACGGATGGTCTTTATAATTCTGAAGGTGTCTTCTGGGGTGAGGGGGCTCCAGTTCATTAGTTGATATACATTATTGGTGATGATGGGACGTTGACCAATGAGGTCTTCTGTGGTAGGTTGAGGCTCGAAGTTACTGTACCTCTTGAGCATTTCGTTGTGGAAGAAGTCAGAGAGGCTGCTGCAGAAGTCCTGTGAAGGAGTGATGTTGTTGGTGGTTGACGTTGGGAAGGAGAAGAACATGAAAAGTAACATTAGTTTTGCTTGTGGAAGACTAGTTAGAGTATAAAATATCTAGTTGGGAAACATTTTCTCACATTAATGCAGAAAAATAGAGTAAAATGTAATCAATAATTTGACAACAAAATGACAAAAAACTAAATCTATAGAACAGAGTTATGGATTTTCGAAGTTAAAAGAGAAAAATAGCACCCAAAATATCGAAGAGTCAAAAGTTATGGCCAACTGTGAAGGAATATCTTCCCTTCCTGGCCTGGTACCGGGATGTCTACACCTAGTCATATGACCCAGACCCAGGAAACAGGCTGCAGGCACAAAATGATAACTTTTTTCAAGTG
Organism: Lissotriton helveticus; assembly: GCF_964261635.1. Taxonomy (NCBI): domain Eukaryota; kingdom Metazoa; phylum Chordata; class Amphibia; order Caudata; family Salamandridae; genus Lissotriton; species Lissotriton helveticus. The sequence continues at coordinate 248,965,376 of NC_136067.1, read as the reverse complement.
GCATTTTCACAATTGTGACTTAAACTCCAACGTTATCATTTATGAGGATTTTAAATTACAATTCCTTAGAACACCTGCTCCTAAACAAAAGTTATCAATTAGTAAATGTACTAAGGCAACTCAATGTTATCCTATAGGAGCGGTAGGCCTCACAGTAGTGGAAATCAAATTGTGAGTTTTTCGTTGCTAGGACAGGTAAATCTTAGAAATGCATGTCCAGCTTTTTAAATACAATGCACTCTGCCCTATGGGCTGTTTAGGGCCTACCCGACTTATATGTTATTAAAAAAGAAGGTTTTGGCCTGACAAAAAGTTTATTTTGCCAGGTTGATTTAGCAGTGCAATGGCAGGCCTCTGACATGTTTTTAGGGGCTACTCAAGTGGGTGGCATAATATGTGCTGCAGTCCCACTAGTAGCATTTAATTTACTAGCCATGGGTATATGGTATATCTCTTCACTAGGGACTTATAAATAAATAAAAGACACTAATTAGGAGTAAGACAATGTTAAAGGTTTTAGAGTGAGCACGTTAGCACTGGTCAGCAGTGGTAAAGTGCACATAAGGCTAAGGCCAACAAAAAAGAATTCAGCAAAACAACAGGGGAGAAGGCAAAAAAGCTTGAGGAAAGACCACCCTAAGGCTGACAAGTCTAATAAGTCATACCTGTATTTTCACAATAATGATGCATATTTCTCAAAACAAAATAGGGGCCATATTACCAAGCAATAGCGATAATTATCGCTATTGCTTGGTTAGAGACAAAAATGTACCGCTGAGCTGCGGCGATTTTTATCGCAAATAAACCTTGGTATTACCAAGGTTTATCGCAAATGCGTTAAAAATCGGCCGCAATGCATGAATATCGCTGAAAAGTCAGCGATATTCATGCATTACCGAGCTAATGCTCTTAGCCATGTTATCCACCTCCCATTGGATAACATGGCTAAGAACTGCTCAGGGCAGGTGTTAGCTTTTGGAGATATTCGCGAATAGCGCAAATATCTCCATAAGTTGGTAATAGGAGATAGCGATGTTAGCGACTGTTTCCAGTCGCTAACATCTTGGCACGCCCACTTTGCATGTCATTAGTGATAAATATCACTGACATGCAAAGTGGGGCCCAAGATGGTCGCTATCTCCTACTAGCTGTCGCTAACTGGTGTTAGCGACAGCTAGGTAATAGGGAGATAATTTTATCTCTGCTTTCTTGGCTTTTAAAGCCAAAAAAGCAGAGATAAACCCCCTTGATAATATGCCCCTAGGTTTCCCCCACCCTTAGCACTTGACTGCCACTGACACTCATCGGTCATGGAGCAATGTATGACAGGAGTCATAGTTGTGACCGGGTGGAGTGAAATGTTTGTTAAAAATTAGTCTTGGTTATGGGTTAAAAATGGAAATGTTCTTCACAAACCATAGGCACTCTAACTGTATGTCAAAGAGTGTTTTATGTGAATGATATTTCTACCCAGAGACCATTAATCCCCAAATAGGTGATTTACTCGGATATTAGAATTCTCTTGTCAAAATTACGTTTTATTTTTCTTACTAGTTACAACATACCTACTGCTCTACTTTTATTTTGACTTTTAACATTCTGCCTTATTTAATCCTTCTTAATTGCTGGTATGCAACTTCCTATTAGAACGCCAATATTAATTATCTATTTTTCTGTCGTGCAAATCAAAAATTTAAGGTTGCTTCATTCTATAAATTATACCTTAATTTCACCTCCATTAAAAGAAGGTTAAAAGGGATCATTCATGCTATGAAAGAGATGCTTCGGTAAATCAAGACTTCTCTAATGATTGATGTACGTCAATGCTTTTTTAATTGCTTGATAAAACCTCTGTATTACATTCAGGTGATATTACAGCCTTAACGCAACACATGCCGAAGGCGGTGGGTGCTCATTAGCCAAAATTAAAACTTTAATTGTGAATAATAATGGGGTGAAACAGCAAAAAACTATCGCATACCGAAGGGCAACATGTGAAGAGATTACCCTTTAGACTTGATCAGTACATGGTGAAAGGTAAGTCCACCATGTAAACTGTCTTTGTTTTATATAGCGCAAACTCGACCCCAAGGTATCAAAGTGCTTTACATAAGCACCAGCTACATTACAGACTGACACATTCCTTTTTGTTAGGCCCTGGAAGATTAAGTGATTTGCCCAGAATCAAAGAATGTTGAGTGTCCTTGCTGAGACTCGAACCCGGTTCCCTAGCTTCGAGGTAGACCTCTCTAGCCGTTAGGCCACTGTTAGACTTGGCATCTTTTGGCGTGTTTCCCCTGACTTTTTGCTTTCTGACCTCCGGTTTTTACTCTGTTTTTGCTGGTGTAATGACTCTGCGCACTTTTCTCACTGCTATCCAGTGGTAAAGTGCAAGTGCTCCTGTATAAAATGTGTTATGGATTGGGAGTTCCATGTTTGGCTTATTTGATCTATGTGTCAGATGCTAGTAAAGTGCACTGCGAGTGCCAGGGCCTATAGATCAAATTCTGTTGGTGGGCTGCAGCACTGGATTGTTCCACCCACGTAAACAGCCTGTAAAATGTAACTCTGGCCTGCCAGCGCAGAGCCTGTGCGCAGCCTGGGGCTGCCGTGCCGACTTGGCGAGTGCACACATTAGCAAGACCCAAAACCTTCCCTTTACTACATGTGAGTCACACCTACGGTAGGCCCAAGGTACCCACATGTGCAGGGTGCATTGTATGTAAAATGCAGGACATGCCCTGGGGCGTGTGTCATGTCCTGGTAGTGAATTACAGCCTACTGCCTACTTCGTTTTTCACTATTGCAAGTCTACCTGTTCTACCTGTTCTCCATAGGCCAGGCTGGGCAGTTTGATCATTACATCCTATCATCCCAACTGACTCAGAGAACATGGTAGAAATTCGTTTAGTATGCCTGAACAGAATGATAAAATGCATCTTTTAGTGAAGTTGGTTTTAACATTCTCTGTTTGAAAATACCACTTTTAGAAAGTAGGTATTTTCTGACCTAACCATCCAGCCTGACTCTGCTAGCGTGTGTATTTGGTGTCTGGTTTGTGAGTGACAGGGCTGGGGGAGACAGGGCGAATCAGCCAGTCTGAATGGGTACATCTACACATAGATGAGTGGGAGGCGTAGCGCCTAGATCTGAATAGGGCTGGGCTTACCTTCCACAATGCTGGCTCCATCTCCTGTGGCGTGTCTGAGGACAGTGGCCCACACTGACAATGGAAGAAGATGCCTCTGGCAGGACGCACCCCAAACTGGTTTGGACTGGGTCCTGGCACCTCTGCCTTCAGAGGACAAAGGATTTGCTGGTATGAATATTGGGACCCAAACATCAAGACTTTAGATCTCGCTGGAATCAAGGAACCTGCCAAGAAGAAGAGCTGGAAGAGCTGCCAGGAGGAGTACTGCCCCTTTGCTGTGTTGTTGCTTTGTTGGGTTGGCGTGCAGCTGCTGCTTCTGCCTTGGGCAGTGAAAGGACTGGATTGAACTTTCTCTACTTGTGCTGAGTATCTCCAAGGGTCTGAAACCGATTTGGCCTCCTGTTAAGAAGTCTCAGGGACTGCAAAGACTTCACCACCCGCTGGGTACCGCTTCTGGAACCGTTGTTTCAGTTGCCACAGAGGAGAGGGAACCGATACCTACTCTGTCAACCGACTTCGCCACTGGCCTTGTGTACTGAAGGCACCGCATCGAAGCACCGTCTCTCCCTGCACCGCCTGCCTTGATCTCACTGACGCTGTCCTGGACAATCGTCACCGAGCCGCTGCTCGCACCGCATCGAGGGGCACCCAATCCTGCATCTCCTTGCTTCACTTCGCTGGCCTGGGCTCATCGACACGGTCGCTGCTGGCTATACAACCGTGACCGCCTCGTCACGTATAGCTGTAATGCTCAGCTCGCACCAATACCCGCCAACCGGCTCTGTCACCTGCACTACAACTTGCCAGCACCGCATCGAACACCATCTCGCCCTACACCGCCCGCCTCAGCCTCACCGACGCTGTCTGGATGACCGTCACCGAGCCGCTGCTCGCACCGCTTCGAGGGACACCGCACTGTGCACCGCTGCCACTTTGTATCGCAACCGCGACGGATGCCAAGACCTACTCACACCTCCGTGTGAGCCACCCTAAGAAAGGTACTGTAAACGAGTCTGTCCCGCTGTTGCTGGCCTGTACCAATGCAGTCAGCTGGAACTGTGAGACTCTGTTGTTTTCAGCATCACAGAAGACTCGGACCGAGTTACCGACTCGTACGAACTGTTTTTTCAACTTAACTTTGCAAGTGAAAGACATTTTGCAACACAACTATTTTTAAAGTACTGTATTGTGGATTTTTATCGTATTTGGTCTTGTTTGAGTATATAAAAATATTACATATTTTTCTAAACTCATGTGGTGTCCGTTTGTAGTGCTTACCCTGTGTTACTGTTGATTATATGCAAATACTTTACACACTGCCTCTAAGATAAGCCTGACTGCTCGTGCCAAGCTACCAAGGGGGTGATCAGGGGTTATTTTAGGAGTGTAACTCCCTTATCCTGACTAGAGTGGTGGTCCAGGCCTGACTTCGGTGCAAACCTTAGCCAACCCGGAATCCCATTTCTAACAGCCACTTTCTCTCCAACAATAGTTGTGCTGATAGGGTAAGCAGCCTATGATATGGCAGCTTCAGATAGTTGTATTCTTCTTCCTGCAATTCCCTAGTTTCCTTCTAAAGTAATCAGCTTATTTTGGCGCCACACTGAAATCACAGTGTGCATGTTACAGCAGTTAGAAAGACTTCAGAGGGTCTTGGTTTGCCTATTAGAACAAAGCTGACATCACTAAAATTACAAGTGTCTGCTTCCTGGTCCTGTGGTCAAGGACATCACACAAACCTCAGTGGTAAATGGCATGCTATGATCTGGCAATGCCCTCCCACCCTGTGACATCACATACTCTCGAATCTTGTATTAGATGAAGCAAACCAGACAGCGCAAGCTGATTGGTTTGAAAGAACTATTGAGAGTACAGTGGGTTTACAGCTCGCCCATTGTTTACCATTGGGTGGCTTTATTTTCAGTCTTATTTGCCTGCTTCTCATTTGATGGGTCGTCTTTCTGTTGTGGTTTACCCTCGCCTGGAGCATAGTCTCTTTTAATCCTTTTGATTGGCTCGCTTGTTTCCTTTCTCTACTCACATTTAAGGTACTACTTTATTCTTTTTCATGCAGCACCTCATGAGAATGAGTGTGTTTGCTAGCTTTCTCCCTCTTGTGCTGCTTCAACTCGCAAATACACTCCCCCTTGCTATGTTGCGCTCCACTCCCCCCCCACCAGCTTAACTGTAAAACAAATTTCTGCTCGGAAATGGCTGAAAGGGTTGTGTTTTTATCTCATGCATTCCACTAAGCACAATCTTTAACACACAAAGGCTTTCATGGTGATAGGAGATGGGCCATCATCTGCCCTCACTCATCTGGTCTCTGAGTCAGGAGCTGTACCTAGCATAACACTTCACCTGGAGGCTCCTAAATCCGATCCCGGGGCTAGTGTAGAGGAGCAAATGGTTGAATCCTGTGGAAAGTATATTAGGCCTTGGGAAGCAGTTTCCTTTACACCCTGGCACTTCTTTATTCTTTTTTTAAATTCTGTTAAAGTTTTCTGAGTGAAAGGCATTTGCAAAATACACCATGCAATGTATAAATATTGAAAACAATGTATTCAAACTACAGCTTTGAGATACCATGGGATATGTGTTTGCTTTTCCCACAGTATTTTAAAATATTTACATATATATTTTAAACAATACCTTATAGACAAATATTGTAAAATCCAACGGTTTTGCACATACATTGTAAAGGTGACACCAATTGGCTTTGCCAATGCTTCTTTTTATCTCACTCCTTATTCTTCACAGTATATACCCTACTCCATTCAGCACGTTAGATTGTATGTCTTTTTCAAAGAAAGAGACATGTTTCAAAATGGCGGAGCTGTACTGCCTGACCTCAAGTAAAGCCTCAAGCATGAATGGTGCATACTAATTATTTGCTAATGTTTTCAATGGAAAAGGCACTGGGTGTGTTTCAAATTGATTCCGTGTTCTTGTAATGCATTGGATTAATCATTGATAATTCCTCTCTCAAAGAGGAGGATTTAGTGTAACTAAACCAGCTTGTTTTATCCATGGAGGGAGAGAAGTGCAAGGTATTGTACAATCCACTGCAGTATAGAAGTATAAACCATGCCTGTCTAGAACAATACAGTGTCCAGTTCGCATACATGCCTTGCTAGCCAACTCTAGGAGGACAATACTGTACTTGATACAGTATGTAATGTATGGCAGCTATACAGAAATGTGCTTTGCATGAATCCCACAGTAAGAACAACATATTGCATGTCTGCAGACCTGGTGCTGAAAGCCCAGAAGTAGCTGTGCAGTGCTTCATTTGTGCCAGTGGTTGAAAGTGGGGCTCACTCTTTTTTGTGGACCAGACTTATTTTTAATCATCAGACTTTGACCGGAAACAAACAAGGGAAGAGAAGCAAGGTAGCAAAGATGGAGGAATACAACGATGGGAAAACAGTGTCAAAGGAGGAAAGCAGAGATGAAAAGTAACCTATGAGAATGTGATGGAAGAAAAGGGGTGTATATTGGTAGATAAAATAGGGATGAAGTGAAATAAAGACTAGGCAGCCCTGGTATTTGTCAACTCCAACATTTGTCAGTAGAACTGGTGGGCGTCTCAGAAATAATTGGGCACTTGCTGGTATTATTTTACAAATTAAGCTCTGACTAGGAGACAACACATGCTACATAAATGAATATGACATCGTTTATAGTGCACCATTGACGTCTACAAGAGGTATCCTGTTACTTTGCATGCCCTGTTCTTCAATGAAAAAATAAATAAAAGGAAACACCAACATCTCATTTGCTCTTGCAGAATTAAGTAAAATTAGTAAATCTTCAGCTATTTATAAAAAAACTGAGAAAAATGTGTTGTGCCCTCAGTGAGATAAGCCTGGCATTCCAAGCCTTAGAGGTAGTTACTGAGAGAGATATTCCTCTTGTGTTAAGTCTTTTGTATCTTGGAATGCAAAGTAGATATTCAGTTGCTGATCTCAAAATCCATGATGGTGTATGGCAGACAAAAATGGAGGACATGTAGGTGTCTTCTTTTGTCATAGAGTGCTTTCTGGCATAAACATAGTTCTTAAAAAGACTCCTCTTGTACTTTATGAGTTAGGTATTTTGGGGGACCAAACAATACATAGTTAAAGTAGCCCAGCTGATAAAGTATTAAAGCACGGACCACTGTAGCTTTCGAAGATGTTAGGGGTGGAGGGAGAAAAGTTCGAATGACACTCAATGTAACACACATGAATGTAAGCATGAGTATATATAATTCCTAAATTTCTGGCCAATCCTCATTCCAGATAATTATGTGAAACATTAGTACAGGCTCCTAGTATATGTGTATAGGGAGCTCTGCTTGGCACAATCGTGGTAACTGCACTCACGAACAAGTAGGACATTAAATCAGTCACCTTTGATGCTTCTCAGAATGACAACATAAAATAGTACCTTGGCAGCGCAGCTTACAACATTTCATGCTCAGGCATTGATATTGTTGAAAGAGAGAAATATGAGTGTTGTTGAGCGACAATTCCAATAGCTGAACTGCAGTAGCTGAAGCACTCTTCCTTAGCCATACATGGGACATGAACATGAGACACAAGAATATAATCTTCATTGCGTCTAGTCATCGCTTTCTCATTATTTTCATAATCTCATGTGACATTCTGCCACTTAGACATTCTTTTTAAATGCCACTGGCATCTGTTGCAGAAGTCTTTTTTAGGTCGAGCCTAGGCAGCGCATATGCGCTTTTCTGCAAGACCTGTTGTATTTCCTCTGTGGGCTTTTGGCACACCCATCATTGCCATTCGTTCCTTGTTGTGCCATTTAGAAATGCTGAATTTTTATTTTTGCATTCGTTTTAATTGTACCTCCTTTGGGTGCTTGGTTCACTCCCGGGCGTTTTCACTACATAGTCCATTTTTTATTGGCCTTCGTAATGTATTCATGCTTCCTCCTGGCACTGCGTGCAATGGCCCCTCCTTCCATCTGTGCCTCACAGCCTTAGGGTTCCTCCTGGTTGTCCATCTATTCGTTCTAGGTTTTTTTTTACATTGCCTGGGCTCCTGTGCTTGGAATGTTCTGTCTGTTGGCTTTCCTCCATAACAGACCCCTCCCACGTCCCGTTGCGGCCTCGCTCACTTTAATCACTTTATGATTGGCTGCTGATTGAATAACACTTCTGCAGGAAGGACAGGGGAGGTGTGTATGGGGAGCTCTGAGGAGAGAGTGTGGCTCAAAGGTAGGCTCGCATCGCAACAGCATGCTCTACAAACATTTCTTATGTATGTACATCTATGTTTGTATTGATGCACGGCTGACTGAACTGTGAAGAGCATGCTGCTGCTGCTGCTGCTAACTGCAGCGTTGTCCTGAACATATCGATGATGGTTTGATCCATTCTGACTACTATTTTTAGAAGGTGGCCGCCCCTGTTGACATGCTGGTGTTTCTTGGCTACGGGTCCCAACCCATACATCGAAAGGCTTTGGTTTGGGTCACGAATGCAGCAAGTGTTCTATAACTTCCCTGTCTGTTTTTCCTATCCTCCACTCGAGAGATGCTACACTGGATTAATGTTGTAAAATGGGGATCCATACGAAAATAGGTTGGCTTTACCTAATACAATAATATGCTGCTATTATAAATAAAGTGTTACACGAGAGGCTGGGTCTGTATTAGTGATGAAAATAACGTTAAAGTGTGTCACCTTTCATGCTGAAATGAATAACGTTTTACAGTTAACAAGTTTACAATTTATTCTGATAGGTAAGCGCTGGATATTTGCATGGTCTTTGCAGGGATGCAGTTGTAACTGGAATGGCTCAAACATCAGTGCTACATTTATGTTCTTATTTATTTTACCTAAAAATATTTTTTTAACACTGCTTCAGGCAGGGACCATGTGTCCCTGCTCTGCTGGTGTCACAACCGAAAGACAGGAACACACATGGAGGGACTAAATGGGGACTCTTAGTTGCGTGACTGCCTTGTTGTAACTTTTTTTAATTGCCCTCTGTTACCTGTGTTTGTGGCATTCTGCAGCAATGTCAATTTGACCCCTGTCCCAATGTGTGTACTTATATTTATTCTTTAATCTGGTCTAGAGCATTTGAGACGCTTACCGAGCTCTGCTGTAAACAGGGCTATAAATCTCGTTCTTATCTGGTCACATTTGAGATGCATTTGAGGTCTGTTTTTGTTTTTGTTTTATGTTCTTTGGTCTCTACTTGTGCGTCTTTTAAAATGTGTGCAGTTTTCACTTTGTGGAAAGTTACCACTCCTCACACTGCACCCTATTGTTTTCTTTATGCGGCTGATCACTGGCACATTCTGTGCATCGGCAACCTTCGGCCTACATCATAACTCCAACCAATGCTGCTGCTCGCTTAGTAGCACAGTGCACGCAAGACTGTGTCTTTGTGGAAAGTACCCGCATTCCTTCCCCATTTCTCCGTGGTCTACGGATTTGTTTTACCCAAATTACATCCTTCCTCTCAAGGTGGTAGTATCTGCCTTGCAACTAGCTGCTCTTTTTCACCAACTAGAAAGGGGATGTGATGCTTAATAGTAGTGTGCCCTCACGTGTCCTCGCAGGTGACGAGGTGGCTTTTACAATCTCGTTTTGTTCTTCCCTCCTCCTCTGTGTTTCTGGGTTAAAACATTAGTGAAATGAGACCCTTTGTGAAATGCCATCCCAGTTCGACTGTTATCGATGTCTACATGGAGGCACTTTTCAGGCTGCACAAATATTTTACCCATCTGTATAGCTGCAGAAATAGAGTGCCACGGAAAGCGAGTGCGTGTCAGTGAGTTTTTTTTTAGAATTTATCTTGGCTGGGCCAATGGAGTTTTGCTATTGTGTTGCTGCGGCGATTTTCACATAATTATAGATTTGCTGATTTTGTCTCATAATCCATCATCTCCTGTATAATCGGCAGATTTGAATAACATGTTTTTTTTGTTTCTAGCTCAAATGTTACTAAAAATGCGAAGACGTGTTGCTGTTATATTTGACTGTTAAATTGGTACTAATGTAATGCATTTTAAAAACCAAGACCTGGTTATAAAAAACACATAACTATTTTGAACAATTTTTTCCAAATGAGTATCATGTCTTACTCCTTGGTGAGGCAATGCTTGCTTATCTAGTCATGCCCACCCATTTGTGTTAGTCATATTCAAAGTTAATCAATCACCCAAAACAGTCCGCAAGCCCACCAGCCAATAGTCTCAAAATGGGCTAGCAAAAGAAAGATATATATTTTTTTATATTTTATGTAAAAAATGTGAGGTGGGTCAGAAAGTGCCTTACATAAGCACCATCCATGGAGCTACTGTTTGACACCCCCTTGTTGACCCACTCTGTCATCATCAGCACTTTCTTGAAAGAAAAGAATGTGTCCTAACTCTAAACTAATATAAAAAATAATAAATAGAGTGGGGTGTATAAATGAAGGTGACATCTATCTACCATCTATGCCCCATAATATGAAAGAGGTAAACTAAACTCACCATAGGTTAAAAGCGAGTGTGGACATCTATCACACATATTCCTTAATTTTTAAATAGTCTTGCTGCATTACCTAATATTTCCTTAATTTACTCAACCCTGCCACATATTTTGGCCCTGTCCTGCCTCAATATTCCAGTGTCCCTGTCAATAGATAAGGTTTAATTTACTGAACCTGTAGAGGACCCCCCAGGGACTTCTGAGGACTGACTGCTGCTTGAGGCCTGATTTGTACTTCAGAGGACTGTCCTGCTGCTACCAGAGGACTACCCTGCTGCTTAAAGCCTGCCTTGCATCTTCAAAGGACTGCCTTGCTGCTTGAGGCGTGCCTTGTTGCTTGTTCTCGGGACTGCAGAGTGACTACAAGAGATAGTTGGCTGGTAACCTGTTCTGAACAACAAGGGCACAGAAAAGCTTCAACAACACGCAGGGTCCCTTATCTGGACCTGCTTGAAGTGAGTTCTGACCTTCAGCTAGTGCCCCCCTAGACCTGGACCCTTGGAAGTGTTACCAAAGGTACCCAAACAGGCAACATCCAAAACTTGGGACCTAAATATTGCAACAAAAAGAGCTCTGAGAACTTACAAGGGAATGGGATTCACTTGCACTCAGATCCACTCAAGTTGCATCACCAGTTAGCCTGACTTTGCAGTAGCTCTCGCTATATTCTCAGCAGCAACAAAATCAGTTCAGTGGCTACTCTTCAGAGGGGTATCCGGCCTCCTAGAGCCCTCATTGGGCACAGCCTGCAGTCTCATTCCACTGGAGATTTTTGGCTTCTATAAAAGAGGCTAAATCCAAACATAGAAATCTTCACAGCGACGTTGTCCAGTGCCCCCCTGATGGCACCCCTCTGGAGGGAGGAAAGGAAGGGCCATGGAGCCCCCAGACATCCCCTTGCAGGTGGGTGCCATCACTTGCTGCATCTGCCTGCAGGGGGATCTCTAATCCCCCTAAAAAAGTGCAAGTGGATTGCCACCTGCATTGTGAAACATGGAGTGGCTTCAAAGCAGCCGCTCCATTTTTCACATGAATGTGCTGCCCTCAAGATTGTACGTGTTCGCAGCTGCCCTGGGGGCAGTGCATTCATCCTAATACGGTGCATATTCCTTGTTTGCTCTGGGTACACCTTTTGAAAGGAGGACCCGGCGCAAACAAGAAGAATGCATCATATGTGTGATGCGGCCCCTGGTGTCAAATATTTAGCACATTTTTCTTAATTTTTCTTCATTGGTGTGAAATTTGTCTTGTGTTGTTTTGTTACTTTATTACTGTTTGCGGAGTACTTCATGAATATTTAAGCCTGACTGTTTTTGAGGCAGACTGCAAGAGGGTTAGGCACATGTTAATCCAGTGACTTTTGCCATTTACCCTGAGGAACTCATAACCTGCAGAGCCACCGACATTCATTAATGACTAAAACAGACTATAAAATATAGCAAGCTTTAAAACAAATAGGTTGCCATGAAGGAAGTGAAAAAAAAGACTTTCTTACTATACAAACCAATGCAATAAATATATGCAAATATATAATATACGTTCTCAGAAAAGTTCCAAATGTTTAAAAAATGTAAATATATGTAAATTCTGTTTATAAAAATCTTTTATAAATTTTTTTTAAATATAATTCAACAAATATTGTAAAATAAATGAAAATTATGTTATTTATTCTGTAATCATATGCTTTCTGTGCTCCATAGCCCTAACTTAGTCCTAACTTGGAACAAAATGCACTGAAGGGCAGTAATAGTACATTAGCACCAATAGGTTGAGAAAAGAAAATATTGGAGTTACTAGAAAAAGGTTATCAAATCAAATAAGATTTGTGGCTTGTGTCTCCTGCAAGTTGAAGTCTGAAACATAAACATAGACTATCGGCATATGTAAAATCTCCTGGATTTGTTAGCTTTGTTAAATCTTCAGAAACTATGACGTAAAAGTATGAAGAGAAGCAATATTACTACCATTATCTCCCCACAGTGGTAGTTCCAAGTACTCTGTCGAGCTAATAGTGGTCCACCCGCCCTATTAAGATTTTGCAGCAATAGACAGTAGTTCGCAGAGGAGGCAGTCTTCTCTGTTGGAAAATTAACACTACTGCATTACACCTAAGAAAAATATTGCATGGAAGAGCAATGCAGAAATGCACAAGTCTACAGCAATTGCCAACACACAATACATAGTAGGACAATTCTGCAAGTAGCTTAACTTAGATTTCTGCAACAAAGGAGTCATTTGGTGAAATGGTGGAGTCGGAGCTGCAAAGGAGGGACCAGGACGATGGGGTACAACAAGGAAACAGAAGCTGGAAACAGGAAAAAGGGTACGTTTTTACCTCATTTCCTTTGATTCAGCCAACTCAAAATAGGAGGGGGTTCCCTCCACAGTTGCCTCAACAGAAAGGCACATAGTAATGAGCTCTGCAGGACTCTTGGCTGGAGTCCTGCCACCAGCCGCTTCTGACTATGGCACCGTTGACGTGGGCGAAGATTCCTGACAGAGGTGGCGTAACTTTCCTTCAGAGAACTGCCAACATCTAAATACAACAAGTGGGAAAACTGTTGAAAAATCCGATCTACCAAGATCTAAATCAGGCCTTAGTGTTCTTTGACGGGGTTCAAATATAATTATGGAATTTGTTCTTGCTATATTTTGTAAAAATGAGGTACATTTTTGGGGTTCATATTGTGTGGGCTTTGTTCCATTTAAATGTTATTTTATACATATTTTTAAAATTATACAATTTTAAATTGATCTTTTAAATAGATTTTTCACAAATTCAAAAAGGAAATATATATTTTTTTAATTTTGGGGTTCATATATTTTCAACTGTGCTGTTTTCTTTTTACATTTAAATTATGGATTAATTTTTTCACCAGACAATTGGATTGGTAGAGTTTTAATGGTATGTATATTTTAAGAATTTTAAGTTTTTTATTAAACTATTGTCTGTGTGGTTAGTTTGAAATTAAATAATACAAATTGATACATTAATTTCAAGAATTTAAATTATTAAATTTAAAAATAAATTAATGTTGACATTACTTTATTTGTTATAATATAGCTAATTGTTTTTCTAGTGTTAATTGTGGTTGATATATTTTACTACAAAGCTATTCTCTGTTTTTTAATTAAAGTATAAGATAGGATAACCCACTGAGATGCAAGCAGAGATGTCCAGCAAGCGGGGTGAAGGGGCAACGATGTGCAGTCCAGATACCCACTCCTAATATCACAGAAACCCGTCAAGGAAGCTGCTATCAATATATTTGAATACTAGGGGGCCCATTAGCATCTCGGGGGCGGATCGCCACCACCCACATGGCGGTGGCGATCCACCCAAGATCTGTCCCTGCCCCCCACCCATTTCCCCCACCATATTACTATGGCAGGGGGACCACGGCGGACGGAAAGACCGTCCGCCGCTTTTCTGCCCGGTCAACAAGTCGACCAGGCGGTAAAGAGTTTATTATGGTGACAGCCATATTACTATGGGGGCAGGAATATGCCTTTCTGTGGCGGCATTGCCGCCACAGAAAGGCATGCAGGAAATGCTTGTGGGGGCCTGTTGCGGGCCCCCAGGGATCTGAGGGGTGTGGTGCACATGGGGGGTACCTATGTTACCCCCATGCATTTCAATAGACAACATCGCAGGCACTCTGCGGTGCCTGTCACGTTGTGCATTGGAATGCGCGACATGCGTTTTTAACATTGCGGAGGGGCGGTGCTTTCAGCACCGCCCGCTGCAGTGTTGAATATGCGGGATGGGCCCGCCACTGTGGCGGGCGCATCCTAATTGCCCCCATGGGACAACCGCCTTTATGGTGGGCGGTCCCTCTTCACGTTGGGATGGCGGGCGGACAAAGTCCGCCCACCATCCTAATGACCCCCATAGCTTGCAATTATGATTTTGCATGTTATTGGATGCTATTGATTTATATTTTATTAAACAGTCACACTGATATAGTATTTGTTTTTGTCATTTTAGTTGTCTAGTAAATTTCATTGTTAAGATGGTGAGTGTTGCTTCATTTTCTTTATTTTGTTAAATGCAATCAATGTAGCAAGGTAGACTCAACATTTATAGTCTTTTTTCGATCTCTTTTTTTTATAAAAAATGAGGTTTGTTAAGTATCAAGGTCATTGCAATTGCAAATTTATGTCATTTTCCTGTTCAAGTAGACTTAGTATAGTTTAACCTTGTAGATCGATTTCGGACCGTAATTAGTTATCCACATCTGCATGTTTGAGTTTATAACTATCCCTGTTTTTGATGCACTTGGGTATTTTTATGGATTGCTGTTTTGTCCATCCTTAGTGCTGATAGCCTTGTTTGTGTATGAACTCTGACTCAGTGTGAAAGCAAATTGAAAGTAAACAAGACTGTTTTTGAGTTGAAAAGGATTATTGTTCCCTTAATAAAGAACTTTAGAATGACTACCTCCCTTGGTGCGGCTCGTTCCCTCAATGTTTTGGGGTTTCTGTGATATTTTATTTCAACAATACCTTCTTCCATTTCCTAAAATGTAAAGAATGTTTGTTAAAGTACAGTATGTAGGATTAATTTCCCATCTCTCCAATGTTTGTTAAACTACAGTATGTAGAATTAATTTCCCATCTCTCCATTCAAGCACTTTCATCAAAGTTTGAGAGATTAAAGTTACAATAGTAGTAAATCTGCCTCCTTTTAATCATGCGCTTTCTGGTATGCTAGTAAGACTGAATTTAGAAAAGTAGATTTCATCCCTCAAATGTCTGCACTTTCCCCAGTGTTTGTGAGACTAGAGGTAAAATTGTGAAAGTCTCCCCATTTAATGTATGCACTTTCTCATTGAATTGATAAAGAATAGGCTTCCTTTCTTTTAGAATATTGATTTATTTTGCTTTAGATCTGAGCCTCTGGCAGGACTCATAAGATGCCTACTCATTAATACAATAGTCATATATGTAGTATTGACATCATGCAGCATTTGATTTTTTATTAACCAATCAATCAAGGATTTCTAAAGCACTCCTAATCCCAGCAAGGGTATCCAGGCAGTGAGAGACAATCTGCTTGGGAGGAATCACCTAAGTAGCCAGGCTCTGCCCTTATCAACAACAACACACACCGAGATCCAACTCCCATCACCTGCTTTGTGTACCTCACTATGCTAAGTCCCAAATGGGAGGCAGGTCCTTCACAGTTAGGACTTCCAGGCTGTGGAATTCCTTACCCTCCCATATGTGCTTGATTGAATCAGAACTGGAGTTCAGGAAGGCCTTGAAGACATGGCTTTTTAGCCTAGCTCCTTCATTGGGCCTGATCTTCATCTGCATTTACCGCTAAGCACCGGGACACCTCTGCATGAGGTAGCTGTTGCACTTTACAAATGCTACTATTATTATTATTATTATTATTTTTGAGTCCCATTCTGAATTCCTGAAGAGATGGTGAGGTCTGGAGCTGGAGGCCACTCCAGAACTTCACGGCGAGGAAGGAGAAGGAGCATCCTCCACTGTTGCTTTGGTGGATGTGAGGGAGTGTGAGTGAGGGTGAGGGAGGCAGAGCACAGGTGTGTGGTAAATTGGTGGAAGCTCATGCGGTGACTGATGCATGTCAAACCTTGATTGTGCAGAGCTTTGTAGGCGTGGGTCTTTATCTTGAATTGACATCTCTTGTAGATGGGATGCCAGTGGAGTTGCTTGGAGTGGGGAGTGATGTTGGCCCATCTGGTGAGGTCGAGGATGAGTTTGGCAACTGAGTTCTTCTGTATGGCCTGCAGTCTCTTCAGGAGGTAAGTGGTGATTCCTGCATAGAGCACGTTGCCGTAATCTAAGTGGCTGGTGATGACAGTGTGTGTGATGGCACGCCTCGCGCTAACAGGGAGCCAATTGAAGATCTTTCTGAGCCTGTGAGGCATGAGGAAGCAAGCAGAGGAGACTTCGTTTATCTAGGTTTTCATGGTGAGTTTGCTGTCAAGGATGATGCCAAGGTTCTGGGCTAGGTCTGCAGGAGTGGGTGTGGGTCCTAGTTCAGCAGGCCACTTGGAATCGTTCCACAGAGAGGTGTTGTTCCCAAAGATTTACACTTCTATTTTGTCTGTGTTGAGTTTGAGGCAGTGGTTTTGCATCCAGACGGTGATGCTGGTCGTGCACAGGCAGAAGTTGGCTCTCGTGGTGGATGGGTCTTCTGATAGAGAGAGGTATCACCTGCATAGCATATGATGTTCAGTCAATGGGTTCTGACTATGTTGGCCAGGGGGGTCATGTAGGCGTTGAACAGAGTGGGGAGTTGAACTGAGTGGGGCTGACGGATGAGCCTTGTGGGATGTCACAGATGATGTTATTGGGTTCCGAGGTGAAAGGTAGTTGGTAAATTCTCTGGGATCTTCCTGTGAGGATGATATGATCCATTTAAGAGGCATATTCTTGGATTCCTAACTGTAAAAGCCTCTTGACCTGGGTGTGGTGTTGAAGGTCACTGAGAGGTGTAGGAAGATTAGGACATCCTTTTATCCCCAGTCTAGGAGGGCTCTGATGTCATCGGTGGCTCTGATCATGGAAGTTTCAGTGCTGTGGTAAATGCAGAATCAAGATTGAGATGTAAAGAAATCTTTAGAATTGTCAAAGACTTTACATTACCGTCCCTTGGCACCCCGACCCAGTCTCATTCAGAATCCTGGCTGGGTGAACTAGCCCTTTATTTCGTTAATAAAATAACGACCATCCAAGCTTCCCTTGCTGTTTATTCCCAACAAACTGATGTAGACCTACCAGACGTCCACACCTCCTCAAAATTTGATCTAGCTTCCACTCTCTGGGAATTCCCCCCTTTGAGTCTTGATTCTTCTTTAGACCTCCTGTCTGGGCTGAAGTCGGGCTCACCCCTTGATCCATGTCCAGCTTCATGTCTCAACAAAATAGCTCCGGCTTTAAATGCTCTCATTAATCCTATTCTCAACTCCTCGCTGTTTTCTGGTGTAGTCCCTCGGGCTTGGAAGTGTGCTCTCATTCTTCCACTCCTAAAAAAACCAGCCCTAGATCCTACCGTCCATGCCAACTACAGGCCAATCTCTCTCCTCCCTGCTCTAGCGAAAGTGGCAGAAAGACACGTGCACAGATCTATCTCTAATTTTATCGAGGAGAACCATCTGTTGCACAGTACTCAATCTGGTTTTCGTGCTAACTACAGCACGGAGACCGCGTTACTTGAAGTCACAGACGCCATCAGAGAGGTGCTGGATGTTGGAGGTAAGGCCATGTTGGTCATGTTGGACCTGTCGGCGGCGTTCGACACCGTTCCCCATGACACCCTTCTTTTACGACTCTGGGAGTGTGGTCTTCGGGGGACGGTGTGGAATTGGCTCAAATCCTTCCTAGCCGACCGCCGACAAACGATCTGGGCGCCACCGCACTCCGCCGACATGGCACCTCTGGAGGTAGGGGTCCCTCAGGGGTTTATTCTTAGCCCACTGCTTTTTAACATCTTTTTGGCCCCCCTGGCAGAGGTGGCGGAGTCCTTCGGTGCTCAGATCATGTCATACGCTGACGACACCCAACTCTTGTTTACATGTGGCAGGAATGAGGTGTTTAATGGGACTCTTATCAGAAGCTGTCTAGAGGCAGTTTTTGGGTGGTTTAGAGGGCACGGACTGAAATGCAACTCCGATAAGTCGGAGCTGCTTTTCTTTGGTTGTGCCACTGAACCAAATTGGAAATACTGGTGGCCGCAAGACTTGTTTCCGCCGGTTTATGCGTCCATCAAAGATAAAAATTTGGGATTCATTGTTGATAGTGATCTGGCCTTTGGACCCCAAATATCTTGCCTTTCTGGGAAATGCTTCGGCATCCTTCGGATGCTCAGAAAATTTCTCCCCTTGATATCACTCCATCATAGAAGGGTCATTGTTCAATCACTCATTGGGTCCAGATTGGACTATGCAAATGCTCTCTATTTGGGACTCCCAAAATACCTTTTTATGCGTCTTCAAGTAGTTCAAAACTCAGCTGCACGTGCCGTCTACGGGCTCCCTAGACGTACTGGTGCCTCTGATCTGTTAAGAGAATTGCACTGGCTTCCTATAGCTAAGAGAGTCCTTTTCAAAAGTCTGACGCTGACCTTTAAAGCCCTACATGACATTGGCCCCAGTTACATCAGAAAACGCCTTGCTTTTTATAAACCTAATAGAGCTCTAAGGTCTGCCTCCTTGTCCAAAATGGTAGTCCCGACCATCAAACGCGCTAGACTGGGTGGCCGTTCTTTTCGCCACCTGGCACCTCGCGCCTGGAACGAGCTTCCCCTCTCTCTGAGACAGATCCCTAACCTTATGTCCTTTAGAAAGGCCTTAAAAACCTGGCTATTCACCAACTAGGGCCCCCCGTTTTTCCTTATTTTCTGATATGTTGCTGCCCTCTGCTGACCTCTTCGCCAAAGCGCCGGGACACTTCTCCGGAGTAGCCGTTGCGCTATAGAAGAAAATTTTAACATAACATAACATAACAGATGGGTTCAGAAGATCTTTGTTGTCAAGGCATTCCATGAGTTGGCGGTTGGGGGCCTTTTTAGGAACTTTGGCGGGAAAGGAGAAGAGAGAGATGGGCTGATAGTTCTTGAACTCATTGGGGCTGGTGAATGGTTTCTAGAGGAGTGGTTTGACTTCAGGGTGTTTCCATTCTTCAGGGAAGATGGCCAAGGTGATGGATGTGTTGATGGCAGTGAGTGCATTGCTGACTTAACTACTGCAACGCACTCTATGTCTGCGTCACCCAGAAACTGCTCAAGAAACTACAGAACATTCAAAACATGGCAGCGAGACTGATCCTTGACATCCCCCGCTGCAGCCACACCACACAACACCTCCGACAATTCCACTGGCTCCCAGTAAACAAGAGTATCACCTTCAAGCTCCTCATGCATGCCTACATAGCTCTCAAAATCAAAGGACCAGCATACCTGAACCATTGCCTCGCATTCCACGTTCCTGCCAGACAACTCAGTTCCGGCCAACTCACCCTAACCTCCGTCTCCAAGAACTACAAGACCAGAACCTGGAGAAAGTTTATTCGCCTACCTCGCAGCCAAGACCTGATACACCATGCCCCTTCACCTCAAGCAATCTGTGTCACTGACCCAATTCAAGAAGGGCCTCAAGACTTGACTCATCAAGAGATCCTTCACCCAAAGGGACCAGCAGTACCCTCCAGCACACTGAGACCCTCATTGGTGAGTAGCTGTGCATTAGAAGCCCCTAATTGATTGATGATTGATTGTCCTTTTTCTGAGGTTGAACATGTGGTGGGGAGAGGGGTCTGTGGGTGCTCCTGAGTGAATGTAGTGCATGATGGCAGTAGTGCTCTGCATGGTTAGTTGGTCCCAAGCAGTGATACAGTGGTTGGACTTTGCGTCTGTGGGGGCAAGGAGGCTAAGTATGTTGGAGACGGTGGGTTGGGGTTCAAAGTGTTTGTACATGGTGGAGATCTTGTCCTGGAAAAAATCTGCCAGTTTGTTGTAGAGTTCTTAGGAAGGAGTGATTATGTTTTTGGTTGGAGAGCTCCTTGACGATGCCGAGGAGTTCTTTGCTGTGGTTTGATCTTGCTTCGATGTGGTCAGCTAGGGAGTTATTTTTCACCTCTTTCAGGAGTTGGCATAGTGGTTGAATGATGTCTTGAAGGTGGTGCAATATGTGAGTTCCTTGCTTGTGCACAATTTGTTTTCTGGTTGCTTGTGGTTCTCAGCTCCGAGGGGTACCAGCTGGCGTGTTTAGTGGTTCTCTTACTTAACCTTGGTGGGTTTTATGGGGTGGCTTTGTCAGCACAGTCGGTGATCCAGGCAGAGAAGTTCTTTTCAGCCTGTTAAGGGTTTATTGTGGTGTTACGGTGGGAGTCCATTGGTGTTGGTCCATTGGTTTTCGGATACTTTGTTCCAGCTGCGGTGTAAGGTGCTGTGTGGCTTGGTGGCAGGGCTGGAGGCTGCTGTGATGGTGAAGCAGACAATGGATTGGTTCATCAAGGTGAGTTTGGTGACATGGCTATAGTTGAATCTGCTGCTGGCAGTGAAAATAGGGTCAAGTGTGTGCCTTCCATTGTGTGTGGGGTTGGTGATTCGTTGGGTGAGGCTGATGTTGTTCATCCTTTTGAGGAGGTTGGCTGCATTGGCATTTTTTGGGTCACCAAGGTGAAAGTTGAGGTCTCCAAGGAAGATGCAGTGTTCAGTGTCGAGGGCTTGTGGTGCATTGAACTAGGAGATGGCAGCATAGAAGCCGGAACATGGTTTTGGAGGTCTGTAGGCGTGGGTGCCTCTGGGGTGGTTTTGCCATCTGTTTTGAGTTGGAAGTTGAGGTGTTTCATGATCGATGTCTGGCACGGATGCAGGATTGAGCCAGGTATCGATGAGGGAGACGATATCAGGGTGAGGGAGTTGATGGAGCCCCAGATCTCGGTGGCATGTTTGCAAGTGATCAGGTGTTGATCAGGAGGCAGTGGAGTTGTCCAGGGCAAAGTAATTGAAGGTGTGGGGGTGGTAGTTGCATGTGCGGATGCTCTGGTTTTGCTGGAGAGGAGACAGTGGTGGCATGAAAATGTCCTATTGTTGGTTGTGGAGAAAGGGTGTGAGCTTGGCGCTGGTGTAACTGAGCGTGATGGGAGATCCAGGGTTCCTGGTGCTGACTGTGGTTCAGGCGTTGGCGTGCGCAGGTGGCCTTGCATTTGGCACAACAGCGGCGTGTCGGCTGTGCAGTTACACTGTGGCCTCTCTTAAGTAGGTCCTTGGGGGGGCATTGGGTGGAGGTTAGCAGAGATGGGAAGCGGGAGGTAAAAAACAGTGGCAAAGGTGATAAAAGCGAGCGGATGCCAAGGCAGCGAAGACAGCAGAATAACTAAGACTAAGGTTGAAATGGACACAACCGAGCACCACTAGCACAATAAGGGAAACAGAAAGGCAAAAGGCAGAATTAAAGTGAATCAAGGCACAATAAGGGCAATGGAAATACAAATGCAGAACAGGAAATGAGTCAAGGCACAATAAGGGCGCCAGAAAGACAAATATAGAGCAAAAAGTTAATCAAGACACAATAATGGGAACACAAGAGAGGCAGAGGCAGTGAGGAACTGGCACAGGCTTTAATGCTTCTGTGTGTGGGTACAGCATGTAGTTCTTTCCTTTTGGTCATTTTTCGAATATTAAACAGGAAATGTTCTATATTAGACAAATCAGCTGAGATGCTAAAACAGAGATGAAAAATTGAGACTTTTAATCATGTATGACCCACACTGACAGGTCAGAAATATCGATTTCCCAACCCTCAGTAGGGATAATTCACACAGGTGCAATACCTATTCTTTTGGAAATGTATGTGGCCAGGTAGATTAACAGGTAGGATGGTTGAAAAAGTATCATCTTACATTTCTTAGTGCCATAACATACTGGAAAATAAAGAACTATTACAGAAGACTTCTCAAGCAGAATGTGTAATCTAGGATAAGAAGTTGTACAGTATCAGATAATATAATATACAACATTACTGGATAATGTAGAAGTCGTCAACAAAGTACTTTGATTGGTTCCATATAGTTTTACTAATGGTTAGAAACTCCACAACAATTAAAAGATACCTTATATGTCATATAAAGGCTTACATGGAGAGAGTAGCTCCATCCACAGACCAGCTTTTCAGATATAACTTGAGAAACATTAAATTTACCTTCTCTAGGAGGGCCATCTCTTATGGGGAATACAGCTTTCTTTCTGCGATTAATATCCCATCACTCAAGATACAAACATTGGTGTAGGGGCAGAGAGAGCCAATGTGTCAAAAATGATGAATAGAGATCAGACCTCTCTCTGTGGCTTTAATGGAAAATGATTTATGTTCCCTCTCTGAATTCCCTCTCTAAGCTGTGGTCAGGGGCTAGATAAGAATATGCTTTTATGAAATAGATTAGTGGATTCAGTATCTGATGAACCTGGTACTGATGTAAAGGATCTCGGAGAGGCTTTAAAAGAAGGATGAAATATTCATTGGGCTATAGAAAGACTTTGAAGAAATACATGACCACCATTCATACCCACCTACACAGGTCATGGCATGGTTGCGATAAACCTAGTTACATGTCTGCTCAAGTGAATTAGCCTAATTTTTTCCTTGCATTTTCTACACTTCTTAAGGTGTTAGACATGTATAATATTCTAGTTCTAATTTTAAATTAGTTGTTAGTTCAATAAGAAAAAAAATCTAATGAGTTTGAAATGTCTAATTTTAGAATTCTTTGTGAATATGCTGTTGTAAGTAAAACATATGATATTATTGCAGCTGTATTATTAATATTATTTATTTAATAAACTATAAACATACTTCTCCCCTGCTGGCAAAACAACAGGGACACCAAGGGGCTTCAAGATAAAATGCTTCCCCATGCTTGTAGTTGTCAGCAGCAATAGCAATACTGCCAAACAACCAATCGTCTTTCTTTCATCCGCTCATTCTCATATGTGTTGGATATACTGGCCATTTTATTACGAAGTTAACATTTCCGAAGAAGCTGATAAAAAGACACACAGGATATTGGTCATGATTTAGATGGAGTAACCATCCTCCAAACTATAAATCTGGATCTTAGGGCCTTATTGTGAGTCTGGTGGTCCTTGGACTGGCAGACTCATGGCGGTTGGTCTCCATAACTCCCTACTACGACTAGGGTGGGAGGACTGCCCTGGGACCGCCGCAACCACCAGGGAGCCTCCATTCCCTGGTGGTTGTGTGGCAGTCCTGGGGCGGCAATATGCTTGGCAGGACTACTGCAGTCCAGTCACGCATATTACATGTTTCCTCTCAACCATGGTTTTCGTGTCAGTGAGCATGCCATGAAAACTGTAGTGGAGAGGAATCAAAGGGAGCCCTCCAGGGCCCTCTGGTGCCTCATGCCATCTGGATGGACACGGGGGCACAACATGTGCCCCCCTCTGTGCATGCACCCCAGTACCTGCACAAAATGGACTGCAGCAGTCCATGCCTTGCTGGTGCTGCCTTTGACATTCCCATTGCGGTGCCTATTTCATAGGCCCCGTCCTGGCGGGAGGTTCATACATGAGTTTTGCGGGAGCGGGCGGTCCTGCTCCTGCAACACCAAGCTCATAATAAGGCCCTTAGCTTTCTGTCTGACTCATCCTCCAGTTTGACACAGCTGAAAAAGAAAGACAGCAGCTCTTGTGAAGACCTGGCATTCTGCTAGCTCACAGGGAACCAGGATTACATTTCTACAGAACAGGTGAAGTTGCTGCAGTGTACCAGCAGCAGTGAAAAGCACAAGGAGATGCAAACTTCTCTCTCCTCAGCTCAAAGGTAACAGGACTTTTTATTAACACATCATTACCTATTCGAAGTCTTGAAATTGGGATTAGCGGAGTCGAGATGGAGTAGCTTTCAGCTGTAATGCCCTGCAGTAACTAAAGTCTTCTGTCTTCTCCCTCTTGCTTCACAGTTTTCAAAGGTTCCTTTACTGAAGTCTAGCCTAAACTTCAATCACATTTAAGAAAGCAGGGGATGACTGCTGGGACATGTGGCCATCCTTGAGCAGCAGCTATCTTCTCAGATCAGAAGGAACACAACTCGGTTTCCCACGAGGATGCTTACCAAGTATTTGAAATAGTTAATTACATTGGATCTATTCTGCCTGGTGATTGTTTTCCTTTGGCAAGAGTTATCAGATTATGTCTTTGGAAATGGAATTGGCGCACAAACTCCTATCCAGTGTGTTGTATTCCACTTTTTTTCAACTCGCGCCACTTTGGAGTTATTCAAATACTTGGGGGTTTACTTCAGAGGCCAGTGCTTAATTTGTATAAAAAAACAATATAGTGGAAGAGCCCAAAGCATTTTTAGGAACCTATGATGATGATGAAGAATGTATAAAGTGTGATAAATACCGTTTGGGTGTCTAGGTGCTGCCCTTAACACATACAGATCAAGACGGACTGAGCATGAGAGTTATGCCTTAAACAGCCAGATTTTTAGGCCCTCTCTAAATTTTAACAGGTTGGACTCTTTTTTGAGCGAGGTAGGCAAGGAGTTCCAAAGCTTTGTTGTTGTGGCCATGAAACTCTGGCCATGAAACTCTTGCCCCCACCTAGCCCTGCTAACTCTAAGAACAGACTACCACTGATGCTGGCCATTGCTGGAGTCACATACTACCAAGACTACCATGGCTTGGTTACACACATCCCTATTTTCTACCACTTCCTTTGTCTTTATCTTACTCTCGCTGAGTCTTTTGCATGCTGCTTTCTTCCTTTTTCACAGTTTTCTTATTTTCCCCTTCCTCCCTCTTTTTCATCTTTCTTTCTTTTTCTATCTTTGCACAGGATCAGTAGCTGTTGATGAACAATAAGCTCTGGTCTCCAAAATATGTGCCTGAGCCAGTCCTTAATTTGAGACAGTGATTTCTGCTGCCAAGCAACGGCACTTAATTGCTAGCACCAGCACTTGTCAGAGTCTGCCACATGGTGGTTGACAGAAATGTGGGTCTCTATTTGGCAGTGGTTTGCACCTTTGTCCAAGTAGAGACCCTTCTTCCTAGTCAGGGTAAGGGGGATACACTTCTAAAATAACCCCTGCTCACCCCCTTGGTAGCTTGGCATTAGTAGACTGGCTTATCTCAGAGGCAGTGTGTAATGCATTTGTGCATGCATACAGTAACACAGTGAAAACACTACAAATGAACACCACACCAGTTTAGAAAAATAAGCAATTGTTTATCTAAATCAAACAAGAACAAAAATGACAAAATTCTACAATACAGTTCCTAAAAATATGCAGTTTGCAAGAAAACCTTCAAATTGTAGAAAATATCCACAAAACACAGTTCATCTGGGAAGACGCGATAGTACACTTGCCCAGGAGACTACAACCCCCAAGATCCAGTGCGGCATTTCCCCGCCCACCCACGCCCACTTCCGCGCCCGGAGGTGCTGAAAACTGCGGCGCTCCCTGGGTGGAGCGGGAGACGCGATAGTACACTTGCCCAGGAGATTTTCAATCGAAAGGAACTCTGTCCATCTACCTGCTTTGCGCTGTGAGCGCGTGGTCACCCTTGGCTGACGGTCCACCCCGCTGCCGCCTTCAGGAAAATGCGGCCGCTGAGCGGGGGGACTACAGCCCCTAAGATCCTGTGCGGCATTTCCCCACCCACCCACGCCCACTTCCGCGCCTGGAGGCGCTGAAAACTGCGGCGCTCCCTCAGTGGGGCGGGAGACGCGATAGTACACTTGCCCAGGAGATTTTCAATCGAAAGGAACTCTGTTCAGCTACCTGCTTTGCGCTGCGAGCGCGTGGTCACCCTTGGCTGCTGGTCCCCCCCGCTGCCGCCTTCAGAATCACACGGCCGCTGAGCGGGGGGACTACAGCCCCCAAGATCCTGTGCGGCATTTCCCTGCCCACCCACGCCCACTTCCACGCCCGGAGGCACTGAAAACTGCGGCGCTCCCTCGGTGGAGTGGGAGATGCTATAGTACACTTGCCCAGGAGATTTTCAATCGAAAGGAACTCTGTCCAGCTACCTGCTTTGCGCAGTGAGCGCGTGGTCACCCTTGGCTGTCGGTCCCCCCCGCTGCCGCCTTCAGCATCACGCGGCCGCTGAGCGGGGGGACTACAGCCCCCAAGATCCTGTGCGGCATTTCCCCGCCCACCCACGCCCAATTCCGCGCCTGGAGGCGCTGAAAACTGTGGCGCTTCCTCCGCATCGCGGGACGCGTGCGGGCGGTGCTGGGCTAGGCCCGGGCAAAGGGTGGGCGGTCTGGGGCCGTCCGGGGCCAGAGGAGGCCGGGCTGGGCCACCCTACTAACGTCAGCATTGTGGGACGCTCAAAGTAAGACTTTTTATGTATCGTAATTGAGACCATCGGACTGGGTCTCTAACAGCATTGACCTGTCTGAACATACTGTCATTATAATTTATAGCGACCCGGATTTATTGTTTCCTATAGACTTTCTATTCTTTAATTTTAAAGAATAGTAAAATGACCTCACGTCTTAGCAAGGGTAGAAAATCTCTGGTGGATGGGACTGTCAGAGGGACGCTGGATAATTTCATCACCAGGGCCACATCAGTGTTAGAACGTGAGATCACTATCACTGAGCGACGCCTGTCCTCCGAATTGTTGTACAAACGCTCCTCACTGGGTTCTATCCAGCTAGCGACCACACCACCAAATCAAGGCTTAGAAAAAGAGGTAATTACAGAGACCAGTATCCCTCTACAGTTACAAGATCTAACAGAAGCTGTAGAGATAAGTAGGGAGTCTAATATTAGTACTTATGATCACAACACAGAACTCCCATTAGAAATTACCTCCGAGGAGTCTAACCCACTCACACCCTTGAAGTCCATCCCCAAGAAGAAGATCACACATGACAAAACAAAGAGAGAAGGACCTTTAGCAAAAAGAAAGCGTGGGGGAAATACACAAAGGGGCAGACGAGCTAAAATACCTAAAACACTTTGGAGCCCTTCAAGGAGCCCAAGTGTAGCAGCAAGGACCATCGTGCCAGAAAACATAACCATACACTCTCACCCTTCTCAAGATCTAATGAAAAATATCGAACACCTGGTTAAATCACTACTACTGCCACTTGTAGAGGGAGTAAAAAGACTGGCCGACCAATTGGGGTCCATTGAGGATGCGACAGCTACCAACACCAAATTTTTATGGGAACTGACAGCCAATAGGTAGAACCAGATCTCATTTACACCTTCTATAGGGCTGAAAACAACTAACCCATTGAACAAAGCGGACATAATATCTTTACCTTGTGATATTACTCTAGCCCCTATAAACATAGCTGCTAACCATAAGACATCTAGGGAAGAGAGAGCTGGGAGGCAAGTCGCCAATTTAGATGACAACCAAGGAAATATGGCGAGGGGGCACCACCCTGATAAGATCTTAGGAGGTACCTCACAACAAATTGATCTTCCTCCAGAGGTGGTGCCTTATGTAGTAGTACTCACTGGGGTCCCGGAACTGGCAGAGGGTAAAACCGAAGGTTACTTGGAACTGAAAAACAAAGTTGTACACTGGTTGAGAAAGAATAGACCACTACCACCTGATATTGATGGTGAGATTTTACACGTAAGAAGATTAGGATGGGTGGGGCACAGACCTAAAGATATACAGGGAGATGTCATCATTATTAATATCAGGGACCATAGGGTAACCACATACATCAAAGATTGGTACCTTGAGAGAGGAGGGGGAGGAATATCGACACGTGACTTAAGTTATTTCTACCCCCGAGCCCTACTTAAAAATTCATCAAGACCTTGGAACCTACATATGCGTAACGCAGCTGGCCCTATTTTTAACATTCCTACTTTTAACCAATTTGCTTCCCTTGCTGGTTTGGAAGGGGTGGACTGACTTACTACTAAGTCGCAGAGTGACCACAAGGCCTCTGAACATACTGCTGATGATGGGATATGTAGTGAAGAAGGGACCTTTGCCATAAGAATCAAAGCTACAGTGGTTGAGGTCAATAACAATACTCCATTAACTGGCCAGTAAATCATATCATGTACCATAGCGGGCCTAAAGGATAAAGTAGACCTCCAGGAATGGACAGACATAGTAAAAAAGCACAATATATTGTGCCTTCAAGAAACCTGGGTGGCTCAAGAAATTAATATAACTGGTTATCAAACATTCAACACACTTGCTATAGTAACCCAACATGGTAGAAATAAAGTGGGCTTGTGTATTTACATTTCAAACACAGCAGGGATTTCATTTCAACGGATTTTTATCAGATTTTATTAGTTAACTGGCCAGGTATAACTAACATGGCCATTATTAATTTTTACAATAATGCTCATACATCCTTATGGGAAGAAATTATTAAAGGCCTCAGAAGCTCATTGCACCACCTAGAGGAAACAGCTGATGGCGATTTGGCATTGCTATGGATGGGTGATTTTAATTGTACGCTTTGTCCGAGCAGCGCTTCTGGTACCTGTGGCCTAGGGGAGAATAAGGAAGACGCACCAACCCACTTCACCCACTCTCGTTTAGGGGACTTGCTGAACACTCTGCTGTTTCATTTCGATTTAATTTATGTTAATGAAAGATGCTTTCCTGCAGTTGACTTCCGACCTACATTTAATGGGAGAGGGGCAAATTCTATAATTGATTTAACTCTCTTGTCTTCTAGATACTCGTCATTTGTTTTGTCATGGGAGACACTAGATAGCCTCATGAGTAATCACTACCCTATCTCTCTTTGTCTAAAAATCAAGGGGGCAGACTCAAATCCAAAAGTTATTCCTAATACTCCCATTGACCTTGCAAGTACCAATGGTTATAGTATTAAATGGGGCAAGGTCGATCCTGAAGCTTTCATTCGTAATTTGGTAACAAACACCTTTGACCACGTTATAACATGTATCTCCCAGTCAGAAGAGAATCATAAAGTTCTTGATTCTTTTTCTAAAACAACGGATGAAATTAAAAAACAATTAACAAGGGTATATATAAAGAACACCTAGAAATCTCAGGGTTGGTTCGATAAAGACTACTCTAGGGCTCTCCGTAATTTGAAGTGTGCCCTTCACGAAACCCCAAGATCTGCGGAGTTAGTAAGGCAGACAAGAAAATCCTATCATGCGGCCTTAGCTAGAAGGAAAAAAGAGATAAAGGGTGAAATTTGGCGGAATCTCCAAGAGGCATGTTTAAAGAACGATAACGTTGCTTTCTGGAAAGCAGTCAATACACCCTTTATGCATGATAAGGAATCAGATATTATAGACCTAGCCATCCCAGGGGATAGATGGGTCATGCATTTTACTAATCTATATAAAAATCCCAATACACCTGAGTGCGAGAAAGATACAGATAATCATACTATGACCCATGATGGGGCTGACCATTATATGTGTTCCCCCTAGGAATCACATTTGAATGTGCAGAGGTATTCAGAGCAATTAAGGAAAGCGCTTCAGGGAAGGCGCCAGGCCTAGACGGCGTCCCGATAGACATATATATAAATCAGAGTTAGGTTTATGGGCCCCCTTGTTAACAAATGTCCTAAATTGCTCTATTGCCTCCGGCTTTATTTCAACTTGGCCGGAGGCTATTGTAATACCAATCTTTAAAAAAGGGGATAGGAACAACCCCAAATGCTACCGACCGATATCCCTATTAGATGCTTTAATGAAGGTGGCAGGTAGAATAATCCTCAACAGGCTGCAGGTTTGGGTGGAGGACAAAGATATTATTACTAACCTACAATATGGATTCCGTACAGGTAAGGGTACCATCGAGCAGGCCCTTAATTTAGCGTTATTGACTGCTAAATATACTCAAGCCAAGAGAGGGAGCTTATATATTACTTTTGTCGATCTAAGCTCCGCGTTCGATTACGTGGATCATGCCATGCTGTGGACAACTCTTAGTGACATGGGTAAAGATCAGCAGATTTTAACATTTATAAAGGAATTACATAGGGATGCAGGGGCCCGCGTACGGTTTGGAAGGGGGGGGAATGTTCTGCCAAATTTAATATAAGAAGAGGTGTGAGACAGGGGTGTATTCTAGCTCCCTTCCTCTTCACCTTATATGTTAATAGTGTAGGACAATACTTAAAGGAATTCCAGTTCGACTACCCTTCAGTCGGAGGAAGTCCGATCCCCATCCTACTGTACGCGGATGATGCCGCAATTATGTCAAGGACTGTTATTTGTCTACAAAGGGCAGTCGCCAAATTTGCAGAGTACATGAGTATTAGAGGGCTAATAATCAATACCTCAAAAACGTACTCCATGACCTGCGGTAATTCGATAAAACCCAGTAGGGCAATCTATTTGGATAAAAACAAGATCGAGAATACTACTAGATTTTCCTATCTGGGAATTAACTTTGACAGCAGAGGTACATGGAAAGCGGCGGTGTCAGCAAGAAAAATGGCCTTCTCTAGTGCCAATTGTGCCCTGATAAGCTTCGCCAGAAAACTTGGAGGGCGCCCGGTACGAGAAGTCCTCCAAATTTACAAAACCAAATGTGTTCCTATTGGCACTTATGGGGCTGGGATCTGGGGGACTGTTCAGGTGGAAGAGATCCAATACTGTGAAAACAATTTTATTGGCTATTTATTAGCAGCCCCTAAATCCATGCCCAACTATTTCAGTCATAGCGAAGTTGGACTACATTATATTTCAGACACGATCAAATCTTCCCCACTGCTACTTTGGCATAAAATTTGGGTAACCCCAGAAACGATTTTAAATGGAGAAATTGTCATCGACTGTCTTTCGTTGGATGGAGTTGCAAACATAAAATGGCTAAAGTATATAAAAACTACGATGTCGGAAATTGGGCACAAAGAATTTTTTGAGACACCAAAAATCATGGAAAGGGTATTCAGAAGCACTTTTAAAAAAATGATTATGGATCATCTCAGTAATAAAAGGTGGCCACTCGAAAAGGATAAGCAGACCACTATGGCAAATCCTTTACTTATTACTTATGTAGGGATTGCTGGAACCAAGCTATTACTCCCGAATGTCGCTGACTAAGTTTTGTGTTGATACTTATTTTCGAATGGTAACATTTCCGGATTGTAACAATTGGTCTAAAGATTTGGCAAAGTGCCCATGTGATGACTCCTCAAAACAATCTAACATCCACTGCATCCTGTTTTGCAAATTTTATGAGACCCCGCGGAAAAGGTTCTTGAAACCGATCATTATAAAATGGGGAATAAGGGGATGTAGACTGGCATTCTTCAAATTAAAACAATTGGACTCTGTATTTTTCATAAAAGCGGTCAGTTCCTATTTAAGGATAATAATTATCTTAAGGAATACCATGTAACATTAATTGTAGTATCTTGTTTTCATTTTCCTATCTATTGTGCTCGTGTTAGGAATATTACAAGATCGCATGTAAATTAGTATAGGATTAGAAGAACATTGGCAGTGCTCATGTATATATGTGTATGAACATTTTGACTGCTTCTGTCCCTGATCAACTCAAAATTGTTCTTAGTTAATTTTACCTCTTTGTCTCTTTTAACTGTACGGATAATAGCTTTTTATAACAAAAACGTTTTTAACATGTGCTTTTATGATTTTGCAAACAGAATATCGAATTAAGATTATTTTGACTTTGACTTTTGACAGTTCCTCTGAGTTGCTAGCTCCGTCTGGGGCTACCGCAATGTTAAAAACAACAGAGTCTAAACATTCCAGCCAACCGCGTAGGTGCAGGTCAGCTAAAGCATCAACAGACTCGAAAACAGTACCAATCTCATTGCGGCCAACACGTGGGTGTGAGTCAGTCGGGGCAACCGTTGCAGTTGCATTGCAAAAATGGAAGTGGTGCAGGTTGCGGAGCCCTCATGATGCGGTGCAGGCAGCGGCTCGGAGACCAAGGCTTACGGTACTGGGTGAGGCGGTGCTCGATGCGGTGCTGGCAAGTTGCGGTGCCGGCGATGGTACCGGTCGATGTTCGGGTCGGGCAGTGATGGTGTTGGTGATGTCCAGGCAGGGTGAGACGAGGCAATGGGGAGTGCGACGCCCACAGGATGTGGTGCAATCAGTGGCTCAGTGATGATCGCCCAGATGGCGTCGGTGAGACCAAGGATGCCTGCCGAAGTGCCACGGTGCCTTCTGTGGGTCCTTCAGGATACGGAAAGCTGCGACGGACTCGGTGACAGAGTTGGTTGTCGTTTTCTTCTGTGGCGACTGAAACCAGCGGTTCCAGAGACAGTGCCCAGAGGGATGGTGTTCCTAAGAACTCTCAAACAGGGGGGGCAAGCTCCAATTTGAAGCCCTTTGAGATACTTTCTCAAGCAGGATAGACACACAGTTCGACCCCGTGGCAGAAACAGCTACTGCAGACCAACCTCTGACAGCACACAGCAAAGGTGCACTACTCCTCCTACAGTTTATTCCAGCTCTTCTCCTTGGCAGAGGTTCCTCTTGAAGTCCCAAAGTGATCTAAAAGTCTGAGGTCTGGGCCCCTCATTTTATAGCACAAATTCCTTTGTTCTCTGGTGGCAGAGAAACTCTCTCCCCTGCCAAAACCAGTTCTATCCTTTCTGGTGCAGCTGCCTGGTAGGAGATGGGGACAGTATTGTCCAAGGCAGACCATGCCCATTTAGGTGTGAATGAAATTTCCTTCCACTACTCTGAAAGCAGCTCAGGTCTATTCATCCCAGCCCTGACTCATCCTGAAAAGGCAGAACACACCTCAACACCCAAGTGGCTGTCTGACCAGAATGCCCATCCCCAGCCTCTGGTGCTCCAAAGCCAGACAGTCAATACACAAACTTAGCAGAGGCACACAGGATGTCTAAGCAAGGAAATACCTACTTTCTAAAAGTAGTATTTTCAAACACAGAATATAAAAACCATATTTAGTAAAAGATGCGTCTTTACATTCTAAGGTCAGGCATACTAAACTTTAGCTTCCCATCGTGTCCCAATGGGAAGTTATATTTATAAGATGTTATAAATACGCTCCCGTTCCATCCTATGGGACAGATAGCCTTTCAATAGTTAAAAACAAAATAGGCAGTATTTCACTATCAGGACATTCCACACTCATCAGGGCATGTCCTACCTTTCCCGTACATTGCACTCTGCTCAGAGGGGTTTTTTGAGACTACCTTAGGGGGGACTCACATGTGCGAAAAGGGAAGGTTAGCACCTGGCAAGTGAGCGCCCTTGCCAGGTTGACATGGCAGTTTAAAATTGCGCACAGACACTGCAGTGGCAGGTCTGAGTTACCTCTCCAAGGCTGGTTGTGTGTGTGGCACAATCAGTGCTGCAAGCCCACTAGCAGCATTTGGTTTACAGGCTCTGGACACACACAGTGCACTGTACTATGGGCTTAACAGTAGACCAAATAAGCCAATCAGGGAAACACTAATCTATAACAACAATTTACAAAGGGAGCACTTGCACTTTGGGACTGAACAGCAGTGTCAAAGTACCCAACACATCGAGACCAACAAAATCAAAGTCCAAGCCACAGCAAAAATACTTGAGGCAAAGGCAAAAATACTGGGGAAACCCAAGTCAATGATGCCAGGTATAACAGTGGTACTGTTTAATTTCTTCTGAAAAGATTAAGAAAATATACTCTTCCTTCACCCCCCAAAATACCCATGGTAACTTAGACAACTCATTCAAGCCTGCTTTGCCACCAGAAGCGCCCAAAGCCCCATCAGACTCAGGTAATACATCTTGCCTAACCAGATTTGTACCACTCTCTGCAGATGAGGTCTTAGCAGTCATGAATACAGTTAAATCGGGATCCCCCTCGGACCCATGTCCTCATTTCGTGTATTCGAAAATTGCACCCACGCTTTGCCCCCTGATCACTCAACTTTTTAACAAATCGCTAGTCACTGCCACCTTTCCTGACGCCTGGAAGCATGCTTCTGTGACCCCCCTTCTGAAGAAAGCGGGATCTGACATTCTCAATCCAGAGAACTATAGACCCATTTCCCAGCTCCCTTACCTCTCTAAAGCCCTGGAGAAACTGGTCAACGTACAGTTGACTAGGTACTTAGAAAACAACTCCCTTCTGGATCCCTCCCAGACTGGTTTTAGAGCCAATAATAGCACCGAGGTAACGTTGCTGGCAGTGTCGGACAGTATCAGATCCTCCACCGATCAAGGTGGAGTGGTGGCACTGATACTGTTTGACCTGTCAGCGGCGTTTGACACGGTTTCCCACGACTGTCTGTTGAACACACTCCGGAACAAGGGAGTCCAATCTACAGCATTGAACTGGATACACTCATTTCTGAGTAATCGCACCCAGGCAGTTCATATGGGTCAGCTCCACTCAAGGCCCAACCCCATCAGCTGCGGGGTCCCCCAGGGCTCCTCATTGAGCCCCACCCTTTTCAATGTCTATATTTCATCTCTCGCTGACATTGGAAGGAAGTGGGGCATTGGCATTTGCTCTTATGCGGACGATACGCAGCTGATGGTGGCTATCGAAAAAGGGCCTGAAATAATCGAAACCAAGCTACATGATTGTCTCTCCGAAATGGCCCAATGGATGCACAACCACTGTCTAAAGTTGAATGCAGGCAAATCGGAGATCCTTCTGTTCGGTGGAGCCAAACGCGTGTGGGACGCCACATGGTGGCCACCTTGATTGGGACCGGCCCCCACTCCTAAGCAACATGCCAGGAACTTGGGAATCATCATGGATGATACCCTATCCATGAAGGACCACGTCCGATCCCTCTGTGGTAAAGGCTTTGCCATACTAAGACTTCTCACCAAGATATTTCCCTGGATACCCCTGGACTGTAGACGCTCAGTCACACAAGCCCTACTGGTCAGTCGCCTCGACTATGGCAATGCATTATTTGAAGGGATGAACGAACAGTTATTTTCCCGCCTACAGGTCTTGCAAAACTTGGCGGCCAAACTTATTTGCGATAAAGGCAAACGAGACTCGGCATCGGAGTGCTTAAAGAAACTCCATTGGCTCCCGATGCGCCAGAGGGCTGCCTTCAAACTGCTCAGTCATGCCCACAGGGCGTTACATAAACTGCCCCCACAATTCTTCATGGGAAGATCGATTTTTATATACCCAATAGGAACCTACGTTCACGTCAATCAGCTCTGGCCAAAACCAAACACATCTACAAAGTCAGAACTGGCGGTCGCTCCTTTTCTTACCTTGCAGCAAAGAGGTGGAATGATCTGCCCACTGACCTGAGACATACTACAAATTACCTTCAGTTTCGAAAAAAACTGAAAACATACCTCTTCCCTAAATCGTAATCTCTGAGCATACACCATCAGCAGTCCTTTCTGGTACATAGCGCCGTGATATCCCATGGGATGAGTGTCTGCGCTCTACAAACCGCAAAATAAATAAATAAACTGTTTGTTTAATTTAGAGATGAGCATAACTGTTGTTTATTATTTCAATATACATTAAATATAGCTAATAACATCCTCTATTGCCAGCAGGGATCGTGCTGTTGCCTGCATTGGGAAACCCGAACGGGGCCCACTCATTTCGTGCGGGGATCGGTGGAGAGTGTGGGGCTTGTTTTGGGGCCCCCCCTTTATCCTGAAGGTGCACAAAGGTACCTGGGACTTGTAAAAAGGCCTGTTGAGTCTGCCTCTTTCCAGCCCTGGCCAACGACTGTGCATGAACCCAGCTCTGAGACGAGGGCAAGCTCTGGTGACCCCTACTGGAGGATAAACCATGGAGCAGTGGACTACAGTGCCCGAGAGGAATCTGTTGGGCCGGAGGCAGCGATGGGGACTGAGTCCGGCGGGGACGCACTGAAGGAGAAGTGGGACGCATAGCAGTGTGCTTGGTGGGTGCGTCGGCCGTGAGATGGTTAATGACGGCGCGCATCCCTATAGGTGAAATCAATCCTCTGCCTACCTCTTCTCTGCCTCCCATGTCGGTTTGTGTGGAGGACCTCTGCGCCATATTTGACAACTCCTCGTCGTCCCTTGTAATCTACTGGCTGGAGTGGGCTGGTGCAGGCCACGATGGAGCGCGTCAAGACCACGGGACCCCGTGGACCTAAAAGTACACAGTCAAACAAGCTGGACCGCTCACCCGTCCCTAAAGATGTGCAACAGGGCCGAGCGCCCAGAGACTCCGGACCCGGGGGACTGGGTGAGGAGGAGCAGGAAATCTCACTCAAAGATGTTATGGCCGCCATCACTGGAGTCAGGACTTCTCTGGACATTGTGGCTAGAGATGTCAACCTCATTATGGCTGCTATGGGCAAATTAAATGAAAAGATCAAGCAAGTGGAAATCACGACAGCTAGCCTAGTGGAGATGTCTCACAACTCCAGGGAGCGATCAAGTAACTCCAGCACTTCCGTACCTTTACCGACCTGAAGTTGGACGATTACGAAGGCTGCCTGTGTCGAAATAACATACGCATCCTTGGGGTTCCGGAGAAATTGACGGGGCAAACGCCGGACCTTTTTGTCGAGGATCTTATTCTTAAACATTTGCAACCCAAAGGCATCAGTAAGTTCTTTGTTATTGAGCGTGCCCACAGGATCCCAGGCGGCCGTCCCAAGCCGGATGCTCCCCCGCGGCCCATGTTGGCGTGGGTCCTGAATTTCCGCAACAGAGACGTTATCCTTCAGAACTCCAGAGCTGGAACACCCCTGCAGTATGAGATTTCAGACATAGCCTTCTTTCCGCACTTTAGCCAGTGGGTACAGCGCCAAAGAAGATCATTTATGTTGATTAAGCGTGTCCTCAGAGATCAGAGTATGAAGTACTCCATGCTGTTCTCTGCCCGTCGACTAGATTGAGAGCAGGAGTGCTAGGAGTCCGGCCGACCGAGGTGGGGATGGCATTGACAATAGTCAGCCGGCCTGAGAGGAGGCCTGTCCAGGGGCTGGGCTCGTACTTTTTGCAGTGTGTGGTGGGTGAAGGGGAAGGGTGGGGGCTTCTAGTTTCTTTGCCATTTGGTAAGTGGACTTACATGGACTTGTGTTATTTGATTAAGATGGGTATAAAGTAGGTTTTCTGGGCTGGGAAGGGGCGGATTATGTCTTCCCTCCCCTCCGTTTTTTTCTTTCTCTTTTAAACATTTTTCTAGGGCGACAGGCACACTGCAAGTTTTTCATGGGCAGTTCTAAGCCCAGAGGGCAGGGCAGCGGGGTGGGGGGTTGTTGGGCGGGAGTGTTCCAATTTTTGTTTGAAGTTTTGATTGCATCTGCAACTGCTATCGATACAATGATTGGGGGAGTGGCAGTGAACACAGTGAATTTCGGTATATTTGGATATGGCACCTGTGGGGGACGGTGGGGTTAAATTGTTGAGTTGGAATGTCAATGGGCTAGGGGGACAAAATTAAACATAGTGTTGTTCTTCAATGTATTAAGCATCATGCCCCTGACATAGTTCTGCTGCAAGAAACCCATCTAGTTGGAAATGCATATAGAGCACTGCACAGGGGGTTATGTCTTACTGGCTCATGCAGGCTTCACCACGGGTTCCCGGGGGGTTGGCATACTGAAGAAAAAATCCTTTCCCTTTGTAGTGCAGAATACTTGGTCGGATGCTAGAGGATGATAGGAGTCTCGGGCACGTTGGAGCGCCACCCTGTTACCTTCCTTTCTAGTTATGTACCTCCGGGCCTCCAGGCAACCACGTTCAGGGACTTGGGTACGCTGCTGTTGGAGATTCTTGAGGGCTTCTTCGTGTTGGGAGGGGACTTGAATTCGGTGGTTTCTGGGGACCTGGACCGACACCCTCCGCGTGCTCTCCCTTCGCTCGCACTGCGCTCTGCCGGACTTCCTGGAATCCCTGGGGATGGTGGATGGATGGAGGGTCTTTCACCCTGACACTTCCCAATATACCTTCCACTCCGGGGCACATGGGAGTCTATCTAGAATCGATTACTTTCTGGTACCTGCATCCCAAATTGCCCATGTCCGAGAGGTAAAACACCTGGCTAAAGGCATCTCAGATTACTCGCCGGTGTGGCTCCAGGTAACGCTCGGTTACCAACAAGTGGGGCGAGTCGCCCCCATCAATCTGTGGTATCTTCGCGATCCTCATGTCCGCTGAGAGCTCCTTAAGGCCATTGATAACTACTTTAATGAGAATGAAGGCTAGATGGAATCCCCGCAGGTGCTTTGGGAGGCATTTAAGACAGTGATACGGGGCCAGGCCCTTTCTTTAATTTCCGGGAAAAAGAAGGAACAGCGCAAAGAGTTGATGGCGCTGGAGGCAGTGTTGGGGAAACTGGAAGCAGATCTAAACCTAAACGTCACACCTGAAAAGCACCACATTCTCAAACTCAAACAACAGGACTACAAGGCACTAGCGACTGACCAGGCAAAGGCCATAGGGAGAGTGGTTCAGGGACGGGTGTAGGAGGTGGACGACAAGGCCGGGAAACTCTTGGCCTGGTTGGATAAGAAAGAGTGGGCAAGCAGACGAGTACCTGAACTTCGAGGGCAGGAGGGTACTTCCCTGTCGGATCCGCAAGCAATTGCGGACTGTTTCGCGGCCCACTACCAGGCTGTCTATACTTAAGCAGCCCCCTACCCTATAGAGGACTCCCGCCAGATGCTTACCGATATAACTACACCCAAGCTGTCGGTGGTCAATCATGACTTCATGGACAGTGACATTTCTGGCGATGAAATAGCGGCTGGCATACAATCGCTCAAGCCGGGTAAAGTCACTGACCCTAACGGGCTACCGATTGAGTTGTATAAGCTCAAACCAGACAAGTTGGCCCCGTACTTGAGGGCCATGTATGAGGACTCGAGGCAAGCGGGAATCTTGCCAATGTACTGCCAAAATCGTTACTATTCACAAAGAAGGGAAACCCAAGACAGAATGTGGTTCCTACGACCGATATCCCTGTTGAACGCTGAGCCCAAGATCTTGGCTAAGCTTCTTGCTAACCGCCTCTTGATGACGATTGGGTCTTTGGTCCACCCGGATCAATCAGGTTTCATACCGCACTGTAACATGGCGCTGAACCTGCGCAGAGTTCATGGGGATCTGGGCAGGGCAGCCTTCTAAATTGAAGCCGGCGGTTATAGTTTCCATGGACGCGGCCATGGTCTTTGACACCATCGAATGGCCATACCTTTGGGCGGTGTTGGAGAAACTTGGGTTTGGTCCTAAATACATACAATGGGTGCAGTTACTGTATTCTCAACCTATGGCCCAAGTGATGGCTAACAACAAGAAGTTGTCTGCCTTCGAGCTGGGCAGAGGCACCCGTCAGGGCTGCCCCCAGTCCCCATTGCTGTTTGCCCTAGCGTTGGAGCCACTGGCAGCGTGGATACGTCAAGACCTGATGATCAGGGGTATGCGTTGGTCTTCAGACTGGGAAGACCGGATTTCTCTTTATGCGGACGACATCCTTTTGTACTTGTCCTCCCCAAGGAGATCTCTGATAGTGGTCTTGAATATTTTAACGATCTTCGGATGGTAGTCCGGCTATCCCATAAAATGGAGCAAATCCCTCCTGTTCGTGGTGGCGGGTGAGCCCCCGATTCCGTCACGTGGGTGCCCACTACAAATTTGTACTGAAGGGTTTACGTATCTGGGTATCTTCCTTTCTCTAGACTCCTCTCTTCGTTATTACCGCAACCTCCAGCCCCCGCTGCTTTCGCTGTGCAAAGACATTGCCAGGTGGAAGTCCCTCCCCCGCTCCATGCTAGGTAAGGCTGCCCTTTTTAAGATGATGTCCCTACCCTCAGGCATCTTCTTACATTGTCCTTTGAATCTGGCAGGGGACCGACAGTTTGGAAACAAGCTGTGGTGCTTCCATTGAAGAAGAAACCCCAGATTAGCGTAACTCAATTGAGTAACCTACGACCTATTTCACTCCTTCCCTATTTTGCTAAAATAGCAGAAAAATTGGTCAATCAACAACTCTCGGCACATATTAAAACTCGCCGACTTCTGCATTCCACTCAGGTAGGTTTCCGTGCCCTCCATTCTACGGAGTCGGCGTTACTCTTCTCCACGGAGATATTGCGGAAACATGAAGTTGAGGGTCATACAGCGGCACTGATTCTTCTTGATCTCAGTGCCGCGATTGACACTGTGGCACATCACACTCTGCTACAGTGTCTGAGGAAGGGCGGAGTGGTTGGGAAGGCTTGGCTATGGCTGGAATCCTTTCTCCACGAGCATAGTTTTTGTGTAGAGCAGGGGCCTTATAGGTCAAAGGCTATCGCCCTGAATCAGGGAGTCCCGCAAGGCTCTAGTTTGAGCCCCACCCTATTCAACCTTAATGTTGCTCCGGTGGCATTGATCATGGAGAAACATGGGGTGGATGTGGTGACTTATGCTAATGACACACAGCTGGTTGTGGCTTTGTCACAGCCAGCTGAGCATGCAGACAGCAGGTTTGCGTCTTGTCTCCAGGACCTGGCCAGCTGGATGTCAAACAACTGTCTAAGATTAAATGGGGACAAGACGGAGATGCTAATTGTTGGCAAGTCTCCTTCTGGTTGGACATCTGCATGGTGGCCTCAGAGCCTGGGCCCTCTACCTGTACCTAAGGATCAGGTTAAGAACCTTGGTATTTGGATTGACTCGGAGATCTCTTTTGAGTATCATACCAGACGTGTGGCCGGAATTTGCTTTGGCATTCTACACAGCCTGAGGAAGACGCTCGACTTGCTCCCGTTGTCAGCTAGGAGGGCCCTGGTCCATGCCCTGGTTACTTCCAGGCTGGACTACGGGAATGCCCTATACTTGGGCGCGAAGGCGAGGTGTCTCTAGCGACTGCAGCATATCCAGAATTCTGCTGCACGCCTGGTACTGATGCTGCCCAGAAGATCTTCCTCCAAAAAGGCCTTGGAGACGTTGCATTGGTTGCCAATCAAGGAGAGCATCCAGTTTAAAGCTCTCTGTATTAGTCATCAGATGCTCAAGGGAATGGTCCGAGCTTCCTGTGGAACTTGCTTACCCCGTACAATCCCACTTGGCTTCTGCGGTCTCAAAGGTGCCGGCTTAATGTGCATCCCGAAGACCAGTAGGGCCAGAATGGGTAGTAGATCTTTCCGCCTTCTGGCGGCTCGCAGATGGTATACTCTTTCCTTCAGACTCCGTATGGAGCCCACGGAGGCTGTCTTTCGGAGGGAACTTAAAACATATCTGTTCCCAAGGTGTTAGATGGCGGTAGGTTTGGGAGCTGTATGTGGGGATTGCTGAGGCCACTGAATAGCGCGGGACACACTGGTTAGTGTAACCAGGCGCTGTATAAATTCAGAATTATTATTATTATTATTACCCCAATTCCTGTATGCCTTTCAGAATTCCATGGATCCAATACCCACGTCCTATTTCCGAGAGGTCGAAAGCCTCCAACGGGATCTGCTGTGGAGCGGTAAACCTCGCATCGCTCTCAGCAAACTTTCCCGAAATTGGTATGACGGAGGCATCAGCCTCCCAGACATACAATTGTATTATTGGGCGTCCCATCTGTCCTCCATCAACCATTGCACCTATGCCCAGCCTTGTGACCCGGGATATAACATGGATAGGTGGCTCCTCTCTGGGGGGACCACGCTGCCAGAATCATCCCCACTGGAAGATAGGGTGCTGGATGGTCATCTTCTTGACAGCACCATTTCCCTGATAGATAAAAGACCGGTCAACAACATCACGGATCCTCTCCTGGCTCTCCGAGAGAAGTAGACCAGGGATGGCATAGAAATGGATGACGAGGAATGGCAGGAGGCAGTCTTCTCTCCCAGAGTTGTAGCAATACCAGCTCGTCTCTGTCTCGTCCAATTAAAACTCCTCCCCCGTATCTATGTAATAGGGCCCCAACTGGTACGAATGGGAAGGGTTGAAGAGGGAGCCTGCAGGCAAGGCTGTCGCCAGCAGGGGATCTTTTTTCACATACTTTGGGAATGTACACAGATCCTACCCTACTGGCGTTATATTCACAACACTATCAATACTGTTCTGTCTGCGCAGCTTCAAGTGGAGGCCTGTAGGTGTCTCCTAAACATCTGGGAACCGACTGACTTGAATGTCTGCTTGACGCAGTGGGTGACTTTGAGGCTAATGCTGGCCAAGAGGAATATTTCCCTGCGATAGGGGGCATCGGCTTTTTCCAAATTATATATATTCAAAATTTTTGCCAACCATTGTTGATATGTCGGTGGTGTTGGGTCAAGCCAAGCTGAGGCTATGCATAGCCTTAATATTGCCATAGCCACAAAAATAAAGTATTGTTCCTCCCCCTGCACACCATCTGAATATACACCCAACAGGATTAAGGTGGGGGTTAATTTAACTGTTATTCTCAATGCCCTTTGCATAAAAGTCTCTATTGCATTCAAAGTCGTACATAATGATGGGCATGTTGCAAATACGTGTATAATATCTGCTTGCAAACTTCCACATCTTGCACAATTAATACCAGTTGTAACTCCCCATTGTGCGATTCTTGCCGGAGTATAATATATCCGATATAGTGTCTTATAATGTTGCGCCTGCAGCGCTGCAGAGCACAAAACATTCTGACCCAATTCTAATGACATCTTAAAGCAATCTGTCTCAGCATCTAGTTTAGTTGCCCAACTTTCCCCCCATTTCTCCAAATCATCTTATTTTTATTCTATTAATTCATAATAGAACCTTTTTATACTACAATCAACTCCTTCCTGTACCAATTCCATAATATAATTTTCTCAAATCCAGCACTTCCCCCTCTTTTATTCAACAGAAAACTTCTTACTTGAAGATACTTAAAAAAATTCCTTGTTTCTATCCCATATTTTGCTTGTATTTCTGAGAACTGCATGAAACCCATAGATCCCATCAAATCACCAATTTTTATAATTCCTTTTTTTACCCACACCATAAATGCTAAATCTGAAAAAATTTGAATTATTCTTCATTCTAGTGTATCTGTTATTT
This sequence comes from Lissotriton helveticus, assembly GCF_964261635.1. Lineage (NCBI taxonomy): Eukaryota > Metazoa > Chordata > Amphibia > Caudata > Salamandridae > Lissotriton > Lissotriton helveticus. The sequence goes on along the minus strand of NC_136067.1, from coordinate 248,922,331 downwards.
TTACCTAATCCATATCTCTTACTGAAGGCTTTCCAAATATTATATGCTGCCATGAGCGTCTTAAAACGTGTTCTCTTATAATATGCAAAATCAACATGTCTAAGAAATACATTGTTGGCATCGTCTCCTAGCAGAAGACCATATATTGCCAGGGTTCCTAATTTATCATTCCCTTCCATTTCTGCCCCACCAATTAGCCCCACCATATTTTGCAGGGCAGCAGCCCAATAGTATAGTTTCAGATCAGGTAAAGCCCATCCACCTCGTTGTCTTGGGAGTGCCATAAAACGTAATGCTCTTCTGGTCTTTCCTTTAGACCATATAAACTATGCTAGAAGGGGGAAGAAAGGGAGGAAATTAGGATTGAAAATATGGGAACCAATTTCTAGATGGAAAGATGAGACTTAGGATAATTGATTGTATATAGTGATGTATTAATGAATGTGGTTATTAATTAATGAGATAAGCTGTAGCTATGTTATATTCACCTTATTTTCTTTTGACTTTCCATTAATCCTTGGTTTTTATCTGCATATTTCTGGGATCTATGAATTTATTCTGTATCTGTGTATGTATAACGTACAATTGTCTTACTTCTTTCTTTTTCTGCATGTTGTGCTTCTGGCCCTCGGTTTAGGGGGTTAAATTGTATAAAAATCCTAATAAATTTTTTTTTTTTTTTAAAAGGGGGGCATCGGCTCCGCCCACGGTACAGGATTGGGAAAAAGACATGGATTGGGCAATGTTTAGAGAAAAGACTGTATATGTGTCACTTGGATGTCCCAAAAAATAGTCTTGTGTATGGGGCTTGTGGAACTCCTATCGTGGAGATATTTGTCATCCACCTCAGACCCCTGCATGTGACAATCCCCCGTCGTCCTAGACCTTCCACCATGCATGATTGTATTTTGTGATATTCTCTGCTGTACCACTGATGCCTATCGAACTGCTCCTTCTGTGTTGTCATGCTATTGCTGATGTTTGTTTTTTCTTAATAAAAAATATGTTACAAAAAAAATAAAAAATAGCTAGTAACTGCCTCCCAAGCTATTATTATAGTTATGGGTCCTGGAGTAGTCTGTAGTGTCACACTTGTTTTTGTGTGATGGTTAATGTGTGTGGTTGTACAGTCATGGGCAGCACTGTCAGGAACAATGGGTGGTGCAAGCTGCAGTGACCTTATGACAAGGGCCCTGACACCTATTTTTTTCACAAATTAAGCACTGACTGGAGCCAACCTACTGCAATCACCAATGCCAATTAAGTACTGTTCAGAGCAATATGATTGCCAGGATGCACTGTATCCCAGCAGCCACGTCTCTACTGTCAAGAGGCCTGATGGAATGCTAAGTTAGGGATGTTAAGTAAACAGCAGTATGGATGCCAGGACGTAATACTTTTCAGTGAATATGAGTTTCTGAAGACCACAAGCCCCATGATAGTAAATAATAATATTAATAACAACAATCATCATCATAAAGCAGGTATTAATATTGCTACAGGTATTTTTAATGGCTGGTAACTAAGCTCACAGAAGTGTGCAGTCATGCAGAAGGCCACTATATGGGCACCGTACGGTTCACCCTGAATGCAGAGTGAAAAAGAACACGCCGCGGAAGGATCAGCAAGCTACCATGCTCTAAGCTCCCCAAAGGCTGAAAGATGTAGTGGCTAGAAATCTATCCTCTCCAGGTGACTTGCCCCTTACAATTCTCAGTAATCAGTACAATATAAAGATAACTGTTCACAGCGTGGGAAGTTTTGGAAATTGTGACTTAAAGACAAGGTCATATTCAAATAAGCCATACTAGATTATAGCAACTGTAGCAGCAGGGACCATCCTTTATTACGAAGCGGAAACCATGCTGTGCCTTTACAGCGCCGGCAATAGAACGAATGCGTGTTACCACACGATCATTTAGCATGCAAGTCGTTACAATGATTTGCTTTATGGGGCTCATTCAAAAGGCTGCCATTAATCACAAACAATAGGCATTAACGCACTACAACTGCATCCCAGGTGTGCCAAGTGTTCCTATTACTGCTTTACATTGATTAATAGCTAATCAGTGGTCAGGGCTGGGAATGCCATGATAATTGTACATAAAGTGCCAGGGGCGGCTTGATAATTTTTTTGATCAGTTTTGCTTACACTGGTAATGATTATGTACACTAAAATCTAATTGTGGCTTGTGTGCAAATTGAGATCCAATTCAAGATATAGGGCCTTATTTATGAAGGCCTTGCGCCGCCGGTGGGTCACTTTTAACATGGGAAAAAGTGACGCACCGGTGGCGCAAGGCTTTCATAAATGAGGCCCATAGAGTGGTAAACTTTGCACTCCACCTTCAATGCACCTTGTATGATTGCCAATGCTCCTATGGAAATGACATTTCAGGTTATATCAGTGATTATGGCTTATCCCCTGGGAAGAGCAATGCATTGATGTCGAGCCCAGGACACATAGAAGAAATGTGATAAAATAGACCCTTTTTATTGTAAGTAGATATCTGAAGTGAAATCCAACAGCATAATTAATAGAAATTGCACAGAAAGGTTTTGGGGTGAGGAACCATCATCCAAAATACCTTAAAGAACAAGTTGTAGTGAATAAAATATTGAAAGACATTTAGTTGTGGGGGGACATTGGTGTAACTACTCTTTCTCCAACATGATTACACCCCCTGATGGTCTGATTGAGTAAGAGCTATTGGATAATGATCTGTATGTTCGTCCAACTAATGTAAGGAAAACCCTGGCAGTAAGGGGCAGTAGAAATGTCTAATGCTTTTTCTTTATTTTCAAAAACAAAATCCCACTTCGTGACTTAAAAAAAATATCACTTTGCCGTATGTATCCGTTATGTTTGACTGAGCCATTCATCAAGATACAATGCATTCACAGGTCCAGCCTTGACAGAGATCACAGTGGATGCTAGAAATGCCCATCGGCCCCAATTACATTTCTAGGTTTAGCATTTGGGACCTCTGTGAGGGCGACAGAGTATTTTACTCTTTCGACTTGGTAGAGGATGGCCCGACCTGCACAATCAAAATCGGGTCCTTAGTTATTCACATCTCAGAAGTCAGAACAGTGAAAATGTGCATCATTTTTTCCACTGTTCTTTTATCAGATCAGTGAAAAGCCAGTTAATAATCCATGACTAAATTTACTCCCAATAAATGAACAGCCAAAGGCTGCCATTATCGATATATACTCAGAAGAAGTAAAACCGAACCAGTATTAGGCCCAATGTACTGGTTATCACTCTTCAAAAACATATTCAATACATAAATATACAGACCATAAAACACATGCATTATACAGACCCAGTGATTGAAAAGGTGGAGTTGCTGTCATAGGCCAAAGACTGGTGCAAGGAGCATTGAGTGTTTTATCATCCTATGATGCCGAATCTATCAGATGCCTTTTGGGCACTTGCAGGGCACAGAATGATTTGAAGCAGGTCTGATGCTTTCTTTTGAGTGAGCTCAGTGAGAGTTATCTATTCTGTACAAAATGAGGTTAAAGTACCAAGCTAAGTCAGATGGATGGCTCTTTGTTTTTCTTGCACAGCAGTTTTTGACACATCAATGCAATTGGAGCCAAATTCTAGTTCCCTCCATGTTTCAAAGAAGGCACCTAGAGGTATTTGGGTAGAGCTCTGATGAGCTACTTTGCTGTTCTCACCGGGACAATATTCTTTCCATCTTGATTGAAGAACCACCACTACCAGGCATATTATCTTCATGGCTTCTAGACGTGTTTCTTCCACAGTAGGACAATACCCTTGACTGCAATGATTGGCAGAAGAAAATCGTGCTAAAAAACAAGAACCAAATAGTGACTTTTTAAGAGCCTAAATGAGAAATCTCCCCCAATTAATTGAATTATTGCTGTACATATAAAGAACATGCACACATTGCACACAGTGGCGTAGCAATGGAGAGGCGGGAAGCACTGAGTGGCAAACTTAGGGGCTGCTCTGGTTGCCAGTAAGTCTAGCTACCCCGCTGATTGCACAGCCTGCGCAATGCTTTAGGCACAATGCCCAAGTAAAGTTTCCTTGGATAAGGCAAGCAGGACTGGGCAAAGGATGATTCAAGGCAACCAAGGCCGTACTGCAAGCTTGTAACAGACGCTTGAGAGCAAGATGAGCGGTTCAAGGTTAGTGCAGTGCTGGCATCAATTGAGTAAGAGAGCTCCACTGCAGGCAGTGCAGTGAGAAGTGCTGCTTGAGTGCTTCTCTGTAACTTTGTGACATGATCTATTGTCAATGTCAGTGTCGTGCAAATTATACCAACTAATCGCAATCATACCAAATTCTCTTAATTTCGTTCACTATTTTGTCACCACACATAGAGGAACTACATTTTGTGGCATGCCAGTAGGAATCTTTAAAGTAATACAAATATAATCATTCTGGTAACATAAAAGTGTATATATCCTGGTTCATAGATATTATTGATGCCCTAAGCTGTACTTAGCCATAAAAAAGAATGTAGTGAACATAGCTGTTTGGTCCTCCCCAGCCTACGTAAATGAAACACGCCACACATGTAGCTCTATAACAGGCGTCTTTATTCTTCAGCATATAAATAATCACACAACACCCTAACGGATTTAATAACCACACCTTAACACCTCTAGCAGTTTACATAATTCCTTTTTCAAGTTCTCTCAGAACCGGGAAGCAGTGGCGTTACGAAATTTGACATGGGGCAAGGTGTAAAGTACATGGATAAGGCCCCAACGCTCCAGACTCAGTCAAGATTCCAGGCCCGCCACTACTGAATAATACCAGAGGGGGCGCCCTGGAGCTCGAGACCCGCCACCCGCTCTGCGGGGTCTATTGTTACGCCACTGCTGTGAGGATCCAAATGCTCATAACGTCAAGACTCTGCAATAACTACACCTTTTGATTCACAGAACGGTGGTGGAATTGTATGTCTGTTAGATATATATATATTTGCTAATGTGGCTGTTATGGCGGCATGGCTTTTGGGTGATGCACACATGGGTAGTTTTGTTAGTCTTGCTGACAGTTTCCCAATTTGGAAATATATGCATGCAGAATTGATTGCTCTTGCCTTTCCAAGGTGGGAATAGGAAGGGAATATCCCCATATTTATTTTGAGTGCAAGGAAGCGGCGTCACGGCAGGGAATAATACTTTATGTATTTTGAGAAAAATGTTAGGCGTGCAACTTAGTGTGCCAGGCAAACATGTCGTAGATCACACAGGGATGATCCTTGGTGGATACCGTTTCGAAATCTGTTCCTAATATAGGAATAAGCCATAGCAAAACATGTTTTAATTTGACACTTGAAACTTTGCAAATCGGGCCCTCCTCATTCTCCAGACAAAAATGAGCTGCTGATATTCTTTTACCTCTATTTTTTGTTATGCTTGCAAGCCATATAGTTAGCAAAAATCGCCCTGCAGCTCAAGGGCTCCTGAAATAATTGCTAATGAACGTGTGCTTGTTAGCATTCCGCGCCGTCCTACAGATTCACGACGAGTGTCCCCACTCAGGAACCGGTAACAAATGCCGTGTCTCGGTTCCCCTTCATTACCGCTGCCTCTGTAAGGCCGCGAAGAGAATAATTAGCCCTAAATGGATATTCGCAGTAAAGTGCAGAACACGGAAATGGCATGTTGCTGAATCTGCAGCAAAAAAGTGAGGATGTCTTTTTATTCAAGGTCGAATTTAATAACCACGGGGAAAAACAAGATCGTCGTGACTTTGTAGGCTGTCCCCTGCTGCAGCCGAAGCGCGGGATTCCTGGTACACGCACTGCACAGCGCCTTAACAGGATGACAGTAAACATCCGAAATATTCATGGAGAACAGGCAGGCGAATCTTCCCCGGGATGCTAATGGTTCTACAAACTCATTACAACCGTCACGACACTTATAAAAGTGAAGAACGTTGACTGGAGATCAGTGGTGGCTGGTGACGTTTGAAAGTGGTGAGGCATAAAATTTGGGAATGAGTTTTGTTATGGCGTGAGCAGCGACGAGGGTGAGCATGAGGGACCAAAGGGGACAGTCGGACTCCTGAACAGGAAAAGGTGGCAGCGGAAGAAGCAACCTATGTGGGTGGGCCTTGTCATGTGTAAACACAGCCAGGTCATTCTGGTGACCATGAAATAAGGGTCTTACTGTCCTTTTCCTCAGCAATGCTACTATGCAGAAAGGTCCATATATTTTGAGCATGGAATTATGAATCAAACATCCCAGTAATGTGTGGGACGTGTTTAGCTTGACCGTTCTATTATCTCACTTGGAGAGATAATAAAGGATGGGGCATGTGTACAAGGCGTTAATGCCGCCGTAGCGTCAATTGTTTTGACGTTATGGCAGCTTTTTTTTATCGCCGCAGTTAGCAGCAGTTTTCTGGCGTACGTGAATTTTTAAGATCCCCATTTCTGTTACCGGTACTTAATGTAAATGAAATGCAAGGTAGGCGTTCCCATGCAAAAACTGCAGCTAACCCCACTTTGCAATATTTACAAGGAATTCCTTTTATGGTGCAAAACTCAAAAAACATCCTCAAACTCCACTTAGAGGTAGTTTTTTAAGTCCAGAAAATAGCTGGTCTTTAAAATGGTGCAAACACTTGTGGCCTTATTTTGGAAGGTTTTGGTGCTGGACAGTGCTTCAAGGAATGTTGCTGCGCTACCTTGCAAAAAACGACAGGGTCAGGAATGCGCACAATCAATAAGATAGGGCGCATTCCTTGGTCTCATTCATGAAAAGTGTTGTATGGCTGCGGCAAAACAGTATTGCAACACTTTTCACTACGCCCTTCTTGCGACAACATGGATGATCTGTATTCAATGTATGGCACTCCATGTTGCAATTAATGACAGATACATCTGGAATCCTGACGTATATATCAACGCTAAAATCACACATTGCTGCAGTTGTGTCACAAGCATGACAAAACTCCAGCAATGCATGGGGCCAGCCCATCCCTTTGGCACAGCATCACCCTTACGCTTGCCATGAGACAGGCGTAAGGTACTTACTGAGTGGCATCCTATAATTGTTGCAGTGAAATCTGTTGGATTTTATTGCGCCACTCCTATGAGGCTTTGTTGTGTGGGAATACCCACCCTGCAAACATCATACCTGATGCAGGTATAATGTGGCACTGAGCATCTCAAGGTCATGCATATGCCTAGATGCATCACTTTGCAAATACTGCACAACGTGGTGCAATAATCATGCAGCAAGTACGTCAAGAAAATGACGCACTGGCGGGGTGAAACTGTCAGAAGGGGCTCATGAATAAGCCCCCCTGTCTTTTCCCCCTACGCTGACGCACAATGTCTGCCATGTGCCAATGCAGGCACGGGTGACTGTTGCGGAGTTGATTGATGTTGTGGCTCTTTCTCTTCTCAAGACGTCTGCAGGTAGGGCTGGACTTGTGGAGGTCGGGCGTGAATTAGTTGGCCTTCTTGGAGTGTTGTTTGCCTTTGTGCCAGGGTGTCCATGCAGTTGGAGATCCATCTGCGTGCTGCGGTGTTGGCATCTGTAAGCGTTGGCAGAGTGGTGGTGCTGAGGGAGTTGATGGGAAGTTCTTAGGGGGTCTGATCCAGCTGCAACGGGTTGCAATGATGGCGATGGTGTACATTGAGCGTGGCGAAGGCGTGATGTAAACAATGATGGTTGGTACAGAAGAGTCCTGTGGTGTGGCTGTAGTTGAAGTTCCAGCTGGTGGAGAATACGGGCTCAAGCTTATGTCGTCTATGTGGGTTGGTGCAGTGACTAGCTGCTTGAGTCCGTTGTTGGCGAGGTTCCCAAGGAGGGTGGTGGTGTTCTGGTCACTGGGGTTGCTCAGGTGGAACTTAAGGTCTCCGAGTAAGATGTAGTCGGTGGATGGGAGAGCCTGGGGTGGGCTGAGGTCTACAATGGCATCAGTGAATGGGGGTATATGGCACAGGGGGCCTGTAGATGAGAGTGCAGCGGAGGGTGGTGTTGGGGTTGGTCCAGATCTGGAAGTGGAGGTGTTCCATGGTCACCGTCGGGTCCTTAGAGTGAGTGGTCAGTTGGAGTGTGCTTTTTCAGACAATAGCAATTCTTCCTCCTTGCCGCTCGGGGTGGTCCGTGAAGGTGGATTTGTAGTCGTTGTGGATGGTGATGGCGATGTACGGTCTGGAGCAGAGGTTGGGTCAGGTTTCCATGAAGAAGGCATGTTTGAAGAGGTGGCATCGAGGAGGTTGAAGATTTCTGTTGCGTGTTTGTGGAGGGACCGCATGTTGAGGAGGATGCAGTTGAGCCAGCCAGCTGTGTGGTTGGGCGGCAGGCGGCGCTGGTGTGCTGATGTGGCAGAAGGTGGGTGTGCAATTTCAAGAGTCATAGGGTGCAAGAGAATTCTACAGTGTTGCTAGATGGCAGGCAGTGTGGCATCCAGGGCTGATGGCAAGGAGGGTGCTGGCATAGCAGCAGTGGAGTGTCCAAGGGGAAGGGTCCTTGGTGCTGGGCACGGTCAAGGGGTGGACGGACACAGACAGGGTTGCCTTTGGTGCACCGGTGGTACATCCACTGCGCATGGCTGCACAGTGGCCACCATTATGTAGTGCTGCGAGGGGGACTGGAAAACTGGGAGGCGGGAAATGCAGGAAAGGACACTGGAGAAGATAGGGATGCAGGGGGGAGGCGGGGTTGTAAATATATATTCTTACCTCAAGGCTAGGTCCCACGTCTTCTCTGCTCCTGCTCTCCTGAGTCTGCTTCTATGAACAGGAAGCAGGAAGCTAGGGTACCTCCCCATAGCCAATCACAACGCTGCAATGCGGCGTTATGATTGTTCTTGAGCGCCGTGACAAGGCTTTCATCAAGGGGCTGGCATGTTCTTTATGCAGGCTGTAATGCTGCCTGCAGTGCAAACAGGGATATGTGTATGACTGCTATGGGCGGCGTGAGAGGGCCAACCAAACAGAGAAGTGTGGCTCACTGGTTAGAGGAGGCAGACCCGGACGCTGAGATCAGACCCAGGACCAGGGTTCAATTCCCGACGCGGCAGGGTCTTGAGCCCAAAATGTCCACGGACTCGGTAATTCTCGCTTCGGTGCCTACTAGAATCACAGGTTCACACTCTGCAACTCTGGGCAATAGCTTGCTTAATCTCCACTACGGCCCTCGCGGCGGGATGCCTGGCTTTCACCTTGGGGATACCCAGTAGGGGCTATCTCACAGGGAAAAACCAGGACGGGTTCCCAATGCAAAGCGCTTTGAGACCTGGCGGTGATATTGCGCTATATAAAAACCCATCCATCCAAACAGTCATTGCACACTTGAGGGGGCATACCACTCCGCCCCTGCCCTGCACGGTGAGCAGAGCAGCCCCACTCACCCTCCTGCCTGCAAAGGAAACATCTTTAATCAATAAAGGGTTCTGGCCCATAATCAGCAAGGCTAGGCCTATACAAAAGTCTGCACAACAACAACAATGCCAATGCTGATAACTATTCAAACCATTACTCAATCACATGTGACACTCATAGTGATTAGAAGGAAAACAAATTCAATTTTAATTTTTAATTTATTTAAATAAGGATTATAGTTTCCAAATTCATTGGTTCATGTTATTATTTCACTGAACATATTCCAAGATCATCGGACCACATAAAAAATATATATAAACAGACAACAAATTACTTTTTCTGACTTAACAATGACAATATATTACATTTCACATAAAAAAAGCATTTAAGAAATATAGAGAAAGCTCAAGTTCCAAAGAAGAAGAAGGAAAGAATGTAAAGAAAAAATTAGAAGCTCAGACCAAAAAGAAAAATAAGCCCAGGGTGAGGTTGAAGGGTATTAGTGTTCTTTTTGATTTTATGAGAACAACCCAACCCTAGGACACTATTAACCAAACGGTACTGTATTCAGGTCTTCAAAACAGCACTTTCATTTAACATTTATGAGGGACATGTCCCCTGAAGACCTGACACTTTAAATTTTGGACCCCACTTGTTTGGTTTACAATAAAACGGTCTTCGCGTTTCAAACCCATACGTTTTTTATAGGGTTCTCCTCAGGGCCTGGAACAAGGAGCTAGAAATCAAAAAAGAAAGGAAAAAATGTGCGTATTACCATTTGATCTCAAATCACTCCCAGCACCAAGGCAAAGCAACACCCTAATATGTATAAGAGAAATGTACCTTTTCAAAACTTTATGACGGCGCCATCCGTGCCTCAACTAGTACGTGGCAATTCTCCCTACAAAAGCAACAATGATTTAAATTAATCAGAAATACAGGAAAAGCACTCCGGCCCTTTATACAAACGGCTGAAAAATAATCACTTCAAGGAAGTCTACTCACTTAATAAAATTGGCGACTCGTTCATTAAAGCCATCGACTGAATGTGGAAGCGTTTAAATAATGTCAGAGATGAAAAACTCGTCTTAGAAAAGGAACAAAAAGGCAAAAATCAGGAGCTCCATTCGGAAGCACTCATTTGCTAGCAATAGACTTGCCTATACAGGGCTTCTACGTACCTCGAGCGATTCTCTCGAGGCTGTCCGTGTATTCAGTTTGTTATGTTACTGCCGGCGTGAATTCATCTGCGCCAATCTAAAAATATTAAGGAGATACGGCTTCAATCACCAGCAACTCGGCAGCGAACCACACGCGCTGCTGACACTACCTCCGGGCCTCCTCCGCTACACGTACTACCTTCTCCTCACCTGGACATTGACACTGTGGCGCAATCTGCTGCACTCTCTCCAAATCTGTGACTCAGCCAGCAGGAGCCTCAGCCAGGTGGAATTTCGCAAGTCTGGGTACAGCAGCCTCCACCAAGTCTGCTGGGGAACCTCCCGATGCAGGTGATGAAACAGGGCCCCCTTAGGCTTGAAGTTGCAGCGCTCCCGCCACACAAGTTTGGCGCCACTCAGGGCCTCACCCTCCACAGCGCCCGGCCAGCGCACCATCCTCAGGCCTGTGATGCAGAGAGGCGCGGCTCACCATTGGTACTCTCCTCCGTCACCCCTGTGTAGTGGTGACACCTGGTATGCGATGCAGACCTGCCTACGTTGGTGCGCAGGAGTGCCTCTACCGTTCACAGCTCCAAGGGGCACTAGGCGGTCTTCTCACACAGGTCAGCAACGTGTCTCCATGCAACCTGGCAGACTTCACCAACAGGTAAGGGTGATCGCTGCTGCCTCAATGTCTAACGCCACGGCCCAGCAACTCCATAGCACCTCCGCATCCCACTCCGGGTCCTAGACGCAGGCCCAGCGAGGCCTCCAGTCCCAGGGACTATCAGCGCTTTGATGGTTTTGGATGCCATGGTGTTGAAAGGAGTGCACAATGATAAGTGATGCATCACTGGTTTTGCCCATCGCTGCACCTCTTTTCATGATTGTAGCCCTGAATTTCCTCTTCCCCTGGGACTCTGACTGGTCGTCCTAGCTGTCAGGGGGCTTATGGGGTTGTTGGTCTGTGCTGCACACGGCCCTTGCTGCTCCATTCAGCATTCCATTGGTTCTATTTCCTATTTTGCATTGGAGGTGGACATACAGGCTATTTTGCCTCTAGAGGCAAGAAAAGTCACATTGGGCTGACTAACGTGAGTTTTTTTGCCGCTAATGGGCCTTTTGTCAGTTTTCGCCCGCTAACGTCAGAATTTGTATCACTGTCACGCTAGTGCTAGAAACAGTTTTCACCGTGGCTACCTGAAACTATCACCATGTAGGGACATATTGTAAATACATCGCTAACAGGGTGATAGTTTTTGGTGATAGGCTGTGTTAAGAAAACTGCTGCTAACTAATGTTTGCGTTAGTGGCAGTTCTTGTACATATACCCATATGTGTGCAAAAAAAAGCTTTGCGTAGACAGTCATGCTATAGTTACAAAGAAAATGACGGGTTGAAATTCTGAAATTTGTACAATAAGTGTAATTCTATTGAATGTTTGCATTTTATTTATATCTCATGCTTCATATAGACATCTGTAATCAGGCGTATCATGAAATATCGCAAGGGTGGGCAGGGTAAATTAGTGCGGGTGTCGCCACTTGTAGATCACTCACGGCCGTAATGGAAAGTTTATTCTGGTATTATTCAATGGATGATTATGGGTCCTGTAGTGCAGGATGACATTAAAGAAAGGGGGAGGAGCCCCATAGGTTGTTAAAAGGGAAGCAGGTGCGAGGGAGTTGACAGACGGCTTTTCAAAAAAGGAGGAATGAGAGAAGGATATGTAACACAGGTACGGGAGCGTCTCTTAGACGTTTGGTTTAACGCGAATGGGGGAACTTGTAAATCAATGCAGTGGGGTGACATTTCTACACAGCTTTAATGTGGTTCACAACGTGAGACAGAAAGGGAGTACTAAGGGGTTATATCACAACTAGGTTTTATGTTGTTGGCCATTAGAGGGTAAACGCCGAGTGAATCAGTTTATAAATGCATATACAATGAGCATGCTATAAGTCTAGGTTGTAAAGTGTTTTATAAATTTAAACATAATGTCTAAAGTTATTGCTTATATTTGTAGTGAACCCCTGACGAAGGGCGAGTAAGAAGCCTGAAATGCATTGGGAAAGATACACTACTGAGGATGAAATATGTATATGTCCTGCTTTATGGAAAAGGCCTGGATGGGCATAACTTCAGCATCAGATGTTTATACATAATATGGATTTCATGTGACAAAGCAAACTGATAAATTGAAATGATTGGAATAACTAGAATAAAAAGACTGAATGGAAATTAATTGTGGCAGATATATTTTTGCAACGCAACAGTGCTTTCGGATTGGGAGCAACTTCTTTCCCGATATATTGGCTTGTCATAGTTACAAACAAGACATGAAATCTCACAAACAATATTCTGGTCTGAAGCAAGACTGTTTTACTGACATCCATTTCTCTTTTGCGACAAACCAGTGGTAGTAAGGATTTGCATACGTGGTCCAGATTAGGAGGGAGATTCACGGTTTTGTAGGAGAAAATGTAATATCTAAACTTTATTCTTACTTTCTCTCGCATGAAAGTCTGTTGACAAATGAGCCAATAAATGGCAATTGCACGCAAAGAAATTGTACACTACAAGTGGTAGCACAGCTTCTCATCACACTTAGCGTGCATTTGTATTTTGGAAGTGAACTGCTAATATATAAATATATAAATGTCTTTAATTTGGCAACGGGGTGGGTTGTCTTACTAATGACCCCATGCACCACAAACCCCACTAGAAGGCATACCACACTGGACACTAACACAAACGTATTGTATGCTCTATGACTATATGCACCATTTTTGTTAGGTGCTGTTTTTCAGTGCGCTTTAAAAATACATGTATGTGCTGGAACTTGTGAGTGAGTGAGATGTAGCCATTGGCGAAGAACCAGTAAAAGCCCTGCAGCAGGTACATGCCCGGGAGGAGCTCATAGTTCTTCTCCATTGCCCCCCCCTGCAGGGACGGTGGCCTCCACAGTGGTGGCTTTGGTCCTGTGAGGGCTGAGCCCTGCCCAGCATGTCGTGGGAAGCAGCAGGGTACTGGGGCCCGGGAGGAGGTGCACAGGATGGCTAGGGACACTTCTGAGCGCTGCACCATAGCCCAAGCATTCGGCTCCCCATCTGAACCTCTCCCTGCAGCAGCAGGACAGAATACTGAAAGTTTGAATCTCTTGAATACTAACTCAAATTAAACAGCATTGGCACAACAAATCCTGAGTTTGCTCTCATGAAGCTTCAAGTAGAAATAGCATGAGAGCAATGTCTGTTTTGGTGCCAACAGGGGAGCCCAGTTTTCCGATGGAGACTGATGGCCTTTGCTGTGTTTCCCAGATGTTGTAAAATCTAGTGGATTTGAGAAGTCCAAGGTGCGCATGTTGGGTTGGACACAGTCAGAACCCTGTCCAACCAAACATGCAAACTGGACCTCAGCTGGTTTCCATTGGCAAGCATCAGGATTGGTCCCGCCCTGCCCCACCCCTGCTGAACAAACACATCAGCCAGACCAAGCCCAGTCCTTTAAAGAGTCCAGACTGAATCTGGAAATTTAAAGTGTTATGCTTGTGGCTATCTGCACTGAGTAGGGGGGGGGGGGCAATGGCCCTGTGCCCCAAAGAGGAACCACCACTGCTCTGACATCTTCCTGTGACAGGATAGGCTCCTGGTGATCGTACCAGAGGAACAGAAACACCTCCACACACCCAAGTCTTTGTGTTTCTCTCTGGGAGTAGTTTTGACACCTCATTCAGGACAGAGTGCTTGGGCTGCATGAAGTGTACCTCTAATAGTGACAATAGGTAGTTTGCTGCCCTGCATATAGAATGTTGGGCCATTTTATTTACCGGCCCAATTGTCTAAACAAAGAGAAAACCATCTCATAGATATATCGCTGTTCCCTATTCATTCTTCGAGGCTTTTTATAAAAGAGGCATGATTGACCATGTAAAACACTGCTGACATGTCAACACGGATGAAGACAAAGGACTCCCTTTTGTCTATGATGCATTGCCTGTCGTCTAGTGTTTGCAACAGAGACTAGTGAAAATCATCAAAGTTTTTTTTTAACCATAATCTTGAAGAGCTTTTGCTAAAAATGGGAGATTGAACAGAGGATGTCAATTTTGAGGCATTCAGGTTCTGCACTGGGCTTTTTGAGTGAATGAGCAACCTTTTCTGTTTTGAGACAACCAGGATCATGTTTGCCAAGTAATGGTGCTTAGGTGTTTCACAAGATTGACTGGAATAGGAGCCAGGAAATGTAAGAATTGTTTGACTTCTGCAATAATATTGACCATCTCACTCTGTGCTATGGTTTTACCAGATGGGCAGATCTCTGAACCTTGCCAGAGTGGGGAATCTTGTATCATGTCACTTTTTGTAGAATTAAAATACTTTTTATTTTGTCATAAAATTGGTAAATGGAGAGAGCAGAAATGCTCCATATTTACAAAGATATGGAGCATTTCTGCTCTCTCTTTGGGCTGGTGCACTGTTTGCTGCTTAGCGCCAACACAGACACCCTTGCATCAAAGTGTGTTGGAGGAATTATGGATTATTTTAAATGATGCCTTGTTGCTAATGCAGACTGGATGAAAGAGAGTTGTCTAAAGCCTAACTCAGACAGCTGTTATGAGCTTTCCAGTAAGAATTGTATCAGTTGTGACAGGTGGTGTTTCAGAGAGCGTATGTACATGTCAGGTAGTGTGTCAGCATATGTACATGTGAGCTACCCCAGCTCTCGTTCTGTGTGTAGTTTTCAGGGATTGAAGTGGGGGTTCCTTCCTGCCCAGATAAATATTTTTATATGTTTTTTAGCGCAAGGAGAAGGCCTTTGGTAATAGGGATTAGCAACAAACCCCACCTGTGAGTGATGTATAAGACTCAGGAGGACATCTGTGAGCCGTGTCGCTAGCACCTTAACCAGGACTTTCATGCTCATGTGGAGAAGGGCGATGGGGTGTTAACAAGCATTGGGTGAGGTCCTTGTCAACCTTTAGAATTGGGCATATGGTTGCTTTGTTTTACTCAGCAGGGAACTCATCTCGGTCTTTAGCCTCCTTAAATACCTTATGGAGGCTAGGCCCCACTATTTCTTTATTATCTTATAAAATTCTTTGGGGAATCCATCATCTCCATAGGCTTTATTGTATGCCATGTCAAAGATGGCAGCATCTATCTCTTGCTCCATTATTTCTAGGAGTGGGCATACCTCACATGCTTCAGTGTAGTGTAATTATGTGGAATTACCCAAAAAATCATCGAGATTATGTGGAATTAAACAAAATTAATTCTGCCTTTAGCGGTATTTCATTAGTGCAAAAATACCCCATTGCATCTAAAATGGATGCAAGAATGCCTTTAGGGTTAAGAAAATAGGTCTAAATGCAACAGAACATAAACATCTTCTGCTCACTAAATGTGCTCTTGCTGTAGGATTCCCCTCCCCCAAATTACTCTTAATTATGCAAGCGGGTGTAATCGCGTCATTATCAGTTACTCCACAACAATGAGTAACATGGAATTCCTGAAGTTACTCCAGTTACTCTGATATAATTTAAATTCCACCCAGGCCTAGTAGATTCCCCTTCAAGTAGTTGCCTGCTGGCGTCCGATAGAGTCGGATGGTGGACACCATCCAGAAACTCTATTTTGCTTTTGGGTCATTTGCCACTTCTGCACTGTATTGGGTGCTCAGGAAATGAGTGAATGTGTTCATCATCTGCAATGGGTGTTTGACCAGATGACCAGTTCGATCTCAGACTGCTGGCATGGCAAGATGCATTGCACGGTGCAGAGCTTCATTCACAATAACCTGCCAGCCTGTTCATCTTGCACATAATGCCATAGTAGTAAGCATAGTAAGACTTATTCTGCCTTGGACATAAAGAGTGTGTTTAAGTCCAGTTTTGCTCTTTCAAGCAGTTGTAAGGCCATGGTGGAAGGGCGGTCCATATATTGTTTTGTCAAGTTCTGCACTTCCTTTTCCAATTATTTCTGCTTTTCCAAAGACTCCAGCTTATGTATAGCTGAGTCTCTCATTAGGTCTTCCCTTTGGATAGCCTTCGCTGTGGTCTAGATAGTCTGGGCAGACGCTACAGACTTCTCTTTCTCGGCTAGATCTTTGCACAGTCAAGTGGTAAGTACTGTTTGGCAAGGGGTGTCTTATAATGGGACATATTCAGTTGCCAACGCTCTGTACTCAGTGCATGTGTCCCAAATCCAATTCCAACAGTGGGGACCTGGTCGGTGAGCCCCCTTCTATCATTCTACAGTCCCTCAATACAGTCAGTGTGGGGTGGTTAAGGAGAAAATAATTAATCCTTGAACATGAGCCATGTACATTCGATATATAGGTCTATTCCCTACCTCTGGAGTGAAACAGGCCCCTTGGGTCTGTAATTCTAATGTCTGTCATAACATTGGTTAAAATTGCACAATCGCTAGTGTTAGGTTTTTCACAACCTCCCCTTCCATCAACATTTGAATCCAGAGTTAGATTCCACTCTGTGACAGAGTGGAGAGGAAGTCAGCCCTATCAGTGTTAGTTGCATACATTAATCCCAGCACCATCACTGAGCCCATATTGCTAATCTTGGTGAAAAAATAACACCTTCTTATATCCACCCACTATTTGTGTGTTGTGCATGGAAATGACTTTATAAGTAGAATAGGTGCACCTCGTTTTTTAAGGAATTGTATCTGGTCCGTGCTCCATCCGGGATGTCCCCCTCCCCTGCGTCCACAAACAAAAAATACACGAAATTGGTGGTCCCTGGGAGGCCCTCCAGGACATGGACATTGCCGTGTGCCCCTGGCTGGGAGGAATCGGCTGGTCTGAGTGTTTTCAGCTAGGTGTACAGCTGCCCTACAGTCTCCCTCCTAGAGGGCAAGACGACTTGCCTAACTTCCTCTCACATTACCACTGTTTAAATGTTATGGGTGGGGCTTCCCCACTGTGCATCTGATCAGATTCTTGCTAACCTGACCCTCCCCGACATATTTTGACTGCAGACCCCCTCAGTTGTTTAAGGAGAATTGGGATTGGTCTCTGTCTTTGTCAGGGGCTTAAGGAGAGGTTTGACAATCCCTTTCATCCCACTTTCTCAACACAGTCTCCAGGTGCCTCCTTTATGACTCATGGTCCTTGTAAGGAAGATGAATCCTCAAGGAAACAAATGCAGGAAGATGCTTCACTCGAAGATAGGTTTATTACATGTTGCCACTTCCAGGGTCCGCACAAGAATGCCCAACCGTCCAACAATACGTAACACCCATAACCCCCATATATTCAAAAGATGCCACACAGCAAAGAACAAGATGCCACTCGACACAGAGCGAAACATTCACGAGCTGTGACGGAGAATCACACTCATGACAGCCACGCTCCATGCACACGACAGTCCTCCAGTCTCTCCAGTGGGAAAGTAGTCACAGGGGTTGTATCAGCCTCCAGGGCAGCTGTGGAACATGACGTTTCCATTTCTTTAGTGTCCAGTATATCCAAAAACTGTTCTAGCTCAACAGGTTCAATGAATACAGTATGAGTACAAATGATAGCAAGCAGCATCATAGTAGGCTCAAATAGGCCATATTGAATGTACAATTTCCAAAGGAGCGGCCTTAGGGCCAGGAATCTTTTCATCCGGAACACTCAGACATGAGAGTAGTCTGCAGTTATGCATATCTTGGAGTCCTGATATACAAAGGGGCCACTGTTCCATTCAGCTGGGGAGCTGAGCTGTCGGGCCTGTTGGTGATGTAGTAGGCAAGCTATTATAGGTCGATATCCTTCACTTCAACACCATCTGGTACTCCTGCTGTGGTCTTCCACGTCAAACAGCTTCTTATGCCATACTATATAGCCCCGGGAGATGATGGGTTCCTCAAATAATTTTATAAGCTAAAAAAACTTTCTTAGCAACTAAAGTTCCTGACCCAAGTCGGGATCCTTGTCCAGTCCCTCCGTGCGAACTTCCAGAGCCATTAACTTCCAGTCAGCCAGAGCAAGTTGCATGTGATATGTGCCTAAATTCGCTCTTATGGATCTAAGTTCACTTGGTGTTGATTTAGTATCCTCTTGGACCGAGTCTATCATACTTTTGATAGAAATCAGTTCCCCCATCAGCGTTTCCCATGTGATATCAGCCATGTCATTGTGGAGTGGATGCGGTTTACCAATCACAGCTTCCAAAAAGAGGAGCTGTCGGGTTGCCTTGCTTTTGGGCATTCGTGGTCAGGTGTTGACACATGCCAGGGAAGAAATCAAGCCAGAGTGGGAATAGTGAAAAGGAGTGCATGATGCCGTCTTACAGGTTCCAAATTCACCATTTGGGAACTCTCCCAAGAAGATTAATGGCAATCTGCATCCTATGATGCAGAGATCAAGGGTGCTCTGCACAGCACCCAGTTCTCTGGGTCCTGTGCAAGTGATTCAGGCCTGTGTTGCTCAATCATAACAAGTACTAAGCCCAGTGTGCACCCATATGTGGTAGTAAGGGTATTTAGGGTCTTAACAAGGGGGCCCATTACGATCGCGGACGGACGCCCTGAGTAGGAGGGAACGTCCGCATGTGCTGCGGCGTTCCCTCATGTGCAATTAGGATGTGACCACCACCCTGGAGGTCGCATCCTCTATTTTTAACATTGCGGCGGGGGCTGCTTGAAGCAGCCCCCGCCGCAATGTTAAAAATGAAAGCTGTGCATTTGCATGCACAAAGCGGCAGGCACCGCGCGGTGCCTGCCGCTCTGTGCACGCAAATGCAGGGGGGTACCCCCCATGTGCAACCCCCACCCCCCCCTTCACCCCTGGGGGCCCGCAACGGGCCCCCAAACAAAAATCCATATGCCTTTGCACGGCGGAAATGCCGCCGTGTAAAGGCATAGAACTCCAGATATCCTAATATGGCTGGCGGTGTCTGAGAGACACCGCCACCATATTAGGCCTTTTCCGCCGCGGTTGTAAGCCAACCGCGGTGGAAAACCAGCGGACTGAAACCAGGACCCACCAGCCATCCTAATGTGGCGGTGGGTCTTTGGTGGGTCCGCAGAGGATTTTCCGCATCCGCCGGGTCGGCGGTGGCATCCGCCGGCCCGGAGGAATGCGAAAAATTGTCCATCGTAATGTGCCCCATAGTTAGGATGTAGTCTGTCTTTAGAGACTGGTCTGGGGTGGGCGATGTTGTTCCCAGTGTGGTTTGACCCTCCCCAGAGTGTATCACATTTTTTTTTAAATATGTCTTGGATGCCACCAATATATAAAATGCCACTCATATGTCAAGTATTGCCTCCAGTATGGCAGCACTAGCATTTTGCCATAGGTTCTGTTAGAAGTGGGGTTTCTGGATGGCTAAGGAATTCAACGAAGCCAGGGAATACCTATCTGTCGAGTCAAGGTAAGGGGGTTACACACCCAAGATAACCACTGCTCCCCCATGTGTAGCTTGGCCGAGCAGTCAGGCTTATTCCAGAGGCAATGTTTAAAGTATTTGAGCACACACACACACACACACACACACACACACGCAACACAATAATACACCACAAAAGAGACTCCACACAGTAGTATATACAAATACCTATCTGTATTGCATATACACATAGACCAAAAGCACATAAACCAGTAATCACTTTGCCAACAAGGCAATTGTCAGAACACCACAGTAAGTGCAATAAGATGAAGACATATGTTGTACATGTCATGAAAACCATATTACGGTCATTAAACAGTACTAGTTCCCCACACAGTAGAAACTACAGAAATGCAGTACATTCTCTCCTAGATATACCAGAGCAAGGATAGCATTCGTTATCTTGGCCAATTAGGGCAAAACGATGAAAATCGCTCAAGTACATTTCATGTTATCACAGCATGTCAGGATAACCCTCGTTATCATGTGCAAAAAAAGTCACAAATTCATAAATCAACCAAGTGTTTCTCTAGCTATTAACCTTTCAGGAATGAAGACAAGCATGGTGCTTGTTAATTAATGTGTGTTCCTTAGGGTTTCATACAGGGCCCTATGCTGCCCTCAGGGGCCTCTCCCGAGGTTTCCCACACCAGTGGAAAACTGCCGTAATGCTCTCAACACAACAAAGACTGATGCCAATGGGGGACGGGGCACCAACATCACTGATTTCCATGGGGTGATCTTGCACAATATAGGCGGAATGGCAGTTGCGGCAAGTTTGGCGGGCCTTGAACACAGGCCACGGTCATCAAAAACTTGGTGGTTCTCCTCTGTTGAGTGGCACGGTGCTGCTCCAAAGTCATGCACGGACCCCGGCCACACTGCCACACTCAGGCCACTGGGGCGGTGAGAGCACCTTTGCCTTCGTAAACATCAGGAGGGAGCTGAGAGAGGATGGCTGTCTCAGCCTTCTGAGGTGTGTCTCTTCTGCAATGTGATGGCTTCCCTGCTGCAGGAACCCCACTGAGGGGGGCTCCAGATGACCGGCGAAGATGCTCCCAGACAGGGAGGGGATGCCACTGCATGGCACCCCCACACAATATATCGCGGTCCCCTCGCCAGGGGCAAACCAAAATCGCACACCGGAACTTGAGTGATAAGCAGTGCTGGACCCACACTGTCGAGGATACCAGCAGTGCCACGCGCTGACTGAAGACTTCATCCAAGTAGTGCCTCCACAACCCTGGTCAGGTTTCTGGGGCAAAATGTAGCACCCCCACAAGGCTGTCACCAGAGTCTGAAAAGACAAACAGTGCTCACCTTGCACTAGTTTAAGGTGACTGGTGAGGCCGGACTCAGAGTCTTCAAGACTGTCACCGGTCATCTGGTCCTCCTCTTGAACGAATCTAGAATCAACGTTGCACAGGACTATTTAAAAGAGACAGTGTCCATCAGGAATGCTTTCTGGCCCTTCACCAGTCCCTCAAAGATCACAACACCCTATATGATTTTGCTGGCCCTTCGATATTCTGTATTGTATTTCAAGGAAAGACACAGTTCTTCACGGATCCTTTGGAACTACAAAATTTATTGGAATCCTCTGTGCCAGCACTATGATAATCTAACGTCCCTCAGGTTTATCCAGTACCGAGATCCTAGTCTACATCTAGCCTGAACTGCTTCTCTAGCTTGCTCACCACAGCTGTGAGAGTAACCCTCATTACTCTCTTGGCCATTCAAAGGGGCTGGTACCACAGTACTCTAAGTCACCCAATCTGACCTCAGGATCTTCCGGGGGTGGCTACACAACTCTGAAGGTTCTATGAATTACCCCATGTTGATCGGCCAAGACTCTACTGGAATGCTCACGGTTGCTATATGGGCAAATGGTTGAGCTCCGAATTTACACAATCCATTGCACTCAATGGGCAAAAAACACTACCCAAAATGAAAAATACCTTCTTAACGCCTGGTCACCAAAGAGCACCAATTGGTGGGGATGTGTGGGCATCGTGAAAATGGTGATAAACCCTCGGATTAACTTTATTGCAGTATGCTTCTGATAGTTCTCTCCCCCTCTTTCTTTAAATCAATAGATACATTAATCTGCAAATCCTATGGCAAAATATCAAGCCAAGAATATCTATGAAAATTCTGAAAAGGAACAAATCCTCGGGGGTAATAAACTTTCCGGATTAGACCCGCTACCAAAGGGTGTTTTTAATATCCCAGGGCTTGTGGTGGGTGCAGACACAGAAACACTTGTGGTGGCTGCAGACACAGAAGCCCCCCCTTGCCTTATCATTGAATCCAACCTAACCTAGCCTCTTACCTCTTAGTTCCATCCTCACAGTACACAGCCAATCAAAATTCCCCTTTCAACACACCACAGATAATAATGGACACTGTTGCGTCTCTCTTACTGCTCGAAAAGCACCTAGACCATGAGCTACAAAGCTCTACCCTGTCTTTCCTATGACTCAACCGCACAATTAAACTTGAAGGGAAGGCGATATTCTGGGAGTCAGGGGCTAAGCTTGGCGAAAACTCCATAAATAACCCGGGATTATTAACTAACCCAATATGTAAATGTGTAAATGTAAATGTATTTAAGCTTGTAAAGCGCACTGCTACCCGTCCATAGGTCTCCTGGCGCTGTATAACTCTGGGGAACCCGTCCTGGATTTTCCCTGTGGGATGGTCCCTGCTGGGAGTCCCCAAGGTGGAGCCAGGGATCCCCGGAATTGATGGGGCCGTTGTGGAGATTAGGCAAGCTAATGCCCAGAGTTGCCGAGTGGAACCCCTGATTAGAGTAAGCACCGAAGCGAGAATTATCAAGTCCGCTGACCCAAGTCCACGACCCTGCCGCGTCGGGAATTGAACCCTGGTCCCGGGCCGACTTCTGCTCCCGGGTCTGCCGCCTCTAACCAGTGAGCCACACCACTCCACAAATATCATTCTCATCCTTGCAAATGAAATCAAATTTGACTTACCTAATATAGACTTCTATAAATTCTTAAGACTTAAAAGTGTACTGAGTAAATTGAAGCCTCCACACAACCTGGACCTCCCTGGACTATTCACCTACCTTAAAAGAAGTGGTCACACCACCCCATAAATATACAAACTTTTAGACACACCCAATGGATATGTAATGAAAATGGGAACCCCATACACAAGCAGCACGCTCTTCAAAATATTTTGAAATCTCCCTTCAATGCAAACATTACTCCAGCCCTAGCACAGTCTAGATTCTGGTCCATTCATAAAATATACTGGACTCCAGTCAGACTACACAAACTGGACCTGAGAGACTCAAACACATGTTGGAGTTGTGGGGAGAGACCAGGAGACCTTCAACGTATGTTTCTCAACTGCAAAATGGCAAACCCACTATGAACAAAGATACAAGCACCGTTAAATGAGATCGTAGGGGTTACCATAGAAGTTGATTTTTAAATGACTACTTTAGGCCTACATGCTAACCCCAACTCCTCTGAACTCGATGATCAATCTGCGTTATTAGAGGACCTCTTTCTCTCCCTGGGAACCAAAACTACCACACAGCTATAGGGTGGACCCCAGATCACAACGATATCAGAAATGTGTACACACAGATAATTACAACACTTTTAAACAGTACAGTGGGCCGAGGTCGCACAGGTACAAACCAAAGTCAAATGTAGTATTCTTTTGGCAAGGAATCAACATGTAAGCAACACCACTGTGTGGTATAATTAATAACAGACAGTCCCTCCCACGTACTTACTCAGTGTCAATACGCGATGCCAAGGATATCAGGCAGGCCCATATGGGCGCACTCACACACACATGCACACAGCACCATAATGCGGTGCAACTGATATCCGGCAGGTCAGGTGATAATGCACCTGCAGACTCCACGGCCCAAGCCTTCCTCCACCATTGAGCTAACCCTGTCTATTCTACATCCTCAGGCTGGAGTTAAAGAAACCTTCCCCCCTGATTCTAGGCCAATTGCAGCCAGAGTCAGTTAGTCAGTGTGCCAGAGCAGAAGGTGGGGGTAGATAGCGGGGCTAATTAGGCAGCAGTCGACAAATGGAGTTTTGGATCTACTCAGGAAGTTTACCCGTATGCGAAGCAGAAGCAGGGTGGGGGTGATAGTCATTCAATCATAAGATTACACATTGTTTCTTCGGGTCATACAGTCTCTTAATCCACTTCTGATCGCTCTCAGAAGCTTTCCTTTACCCAGCCAATTACTCTCACCACCCCAGCCTGGTCCTGGCAATACTACCTGGTAACACGAAATGGTCTGGGCGAGGTACCCCCCACATAGTTCTAGGTTCTCTGGACCCATGTCTCCACAATTGTATCTCTCCATGCTGAAGGATGGCACAGGTAGTTATACTGGAGAGGGCCTTTGAAGTCGGGGGTTGTTCAGAGGGTTTCCCTTTGAACCATAGATATGGAATAGTATTTCAGTCTTGTCTGCCATGGGGCCATTTAATCCATATCTTAATCTTTGGTGGGTCCATGATCTGGCTCCCAGAGGCCAGGTGTCAAAACCTCTTCCTCCAATTTATCCAGCCAGGTCCTCAAATGGCAGATGTCCATTGTTTCTAGCTGCCTCCAGAGAATACACAGATGTGCTACCCCAGCCTCCAGTGTGGTCTGAAGTCAAACTAAAAGACCCACAAAGAGTTTTACACAGAGAAATTCCCCCTTTCTAGAAGTGGCATTTCTAATCTATTAGTGACAAATCCCTCTTTACCACAGGAGAGAGTTTGTCATTGTGAATCCAATGACAGGAAACATCATGAGGCTACTCCACTGTAAGTCACTATTGCAGCTTGAAGTAATTTCAACCATTCCCCCATCTATTGGAAGAGCAAACCTTTTAGTTAGTGAAAACGCACATGAGTATTCTTCTCTACCTGTGCAGGGAACACACATGTGTGCCTGCCCTGCCTTTCACCTACCACTTGCTTCACCTCTTAAGACATACCCCCGGGGTTCTCTAGTGGTAGTGAAAGGTCCCCTCAGCATAGGCCAGTGGTTTAGAAAGGCCAACCTGAGCATAAGTGCAGTTGCGCACACACTGACCTGCAATGGCAGGCTTGACACATGTTTGAAAACCTCATAGGTGCAAGTGTGCCTCCACAGGCCTGGAATGGCAGGCTTCAGGCCTTTTCAAAAACATCAGGTAAGCACCACTTCCTAACATGTGTAGGAAGGACGTGTGAACTTTGATGCAGCATTCACAGCGGGCAAATGCCCAGAGCCCTAAGGCCACTCAAAGAGAATCAGCAAAACCCCTGTGTTGTTCCCTCGGAAGAGCCAACCTCGGCATGGAACGCCCATGTGTACATGCCCTTCTATTCACCTACCACATGCTCCACCCCTCAGGTCTTACTCTACGGGTGCTCTAGTGGTAGTGGAAGGCCCACTAAGGGTTGGCTAATGAGTTGGTAATGCCAACCTGAGCATAGGCGCAACTGCGCCCCCACAGGCCTGCAATGGCAGGCTTGATACATGTTTGAAAGGCTATTCTAGTGGGTGGCACAATCAGTGCTGCACCCCACAATTAGCCAGTGCAGTACCTGTTCTGGGTATGTGTTGTACCTTTTTACAGCACACTCACAGGTTCAATACCTAAACCAATCAAGTAAGCACAACTTCCTAGCATGGGTAGGAAGGGCGCATGCGCTTTCACATTGCATTACAGTGGGAAAGCACCCATAATCCTAAAACCACAAACAGAGAATCAGCAAAAACTAGGAGGAGAAAAAGCTAAATGTTTTCAGGGTAATCCCCTAAGAAGGGGCATGTCGAACACCTACATGACAGTAAACCCCCATGAATCCACCTCCTAGGTCAACGTCTTCCCCTAGGGAGATTTCTGGGGTGTACCTCAACCATATGCATGCCTTTCTCTCTTCTCCAACCTGTTTCCACCATCAGGGCCTATCCTTTCCGCTACACCTTCTCTTTCTCCTCTTATGAGCCATCGGACCTTTCTCTCTGTACATCCCTGTTAGACAAGACCAACAGGCACAACACCTTAGTATCCCTCAATTCCTCCAATGCTAGACCTTTTTTGTCTTTTGATACACTAACTGCCATGTATGTTCGAGACAGGAGCCACACTAATTTGTACTTGTTATGATACTCACCTGAGGTACTTTTATATTTGTATTTGTGATAATATACAAATGATGCTGTTGCCTCTCTCCTATCTCCCGTAATAGGAGTCAACTGTATATCTTAGTAATGATTGCTCTTTTCCTTTCTTTTGCTGTTATAAAAAATAAAAATATCTGAACAAAAAATAAATTGATAACTGAAGCAAGACTTTGATAGTCCTCCTATATGACCCTAACTGCAATTCGTACCAAGCAAGGATACTGATCAGCCCAAAGACTGTCATACCGTCATCAAAGTATGGATGTCACAAATTACACCCATTTCAGATCTACTCTTCAAGCCTGCACTAGCTTCCCCTTTAGTTCTGCATCATCTAGAAGACCTGAAGTGCCAGTTTCAAACAAACAAACCACCCTAACTGGGAGGATGATCTACCATTTCAGGAGACTACGGCAAGGCTGTTGTGATTGTATTGTGTCCGCCTACGGACACCGTACCTCTGCCTTCCTACATCACCAGCTGTCATCCCTGGAATGTTGACAGTTGACAGCTGGTGGCCGGCTGAGTGAAGGCGTTTGTTGCGCTCTGATCTCCACGGAGCTTGTGTTGGTGCATTACTGAATAAAATAAGTTATTGCCATCATCCTCGTGTACGGAAATTCTTTACAGAATTTGGCGACGAGGCACCAACACACGAACCCATGGAAGAAGCATTCGAAATTACGAGAAAATCTGAAGTTGAGAGAATTTTGTTTTTCAAAGCGAAGCATCTAATAAGAACAGTAATATTTGAAATTAAAGAAAAATATTACGGATGACCAAGATTTCATGAAAATACATCAAAAGAAGATATCGGTGAGTGTCTGAATGCGAGTGACAGATTAAAATTGAAAAACAAAATACTGCGTAAGAGAGAGTCTAAGAGTACATTATCGGCAGAGGTGTTCCGTGTGAAATCGAGTGGGCACAGTAATTTGAGGTGAGAACATTGACGCGCATCAACAAGTATTGCCTAACGGAAATAACTGAAAAGTGCAACTGTCAGCTGTGCACGCGTCATAGCAACCGGCACTCTCTGCAAGTGAAAGAAGTTATGCGCTGACGTCAGGCGCTGGCGGCCATCTTAGGACATCCTACATCAGCATTTCAGCTTACATGAAGACACCGCATCGCGTCAGTCTGCCCACATCCAGTTACCAATAAGGAAATACTGAAAATAAAAGTGTTCAACACTGTACACAGCAGAAGCTAGGTAGTGGCAGTGCTGCAAGCACAGATCTACATCTAGAGAAAAAAAACAAAGGTACCTTAAAAACAGTAAGCCTTATTTAACACAATGTAACACGAAGTTTAAAAATAAAATTCACGCATTATAAAGAATTTCAGCAAAAATACGGCAAAACACCTGGAGCTGAAAGTACATAATAGGCTAAAACTAAAGAAACAACAGTTAAAAAAAAAACTGAAAATAATGGCTTCAGGGTAGCTGTGGAATCTAACACCTCCACAAGCTTTCCTCCCAGGTAAGGGTGAACCTGAAATAAAGTGGGAGGAATGGAGGGAATATTTTATGAACTATTTATCCAATTTTGAGGATGATGATGAATTTAAAGCAGAGAAAAAGTACAAAATATTGTTACATAGTTTGGGAGCAGGAGGTATAAAAGTATACAAAAGCATAAATAAAACTACTAGAGGTGAAGGTGAAGGAGACGTGTTTGTAAATACTATTGATGACCTAAACACCTATTACAAGCCAACAGTATGCGTAGGAGTGGATAGGTATAAATTCTTCCACAGAAAACAAGGAAAGGAGGAGACAATTGACGACTATGTGTCAGCGTTGAAAAATCTAGCAATCAACAGCCGCTGCGGGGAATTACATGTCTAGTTTTTAAGGGACCAGATTGTAATGCAAGGGTCCAACAGTAACAACCAAGATAATTTGTGGGCAAAGGGTGAGTACCCACTACAAAATATAATTGACATTGCGAAGAAGGCAGAACTTACAGGACGATGCGCAAAAGCTGTCATTGCTGTAAGCAGTGAAAGAAAGACGGAGGAACAGTAAATAGGGTGACAGACTCTAAAAAAAATAGTAAACAGAACAGTACTTACAGGAGTTGCAAACCTATGCAGGGAAGAACACAGTACAGTGACAGACGGCGCTGTTATAGTTGCGGGAGCACAAATCACATGGCTGATGACAAAAAGTGCCCAGCACGCAGCCTGAAATGTACATATTGTGATGTTGTTGGCCACTTCCAAAAAGTGTGCCACAGAAGAGGCACTGACTCAGTAAAAATGGTAGAATGTGAGGAAAAATACAGTCTGGACACATCTAATGACGCAGACCAAAACATGTTTGTGTTAAATGTTGATGATGAATGCGTCTCAAGTGTAGATGTGGAGAAGAAGTCCAGGACCAAGAAACCTGTTTGTGAAATGACAATCGGAGGGGTTGAGATCAGTATTGTGGCAGACTCTGGCTACCCGTTCACAATAGTAAACAATGACGTATGGAGGGAGAAGTTTGCACCTCAATTAGGGAAACAGTTGGATACAGCAGACATCTCGATCAAGACGTTCTCTGGGGATCCCATCGAGGTATGTGGATTCAGAAAATTGAATTTTGCATTCAAAGGAAAAGAGTCAGTCTGCAAGCTCTGTGTCTGCAGTGGGACCCTCCGTATTGGGCTGGATGGACCAAAGGAATCTGGGAATAAAGCTTGAGCCTAATAGGTCCGACCCAGTCCTAGTCATACATGACAGTGAGAATTACAGCAATACCTTGTTAGATAAATTTCCCAGTGTCTTCAATGGAGAGATAGGAGTACTTAAGGGGTATACGCACAAAATATTAGTCAAGAGCGATGCCATGCCAGCATTGCATAAAGTGTGTAACTTGCCATTTTCAGTGAAGGCACAACTTGACAAGCTCCTCCAGGAAGGAATTATAGAACGCATCGAAGCATCTGAATGGGTAGCACTATTGATCATGGCCAAACGGCCCAATTGCAGTCTGAGACTGTGCATCGACTTGCGCGATCTAAATAAAAATATAGTGATTGAACAATATCCATTGCCGAGGTTCAACGAAATGCTAGCTGAAACGAAAGGGGTGAAATGGTTTTCGGCAATTGATTTGAAATCCGCCGATCACCAGGTCCCCCTACACCGGGAGAGCAAGAAACTGACCACGTTCGTAACGCCTTTTGGATGTTTCCGGTTCAACAGGTTCCCCTTTGGATTGGCGTCTGCGGCCTCAATGTTTCAGAGACTAATGCAAAACATCTTCGCAGGCATTCCGGACTCATTGACGTTCAAAGATGACATCCTCGTCATGGGAAAGTCAAGGCAAGAGCATGACGAAAAGGTAAACCAAGTTCTTGACATACTTGCGGCAAAGGGCTTGACAGCTGAATACAAGTGCTGGCCGCAAAGTTAACTATCTGGGGCATGAAATAACAGGAGAGGGAATTTGTCCCAAGAAGGAACTTTTGGAAGCCATCAATGAAGCGCCTGTGCCAAAGAACAAAGAGGAGTTACGATCCTTCCTAGGATTGATAGAATTTTATGCAAAATTCATAAAGAACTTCTCTCACAAAATATACTCACTTAGACAATTGTTAAAAATGAAGAAAAATGTATATGGGATGAGGATTTCCAAAGCACTTTCAATTCTTTAAAGCGTAATTCATGTTCAACTATTCCATTGCAAGGTTTTGACCCCCTACTCGAGAATATAATTACAACAGGCGCTAGTTGCAGAGGATTGGGTGCTGTCTTAACCCAGAGAGATGCTAAAGGTAAGTCCACCATAGCCTTTGCCTCATGCTCCTTGACTCAGAGTGAAGAGAAATTTTCAGTCATTGAGCGTGAGGCACTGACATGCGTATGGACCCTTGAACACTTCAGGCAGTTTGTTTGGGGTGGCAAGGTGGTTCTACGCAGTGACCATAAGCCGTTGACAAAAGTGTTTACCACCAAGGGATTATATACTACATCACCTAGGCTAGCACGGCTATCTGTGACATTGCTCAAATATAATTATGTTGTAGAATATGTCCCGGGGTAAAGAATGTAGTTGCAGACTTTTTAAGCCGCATTCCCTTACCAGAAAGTGAAAGAGAGTGATGAACTGTGTATTGCTAGTGTGAGTGAAGAGATAGAGGGAATCTCTCTAAATGAGTGGATCTCTGAACAAAACAAAGATAACACACTGTGTGAAGTGATTGAGATGGTAAGAAAAAGGCTGGGCTTCAAAGAATAACTTGCCTGAGAGACTGGAACACTTCTGGGAGGTGAAACATGAACTCTCGCATGAAAACGGATTGCTGTTAAGGGGGTGCAAAGTAGTTCCACCCAACACACTAAGAAGAAAAATGCTTGACATCTGCCACGAGGGGCATCTGGGCATCGCAAAAACTAAAAATAGAGTCAAGAACAGTTTCTGGTGGCCCGGAGTAAGCCTAGAAGTTGAAAGAGTAATCAGGGACTGCACCTTATGTCTTAACTCAGACAGTTCGCAAGTGACTTTTAGGCCACCATTACAACTCATTCTTTGCCTATCCATGCCTTGGGAGAGGGTAGGGGTGGACATTATGGGGCCCTTAATGGAAAATGGAGAACATGTGTATGTAATTGTCCCTATCGACCATTTCTCCAAATGGCCCGAGATCAAGTTTGTTGCTCAGCCAGATTCCGTAAGCGTGGTGCAATTTCTTGACAAAGTCTTTACACGAGAGGGACTGCCCAAAACCATAGTCAGTGATAATGGACCTCAATTCACGTCGGACACCTTCAAGAGCTCATCAAGGGCATTGTACAACTGGCTAAAAGCAATAAAAAGGAATGGAAACAGGAAATACGCAAAAACGTGTGGGCGTATCGCATCAGCATGCGTTACTACTGGCCACAGCTCTTTTGAGCTGATGCGAGGCAGGACTACTTAGTGAAAGGATAATGTAGGTTGGGTCAAGGCAGCCAAAAGGGTCAATTGGTCAACAGAGCAAGTTAAGGAAAAGTTGAAAGCAGCACAAGCTAGCTGCAAAGAAAAATATGATTTAAAACATGGGTGCAAACCAGTCAAGATTGAGATTGGGGACACCGTAAAGGTGAAGAGAAGCGGTCACATTAGTAAGGGCAGTGACAGATATACAGAGCCCCTTTCTGTTCGCAAGGTGTACTGCAATTCAGCCTTGCTCAGTGATGGCAAGGTGTGGCACTTCTCAGCCCTTTCACAGTGCAAAAACACCCCAGTTGACCTTAACAGCAGCACCCAAGCACATACACATGGCTTTGGTAGATCGTTTACCGAATGGTCAGATGAGGAAATGGACTGTGAACTTCAAACATGCAACACAGCAGGGCATTCCACTCAAGAGCTAAACAATGCCTCTTCCATCCACAGAGTGCCGCGTTCTTTGCCGTGTTCTTCAAGCCTGCGTAGAGCTAGTAGAAGGTTACCTCCCACACCCGCTTGCAACACTGCCACAAACCATGTCACCAGTAGGGCGGGAAGGAAGTTATTGCCACCTGTGAAATTAGCAGACTATGTTTGTGAGTAACACATTGTTATAATACCCACACCAGTTATTCCCTTTTATGCATCACTCTATCTTTTTTTTTCTTCTCTCTCTCTCTCTCTCTCTCTGCCTTCCTCTTTCTCTCCTTAAGGAGGAGGATGTGTTGTGATTGTATTGTGTCCGCCTTCGGACACCGTACCTCTGCCTTCCTACGTCACCAGCTGTCATCCCTGGAATGTTGACAGTTGACAGCTGGTGGCCGGCTGAGTGAAGGCGTTTGTTGCGCTCCGATCTCCATGGAGCTTGTGTTGGTGCATTACTGAATAAAATAAGTGATTGCCACCATCCTTGTGTTCGGAAATTCTTTACAAAGGCTCACATTGATAAGCTTACCAGAGCTGGAATCAATGACGATTCAAAACGGAAAATTCCGGAGGACAAGTTACACACCCAGAATCTGACACAATATCCAACCACGGATCGGGCTTGTTCCTTCGTTCTACAAACTCAGAAAGGAGACTCAAACTCATTATGGCAAGACTCACTACATCTATCACCGATAATGGAAGTACCAATCTCTGGGAAACAATTATGAAGAGAAAATTCATTACCATTTCCTTTTGATATTTATACACATCCTATAATTGTTCCTACCCACTACACTTTGCACAACGTTCGGTTACATCCTAGACACGTTTAAACTCGGATTACATTGCATAGATTTTTACATGAAGAAATGTACACTATTATTTTTTTTATATGAGTGAGTGAGCACTCTTGGGAATCTGCAGCTGCCAGAAATTTCCAGGAATTTCCAACAATGCCTTTCTGAAATGCAAAATAACTCAGAAAAGTACTGCACATATAATTTCATTTCATCTAGGTATTTTCAGAATAAGACTCACTGAGAGGCAACACGCTTCTCCTTAATAGTGATATAACTGTTGCATTCGGGGGATTCACTTGATAAGTGAAACCCTTTATACTCACTTGATAAGTGAAACTCTTTATACAAGAAGATTGAAGTGAAGTATGTTTAGTACCATCCACATGCTTATTGCTAATGTCTATTGCTGTCCACACAATTTTGTTACAGTGCAACCTACCTAGAAGGCTGATTCCGTAGGCTTATGTTTGATATTCCATGGACTTTGAATGTAAATAAATCATCTGTCCTGTTAATTTAACCAGTATGTATACATTCTGTTTGTTGTGCATGGCGATGCATTGATCTTGCTTTCATAAAATCCGGTGGGAGTCTGACTTCTGGGGGAACATAACCATTGCCCAGTGAGCAACTATGACTGAGTGGCCGGCCCTTCAAACATTCATAGTAGACAAGACAAGGAACTTTCAATAGTGTGTATGGTCTGCTACAGGTGGAGAAGGGGCCTTTAGGCTCACCAACAGCTGGCGAGTGACTGGTTAGAGTGTAATGACAACTTTGGGGTCTATTCACAAATCTTTTTCTGCAAGTAGGTATGCATTACTCCAGATGTTGGTTTGGCATAATTCTGAATGTCTAGAAGTAACACAAACTCATGGAAAAAGTTTGTGACTTAGGACCACATTTACAAAAAGTTTAAGAGGGTGCAAATGGAGAATCAGACTGTTAACCAGGGCTTAATAGCCTTTTGACATGTACTAACCCTATTTTGAGAGTTGGTAACCTATTAATGACTCACAAAGTAGGGTTTGCAAGTCGGTATTAAGAAGGGGCGTGTCAAGGGAGTCCCTTCCTAATAGCGAGTCGCAGTGGGATGAATGAATGTTTTGCAACCAGAATGAGGTCACAAAACATCAGCAGTTTACCGCCTACTTCATGTAGGTGGTAAGCCAGTTGCAAACAGGAAGGGATCACTAGGGGACCCCTTCCCCTTTGTGAATGGTTGTGAACATGTTTTTTTTAAGAGAAGGCAGTGGTCCGAATACATTTAAAAAAAAATATTCAAAAGCAAGCACAGAATGGCGGTCTGCTTTCCACAGCAGGCCACCATCCCTGTGTTTTTTGTGATTCCCAGTGGGTTGAAAATTGCAAACTACCTTATGACTATTGATGAGGTGGTTCAATTGCGCCTGCATTAGGAATCTCTCAATGTGTCTGCAACAGTTTAGTACATCACATTTTGTGACGTCCTAATTGGGAGTCGGAAAATGTTGCAATTAGGAGCTCGCAAAATGAAGTGGTCATACATGTGGCCTGTAGACCTTTAGCATGGGAGGTTTGGGCAAAGGCGTCTGTTACAGATGCTCCAACACAGGACTTCCTACAGAAAAAACACTGCCTGAAGATACTTTTGTAGGTGACTGTGAAATGTGCTGTGAGGTTTAGCGCCAGTGTAACCAAGTAACCCGTGGGGATCATTTTATATTCATAAAGCTACTCCCAAGTAAGAAATTACGGTTTTGAAACAAAGAAATATTATTGGACAAAAAATATAGCTGCGAAACTATGCTTGTTGGGTAAATGATTGAGAAAGTGAAAACAAAATTCTTTATTTCGAGATATGATTCTCTAGGCGTTAAATGTCCTTTTGTTCCTACATTAAGAGGATTGATTTCCCATAAATTTTACTGGAAAATGTTTTAAGCACAATATAATACTGCATGGTAATAAGAGACCGAAGAGCACACCATTCATTTCAGTAGAAAGCTTTGTTTTAGATTTATGAAGCATTTTATTGCTTGGCCTAATAGCATTATGCACTTGATGCACCAGGGACAAAATTGTTTGTTTGTGAGCAAGCCACCATAAATGCCAAACCATTAATTACAGTTGGAAGGCTGGCAGCTTCCTACACTCCATCAGTCAGACTATATTAAAAAACTTGAGAGTTTGCAAACTGCACATTCGTGCTAATAAAGGAGATGGTAAAAACGATGCCAGAATTATCAAGACTATCTCCTCAACACTGAAAACAAACTTTTATGATATAGTGGAGATAACAATGGTACAATGCAGAGATGTATGATTTCCTCTACATCTCACTGCCATGCAACATGAAAAACCAACCTCTATGCAACAATTTTTTCCAGTAATTTTCTAGTATGTACTTTTGGTCTACATAAATTATAGATGTCACATGTATTTTTGTGGAGATGTCTTATCATCACTAATTTGCACTATGACTTTATCTCTCGGCTGCAGGAAAAATATGCTTTGTGAAGACCTTCATTCTTTTCAGTCATGATTTTTGTGACATTACTTAACTGGATTTTGATAACAGCTGCTTTTTGCTTATCCATGGAAATACTGATTTGATCTTTGCAGCATTTGACTAATTCCTTTCTAATCTGAGTTTTCTCTCCGCATAGAATACTTGTTTCTTACAATGGTGGCTGAGACATTGGAATTTACTACTGTGCTTAATTTCATATGCTGCCTTTCTTATTGCAAACTCTTTTTGAATATTACTACCTGTCTAATATTATCATGTCAACAGCAACAACATTTGTGTCCCAATATTCCCCAATCAGACAAGAAGTTATTGCTATCATATCATCTGTGTTTTTGGGGAAAACAAGATCCTTCAGACACAATTCCACAGCTTCAAAATGACAAGCTAAATCTTCCATTTTGTTGGACTCTATCCCATTTTCTATACTACAGGATGACATGGAGATCTCAGAACATGTCAACCCATCTTCCTCCTCAGGAGCGGTGGTTTCTATTATTCAGCTTCCAGCTATCAAACATGTGGCAAAATCGGGTGCTTCTTCGACACTGTCGCCAAAGAAAAGGGTTAAAATAAATCCCACTTCAATGACTAAGGGCCGGATTACAATTGTGGTCGGACAAGTAGCGGACTACCATCACCTCAGGCAGGGGCATGCCCGAAAAGACGTCTGCGGTCCTGCCAGCCATATTTTGATAAGACCACTGTGTAGGCAGTTGGAAACTGCATTTTGCAACTGTGGCTTATGCTGCAGCCCGGTAAAGGAACATTGTACTCCTACAGGAAACTCATGTGGTTGCTTCAGAAGTTCAAAAACATATGATCAATGGGTGGGAAATTTATTGTCTTCTCCCGGCTGTGGGAAAAGTAATGAAGTTACTATTCTTGGTCATAAAAAACTTTACTTTGCACTCCTCTCTCAAGAGTCAGATGATGAAGGATGATGGGCGATTGTTCATCTTGAAATAAATAATGTTCCTATCTCTTTATTTAACATACTAGCAGCCCGCCCCAGCGTTGTCCGGGGCAGAAGGGGGCTGGGGGCAGCATTTCAGGCTTACGTGCACTCCTGCCCTGGCCCACGCCCGCCACGACATTGTCCATGTCCCGGAGCTTGAGCCTTACCTCAGCCGCCGTTGTTCAGGGCCAACCTCCCGCCCCCTCCCCATCCCACCTCGGCCCCCTCCCGCCCCTGTCCCGGAGAGCCTGAGCCTTACCTCAGCCGCCGGTCCCGCTCCAGGCACTTTTCCTCCTGTAATTCACCGTTTGCTACCTCCCGCTCCCCGCGCATGAAGCAGCGCCAGTCACTACAGGACTCACCCCCGTCCGCGCTCTAAGGGATTGTCCGGTCCCGTTCCAGGTGCCCCGCCCGCACAGGCCGCCACTTTGCCCAGCAGCAAGCAGTCCTCCCAACAGGTCGCGATCTTCCGTCAATGGGCACGATCCGCAGAGCTGCACAGCCTCGGACACCCCAGGCAGCACGATTCGCCGCCATTTCAGGAAGTGTTGCCAGGGAGCGCAAATGATGTCAGCACACACGTGGCACGATCCGCAGAGCTGCACAGCCTCGGACACCCCGGGCAGCACGATTCGCCGCCATTTCAGGAAGTGTTGCCAGGGAGCGCAAATGATGTCATCACGCAGACGTCGCAGCCGGCGCTACTTGCAAGGGACTACTTTATTTTTATTACTACATTTTTTAAACAACGCCGATTTTTTGTATTTAATAGCCCATGTCCTTCTGCTTGCCCTGAGGTTTTCAAAGATGTCTTGGGTGTTTGGATTGGTGGTGTACTTTTCGAGTTTACCTGGCTCAAAGGACACAGTTCTCTCTTTATAATAGTAGTATAGATATGCACCTACTAAAACTGATAACATGTTTTAGACTGCTATTTCTGTTAAACTGATGTCTATTTCCACAAAATATGTAATATTTGGTGGTGACTGCAATTTAGTTTTAGATCCCCATATAGATCTAATATGTAAGACAACATTTGTTCCACCTACCACCAGTTCACTGACATTATTGACTAAAGATCCCATTATGTAACCCACAACATCGATAATACATGTTTTTCTCTCCCACATATCTATCCAAATCCCGAATTGACTATTTGTTTGTCTTCAAACCACTAGCACAACACATTCTGCATGCAGACATTGGTTCTAGCCTGATCTCAGATCATGCCTCTGTAACATTAAACTTAGAATTATTCCCTATAAATACTGGTAATAGCATTTCAGTCTTAATTAATGAATCTTTTACCCTTAAATCACCTTCCAATATCTCTTTTCATGTTGTATGGGACTCCTTTAAAGTGTCAGCTAGGCATTTCATTATTTCCTATGTTTCCAAGAAGAATACATTATTTCCCAGACAGCACTTGATATCCTGAGATGCATTAAACAGATATTCTGTATAATAATACTACTAACTCCATCTTTCATCTCAATAAACATATTAAGGAAAAAGTTAAGTGCATAAACTATCTACAGAAAATGTTGCTTCTTTTTCCCTGAAAGGAAGCACTAGATATTAAGAAGGTCAAAACAAATAAGTAAATTACTTGCTACTTACCTTAAAATTAAAAAAGAACAACAACATTTGAATCTATTTTTAAAGCAAATTCCCAACTTGTTTTTAAGGAAGCAGAAATTTAAGATGAATTCAAAATATAATATACTACTCTTTATACCCCTGAATCCATTCCAGATGCAATACAACAATATATTTCCTCTATTCAGAAGGACTTTGATTCTATCATAGATTTTTCTTTCCTCATGAGAAGTAGACGTCTCTCATAAATATATTTCTCAAACAATAACATTTATTAAAGCAGGAAAAGCTCCTGGACCAGATGATTTTCCTACTGAATTCTATTCACATTTTCCAAACGTTTGCTTCTAAAACGTCATCATCTATTCATTCATTTTATTTCTGCCAAAGCATACAGTAGTATCTTTCAAAAGGCACTTATCTGTCTCATTCCTAAGGATGGACAATAACCAAACTTCTATAAAAACTATAGACCAAGTTCCTTAATCAATTTTGATGACAAAATATTTCCTAAACTCCTTGCTATCTCCGTGGTTTCCCTTTTTATCACTTCTCATTGGTAAAGAACAATCAGGTTTTATCAAAGGCAGATTTATTTCTGATAATACTAGGGTATCTTTAATATACTTACTAGATCTCACAAATATATCCACCTGCTAGCAGCTAATTCCCTTGATGCTGAAAATGCTTTTGGCTGCATGGATTGGAGATTTATTTTTTATACACTTTTCTGATTTGGTTTTGGTCCCAAATTGATCTCCTGCCTAGAGTCCTCCAAAGACACTTTCTGACAGCAGTTCTGTGTTGGAAAGGCCAACATAGATCTGCCGTCAAAAAGTGTCATCATAATCCTGACGGTAGAGCCGCGGCTGGCTCTGAAGTCATTGAGGATTATGGATGGCTGCCGATGCACCGACGGCCTCCACTTGAGCCCGTCGGAAGCAGCACGGATGGTCCCTCCACCCGATGCCTCCACCAGCTGCATCATGATGCGGCGGGCAGACTGCTGTGTGAGATGTCATTGGGTCCGACACCGGCGTTGCGTCGGTGTCGGACCTACCACCATCATAATTAGGCCCTAATTTCACAGTTGGATAGAAATGAATTGTTAAAATACATTCCATCTAGATTTTTGAATGTGAAGTAATCTGTTTGTTCTGATTTTATTAGATATCACCTACAAACAGCTTCAGCTTTCTGTTGGCAAGACTTATTGTTTCCAATACATAAAGTATACTTAGAGTGGACTTTGGGACAATGAGAGAAAGTGGATTATCAGTTGTGAGAGTGGTCCACCACAAATATTAGTGGTGCGGTGCTGTTCTTGTTAGGTCCACTAAGGATTCCAGTAACTAAATCTGAGCTCAACCCATGGTAGCTATAGAACAGTGCAGTCTAAACTTAAGAAACTTTGTAAAACATTTAGTAGTACCAAACCCATTAAAAAGTTAAAATCCTGCTCCAATTTATAACAATAGTTTTTCAATGAACAAAATGTCACCAAAATGACAAAAATCAGAAACCAGACATATGACTTTTTATAGTTCAAAATAAATTTTAGCAACAAACAATGCAATGCACCAACTGCGGGCAACTGATCATGCTAGACCAGGACCAAGTCAAAAGTTAAGGCTGACTGTAATGGAGTGCGGGTCAGGTACAGGGGCCGTGCAGTTCCTGGTCTAAGAGTTACCTTTGGACTCAGAACTTATTCCAGAGAAAAGGTGGTCATCGATAAGTTCGATGACAGCTGATTGTTGAACAGCGGGATCCCGTTACAGTGATCGATGTAGATGGGAAAGCTCTGAGCGACCATGGTTCAGGGTCCGTGCCGACCAAGGTCTCAGTTGCTCGCAGTGAAGCCCTACATATTTAAAATTAGAAACTTTTCTCGAAGTCCACTCTTACATTTATCTGAGGGTCCCTGGATATTGGGGACAACACTGGGCGCTCAGGCAGGGCCGGCTTTAGGGCAGTGCAACTGATGCGGCCGCACTGGGCGCTGACCTGTGGAGGGGGGCACTGTGACCTCAGCGGGTGCTGTGTTTAGCAATATCTTATGATAGATGAGATGAGGGGCACTTTTGCAGGTGGTAGGGAGAGAATCTGAGGAGGCGGTCATGAGACGTGGGGGCGCCTAAAGTGATTGCAGCCCCGGGTGCCATTAGCGCTAAACCCGGCCCTGGGCTCAGGACTCACTCAGTAGAAGCCACCATCAGGGTATGGGGCAGGCCCAGATGGGACTGGAGTTTGTGCCCCTGTAGGAGTCCACTTCTCTGTCCTAGGTTTAAGTGGAAGCAGGTACCGCCTTCAGGATTCTTTTCACAGGCCACTACAGCACCTGCTTTTTCTGTCTTCCACATGTCCAGAGGTATTCTGAAGAGGATAAGAGGGGTACCACAGTGTGCCCAGGCCAGCCTGTGAAGGTAAAACTCCTGGCCATGTCTTACCCAATAGGGTAAAGGTTCCCTGGGGTGACCCTATCTACTTTTGCAATATGTCCTATGTGTTTTACTGTAAACTATCCCACAGTGTCCCTATC
Source organism: Lissotriton helveticus (assembly GCF_964261635.1). Taxonomy (NCBI): domain Eukaryota; kingdom Metazoa; phylum Chordata; class Amphibia; order Caudata; family Salamandridae; genus Lissotriton; species Lissotriton helveticus. The sequence goes on along the minus strand of NC_136067.1, from coordinate 248,882,513 downwards.
TACCTAAAACCAACATGGCAGAGCCTCTCCTCCCCTGGGAAAAGTTCTCTGTGCCCACCCAGAGGTGTGGCTATGATAATAGGCAAACTCTCCCTGGGGGTCACTTCAAATCAGTTTTGGGGTCAGTTCCTCTCTCACTGGTAATGGTGCCTGGCTGTCTAGCAGGACAATAGGGAGGCATGGCCAGTTGTGAGCTATGTCTGCCTGAGATAGGGTCGGTGTGAGGAATTGGGGTGTGAGCCCTTTTCAAACAACATCCACAATCCTCATCAGGGTGAACAACAAAAAGTCATTAAATTAACTTGTGCTTAATCCTCTGGTAGCTTGGCATAAAAGCATACATACTTAACTCAGAGGCAATGTGTAAAGTATTTATGCAGCACACAAGCAGTGATAAAGTAAAAACACAACACAAGAAAAAGCCCAAACCATTTAGAAAAATATAGTAAAACTTAAAAAATCATTTGACAGCAAAACAGCAACAATTAGTAGACCTGGAGATATGCAATTTCAAAGATTTAAGGTAAGTATAAAGCCTAAAAGCATAAAGCTCTATCCACAGTCATCTGGGCGTGCAAGGCCAGGTGAAAGTCAAAAGTTCTGGGTGAAAGAGCAGGTAAAGCATCATGGATAGCCGTCCCTGTAGCACAAAAAGCCGGGTGGGCATCACGAAGATTCTGTTGGGAGTCATGGACAGTCATTGTTTGAGCTTCACATTGACGGTCACTGCGGGTTGACAATGCTGTAGCGCTAAGTGCCAATCACGCATTGCCGGTCGTGGCTGGCGGTCGATGTAGTGTGGAGAGTCGGGTTCACTGGAGCTTCACATTGGTGGTTTGCACAGGCAGCAAGATCTTGACAAAAACAGGCCCGATTGCAGTTGTAAAGAGCTGAATACTTCAGGATTTCCTCTTTTCTTCCAGGAGGAGCTCAAACAAAGTCACTTCAAGGGTCCAGAACCTTGAAGTTACCTCTTGGGGACCAAGAGTGCAATCCAGAAGAGGATAGCATGGTTCAGGCAGGTCCAGTGTAGGTACAGGAAGGTCCAGTGCAGTATGTCAGCTGGGCAGTTGCAGCCAGACCTCTGGAGTGTGTGGTAGTTCTGTAGCTCAGACTAGGTGACCAGCTAACTAGCCTTTGGAGTCACTCAGGTAGCCTGGGATGAAGGGGGCAGGTCCAGTTTTCCTTCTCAGACAGCAGCGCTGTCCTTCCTCTGAAGTATCTACAGGTCAAGGAGTGTACTGAAGAGTAGGTAAGTAAACTTTTAAAAACCCACTTGTTTCCCGCCTAACTCTTGCTGTCTCCTGTTCTGGCGTATCTTTCTGGACGAGCGCGGGGATGCCCAAGGGTAACCAGGCGCATTATAAAACTCAGTAATAATAATGATAATAATAGGTCTGAGTGTCCTATTTTTATACCTGGTGCCAGCTTTGAAGTGAAAGAAACTTCTAGAGCTTTACCCTCACAGAAGTGTCTGGAATTCCCTGTCTCCCTTCCCTGGTCCATGGATGGCAAAACAGGCTAGTGTGAAGTTATTTGGGTGTGTGCTGAGGTAGTGTTGTTGAAGTGCAAGAGTGACATGTGACAGTTCTTCCCCTCCCATGAGGTCAGGATGGCCATTCCAGCCAACACCCAGCCCCTCTATTGTGTGACTGTTTGGAAGGAATACACAAAGGACAACTGCCAACTACACTTGGTCATATGTCCCAGGTAACAGGCTGAAGACCCCAACTGCTTAGGACAAGAAAACGCCAGCTTTCTAAAAATGGCAGTTCCAGAATTGTGACCTAAACTCTGACTATACCACTAAAGAGGGTTTAAATGACATTTAATTTAAGATCAATCTTAAAATTCCTACCTTCTGCCAATCAAACATTTATCACTTAATAAACGCAATAAGGTATCCCAGTGTTATCCTATTGGAGAGGTAGGCCTTACAGTAGCGGAAATCTACTTTGGCTGTTTTTTTCAATACCAGGACATGTAAAACTTAAATGTACAAGTCCAATCCTGATACATGTTTTAAGGTGCTACGTAAGTAGGCTGCAAGCACACTAGTGGCATTTAAGTCACCAGCCATGGGTACATGGTATACCACTTCACTAGGAACTCAAAAGTAAATTAAAAATGCCAAACAGGTGTAAGCTACTTTTGCCATGTTTTAGGGAGTGAGCACCGACACCTTAGCACTAGTTATTAGTGGTAAAGTTGCACAGAGACCTAAGTCTAACAAAAAACAAATTCAGCAAAACAGGAGGGGTAAAGGTGAAACGTTCGGGGGACTACCATCCAAGGGTGGAAGGTCTAACAGTTGGTATCCTTGGAAGTTAATAAGTTCCTGGGCACAGCCCAGGTGGCCATCCTGTCAGGGAAGGTCAACCCTTGCTTTTTTTCCCCGATCTGGAAGCCACTTCACCCTTAATCAAGGAGCCATTCAGCTCCTGGGTGACAGTGAACAGTGGTAGAAAGGCACATGTGGGTCAGGCAGAAAAATGACAACCTTTAAAAATGTGTAATTTTCATAAAGTAATATACAATTTGACTTGACCATCAAGTTAGATTTTAAATTAGTATTAAAATGAGCCCATTTTGTCTAGCTACTCTCAAACTGAAGTTAAGCATTATATGGTGTTCTAATATAGCCCAGTACTATCCTATGGGACAACCGGCCTTTCCACAGTGACAAACAACATGATTTTTCACTACCAGGACATGTAAAACGTCGAAAATAAATGTCCTAGTTGTTAAATACCATACACCCTGCTCTATGGGTATTTAGGGTGACTTATAAGTATCACAAAAGAAGGTTTAGGCCTGGCGAAAGGTTTATTTTGCCAGGCCGAATTGGCAGTTTTAAAACTACATACATTGCTACTTTAGTGGCAGCAACAATAAGGGGCCGATTCCGATCTGGTAAAATCCCCCACGATTCGTTGTACGGAGCGTTCTTCCCGTACGATTCGTACACCTACAACGTCCCGTACGTACAATGAAGTACGATCCTAACCCAAAGCATATCTACATACGAATCGTACCAAACACCATACGACACAAAAATACATACGATTCATATCCGGGTCACGCAGTACGCGCCGTCCGTACCTAAACAGTCAGCAGTTTCCAGACCAGCAAGTACGATCTGTGTTGACGACACTCCGTACGACCCTTCTGCTACGGGAGTTGAAAACAGCCGTAAAAGCAGAGTCCGGCCCGAACCCCACCCCGGTACGCGACAGACACGCCATGAACACCGTGTCATCCCAGTCCTGTACGCCTACGACCTGGCGCATAGAAACCGACGACGGCGCATACGGTGAGTACAACGTACCTCAAAAACGGAAGTGTACTTGTACGGTGCGTCACACGCTCGAGTACAGCATCATTGCAGTAGTGATAAGAGCTGCACAGACGTCATTAATGTTGGGGTACGGTGCATCACACGCTCGCGTACAGCATCATTGCTTTAGTGATAAGAGCCGCACAGACGTCATTAATGTTGGGGTTCGGTGCGTCACACGCTCGCGTATGGCACCAGTGCAATAGTGACACGAGCCGCACAGACGTCAATATTGTTGGGGTACGGTGCGTAACATCTGAGTGTGTGGTGGATATGACTCCAAGCAGTGCCCAGACAAAGGAGGGGTGGGTGGATATGACTCTCAGCAGTGCCTAGACATAGGCGGGGTGGATGTAGAGGACTCCCAGCAGTGCCCAGACATAGGAGGGTGTGGTGGATATGACTCCCAGAAGTAACCAGACAAAAGAGGGGTGGGTGCAGAGGACTCCCAGCAGTGCCCAGACATAGGAGGGGTGGGTGTAGAGGACTCCCAGCAGTGCCCAGACACAAAAGGGGTGGGTGCAGAGGACTTCCAGCAGTGCCCAGATATAGGAGGGGTGGGTGGATATGACTCCCAGCAGTGCCCAGACATAAGAGGGGTGGTTGCAGAGGACTCCCAGCAGTGCCCAGACATAGGAGGGGTGGGTGCAGAGGACTCCCAGCAGTGCCCAGACATAGTAGGGGTGGGTGCAGAGGACTCCCAGCAGTGCCCAGACATAAGAGGGGTGGGTGGATATGACTCCCAGCAGTGCCCAGACATAAGAGTAGTGGGTGTAGAGGACTCCCAGCAGTGCCCAGACATAAGAGGGGTGGGTGTAGAGGACTCCCAGCAGTGCCCAGACATAGGAGGGGTGGGTGGATATGACTCCCAGCGGTGCCCAGACATAAGAGGGGTGGGTGTAGAGGACTCCCAGCAGTGCCCAGACATAGGAGGGGTGGGTGTAGAGGACTCCCATAAGTGCCCAGACATAAGAGGGTGGGTGCAGAGGACTCCCAGCAGTGCCCAGACATAGGAGGGGTGAGTGGATATGACTCCCAGCAGTGCCCAGACATAAGAGGGGTGGTTGCAGAGGACTCCCAGCAGTGCCTAGACATAGGAGGGGTGGGTGGATATGACTCCCAGCAGTGTCCAGACATAAGAGGGGTGGGTGGATATGACTCCCAGCAGTGCCCAGACATAGGAGGGGTGGGTGTAGAGGACTCCCAGCAGTGCCCAGACATAAGAGGGGTGTGTGGATATGACTCCCAGCAGTGCCCAGACATAGGAGGGGTGGGTGGATATGACTCCCAGCAGTGCCCAGACATAAGAGGGGTGGTTGCAGAGGACTCCCAGCAGTGCCCAGACATAGAAGGGGTGGGTGGATATGACTCCCAGCAGTGCCCAGACATAAGAGGGGTGGGTGGATATGACTCCCAGCAGAGGCCAGACATAGGAGGGGTGGGTGGATATGACTCCCAGCAGTGCCCAGACATAAGAGGGGTGGGTGTAGAGGACTCCCAGCAGTGCCCAGACATAGGAGGGGTGGGTGTAGAGGACTCCCAGCAGTGCCCAGACATAGGAGGGGTGGGTGTAGAGGACTCTCTGCAGTGCCCAGACATAGGAGGGGTGGGTGTAGAGGACTCCCAGCAGTGCCCAGACATAAGAGGGGTGGTTGCAGAGGACTCCCAGCAGTGCCCAGACATAAAAGGGGTGGTTGCAGAGGACTCACAGCAGTGCCCAGACATAGGAGGGGTGGGTGGATATGACTCCCAGCAGTGCCCAGATATAAGAGGGGTGGGTGTAGAGGACTCCCAGCAGTGCCCAGACATAAGAGGGGTGGGTGGATATGACTCCCAGCAGTGCCCAGACATAAGAGGGGTGGGTGTAGAGGACTCCCAGAAGTGCCCAGACATAGGAGGGGTGGTTGACTCCCAGAAGTGCCCAGACATAGGAGGGGTGGGTGGATATGACTCCCAGCAGTGTCCAGACATAAGAGGGGTGGGTGGATATGACTCCCAGCAGTGCCCAGACATAGGAGGGGTGGGTGTAGAGGACTCCCAGCAGTGCCCAGACATAAGAGGGGTGGGTGGATATGACTTCCAGCAGTGCCCAGACATAGGAGGGGTGGGTGGATATGACTCCCAGCAGTGCCCAGACATAAGAGGGGTGGGTGTAGGGGACTCCCAGCAGGGCACAGTTATAAGGGGGCATTGTCATCATCATACCACAACTACATGGGGGTAAATTTACAACCCTAACCTGTGAGAGTCCTGATAGTGCCATAGCAACACATCACTTACAGCAGTGTCCCACTACATGGATGATGGATTTCTGTCACACACAGCGTGAAACATCACATGTGGGTGTGATGTCAGATCCCACATGAATATCCACCCATGGAGGTTGCAGGCAGCCTACACACCCTACCATCATGACACAATAGTGTATAGTCATGTAACAGCCCGAAAAACAAAGACACCAATAGGGAACACACACTGTCATGTACATCCCTGGGCTGATATGGATGTCCAGGTGCTGGTCAGACCACCAAATGTACTTGCTCATGGAAGGAATACGGTTGAAAGATCTGAGATACAATGCACAACATTGTGATTCATGTGCACAAATACCCTGCAGACCCAATACAAACATAAGGGTAAGGTTGTGATTATACATCTGCATATTGGGAAAAAGGGTGAATGTGTCCATGAAGGCATTTCTACATATTCTAAATACAAGTACAGTGAGTAGCATGGATGGCACACAGTCATGATCAGTAGTCATCTGTGAGCAGGCATGGCCATTGTTGAGGGAACGTTCAACAACATAGGGAATATGCACACATGTCAGCACAACCATTGTGCAACTGTCTGTAGTGAACTTCTCATTGTATAACTGAGGAATGGACACTCCTTGGGACAATGGCTGTAGGCAAACTGAACACACACAACCAAAGATTAATTGCTGCAACTTTGTGATGGCACATAGATACCATGGTCCACCTCAATAACATCATAAAATATACATATTTCCCTATCTCAAAACATTACCATGACATCATCTCCTAGGCACACAGCACCTAAAGAAAGTACCTGAAATGCAATAGTTTAGAATGAAAAATAAAATGCTATATTCAGCTCCAAAGTAAAAGTACTTTAACAAGGCCAATGGCCAGGCAATATTCAAGTCTGTTTGGGGGACGTTGTGGAGGTTGTCGCCCCCAAACTTGCCTGCACATTCTGGAGCTAAAGGCGGGTTGACCCATGGGGGGCATCATCAGGGTCAGGGCCTGGCACCGCAGGGACAGTTGAGGGAAGGATAGGTGTTGCGGGTGCAGGGGGGGAGGAATCCTCCTCAGTGACTGGTGCAGCGCCAAAGCTGGAAATAAATTGAGCGCTGCACACTGCTGCCAGTTCCGCCAGACCACCATCTGCACCCGGCGACACAATGAGAGTGGAGGTAGAGGACTGTGAGTCAGGCGTACTGTCTCTGTGGCTGCGTGTCTGCCGGCTGACCCCTGGCCCTGTGGGTGTGCCTACATCCCTCTGAGATTGTGTGCCAGGAGATCTGCGCTTACACTTAGGTGGTGGTGGTGTGCTGGTTGTGGGTGTTGGCGTGCGTGATCTTGTGCGTCGGCGTGTGCTTGGGACAGGTATGGGAGAGGGGGGTGTGGATGGGCCAGAAGGATGGGGGGACTGACCGCTGCAGGAGTGAAACTGCTGCCGTCAGTGAGGAGTCCATGGACGCTAGTATCCGACGTTGGTCAGACATCGCAGCTGACATGCCCTCCATGAATGACAACAACTGTGTCAGAATAGCAGTGTGGGCATGGAAGACAGTCAGCACTGATGTCTGACCAACATGAATCTGCCAGAGTAGGTCCACCGACTCGGCACTGAGGGCGGCAGGGGAGACAGGGGCAGGGGCTGCGGTGCCAGGGACGAAGGAGACATGGGGGCAGCACGGACAGAAGGGACCGGAGCAACTGGGAGGGTGGAGATGGGTCTGGAGGAGGTGGGGGACGGACACAGTGATGGTAGATGCTGTTGCCGCAAACTCCCCCTCCTCCTGGGAGTCAAGGCGAGCCGTCTGCATGGTAAGAGGTGTTGCATTCTAAAGGTCCGGCTGTCTGACTCCTCTCACCCTCCATGCCACCAGCTCCCGGTGGCACTGCAGCTGGGTCCCTCCTCCTGGTCCGTGCTGATGTCTCCTCCTGTGTCGGTTGATGATGCTGTGTGCAAGGAGAAGAAACAAAAATGCATCAGTCACCTGTACACATATGACACATGAGCACAAAATCATTTGGTCACACTGCAAATCATGGCAGGCATCATGAGTAATAGCCAGATAGCTCAGCACTGAATTGATACTAGTACTGCCCAGTTGGTATAGACACAATTCTACTTGGACACAAGGATCCAAAGAACAGACCAGGCCACAACTTGAATGAGAGTCACACTGAGTAGCTTCTGTTTGTTTACAGGAGAGCAGATCTATACAATGATGTGATGCCACCTCAAGTTCACAAAGAAATAAACAGTTGTGTTGCCCCTCAGGGCAAACTAACACACCTCACTCACCAAGGTGACACCACACTCTGAGCCCTGTAAGTACATTTTGGTGAAAACTAATGTCACAAACTGTTGGCATCTTGGGACTCATCATACTTCACACATTCATTATGCATTGCATGTGTAAATTTGCCATCTAGTGAACATAACACGTAGGTGCCTGCATGAAAGATCTCTCAAAAGGAAATGCACACCAAAAACATAGACACATTCATTGAAACAGCTGACACACTTTTCAAGGAAACACTGTCGCAAACAAATGGCGTGGACCATGTACCATATACATGCTCCAACGGAGGTCTTGATGGCTTGACACGCATTAGTCTGTGCAATTGACAACAAAGGACTCTCAAGCACTCCAGACCACTGTGTGGACATGTAAATGTCGGAATTTGTAAAGCGCACAGCTACCTCCACCGGAGGTGTCCCGGCACTGTCCGTATACCGCTTAGGAACCCTTCCTGGCTTTCCTGGGAAATGTCCACTCCTGGGCACCCCCCAGGTGCAGCCAGGCATCCCAGCGCTTTTGGGGCCGTTGTGGAGACTAAGCAAGCTATTGCCCAGAGTTGCAGCGTGGGACCCATGATCAGAACAGGCACTGAGGCGAGAATATCCAGTCAGGGGAATTAATGAGCCAGAGACCCGCCGAGGCGGGAATCGAACCCTGGTCCCTGGCCAGAGCTCTGCATCAAGGTCTGCCTGCTCTAACCATTGAGCCACACTTCTCCACATATGTCTTTGTAGATCAAGGCACAACATCAATCACGAATACTGGACTCCTCCAAAAGCTGCCTGCTAATCCAAAACAGTGAAAATGTTGTTTGGTGTGCGCTACCTTGTGAAACAACTATAATGCAGACACATAAGTGTTACCTACACAATTTGTCATATGAACGCATTCAAAACATGAACAACTCTTAACAAGTGTTGGGAGTGTCAAGGTACATACCTCAATGTGAGACAACTTCTAATGTGTCAGTCCACACAGGGGCATCTATCACCAGATCATACAGTTGCAAGCACATAAGACCCACTGGATGTCATGTGAAGTGGCCCACATGTCCCAAATCAGGACACTACTTAAGCTAATGTGCCTGCAATTGTGTAGTCCAAAACCATTGCTGCATCGTGGACACACACTTATCCACATGCTAAATGTCAACACCATAGTGTGCACACCAAGACAAAACAGAGTTGCACCAGAAATACATACATGTGGCATAGAATATTGAGGCACAATCATCTCTGGAAGCAAATGACATGCCTGTAAAGAACCTAATTAGAGCACTGTCCACTATCACAGGGGAAGTGCCTAGTTAAAAATTCCAACACAATTTACATCCACAGGTCAAAACTGCCAAGGGCCAAACAGGCAGGCCCATTGCACCACTCCAGCACAACACAGACATCACTCAGACAATGTGATTGATACAGCCCAAGAAGTGAGAACTCAGAATCAGGGTAACATAAACAGTGCAGCAACTTCACAAAAAGTACACCAAGGTCACCTCGTGGGGCTGGCATTACATATTAGTCACAACCAACCAACAACAGATTGTTCTGAATAGGCACACAGGCACTAGCCAGTGTGAGCATGCACAAACCAAATCTTGTATCCATGGCCAGTGTGCACATGTAGTAGACACATGATAAATACAAACTATGCAAGGCACCAATCCCACAGACGCTGACCCATCCTGAACACACCTAGAATGGGCACAGTGTTGGATGACACACATGATTTGGATACCAGGGAGTCTCAGGGGACTGTAGTGGGCACACAGATCCATGGGTCTAGAAATTGCTGACTGTTTTAGGATTACCCGTCATGACAATATGCATATCTCACAAATGATGTCTGAGAATGCAACATGGGTCATGCATTCTGCAAGTGTGTGCATTTTAATCCGCACACTCCTATGTTGAGACTCATCATAAGTGCAAACACATGTGAAGCCCAAACACAGTGCACAGGTCATGGCACAGGCAAGGTACCAACACATGTGACAAACGTCCCTCACACATGATGTGCTAATCAATGTGCAGTCTAATTACCTTGCACCCTAGAGGAACATGTGCAAATGTGAAAACACACAGACCAGGGGACACCTGTGGAGGATGGGAAGGGATGAAAAAGAGCACCACCTGAATATGGGGAATTGAAAATACAATGCACAAATAGTCTGTCTGACCAGACACCCCAACTGTGGGAGTGTTTCCAGGATTTAGAGCACCTCAAGTAGCAGCTGACACACAACACTACAAACAGCCTTGTACCTACCCCCTCCTTGCTGCTGTCCCTCCTGCAACTGCCTACGGAGGTCTGGAAAGACCACTGCCAGGACCCGGAGCATCTGGGGGGTCAGGTGGCGGCTTCCACCATGCTGGAGGGGGCCTCCATCTGCAGTTGGAGCCGGGCGATAAGCCGGGTCCAGCACCGGATGTCTTGCCACCTCTTCCGGATGTTCCTCAGCCGCCGGCGATGGCCCCCCACACTCCTGCCAGCCCTGACGATCTCCAGCCATATCTCTCCCTTCTCATAGGCAGATACCTGTCAGGAAGAACACGTGAAACAACATCAGTACACCTGCTCCATGTCCCAGAGACACACACTTGCACACCATTGGTAATGTGAATTGGGCATAGGATGCTGACAGGACTTGCATTATTGTCCATGTGAATTAGGCATATGGACAAACCCCAACACACCACATGCCTTTGAAAGGCAACATATGGCATAAGGGGTACAACACACTCACTGATCATGGCACACACTGTACAACACATGCAACTGCCGTTTGGGGACAGCAGGGGGCAACCTGTCACATATCCTACTCCACTTAAGAACCCTCAGCAAACCAGACAGACACACCCTGGCACAGATCACTCACCTGTCAGTGTCAACAGTGTATAAAACCTTCATTTTGCACATGTCCCACTTGACAAAGAGGTGCCACAGGTGCTGTGCTAACAGTGCAAGTCAGGCACACAACATAACATACTTGTCATATCGGATGGCTACAGCTGCTGCATACGCCATGTAGCTGTGGTGCAAAACATCACATACACACTCAGCCAGGTGACAAGGAACATTCACAGTCTTCAATGTCCATGAGTTCAAACACAGCATTTGTACAATATCACCACAGGTCCCCAAAACACATAAACATCAGTGAGTACATTCAGCTGTCACACTGGAGTGAACACTATTTCAGCTCAGTAAATTATGGGAAAAAAACCTGCAAGGTGTGGGACAGAAGAATGTGTAAATCAGTATGCATTGAATGTCACAGTTAGCAGAATGCAAGTAAGGAGGAAACACACTTTAACTACTACATGCTCTGCATGAGAGATAGCACAATGTACACACCTGGCACTCACTGCCAAACCACATTGCATGTCTCTTCCACAAATACACAATGGCCGTAGTGACACTCACACAACAGGTACACAGTCAAAGCAAGTGCAGTCATCACTCACCTGCTCCCCTGGTCTCCCATACAGCTTGCTGTAGTTTGGTAGGAGGGCATCCAGCAGGGCCTGGTTCTCCTCACTGAATGCAGGTGCCCTCTCCATGGCCAGCTAAATCAGATTCCAGGGAATGCAGAGACAGCAGAAGTGTGGTCCACTCCAATGTTGTGCAGGCAAGTGCTCTCTCACAGAGACATGCAGCCTTAAATCTGTGCTGCTGAGGGGCTTTCTGTTTCTGGAGTACAGTGTGATAGGCCAGAATACTTTGCATCCTATGTTTCATCCAATCCCTTCAAACATAAGGCCCTGACTCACATTTGCATGCTTTAAAATTTGTGCTTCAGCTCCAAATACTAATTGCAACAGTGTATATTTCTACCCAACTGACTTTTGCAGGACACCTGTAGAACACACTCAAATCTCAGTATCCATGACAACCAGGCTGCAATCAGGCCCATTATTCTCCCCATCGGTGTACCTTAGCTAGTTTCTGAGATCAACACACGTCTATGGTGCTTTCCATGATGCGTATGGCACCATTATATTAGTGAAACGAGGCGCCCACACGCACGTCATGTCGGGGTATGGTTCGCTCGCGTATGGCAACATTGTAGAAGTGAAACGAGGCGCACACACGCACGTCATGTCGGGATACGGTTCGCTCGCGTATGGCACCATTGTAGTGGTGAAACGAGGCGCACACACGCACGTCATGTCGGGTACGGTGCGCTCGCGTATGGCACGATGACAATAGTGAAACGAGGCGCACGCACGTCATGTCGGGGTACGGTTTGTTCGCGTATCGCACCATTGTAGTGGTGAAACTGTTGTGAACGTATCTAGGACCCTATTAAATATTCCCGATTTATGCCCTTATGTGGTTATAACAAATCATATCCTTATAAAGGCATAAGAATCATATCCATATTTAGTCATAGCCAATGCAGTCCAAATACGGCAAGGCTACTCCCATAGACTCCTAGAAAGTACAACGCGTTCTTTAAACAAACCAAGCCTCCAGCAGCCCGGGAATTCCCCCTGCTTCTGTTTTGATTTGTCTAAGAACTCCTGGAGTCCTGAAAGAACTGCGAATTCTTAGTGACGTCTTATGTCCAACCTTACGTCAAACTCGGCACCTTCCAGGTATAAATATACCAACAGCTGCCCTAGCAAACACACGGTGGTTTGGAGCAGATCAGCTATCTACTTGCCCGACGCCCTGCTGTGGCAAGTGCTGAAGGAAGCCGACCCTCCCATTGACACACTGAGAGAGACGCTGTCTTTTCTCCTGCCGAGAAATCCAGCTCCAGTGTTTCCAGTCACCCTTGCGGGTTGCTGGGAGATCGAGTCCTGAGAACGAGATACAAGACCTCCTTCATTCCATAAACAAGGTACGGAGCTGATTAGATCCTTAGAGAATTCTTGATTCAGATTCTTGGCAAAAACTATCTTAACTTAAACTGCAGCTCACTTACTCCTTCCCATGTACTAGGCTTAAGTTTGGTACACCGGGGTAGGCGTATCTTAGAAGCACCAGTTCAGTACGTTTAGTCATGATTTTATATATGTATATATTTTATATATTTTAAACACCGTATGGCTTAGAAACCATACCATGCTTTTACAGTATTATTTCATAATACTCCTTTTACTGTACGCACTTTACTTTATGACAAGTATTGCAATTGTGGCAACTCACTTCTCTTGCATGAGAAAGAAGACTGTTCAATAAATAACCACTTTTATTGAAAACGCCCGTCTCTCTATTTCTCTGCGCTTCTGGTGAAACTAAGCATGCACGATTGACTGAGTGAAATAGTTATCTATTGTTTCCGCGACTCTGGATATACTCCTTATTCAGGGGGGAGCAAAGTTGTCATGTTTATGTGGTTGTCAGAAACTAATCCCTTCTTGTCTATTCAGGAAAGTTAACACCTTCCTGTTTACTCGAGAAAGTTTCTAGTGACCTCTGAGCTAGCTGGCATTCATATTTAAGTCTAACATATTCAATAGAGACCTAGTCGACCTCAGTCCTACGTCTAAACTATCGTTTATGTTATTTCAATGCGCAGAGCCTATTGGGAATATAGGAACTACACTACACATGACGTGCACGTCATGCCGGGGTACGGTTCGTTCCCGTATCGCACCATTGTAGTAGTGAAACGAGGCACACACACGCACGTCATGTCGGGGGACGGTTCGCTCGTGTATGGACCAATGACAATAGTGAAACGAGGGGCACACACGCACGTCATGTCGGGGTACGGTTTGTTCGCGTATGGCACCATTGTAGTAGTGTAGCGAGGCGCACACACGCACGTCATGTCGGGGTACGGTTCGCTCGCGTATGGCGCGATGACAATAGTGAAACGAGGCGCACACACGCACGTCATGTCAGGGTACGGTGCATTACACCCGCTGTGGTGAAGGCAGGGGTACGGTGCATTGCACACGCTCATCTACTGCAACATTACAATAGTGATACGAGGCGCACACATGGCACAAATGTTTGGGTACGGTTCAAACCAGGATGTATATCAGGTTCTTGTCATTGCATACTTACATGAGCAGTGCCTAGGTGTAGCAGGCTGTGACATAGCACAGGTCATCTGACCCTTTCCTCAATCAGTGTGACGACCTGTTGACACCTGTCATGTGTGATGGGGCAGTAAGTGTAACACATCACCTTAACACTTGTCCCCTATGTATCATTATGCGCATTTACTCATGCACATCAACACTGGGATGGCACAGTCATCACTATGGGCAGGTGTCTCATTATGCCAGTGACCGGGGCACCTTCTCACTTGACATTTTGACGCTCAGCATGACACTATCTGACAATGTCATGTGTGTGTCATGGTAAGAGTTGCAATAGCTGTTTGTGTTGCAGTAACTGCATATGCTGTTGGTGCATCTCTCATGCGTCTGTGTTGTGATTGACATGGTTATCCATGTACGCACACCATGCCACATGTGCTTTTCAAAGGATTTTGTGCCTGATGGCATCACACATCATTTATCCCCAGGCATACATGTCTGCATCGTGACACTGGCTGTGGTGTTGCATTCACACATGCACACCTCATTTGCAATTTGTCCGATATGAAATGTTGGAGTGCCAGCAAGATGCCATATGTGTCCTGGATGTCTTGCACACGCCAGACCGCATAGTGACTTGATGTGTAGTTGCAGTGTTGCATGTGCTATGCACATTGGTATCGTTGTTGGCTGACAGTTGTGCTCAATTCTTACCAAATATGTCCTGCAGGGCACCGCCTCTACCAAGGCCTTTTCCTGACTTGGAGACCATGAGGGAACGTTATTGCATCCGACGTTATCGATTCACTTGAGAGTTGAGTCAGAACCTGACAGTCAGGCTGGAACCACATCTCCAACCGCGACACATGTATCCGACTGCGCTGACGCCCAAACTAAAGGTGATGGCAGCACTACATTTCTTTGCTACAGGTATGTTTCAATTTACCATAGCTGATGTTGGGGGGATGTCCCAAACCATGTTCAGTCGTGTTCTACGTGATGTTAGCTGCTATGTTGCAGCACATTGATGAGTTCATTTCCAACTGCACAAGAGTTGACAGATGTCAAGGGTGACTTCTATACCCTGGGAGGGATGCCACATGTCATTGGATCCATTGATGGAACACATGTGGCTTTGGTGCCACCACAGGCTCAGGAGCAGGCCTTCGGCAACAGAAAACATTACCACTCAATAAATGCCCTGGTTGAGTGTCTTGTTAACATGCTGATTTCCCATGCTTGTGCACGTTTTCCAGGATCGTGCCATGATGCATTCATCATGAGGCGTAGCAGGGTCCCACTGATGATGCTGCAGCTGCACAACGAGCAGGCATGTC
Organism: Lissotriton helveticus; assembly: GCF_964261635.1. Classification (NCBI taxonomy): domain Eukaryota; kingdom Metazoa; phylum Chordata; class Amphibia; order Caudata; family Salamandridae; genus Lissotriton; species Lissotriton helveticus. The sequence goes on along the minus strand of NC_136067.1, from coordinate 248,867,273 downwards.
TTGTTGGTGGGTAAACTATGTTTGTCCTGTATGTCTCATTTATGTTTTATGTATGACGGCATCTCATTGCACACTTTTTTGCATAATGTTTACTTGTAGGAGGTGTGGGATATCCCAACATGCCATGGCTCATGACACCGCTCCGCACTCCCAGAACAGCTGCAGACCAGCGGTACAACAATGCACACGGGCATATCTCGCCCCGACTATGTGGAATTCCCTGCCCCTGGAAATTAAGGCCCAACCCTCTGTTTTGTGCTTCAGAAAGGCACTGAAGACGTGGCTCTTTGCTAAAGCCTACCCGTAGTCGCGTTTCCTAGTTCTTCTGGAGTTTTTTTTTTGGTTAGGCACCTTGATGCCTTCGGGCTTAGTTGTGCATTATAAGATTACTTTCATTCATTCTTCATTCATTCATTCATTCAGACCAGGCGAGTGATAGAGCGGACTTTTGGACTCCTGAAGAGTCGATTTCGGTGCCTTGATAAGACGCCCAACAAAAGGTGTGTAACATCTTCATCGTGTGCTGCATGCTGCACAACATGGCAGTTGAGGAGGCTCATGCTGCCACTCATCCTGGATCCTGATGAGCTGGAACATCCACCCGTTGAGGATGCCGGCCTTGGCCTCAATGAAAGTGATGAGGAGGAGGAGGATGATATCCGGAGTCAGCTCATACTCAACTTCTTAATGGTGAGTCACTGTGAATTATTGTGCAAGCTTGTAGCATAGAGTGGCATGTGTTGCAAACTGTGTGTCCAGCCGACTGTATGGAAAGTCACTTTGATGTATGTTGTGATGTGTTACACAAGTGCTGATGTTCTGCCACACACATATGCACAATGAGTGATCGTGAAATGTACATGTGTACTACATTGTTGGTGTATTTTACATGACCATGCCTGTAGGATATTGATTCTCAATGTAAAGCCTTGTGTGCCTGTTATTTGCAGGTTGCTCTGCCTGTTGTCTGTTCGTGTCATCTTAGTCCTCCTGCTATTCCCCATGATGATTGCAACGTGTGCGAATCAGCGTGCCATGCACAGACATGTGGAAATGTCAGTGCTGGTTAGAAATCCAAACAGGCAGTATTGGGTTGGTATGGTTTTCGAATGTGTGTGAACTGTTTCTGTGCATGTTGTTGAACCATGCCTACATGTCCCATTCCCATGGATCAAATTGCATGTTGCACCACTCCAATGACAGAACAGTCACCCTTCTTGACAGTCATCTGTTGTGGACTTTTGACTCTGGTGAATGCATCAATGTGTGTATACCTTGCCCCAGACACATTGCGGCTGACACCGGTTGACATAGCATGGGACATCTCAACAACAGGCTCTGTGTGGAATTGCAGCCTCACTGTGTGCAGCAGGATGTGTCTGGCTCATCCTGTGTGCCAGTACAGTTTGATCTGCAAACAACCATGTTGTGAAGTTGTGGAACAGTGTATGTCCCACATGGTCTGTCAACTGTCCTGTGAGTCTGTCTGTAGGGATGCATTGCCCCTTGTGCCCGTATGTCATGTCACAGTCATGTCGCTACCCCTGTGCCGGTGGAGAACAGTGCTTTGCAAGCCTTCTCTGTAAGTTGATGTTAACTTTCTATTCCCATGATGGCAGGTATGTAGCACTGATGACGTCACAACGTTGTGCTGTGGCTAATGTTTACACTTCTGTAGCACCAGTCGGGTGACGTCAATCCCAGGATTCTTTTGTGCTGTGTTATGTTATGTTATGTTATTAGTTCTTCTAAAGTGCTCCAATCACCCGGGGGCATCTCGGCGCTTAACTAGAACTGTTCCCGTGATTGAAAGCGGCCGAATGTATTAGAAGAGAAAGGTTTTTAGCTGTTTCCTAAATGTGCCATAATTTTCAATTTTATGAAGGGGATATGTGCTGCATATCCTGGTCACGGTAGGGGTTGGTTTATTGGATTTGTTAATCATTTCTCTCTTTGTAGTTTGTTGCGCCCTGCTTGTCATGTTAGGCATCGTAAGGCACAGTTGGACGAGCCAATGACAGGCTCTAGCGGGGCTACCTTATGTTTAGATAATTCCCTTCCTTGTAGGTTGAGCTTCCTAGGGCTCTTGCGGGTGATGTGTCATTTGCCTTCATGACCGTCACTGATTCCCCGGGATGACTACAGATTGTGGGCTTTGTGTGAGTAACACTGCCACACATTATATTCACTGTAAGTTTGAGCCTCATTCATACACTGTGAATCAATAGATGAGCGCATGGATCTCATTGCATTGATGCTGTCCTGGTGAGCGTTACAACCCCTTCATTTAGGTCACAAACTCTGCTACCTTTTATGTGTCCGTGTTCTGATCTTGTATCCTTTCCAAATATGTGATCCCAATTAGGATACAGTGGCTGTGATCATACTTCACATGTGTAAATGTTAAAGTATAGGTCCTGAGGTATTCTGTTAATCTGTGACAAGAAGTGTGGAATGCTTATGCTTCTTTACCTTTGTTTCAGATCTCACTCCCTGCTGTTCCCATCCTCCCCTTCCCTCGCCTGATCACCCTTTTGTGTCTGTCATTTATACTCAGACCAAGGGGCTATTGGGAGATGGACCCCTTTCAGCATCTCACAACTCTGAGGCCCAAAGGTACCGGCAGACCCTGGCAGTCGTGAGGCTTTTGGTTTAACAGCATTACAGGTAACTTCATTGCATGTCTGTTATCTTCATCAGAACAATGCCACTGACCATGTACATTGTGCAAAGCAGCATGGCCTCCTAGCAAACGCGATATTTTTGTGTAGTGAATGTGTTACCCACAGTACGTTGTGCATCATTAATGTCACCGCAGATCTTCAGCCAGTTTCCATGCGTCATCTATGTTTTTATTTACAATGTTTGTACATATGTGGTTATGTGTAATGTGGCAACATGCATGCTGTTTTTTAAATGGCTAATAGTCCATTTAGTGCATGACGTACATGGTTGGGTATGTCTTGTTTAGCTGGCTACTCACAACGGGAAGGCAACACCAGATGACGCTGTGTGTCCTGTGACCCCCTTGTCCTTTTGGTGCCTGATTCTGTGTCCATCATAATTTGTGAGTGTTCAACAAGTTTCGTGCAGTGACCCATGAGTAACCACACACGCCTTCCTTTGCATACACATGTTACAGGGTGCCTTGCAATAATCCTTCTCTTTGTGTACTAGTTTTTCATGGTGTGTCAACCCTTCTGCCGTCATGTGTTCAGTCATACATGCTGCTGCCTCACCACCAACACCACAACACCGAGTGCCCTGATTCTGCAACACACACGCCTCCAAGATGTCCCTCCAGCAATCCATTCTTAAGGCATTCCACAACTTGTCTATGCCACTGTTGCACCAACTACGTGCAAAAGGCAGGACCATCAGCTCATGCAACGTGCACAATGCAGGACCCTCTGGGCCTTCCATGACGCAGGCAACACAACAGACTCATGCTCCAGCCACCCTCCACACAGTGTAGGCCACACATTCATCCACCTGTGTTCAGGCAACCCCTAGGTGCACACATGACACCTTTTCAGGCTGTGTATGTGACTCTTACTGCCAACACCACGCTGCACCACATAACAGTGCATATCCGTACAATGAGGTCATGTGTCTCATACTGCACACACGCTAATTCCACCACCAGCCCATTGTTATCTGTCAACTCATCAACACAACAGCCCCACACATCGCCTTCATTCATGTGACCTGTTTGTCCACAACCTCAGCACACTACTTCAACATTGCCATCACAGCCAGATAGTGGAACACCCGCAGCGATCGGAACAAGATTCAAGGAGTATGGTTGGCCAGACTCTACGAGGTATACCCTCTGAGTCACATACAACACCAATGACACAACCCACAGTGTCAAACTTCTGCACTTCACCTTTCACACCAACACTCGGCCCACCCTCAGTGTAACTATCATCAACAGCTCTCCAAGCCTACACTCACATATCTGCTAAGGCATCTAGTATCATATTGATAGTCATTAATTGGGCGCACATTTAACCCGACGGGCTGTTCTAGCCTTTACTCAAGATTGGCAGGAGTAACGGGTGTCTGTAGGCATCAGGATTAGTGGCCAATCTGAGGTACAGGTTACAAATGGTGTACAAATGGTGTTTGGGAATCTTAGCAAGGATGTTGTATTGCTTTGCGGGCATGGGGTCCATAGGGGAACTCGATTGACACATCTGCTAACCGAGCGGAGAGGCTTCACCATTAATTGTGTCAAAATCTGAGACTACTGAGCTTGGAATCGACACAACTGATTACTCCTCAGACATTGGAGTACTACATCAGCACACAGGTCCGCACCTACACAGACTACATGGGTCAGAGGTAGAGCAAGTCCTGGCTGGATGAGATGCATACCAACATCCAGCATTGGTACGTCAACGTTTGCATCCAATTCCCCAAGTCAACACCATCACTACCTCATGCTGCAATTCCCTCCACATGCACGAAATGATCTTCAGATAGATCCACTCCTAGTCAAGACAGACAGCCACCCAGGTCCACGACACAAGGCAGCTGTACTACGGCAACAACATCTATGCAGGAACAAGAGCCATACTCCAGCAGTACTTGTGCACATACAGGGTGCATACGCACACATCATCCTCAACTTCCCCTGCCACAGCCACATGACCGTCCACCTTAGATACGTACAATAGTCCCACAGTCAACTGCAGGAACACCTTCATACTCCCCTGCCACTCTCAGTAGGCACTCCACAACTCAAAACAATAGTCGCTGAAATATGTACGTCTGCCTACCTACACCCCGTTGCCCAAAGTCCGTCCAGCCACCGTTGCCCTGGGGACCATTCATCGCATCCACAATACAACTGCATGTGGGTGTTAATTCTCCCACCTAAACAAACAGATCTGGTACTCACTCCCTGGACACCTACACAATACACACGACCTCTACACATTCATGGGACTGTTCCGTAACTGTGTGTCATAGCAGTATGGCAAGCCACCAGCCCCCCTCAGCAGATAGTAACCATCACAGGTGAGTATTGCCCTCCATGTATGTAGTTGAAGATACATTGTGACCTATGTGTGTCTTCAACCGGACTCAGACTCCAGTGTATGGATGGCTTTAGTTTGTTCTACACTCTGGCATACTTTGACACATCCCCACACGTAGGTTGTTGAGTCCGGGAAAAATAATTAGTAAATCAATACGTATAGTGGTTGTCAAATTTATTTGACCATCTTGTGCGTGAAATGTAAGTAGGTGGTAGGTGCTGTACAAAAATGTTGGGAATCCAAAGTTCACAAAGGGAGATGTGATGCCTTGCAGTTTGAGTCAACAGAGTCCAGTACACATTGCTTGGCATCATTGGTCACACTGCGACCAGCAAAGCCATGTGGGAGAGTTGGAAAGTCAATAAGGTGATGCTGTTGCACAGAAAGGCAAGATGCCAGACCAGGTGACCTGGGAGATGCGCATGGCCCACTGCCTCTCAACGTCTTCTCCGTGGACGACCCACCTTCCTTGGGGGACCCTCATATGCAGGCCTTGACGATGCCTGGGACGCTCCGTCGGACAATTCCGTCTCCTCCTCCCTCCCTGTGCCTGTTGTCAGTCTTTGCCTTGATGTTTCTGGCCTGGTAACACAGGGAGGCTGCTGCATGTTGTCTGCAATCCGACGAAGTGAGTGGCTTATGTCCCTCTGATCCGCCAAGAGCTCATCCAGTTTTGCCTCCATCCGTCCTTGGTGTCGTCGTTGACTGGCATATTGCTCGGCCTGCTGATTTTTTAATTCCATGAGGGCCCCCACTCCCTGGCTGAACTCCCTGGTGTCCCGCCGGTATACCTCCATGATGTTTCTCAGTTCAGATATACCGGGCCCTGCAGCTTGCTGGTCAGGTTCTCGCCTCCGCCTTGTGCCACTCCCACTACCCCTGCCCACATGAGCATGGCCTGCTATAGTGGGCTCATCGGGTTGCCGGGACCCCTGAGGGTTGACAGTTGTGGTGTTGTATGCCACCTCCTGAGTGTCCGGCGAACCTTTTCCCTCATTGTCATACTGGCTCAATTGTGGATCATGGGCAGGACTCCGAGCTGTCTGCTGGGATGTGGCAGGAATGAGTGTGGTGGTTGGCACAGATGGCCCTGATCCAGCTGCTGCACGGGTTTGGGAACCAGAGGTGCCAGGTTGGTCTGTGTCATCCATGGAGTGGTGAGAGGCATCGCTGTTGGTGGGATCAGGATCCTGTGGAGTCTGGGACTGTGATCCATCTCCCCCCTGGTTGAGGGTAGACACCGCACGTTGCCCTGTGGGTGTGAGAGACAGCAGATGTTAATGCCATGTAATGCAACATTAAATTTCCATATACATTGTCGATGTCACTGTGCCACCTGCTTTGTTTTTTTCATATTGATCACTTGTGGATGTTTATTTTGTGGGGTCAGATTGATCTGTGCTCAGGAATCATTGACATGTGAGGGTCTATTTACAATGACTGGCAGAGCCAGGTATATCAGCAGTGATTTGGCATTTATCATGCACCACAGCTATGCCAGCATGGATGCAACACATTAAAACTGCGGATCACCGTGGTGGAAAAGCAGAACAGCTGCGTCACGCATCTGTGCCATGGAAGTGGCACATTGCTGTAGTTGTGTAGCTGGCACAAGGCAGATCCTGTTATGCTCTGTGTGGGCCTATCTGCACAATGCTGTTTCAATCCTTACGTCTGCTTCAAGCATGCACAGGGTTTTGAGGCAGCATGTGCATATAAGTGACTGAGTGAAATCTTTAAGATTACAGTCAGCCACTTTTAGGAGGTGTTGCTGCACCATGATAGGCAACCACTGCACACCACAACACAACCAGTACACCGACTTCTGGTGCTGGGCTTTAGTATGTGGCACATCTCCAAGATGCATCACCTTGACATTACCCAGCCCCATGGCACGATTTTTTGCATCCACTGCCTCTCTGAGGTGAAGCTACGGTGTTGTGGTATCAGCGCAAGGGACTTGTGCATCAGCACCGTGCATGTTTTGCTTGGATGCTTCATCAGATCTGTATTTGTTGTGTTACATGACGATTGTGACAGTGGGGCACTCCATTGCCTGTCCTAGGTGTCTATGTACATGTAAGGGGTGTGAGTGACAGGCTGTGCTGGTAGTTTGAGTCAGGTTTGCAACTGGGTGTCCCTCTTGGTGTAGCTGTTCCCCCATAGGGCATGCTGTCATGACAGTGGTTGTGAGTTCCTGTTCAAGATATCTGACCTTGTTGTCCTGGTGTTGGTATTTGCAGTGGTCACAGGGGGACCTTGTGCTGCCTACACCAGGGCCCAGTTTCAGCTATGTTGTCAGTACTTTTACACTCCCTGTGCATTGAGCATGAGGCATTGGTGTGTACCTGGGCCATATTGGATGAGTGCAAATGTGCATGGATATTGTTGATAGGGGTGACCAACTTTTTAGATTATTCACAATCCCCCTTGCACCCTCCTACACTCCCACTTGCACCCTTCTCAGTCTCCCCTTGCAGCCTTCCGAGCGGGCTGAGTCTCACTCTTTTTCTTATGTGGGGTAGGGCGCCTTTAAACCAGTATAAGTGTTCATGGTGCGTGAGCGGAACCTCAATGTTTTCAAATGGACAATATTACACTGGTGCATCTCCTTCTGTGTAGGAGTAAAATGTTTTTGTTCTTGCATTTGCTGCTGGGAATGTAACCCACAAATAGAATACCTCTGTTCTGTATGATTCATGTGCCTCTCTCACAAAAGCTACTATGCTACCCCTAGCTGTTAGTCCATGCGTAAGCTATTTCAGGATGACTGTATGTCTAAAATGTGCTGCAATTTGTATTGCGTCTGCATCTTCTTCTTAGGCAGAGAGGTATAGTTCTACTATTACGTTATCTCTGTCCTCACTCATTTTTGTAAAGAAGACTTTTTCCAAGGAAACTAAGATAAGGTGTTCATGCACAATTTAGGAACAATGTGTCCTTCAAGCTTGATTAACCAACAGCCAATAAATAGGATTTTTTCACGTACTCAGCTGTGGCGGAGTTTGTGCCCACCCACTCCAGACGTCTCTGGTTTTAAAAGTCGGGGTCTCTGAGAATAGCACAACTGATCTACTCAGATTCAACTGTAAAATAAGTACCTAACCAACGTTGGGCCCCATGTCGTGTAGTTCCTATATAACCTATGCAGGATCTGCGTGTTTGGATAACATAAACTGTGGGATTGTTGGCAGACTGATTCCATGCACCCCCACCTGGTATGTTAGCCTGTCTATATCAGCTAGCTCACAGTGCCGCTGTAATCTCCTCTTACCAGGGAGAGAATAGATTCTGGCAAGCTCAGAACATGACAACCCTCATCCCTCAGAATCGTGGAAACGATATACTACCTTTCGCTCAGTCACTCATGCTCACTGAGTTTGTTTCAGAGATACACAGAATAAACATACTAGGTGTTTGTCAATAAGAATGTATTGAAGAGTTGTCATTCTAGTGTAGAATAGATGAGCGGCAACAGCCATAAGACAGTAGCAGAGATATATGATTAGAAGTACCATGAAAGTAAAAGGATACAGTTCTACCATCTTGCGGTAAGCATGAATATATAAAATACTTGATAAAAAGTGTGTACGATGCCTCCCTAACTAGATGCACCTAAATGTACCTAGCATATGTGTAAGTGTTATGCCCAGAATCCCTCTAGGATCTAATAAACCCCATTACCTGAGAATGAGAGAATATGGGACCCCGTCCTGGTCTCAAGTTGGACACCCGGCGAGGGATGTTAGACCACCGCGAGCTGGCGTGTCTGCATGCAGGAACCTCAGCAACTCTGGTCATTGTGTCAGCCGGGAAGTCTTGGTCGTATCTAGGTAAAAGGTCAGTCCCTAAGAACCGTTATGTATGTAATATAGGGAAGAATATAGGTGAAAGGTTGCAATGGTACCTGCACCTATAGAAGGTACCCATATGGAATATAACAAGAATAGAAAGTATAGTTGTTTCCAGTAATTAGAGCTCCTTACTCTGCATTTTCCTTGGCGACCTCCTAGTCTACGTTGATTTATTGCCCAATTTATGTGTGTAATGACAATCATTTTACAGCCCAGTGCCTACAGGTAGAAATGTGCAGGACTGGAGCATTTGCTGGAGAATAAAACAGAATGAGGCCGATTCAAAAAGCATTTATGGGTATGGGAAGTAGTACTAGCGGTTCACAGATCCCGTTCTCTTACATGCCTGGGTGAATTGCCCACAAAACATCAATGGCCAGATATACGACCGTTTTTTGCAGTTGCAGAGGGACATTTGCCCTTTTGCGAGAGCAAAAATCGGTAGCACAATGTACCAACCCTATTTTGTGAGTCGCTAATGCAATAGCGACTCTCAAAATAGGGTTAGCGATTTTCTATTAGGAAGTGGCGTTCCAAGGGCGTCCCTTCCTAATAGCAACTCTGAACCCTATGCAAGAATGTTTTGCAACCGCATTTGCAGTCGCAAAACACTCGCAGTTTACCACCCTCTAGAAGAGGGTGGTAAACCATTCCAAACAGGAAGGGGTCCCGGGGGACCCCTTCCCCTTTGTGAATGGGTGCTCAAAAACCTTTTAGGAGCAGGCAGTGGTCCCAGGGACCACTACCTGCCCTTAGAAAATGAAACAGAACGTTTAATTTTTTTTATAATGCATCCCGTTTTCCTTTAAGGAAAACAGGCTGCATTAAAAAAGGTAACTGCTTTATTGACAAAGCAGTCCCAGACATGGTGGTCTGCTGAGCCCAGGATGCCACCATCCTTGGGAGTACCAGCCATTCCCAATGCGACAGCCTCATTAATATGCATGAGGCATGCAATGTTCGAACCCATTGGGAATCGGAAACAGTGTCTCTGAAACTGTTGTACATTGATGTTTGTGACTCGCAAATTGCGACTTGCAATTGAATGCAATTTGCGAGTCGCAAACATCAATGGTCCTACATCTGGCTCCAAACTCCTTATCAGTAAAAGTGCAACTGGGGCACAGTCTTTTCTTTTTGCACTAATTGTATATGAATATTTTCTAAATATTCCCATTTTACATGTTTTGGTGACGCTGGAAAGAGATGTAAGATTATTTATAAGAATACGACAGAAGTTCTACTTTACGTACTGCAAAGTGCGTTTGTGAAATGACCAATAATTTACAATAGGCCATGAAATCTAATCTCATCTCTGAGTGCTTAGAAGGGCAGAAGACATCAGAAAGAGAAGCTCTCTGAAAACCTATTTGCTTTGTTGTGTTCCAGAGGGATGACAAATCTAGATGAAAAAACACATAGTATGGACTCCTTGCTTAGTATTATGTGCCTATGCAGTAACTTTCAATCTAGACTGTGGTGGTTGCTGTCACCAATATCCAAGAACGACACGAAATTGAAAAATGAATAAAAAGACATCTACAATAAATCTTTGCTTAAACAGGAAATCTTCCATCATCGCCTGTATGGTGAAATAAACCATGGAGAAATTTAATCGAGCTAAAATCTTTGCAATTCATTTTGATGTCTAAATTTACCAGTCACTACATTCTGTCTGCTGTTAATTCCTTTATGACAAGGTGTAAAAATAAACTGGATCAGGCGCCGAGATGATGTATTGCCACTGCATAATGACCGAGTGGTTTTAGGAAACCTTCCCATAGAAGGTGAATTATAGAGGTGTTCTTTAATTTCAGGCAGACATTTTACCTGGCAGCGCGACATCTCTCCAGAGACTAGAAAAGCTGCAAACATTGACCTCGATTTATTCTCAACATGAAATTAAAACTTTCATAACAATATGTGAAATACGAAAAGCGGAATATGTATTTTTTTTTATTAAGGGAATTATTCCACTGTGAATGTTCGTAGAATATTATGACAAATCATTTTGACATTTGAGAGAATAAAACAAATACAGCAGCTCATACAAATTGTTCCACAGTAACATTGCTCATTTACAATCTATGTAACGGTGACTCTAGGAATGTTGAAGGAGTATTGTGACGCTGAACTATGGGCCTGATTACGATGGCGGTGAACCCACTACTGGCAGCCTGCTGGTGGCGGGTTCACCGCCATCGCGCGGCCATTCTCCACCTGCTAGATAAGGGTGGCGGGCGGTGTGCCCGCCGATCCCGGCCAGCATACCTAGAATGGTGGCGGTGCCTAGCAGGCACTGTCCTCACATTAGGATGCTGCATTCCGCCAGCCTTTCCGTGGTGGTTCCTCTGCCATTCAAAGGTTAGAAGAGATTGACTTTGGGGGCCTGTTTCGGGCCCCCCTTGTGCAGGGGCACTTTTATTTTGTACTTGGGGGGTACAATTTCCCTGCATCAGGTGGCAAGCAGGAAAATGCACAACTTGCATTTATATCATTGCGGCGGGTGCTGCAAATCAGTCTTGACCCTGTTCCTTATGGGATCAGTCCAGCCAGAACTGCCAAGCCAGGTTGTCAGTGGACTGGAAACAAGCATCCTGGGACCAATTTCCGGGTAACACCCCTCATCAACCAGGCTAGCTTGAATTCAGTAGCAAAGTGAGTAAGGGACCCACGCCTGGGCATACCCTGCTAACTTAGGGTGAACAAAGCAAAAATAAGGAGATGATGAACAGAGCGCCCACTCACCCCAAGTCACACATCTGGGTTGAATCCATCATTGCTCTTAGACTCGCTTTGCCACCCCAGTTTAGACCTGGCCATATGGAAATCAGTCTTGACCCTGTGCCTCAAGGGAACAGTCTAGCCCGAACTGCCAAGCCAGGTGCTCCCTGGACCGGAAACAAGCATCCCTGGACTGGTTTTGGGGTTTCACTCTTCATCAGCCAGGATAGCTTGAATCCAGTGGCACAGTGAGCCTGAGACCCACGCTTAGGTATACCTGGCGCACTTAGGGCGAGAAAGCAAAAGATACACAATCGATGGATGGAATGCAGAACAAATCAAAACATTCACCCCCATTCAAGAGATCTGAGTTAAATCCATCATTCTGTCGCTCACCATGCCACCCCAGTTTAGACCTGGCCATATGCAAATCAGTATTGACACTGTGCCTAATGGGAACAGTCCAGCCCGAACTGCCAAGCCATGTCCTCCCTGGACAGGAAAGAAGCATCCTACGACCCGTTTCAGGGTTTCACCCCTCATCAGTCAGGATAGCTTGAATCCAGTGGCACAGTGAGCCCAGGGGCCACGTCTGAGCATACCCGGCGCACTTAGGGTGAAGAAGCAAAAGATACACAATTGATGGATGGAATGCAGAACAAATCAAAATATTCACCCCAAGTCAAGACATCTGGGATAAATCCATCATTCTTTTGCTCACCATGCCACCCCAGTTTAGAACCAGCCATATGCAAATCAGTCTTGACCCTGTTCCTTATGGAACAGTCCAGCGCGAACTGTCCAGCCAGTTCTTCCCTGGACTGGAAACAAGCAACCTGGAACCGGTTTCAGGGTAACGCCCCCTCATCAGCCAGACTAGCTTGAAACCAGTGAGCAGGGGACCCACGTCTGGGCATACCCTGCCAACTTAGGGTAAATGAAGCAAAAACAACATTATGGACGGAGCGCTGAAACTTTTTAGACACTCACCCCCAGTCACAGATCTGGGTTAAATCATTGTTCTTAGGCTCGCTTTGCCACCCCAGTTCAGACCGAGAAATTTGCAAATCAGTCTTGACCATGTTCCTTATGAGAACTGTCCAGCCCAAACTGGCAAGCCAGGTCATCCCTGTACTTGAAACAAGCATCATGTGGAACAGACGAGCCCAAACTGCCAAGCTAAGTCCTCCCTGGTCCCGAAACAAGAATCCTAGGACCAGTGTTGGGGTTTCACCCCTCATCAGCCAGGATAGCTTGAATCCAGTGAGCCCGGGACCCACACATGGGCACAGGACGGAATGCAGAACAAATCAAAACATTCACCCCCAGCGCAAGAGATCTGGGTTAAATCCATCATTCTGTTGCTCACCATGCCACCCCAGTTTGGACCTGGCCATCTGCAAATCAGTATTGACCCTGTGCCTCATGGGAACAGTCCAGCCCGAACTGCCAAGCCAGGTACTCCCTGGACTGTAAAGAAGCATCCTAGGACCAGTTTCGGGATGTCACCCCTCATCAGCCAGGATTGCTTGAATCCAGTGGCACACTGAGCCCGGGACACACGCCTGGGCATACCCGGCGCACTTAAGATGAGGAAGCAAAAGACACACAATTGATGGATGGAATGCAGTACAAATCAAAATATACACACCCAGTCAAGAGATATGGCTTAAATCCATTGTTCTTTTGCTCACCATGCCACCCCAGTTTAGCCCTGGCCATAAGTAAATCAGTCATGGCACTGTGCCTCATGGGAACAGTCCAGCCCGAACTGCCAAGCCAGGTCTTTCCTGTACCAGAAATAAGCATCCTGGGACTGCTTTCAGGGTAACACCCCCTCATCAGCCAGTCTAGCTTGAATCCAGTAGCAAAGTGAGCAAGGGACCTATGTCTGGGCATACCCTGCTAACTTAGGGCAAACAAAGCAAAAACAAGGCGATGATGAACAGAGCACTGGAACTTTTCAGACACTCACCTCGCATAGTAGCAGCAGCAAGCAGCCCACATCTCCACAGGGTAAACCCCCCCAAGCAACCTGAAGAGGCAGGAAGTGACTGCACATTGCATGTGTACCATGCAGTTGCCCACATGGTACCATTGTTGGCGGTGGAGCAACCGCCCTTTGTCGCACACATGTTGGTGATGTTGTCCATGAAGGACATGTTGTCCTGCTTTCATTTCTAAATACTCTGACATTAAAGGGTTTAGCAGTTTGTGAGATCTACTACTAGTCTTGTCATTTCTGGAGGGTGTTGTGTAAGTGGAAGCATTTTACCTTGAAAAAAATTGTTTGGCTATGTGGTCTCTGCATAGTCTCCCCTCTGCTGTCCTACTTTGCTCAGGTGGGTGTCAGGTAGGTGGACCTGGGTCATTGTTCTCCAAGTCTGAATCAGACATCTCTATGGGCCCTTCCTGCAGGAAATGTTGTGTAGTATGGTACATATCCCCACAATTTTGCACGCCGTTACAGGCTCATACTGCAAGGCCCCTCCGCTTTTATGAAGGCACCAACAACTCAATTTCAGGGTCCCGAAGGTGCATTCTATCACACTCTTGGCGAGTCTATTTGCAGTGTTGTACCGTATCTGGTGCGGGGAGTGGGTGACAGGTAGGGCATGAAGATCCATGACCACAGGGCATATGCACTGTCACTTGGTGAGACACACATGAGGGTTAGATAACATACAGGGAGTAATGTTCGCACTAATAATTTGTACATCACATTGGATTACCTAGTAGGTATCCTTCGTCAAAGTCCCCCATTTCTAGTCGCTGGTGAATACCACTGTAGCGAAAGTTGAAGGAGTCATCCGTGCTCCGTGGAAATTTGGCTACAATATCCGTGATGATAAGTTGTGCATCACAGACAACGTGAATGTTTAGTGGATGTGTAATTTTGCGGTTCTGGAATATGTATTCCAGATGGGATGGGAGACATATGGGCACATGGGTCCCATCTATGCAGCCAATTACCTGTGGAAATCTGGCTATCCTGTAAAATTGGGTCATTGTATTTTGGATCTCTACATCATCCCTGGGCAGGTAGATGTGTTGGTGTATGTGGTGGATCGTGACATAAAGAAACTTGCAAATGAATCGCGATAGTGCACTCTGAGAAACCCCTCCGGCCACTGCAATGACATTTTAGTAGGTACCACTGGTCACTAAGTGGAAAGAGCACAACACCTGGACATGGGTGGGGATAGCATTGCTGCGCGGTGTACTTCTCTCAAGGAGTGGCTTTAAAGTGGCAATTAGCTCCAGGATTACATTGCTACTCAGCCTGTATTTCTCGTATATTTCTTCCTCTACCTTTTCAAACATGGTCAGCCTGACTCTTTTTTTTTTTTTATTGTTTTTTATTGACAGCACAAGTAATCGTTCATTACAGAAATAAAGCATTTTCAGAAAAGTTATAGTACACACAATTCATTAAAAGCTTAATCAAGTAGCAGTAAACAAGGAATATACCATAAGTCACAAGAAAAAAAAAAAAGATTACATCATTTTCATTTTAAAGAATTATCAGCCTGACTCTGAAGATCCTCTCCTATCTCCACCTCTGCTGCAGAGCAGCCAAAATGTGCCTCGTCCTTGCTATCACGAACAGGGAGCCATTGTTGGAAGGTCTCTGATGCATTCTGGACCTGTTTTTCTAGGCTGGGCACTGTTACCACCTGTTTTCAGTTTGTGGTATATTACATGTGCAAATGGGGCGTTTGGAGACAGAACGCAATTTGCAACTTGTTTGCACATGCTTATTTTGCAAGTTGCAATAGGGTATCCCTATCTACAAGTCACATTTTCCCCTCGCAATTATTTGCAACTCAGTAATTGATTACAATCGCAATTTCAGATTTGTGAATGCCTGTCGTACAGCACGTACTGCCCAGTTTGCATTTGTAAATTGGATTACGACTGATCTGTGAGTCGCAAATCAGTCGTACATCTGGGTCTAAGTTACCAGTACTTTCAGAAAGGGGAAATACCACATGTTATGGGTGAGGACTTGTAAAATAGGGAATAACATGTGAATTTGTGTTTCCGTACCAATCCCCTCAAGTTATTTCCTAATTCCAGGCTATTTTCACCCAAACATTTTGCCTGCTTTCTCATGTCATGGAATTCCAGGATTAGATGTAGTTCGCACTTCGGCAGAAATGTCATTACAGCCGAATAGAGAATTAATTGGTCCTTCTAATGTAAGTCAAAGTTCCAATTTGGTAGGAATTATAAGCCTGTACAATGCCATATTTGTTACCTCAACAAAATAACCTTGAAAAAAGTAATGTGAAAACACCCAAACAACACCTTAAGCATTGTTGGTGAAGGAAAAGAGATTCCAGGTAGAAAAAAAGGAGAAAAAGGAAATTCTACAAATGCCTCCACTACTTACTCGAGTTGTTTGTTTGGCCTTTTTAAAATTTGGAAGAGTAAGTGCAATGCAGTATTTAAATTCCTAAACTTCATAGATTTGTTCTCATTTCTATGGGTACCATTGGGAATTTTTGTGAAATCCTTTAGGGTTAGAAATCTATTGTAATCGTGGTAAGAAGCCCATGATGTGCAATTGTTCCACTATTCAAATATGCTCTCCGAATTTACCCCAGTGCATAGATTTTCTTGTGGGCATGCAGCACACCTCTGAGTGTGAATTTGTTTTATGGATGAGTGTTGTGCGCTGCTGTTTCTGTATTGTTAATTATTACAGATGTGTCAATATTCTTTCATCCTATGCAGGAGAAACAAGATCTTATGAATTGTCAGGCAAATATAGAAGTGAACAGATTGTAGAGATGTATTTTCTTTCAAAAACCTTTGCCTTTAACAACAAGAGTTTAAATGTATGGAGAACTGAGGAAAGTGACAATTTAGGTGAAAAATATATCCATGTGTAGTTAAAATATACCAGGCTATGTCTTTACACACTTAAATTGTAAGGTAAATTGTGTCTCATTGCTAGTGGAACTTAAGGAGAAATCAAAATATTCTTCTAGCAGATGCTTAAAAGGGTCGACAAGATCTGAATGATAGCAAGAGTTGGACAAAGGAATTGGGCCTCTCTGATCTAGTGATCTTTAACTCGAGAGAAATGAGGACTACCGGTTTGGGAAGGGTCGTAAGCCAATTGTTATGTTGGAAACCTGCATCTTCTTAGGTATGCTGTTTGCTATCTTTTGCTCCATGGCTGTCCTCATGTAGCCATTGAGCCATTCGCCACATGTATACTATTTTCAACCCTATTTTCCTCTTCAAACGTGTAGATTTGAAACACAGATACTACACGGTAATAAGGACAGTCTATATTCTGCTCTTAGCTCTCTGCTTTTTTTGCTTTTTCTACCACCACTCTTCCACCGTGGCTGTCACTCTTTCCATTTTCATGCTTTTTTCATCCATAATTTTTAAAAGACTAGAGATTTATTGGTTATCTAATACCCACACAGGATTGGGAAGACATTGACCATAATGAATTTGAAGGTATGCAAATGCAAGTAGACAGCAAAGCTGAATGCATTAACTAGTAAACTGAACAAAAATCCAGAGTGAGTAGCTCTATAATTTTGCGCCTGACATATATTCGCATCTTATTGTGATACAACTCCCTGTTGTTTTTCTTCGTGAACAAGATGCTTTAGATGCATTTGATGTAGGCTTGTGCGATTTATGCAGCACTGTAGCTTGACTTGATTTATATGAACATTCAGTGCCATAAACAATTAAGTATCGGACTATTTTCTAAATGATTATGACATGCATTCCTTTGATTTGCTCTCTGTTTGTTTTTTGTTCCTGTGAAAGTTTCTGCTTGGTAACATTTGTTAGAACTGTTGTGCAATACATAGAGGAACATTTAAAATATTCTTTTATTTGTTTGACTGTGTTCGATTACACAGTGGTTCTATTACAATATGTTATCTCATCACATCTGACGACGCTAGTAGCAATAGTAGTATTTTTCATGTTCATGATCATGCTGACATGTGGCCTGTTGCTGATTCCATTTTTCTACATTAATTGAACCCCAGCATCTTAAATGATTTTTATTGAAATATGAAGATCCCTACCACAATATGAGGTCTTTTTCCAGGCCCCCAGTTTTTGTTGTGCTACTGTGTGGGTACCACCATATTGGATTACTCCTCATGTGCTTTATATCGTTGAACCTACTTTAATGTTACAGAGCAGCTATTAAACATTATAAAGCAGACATTCAACGAGCTCAGGCCACATTCTATGAACGAAAAATAGACAACGCTGCGTCCAAACCCAAGGAGATCTACCGTATAGCCAAATCCCTCCTGCGACTCCCGGAGACTCCTAAAGTCCACAAAAACACCCAGATCCATTGCGAGGAAATAGCGGAATTTTTTCATCATAAAATAGAACTGATCAACTCCTCCTTCCCCCATCCCGCCACCCCACCCAGAGACCCCACCAACACCGACCATATCGCAGCTCCACCCAGTGCTCTCAACAACTTCCCAGCACTGGATTAAACTAATCTTGAAAAATACATGGGAATGGTCAAATCAGGTTCCCCGACCGACCCGGCCCCTCCTCGGGTTCTCACCCAAATAACCAGCCAGATATCACCTACCATCCTAGACTTGCTCAATTCCTCCCTCGACACTGGCATTGTCCCACCCCTATAGAAGAGAGCCATGGTCAAAGCACTATTAAAGAAACCTACCCTCGACCAATCCAACCCTTCTAACTACCGACCCATCTCCCTTCTACCCTGGCTCAGTAAAATTCTGGAAAAACATGTCAACTCTGTTCTGACAGACTTTCTAGAATCCAACAACATACTGGACCCTACCCAGACTGGCTTTAGGCCCCGCCACGGAACTGAGACTGCCCTGATTGCAGTGAGGGAAGAGGCAAGAAGGATCTTGGACGGTGGCGGCTCTACAGCCATCGTCCTGCTTGACCTGAGTGCCGCCTTCGACACCGTAAATCACAGCATCCTACTCCATCGCCTTAGTATGATTGGAGTGTCAGGCATAGCACTCACCTGGATGGAATCATTCCTTACAGACAGATCCTTCCAGGTATTCGAAAAGGAGTTCACCTCCTCGAGTAAACCTCTTAACTGTGGAGTGCCTCAGGGCTCCTCCCTGAGTCCTACCCTTTTTAATGTTTACCTTAGCCCCCTAGCTGATGTCGTCCTCCCTTTTGGGGTGAAAATTGTCACCTACGCGGACGACACTCAGCTGGTGGTAGCACTGGACCCCCCTCTCAACTCTAACCACAGCCTACACAAGTGCCTGAAAGCTGTTGCGTCCTGGATGTCGGTCTCCTATCTAACACTTAATGGGGACAAAACAGAGGTAATGCTCCTTGGAAATAACATCTCGAAATCCATCGATACCATCTGGCCCCTCTGTTTAGGTAGCCCCCCTCAACCTAAGGATCAAATTAAGAGCCTTGGGATCTGGCTCGATCACAATCTCACCTTCAACTACCAAGCCACCAAATTAGCCGCTATCTGCTTTGGACTGATGAGATTGCTCCGCAAGATCCTCCCCCTTCTCCCGTTTCACTCTAGATGGATCATGGTCCAAGGACTAATCCTGTCGCGCCTTAACTGCGGTAACGCCCTATACCTAGGCGCCCCACAGTCCACACTTTCCAAACTACAAGTTATCCAAAACTGCGCGGCAAGAATCCTCTTGAACCTTCCGCGTCGATCCCCAGTCAAAGCCAGACTGAAGGACCTTCACTGGCTCCCTGTGAAAGCCAGAATAGAATTCAAGAGCATGTGCGTCGCGCACCGCTCCTACTGGGGAACAGGCCCCGCCATAAATCATCGCTTGGTGGAAGCCTACCGTCCTTCTCGGGCCCTCAGATCCGCGACCTCCTACCTAACCTCTGTACCGCGCATAAGAAGAGCCAGATGCGGAGGCCGCTCGCTTTCTTACAACCTGGCCAGGAGCTGGAATTCTCTTCCCCTCGCAATTAGGTCAGAACCCAACCTGCTTACCTTCCGAAAACTCTTAAAAACTTGTCTTTTTAATAATTCCCACACTTAACCTGTTCCTCTGCTTCCCGCACTCCCACCCCTATAGCTCAACACATCAGTTTCTTCAGCGCTGGGACGCCTCCGGGTAGCCATCGCGCTTTACAATTCCTCATTCCATTCCATTCCATTCCATTCCAATGTGAAGTGCAGTATTTTCATAGATTATTTGCTGCAGTTTACCAGCACCATGTAAATCATATTTTTTTCTCCACCTATCATTCTTCCCAACTAGTCTTTCACGGAATTATTTTCCGTGCCCTTGCCGCCTAGTGAATGTTGTTTCACTACACATTCTCTTGTCATGTGTTGCCTCAGGCATCAATAAAGGTACATTCTGCTTGTCACTCAGGACTTTCTCTCCATAGACACTATCGACCCGATTACGATGTGGCTCAGAGGCTTTCTGAGCCTCATTGCGGTTTCAGTTTTGACCGTGCCATTACACTACAGGGGGTCACAACTGAAACCGGCCGATCATTCCGGCTTGATTCCGTCAGGCTCAATGAGCCAGTCGGTCAGTCGGAGACCAGCACGTAATACCAACGGGCAGCGCTTCCACCGTTGGGATTACGATGTCTGTCTCTGACAGGCTTTCCATGTCAGGCTTTCATACATGGTAAGCCTGTTGGAAAGCAACATTGGGGACCCCTAGCATCCTGCGGCTTCCGGTAGGGGGCTGAGGGGACTTGTGCTATGGCCAATTTACAGCCACAGCTCAAGCTCCCTTAAGGAAATGGGAGTTTGTGACCGCACCATGTGTGGTCGCATTGTAATTAGGTATGTGGAACCGCCGACCTATGGTCAGGCGGTTTACATACCGGTACGGTGTGTCCGCACAACATTGTAATAAGGCCCTCTTAATCTTGTCCCATCTTTAATACTTCATACCTTAATGCTTATTTCCTACAACCAATGTCATAAATGGTTTGCCTCCTCTTTTTTAGCAGTCTTCCACTCATCCCCATATTGCGAGATGACTTTTACCATTGTTTATTTAATTTATGTCTGACTCTTTGAAACAGTGGTTATTTAGTTATGTCCTTGCCATTTTAGGTAAATTGTGCATGTCTGCTTACTGTTAGTTTGGATTATTTTCATATTCATTATATTTTCAGGTGCTAGCCTGAGTATCTCTTAACTTTCCTCATCATATTAAAGACCAGTGTGTTTAGTATGATAGTGGGGAGAAAACGTTATATGAATCTTTTATCATGACTGACTCCTGATTATGTTTAGGGAAACAAATGAGAATATTGTATTATCGCCTTTTCCACAACATCGATTGTTCAGAATTATTTTGCCGTCCTTCATGTATTGATCACTTTGTATTATTATACCTCATGAAAATAACAATTTTAAGCACTGCTGTGTGGTCATAAATACCATGTTCTGTCTTGCTCTTTTGGGTTGGATTCCCCTTCTTTGAGTTTCCCTTCTGTGAATGACCTGTGTGTGCTAATTAATTCATCAAAAGTTAACACATGTGATTAACTCAGGTGTAGTTTTTTTGACATTGTTCTGTTCCTGCACATATGATAATCAAGCGTACATGGATATATTCGTTGTTTTTAATCACTGCTTTTGATCATTTATATGTTTCATCATTATTGTGAAATTATGTTTCTAGAAGCTTGATAATAACATGTTACATTTGTTGTCTTTCCAAAAGAAAACTGTCTAATAGACGTAAAATTGCTGAAATGGCTTGACAACATTCATTACTGAATATTTATCTTAGAAGTCTTCAACAAAAATAATCTGTAAAAACCAGACAGAGAGCTAGAAGTCATTTAGGACTTCACAACAAGTGACAGAAGGACACAGGGACACACTGTGCATCTGAATAAATTGACACTCCAAAGCATTCATCCTTCACTGGCTGCCCAGCTGATAGCACTGCAAACTGTGCCTTATCACAAGCATTCACAGCTGCCATTTTGAGATGAAAATGGAACTTGTTGTTCTGGAATAAGGTGTGCAAACCATTTTCAAAACACAAAATAGAGAATTTCTTATTGTTTCCTTTACTCATAAACGTCCTTACTGGTTTACTGTTCATGCCCATTGTGGTAACAAATCATCTTGAGTGTACTGTACTTCGATTTTTGTTTTAAAATAACGTTTTTAAAACATCCATCCTGTATTCTAATGACACTTGGGTGCATTGTTTATTCATGAAAGAGGATGTGATGCCCCACTAACCATTCCTATCTAATGTCCAATGAGACTGCACGTGATCTGAACCACACCTTAAGCAAATATTGTTTAGTAAGTTGTGCATGGTTTGCAGTTTAACAGGTTTTCTGATTTGGGTTGGCACATTTACCGAGTCCTTAGATTGCGGGGTCAGAAATATAAACCAGAGGCTCCAGAAATCTCTAGAGGATGTAACATCTTTAATTCACCTCACTACTGTTGCATTAATGTTTTTTTAAAGCATTTGTTTTCAAGTAGTTTGTAAAGACACATATATGTAAGAGCTACTGTCCATAAGTTTTTCTATTGTCGTGCTAAATACCTTACTGAGTGTTGATTTTGCCCATACAACTTGTATACAAATGTCTTGCTCAGTTAAAATATATATGACTGCCAATAACCATTCAATAGACTAATTCATTGTAACCATTTCCTTTTTCTCCTCTGAACCAATGTTGGGGACTGTTTATTGTACCCCGTGGCAGGTTTAATCAATTCATATTGCTCTCTGCAGTTGGGCATACCAGCATCTACTGTACTCTATGCGTGAGACAAACACCTGCTGCTAGACCCTATGCTACACCCAGCATGCTCTCTACTCCTTGTGCAAGATTATGGTATGCAGCAGCACTGGTTATAGCTAATACTCTTTAAAATTGAAATGCACATGCAACGGATTTTGAGCATGCGTCCTACCTATATATTGCCTGCAAAGCAAGTGGTACCTGATCTTGCTTGGCCACCCTTTACCCAGACAAATGAAGAATCCTATAGACAAGAAATCATCTTATGAAGCCTTTCAGTGGTACGATCATGCTGATGCCTAACATAATGAGCTTGCATATAAGCAGTGCACCTATTCAAATGTTAATTTTAAAATGCATATTCTTTGTTAAGTACTTCAAGTCAACAGTATAAATATACAGATATGGGGGCACGTGTGCTGGTATAATATTTCTATTGAAGTCACAAGAATTAGTGTAATAGAATATTCCTTATAGTATTTGTACAACAGCTGATATATGTTTTGCCCCCTACTAGATTTTAGCCTGGGTGTTTTCAAGATTGTAAAAATCAATCCAAACAATAAATAAAATACCAGGGCTTTAAGTAAATTGAAATTATCGTGGCCACTTGTGTTGGTGGCACAGCAACTGTGAGCACACTTTCGTTTGTGTTAACAATGATGGGGAGAATGCTATCAAATGATGTATTAAAGTATAAGGATTACAATCTTTAAAAGAAAACTGGGACAAAAAGTTAAGGGTATAGTTACAGAGAAGACACTGAGGGGCCGATTCCGATTCGGGTTGGAAATCGGCCTGACCGACTCATACCTGGAACGGAGCCTGACCGACACCTACCGGCACCCTACTACTCGTGCACTACGATGCAAAGCCCTTGATCTACGAGCGAGCCATACGGAAAACAAGACGTATGACCGAGCCGTACAAAATTCAGCTATTCGGCTGGAAAATGGACACGAGCCGCACCGACCGACACGAACCCGGACTGAACCCGACCGATACGTACCCGCGACGTCCGGCACGCACAGTATGATGCAAAATGCATGAAACCCACCGATTCGCACGGAGCCCAAGCCACACGACTGACACGGCCCGAAACCGTACCTGAAGCGACAGAGACCACTGCGAACGATTTGCATGCAACACAGAACCAAATCTGCGTGGTCAAATCTGCCCGCACAAGCCAACATGACCGTCCGCCTTGATCAGAAGAACATCTCCTACATGCCCACAAAAACAATGGCAAAAACACAAAAAAAGAACCAGTCAAGCAATGACAAAGTCAATAAATAAAAAATAAAAAAAATTGGTACAAAGACACACCCAGAACTCCACCTATAAAAATACACTACCATGATCCTTTCCAAATACAACAGAGCAGCCAGCACAGAGCAATTACAGACACCAACCACAGACACACAACTCACCCATCACACAACCCACACATCATCAGCACCCCTCCAAAAGCTCTCACACATACACCTACCAAAACAGACACCCACCCACCCACCCACCCATCCTCACTTGCACCCACACACTCACCCACCCACATCACTCCTCAACACCACCAATCACCATGCCCCCTAAGAAGAATCCACAGTTCACAAACACAGAGTTAGAAATATTGGCAGATGAGATCCTCAGAGTGGAGCCACATTTGTTTGGCGCATTGGTACAAAGGACCCCCATGTCACAGAAAACCAAGATGTGGAACAGGATTGTGGACCAGGTGAACGCACAAGCACCAGCGTATCGCACAAAGAACAGGTGGTATGATGTGCGCAGGAGGGTCAAGAAGCTCCTCCGGAAGGAACACGCCCTGAGCCAGATCACTGGCAGTGGCCCTCCTGCCAAACCAGTCTACTTCAGGTCCTGGGAGGAGAAAGTGTGGGACATCCTACCACCAGAGGGCATCCATGGCCTACCTGACATACCAGAGCCTGGCGAGTACACAACCAATATGCCCAATATTGTGTGCAATACACACACATCACCGTTAAGGGGACAGTGAAACCATGCACTGATAGCAAAGGCATAGGAAACAAAAGTCAATCAGCCCAAGAAGTCTATGCTAGTCAGACAAACACAATCATGGCCACATCATAGTGATTTGCAACTGTGTCATGACATGTACAAACCTACCAACAAATAGAGCAAGCCAGTGTCAGCTATCTTTTCAGCACAGGCACATCCCCTCACAGGGAAGCAGAGTCAGTAGTAGGGAAGTGAGGGCATGCTGGGAAGGGGATGTAGCCCAGAGCATGCTGGGACTTGCAGTCACTACCAAACCGCAGCTACCTACATGGCCCTGCAAGCCCACACTGCACCATGCTCACCACACAGGGGGTGGAAATGGGCTGGCAGGTACCCTGGAACTGGGCTCTGTTGTGGGGAGCACAAGGCCCTGCTGGGAATTGGCCACCATCAAATACCAGAACTCCACTGTCTGCCATCTTGTCAGCACAGGCACACCCCCTCACAGGGAAGTAGAGTCAGAAGGAGGGAAGTGAGGGCATGCTGCGAAGGGGGTGTAGCCCAGTGCATGCTGGGACTTGCAGTCACTACCAAACCTCAGCCACCTACATGGCCCAGCAAGCCCACACTGCACCATGCTCACCTCACAGGGGGTGGAAATGGGCTGGCAGGTACCCTGGAACTGGGCTATGTTGTGGGGAGCACAAGGCCCTGCTGGGAATTGGCCACAATCAAATACCAGAACTCCACTGTCTGCCATCTTGTCAGCACAGGCACACCCCCTCACAGGGAAGTAGAGTCAGAAGGAGGGAAGTGAGGGCATGCTGGGAAGGGGGTGTAGCCCAGTGCATGCTGGGACTTGCAATCACTACCAAACCTCAGCCACCTACATGGCCCAGCAAGCTCACACTGCACCATGCTCACCTCACAGAGGGTGGAAATGGGCTGGCAGGTACCCTGGGACTGGGCTCTGTTGTGGGGAGCACAAGGCCATGCTGGGAATTGGCCACGATCAAACACCAGAACTTCACTGTCTGCCATCTTGCCAGCACAGGCACACCCCCTCACAGGGAAGCAGAGTCAGAAGGAGAGAAGTGAGGGCATGCTGGGAAGGGGAGTATAGCCCAGAGCATGCTGGGACTTGCAGTCACTACCAAACCTCAGCCACCTACATGGCCCAGCAAGCCCACACTGCACCATGCTCACCTCACCGGGGGTGGACATGGGCTGGCAGGTACCCTGGGACTGGGCTCTGTTGTGGGGAGCACAAGTCCCTGCTGGGAATTGGCCACCATCAAACACCAGAACTCCACTGACTGCCATCTTGTCAGCACAGGCACACCCCCTCACAGGGAAGCAGAGTCTAAAGGAAGGAAGTGAGGGCATGCTGGGAAGGGGGGGGGGGGTGTTGCCCAGAGCATGCTGGGATTTGCAGTCGCTACCAAACCTCAGCCACCTACATGGCCCAGCAAGCCCACACTGCACCATGCTCACCTCAAAATGGGTGGAAATGGGCTGGCAGGTACTCTGGGACTGGGCTCTGTTGTGGGGAGCACAAGGCCCTGCTGGGAATTGGCCACCATCAAACACCAGAACTCCACTGTCTGTCATCTTGTCAGCACAGGCATACCCCCTCACAGGGAAGCAGAGTCAAATGTTAACAGGGATTACACTCCTGTGTCAGCCACGTGATAGCCCTTGAGTACCAATGACCATGTACATCGAAATCCATACATGAGCTGGGTGTGCGCACACATCTACATTCACATTGAAAGGCTTCATATTGGCAGGACAATGTGCTAGCACAAAATGTATCTCTGTCTGTGGTGACTGAAGACAATGCAGTGTTCAGGCATGCATCCTGACGTCACGTTGCAAATGGCATGTATATCAAACATTGTTACAAAGATCAAGGAGGGGTGAATGGTCTACTCCTCTTGTGCAACCTGGTTCATTACTGATTGTGTTGCCTCCATTGAAAGCCTCACATGTGTACACATGCTTAGTGCGTGATATCATGTTTTCCCGCATCAGTGTACTGTATCAGCAGCATCATTGGCTCCCTCTTGTTGTAAATATGCTGTACCTACACCTGGAGGTAACCTGGCTGGTTCCCCAGTAGTGCCCAGAGGAGAAAACTGTGAGTGTGTGTTTGTGCTCAAGTGATGTAAGTCATAAACACACACAACACCCAAAGGCAAAGGAAAGATGTTGAACATTGTGATGTATGAAGCTACAAACAAAGGTGTTGTGTGTGTGGATCCAGCTACTGATCCACCGTACCAGGGTTGGTCACTGTTGGTCAACATGTAGCAGCCCCATGTGATCCTAGACCTAATATCTCCTCTGGACACTACTGGGAAAGCAGCCAGTATACCTCCAGGTGGAGGCGCATCATATTTGCAGGAAAGGTGAACCAAAGTAAATGCAGCTACAGTACACTGAAGCGGCAATCCAAGAAGCGTAGCCCCATTCCTGTATACGTATAGGAGGGAATTCACTAAGGAATTAAATCATGTACATACCATAGCTGCACAGGATGAGTGATCCCTTGCCCCCTCCTTCATTGTTAGTACTACCCATTGCAAGATGAATGTATCAGTACATCTTCCCCCCTCCCTGTTGCAATATATATAGTTCAACCATTGATGTCTGTAGTAACATAACTGACAATGTCTGTCTCCTCCAAACACAGGTGATACTGGGGAAACAGCAGCAAGTGAAGATAAGTCCCTGGCCCAGACTCTAGTGGAGGATGAGCTCTCTGGTGTGGATCTGGCTCTGTCCCCTTCGGATAACGAAGATCAACCTGGCACCTCCAGTGTGAGTCATCAGGCAGCCCCACCATCAGAAACACCTGCACCCCCTAAAGCCACGTCAACGCCATCTGGCCACAGACCTAACACCCCCGCCAACACGGACATACCTAGGAGACCAAGTTCAAACAGCACAGGAGCCCCGGCCACCCAGGATGCTACGAACAATGACATCAGTAGAAACACCCAAGGGGGCTCCGGGTCTACTGTGCCTGCCACCACAGGTACAGCCCATGTGTCTAGGGGTGGTGGGAGTGGTGTTAGGCAGAGGTGGCCTGGACTGCCTGATGACCCCCAACTGGTACGCATCATAGATGCGTACCAGGATAGCACCGGAAGATTCAGCCAGGTAGTGGGGGTCCTCAAGGACATGCAACAGGAGCAGGCTGGCCATCATGCACGTATGGAGGCCAAGTGGGACAAACTTACTGCGGTGCATATGGACATATTGACCTGTCTCTGCCAGATCAGCACAAATATGTCCACATCTCCCTGTGTGCCCACAACATCTCTTGCAACAACATTTACAAATGCCACAGGGAGGGAGGATGAATCTGGTGGAGAGTCCGATGCAACGTCGGTGCCTGCTCCTGAGGATCCCTCCCAGAAGAAGAGGAGGGGTCGTCCGAAGAAGGACAAGTGAGCCACAGTTGTCCCTGTACATCCCCCAGGAACCCAGAACCTGTTTTGGATATTGGTCTTTGTATGCAAAGCGTTCACCTTGTTGCACATGACACAAGTCCCCAACATGACATGGAGGGTCCATGTTGTACTAATGTAGAAGATGAATGTGGACTTCACTCTGGACATTTGATCTACCAAGACTTCAAACTCATCCGTGAACTTTGGATTCTAAACCTCATGTACAGCACTATCTCCACACATGTATGAAAATAAAATCACTATTACACTATACTTGCCTATGTTGTGATTTAAACTTGGTATGTGTCATGGAGATGATGAAATGCTGAAGCACACAGTGCATGCCGACTACTACAGTAATGTCATTACCGTTATGTGACTCATGTTGATGTGACACCTATGAGGGAGACACACCAATAGGGTACCACAACACATACTCACCATGGACATGTGACACATTGCCTACGAAGATTGTTGCCAGATATACGGTGGAATGGACACCACACCTTTCCACAGTCACTGCCAACAAGCCCACAGGTGAGGTAGCCAAATGTCAGTCAGATGTGTGAAGACAGACAACACATAACTAAGTGAAGCACAGGTTCATTACAAATCAGAAACAAGTTTATTGCACAACAGTATCAAGGTGAATCCACATGACAGTGGGCACATGGTCACCAAGTGTTGTCAAATTGCGCTTTAAGGGTGGATTCTGGTTGTCGGTGTCAGACTTGCCCCAGCAACTGGCAAAGTACCTTGGGAAGGACAGAAATGAGACACAGAAATAGCTGAGGAGACCCTACCTGGGACGCCGTCATCTACCTTCGCCTCTACAGCTACGACTGGCCGCACCTGCTTCGCGGGTGCCGCTGCGCGGCTTGAGAATTGCCGCCTAGAAACACTGCTTTGGGTCCTTGAATGTGCCTGGGGTGAGAGGCTCCATCTTCATCACAGGGGTGTTGCGCTGCAGGAACTCGCTTTCCCAGGAGTCCCTGCCTGACCTGTCAACTGGTCTGCGCCCCCTGCTAGCCCCGCCCCCCGGACGGCATAAATCTACAAATCTAACTCCGTTCCCTGGTGCAAGCGGGAACTTTCGAAATTGCTGAGGAGACCCTACCTGGGACGCCGTCATCTACCTTCACCTCTACAGCTACGACTGGCCGCACCCGCTTCGCGGGTGCCGCTGCGCGGCTTGAGAATTGCCGCCTAGAAACACTGCTTTAGGTCCTTTCGTGTGCCTGGGGTGAGAGGCTCCATCTTCATCACAGGGGTGTTGCGCTGCAGGGTCTTGCTTTCCCAGGAGTCCCTGCCTGACCTGTCAGCTGGTCTGCGCCCCCTGCTAGCCCCGCCCCCCCGGACGGCACAAATCTACAAATCTAACTCCGTTCCCTGGTGCAAGCGGGAACTTTCGAAATTGCTGAGGAGACCCTACCTGGGACGCTGTCATCTACCTTCGCCTCTACAGCTACGACTGGCCGCACCCGCTTCGCGGGTGCCGCTGCGCGGGTGCCGCTGCGCGGCTTGAGAATTGCCGCCTAGAAACACTGCTTTGGGTCCTTGAGTGTGCCTGGGGTGAGAGGCTCCATCTCCATTACAGGGGTGTTGCGCTGCAGGGACTCGCTTTCCCAGGAGTCCCTGCCTGACCTGTCAGCTGGTCCGCGCCCCCTGCTAGCCCTGCCCCCTGGACACCTTCGAAACTCAATAAAACAGCACCAGTCGCTCGCTGCGCGAGAGCGCGTCGGGCGAAGCCCGGGCCAAGGGCGGGCCCGTTGTAGCCCGTTAGAGACCGTTTGTGACCGGACCGGGCCCCCCCTCTTGGTTTGTGTACTTTCTATAAAGACTCCCCGTTTGTGTGTTCTACCCCACTCTGTGGTAATAATTGATTATCGTTGAATACACTTTGCCACACACCATGTCTACGAGGGGTAGTAGAAGTAAGACTGCGGCGGAAAGAGAGCAGATAATTGGCCCCTTAGATAGTTTCATAACTAGAGCAAATGATGTCATAGATCAAGGCATTATTCTCTTTGAACGTAGAGTATCCCAAGATCTACAGCAAGCGAGACGTTCATCCATGGGACTCATTGCTCTAGCTAGAACCCCAATACAAACCCAGGACTGCGGGCCCTCAAATGATGACAGGATAGAAACACGTAGTATGCCAAATATAGTGGACCTGTCTGCTTCTGAAGTTCTATCTGTTTCCTAACTAAGTCTGGAGCTAGAAAAGACCCCTGACTTAGTCATTAACCACACACCAGATGATGTAATGGATAGAGAGTTAAGGGGTAGGAGGGAGGGTGCTGTACAGAAGCAAAAGAAACAAGTAAAGATCCCAAAGGTTAAGGAGAAGAGTGCACCAAAGAAAAAACCAAGTAAAGCTAAAGATTCTCATCTAAACCAAATAATGATGAGACAAACGAGGATTGTGACTCAGGGAACATAGAGGTTCAGACCACAGGGGGGGACATACGCAATTGCTGTGAAGCAACTAGTAATCTGTTAGCAAAAATTGGGGAACTTTTTAAATTACATCTCGCCCCAATAGAGACCAGACTTTTAAAAATAGAGAAACAAGTGGCGGGGCTCACTGCCCGGCTCAAAAATATCCCTATTAAAGCCCCAAACATATCCAACCCCGCGGTTATTCCACTAGGTGGGACAAAATCTAGAAGTATCAACACAGTAGACCCGGGGGCTAAGAAGACGATGGCACAAGTGCTGAATACAACTACAACATCAAAGATACCAGCAGCCCAAGTTAATAGAAATCCAGTCAAACCGACAAATGATTCTGCACCTCCCCAACACACGAAACAAATAGAAAGCCAAACTAGGACAACTCTAATACCCACTGACAAGGACAAGGACAAGGACCAGAAGAGGGGCAAAAAAGAGAATAGACGCACAGTCCATCTTCCCCCAGAAGCAAGCCCGCTTGTAGTAGTTATGACTGGGGTCCCAGAGGTAGCAGACCACATAACTGAAACAAGCTGGTCCTTAAAAAATAAAGTACATTATTGGCTGAATGCTAACTGTCCCCTCCCCCCACACTGTACAAGTAGGATCCTGACAGTGCGTAGAGTACCCTGGATAGGGAAAGAGCATAAAAGTATCCAGGGTGACTCTGTCATAATTAATTTTGAGGACGCCCGTACTGTAGACTACATATGTTCCTGGGACACACAGGCCTCCTACAAAATTATAGAAACGAAACGACTCTCCTTCTTCTATCCCTCTAGGAGTCGTGCCTGGCCAGGTCACGACAGGAATTGGAGTAGATCGGGCTATCAAGAATGGGATGAAGGATGGGGAAGCTGGGGAGGGAACTTGGGAAACTGGGGAGGGAACAGGGAAAGAGATATAGGTTTTACGGACAATTTCATAGGGGTACCTACTTTCAACAGATATCGCTGTTTAGAGATGGTTGATAGACTGATACCAACTATCAATCCCAATAAAAATGAGAAATCCCCATGAAAGTATGAAATTGGAAACAATCAGTCGGTCAACAGCCGCCAGCCGTCCAAACAGAAACTGACCCCAAAAGGAGTAAATGGAATATTATCCCCCATTGAGGGATTCTCCTCATTTACAGGGACAAAAAACAACAGAGGGGAGACGATGATAGCATTAACTGTAGTACCAATTGCAAGTAGTGGCGAGGGCATAGATAGTCCGCCATATTCTAGGAAACGCTTGAGTGAGGGGTCTGTAACTGTAACCGATGAATGTATCAGGAAAGGACTCCCTATTACATCAGTTAAATCTGATCTTGCGATCCTCAGTTGGAATGTGGCAGGACTAGAACCAAGACTACAAGACCCAGATTGGTTAAAGATCCTTTCAGATAAAGACATAATCATGTTCCAGGAAACATGGGCCACCACCAACCTGCATATTGAGGGCTTTCACTGTAACAGTATAACCGCAGTCAAACCGGTCTTCGGCAGACCGATGGGTGGATTACTAATCGGTATCAGGATTAGTGTAGGTGGTAATATTAAGGTAGTACCTACCAAAAGCCCAAATATCCAGATTATTGAATATACAAGAAAAGTTCCCTTTTATATAATCAATTTTTATAATAATGATTTTTACTCCATCCCAAATAAAAATTTGATTGATTTGTCTAAAACCCTGAATGACATAACTGAAATCCCAGAAACTAGCATATGTAAAAGGATTATCCTGGCTGGGGATTTCGATGCAAATTTTTTGAATTTTGATCAACCAGGGTTAGACACTCGAAATGATCGAGCTGCCAAAAGGGGACAAGAACTGGACTCGCTTGTCCATGAACATATGTTAACTAACATCATGGACGTAAGTCCTACCCTTAATAATAATTATGTCCCTACTTTTAGAGGCAGAGATTACTCTACAACCATAGATTATAATTTTATGTCACCTGAATTTATCGACAGCCTTGTGGTGGCCAAGGTCGTCGAGACTGCATTCGGGGATCACAATGCCCTGGCTGCCAACATCAGACTAGGGTCTGCGACAGTATTCAAAGCCACCGCGGGGGCCAGGGACATAACCCCCGTCACAAATAATCTAAGACTGAAATGGAGAGGGCTGGATTGCGGAAACATAACCAATCAGTTCATAACTAAACATCAAAACTTAATAGATTCCTGCACAATATCTGATGGGAATCACCAAAGGGTGACATCAGATTTTACTAACTTGTGCACAGTGATTAAAACACTTTTAACCATTCCCAATCGCAAAATCAAAACGGACCCTAAGTGGTTCGACAAAAACTGCTCAGCTGCAAACAGGGCCCTACGTAAGGCACTGAGCGCTAAGCTGAGATGTCAAATTGAAGTTAGGGAGGCAAGAAAGAAGTATAAACTAGCAACAGGAAAACGTAAGGCAATTATTTTGTCAGAACGCTGGGAGGAGCTATCAGACTCCGCATCTGGGAAAACAGGCACTACTTTTTGGGCCGCAGTAAAAAATATGCGTAACATGGGCGCACAAATGTCAGTAATAAGCTGTACCATTTCCAGCCGTCAGTGGGAAGAACATTTTTCTAAAGTGTATGCAACACCACCAAATGCTAGTAACACCTTCGCACTAGGAGATTTACGCCCTTTAGAGATTAGCCTAGGAGAGGTTATCGCGGGCATTAAACAAAGCCTGGGTAATAAAGCCTCTGGGCCAGATGGCTTACCAATAGACATTATTAAATGGAAACCTGAACTTTGGGCACCCATATTGAAAAATGTATTTAACAGCTTACCTTTAGCGCCTATACCCGATACATGGTCCACAAGCTTTATAGTGCCCATATATAAAAAAGGAGAAAGAACAGATCCAACAAATTATAGACCCATCTCGCTCCTGGATAATACACTTAAAATCCTAGGGCGAGTACTATATAATAGAATGAATGAATGGGCAGATGAATCAAGGATCATAGACTCCTGCCAGATGGGGTTTAGGAGCGGGGTTGGAACAACCGAGCAGTGCCTAAATTTACATTTAGTAATTGGCAAGTATACTATCGCTCGGTCAGCACCAATCTACCTAGCATTCATGGACTTATCGTCCGCATTCGACCTGGTAAATAGGTCCAAACTGTGGTTAATTCTCCTGGAATACAGCTTAGACGAATCGCTTGTACACTTTCTTGCATATTTGCACACTGATACAAGGGCACAAGTAAGGATTGGGATGGGGGGGAAGTGTCAGAGCCCATAAAGGTCGAACGAGGAGTGCGTTTTAGCACCCCTGCTATTTATTATTTATATAAATGGATTAAACAAATCCCTAAAATTAGCAACTAGAGATGTCCCAAAAATAAAGGGGGGATTGCTACCAACTCTGCTTTACGCAGATGATGCGGTGCTCATGGGTCTTACTCCGAACGCCTTACGCAGTTTGGTAAAAGATTTTGCTCAATACATGGAAAAACTTGATCTTAAAGTAAATTTAAAAAAATCTTTTATTATGTCTTGTGGCCCGGGAAGAGACAACTAAGTGTTATTGCGGTGGGTTCTGATAAACTTTACTCCACCAACACTTTTCCCTATTTAGGAATGGTGTTTGCTGCGCGCGGCTCGTGGGGTGGACATTTGGTCCACGCCACGAGCAAGTTCTCAAAATCCATTAACTCTATTCTTAGCCTTCCCCGGCCTAAGAAAGTAGATGCCACAAAAGCAATTTAAAAATTTTTTTAAATCACAATGTGTGCCAGTAGCCACCTATGGGGCAGAGATCTGGGGTTTGGGCAAAACACTGAGTATCCAGATTGAGGAAAACCGTTTCTGTAGGAAAATTCTCAGGGGACCTATTTCCTCTTCAGAATACATCTGCCACTGCGAACTGAATTTGCACTATATATCGGATTTTATTGCCTCTAGACCGGCAATGTTTTGGCTCGCTATTTGGAAGAACAACTTGGCCGGCCTAACCCATGACATTATAAGAGACTGCCTTAATTGTGAAAAAGGGATGCTGATCCCCTGGCTCTCTGGAGTTTTTAAAAAATTGAGCAGCGTAGGCAAAGGAAATCTTTTCCTTGACCCAGGGAAAATTGAGCTGGAAGATAAAAATATTTTAAAATTTGCACTGTATGCACTTTATAGAGAAGAAAGACTGGCAAGGGAACTAACAAAACCAACAATTAAGGCCTATGTGAATAAAGATCTGTATACTCAACTAATCCCATTGTATCTCACGCTGCCAATGACAAATTGGGAAAGATCTTTACTCTTTCGCCTTAGGGCAGGCTCAGTTAGATTTTTATTATGCTTCCCATTGGGTTACTCATCCTTAAAATCTGGAAATAATTTGTGCCCATGTGATGATGTGAGTTTGCAAACTGAAATACACTTTTTCTTCTTTTGTAAATTTTATCAAAAATATTTTAAATGGATCTTAGCACCGTATTTTAAAAAATGTAGACCACTTTCTCTGGAGGAATCAAATTTGATGATGTTAACTTTGAATAATGAAGAGCTGATATTTCGCACTAGCACCTTTCTAAGGGTTATTACTCATGTTCGGAAAACAATGGAGTACCCTTAGTAAATTGCGGATTTTACAAATAATTGACTGTATTTAATAATATGCTGTGTTTTGTAACTATGGTAATCTGATTTGGGATTGTTTTTTAAATGCTTTTATGCATTTGCAAAAATTCGAATAAAGACTTTGAATTGAATTGACAGAAATGAGACACAGTCAGAAGCACACCAGAACAGGATGGAAATGCAATAAACATGTCACTAGAAACCTACAGACTAACAAATTAGCATGTCAACACCATTGTGGACTACAGACCATCTGAGAGGACACATCACTGCACGTTTCCAGTCAAGTACCACACGGACAAACTCAAACAGAAAATGAGCTGCACAAATACATCACAGGCTCACTCAGGACATTGACATGACAACCTTGTGAACTCACCTTCAGCTGAAGAAGTTGTTGATGAGCTGTGTGCGGACCTCACCCTCATCATCATCACTGGCCTCGTGGCCCAGGCCAGGATCCTCCGCAGCCGGTGGATGTTGGTCGTAGTTGTCCTGGATGAGAGGCACCTCCTTCCACACTGCCATGTTTTGGAGCATGCAGCAGATAATGATGATTTTACACACATTTGCAGGCTCATATGGGAGGGCCCCTCCGGTCTTGTCCAGGCAGCGGAAGCAGCTTTTCAGGAGACCAAAGGTATGCTCGATGACTCGCCTGGTTCTGCCATGTGCCTGATTGTAGAGCATCTGGGATGCTGTCACAGGGTTCTTCAGGGGTGTCAGCAACCATGGCATGTTGGGGTATCCAGAGTCACCTACATACAAAGAATCACACATTAGTTGAGTATTGTAAGGGGGTGGGAGACAACATAGCAAAACACACACAATGGTAAACAGTACACACCAACAAGCGAGGCATGCTAGTTTGGCATCTGTGACATCACCAACGATATGTGACTCCTCCTCAAGATGTAGGCATCGTGGGCCGAACCAGGGAAATGTACACGCACATGTGTAATCACCATGTCCGCCAGACATACCACAAGAACATTGATTGAGTGGTAATGTTTGCGGTTGCGGTATGTCTGTTCCTGTGCCAGTGGTGGTATCAGGGCCACATGTGTGCCATCGAGTGAGCCTATCACGTGTGGCATCCTCCCCAGTCCATAGAAGGCATCCTTGATCTCTGCGAGTTCACCCGGTGTAGGAAAGTTGATGTAGGAGTCCAGGTGAGTCAACATCCTCTCCACGACATCTCGTAGCACACGGCTGAACATAGTTTGTGACATACCACCAACACTAGCCACAGTGTGTTGGAAGGTACCGGTGGCAAAAAAGAGCAGGGCTGCCATCACCTTCACCTTTGGTGTCAGTGCTGTTGGGTATGTGCGGCCAGGTAGCAGATTTGGTGCCAACTGCTCCGCCAACTCATCAACCATGCTCCTGGTGAAGCGGTACCGTTAGATGCTGTTGCGTTCCATGGTCTCGAGGTCAGGGAATGGTCTATGGACCGCTGGGGCCCTGCAGTACAGAGATGAGTAAAGTAACATTATCCATTCAGCTACCCATGTGGCAATCACCTTGCAAAAAATCACATTATACATCATAGCTATTCACAATTAACTAAGGTGTGTGCGGTTAGTTATGGACACATGTCACCTTCATGCCCATCATCTCACATATCATTGACACATGTGTGCATGAGTTCCTTGTGGTGCAATGGCAAAATATTGGGCTGTGGCACAGTACCCATGGACTGCTGTCACGTGAAAAACACACAACACAGTGACAAGTGAGGACTGATGTTCAACTCCATGTCAGGGAGATAGCCATGGTCCCTGTATTGCCACATGTGCACTGGAATGACATGTTGTATCATGGACATCCCACAACCAATCATGAGTCCCACAGTTTGTGGCCCCTATGGCCCCTGCAGGCCATACATGGACATCTCTGAGACACACACACAGCATGAGTCTGGCTGCACAAGGCAATTGGTGGACCCTGTTTCACTTTGGGCACATAGAACCACAAACATCAGAGACACAACATGCACACAGACTGTGTGTGTACATCATGATTGTGGCCATGGGTCTGGCTGTGACGTACATGACTTGCAACCCTGTACTCATGGTGTATGTGACAGGTCATAGACATCTCTAAACTGATACTATGTCCATGACTCATGCCCATAAGCCAACTCTTGGACATTACATTTGTGAGGTGCACCACACCAAAACCAATCTGACCCCATGAACCCCTGCCCAGCCTGGGAGTGGCTTTACCTAAGTGCCATTATAGATTAGAAATGTTGTCCCCGCATACACACACAGGTGATGCAGCCTTACCTGCCATGGGATGCACTGTGGGGCATGCTGTGGTGTTGAAGGTGTGGCCATGGCACTGACATTTGTTTGTAAACCATCTGCAAGTCCCACCAATGTGATCCGACACGGCTGACTTGTATGCAGACTCGCCGTACATGCATGGACCGAGCAGTGCTCACACCTTGTCCATTGACTGCACGATGCGTATGCATTACAGGCACCCGCATCAGATCACATTGATGCCAATGGGCAATGCGTACGCACGGCTCGGTTCATGCATGTTGGACGAGTATGCAATGTGACCCGACGCGGGTGAATTGTAAGCAGACGTGTCGTACAGACATGGACCGAGCTGTGCGCATGCATAGCCCATAGAACCGTATCCAGACGGATGCATCTTGTTAAAAAAATACGCGTCGGATAGTCAGTTTACCGAGCCGTGTGCACTCATTGACAATGGGCTGTCATGGAGATGGGCGAATTCAAAAAAACGTTCGAGTCGTGCGCTGGAAATTCAGTTGGATGCGTACAACAATGTTGCAATCCTAGGGTACCCTGAAGGTGAGTGATTTGAACGATGCAGAAGACGTGTAGGAGTCTTACATTTCCATGGATTGGACAGATTCATAGAATGCAACCATGTCTGGGACAATGTCACATAATCTGCCTCTGCAGCACTGATTTAAGGCTGGCAGGCCCCCAGGGAGCTCACTTGCCTGCACTACATGAGGCAGGACCACTTTCCCAAATCTACTGCTGCGGCTGTCTATGCTTCCTCTGGATCCTGCAATGGCTTGTACTCTGGAGAGGGCCCCAGCATTCACTGAGGAGGAGAACCAGGACCTGCTGGATGGGGTCCTCCCAGAGTACAGTAAGCTCTATGAGAAAGCAGGGGAGCAGGTGAGTGTGCAGTCCACTCTCTGTCATTTTCTGCAAGTTGTCTGACTAAAAGTAATATAGGTGTGCACAGCAGTGTGAGGCATATGCACTCAGTACTTTCAGCTACCTATTTATGTGGGTACATGTGATGAACAGGTGCCCTGCTGCAGTAGTGCAGGAGTGTTAGCCTTAAATTCCTAGCCAGTGTTGCCATCTCAGACCTACAGCACAAATGCACATTTATTTGGGTGCACTACCTGTGTAGCTCTTTTAGCTTTGAGATGACTACATGTATTCCAAACTGTATGCAGCACAATTATGTGGCATGTGTGGTAATCTCCTCTTCACTTTGTCATACTCACAGGTTGATGCCCACTAGAAGCATGAAATCTGGCTGGCCATCGCCCGGGCAGTGAGATCAGTGGGGGTCTACAAGTGCCGGATCCGCAAATGCCAGAAGAGGTGTCAGGACCTACATGGCTGGACCCGGATGATCGCAAGTATCCAGCTGAAGCTGTCGCCTCCTCGCTGTAGGGGTGGACACCGGACCCTGACCCCCCACATGCTCAGGATTCTGGCGGTGGTCTTCCCAGACATGGATGGGCAACTGAAGGCCAGACAGCAGCAAGGAGGGGGTAAGTCCATGCCTGATCTGTGAACATGTCTGACATGCCATTTGCTGTCTTTTGGCCTGGTCATACTCCCACATTACGTTGGTCTTGGAGTCCAGGACTCATGTCCCTCAATTGTCCTCATCTGATCCACAGTTGTGGCCCCTACAGTCTGTGACTTTTTTAAACTTGGGCACTGTGTCCCTTCATTCAGCTATGCTGAGGGTCCTGCACAGAATATGTTACTGGGACTCTGATGCGTGCATCGTGGGTTGGTGTATTCTTTGCACTATGCCTGGTCTCTGACATGTGCTCTGTATGTGCCTACATATGTGTAAAAAAAGCAAGTCTGGGTTACAATATGTGTGTGTGGTTCTTAAAACATACCCATGCATCAGATGAGTCCATGTAATGTCCTCAGGAGTATGTTTAGGAAGTATGTCATACTTGCCCAGACACCTACCTACTGTCCAGGCCAAGACACTGTTAGGCTTACCTGGTCAGTCATGCCCACTCCACAGCATTGGGAGAGTCTGTACTCACACTCACGTGTATGGCCCTACTGATTGTGCTTCCTGAAATGTGCCATCAGGTGTCTGACACAATATCATTGTAGTGTGGCTTCCTGTTTGTGACAACTGGTGTTTTGAGGTTTTTAGTGTCAGCAGGACATCTGAGTTGTGACAATGGTGATCATACCTGTGCTACATATAGGGGTGTGGTCAGTTGAATGTGCACAATGCTGTATGCAAGAGTGACTTTCACGCAGCTGTGTGTCATTGTCAGCAGACTGTGAGGTGCTCATGTTCATGTAGTTGTGTTTGCAGTCACTCATATGTCAGATTTGAGTGATGTAGGTTCATCATAGTCCAAGAAAAGTGTGAGTTGCAGGGCACAGACTTGTGCACTTGTCAGCTGCAGAGTTTTGTATGGGCACGACCTATGAATGTGACTCAGTGCAGACTGATGTTATCTGGATGCATTGCCCCATGACATGTGACAGTGAAGACTGACTTACCAGGCATGTCCGTGCCAGGGCATTGACTTGAGAAGAGGGATCCTGCATTGGAGTCAGAGGTGCTCCATGCACACCATTGTGTCATTAACTTTCAGGACGTAAATACATCATTGTGTGTTGTGCTGCTAGGCATCACAAGATTGTGAAATGTGAGTCTGGGCATACATTTATCCAGACCCCTGTACTGAGTGATTGGCATGCGATGTGATGTATGTCAATAGTACTGTATTTCTACATGGTCATTTGCATGCTCAACAACTGTGTATGTGGAGCATGTGTGCACTTTGGGGTATTATCAGCCAGCATGCAACAGACATATGGGTACAGGTCCAGGAGGGATATGTGTGCCATGGTTGATGTTCAGACTAGCTATTGCCATATGTACAGCTGTGTGTGCATTTTGATCAAATATCAGTTAAGGATGGCAGTGCAAGGCCTGTGATGTGGTGTATTTACAGTGTTGTGTGCAGTCAGTGCAGGCAACTAATGTGGTCCTTCTTTTCCTACTCATATGCAGATACATCAACGGGCACAGGAGACAGTGCCACGGAACAGGAGGAGCCGCAGAGCCAGCCTGGGCCATCAACTGAGGAGTCGGAGGGACCCAGTGGCACGGAGGGTGAGGGGAGCCACACCGAGGAGTCCTCTGCACCATCCACCTGAGCTGAGGACCACAGTAGCTCGGAGGATGACTCCCTTGTGGGGGCAGGTGTCAGCAGCCAGGATACAACAGATAGTAAGGCTGTCCCCACCACCACCACCACCACCACCCTTCCTCGACTCCCATCCCAGAGGTCCATGGCAGCTCCCGTGTTCGGGAGCATGTCTCCTTCCTGCCAGGCACCGCACCCCTGCCCCTGTGTCCCCTGCTGCCCTGAGTGTGGAGTCTGTGGACCTATTAGGGCAGACATCAATGCTGAGTGTCCTCCATGCACACATCGGTCTGTTGACACAACTGGTGTCGTTCATGGAGGGCATCTCATCTGGCATGTCTGTCCTACAGAGGACCAATCAGTCCATGGCCTCTTCCTGACGGCAGAAGTATCCCTCCTCCAGTAGTCCCTGACTGCTTCAGCCCCTGCCCAAACAACTACTACTAACACCCTACCTGTCCCCAGCACACACATACCTGCACGGTCACCCAAACACACAGACACAGACAGACAGCACACAATCACCCAAACATGAGTCAAAACGTGTACGCAAGCATAGCTAGGGGACTGATTCCACACACAGGGGATGGGTCGCAAACACACACAGGCAGTCACAAGCAGTCCGCAGTCCTCAGATCCCGCTCCCTCCAAGAGCCCTTCCCTTTCCTCACCTGTAACCCCATCTCCTAAGAAGCTCTTCCTGTGTGACCTAGGCCTCTTCCCCTCAGATCTAGCATATCCAGACTACCGGGGATGAAGAGGAAGTCCCCACACACAAAGAAGAGTGCCCCCACACCCGGACACTCTCCCCCAGGAGTAGGCAGACTGAGTCCCCCACCCCCAAGCCACCCCATACCCAGAAGAGCAAGACCCCACCCCCACCCCTCAGCTCCACTGCACAGTCTCCTTCCTCCATCACCTAGGTCAGCGCCCCTCAGGTTCCCCCGCCACTCCCTGTCCCAGGTTCCCCCACCCACAGATACACCATCCACAAAATGCTCAGTCCCTCCCCAACTCCCACTTGTTCTTCCACTGACACCACCACTGTTGCTGCAACTACTGTGGGCAGCCTGTCCCCCCCAGCTGTCCTGCCAACCTCACCTGCATCCCTTTCCACTCCCATGGGGTTAGGCACTGCAGTGGAGTCCACACCCACCCAGTCTGACATGGGCACTGCAGTGGGGACCATCTCCACTAC
This sequence comes from Lissotriton helveticus, assembly GCF_964261635.1. Classification (NCBI taxonomy): domain Eukaryota; kingdom Metazoa; phylum Chordata; class Amphibia; order Caudata; family Salamandridae; genus Lissotriton; species Lissotriton helveticus. The sequence goes on along the minus strand of NC_136067.1, from coordinate 248,825,794 downwards.
ACCTGATCTGCCAACTGCAGTGGTTCCAGCACCCACCCCATCAGACTTGTGCCCCACAGTTGTGACGGCAAAAACTATGTCACACCCCTCCAGTGCAGTTGCCACTGACTCTCCTGCACCCAGCACCCCTTCCCAGCCTCCTTCTGATGAGCCCTGATCCTGTCCCTGCGGTGCCAGGCCTGCCGCATGTATGCCCCTCAGAGTGGATTTCCCCAGTCCTTATCAGTGCAGGCAAGCAATGGGTGACAGGTGTCACTCACACCATCATTGGACTTAGGATTTTCAAAAGAACATTGGACTATATTTCATTTTTGATTTTCCCTTCCAGATGGCAGATTGTTGAATAAAGCATTTTTTGTTCTTCTTGTGCATTTGATTTAGCTGTAGATTTTGTTGATGCTGTTTACCCTTACCGTGGTGTGATGATGCAGGATTTACAAATGTCTGTTACTGAAGTGTTGATGTGGTGTACTCCATGTGGCCCATGAGATACATTTTATGTTCATGTTGGTATCCATGTCATCCTTTTCAGCACCCCATTAAAATCTATTACCTCTACTAGATCAAGGCCCTCTGCCCCTTGGTTCTCCCTCGCCTTGAGAGAGGAAAAGAGCCGCTGTAAACAGTTGGAACGCAAATGGCGACAGACATATGATCCTAAGTCGAAATTGAATTACAAGACAGCCTAAAAAAAGTTCAAAAATTAAAACGATCCACTATGAGAGATTTCTTTACCCAGCAAATTAAGAATGCTGAGAACTCTACTAAAATACTTTTTAAGATTGTTAAGGATTTTGTTAACCCACCCGCCATGATGGTTCAGAGTTCTCCTAGCCAGGCACTTTGCAATGGGCTATCTGATTTTTTTCAGGATAAAATCATCAATTTAACCTCTTCATTCAATCCTGTTCTGGCCTCTCCTCCGATCAGTGACCCGGACTCTCAGAAAGTTTTGTTGAATTCTTTTAAAGAGCTTACTACTGAGGCTGTCTTAAGTCTACTTGTCCAATGCAAATCTGGGTCTCCGCTAGACCCGATTCCTGCCAAGGTGATGGGCAATCTTGCTCCTTTATTGATTAGCCCACTCCTTTCTATCTGGAACGCTTCGTTATGTACAGGTCAATTTCCCATGGCATGGAAACAGGCAATGTTAGTCCCGATTTTGAAGAAAACTTATTGCGGACCCCTTGCAATTCTGTAACTACCGTCCAATCTCCCTCCTCCCTAAGCCAGCTAAAATCCTGGAAAAGGCTGCCCAGAAACAGCTGGCAGACTACCTGGAAGCCAACCAACTGTTACACGACTCGCAGTCTGGATTCAGAAAAGGCTTTAGTACCGAGACCGCTCTTTTAGAGGTGTCGGAGACAATTTGTGAGTGTGTGTGTTGGAAATGGGATCCCCGGCTGGCCAGGGCTTTCGCCAAAGTCAGTCAGAGACCACCACACCCAAGTCAGGGCAAGGGAGTTACACGCCAAGATAACCCCTACTCACCCTCTAGGTAACGTGGCGCGAGCAGCAAGGCTAAACTTGGAGGCGATGTAAGTTAAGTATTTGCGCACGCACCCCAGCAACAACAACCAAAGGCCCACCACAAAGGAAACTCCACACAAGGTTATATAAAAATAGCCTTTGTATTACACCAAAACACATTAGATAAAACACACTTTACAATGTGCCAGAGGCACGGGCAGAATTTACAGGGGATATTTACAAGACAGGGCCACCTGGACCACTGTCAGGAATCAGCACTTTTAGAAGTAACAATACAATACTTGTCGGCCTAGAACTTAGAACATAGCCTATCAGACAGTACCTTCCGTCCTGGTTGCACGGGATAATGCGAGTGACCTCCTTAGTAAGCTTGAGCGGGCGACCCAGCGAAGCGGCGCGGCTCAGGGGAGAGCGGCGCTGCTCGAGGCTTGGACGGGCTGCCGGCACGGTACAAGCGTTTCTCTGGGGCGACCAATGTGTGCGGCTCAGAAGAGGAGGGGGAGGCAGGATGCGGGCGACCCAGCGAAGCGGCGCGGCTCAGAGGAGAGCGGCGCCGCTCGAGGCTTGGACGGGCTGCCGGCACGAGCTGCCGAGGGGAACGAGCGAGGCACACTTCAGCGAGGCCCCAGGGGCCCAGGGAGATCAGACAAGTCCCATCAATTTGGCAGGGAAGGCACCATAGAGTCCACTGGTCCTGGGACTCTGGTCAGGGGGCAAGCTTAGTATCAAGCCCTTGGGATCACTTATAACAGAAGATCACTGTAACACAAAATAGGACATAAAGCACAAAACCAGTACCCACTGGTAACTGGTAAGTCCCCCCTACGCAATCCTAACCACCCTAGGAACAGGTCACGCAGGGAACCAGGACCTTACTAGCACCACCTGCACTAGCAAGAACAACCACCTCAGTATCACAATACAAGTAGGGGCATAGACCTGGGGACAAAACACATGATGCAGAACCTACATTCAGCGGTGTAAGGAACACATGACGCATCAACACACGTTCAGCGGTGTAAGGAACAGGGCACATAATGTATCAACAACACATTCAGAGGTGCAGAACACAGGGTGCGCAAAACATACTACACATTGTACATTTCCTAACACCCAAAAGCAATAGGACATAGATCATAACAGCATCTAAACCTTTAGCGTATAACTCACAAAGTCCAGGTTGCGCCACTGCGCCAAGACCTAAACGTAGCAGCTGCCCACTACTTGCTGGGCAGCTGAGGGACAGAACAGGGGGGCCTAAACGCTGCAGCTGGCACTAAGTGCTGCGCAGCTGGGGAAAGGCCAGGGATGAAGGAGTGCGCCTCACTCCTAAAGTCCAGAACATGTCCCGAGGGAGGAAGAAAGACCTACACGGTGCAGCTGCCCACTACTTGCTGGGCAGCTGGGAATCATTTAAATGGGGCATGGGCTCTCAGTAGCCCTGAAACAACATGTGCCACACCTGGGAGCCATCTGGCTCTGGAAATAATGGTGTGCATGGGAGCGCTCTGGCTCCTTAGAAATAACTGTCCCCATCGTTGGAGCCCTCTAGGCTCTGAAAATCAGCATGTGGCCCCTTAGTACCTCGGGGCTCCACAAATACAATAATGCCCCCTGGGAGCCTCGTGGGCTCAATCATCTCCCAAAGCCATCGTTGGAGCCCCTCACGGCTCTGCTAACATGCCCGGGGACTTGGAAACAATGTCCGCTGGGGGAGCGACCCACTGCCTTCTGGGGCCACTCTACCCCTTCAGGAATGCCCTCGTGAGCCTCCCAGGGCTCCAGCCCGTGACACCCTGCCACACGGAGCCTCCCCTAGCCCTTCTCACTTACCGGGCTACTCTGGCGGGGGCTCCTGGCGGGTTTCGCGCTGCTCCTCTTCTCGGGCTGCGGGCTCTCCTCGGCCACGGAGCCCCGCCTGCCGCTTCCCTCCTTGCTTTCCGGAGCGGCCCCGGGGCTCTCCCTCACTCCTGGGAGCCCCGGGCCACAGGGATTCGGCCGGCATTCTTCCTCCATTTTTCCCGGTGGCAGCGCTGGCCAATCACAGCACGGCGGCGGGCGGGACTTCCTCCGGGAAACCGGAAGTCCCGCCCCGCATCAGGCACCGTCGTGCCTGACTTCCTGTTTTGCGGCGCTCGGGCCGCGGCGGTGAAAACTGGGGGCATAAACGAGGGGTGGGCACCCTCTTGATTTAAATAATTAAACAAAGCGGCAACCCTACCGGGTGGGCTCCGGTGACTTTAAATCGGTCATCCAGCAGCGCAGATGCGAGGTGGGCTCTCGCGATGGCGGGCAGGTCCCTGGCGAGGTGGGCACTCGCAAAAGGACTTCAAAAGTCGGCAAATTAAGCGGGCACATGCCGGGTTGACACCGGCTGAGGTCAAAAAGTGCTCCCAAGCGCTAGGCAAATGAATACAGCGCTCCCAAGCGCTACAGGGGAAATCAAGCACTTCCAGGCGCTTGAGGCAAAGAACAAGTGCTCCCAGGCGCTAGGGCAACAGCAAGTCCTTCAGGGGTCCATCAGCAAGCCAAGGGCTGGGCAGGGCTCAGGGAGGCAAGCCATCCCTGAGCCCAAGCAGCAGCACGCCCCTGGCAGATTCAAGCAGCAAACAAGAACCCCTTCATGGGGTCACAGCCCCTCTTTTATACAGAGCAACCCTTTGTTTCAAGGTGCAGGGTGGGGGGAAAACCAGTCGCAGCTGGTTCTGGAGCACTCTTGATGGCCCAACCACCCATTTCATTCACTGGGGAGGCTAGGGTCATCAGTCACACCACAGGGGGGCGGAGCCAGCATTGTGTGGGGAAAACCCAGCCCATCCAGGACACAGGTACACTCCTCCCACACATCACTCATGCTAATCTCCCACTCACCACCGGGGCAGACCCACACAGACTTCCTGGAGCCTGGCATCCCAGCCAGCTCCAGCCAATCACACGCCAGCACCCTCACAGCACACGTACAGCCATGTCTAGAAATGGCGCTTCCCTACTAGACACATACATGCTGCATACACCATCTCGCAGCATTCACTCCCCCGAGTTCACACATACCAAACTTGACCATGCACACCTCACGCACCAGGAACTACCAGGGACACAGACATTCCCCATGCATTCCTATGGGAGGGCAGGCCAATCTCACACACGCACTCAGGGAGAGCACGCACTTTACACTGCGCCACAGTGTCAAAGTGCGCAAAGACCAGAAATCACTATAATTTCAAGGCAAAAAGTTCAGGGGTGACCCTGCCAGAAGGCCCAAGTCCAACAGTGTGGATAGGGGCGAGGAGGCCATGTTGGTCCTCCTCGACCTATCTGCTGCTTTCGACAAAGTATCGCATGAGATACTGTTGGATCGGTTAGGTCAGATGGGAATTGGAGGTACTGTGTTGACCTGGATTAGATCTTTCCTTACAGGGCGGACTCAGAAGGTCTTTCTTCGACCTTTTGAATCGGAGGGTAAACCTCTTTTTTGCGGAGTGCCTCAGGGCTCTGCTTTGAGCCCTTTGTTCTTCAATGTCTATCTCGCTCCGCTGGCTGAGGTGGTGGAATCTTGTGGAGTCAGAGTGATCTCCTACGCTGATGATACTCAGCTTGTGTTTTCATTTAGAGATCACTCTGACACCAATTTCATCAATTTTCGCCACTGCCTCAGCAATATCTGCTCCTGGATGACCTCTAATAACCTTAAACTGAATACCGATAAAACTGAGGTTTTATTTTTCAATCAGAAAACCGCACTGCCTGCCATACAGTGGTGGCCAACTGTACTTAATCCTCCGCCGGTTCCAGTCCAGACAGCTCGAAATTTGGGCTTTCAATTTGATAATGCATTATCTTGCAAATCACAAATTAATAAGGTCACTGCAGCCTGCTTTGGCAAGCTGCGCATGATCAGGAAGATCTTTCCATACCTCCCATTGGATTCCCGCAAAACCATTGTCCATGCCCTGATTACATCGCATCTAGATTATGCCAACAGTCTCTATGCGGGTGCCCCCTTGTACCAAATTGAGCGCTTGCAAATTGTTCAAAATGCCGCAGCGAGACTGATTGGCAACATTCCTTTTCGTCAATCGGTTGCATCATATCGGAAGAAGTTGCACTGGCTTCCCATTGCCCGTCGCATCCAGTTTAAGGCTCTGATTTTTGCTTTCCGTGCCCTCAACGGGTTAGGCCCAGGATATTTGAGAAAGAGACTTATACTGTCCCAGTCTGCCAGGTCTCTGAGATCGAACAGCCTACGCCTCCTGGTGGTGCCCAGATTCCGTCGTTCCAGAAGTGGTGGCAGAGCGTTCGGCGTAGTAACTGCCAAACTTTGGAACACCCTTCCACTGGATCTTAGGTTTGTTGAGTCTGAACCATTGTTCCGAAGTAAACTGAAAACTTGGTTGTTCACTATCTCATAAGTAGCTTATTTCTGTCCAGCTTGCAGTCTATAGCGCCGGGACACCCCCGTTGGAGGTAGCCGTGCGCTTTATAAACTTCTTAAATAAATAAATAAATAAATAAATAAATAAATAGGTATTTTCAACTTATCTCTATTGATGCTGATAAATCTCTTTGTATCATTGCCCTTGTAATGGGTGGGCTCTTGACTCTCCGCGTTCTCTCCCAGGGATTTTGCCTTCGGAGACCTGCCGTACTGCCGATATCCCTACTGCCCTGAAGATTTTGAACTTGAATGTGAGGTCGGTGTTGAAACACTACCAGAACATCTATGACCTCATTGAGGAGGAAGTTCCAGATATATTTGCCATGACTGAAACATGGCTACAGGATGCTGACACCGCTATCACTAATCTAGCTTGCCCACCCGGCTATTCGATGTACACCTTGAATAGGCGGGGTAGGGGTGGCGGTGTAGCCTTAGTGGTAAAATCTATCTATCCTTGTGTCTGGACTGCCCTAAGCATCTCTGGGTGTGAAAGTGCCCTGTTCAAGGTCTCCGTCAGCCCTGAGTTTACCCTGTCCGGTATGGTCGTTTATCGGCCACCCGGCAGTGATGTGGTGTTTAGGAATGCTTTCCCTGATATAGTTGGCCCTCTGGTTGCAGACTGTGCCAACTTTTCTATCATGGGAGACTTAAATCTGCATTTCGACACCCTCTCGGGCTTGACGGTACGTTCCATCTCCTCTGACTTGGAGGCCTTTCAACTCCCTCAGATGGTTTCCCAGCCTACCCATTCAGGGGGGCATATCTTGGATCCCTTGTTCACTAATCTGCCGGGGATTCAAATTACTTCTGTTTCACCGGTGGAGTGGACGGACCACTTCTTGGTATCCATCCTATGCCCTGTCTTTGCCACCCCTTCCATCTCTTCGGCTAGACGGGTTCAGAAGAGGGCTTGGAAAAAGCTTCGGTTAGAAGACTTTCATCGTCTTCTATTAGAGGAGCCGCTCGGCCCTTTGACGGATGTAGAAAAGGGGTATGACCTCTTCTGTTCTTGGATCACCAGGGCCTTGGACTCTCTGATACCTATTGTATCAACTAAAATCAATTCTCGAGAGTCGAGCCCCTGGTACGATGGCGCCCTTCGGGCTTTAAAGGGTGCCTGTAGACGGGCTGAGAGGGCTTGGAGGAAGACCTATGGGGCTGACCTAAAAGCCGCATACTCCAGGTCCGTTAAGCTATACCATCGAGCTATATGCCGAGCCCGTGCGGCCTTCTATGCCGCTGAATTCCGGAACAGTTCTAATCCGTCGAAAGCCATCTTTAAGGCCGTTAAAGATCTTACGACGAAGCGGATTACCTCTACGACCGAAAGCTCTCTTTCCCACTGTGAATCCCTTGCATCCTACTTTTTAGGGAAGGTGCAAGCCATTTATCGGACATTTCCTGGTACAGGGCACAGTGAGGAAAGTATCAATGGGGCTCACCATCAGACTACTCTGCTTGTTTTCCCCCCCCTCACCTCGGACGGCTTTGACAAACTTGCATTGCAAGTTAAATCCGGATCTCCATCCGATCCGGTAAGGCCTGCTCTTTTTCGGGATCAGGCTTTTATGGGGCGTTCAGTTATATGCTCCCTTGTCAATCTGTCCTTGGAAACGGGAGTAGTTCCAGCTAAGTGGAAACAAGCCGTGGTGTCCCCAATTATTAAAAAGCCCACTCTGGACCCATCTAAGCCTGAAAGTTACCGCCCCATTTCGCTGCTACCCTGGCCAGCCAAGATTACTGAGGCCCACGTCAATCTGGCCCTGTCTGAGCATTTGGCACGAACCAATGCCCTCGATCCCACACAAAACGGATTCCGTGCTGGGCACAGTACGGAAACCGCGTTACTTGTGATGGTGGAACATCTCCGGGCAAGGTTGGATGCTGGTCAAACGGCGGCGCTTATTTTGTTAGACCTTAGCGCCGCCTTTGACACGGTGGACCACAGCATCCTCCTGCACCGGCTCGAGGAGACTGGTATTGGCGGTCAGGTGTTGCAATGGTTCCGCTCCTTTTTAGACGACCGCTCCTTCTGTGTTGCCATTCCTCCCTTCAAGTCCAACTACCAACCGCTGGCCATGGGGGTTCCGCAAGGGTCCTCGCTGAGTCCCACGTTGTTCAATCTCTACGTGAGACCGCTGGCTGATGTCGCTAGGCAGTGGGGCCTAACCTTGGTCTCATATGCCGACGACACACAGCTGGCGGTTACTCTCAGCGGGGACGCGGAAATTGCGGCCCCCAGGTTTCAGTCTGGACTGAAGGCGGTGGCTAGTTGGCTGACAGGCAATTGCCTTCAGCTTAATGCCACAAAGACGGAGGTGATGGTCGTCGGTAAGGGAGTGGAGCTGTGGGGCGACCAATGGTGGCCTTCAGAGCTGGGACCTACTCCGACCCCGGTGTCGGAGGTGAAAAATCTCGGGGTATGGTTGGATGCCGGCCTCTCCTTTGTAGGGCACACACAAAAGACTGCGGCCTGTTGTTTTGGACTTCTAAGGGGCTTGAGACCAGTACTCAAGTTCTTTGATGCCCCAACCAGGCAACTGGTGATCCAGGCTACTGTCATCTCTCGCCTGGATTATGCCAGTTCTCTCCTGGCTGGGGCTAACCAGGCCGAACTAACCCGTTTGCAACGGGTTCAGAATGCCGCGGCGAGAGCGATTGTTGGCCTGCCCAGATTTAGTTCTGTGGCAGGTGTCCTTCGCTCTTTACATTGGCTTCCGGTTAGGAAGCGCATTCTCTTTAAGATCTTGTGTCTTGCTTTTAAGATTCTGAGAGGTATCGGCCCGGAAATTTTGTCGAGCTGCCTTTCCTTTTATGTCCCCACCCGCAGTCTCCGTTCCCAGGGTTTGGCCCTTGCAGTGGTCCCCAGATTCAGGCTCAGCCGTATGGGAGGCCGTTCTTTCAGGGTCATGGCTGCATCAGCATGGAACTCCCTCCCTGTTGAAATTCGTTTGATGGAGGACCTTTTGACTTTTCGGAGGGCGATAAAAACTTTCCTGTTTTAGTTGCTCTGTCTTTATTCTCTGTTGTGTTGTGTTTTGCCTTGTCCTTGCGCCGGGACGCTCCTTGGCTGGAGTATCTGTGCGCACAATAAATCACCTTAACATAACATAACATAACATAACGTATCGCCTTATTGAATTTGTATGATAATGTACCACATGATTTGATTGAGGGGGTATTGAGGAAAATAAGTTATCATCTAAACAGTTTACAGGCCACCAAACAAAGTATGTACTTATTATTTGGGGAGGGTACTTTAATTCTGCTTTGTGTCAACACTCTGAAAAGGATGTCTGTGGTATTTCAACTGACGAAGCCAATAGCTTTCCACATTTCCTGCACGCAATTTATGGGGATCTCCTAAACAAAATTATTTTTAATGTTGATGTAGGATTTGCCAGCAATTTTTGTTTTCCAACTATCTCTTTTAATCCCACTTGAATGGCTGTGGTACGTACTCAACTATAGATTATGTTTTAATGTCAAGCAGACATTCCTCTAGAGTCCAGGATTTTTCCACCCACATGAACCCTCTCAGTGATCACTTTCCATTAAGTGTAGTTTTATCAGTGCATAGTAACGAGATAAACATAAGGGATAGCTGAACTCATATTGTTGAGAATATATTCCTGCGTAGGATAAATGAGTACTCGCTTCGCTGGACAAATGTGAACCCACATGAGTTTTTAAGAAAGGCTATGGTTCAACGTGAAGCTACCTTTCTTGCTTGCCTTAATGAGACAACTTCTCATTTTTTCCCATAATATCTGTCCATAATAAAAAAAAACTTTTTGTGAAGAATAACAAAATGATTAATAAAGAAAAAGAGTGGTTCGATTCTAAATGAATTTAGGCCTATTCCAAATTAAAACATGCCTTACACAAAATAGTCAAAAATCTAAATGAAATTAAAAGGCCAGAAGGGAATATAGGTAAGCATTAAAAGAATGAAAATGTGCATTAAAAGAAGAAGCTTGGGGCGCCCTACATGTAGCCTCTGTAACTAGAGATCATTTTGCATTCTGGAGGGCTGTTAATGCCCCTTTTCTGATTAATAGAGAAATACCGTCATTAGCGATAGGTATCAGCGAGGCTGAATGGGTGGAACATTACTCCAAACTGTACAATAAACCACTCTATGTTCCCTCTGGAGAAGCTGACGAATCAGACAAGTAAGATCTACTACCCAGGAGCCACCAAATTGACATACATTTTGAACTTACTGAGTTTAATCTGGCTATCATGTCAAGTATGGGAGGGAAAGCGCCTGGTCCCAACGGCATCCCGTAGATCTTTTTAAATCCATTATCTTGCTATGGGGACCACTTTTAACACAAGTGATTAACGCTAGTTGCTCGAGCTGCTTTTAAACTAACCTGGTCAGAATCGATACTGGTTCCCATTTTCAAAAAAGGTGACAGGGAGAACCCAGCGCGCTATGGACCTATCTCACTGTTAGACTCCATGGTCAAAGTTGTGGGTCAAGTCATTTTAACTAGACTACAGGACTGGGCCGAGGAGGACTCAATTGTTTCTGATATTCAATTTAGCTTTCGTAAGGGTCTGGGCAATGTCGAACAGGGTCTCAACTTAAACATTATTATGGGCAAGTACACTAAGGCAAAAAGGGGCAGGTTATATTTGGCATTTGTCGATTTAACCACAGCCTTTGACTGTGTTATCCACAACAAGTTATGGAAGATTTTAGAGGGAATGGGGTGAATAAGCCACTCATACACTTTTTGAGGGAACTCTATTCGGGGCGAAGCCAAGGGTCCGATATGGGGTAGGCGGGGAGTGCACAATGCCATTTAGTATAATGAGAGGAGTGAGACAAGGCTGCGTCCTGGCACCTATCTTCTTTACCTTTTACATAAATGATATAGGATGGGTATTGGCGAAGGAGTGCCAGGACCTACCATTAACTGACATACGCCCCATACGCGCACTCTTGTACACGGATTATGCAGTCCTTATGGCACTTACTCCACTGGGTCTCCAACTGGTAGAATCAAGCTTTGCCTCATTTATGCTTGATCTGAGTCTCACTGTTAATACTTCCAAAACATTCATAATGAAATGTGGAGCCGGCAGCTATAAGAGCAGAGACATCTATATTGACGCTAAAAGGATTGAATGCTCAAAAACGTTCTCTTATTTAGGGATTCTGTTTGACCGACTGGGGACTTGGACCCATGCAGTCAAAGCAGGAGATTACTCTTTATGAAGGCAATGGCAGCCCTATCCAACTTCAGTAGAAAATTGGGCAGACGCCCACCGGTAGAAGTGTCGCAAATTTATAAAGTAAAGCGGGTGTCAATTGTCATCTGTGGTGCTGGCATTTGGGGTCATGTTGACATAAATTCTCTACAGATTGTCGAGAACACCTTTTTTAGATTTTTGGTGGCTGTTCCAGATAGTACTCTCACCCATATCTGCCACGCAGAATTAGGCATGCCATATATAGCGGACACCATAAAAATGAGGCCAGTCTTATTGTGGCATAGGATTTGGACTACTGAGAAAACACTACTTTATCGTCAAATCTTGAATGATAACCACAGATTACATGGGGCCATGCATATTAGGTGGCTAAACTATATAAAAAATGTTACAATTAATCTTGGTCACCCAGAATATTATAATGATCCCAACACCATGGGGTCGATTCCGATTCGGGAAAAAAAACGTCCGTACGATTTGTAGCCGGAGCCCTCTCCGTACGAATCGTACCCGTCCTTCCGAGTCGCGAAGTACGATCTGTATTCCGTGAATCCATCCAAATCGTCTCGATCTGTAAGTATTGCAAGGCTGAAACCGTGAACCGTACGACTCGTACACATACCGTATGACTCGTACACATGCCGTACGACCCGACGAGTATGATCCGGACCGGGGTATGAGGACGCGATTTGTACGGTCCACGTCAGGTAAGGGCTAGTCGTACGGAAAAGCACACAAACACATACACACCGTACGGTCCGTACCCCCCATAATCGCAGGGGTACGCACCATACCCCTGCGATCATGGGGTGTATGAGCCGTACCCCCATTGTACGATCGGTGTACGAGCCGTACCCCCATTGTACGATCGGTGTACGAACCGTACCCCATGTACAATCGGTGTACGAGCCGTACCCCATGTACGATCGGTGTACGAGGCGTACCCCATGTACGATCGGTGTACGAGCTGTACACCATGTACGATCGGTGTACGAGCCGTACACCCATCATACATGGGGTACGGCTCGTACACCGATTGTACAATGGGGGTACGGCTCGTACACCGATCGTACATGGGGTACGGCTCGTACACCGATCGTACAATGGGGGTACGGCTCGTACACCGATCGTACAATGGGGTACGGCTCGTACACTGATCGTACAATGGGGGTACGGCTCGTACACCGATCGTACATGGGGAACGGCTCGTACACCGATCATACAATGGGGGTACGGCTCGTACACCGATCGTACAATGGGGGTACGGCTCATACACCGATCGTACAATGGGGGTATGGCTCGTACACCGATCGTACAATGGGGGTACGGCTCATACACCGATCGTACAAGGGGTACGGCTCGTACACCGATCGTACAATGGGGGTACGGCTCGTACACCCCATGATCGCAGGGGTACGGTGCGTACCCCTGCGATCATGGGGGGTACGCACCGTACCCGGGGGGGGCGTTCCGTACCTGTTTCGGCACAAACTCTGCTTTTATGGCTGTTTTCAGCTCCCGTAGAAAAAGGGTCGTACGGTGCATACCCGATACGTATCGTACTTCCTGGGTCGTAAAAACCAGCCGCGAACCGTACAGATGTCGCGTACAGCGTGTTCCGAGGAAGAATCGTACGGAGATTAGAGTCGTACGGTGTCTTGTACGACTCGTACGGAATACGGCTCCTGGTACGAATCGTATTTCGTCGTACCTATGGGACGTTTACAGGTACGATTCGTACGGGGAAAAAATGCTCCGTACGACGATTCGGAGTACTTTTTACCGGATCGGAATCGACCCCCATAAGTGCAGTTGCTAGGAAATACCTTAAAAGTAGTTGCCTGTCCTTACTGGAAACTACCACCAAAATGGCAAAATCACCTGTAAAGCGCACCAACTCAAGCTGACCACACACAGTATTCAGCCATATTTACAGAATATCGTAGGTGGATATGACAGGTTTCTGATAACTCGTTTCAGATTAGGCATCATACACAGAACAATTAGTTTTCCTGATTTGAATGATTGGTCTGGACCGATGTGTAAATGTCCTTGTGATGACTTATCTCAACAGTCGATATTGCATGTATTCCTTTTTTTTTTTATTTTATTCCGTGCAGAGAAGAAGGTGGCTCCTCCTGTTCTTAAGATCACTAGGCCCTAGACAATGTCGCCCTGCACTATTGGTCTTACAACTTTTAGAGAATTAACTTTTTATTACATCCATAATTGTGTTTAAAAAAATATTTTTAGATGTAGGAAAACTATTTTGATGTGAGTCCACTTTGAGCGTGATTAGAAGAATGGACTGCTGTACATAATCAATTTCTGAAACTTGTATATTCCATTATTATAACATTTGTTATGACCTGATAATCATATTATAAATTTTGTATCTGCTTTTATGATTTTCTTAATTAAGAAATCGAATAAAGCGGTATTGAATTGAATATAGTTGTTACTAATGTTAATTATTTGATATTTATTTTAGGTAATTGTTTATTTCTTTGTCTGTTGTTTTTGCTTTTTTAGGGGTAAAGGGTGGGTATTAAATACATTTTAACTACTTTATTGTTAGTTGTTAATAGTAATAATATTTTTTAATTTAAAAATAAGTTTTAATTGTGTTTTTATTATTTTATAGTTTAATGTAGGTGTGTGTTGTGGATGTTATAGTGTTTAAGTGTGTGTAGTCAATTAATGTTTATTATTTTATGTTATTATTAATATTGTTTTATTAAGTATTAAATATGTTAATTATGGAAGTGAATTAATTTAAAATGTTGATGTGTTTTGTTAATGGTGTTGTGTTATAGGGTAGGAAATACATTTATGCATTAATTAATTTTTTTGTAAATATTTTCTAGTTCAAAAGAGGTATTTTTTATAAATGTCTTTATTATTGTATTTTATATATTATTTGCAGGTTTTTGTGGCATGTAATTATTATTATAATATGTTTTCTTTGTATATATTTAATATATTTGATTTTCCATTTTTTTCATTTTGTTTCTTTATTTTTAGATTTTTTTAAATGTGTAATATTTTTTATTTTTATTTTACCTGTTTGAGTGTGAATAGTAATTTTTGTCGCTTTCCAACACTTTCCCCAATGTTGCACTCACCGGAGTGGGAATAGTAATTTTTCCCCTCCGCTATCCAACACTTTCCCTACTGTTGCACTCACTGGAGTTGGAATAATATATTTAATTCCTCCAATATACAACACTTACCCTACTTATGCACTTACCGGAGTGGTAATAATTACTTTTACCCATTTGCTATCCAACACTTTCCATACTGTTGCACTGATTATATTGTGAAATGTAAGTTTAATTATTTTTTAATAGTTTCATGTTTTAATTTATTATAGATTTTTTTTAGATTTTATATCATGTATATATATTGTTATTTTTATATATTATTTCACATTTTTAACATAAATTAAAATGATTAGTTTATTATTTGTTTTAAAGTAAATATGTATTTATACATTATTATGTTTTTGTGTTTTATTCAGTTTATTTGTTATATTGTATTAAAAAGTATATTGCATTTATTTTATTTTGTTAAAATTGTATTTAATATTTAATGTATTCAATAATACTATTTTATTTTATATTTATATAAAAGTCGATATTTTATACACCTATATTTTTATCAATATTTTTATGTACTTACCTGTTTAAGTAAAGGAGGCGATATTTTTATTCTTTATATTTTTTACTCAATATTTCAATGTTGTGTCAGTGAACCCTGTGAATAACCTGGGATGTCTGTCATTAGATTCATCTAGTCAAAAATGTTGTAAAACCCCTGTTAAGTACCGATAAACAGAAGTGACATTGTGTGCAAAGCATTTCGAGTTTGTCCATTGTTACAGTTAACTAATCCTGAGAAGTCTAGTTCATGTAGGGATTCGTTTTGCAAGTTAAGTCCCTTGTGGAATGCAGATGTGTTGAAAATATAGGATAAAACAGAGTGGAGTATTACGTGATGGAAGCCTGTATAAATCCCAAAAACGTTAATGGGATTTTAGCAATTGAAAAAAGCCTTAGCTATGACAACTGCACACTACACAACATCCAACAGTATGCTTTTTGAATTTGTGAATATCAGCCCCATAACTTGTTCACCTTTAATAGAGGAAGCAACATCGACATCAAGTGACTGTTGCGGGATCCAAGTATACTTGCCTTTTATGCCTGCTCCCTCATAGGACAAGTGGAAAATGATTGGCAATGGAGTGAAGAATTCACAGATTTTAAATCTCATATCATATATTGTGGCAGATATATTGACGACATATTACTCATCTGGCAAGGGAACAAGACCCTATTGCAACACTTAATTCATGAAATAAATACTAATGACTGTAATATCAGCCAGGCTCATAACACATCCAAGAATAAGGTAGGATTTCTGGATTTCAAATGCTGGTCACAGGACAGGAAACCATAGATCTAAAATATATAAACACAAACACACACAGAGGTAGGTATCAAATTGTCACCACTAACTGCTTTTCTGCTTCCTCTCTGGGTGGCCTCAATATTGTAGATGACAACTGGTGTTTCAGACCATATTGCGAGGTTGAACAAATGACCAGGGAATAGTAGGTAACAGTGTAGGAATGGGAAAAGAAAGCTGAAAATCATCAATCTGTTGTTGTTATTGAGGAGCATGTTCATGTAGCTCGGGTGTGTGCACATAAGGATAGCCATTTGTGAGGAAAGTGGTTTATTATATGGTGTGGTTGTGTGACCTCAAATGTAATAAACTCAACAACCCATCTTGGGTCCAGTCATATTCATTTGCGAGACTTTAGCTGTTCTCTGGATAGCAGTGGCTTCGAGCAGTCAGGCTTTGTAAAAGCAAAGCATTTAGAAGTGGCAAATCCAACACTAATTTATAAAATAGCTCTTTTGTTTATGAATGTTTAGACAAATGATCAAAATCCACTAGAGGGGTATGGTGATATAAATTATTAAACAAATGATAAAACAATACTGGTCATTTAAATTGCAAACAAGCATTGGCAACAACCATGGTTAGCAGTAAAGTTGTATTCGATTACTCTGGCCCACTTTAGTTGACCAACTCCAGCAGAAAGCAAGTCACAGGGGCCAATAAGGGTTGGTAGGACAGTTACCTTGCAGTCAAAGCAGTCTCTAGTATCCAGTTCCAAGCTCTGCGGGCGTGCTGCCATAGACATCTATGAACTAGTCCTGAAGAAGGGGGACAGTATGCTGCAGATTCTGAAGGATGCTGAGGATGCTGATCCGGAGCCTTCCTGGTGCCTCCCCTTGATCCAGGAACACAGTGGGGCAACGTGGCCACAGGCATCGATGTCCGGTTAAAGTCCGCCCACAAACCAGTTGATGCTGGTCTACTGGTCTCCAATAATAGCAAAACCAGCGGCTCCCAGCTAGGGTCGTCATCGGCGACCAAATTGCACTCTTAAGACTCTCCTGAGTCCAGCAGATGTGGGTGCAACTGTCCTGTAGTTCCTACAAATCTATATAGGATATGTACGTTTGGACAACATAAACTAAGGGCTTGATGTTCAGACTGATTCCAGTTACCCCCAAAGGACATGTTAGTCTGTAGACCAGCTAGTTCCTAGTGCCACTAGTAGCCCCACAATCTTACCAAGGAGCAAATAGTTTCTGGCAACTATCGAACAAGACAACTCTGATCCCTCAGGGATCGTAGAAACAGTACAATACTTTTCACTCCGTCACTTGTGCTCACTTTGTCTCATAGAGATTCACAGAATAAACAGTGGGGACGTTTTCAATAAGTATTTATTGGACCAGCATCATCCTAGTAATGGGCTGCAACAACCATTAGACAGAAACAAATGTATACGATTGCAAGCACCAACAGAGTTAGAATTCTACCATGGGGCAAAAACAGTGAATATATGCAGGCATATAAACATGGCAGTAATCATGCGTACTTCTAAGATGCTAACCCTAGCTAAGGGTACCTGAGTGTACCTAGCATGTGTATAGGTGTAAAGCCAAGAATCCCCCTAGGAAAAAGCCAACCCCATTACCTGATGGGAGAGAATGAAGGACCTGTCTTGGCCTCGAGTTGGACACCACACAAGGGATGTCAGATGACTACGTGCTGGAGTGTCTGCGTTCTGGGACTTCAGCGTCTCGGATCAGCATGGAAGTTTCTTCTCTGGTTTGACCCAGAAAAGATGCGGTACTTATATACCTGAAAAGTATCCTCAGAGGTTCTACCTAGATGTGTCATAGTACTGTGAGCATGTCGGACAAGGATGACAACAGTGGTGACTTTTGTACAGAGTTATTATGCAGAAGATGGTAATCCTGCTGTGATACTAAGGATCCTCATACATAATAAATGGAGCTAGTTTTTGAAGTAAACCACACAAGATTTATTAGGCACCTAACTAGGTAAAAGGTCAGTGCCAGAACCGTTATGTAGAGCAAGGTAGGACAAATTTAGGTAAAAGATCGTGCAAATACCTTGGCCTATATTGGGGCACATTGGGGCTCATAACAGAACTCAGGCTGTGCTTCAGCAGTCAGTGGAAATCAAGTAATTGTGGCTACCAACTCGCTAATTCAGTCTTCTTCAGCTTTGTGACCCGATGCTCTAACAGGAAGTCAGTCAACTGACACTTTGGGTGGCTTCTTCTGTCTAGGGCTCGGGGACAAGTTTTCCTCAAGTAAAATCAATCAATCAATCAAATAATTTATATAGCGCGCTACTCACCCGGAAGGGCCTCAAGGCGCTGGGAGGGAAGGGTCCTGTTACTGCTCAAAAAGCCAGGTCTTGAGTTGCTTCCTGAAGGAGAGATGGTCGTGGGTCAGCCGCAGGTGGATGGCGAGGGAGTTCCATGTCTTGGCGGCCAGGTAGGAGAAGGATCTTCCTCCGGCGGTGGCTCTGCGAATGCGTGGTACTGGCGAGGGCGAGGCTGGTCGATCGCAGCTGGCGGGTGGGCGTGTAGAAAGTGAGGCGGTTGTTGAGGTACTTGGGTCCAGGTCGTGGAGAACCTTGTGTGCGTGGGTGAGGAGTCTGAACGTGATCCTCTTGCTGACAGGGAGCCAGTGCAGGTCTCTCAGGTGGATAGAGATGTGGTTGCAGCGGGGGATGTCCAGGATGAGGCGTTCTGTATGCGCTGGAGTCTTTTCTGTAGTTTGGCAGTGGTTCCTGCGTAAAGGGTAGTCCAGTCGGCTGGTGACCAGTGCCTGGGTGACCGTCTTCCTGGTTTCGGTGGGGATCCATCGGAAGATCTTACGGAGCATGCGCAGGTGTTGAAGCAGGATGACGAGACGGCGTTAACTTGTCTGGTCATCGAGAGGGAGGAGTCCAGGATGAAGCCCAGGTTTTGTGCGTGGTCCATTGGTTTGGGGGTGTTGCCCAGGGCAGGGGGCCACCAGGAATCGTCCCAGGCGGAGGGGGATGATCTCAGGATGAGGACTTCCGTCTTGTCTGAGTTCAGTTTCAGGCGGCTGTTCTTCATCCACTCGGCGACGTCTTTCATTCCTTCGTGTAGGCTGGCTCTGGCGGTAGAACAACACAGGCACAGTCCTCTCTTTGCTAGACCAAGAATCAGAAGGTGCAGTCCTGTCTATAGTGCAGTCTCTCATTGCTAGGTCCAGGGAACATCAGGACAGTTCTCCATCGGTTCTCTCTCCAGTGCAGACGTGATCTGATGTCTGGGTGCCAGGGGTGCCACTTTTATGACCAGGACTCGCCCTTTGGGGATGTGGTGACTACTAGCCAAAGGCTACGAGGTCTCATCATGTCTGTTAACAACTTACTACATAATGTGGCTTCTAGCAATCCCGAAGTGCAATATTCTGCCCACTCCAAAGATGGTGGAACCCCTTTCTCAGTGTGTGAAGCTTGGAAGTTGACTTCAGAAGTGTTTCTTATAAAGGGCTACATGCTTCTCCATCTCTGTCCCTGACGCCAACCTTTCTTACAGAACAAACGAGTAACCCATCTTATGTGTATATCATTTGTCATTCAAAGGTGGCTTCCCCCAGAAGCCCACCTTTTAGGCTCACACCCTGTTTGGTTTTCCTGCCAGGGCAGGCCCTCTGTGTTCCTTCCTGAGAGTCGTTCACATGTCCCTAGAGAAGGGCCGAAGGCTGTCTCATGGCCAGCAAACATAAACCATCACTGGAAAACTTGGGCACACATTGGCAACTTTCTAAAGTTGTCATTTGCTTCAACCTTAAATGACATTTGACTTGGGCTTTAAGTAGGGTTTAATGTAATTAATGTTTTAATACTTTGAAGTACCAACATTACTAGTCCCATTCAGAAGTTAGCATTGATGAAGTGTTAGCATGTAATCCTATACACATCGCAATTGGCCTTACTACAGTAAAACAAGCATTGACATAGCCAATAGTTCTCGCCTTTGGGACCTTATAAGTGTTTAGCCATGCAACAGTTGATGTTATTGCACCAAGGATATTGTGCGGCATAACCAAATACTTATACGGTCCCAAAAGTGAGACCTATTGGCTATGCCAATGCTTATTCTGGTTTGCTTTCTCCATTTGTTGCTGTTTTCCTATGTTTCTCTTCCTCCATCCTCTTCCTTGTCTGCCTCGGTCTCTCTTGCTCTGGATTAATGCCTGATGATGTAATATAAGTTCTGATTCACACAAAATATGAGGGTGCTCATCATGTGCACCCCACTGACATAAAGGAAGCACTTGGCGTGTAGCAGAAAGTGTATCTCACCTTATGCTTTTCCCGGGACCAATTTAGAACAACTTCTGTTCGCTTTGAGGTTGTTTTGTACCCATTTCTCAATTTCACAAGTTTGGTGACTCAGTCTGTATTTGATGAGCATTTGCCTGTGCCTCAGGTTTATATTTACCACAGTGCAAGTTCAAAATTGTGTAAGAGAAATCTGCCATGCTGTGTCATGCACATTGTGTAGCTACTTACAGGCATGTTCTGAGTCGGTGAAATGTAATTTCTCCTGGTGTGGATTCTTAGGTTTGGAGTGACTGTTTCAGGGAGGTTTAACTCTGAGATAGTGTTCTAGGAATTCCTTGGCGTGTTTGCAATTTGGTCGTGGGGCGCCTCTTACTGGAGGGCTTTTTGTCTATGTCTCTTTATTTTAGCTGGAGGCCATGTGTGTCATTGTTTTTAATGTAGAATACAATACATTCTGTGGTTCTGTACATTCAGGGCTTGGTTACAATCGACCCTGTAATTCCGATAGGGCAGGTAATTGCTATACATACCTTTAACATCAGGGTAGAATTACATTGTTTGTTTTTCAATGCATATGTAACAAATGAACCCCTAGAAAAAGTGGAGGCAGCTCACCATAGCTTAATTTAAGGCAAAAGTCACGATTTTTAAAAATGATTAAGCAATTCTACAAAATGACTTTATGGAGTTGTTATACTGAGTATAATATGGTATACTCACAATCGCCATAAACGTATTTAAAACACCTTAAAAGTGTTTTTAAATGATCTAACAACTGTGATAAATATCGTATATTGTATCGGTTTATTTGACACCAATGTTTTAAATGGAAAGGTAATGTTCGTTTCAGAGGCATGCACTTTTTTTTTTTATTTGCCTGCACTTCTCAGCACTACTGGGATACATTCAATGAGAGAGTACCTGCACTTCTCAGAGGCAAACGTGTACTCTAAGTAGTGACTGCCTACTCTTCAATCTTTCCAAATAAAGAACTGTTTGACTAAGTGATACACCTGACCGCAGTTAGTTTATTTACAAAAATAAAAAGAAATACATGTGGGACTTTCCCGTTTCTGTGGCTACTGATTTACAAAATTGCACGGCGCGTACATGAGTTCAGAGGTCGCTGGACATGTGAATGAAAATGACAACTGCGCACGCATGCGCTTCAAGCACCCACCATGTCATTTTCGCTTCAAGGGAATATTTTAGAATTGCCAAAATGCATTTCAATTAATTGCAACCTCCGCAGAAAGATGTCACCGCCTTTCAGAAAGAAATACGAATTGGTTCTTTTACGATTCAAGTCTATGTGGCATACTGGGGGAAGCTGTATCCAAGCAAGACTTCCTGCAGTGGGTGAGGAAAAGAAAATGTAGATTTGGAAGGCAGCATCGATTAGAACAAGCGCAAGCCTAGTGTGATCGCAAAAAAAGCCCCGCAAGTGCTACCTTGCCGGCCACCAGCTTGCTATTACGCGCATGTGCGCGCGCTCTTATGCGCGGGCGCTCTAATGCGCGTTCTAGCAAGCTGGTGGCCGGGAAGGTAGCACTTTTAAAAGCAGCTACTAAACGTCTCGGCCAGGCTAGCGCAGGCACTGGATCAGGCCGAGACCTAAACAACATGTGACTTTTACTACATGTAAAAACACATGCTCAACTTTTTAATTTACAGCAGCCTGCCTTGGGGCTTGTTCGGCCTGCCTTAGGGGAGGCCTAAACATATTAAAAAGAAAGGTTTGGGATGTGCCATTACCTTAAATATCAAAGTAGAGCCATTTAACACTGCTCTACCAATCTGCAGTGGCAGACTGGGAGACATTTTTTACTTTGTCATACATGTGGTGGCACAATAAGTGCTGCAGTACACGAGAGACACTTTAACTTACCGACCCTGTGTACCCCTGGTACTATTTAACAGTGACTTATGAGTAAGCCAGTTGGGTATAAGCCAATTAAACTTACACATTTAAGGGTCAGAGCACATACACTGAGGCCTGATCAGCAGTGCCCAGTGCATCACATAGTCATTACACAAGTACTTAATAGTCAAACAGTGGGGATGAAACTGCAAAAAGCCACACCAACATCCTTCTATCCTAATGCACCTGCAATTTATTTATATGATCGAAATATAAAGAAATATTTCAACATTTCCTGTATGAGTGCATTACCAATAAAGAATCTTTGAGTGCACATTGGATTCACTTTCTCAGAAAATGTATGCGTCAAGGGACTGAGGGAGGAAGGCATGAATCAAGTAGCTGATAGTGATGTTGCTAATGCTATTGTGCATTTTAAAATGCACAAAATGAGCAATGGTTTAAAATACTTAAAATATAACACAATTAGAAAAACAACAAGAGTCCCAGGTCCGAGTGCTAGCTCTTTGTCTTAACTCTACTACTATTACCACACGCCCACATACTTGCCAAGCTTCCAGAAATTACATATCATCTCAACTGCCCTCCAAATTTTTGTTGGTGATTCAGTTTGTGGTGCAGCCCAAAACCCCCCTCTTGTTTTTAATGCCCGTTAAAATAGGGAATCATTTATATTTACACTCTAGCCTTGGATACTTGCATGAACTGTAAGCAGGTCCAAAGCAAATGCAAATTTTGAATGTGTAATAAAGTAATAAATACTGTGGGTAAAGAAGGCTTTTAAACAACACACAATGGAATGAAAGTGTGGACTTTACAAAAATGGAATCACAAAATGATGTGCATGTAAAAAGAGGTTTCATAATTCTTACATTAGAACATAATAACTGATAATCACAATTATTTGTAACAATGTTTTTCAATCCCAATTTCATATCCTTTCACCCTTCCTATAATTTATTATGTTATGCTATGTTATTTTAGGAAAAGGTATAGAGAGTATGTACTGCGAAGTGTTTCTTGGTGCTGTGACAACCAGGAGGGAAAGGAGAGAGTGCTTAGGCTAATCAAAAGCTTGCTTAAAAAGCCTCTGGAAGTTAGGTTCCAGCCTGGCAGAGGAAACGAAAGAGTTCCATAAGGTGAGGGGAAGGACAGATAAGCTCTTGCCCCTGCTCTCTGTTGCATTAACCGATTGATCCTCAATGGTTTGCAAGAGAGGACCTGAGACCGCGAGTAAGACCGTATCTCTTAATTCTGCTTTCTACAAAGGCTGGGGCCAGGTCATGAATGTGTTTGTGAATAATATGAGCAATTTTAAAAAGAGCTTTATTGTTGATGGAGAGCTGTGAAACTTCATTAAGGCTGGAGAGATATGTGCATGTCTATGCAGTTTATTGATTATCCTCACTGCTGTGTTTGGAATGATTTGTAGTTTGTGTAAAGCAGTTCCAGTGAGACCCAAATACAGGGAGTTTGATTTGTGTCTCAAACCCTCAGGTGGCAGCATAGGAGCAACCTTCCTAATTGATTTCAATAGGTCAGAGAAATTTGCAGTGGCTGCCTTGATCTGTGGATCATGGACAGTTTGTCTACCACAACGTCCACTGGGTCCGAAGGGGCACCAGGCTCTGAGGGACAGTAGGTGTTGGACCAGAGATCTGTCCTGTAATTGAGAATAACAAGCTCAGTCATTTATCTTGAGTCAGTTAGTGGCCATCAAGTTCCAAATGAACTTCAAGGAAGATTGAAATTCCTGATGGGATTGGGCAGTACCCTCAAACTGGAAGATGAGCTGAGAGTCATCTCAGCTAATTTTAGAATCTACAACCATGACAATACTGGGCTGATATCAATGGGCAGGTGTACAAATTAAACAGCAAATGAGATAATGCTGAGCCTCGGGGGACCCCACAGATGACATGGGTCTTAGAAGAGGAAAATGTGCCTAACTGTACTTTCTGTGTGCAGCCTCCTAGGAAGGAGGATATCTAACTTAGACGCTGATCTGATAGACCAGCTGCCTTTAAAACAACTCAGCAGAATTGTGTGGTCAACAGTATCGAAGGTGGCCAAAAGATCTAGGAGAGCTAGTCTGGACACATGACACATTAATTTACTTGTAAGTCCCTAGTGATGTGATACTACATGTACCTAGGGCCTGTAAATTAAATGATAGAAGTGGGACTGCAGCAGTATTTTGCCACCCACTTAAGTAGCCTTTTTAAAACATTAGTCCTTGGATTTCAGCCTATGTGTGCAGTTTTATACTGCCATTTTGACCTGGCAAAAGAAACCTTTTTATTAGGCCTAACCGTTCCTTTTTAATACCAAGAAGAAGGACTGCCCAGCTGTGAAGTCTGCACTGCTGCCCAAGCCTTGCTGACTGTGGCCTAATGTTGCAGCACCAGGACTCTTTAGCTGCTATGAGCTGCCCTGCTGAAACCAACATCCCTGTGTGGCCCCACAATACCAGGAAATCTCCAAGGGTCAGTCGACTGGCCCCTGTTGAAGTCAATGAGAGGTAACAGGCTTCTTCGGTGCTGACGCAACTACATGCATTATGATACAGCACGATACAGTGTGATACCAGCACCGGCCTACCTCGACGAATCTCAGCTTTGAGGTCGACATACTGCAGCACAAGTCCTCGCAAGCTCCAATGGCTCCTTCAATGCAGCTCGATACCAACATCGGCCCAGCGTAATGCATCTCATTCCCTGCTCCGCTGCATCACACCACAAGTCTTTGCAGCCCCAGCGGCTCCCTCAAAAATGGTGAAGGATCCCCAGTTGCAAGCTCCCTTGAACGGCTCATAGGCCCTGCTGCTGCACGATGCATCTCAATGCCGTACCTTGCATCGCAGCTCCTCATCGACGACTCTTTGATGCCGGACCTCCGAGCTCAAAACAAGGACAATGCATCTTGATGCCCAAGTCACAAGGTACTTTGTCCCTGGACTGAACTTAGTCCTGTATCCAGCCCATGCTCCATCATAGTCAGCCAGAACTTCTTACTTGGACGAGGTCTACTGCGACCAGAAAATTGGGTTTGGCGCTTTTTGCTTCTTGACTCTTGATTTCTACAAAACCTTTAACATTCTATATCTTCGAATCAATTCTTGTCATTTTACTGTCAAATAAGTTATTAAAACATATTCTATTTTTCTAAATTGGTGTGAAATTTTCCTTGTGTTGTGTGTTCACTTTATTACTGCTTGTGTGCCACATAAATATAAATACTTTACATATTGCCTCTAAATTAAGCCTAACTGCTTTTGTGCCAAGCTACCAGAGGGTTAAGCACAGATTAATTTAGTGACTAGGATTTTGGCTGCTGATTGAAGAGGGTTTACAACACCCTCAACTCACAACCCAATATCTCTCAATAGCGATCTCCAGGCCATAGACTGCTTTTTCAATGATCTTGTTGATGACTGCTAGGTGAGCGGTGTCTGAGAAGGGAGCGTCCTCACCAGGGAGCCGCTGGACGAAGTTGCAGTGAAGATTTCTATGTTTGGACGTATTCACTTTTTTGCAAGTTGAAACTTCCAGTGGGATGAGGCAGGAGGCTGTATCTGAAGACAGTTCAGCAGCTTGGATACCCTTTTGACAAAGGACTGCTGAACAGGATTTGCCATGGAGGAGGAGAATGTAGCGGGAGAAGCTGCAAAGTTCCTGGGACCGGTTTCGGGGTATGTCAGCCTTCATTAGCCAGCCTAGCGTAAATCCAGTGGCACAGTGAGCAAGGGACCAACGTCTGGGCATACCCATCCCACCTAGGGCAAAAAGTGTAACTATAACAAATGATGGACGGAATGCTGAATGATTCAAACGTTCTCCCCCAGTCAAGAGATCTGGGTTAAATCCATTGTTCTTTTGCCCACTACGCCACCCCAGTTTGGACCCAGCCGTATGCAAATCAGTCTTGACCCTGTGCCTCATGGGAACAGTCCAGGCCGAACTGCCAACCCAGTTCCTCCCTGGACTGGAAACAAGCATCCTGGGACCGGTTTCTGGTATGTCACCCTTCATCAGCCAGGCTAGATTAAATCCAGTGGCAGAGTGAGCAAGGGACCCATGCTTGGGCATCCCCATCCCCATGAGGGCGAAAAGTAACTGCAAGAAATGATGGACGGAATGCTGAACGATTCAAACATACTCTCCCAGTCAAGAGATCTGGGTTAAATCTATTGATCTGCTGCCCACTACACCACCCCAGTTTGGACCCAGCCATATGCAAATCAGTCTTGACCCTGTGCCTCAGGGGAACAGTCCAGACCAAACTTCCAAGGCAGGTCCTCCCTGGACCAGAAACAAGCATCCTAGGACTGGTTTCGGGGTATAACACCCTTTATCAGCCAGGCTAGCTTAAATCCAGTGGCACAGTGAGCAAGGGACCCACGTCTGCGCATACCCATCCCACTTATGGCAAAAAGTGTAACTACAACAAATGATAGACGGAATGGTGAATGATTTAAACATTTTCCCCCTGTCTAGAGATCTGGGTTAAATCCGTTGTTCTTTTGCCCACTACGCCACCCCTGTTGAGGACCCAGCCATATGCAAATCAGTCTGGAATGGCATGGTGAGCAACAAAACGATGGATTTAGGCCCAGATCTCTGTACTGGGGTGAATGTATGACATTGTTCTGCATTCTGTCCATCAATTGTTGTTTTTGCATTTGTCACCCTGAGTGGCATGGGTATGCCCAGACGTGGGCCCCGTGCTCTTCATGCCACTGGAGTCAAGATATCCTAGCTGACGAGGGATAAAACCCCGAAACCGGTCCTAGGATGCTTGTTTCCTGTCCAGGGAGGACTTGGCATTGCAGTTCAGGCTGGACTGTTCCCATTGGGCTCAGAGTCAAGATAGATTTGCATATGGCTGGGTTCAAACTGGAATGCCACGGTGAGCAAAAAAAACATGGATTTAGGCCCAGATCTCTGTACTGGGGTGAATGTATGACATTGTTCTGCATTCTGTCCATCAATTGTTGCTTTTGCAGTTGTCGCACCGAGAGGGACGGGTATGCCCCGACGTAGGTCCTGTGCTCTACATTCCACTGGAGTCAAGCTATCCTAGCTGATGGGAGATGAAACCCCAAAACCGGTCCTAGGATGTTTGTTTCCTGTCCAGGGAGGACCTGGCCTGGCAGTTCGGGCTGGACTGTTCCCATTGGGTTCAGGGTCAAGACTGATTTGCATATGGCTGGTTTCAAACTGGAATGGCATGGTGAGCAAAAAAACGATGGATTTAGGCCCAGATCTCTGTACCGGGGTGAATGCATGACATTGTTCTGCATTCTGTCCACCAATTGTTGTTTTTCCATTTGTCACCCTGAGTGGGACGGGTATGCCCAGACAGGGTCCTGTACTCTCCATGCCACTGGAGTCAAGCTATCCTGGCTGATGAGAGGTGAAACCCCGAAACCAGTCCTAGGATGCTTATTTGCTGCCCAGGGAGGACCTGGCCTGGCAGTTCAGGCTGGCCTATTCCCATTGGGGTCAGGGTCAGGACTGATTTGCATATGGCTGGGCTCAAACTGGAATGGCATGTTGAGCAAAAAACGATAGATTTAGGCCCAGATCTCTGTACTGGGGTGCATGTATGACATTTTTGTGCATTCTGTCCATCAGTTGTTGTTTTTGAATCAGCATCTTGAAGATATCCTATTTTTATCTTAATCCAAGGTTGGCGGGTGGCAATTGTCCTTCTGGACTGTGGCTACAAGGTCTGCAAGGCATAAGTTAAACAGACTTGGGGCTAGAATGCACCCCTGTTTTAATCTGTTTTTGTGTTGATTTTTTTTACGCTCGAGTGCCATCTCCAATTTTTACCTCAGCCCAAGTTCCTGTATAAAGCTCTATGATTGCCCTCAATAGGCTGTTTGGGATTCCCCGTTTGGCCATTTTTTGCCATAAGCGCCCATTAGACACTTGATCAAATGCAGACTTGAGGTCTACAAAGCAAGCCAAAAGGAGAGTTTTCCTATTTTTGGCCTTTTCTGCCAAGAGTGATAGTGCTGTTAGATTCGTTAGCATCCCCATGCCAGCCCTAAACCCGGTCTGGATCTGAGTTGTGAGCTCATTGTCTTCTGTACATGATTTAAGATGATTTAATGCTCAAGATGACATGCAACTTGACAGTTTCGAACCCCAGCTTCCACTGAAAGTGACTTAGTTTCAACAAAGACACCAACCTCACATTCAAGAAACACAATGCCAAAAAGCCAAAGACAGCCTGGTACCAGCTCGCTCTTTTAAAAAAACGTAAAACTGTTTTTTCCAGAAAGCGACTTCAGAACTGCTTTCAAGCCCTCTTACTCTTCTATCTGGATGATGGTAATAGCCTACTTCAAGGCCTCCCAGATTCCACACTTACATTCCAAGGCTTCTCCCATCTAGGGCTAGAAGAAATAGTATAACATCACCCCCATCCTGATGGAACATCACTGCTTCTCCTTGCCTGCCCACAACACATTCAAAACCACCTGCTTCAATTACAAAGCCATCACAACCAGCGTCCCACTTATTTGGAAGACCAGCTTGCCATCTCTGGTGTTTGCCAGCACTCCTGCAGCTAGGACACTATCAGACTGCAGGTTAAAAAGCGTAAAATAGAAGAAAGAAAGGCAGCAGGCCTTTTCATTCAGGCACACAGGATTTGGAACAAAATCCCCATATCCATCAGCACTGTCCCGACACTCCTCCAAATTTGGGAAGACATTACATCGCAATACATCAACTATCCACAACCCAGATCCCTCTCCTTCATTTGCTGAGTTTGATTGTCTCTGACCCTGTACAGCGCTTCGCTAACATGTAGCTAAGCTCTTGCTATCGAAATACCACACACGTACATGTACATATTTATCTGTTGTAATTTACAGAATCAAGACCTGTTTCACACACAAAAAGTAGCAAATTGTCATCCTTTGTGAACAGCTCCATATTAACTAGTTTTTATATAGAACCACTGAATTTTCATTGTGCAGTAAGAGCCCTTCTTGTTGCGAGATCCAATTGTTACTCACTTCCTACTCAACAATGGTGGCAATCTATTTTTCCTATTTCTGGTGTAGGGTCCTTGGGGAGAATGCTATAGTTCCTCCTGCCTGACAGAAGTCTCATACATTTTGTAGGACGGTTGCTCCTCCCTTATCCCCCAGTTTAATAACTAGTGCTGGATTTCTTTTAAGTTCTTCCAATGCCTCCTTTGCCTCCTTCTTCAGATTCTTGATAGGAGAGAATAATTGTCTACTTAATTCCTGAATATAATGGATCACAGCCTGTTCACAGGTAGATACCTCTTGGGGTAATGTGGAGATAGGTGGGGTGAATTTAGATTCTGGTCGCAGTAGTGAGTTCCCTACAGGTGTACTGTTATCTGCCTTTCCTTCAAAGAATATTCAGAGTCTTATATTTCTGAAGAATCCCGCTAATTTGTGACATAGTTGGAACCTATTCAGTATGTTCGTGGGTTCAAACCTTGTCCCTTATTCAGGAGACTTTCCTGGGATCTTGTCAGAGGGGTATCTGTGAGATTTACCACTAGTGTCATTTTCTGCTCATGCTGGGGTCCTGCTCCTTCTCATTACCTGCTGAATCAGGTCTTTCCATTGTACCCTCTTCTGTCCGCTCTGTTTTCCTCTGCCCCTTCCTCTTTCTCTGCATGTGTCCAGTAATGTTATTCTGCCGCTGTTTGGGCTACTATATAAGTGATTCTGGCAACATTTATATTCACAGATACAACTGGAGAATATTTTACATATACCCTGAATGAAAAGGGAAATTCCCAAATTAAGCTACAGAATTAATGTAGGACAGGAGGGGTCTTAAATAGGGATGAAGAGGTCCTGATGAAAGCCGTACAGACCTTCTATTGAAGGCAATTGGAAACCGGCTGAAACATGTTGACGAACATGCAATAAGGATGGTTTAACGGTTAATAACAATCTTTTTCACCACCATCCCATTTACCCTTGGCCGAATAATCCAGGAATAAATCGTAGCAGGGGATATACTCGAGCTAGTTTTAATGATCACTAAGTGCAATTCTGTGCAAGGTACACTTTATACACATGGCAAAGGCCATCCAGCTGTGCTATTGCATATTGTTTCTTTCTTTATAGCCCCAGTCTCTAACCCACTAATTTGGGGTATACTTTTCCTGTTGCCACATACAATTATACATGCATTTATGCTTGCTGTGTATCCTTATGTGGCTACTGAAAGCATAAATAGATCAATTTTTGTCCATAGAATTTGTGTAATAGCATGAAATTGCTGTGATAATAGGGCTCTCAGACTTTATTTTAATTGAAATTCCTTTTCTTTCACTTTCAGGGCATGCAAGATACTTAGGTATCGATTACGAGTGGCCCAGAATTATCCTTGTTGTTTCCCTTCTTATGGATAACTATTGCCGAGCCGATCTGAATTTTTGTACCACTTGTAATCGAGGCATTATAAACATTCAGATAATTTTTTCACCAGTTCCATCAATGTGACCCTGACATGTGCACTAATGAACGGTGCAACCAATATGTGTATTGCTTGACCAATGTAAAGTTGCTTATATACTTACCACTCCTAGAAATACTATTTCATGACTAATACAACATTGCCTGACGTGTGCAAAATTGTGAGGCATTGTTGCTATTTAAGTGATCTAGCCCAAGATATCAGTGTTATTGCCAGTTGATGCACATAATTCTACAAGTGTGGGTAGCCATATCCTGTCATGAATATTCAATAAAACTCCGAAAACATTATGGCCCAGATTTACTATGACTTTGCACTGGGGTTGTGTTGTATTGTATGTTATTGTATATCTTATGCTGCGCCTCATGGCTTTCTCATTGGCTCTCGTCAGGAGATGCATGGAATGCACACTTGTGGCATTTGATGGAGCTCATGACAATAGTGGCTGGGACAGTTGACAGATGGAACAGGCGGGAAACCTCTGACTGTGATGGGCAATTAAACTCATATCAACATATTCATTGGATTGTGCGTACTTCATTCACAACAATTTGGCGAAGATTTCCTGCACTGATTGCTTGCATCCCATCACAGTGAGGTTGAATTTTTGTGTGACTTGGTACGTCTTATTTCACGAGTTTGAACCAGACAGGACTTTGTGTTGGGTCATGATTGGTTACGATTATTGTGGGAAACAATCGTTTTATAGTGCACAGAGGATTTTGAACGTACTGTCTTATTAAGTGATTTCATTGGAGTGCGCATACATCATTCACAACAGGTTGCATCACTTTTCTGACACAATCCAGATTCAAATCTATTCTTGGGATTTTCTAAAAGCACAGCATCAGGAAAAAGCATTTCTTTTGTTAATGCTGCACTGCATCAGCAAAAACATTAATAAAGTATCTTGCAAAGGTGAAATCCATTGGCTTTCCCAATGCGCATTCTTTTCTTTATTGTCCCATTGAATCTTGTGAAATGTTCCCTATTTCGTGATATATTCAACTCGCTATGCATACACATTTGCCTTTGTTTTTTTCCCTATTTTGCCCGTTTTGTAGCTTCAAGCTCCTCATGCACACATACAAGGTGCTCCACAACATCTGATCAGTCAACCTCTCCTTGGCCACCATCCTACGCTTCTACAGGACCTGAGCGGGTGGAAGGTCCTTCTCCTACCTTGCAGCCAAGACATGGAACGACCTCCCCCTCCACCTCTGGCAAAGCCCTACACTGCTCCAGTTCAGAAAGGACCTCAAGATCTGGGTCTTCAGATGACCCCAAACGGAGCCACCCTACCCTCGCCTTGAGACCTTAACGGGTGAGTAGCTGCTCTTTACAAACCTCTGATTGATTGATAAGTTTGCCCACAAACATCACATTAAACACTCTCTGTACCCATCTCGTCCTCAGCTGGACAGGCAAACACTGATGTGCAGTGCAACGTGGCCTAGGGAAGTGTGAGTACTGGCTGAAGATTTCCTTTGTGACTGCGTCCAAATTAATGTGAGCATCTTGGAGGTGTCTGCCAACACCAACATCCTGCAGATACCTGATGTATGCCAGGACAGCCAAAATGATCACATGTAAGAGCTATGCAGAGAGGGTATAAGGAGGTGTGTTGCTTAGTCTCCAGTGCCAGTTTCTCAGACATGCAATGTGGCTAGGTTGGTCCTGTCCCTTTACTGCATCCCTTTTGGGGAACCGTCATGCAACGGTTGGATTTGTACAGCCATTAGTTAACCTTGTTTTATTTCCCTCTGCTTTTTGTAGGCTAATCCAGCAAATGGAGGAGATCATGGCTGAGAAGGAGCACAAGACCATTATCTTTGTGTAAACCAAGCGCCGCTGTGATGAGCTTACATGCAGGATGCAACATAATGGGTTAGTGTCCATGACAATGAGTCAGATTTTTTTGAGCTCCATTTGTATCAGAACGGTGGTGTCGCTTTAGACTCAACTAGGCCTTTTCAGATCAAGCCTAGAGTCAGCGCGCATGCACTGCTCTGTGAGGTACAATGAAATCCTCAGTGGGGTTTAAATATACCTACACACGCCCACAGCTGTTTCATTGGTTGCTTGGTCTGTCTTTAGAAATGCCATTGCTTTCGTTGGTGAATAGTGTACATTTGTCCCACCTTGTGGCAGTTTAGATACCACTGTGGCGACTGCCCCTGCTACATCTATCCTTTCATTAGTGCCCGTATGTTTTGTTTCAGTGCACTACTTTTTTCGTTCCTCCCTCTCCTCGCAGCTTGCTCTCCTTCTCCCTACTATCTCAGTCTCCCCTGCTACTGGAGAAGCCCCTCTCCTCTCCCACCCTTTGGAATCTCATTCCCTGTGTTGTCTGTTCCACTGGAGCATCCATTTGGCATCAAGAGGCCTAGGGTCCTTGAGACTGCAGGGCTCATGTGTTTTGCAGTTGATAAGTATTTATGTTGTGGCAGTGCTATATTTAATTGAAGTTAAGGATGAATGTAACTTTTGCCTTGCCTTAGTTTGGAATTCTGTGGTGTGTTGACTCAAATGCGCTTAATCCGAATGTTTCGCTTTACTGTCTCCTGCGATTCCGCACACCTCTCAACCTCTCTGCTGCTCTAATCTGCATATATGCGGTAGCACTTTTAAAGGTATCTCTTAATTGCAGCACTGGCTACCAACTCGTTCCATGTCCTTGATTTTTAGTCAACAACCTTTAGTATTCTGGGACTTGTAGTTTAGTTTTTCTCAATGCAAAAAGCAAATCTGGAGGAAAGTGAACTTCATGAGATGCAGCCAATTGGCAGCCAAGTGTAAGAAATAAAAACAATGACAATGCGGGAACAGTGTCCTATTTAACAGGGCAACAGGATCAAAGAAGCTTGCAACAACAAATGTGTTTCCACAGGTTGCTAAAAGCAAAATATAACTTGAAAAAGTGCCAAACACACCCTTTTTTTGCCCGACCAAAACAGAGCATTCTTGGCCCTTCCAACTTCCTGGAGAAAGCCAGCGCCCCCTGTTTGTTGTTAATTCGAAAAAATATATATTTATTTCATTTCTAGATTTGGCAGTGTGCTTGTCTCGTTCGAGTAACACATGTGCATTGTTCATTTTTTACCCTACCGATTGGTCGTAGTTTAATTATTCAGGTAACACAAGACCATTTTTCGTCTAGCATTCTGTGGATGCTTCTGTGTGAAACCAAATGAGTTGAAAACCGACCCTCTTAGCCTGCTCAAGTAAGTCAAGCTTTTTGTTCAGTTACCTTTGTGAATACTTTTTCCTCTGGTATTGATAAAATGTAGTCTGTGTTTCTATTGGTATCTACCCAGTTGTTTAGTGATTTGTTTGTACTTTAATAATGCCAAGTGAACTCACCCAAGTGTCACCAAATATCCAGGCAACCAAGGGCCTCATTACGATGTCGACCGACTCGGTCTCAGAATGGTTTTGGGGAGTCCGACTGACCGATTACGATGTTCCCAAACACCATTTGGTCGGACACCCATTCACTTCAATTGGAGCCTGTGTTCCGACCGACAAGACAGACTCGCATTGAAATACATGGTGGCTGCAGAAAACCTTACGCCCTGTGGCAGGCACCCCATAGTGCCTGTCACACTGTGCATGGTTGGAAAGAGGGGACCCATGGGTACCCCAACAGGCCCCAACTGGAGGGGCACTAGCTACTGGCCCCCAAAAGCAAATTTCGACAGCTGATCCGTGCCGGTTAAACTGAGTCGGAAAGGCTGTCTGAATCTGACATCGTAATCGCTCGGTCGGAAACACGGTACGTAGAGCCGTACGAGACTCCGAATGCCGGTCGGAACAAAGTCGGAACGACCGAACGGTTTCCGAATATCGTAATTGGTCGATCGGAAACAAGACTTCTTACAGAGATTCTGAGAAACCGAATGCTGTTCGGAGCCTTTCCGACCGACATCATGAGGCCCCAAATTGTTGGTGTAGAACTGCAACCAGATCGTTCTTACCTCTGTTGTTTGAAAAATTGCCTCAAATTCAATCTGATAGATGTTCTTAAAGTCCACTAGTCCTGGCTTTTTTTTATAGTATGTCTTGCTTAGGCAGTGCATGCGCTGTTTCTTTTGAGGCCTATTTTCTCCTCTGTGGGCTTTTGCCATGTAGCGTAACAGCCAAGGCTGCCTATTTGGAACTGGAGAATCAGGCTAGAGTCTCAGCGTCTACGCAACATCCTGTGATTCAGGACAAATCACTTCATCTCCATGTGTTTACCAAAACTTAATGTGCCCTTGTGCAAGGTAAGTGGCACTCCAATACCTTCGGGTCAAGTTGGCGCAATATATAACTGCAAATAAAAAAAACAAAAAAAATACTCTACCAGTCAAATGCCTTACGACCCTATTATACACCCTGGCCTGGTTGTTCCAGTTTTTGTCCATGCTCCTGACCTCTCGGCTCAGGTGGAGTGGGCACATCTCCTACACACTGCTGGGGTCCCAGCTCCTCCTGTCCTTCCCAAGTTCTAGCTGCCACGCAAGACCTCTGCTGTCCTGTTTTCTCGCTCCTGCCGTCAAATGTTTCAGTCTCCTATCCCCTCCAAGGGTACCGTGGTCCTACTCCCGTGCCTAGGGCATGCCACACTCCTGGGGCCGAGTACTTAATGTGCATGCATCACTTCCCACGTTGTTGCATAATTGTGAAAAAAGTGGTCCTACAATGTAACTTTAAAAGTAGTGAAACTTCACTTCTACTCAGTCACTTCACTGTGGGATTCTCCAACAACGAGGTGTCACTTCATGTGCTCTTACATTTCCACCAATATAACAATGAACATCTCCAAATGCTTTAGGCTTGTGTGTATTAAGGTAACAAAATACATAACAGATTTTTATTATAAATTTTCAGCATTCTGCACAGCAGCCACAATGTTCTACAACATAGCTCTAGCTAAGCACTCATAGGGTCGCAAAGGTGAGACCTATTGGCTATGCCAATGCTTGTTCGTAAATGCAAAGGGTTTTTAGGTCTTGCTTATACTTTAAAATGTACTTAGTGACATGCTTTAAACTCGTTCAAGAGTATTTATCTTATGCCATAGTATCTCTCACTCACGCTTTCCTCTCTGCAGATCCACCCTGTCTCTCTGTACCCATCCCTCTCAGAGTTCTCTGAAGCACTGTTGTCCCCATCTTAGCCTCTCATGCCTCCCTTCAATGCCTGTGGTGTCTCTCTTTCTCCCTTCATTTTATCACTATCTCTGCATACACCCACTTGCCCCATTCTTGCTTGCCTGTCCCACCCACCCCATCCTGCTTAAAAAAAAGCTCTGTGACACGCCACCAGCGCTGTCTGCGTAATAGCATTTTAAAAAAAGCCTACTTTTAGAAATAGTTATTTCCAATATGGATTTGTGTCTGATTTCACAATAGTAAACTAGAGATCTGGCCGGCTAAATTCCTTTTTATTAACCTCAAAATCAACCATTTCATGTCCGTTTTTTTCCAGAGTACCAGATGTAGCTACGTTTTCATCAAGCAAACATTAACTCACTGCTTGGCAGCCATGATACTCCAGTTGCTCCAGCTATCTTTGTTTTCCTCCAGACTGGTTCATGACAGCATTGTATAGCTAGTCAGTCCCTGGCGGTACAGCATCCAGGTTAATGTGCTGCATGGCTAAACACTTACAAAGTCCCAAAAGCGAGACGTGTTGGCTATGCAAATGCTTGCTGAATGTTCATATCAGTGAAACACCGTAGGCTCACACAAACCCTATTGCTCTGCTTTGTCAATTTGTGCCAAAGGCCAGCTGAACAACATTAGCCAGTGGCTGGATGGGGTTGCTTAAAAGGCCTTTTCTTTATCTGTATGTGTTTGTATTTTGCGTGTTGAATGCAGTGTGTAGTCTAGGTGTGTGTGGTGTGTGACGAAGTGAGCTCTCCTCTCAGACATAAAAAGAACACGGTAAAAAAGGGCTAATAAAACAACAAAAATGTGTACTCCAGATAGGAAAAGAATGCCATTCAATAACTTTATTTCGGTTCAAAGAACCATAAAAGTGCACAACATCATATAATACAACTCAGTATATAAAAAACACACAGCTATAAAACACATTACCCAATTGGTCACACAACCTCTCCAGCAGAGGCAGTTCAGATGGTAATATATACAATATATTACAATAAAAAATAACACTTTTATGGTTCTTTGAACCGAAATAAAGTTATTGAATAGAATGGAATCGAATGGGAGTCATACATTACTTATCTAATGCCAACAGGGTGTGCAGTTGAACTCTGAATACATGGAATCTGAGCCAAGCAGTATTTTGTCCTCTGCATATCCTTACTCCCTCAAGGTGTGATCTCTGCTTTCCTGGCCCAAGACCCTCATCAGATGCAGAAGCAGAATTCCTTGCAGATGCTGACTTGGTCTAACTGTGGGACTAATTTGTCTTCATTTTTGTCATGTTTGTTCTTTTTGCCTCACCTTTGACTTTCACTGTGTGGGCGATTTTCCTCAGCCCTTGTCATATTTTGAGCTTCCGCTTGTATGCACTGTCCTATTTACTTGGTGTCCACAGTTTTGTGACACCGTAATTCTTTTCTCTATTTGGTCAAATTGCTGACTGTGCTTCTTTATACTATTTAATCGCCTCGCCTCACTGCACTTCTTTATTTCTCTCAGTTAGCTTGGACGTGTGTTTTTTGATCTCGTTAAACTGATTTATCACTCTGTCACATATTCTCACTTGCACATTATTATATTTATGTTTCCATCTTTCTTTGCTGGCATCTTCATTTTACCATCTTCACCTCATCGCTCATTTATTGATGTCCCTAGATAGTTTGAATTTGAATAGCTTTCAAATCAATCAGTGTTCTCCTTGCTTTATTCCTGCTGCAACATTTGCTTCCCTTGATGCATCTTAAAAGTTTGCACAATCAATCGTAACAATGATCTGAGTATAACATAGTAATAACTAATTTAAAGCATGATGTAGTTTGTATTAATTTTGGAATACTTTGAGTGCTGTGGAACCCTTTTATGCCCATCATAATGAATAATGACCCAGCAGCACTCTTGCATGTGTTCCTTGTACACAAGTACAGTCTTTCTATTTGTTTCCCTCCCATCGCATTAAAGTATTTTCACTGATCTACCTGCCAGTATCCTATCAAAAGCAGTCAATTCTAAGTCGTTTTCCACTAACATATGAGAATAAAATAAATATATAGACCAATAAATTTGCAACCAGTTACCACTGCCTCAAAGCTACTACATAGAAATTAACACTACTCAGAATACCACAATTGAAGATGCCACTGCATCACATAAAGTAAATAAAGAAGTAAGGGCCACATGTATCAACCAATGTTGCATTCGCATATGGGACAATTTGCAGATTCGGCCCTCTTGCTAACACAAAAAACACCTTTTACATGTATCAAACCCTCTTTTGCGATTTGGTAACCCATTACTAAATCACAAAATGGGTTAGCTATTAGGTATTTGGAAGCGGTGTGTTTAGGACGTCCCTTCCAAATAAAGTAATCACAGTGGTATGTATAAATGTTTTCTGACCATGAATGCGGTTGCAAAACATTCTCAATTTACCACCAACCTCAAGTTGGTGGTTACCCATTTGCAAATGGGAAGGGGTCCTCAAGAAACGCCTTCCTCTTTGGGTATGGTGGCAAAAACGTTTTTAAGAGCCGGAAGCGGTCCCTTGGACCACTGCCTGCTCTTAAAAAATGAAATGAAAAGTTTTCATTTTTGGTTTTTAAATGCAACCCGTTTTCCTGTAAGTAAAATGGACTGCATTTAAAAAAAATATGACTTTATCTACAAGCAATCACAGACGTGGTGGTCTGCTGTCCCCAGCAGGTCACCATCTCTGTGATTTTAGCGATTCTTAGGGTTCGCAAATTGCAATCTACCTTATTAATAATAATGAGGTAGGTCGATTAGCAAGCTCCTACGAATCGCTAAATGAAACTCTTCGAGTTTCATACATTTGGAATAGCGATTACCTAATTGCGATTCACTGAAAATCTCAATTAGGTAATCGCTATTTCAAATGTTGATACATGTGGCCCTAAGTGTACTAACCCTAGTCCTAACCTTAATGTTAACCAAACCCTAAACGTAATCTATGCCCTAAAACATCATAAATGTAGCCCTACTGCTACCTCTAAACATTGCCCCGACTTTACACTGATACCAAACATAAGTATAAACCTAAGTCTAAACAGATCCTCACCCATATCCTAATACCTGCTCTAGTCCAAACACTATTTCTATCACAAAGCATAACAAGCATTGGCAGTGCCAAGTGATATGGCCTATGAATGAAAGAACCTTTTGTTTCATTGGGTTCAGGTACTCAATAAGTCATCATATATGCATTCTGTCACTCATTTTCGCACTCATCCACTCATTCATCCAACTACTGACTCCTTCTTGCATTCGCCCTCTGACCCAACTGCAATACAACACACACAAACATAACAAGTTATGCAGGATAAATTAAAAGAATGCAATCAGAAATAAAATAAACATGCTGGTGTTTAAACACGATGGTCATATGTTTTTAAAAGTTAAATGAAAAACAGGAGCGGGTATACATCTTTTAATGGTAATACAAATTGTTTCTTGTTGTTTTAAAGTCCAAACATAACCCACGCATCTTAAAATGGTAAATAATGATACACTATGGACTGGTTTAGACTTAATCCCTGATTATGTGGCTGGTGGTCCACGGACTGCCAAACTTGTGAGAGCGCAGTGGTGACAGTCTCCTGACCACCCCATTACGACGGTCGGACCACCACATCCCTGCCACAGCTGCCAGGGAAGCACTGTTTCCTGGTGGTGTTGAGGCGGTGTAGAGGCATCCATATGCTTGTCGGGACCACCGCGGTCCCACTAAGCAAATTTGGAGTTTCCTCTCTGCCAAGGTTTTCATGGAGGTTCCTCCTCTATGTAAACCCTGGCGGAGAAGAAACAAATGGGGCCCTACAGGGCCCCTAGTGTCTCTGCGCCTATGGATGCACACGGGGTGCACAACATGTACCCCCCCATGTGCAAGCACACCAGTTTCTGCACAGCATGGACTTTTCAGTCCATGCTGCGCAGGAACTGTTTTTGGCATTCCCATTGCAGTGGCTGTTATTGAACGCACCACCTTGGGAATGCCAAAAAATGCCCGCCAGACAGGGGGAAACTCTTGATCTGGCAGGTGGCCCAACCACGGCTTTGGCGGTGTGGTGGCTATGTAGGGTGTGGCACACTACAGATGTACACTGAAGATGAAATGAGTGACAAGCAAGCTGCCCATTAGCACTGCCTGAGAGGTGTAGTATCATCATTAGGTAAAATAAAAATAAAAAGAGTAGATGCAAAGAAATTAAAGAGGATTTAAAAAGGAGAGCACTCAAAACTAAAGGACTGGACAACCAGCCCTAATGCTCTAGAACACTAATTTTCAGAAAATTTCATCATTCAATGGGCAAGAGAACCAATGATTGATGCGTACTGAACCATTAGCCCATGCAGTTTACTGTCATGGATGGAAGTATAGTGTAAACGACCATGACCATGCGACTCGTTAACAATGTCTGCAGACCTGTAGTATCCTCTTAAGAAATATTGAAAAAAAGAAGAGAAGAAAAAAAAGTGAAAGGGGGATCTATAAAAAGGCAAAAAATTCAAAACACAAGGACAGGTCACCCGGCCCTGACAATGAAGCACACTTATTTTCAGGTGGTCGAAAAATGCCATCATTCACACCTCAAAAGAACCAATGACTGCTGCATACTGGACCATTACACCCATGCAGTATGCTGTCATGGATGGAAGCAGAGTGTAAATGATACTGAGATAGCCAATGGCAGATAAGAACCAATTCGAATGCCTTGTATATCCCGTAATAGATAAATATTCATATATATGGATGTACAAATTATTTAACTAATGTTTTTATTTCAACGTAAGATATGAAAAGATTCTAGCAAGAAGTATTACAGTGGAAACCTTCTCACCTTAGGGTTTGTCAGAGGCAGTAATCAACGCCAAAATCTTTCCCTGTGACATTTGATATATCAAATTATTAGAGAGAAATAGCAATCTACCCTTAAATGCATATTGATTTTAGCATATGCTTTTCATAATTAATCTGTCATGCCTAATGCATTTATCATAACCTTGCATAAAAAACAGGTCAGAACTAGGACAACAGAAATATGTTTCCTAGTGAACCAATTAGGCCAGGAGCTGATAACAATGGTTTTTCACCCGTAACCAACTGAGCCCTCGTGGTTTGACAGAGGGGGTTAACACACATCAAAAACCATGTCTACTAAGGTATTCCATACAATGCCATGTACCAAAAAGCATTTGAGTTTAATTAAGAGCATCAATAATCCATCCTTAAATGCCAATTGATTTTAACATATGTCAGCCTTACTGCCTTTACTGTAATTTAAAAAAAAATAAAGAATCAGCTATGATGTCAATGGGTGCACACCATAACCATCTCAAGCCCAATGTACTGAGCATAAGCTACCCACAAGGCGACCACCCAGCATACAATAATAAAAGTATAATGTATATAAATTACAGTTGGCAAAGCTAAATAGTTTTTCCCTAAGAGAGCATAACAAAGAATATTGTAGTGCTTATTCTCTATCCTCGCAGTTTTTTTGGATGAATCACCCGAACAAACAGTGGGGTTAGATTTGCCTATAACTCTAATCATTGAAATTTCATGGAAAAGAATACCTGCCTATGTGCATTAGCACGGTGTAACAACAGTCCATCCTTATGCGACTACAGTCTTTAATATATGCTTTTCACAGTAAGTAGGTCAGATCCGCTGCATTTGTCATAATATTTCATAATAAACAGATGAAACAGATAGCACTTATGAAATCCTGCATGAACTTTCCCAATACACAGATAAAGCCTTTACCCTTTAACATTGGATTTACACTATAGTCCAGGGGTCTCCGACCATTTCTGTAGTGAAAGGTACTTCTGATGAGTAAAAATCATTGTGGGCTACTGAAGTCTAAGCAACTCGTACATTGTTACTAGACACTCCCACAGCTAATGTCATTGACTTTAAGCCTAATATCTATACAGTCCGATACTATGGTTTGGGCAAAATACTTTGAATAGGGGCACTATGACAGGGCTGCAATGTGTGTCAGTGAGAGCATGGTATTTGGGGATGTATGAACATGTTTCACTTTGGCTGGGAAATATGTGTATGGGTGACTGAGAGCCTGTGTTGTATGTATTTGTGTCTCAAGACATACCTTTCTCCATATGTGACATTGTTACATGTATAACACAAACATACATGCATTTGTTTCCTAAATTGGAGGAATTTAAAGTGCAGAAAAATGTACAGCAAAAATGTTCATGATATGGAACATTTTTCTGTATTTTAAATTTCTCCCATTTAAAATAATGGCAGTTTTTTTGGTATAAATATGGCACACTGTATACCAGCCACTGGGCGCAAGATGCCTCCTGTTTGTAAAAGTGACTGAAGAGTCAACTTTATGTTTATATGGACTCCATAAAACTCAACATTTCATTTCCAAGTGTCACATTTAAAAACAGTAGGCATATTGCTCCCATTGGCCTGTAATCATGTGCTATATTTATAGCAGAAAAATACAGCCAATTGTTTAAAACAGGTTTCATAAAACATTAAGGGGCCGGTTACGATGTTGGGTGGAAAGTCTCCTCCCAACAGTCAGAATCTCCTTGACCGTGTCGGAACCCTTCCGACTGACTCGGCCGGTTTACAATCTGCCCGACCGATTATGATGTTTGTGGTCAAAAGGTCAACCGCACAGTCCTTATGAATCGTTCTGACTGGCTCTCGGGGAATTTGTGCCATTCGGAACCGCATTGTGCACCTCTATGGACTGCGTTTCCGACCGTGCAATTACGATGCCAATTTCCAACAGTCTTTTCGATTTGGCCTGCCCGACATGGAAATGCTGTCAGAAAGTGACTTTGGGGGACCCTAGCAGGCCAACCTACACCCTGCAGCCTCCGGTTGGAGGCCTAGGTGGTACCTAAGGGACCCTCCTGTAAAACACTGCACTGTGTAGCAGGCACCATGGGGTGCCTACAAGAGGGTGTAGGGGTATACACACACACACACACACCCTCTTTTCCCCATATGAGCCTGTGTTGTCAGTCAGAACACAGGCTCTCATACAAAACAATGGGAATCTGACCGAACAGTGTTCGGTAGCATCATAGTCGGTCGGGCGGAACGGCTAACAGCGAGACCGCCTGCCCCTAAGACATAATTTGTTTGATTGAAAGTGGAGAAAAATATTAAGCACCCAACCGTCAAACCAACGCCCCCCACCGCCACCCTTCGCACCTGGACCACGGTGACCACCGAAGACACAGCCCGCACGATGAACACCATCCACTCCGGATCACCGACCGACCCCTGCCCACACCACGTCTTCAACAAGGCCGACTCCACCATCGCACCCCAACTCCGGAACATCATCAACGCCTCCTTCAACACCGCCACCTTCCCGGAGAGCTGGAAGCACGCCGAGATCAGCGCCCTCCTGAAGAAACCTACAGCGGACCCCACCGATCTCAAAAACTTCCGCCCCATCTCGCTCCTCCCTTTTCCTGCTAAAGTCATCGAGAAGATCGTCAAAAGACAGCTGACCGCCTTCCTCGAGACAAACGGATCCCTCGACCCCTCGCAGTCCGGCTTCAGAGCCAACCACAGCACCGAGACCGCCCTCATCGCAGCCACCGACGACATCCGGACCCTGCTCGACAAGGGGAAACAGTGGCCCTCATCCTCCTGGACCTCTCCGCTGCGTTCGACACGGTCTGCCACCGCACCCTAGTCCAGCGCCTCAGCAACATCGGTATCCAAGAGAAGGCACTGGAGTGGATCATCTCGTTCCTCGCCGGAAGAACACAAAGAGTCCGCCTCCCCCCGTTTCGCTCCGAGGCCACCGAAGTCATCTGTGCGTTCCGCAAGGATCTTCACTCAGCCCCACCCTCTTCAACATCTACATGAAACCTCTTGCAGCCATCGCACGCCAGCACAGCCTCAACATCATCTCTTACGCCGACGACACCCAGCTGATCCTCTCCTTCACCAGAGACCCCGACACCGCCAGAACCTGCCTACACGAAGGGATGAAAGACGTCGCCGAGTGGATGAAGGACAGCCGCCTGAAACTGAACTCGGACAAGACGGAAGTCCTCATCCTGGGATCTTCGCCCTCCGCCTGGGACGACTCCTGGTGGCCCCCAGCCCTGGGCACCGCACCCAAGCCAACCGACCATGCACGCAACCTGGGCTTCATCCTGGACCCCTCCCTCTCGATGACCAGACAAGTCAACGCCGTCTCCTCATCGTGCTTCAACACCCTGCGTATGCTTCGCAAGATCTTCCGCTGGATCCCGACTGAGACCAGGAAGACTGTCACCCAGGCACTCGTCACCAGCCGACTGGACTACGGAAACGCCCTCTACGCCGGAACCACAGCCAAGCTACAGAAAAGACTCCAGCGCATCCAGAACGCCTCCGCCCGACTCATCCTGGATGTCCCCCGACGCAGCCACATCTCCAGCCACCTGAGGAACCTGCACTGGCTCCCCATCGACAAGAGGATCACGTTCCGGCTCCTCACCCACGCACACAAGTCTCTCCACGACCTGGGCCCCAAGTACCTCAACGACCGCCTGACCTTCTACACGCCCACCCGCCAGCTACGGTCCACCAGCCTCGCCCTCGCAGCCGTACCACGCATCCGAAGAGCCACCGCCGGAGGAAGATCCTTCTCTTACCTGGCTGCCAAGACTTGGAACTCCCTCCCCATC
The DNA here is from genome assembly GCF_964261635.1 of Lissotriton helveticus. Lineage (NCBI taxonomy): Eukaryota > Metazoa > Chordata > Amphibia > Caudata > Salamandridae > Lissotriton > Lissotriton helveticus. Next base: position 248,781,691 of record NC_136067.1, on the reverse strand, counting down.
CACCTTCGGCTGACCCAGGACCATCTCGCCTTCAGGAAACAACTCAAGACCTGGCTGTTCGAGCAGTAGCATACCCCTCCCCCCAAGCGCCTTGAGACCCTCCCGGGTGAGTAGTGTATTGTATTGTATTGTAAGGGGCATTTATAAAGCGCGCTGACACCATGGGTTTCCTGGCGCTGGCAGACTGCTGGGGGACTGGGAGGGTTTAGCCAGATTGAGGGAAGAGCCAAGTTTTTAGGGATTTGCGGAAGAGGGTGAGGGAATTGGAAGTTTTGAGAGAGATGGGGAAGGAATTCCAAAGTTTGGGGGCCAGAAATGCAAATCTCCGGCCTCCAGATCTGCAAAGTTTGACAGGGGGAGTGAGTAAGAGATGCAGATGGCATGATTGATTGATTGATTGATTGGGTCCATGGAACTACCAAACTCACGGTGGAGGTTCAGTGGTGGTCAGAGATTGGCGTGCCAGCTGTCTGACTGCCATATTATGAGTACAGAGGTCGGACCGCCAGAGAACCGCTGCAACCGTCAGAGATCCGCGATCCCTGCTGGTGGGGCAGCAGTCTTGAGGGCTAAATATACTTGGTGGTGCCGCTGCAGCACTGCCAAGCATTTTAAGAGCTTGCTTATTGCCAGGGATCTCATGGATGTACTCACGCCATGAAAATGCTGGTGGTGTAGAAACACGCCCCTGTGCATGGGAGTGCATGCTGGAGGAACACATTGTGCTCCCCTATGTACATTTGCCCCTGTTCCTGCATGGCATCAATCAATCAATAAAAAATTTATAGAGCACACTACATACCCGTGAGGGTCTTAAGGTGCTGGGGGTGGGGGGGCGCTACTGATCGAACAGCCAGTTCTTGAGTAGCCTCCTGAAGGTCAGCAGGTCTTGGGTCTGTTCTAGGCTCAGTGGGAGGGTGTTCCAGGTCTTGGCGGTGAGGTGGGAGTAGGACCTCCCGACGTTGGTAGTTCTTCGGATGCACGGGACGGTGGTGAGAGCGAGGTCGGCGGAGTGGAGCTGGTGGTTGGGGATGTAGAAGGAAAGTCGTTTGTTGAGGTAGGTTGGGCCGGTCTAGTGGAGTGCCTTTTGTGCATGGATGAGGAGCTTCAAGGATATCCTCTTGTTGACGGGCAGCCAGTCCAGGATTCTCAGGTGGGGGTGATGTGGCCATGGCCGTGGCGTGGTACGTCGAGGATCAGTCGTGCCGAGGTGTTTTGGATGTGTTACATTCGTTTGATGAGCTTGGTCGGGATTCCCGCGTAAAGGGCGTTTCCGTAATCGAGTCTGCTGCTGACGTGGGCCTGGTTGACTGTTCTTCTTGTATCTGTCGGGATCCACCTGTAGATCTTGTGGAGCATGCTGAGGGTGTTGAAGCAGGAGGAGGAGACGGCGTTAACATTACTTGGTAATGGAGAGCGTTGAGTCGAGGATGATTCCCAGGTTGCGTGCGTGGTTAGTGGGTGTTGGGGCTGCCCTCATGGATGTCCCAGGCTGAAGGGTTGGAGCCGAGGATGAGGACCTCCGTTTTGTCCGTGATCAGTTTCAGTCGGCTGGTCTTCATCCAGTCGGTGACGGCCTTCATTCCTTCATGGAGGTTGGCTTTGGCGGTGATGGGGTCCTTGTTGAGGGAGAGGATCAGTTGAGTGTCGTTGGTTTAGGAGATTATGTTGAGGTCGTGCTGTCAGGCGACGCGGCATGGACTGCACATGCAGAAACGTGCATCAGGGGTCTAGCCGTGGTCCAGTTCTAAGGCTCAAATATAAGCCATTGTACTGCACCACCGCAGCACCACCATGCCGCCAGCCAGATCAAAAAAATGACTCATCATATGGAGTGTGCGGCGGTCCTGATTGGCAGTGTGGGAGCATGATGGTGTCTCGGTGGCCTGCTCCCACACCAACATACTCATAATCAGGCCCTTAATGTTTCATAGGAATATTTTTCTTCACTTTAAATTCCCCTATTAAAAAAAAATCACTGTCTTTTTCACTTCTAAATATGGCACAGGAGCAAGAATCCCGCTGTTTGTAAAAGGCACACTTTGAAATGAGAGAAAGTTAAAATGATGAACTGTATGGGTAACATTTATTTTTATTTTCTCCCATTGAAAAGCATTCAGAAACATGATTGTGTACTCACACTTCAATATTGAGTTAACAAGGACTTTAATCTAAGAGTTAAGAGATAAATAGCTCAGTGCTTCAGTTCTTCACCTCTATCCCCAAACATGGGTCATAAATCTGACTGAGCACTGAACACTGCTCATTATCAGGCCCTGCAATCTGAAGCCTGATGATATTAATGTAAAATAAACACAGGTTTCCCTTAACTTTGAAAAGAAAACATGACCCTATGCTTATTCAAAAATGAACTCTGGGCTGTGAGCTACTCTGAAATGGTCTGCAAGCTGATGGTAACTCAGGATCGACTGGTAGGACACACCTGATAAACACACTACCAAAGAATACATAAACAAGGTGGCTTTCTGCAGAGGAGATCCATAATCTCAGGGATTGGCTTAGTTAATGACCTTTAGTCTGAATGTGTTTATACTTTTTTGAAACCTATTGTTTTTAACTTATCTGCTTATGTGCAGGACACAAAATACATTCTAAACAAATTCAAAGATGTAATATGGGATAACACCAGAATGGAACCAAACAAAACAAAAATAAACAGTACATACAAATAGTAACTCTGGGCGAAGCGGGCACATTTGCTCTATGCGGTGCTCTAGGGAGTTGGGAAAAAACTCTGTGGCGCTCCACTCCGCGCCTCCCACTCCCCTAAATAGATATTTATGATATCAAAATTACAATTAAGTAAAAAAAAAGTGAACATACCTATATCACGGGTGTCTCTGGGCTGCCCTCCTCCTCCTCGCTGTGGTCCTGCAGAATCCCCTACGTCACACATACGTCATGGTAGGACTGCGCATGCGAGGCAATGCGCAGTTCTAGCATGACGTACGTCTGACGTGGGGGATTACGGCAAGGAGGAGGGCAGCCCAGAGACGCCGCGATAAACGTAAGTGCGCTTTTATTTACCTTCATTGTAATTTTTATTTGATACATATTTATTGAGGGGGGGGAGGCAGGAGAGTCCGGGGCTGAACTTCGCTCCACTCCGGAGTCAGACATTTTACAGGAACTTTGCGTTTTCCGTGGAACACGGAGTATGCAAAAATCCGCAAACTCCACCAGTGAAGCGGAGTTCGTGGCCCAGGGTTAACAAATAGCAGATTGAGGTATCATAAACTTATGTGTTCCTTAGAACAACAAACAACCATGTAATTATCCAAATGCCCCAGGAAATTATAGTAAATCCTTTCCCTTATCTAAATTAAGGGAGTTTGAATGTTGGTTGGCTTGTGTTAAATATGTGTCGATGGAGCTTCCACCCAGTACAGGATAATGGGTCTCATCATGAAAAACAGTTATAGGTACACCTTGATGGTATCCTCCAGGACTGAACGGATATGCAACAAATAACACCCATGGTGCTCTAAAGGGAGGAATCACTTGCTTAGATGGACCCTAATAGAGGAAACCATGAGATGATATAAACACGAACGCATGCCTCGTGCGAAGTAGACAATGGTCACTTGCACCTTCTGATGCTATCACCACACCTTCCCTAATGCAGATATGAGTTTTGCATTCCTTCAACCCCTTCCCAAAGATATTTCTCACAACTGCTTGTATAATAGGAGTAGCGCAAAATTACTGTTCGTGTTAGTATGTTCATAATATAGCGTTTCCCGGTATTGGATTTTTAATACTATATATTGGTTTGCTTCATACCCCTCTAGCACATGTACCTGGATAGTACGTTTTATTGGGAGGCGCAATGACACTTTTGAAGGATTCCATTTCTGCATTCCATCACATGTAATTGTGTGATTTGTGGGTGGTGGTAAGCCATTTAGGGAACAGAGATGGTGAGACATGATATTGTAAATGGCTAAGACCGTTTTGAGTTATGGCCATGGTGGCAGTTTCCCTCTTTCCGTTTGATCTCAAAAGTTTCTAAAATATGAGGGGAAGAAAGAGACATGTGAGGACATAAATGCTTTATTGAATCCAGGAGCAAGTAATTTGCTTACCTGCAAATGGCGAAATATGGCATTCCAGACAATCAATGAGTTAATAGTATTTATATGATGGGACTTGTTCGTATAAGAAATAGTTATTACGAGTTTGATATATGGCCAGTGAGGCGAGGTTCTTGTCTTTTCCAATCGGCACTCATGAATCAATGTTATGCAATAGGCAGAATGTGACACATGCAGATCGAGTATGTGTTATTGAATTCAGAAGAGCAGAGGGTGACATTAAGCAGAGGGTGGACCGGATATGATAAACTACTTCCCTTAGTGCAGTGTTTAAAGAACGAGGTCACTTGGGGAAAAGTTTTTGGGTGCAAACGGAGTAATACAAGGGAATTGGCGGTTATTCTTTTCAGCGCTGTATTGGCGAGGTTATGTTTACGACTTTTATAGCTAACAATGTACTCAGTGGGAAGTTTGTTTTGAGAGTTCCTGCAACAATGTGTATTGTTTTGTGGGTTCTTGTACAGGGCAAGTGATTTTGGCAATGGGTGCAGGCCAGGAACATGCTGCTTGAACTGTGACATGAGTATGACGTGGTTATACATTCTATGTCACTAATGGTGACAACTTTATCATAATGACTCATTAATTGTCAGGGATTTAGGTACATCAATTTTAGTGGTAGGGTCACGCTTGAGGGTCCCATAACATGAAGTGGATTCCATTTTCAGAGGAGTTTCTCAAATATCTAGGTTATTGGATATTATACTTAGTGTTGTAGGAGTGTTGGTAATTTGAACACTGGTAAAATCTATCTGAGGAAGACTTTAATGATAAAAGTAGCTGGGAACGGTGCTTTGTTTATGATTTAAGCTGCCAGATTGAATTTTTGAGTGGTTCTTTCTTACTGGAATTGTGGGATGTAGAAAAAAATTATTTGGGGATTTGATTACTATAGGATTGACAACTATGAGATGTTAGTATTTACTATAGCATGAAGAGAATTACCTTAACCGTTCTGTTGGCTCATCAAAACTTGAGAACTAATACAGTAAATGTATGGGAAAAATTTAAATCAACAAACAAAGGGCCTCATTACGATGGCAATCGGACAAGCGTCTGACCACCATTGCCGCGAGCAGGTGAACATCCGACCATGAGTCGACGGTCCTGCCAACCCTCTGAAGACACAACCGCTGTGCAGGCTGTCGTAAAATGCCTTTTTCTACTGCAGCTTCGGCTGTCATCAGAAAAGGGCAGCGGCACAAGCTGCAGTAGAAAAATGCCCTTTTAAAACATCCATGCACTGTGTACCACACATCATGCGGTGCCTGCCACATGGTGCCTGGATGTGGGGGGGCACTACATGTGCCCCTCTGGCCACTTAGCAGTGGCCCATAAGGAAGAGGGCCCTGCTTGGGGCCACCAAAGGCCATTTCTGTCTGCCTTTTCATGGCGACAGGACTGTCATGAAAAGGGAGTCGGGAAGGGACATCCTAATACCTATGGCGGTGCCTGTGCAGGCACCATCTCCATTGTAGGCATTAGAGTCCGACCGCCACAACGATAGGTTCCTTGAGATTGTCAGATGCTGTGGTCTTCCGCCTTGACATAATCGCTCACACCGCCGGTAGTGTAATGCGATGGTTGGACAGATGCCCTGCATTTCAGGTGGACCGCCACTGATGGCCTGTTGGTGGGGGTCTGCCTGACATCAAAACGAGGCCCAAAATTCTGTACCCAAGGTCTATTACCTTCACTGGTGCAATTTTGTTTCGAAAACTATTTTTGTGTATCATTTAAGACTGAATCAAGTGTTTTAATTAGTAAACTGGAAATTCCAGTATTCTTTTTTGGAGAAGGTAAAAAAAAAAATGCTATAAAGAGATTTACTATGGCTATGTATTATGAAGCATTGTGAAATATGTCATATGTATGGGAGCTTTCAGTTGGGTGATATTAATCCACTGTGTTGTATTTACTGTTTTTAATGTAATGGGGATTGGTTGTAATTACTGTATATATAGTTTTGTCAGCACAGAGGAAGTCTTTGTGTTGGACGAAGTGTGTTAGCTCGACTGACGTGTATTTTGAATATGAAATAAAAAGATGGATTAAAAAGCTGGAAAATACACAATTAAGAAGATCCACATCAATTTTGGAACTCATGGTGGATTCCTTGCACTCTTTATATTATGAGGTTTTGGATATTCCACTCATAAGTGACCAACACCAAGAACTGCGGACATTGAATATGTTGATGCTGGTGTGATGTATGTTTTTGAATAAGGTGACAAACTTCCATACTGTATCTAGTTTAGACTGAAATCAATGCAATGTCTTTCAGTTGATATTTATTGAGTGCCTCCTCTTAAATGTTTGTTTGTTGATTACTAATATTGGTTTATGGGGCAACTGAACCTGGGAGTAGTAGAACTCCATCCACTGGGTATGCGCAATGTAATGAAACCATAGTTGCCCTTCCTATTAGTAATTAAAACAAAATGTTAACAATAGTACAATATATAACAATATCTATAATATTACAACAATAAAACATATAAATAACAATATTAAAAAACAACAGCATCTCAAACTACAGTATATTAAACTTTTTTCGATTTTAATATACTAACAAAAACCAATATACTTAACAACAATATTTCTTACCTTGCTTCGATATAATAATTCTGTTGATGTTCTGTCTTTAATATTTAGGACCTTCAGTGATGTGACATTGATATTAGGGGTGCACCCCAAATAATCACACCCAACACAAAAGTAATTGAGACAAGACAATAAAATTCATGATACTTGACTTTGAATCTTGGCATAAATATGTGTGTTTTTCTTTCAGCTGTATTGACATATATGATTTGCTTCTATGGCTCATAGGGGGTCTGTTGGTTATGTCTGATATAAAACCTAACTGCAGTGTATGATGTTGTCATACAGCCATGTGATGTTTCAGGTTGAATGCCCACCTGCTTTCTTGTTCGCACGCTTATTCTGTATGTTGATATGTTGACCAGTCCGTACCAGGCAAACCATGGGCAGCTTTTGTGAGCAGTTCCTTCATCAGGATTATTATTGGTTGTTGATCAGCAACATATTCCTTATTGTGTTGTGCTTGTTCATGTACATTGCTTTTTAGATTATCTCTGTCATCACTTTTAGAGGTCTTAAATATCACAGCACTTGATGCCCAGCAAGTTCACATTAGCCTCGCTATTGAACCATAAGGCTTTTAAGTGTCTTCTAGCTGCCTATATCCACCTTTTCTAAAGAGTGTTTAGTGTGACCTCTTTCACATGGCCTCATTTTTGTATGGTGGGTGGCCTACCTGGCCGTCATGTCAGTGATGGCCCTCGTCTAAGTTTTTCTAACATCCGCCATGTATAAAAATACCCACCTGCCTGGCAGGAATCTCTCTGTCTGTGATGCATCCGCCAGTGTGGTTGATGCACTGCACAGCACTACATCTTTAATGTATTGTGGCACTCACAGACACTCCTACAATCAGCAAGTGCACCTAACGCACACGCACTGCACAGCACTACATCTTTCATGTATTGTATGACTCATGGGCACACATACACCCAGCACATGTATTTACCGCATACGTGCTGCACAGTACTGCATTATCCATGTACTGTACCAGTCTTATGGGTAGGCCCTCCAGCAGCTGGAAACCCTGCACCTGTGGAAACAACCCAGACTCCAGCAACTGGTCCTCTTCAGAACCTCATCCTCCCCTCCCTCTGGAGCAGAAGAGATGACCTCCCAGGCAATTGCCTTCTGAGGGTCTGCCAGTTTCTGCAAACTACCTTGTCCTGGTCACTGCATATCAGGAATGATCCCAGTTCCATTCTGAAACTGATGTACAGCCTGTTCTTTGGTCAAGAGAGCTGACATTGTCCAAGCCATAGAGGCTTCTGGTCCTTGCATAAAGCCAGGGGCAATCAAATCATTGCCCAAAAGACATCCAGCACCTTGCTTTTCCCTTACCTTTACATCAATAATGGGCACCTTGCTATTGTACTCAATCTCAACCCATGCTGGAAGATACTCAATGCCCTTTCCACTGGCTAACAAACCTGTATTTTTGTCCATTGGAGTATCTCCTCAAGCTTAAGGTGCTTCCTCTCACACATAGTTCAGAAGGCTCCAGTATCCCCCAGGGCAAACACTTTCCTCCCATTGATATTTCCTTCCTTCACAAACCGCATCAGAATGGATGTGCTTCAGAATATCTGGGTCCCTTGCCCAGATGTCCATAGCTACTAGGATGAGTGCAACAGGGCCTTCTCGGTTCTCTTCACTCATGTGTACATGCTTGCTCTCACAGGTGTTCCTGTGTCAGGATCTTTTGTCTGCAATTGACAATATCTTTTAAAATGGTGCACCTTGTGGCACTTGAAGCAAGTCACCACCTTGGGCTTGGAAGAATGTCCCTGTTCTCTCATTTCATAATGCTCATTCCTGGGCACACCAATTCCATTCCCGTTTTCCTGGTCCCTCCTCGGTGTCCCATGAGAATAACCCTGGCCTTCTCCCTTTGCTTTAGAACCAGTTTGTGGAGAGTTCCTCTACCCCTTTGGCTTAGAGCCATCCTGCTCTAGCCCTTTATGAACCCCAATAGCAAACTACTGGTCAGCAAATACTGCAAATTTCTTAGGATCCCTCACTGTCAATTATGACAGGTATTCCCTTAGTGGCGTAGAGCACTCCTCTTTGAGTTTCTCTGTCACCATCAACTGGTTAAGTGACTGAAAGTACTCCATCCCTCCAGCCCACTCATTCCAATCCCAGAATACACCATGAACCCAAGCCTCAAACAGAACACCGGCCACTTTCTTGCAGTCTCAGAATCTCTGAAGGTACTAAGCGGGCTTTAGCCCAAACTGCCTTATCAGAGTTTCCTTCATTAGTTCATAGACCTTCTGGTCTGCCGAAGGCATTCTCCCAGTGACAACTGTCCCATTCAATTTCATGTGCCCCAACGAGAAAGCTGCCTTAGACACCTCATTTAAGGTCTGCGCCTTACAAGTGACCTCAAAGCTCAGAAACCATTCCAAAATATCCTTACCTTCAACACACACATGAAGAAGATCTTTTGGAACCTTGGCCACAACTTGGCCTGAACCGGATGTAGAGTCACTTATCCCAGATATAGTTGTCATTAATGCTGACGGCATGTCAGTTTTAACTACTCCATCTTGTACTCTCTGGCCTTCTCGTCGACTTCAGTCTCGGTCTTCTAAAGCCCCAACCGCAAGCTCAGGGTGTCTGCTAAACTCAACCACCCAAGGGATTTACTCCTGGAATTGGTGACAGGGGTACTCTAAAAATTCATGGTGGTGTACACACCTGAGGTGTTATAGATACTAAAAGTGGTGAGTGTATTGGTGAAACTCTGGAAAATTCACTAGGGGACACACTTGGCATGTGTCTGGGATAAATCTGTCCCAAGGGGATCCTAGAGCCTGAATCCACAGCACTCTCTTCCTAGGTTCCTAGCAAGGTTCCCTTTCCAGGGTCAACTACAGCCTCATCCCTTTCACCCAAATCTCAAACATGTCCCTAATGAATTAGTAAGGACCTCTTTATCCCTACTACCACATCATCATGCAGAGGACTTTTTCGTCCCAACATTAGGAACTCATACATCTTTCTGAATTGTTCCTAAAGCTGTTTTTCAAAGTTAAGGCCTGTTACAAACCCCTACTGTGGATGCCAATTCTTGCTCATCACAAATCATGAAGTTTCTGACAGCAAAATGGCTGTTAACAATTTACTAAACTCCTGTTACAATTAAAAAAAATCCTTTCTGAAGAACACAAGGGGTTTTGCAAATACAGATCTTTGAAAAGATACAGACGCCTCACCAGAGGTGGCAACTTATTGACAAAGCAGAAGCAGTGTCCTGCAAACTCTGAGGGGAGGAGGGTGATCGGATCACTGCCTGAACCCTCCACCCTTGTATTCCCAATGGATAACAATTTTTTGAAAGCAGCACCTGCTCCTTTAAGGAACACAAACTGATTAAAAGAAATACCATTTTGTAATGCAAACGTAGTGATGGTGACAGGCTGTCTCTTGCTAGCCATTCTCCCAGTGTTTGTACTACTATTCATTAGGTAGGTCGTTCTGCAGCCCCCTGTGACTTGACATGTTGTGACACAATCTAGAAGGTAGGTCGCTTTGCAAAATGACGGGCAGTTTGCAAAAAACTGAAGTGCGATTTGCACCCACTAATTGTAACCTGCTTGTGTATGAGGCCCGTGGTGCAATGCACAGACTACATTAAACACAATGTGCAAGGCAGATCTTTTACACCTTTGTTAACGCGGGATTTCTGGTTTCTAGTTACCTTACCAGATCCCAAATCAAGTCGACTGGATCGTTGGTACCTGTCATTGAGTAAAAGGCAATCTACTACTAGGTCAATCAGTTAAGAACTTACACCACTCTAAATGACCACTGACCAATGATAAAGTTCAAAGATTTAATATAAAGTCAAAGATAACTGAAGATACAAACTTCTCAAGATGAGATTTAAAAGGTATACTGGTATCACTATAAACATAAATTCTTTGAATAATCTGAGTCTACAAAACAGAATAATAAGTACAAGTTCGAAAATCATCAGAGTTGCAACTTAAGAGTCATTACAGAAAAGAAAATTCAGGTTAGTCTGTCCCTACACTAGACTAAGTGACATCCCTACTTAATAAGATCTTTACCCCAAAAGGTGTCAGCCGTGGTGACCTCCTAAGAAGATCACTCACTTCTCCTTGTCTCTTCTGTAAATCGGTCTCTTGTGATCAGCCTATCTGCCTACCCAACCGCTCTCTTAGGCTTCCAATATCATCTGCTCTTCTCTCCTCCCGGGTCGCTTTCCCTAATACAAAATCACATTTCCAATAGGAACGCCCCTCGGGACGCCCCTCACGTGGTGCAGTTTTGAGCGGCAAACTCCATGATGGTACTCTTCAAGACCCTCGTTAAAGTTGACCTTGGTTCCCAGACTTCTTCTCCAGCGCGCCGGTACCCCCTGAAATTCCTGAAAACTCCTACAGGCCTGCGCCAAGCGCCACTGAACAAAGCCCCATTCATTTTGACTGATTAGGACCCCTTGCACCTGCGTTCAGACCATCCTACAGTAGGCCTCAAATTCCACTCCACCATATCTGTAGGCCATAAAACATATGTAAAACTCTGTACTTGGCGCCTCTCGACTTCTTCTCTAACGAGCACATTGCAGATCAAAGAAACGACATTATCTGTTCGGGCCTACTTGATTTACATGAAGCGGGTCCCTGCACTCTGAAAACATTTAACTTGATTTAAACAGTATTCTTAACTAACACACGTTTCTATAATGCAACGCATCTATAAAACATATATTTCAATACTAAATTCAATAATACATTTTGGAAGAACCATGTTAATCCCACCTCACATTATTTTAGCAGCACTTTTATATTTACTTGTGAATTGCCATGAGGCCTACACAATTTAACTGGTTTGCAAGATTCCACTTAACTCTTACATGATCACTTAACATGAGAACGTGAGGTTTTCATATTCATTCCAGCATTTTTACATTAGTCTTCACATTGCTATGATTATTGTTACCCTACTTGAACACTCTATACATTTCACTACTGGGTATAAGACACTCTGGTGCAAGGTATATGTTAACTAACTGCGTGCTTGTAAATATGGTGCACTTATACATTTTTCAGATTTGTGCTCTCTCAGTCCCCCCTTTGATGACTTTCAGGAGTCATCACCATCAAAACACCATCTCTAAAATGTAGGACCCTTCAAAGTGAAGTCATGGCAGTACCACTTCTTTTCATTGTCTCCAATGCCTTCAGACTCCTATATTGTGTATCTTGCATCGCTGTCAACCTTCTCTCCTGCTCTCTCATAGATCTCTGCAACCTGTTTGCTTTATACCATTGATACAAACGCACCAATCCCCACAAAGTGATTACACAAATCACAATTATGATGATGGGTTTCAGTATGTACCAAACGATACCCTTTCCTAGGTTGGCAAACCAACCTCCAACTTTACCCATTCCATGACCTACTTTTTCCCACACGTTTACTTTTGTCAGATCCTCTATTTCGTGGTGAATTGCAGTGATGTTTCGTATGTATTTTTCTAAAGGTTTTGAATTGTCTGGAATGTAAGTGCAGCATTCCTGGACCTTCAAAGCCTTGCAAACTCCTCCCTCTTTGGCTAACAGAACGTCTAGAGCAAGTCGGTTCTGAAGAACCATTGCCCTTATCGATTGCATCTCACCCTCCACCAGCATTAATGATCTAGCAGTACTGGCAGATAGCCTATCTACGACTGTAGCCAATCTCCTGAGCTTGATGTCATTCAATATCAATCCGAGAAAGGGGAATATCACACCAAATACATCCCCAACCACTTCTTCAGCGCCTAGATCTCTTCTCCCTCTAACTTGTTTTCCTCTCTTTGTTGTCTCTAAATTCTCGGCATGATATATTTTGGGAAAAACAATGGCCAAATAGCATGATCCGTACCAATTATCTGGTAATTTCACATAAGCATTTCTTCCACATACAAAATATACATTTGGTATTGCTTGCATTTCTTTAAAAAAATCCTTGGAGTAATACTCCAATTGGAAAGCATGTTCACAACTGACTTCCCCTACAAACAAATTCTCATAATAGGAGTGACTTCTATGAATACATAGTTTCCCCCTTTTCTCTTTATCTAAGGCAATTGGACCCCTGCTACCCTTCCTTTGGTGTTCCCTTTCTTCCTTGGTCCAATCTGTTTCCCATTGTCCTGAAGCTTTTTGAATCCTTTGCCTTCTGTATCGAGTATCCACCTGCCCTATAAACTTTTTCTCAATCTCTGACACATGACAAGTCAAATTGTTTCTTCGGGCATGTGAGGTATCTAGAGTTTTCCATGGGATGAAAAACTTCTGTAACCTGTCTTCGCTTTTGTAATAGTCCCATGTATTCAGATGCTTGTAATTTGGGACCTCAGGTAACACCGAGTCAAAATTCGAGAAGTAATACTCGAACCCATCTCGTCCATAAAATATGCTCAACAGCAAACTACATGTGATTCCATATGTCAATGGAAGATGGTGGTATCTGATACCCTCATCCACAGAAGCTGGTAATTGCATACAAACGTAGCAATTCTTCGCCTCCATGACATCAATGTATTCGTAAAGTAATTTGGCATAAGCATTTGACCTGAAGTTCCCCTGGGATTCATCTGTATGTAACCTTTTAATTTCCGCATCTAACAAAGCTTTGTCTTTATCATTGATGTTTCCCTTATAATTAACAGTAGTTGTTCTCTGTGTTGACACTCCCTTGACTTCCTTGACTCCAGTTGCATCTCTCTCGTGTCCCACTATGTATGAGACAGTAACCACTAAAACTATAAGAGAAATCACCACCCCTAAAAGTGTACCAACTATACATTTTGCCCTGCGGTTCGAGTTGCCGGCCTCCATGATCTCAAACAGGGTAGTGTTGGCGTTCTTCTATCTCCAACGTCTCCTTCTCTCCGAACAAAGTCTCTCTTTTGAACAATGTCTCTCTTTTGAACACCTGGAAGCTGACAATTTACTCCGCAAAACAGTTCTAGAGTACTGTAGAAATAGACAACCCTAGCCCTTCTCCATCCTCTAAAAGGAAGCCCCTACCATTTTTCTTCTTCCACTCGGCGCTAGGTTATCTTGCAGCAATATTTACAAAGTTCTTTTCAAAGTCTTTTATCAATCTGAAACTATGAGTGTTCCAAGAAGTGACACTACGTCTTCATAGATGTCCATACGAAGAAGTATTCCCTCAAATTCTGGGCAATTCTTACAACAACATGGAAATTCGACTGTCTCTAGGATTATTCTCCTTATTTCGCTCTGGGCAAGTGGACGAACAAAATGAAGAGTTAATGTTTTTTTCAATCTCCACTCCTGGTACTATCAACTCTACATCCACAGTTACAAAGGGGTCCGTTCTGACCAAGATCACTTTCTTCACCTTCCCAGTTCTGCGCCCCTTTGAAGACATCCACAACAAGGTATTAATCCAAGACAATGAGGGTTCCAAGAACTTCCACTACTCGTTCAAGCATTTCCAAACGAAGAAGAGTTCCCTCCAATATTGGATATTGTGAACAACAAACCGGAAAATCAACTGTCTCTAAAATCAATTTTCTGATTCCGCTCAGGAGAGGAGGATAAGCGATGTTGAGTGTCAGCAATCTTTCGGCCTCCACTCCTGGTAGCAAGAACCTTAATTGCACTGTGATGATTGGTTCAATTCTGATCAGGCTCACTTCCCTGACCCTCCCGGTTCTGTGACCCACGGACATCTGCAACGAGGTAGGTTCAATCAGGAGTAGAGTACCTTCTGCTAGGCACTCGCACTCTCCTTGATCTTCTGGGACCCTCCTGGGCTTGATCCTGGGTATCTTCTTCCGGATCTGAGTCTTCGGATATAGGAGCAAGCGTTTCTTCCCGAGCAGACCTCAAGCTCAGCCTCCTCCTTCTTTCTGGCCAGGTGGCTGCTTCACGCCTTGTTCTCCTATTTCTCGTCCTCACACTCGGTTCTTGATCGCTCTGGTACTGATCTGTGTCTGAGTCGTATTCACTGCAGCTCTCTCCTTCAGTTGCGTCTTCCGTCTCACTGCCGTTCGGCCTTCCTTCCTCTTCTGGATCAGCTGCGTTCCCAACTTCTTCCGACACCCCCACAGCTTGACTGGTCCCCCCTTGGGATTCTTCTTCCACTACTGGACTTTCATCTGGGAGAGGAGCTGTTTCTTCTAGAGGTGCTGGAACTCTTCGAGTATGGGATGCATGGATCCAATTGGGCAGCCCTCCGCACTTCACCACGGTATTCGTGATCAGGATTACCTGAAAGGGCCCACGCCAACGTACATCTAGGCAGTTCTTCCGGACGTGCTTCTTGATCAGCACCCAGTCCCCTGGGCTCAGATCATGACACAGGTTCCTTGATGATGGAACTTCAGCTGCCTGCACCTGAAGGGACACAGAATGGATGGCGTCAGACAGTCCCTTACAATAATCTAAGATCAGATCATCTGTGATATTCAATAGGGCAGCAGTTGGAACCGTAGGAAGTCTCATGGCCCTCCCCATCAAAATCTCGTGTGGAGAGAGACCTGTCCTCCTGTCAGGTGTGCTGCGCATGCTCATGAGCACTAAAGGAAGAGCATCTGGCCAACTCAAAGATGCGGATGAACAGACTTTAGCTAGTCGACTCTTCAGGGTGCCATTTACTTGTTCCACAATCCCTGAGGCTTCTGGTCGATAACTACAATGCAGTTTTTGATCGATCTTTAATGCAGAGCACAACATCTTCACAATTTCGCTGTTAAAATGTTTTCCTCATTCCGATTCCAGAGAGGCAGGCACCCCGAAGCGTGGTATCAACTCCCTGAGCAACAGTTTGGCTACTGTGAGTGTATCGCACCTGCGTGTAGGGTATGCTTCTACCCACCTGGAAAATATGCATACAACCACCAAAACATACCTAAGGCGGTTGATGTTTGGCATTTCAATAAAGTCTAATTGCATTCTATTGAAAGGCCCCCCAGACCTCCCAATGTGACTCAGTGTAACTGGTGTTCTTTTCCCTATGTTTAATTGTTGGCAGGTAACACATCGCTTACACACTGATTCTGCTGCTATCCTAAATTTAGGGCAATACCAAGTCTGCCTAAACACTCTCAGCATAGCGTCTCTTCCTAGGTGTACTGGACCATGTATTTGTCTTGCCATGGGATTCGCTAGTTCCTCAGGTAACACAGCCCTCCCATCTGCTGAAATCCAAAAATCCATCTCGCTTCTCACGCAACCTGCTATTTCCCATGCCTTTTTCTCTGCTTCAGGTGCGTTCTCCTGCATCACTCTTAATTCCTCCCAAGTGTCTACTATTTCCAACATCAGGCTCAATTCTGTCTTCTCTTCCGCCCCATCTATTTCTACCTTTGTGAAGGAATAGTCCTGCTCCGCACAATAGCGGGCGACTTCATCAGCGTATCGGTTACCTTGTGACACAAAATCTGTATTCTTAGTATGAGCTACACACTTTACAATCGCAATGGCGGCTGGACCTTGCAATGCTTCCAGCAACAGCCGCACAAATTCTCCATTTCGAATGGGCGAACCAGAAGAGGTCATGTAACCTCTCTGAGACCACAATTGCCCGAAATCGTGAACCACACCGAAACCATATTGGCTGTCAGTGTATATGGTGACTCTCTTTCCGTTTCCTGCTATACAGGCACGAGTTAGGGCAATGATTTCTGCTACCTGTGCGGAATGTACTCCTTCCAGGCAAGCGGCTTCCACAACTCCAGTAATGGTACAAACAGCATAAGCTGCTCTCAGTCGACCAGTATCGTCTCTTAAACATGAGCCATCGACAAAGTAAATTTCATCAGGGTCAGTCAACGGCTCATCTACTATATCTGGTCTGGGCTTCGTGCATAGTTCAGTCACATCAAGGCAATCGTGGTCTTCACATTCTTCGCCTTCTATTACAGTAGGTAGTGGCATCAATGTAGCAGGATTCAAAACAGCATCTCTTAAGGGTCACGTTCTCCGCAGCAAGGATAACTTGCTCGTAACGCGTGAGCCTGCTATTGGTCAGATGCTGCGTCTTTGTCCTGGTCATTAACAATTCTACAGAATGTGGTACATACACCACTAACTGGTGTCCCATTACAATACTCTCACACCTCTCAATGCTGACACCCGTTGCAGCAACGGATTTGAGACATCCGGGCAACGCTGCGGCTACTGGATCTAATGTAGCCAAAAAGTATGCAACTGGTCTACGGGCATTTCCATGGGTCTGTGCCAAGACTGACAAAGCACATCCCCCTCTCTCACAGCAATAAAGTGAAAAAGACTTCTCGTAATCGGGCATCCCCAGAGCCGGAGCACGACACAAATCGTCTCTCAGTTGCAGGAATGCCACTAGGCATTCATCGTCCCATGGTACCGGATCACTCACCTCCTTGTGCGTCAGTTTCTGTAAGGGTTTTGCTTTCAGTGAAAAGTTAACTATCCACTGTCGACAATAACCAACCATTCCTAGAAACATCCTAACTTCTCTCTGAGTCGTAGGCGAATTCATTTTCATTATCGCCTCAATCCTATCTGGAGACACCTTACGTTTTCCCTTTTCTAACCGGTGTCCCAAATACTGCACTTCGGTCAGACAGTACTGCAACTTGCTCGGAGATACCTTATGTCCATTTTCAGCTAAGTGGTTCAATAAGGCAATGTAATCTGTTTTACAAGCTTCCTCAGTTTCTGACGCAACAAGTAGGTCATCTATGTACTGGACCAGAACCGAATTCTGCGGCAGTACTAGATTTTTGAGATTCTTCTTCAACAACTGGTTGAAGATGGATGGGCTGTCTGTGAATCCTTGTGGGATTCGACACCATGTTAAAACGCGATCTTCCATTTTAGGTTTAAAGTATTTTATTAGAAAGGTACAGTTGCATAGTAGAACAGACATACAGATATGCCAAATACACGGCAGGAACTGTCCCATGATTAGAGTTCAAATGTCCCAGCCCTGGGGGCTGCCTCAATATCCTGCGTCTGGCATGGAAATGTGCAAAAAAGGGGAAAAAAAGGAACATCGTCCCAAAATCCTATACCTCTCTTTAAGTAAACAACACTCCCCCACAAACTTCCCCCCTCCCACCACCCTCCCTGTCCAGTGCTGCGTATCGTAGAAGTAAATCGTCATCCTTATCACCCACCCCGAAACCCTTCGCTCCTGAGTGGCCCTGCTCCCCCCCCTCCATGGAACAGTGCTTCACAACGGGGGCGTAAGCCTCAGCAGTCTCAGGTATCTAGGGCATGTAATTTCCTTAAATTCGGTGGCCAATAGCGAGTGAAAGGGTTGCCACAGCTCCTCAAAACAGGTCACGTCTCCCGCTAATGTGAGAGACAGCTTTTCCATCCCCAGAACATGCCACAACCTGTGCAGCCAACCTGTGTGTGATGGAATGATAGGCGTGCGCCAGTGTATTAGTATGTTTTGGACCGCCGAACCCAGCATAATAGCAATCTGCCGTCCCCTCCTAGATTTCAGCGGGTACATCAAGCCATTTGGGAGACCCAGCAGGGCATACGCTGGAAACCGGGGCAGTTCAATCTCAAAGCATGCATCAATCTCATCTATCACCGCCGACCAGTAGGCTTGCAGTACGGGGCAGTCCCAGAGGATGTGTGTTAATGTACCAACCTGCCCACACTCCCGCCAGCATTTGTCACTAAGGAGCCTGTTCATTTCATGCAATCGTTCAGGGGTGTGATACCAATATGTGGAAATCTTGGTGAAGGTTTCCGTGAGGCCCACGTGATAAGCTGAGTGTCTTGCCCTATACGAAATATGATCCCACTCCTTAGGGCTAAGTGTCCTCCCCAGCTCCCTGTTCCAGCGCTCCCGACCAGGAATGTGGAAGTGGGAAGATGGGAGCTGGAGCATCCTGTACAGGTCAGTTATGAGTTTGGCGTCCGAGGCGCGGGTTATTAGCCACTTTTCATACGGCAGCAACCTCCTATCCGCTGACTCTCTAACGCTCGGCTGCAAGGCCCAGTGTCGTACTTGCCAGTATCTCATGCGGTCTGTTTCGGCCATCTGATATTCATCTTTAAAGCTCTGGAAGGGAATAACCCCCTCCGCAGTGTACATGTGGAAAAGTGCCCTACAGCCCCTGTCCCTCCAGTGTGAGAAGGCCCCCTGCTCTGTCCCCGGTGTGAAATCAGGATTGTCCACAATCGGTGTGAAGGGCGAGGGAAAGGTGGTGAGATCGAATGTGCGATAGGTAGAGTCCCACACTTTCAGCGGAACTCCCGTGATATAAGAAGCATAGAGATTCGGGGGCGGTGTGGCCTGCTAAGGAATGGTATTTCCTGTAAAGGGCGCCCGGCTACTGCTTGGTCCTGGAAGAGCCAGTGTTTGTCGGACTCCCACCTACTCCACTCCACCAAGTAACGCAATTTGGACGCTTGGAAGTATTTGCGGAGGTCGGGGACTCCCAGCCCCCCAGCCTCCGGTGCCAGAGTCGTGAGGGCGCGGCTCATTCGGGGCTTACGGCCCTGCCACACAAAGCGGGACACTTCAGTTTGCATCTGTTGAATCCAACCCTTGGGGGGCTGTAGAGGTAGTGCTCGGAATAAGTACAATATTTGGGGTAAAACGGTCATTTTGACCGCTGCAACCCTGCCTAGCCAGGAAATCGTCCCTTTGCTCCATCTTCCCAGTTCCTCCCTCACCTTCACACCCATCGCCTCATAGTTAATGGAAACCATTGCCTGCAATGTCGGGGCTAGCACAATCCCCAGGTATTGTACCTGGTTCCGTGACCAACGTAGGGGAAAGAGCCTCTGCAGGTCGTTTCTTGTTGCCGGAGACAGGGAAATGTCCAAGGCTGTGGATTTCTCCACATTCATCCAAAAGCCAGCTACACTCTCAAAAGCCTTAAGTTCAGCCATACATGCGGGCAGGGCTTGCCCCGGATTCTCCAACGTAAAAAGTACATCGTCTGCGTACAGGCTTACTGCATGGGTGAAACCACCCATTCGCACCCCAGTAACGGCTACATTCTGCCGAACCCGCTGAGCGAAGGGCTCCATGTAGAGCGCGAAGAGGAGGGGGGAGAGGGGGCACCCCTGTCTCGTACCGCGTTCGATAGCAAACCGCCGGGAACCACAGCCATTCACTCGCACAGTCGCAGAGGGGAATTTATAGCAGTTAAACACCATGTTCCGGAATTTCTCTCCCATACCCAACCGCGCCATCACCCTTTCGAGGTAGGGCCAATGCACCCGGTCAAACGCCTTCTCGGCGTCAACCGAAAGCAGCATCCTCTCCCCGGGAATACGGGAGGCCTTTTCTAAGATGTGTGCTATCCTCTTAGTGTTGTCCACAGTCTGCCTTCCGGGCACAAAGCCAGCCTGATCAGGGTCAATCAGGCCGGGAAGGTACTGTGCCAGTCTCGTCGCCAGGATCCCCGTGTAGATTTTCAGATCTACGTTCAGTAAGGAGATCGGTCTATAGGAGCCGCATTGTGTCCTGTCTTTCCCCGGTTTGGGAATTACCGACACCGTCGCCTGTAGGAGATCTGGAGGAATAGCCCCTAGGTCAGAGAAAGAGTTAAACAGCCTGGTCAAGACTGGGGCTAGCGTTGTGCAGAACGTCCTGTAGAAGAGGGCGGTATAACCGTCCGGACCTGGGGCCTTCCCTAATTTAAGCCTAGAAATCGCTGCTATCACCTCCTCTACCCTAATCTCTCTCTCCAGGTAGTCTGCCTGCTCGGGGGTTAGGGAGAACAATGATACCGAATCAAGGTAATCCTCCGGGTTCCCCATTTGTGCGGTCTCAGCTGCATACAGGTCGGCATAGAATCGACGGAAGGCCTCGGCAATTTCAGCATCGCCTGAGATCCCCTGTCCCGCGCTCCCCGCCAATTCCTTCACCTGGCGACTCTGGTGTGCCACTCTCAGTTTGGCCGCAAGGAGGCGGCCACATCGATCCCCTCCCGTGTAATAGGCGTGTTTTAGGCGCAGCGCAGCATATTCAGCCCTATCTAAGTCTAATGAGGACAAGAGTTTCCTAGCTACCTTCAACTGCTTCCAGACTCTCGGAGCCCCGGTGCGACGGTGTACGTGCTCCAGCTCCCTAACCCTCTGAGTGAGCTCGTCTCGCTTTATTTTCCTATCTCGATTGTCCGCGGCGGAAATCGCAATGAACTCTCCCCGTATGACCGCCTTAAGAGCCCCCCATTGAGTCGATAGCGAAGTGTCAGGGTTAGAATTGTGTAGCTGAAAATCCCTAACAGAGTCCACAATACTCTGCACTACTGCTTTCTTATGCAGAAGCGTGTCTCGAAGCCGCCAGACCCCCCTCCGGGCCGAGCCCGGCGGGAGAAGGAAGGTCCCCGAGACCGGTGCGTGGTCCGAAAGGGATAGGACTCCCATTTCCGAGGCGGTAGCTAAGTCACGAACCGGGCCAGAGACCAGCAGGTAATCCAGCCTGGCATATGTCTTGTGTGCGTGCGAGTAAAAGGAAAAGTCCCTGTCGGTTGGGTGGTGCTCGCGCCAGAGGTCGTGCAGGTCAGAATCAACTAACTGCGCCTTCACCGCTTGTGAGAGTTCCCCAGTCTGCGGGTGTCTCTGCGCTGATCTATCTTTTGAGGAATCAAAGACTAAATTAATGTCCCCTCCCAGTATTATATATATATCAGGTGATGCTGTGATATCCTCCAATGCCTGGCGTAAAAATCTATCTTTCTGTTCGTTCGGGCCATAAACTGTGCCCACCGTGAATACCAGGGTTCCCAGTTTAAATCTGTAGGCCAGAAGTCTCCCCTTTTGTTCCACAAGTTTGTGCAGCACCTCCCCCCTGAATGATTTGGACAAAAGAATGGCCACCCCAGCCGTTTTGGTCGTGTTGGAGGAGAAGAACTGTGTAGGGAAGTGGCGAGACCTCAACCTGTGACAATCCCCGGCCAATAGGTGGGTTTCCTGAAGCAGACAGATGTCAGCCTGGGAGTTTTCCAGTAACGAGAGGACAGCCCTCCTCTTCGTGGGATTGTTCAGACCCTTGACATTCAGGGTGACTATCTTTAACTCAGCCATGGATGGTCGGGACTACATTGTCTATGTGTGCGGGTCAGAGTGTGTGGCATCACAATAACTTCCAAAGGAACGTATGCTTCCAGCTGAATACTCGCAGACACCGAAGGAGCACTGGACAGGGCTAACCCCAACTCTCCCCCTTCAACTTTCCCGTTCCCCAACTCCCAACACCCTCTTCCCTCCCTGCCCCTCAACTCACACCACAACTTCCCCAACCTCCCCCCCCTCTCCTCCCCCAGCATCGTAACCCTCCCCCTCCGCCCCAAACTACCCAAAACTTCCTGAAATAGTCCCAGACAGGCCCTAACGGACCAGTACGTGGAATGTTACCTTAGTGGACGTCCAGCCACACGTGGTCCAACCTTCGCCCCCACCCCCATTTCAGCCGGCAGTTGGAACAGTGCTGTAATGAACTCCCCCCGGAGCACGATTAAGCGGTCAATGCAGCAACCACTAAACCTCCAAGTTCCTCGGACGCTGTCCGAACAGCAGCCTCACGTTCCGCTCTAATAGTTGGAGATCCCGGCCTCCGCGACCCCTCCGCTGTCCTTCTTCTTCGTGCAACTTGTTGCCATTCTCCGTCAGCCGTGCGCCGTCTTCTCGGCGTGTTGGTCTCCTCCTCCTCCGCGGTGATGCCCAGGATTTCGCAGGTGTCCTGCAGGTTCCGCAAGTGGTGAGTCTCTCCCTGCCACTTAAAGATAATACGGAAGGGGTGCCCCCAGGAGTAGGGCGTGTCGTGTTGCTTGAAGAAATCCGTTACGATCTTAAATGATTTACGCTTCTGAAGCGTGAGAGTAGACAGGTCCTGATATAGCGCCACAGGGTGATCTCGGAAGGTGAGCGAGCGCGCTTTTCGTGCTTCCGCCATGATCCTTTCCTTCAGCGGGAAGAATGGGAGGAATGCCAGGATGTCCGGGGGGGGCCATTAGTCCTTCTGCGGGGTCCCACCCTGTGTGCTCTGTCGATTCTAATGAGGAAATCGTCCCCTTCTCCCAAGACCATGCGAAAGAGTTCCTGCAGGTACCGGACTATATCAGGGTTCTCTTCCGATGATGGCACACCCCGGACCCTAATGTTGTTCCTTCGTGACCTATTCTCCAAGTCCTCGTTGTGCAATTGGAGATCTAAGTGTTGTTCCCTGAGAGTCAGCACTTCCTGCTGCAAAAGAGTGATCTCTTCATCCTGTCTGTGCGTGGAGTTCTCCACAGTGTCCACTCTCTCACCCAAACCTTCCACCTCCCTGCGGACTTCTCTCACCTCTCCTGCTACTTCCTGCTTCAAGGCCTGGAAGTCGTCCCTCAGCGTGCTAAATAGAGACTCCAAAAAGGATCTGGTGACCGGAGGTTCCGCCGCCGCACCCGAGTTCGAGCTCCCAGCTGCTCCAGGCGAAGATGAGGTCTTGTCCCCCTTGTTTGGCTGTCTGTTGAGAATCTCCGGAAGCGTGCGGTCATTGCGTTTACCCCCTCGCTGACCAGCCATGATGTAGGCTCCTCCACCAGACCAAGTGCCCGTCTCAGCTCCTTCTCACGTCTACTCCCGCACCCCTAAGAGTCCACCGCCAGGCCAGGGCGGGCGGCGGTCCACGGCAACCCCAAAAAACCACGGCTGGTCAGGGCAGTCGCCGCACCCCAGGCCGAGTTGGAGAAAGTTGCACCCGCAGTTCCCAGGGGGTCACCGGTGCTGCGTTTCCGGGGTGAACAGGGGCGCAGGGGCTCCGACGCCTTCACTGACGTCCAGGTGGCACACGCGGCCAAATGACGCACCACCTCAGCACGGTCGTGCCCCCGTACCTCCCTGGGTCCGACTTCAGTCGTGGCAAATGTTGAGAAGGGCAGCCAGATCTCTGACGTTTCTCCCCTGTGTGCTCCGAGGCATCTGCGGGGGTGATACCTCTGTCAAGGGTGTGACCGCTGCTCCCCCGTCTGCCTCAAATCTCTGCGGGCTTCGCTGGCGGCCCTGCGCACAAGCGGGCCGGTGCCGGGGGCGCCACAGGTTGGTCAGGCGCCCGCGTCCAGTCGGTCTCAGACCGCGCTCAATAGGGCCGCAACCTCGCTGGACGTAGCGCCCGGCTTCTCACAAAGATCGGGAAGGCCTCCAAGCCGGGCACTCGCGTAGTTCTCACCCCGGTCACGCCAGCACCTCGGGTGGGGAGATCTCTAGGCTCCGGTCGGAGGGCCCGCTGTGTCCGGCACTTCGCCTGCTTCGTCGCCTGGGAGGTACCGCCTAGCAGCGGGGAGCAACCGCTCCAGTCAGCGCACTCACTGCGCAGTCCCAGGGCTGTCTTCAGGTCCGGGCGGAGATCCCCAGTCTCGGCGCGCCGCCATCTTGGAGCGCAGAGAGGAGAGCGGAGGCGCCTCGGACACCGCGCCGCACCACACCGCTATGGGGGCTCCGCAGTCCGCTGCCTTCAAGGAGCTCCGCACACCCCAGTCGGCCAGTTCAGCGCCTCCCCGCCGTCTCGCGGCCACCGATCCGTCGGGACCTGGGTTCGGCGCCTACACCGGTCCGCAGCCCGTCACCGCGAACTCGGTGAGTTTTGCTCTGCGGGGCACCGGCGGTGATGACCAGGCGGTGACCAGTCCCCCGACAGCGCAGCTACTCCGTGTGGCTCCGGGGGGGAGATTTAGCTGCAATCAGGGCTTGGGGCCTCGGATGGGGTCGGGAGCTCCGGCAGACACGTCTTCCTACCCTGCCATCTTGGCCACGCCCCCCCGATCTTCCATTTTAAAAGCAAAAAGATACCTGCTCTCTTCATCCAATGGGATTGAAAAGAAAGCCTGGCAAAGATCTATCACTGTGAACTATTCGGCTTGGCATGGTATCTGAAACAGTATCACTGATGGATTCGGTACCACTGGACAACATGAAACAACTATATTGTTAATTTTCCGAAGGTCCTGTACTATCCTGAATTTCCCACTAGGTTTCTGCAACCCCTTAATCGGGGAGTTACAAGGACTTCCCACGATTTCTTTTAGTATTCCCTGCTGAATCATTGACTCGATCACAGGTTTTATTCCTGCAATCGTTTCCTGGGACAATTTGTACTGCGGGGTTCGGGGAAACTCGGCATTTGGTTTTACCATTATTTTTATTGGTTCTACCCCTTTAATCAATCCTATTTCTTCACCCGTGAAATCCCATACCTCTGACGCCACTGCATCTCGTAAGTCCTGGGGAAGATCTTCTACAGTCAGAGTAGGATATAGTTCTATGCAAGATTTTGAATTGGCTACCTTAAAGGTAGCGTCATCATCTGTAGTCTGTACCTCCACTCCTTGCGGGGTGCAGTATATTGTGCAGTTCAATTTGCACAACAAATCCCTTCCTAATAGACATACCGGACTCGAATCACATACCACAAACTGATGTTCATTCATATGGTTTCCTATTTTCACAGACACTGGTTCAGTCAGAGGACTAGTCATCCTTTTGTTTGCAACTCCTACCACCTGAATGGTTTCCCCTGACATCGGTAAATCTGGAACCACCGCTGATCTCAAAGTTGATCGAGTAGCTCCAGTATCCACCAAGAACGTTGTAGGACACCCTGCCACTTCAGCCTCAACAAACGGCCCTCTTTGATCCACCTCTAGGACTGCCCCGAGGGTACAGTCCTCTTCTCTACTCACACGTTGTCCTGTCAATGGATCAATATAATAACATTTTTCTTCCTCGATAAAGAGAGGCATTTGTTTAAAGACCTTTCCCCCTGTCGCTATTTTCGGGGGCTGTGGGAACTGAGCTCTTGGAGCCGAAGTCCCCCCTTTGACCACCTTGCTTCCTGGGACTGTTGCCTTTTGAGCTGGAACCTCTTGAACTTGCTCCTCTAATTCTAGTTCTCCATTTTCAGGGTTAAAGGGACACTCGCGTCGCCAATGTCCCACCTGGTGACACTGGTGGCACTTTGTCGTCTTCTTTAAAGTGGCAAAGTCTATTCTAGATCTCTGGCCTTCTTCATTATCCTTGTTCTGACCATTTGACTTTCGTCCCATCCCCTGCTTCTGTTGTCCACCCTTCCCTGCTGACTGCATCTGCACTACCATCAACTTCTCCTTTAGATTCTTTGCTTTAGAATCTATTTCGTCACTGCAGTATCTCGCATATCGCAGGATCTCATCTAGTGGTTTGTTTTGCCAACAAATTAAATGTTGTTGAATCATCAAACAAATATCTGGTCTCAGCCCCAAAACGAACTTTGACACAAACTGCCCTATGTCTTTGGGATCCATTACATCGAGTCCACTATACTGTTTGAATATTTTCAGTAATCTCTCATAAAACTCGTGAACTGTCTCTTTGGGTTCCTGCCTTGTTCGGTCTATTTTTACCCAATCTATATCTTGTGGAGGCACTTGATCCTTTAACCAGGCTATTACTCTTTCGTACTTCTCCATGACACTGTCCGATGGTCCATTAGTTCTAGCATTCCTCTCAGGCTCTGCATTTGGCCACTGGACACTAATCTTGCACGTTACCCACAAATCCCCTGGAACCACAATGTCGAACAAGGTGTTCAAATCAATCCACAATACTTTGGAGATCTTTACAAACCTTTCTACCTGCTTATACCACTCGACTGGGTTTTCCCTCAATTTCGGAAACGAGTTGGTAAATGCAGCCAAGTCTCCCCTACTCCATGGTACATGTACATAATTCCCATTTGATATTTCCCGCAAAGGGAATGCCTCCATCTGCATTACCCTTCCCTCTGGGGTCATCACATTTGTACTTCGTCTAACTGTACCCCTTTTGGACCATCTCTCTTCCCATTTGTCCAGGTCTCTCCACACCCTTATTCCTGATATCAACTCTCTTATGTGTGTTTTTAATCCTGTAGTTCTCTTCTCGTCTAGGTCTTGGTCTGAGTACTGCAACCTATGGTTATTCTGTAACGTCTTTGTTCTGGACAAATCTACCCCGTACCTGTCTGCCAAGTTAGACAGTTTCTCATGAATTGCTCTGGCCTTTCTAGTAGTATCCTTCGCTATGAACAGCAGCTCATCTTGTTCGTACAAATCAATCCTTTCTAAAGGCACCGTCCCTTCTATAATCTCGTCTAGATCGGATTTTAGACTGGAGACATCAAGCCTTTTAACCTTTATCGCACCTTTCAGTACTTCGGATCTAGGTGCTCCTTCCACCTCTCTCCCCTCCCAGCTCCTAGTCCTGCGCCTAGGCTCTGGTGAGTTATGTGGAGTCCTCCCATGCTCCCATCTCTCTAGGTCCCATGCTTTTCCATCTTCTCGGGGTGGATGGTGAAACACTCCTTCGCGCCTCATAGCCCTGCGTTCCCCATCCTGTCTAGTTTCACGGGATGCATGGTAAGATATTCCGTCACTCCCTCTTTCTTCCTCATGCATCTGTGACCTCCGATCACTCGATGTATGACGGGACCTTTCACTGTTCCCTCTTTGCCAGTGCTGTACACTTTCCCCAGGTGCGTGATGAGTGCACCTAAACCTATCCCTGTACTCTTGTGTTCTTTGGTCTCCCTCGGTTTGCATGAGGCGAGACATCTCCTCACACTCCATACTCCTACCATTCTGCTCCTGCTGTTCCCTCCCATTCATAGGACATGTAACTCCTCTGTTCTCCTGACTTTGACCTTCTCGGCCCTGACTGCTTTCACTAGCCCCGCAATGAGATACAGTCCCGTTACCTCGGCTTTCCCACTCGGGTTCTGTTCTTAACCTATTACTCGGGGTTATTGCGGTCCCATCCCATTCTCTCAAATCAGCTCTTAATTCTGTATAGGATTTCGGCCGTGGTCCCCTCAGGTCCATCGGTCCTCTCTGACCTCCCTGTCCTGTGTTGGGACCCACAGTCGTATCGAATGGGGTGTTCCACGTTACCGATCCTGGCAATTGCTTCCATGCATTTGTCGTGTTATTCCTCCTTTCCATCTCAATCCTTTCTCTATCTAACCGTGCCTGCTCTTCTCCTCTCCCATGATCTGGATTGTAAATCGACACTATAGGTCCTATGGCAACAGGTACTTGAAGAGCATCCGGTAATCCAAAAGACTCAACCTGTTCGGTGTTTGGCGTCTTTTGTACCACAAACCTTCCCACTACACTCTGTACTGTGTTGTTTTGAGGTGTCTCCTCGCCTTTGATAGGTGTCCATTCCGATATAGGGAGTGGTGTAAACCCCTCTATGGCAGTCCCATCTTCCCTTGCGAGCCCTCTATCTTCAATTTCCCCAACTCTCGGAGGTGGTCTGTCTATCAATAATCTGTTTATCACATTGTCCTCCGAGTCGCTCTCCTCATCCTCTTCCATGAGGTTCCTACCACCTCCCTCATTGGATACAACTTCTCTACCTCTACCTTTGCTTCCTCCTCCCATTTAGAATCTCGTACTGCTCTTACCGATCGAGTCAATCTTTGTTGACGCCTGTTCAAATTTCTATCGTGTGCCGCCCTAATCCATGCATTAAGGGCCTCAAACTGGGTTGGTCTAGGTGAGGGTTTCAATGAGGACATGGTTGCTTTTAGCCGATGTAACACCTCTAACTTAAACGTCCCGTACTTCGGGAACTGCATTTCCTCATTTCCTTCCGTAAGCTTATTCCAAGCCCCAATCCATAATATTGTATGCAGCCCCACGTTCGCTGCCATATAATGAGCTGGTGTACCCTCCGGCGGTGCCTCTTCCCCGTAATAATGTTCACTTCTTTTTCTTTTAAAAATCCCTTTCAAACACTTAAAGCACTTCATGATTTCTCTTTTCTCCGCGTTTGTTTACTTCCTGATGACAATCTACCAATCACCGCGCTGTTCTCGCTAACTGGCCTATCCGATCGCGACTTCTCACTGACGTCGCACCAGCCGCCCAATCGCGTCGCGGCTCTTGCCGACGTCACACCAACCGTCCTATCGCGTCGCGGCTCTTCACTCGCCACCCTATCTCAGCGCGGCTCTTTCTGACGTCACTCCTCCCCCTTCGCAGCAGTTCCCCTCCTTTTTCAGCTCGTCTCCTCGGTCATGCGTGCATCCCATTCATACTCTGAAAAATTATTACTTCTGTCCAAGCGATCACCTTTCTTGACTGTACGCCCACAGTCTTTCTGTAGTTGTCCCCTTAACTTGACGAAATGTCTTTCCGTTTACTTCCAGACAATCGCCTTCTCTGATAGGTTACTCACACACAGTAACTTCCGACCAGCGTCCGTTACTCATACGCTCACTCTTACACTCCCCCTATCTCGGTCCCACGGCGGTCAATGGTAACTCATGACTTCCGTACTATGGTCGACAACTACTCTGGATGTTCGATACACCCAAAACCACTTAAGCTCTGGCCTGAACTTAAGATTTGCCAGTTCACCCGTTTACCAGGTGACCAGTTCACCAGGTTGCGTGCGCTCACAACCTTCTCACAATCACGCTACAGGCATTCAACTCCGCAAGACATTACACTACAAATACAACACAAAACACCGCAATCTGTTCACGCATGACCCTTGTTATACTCACTCTCCTCCGATACTGCTGCTTTTCTCGCACCGTCTGCACCTTCGGCGCACGATTCTTCCGCTGCTCGTCTCTCGATGTCTAGGGGCCTTGGGGTAAACTAACCTCTCTAGATTACCTTCCTCAAGAAGATAACCATCCTAACTGCTACCAACTGTTAACGCTGGATTTCTGGTTTCTAGTTACCTTACCAGATCCCAAATCAAGTCGACTGGATCGTTGGTACCTGTCATTGAGTAAAAGGCAATCTACTACTAGGTCAATCAGTTAAGAACTTACACCACTCTAAAGGACCACTGACCAATGATAAAGTTCAAAGATTTAATATAAAGTCAAAGATAACTGAAGATACAAACTTCTCAAGATGAGATTTAAAAGGTATACTGGTATCACTATAAACATAAATTCTTTGAATAATCTGAGTCTACAAAACAGAATAATAAGTACAAGTTCGAAAATCATCAGAGTTGCAAGAATGGATACAAGTTGCAACTTAAGAGTCATTACAGAAAAGAAAATTCAGGTTAGTCTGTCCCTACACTAGACTAAGTGACATCCCTACTTAATAAGATCTTTACCCCAAAAGGTGTCAGCCGTGGTGACCTCCTAAGAAGATCACTCACTTCTCCTTGTCTCTTCTGTAAATCGGTCTCTTGTGATCAGCCTATCTGCCTACCCAACCGCTCTCTTAGGCTTCCAATATCATCTGCTCTTCTCTCCTCCCGGGTCGCTTTCCCTAATACAAAATCACATTTCCAATAGGAACGCCCCTCGGGACGCCCCTCACGTGGTGCAGTTTTGAGCGGCAAACTCCATGATGGTACTCTTCAAGACCCTCGTTAAAGTTGACCTTGGTTCCCAGACTTCTTCTCCAGCGCGCCGGTACCCCCTGAAATTCCTGAAAACTCCTACAGGCCTGCGCCAAGCGCCACTGAACAAAGCCCCATTCATTTCGACTGATTAGGACCCCTTGCACCTGCGTTCAGACCATCCTACAGTAGGCCTCAAATTCCACTCCACCATATCTGTAGGCCATAAAACATATGTAAAACTCTGTACTTGGCGCCTCTCGACTTCTTCTCTAACGAGCACATTGCAGATCAAAGAAACGACATTATCTGTTCGGGCCTACTTGATTTACATGAAGCGGGTCCCTGCACTCTGAAAACATTTAACTTGATTTAAACAGTATTCTTAACTAACACACGTTTCTATAATGCAACGCATCTATAAAACATATATTTCAATACTAAATTCGATAATACATTTTGGAAGAACCATGTTAATCCCACCTCACATTATTTTAGCAGCACTTTTATATTTACTTGTGAATTGCCATGAGGCCTACACAATTTAACTGGTTTGCAAGATTCCACTTAACTCTTACATGATCACTTAACATGAGAATGTGAGGTTTTCATATTCATTCCAGCATTTCTACATTAGTCTTCACATTGCTATGATTATTGTTACCCTATTTGAACACTCTATACATTTCACTACTGGGTATAAGACACTCTGGTGCAAGGTATATGTTAACTAACTGCGTGCTTGTAAATATGGTGCACTTATACATTTTTCAGATTTGTGCTCTCTCACCTTCCTACCGATAAGTGCTATGCCATTTCTCTTCCTGCTAAAATTATGAGCCTGCTTTCTTAAATGAGTAAAAATGTAGGAAAACGACCTGCTTTATAAGCACACAGACACTTGGAGAGGAAATTCAATTTCCTTGTATTTATGCCGTTTCCCATGAGTGCAAGAAGGAGGCAACCCTGATAAAAATAGGACTCGTAAATGCCATAATGGTTTAGCTATTACCATTAGAAAAGCAAATCATAGAAGGGATCTTCCGACCATTGGTACTGCAGAACAAATTCATCTGTTTAAAGCGGCATGACCTGTCAAAAATAAAATGGCAAATAATGACAATGTGTCACCAAAAGATTAATGTTGGTAATTATCTCCAGGGCTTTGATCCGGGTAATGTGTTACTCTGCAGGGGACATTTACATACATTCCACGTATTGGTTTTGTATGTTTGCATTTCTGTTGCTTCTTATTGTAGAGTAGGTGTCATAGCTCGTTTTCACTAGTTTATGTGAACATTTTTTAAGTTGCCAATACGAAATATTATGCTATTTAAATTCACATCATTGTTGCTTCGACTTAAAGTAGTTTGCAGATTCTTCACAATGAGATATTATTTTTTAAACACATCAAAGGTACCAGGGTTGCAGAACATCGTTTCCAAAGTACTTAGATTGCACTAGTGCAAGTGCAATTTTACATTTACATTTGGACAAGAAAACAGTCTCAAATACCAGTTTTGTACTCTGTAGTGGGTGAAGATCTTATTTTTGCACAATACTAGTGACAAATATGTGAATTAGAAATGGAGCATAATCGCAAAGTAAACAGTGCACATTTTGTAATCTGACCCTCTGTTTATTGCAGTGGATTAGAGGCCAGAAAGTAGATGTTTGTATGTAACTAAAGCTAAACAGATATATGTAAGCATGCTGGAAAGCATTTCAGAGAGGTAAATGCGAGACTTATAATATGCTCCTGGATGCTGCAATTGAAGGGTTGTGTTTGGAGCAAAAAGAGTTCACAATACAGAGGCTCATCTACATTTGAACATATTTGAGTATGTTTTATTTGCCCATGGCCACTGGTGCCATAAACCCTGATTACTAGTGCCTCAGGGGTAGGTGCTATTTTCACACCAGATAAAATCATAATTCTGGGGTTCTGAGTTTACTGGATCTGATAAATTAGGTTTCTATACCAAATATAATATGTCACAGTAAATACTTCCCCTTGTTTTACCTGCCATAATTTAACAGTTTGGAGCAGCCTAACGTTGGTTCCACCTTACATACATTCATACACTTATATACAACATTTATATTCAGAGTGTGGTTTGGCCCCATTAACATGTGTGATACATTTAAATGAACTAATAGAAGGTAATCATCACGTTCACTAAGAGTTCACAAATAGGTGTATTAGGTTGAGTAATAAACTGATGTATTCATATTCATCACATATTTACGTTTGATAGCAATTGTTTTCCACTGATTTATAATACTGTAACATGCATCCATTTTATTTTTTGTGTTAACTTAGCTTGACATTAGGCATTAGCTGAAATCGTTTGCTTTAATTCTGCCAAGTATGCTGGTTTCTCTCCTCTGCAGGCATGATATCGTACTTCTTGCAAAATAACTCCATATGAGGCCTCTTGGCTTAACCTGTTATAAAATACCACAGGCAAGAGATCATATTTTTATGTAGCTTTCTTAACATACCACACGCATATAGGTACCTACGCTGTACATATTTCTTCAAGGTAAGTAGATGTGGAGTTAGGAATAGTAAATCTATAAATCCCTATATACATATACAGTTCAATATTTTGTCCCTCGACATTCTATCCTTGATTGTAGGTCATGATATTGCTGGTGTCGATATCCAGTCGAACAATTGAAATGAACTGCTAAATTGAGAATGCCTAAGAAGGTATTCTCTGCTTTGAGCATGTGCAGAGGAATTTTTGTAACAAGAGTGAAAACTAGCAGTTTCATGGTTTTTCCCCATTCCTAAGTCATGAGGACAATCAAGCTCCTTCTAAAGAGAGAATGTTTGTATTCCTCATTATCTCAGACACTGGGTTGGTGTGTATGCTGAAAGGTTGGCCTACCAGGTCTTCTTGACTCCAAGGATAGATGTGGCGATACAGGGTCAACAAACAACCAAACGATGAGAGTTGGAACAGTGAGGGAGCATGACGTCCAGGTGGATTCATTACTCAGCCTACCTGAATTTGCAGCTGTAGTTTTCTGATTCAAAGTGGTACAAAAGGGGGTGGTGATGGATGGCGCATCTGAACCAATCAAACACTCACACCCAGTCAACAGATCTGGGTTTAATCCATCACCATTCTTTAGCCCACTCTGCCACCCCAGATCAGACATGGCCATATGCAAATCAGTCTGACCCTGTGCCTCATGGGAACAGTCCAGCCCAAACTACCAAGCCATGCCTTCACTGGACCGGTAACAAGCTTCCGAGGACCGGTTTCTGGCCTTCCAGCCATCTTCAGCCCGGCTTGCTTGAATCCAGTGGCAAAGTCAGCAAGGTATGCTCAGACGTGGGTCCCATGCTCTCCACACCACTGGAGTCAAGCTATCCTGGCTGAAGATGGCTGATAGCCAGAAACCGGTCCTAGGATGCTTGATTCCGGTCCAGGAAAGACATGGCTTCGCAGTTCGGGCTGGACTGTTCCCATGAGGCACAGGGTCAAGGCTGATTTGCATATGGCCATGTCTGAACTGGGGTGCAAAACAACGATGGATTTAGGCCCAGATCTCTGTACTGGGGTGAATGTATGACATTGTTCTGCATTCTGTCCATCAACTGTTGTTTTGCATTTGTCACCCCGAGTGGGATGGGTATGCTCAGACGTGAGTCCCATGCTCTACACACCACTGGAGTCAGGCTATCCTGGCTGAAGACGGCAGATAGCCAGAAACCGGTCCTAGGATTCTTGATTCCGGTCCAGGAAAGACATGTCTTGGCAGTTCGGGCTGGACTGTTCCCATGAGGCATAGGGTCAAGGCTGATTTGCATATGGCCATGTCTGAACTGGGGTGGTGTGGAGTACAAAACAACGATGGATTTAGGCCCAGATCTCTGTACTGGGGTGAATGTATGACATTGTTCTGCATTCTGTCCATCAACTGTTGTTTTGTATTTGTCACCCCGAGTGGGATGGGTATGTTCAGACGTGAGTCCCATGCTCTCCACACCACTGGACTCAAACTATCCTGGCTGAAGACGGCTGATAGCCAGAAACCGGTCCTAGGATGCTTGATTCCGGTCCAGGAAAGACATGGCTTGGCAGTTCGGGCTGGACTGTTCCCATGAGGCACAGGGTCAAGGCTGATATGCATATGGCCATGTCTGAACTGGGGTGGTGTAGAGTGCACAAAAACGATGGATTTAGGCCCAGATCTCTGTACTGGGGTGAATGTATGACATTGTTCTGCATTCTGTCCATCAACTGTTGTTTTGCATTTGTCACCCCGAGTGGGATGGGTATGCTCAGACGTGAGTCCCATGCTCTCCACACCACTGGAGTCAAGCTATCCTGGCTGAAGATGGCTGATAGCCAGAAACCAGTTCTAGGATGCTTGATTCCGGTCCAGGAAAGACAAGGCTTGGCAGTTCGGGCTGGACTGTTCCCATGAGGCACAGGGTCAAGGCTGATTTGCATATGGCCATGTCTGAACTGGGGTGGCGTGGAGTGCAAAAAAACAATGGATTTAGGCCCAGATCTCTGTACTGGGGTGAATGTATGACATTGTTCTGCATTCTATCCATCAACTGTTGTTTTGCAGTAGTTTTCTGATTCAGCCTTCCCTCTGAGTTTGCAAGAGAGGACTCCAAGGTGATGTGGCCTCATATCTGGACCCCTCAGGCTGGCTAGAGACTCTGTGCAGTGCCTTGATGCCCCCAGGCATTTGTGCGCTTAAGAAATGTATTAACATGACACAGACAACATCAGCACGACAGGCTGTCCTAAATATATCAGGGACTTGTTCTCAACCCACGTGAAACTGGCAGGACACCGTTCCATTTTCTGGAGGCATCAGAGCAACATGGCCCACACAGGTAAGTGTACAACGATATGTTTCAAATGTTGTATAGAAACTTTAAAATATATTTTTATGTCCTGGCATTTGGAGAGCAGACATTAGACAGTCACAATCTCTACAGTCCTTAAAGTAAAAAATGGAACCAGCCTGTTTCAGCAGAGATTTATTTTTCAGAGAGGGTTCTGAGTAGGGCACCATTTGCACTCTTCTCAGATATGATTATGGTGGCCAATGCCTATATTCAGCTAACCTTTTTATACTGCCCTCAACCCCAGGTCCTGGAAATAAAAAAGGAAAAGAAAGATGTGTGAATGGTGGCTTACTTGGTTTCCTGCTCTGTGTGCATCACCTATCTTCCATTTAGCAAAGCCAACCCTCATAAATAAAGAGATGTTTGTGATCGAAGTTTGTACTCTGCTCACGAACTAGTTTCCAGGTTCCAGTGTATGATCTCATTATGCCAAAACCTACACACATACAAATAAGCAAAAATGTGGCACACAACTGCCCCAGGCCACCGGTATTAATTTACATAGGAGTCAACAGGTATCTTCGTTGAGTGTAAATACTGTACCTCAAATATCCTATAAATGCTGTGACAAGCCATGGCTTGTGAATAGGACTACAAAGAGGGGAGAGTCAAGCATCTCCCTACCTAAGGAAATAGCAATGCATGTTTGAGGTGCAGTAGATTGCAGTTTTAGGGGAACTTTGGTTAGGTCCCTCTATACACTGACAAAAAGACAACATGCAGGGGAGCCTCAGGAGAAGAGGGGGATATTATATTGCAGACTAAGGATGAAATCATGGTTTTAGTGTGGTGTAGCTTTAATTGATAGTTGAAAAAATATTGAAATGAACATACTTTTCATTGATGACGGAGTCTCATAAATACATGGCCTACTCCCTCATCCCTGTGCTAATGTAAACTGTCATTGTCCCCAAAGTGAGGGACATATGAAAAAAACATTACAGATGTGGTATTTTAACTCAATGGTGGTAGAGGAAAATCTCAGGGATAAAACATTAAACCACAGTGAAGTCCACAGGAGCTAAATGATATGAATAAATGTCTACTCATAACCTTTCTTTTAAAACAAAATATGTTCACCATTTATTTTCATTAGTTTTACCAGCTTTAAAGATATAAGTCCTTGAATTAACATCATTCTAGAAAGGTACAAGATGCAGATACCCATACTATAGATAATCCAAATCACTAAAAACCTTGGAGAGGGATCTTTGTATCTGGAAATGCATAATATTGAAATGGACCTGTTGCAAAGTGGCTTATTAGTAGTGGCAGATATCTATCTTCAACTAGCAATAAGGCCACTAACACAATATAGGGCTCAGAAAAGGTCTCAGAAAATTATTCCCATGCTCAACCCTTGGTAGCTTGACTTCAAGCAGGCAGGCTTAACTTCAAAGACAGGTATGTAAAGCATTTAAAAACACCACTAAAAGTAAATAATTAAGACACAACATTCAATAAAAATCCAAAACCAACTTATAGAAATAGGAAATATTTTTATCTTTAAAATGACACCAGGGAACCGAAGATATGAATTTTTAAAGATTTAGCACTATATAGCACATAGAAACATATATCGCCTATTGGGACATCTGGTCATGCTAGACTGGGATAAAGTCAAAGCTTCAGGCCGACCGCGATGGAGCCCTGCGTGGCTACCCCTCGTGATAGGTCTCGGTCAAGGTTTTTACTCTCTCACTTAGAACATTTCTGGAGCTTTTCTTCATGGGGTCCTCGAAACTCTCAACCTGCCTGGATTCAGTGAGGGTTTGCCGGCTTGCCTTGCGACGAACTCCCGGTCAAACCTATTGAAGTCAGACCTCAGTAGCTTACCAGTGGGACGAACCAGGGATCCAGGCCAGCTCGCGGGTGAAGGTGGGCAGGTTGGCTCTTGTGGTTGGTCCTGGTCACCTCTTCTACCTGCGGACTTAGAAACCTTTACTGAGCTTTTTCTTGCGGGGTCCCTAGGTCTACACCAGGCCAGATTTGGTGAGAGTTTGCTGGCTTGGGTTTCAGCCTACTCCTGGTCAAACTTTGGAAGTCGGGCCTATGGAGTTTTTCAGCACGGCAAACTGGCCGACAGGCCGGCTCATGGTTGATGGTCAGGCTGAGTGGGTCCACTTATTGAGCTTTTTTCCAAAGTTGATCCAAAGTTCTCAAAACTTCTGGAACTTCTTCCTGATGTTCCTCAAAGGGTCCCAAAGTGTCTAAAACTTACACCAAGGGTCTGGAAGCACCAAGACTGTCCTTGAAAGTTTGGGACATCAGTTCTCATAATTCACTTGGACAAAACCCTTACTCCAGGCTGAGGATTCTTGTTGGTGATGTTCCAGGTAAGCTCTGTCAAACTGTAGCATGCTGGGAGTCCACTATTTAGTCTTTTTGAAGCAAGGTTGTCCAGAGGGCTGTAGTTCTAGAGTGTGCACCAGACGCAGTCTTCAAAGTGCAGGGCCTGGTTGGTGCAAATCAAATGTCTCTGGGTGGACCCCTCTTCTTCCTTGAGTTTCAAGCAGCAGATGTGAGAGGCTAGCCCCTCTCAGATACTTATTACAAGTTTTCTGGGTCTAGCAGGAGGGCACTCCTGTCCAATGAGGTGAAGGGCAATACCTCAGGGTATAACCACATCTACAAGAGAAAACCATTTCTCCAAAATTAATCATGGCTAATTTTCGAGCAGGGAGAGAAGAGCTGGCAAACCACACCTCTTTGATGATTAATCTCCATAGCCTCTCCCACGTGCATCTACTCATTCCTTCCTTAATCCTACCATCTGGCTGGGTTCTATGAGTAGAGGTGTAAATGAAGGGGATTCTCCTGCTTGTCTCCTCCTTCCATTGAAGAATATTGTTTACAACCCCTCCCCCCTGCTCTGGCATTCCTATGCAGCAGAACCCTGCCCTCCCAGAAGAGCTTTCTAACCCCACCGGCTATTTATTACCTCATTAAAGGAGCCTGGCTGATCTACTTAACTCTGACAAATCAGGACAGATCACTGGAAGGCTAAAGTTTGGCATACAGACAGGAAGGTATTATAACTTCTTGTCTGTACACCGTGGGAGAAATTTAACAATACCATATTGTTGGATTTATCAATACCATTCTAGGAAATTCGTGAATGGTGTTTTTATGATTCTTCAAGCGGGAATTATTAGTTAATAACTTCTTGCCATGTTGACCTAGGGGAGACTTTAGAAGTTCTGAATATGTAAAAATAGTGCAGCTCCTCACCCCATAGTGCTCCTAGAACAAAAGTAGATTTTGTGAAGAAATTTGCCATAATGCGGGGAGTGAAATATACAATTTCACTACACCCAGCATATATAAAACTCATTTCATAAGGGTCCTCCTTATATTTACCTGACCCCCTACCCCCTCGGGACACCTAGGGGAGGCCCTGGGGGTACCTAATATGCCCTAAAATTGAAGTGTATAAATTTTTATGTGCCCCAAACACCAAAGGTGAGTTTGGCCACAATTTGCATTTTAAAAGAAGTCCTTCACCATAGGCTTCAGAGGTGCATACATGCCTTCTATGCATAGACTGACTTTAACCCTTATCTCTCCACATACAAAATCGGGAAAGGAAGGAGACATGAAAGCATTTCTCCTTTTTGCATCTGCTTCAAAAGGGCTCAGTTATCTGACACTAAACCCTGTCTACTTTAATTAAAGAATGAGTTTAGCATCACAAACCTTGGGTGGTTGCATAGAAACCCCATCCTCCACCTGTGGTATACCTCCTTGACGCTAAGTAATGCAAAGCAGCGCTATATGCTGCTTTGTATTACTTTCATGGTATTTCCAATGCTAAGCAAGTTTAGCACTGGAAAGTAAATTGTCAAAAAGGATTTTGCGCCGATTGACGTCACTTTTGTAATGCAAACAACGACATCCCCTCCATGAACTGTCACTGGCACAAAACATACCTTTCATCTTAACAAGTGTTAGATACCAATTTTAAGCATTCTCCTTGTATGGTGGGCATATAGATGACGTCATTGCTATAACCCAAATGTTAACCTGTTATTCCTCGGAATTCTGTAATTGGAGTTTAGTCTCCGATCCAGTCATTTATCACTGCAATTGGGGTGCCAAGCCAGATTCCATTGCCTGGTTTTGATGGGACATAACTTTAACTTCATACTGCTTTGAGAATGCATAGCCGATTTGTTTCTCCACCATTCTGGACCTATTTCAGTCAAACCCAGTGCAGTAGCGGCGCATGTCAGAACCTTTCCTTATCTTTTAAGTGTAAGGCTTCCATGAATGTTCGATAGGTAGCATTTTGGGGGCCCTCCTCCTAGCTTGTCAAGGAGAGGTGGAGTAACATGATCCAGCAATGAAACACTTTCATGGAAACCCTGGAGAAAAGTCTTGTTTAGCTACTATGATGTTAAAATGGGGAAGACAATGTGACAATTGCTTATATATGAGTAGCCCTTGCCCAATGAACTAGACATCATATATTTCACTTGTACACTGCCAAGGGTTATGTGTTGCTTCGAGGAAATACAACTATAATTAGACTCCATATGAAAGTTGATTAGAAAGAATTAGTTATTGGCTGATTCTAATTATTGTAACTTTGGGATTATGTATGTTTTTTCCTATTATAGTTTAAATATTGTCTAATTGCATTATATACACTCGTCGCTCACACCCTGATAAATGTCATTTGAGGAACAAATTTACTGAGTTGATTCCCGTTTATTAATGTAACAAATTTATCAAAAAAAGCATTTGACTATTTGATGAAGATTGGTTCGGCGTAATTTTTAACCCAAGGACTAAATGAATGGATGGCCTATGTATTGTGTCGTAACAGTTTACTTAGTACAGATGACTTATTTTGGATTCTTAAAGTTTTGAGTACTTTACCCTCTACCACCTTTGTTTTCCTTTTCATGGATGTGGCTGAGACTCAGGGTTTCCTAGCACCAAGAAGTTAATGGGTAGCACTGCCTATATGTGATGTATAATACTACGGCTGCTTTCGTTAATTACGTTATATACCGTACATTCATTTTAAATGTTTTCAGAAACCAAATGTGAGTCTTTGCATCCTGTTTGCAGGTACTACACTGCGTTGTTTATATCATGTTTTTGCATCCCTGACCTTCACTGGATCTACTACAAGACCTGACAGAATTCATTAAGCATATCCAAGATATTTTGTGGTCTAGTTATTCTGTAGATAACCGGCTCAGACTGCTGGGACATTTCCCTTTTGTAGACTTGGTTCCTGAAAGCTGAGAAGTCATGTGACTGGTGAAGTACTGTCAACACCTGGTAGGCCTCTCACATGCTGTTTGGGAAGAACTGGTCTGGTGCGACCTGCTTTTGAATTTACTTTAAAATGCATAAGATCCTCGTGCCAGCTCCCCATCCAACAGTTCTCCTGTCAAGCTTGCTCACAGTCCTCTACCCTCTGCTTCCGGTCTACCTGCTGCCCTCTGTTTGTGCTTGTTTCATGCTCTGTTTTGCCCTTTCTCTTCGTTTTTCTGCCCTCTGTTTGACCTTTTCCTGCTCGTTTTTCTGCCCTCTGTATTGCGCTCTTCTGCTTGTATTTCTGCACTCCGCTCTGTTTTGCCTTTTTCTTCTTGTATTTCTGCACTCTGTTTTGCATTTTTCTGCTAATTTTTCTGCCCTCTGTTTTGCCTTCTTCTGATCTTTTCTTCCCTCTTCCTGCCGTTTCCTCAAGACCTGGCTTTTTGACTGAGACCTCGCACCCCAACACCCAGATAAACCCTGGGGTGACAGCTCTACAAATCCTGATTGATAAGGTGCCTGAAGGTGTAGAAGGCCCTTAACCCCTTGGGTGCGGCCGCGATTCTGCGCCTGCGCGGCACTTTTAAACAGTGGGCGGTTTCATGACGGCCCCCAGCCGTCATCAGCACAAGCCCACCGTGATGCATGACGGCCGGGGGCCATCATCAGCATGGAAGGGGTTAAACAGAGGAAACTGCTGCCCAGAGAATTAGAGGGCATCATTTATCTTGATTAACTCCTTGCGTGCTGATGACGAGCTCAGCTCGTCTTGAGGCATGGTGGCCGTGTGCTGATGACGAGCTGAGCTCATCATGACACGCGCGGTGCTCACACGCGGGGATAATTCCCCCGCTGTGCTGACCGTTCTGAAAAACGGGCGTGGTCATGACAAGCTCAGCTCATCATCAGCACAGCGCCACCATGCAGCAGGACGAGCCGAGCTCGTCACAAGCACCGTGGCGCTGCGCGTGCCCCCTTGCCCCCAGCGCCATGGGAAATTAGCCCCGCGGCAAAGGTGTTAATGCCGTTCCAGCTCCTGTAGCCTTTATGAGAGGTAGTGCTCTTCTTTAGTGAATATTTATGGTGCCCAACTGTTGCCTAGTGGACATTTGTTTTATGAAAGGCTATTTTAATCATTAACATCTCCATTCCTTCTATTCATTTGCTAGGTTGAATGACTGGGAAATTGTCCACAAACATTGCCCTTTACCTACTTGTAGTTAAACGTGTTAAAAGTTGGTTATCTCCCAATGGTGTTTTTCCAATTCTCTTTTAACAATTTTCTTATTTTTAATTCTTTCTGGTTAGACAGTTAAAGTTTTCATTTCAATAATTTTTGTGCTTTTTGTTTCGTCAGTTGCACCAAATAATTCTCATAGTTCCTCTTTGGTTTATCTGATACTCAAGTCACTTTAACAAAGATGTACAAAGGCTATTTAGGTCTGGCTTGACAGCACAGCTGTTGCCAGTCCTTATATTATGTTCAACAGAAAAAGAGCTTTCCGAAGAACAACTGACCGAGGGTATTGGCTTAACCCACAGGTGGATTTCCTTAAATCTAGATGTTGATTGGGAAGACGTTGTGTGTGTCTACTGAAAAAGAGTTATTTCTGATGCCCTAGGTCTCATCTGTTTATTATGAAGTGGTCTGACAAAAGCAGTAGACATAATGTATTTATTGTGCTTAAGTCTATGCTAAAGTCAATCGGCCTCTGGGAGCAGACTTTGTTAGATGGATTCTCTCAGGTTACTATAATAGTAATAATATTGGCAATTGTAACCTCTCTGACAAAGTCCTGGGTTTAAGGTGTCCTTGTTAAGCCCTCATAGGAGGGAATGCATAATGCTTTCCAACTGTTATTTTGTACATATTTCTAGTTTTTCACCCTATACTTGATAGTTACTTTGTGGAAAAGTTTATGTTTAATATATTAGTAGGCCTGAGCTGGCTATGGTGATGAGTCAATGATAAAGGCAATTGGCTCAATAGGAAACTTTATATCAGATGCCATAGTTCCAAACTATTTATTATAAAAAATTACAAAATAATCAGTAGGCCTGACTTATTTGGAAACTCTTTTGTTAAAGTCAATAGTCCTTTGAGGGTGGATTGATATTAAACTGTGGAGACAGGCGGTTTATGTTGTCTTACATGAGCGAAGAAAAGAAATACCTAGGCAATTACATATAGTTGTCCACACAGTGGTATATGGGAAAATTAACAAACCAAAGAAAATTCTGTCTTCAATAGCATCATTTTAATAATTCATAAAGAAATACAATTCAATTAAAAACCGTGTAGAAACACAGTATATTTCAGACAAAGGGAATACTTACATTTCATTGTAAAATAATAAAAAACAATTTAAAATACAGGTAAAAATAGAGTTTCAAAAGTAGTGGCAAAATAATTGTCGACGCACGTTTTGGCGTATTAACGCCTTCTTCAGGAGTAGCCACAGATTAATTCGTTTTATTCATAGTGTCCTCTGGATTCACAGACGCTTAGTGCCAATCGCATTGATATTAAAATCTTCAAAATTATGAGATTAACAAATCTATGACCTCCTCATTTTTTCATCTCAGCTTTTACGGATAATAACTTTGTGATCGTTGAGATCGAGCAAAATGTCCCAAATACAGTGTCTTCTTTAATTCTTTCCCTATTAGAGTAAGGTCACAGAATGCAAAAAGGCGAGAGATAACTCCAACATTTCGAAAATGTCAGGATAAAACACTTCCAAATAGGAAAAAGACCTCCGGGAGTTTCACATAGGTCGCCCGATGGTTAGAAAAGGCAGCGAGTTTTGACTACCTAGGGATAAGACCAATTGATTCGCTTGGCTGGGAGTATCAATCAGATAAAAGTTACCTTACCCTATGTCATAGGTCAAAGTCAATATTCAGGTTTCAAAGGCAGTCACAAACCCGATCACTGACTTCAGCACTAGAGGTCTATAGTGTAAAAGCCGAAAGTGTGCTTTGTATGGAGCCGTGATGTGGGGTTACATTAACACCCATGAATTGATGATATGTGAACGCATCTTTGTTAGGTCACATGTTCAGTACCTGTTACTACCCGCTTGACTCCGCTATTTTTCGATCTAGGGATGAAAAGAATTGGGGTTGTGGCCTTGCTTAAACCTTTAATGTAGTGGCTGCATGTGTGGACAATGCCCCAGTTAACTGATTACTGCAACTCACTACGGGAGATTATTATTATTATTATTATTATTAAATTGAATTTGTAGGGCGCACAGCTACCCCAGGGGGTTTCCCAGCACTGTCCCGATTGGAAAGAAAAGATAAAGAACAAAAGAAAGTCTTCAAGCTTCTGCGGAATACACCATACACGGTTTCATTGCATAGTGAGATAGGTAGAGAATTCC
The DNA here is from genome assembly GCF_964261635.1 of Lissotriton helveticus. Classification (NCBI taxonomy): domain Eukaryota; kingdom Metazoa; phylum Chordata; class Amphibia; order Caudata; family Salamandridae; genus Lissotriton; species Lissotriton helveticus. Next base: position 248,738,100 of record NC_136067.1, on the reverse strand, counting down.
ACAGGGTTGGTCCTAAATAAAAGGACCAACCATGCATGCAAGAGAGTTTGATTTTCAGAACAATAAACCTAGTCTGCTGGGCAGAGGGCATAGGGCGCGAGGGTTGGTAGCTCTGAACTAGATCTTGCAAATATTTCGGGGCCACTCCAGTTTTAATTTTAAACATATAGCACAAGGCTTTGAATTTGACTCGGTTCTCCACCGTCAGCCAATTTAGGTTACGAAGGAAGCCTGCGACTGAGGAAGACTTAGGCACATGACACAGCAGTCTTGCAGCCTCATTCTGCACAACTTGAAGTATCTTGATCGTTGCTTTGTTAGAGTCCAGATAAAGAACATTGCCATAGTCTAGCCTAGAGATAACTAGGGCATGGACTACTGTTCTCTGAGTAGAGAGGGGAATCATCCATAATATTTTCTTCACTATTTTAAAACAGTAAAACAGGTGGAGGATACCTTGGTGAACTGTTGTTTCATCGAAAGATGTTCGTCAACGATGAAGCCAAAATTGCGAACATGATGTATAGCTGAGACCCAGCCATTTTGTCTGATGCCCGGTGGAGCTGCCTTGCGAGCTAAAGGGGAGATGGGCTACGGGCTCCCTCCTCGGCCATCACCTACCCAGCCGGTCCTTGGACAAACTCTCCTGCGTCTCTCCTGGCCTTATTTACCCTCATCCCCCTTCACCCTACCCCCTACTGCTCTATTCTGTTCATCTTTCCAGCTATTGACCCCTGCCCTCACCCGTCCTTGCCCTTAGTTACCACCCTGTTTATCCATCGGACTTTCTTATGTGAACTTTCCCTCGCCAGTTGAGACCGAGCTATTTGACTGATGCCTGATGGAGCTACCTTGTTTAGCTAAAGGGGAGACGGACTGTGGATTCCCTCCTCGGATGTCACCTACCCAGTCGGTCTTTGGGCAGACTTCCCTTCGTCTCTCCTGCTGTCTCTTCCCTCATCCTCTCCCTTCACACTTCCCCCTCCTCCTTTCTTCTCTCTCCTTTCTTTCCTCTTTCAATGTGTTGCTTATTTTTGACATAATGTGTAATTGTTATCATTTTCTGTAACATTGACTAACCAATTGTAAAGCGCTCTGATACCTACGGGTCTAGCCAGCGCTATATGAAACTCATTAAATACAAATACAAAAAGGGTAAGGTACCCATTTCAGGGAGCCAGTGTTGAGGTCCCCAAAGGGCATGTTTTTTCCCTAAGATCATGAATTCAGCCTTGTCCTGGTTTAATTTGAGCAGGTTGATTTGCATCCAGGACGCAACTTTACTCAGAACTGACTGAAGATTAGAGGGTTCCGTCCCCTTGGAAGAGGAAAGGGAAAAGATGATCTGAGTGTCATCAGCATAGGAAAAAAGGGACAGACCACCCTCTTCTGCAACATCCACCAAAGGACGGACATACAAAATAAATAGTGGACTGTCTGGGACTCTGTCGGCAACACAGTCAGGGACATGAGCAAGGAATGGGGGCTGGGTAAAAAACGTTCTGTGCAAAGATAGATACAGCCCTGCCCAGGATCACACAGCGAGTAAGAGGTGAAAAAGGGATCCAAAGGGGAAGCCTGTAGAAGTGAACAAGATGGCTAAGACTAAGAAAGGAAGGGCACTCACAAGGCAATTTAGCATTCAGACTAACTACACCCAGGATGGACGTGCAAGACATATATATATAAAACAACATAACCAATAAAGGGAATGTGGGGTAAAGCACTTGGGATCTCCACATGGTAAGCCTGAAGCTCAGTAAGTTCCTCACTTACAATTGCTGTTACAGATACTGACTGCAAATACCCACATATAGGATATGCATTCAAAGGCAGGGTCTGTGGAGCTGATAGAGAGACAGCAAACTAAGAACTGGAACCAAGGAAATGGGAAGAAATGTGGGGACGTGAAAAGGATATACAGAAGGGGAGGCTAGAAGGGTATGGATTAGGAGTCAAGGAAACAAAGTAGCACTGAAGGCAGTGCTGGAGCAAGAACGAGAATTTAGTATAAACACAAAAACCATAGTAGCACTGTAGGCAGTGATAGTTTAGGAACTAGGGGAATTCCTATAGCTCAGAAACAAGGGATTCTAAGGCTCAGGAGCAGGAACTAGAATTGAGCTAAAGCTCAGGAGTCAAGGTAGTGCTAATTCAGGAACAAGGAAAGAGCAGCAGTAATAACTAAAGCTTAAGAAACACTGGAAACAAGGATAACAAAAGCTCAGGCAGCACTGGAAACAAGGGTTGGTCTCACAGGTACTCAGCTACAATGACCAACCTTGGCCTGAAGGGAGCTGGGGCGTAAAAGAGCTCACAGTGATCACATGCATCAGGTGTGAGCAGGCTAGCAGCAGCCAGCCACACGTGAGTTGAATTCCTCCACCCATCCTTGGCCTGCAGGGGTGGAGACGAAGCAGTAAGTATTGAATTCTAGGTAACAGAGTGTCAAACATTAGCAGGCTGACTTAAAGCATGAGCAGGCTGGCTTTCAAAAACCCCGGCATATATTGGGAATGGACATCTATTCCCAAATAGTGACCAAATGGATGGTAGTCAGGATATGCATGAAGGGGAGTATCTGGAAGCTTGTTAGAACACAGGAAAGTCACACTATGCACCCCTCTGGTGGTGGGCAAGAGAGTGCAGGGAGCGAATTGTGACAAATAGCAGTGGGCTCAGCACAGAACCCTGAGGAACTCCATAAGGGGACAGATAAGAGTTGGAGCTAGCTGACACAGAAATGACTTGAAAAGCTCGGTTGGTTAAAAAAGAGCTGAGCCAATGCAGGGCTGAACCTGCCAGGCCTAAGGACTGCAAGGCTCTCAACAAGACAGAATGAGACACTGTGTCAAATGCAACGCTGAGATCCAGCAAGATGAGCGCCGCTGTATCACCCTCATCTAACCAGTGCCTTAACATTTCAGTGACTCCAAGTAGAGTTGATTCGGTAGAGAAACCAGCTCTAAACACTTATTTAGAGGTATGAAGACAATTCTGAGAAAAGGAGGTCAACTGACCATTTACATGGTTTTCCAGGCTTTTAGAAAAAAAACGAAAGCAGCGAGGTGGGACGAAAGTTAGATGGCTTTGGCTTTCTTTAGAAGAGGGAGTACCATAGCATGTTTCCATTCCAGCGGAAATAAGACCTCCTGTAAGGAGGCATTGAAAGGTTTCATAATTATCGAAAGTATAGAAGCGTCTAGCTGTTTAATCACATGAGTAGGAAGTACGTCACGGGGGGAACCAGACTTAATGTTTGCCACATTGAATGAATGAATGAATGAAAGGCATTTTTATACCGCGCAAAACTTAGCCCCAGGGGGCATCAAGGCGCAATACAAACAAACATAAAAGTCCAAACTACCAAGTAGCCAGAATAAAACGCCATTGGAAAGGCATAGTCTAATATGCTTGAGAGAAAAAACAGGTCTTCAAAAGTTTTTTAAAAATTACCAGGGAAGATTGACTGGTGAGTTTGAGGGGGAGGGAGTTCCACAGTTTAGGAGCCAAGACGGAAAAGGCTCTACCTCCCCACTTTACTTTTGCAAACCTGGGGGCCACAAGCCTATTCTTCGAAGATGAACGAAGAGTTCTGGCGGGAGTATAGGCACACAGAAGCGATCTAATACCTTCAGATCCTGATCCATGGATGGCACCATGGGCCAGACAGAGAATTTTAAAAGAGATTCTAGATGGGATCGGCAGCCAGTGAAGATCTCTTCTGGCCATTGTTGCAGACGCTCTCCTAGGAAGGCTTAATACCAACATGGCAGCTGCATTTTGCACCATTTGGAGGCGATGGATAGACCCTTTATTGATGCCACCATAGAGGGCATTACAATAATCCAGCCTCGATAGTACTAAGCCAGCTGTTACTTGTTTACGAGCTGCTAGGGACAGGTAAGGGGCAATTTTCTTTAAAATTCTGATAATGCCACAACAAGTTGACACTGTCCTATTTACCTGACGATCAAAAGAGAGGGCCAAATCAATTTGTACGCCCAGATTTTTGGCAATAGCAGTAGAAGTAGGACAGTCTCCCAAGGACGAGGGCCACCAGTCCCTAGACCAGAGAGCTTGACTCCCTCCGAAAACCATGACCTTGATTTTTTCACCATTTAGTTTAAAAAAATTACGCGCCATCCACTGCGAGACTGCCTCCATACAAGCTCTAAACTTGGATGCAATCTCGCAGGCTGGCTGGGTGATGGATACCAATATCTGTGTGTCATCGGCATACGATAGCACATCCAGGCCAAATGATCTAACCACTTTTGCAAGTGGGGTAACATAGATGTTAAATAGTAAAGGGCTCAACAAGGAGCCCTGAGGGACCTCACATTGCACCTTTTGAGGGTCGGAAAGGAAGTTGCCCATTGTAACTCTCTGCTCCCTATGATGGAGAAAGGAGGAGAGTAAACTAAGGGCAGAGCCTCCTAATCCGATGTCCTTGAGCCTGGAGATCAATATTGACGGGGACAAGTTGTCAAATGCTGCTGTGAGATCTAATAACACAAGCAGCGAAGGGTGTCCCTTGTCAACCTCAGATCGGATTTTATTTGTCACAACAGTGAGAGCAGACTCAGTGCTGTGGGCTGATCGAAAGCCATGTTGGGAGCTATCAAGTATGTTGGAATTTTCGATGAAAGCAGACAGATTTTGGTTTATATAAGATTCCAAGATCTTGGCTGGGGCCGGGAGCAAGGAGATGGGGCGATAATTCTTCAGGATTGCTTGGTCTAGGGAGGGTTTTTTAAGTAGAGCCCTGACAATAGCGGTCTTCCAAGGAGATGGAAAAATACCCTCGCGGATCGCTAGGTTCATAACTTCCAGTAAAGGGGGAAGCACAGACCTTCTGCAAGTTTTCAAGGTCTTTAGTGGACATGGGTCAAGAGGCGAGCAGGACTTGGTAGAATCAAGTAAAAGATAAAGATCTTCCAGAGACATCAGGGGAAAGCATGTAAACGACGGTTTAGACAAAACATCAGTCATATCATTTATAACAGTGGTAGAAGAGGAAAAGCTTACTGGCTTAGCATTTAGTTCTTGATTTCTAATTTCAAGCGCACTGTAAATGTCAGCAATCTTGTCATGAAAGAAGCTCGCTAAATTATTGCAGAGTTCCTGAGTTTCAATAATAGGGTCAGCCGATCTAGGTGCCGAAAGAGAGTTAATAATATTAAAAAGGTCTCTAGGAGATTTTAAAGAAGTCGTTAGGTTAGTAAAATAATGCCTTTTTCTTCTAATATTGCCTTCAAATAGTCTCTAAGAAGAGATTTATGCAGGGCTTTTCCCGGTAAGTCAGGGTGGGCAGTCCAGGACCTTTCTTGTTTCCAACATTTTTGACGCATAGTTTTTAAGTGGTCTGAAAACCAAGGTTGAGAGGGGCTCTTTCGGGCTGAGTAATATCGTTTAGCCGGGGCAAGAGAATCTATAGCACTCACCAGGGCATTAGAAAGATCAGAGGCCGCCCTATTTGGATCCTCCATAGAGGGGCATTTAAGATCATTCATTAAAGGTGAAAGAGTATTGTCATTTATTGCTTTATAGTTCCTTCTAGTGGACCACACACTACTCTTCAAGGGAATTGCCAAATGGTCAGACCAGGAAAGGGGAATAGGGGTGCTAGTCCTAAGTCTTGCATCATTTGAAAAGATGCCATCCAAGGTATGGGAGGCTAGATGTGTGGGACCATTAACCAATTGGTCAAGTCCGCATGCAGCTAAGCCATCTACAAGTGCTAGTGTATCCTTAGAATCTATGGCCTCTAAGTGAAAGTTAAAATCGCCTAGAATAGTAAAGTGGGGCCTGTCAACATATGGCTCAATAAGTTTAAGAATTTCATAGGGGAAAGTCGTTTTAGGGCCTGGGGGTCTATAGCAAAGGATGCCAGAAAAAGAATCAGAAGGAAGAAAATTAATAGAAAAATACAGTGCCTCAAACGTATCTGAGGGCAAAGAAAGAGGCTTGGTACAGCAAGTAAAAGTGTCCCTAAACAAGATTCCTAACCCACCACCCCTGCGCCCTGTCCTATCAAATCTGGACAGAGAATAACCTTCAGGAACTGCCTCAACAAGATCTGGACCAGCGGATTCAGAGCCCCAGGTTTCAGTAATAAAAAACCAAGGTGGTTTATTTTGGGAAACAAAATCATTGAATGCAACATTATTTCGTACCAAAGACCAAGCAGTAGGTCTGCCTCGCTAAAGAGATTGAGAGCTGGCAGTTGGTTTTCAAATCTAGCAGGGTTTTTATGGCGGGGGTGACGGGGGCGCCTAGAACCTAGGTTCCCCTTACAACAATGAATGTTAATCAGATCATCTGGACATAGGCTAAAATGACACAGTTTTGGCATAGGTCTAAGAGCCAGAAGAATAGAGTGAGAGTACAACTCACAATTCTCATGGAGGTGAAAGCGAGGTCTAGCCCGTCTGGCCCCTGGCGCGTCCTCAGCGCGGACGGGTGCAGACGGGCTTAACTTTGGCGCAACTTCAGCGCACATTCGCTGGGCGCGTCCGCTGGGCGCGGAGAAACTTGCCCCTCTTAAATATGGCCGCTTCACGAGCCTGGCGTCCCACCTGACCAGGATTCAACCAATGAGCTCGGGGAGCAGCTGTTCGCCTACGTGCCCTCCACACAATCGGGAACACCCGTGGTGGACCGGGGCACACGGCAAATAAATTGGCAGATGGCGAGATAAGAAGCCAAATGTGCTTAGAGTGCAAAAATACGATCTTTTAAAATACGGCGAAAAATTCTTTTTAAATGAGGATTCTAAAAGTAAACACAGTCATGAGCAATCATAGAGCACAAATCACGTTATACAAGCAGTCCCAAGCGCATCTTAATCATGTACTGGGAGTAAGGACCATCCGAGCTATTCTAGTTGCCCCTCTTATATATGGCCGCTTCACGAGCCTGGCGTCCCACCTGACCAGGATTCAACCAATGAGCTCGGGGAGCAGCTGTTCTCCTACGCACCCTCCACACAATCGGGAACACCCGTGGTGGACCGGGGCACACGGCAAATAAATTGGCAGATGGCGAGATAAGAAGCTAAATGTGCTTAGAGTGCAAAAATACGATCTTTTAAAATACGGCGAAAAATTATTTTTAAATGAGGATTCTAAAAGTAAACACAGTCATGAGCAATCATAGAGCACAAATCACGTTATACAAGTAGTCCCAAGCACATATTAATCATGCACTGGGAGTAAGGACCATCCGAGCTATTCTAGTTGCCCCTCTTAAATATGGCCGCTTCACGAGCCTGGCGTCCCACCTGACCAGGATTCAACCAATGAGCTCGGGGAGCAGCTGTTCGCCTACGCGCCCTCCACACAATCGGGAACACCCGTGGTGGACCGGGGCACACGGCAAATAAATTGGCAGATGGCGAGATAAGAAGCCAAATGTGCTTAGAGTGCAAAAATACGATCTTTTAAAATACGGCGAAAAATTATTTTTAAATGAGGATTCTAAAAGTAAACACAGTCATGAGCAATCATAGAGCACAAATCACGTTATACAAGCAGTCCCAAGCGCATAATAATCATGCACTGGGAGTAAGGACCATCCGAGCTATTCTAGTTGCCCCTCTTAAATATGGCCGCTTCACGAGCCTGGCGTGCCACCTGACCAGGATTCAACCAATGAGCTCGGGGAGCAGCTGTTCGCCTACGCGCCCTCCACACAATCGGGAACACCTGTGGTGGACCGGGGCACACGGCAAATAAATTGGCAGATGGCCAGATAAGAAGCCAAATGTGCTTAGAGTGCAAAAATACGATCTTTTAAAATACGGCAAAAAATTATTTTTAAATGAGGATTCTAAAAGTAAACACAGTCATGAGCAATAATAGAGCGCAAATCACGTTATACAAGCAGTCCCAAGAACATATTAATCATGCACTGGGAGTAAGGACCATCCAAGCTATTCTAGTTGCCCCTCTTAAATATGGCCGCTTCACGAGCCTGGCGTCCCACCTGACCAGGATTCAACCAATGAGCTCGGGAAGCAGCTGTTCGCCTACGCGCCCTCCACACAATCGGGAACACCCGTGGTGGACCGGGGCACACGGCAAATAAATTGGCAGATGGCGAGATAAGAAGCCAAATGTGCTTAGAGTGCAAAAATACGATCTTTTAAAATACAGCGAAAAATTATTTTTAAATGAGGATTCTAAACGTAAACACAGTCATGAGCAATCATAGAGTACAAATCACGTTATACAAGCAGTCCCAAGCCCATATTAATCATGCACTGGGAGTAAGGACCATCCAAGCTATTCTAGTTGCCCCTCTTAAATATGGCCGCTTCACGAGCCTGGCGTCCCACCTGACCAGGATTCAACCAATGAGCTCGAGAGCCAGTAAGAGCAAGAGGAGTAGTCTGGGTTTCCGAGCTGGATAGTTCTTTTACCACCTTAAAAAAAATCTTGGAGCATTTTGTGCTTCAGAGATTTTATGTGAGAAATACTCAGCTTGGGCTACTTTACAGAGAATGTAGTATTCACTTAGGGCTTTATTATATGCCACGTTGATCTTGAAGATTAGTGGTGCAAAAAAATTATTGTGGTTCAAACAAAAGCAAATTGGTGTAGATCACTGGAAATCCTGAATTTATGGCACCACCCAGAGGAGTTAAGCAAAGAGGACTTACCTAGAGAAAAAGCAAAATACTGGGTGTTTGTGGCAGATCATTATGTAGTGAGAACGACCAATGGTCATTTAACAACACATTTTTTTTTCTAAAAGAATCTTTTTATTAACAACCAACAATACAAAACATCAGGTGACATTAACCGTTTTCATAATTGCCATGAATACAATTCCATATTATGCAAGATAATGAGCACAATATACAGATAGTGGATCAAGGGGTCTCATGCACCTCCACTCCTTCCACACGCATCGGGGACGTACAAATGTCTCCACGGTATTGATTCCAGACTCCCCATATCTTACCCCACTTCTCAGGACGACCCCGTGTCACATATACCGACCTCTCTCGAAACATACACCAGTCCAAATCTTCCACCCATTTCCGGATCCGGGGCAGCTGGCTGGCTCCCCACAACTGAGCAATATTACGCTTTGCCAACATGCACGCCAACGTAACCCATGTTCTCCTGTGCGTGTTCAAATCCGTGAGCTCCCAAACATTTAAAAGACATCTGCAGGCTTCAGGCCGCAACTCCACCTCCAGAACTTCCCGCAGCGTATCATGGATTCTCAGCCAGAACTCCTGCACCACCGCGCAATGCCACAGTATATGCATAAAAGTTGCGATCTCCCCACACCCTCTCCGACACTCGTCGCTCTCCACTCAACCCATATGAACCAGGCGAGGCCCAGTGACATACAGAATCTTTAATTGCACTAATCTAAGCCTCATCTGGACCGCCACCACCCGTGGCGAAGTAACCGCCTCACGCCAGTCTTCTTCATCCATCTCAACCCCATCCGCAGTCCAGTGGGCCCTGACGAGTACTAGTGGGTCCTCCATGCAAATTATAAGCTTTTTATATATTAATGAGATAGTCTTCTCCGTGAGATGGCCGTCCAGCACCCGGTCTTCAAGTAGGGAAGCCTCAGGAGGCGTCGTGTCTCTAGGAATCTGCGTGACTAGAGCATGCCTAACCTAGAGGTAGTGATATTGATTATTGTTATGAAGATGATACTGTTCCTTAAGAGAACTAAAAACTTGTATTGTACCCTTTCCCCAAATATCTTTGATTTGCGTGATCCCGATAAGGTCCCATTTGTCAAATCCCCTGGTCTTCCACAGACTCCCCAGCTTCTCTGAATTCCACAATGGGGTGGCTAGGGTAAGCTTCCCCTCCCATTTGAGATGCCTATTTGCCGCATGCCACACTTTCACCGCGTGCGCCGTTGGTCCCACAAGGGGGAACCAGCGGGGTCTAGTGTAGAGTGCCCTAGTGAAGTCATCCCCCGGCACCTGCCAACGGTCCATCGCATACCCGGGATCCCCAGGGGACCTGTATATAGTATGGTTCACCGCTGCTAATTGGGAAGCCCAGTAGTATTTCCGCAGGTCGGGCAATCCAATCCCCCTGTCATACCAGGGGAGAGTGAGTTTAGGAAATGCTATACGGGGTGCACCATCCCAGAGAAGCCGTCTCTGAAGGGCTTCTATTTAAGTAGGAAGCTGGCACCTGGTCCATCGCCTTCTAGAGTGCATAGAGGAATCGGGGAAGGGCCATCATCTTAAACAGTGTCGCTCTTCCCAAGAGCGAAAGTGGAAGCGCCTTCCAACGTGCTACATCTCCTTTAAACCCAGCCCAGGAGGGGGGGGGGGCAGGTTATTAGCATATCTTAACTTCGGGTCCAGAGTGACATAAATACCAAGATACCTAAATCCTGTCGGCTCAATTTCTATCGGCCAGGTCTCTGGGATGACCGGTGAGTCACCCCTGAGAACGAAAAGCACAGATTTTGACCAGTTCATGGCAAAACAGGAGTACTTCCCAAATATGGCAAGCACATCAAGAAAACACATCAGGGATCCCCTCGGGCTGGTTAGGTAGAGCAGTATGTCATCAGCGTACAGTGAAATTTTGTCCTCCCATTCCAACGTCAACCGCAAGCCTCGAATAGATCTGTCCCGCCTAACCCATGCCGCCAAGTGCTCAAGGGCCAGGGCGAATAGTAGCGGGGACAAGGGACAACCCTGTCTCGTGCCTCTACCAAAGAGAAAATCGGCCAACTTCCGATTATTTACCACCACCCTAGCCAGGGGATTCACGTATAGAAGGCGTACCCAATCAATAAACTCCAGTCCAAAACCCATTTTCCCCAGGACTGAGAACAGGTAGGGCCACTCGACTCAATCAAAAGCCATGGTGGCGTCCAATGACACTAGTACTGCCGGCTCCTGTATCGTCGGTGTCATACCCAGTATCCTGTGTAACCTGCGTAAATTGAGGGCCGTGTTTCGCCGCAGCATTAAACCGGACTGATCCTGGTTATCAATGTGGTGACGACTTTAACCAACCTCACCGCCAGCAGCTTCACCAACACCTTAGGCTCAGCGTTCAGCAACGAAATAGGCCTATGGGATGAACAGAGCGTCTTGGGCTTCCCCGTTTTGTGGATGACCACTATGTTGGCCAAACGCTGGTCGTAAGGGAGCTGACCCTTCTCCCTACTCTCCGCAAACATGGATCGGACAAACGGAGCAAATTTATTGGCACTCAGTTTGTATAGCTCGACGGGAATGCCATTCGGGCGGCCTTCCCGGAATGCATCCCTCTCATAGCCAGCGCCACCTCGTCATTTGTAAATGGAGAGTCCAAGTATTCCCGATTGTCATCCGACAGCTTGGGCATCTGGATGTCTTTAATCATTTCCCTGTTTTAAACTTCAGAGTACCCCCCAGCCGATGTATACACCCCACCATAATATTTTGAGAATTCGTCTGCTACAGCTTGTGGGTCTGTGACAGTACTGGAGTTTTCCTCCTGCAATTCTGGCACCAGCCTCGAGGCCCACTCCCCCTTCCCAGCCATGCTATCAATTTACTGGCTTTATCCCCAAGCTCGTACACCCTGCTTTGAGTCTCCTCGTTCTGCACCCAAGCCTTATCTCTAGCTAGGCCTCTATATTCATCCTGCCTCAACTTTAGCCGATGTACGCCCTCAGCGGTTGTTGCCCTGGATACCTCCTCCTCCAACCGCTCCACCTCTGCCTCAGCCCTCGATATGTCTTCCTGTCTTTGCCTTTTCTTTCCCGCTACCAGGGATAAAACATCCCTCGAATAACAGTTTTATATGCCTCCCACTGAGTCTGTGCCGAGTCCACCGTTGCTACATTTTCTTGGAAGTATCTCTCTGTAATTTTGACTTTCTCCTTCTTGGTGGTGGGGTCTTTCAAGTGCCATGCGCTGATAGGGGCTACTCTGCCTACGTCCATTCGCCCCACCTCCATCTGAAGCCAAATTGAAAAATGATCAGAAATTTCTCTCCGTGATGTTGCACTTCCCGAACCGTAGCAGCCGCTGCCGCTGGTACCAGCACATAATCTATTCTGGAGAGGCTGTGGTGAGCTGCAAATATGTGCGTGTAATTTACTCCATATGGATTACGCACCCTCCACCCATCCACCAATCCCGTTGCTTCTAAAAATTTTGTTAGCCACCTCTACACAGGCCGTAGGGCTCGAGCCGGGTGCCTGTCCACCTCTGCATTAAAATCTCCCCGTATTACTCAGAGGCCCAGCGGCAAGGTTAGAAAAATTGCGCACAGGTCCCAGAAGGTGTCGGATTGGAGGGAGGGCGGGACATACACAGAGATGAAAATAACCATTTTCCCTTCCCACTGCCCCTACACCCCAACATATCAACCCCGCTGGTCATCCCAGGTAGCTTGAATATGCAGAGGAAAAGAGTCTTTCACCAACCCCTCTAGACTCTGTAGTGAATCCAGCATGTGCAGCCAACTTACAACCCCCTTTATGTAAGGCCATGTAACTGTTGCCAACAAGATGAGTCTCTTGAAGCAGCACTACTTCTGGGGAATTACGTCTAATCAATTGGCTAACCATTCCTCTCTTAATTTTGTCCCCAAGGCCGTTCACATTCCAGCTAATCACATTTATCCCCGATCCCCGTCTAACATCTGACATTATACTGGTATGGAATCCACATTATCATAACAGTGTCACCTGATAAGAAAAAGAAAAAAGAACCACATTGTGCTAACAATTCTGCATACAATGAACCCTCAATACAAAAGAACCCAGTCGAATCCAACTCCCACACCCCCACCCTGCACCCCTGCATACGGCTGATGCCTATCCCCAACTAGCAGTGTGCCTGTCGCCCAATTACTAAACTACGAGCTAACTAAAGGTTGAAATGGGGAGGAGAACCAAACCTCCGCCCCCCTCACCAACCCCCAAAACGACAATCCCAGAACCCGGGGCTGTCCCCAGCTATCTCACAGTGAACAGGATATAGCTAATAAACCATCTGCGGATCAGCCTCACCAACTGACAATCCAAAACCACTACTACACTCCAACGGTCAACATCACTCCTGCTCTTGTTGCTCCTCTTTTCCGCCTCGGTCCTGTCTCTCCTGCTCGTTCGAGTGTCTGCTGTCAACCCAGTCCGATGCCACCTCAGGGTTATCAAAAAAACCAGGCCTTCCCTCCAATTTCTACACGTAGACGAGCCGGGTACATCATGGCGTATTTAAGACCCTTGTCTCTGAGTTTCTTCTTAACCTGAATAAAACTTTGCAGCTGCTTCTGCACCATCTGGGTGAAGTCAGGGAAAAAGAAAAGCGTGGCATTTTCATATCGCAGTGGGGCCCCCCTCGAGCCGCCTGCAGAATCTCATCCCTGTCGTGGAAATTCAGTACCATCGCTATCATTGGGCCTAGGCCTCCCCCCGGCTCTCTATGGGCCCGCTCAATTGTGAAAAGGTTGCTAAGCCCTTTAGGTTTGAGATAGTTGAGAATAATATCCTCCACAAACAGGTCTGGTGCCGGGACCTCTGCTCTCTTGGGCACCCCATGGATGCGTATATTGCTGCACCTGGCCCTCCCTTCGTATTCCGGTCCGTCAGATCTCTAGAAGTCTTAAGATCACGCACCTCCTGCTGCAACAGAGCCACGTCATCGATTAGGCTAGCAGTCTTGATATCGAGTGATTTAACATTTTCACTTGCTTTTGTAGGATCTGCTCGTATCAGGTTGACCTCGATTGTGACGGCGTTAAGTTTATTATCCAACGCTTTCATTTTAGACCCCAAGGATGTATAGACACCAGTTACAGCAGCCATGACGTCTGTGAGTGTGGGTTCCGCAGGAGAGCCAAAGGTCGTTCCTCCCACCGATGGGGTCTGACTCGAGTCCGTAGGGGAGCCCTTCGGCATCGTGTATCGATCCAGTTTGTTAGATTGAACACTTTTCGGCCCCCTAGAGGATCGGTGCAAGGTCATGTCTGCGTGGGGGTTAGTCGATATCGGGGCACGAATCACCCTCCGTCCTCACTCTCGACTTACAAGAACTCCGCCAGAGTCCGGAATCCCTAGGCGCACCTCGTATCTCCGGCCGACGCGTGACTGACAACAGTTCCGCCAACACACAGATACTTTATGGCAGTGGAGGCCGCCACATCACAGGGGGCATGCAGAGACTCCACCTGTCAAACCCGCTCCAGTGGCCACGATAATCCTTCCATGGGGCGTCTGCCGTCCCTCCACCACAACGGCTCCCAACCCCAACCGCAGGAAAACACCTTCGGTGCTTCTCTGACAGTCAGCAGCGCGGGGGGTCAAAGCCAGTAATCATCCATCAGCAGGCACACTAGGGGTCGCATGGCCGCTGCCCAGTTTCTGAATGATGCCCACGGCGCCCCTTTAGCCAGGTCAATGGTGCAGCGAGTAGAGATCTGCGGACAATCCTAAAAGCACCCACAAGCCACAGAAAGTGTGTTCCTCCGCTGCTGCCTCCACTGACGGTGCCCACGAAATTGCACCCCATTATCTCTCTGGGGATAACTGCTTCTGGGCCGGAGGAATTTTCCAGGGCTCCCCCGCCCAAGTGCATTATCAGGCGCGCCCCAAGCCAGCCACCCTTCCGTGCAAAGTCAGTGGAGCCCTCATGGACTCCAACTCTCCAGCCTCTGTGGCCGCAGTCCTTATGAGTTCAGTCCCCCCTGCAAACGCGGGGCCACTTGCCCCCAGTGCCCCTCGCAGCAGGTGGTGTCACAAGAACAAAAACATACTCCAGATTGACACTTAAAAGCCTTTGACAGGCTCTTCTTATGGGAAGAATGCAAGATGCAAGAAGTTATGTTAAAAAATTGACTATGTATCTTCAGTTCTCTCTCTGTTGTGCCAATTTCAGAACTAGGCTCACTTAGACTTTTTTAGAACAGTTAGGCAAAAGGTGCAATGTACACATTGGCGGGCCCCCCACAGGCCGGGAACCGTAGCAGAGCTTCACTCCATCAGCAGTGCCCGCGAGTGCTCCCTCTCAGCACAGCACCGGGCCGACCTCCATCACCGCACCCTCCAATGGCAGCTGGTTCGCATCCTCCACTCGGGGCCGGAGACCTCCCCAACACAATCACCCCCCCTCCATACCTATGTCTCCGCGGCTCCGATCACTTGCCACTCTCGCCGCATTTCCGGGGCCAGACCAGCGACTTCCGGTTTTCGACCCCGGTGTTTACCAACTCGGGCCCGGCCGGGGACCACAGGCAAGTCCCCAGCTCCGGGGGTGTGCAGGCCGCGGGCTAACGGGCGGTGCAGCTCCGGCTCCTGACCTCGCAGGGGGCCCGGGAGCAATGCGGACAGCGTCACTTGAGTCCGGCTGTCAGATGGTGGGGTCCGCCTTCAGGATGCCGTTCAGGATAATGTTGTTGGAGGAAGGGGTGGGCGGAGCCGAGCCCTCACACGGCCATCTTGGTCACGTGCATGACTCCTCCCCTAACAACACATTTTTTAAGCGTTAAGCCCTGCCCTAGATTTGAACCCTAGCTGGATCTGACCTCTCCTCCACTATATATATGTTCGTTTTCGGCTGGGTAGTTTACTTTTAAAGATCCCTAATAAGTGGGTTATTGGTTTAACAACAGAATTATGCCCTGCTTGTGGTAGAGTACAAGAATCTGAAGAACACAATCTTTTCTTCTGTAGTAAATACCAGCAGATCCGCAGAAGGTGGATACGACCGATTTGCTTAAATCTTGGAGCCAGACAATATCATGCTGCTTATAGAATCTTGAAGACAGATAAATCTGCAGTAAGCCGTTTATTATTTTACCTCTGGGTTAGGCACCAGAAGTTGTAACTCCGGCTGCACTGGATTGCCATAACAACGGAACCAATGGTGATTGTGGAAGTTATGACCAGAGAAAATGATGAATTGTGTCCTGTTTATTAGATTGTATTGTTAATATTTTTATATGGTGTGTATTTTTAATTGGAAGTTCGATTGTTTTATTGTCTTTACCATTTAATATCATGCTTATTTACGATATTAATAACATGAATGTTATTCTTTTTGTAAATTATTTTAAGATTGACATAATAATGATGGATCTTTCTATACTTTGAAAAGAAAACAACATAATAAAGTTTATACATGTAGTAGTAATTTTCTGACTGTATGCCTGTGGTTTGCTTTGAGGAAATGATTATGTTGAATTCAGAAGACCTGAGTTGGTTGGGATGAGAAGCCAGAGATATAAACTGCAGACCTGATTGGCTCTTTTGGAAAATGTATGTCAGATGATGTAGGTATGATATGTTTATTATGAAATATTATGCTGAAGGCAGTAAACTTGTGCAATTTATTTTAGCTTATCATTTGTTAAAGCCAAAGGGCCTTTAAATACAGATTGTCATTACACTGTGTTAAAGGTAGGAGACAGGTATTGTGTTGCATGGAATCCTACTTATTATAATAGTAGGCAAGGGTTTTGGTGTTGGTTACCCCCTCTGAGTAACAGTTGGAGTTGATAATTGGCAAGGTGATAATCCTTGTAAGGCCCTCTTCAAAATGGTTGCATTTTGTTGTACCAACTGTAATTTTGTATATATGTGTAAATGTTATGTCTGAGTGTCTCATCACTGCCAACTTATGTGTAATACTGGGAGTCTATTTAGTTATGGTGACAAGCCATTGACACAGACGTGATTGGTTCATTCTGAAAAAGTGAGTTTCTTTTTTAATAAAAAGTTATGACAAATGTAATAGGTCTGACTTATTATGAAATGCATTTAATAAAGCTAATAGGTGTTTAAGAGTGATTTGCAATTACACTGCTTTCAAGGCTGTAGATTGGTATTCATTACATTGAATCTCACAGATTAAATTAGTTGGTGTTGGCTACCCCCACCGATACAGCCTTGATGTTGGCAATCTGCGCTGTGGTACTTTTCCATCATTTTGATGGGGATTGTATATTGCTTTGCTAATTGCCATTGTTATATATCTTTGTATTGTTGCTGATTATTTGCCTGATGGCTGCCTTGTGAGAAAGATTTTCTTTCATTTCTTTATTATTTTAAAAAAGAAAACTGAGAAAGCAAAAACATCAATCGTGTCATAAACACCACACAAGTAGAGGCCAAACTGGGCATCAATACAAACGCATCAGATATGCAAATTTAAATATTTGTACCAAAATCAGGTCACCAAAAACCCAAAAGCATCCGTAAAACACAGTACAGTATAGTATCATATAGTATCATATTGGTGTGAATCGTCATGCACATGCCAAATTAAAACAGGAGATAGTTGACGGGATGATCAAGGGGGGCGTAAGCCATCCCTTGCCTCCAGATTTCTGACATACATGTCCGAAGTCATGGTGCGTGTGTCCATTTGAGTAGCACTCAAAGCCAGCATATAGTTTCGGGTGTGCCTGTGATTTCCAGGACATGGCAATGTGGCATTCGAATAGTGCAAGCGTTAGGTCCACAAACCTGTGTAGGTATTTATCCCCCTGTGGCCCTGGAAAGTACACCCAACAAACAGGATTAAGATGTAGCCTTGTGAGAAAACGTAAGCTTTGTATAGTAGGCATGTGTTGGTGATGGTGACAAGCCAGTGATAAAAGTTATAGGCCTGGTTGGATCATTTTGGAAATGTATGTCAGATGCCATAGGACTGATTTGTTTATTATGAACATTTATGACAAAGACAGTAGGCCTCATTATTTTCTATGAAAGTGGAGTCTAATTTACATTGCTCCAAGGTTAAATAGTTTTTTAAGCGTGGATTGTGTTTACACTAAGTTAATGACTATAGACAGGTATTTTTTTATGTGAAAACTCAAGACATTACCATATTAGACCAGGCCCTTGTTGTTGGTTTCATCCTGTTATACACCCTGACAGTAGAACTGAGCTTTGAGAAGTCAATACATGTTATGCTACCTTAGGAGGAGACTGTATTGTTTTGACAACTGCAATTTTGTGAATATTTATAATTTTATGACAGTATACTGATGGCTGCTTTCTGGCAAGACGTTTGGTCCAAACAGTAGGGCTAAGATATTTATGGTGACAAGTCAATGATAAAAGCTATAGTCCTGAATGGTTCATTGGAAAAGTTATTTCAGATGCCTTTATTTTGAAATGCTATGACAAAAGCAGTAGGCATTTATTGTGCAAAGTGTATGTTAAAGTTAACAGGCCTGTGGGTGCATACTTTGTCATAAGAATTCTCTCAGATTACTATAATAGGCAAGCAGTCAGGTGTTGATAACGTTTCTGGCAAAACCCTGGGTATACAATTCCCTTGTTGGATCCTCTTGGGTGGGGGTGATGGGGGGACATTTATTGTTTTTCCAACTGGGATATTGTACCTATTTCTAGTTTTATGACTCTATACTTGATAGTCATTGAAAAAGGGAATCAGTCTGTATGTCAGATGCCATAGGGCTGATTTGTTTATTATGAAAAGGTATGACAAAGACAGTAGACCTACCTATTTTCTATGAAATGTTTTTTTTTAACTCAATCTCTTGATGTAGTCATTGAACAGAAACCCCCACTGATCTATGGACCTTTGATAGTCGACTTGAAGCATTGAGGGAGAGCTACATTCAGAATTCATTTGTTTTTCAATAGAAACCTTAAACTTCCACAAAAACGATAGAGAGGACTGTATGGAACCACAGAAGGTTGTATTTTCAAATCATTAGTTCATTACAAATAGAAGAATTAGCAAGGATCAACAAAATATAATTACAGGGGAAATGTTAAAGTGCTCACACACACTGAATTTCAGTATTGTAAAGTTCAGAGTGCAAATATTCAAAATGTAAGGAAAGCAAATTATCTAAACTGAGTTTTCCATAAAGAAACTAGCCTTAGCTAAATTAGGCAATTAAAAGATGATGGGGATTTTCTAAAGGGGAAATGAGTAAGTAGTCAGCATCATGTGAATCAGAAGTTCAGAGGAAACAAAAGAGTTTTCAGCATGAAGCTTTACACTCATGGAAATTAGAAAGGTAGAGAGAGCGTCTCTCGTCCAAGTCAAGAATGGGTTTCTGCTCTAACTACTATGGAACACTAATTAAAAGTATGATTTAAAGTCACCAGAACATTCCATATCTCATTCCCACAGTCCGGAGCCAATCCCACGGTGGCATATGCCGGGATCCAATAACCTCCTAAATTCCCATACCAACACATTTAGGTATGCTGAGTACAGGAAACTCATTTAATAATAATTTCCTTGCATCTACTGCCAACATTTCGTCTTCATACCTCACTATCAATTTAGTACGAAAGAAGGAGCCTTTCTCTGACTAACAAAGGACTTGATAACACATCTGCAAAGAAAATGATAAACAGCATACTCAAAATGTGTAGCACTCGGCTAAGGCCTAATGTCACACTCGATTAGCTTGGGAATCCAAATGGAAGCATATTATAACAGTATTAGCAATAGGAAAGCAAGCTGTCATCATTATAATGTGAATATTCAATAGCTGTAAATACATGGGTTATTTATTCACTCCAATACACTACATATGATTTCTAAATGTGAACAGTAATGCTTATCTAAGATAATGCATTAAGGTGAAATACAAAAGTTAATGAGGTGAGGCACATGTTGAATAAATGCATTATATATCGTAGCACATGAATGCAGTATATGTAAAGGGTGGAGTCTAAATTACGCTGCTCCAAGGTTAATTAGTTTTTTAAGGGTATATCGTGTTTACACTAAGTTAATGACTATAGTTAGGTATTCGTTTATGTGAAATCTCAAGACTTTTGCTCCAAAGAGTAGGCCTGAGATTTTTATGGTGACAAGTCAATGATAAAAGCTATAAGCCTGAAATGTTCATTGGTAAAAGTTATTTCCGATGCCTTTATTATGAAATGTTATGACAAAAGCAGTAGGAATTACTTATGTATTGTATAAAGTGTGTGTTAAAGTTAACAGGCCTGTGGGCACATACTTTGTTACAAGAATTCTCTCAGATTACTATAATAGCCAAGCAGCCAGGTGTTGGTAATCTTTCTGGCAAAACCCTGGGTATACGATTCCCTTGTTGGATCCTCTTGGGTGGGGGTACGGGGGAATTTTATTGTTTTTCCAACTGGGATTATGTACATATTTCTAGTTTTATGACTCTATACTTCATGGTCAGTGAAAAAGGGTATCAGTCTGATTCGTTAATTGAGAAGCATTATATCAAATGTCATAGTTTCAAACTATTTATTCTGAAAAATTACAACACAATCAGCAGTCCTGACTTATTTATTGTGAAACTCATATGTTAAATCCAATAGCCCTTTTAGAATGGATTGTTATTAAACTGTATAGACAGGCACTTTGTTACATGGTAGTAAATAATAATTTTTTCATTATGCATGATTCATTAAAACCATTGCATACTTTGAATACATATAAAATAGAGGTTCCTTATTCATAATACAGTGAATTATAACAATGTTAAAAAGCCCAAGTCTGTACTGTAAATAAGACAATTTGTAAATCCTCAAAAAAGGTGCATTCGTGATAATTACAGTCTTCAACACAGTGGGAAACTTAAACAGTTGAAAGTTCAATTACAAATGAGTTGTTGGTTTGGATTACCAACCTGTCAATGTCCCTCCACTGTGCTTTTTACCGTACTCAGAGCTTTATTTAAAATATCTGGCCCACAGTAGAGTGCTCTTTCTAACCTTTCGGGGGACAAACTTCGAGTAATGCCTGCTTTAAAGTGCTAGTGCGGCCATAAGGTGCTCTTAAAAGATTTTGCAGAACAGACTCAGATAGAGACCAGTTCCACTGTAATGGATTGATTTGTAACCAGTGGTGAAGAGTTTTTCAGTCTCTTTGCAATAATGGCAAAACATTTTGTAAGCCGGCAGTTTAGCCGCACTACCACTGGATTAAAGCACAGCTTTACTGCCTGCCTGCAGGACCTGATACCATGCTGCCTGAATATTGGTCTTAATAAGGTATGCCTTATGTCCCTTAAATTGTTGCAAATGCAAATGACATGGATAAGGTTCTCAGCGCCGTGACCGCACAAGTGACAGAGCTGCTCGCCTCCTCTTCTTTTCCAAGGTGGTACATGGGATTTCTCAGATTACTATAAGAGGCAAGGATTTTGATGTTGGTTAATTCCTTTGATTAGATCAAAGGGAGAGAGAGGAC
Source organism: Lissotriton helveticus (assembly GCF_964261635.1). NCBI lineage: Eukaryota > Metazoa > Chordata > Amphibia > Caudata > Salamandridae > Lissotriton > Lissotriton helveticus. Next base: position 248,716,934 of record NC_136067.1, on the reverse strand, counting down.
TAGGTAAGCTAGACCAGATCCCCTGGGTTATATGTACAAATATCAAAAAGGACTAGCTAGGTTAGTAGAATATAGAAGACTCTATAGGTACGTCGAGAAGCAACATAAAGTGGGGAAAAGCATTGTTTTCCTCATAAAGCCCTCACCCACCGACCTAGTCGGTGGCATGCTTCATCATCGGGCCCACCACAGTGGCACCGAATGTGCCCCGGGTGTGCTTCAACGCCAGGAGACTGCGGAGCTGGTATGTTGCTGAGTGTGCAGTGAAAAAGGGTGAGACAGTGTAAATTAAAAGCTATGCAAGAGGTCCCAGCACCCGAGGGTAGTTTATCTTTAATGAACTGGGCCTTTGCTAGCAGATAAAAAGGCAAGGAGACGTGGTGGAGTGCTGATTATGACCTCCAGCGTCTAGTGCGGTCTACATGTTTCAGCCAGTGCCTTGTTGAATTTAAGCTGGCTTTCCTCAGGACCATTTAATATGTGCAGGGTGCAAAATAAACTTAATTTAAGTGAGGGTGGTGATTTGGCTATGTGTCGCGCTCGCTAAGGCGCTATAACTGTTTTGAGGGGATTCCCTCAAGCTTGACTACATTTAACACATAGGACAAAAACGAGACGTACAGGGTAGAGTCATGTCAATATAGTAAAATTCACTACAATGAGCCGGCTTATAAGGTGGTTAATTCCTTTGTCAGCTCTGGAGGCAGCCAGTTTTGCACTGCAATAACCTTTGGAGGGCCTAGCAGGTGTGACTGTCTACTAGGTCTCTTTAATAAAACACATAAAAATACTTCATGCATATGCGCACAAACAGGGTTTTTGGATCAGCCCTCTTCTGTCTGTTTCAGTCTCATTTACATTCTGCTTCTCCCCAGGACATCATACTGCACAGGACAGTGGGTTATGCCATTGAAAGGTCCTCTTTAATGTATTTCTTTTTAGTTTTTTACGTATACTACAGCTCTGCAGAAAATCCTCTGAGGCCGCACGCTTGCCACTCATTTAATCTGCAGTGTAGCGCATATAACCCAAAAACATATCTTTCAACATCAAAAATATAGTTGTCAAAAATAACTAGGTATGGAAAACAAAGCATAGAAAAACGAAATGTTGCCTACACAATAAAACAAATGAAACTAAACCCAAGCCATTAAAACAAATATATCACCAATCAAAAATATGGCTAAAATTGAAGACAAAAATGTATGTTCTAAATGTATATAAAATATTTTAAACATATTTTAAGAAAATGTATGAATGCCAAAAAAAAACATAATTAGTGTTCACCATAGAAAGCTCAAATAAACAAAAAATGATTAACCCAAAAACAAAATAAATTATAGTTAAAACAGCAAAGACAAACACTTTCTCAATTACAATATAAAAAGAAAACAGAAACACACAAATAACTGCTGCAGCAGAAGCCATCATTGCTGAAAAGTGTCTCTCAACTTTCCTGAAGCTTAAGACAGAAAGACTGTAACACTCAGAGAAAAAAAGCCCCTACTATTTCAAAGCAAGTAAAATATAACTTAAACTTAACTACAAAACTAATTTACATATTTTAGCATACACAAAATAAATTAACAATCATTTAAAAAAGTATATCTCTAAACCATTGGTACCAAGACTGCAAACGAAACACAAAACTAAATATCATATTGAAACAGACATTTTACAAAATGCTGGTTGGATAAATAAAATAAAAAAATCATAAGCCCTAACATAAATGAATAAGAATGATAAACTAATTAGTAGAATGCATACAAAAATAAAAGCAAACTTCAATAACCAAAACATTTCTCCCTCTCAACTTTAAGGACAGTAAGACAAAGAATAACACACCAATAAACACAACACAAGCACCCTGAAAAAAGTAAAAATAACTAAAATATAAGTAAATATTGTAAACATGTAATACAAATATCACATTTGTAAATAATATATAACAGCCATAATAATAACATATATTTTAATATTTCTTGGATTCCCAGATACAATATTAGAAATTGCAACATATTTAATCACAAAAGAGGAAATTATTATTGAGTTATAGGGTATACACCTATAATAATGAAAGCATTTCTGATGAAAGAATGGATTGGAAATGCACAAAATATTTCTCGCATGCCTGCTATACTAGGTCCACCAACAAAGAAGATATGTAGGGAAGACAATCACCCTCTAAATAATGACTGAAATTCAAGTTACATATTTTGAAGAGAATAGGGCACACAAGTTGTCTGGAAGGGACCTTGAATATGAGTATCTATATAGGAACAATGGTCCATGACATCATGAATTTGCTTTTGCGTTTAACACAGAGGTACAATGACATCTATGTTCAAATATACAATATGGACAAAAACATAAAAAGTGGGACAAATTACGACAAACAAAACATGTTGCCAAACTCAGGTATTGGACATGTTGGCCAGAATACAAGGTAGCCTTGTGAGCCAAAGAACATACAAACCAGCACCATATCACTTTGTAATAACAAAACTCTCAATTGTGTCAATGTACTGGCATCCGCGACGTTTCCAGCTAGGTTTTGAGATCATCATCAGGACATTAAAATTGATGCCTGAGAGCAATGTCGGCTGAAAGGCAAGAAACGAGAGGGAAAAAAGGTGGAGAGAAAAAGAAGGAAAGAAAACTAGATTAGGCAAGGCATAAGGTCATGTCAAAGTGAAGCATGCACTAGTGAAAGGCGTGCTGATCAGTTGCACTCAGTGATTTAGAAGGCGCAGAAGCCGCTGTTATACTAAATCTGTCGGACAATAGGTGGCCATGCTGGATATAACATAATAACAATAGGCAAACCTGAGAGTCCACGGTGCGCACGATGGGTGGGATATAAATGTGCACTGTGCAACATAGAGGTCTAACCGATTGCAAATATAATGTAGGTCTGCCTTGGGACCCCCATGTCACAGCAGACTAAAAATATTGGTATAGAATTAATCTATTTGAGGGCATTAAAGCTAACCTGTTGTACGTTGTAGCAAGGTCACAGTAGATGGGAGATGGGGTATCCAGAATGGCTCAGCGGTCAATAAAAATCAAGGATGCAGTGAAATGGAGGAACCTGGTAACAAGAAAAGCAAGGATTGGAAACGGGGGATGGAAAGCAGGTATGTGGCCAAGAGTGGAACACCCGATAGTGTTGAGGCTGACCTTATAAAATTGTTTAAAATTGTTTTTGGTAGGTCACAATAAAGCGGAGTGGATGAAGGGTCGGGTGGGACTTCTTGATTCATGGGGAGACAAGATTCTGGTAAAAGGAGATTGTATTGGTAGGGGGGGAGAGACAAGGGGTGGTGAATAAAGTTACAGTAAAATGAGACGGATGGTGCACTTACCAGAGGCAGATCCAGCATATTTGCAAAACAATGGTTGTCGTGCTTGTAATTTGGCACAATAGGACACACCTAAACCCTGCACTCCACAGAGGAGGCAAATGCACTGCTGCACCTTGAAATAACACACGTAAAATAGCACTCCCAAAGGACGAGGCGATAAAACAAGACCCAGCACTCTTAAGGCGAGGCAAGAAAACAAATTCAGGTGCATTTAAAGTGACCCACATGTTTCTTAATTCAATATTTTGGAAAAGAAGGCAAAATATATCGGTTCATGCAGACTCTTAAATATCAAGTAACTGAGGCTAAAAAACTGAATAACATGATGCATATATACATGTAGCGAAGAGCAAAAAAATGTAGAAATTATATACACAAAGTAAGTAACACCTCACCGATCGATCATGCAATATCCTTGCCAACTCAAGCTGGAGGATCCCTTTGACAGCCCACGAAGGAGTTCGATTGGGACTCACCTCCAGATTATTTGTTATGGCAGTACGTCTGCTCCACAATTGAGCTCCCAGATGCAGCGAAGACTCCCCACCTTTTAATATCTTTTACTCAACGTGAGGCGTAGGTTCTAGAAACTTCGCTCCCTTTTTTCAGTTACGAAAAATCAAGCTGACTGTGACCTGACTGGTCTGTGTCAAGGTCAAGACGGAAGCTGGCGAGGCCCCTGTGTTTTGACTCTGAGACAGAGCTGTACATTCCACTCATTCCGCTGGCAACAACAATATCTGCTCTGAAAGGTAGCAGGCACACATCCCACACAACATATTCCAGCTCACTCTGATGGGTGAGGAGCGAAAACATCCCCTCTCCACTTTGCAGCTACGTGCGAGCACAGAAAATGGAGTCTGTTACACAAGATGGAGTCAGCACGGAAAATGGAGTCAATTATGCCAAATGGAGCCAATAGTCAATATATTATTCTTAATATCACTACAATGGTAACACTGTGCCGGGATGAGGTGGTGTGCAAGGGCAGACGCGGTAAAAATCTGCAGTCATTGTGGTGTGCCCAAGAGCGCCAGAATGTGGGGGGTTGGCATGTCTGCAATTAATAGTAGATAGAGATTTTAAAAAAGGGGTTAAACCCAGCAGCCATATTGGTGATCTAGGAGAGTCTTGATAAAGAATATGGAGGTACTTAAGCGACAGAAAATATAACAAATAAAGTGACCAATACATCAGTGAGGACAATGAAACACAATGGCTTCGGAAATTAGAATGTAATCTGCTGATGATTGGAGACTAGTAGAATACTGTTCAATGACCAAGACTTTCTCTGATGTTCTACTAGTGTCCAATCATCTGTATAGACTATCGCAAAATTAGGACCAAAAACTGTCCCCGTTGATGTCCACCTACTCAAGATTTGTCTTACACGCTATTTATTTTCCTTTCATGGCCATGGCGGGATGGATAACTAGGCAGGGATGGGGAACAAACAAGGGAGGTATTGGAATTGTAGACCTTACCTTTTTTTACCCCCGATCCGCTAGCGTAACAACTAGCCTGCTTAGCGAACCCCTAATACCCCCTACTGTACCATGGCCAGCCAATTTTCCATTACCTCCTTTAGTTGGCCACAACCATAATACATACATAAATTACAACTCTTGTGTAGGATGGCAGGACCCTGGATGGGGAAATTGACAAACCAGTACAGTTAGGAAGTGGGAGAGTTATAACGTGCCAAAAGGGGCTGGGGACGTTAATGTTGATATTATAAGTGTAAATGATACGCCTAATAATATGGAGACGGGGAGTTTGGTTGAAGAAGGTGGTTCTAGCTTAGAAATTTCAAACTCCAATGTAAATGCACCGCCGCCAAAGAATGTTAACATGATTGTAGGTCACATGGATGTTGGGGAAAGGCCGATCAATTCTATTGAAAGTCTAACGCCACTTCGAGTATCCCTTAAAACCAACAACTTTGATGGTTCTGTGGCTAGCATTGGTACACTTCTATCCTGGAATATTGCGGGGTTGGGCAGCAAGATGGATTCCCAATCCTGGGCGAATTTTATAAGAGGGTATGATATCTGCTGTTTCCAAGAAACCTGGGCTTGTGATTCCCTTTTTTGTTTTGGTTACCTAAACTATTGTATACCAGCCCAAAAAGGTGGAAGAGGGCGGCCAAAGGGAGGCCTTACTGTATGGGTTAAACAAGAATTGCATATTAATATCAAAATGTTGGACCTGGGTAGTTGTGATCTTCAATTACTAAGAATCTCTACAGGCAAGGGTCCCCCAATAGATTTGTATAATGTCTATGCGAGAGGTAATAATGTAATTAATACACCTACCATAGAGCTGTTATCTGCTGCCATAGAGGCTACGTCTCAAGAAAGTATGTTGATAATAGCAGGAGACCTCAACAGGACTTTTGAACCCTTGGATTGTACAAACGATCCTTTAGGGAGCGAAGAGGATAATCTTTGGGGAGTACCCTCTCTATGTTTAAAACCTGTTAAGAGATGGACAAAAGAGATCTTATTACTAAATGGTATTTGTATGGAACATGGTTTAAGAGCACTCAATGGGAGGGCACAAGGGGACAAGGAGGGTGGGTATACCTATGATAATGGTATTAACAGGAGCAGAATTGACTACATATTGTGTAGTCTCCAGCTGTGGAAGGGAGTTGTCGATATGACCATTAGGCCCAGGGTCGAAAGTGATCACAACCCCCTCTGTGTGATTCACAGGTGGTGGAATGCAGGTGTGGGAAACTCTTCTGAAACCAATGATGATATCCCGGTCATGAGTAACGACGAACGTAGGTTAAAATGGCCAAAAGTACTGGCAAATGAGGCTACTATGATCTTCATTAATAATGTGGTTGACAGTGCAATTTCCGCAATGGAAGCAGCGGCCCCAGTGGTACCAGGAGATAGTGGTATCACGGAAATTCACAACGAGTTATTTTCCCTCCTAAGACCGTGCTTCTTCGCCAAAAATAGGAAAGGGAAGAAAGCTAAAGAGGTGGGAAGGTGGTTTGATAGTCAATGTAGATTGGCACGACTTGAACTGGGACAAGCCATAAGGAATAGGGACCGTGAAGCAGTAACAGAGAAAAGGAAATTGTACAAGAGGGCCATCCATTTAGCTAAAAAGAAATGGGATGAAGACCATTGGGCAGAACTGAAAGAGGCCTCGGGTAACAAAGACTCCAGGACATTTTGGGAAATCATTAAGTGGGGTAGAGGAGCTGGTCCCGCGAAGCCTGACAACAACGTGGCAGAAGATGATTGGGTCGATTACTTTAGACCACAGTATGCCAATGTTACTCATCCTATGGTGGTGAGCAGTATAATACCTGTTTACGCAACCGACAATCTGTTTTCTCTTAGAGAGGCGGAAATTGCCATCAGCACTGTGAAATGTGGGAGAGCCCCAGGTCCAGATGGGATTCCACCTGACATTTTTAAATATGATGTGACCAGATGGGCGAGGTACACCTTCCTCGTAGCAAATGCCCTAGCGAAGGGGGAAGTGGTCCCAGACCTCTGGAAAGGCGCAACTATTATCCCTATACACAAGAAGGGCGACCGTTCGCTGCCTGCTAATTATAGGCCTATAAGCTTAATAGCTACTATGCAGAAAGTAGTTGGGAGAATGATAACAAATCAGCTTATGGACTGGGTTGATAACAACAACGCCCTCTCTCCATACCAAGCTGGATTTAGGCGAGCAACCAGTACCATTGACCAGGTCTTTCGGTTCACCATACTCCGGTGGAAGACTGTTGTACTGGGAAGGGGCTGCCTGTACGTCGAGTTTGTCGACCTGCGGGCGGCATTCGACCTAGTTCCCCGGTGCAAGCTATGGTCGGTTCTGCAAAAGATGGGGATTCCCGCAGATCTGCTTACATTAATCATGCGACTGCACGAGTCCAACTTTGCAAGAGTCCAGTGGGGTGGAAGCGGGGAGACAACCATGGATTTCCCAGTGGAAAGGGGCGTCCGGCAGGGCTGTTCCATGGCCCCCTTACTGTTCTCGTTATTTATCAACGGGATTGTTGAGAGAATGTTGAAGGCCAGCGTTGATGCCCCATCGTTAGCGGACACCAGGGTTCCGATCCTGATGTTCGCTGACGACACTCTTATCTTATCTAAGACCCCTATGGGGCTGCAGCGTGCATTGAACATTTTCGATGCTTTTTGCGTTGAACATGGCCTAGAGGTGAACGTGGGAAAAACAAAATTAATGGCCTTTTCCCCAGGCCGTAGGAATTACCCCAAAGTAACCTTGAATAACAGCAGGCTAGATACTGTTGCGGAATTCACGTATTTGGGGGTCCAGATCGCAGAGGGCACTGGCTGGGCGCATCACGTGGATAAAGTGGTCCTTAGACACCAGCAGCTCTCAGGTGCCCTAAGGGGCGAACACCGTAAATCTAAGACAAAGCCTATAAAACCCGCACTTATGGTGTATGACGCAAAGGTCTTGGGTGCCACATTATACGGTGCAGAGCTATGGGCCTGGGAAAGTATTGCGGCACTGCAGACTTCTGAGAATAAGTTTTTGCGAGGGATCACAGGACTTCCACAGAGCACCCCGCTAACTCCATTGTTTTTGGAACTGGGTAGGCGCTCTATCATAGATAGAGCCCGATTGCGCCCAGTCCTTTACTGGAGGCGCCTCTGGACGACTCCAGAAATAAGACAATATGCGGAGGGCTTTCTATGGATAATCCGGGAAGATACCTTCCACAAGATAAAATGGCTAAAACATCTGAAGTCTATGTTAGCTAACCTAGGGTTCTCAAATCTTTGGAACAATCCTGCGGGAGAGATTTTCCCCAGTAAGGAAAACCTAAAAAAACAGTACTGGGATTGGGTGGGTGTCAAATTGCTGAAAGACACAAGGGCAGACTCTATGTCTGGCCGCTTTCTAGAGTCAAAAATCTTACCTGCTCTAGAAAACTATTGGGATAACATCACGGTACCAATGGATAGGAAATTGGTCTTTCAGTTAAGATCAGGATCCATCCCCCTGAAGAAAATGACAGCTGGCTGGAATAAATCGACCAACAACTTATGCCCTGCATGTGAAAATGCCGAAGAGAGCATAGGCCACTTCCTATTCGTATGTCAAGCCTACATAAAACCAAGGACGAAATGGCTCACGCCGGTATGCAGAAACCTGGGGACACGCGATAGCACTGTGGCTTTAAGAATCTTATACACAACTACTCAGGATTCGATAGTCATAGGGGTGGCCAAATATCTAGGCTGGGCCTGGGCAATTAGACGACGGGCTCTGGGGGAAATTAGGTAATCAGGGATTTCTTTTAATAATGGTTAATGTAATATATTTTACTAATGGTTTTAGTATGCAACATTGTATGAGCTGCACTGTAAGTTTAATGTCTTTTTACTGTTATTATGTATTATTGTGTAATTGTTTTAAATGCCATGTGCTTTTATGAGAATTGTTTCGAATAAAGCTTATACAACACAAAAAAAAAAAAAACACAATAACATGATGCATATATACATGTAGCGAAGAGCAAAAAAATGTAGAAATTATATACACAAAGTAAGTAACACCTCACCGATCGATCATGCAATATCCTTGCCAACTCAAGCTGGAGGATCCCTTTGACAGCCCACGAAGGAGTTCGATTGGGACTCACCTCCAGATTATTTGTTATGGCAGTACGTCTGCTCCACAATTGAGCTCCCAGATGCAGCGAAGACTCCCCACCTTTTAATATCTTTTACTCAACGTGAGGCGTAGGTTCTAGAAACTTCGCTCCCTTTTTTCAGTTACGAAAAATCAAGCTGACTGTGACCTGACTGGTCTGTGTCAAGGTCAAGACGGAAGCTGGCGAGGCCCCTGTGTTTTGACTCTGAGACAGAGCTGTACATTCCACTCATTCCGCTGGCAACAACAATATCTGCTCTGAAAGGTAGCAGGCACACATCCCACACAACATATTCCAGCTCACTCTGATCGGTGAGGAGCGAAAACATCCCCTCTCCACTTTGCAGCTACGTGCGAGCACAGAAAATGGAGTCTGTTACACAAGATGGAGTCAGCACAGAAAATGGAGTCAATTATGCCAAATGGAGCCAATAGTCAATATATTATTCTTAATATCACTACAATGGTAACACTGTGCCGGGATGAGGTGGTGTGCAAGGGCAGACGCGGTAAAAATCTGCAGTCATTGTGGTGTGCCCAAGAGCGCCAGAATGTGGGGGGTTGGCATGTCTGCAATTAATAGTAGATAGAGATTTTAAAAAAGGGGTTAAACCCAGCAGCCATATTGGTGATCTAGGAGAGTCTTGATAAAGAATATGGAGGTACTTAAGCGACAGAAAATATAACAAATAAAGTGACCAATACATCAGTGAGGACAATGAAACACAATGGCTTCGGAAATTAGAATGTAATCTGCTGATGATTGGAGACTAGTAGAATACTGTTCAATGACCAAGACTTTCTCTGATGTTCTACTAGTGTCCAATCATCTGTATAGACTATCGCAAAATTAGGACCAAAAACTGTCCCCGTTGATGTCCACCTACTCAAGATTTGTCTTACACGCTATTTATTTTCCTTTCATGGCCAATTTTATCAACAAATCAAAGGGATATCAATGGGGACAGTTTCTGCTCCTAATTTTGCTATACTCTATATGGATGATTTGGAGACAAGTAGAATACTGTCCTCAACCAACCCTTTTTTCGAGAGCTTTATCTTTTGGAAGCACTATATCAATTACATTTTCCTTATTTGGCATGGTCCGCAAAGTATTCCTCCAACGGCTTAACACAAACTATAATGGACTTAGATTTACTCTAACACACAGCAGGACTGGCAATGCATTTCTGGACCTACTAATTAAACACATCAACAGCAAGCTGTTTATCTCTCTCTACCATAATCTCACAGAGAGGAATACTCCTATCTTAGAAAAGTCACCATACTTTAGCCTTAAGGGACTAACTACCATTCTCGCAATTTCTTCGCATTAGAAGGAATAACTCATTCAAACACAACTATTTTTGTGAAGCAAAATTTCTGGTGGATAGGTTAATGGCTAGGGGTTTCCCAAACAAGCTAGTTTACAAGTCCATCAAAAGAGCATGGTAATGCCCCCGTGACACTCTTCTTACACCTAAAACCAAAGACACCAACAATCATTTGGTGTGCATGACAACCTTTTCACATGTCAGGAAATGCATTTTTAAATACTGACCCACACTTATTGCGGGGAACCTCAACCTACAGCAACCACTCTTTGTATTCTGTGAGAACTAAAATATTAAAGACCACCTAGTTAGAGCCTGCCTTTCATCCAAACAGACATCACAGACTGTTAATGACCTGTGGGGTATCTCACAAAAACATAAGAGGAGTACCATCAGAGACTGCTTAGAAAAAACAATCTGAGTGGGATGACTACAAAAGGAAGAGAGTCCTTCTTTTGTTTAAAAACCCCTCACTCACCAACCTGGTTGGTGACATGCTTCATCATCGGGGTCCACCCTGATAGCCGAATGCCATCAGGGTGTGCTGCGACACCTGAATTACAGTGGAGCTGGTATTTGTGTGTGTGAAGTGAACAAAAAAGTGTTAAAAATTGTCCTGGTATACTTGTGTGAGCGGCCAGACCAGGAGCAAGGCAGGAACAAGCAATGTGAGGACTTAGTTACCAACTTATCCTCTAGGGTACTATCAGAAACAGAAATGAATGTGCTAAATAAAGGCCTGAGTTTTGTCCCAACAGCGCGTCTCGACAAATTCCAACTGCACTGCGAACTGGCAAACTTTTTTAGAAAGCTAAGACTTAAGGCTTTCTTCGAGAAGCAAGGTACCAACACAAACACTGAAAATCTCAATGAGAGTGGACTAAAGAAAAAATCGTCCTTCATGCCACCCACGCATGCAGTCCCGGTTGAAGTGATCGCCTTTGAACAGGCCGTCTACAATGATGTAGAAGGAATGAGTAATGCCTCACTGTTCCAGAACATGAGCCGAGCTGAGTGCAATGCATTAAATGACCTCCGCACCTGCGACAACATCACAGTTAAACCCGCCGACAAGGGGGGCGGGCTGGTAGTAATGGACACAAGTGCATACCGTGAAGAATGCCAAGGCCTGTTGAGTGACACAAAAAACTATCAGATCCTGGAATCGGATCCCACTCGGGACCTTCAGTCAGAAATCAAGGGACTAGTTGAAACTGCAGAGATGATGGGAAAGATTTCTAAACAAGAGGCAGATTACCTATGCGATACTGAATGCAAGATACCATATTTTTACACCTTGCCCAAAATGCATAAGGGGAGACTACCACCACCGGGGCACCCCATTGTTTCAGGCATCGGCTCCTTACTGAAACCGTTATCTAGGTTCTGTGATTTCTTTCTTAAAACCATTGTGCAATCCACACCAACCTACCTACAGGACACAAAAAGCCTATTGAGTCTCCTACAGGAAATCAACATAGATGAAAATACGATCTTGTTGAGCTTCGACATAGAGAGTCTCTACACGAGCATACCTCAAGATGACACACTATCAGTTCTGGAGAAAACCTTAGGAGACATGGACTCGACATTTAACACACCGAGAGCTTTCATCATCGAATGTGCTAGATTAGCACTAAAACGTAACTATTTCGAATTCGAAGGGTCTCTTTACCTCCAGACGGGGGCACATCAATGGGGAGTGTCTTTGCTCCTAGTGTAGCAGGACTCTATGTCCACAATTTTGAACTGAAGTTCATTTTAAACGATCACAACCCCTTCAGGAATAATTTGAAATTCTGGAAACGCTATATTGACGAAGTCCTTGCCATCTGGCAAGGACCAGTTGACCAGCTGATTGAGTTCACTAACTGGATCAATACATGTGATCAGAATCTGAGATTCACCCACTGCTTCAACTAAAAAGAAATAGTGTTCCTCGATGTAGTCATCACGAAGGATAATGAACAACTAGAAACCAGAACACACTATAAGCCCACCGCCAAGAATAACCTCCTCAAGTTCGAGAGCTTTCATCCGCGTCCACTGAGGGAAAATCTCCCTTACGGACAATTTCTGAGGCTGAGGCGTAATTGCAGCAAACTTACTGATTATAAGAAACAAGCATCTGACCTGACGGAAAAACTACAGGTCCGTGGATACCCAACAAGGATTATAAACAAATGTCAAAAACGTGCAAGGAACCAGCCGAGAGAAGCCCTCCTTGAGAAAAACCCCCCAAAAGGAAAGACAATACCACTCACCTGTGTTACCACATTTAATGCCATCTCTAACCAAGTGTCTAAGAGCATTAATAGACATTGGTCTATTCTCCTAACTGGCAATCTCTGCTGGGAAAAGCCTTTGTTCTCCTATAAAAAATCACCTAGCCTAAAAGACAGCTTGGTAAACACAAGACCGAAAACAAAAAAACAAACTGACAGCAACTCCCTAACAAAGATTTGGGGCCTACCCGATGTCACAGGACATTTCCGCTGTGGTAACTACAGCGAGTGCCACCTCACGAATGACACCAAAACTTTGAATATTGAGATTGGCAAAGTGTGGAGACAACAATCCCACACTAATTGCAACAGCTGTAACGTTGTGTATCTGATAGAATGCACATGCAACAAACGTTACATAGGAATGACAACAAGAGAGGTCAAACAGAGAATCTGTGAGCATCGCAGCACCATCCGTTGCAAGAAAAACGCAACAAGACTGACAGATCATTTCCTTGAAAACAATCACACGCCCAACGACATGAAATGGACAGTGATTGAGCAAATCACCCCTGGTCCGAACTTGCAGAAACGCCTGTATGAGAAAGAACAGAGATGGATATATAGACTATCCACCCATGTTACAGGACTGAATGATAACATCCTGTGGGCCAGTGTCATGTAACCTGCTGTTCAAAAATCATGTGCATGAGGAGTCTACAACGGACTGGTTTTGGCTCTCTCTAAGTATACTTCTACCTTTTTTCCATTTATACAATATGAGCTTGTAGTAACATTCTGCTCTTTACCTGTACATTATCAGGGCACCCCATAACCTTTGTGCCCCAGTAATTCAGATCCCCCTGTAACTACAAATCTAATGCCCAGGGAGGAAACAAACTGTCTTAGTCTTCTGCTTTTATCAAAGTACATTTAATCACCCTGCACTTGGAGCAGAATCGAATTTCTTTTTACTGTTGCTCAAACCTTAATATAATCGACCTTTCCTCCGTTACCCTCGTACTTACTAAGTACCTTGTTGCCTAGCAAAGCCAGCCTCAATGTAATGCTTAGTCCTATCACTATTTCCATGCACGTAGCAGTGCGTCATTACGCTCACGTGCACCCCCGCCCATCCCGGAAACCGGTCCGACTCTATTAATCCCTGTCGGATGTATCACAACTTTAGCGGGGAGACACGGAGAGGCGAGTAGGTACTTGGCCATTGAACCACGCAGTAACTGTAAGTTATTTAATCCTCCGATGGCCCTAAAATCGATCCATTACCGGTCAACACCATGTGAGCCCTTTTTTGAGACGATTGTCTTTTTTTCCCTTTCCTCGACAGAATACGTTACTTTATGAGGTTTTTCTTTCCCTCTACCCTGTGAAGCCCAAAAGACCCGAAGCAGTAGTAAGCCTTGCTTGCCCTTTGGTCTTCAATTGTGTGGTGTGTGTTTGTTTGTCTAGTGTAAATGTATGCATAAGTGGATAACGATCTCACGTCGTTGTTTATTCACGCTAATTTTGTAGTGAGGAGTCGAGCCACGCACAACAAAACGCTGAGTGCTGTCGACTGATGAAATAACGACTTATCAATCACTGAGCACGCCAATATTTATACAGTGTGCGTGTTTTAGCCTCAGGCAGGCTCAGTCTTAGTTTTACACAAAATTTGTGGGCACCATCATTAAATATACAATGATGAGTAGTCTTACATAACACAACCGATAATAATGAGTTCTGAATGGGATGCACAGTAAGTAGGCAGACACGTGAGAGTCAGCACGGCACGACGTTACAGGCTTGTAACATGTATATTCGTGACCTTTTTTCTTTTCCTCCACAGGTCTTTTTTGCTTTTCTCCCGCCCATTTGGGTGTGAGTATTTGACTATGACAGACTTTTGTCTGTAGTCGTAAGGAATTTAGGACTGGCAGGACGTTAGTGTGTCCTGACCACCCACCTTCCTTTTGGTCCTGACGAAAACCCGGTACTTCCACCTAACGGGTTGAAACATGTAGACCCTACACATAGTGATACACATGGTCATAATATACATTTCTGTATCCACACACTTGATTTTAATATTGCCCAGTAGCTTGCAAATAAAATAGTTTTTCACACAAGTATCTAGCCACAACGTAATGTACAAAGTTCCCCAGGTGGGGTAAAAGAGAGTTAAGAGTATGTCAAATGGAGCGTGAACAGAGAAAGAGAGGAAAAGCCACAGAGGGGAATACCCTAGTTGGGACTAAAACCCTCACACACCTAGCAAGCTAGATGTCATGCTTCATCATATGGGTTTGCTCCTCGTCAGACTGGCGCTGCAATGTCCAACGGGCACCCATAAAGGGGCTCTTTACCGGAGATCTTTTGTCCCTGCCATATGATGCATGTGGGTGTGCGGGGAAGGAAAAGTGGGTGTAGTCGTGAGAGGTGCGGTGAAAAGTAAAAAAGGTGGGTCAGTCCACAATGAATTTTATTAACGTGGCTGGCGCCCTTGGTTAAAAAGGTGGGAGGGGAGATAAATGCTACAGGTAGTTTTGAGCAATTTAACTACTACCCCCTGATCAGGTCAACATGTTTCATGCCCGGAAGGCAATTCGTCAGGACCAAAAGTGGGACGTACTACACAGTGAAAAGGTATAAATACGTTAAAATGAATATAAATGTGTTCATACAACCTTATGCCATGAGGTCATAAAGAGGCAGGCAAGAAAGTCCTGCTGAGTACGGGTGACCTAGGGAAAGTACACAAAAAAAACATAGTGGTAGTTCTGTGTATGTAATGTTGCAAGGTCACACACATACCTAGCTCAGAGACATACTCGTGGGTGAGAAAGGAAAAATGAAATTAAAAACTGCAACGATACTCACTAGTGCCTACTGAACGGAGACAACAATGGTTCATCATGCAGAAATTAACGAGGGTTAAAAAATGACGCTGGACGTAAGACAGATAAGGAGAGGCACATCGTTGCCGATCTTACCCTAAGGGAGATCTGAAGATGCCCCGCAGTCTGCTCCAGTGGGACCTGCACGTGAAGGTCAGGAACCTGGTAGAAGAGCGAGAGTGCGTTGGTATGGGGCAAGAATCATGTCCAACCGTAATGGAACGGGGATCAAGACTCATAGAATGGAAATTGCCAATGAGAAGGGAATAAATCAGAACAACCATTGGGGCGCCTAATAGAGCCCAAAAGACTCAAGTGAGCCAGAGGCGACCCCAGGGCCAAAGTGAGCACACAAACACCGAGTCAGCATAGACCGACCCCGCGCATCCCCGCAAGGGGGCAGGAGCCAGACAACACCAAAACAGCATACCAGGCACCCACAAAGGCAACCAATAGTGAGGGGCCAAACAGGACAGCACTCGCGTTCAATAGGCGGCGTCGAGCAACTGGAAGTCTAGGCTCCACTCCAAATTCATCAACAAAACCGTCCTCGGCCTGTGTTAAAGCCGACTGAGTGCACTCGGCGGAGGCCGTTTCGAGTGGATCGAAGCAAACTTACCCAGATAGCGTGCGGTCAGCGCCGCTAACACCTACCCCCACCGTCTGGTCAGGACAGAGCAGCTGGTAACCAACCCAGCATCTTTGTGGAGTATAAGTAGAACGTGCCTCGCCGAGTCCGCGTGGGGGCGGGGCCTCAGCGGGGAGCCGCGCATGCGTCATGGTGCAAGTCTTCAGACCACTGCAACGGGATCGTCAGTGTTAATGGACACCAAAAGGAGCGGCCATCTTAGGGATGTAAAAACACAAGCACCGCTATGTAGGGATAAATACAACGATTGCTGAGGAAAAGACAGTATTTCAGTATTTCATACGCTCGGCCAAGAAGAAAGGTGTTAACGAGACAATGCCGACTATGGTACAGAATCGTTGAGGCCAACTAAGTCAAGCCGAAGGCGATGTACCCATCTTTGTTCGATTTTAAACAGTGCCTGCTGTGAGATATGGGGATGGGACTCTAAGACTAGCCAACGTATACTGTCTGCCTGATGGCCCTGTTGTGTATAATGTTCATAGAGCCTGGTGTGTGTCTTGAGGCACCTAATATTGCTCTTATGTTCCATGATGCGGAGTTTTACTGGTCTCATGGTCATCCCCAAGTAATGTTTGTTGCAGGGGCAAGTGATGAGATAAATGCATCTTTACTCCCCAAGTTCCTGAAGAAGCAACTGTGAAACTCACTGTCAAAGAAAATGTAAAAAGTCTAAAAACATGGAGCATGTCACATAAGAGCACCCAAAAATATACCAAAAATTTGAAATCCTCCAAAACTTGACAATAACACATGCACGCTAAAATTTCTCACTACATGTCAATGAAAATAGCAAAAAACTAATCATTGTCTCTGCAACAGACAATATTTTACTAACCCTAGCACAATGCAACACCTGGATGATGGTTTGGACATTTAAATTATGCTCAGCACCCTTTACACAAATATACATGGGTAACACCATAACCCAAATATTTATTTAATATATGAACGACTGCCAAACAAGCAAAGTGCACACTATAACATACTCTTAGCACTAATCACACAAAAATAAATATTTTCGATCCATGAAATGTTTTTGATTTTGAACATTGCAATGATTTTAACAATTCTAAAAGTGTACCCATACACAATAACACAAGGGTACTGCTGCCATTTTGATCAGACTATAGGCACGCACTTACAAAAATATTCATTCTGGGTAAAGATTCATTAAGGAACCTTGGTGTAGTAAAGTTGTGAGTGCAGAGTTCCTGCGCTTGTGGCAAAATCCCCACACTCAGGAATCTCCGAACCTTGCACTCTCTGCAGTGTGCTGCATGGAGATTCCCTGCCGAGTGCAGGAACTCCGTACCAAGTGCGGAGACTCCACTATAAGTTCTAAGAATCCACACTCGTAACTTTACTACACATAAGTCCCTTTGTGAATCAGGGCCTTATTTTAGATTACCCCTCAAATGTATAATTTGCATATCAATTTTTTAAAATAATAAAAATAGCTTTAAAGCATATGCCAATTGCAGAAGCAACCAATCACTTTGACAAGTTAACAGAATCATTAACTGGAGCGTGGTTGCGCTCCTCAGCCAGATGCACAGTTTTATGCATGATTATGCATAAAAATTGCTGCAAACTTGTCCTTTTTAAACGTTTTTAATTATGTACTCCAAAGTTCATATTGATCATTACTTATTCTATTCACATGTGAAATGCTTATGTCTTCCCAAGCTTCTAATGCAACAGATATGCCTATCCAGGCCTTTCTCTGGGGCACGCGGAGAATGAATCCCCATACTATCAAGGAAATGAAAACTAACTCTAACCACTAATGCAATATTATGAAGACACCAATCAGGATCAGGATACAGGTGGCAATCTAAATGTAACACTCCATTGTGGAATCTCTATTTTAGCACTGTCACTCATTAAGGGAATGTGTAGAAGAAGATTTCCTGCAAGCTATCACTTTAAAATAATGCTCAAAAGAGAACGAAGCTAATGCGAGACAAAACTAGAACAATCCCTATCAAAACTAAAATAAAAAATGTTCAAAAACTGTACAAGTGTACAAAATGCTAGCAAGTAAACTGTGATTATTTGCTATAATCCAGGCCCTCTTATACTTTGAAATGGTAACTAAAGCAGTAGTGTAAATATACCACCAGAAAATAAACTAAAACATGACTTAAAAAAATTAATAAGGGCAATAGAGGCAATTGAATACGTAATAAAATAATACCTAATATTTCTCATTAAAACTAGAAACTATTAATAGAGAATGATAAAAATAAATTATAATATATATTACTTGTAAAAAATAGCTCCACAAAATAAGACAATAAATGTACAATAATATACAGCACACATATATCAGAAACACTACATGGTATAACAAAATTAAATTACACAATATTATAAATCAATCACATCCAATAAAGAAATAATAAAGTAAATATACTTACTGACAATGTCGTCCATACACGATATGGCATCCAAAAAATATGTAATCAATCCAGGATAAGGTCAAAACTTAAAAATAAAAAAAATTACCTGGAAAACTCCAAAAACAAGGAATTGTAAAGTAAATAGTAATAAAAACTATTTTTGTTGTAAAACAGAATAAATAAATCCACCGTAAAAAATAGGCTTAACTTCGATAAAAACACCTGTGAAAGAAAGCACACAAATATTTAAAATACAACATATTTTCTTACATAAAAAATATATAAAAAGTAAAACATATTTAGGCCTCCAGCACATACCTTGAACATATACAGATAGATCATACTCTAAATATACCTTAAAAAATCACTTTAACATACAATCTACCCTGTCCCCCATACACGTTAACCGTAGAAAATAAATATAAACAGAAACAATTAATTTCTGACCTACAGAGTCACTGGCATCCACAAAGGATGAAAACAGACTATAAATAAAACAATTGAACAAAATGGCTGAATATTTGAAAATAAAAAATAGACTTTCAGACCATAGGAAACAATAAATACAAGAACTGAATACATTTTGTAAAAAAAAAGAGAAAATAAAAACATTATTAAGAATTGTAAATAAGTAGAAATGTTTTAAAAAATCTATTACATAGAAATATAAATATATGCAAGAATACTGAAAAACATTATTTTCACTATCTTTAACATATAAAAAATGTTTGTTAACATACAAAATATAGATTATTGTCAAAAGAAATTGTAAAAGAAAATGTGGTATATTTATTGCAAAAATAAACATAAACAATATTACACATGTAAAAGCATTTTAAACTTCTCAATTTGAACAAATACAGACATTTTATGAAAGGTAAATTTTCTATTTCCACTACAATCTTAAGCACATTCTGACTCCAACAAACCCACATTGGCGAAAGAGTTGTATGTTTGGGTGTAGGTGTATTTAATGTTCCCGCTCCAAACTTAACCACATTGGGCAAAGTGTTGGAGTTTGGGGGGATTAAACTTAATATTCAGATTGCAAACTTAGCCATATTGGGGAAATTGTTGGAGTTTCACAGGGGAGGAGGCAAGATTTAATACTCCCTCTCCAAATGAATTACATTGGAGAAAAGTGTTGATTGTTTGGAGATCAGATTTAAGATTGCTGCTCTAAGCAAGAACACTTTGCGGAAAGTGTTGAACTTTTGAGGGATATTGGGCCAGATGTAGGAGCCCTAATACCGGTCGGAAACGGCCGATTTTGGCCGTTTCCGACCAGTATTAGGGTTTTCAGATGTAGGGCATGCATTTACAGAATCGGTATTTTACCGAATCTGTATTTACCGATTCGGTAAAATTACCGAATCGGTAAATACAGACTCGGTAAAATACCGATTCTGTAAATGCAGATGTAGCTGGCACATGTCCGAGTGCCACAGGCCTTCAGAATTCGGTATTTTACCACCCAATCCTATTGGGTGGAAAAATACCGAATTCAGGTGTGCATGCACATCTGTGCATGCACACCTATGCCATGTGACACACAGACATGCCCTTAGGGCCTGTCTGTGTGCCACATGGCACACATGCCTGTATTGGGGGTGCTAGAGGGTGTCAAAGTGACACCCCCTGCACCCTTGCTGAAATTGGTATTTACCGAATCTGTAAATACCGATTCGGTAATGCCCATTGATTCCTATGGGCTTCAATGCCCATAGGAATCAATGGGCATTACCGATTCGGTATTTACAGAATCGGTGAATACCGAATCTTAACGATTCGGTATTTACCGAATCTGAAATACCTACATCTCCCCTCATCTTTTTTTCCACTTCTTAAATACCGATTCGGTATGAATCGGTATTTAAGAAGTGGTAAAAAAGATTTACCTACATCGGTCCCTTAATTATCTATTCCCTCTCAAAAAGTAGCCATATTATGGAAAGTGTGGGACTTTGAGGAGGGGGATGGTTATATTTACGATTCCTACTCCAAATGTAACCACATTAGGGAACACGTGGTACTTTGGGGGTGGAGTTGGGATTTACTATTTTTACTCCAAACGTAACAACTTTGGTGAAGGAGTTATACTATGGGTTCATAATTTGTATTTACCATTTTCACTCCAGGCCTAGTTACATTGGAAAAATCTTTGAACATTGTGAAGGTCGGGTTTACAATACCCACTCCAAATGTAGCCACACTGGGGACAGCATTGCTCTTTGGGGGGGTGGGGGTTTGATTTATTATTCCCATGTCAAACAAATCCACATTGGGAAAACATTGAACTTTGGGGGAGGGTTTTTTGATTTATTATTCCCACTCCAAACATATTGGGAGGCTGGAGCTTACAATTCCTACTCCTAATTCAGCCACATTGGGCCAGCATTGCACTTTGGGTGGGGGTGTGTTATATTTACTTTTCCCACTCCAAACTTAGAAACACTGAGTAAAGGGATGGACTACAGGGGGAAGGGTTGGATTCACTATTCCCACCTCAAACATAGCTACTATGAGAAAAATATTGACTTTCTGGGGTATGGGATGGAATTTAGAATTAACAAATACAGTGTGTTTTGTTAACATGAACAGGTCTCAAATAATATAATGGAGCTGTATTTAACAAAACTATTAAAGGTGACAAGTCTAGTTATGTTTCAAAATCACTTTCAATTGTTTTTTACATTGCACATTTTGAATATGGTGGTTGATTGTCTGTGGAGCTCATGGGCAAATGTGTTCTTCAGGAGTTTACAAAATACTCTTAATTCAAGCAGTTTTATGGACCTGTTGCTTTTCCATCTTAAAATGTATATTGTATGTGTTTCTAATGCTCCTGAAGAAACGAGAAGAGCTTGACTATAACTTTATTCACTGAAAAAAACATAGGTTTCAGGCCTTATATAGTTAGGAATTAGCATTTAAAAAACCTTTAAAATTCACTCAAAAAACTATAGGTTTTAGGGGTGTTATAGCTAGCTGGACATTTCACTCATACAAAACCATTGAAATTGCTCCTATATAGTTAGTTGTACTAACTATATTTCGCGCACCCGCAATCCACTGCTGATGATGTCACATATTACATCATTCATGACATGGTCAGTGACATCACTGATGACATCTCAAATGAAATCACTGATGACATCATCCAGTGAATGTGGTTTGCTTCGTTATTTAAATATGCATTATATATATAGCAATTTGCATTGAAGAATGAGTGGATATATAAAAATAAATATTTGGATGGAGGATTTAGTAGCAGTGTTATTGACTGTTTACTTGACCAATGTATAGTGTCTCACTAAATATAGTGGATAGTGACTAAACTGTTTGAATATCTGTATCACATTGTCAGTTGTTGTGTAAACTGGTTCTCCAGTTGGTTACTAGCTATGTGAAAGTCTGTATTAGTTATTGATTAGTTAACTGAGTATTTGTTTGGGAGAGTGAATGTGTGTGTGGTTCGGTGGGTGGTGTGTGACTGCCCAAAGATGTGTGAATAGTTGATTCACTAGATATATGAAGTTAAAACTACATGTTCTAACAGTTGTTTGGGTGAGTGAACATCTTTATGGGTGTGGTGATGAGCAAATATATTTCTCAATGGTACATGTCCAACAAACTAGAAAAATAAAAGGCAGTGTATGTGTCAGTTGTTGTATATTGATAAGTATACATAAGACTCAATGATTGTGTGAGTGACTGTATGGATAACTTTATACTTGTAATAATGATTTTATAATCCACTTAGTATGACTTACTATCTAAATGAATAGATGAAGTTGTGTTTGTATAAGTGTGTAGCTAAGTACATATGTAAGTATGATCCATTGTTTGCATAAGTGAGTAGGATGACTTCATATGTGAATAGGATGTGTAATGTCGATTTAGGTGCATAAGTATTTTTGATAGTGTTCTATTGTTCATTGACAGTATGTATGAGTGAATCTACAGGTAAGTGATTAGATGTGTGTATACATCTAAAATCACTGAGTGGGTTTTTAGACACTTGTATTGATGTAACAATGGATTCAAATATGATACTCTTTATTTTACAAAGAGTGATGAAAGATTTTACTAGTGTATGAAAAGGTGTATGTGATTGTCACGTGGATGATGTCATCAGTGATGTCATCAGTGATGTCATTTGAGATGTCATCAGTGATGTCACTGACCATGTCATGAATGATGTAATACGTGACATCATCAGCAGTGGATTGCGGGTGCGCGAAATATAGTTAGTACAACTAACTATATAGGAGCAATTTCAATGGTTTTGTATGAGTGAAATGTCCAGCTAACTATACCACCCCTAAAACTTATAGTTTTTTGAGTGAATTTTAAAGGTTTTTTAAATGCTAATTCCTAACTATATAAGGCCTGAAACCTATGTTTTTTTCAGTGAATTTCAAAGGTTTTTTAAATGCTAATTCCTAACTATATAAGGCCTGAAACCTATGGTTTTTTCAGTGAATTTGCAAGGTTTTTTAATTGCTAATTCCTAACTATATAAGGCCTGAAACCTATGTTTCTTTCAGTGAATTTCAAAGGTTTTTTAACGCTAATTCCTAACTACATAAGACCTGAAAGCCCACCAGGAATCTCCAGTATGCGCAAGGGGACTGCATTGCAGAGAGGTGTAATGAAGCCACGCCCCTTTTGACACCTCTCTGCAACGCAGGTCCCTGGGTCATATCTGCCCAAACGCCGAAATTCCGAACGATTGAAAATGACTTTTCTTGAGAAACATTTGGATTTGGATTATCATGTCCTATACTTTGGAATTTTTTAAAGACTGACTTTGAGGATGCTATAAATTACTCAAGTCTGCCCGAATTGTGTGGGTAAAATTGATACGTAGTCACTTTGAATAAGAATGTACTTACGTTTAGTCTAACATTTGGAAGAAATATCTAGTTATATGACAACAGGATACCGACATAACTTGAAGGAAATAAGAACGCCCTGAAGATGTTCTGTTGTATAGAACGAAACGCGCCAGCTGGCTGTGGCAATAAGGACTCTAAGTGATATGATTTGATTGGACTTATTGTGCAAGTGGTGCTGTGCCAAACTTTGGAATATTCTCCACTACTCTCTACTACTTACTCTCTACTACTCCACTACTCTCTAATACTCACTCTCTACTACTCATTCTCTACTACTCTACTACTCTACTACTCTCTACTACTATCTCTCTACTACTCACTCCCTACTACTCACTATCTACTACTCTCTACTACTCACTCTCTACTACTCTCTACTCTCTACTACTCACTCTCTTCTACTCTCTCTCTACTACTCACTCTTTACTACTCTCTACTACTCACTCTCTACTTCTCACTCTCTACTATCTACTACTCTCTCTCTACTACTCTCTGCTACTCACTATCTACTACTCGCTACTACTCACTCTCTACTACTCTCTCTCTACTACTCTCTACTACTCACTCTACTACTCACTCTCTACTACTCTCTACTATTCTCTCTCTCTGCTACTCACTCTACTACTCTCTACTACTCACTCTTTACTACTCTCTACTACTCACTTTCTCCTGCTCTCTATTACTCACTCTACGACTTACTCTCTACTACTCTCTACTACTCACTCTCTACTACTCACTCTCTACTACTCACTCTACTATTCACTCTACTACTCTCTACTACTCACTCACTGCTACTCTCTCTACTGCTCTCTACTACTCTCTACTACTCACTCTCTACTCTATTACTCACTCTCTTCTATCTACCCCTCTACCTCTCTCTACTAGTCTCTACCTCTCTACCTCTACCTCTCTACCTCTACCTCTCTACCTCTACACCTCTACCTCTCTACCTCTCTCTACACGCACACATATACACATATATATGCATATATATGCCTATGCATTTATGTATGTGTATATATATATATACATACATATATAAACATATATAATCTGCATATCTATATAAATACAAATATAAATGCATGAATACATATACATATATGCATACATATGCATGTTATTTACATGAAAGTTTTAAAAACACTAATAAAAGCAAAGCTAAAAAGCCACCTCATTACAAACAGAATGGCTTTAACTTAAACGAGGGTGAGATCCATTGCATTTTCAATGCTTGTTTACTTTGGTTCCATCAAGAAGGCATTCAGATGTGTCACACATTTGCCATGAATTCTGAATGTTAGCACTCTAGTTGCTCATTAGATCACTGTAGTAAAGCTACTGCTCACCAGGGAAGTCTGCTGCTAATCATACTTTCTAGGGCAAAATGAACCCCCTCATTTTGTTCCTTTTTAAATTAAATGTTTTCAGATTTACCACTTCATTCCAATCAAGATGGCTTCTGGTGTGCCATACTTTTGTCATAAGTAAGACTGTTAGCGCTCTAGTTGTTCTTTAGAACACTCTGGAACATTCTGTCATTGGGCTATACTTGGGCTATATCTGGGTGATATTTGGGCTACATTTGAGCTCTTTTGTCTCTGGTGGTCATCTTGGGAGACTGCATGTCAGAATTTTTTAATGAAATAGAAGAGGATTTGGGAAGTCACTCAAAATGTGCCCGAATTTTTCTTTCTGCAGCACTAATCATACTTTCTATGGCAAAATATACCCCCTCATTTTGTTCCTTTTTAAATTAAATGTTTTAAGAGTTACCACTTTATTCCAATCAAGATGGCTTCAGGTGTGCCATACCTTTGTAATAAGTAGGACTGTTAGCGCTCTAGTTGTTCTTTAGAACACTCTAGGAGGCTGCAGTAGAACACAAAGGAATCAACTGACAGTCTCTGTCCTTGTTGGATGTACATGTTTTACTGAGAATGTCAGACTTCATGCTCACATGACTGAGAAAGATAATGTGAATTTACAGAAAATATGCTTTCAGTTTAGCTTATAGATCCCCTTCCAAACCACTGTGGGAAAAGCATGAGATAATAGTTTTCTTTCAAACATGATTCATGATATCCCAGCAGAAGGCTTTTTCACATGGTAAAATCACCTTAGAACACACCACAATTCCTAAAATGAGTATGGTACCATCAACAAATGATTTATAATGTAACTAAAGTCCTAAAGCCCTCTATTAACTACAATGCTTTTTAATGAGGTGCTATCATGTATATTGGTCCCAAGATGGCTGCCAACACTTCTTGGATGAAGTGCTGACAGCCAATCAGATCTCACGATGAGATGTGTGGTTAGGCTCTGCCCAGATATATATGTGTTTTTGAAGTTAATTATCATAAAAACCACTGGAGCAATTTTCACCAAAAATAGCAAAGGCACTTCTGCGTACCAGTCCCTACAATTTTGCCAAGTTTGGTGTAATTCCGTTCAGCGGTTCGGGCTGTAGCCTTGTCAGAACGTCCTATGGAAATTAACATGGGGAAAACACATTTTGGGACCCCCCTTTTTTCTCAGCTCCCACTTCACGAATCCCCCCGAAACTTTCAGGGAAGGAGCGCAGCAGAGCTGGCCAAAAGTTTGGAAAATTACACGCAAATTCCTCAACCAGCGCTAAAGTTATTCCCAATAGAATGTTGCGGATTTCCTATGGTAGCTAGGTCCTAACTATATATACCTACTGGCTATCGCCAGTAGGTAATAAGGAGACTGCCTCTGACTAGTGGAGGTTGTGTATGTAATTTAAAATGTGATATTCCTTTTATCAATAAGAGTATTCACTAGTTTTCAGGGTAAAAATTACTGCTCATTATTAATGCAAGAAGGTGTTCTTATTTTCCATGTGATTCTTTTCCTGCCTTGCTATTAGATATTGTGATGTATCATTTGTTTCACACCATGCCGCCAGAGTGATTCCTCTCTTTGAAAACCTATATGGCATTATGGTTTGGGATGTGAGACAGGACATTTATTTACTCTCTTTCAAGGCAGGCTCCATATCGGACCTCTTATTGACTTTAAACACAACAATCCCCTGCACACGCCCGCAGTTTACAAACAAATTAATGACAATATAGGCACTCTCTTTGTCCACTGCCTGATTTCGTATCGCGGTTTATTGTTCTCCTATGAGTACTTTCATTCAAAGCCTTCGCCCAAGCACTTTCATTCAAAGCCTTAGCCAACACTTGTTTCGTCACGTTCAAAACAGTAAACAGCAACTTCTTCAGGTCTAAAGTCCTGTGATTCAGGTCCTTAATCTTGGTTGTAATTCCATCCCGAGGGATATATAAATGCTGTTGTCTCCACGTACAGAGACCAATCATATGTTCCTAACGCCTTGTTAAGAACAATCATTGTCCAAGTGTAAAGCTCATTGCCAATCATTGCCTCGTAAGGGTTCTCTATCAATTACGATTGTCATCATAAGTAACTGTGTTTGGTTGTCCAATATCAAACGTTTCCCTTCC
Organism: Lissotriton helveticus; assembly: GCF_964261635.1. NCBI lineage: Eukaryota > Metazoa > Chordata > Amphibia > Caudata > Salamandridae > Lissotriton > Lissotriton helveticus. Next base: position 248,690,006 of record NC_136067.1, on the reverse strand, counting down.
TGTAGATATTATGGCTTTAGGCCAACAACTATGCTGCTGCCGACAGTCACCTGATTCAATAACCTGCTCTGTGATCCCTTCCGCGTGTAAGCCGGACGGCAATTGACTTTGTATTAAAAGATTTTGAAGATTTTCTGCTATGACAATTTGCTATTTCGTAGCATTAATTATTTACCTTGTGCTAGACCCTATTTGGTTCTGGCTATTAACTAGAATAGGGCTCAGTCTCTCTCACATTATGCTAATTACATTTATTTACATTTTGAGAATTATTTACATTTGAACTTGAACTGTAATGATTCTAAAATTTCAATAAACCTTCGTGGTTTTTACTTTGAACCTATTCTGGAGCAAACGGTTCGGGTTGGGTTATCTATATTCTGAGGTCATCATCCTTTAGGAATCATATAAGACCCCTGATGCCGAAAATTAGTGCTTAATATTAATGATTAATAATATAATTTTAAATGGTTTTGGGAGACAAAATAACAACAACAAGGGAAGGGGGTTAGAATTACTTTTTCCACTCCAAACTTAGCAACATTGAAGAAAGTGTTTGTCTAGGGGGTGAGTAAAGAGTTATTAATCCTACTCCAAGCTTAACCCTCTGGGGAGGGGTAGATTTACCATGATCACTCCAAACTTAAACATGTTGGGATAAGGGTTGGACTTTGGGGGTGTAAGATTCACTATAATCACTGAAAACCTAGCTACATTGGGAAAGTATTGGACTTTAAGAGAATTTGATCTACTATTCCCTCTTCAAACTTTGAGACATTAGGGAAAGTATTGGACTTTGGGGAATGGAAGTCAGGGTGTTGATTTAATTTTACCACTGCAGACCTAGGACCTGATTGAGTTAGGCTGTCTCGCAGCGGACCGCCTCGCTTGCGCCCCATTGGGGGATCACAAAACTCATTTGCACACCGCCTGCCAGATTAGGAGTACATTCCTTGTCTGGCATCAGTGCTTTAGCTGTCCCATGGTGGTGCCATCCTAAATCCCTTACGTGAGCCAAAACACGTTCCTGCACGGAATAGACTGCACCATGTCATGTAGTCCATGGCATGCAGGAAACTGGGAGTGCATGCATACAGTATGCATCCCCTGACCCAGAGGCAAAAGGGGGCTCAATAGTTTCCTCACCGCTACCCTTTTCATGAAATGAAATGAAAATGTATTTCTATTGTGTCTATCTACCCGGAGGCCTCGTAGCGCTGAAGAAAGGAAGAACAGATTAGGGCCAATCCGCGGAGCTTTACAAGCATTCCAAACAAATGGGTTTTTAAAAGTTTACGGAAGACCATAGGATTATTGTTCCCCCGCAAGGCCTGGGGAAGGGAGTTCCACATCTTTGCAGCAGTGAATGAGAAAGAGCGTCCGCCCCATCTCACCTTCCTTATTTTCTTGGTGGTAGCCAGGTGTAGAGAGCTAGAACGTAGTGTTCTATGAGGGAGGTATAGGGTTATTAGTGAGTGCATGATCGGTGGACCAGTTTTCCACATGGCCTTGTGTGCCAGACGCATAGCTTTAAACTGTATCCTGGCTGGGATCGGAAGCCAGTGTAGCTGTCTCAGTGCTGGTCTTGCCGATTGCCATCGTGGGATCTGAAGAAGCATCCTTGCAGCACAATTCTGGGTTACTTGCAGTTTATTTATTGTGGCATGAGGAGCTCCAAGGTACAAAACATTCCCGTAGTCCAGGCGAGACAGTATAAGTGCTTGAACCATTATCCTTCTCGCCTGGAAGGGAAGGAGGGGAATAATTTTGCGAAGCAGTCTCATCAATCCGTAACAGATTGCCGAAAGTGCGGTTGCCTGATGTGCAAAATTAAGGGAGCTGTCAAGCCAAATACCAAGGCTCTATATCTGTGGTTTTGGGGGCGGAGGGGGGGTGCGCGGACCAGGCATGCCGGCCACAGGGGGACAGAGACAGTGGGTGAAGAATTAACCAACAGCATGATCTCTGTTTTGTCTCTGTTGAGTCTGAGATAAGAGAGCTCCATCCACCCAGCCACTGCCTCTAAGCATGGACCAGGAAGGTAGACGACCCCTCAGCGTGGTGTAGAGACACCACTAGCTGGGTGTCATCTGAATAGCTGACGATCTTAATGCCAAACGGATGTAGATATTAAAGAGCGTCGGGACCCCACAGCTCAGTGGTAGTCTACAGGACACCACATCCCCCTCGAAAACCTGAAAGCAGCGGTTGATAAGGAAGAATGAAAACCATGCCAGTGCAGTGCACGACACTCCGATACTCTTGAGTCAGTGGGTCAAGATGGTATGATTAACCGTGTCGAAAGCGGCACTGAGGTCCAAGAGGATGATGGCAGCCACTCCTCCCTCCTCCATCAGCTTCCTTGCCTCTTCTGTCACCATCAACAATGCTGTTTCCGTTCCATGTTGAGGGTGAAAACCTGTTTGTGAGACATCCAACAGATTGTTGGATTCTAGATGGGTAACCAGAATGTTGTTAATATGTTTTTCCTGTAGTTTGCTCAACCAAGGCAGGAGAGAAAGTGGGCGATAGTTGGATAGATTAGATTGATCCATACTTGACTTCTTCAGAAGAGCCCTAATAATCGCACATTTCCAAGAAGGGGAACCGTGCTAGAGATGATTGAGCAATTCAAAACATCAAGAACCATTGGGCGGATGGATTTGATAATTGCAATAAGGTGTTAAGGTGGGGCAGGGTCCAGTGGGGAGCCTGAGGCCACCTTGGAAATTACCAGATCTAGTGTGTCTGGGTCTAAAAGACAAAATTGTTCCAACACACAGTTGGGTGGAAAGACAGAGCTACCTGTCTCAATTTCCGCTGAGTCAGGTGGTATGAGGAGGAAAGCTGTATAAATAGTTTGGATGTTTGGTGAAAGAAGACCGCTAAGTTATTATAGTGTGTCAATGCTCCTTCCCTCGGTATAGATTTTTGAGGAGGGGAAATAAGTGATTAGGCTATCCGGAAAATCTCTTTTGGTGAATTAGCATCTGTGCTAATCTTGGCCTCATAAAAGTGAGCTTGTGCTGTTTTAATCTCTGCTTTATACAGCCTAATTGCTTTCCTGTAATCATCCTTCCTGTGTTGTGAGGAATTTTGTCTCCAGCTTCTCTATAATCTTCGGCAGGATTGTTTTGAATCCCTTAATTTAAGAGGGAACCATGGGGCGATGTTTTTCCTGTTTTTAGTTAGAATAAGAGTTAAAGGGAGAATTACATCAAGGAAATCCTGGATCAAACTATTAAAGTTATTGTTCGCCTCATTAATGGTGACTCTCTTTAAAGGTTTTGAGGCCTCAAGAGCTGTCTTCCATTCCGCAAGGGGAAGTCTAGACCATTTCCTACCCCAAGATGCGGTTTGTTTTTGGACTAACAATGTAGTGGTCGTAGCTCAGATTAGAGGGATTAAATGGTGGTCCATCCAGGGGAGTGGGATGGGGATCCCTGTACTCAAGTTGTCTAGTTTGCTAAAGACTGGGTCCAAGAGGAGTCCTTTGTCATATGTCGGGAGAGAGCCTTTTTAATTAAGATCAATCACCTGAAGGCTTGATTGAAGTCCACTAGCTATAGGATTGGACGGACCATCTAAATGTATATTAAAATCCCCCAACACTGTGAAGTTCGCAGAAGCCAAAGCTGAGTTTGCGACTAGATCAATGAGCTTGGGAATGAATTGTTTTAAGGCTTCTGGAGGGCGGTAGATCAGTAAGCCGGTGAAAGTACTGGTAGGCGTGAATTCTACTGAGAAAGCCATGCTTTCACAGTCATCAAGCGTAGATGGTAGAAGTCGGCACTTATATATATCCCTATAGATAATTGCTAGGCCTCCGCTTCTACTTGAGGTACGATCAGTTCTACATATTTCGTAGCCTGTGGGAAGGGCCTGATTAATATCTGGGTCATTCCCAGTCTACAGACATGTCTCCATTAAAAACAGAACGTCTAGTTTATGTTCTTCTATCAATAATGCTATTTCAGTGCAGTGTTTTGGCAATGACCTGCAATTTAGGAGAGACATATTTTGAGATCTAGTGGCCGGGGTTTCAGGGTCTATATTAACTAACGACTTGTAGTGATAGTGACGGTGACAACAGTATATAGGGAGCTTTGCAGGGCTTAGAGTGTGTAGACATTCCAATTTACCTTCTGGTCTCAACTCGTGCAGGCGGGATGAGCTATAAGTTAGTAGATTTCCAGAAAAAGGGCCAGGGTTGTGGCCCCTGGACCTGTCCAGGCGTGGACGGTCGCAGACGGGCTTGCCTTTGGTGGGTTCACCACCATAGAAAAGAGGGCATTGAGGAAACTGGCATTGCTGTAGCGGCACTGCCAGCATATTGTGGCCTCACACTGCTACTACACTGCCGAAGGATCACAGATCCCCGCCATACATAGCAGTCCTTTGGCGATCCGACTGCCAAACTCACAATAGGATGGTCGGACCGCCAGTGCACTCACTTCCACCGTAGCTACAATGGTCCATAGGACCACATAGTCATAATAAGCTCTGAAATCAAATTGGGAAAATTGCTGTAGTTTGGGGGGCGAGATTTCATATTCCCACTCCAAATTTAGCCACATTGTTGAAAGGGTTGAACTTTGGGGGGTTAGATTCACAATTACCACTCCAAGCCTGGCCACAATGTGGAAAGTGTTGGATTTTGGGTGTGAGGGTAAAATTACTATTCCCACTCCAAACCTAGCCACAATGGGAAAGCCGTGAACATTTGAAGGGCGGGTTAAATTTAAGATTCCCACCCCAAAATAGGGGTGTGAGATTTAATATTACCCCTTTAAACATAAACACACTGGAGAAAGTGTTGGACCCTTGGGGGGGAGCGTGAGATGTACTATTGGCACTCCAATTTGGCAATTTAGCAAAAAGTGTGAACCAAAATTGTATTGATTTTATAACAGGGAAAATGGTACAATGCGCACAGTGCAGTCACAGCTTGCAATTTCTGGTCAGAGACACACATCATAATACAGTGCATTCATTGTGACAAGACGTAGTAATAACTGTATTTCTCCAATATTTTCTGATGTTTTTGAAGGCAACCCTGTGCCACTTATATGGATTCGTTCTGTTTCACACACCAATCCATAGCTGAAAGCCAATTATTCGGAGTCAGCGGGTCGCAGAGGTTTAGCTCATTGTGACGTCTCCTTTGGGAATTATGGTTCCTGTCCCAATATAAGTGTGCTCCTTTGTGGCTCCCTATTTATCCTCCAAAATCCCAATAATCTCACCCAACAGGAAAAGCTCTATTGGACATCCAAGCACTCTTGATGGGGTGTTAAAGACCCTCAGACAAGATGCAGCTGTTATGGGGCAGTCCTTTACATGAAAGAAGTCTCCTACCTCCTCTGGGCAATAGAAACATTCCAGCATAGGGCTTTATTTTGCCCAACACATTTTTCATTGCATATTTATTGTATTAACTTTTAAAGTATGGTAAATTATGACCTTTTGGTGCACCAGGATACGCAGTCATAAACCACAGACATTCCTTTAGAGAACACCCCAACAATTAAATGTCGAGCAAGGAACATGAATTTAAATATAACAGATGTATTCTTAATATAAAATAGTATAAAAATATTTTAAACACACTTACCCTCAAACAACTGTGCAAAGGTTTAGAGAACAAAATGTACAAGACAAACCCTTTGGGCCACTCTTGTCTTTTCAACCAAAAGTGTTATGCGTTTTAGGATTTTTTTAAGACTGTCTCAATGCCATAACTTTACAGCATAATAACTACATTCTGCTATTGCTTTTTATATTTTCCATAAATTGTCACTCACAGTGTCACACCTTAAGCACTGAAATGCCACATGAGCACCCAGGCCAGTAAGCATGGAAATGTCACACATAAGCACCCAGGCCACTGAGGCCAGAAACTGTGGAAATGTCACACATAGGCACCCAGGCCATTGAGGCCAGAAACTGTGGAAATGTCACACATACGCACCCAGGCGACTGAGGTCAGAAACTATGGAAATGTCACACCAGGGCAGAAAGCATGGAAACGTCACACATAAGCACCCAAGCCAGTAAGCATGAAAAAGTCACACATAAAACCCAGGCCACTGAGGCCAGAAACTATGGAAATATCACACATAAGCACCCACACCAGAAAGCATGGAAATGTCACACAGAAGCACCTAGGCAGCAAGAAAGCATGACACATATACATATACACAAAGAAACCCAGGCCAGTGGCACTGGAACAATTTTCAGAGTGTGGGTGCTGCCATCAGTGTTACATCACTGAAGTCAGGGGATTGTGAAAAATTCAAGAATCACACATAGAACAAGGGTAACAAATGAGTCTCGCCTATTCTGGCAGTGGTGGTGAGGGTGTGGTTTAGAGTGGAAGAGGTCAAAATGTCATCTCAGTACATAACATCCCTTCAGAACAGAGCAGATACGTTGACAGATTCACCATCTTTGGGGGTGTCATGGAAGCTGAAAACCCTTTAGCAGATCTGAGCATTCCCACACACACCCATTCCATCACCGTTATAAAGGAGATAACAGCATTTATCAAACTGCACTATAGATGCCACTCTACCGCACAGACAAATTTACATATAGCCAGCACAGCACATGCCGTCTTAGCAAGGCTAAGGACCAGAAACTGCAAGAATGCGAACCAGAAGATGGGCCTTCCGCATCATGCATTTTAGTTTGGCTGCTTGAACAGAGAAGGATGTGCCTTAAGTGTGTCAATTAAACATACCAACCCAAACCAATGAGCATCATAATCACTTTGGTTGTGAATATTACATTTTCCTCTAGCCTGCCTTAACTTCTAGTAGGTGCATGGTATTTACAGTCACCATAGAAGATTCTCCCTCTTATATGGTATTGATGAATACAAGTTGATAATAAAATAAAGTGACAGAATACACATATTTGCACCATTACCACAGAGAATTGCAACAAAGCGACAGTTAACAAGATTTTCTAGTCACCAGACCCCATGATGCCACAGAATCAAGATTTTACCTTTTAAAGAAATGTGACCTATGATGGAAATACTAACATAAAGGTGTCCTGTACCCATATTTTCACCACAAGACATGTTTTATGTCCGGATGAAGTGATAACATGTTTTCACCGAAAACACACGTCGACACTCAGTTTGGTCCCAAAGGAACCATTTGGTGGGGTTGACTTTACTACTCACACTCTCAACTTACTACTTTGTTTAAATAATTGAATTCTAGTGGAGTTAAGCTAACCAATCACATTTCAAAATTACAAAAAGACAAATATTTACATTTGTATTTACAATTACTGTTAAAATCAAAATAAAACATGCATTTAAAATACATGAAATATATAAATGCACAATAGGTATTTTAAAAGAAAACCACGACAACATTCTCAAGCCAGTGATAATTAGAATATATATGTTTTCAAATAATGAACTATGATTATAAAATACATGTAAAAGTAAAATTTGATTAAATATGAAATGAAAACCGAATTCAACCATTTTTTAAACTTTAATAAAAGGTAATACAATTTATAGATAATCTAAATTAATCTGCTTTAACATTTTCAAAAGTTAAAACATTACTTACATTTGAATGTATATTTTATCAAACAAAAGTATAAAACATTTTGAAAAATCAAATATACAGATATACATTTCAAACACCTCCCACCTTATTTTCCTTCAAATCCTGCAAGCCGCTATTAAATCATAGACTAACAAAATAACATAAATATTTCATATCATAGTAAAACAATAGTAGGAGTTAAAGTAAGTAAAAAAATGACATTAAACTATTATATTGTAATAGTAATAAACATGGCAAAATAATGTTGTATGCAATATGTAAAAACTCAATATTAATTGAGGTATTCAGAAATAAAGAAAAAACAATATATCTTCCTAACTTTAGTGAAGAGGAGAAATCCCGGCTCTGGGTCTCAGCCTCCAAGAATAAAGTCTCGCCCCAACTAGCGCAAACAAAGTACTGGTTACTACACAGAATGTTCTGGACACCGGCCCGACTAGCTACAGTAGGGGCCACAGAGAATGACACATGCTGGAACTGCCATAAAGAAAAGGGGAACCTGGCCCACCTCATTTACGATTGCCCAAAGGTCAAGCCCTTTTGGAGCAGAGTGAACAACTTCATCAACACAGTAGTGGGGGGAACAATACAGCAAGGTCTTGATGGAATAGCCACCGTATTCATGGCCCCAGGCCTAGAATCTAGGGAGGATAGAGAACTGGTAGACCTCCTACTCACAGCGGTGGTCAAAACTATCCTAACGAACTGGAAATGCACTAGCAAAGCGACCTTTAAGAAATGGATAAACTGGGTGACCTTCCTGAGAGGTGCGGACAATATCACAGCAAAGCACTCAGCCAGCCACAAAGCTAGAAGCGGGATGTGGGCCGCCCTGGATGCACACTTAGGGTCACACAAACCCCCGTAGACAGACCACAGGCCAGATGCCACAGGCAGCAAACAACCATGACTAGATGCAACGACTTGGGAGCGGTCTGCCTCCCCCTTCTCTCTTCTTCCTCTTTTCCTCCTTTCACACTTTCTTCCAGACTCTAAGGGCCTACAGAGACACCGACTACCGACATCAGTAACCATGCCTATAAGCCGATTATTTGCCACAATGTGCATGTAACTCATCTGAATGTGCCCCCGCATTACCACTGTACTGTATCTGTATCATATCTGGAACATTTTTCAATAAAGAATCTTGAAATAAAAAAAAACAATATATCGTCCTAGTTATATAATATTTCTTGAAATGTCTGCAATCCCAACAGTAGTGCAACAATTCTGATGAGCGACAACATTTTTTTAAATAAAAGCAAGGAAGAAAATCTGCGAAATGGCTTCCGGCTATATTGCAGGAAAAAGGGCAGCCAAACATTTGTGAAGGAATGTTTTCTTTTTTCCTCTTCTATTCATTTAATGTATTGCTTGTTGAGTAGATAAATACAAGAATGAATTAGTGGTTGGAAGAACAGATCTATAAGTAAAAGGATCAGTGTATCATGTTTAATGAATTATTGTCTGGCTAAAATTGAAACTGGCCTGGGGCTGCTTGTGTTACTGTTCACAGAAGGCCAGGCCTGGCAGATTGGCTGGCCTGTTTCTATTGGAGCAGGGTCGAGACTGATTTGCATATGTCTGGGTTCAAACTGAGGTCGCAAAAGAGCAATGGATTAGATTGCTACTGTAAGTGGTTAGACGCATTGCACACATTGTCATCACCATTTGTGTGTTTGGTATTGCAAGCATATGGCAGTCAAGTTTTTGTGGCAGTCTGTTTTCTTTTTTCTACTTTTATTATTTTCATTTATTTTACCTATGCGATTATTTGTTACCTTTTTTGATCAGTGTGAGAGCTCACAACAAGACTGTGCAGAACTCAGTCATAGCAAAACAGGTATATAGCGTAAGGAAACACAACACATCAGTGTCATTGACTTGAAGGAAGATGTTGGAATGTTTACAATCAATAGGCATTTGTCAAGTACATAATAGTAATTTTTTCAGTGATTATTTTTACAGTATTCTATGTAATCTGGCGTCAGAAGTCACAGTGAGTAGTTATTTGAATAAGAATACTCTTTAATTTGACTGATTTTGGACTAGCAGAGCAGTCTTTCAATGGCTTATGGTTTTAACCGATAACACAGAACAACTAGAATAGCAGTTGATGTTTTGCAATATTTGCAATAGATGTTTTTCCTGCTGTGGAAGGTCCCGGTCCTATAATATTTGGTGATGGATGTTTTCAAGCATAGCAAAGGTTGACCGTGGTGGGCACTAGCCTACAGCAACATAAATACATTAGTGATACAGTTACAGCCCCTCCCTGTACATGGAGGACATCCACTAGTCATTATTGTATTGCTGAAGATTTGTTTGATTCATCTGTTTTTATTCAATATTGCACAGAGAGATGTAAATGTTCAGAGCTTCCTTTAGGCACTCTGTGTTGCTGGAAAATTAATGAAAAATCCAATATTCTATTCCTACGGCTGCACTGTAGCTCAGTGTAAACAGTTATTCTACTTAGAGAAAGCAGTTTTCAATTTTCTATACATTTTGATTATGTGTTTTAGGTTACTCTTTTCAGACTTACAAAATTAGGGTTAATGACAAGAGGAATATCAAAAGAGATTCAGCTTATCCTTGTGATTTGGGAAGATATGACCAAGGAGCAAAAGTTGAGTATTTAAAGGCCAATATTTTCAAATAAAAGAATACAAATCTACACCCGGTTGGTTCAGGTGGATGCAGGTTTGCGGTATTCAAGAGTTCTTGTAAAACTACGTAGTTTCAGAATTTCAGGCTTACACCTGGAATTCTTTTTTGATCTTTCGCGCACAGCTGTGTAACACTATGGCCACATGCATAATTATAAACAATACATAATCACGTTGTTGTACTTATCCCTTTTTGCAGAGTTGTCCCCAAACTTTTTGCTTCTTCCTCCTATTTTTTCCTGACCTGTTGCTGTTGGCTTTAGGACTGCTAATCAGTGCTAAAGTGCATATGCTCTGGGTGTAAAATGCTACCATGAATGGTTATCCATGATTGGCATATTTGATATACTGGTAAACCCCTAGTAAAGTGCACCGAGTGTGCCAGGGCCTGCAAATGAAATGCTACTAGTGGGCCTGCAGCACTGGTTGTGCCACCCACATGGGTAGCCCTGAAAAGGTATCTCAGACCTGCCACTGCAATGTCGATCTGGCAAGTGCACCCACTTGCCAGGCCCTAACCTTCCCTTTTCTTACATGTAAGGTACCCCTATGGTAGGCCCAGGGTACCCCCCTGGGCAGGGTGCAGTGTATGTGTAAGGTAGGACATGTACTGGGATGAATTACGTTACAACGCATGCTATTGCAACGCATGCCTTTACGACGCAAGTTTTACAACGCAAGTCGTTACAACGACTTGCGTTGGGGGCGCTGGATAGTGAATAGTTTAATTTACTATTCCAACTCCAGTGTCCGTGGATAGTAGGGAAGGTGTTGGATAGTAAATTAAAACTATTCCCTATCCTAGAGCGCCCCCCAGCGCAATTCGTTGTAAAAGTTGCGTTGTAATGGTTGCGTCGTAAAGGTACTTCGTTGTAACAGTTGCATTGTGAAGAATGTTTCCCCATATACTGGTATGTGTGTCATGTCCTGATAGGGAAATAGTGCCAATATTGTTTTTTCACTATTAAAAGGCTATCTGTCCCATAGGATAGAATAGGAAATACTTTCTAACACCTTACAAGTAACACTTCCCATTGGTAGAAGATAGCGAAATAAGTTTAGGCTCTCTGAACTCAGAATTTAGTAACACATCTTTTAGTAAAGATGTTTTTTAAATTGTGTGTTTGAAAATGCCACTTTTAAAAAGTAGGCATTTTCTTGTTTAACCCTTATGTGTGCCTTTGCCTGTTTGTGTATTGACTGTCTGGTTTTGGAGTTACAGGGCCTGGGGATGTGCATTCACTGTAGACAGCCACTTGGGGGGGGGGGGATTTAAGGTGTGCCTGGCCTTCCCTGGATGACTCAGTGCTGAGCTGAATAGACCTTGGCTGAATTTAGAGCAGTGGGAAGAGTTTTACTGGCAGCTGAATAGGGCCTGTCTCCCTTGCACAATGCTGTCACCACCCCCTGTGGTCATACTGCACCAGTGAGGACAGAACTGGTTTGGACTGGGCTTAGAGGTCCTTGCACAAAGAGAACAAAGACAGTTTGGGATATAAGTGTTATACCTCAAACCCCAGAACTTTAGCTCACTTCTGGACTCAAGAGGAACCTTTGCCTAGGAGAAGAGCCGAAGAACTGTGAGAACTGCCCATTTGCTGTGTGCTGTGTGGGGTTAGCCTGCCGTTGCTGTTTCTGCCAAGGAAAGGACAACGACTGGTACTTTCCTGTGAACCTGCTTGAAGAAGATCTCCAAGGGCCTGTGTGTGCTGGCCTAGTGTTCTGAAGTCTCAGGGACACAAATACTTCATCCCCGGCTCCCCTGAACTCTGTTGCTGAGAGTTCTGACCTGCCTGGAGGTGCCTGTTTCAGTTCTGGGCATCTCGAGGTTGTTACTGCTGTTGGGAGCTGGAAGAATAGAAGAACCGAAGAAATCGATGTATCGCTCTTCGTGCAGCTGTTTTTCCCGACACAGCACCGCCGTGCAAGATTAATCTCCATACATCACGACGCCACTTCTGAAACCGACGCAGCGCCTGACACGGCTGCAAGAACCGACACATTGAGTGATCACAGCTGAAGAAACATACGCAGTGCCGCTCGATACCCCCACATAGATCGCCAACGCATTCTGGATTTCCACACATCGTACCTGTGTGGCTAATTTTCCCGACACATCACCCGCAGACCAGAATCGTCTTGGACTCCATGCATCACTTCCCCCTACAGACCGGATTTGACGCATCACTTCTCTGCATGCAGCAGAACTGTTGCCTCCCCAAGGTCTCAGGAACTGGTGCATCTATTTGTTTCTCAACACTTCCCATATCTGAGGCTGTATGGCCTTGTGAATTTTCTCGCATCCACAGGTACGTTGTGAGAAATCAGGCATCCATAGTTTTCTATGGATCAAGTTGTTTGAAACCTTTTTAAAGTCATATTCTTATTACATGTATGTTGGATTTTTGTTGTTTTGATCTTGTTGAGTTTAGATAAAGATAAGTTATTTTTCTAAACTGGTGTGGTGTCCATTTGTGGTGTTACCACTGTATTACTGTGTGTTTTGAGTACAAATACTTTACATATTGCCTTGTGGATAACTATGTCTGCTCGTGCCAAGCTACACAGGGGGTGAGCAGGGGTTATCTAAAGTGTGTATCCCCTTACCCTGACTAGAAGCAAGGGTCCCTATTTGGACAAAGGTACCTACCTCTTCCAGCTAGAGACCCCCATTTCTAACACACTTCTTCAAAGGTATCTGTGTTGAGTTCAACTTCTTTTTCTCCAAGAATAAAGCCTTTTTGGCTGTGTAGAAACGTATTTCCCTACTACGTTATGCCCCCAATAATTGCAGGGGTGTTCATTTCGCATTCTTTCTCTAGAAGGAAACCAGATGGAAAATAGCCAAAAAAAGTAGATGTTTGGGAAACATATGCCTTACAAATGTAAAACCACATTTTCTGAATGCCCAAAGTGGCTTTACATTTCTGAAAAATGCTAATTGTGATCTTAGGGTTTTTCTTTTTGGGGTGATAAGCCCACCCTTACAAGTGGGATACGGTTAGGAAAAGATGTTGATAGAAAGGTAGGAACACTGGGTAGCAGGAATTTGGGGTCTCGCCACAAATTCCAAAACTTTCTTGCATAGACATGTCAGGAAAAATTATGATTTTATTTCTGCAAAGCAACAGAGGAGCTGATTTAGAGTTTGGTGGGCCGGTTCTCTGTCACAAATGTGACAGATATCTCATCCACTGTATTACAGGTGCTTTAGAATATAATGCATTTGTAACAAGGCAGACAGGCTATCTGTCTACCCATCACAAAAATGGCAAATATCCGATCGGGTAATTACAAGTGTATTAGGGTGTATGAGGCACTTGTAAAAAGTGGGTGGGGTATCCATCACATTTGTGAAAGTGCACCCTTCAGCCAAACTTTAAAAGAAGAACATTTGCTGTTGTACTGTTATAGAACACCACCCAAATATAACGAAGTTATTGGTATGTAGTTTCTGATTGGAACCAGATTACAGAAAGCAAAAGGAGAGGGGCAAGTGTAGTGGAACATGGAATTGGGACATCATCAGACAGCAATTTGTACTGCTGATGTTTACATATTCATAATTTGAGGTACTGCATTAGAAAGGGATTTTCTCTGAATCACACATTTCTTTTCACCAAGTACTGGGCCCGGATTAGAAAATAAAGGGCATATTTACTAATCTTTCAAATAATGTAAGGAAACCAGCAAAGCTGCTGTGCTGTGCTGCGTTACGTGAAAGGGAGGGAGCAGAAATACGCCATGTATACAAAGATATGGAGCATTTCTGTTTTTTCCAGGCACTGTGTGCTGCCTAGCGCCAATGTAGGCACCCTTGCACCATAGTGTATGATTGCCTGTTCCTCAGGCACAATTATATTTGTGTAGGAAGTAATACATTCCTGCACTAAAACACTCCTTAGAGGCATTTTCCTTTATGCAGCACGCATTGAAAGAGGAAGTAACAAGAAGAAAATACGTTATTTCTCCCAGTCACAACTCAGTGGGGAAGGTGTAGCATTTTGATGAATTCCCAGGTTTACTAGCTCTAGTAAATCTGGGAATGTGCCAAAATCCATTAGTGCATTCATGGAAACTCCCATGCTCCACCCATGGAGTGCCTCTCCTGTTACAAATGTAATGTAACCCAGGGCAAGTAGCTGCAATGCATTATATTTCTTTACAAAGCCATGCAAGGCCACGCAAATCAGGCCTTTCATGGCTTTGTATATTCCAAATAGGCTTTTGATTTGTCCTGAGCCTCCTTGTACAATGCAAGGTCGACGTAAAGACTTAGTAAATCTAGACCTAGATATGTTATACAAAAAGAGACAAACCGATCATTTAAACAGTTTTCCTAGCTAAGCATATTTACACCAAATTGCCTCCCAGTCCTCATCCCTCTCATGCTGCCTCAAATATCTGGTTATGGTGTTGATCAGTGTGTCCCAAACTGTGGGTTGATGCTTTGTGGTAGATCACAAAAGTCCTAGCAATAAATAAACATGCCTTTAAATTCTGTATTAATCATGTCACATTTGCTGCGCTACAAAGACAGAGTTCAAATATCAGATTATGTCTTCTGACAAATAGTTGCTTTAGTTATTTAACCTCTTCGGTGCTCATGACAGCTCCTGCCGTCATGAGTCACGGTAGGCGTGTGCTCATGACGGTCGGGAGCTGTCAGAACGTTGCCGCTCCTCCCACGTGGTGTTATTTCCTTACCTGTGAGGGAGAATTAATCAGTGAGCGGAGTTCTGACGGCTCCCGGCACACGCCCACAGTGATTTATGATGGGCAGGAGCCGTCATGAGCACCGCAGTGCCACGCCCACCCCCTAGCCCCCCTGCACCGCGGTGAAATTCACGCCACGGCAAAGGGGTTAACATAGCGATTGATGTTTGCAAATCACCTCTCATTTTGCAGTTAGAGAAATACAACTAAAGTGAATTATGTGACAATCTTGCTAGGGTACAGAGAGTGTGAAAGGAACGGCTATAGAATGCCATTTTTTGTATTACACAACAAACTGTAAATATCTGTAAATCAACTATAAATTATGAAGCATATTTTCTGTAATTCAGAAGTATGATGGAAACAAAGATGTTAATAGGGTCAAAACAAATCATGACACTCTACTTGGTGATGCACAAATAATAAATATTCACTGAAAATGGATTTCTACACATTTTCATGTGTGTGCAATATGATTCTATCAGTAAAACTATATGTCCGTGCAAAGTTAGTGGCCCTTTCAATGGAAAATCTGATGTCTGTAAATGATAGTGTGCTGCCACGGCGTGCTTTAATTGTAGTCAAAAATTGGCCGCATATTGTCAATGAAAGCTTTGTTATTTGCCAAAGTTTGTTTTTCTAAAAAGTGGGTCGTGGGTTTAAAATGTTTGAGAAGCACTGGTGTACTGCTGTAATTTAAGCATTACAGTAAAAACTGCAACAAAGATTTGCTCTGTGATTTTTCATTGGTAGATAAAACAATATTTTGACTATTTAATTACAGGTATGATAATGCCATTCAGTATAATCCAGATATTGTGTCATAATATGGTACAGGGTGTTGCTAAAAAGCAGTACTCACCAATTAAGTGGCCTCTTAATGGTGTAGATAATGCTATTTACAAAGGCTATCTGTAAGTGATGGATGTGATCTTTGAATTGGCCTACCTGTGTATTATTTGTTTTGCAGCCTTTAGTATGTTGATTCAGTTATTGAGTTGTGGGTAATCCAGGTGGTGTGACTCTGGAAGGGGTAAGGAGATACATTGAAATACTGCTAAATCCGTGAATGCATGTGTGGATGATTGTTGGCAGAGGAAGGCTCCACAGACAGGAAATGGAAGGGAAGTTAATACCAAGCCCCTGGCCTTGGCCAGGGAAGGAAAGTGAGGCATGCTCTTGAGAAAGGACTGATTGTTGTGGTGGAGGAGGACAACAATGCTGGTGTGGAGGAGAGAGAGGTGGATTGGTGGTGGCAAGTTTGTGAAGGAGGCAGAGAAGGTGGTAATTAGGGTTTCCATGGTTTAGGAGAAGGAAGCAGAGCTGATGGTAGAACATTAGTAATGAAAGGGGGTAGCCAACAAATGGTGAGGAGGAAGAGAGAATGGGCAAAGACAAAGGTAGAAATATTGCTGCAGGTGATGTGTGATGGGGTTAGTGGTGAGATATGAGTCTGTAGTGGTGAAGCAGGGAGATGAGTTTGTGTTATGCTGGCAGAGTTGTGGGAAAGGCAGTGGTTGATTGGTGATGGTGTCAGGAGATGGAAGGTAGAGTTGTCATGCATCAGTATTGACGACAGGTAGGAATTTGGGGTAAAAACAGATATGGTCGGAGAGATGACGGGGATAGAGTGTAAATGAAAGAAGGATTTGCAGTATTGGGTGAATTCTGAAGGATCAGCATTTGCCGGAGTTGGCAGCAGTGACATCAGAAATAGAGGAGGGTCAGTGGGGTACAAATGAATAGTAAATGGGAGAAGCAGAACAAGTGAGTGGAAAAAACTTGACAAAGCCAGGGGAGGGTTCGTGATGAAGCAAAGAGTGGGGGTGGTTTTGGGCAAATGTGCATGGTCTTGAGAGCATGTTAAAGGCCGAAGCACTCAAGCCAAGGAGAGTAGTTAGGTGTTGACTCGAGAAAAATCTGTACTGGAAGGTGTGGTGGGGAGAGGCATGACATGAGTGAAGCCCGAGCGTCTGGATGATGGAAGGGGGTAATTGAGAGGCAATTGGAAGCCACTAGGGGGAAAGAGGTGCAAACACGGAAGGAAAGGTTAGTAGAGTCAGATAATTACACACAGTATCATTTTTCCACCGTACTCTACTGACATTATACTATTCGAGCTCCCAGACCTGATCTACTCACTGTTCTTATAGAGACTCTAAGTTGTTATATGTAGCTGAAGAGTTAACAAAAATGAACAAGTAGCACAGGTATGCTTTAAGAATATATTCGATTCGGTCTGGTAATTAATTTAAACCATAATTACAATGCATCACATTATGGCACCACATACTGTTGCATTGTTTTCTTAAAACACTGCAGTGTCTATGCTAGCACACCTCATTCATCAGATTAAAATAGAATTGAACTAGTTGCAGCATTCTGCCTTGGCATTGATTTAGAGCTCTTTAAATTAATTAAACTTGGAATGGATAAATATAACTGCAGTATATTGATCTATTTTCAGATTTGTGATATCAAGTCGCTTTTAGCTTCATATCCACTTCAGTTATATTTCCCTTGGGTGTCAGTCTCATTTTTCAGTTTCTTGATGCAGGGTGACAAAGTCTAATAGCCCTGAGCTTTCATCCTTCTGTCTGGAGCCCAGAGGGGTTGAATGTTGCCAGAAAAACAATATGATGAACCTAAAATCACATTATGCATGAAATTCTTTTAAGGAAGTATCTCAGTTCACTAGAAAATTACTTAATGAAAACTATTTCATTATGTGCCATATCAGAAGAGAATACACTTTAACTCACACTTTTTAAGAAGGGGAAATTTGAGGTTTGCAAGTTTTTGTTTTTTGTGCATTAACTCTTTAAATAGCTTCATTGAAATGTAGACAGTTTTCCTAGATAATCAAGTGTTTTTGTTCAAACTTTTAGCCTTCTCTTTCACACAAGGAATATATACTTCTGCACATATTTCCGAATTATTTGGTTTTCATGAAGTGTTTTGTGTGCTGTGTGAAGCATTTGAGCAGTGACACATTAAGTTTCTGGAATACAACTACTCCAATTAGACTAATGTACCCATCTCATTTTAATTGGAATCATTTTCCTTATTCCCCCCCACCGGATGTAGTATTATGTGTATAATTGTATTTGTTTTTTATGGATATAACATTGTATGCTATGTTTTTTAATATATATTGTAATAGACTGTACACTTTTTAATAATCTATTATTATTGTTATTATCATTTTGCTCCGTATTTGTTGCTCAAACTAATGTTGTATGGAGTGATGTGGATATAAGTTTTGGCTATTTGTAAGTTCACCCAAAGGGGAAACTTTCCTGACAATTTGCTGTGTGATTATGTACAAGGTCTAAACCAGTGGCAATTTTTGTTCAAATTAAAGAATATCCAATGATTCATTTTCAAGCATCTACACTTAATTAGATTATCTTTCTATTCAATTATTTATGTAAGGCTTATGTGAGCACAAGAAAAATACCATATCAAGCCACCCCAAAATGCCTTTACAGTTTGTGAGGAGGGTTTCCCATACCATAGAAACAAAAGAACAACCACACTGAACCAAAAACACATTAAAAGAAAGTTATGGTTTGTGACAACCTTTGTTATTTTTTATAATTTTTTGTGATAAGGTTGCCACAAATCATAACTTTCTTTAAATGAGCCATTGTAACTTGCATTGAATTACATTTTTAAGTCAGTGGGGTTGTTTTGTTCTTTCTATTATACGTGCGTACTACACACTCTGTCCCCAAAGTGCTATGCAAAGGTATATGGAAGTGATGCTTGGACATCCATGCAGAGACGCCTTGAAATGAGCAGCACAGACCAGACTGGCTGATGATTGTAATTGGTCTCACCGGTTATTGTCTGTACAGACTTCATAGTGAGATGGGAAGATATCAAAACCTTGGTGAAGGGAATAATCATTCTGTATTTATCAATTTGCCATCAAAATAAATATTTTCCTAATGGGAGGCTTTAATGTATTGGATACCTGAAAATAACATTTCCCACAGGAAGAGACTGCACTTAAGTGCTGTGTTTTCATATCACCTGCTCCAGAACTGACATTTTTCTCATTAGTAGATCTCTTTCAGATTACTCAATACTGGATGGCATGGTTTCAGGTGATTCTGCAGTATTGCTTATTGTCAGAATGCATTAGACTGAACTTATGATCCAACAGGAGCAGTGAACAGCTTTACACATCACTGAATCCATGGTGTTTCCTAGTCGTCCTGGGGAAAGGGGAATTTAGCAAGAAAGAAAAGAGCAACACTGGATGTTACATCTATGACTCTTTACTCCACTGGATTCTACATGATGTGTAGTGGATTGGCTGAGTACAATACAGTGTATCCATGAACACTTATCTTTAATACTCTTTGTAAATGTATACTATATCCAGTGGCAGCCGGTGCAGGTAAGTGCAAAATAAAAAATAAATCCTATTCCCTCATCTGTTGACTTACTCCCCATCCCGCCATGTTTACCTGCACTGGTCGTGACTGACTATGCCGCCAGAATATCTCTAAATCACAGACTCTCCACGTTGGTGAAGCTTTGATTATTCATTTAAATAAGAGGTAAACAATTTGTATGAGATTGACATGGGCATGTGTTTCACTAATAATCTGTCTCTCTCTCACACACAAAAATGATCTCTCTTTCTTTTTAGTAAGCACAGCTATTTTATGGGTTTAATTAATTTTTCTCTAGTTTCTTATGAACTTTCGGGTTGCTTCTTAACCAAATGTTTGTCAACATTGTATAGTTCATATTCACACGAAGTACTCACTCTCTTACACTAATATAAGCACTCTAGATACAAACTAATATATAACTGCAAATACATATATATATATATATATATATATATTTATATATATTTATATATATTTAGGGTAGACAAAACTCTGAATCAGAGGAATTCCACGGAGTTACATGAAAACTCAGTGAGATTCTGCGGAGTTCCGCCAATGGTGAGAAATAGGCATGTCGCAAACTCACGATGCCAGAGGGTGCAGCTACTCAAGTTGATTTTGCTGCTGCTTGTGCAGATTTTTTACACCAGTGGCAGCCTTCTGTCCGCTTATGGTCGTGAACAAGCAAATTTGAAAAATGTCCTCCTAGCGACCGGCAATTGTGTTAGGGGGATGCCAAATCTCACTCAGGCTCACCAATTTACCGTTCTGGAGCCAAGGGCCAAAAAAAAATTCCACCACATGGCAAATGTCAGAACTCCGCATTACAAGAGAAATGCTGAGTTGCTAAAATTCCACCAACTCCGCCGGCAGAATGGAACATTTCGCCCACCCTTAACGGGGGGTAAGTCAACAGATGAGGGAATAGGATTTATTTTTAATTATATTTTCCCATTTCCATTGTCTGTTGACTTCCCTAGCCTCCTGCCCGCTACACCGCACTTAACTGCACCGGCTGCCGCTGGATTTAGTATACATTTACAGAGAGTATTAAAGATAAGTGTTCATGGATACACTGTATTGTACTCAGCCGATCCACTACACATCGTGTAGAATCCAGTGGAGTAAAGAGTCATAGATGTACATATATTTATATTGATGAAAAAACTTAAGGTTATATATAAGTTATATTAAGGAACTATATAGTTATAGTTGGAAAACTTTATTTCTTATTTCTATACAAACCCAACTTAAACTACACAAACATCAGATATTCTAAATTTATAGTAATAATCCACATTTATAATTTACGCACCACCTTCAAATTACTATAAGCCACACACCTCCATACACAGTCAGGCCATCTCACTCACCACACTACATTAAGTAAATCTCGCTTCTTCTCCATGCACTAGTTATACCCTTGAATATTACATAAATTACAGCATGCCCCTTTCTTTCTCTCAATTAGAAGCTTCTTAGTCCTCTAAGTACTTACCGTGGTCTTGCAAACAGATATAGGGACTCCAAAAGGAAGTTGTGAACATTCAAAAAGATAACCATATTGCCATTAAAATAGAACTAGGCTTCCCTAGAAACATAAATAGTGCCATTGAAAAGGAGGTACATTGCTCATTATTCATTTTTTCCTAGACTTGTGTGTCTGGTAGTGCTACTGAGTTACTGGGAATCCTCCATCAACCCTCCACAGTACCTTGTAAAGCAAAGTAGAAAGTCTAAAATAGCTTGAAAGATAACCTAATTAAGACTCATAAATCTGGGGGCACAGCAGAATAATGCTTCAGGAAACAAAGCAATAGTAGCAGGGCAGCGCACATCAGCAACAGATCAGCCTGGAAAGCCTTCCTATCAGAACTGGAGAGTAGATGGCCCTGTACCTCTGAAAATGGCATATTATATACTACATTTCCCACCTTACCTCCCTTAGGCAATACATTAAGGTCAAATTCTGCACTAGGGGACTTCCGAGAAGTCTCTTGGAGTTTTCTACTTGGAGGTCAAGTTAAAACTGGATTCATCGACACCTTTTGCACTATGCCCTCCTTTTCACAGGTCATTGGGAACTGCCAGGAGGGGTCATGATCCTGGGATCTGCTTGTCTCCAGTCACAGATATGCAGAACTAACATTTCATCCCCTCCATATCTACATGGGGCACCTGCAAGCAGGAGACACATTTCATTTGAAAGGCATGAAGGGCCACATGTATCAATTTTGGAAATTGCGATTAACTAATTGCGATTTCCTGAGAATTGCAATTAGGTCATCGCAATTTCCAATGTATGAAACTCCATGAGTTTCATGTACCGATTCCTAGTGGGTAGCAAATCGACCTACCTCATTAAAATTAATGAGGTAGAGTGCAATTTCTGAACCCTAGGAATCTCTGAATTCACGGGGATGGTGGCCTGCTGGGGTCAGCAGATCACCATATCCGTGATTGCTTTTAAATAAAGCAATCTTTTTTTTGTTAATGCAGCTTGTTTTCCTTAAAGGAAAATGGGATGCATTATAAAAAAAAAAGTTTTCTTTTCATTAAGAGCAGACAGTGGTCAATGGCATTTGCGAATGGGTTACCACCTGCTTGAAGTAGGTGGAAAAATCCTAAGTTTTTTCGGCCGCATTCACGGTCACAAAACATTCATACATATTTATTTATTTATTTATTTATTTATGTATTTCATTTGTAAAGCGCTCTATCACCTTACGGCATCCTGGCGCTGAGAAAACTCATAGGATTCACTATTTGGAAAGGACGCCCTAAACACACCCCTTTCTAATACTGAATTGCAAACCCAATTTGTAATTCGGTAACCGGTTGCCAAATCGCAAAATGGGTTTGATGCATGTAAAAAGGCTTTTTTGCATTTGCATACTGGCCGATTCGCCGAATCAACCCATCTGCGAACGCAAAATTAGTTGATACATGTGACCCGAAATACTTTGATGGTCCCACTGACTTATCTATGTGTTTCAGTTTTCTGCAGTAACAACTGTTCCACTTCACAAGAGAGCTAGAGGTTTAAACAATCTGTAGGCATATAGTTGCCTTTATAGCCATGTGTCTAGAACTCAATGCAGTATTTATTATTCATGGGCAGTAACAGTTTTATCCATTTTGGATAACCCCTGTGACCAGTTGAAGTCTATGCCTAGCAAAACTGGAGATTTAGAGTGTCATTCTTCAGTATCTGACGTTTCTCTCTTCTACTGTTCCTCTTTCCCCAGGTCTTCTGACAGCAAGCATATTTTATTTATGTAGATTTGGTAGTAGACGTGGTGAAGGTCGAAGTGTACATCACTCCTTCGGGATCTGGACTAGAAAGTTAGTGCTTTCTAACAATGTCACATCACAAATCCCCTCACATTCTTTTGAGGATTAAACATTTTCATTTATTTACATATTATCCATTATTCTGCTAGAGAACATCATACTCTAATCTATGATATAGATTGTACAAAATTGGGTTGTTGGTTGACTGGGTGTGAGCCCTGGTCAAGCAGCAACCATAATTCTTTACTATTTGTGGCACAAGCCAACCCTAAATTAACCGGTGCTCAACACTCTGGTAGCTTGGCACTGAGCAGTTAAACTTAACTTAGGCAATGTGTAAAGTATTTGTGCAACTTTTCAAACAGTAATTGGCGAGTGCAAACTGTGGATATCTGGTTGCGCCAGACTGGAACATAGTCACAAGTTCAGGCCAAACGCGATGGAGCACAGGCCTGCCTCACGGCCCAGTTAGGACCACTGACCACTGCGAGAGTCCACGTCGAACATGCATAACGCAACTGAGGCAAAGCGTCTGTTCCAAAATGGGGCGAGGCTGCAATGTGAAGGCCTGCATCACGGATGTGAAGTCCAGCGTCAAGGATGCACTGCGCATACTGCCGACGGGAATGGCCGCAGGGTAGCTGAGCTCCGTTGTGCCACTCCCAGAAACATCAGTTTAACATCATCCTCCCTGGCCGAATTCTTCCCCTGAGGGGGCGATTGCAGCCCATAGTGAGTGATCTTACAGCCTACGAAGTTTGAGCAAGTTTGGAAGAGGCCGGTGGAAGCTACAACCAGTGCCTCCCTAGCTGTGGGGGTTGAGCTGGATGCGAGTGATGCCTCTCGGCGAGAGAACTTCACGCAAGGCCGTGGCTGTGGCCTTGTTGAGACCGATCTGCAAGAGGGAGCGGGGGGCGCTGATGTCCCCGAGGTGAACTGTGCAGGCACCAACTGATACCCTAACCTGGGAGAGTACACCGCGAGGTGAGTGGGGCCCTGACACGGGCTGAGACAGACCCCCGCTCCGGAGCCATTGCCGGTACTGTGACGGGGGCTCCAACATCGCGGCTAGTTCACCGGGGCCTTCATCCTTGCTGATGCTCTTCCTTAGCGGGCCAGTTTTTTGACACGAGCGGACAGAAGGGCCTGGGAGACGGCCACACACCCTCTGGTTGGCTCAATAGATCCAGAGGAGGCAAGCGGAACCGATGGGGTGCTAGAGAGATGCCGAGGTAGACGGAGGCATCGAGGGAGTCGTGAGGTCCGATTGGTGGCCCGGACTGATTTCATCCCCCCCTGTGAGTGTTTGGTAGGGGGACCAGAGGAGCTTCAGACCCCAATATTATCCAGTGGCAAGGACAAGCGAGCAGCCATTACCGGCCCACGAGGAAGGGGAAGGCCGGAGTGGGACTCACACGGCTTGTCGAACAGCTTTGGTACCTTTCAACCTCATCCCAGTCTGCAGCCCTTGTCTGACCTGGGGCTATTACGACCAGTACTCTCCACCATACCTGATACGAGGCTCATACCTCCGACTCAGAGTATGCAGCACCATCCTAGATCAACTGTATTTGCCTGATTGCCGCTCTGGGCCCCGTGTGCCTCACTTGAGCTCTGATCGTGTGGTTGGGGCTGCACCTGCTAAACCCGACAGGCCGGGTGGAGGGATTCACTGCAGGCGGCGGTGAGTAGTGGGTGCAGCAGGAACTCCCCTTGTTGACCCCTCAGGGAGACGACATGGCGAATGTCCGCAGAGGTTGAACGGCGACACAGGCCATGCTTGAAAAGTTTGCTTGGCAGAAACAGCAGGGTGATGACCATGGTGCAACCGCAATCCAGAGTGAAACAACCGAGCCCACAAACAAAGACCTCCTTGCAGCGATCACCGCAGTACGTACCTCCCTAGATACTCTGATTGATACAATCACCCCGGAGGTGACCTTGATAAGGGAGGACATGAGGCAGATAACAAAGCGTGTAAGTAACGTTGAGGCCACTACAGTTGAACTGGGGTCTGACACCACCCTCCTTAAAAACAAGTTTTGGAACTGCCCACCTCTCATGAGGCAAGGGCACTACAACTGGATGAATACGAAGGTAGAATGAGGTGTAACAATGTCTGTATCCTTGGTATTCCGGAGTGAGCGGAGGGGCAAGCAGCAGAATTCTTCTTAGAGGAACTCATCTTGAAACAACTTCAGCCACGTGGACTGTCTAAGTGCTTCTCCATCGTGTACCTGGGGGAAAGCCGAAACTTGGTGCTCCCCCCCCGACCACTCCTGGCTCACGTATTTAATTTCTGTGACCGAGATGTGATCCTCCAGACCGCTCAAGAGCCCCCCCATTGACAATCGAAAAACAGCTGGGTCACATTTTTTCGGACTTCTCCTTGACGGTCCAGAAACAAAGAACATATGCCTCTATCCTATCTTAACTCACCACGTTTTTGCACTGCACTTCTACCCATCTGCTCATATTCATTTGGTCACTAAGTGCTTGTGGGCAGTGATCTTGCTCTCTGACAGGGTAAGATTTTGGTCTCAATGATCTAGAGACTCATTACCGCTGTGGGATGACCAGATGATAAAATTGATCATGCAATACTTTGATGGGTATCCGATGAATAATGAGTGGGTTCTATTCACAATCACATACATATCTTCTGTTTAAATATTGTTTATCCCACTCCAATGATTGATGCATCCATCTACACTCAGTCTATGATGGATTGAGGTTTCACTGTATACCTCTCTGTGAGACGCCTATGTTTCCTTGTTGTAAATATCGTTGATGGGGGGTACAACCTAGGCTTGGTCTTAAAACACCTCTCTGACCCTTTCTCCACCGTTTTTGTTACAAACTATGGTTCTTCACAAAGCCGGAGGATGCCTGGGACTGGCTCGATGGCTGGCGAACCGTTGACAAGAAGCTGCTCAAATCTCCATCTGCAACAACTGGACATGTTGACTGGCGGCAACAGCGGCACTCCCCTCTGCACTCTGATTCAGACTCTCAGGGTCCCAAGGGTTGACTATGAACATTGATCTGCAATGATGGCTTGATTGGTGGCCAGCTGTTTCTTCCTGCTTCAATGGGTATTACTATGGCTTTGTTTGTGTTGAGTCTTGCACTTGGGCCGACCTGGGGCCTCTGATGACGATTTTGAACTGTGGGAAACACAGTCTTTGTATGTTTTTTGCTTAACATTTGCAATGTGTGCCCCAAAAGTATTGTGTTATTAAAATTAGGCCCGAAGGGCCTAGTGGCAGGGGCGGATTCTGGGTATTATGCAAAGTGGTTACAGAGAGTGGGGTTGTTCACGTTCCCAAAGTTGACAGGGGTGGACGACAGGCATTCTGCAAGTTGGCGGGCTGGTGGTTTTAGGCTCGCTGTGCAGGGGGTCAGGGTGGGGGTTCCAATTTGGATGGGGAGGGGGGTTTGTGTGACATGTTTCCTTTGTTTTTTGCATCGGTGCATCATAATTCTTGGCATTCTAATACCACGCATGCTCCTAAAATCTGCTATGCAGGTGGACATTATTGGCGCTGTCCTTGGCAAACTGTTGATCTGTGCAGAGCCTGGTGGAGGGACCACTGGTATCCTTCCTGTGTGGGCCCATCCGACGTTATGATTTCTTCATCACAAATGTTAGATGGTGCCTGATACCGGACTTAGAGTGGCCACTTGAAATGTGAATGGTCCGGGAGATAAGATCATATGGGTTATTGTTTTACGCTATGTTAAAAGGCAAGAACTTATTTAGTAATGTTGCAAGAGACGCATTTAGTTGGAAATTCATGCAGGGCCCTGAATAGGAAGGGATACACTATGGTGGTTCATTCTGGGTTCTCGTCGGGATCCAGAGGGGTGGAGGTCCTTCTCCGAAAAGGCTGTCCATACATTACGCATAACACGTGGACTGACACTCTTGGTAGGTACTCGGCCGTTATGGGTACATGGGAGGATCGCACCCTGAATATAGTCTCTGTCTATGCCCCCCAGGACTACAAAAATTGAAACTACCTGACGTTGGGACGTTGCTGATGGAACTACACATGGGGACATTGATACTGGAGGGTGACTTCAATTTAACAATGGATAGCTCTAGGAATCATCTCCCACCCCGGGAAGACCCATCATGGAGCTCGAAGCTCCAGGAGTTTATGGACATAGACATAGACATATGGAGGTGGCTGAACCCCCTACACACACACTACACCTTCCAATCGGGAGCACACAGAAGTCAATCCCGCATTGATTACATGTTCACCCACGCTCAAGACATAGATTCTTACAGCGACACACACTGTCTCGCACAAGGAATTGCAGATCACTCCCCTCTTTTACCAACTTTTGGCAAGTCACGGGCAGGGCAACCTGGCTCAATAAGGATACAGCCGTGGGCGCTTAAAATACCTCCCATTAAAGAGAATCTCTTGCAGGACACGGAATATTATTTTGCAGAAAACGTGGGGTCGATGACCTCGGCAGTGACTCTCTGGGGGGCGTTTGGGGCAGTAATAAATGGCAGGTCATCGGGCCAAACATTCCCAGAGATTAGTCGAACTAGAAACAGACATACTAGCCCTGGAGACAACCCTTTAGCAGACACCCAATCCCACGGTTTAACACAATCTAAAAATCAAGCAGCAGGACTATAAGCAACTCCTTTTGGAGGAGGCTACGATGTGCTCCTATAAATACCAGGCATCTAATTTATGAGCAGGGTGAGTGTACAGGCAAGCTCCTTGCTTGGTTGGGCGTAAGGACCCGGCCGCCCGCTGGGTCCATGCGATAGCTGGCCCCAACAAGGCACTCCTTATCGATCCTCAGGAAATCGCTAATGCATTTGCCTCTGCTTTTGAAGACGTATATAGGGTCCCCGAGGCTTCTCAGGCCCCTTTATCGGCTGATCTCCTTGCCACAATTAATATGGTTTGTATCTCCCCGCAGGATAGGGACGCCTTAGAGGTTGACATCACCGTAACAGGCACCTTTTGGGCCTATATAAGAAATGCTACCAATTAGGGCTCCTCCCCGCCGATATCTGTACGGCAGCTATAGTGTACACAAGCCCAGCAAACCTGCAGAAGAATGCAAATCATACCGCCCTATATCCCTACTCCCTGTGGAAGCTAAAATCATTGCCAAACTCCTGGCTAATAGACCCCTCCCTTGTATCACCGATCTAATTCACCCCGACCAATCGGGCTTTATGCCGGGTAGGAACACGGCCAGAAACCTGCGACGGGTGCATGGGGCCCTGGGTAGACATTGAACTATCGAAGAAGAAGCAATACTATTAGCCCTGGATGCCACCATGGCATTTGATACCATCGAATGGGACTTCCTCTTTGCTGTATTGAGTCGTATAGGATTTGGTCCCCAGCTGATTAGTTGGATTAGGCTACTGTACATACAACCCACTGCGTACATCACTGTTAATAACAATCGATCTGCCACTTTTCCCCTCCAAAGGGGCACAATACAGGGCTGCCCACTTTGCTCTAGTATTAAAACCAGTGGCCGTTTAGATCAGGGGGGACCTTGGTGTGTGGGGATTTCAATGGACACATGAAGACCGCATTTCCTTATCCGCGGACAATATCCTCCTTTATCTAACTTCTCCAGTACGTTCGCTGCGAAGGGTCCTCATATATTCAGGGCGTATTCTGGAAACCGGATAAACTGGTCCAAATCCCAAATGTAAGTACTGTGGGGTGAACCCCCAACAATCCGGGGGGGGACAAGATAGTGGTTGCCACTCTAGGCTTTCGATATTTAGGAGTATTTGTAACCAGAGATACTAATGCTTTCCTCTAGCGTAATCAGCCCGACATTGGCGTTCCCTCCCTTTCATCCTTCTGGGACGTGCATCCCTATTTAAGATGCTCGCACTCCCGCGCTTCCTTTATGCACTCCAAAATACTCCATACCCAATCCCAGACTTGCATTTTGACAGTTGACAGTATGGTGCGGGGCCTACTGTGGGAGGACTGCCCGCCTTGGATCGCTATGAACAAACTCACCATGGGATGGTACAATGGGGGGATTGGATTGCCTGACATATGTCTTTATTACCAAGCATCCCACCTGACGGCAATTAATAAGTGGGTATTCGGCACACATGGCGACCCCAATATCCGAACCGACCATAGGCTCATGGGACGAGGAGGCTATAATAGGGCGTTGTGTACCAACCCCTGTAAACTCAACTTGACAGGTCCCAAGGCCCGCACCGTTGAAATATGGCACAGAATTACAAGAAGACTGGGGTGGCATAACCGTTTAAAGAAAGCAACTCTGCTATGGGAACCTGATATTCCGGGTCATCTCAGTCACTGCCCCGGCTTTGATAAGTGGGACACCATCGGGATCTCTACGGTGGGGGACATGTGGGTGAAGGGGAAATTGGCCCCATTCCCCGGCATCCAGACTAAATACTGCCTCGCACCTTCGGAGACATTTAGATATCTCCAAATCAGTCATGTTATCTCCACTGCGCCACCAAAGGGAACCCCTCTCCCTGACTCTTCTCCATTAGAGGATCGGTTATTATTAGATCCAATGGAACACAAAGCCATCTCCCTAAGGTATAAAAATCTGATAAATAATCGCAGTGATCCTAGGTAGAAACTACGTAGGAACTGGGAGTCGGATTTGGGGGCAGTAGACGATGAAGACTGGAGAGACGCTCTCGCCTCTCCCACAGAGGTAGCAATCCCCATGCGTCTCCACCTCATTCAGCTTAAAATACTCCACCTAGTATATTTTGATGCTAAGCTACTATTTCGACTGAGGAGGCGACCAGGTCTGCTCTGTCTTCGACATTGCAACCAAGTCAGTACTTTCACACACATACTATGGGAATGTCCACATATACAAACCTGCTGGGAAAGGGTAACACGCCAAATGGCCAGGACGTGTGACAAGCCCCTGCGACCCTCTCCCAAACTCTGTCTCCTCAACATATGGGTGACTACCGGCCTCTCCCAGATGGAGCAAGTGTGGGCAGCAATGGGGTGGATAATTGCAAAACGTAACATAGCACAGAAGTGGGGACAGGGCGCTAGTGTGCAGGTAATAGACTGGGCAAAAGACATGGATTGTGCAATGATTGCTGAGAAAACGGTCTTCAAGGGACAGGGATGCCCCAGGAAATGGGATCACAAATGGGGAAAATGGAACACATACCCGGGGGACATCTGCATCTCCCCAACAGTGGAACTAAGGCATGAGAGGCAAACACTAATAGCCCGCCTCAGCATTAACGATGGGTCCCCTCCACCAGCGATATGCTCCATGGGAAGGTACATGACCCCAATAAAACATTCTAGTATAGTGTGTATGGTTCTGGTCCATATATCTATTGTACAGATGTACGGGGCCCCCGAGGGTGGCGAACAGATGTAGTCTGTGGCCCTCTGTATGGATTGTGTTGATGCCAATGTCTTGTTTTCTTCAAGTGGACATGTTAATACGAATGTATATTGCTTGCACCAATGCACTTTCTTATCAATAAAAAGTTTTTAAGAAAAAGGTGCACTGCGCAGTCGGGCGATGCATTGGTTCTGACTAGCTGCAAGGTTCCTGTTCTCGTCCATTCCCCCAAATGTTCCTTCTTGTCTTGTCTGCTGATTGCCTGGATGTTCCAAATAGTTGCTGTGCCTTCCAGGTATCCCCTGTTTACCATTAGGTTCGTTTTCTACTCTTGTGTGGTGGGTAAGTGCTCTTCTTCCGTTCATTATGTGATATTTCCTGTATTTCTTTTTATTACTGTTATCCGTCAAGTATCACAGCTTTGTTTAGCTGGGGAATCTGGGATTATGGTTGGTTCTTGACCTAACATTCCACTAGTTATCAGATTTAATGCTATTCTTACTCTCTCTTAACATATTTCTGTTGATTAATATCATCCTGATCTTCTCTACTTCTTAGTCTCCGGTGCATTAGTAGGTTCCCCTCAAAATCTATGCTATCTCTTTAGTGTTCTTTTCTATCCTATCTTCTTCTTTAATGATCCTGTTTTCCTTTCGCCTTGTGTATTGGATAAGTTACTTGCTTGTTTCATTTTCTGTCAATTTGTACTTAGGTCTTTACTCTTCTCATATTTTTCATTTATATTTGCCTTGTTTAGTCATTGTTGCTTTTACTGTAATTGGGTTCTGAAATGGTTTTCTTCTGAATGTTATACTACTTTTATTTTTTTTCATTAAACATATTAATATGACGGGTAAACTCTGCATTGTTTCATGGAATGTTAAAGGATTGCGCAATCCCAGTAAGAATCAGAGTTCTTACACATCTATGTGGATTGAATTGTCAGGTCACCTTTTTCAAGAAAAAAACTCACTGATAAAGACATTAACACTTACAAAACAATTTGGTGGGTCACACTATTTGTTCCCCTGCAAAGAATTAACAAAAATGGTGATTTTATTTCATAAGTCCCTCCCTTTAGTCATTGAGAAGAATGTGAAGGGAGAGGAAGGTAGGTGGCTTCTCCTACACCCTACAATAGATAATATTCCTATATCAATTGCTTGCATGTATGGTCCCACTGGTATAGATGTTCAATTTTGGGAACAGATTTCAACTCAGTTTATGTTATATTCATGTGCAAATTTTATTGTGGGAGAAGACTTCAACCAATTTATGGATCCATTCATAGAAAAAAGCTCTGAAGTCTGTTATGTACCTAATAAAATTCCATTTATTTTCTCGACAATCCATTACATCCAGAGGGCTAATTGATGCATGGAGGACTTGTAAACTGGAAGACATGGAATATACTTTTTATTCTCTCGGCCATAATCCTAAATCTAGGATAGTCAATACATTTTTGACCAATAATTTACTAACTTCTTTAGGTAACGCTGAAATAGGCCCTAATTTGATCTCAGATCATGCATCAATCATTGTAGATATGGCTCTTTTGCCGAAGGTCTCCTGCTCCAATAGATGATGTTTTAATAGCAGTTTGGCGAAGGATAACATTTTTGTGGAACAGTTCGAAACATTTCTTAGCGATTCTTTTAACAACAAAATTTGTTTGGGCACCACCTTTAATTTTGTGTGAGACACTTTTAAGGCCACGACTAGAGGGTATATTATAGATTATGTCACACAAAAAAAGTAGGAAGTCATTGATGGACTTGGCCCTTTTTGCAGGGTCATCCCTGAACTTTTTGCCTTTCTCCTAGCCTTTTTCATAACATGGTGTTGGTGTTTTTAGGACTCTGGGCACTTTTGCACTGTTTAGCAGTGCAAAGTGCATGTGCTCTCTGCCCTCCATAGGCTAACATTGGAACCCACCCCCCTTATGTGATAACTCATACATGAAAAAAATAAGTATGTCATGTTTGGTATGTGTGGAATGGAACTAATAAATGCTGCACAATGGTGTGCACAGATTTATTTGACTATTTTAGGAATGCCACTTTTGGAAGTTGCCATTTCTGTGTGCCTGCATGTCTGGTTCTAGAAGTGACCGGGACTGGCGAGGTGTGGGTGGCTCCAGGGAGGGCAGGGTGAGACAGTGTCAGGCTGAATAGGAGATCTGCAATTGGAGTAGTGGGTGGAGAAGTCCCCTGTCACTGAATAGGTCTGTACCTGCCCTGTACAAAGCTGGCTCCGCCTTCCTGTGGTGTGTCTGATTACCAAGCCCCAGCTCACAAAGGGAGGAGGGAAGCCTTGTAAAAAAAGTGCCCTACACTCCCCCAAGACCAAGTGCCCCTTTCTAGTAGCAGGAAAGAAGGGTGTATAAATACATAGGCTGTGACCCCATGAGTGGAGTGTGCTTCTGCTGACTTGGAAGGGACACTCTGCCAGGAGCAACCGCCGCGGGACCCTGCGTGCTGGCCCCTGTGCCCAACTTTGCCCCTCTGCCCTTATACAGAACCAGGGAGAGACTTTTGTTGGAGAGAATACTGCTGCGCCAGGAGGAATGCCACACTGCTGTATATGACTGTTACCAGGAACTGCGGTCCTGTTCTGCCGAGCTGCCCTACTGCCTGCTGATCTGGCCCAGTATTGCCTCCAAACTTCCTGCCTTCTAGCGCCTCATGAGCGCTATATTCTAATTGCCCAACAGAAGGAGCGGGAGGGCTCTGCAGCGCGGAGCTGCAACTTCGTCAGAGGGAATCCCAACGTGGGGCTTCCCCCTCATTGCTGGGAAGAGCAGGTGCCTACCCCACTTTTATGCCACATTTTTTGCTATTTAATTTGCGGGTTCCCACTGCGCATTTTCGTCACATTTAGCGGGAGCCCTCTGCTTTATACTTTAAATTAAGCACGTGCCCACCCCGCATTTTGCAGCTCTTTGGCGCAGTAAGATGTGGAGCCCAAGTCTGGCATGTGACACGTGTCACTCTGTCATGTGGCATATGCCACATCTGATGTGACATATGCCATAGATTTTCTACTTGGTCTTTCATTATTATCAGTGGAGCATTTCCAAAGGACTATGTTTCACTCTGCTAAAATAAATAAATTGTTTAAAAAAATAAAAATAATATTAAAAAATAATTTCCCGAGGTGGGGTTTGAACCCTGGTCAAAACTCACTCAAAGCCCCTGTGAAATAACAGTGAGCCATCTATTCTGTTGAAATTTTCCCAGCCAAAGGCATATATGTCATAGAATAATGATGTCGGTCCTTCCTCTATTTCTATTGTCTTTGGACTTTAGATACCAGAAATCTTCTCTCGATGTACATTCTTTAAATACAAATAGCCCTTCCTTTCATACAGTCTGCCACTAGCCCCATGCATTTATTATTGTTACACAATCATCCTCAAATTCTCATTCCACTAAATAAGTGATTTCTTTCATAGCAAACCTGTCCACCCTATCCACATGCCACCCAGCATGCCATCAATGCCTCACATGCACTATGACTAAGGAGGCCATAGTTCTCCCAGATACTGCTAGGGGGTCATTTACAAAGGCACAGCTTTCATTTGTGGAATTTAGAAATAAAATTAAAAAAAATAAATAAAAAAAAAACGATTTTCCCCAGCTGGGGTTTGAACCCTGGTCAAAACTCACTCAAAGCCCCTGTGAACTAACAATGACCCATCTATTCGGCTGAAATTTCCCCAGCCAAAGGCATGTATGTCATAGAATAATGATGTTGGTCCTTCCTCTATTTCTATTGTCTTTGGACTTTAGATACCAGAAATCTTCTCTCGATTTACATTCTTTAAATACAAATAGCCCTTCCTTTCATACAGTCTGCCACTAGCCCCATGCATTTACTATTGTTACACAATCATCCCCACATTCTCATTCCACTAAATAAGTGATTTCTTTCATAGCAAACCTGTCCCCCCTATCCACATGCCACCCAGCATGCCATAAATGCCTCACATGCACTATGACTAAGGAGGCCATAGTTCTCCCAGATACTGCTAGGGGGTGATTTACAAAGGCACAGCTTTCATTTGTGGTATTTAGAAATAAAATTAAAAACAAAAACAAAAAAATTATTTTCCCCAGCTGGGGTTTGAACCCTGGTCAAAACTCACTCAAAGCCCCTGTGAACTAACAGTGAGCAATCTACTCTGCTGAAATTTCCTCAGCCAAAGGCATGTATGTCATAGAATAATGATGTCGGTCCTTCCTCTATTTCTAATGTCTTTGGACTTTAGATACCAGAAATCTTCTCTCGATTTACATTCTTTAAATACAAATAGCCCTTCCTTTCATACAGTCTGCCACTAGCCCCATGCATTTACTATTGTTACACAATCATCCCCACATTCTCATTCCACTAAATAAGTGATTTCTTTCATAACAAACCTGTCCCCCCTATCCACATGCCACCCAGCATGCCATCAATGCCTCACATGCACTATGATTAAGGAGGCCATAGTTCTCCCAGATACTGCTAGGGGGTGATTTACAAAGGCACAGCTTTCATTTGTGGAATTTAGAATTAAAATAATAAAAAAAAAAAAAAAAAAACGATTGTCCCCATCTGGGGTCTGAACCCTGGTCAAAACTCACTCAAAGCCCCTGTGAACTAACAGTGAGCCATCTATTCTGCTGAAATTTCCCCAGCCAAAGGCATGTATGTCATAGAATAATGATGTCGGTCCTTCCTCTATTTCTAATGTCTTTGGACTTTAGATACCAGAAATCTTCTCTCGATTTACATTCTTTAAATACAAATAGCCCTTCCTTTCATACAGTCTGCCACTAGCCCCATGCATTTACTATTGTTACACAATCATCCCCACATTCTCATTCCACTAAATAAGTGATTTCTTTCATAGCAAACCTGTCCCCCCTATCCACATGCCACCCGGCATGCCATCAATGCCTCACATGCACTATGACTAAGGAGGCCATAGTTCTCCCAGATACTGCTAGGGGGTGATTTACAAAGGCACAGCTTTCATTTGTGGGATTTAGAATTAAAATTTAAAAAAAAACAACAAAAAAAACGATTTTGCCCAGCTGGGGTCTGAACCCTGGTCAAAACTCACTCAAAGCCCCTGTGAACTAACAGTGAGCCATCTACTCTGCTGAAAGTTCCCCAGCCAAAGGCATGTATGTCATAGAATAATGATGTCGGTCCTTCCTCTATTTCCATGGTGTTTTCGGACTATTGCTGGTACAAACACTCGTTCTATTCATATGCTTTAAATACAAATATCCCTTCCTATTTTACAGTCTGCCACTAGCCCCATGCATTTCCAATTCTTACACAATCATCCACAAATTCTCATTCCACTAAATAAGTCATTTCTTTCATAGCAAACCTGTCCCCCTCTTACACATGCCACACAGCATGCCAACAATGCCTGACATGCACTTTGACTAAGGAGGCCATAGTTCTCCCAGACACTGCTAGGGGGTGATTTACAAAGATATAAAAGGATGTCGTCAGCTTAGAGCGAAATGCGATCCTCAAACTCTGGGGTCCAGCTGATACCCCTCATCGAGGGCTGCCAACGCAGCCAGGCAGCGAGCGGTTCCAAGGCCAGAGCGAAGAGGAGAGGGGACAACGGGCATCCCTGTCGCGTGCCTCTCCCCAGTACAAAGGGGCCAGAGACTTTGCCATTCACCACTCCCTGGGCCAGCGGCTCCTCGTATAACAGTTTTACCCATCTTATAAATCCCGGGCCGAAACTAAACTTTGCGAGCGCGGCCCAAAGGTATGGCCACTCCACCGTATCGAAGGCCATCGTTGCATCCAGGGATGCCAAGATGGTCGGCTCACGTATGGACGCCACTCTCGCGAGCACTCCATGGAGACGCCGCATGTTGAGTGTGGTATTGCGATGTGGAATAAAGCCGGACTCATCAGGATGGACTAAATCACCAATGACTGTTATCAGGCGATTCGCCAGAACCTTAGCCAGAATCTTAGGCTCGGCGTCCAAAAGTGAAATGGGCCTATAGGATGTACAATGTTCTCTCGGCTTTCCCTCTTTGTGGATAACTACAATGGTTGCGAGCCTTTGATCACGGGGGAGGAGGCCCGCATCATGCGATTCAAGAAACATAGCCCGGCGATATGGCGCTATCTTGTCGGGTCTTAGGTTGTAAAGTTCAATGGGGAGGCCGTTTGGTCCCATCGCTTTGACTGAACGCACTGAACGGATCGCCAGCGCAATCTCATCAGCAATCAGTACAGCATCCATCAATTCCCTGTCTTCGTCAGCTAGGCGGGGTAAAGCTATGTCTCGCAACAACAAGTGCCAGTCCTCTTCGGGTCTGTCCGATACGGGAGAATAAACCCCCTGATAATATTCTGCGAAGCGTTCCACTATTTCCACTGGGTCAGTAACTCTCATACCACTCTGACTTTCAATCACCGGAACCTAAGCATGGGCGGATTTTGCGGATCCACGATTCGCGGATTTGCGTATTCACGGATCGTGGATCCGCAAAATCCACGGATTTTGCGGATTTGCGTACCCGCGGATTTGGGGCGGGGCTTCCATGCGAGTGCACATGCCTCTTGTGTGTATAAAAGGTCAGAGACCGATCAGAGCAGCAGATGAAAGATGCAAAGGCCTCTGGGTAGATGTATAGTGCTTTTACTACACTACAGCTGCCTAAAGTGCCAGAGAGTTGTCTACAGCAACCAGGTGTGTGTTACTATGCCATCCCTATACCCATTTGAACCCTACCAGTCTCCCTCGGGTGCTACTCATAGTGACTGACGGTTTTCAATACTTGAGCATATATGTGGCACCGCACCAGGAGACTAGATTCACTAAAAATTTTGGAAGAGTGATCCACTTTCCAGGATGAGGTCGTATGGTGGTGTGAGTTGCCCCTAACATTGTTGGGAAGAGCTGCCGTCTTCAAAATGATTACTCTTCCAAAACTACTATATGCCATGCAGAATACATACTACCCGCTCCCCGAGGCCACGTTCGCCAAGCTGGGTAGTGATATATGTTGCCTGCAGCGGTGCGCCAAACACAAGAATGGCCCTCTCCACCCTTCAGCATAACCCTAATAACAGAGTTATGGCGCTCCCAGGCGTTATGTCCTACTACTGGGCAACACACTTGGTGGCGGTGAACAGTTGGCTAGTCACATCTCTGGATCATTCAGCCTATTTGTTGGAACGCAACCAATTTACTGGCCACTCCTGTCTCCACTATGGTTAGAAGGGAGTACGACAACTGCTGCCAGCCACCCAGGTGGCAATTGAGTTCTGGCGAAAGGCCACCGGCTGAATATATAGGGCTTGTAAGTTTACATGAAAGACACCGCTCTGGGGGGGGGTGTGATTGATCAGGAAACCAAGAGGGTTTGGAGCCTGGGATCTTTTGGTGATCCCTCGTGTAGAAGATCTCCTTGAAGGTAGTGAGTTACTATGCAATTGCGCCGAAGGGCGCAGGGGTCCCTTGAGTGAGCTGCCCATCATAGTGGGTAAATGGCGGGAAGACGGTGCACACCGCGAGTGTGTGGGCGGGGCCAAACGGACACATCCCTCTTGTGTGTATAAAAGGTCAGAGACCGATCAGAGCAGCAGATAAAGATACAGAAGCTCCTGGCCACAGGAACAGCACGAGGATTGCGCTCGTGAAAGTCAAGAATGCAAAGGCCTCTGCCCAGCATCACACCTAATTTTCGATGGTATATTTAGGAAGAAGGCACATCTGCCCAGCCTTGACAACGCTCACGATTGGTTTTGGGCAGATGAATGAGTCACTGAATTTAAGCTTCAACTAGGGCACATGCTTAATCGGTATCTGAAAGTGCCTGCGGTTGAGGTTTAATTTTTGTGCCAGGACCGTCGTGCCAGAATAAACCCTGCCCTTCATATTTATTCAAGAAGACGCCACCGTTTTGTGCCTGCTGTAACTAATTTACGATGGCGCCGGCAAGCTGCCAGCGCCATCCTAAAATAGTTACTAAATTAGCTTCAACAGGAAGCTCTAATAGATAAAATAAAGCAGGCGCTCGATGACCTGCTTTATCTTATCTATTAGAGCTTTCTGTTGAAGCTAATTTAGTAACTATCTTAGGATGGCGCTGGCAGCTTGCCGGCGCCATCGTAAATTAGTTACAACAGGCCAGGAATGGTTGAACTTTTGCCCCCGGAATCCGCCGCTCGCGGATTGCGAATTTTCGGTAAATTCGCGAGAGTTCGCGGATCGCGGATTTGCCGAAAATTCGCAAAATCCGCGAGCGTAGCGGATTTTGCGCTCATGCTTACCGGAACCACCCGACTCGCTCTCTCCTTCTTGTCCAGCCATGCAATCAATTTACCTGCCTTATCCCCAACATCATACAAACGCCCCTGCTGCTCTCTACTCATGGATCTGGCAGTGTCAGTGACCAGTGCTTTATAATCACTCTGTTTGAGACTAAGAGCATGAAATTTCTCCTGAGTAACATCATGTTCCAAATCTTCTTCCAACTCGTCTATTTCGGATTCAAGTCGGATTACTTCTTCATGTTTACTCCTCTTGGCACAGGAAATCAACGACAAAGCCTGCCCACGGATAACTGTTTTGAAAGCCTCCCAAAGTGAAACAGCAGAAGACACTGACCCCAAGTTTTCAAGTAAATAGTGCTCTATAGACTTAACCAATGCTGCACGGGTCCTAGGGTCCTAGGGTTGCGGAGGTACCATGGGTTTATGGGAACTAACCTCCCTTCTGCTCCAACACCAGTATCCAACACCATGAGTAGCGGGTAGTGATCTGAAATGCCACGAGGCAGATGTCTAACCTCCTTAACCATCATGGCCTGCGCCGCTGGCATCAGTACATAATCAAGCCTAGAGAGGCTGCCATGTGCCCCGGAGTGGAAGGTGTATTGTGTCTGCCCAGGGTGTAGCAAGCGCCAACAATCTACTAATCCCAAAGTGTCCATAAGCCTACTCAGCCAAGCCTTTGATCCTGGCAGGTCCCTAGGTGGATAACGATCTTCCCTCCCACAAACAACCGAATTAAAGTCACCACCCACTATCAGGAATCCTTCCGGGAGATTCAGAATTACTTTACCGATATCTTCAAATGTGGACGATTGCAGACCAGGTGGGACATAAACAGACATTAGAAGTATGGTCTTGCCCTCCCATCTGCCCACTATTACTGCATAAAGTCCCCTGTCATCATAAATCACCTCGTCAATTTCCAAGGGGAGGGAGGCTCTGATCATTACCCCCACCCCCGAGACCCGGAGGTGAAGCCCGAATGAGCGACAAGACGATAACCTCGTCTGTTCATGGCTGAGCAGGAATTTTCTATAAGGTGTGTCTCTTGTAGCAGGACCACATCTGGTGACATTCTCTTGAGTAGTTGGAGAACCACCCCTCTTTTAATTCTGTCCCCGAGACCATTGACGTTCCATGACATTAGTCTCAACCCCCTATCCCCCATCCCAATAGTGACCACCACCCCATCCCAGAGAAAGACGCATCACCAGCGGACAATAAGCAAACGATACGGCACCTTGTGTAAAACCAAATCAAACCCCAACACCCAACCCCCGCCCCCCAACCAGAAAACCAAGCATCTACCCCCCTCCCTGCACCCCTGCGTCTGACCCATCAGCCACCCCAACTTGCAGTGTGCCTGTCGCCCCATTCACTAACTAGTCTACAAAAAGAAACCCCAGAGGAGGACGAGTCCCTGTCCCTCCCGCCACCTCGTAGTAGCAGCAAAACACATTTATACATACAATATGCGACCCCAGCAGTACACTATGCAATAGTTCAGGGAACCTAGTCAATATTCCTTATTCTTGCGCCGATCCGCCGTCTTCCGTACCCCCAGAGCGGTCTGCCGGATCTCTTCTCACGGGCAGAGTGTCAAGCCAGTCACTAACCACATCTGGGCGGTCAAAGAAAAAGGCCTTGTCCTCATATTCGACCCGCAACCGTGCAGGGAAGAGCATAGCGTACTTCAAATCCACGTCTCGCATCCGCCTTTTTACTCCTTGAAAGCCCAATCGTTGTTTTTGGACAGATTGAGTGACGTCCGGGTAGAAGCTCACTGTAGTATTCTCAAACTTGACGGGTCCACCCACTCTCGAGGCCTGCAAAATAGCGTCTCTAT
Source organism: Lissotriton helveticus (assembly GCF_964261635.1). Lineage (NCBI taxonomy): Eukaryota > Metazoa > Chordata > Amphibia > Caudata > Salamandridae > Lissotriton > Lissotriton helveticus. Next base: position 248,649,790 of record NC_136067.1, on the reverse strand, counting down.
CGCGGAAGTTGAAAATCCTAGCGATAATAGGACTTGGTGGGGCACCCGGCTTCAGCCTCCCGCCCAGCACTCTGTGCGCCCGTTCCACCGCGAAGAATTTACTCAAGCCTTTGGGGGCGAGATGATTGAGGAGCAGATCTTCCCCAAAAAGATCCGTTGCGGTTTCTTCCGATTTTTCAGGAATACCAATAATGCGTATGTTATTCCGCCTTGCACGACATTCGGAATCCTCCAATCGGCGGGCGAACTGTTCGTTGGCAGTTTGCAAATTACAGACCTCCTTTTTTCAAGTCAGAAACATCGGTAGTGAGACTGGCTGTCTTCAAATCTAGGGATTTGACCTTCTCGTTCGTTTTGTAGAGGTCTGCCCTGATTAAGGTGCCATCCACTGCCACGGTATCCAACTTTAAAGCCAGAGCCTCGTATTGTTGTCCGATTGAAGTTTTCATGCCAGCAATGGCGCCCATGACGACTTGGAGGGTCAATTCCTCTGGGTCTTCAAAAGTCACATTCGCCCCTCCGGTAGTTTTAGGGATGGTACCGGGTGATCCCCTCGGCTGGGTGAATCGTTCGATACTATCCGCCTGCGTCAGACTGCCCCTGCCGGTGAACTTGGTCTTCCGCCGGTCTCCGTCTTGCTTGCCCGCCATATTGGGTTCTGTGCCCGGAGGGCCCTGTGCGACCTGTTGTCAATATCCGCACTTCATAGCCCACTAGAATTCAAATGTTCAGGTTGAGAAAGGGTTTCTCCCGGTCCGCACCAAGTACTTGCGGTAGATACACTGCAGAGTGAATCTGTCGATAACACCCTCGCTCACCAGTGATGTCTCAAAAACGAAACCGAAAGTTGACCAGGGGCATCTATCCCACTGCAGCTAGCCGTTGTTGTTCAACTACTGCCTGGGTATTGGTGCCACTTGAGCTCCATGCCCTTCCACCCCAGTGGGCCAGAAAGTTGCAATCGGTGTAATTCAGGTTCCCAATGTCCAAATCGATTTTGGAAAGCAGCTAGTGCCTCTGCCGGGTCTGCACTTCAATATTCCATCCGAATAATCCGTATTCGTTTCAGTATATATGTAGGAGGCAGCGAGGGTCTCGGGAGCTCTTAGCTCACGCCGCCATCTCGGATGCTCGCGAAGCTTTTCCCCATGTACCAATCTTAACTGAAGACATTAACCCTCCAACGCATCAGGTGAAATTGTGTACGTGGCAGCCCAACAGCTGTGTTAATTAAACACAGCTCATCATTACATACCCCTCTTTGCTCGCTGACTCGCAGCATGGTACACTGTATGAATCTACTCTTAACAGTAGTGGTCTCACAAAAAGATATATGCTTTAATAATTCCGAAAATCCGATAATGTAACCAGCAATCCTCCAAACTCCCAATCTGAGATAACAGTCAAAACAATCCTGGGTGGTGCGCTGCAAACTGCTATACGTTAGAGTACAGTCCTCGTTTCTAGCGTCTCAGGTGCTCCCCATGCGCAGGCAACATACAATATAGTTGGGGCAAACTTCATATGTTAACTCAGGAATATTTCACAAATCAGCAATAAAATATACGTTTCAGTCGTACCGGTTCCCTCATGTATTTCAGTGTTCAACACAGTATTGAGCAAATACTGTGGATTAGTAAGAGCGTGCATCCCAGGTGTCTACGCGTCTAGCAACAGCATTCCCCCACACATACACCCCAATACCTCAATTCATAGTCCATACAAATACAGGAGCTTGCAGCGTTTATGCAATCAAGTACGCCGTCTGCTGGTTGACATCCACTTTTCCTACTGAATCCTGCGAATTCTGTAGGCCATATATCTGTTCGTCATCACTCGACATTTCTCATTGGCTGGATTTAGATGCATTCTCTTCATCGGGGAACCCCTGATCTCTGCAACTGCCTGCATGGTGTCTTGCTGTCCGCTCAGGATCAGCTCCGAGCGTGGACCCACAAGTGGCAAAGGCGGTGTCCTTATTCTCGTATACCGTTGCTCTCTCCGCCAGTTGCGAAAAGGGCCTTTCAGTTTCGGTAGCCTTGTTGTTGTGGCCATGTCCCGAGGCCCCACATTGGTGAAGGTTTCCAGCCAGTCCTCCGCCTGATGCTGATAAGGCTGGCCCGCTATTAGCACGTATTCTCAGAGATTACCCCCCACATCCCCCGATCCATGAGATAACCACTAGCGCTGGGGATACCGTGAATACACAATGGGATATAAATGCAGCATTTTGTGAATATTGCCAAGACTTGTACCAGGTCCCCCCCCCCCCATTGGTGGAAGACCCCTTGATGCCATTTTGAACAGGCGCACAGTTCCCACAATTTGAAAAAACAGCGCAGGACGCTCTATCTGGCACTATCACAAGGTCCGAAATCAAGGCAGCCATCAGGAGCCTCCCTCAAAACAAGGACCCATGTCTGGACGGCCTCCCGTCCGAATTCAATGCCACGTTTGCGGATACTCTGGTGCCACAACTAGAGAAACTGTGTAATGCTGCGCTGTTCTCGGGGTCATTGCCACCCACCATGAGACAGGCACTCTTAATGTCTCTCTCCAAACCAGCACGCCAGGCAATGTATCTTTCAGAGTTCCCCCCAACTATCCCTAATCACTACAGACTACAATCTATTCAGTAAAGTACTGGCTGGCTGCCTACTTCCATATTTACACAACCTAATCCAACCAGATCAATGTGGGTTTGTACCAGTGCAGTGCACTTCACTTAACATCAGCAGGTTTTACCATGTTATGACTGCAACCCCCAAGGAGAGAGCCCACGCAGGTTGTATCACCTTGGATTTGAGACAGGCATTCGATATGCTCATATTGGACTACATATTCCCAGCACTTGAACTATTTGGCATCCCGCCGGGTTATTTAATGTGGGTCAGGCTCCTGTACAAGGACCCCACGGCAAGGGCCCGTACAGGGCGACATATCTCGGAGGAGTACCCGGTTTGAAAAGGCACACGGCAGGGTTGCCCACTGTCTCCTCTGTTGTTTGTGCTGGCCCTGGAACCTTAGCCCTTAGGGTACGGTTATCGGCTGTACAACCGGCCATACGTATCGGCCAAACAACACACATTATCTCCGCATACACGGATGACATCATTCTGTATGCTTAAGACCTCACCTCTCTATCACTGGCCACAGGCATTTTTTATGGTTTTGCGTTGCTTTCGGGCATCAGAATTAATGTCAGTATGTATTATGCCTTTTTTCCCGGCAAGGGGATTGCCCAGAGACGGTTCAGTTTGGCCCTCATTCTTTAAAAGTCGCAGCACATACTTTAAAATATCTGGGTATACAGATTTATCGCTCAACACCAAACCTCATTGACGTTAACCTAGGTAAGGCTATGCGCTCGCTACACTCACATGTAACCTTCTGGTCCTCCCTACTGCTATCATAGATGGGCCGAGTGGCAATTTCGAAAATGGTAGCCCTCCCCTTGCTACTGTATTTCTTAACCAATTTGCCGGTTGTGATCCCGACCCTGCTGCTTAACTATGAACATCACTCTTTCCGTTTTGATTTGGGGAAGTGGCCACCGCAGAGTAGGACTGAATAAGCTGCAACTGGACACTGATAAAGGGGACTAGGTTACAGTGGCTCTCAGATTGGCTGTCAGGGCGTAACTTACATTACATTAAATTATTCACCTGCCGATGTGGATCGCGGACGGGTTCATACTCTGATCCTACCAGAGGCTAAGATTCCGACCAATGCTCGCTGCTTTTACGCACAGCTCTCATTTATTAGAAATAATCCACACACTACACACGTGGCTGCCTCCCTTACTCTTACACCATACCACTACTTGGGATCCTGACCCCAAATGGCCTCCTCACTAAACTGAGACTGCTCCCCTGGGCGGAAGGCGGTTTAGCTAGAGTGGGAGACCTATTTCACAACAGCACATTTATGGAACACGACAGTTTTGTCTGGAGCAAAGGAGTCACGGATGCATTAGATTTACTACATGCCACACTTCTGCAATATGTAAAGAAACATTGGTCCCCCCACAGGGAGAAACCTCCCCACCATGAAATGGTCTTCATAACCTACCTGATAGTGAATGGCCGACACCTCACCAACTGGCTTTACAGAGGCATTACTAACCAAACTAGAATTTCACAGAATGTTTTAAGCAACAAATGCAACGAAGACTTGGGTACAGACATGATGTATGGGGACTGGAGCAGGTCCTTGGCATACCCTTTGAGAATCCCACGGAATGCCAAATTCAACTTCATTCAAAACATGTTTTTGCAGAGGGCATATCTCACCCTGCACCGACTGCAGCATATCTTCCCAGCCACACAGCACTGCTGTCCTAGATGTAAAATATAAGATGCTAACCTGCTATATATGTTATGTCAATGCAACGTGATTATGTCTTACTGGTTAGAATTGTTATCACTGATATCAGCTACGGTTGGTGTCCCCATTCCGCGTACTCATGCAGTATTTCTTTTGGGATTGATGCGGCTCCATAAGGCACAGAAAGAACAACTTCGCTTTATAGACTTGCCTCTACTCCTGACTAAGCAATCCATTACGATGAGGTGGAGGTCGGCTGGTCCCCCACAGCTTCATGGCTGGCATGGGGTAGTGGTGTAATGAAGCGGGTCGGAGAGTGCTGCTATCCGCCTGGAGGAAGACCTGGGTTTGTGAACAAAAAATATCTCTTTAGACTGTGTCAGTATCCTGGAGTCGTTGAAGGCTCTGGCCCCACTGCCATTGCATGTAGCTCGAAATTAGCACCTGTCTTATTATATACAGCATCGCCGTATGATCCCCTCCCCACTCGCCACCCCGCTCCCGCCTCCCAGCTGCTCCTCCCTCGCTCCGCCCCCCACCACTATCTACTTATGACAGATGCATTTACGCGCAGCATTCACGCGCAGCGGGCGCGCCCTAAGCGCGCCGAAGGCGCGCCAAAGGTAAGCCCGTCTACGTCCATCCGCGCCTTGACCGCGCCTAGCGCAAGAGAAGACCCCCTGGCCCCCGCAAAAACCACTCCACTCGCCTAACGTACGATGTCGCAACCCTCTCTGCACTTAACACCGGCCGACTCCCCGACTGCCACCAAGCCGCCCCAGGAGGCACCCATGGACCCTTCACCTGCCAATCCTGCAAGTTCTGCTGCATCAGGACCCACACTGCAACCACTACCGCCAAACAGAGCCCAAACAACAACCACCTAAAGTGGATCCTGCTCAACACGCGCTCGGTCCCCAAACACGCCATTGAACTATGGAACCTACTCAACACCACATCACCGGACGTCGCCTTTCTTACAGAAACCTGGATGAATGCCTCAAATTGAGTTTGCGCGTGAGGGAAGGAGATCATTAGCTTTTCACAACCAACGAGGTATGTAAGACCATTGCACCTGCAGGTTGAGCACAATAACCTACAAATACTTAAGTTTCCGAAAACTGGTATGTTCAAAAAAGTAGTTGTGTCTATAGTCCAAGGCATTCTTTATTGTATATATTTTGTACAAAAAAGTTTTTCTCTACTAAAAAGGCACAAGCATCTTTCTAAAAAATGTCAAAGTAAAGATTATATACTTTCATTTGTATTGACAGGTAATTAGTACTAAATTGATGCAAAGAGGTTACATTGATATGTAATATTTTGCAAATATTTATTTAAACCAATTTTTATAAGGTTAACTTACCTGTTCCCACCCTAAAACCCAGGGATACTAATTTGCATTAGCTATACGGCAAATGCCAAGCCACTCCTTTGACTTTAAAAAGTGTGAAAACTTCTCACAGTGCAGTAAAAACGGACTTTCATGACCTTTTGTGATTAATGACATTTTTGTTGGTATTATGTTTACAATGGCATAATAAAGTTTAATACAGCTTAAATAAAGGCTTCCCAAAAGTAAATATTGGATAATGGAAGCTTTAAATGCCACATTGTTAGTAATCATGCTATATTTGTGGCCATTTCTATCATATTTATGACTATTCTTGGAATAATAATGTCTATGACTGACATGTTGTGAAGGATCTTATCATTATGATGGACATCTATTGAAAAGTTGTGTACCTGACAAAACAGTGGGCTTCCTTGAATAAAGTAGTCATCTTGAGCATTATTGAATAAAAATCTGGCATGTGAAAAACTAAACCTGGTCAGGCCAAGCAGAAAGTTTTAATGAGATTAGTTCGCATTATGAGAATCACAAGCGGGCAAATAGGGGTTATACTTGAAAAATGTTTTTGAATTAAAAATGTAGTTTACTTTTATGCCAAAACATTATTTAATTTGAGTGTGTTTAACCGTTATAAGATGTTCATATTAAAAAAGAAATATAATGCATTGTTATTGAAAGGGATGAAACTATGAGTTGGTGTTTAGCCATCTTCTGTGATCAAGTGGCCAAAATGAATATTTGGGCACGTGGTGCATGAAAATGTGGTTATACACTTATGAGGGTATTGGGAAAGTTTCCAAAAACGTAAATGGACACAAATTAGTAAACCCTTCTCTTTACAAGACATACCTTAGAATTTGTGATTATTATGAAAACTGCCAATAATTCATTACATGTCACCTAAATAACATTTCATCTAAAACATATATCATTGCATAAAATAATATAAATTAAAATGTGCTATTTAACAGTGTATGCACATTAACCTGAAAGTATGTAGGGTTCGACTATTTAGCCAAAGATGGTAAAACATTGAAAATTAAAATGACCAGGCATTTTCCATTCACAAACTCAATAGGCAAACGGATATCCTTGTATGTTTAAATTGGGTGTAATCAGACAACTTGTAACACGTTCAAAACTTTAGGTAGGAAGGGTAATACTAAATATAGAAATGATGAAAGACAACAAAAGATAAGCAATATTTAAAATCTGAAATAGTTGTACATTTAAATGTGTCTTTTCGTATAACATGAAATAAAAATGTTTGCAAGAAAAGAATAAAAATTAAGAAGCTTATCTTATTAGAAAAAGCTAATTTACAACATTTATTTTGCATCAAAGTTTTGAAAAGAGAAAATAAGTGTACACACTTAACACCTGCTAATTAATACATCTTAAAAATGCATAGTACTAAAAAAATAAAATAAAATAGGAATGTAATTATTGTATTGAATGTTTATATGGTATGATTACTTTCCATGTAAGCTTTAAAGCTAAAAGTATGTTGCTTTAAAAGTCAATTTTTTCTCTTTGCAGATGACAATCAAAATTCTACAAAAACATGAAGATTTAAATAGATATGAAGCAGAACTTGTACTGATGAGAGGGGACTTCCTAGACCCCAATGAGGATGAAGTAGATGATGTTGAGACATTGAAAAAATTGAAAATGGGCGCACTGAAATACATTTTTTGAATGATTGTCTTGTTTATTAAATTGAAAATTTTAATTGTATGTTTTTGTCAAATGGAGTAAAGTATTACATGTAACTTTAATAAAAAATGTTTTTTTTAAATATTTATTTACTAAAATACAATATGTATAACTGTTTACTGAGGTTCAATTATAAATAAAAGCTTAAAAAGTTGAGTTTTTTTGTAGTAATGAGATAAAAATACTATGAAGATATTGTCTGTGATGCCTATTGTGATTATGCTTCATTTCAAAATAGAATATTTATAAACAATTGAAACAAAGAACTTGTAATCATAAACAATAAGAATTGTGTTGTACAACATTTTTGATTTGATGAACATAGAAATTAAAATGAATACCAGATTGTGCAATGTTATCATTAGGATTCTACATCAACTACAATTTCATGTTATTACTAATTGAAAATGCTATTAATCTAGAATGCACTGATTTGCTGTGTATATTTGTTCAAAAAAGCTGGCAAATAAACCTAATGTCTGTCAAAATTAAAAAGAACAACAAATGTAGTGGACTTTATGGAAATAAACAGTTCAGTGTAAAAAAAGAACCTGTGATTTATCTTCAGGAGTTTTACATCTTTTGCTTTACATATACCCAAAGTCTTACTATATCGGTTACTGTTGGGTGTACTACTCTATACGTTAAACATGCCTCACAGTTAAGATGAGCCTGTGCTCCTATTTTCAATATGATGAAATTGATTGATTTTATTTTGGCATATTTAACCTTACTTCTAAGCCCCTATTGTTGTGCACAAATTGTACACAAGGCCTTCAAGTTAAATGTCACTGTTGGACTGCAGCACCGTGTGTCCCATCCACTAACCTTATGGTTTAAAAACGAAAATGTGTGACTACCTGTAGAAAAGTGCATTAGAAAATATTATGGCTGGGGAGCCTTACCAAATCATGTTATATTTATATCCCAAAGATGGTCCTTGAATTCACAGTAATACTTATTTTTCTCGGTCCTATGAAGTGAGTGGCTAGAAGAAATAAGGCTTAACTAGAGGAACATGTAATTAACACAATTTCCAAGAAATCCAGCATCAATCTATATACAGTAAGGTTAATGTTATCTTAATGTAGCGACCAAAAATAACAGAATGGCATATTTATAATAAGAGTTATAGATTTTTAAAGGAATAAAAAATCAGTGCTGAAAAAGAAATTGACAAAATAGCATTGAAGTCAATTGCAAAATCCACTAGTGACAATAGGTGACTTGCAGGTCGAGACTGCAGCGGCTCCTCCAGCAGAGTGAAACAGAGTGACCACACTGCTGTTTGAGCAGCGCAAAAAATAAATAAGTAAAAACTCAATGTTATTATCAGATATTTTTCAGTGTGAACTCAGAGCCAGGTTAGGGTGGTGCGGGGATTGGCTATATGAGCCAGTGGGAGGAGAAAATATGTATAACATTACTGCACATGTCAGTTTAGCCTGCCAGCCAGGTGAAGAACTGTCCTAGGCTTCCATGCACTGCCTGAGCAGCCAAACAGGGCGCTCAGACTAATCTCGAAACTGCTGTATTGCTGGTGACAGAAGAGTTGTGATTGGCTTAGGGGAGTGTGTGAGCCTGTGTGCTTCTGTTCCATGAAGCCAAGAAGACAAGACGAGAAGAGGTTGGAGTGTAACTGCACTGTAAAAATCTGTCTAAAGTACATTGCATATCCCAGCAGTGTCTACGGGAAAGTGCAGGCCTTCTAGAGGAATAACAGCTTGGATCAGATTGAATCTGGGCTGCTCATCCCTCCAACATGAGACCAGAAGTCCCGACATTATGTGGCTTAAAATAAAAGGTCCGAAGGGTGGTGATGTATTGTAGCTCTTTAAAGTCTATATAAGAGGGAAAGCAAATGGCAATTACTCGACCATCGAAAGACAGCTAGAAAATCAAATAAACAAGGGCCCCTAGTTTGATAAAATCATTGCGGCCGGTGACTTTAACTGCACATTCGAGCCACTAAGCAGTGAAGATCTCCTAGGGATAATTGAAGAGGATAGCAAATGGTCAGTGCCCCCCCCCTAGTCTTACCACCGGTTAAAAGATGGTCTGAGATTGTAATACAAGTTAATACTATAATACTAGAATATGGCATAAGAGACACAAATGGCAGAACCCTATCCAACATCAGGGGGAAAAATACTTACAATAAACTTGCTTGCCCTTCCAGCATTGATTATATCTTGGTCGACTTACGCCTCTGGCCCGATGTCATGAACATGGAAGTGGGCCTAACTATTGACAGTAACCACAACAATCTAATATTAAAATGAAAAAATCAATGGGCCCCTCCCAACAAAAATTCTAATACCATTGGGAATTACCTCATATCCAGAAAGGAGTTAATTCTATCTAATTGAGGTAGGCGTCTAAGATGGCCCAAGGTCGCAGGAGAGGACAAAAAACAAAAGAACATCTCCTCAATATTAGTGTCAAAAACAGCCGAACTCAAGTCAGCTTGAGATAATGTCCGGGGGGGGGTGGGAGATCCACATAATACGCCACGAGACAATTGCTCAGATTGGTGCACACTTCCTTGAAAGACGACGCAGTGGCCCCACTAGGAGCCGAACAAAAAGCTCCAATTCATGGTACACTGAGTCTTGCAGGGAGAAAAGGCGCAAGTACTAATATCTGCGGAAAAGGTGAAAAAACACACAATAGTAAAAATAGCGAGGATGGAGTACAACATATCACTAAAGCAAGCAAAACGTGATTGGGAAGAGGTACATTAGGAGGACATGAAAGTTTACTGTCCCAAGAGGGATTACGCCTCCTTTTGGGCTCTAATCAAGATGAGAAATAGGAGGGACAACATCCCAATCACGAACCATATTGGTGATGAGGCCTGGTGGGATGACTTTTCCCAACTGCACACGGATGAACTAGAGGCCCTACCTACCTCTCAGTTGCAGAGAATTCAGGTTCCACTTACAATTGAAGATACCAATCTCTTCCAAATGAAAGAGATTGAGAATGCAATTAACTGTATTATTCCTGCAAAGGCGGCAGCCCCAGATGGTATCCTGGGTGACTTGCTCTAATTAGAACTACAGAAGTGGGCCCAATATATCCTGCTTTTAATCAACAATATAATGAAAGGAGCAGAAGTCGCTATATCTTAGAAAGGAGCAGAGGTCATAACGATATATAAAAAGGGAGACGGCCAGGACACTACCAACTACAGGGCTATCACCCTAATAGATACCATGCAGAAAGTGGTTGGCAGAGCCCTTGTAAATAGGATTCAAAATTGGATGGAGGAGGAAGATAATCTTTCCACCTATCAAACAGGTTTTAGTAAAGGTGCCAGTACAGGAGTGTTTACATTACTTATTTTATATTGGAAAGTAGTCATAATTGTCATGGGAAGTCTTTACTTGCGTTCATTGAGCTTAAAACCAATTATGATTTAGTGCCGCGAGAGAAGCTATGGTCAGTGCTCCAGGAAATGGGCTTACCCTCATACCTTTTAAATATTTTAATATGCCTCCATGATGAAACCTATGCCCCAGTTAGATGGGGGCTCATGGGCAAAGTAAAGACAAGATACAGTTCAACAGGGGGTTTGCCAGGGCTGTGTGATGGCTCCTACCCTCTTTTCACTTTATGTAAATGGAGTGGTTAGTTTTTTGAGCCAATTAAAAAAAAAAATTGCTCCAATTTTTGAAGGAGAAAAAAAAAATACCCTACTGTTGGCCGACGACACTATTTTAATATCGAAAACCCCAATGGGCCTCCGGGAACTCCTCACCCGCTTTCAATTTTTTCTGTACACAAAGGGGCCTAATGATAAACATCACAAAGACTAAGTTTATGGCTTTCAATCTGGGCAAACATTTTAATAACACTCTCACTAACAATGGTTTACCCCTTAGAGAGAGTCCATTCCTTTGACTATCTGGGTATTAGGTTATCGCATAAAATGCAATGGGGGACTCACATGAACAAAATGTTACTGAACCATAAGCGGGTGGTGGATGCCATTGGTAGGGACCAAAGGTTAACGTCAATTAGACTGGTAGCTCCTTCACTAGTAGTCTATAAAGGTAAAGCTGTGAGGTCAAGAATTTATGGCGCTGAACTTTGGGGCTTCGAAAAAACTAATGAGATTGGACGATCAAAGAGTAAATTCTTTAGAGATCTGGTATCCGTCCCTACCAATACACCACTCAAGCCCATAGTCTCTGACATGGGCAGACACACTTTTAGCGAGGTGGATATACTTTGCCCTATTCTATACTGGATAAGACTAAGACGCACCCCAGAACTCCATAGCTATGCGACGGTCCTTTCTGAGCTAATTACCCTTGATAACAACAAAGGTGTTAAGTGGCTTACAGATCTAAAGGAATTACTGACCAAGCTGGGCTTAGCTAAAGCTTGGGCCAAGCAGGTCCCTCCGACTAAGAGAGAGTTAAAAAAGAATTACTGGAACTGGGTAAATCACCAGGTCTTACATAAACCAATGCTTGTCTGACTATTTGAAGAGTTCATCCAGCATAAATCAGTTTGATCCCTGGAACCTTATCTAGATTTTATAAGGAAACACAGAGACAGGGCACTATATATGCAGTTTACATTAGGGTCAGTAAGGCTAAATACCAAACTGGCAAAATGGGACCCAACAACCTCCAACCTATATAACTGCCCCTGCTGTGATGCACAACAAGAAACTGTAGACCATGTAGTCTTTGCTTGCCCAGCCAACAAGCAAGCAAGGGCCAAATGGATCAAGCCTATATGTATTATATTTGGGCACTAGAAACCTCCTTGATGCTCTACGAATCATGAGAAGTGACTCAAGTAGGTCCTCGCTACTATGTGGTATTACAAAGTACCTGGGGTGTGCGTGGATTATCTGTATAAGGGCACAATTAAGGAGTAATGTGCAAATAAATACCATCTAATCTGTGGATCTGAGAGATAATTTACACATAGGAATTATTTGCAAAGTACTGAAGATTAACTGTTTTGTATGGGACATGTGTTTTAGCTAATCTGTAATTTTAAACCTAATGAGCAAATGCCAATTAAGATATTAAGCATAGATTTAGAGTGGACGGTATAGCCAGGTTTTTAAAACTTGTTTTTACTATATGAAATATTAATTTTATATACTTTTATGTGACTGTGAAATGCTTTTATGATAATTGCTATCGAATAAAGCCTATTCAAAATGAATGGGGAGCATGAAAGAGTTCCTGACTAAGTGGCTCACCGGCTGGCTACTTCCATAGTTGTTGTCCTATTATTTTGTTGTAGAAAGGGCACACAGGGCCATGATGTAGAAGTCGCCCCGGGAAGCCAGACCAAGTCCTTTCATTGCAAAGATTTTGAATAAGCACAACAGAGACATGATTTGAAAGCAATCCAGACAAAGAACACCTGATGTTCAAAAACACTTGCATCCTCAAATGTCATGAGTACACAAGACTAGTCCAGCAGAAGCAACAGTAATTTATGGCAGACAAGGCCCAACTAGGTGAGCAGAAACTTCCCTATGCATTGCTGTATCTAGCCAAGCTGAGGGTGGTGTACCAATCCCGTATGCTATTCTTTGAGGCACCAGAAGTATACGTACACATGACAGGATTGCCCCGTACTTTGGAGTACAATGGCATTTTAAACAAGCATTTGCAATTCAATAGGTCTGGCATTTACGCAAGTTTAAGCAATTGACATTGCAAATAAATGACTTTTATTTTTGTTTTCTTTTTTAAAACATAAATAAAATGCATTGTCATTTACAATGCCACTAGCTTAAACTCGTGTAAATGTGAGACCTATTGCATTGCAAATGCTTTGACTGGTATGGCTCCCGCGGTTCCCCGCTGTGTGCCAAGCATACGTTGTATAAATTGATGTGAATACTGTAAGTGCTGGACTGGCTCACTCTGGAAGAGAACTGGGCCTTGTCGTGATAAATGAGGCTATTTAGACTGGAGGAGAGCGGTCCACGGGACACCCGAGGGGGCGCTGACCTCACTGATGAAGGCCGCCTGCGTGTACGTGTGTCGGCTCAAGGTGTCAGCTCAACACAGCTGGACGCTCTGAGGCAAAAAAGCTGATAAGTCAACAAAAGAGTGATTTCGAAACAAAGGCAGCTCTGAAAATGTGTTTTCATTTAGGAGGCGGCCTGACAGGAGTCATTAATGAACTTGGTGCGTGCAGGAATCGCTTAGGAGCAACTGCTAGAAAGAGCAGGGGGATTTTCCGCTCTGCAACGAAAATGCAATTGCATCTGCCCAATGATCCTGTAGACAACTAGTAAGGGCCAGTCTCCAACGCCGTCCTCTACAAGCTGCCTCGTCAAACCCGCAGCTCTCACCTAATTAATGCAGCACTTGCACCCAGTGTCTCGCCACTATGCTTTTCCTTGGCTTGTCGTAGGTCTCTATTGCATACCTCGTCTTCAGGGCCGGACGTCGAGCTGTAACTCATAATCGGGTATCGGCTTGGTAGGCTTCTTCCCTAGCTGCTCATCAAGGGCTATGCCACGTACCCTCTTCTACTACGTGTGCTTTCCCTGGTTCCGGAAAGGACTCCGCACTGTAGTCTCAGCATTGAGCTCCACGACTCAAAACTAAGGGAAAGTGAAAGAGCAGCGCACGCTGGAGGCAAGCCGTGACCGTGCACATCGGCGTGGCCTGCAGCTCGTGCCCAGTGGCGAGGCGTAGAACTCGGTGAAGAAGGAGAGATCGGTTGTCGCTGTCCAAGATGACCAGTGGGTCTTTTTGTGAGTACATGCTGGCCCAGCCGAGGACCCAGAGGAGCCACAGCACACGCATCATTCTACCAGTAACAGCGCTGCAGGGACGGAAGAAGACCAGCCATAAAGAAGGAGGAGGGAGGGAAAGAAAAAGCACGCAATGTTTGTTGGTGAGGGAGAGGGGGGGTGGGTGGGGGTGGAGGGTGTGTGTGAGTGTGTGTGTATGTGTGTGTGTGCGTGTGTGTGTATGGGCACGCACATTCTACCATCAATAAGGGTCATTTGGACTGGTGCTAGGTGCCCACTAGAATAGTGGGCAGCATATGCCAGGCCAACGTATCACAGCAGCTACAGGAGTGCTGTGTGTTTTCTGCTTGGAGCACCTGTAGCAGCACTGTGCTCTAACAATGGCTGTGAGGGCACTGTCCTTTACGGGATGGGGCAGCTGTGAGGGTGCCATTCCTCCCATTCCGTGAAGTAACAGTAGATGCTGTAGCACCCAGGATAATGTGCTGCATGGCCAAATAATTATAAGGTCCCAAAGGCACGACATATTGGCTATGCCAATGCTTTTTCACAGAGTGTTGGCGTGACGAGCAACACACAAAGATAAGAACAGAAAGAAGCATTTGACAAAGCCAACACAAGTGGTTTGCCTGTGATACCTAAGGTAACAATACCATTATTTAATGCATTGCAAGTTATGAAGTAGAAGATGGCAGTCACTTCACATTTGATATAATGGTTTTCAACAGCAAAATGTAAAAAAATGAATATGCAGTGACCCTGATAGTGTGGAGCTCTTTTGTAGGCCTGAGCATGAAATTCCACTTCGCTCATTGATTTTGCTGAGTTTTTCCCACTCCACGCTCCGCGTAGCACGCGGAGTTCTGAAAAACTCCGCAGAGCAGAGTTTTTACTTACTTGCGCTCACCAACAATAAGTTTGCAAGCGGGGAGAATTTTACCCCAGACCACCTCCCGGCGATATCTTTCAATGCCGGCAGTGTGGATGGTCGCTACCGCTTGCGTTGAGAAACCTTCCATTCGCACTGAGGAAGCTGCTGCCCTAGTAGAACATCAAATCGAGCAGCAGAAAGAAGCTGCACCCTCTTGCGCTGTGCGTGCACCTTTTGCACTGATTTTATAGCACGGGTCAAACACCAAGTTCTAAAAATCAGTGCGAATGGTGCAACGTAACGCACTCTGCTGCTTGCGGAAGTCCGCGCAGCACATCAGAGTTTTTCAGTCATGCGGAACTCCACGAACTCCGCCCAGGCCTACTCATTAGCAGTTGCTAACAGACAGCTGCAGCTGTCTGTAGCCAAACACTATGAATAGTGCACTGCTTGACCTGCTGCTTTTGCTCAGTTGGTGGCTCTGGGGACTCATACATTTAACTGCAGAGATCTGTGTTTGACTTCAGGGTCACGGGTTCAAAGGCTGGTAAGTTGACTCAGCCTTTCATCTTTCTGTGGTTAATTAAAGGAGCACTATTGAGTTAGAGAACAATGAACATCTGTTTTTCAGTACCAATGTACTTTTCAGGGTGAAAATGTGCTTTACAATTCCTGCTGCTACAACTGGGGAAAGTAGGGAATGTGACCTGAGCTCACCATGTAAATCACCAGTCCCCCCAGCAATACTGTAATAAGAGAGGAGTATTTTGAAAGATACATGGTTATTATGAAAGATGTGCTGGAGACTCACCCACAGTAACCTGAGTCCTACTTCATGTTAGCATTATATTTAAATGTACAGATTGTGTCCACCTTAGAAGAGTGAGAGGCTGGGTAGCTCCTATGTGAATTCAAAAGTGCAATCTGCAGTTTATTTACATTATTCTGCAGTAAATTGAGCCTTTGAGTAACCGTAACTGGCCTGGGATGTGTAACCTGGAGATCACAAGCAGACCTGTGCAGCTGGCTCAGTCACCTTTAACTATACTTTAGGGATTAGAGCCTGCAGCTTGTAGGTTTCAGTGTGTTATGTAGTAGGCACAGTAACAAGTTCAACAACCTTAATGTAATGGGGACATGAACTCACAGGAAGAGTAAACTTGACTCTGTGCATCAAGCAAATCAAGCCCTTATGTGTCTGATTACGTGCCAGGCATGAATGTGGCATCTCCAGCAGGGGACTGGCCTAGTTAGAGAGATTCAGGGGGGGCTCAAATTTCCCAATTAAAAAAGCAGTCAGCTGCAGGGTGGACAGGTAAGATGATCAAGGCTTGTCGTGGGCTTTGCCCATGAGAAACAGCATCAGTACTGATTTGCTTTAACGCCTTAACCGCCGCGTTTTTTCGGCTGCGGTGCGGGCGTTCTAATTGCTGGACGGGGCTCCGTCGGCCGGTAGGCAGCACCAGCGAGGTAGTGGCCGACGGGAGCACAAAAGGGGTTAAGTGGGCCTCTGTCTGCAGTGTAACATTGGGCACAAAACGATGAGTTGGAATGCTTCCCCAAGCATTTGACACTCGTTATACTATTTGCAATTATTCATCCCATCACCTTTCGGTTGTTCGATTGTCAGTGATATACCTTAAAATCTCAGACTGGAGCATCATTCATAAGTCTACTACTGCCAAGCTATGTGAATTAAAAAAAGTAGTATATTTGCACCCATTCAAGGTGTACTTCTATAGGGATAGATTTCATATTTTGGTAAAGCAGTCACTATATATATATTTAAGATTGCAATCAAAAAAATTAACAAGTTAAAACCTCTTTGTGAAATGAGAGTGATGAGAAAAAAAGGACACAGATATAGCACACTGTACTCAGAGCCCTTTGGCCCAACTACCAAACGAAGAATGCATTTGAGGGGTGTTATACCCTAAAGATGCCTGTAGTAGCTACGCCCCTACCCATCCCACCTCGACCTGGTTGTTCTCCCTGGGAACTCATGACTACAAAAAAAACAAATGTGCAGGGGGTCAAAGAGGAAATAGTTTAACGACCTGTCGACTCATGCCCCTAGGAACAAGGTAAAAAACACAAGAAGAGAAGACCAGGTCACAGGTGGTGTGGTGTCTAGAGTGGTGAACGTGGGTCATACGGGAGAGTGTGTGAAAAGGGATTGAGTGTTGACTAGGCCAGAAGAACCATCAGACCACCCATGTGGCGGTATATCATCATATGGAATTTTTTGGTGGTCGCTCAATGCACCGCCTATATCGTCAATTCGCGGTACAGGAAAAATATATAGCGCCACAATCCAACCCAGTCAACTCAAAATAAGCTGGACCAAGTGCAGTGCTCTAAAGGAAGTGCTCGCTAAAAATGACCACCTAAACTGAGGAAAATGTGTAGGTGTCAAGATTAAAAAGTGCGCCTAGTAGTAAGTGAGTGAAACTACATAATTGCGCTGTGTGAAGTGGTCGACTAGTTTCAGCTAAAAAGAGTGTTTACTCTAGCTTTTATCAGGACATATAAGGGAAAATATGCTACTGCACATCAAGAAAAGGGGTTGTACACCCATGGTTGGGCAAGAAATAAATCCTTATCATATAGTGTACTTGCGAAACTCATGTATCACCCCAGCGTATGGAACCTCAGTTTCCAAGAAAGACAGGAAAAAGGTCTTCTCCCTGTCAAAAAACAAAAAATACAATGTATTCATATTCACACAAAAAACCACACAACCCAACAGACACCATCTAAACAGAGAACACCTTGCAAGAACAATTTGCGTTCTGCACACTAAATAAGCATATTAGCTACATCACAAAGAGGCATTTCCTCCTAGTGATACTCACCCAGCTTTGTGTGGGTGACAGCCTCACCTCACCCGGCAACCGCTCGGGAAAATGAGGCCCCGCTCTGATGTGTAAAGAAAAAAGAGGGCACAGTAAGCGCACAATCCTGCTGTGTCCAGCCTAATCGCTATATACACATACACCCCAAAGGAAGTGTGTCAGTCTCCCCTTCTAACCTGCCACACATGCCCCTATCATCTATCAATCTGAGCCATAGGTAGATGCCTTCAATGGGAGACCTAAGGTAGTAAGGTTAGTATTACAATATTAGCCCAGTGATTATTGTAGTGTGAAGTACTGGGTTTCTATGATGTAAGCAGTCATCATCCATAAATAAATCCACGTCTGAGAAACTCCCTCACAAAACACTTTGAATATCATGGAGGGTAATTGCAAAGTTTAAGAAAACGGCCTAAATACTAATTAGTCAGAAAATGTTGATTCTGGATATCTCAAAACCTCCCTACTTGCACTGACCCAGTGACTTAAAAATACCATACCCAAGTTCCTAATAGCTTGCCCCACTCACCTCTCCGTCGGTGCCCCAAGCTCAGAAACGAGCGGAAGGGAAGGCACTGACGGGATCACCTGATCCATATAAGTAACCGGGCTACATCTGCTCATCAACCAATGGGAGCGAGAGATATTGCCGGGTGAAAACGAGTCGGCAAACGACTCCGTGTGGCTCAAGAACAAGGGGTGTTCACCTGCTGAAGTGGGAGGCTAGTCTCTCGGGACACTGGCAGGCTTGATCAGTCGATTCTGGTGCTAATTCACCCGCGCATGCGCAAAGGCGCACAAGCCTACTGTTAAAGGAACACTGCATTTTCGCGTATGCGCACATTTGTGCAGAAACGCCGAGAGGCTTAATTACTGATAAATATTAAAAATGCCCACGTCTGTAATTAGCGCTACATCATTCATTGTGCCTTTTACTATACTTCTGCTTAGATAAACTCAGGGCAAGAAAAAGTTGGAAGAGAAACTCATTTACTCTCTTGTACTACAAGCATAATGTGGTTAAACTCTAATGGAACGTCACTGCCTGCAGAGAAGAATAGAACTAGCAGTGTCCAGTTTGCATATCAAACAGACGGACAGTGCAATAAGCGAGGGATTACAAGTAAAACGAGCGAAAATTAAAATGTTTATGAAAGTTGGTACAATATAAACAATTGATTATCCAGGACATATATAAAAGGTCCGTCTAAGAAGTACTTAGATAAGTGCAGTTTGTTGGTAATTAAGATAGTTGCAGTACTGGACTTGCTCAGACCCAGCTATACAGAGAAGGGCGCATGTGAGGGCAGAAGAAGGAAGGAATCACACACAGTAGAATTGGGTGAGCTTGTTAATGTAAACAAACAGTGAGTCAGTGCAAGTAGGGAGGTTTTGAGATATCCAGAATCAACATTTTCTGACTAATTAGTATTTAGGCCGTTTTCTTAAACTTTGCAATTACCCTCCATGATATTCAAAGTGTTTTGTGAGGGAGTTTGATATGCAAACTGGACACTGCTAGTTCTATTCTTCTCTGCAGGCAGTGACGTTCCATTAGAGTTTAACCACATTATGCTTGTAGTACAAGAGAGTAAATGAGTTTCTCTTCCAACTTTTTCTTGCCCTGAGTTTATCTAAGCAGAAGTATAGTAAATGGCACAATGAATGATGTAGCGCTAATTACAGACGTGGGCATTTTTAATATTTATCAGTAATTAAGCCTCTCGGCGTTTCTGCACAAATGTGCGCATACGCGAAAATGCAGTGTTCCTTTAACAGTAGGCTTGTGCGCCTTTGCGCATGCGCGGGTGAATTAGCACCAGAATCGACTGATCAAGCCTGCCAGTGTCCCGAGAGACTAGCCTCCCACTTCAGCAGGTGAACACCCCTTGTTCTTGAGCCACACGGAGTCGTTTGCCGACTCGTTTTCACCCGGCAATATCTCTCGCTCCCATTGGTTGATGAGCAGATGTAGCCCGGTTACTTATATGGATCAGGTGATCCCGTCAGTGCCTTCCCTTCCGCTCGTTTCTGAGCTTGGGGCACCGACGGAGAGGTGAGTGGGGCAAGCTATTAGGAACTTGGGTATGGTATTTTTAAGTCACTGGGTCAGTGCAAGTAGGGAGGTTTTGAGATATCCAGAATCAACATTTTCTGACTAATTAGTATTTAGGCCGTTTTCTTAAACTTTGCAATTACCCTCCATGATATTCAAAGTGTTTTGTGAGGGAGTTTCTCAGACGTGGATTTATTTATGGATGATGACTGCTTACATCATAGAAACCCAGTACTTCACACTACAATAATCACTGGGCTAATATTGTAATACTAACCTTACTACCTTAGGTCTCCCATTGAAGGCATCTACCTATGGCTCAGATTGATAGATGATAGGGGCATGTGTGGCAGGTTAGAAGGGGAGACTGACACACTTCCTTTGGGGTGTATGTGTATATAGCGATTAGGCTGGACACAGCAGGATTGTGCGCTTACTGTGCCCTCTTTTTTCTTTACACATCAGAGCGGGGCCTCATTTTCCCGAGTGGTTGCCGTGTGAGGTGAGGCTGTCACCCACACAAAGCTGGGTGAGTATCACTAGGAGGAAATGCCTCTTTGTGATGTAGCTAATATGCTTATTTAGTGTGCAGAACGCAAATTGTTCTTGCAAGGTGTTCTCTGTTTAGATGGTGTCTGTTGGGTTGTGTGGTTTTTTGTGTGAATATGAATACATTGTATTTTTTGTTTTTTGACAGGGAGAAGACCGTTTTCCTGTCTTTCTTGGAAACTGAGGTTCCATACGCTGGGGTGATACATGAGTTTCGCAAGTACACTATATGATAAGGATTTATTTCTTGCCCAACCATGGGTGTACAACCCCTTTTCTTGATGTGCAGTAGCATATTTTCCCTTATAGGTCCTGATGAAAGCTAGAGTAAACACTCTTTTTAGCTGAAACTAGTCGACCACTTCACACAGCGCAATTATGTAGTTTCACTCACTTACTACTAGGCGCACTTTTTAATCTTGACACCTACACATTTTCCTCAGTTTAGGTAGTCATTTTTAGCGAGCACTTCCTTTAGAGCACTGCACTTGGTCCAGCTTATTTTGAGTTGACTGGGCTGGATTGTGGCGCTATATATTTTTCCTGTACCGCGAATTGACGATATAGGCGGTGCATTGAGCGACCACCAAAAAATTCCATATGATGATATACCGCCACATGGGTGGTCTGATGGTTCTTCTGGCCTAGTCAACACTCAATCCCTTTTCACACACTCTCCCGTATGACCCACGTTCACCACTCTAGACACCACACCACCTGTGACCTGGTCTTCTCTTCTTGTGTTTTTTACCTTGTTCCTAGGGGCATGAGTCGACAGGTCGTTAAACTATTTCCCCTTTGACCCCCTGCACATTTGTTTTTTTGTACTTAGAGCAACTTCCTGTTGCGGGTCGTTTTTCCCAATGTAAACTCACTGTTTGTTTACATTAACAAGCTCACCCAATTCTACTGTGTGTGATTCCTTCCTTCTTCTGCCCTCACATGCGCCCTTCTCTGTATAGCTGGGTCTGAGCAAGTCCAGTACTGCAACTATCTTAATTACCAACAAACTGCACTTATCTAAGTACTTCTTAGACGGACCTTTTATATATGTCCTGGATAATCAATTGTTTATATTGTACCAACTTTCATAAACATTTTAATTTTCACTCGTTTTACTTGTAATCCCTCGCTTATTGCACTGTCCGTCTGTTTGATATGCAAACTGGACACTGCTAGTTCTATTCTTCTCTGCAGGCAGTGACGTTCCATTAGAGTTTAACCACATTATGCTTGTAGTACAAGAGAGTAAATGAGTTTCTCTTCCAACTTTTTCTTGCCCTGAGTTTATCTAAGCAGAAGTATAGTAAAAGGCACAATGAATGATGTAGCGCTAATTACAGACGTGGGCATTTTTAATATTTATCAGTAATTAAGCCTCTCGGCGTTTCTGCACAAATGTGCGCATACGCGAAAATGCAGTGTTCCTTTAACAGTAGGCTTGTGCGCCTTTGCGCATGCGCGGGTGAATTAGCACCAGAATCGACTGATCAAGCCTGCCAGTGTCCCGAGAGACTAGCCTCCCACTTCAGCAGGTGAACACCCCTTGTTCTTGAGCCACACGGAGTCGTTTGCCGACTCGTTTTCACTCGGCAATATCTCTCGCTCCCATTGGTTGATGAGCAGATGTAGCCCGGTTACTTATATGGATCAGGTGATCCCGTCAGTGCCTTCCCTTCCGCTCGTTTCTGAGCTTGGGGCACCGACAGAGAGGTGAGTGGAGCAAGCTATTAGGAACTTGGGTATGGTATTTTTAAGTCACTGGGTCAGTGCAAGTAGGGAGGTTTTGAGATATCCAGAATCAACATTTTCTGACTAATTAGTATTTAGGCAGTTTTCTTAAACTTTGCAATTACCCTCCATGATATTCAAAGTGTTTTGTGAGGGAGTTTCTCAGACGTGGATTTATTTATGGATGATGACTGCTTACATCATAGAAACCCAGTACTTCACACTACAATAATCACTGGGCTAATATTGTAATACTAACCTTACTACCTTAGGTCTCCCATTGAAGGCATCTACCTATGGCTCAGATTGATAGATGATAGGGGCATGTGTGGCAGGTTAGAAGGGGAGACTGACACACTTCCTTTGGGGTGTATGTGTATATAGCGATTAGGCTGGACACAGCAGGATTGTGCGCTTACTGTGCCCTCTTTTTTCTTTACACATCAGAGCGGGGCCTCATTTTCCCGAGCGGTTGCCGGGTGAGGTGAGGCTGTCACCCACACAAAGCTGGGTGAGTATCACTAGGAGGAAATGCCTCTTTGTGATGTAGCTAATATGCTTATTTAGTGTGCAGAACGCAAATTGTTCTTGCAAGGTGTTCTCTGTTTAGATGGTGTCTGTTGGGTTGTGTGGTTTTTTGTGTGAATATGAATACATTGTATTTTTTGTTTTTTGACAGGGAGAAGACCTTTTTCCTGTCTTTCTTGGAAACTGAGGTTCCATACGCTGGGGTGATACATGAGTTTCGCAAGTACACTATATGATAAGGATTTATTTCTTGCCCAACCATGGGTGTACAACCCCTTTTCTTGATGTGCAGTAGCATATTTTCCCTTATAGGTCCTGATGAAAGCTAGAGTAAACACTCTTTTTAGCTGAAACTAGTCGACCACTTCACACAGCGCAATTATGTAGTTTCACTCACTTACTACTAGGCGCACTTTTTAATCTTGACACCTACACATTTTCCTCAGTTTAGGTAGTCATTTTTAGCGAGCACTTCCTTTAGAGCACTGCACTTGGGCCAGCTTATTTTGAGTTGACTGGGCTGGATTGTGGCGCTATATATTTTTCCTGTACCGCGAATTGACGATATAGGCGGTGCATTGAGCGACCACCCAAAAATTCCATATGATGATATACCGCCACATGGGTGGTCTGATGGTTCTTCTGGCCTAGTCAACACTCAATCCCTTTTCACACACTCTCCCGTATGACCCACGTTCACCACTCTAGACACCACACCACCTGTGACCTGGTCTTCTCTTCTTGTGTTTTTTACCTTGTTCCTAGGGGCATGAGTCGACAGGTCGTTAAACTATTTCCCCTTTGACCCCCTGCACATTTGTTTTTTTGTACTTAGAGCAACTTCCTGTTGCGGGTCGTTTTTCCCAATGTAAACTCACTGTTTGTTTACATTAACAAGCTCACCCAATTCTACTGTGTGTGATTCCTTCCTTCTTCTGCCCTCACATGCGCCCTTCTCTGTATAGCTGGGTCTGAGCAAGTCCAGTACTGCAACTATCTTAATTACCAACAAACTGCACTTATCTAAGTACTTCTTAGACGGACCTTTTATATATGTCCTGGATAATCAATTGTTTATATTGTACCAACTTTCATAAACATTTTAATTTTCACTCGTTTTACTTGTAATCCCTCGCTTATTGCACTGTCCGTCTGTTTGATATGCAAACTGGACACTGCTAGTTCTATTCTTCTCTGCAGGCAGTGACGTTCCATTAGAGTTTAACCACATTATGCTTGTAGTACAAGAGAGTAAATGAGTTTCTCTTCCAACTTTTTCTTGCCCTGAGTTTATCTAAGCAGAAGTATAGTAAAAGGCACAATGAATGATGTAGCACTAATTACAGACGTGGGCATTTTTAATATTTATCAGTAATTAAGCCTCTCGGCGTTTCTGCACAAATGTGCGCATACGCGAAAATGCAGTGTTCCTTTAACAGTAGGCTTGTGCGCCTTTGCGCATGCGCGGGTGAATTAGCACCAGAATCGACTGATCAAGCCTGCCAGTGTCCCGAGAGACTAGCCTCCCACTTCAGCAGGTGAACACCCCTTGTTCTTGAGCCACACGGAGTCGTTTGCCGACTCGTTTTCACCCGGCAATATCTCTCGCTCCCATTGGTTGATGAGCAGATGTAGCCCGGTTACTTATATGGATCAGGTGATCCCGTCAGTGCCTTCCCTTCCGCTCGTTTCTGAGCTTGGGGCACCGACGGAGAGGTGAGTGGGGCAAGCTATTAGGAACTTGGGTATGGTATTTTTAAGTCACTGGGTCAGTGCAAGTAGGGAGGTTTTGAGATATCCAGAATCAACATTTTCTGACTAATTAGTATTTAGGCCGTTTTCTTAAACTTTGCAATTACCCTCCGTGATATTCAAAGTGTTTTGTGAGGGAGTTTCTCAGACGTGGATTTATTTATGGATGATGACTGCTTACATCATAGAAACCCAGTACTTCACACTACAATAATCACTGGGCTAATATTGTAATACTAACCTTACTACCTTAGGTCTCCCATTGAAGGCATCTACCTATGGCTCAGATTGATAGATGATAGGGGCATGTGTGGCAGGTTAGAAGGGGAGACTGACACACTTCCTTTGGGGTGTATGTGTATATAGCGATTAGGCTGGACACAGCAGGATTGTGCGCTTACTGTGCCCTCTTTTTTCTTTACACATCAGAGCGGGGCCTCATTTTCCCGAGCGGTTGCCGGGTGAGGTGAGGCTGTCACCCACACAAAGCTGGGTGAGTATCACTAGGAGGAAATGCCTCTTTGTGATGTAGCTAATATGCTTATTTAGTGTGCAGAACGCAAATTGTTCTTGCAAGGTGTTCTCTGTTTAGATGGTGTCTGTTGGGTTGTGTGGTTTTTTGTGTGAATATGAATACATTGTATTTTTTGTTTTTTGACAGGGAGAAGACCTTTTTCCTGTCTTTCTTGGAAACTGAGGTTCCATACGCTGGGGTGATACATGAGTTTCGCAAGTACACTATATGATAAGGATTTATTTCTTGCCCAACCATGGGTGTACAACCCCTTTTCTTGATGTGCAGTAGCATATTTTCCCTTATAGGTCCTGATGAAAGCTAGAGTAAACACTCTTTTTAGCTGAAACTAGTCGACCACTTCACACAGCGCAATTATGTAGTTTCACTCACTTACTACTAGGCGCACTTTTTAATCTTGACACCTACACATTTTCCTCAGTTTAGGTAGTCATTTTTAGCGAGCACTTCCTTTAGAGCACTGCACTTGGTCCAGCTTATTTTGAGTTGACTGGGCTGGATTGTGGCGCTATATATTTTTCCTGTACCGCGAATTGACGATATAGGCGGTGCATTGAGCGACCACCAAAAAATTCCATATGATGATATACCGCCACATGGGTGGTCTGATGGTTCTTCTGGCCTAGTCACCACTCAATCCCTTTTCACACACTCTCCCGTATGACCCACGTTCACCACTCTAGACACCACACCACCTGTGACCTGGTCTTCTCTTCTTGTGTTTTTTACCTTGTTCCTAGGGGCATGAGTCGACAGGTCGTTAAACTATTTCCCCTTTGACCCCCTGCACATTTGTTTTTTTGTACTTAGAGCAACTTTCTGTTGCGGGTCGTTTTTCCCAATGTAAACTCACTGTTTGTTTACATTAACAAGCTCACCCAATTCTACTGTGTGTGATTCCTTCCTTCTTCTGCCCTCACATTCGCCCTTCTCTGTATAGCTGGGTCTGAGCAAGTCCAGTACTGCAACTATCTTAATTACCAACAAACTGCACTTATCTAAGTACTTCTTAGACGGACCTTTTATATATGTCCTGGATAATCAATTGTTTATATTGTACCAACTTTCATAAACATTTTAATTTTCACTCGTTTTACTTGTAATCCCTCGCTTATTGCACTGTCCGTCTGTTTGATATGCAAACTGGACACTGCTAGTTCTATTCTTCTCTGCAGACAGTGACGTTCCATTAGAGTTTAACCACATTATGCTTGTAGTACAAGAGAGTAAATGAGTTTCTCTTCCAACTTTTTCTTGCCCTGAGTTTATCTAAGCAGAAGTATAGTAAAAGGCACAATGAATGATGTAGCGCTAATTACAGACGTGGGCATTTTTAATATTTATCAGTAATTAAGCCTCTCGGCGTTTCTGCACAAATGTGCGCATACGCGAAAATGCAGTGTTCCTTTAACAGTAGGCTTGTGCGCCTTTGCGCATGCGCGGGTGAATTAGCATCAGAATCGACTGATCAAGCCTGCCAGTGTCCCGAGAGACTAGCCTCCCACTTCAGCAGGTGAACACCCCTTGTTCTTGAGCCACACGGAGTCGTTTGCCGACTCGTTTTCACCCGGCAATATCTCTCGCTCCCATTGGTTGATGAGCAGATGTAGCCCGGTTACTTATATGGATCAGGTGATCCCGTCAGTGCCTTCCCTTCCGCTCGTTTCTGAGCTTGGGGCACAGACGGAGAGGTGAGTGGGGCAAGCTATTAGGAACTTGGGTATGGTATTTTTAAGTCACTGGGTCAGTGTAAGTAGGGAGGTTTTGAGATATCCAGAATCAACATTTTCTGACTAATTAGTATTTAGGCCGTTTTCTTAAACTTTGCAATTACCCTCCATGATATTCAAAGTGTTTTGTGAGGGAGTTTCTCAGACGTGGATTTATTTATGGATGATGACTGCTTACATCATAGAAACCCAGTACTTCACACTACAATAATCACTGGGCTAATATTGTAATACTAACCTTACTACCTTAGGTCTCCCATTGAAGGCATCTACCTATGGCTCAGATTGATAGATGATAGGGGCATGTGTGGCAGGTTAGAAGGGGAGACTGACACACTTCCTTTGGGGTGTATGTGTATATAGCGATTAGGCTGGACACAGCAGGATTGTGCGCTTACTGTGCCCTCTTTTTTCTTTACACATCAGAGCGGGGCCTCATTTTCCCGAGCGGTTGCCGGGTGAGGTGAGGCTGTCACCCACACAAAGCTGGGTGAGTATCACTAGGAGGAAATGCCTCTTTGTGATGTAGCTAATATGCTTATTTAGTGTGCAGAACGCAAATTGTTCTTGCAAGGTGTTCTCTGTTTAGATGGTGTCTGTTGGGTTGTGTGGTTTTTTGTGTGAATATGAATACATTGTATTTTTTGTTTTTTGACAGGGAGAAGACCTTTTTCCTGTCTTTCTTGGAAACTGAGGTTCCATACGCTGGGGTGATACATGAGTTTCGCAAGTACACTATATGATAAGGATTTATTTCTTGCCCAACCATGGGTGTACAACCCCTTTTCTTGATGTGCAGTAGCATATTTTCCCTTATAGGTCCTGATGAAAGCTAGAGTAAACACTCTTTTTAGCTGAAACTAGTCGACCACTTCACACAGCGCAATTATGTAGTTTCACTCACTTACTACTAGGCGCACTTTTTAATCTTGACACCTACACATTTTCCTCAGTTTAGGTAGTCATTTTTAGCGAGCACTTCCTTTAGAGCACTGCACTTGGTCCAGCTTATTTTGAGTTGACTGGGCTGGATTGTGGCGCTATATATTTTTCCTGTACCGCGAATTGACGATATAGGCGGTGCATTGAGCGACCACCCAAAAATTCCATATGATGATATACCGCCACATGGGTGGTCTGATGGTTCTTCTGGCCTAGTCAACACTCAATCCCTTTTCACACACTCTCCCGTATGACCCACGTTCACCACTCTAGACACCACACCACCTGTGACCTGGTCTTCTCTTCTTGTGTTTTTTACCTTGTTTTTTAACTCATGACTACGGTCATGTACACCATAAAGGCCTTGAGTCCCTTCCCTGGGATCGCCTATTTTACATGTATGACCGCTTCATGCGCTCTTCTTCTTCACTGCTACAAGAAGCCTTGATGGTAGACTTGTCAAATTGCTGCATGTGGCGGAGCCCCATGTTTCTAGTCCTTGCATTTTGCAAATAATGTTATTAACTGAATGGCAACCCCATGTAATAGGCCTGATTCTGAAATAGAGGAGAACTTGAGGGCCTATTATTTGGGTGGACAGAGCCAGAACTGAGACATGTGTCTGGCTTGGCCCCAAGAGTCTGTACGAATACGGAGCCATGAAAAATGTTGCTACTTATATTGTGCAACAAACATAAAATAAAAATACGATGCAATCGCTTCAAAATTCAAAAGATGTATTTCTTACAAAAAATATATATATTTTGTAATGAATTTTTTAAACCATAACCAAATGCAATCCACTTGCTTTGCGCCTACAGAGCATATTACGAGGTTCTTGTCTCTCATTATATAGTAAAGTATTGATCTTTGCGCTGATACATTAGCAAAAACGCTGCATCATTTCCACCACAGTGCATAGAAGCATAGCAAAACATACTTTTATTTTTACGTGAAAAAGTTTTTATTGTTTCATTTAATTAAAACCACAACAATACATCTTATAAAATCGGCTGCAAAACATACATACATATTATCCTTATACATCCATTACTCACTGACATTTGAGATCGATTCTGCCTGTGGGGGTTCATATATGTTTCCTCTGAATGCATTCCATGTACCCCCTATCCTAGACCACTTGTTGGGGCATGCTCTGTGCATATAGACCGCTCTTTCCGCCCCACAAATTTATTTCTTAAACATGCAGAAGCCTTTTAATTTTGTACATCAGATGATGTCAATGCATATAAACAAGTTTATTAAAACTGATAGTTTTTTTAGAAATATTCATTGCTCAACCCGACAATGTCATTAGTGAACTAAGCAGCAAGTGAGTAGTCAAGTTCAAATTCAAGTTCAAGTTCAGAAATTTTATTCGATGATTAAAAAACATCATAAAAGCACATATATACAGTTAAAAAATACAATTAAGTACAATATCTGAACTCAATCTAAAAATCGCTGATACAGATAAAAGGTAGAAACAAATTTTATCTTAAACATTGATTAACTCAGTCCTCTAGTGTTTCTCAGCCTTACTGCGACCTTAATGAAATTCATAATACAGCATAAAGTGCGCATATCGTTTGCTCTTTGTAGAAAGAGCAGGGCAGCTTCAGCATGACAGAATTTCACCTGTTTTCAGATATCTACCAAAAATTTCAGTCTAGGCGTCCTATAAAAAAGACATAAAAGTACAAAATGAAGGGTGTCCTGCGGAGACCGATTGTCGCAGCCGGAGGCACGCTTCTGCTCAATTGTTAAAGTGTGGCAGGGTATGCTCAGACGTGAGTACTTTGCTCACTTTGCCACTGGATTCAAGCAAGCCGGGCTGATGAAGGCTGAAATTGCCAGAAACTGGTCCTCGGTAGCTTGTTTCTGGTCCAGGGAAGGCATTGGCTTGGCAGTTCGGGCTGGGCTGTTCCCATGAGGCACAGGGTCAGACTGATTTGCATATGGCCATGTCTGAACTGGGGTGGCAGAGTGGGCTAAAGAACGGTGATGGATTAAACCCAGATCTTTTTACTGGGTGTGAGTGTTTGATTGGTTCAGATGCTCCGTCCATTACCACCCCCTTTTGTACCGCTTTTGGCCGCCATAAGTGTGGCAGGGTATGCTCAGACGTGATTCCCTTGCTCACTTTACCACTGGATTCAAGCAAGCCGGGCTGAAGACGGCTGGAATGCCAGAAACCGGTCCTCGGAAGTTTGTTTCCGGTCCAGGGAAGGCATTGGCTTGGCAGTTCGAGCTGGACTGTTCCCATGAGGCACAGGGTCAGACTGATTTGCATATTGCCATGTCTGAACTGGGGTGGGAGAGTGGGCTAAAGAATGGTGATGGATTAAACCCAGATCAGTTGACTGGGGGTGAGTGTTTGATTCGCTCAAACGCTCCGTCCATCATCCCCTTTAGTATCGCAATTGTTAAAGTAGTCATTTAAATGCTAAACGTGTCCTAGATTCTTATTATAGAAGGCACAACATTATAGATTATTAAATCAAGCATAAGAGGTGGTTTTACAGCGCACAACTTGAAGTAGTTAGAATTGTGCCTATGTAGGATAATAAAGAAAAAAGATGGCTCCAAAATAAAAGATTTGTTTAGGATCACACAATTTGAAGAAGCATGGAAGCAGGTATTGATTTAAGTTTATCTGGTTTCACATTTTGAAATTCAGTCTTCAGTTGCATATCTCTGGCGCCAATTCACATAAAAGGTTAATCTTTTGTCTTTTATTCTCGGGTCAAAACCAGAAAAACACATAGATAGCAGACCCGACACAGGGCCCTGAGCCCAAATGCCAAGTAATTAATGCATTAATTTGGGAGGGTGTCACACCCCCAAACAACCCCCTTGAAGCTATGCCCTGATCTCCAGGCAGCAACTTCAGAACACTTTCTGGACCTGGGGACGAACTGAAGAGGACTGGACCTGCTGTCTTTGACCTGAGAGGAGCCATGAAGGACTGGACTGCTCTTCTTGTACTCAGGAGAAAGAAGTAGTCGGTGCATAATCCCACTCTATGTTCATGGGATGGGGGAGTGCAACCTAGAATACACCCTCACACACTTTCACTCACTCATTCTTTTACGTCTAGTTACTGGTGAACGTGGGAGTGATGAGTAGGGGTGTGGAGAAAATCTGATGACGGAGCTCGTACGTGTGTCCACTAATTTCATCATATATAAGGTTTTATTTGCTATTTATGGCATTGGGCATTGCTTTAAATGGACAAGTACTCTGTCCGGTACTGAGTACCTGCACTTCTTCCATTTGAAAGGGTGAGTAGGTGCACTTCTCTGCAGTGCTGCCAGTGCACTTCTCAGGAGCAAGCAGAATAACAGATACTGTAAATAGCGAGCACCTTCACTTCTATAGTTCCATTTAATGCACTGGCGTAGAAGCATATTCAAGTATATTGGTCAGAATTACTGAGAGATGAAAATGGCCCTTAAAATGACTGCACAAAATAGGTTTATTAAAGTATAAATAACGCACGTCCTGATACAGCGCTCTCTGTGCATGTGGGGCCCCTGCTCTATTGCCGGTGAGTCTCACAGACGTGGGAGGTAAGAAGTGTTCTCATGGGTCCTTCTGGTTCTGCTGTGAATTCCTTCTCTGCTGTTCAGTGAGTGGGTTTTAATGGGGCGGTCCCTTTAAAAGTCTACTTGAAAGCCCTATGCTGCTCTGGTGGCAGCTCTGAGCACTGAGAATTGAAATATGAGAAAGATGCAATAACATACAACATGGCTTGTTGGTCTAGGGCTATGATTCTTGCTTAGGGTGCGAGAGGTCCTGGGTTCAAAGCCCAGACGAGCCCCATTTTCTTTCTTATTTTTCTCATTACAAATTTTTTAATTTTTATTTAATGCGTTTTAAATAAGGAAAAAGGTTTTTTTTTATCTTTCTGATGTGTTTTTCAGTGCCCCTATTTTAAAACAAAAATATTAAAATCAAAAGATGGCTCGTCCAAGATTTGAACACGGGACCTCTCGCACCCAAAGCAAGAATCATACCCCTAGACCAACATGCCACTGAGAAGTTCATTTAACAATAGGGTTTACATGTGGGTACACGTAGAGCTCGTGCTCTATATTTTCGCAGCAGTTCTACACATTGCACTGGAAGTGGCAAAAATTAGACCTTGTTGAGGGAAGATGGTGCACACACAGTGACTTATTTTAGAAAATGTTCACGTCCTTTTATTTCAAACGATTTACAACAAGAAGACATTAATTTTTAAAAAAAATGGATTACACTCATTTCCCTTGCACGAGGCTGTTTCAAATTTGTGAATAGAATATAGTAAGTTTGTTACATTTATAAGATGCAAAACAGAGGTATCTGATAATGAGCAGAGATGTCAACGAGCGGAAGCCCGAGTGGGATCCGGCTGCACACAGACTGCACTTCCGATTATCACTGGTTGAAACCGGTGCACCGTGACAGACAGACAGGAGGTGGCGCTACGGAGACAACATTGAATATCGAAAAGGAGAGCAATTAGCAAATTCCAACCTTAAAGTGCTTGCAAAGATTATTTATACTAGGAGCCTTGGCCTTTAAGAACAAAAATAGAATTCATAGATTTAAAAAAAAGTAAAATAAACGAACGGCCCGAACAGGGACTTGAACCCTGGACCCTCAGATCAAAAGCCTGATGCTCTACCGACTGAGCTATCCGTGATCGTTTGAAAATTTGCAGGCTTGTTTTTATATATGGAATAAAAAATGGCGTCCTCACACTGCTGTTTTCATTGTTTCATAGTTTTCCTCTGTTTCCTGAGCCCTTCAGTATCAATCCAGACAGGATCCATCAGAGAGTTTAACACTCTGAGTGTCTCCCCCGCACTGTGCTCACCACGCATTCTGCCTGCAGAATGAAGGAGCTGTTTGCATGTCATCACATTCACATAACATTAGTGGAAGAGCTTGAGTGCTCCTATGTGCGACTGCTTGTGAGTAGAGTGTGCACATGCATAAGTGTGACTGCTCGTGAGTGGAGTGTGCATGTGTGCGACTGCTCGTGAGTGGAGTTTGCGCTTGAATTTGTGTAACTGCTTGTGAGTGGAGTGTGTGCGACTGCTCGTGAGTCGAGTGTGCATGTGTGTGACTGCTATTGAGTGGAGTTTGTGCTTGCATGTGTGTGACTGCTTTTTGGAAATGGCCCTTTTTGCAGGGTTATCCCCAAATATTTTGATTTTTCCTCCTATTATTTCCTGACCTGTGTGCATTGGTTTTAGGACTATGGGCACTTAACCACTCCAAATCAGTGCTAAAGTGCATATGCTCTCTGTGTAAACTGTGTTATGGATTGGTTTTTTCATGATTGGCTATTTGATTCATGTGTCAGTCCCTAGTAAAGTGCACTGCGAGTGCCAGGGCATATAAATCAAATGCTGTTGGTGGGCTGCAGCACTGGATTGTGCCACCCATGCAAACAGCCTGTAAAGTGTAACTCTGGCCTGCCATTGCCTAGCCTGTCCACAGCCTAGGGCTGCCATGTCGAATTGGCAAGTGCACACACTTGCAAGTCCCTAAACCTTCCCTTTTCTACATGTAAGTCGACCCTGAGGTAGGTCCAATGTACCCCCATGGGCAGGGTGCACTGTATGTGAAAGGTAGGACATGCGCTGGTGTGTGTGGCATGTCCTGATAGTGAATTTAATTTATTTTTATTTATTTTAAAAGTTTTATAGAGCGCGAACAAGATCCTTACGGATATCAGAGCTCTTTACATACAGAATGGGATAAAAAGGCAAGGAGTAATAATTAAAGAAAACATTTTGTGCAAAGATGAGCAAATGGTTACAAAAAAAGAAACAAGGTAAGGTAGCAACGGTGCATAGGTGGTCAATATACCTAGTCATAGGAGGAAGAGTACTGAGTTACGAGATTACATTAGTCAAAGTTCAGGTAAATGTAGCTAATAGGAGAGATTTTACTTCTTTTTTGAAGGATGCCGAGGTTGAGATAAGTCTGATTTCTGGAGGGAGGGCATTGCAGATCCTGGGCGCCATCCCTGAGAAGGAGCGTTTATAGGTTTTTTTCTTGTGAAATATCTGAGGTTTCAAAAGAAGATTGTCTGCACTTCTTGTCACTCTTGAGCCACCCGAGATTGTCAGTTTCTGAGCGAGGTAGCTGGGGGAGTTGTGGTGTATAGCCTTGTGGGTCATGCAGGCGATTTTCAGATGTATTCTAGCTTCGTAAGGCAGCCAGTTGAAAGATTTTAGATCAGGAGAAATGTGTGAAAGTTTTTTTGAGCCCGTGATTAGTCTGGCTGCAGCATTAATAGAGGCTTTTAATGGTGCGGTTGTCGATATGGGGAGACCACAGAGGGCAACACTTCCATAATCCACTGGAGGGATGACTAGGGCTTGGACTGCAGTTCTGAAGTCATTGGGAGGAAGGAAAGTGTTCAATTTCCGCAATGTGTTGATTTGGAAATTAGCTCCCTTCGTTGCATTGCTGATGTGATGATGCATATTGAGATTGCAGTCAAGGGTTATGCCTAAAGATTTCGCTGAGTCCACAATAGTAGGTTGAACGTTGAGTGCAATGAGATGGTTAAGCCAGGACTGAGTGAGGGGGACTTTGGTGGGAGGCACTATTAGGAGGAATTCCGTTTTTTGAGCGTTAAGTTTGAGGTGATTCTCTGCCAGCAAAGTCTGTATGTTCCTAAGCGTTGTGTTGAGTATTTTGATGTCATCAAGGGTGTGTATTTTAAGGTAGAGCTGGGTATTGTCTGCGTACATGTGAAATTGAACATTAGATGCTTGAAGTAGTGCGGTAAGTGGTTCCATGAGTAGATTGAACAGAGTAGGGGAGAGGGAGGATCCTTGAGGGACACCAAGTGTTACAGGAACTGGTGTGGACATAGTATTGTTAATCTTGAATTTCGCTGGGGACGTACTGAGGTAGTGCTTGATCCTTGTGTGCGCCACCCCATTGCTACAGCCTGGTCCTGCTGGATGGGAGATCGGGAGCGGAATGGCAGTGACCTGAAGAGCGACCAGGAGGCGCGCTACTGAGCGGAGGTACCCGTATACGATCCTTGGTGCTCCCCTGCGGTGGTCGCTGAGGGCCTGGTCTGCTGGCTCTGCGTAAGGACAGGATGTCGAAATCCACTCAGCCTAATAGTATCACACAGTATACAACCCAGCGTCTGCCGTCGAATTGGATTACGCGGTAGACAGGTCTAGAGGAGTGCGCGGATGTGCCGGCGGAGCCTTCCCGGGCGGAGTTGCTGAAGGCCATACAGGGCTCCCATTCTGCGCTGGAGCGGCAGATAGAGACTGTATCGCTTGATGTCAACCTCCTGCGAACGGATCTTCGCAAAGTGGCGGATAAGGTATCGGATGCGGAGGGTAACATTACCAAGTTACAAGGGCAGGTGGCTTCCCTCCAGAAGACAGTCACGCAACTCAACTCTACGACGCACGCATTGGAACGAAGAGCTGAGGACGCGGAGGGTAGGGCGCGCCGCAGCAACATTAGAGTCCTGGGTGTTCCGGAGCGATTGGAGGCGGGGAATGCCGAGCGCTTCCTGGAGGACTGGATTCGGACTCAACTGTGCCCGCATTGGCTATCAAATGTATTTGTCATCGAACGAGCGCATAGGGCCATGGTCCCCCCCCGCGCCCGGGGGAGCCCCCGAGGGCATTGATTGCGAAGATCCTGAACTATAAAGTCCGGGATTGCATTCTGAAGGCGGCGAGGGAGACGGAGTCTCTCACCATTGAGAACAGCCGCATATGCATCTATCCTGATTACACCCAACAGGTGCAAGAGCAGCGGAAGTCCTACCTGGGAGTCAAGCAGAAGCTCCGGGAGATGAAGCTACAATATATGCTGTTATATCCGGCCAAGGTCAAGGTGATATCTCAGGGCCGGGCGCATTTCTTCGAATAGCCCGCTGAGGTGTGGGAGTGGCAGGAGATACAGGGGTGACGACATGCCCCCGGGAGAGCGAGGGGGGCCCCGTGAGACCTGGGGGAACCATCCCCAGAGACGATGATGCGGAAGGCGGAGACGTTGGGACCTTCCTTGGCGAGGGATGGTCCAGAGTCCTCGGGCGCATCCGCCCCTGGGGACGTGTTGGTTCCAGATACCCTGCAGGACATTGTGCCAGGTACAGACTCTACGGCTCCGGTGATCCCAGAGACTGGAATGTCTGAACTGCTGCCAGGGACGGCTCTGTCATAAGGTACTGTTGGAGTGAAGAGTGTTGTGCTCTGCTTTGGGGGCTTTAATGCTGGGCCTTGAGTTTGTATGAGGTACCTGGGAGCCGTGCTGTTCGAGCTTGAATGACGGAGTGGAGCGTAGGACCTGTATCCCGTTGGAACAACCTTATGTGGCGGTGTCTGTCTTTATTTTGGCTGGGGAGGGCCCTGCTTCGGGACTGATGCCGGCGGCCAAGCCCAGGTTCATTCCTGTACGTCTGGGTCCCATGGGGAGCTAGAAGGGGGGTGGGTGGTGTTTGGTTGGGTGTGTGTGTGTGTGTTGGATGGGACGAATAGGGTGGCTGTGTACGTCCTGGCACCAGCAGGGGGAGGACAGGATAGCGTGTTTTGGTGTTGCTGTCATCTTGTTCGTGGGTGGGGGTGGGGGTAGATGTTATGGGGGGGTTGTGGGGTTGGGAGGGGAAGTTGTTGCTGGCATCGAGAGTACTGTGTTTCTGGTTTTTGAATGGCTGATCAGATGGGCTAGGTCCCCCGGCCTGGATGCTGGTTGGGCCCGTGGGTGGCGGAACACACTGTTTGTAATATATGGCCAGGTTGGGCGTGATCTCCTGTCATGGGGTTTAAATTCTTAACTTGGAACGTGCGTGGATTGGGCACTTGCACTAAAAGATACAGGGTCCTTTCATTCCTCTGACGCCATGGCATCTCCATTGCGTGCCTCCAGGAGACCCACTTGAACGAAGAGGGTGCCCAGAAGCTGTCCAAAAAATGGCGGGGCCAGATGTTTCATTCCTCCTATTCTACCTATGCCAGGGGGGTCCTAATCTGGGTGGCACCTGGGGTTCCCTGTGCCTTTCAGTATGTTGAGGCAGATGTCGAAGGCAGGTACTTGCTGCTGCGAATCAAGCTGGATGGTAGGGATTTCCTGCTCTTAAATTCCTATGCACCTAACGTTGATGATCCGGGTTTATTTCCCATCTCCAGGACCTTATTGTCTCGGACTTGGACACCCCCTTCGTTTGGTTTGGGGTTTTTAATTGTGTGTTGGACCCGGATCTAGATCGGCATCCTCCTCGCTCTGGCACGAAACCACGTATGACGGCACGCCTATGGGAAGTGATGCATAATTTGGGAGCTGTGGATGTGTGGCGTACAGCCATCCCACTCAGAGGCTCTTTACTTGTTACACCCCGACGCACGACACACATAGTAGACTGGACCGCGTCCTTGCGGCCAATACGCCCGCGTCTCTCTCCTTAATAGCATATAAATAGAACGAGTGTTTGTACCAGCTAAAGTCCAAACACCATGGAAATACAGGAGGGACCAACATCATTTTTCCATGTGTAATACTCCTGTGGCTGGAGGCAAATTCGTGCAGAATAGATGGCTCACTGTTAGTTCACAGGGGCTTTGAGTGAGTTTTGACCAGGGTTCAAACTCCAGCACGGCAAAATCCTTTTTTTTTTTTTTTTTTTTTTATTTCTAAATTCCACAAATGAAAGATGTGCCTTTGTAAATGACCCCCTAGCAGTATCTGGGAGAACTATGGCCTCCTTAGTCATAGTGCATGTGAGGCATTGATGGCATGCTGGGTGGCATGTGGATAGGGGGGACAGGTTTGCTATGAAAGAAATCACTTATTTAGTGGAATGAGAATGTGGGGATGATTGTGTAACAATAGTAAATGCATGGGGCTAGTGGCAGACTGTATGAAAGGAAGGGCTATTTGTATTTAAAGAATGTAAATCGAGAGAAGATTTCTGGTATCTAAAGTCCAAAGACAATAGAAATAGAGGAAGGACCGACATCATTATTCTATGACATACATGCCTTTGGCTGGGGAAATTTTAGCAGAATAGATGGCTCACTGTTAGTTCACAGAGGCTTTGGGTGAGATTTGACCAGAGTTCAACCCCCAGCTGGGGAAAATCGTTTTTTTTTTTTTTTAAATTTTATTTCTAAATTCCACAAATGAAAGCTGTGCCTTTGTAAATCACCCCCTAGCAGTATCTGGGAGAACTATGGCCTCCTTAGTCATAGTGCATGTGAGGCATTGATGGCATGCTGGGTGGCATGTGGATAGGGGGGACAGGTTTGCTATGAAAGAAATCACGTATTTAGTGGAATGAGAATGTGGGGATGATTGTGTAACAATAATAAATGCATGGGGCTAGTGGCAGACTGTATGAAAGGAAGGGCTATTTGTATTTAAAGAATGTAAATCGAGAGAAGATTTCTGGTATCTAAAGTCCAAAGACAATAGAAATAGAGGAAGGACCGACATCATTATTCTATGACATAAATGCCTTTGGCTGGAGAAATTTCAGCAGATTAGATGGCTCACTGTTAGTTCACAGGGGCTTTGAGTGAGTTTTGACCAGGGTTCAAACCCCAGCTGGGGAAAATCGTTATTTTTTTATTTTTTTATTTTATTTCTAAATTCCACAAAAATGAAAGCTGTGTCTTTGTAAATCACCCCCTAGCAGTATCTGCGAGAACTATGGCCTCCTTAGTCATAGTGCATGTGAGGCATTGATGGCATGCTGGGTGGCATGTGGATAGGGGGGACAGGTTTGCTATGAAAGAAATCACTTATTTAGTGGAATGAGAATGTGGGGATGATTGTGTAACAATAATAAATGCATGGGGCTAGTGGCAGACTGTATGAAAGGAAGGGCTATTTGTATTTAAAGAATGTAAATTGAGAGAAGATTTCTGGTATCTAAAGTCCAAAGACAATAGAAATAGAGGAAGGACCGACATCATTATTCTATGACATACATGCCTTTGGCTGGGGAAATTTCAGCAGAATAGATGGCTCACTGTTAGTTCACAGGGGCTTTGAGTGAGTTTTGACCAGGGTTCAAACCCCAGCTGGGGAAAATCGTTTTTTTAAAAAAAAATTTTTTATTTTATTTCTAAATTCCACAAATGAAAGCTGTGCCTTTGTAAATCACCCCCTAGCAGTATCTGGGAGAACTATGGCCTCCTTAGTCATAGTGCATGTGAGGCATTGATGGCATGCTGGGTGGCATGTGGATAGGGGGGACAGGTTTGCTATGAAAGAAATCACTTATTTAGTGGAATGAGAATGTGGGGATGATTGTGTAACAATAATAAATGCATGGGGCTAGTGACAGACTGTATGAAAGGAAGGGCTATTTGTATTTAAAGAATGTAAATCGAGAGAAGATTTCTGGTATCTAAAGTCCAAAGACAATAGAAATAGAGGAAGGACCGACATCATTATTCTATGACATACATGCCTTTGGATGGGGAAATTTCAGCAGTGTAGATGGCTCACTGTTATTTCACAGGGGCCTTGAGTGAGTTTTGACCAGGGTTCAAACCCCACCTCGGGAAAATATTTTTTAATATTATTTTTATTTTTTAAAACAATTTATTTATTTTAGCAGAGTGAAACATAGTCCTTTGGAAATGCTCCACTGATAATAATGAAAGACCAAGTAGAAAATCTATGGCATATGTCACATCAGATGTGGCATATGCCACATGACAGAGTGACACGTGTCACATGCCAGACTTGGGCTCCAACCCCTTCTCCTTTGGCGGGTGCCCACCCTGCTTTATACTTTAAATTAAGCAGGCTTTTGCATTTATTTAAAACGGGAGCCTACCCCGTATTGCCCCTGCATGAAAGAATCACCAGAATTACCCCTGCGACACAGGACGAGAACAGGAAGAGCCGCCAGCCTGTTTTGGAAGCCAGGCTAGTCAGCTTGACTGGGGGCGGGGTCGGCCACTAAGACCGGAAGACTGCATGTGGCCGAGCTGGGCTCCCGTGAGTCTGTGAGAGCCCCACGGTGTTCAGGGACTCCCAGGTGAGGGTGCGGTCGAGGCACATGGTCGGTGCCTGCCCCCCTGCTACGGAGGATGACCGGGAGAGAACCAACACTGCCGGTGAGTGGGGGCTGGCCTGGGGAGCTGGAAGCCGATGCCCGGAGGAGCAGAGACCATGAGAGAGTCCCCAGTGAGTGGGACTTTACCGGTGCCTGTTCTTCTTGAGCGGCCCCCGCAGGACAGCGGTCCGCTCCAACATTGGGGGGGCGGAATCTGTTTTAGAATCCCAGAGTGGGGACTGTCCGTAGAGCACAGAGAGTGCTCCGACCCTTTGACTATTCAGCGGCGCCGCAGTTGCGGGCGCAGCAGTTGCGGGCCGCTGCAGCGTTTTTGGGCAAAACTGCTTTAAAGTCCCAGAGTAGGGACTCCCCAGATGCCCTAGTTCCACAGGCTAATTCCTGCAGCTGCCCTGCATGCTAGGAGGAGCTGCACCACGGGGGCATTTGCTTTTGGGGCCATTCTTCTGCTACCTGGACACAGCTGCACCGATAATGGGCCCCCAATCTGCACCTTGCTAGGGCCAATGCTTGTTTCCACAGCTGCACCACGAGAGCGGGGGCAGCTGTAACAAGGGCGGCATGTTTCTTTGGAATGCCAGGTTGTGCCTCCGCCGTATGGTGATATTCTACTGGGTGCACTCTATAGTTAGTTAGCATCCTTCCACTATTGATCATGTTTTATGCCTAATGAGATGCCTCATGTTATGCCTAATGTTATTATTGGGTTATGCCTAATACAAATATAGAGAGTACAAGGGTTTTCTTTTTTTCACTACTGCTATAATGTTTAGGCCTCATTGTGTATGCATAATGTATTGAGGCTGATGCTTGCCAAATGTGATTTATGCCCCATGATTCTTGCAGAATGTATTTTTATGCCTTATGATGTTGCATTTATGCTTAGGAGGATGGCTAACGTCAGGTTATTAGGTTCATGCCTGAGCTTGTAGTGTAGCTCCTATTTTCCCAATAGGCTCTGCGCATTGGAATAGTACCTACAGCAGTAAAGGCCTAGGCCAGACGTTAACTAGGTCTACTACTGTCGATGCTAGACTTAATTTTTGGGTTTGCCAGCTAAGCTCAGAGTTCGCTAGAAACTTTCTCGAATGTTCAAGGAAGGAATTAACTCCCTTGATTAGACAAGAAGGGATTTAGTTTCTGACAACCATAGAACATGACAACTTTGCTCTCCCCTAATCAAGAGTCAATCTCAAGAGTCGTGTGAGCACAAGGCAATTATTTTACTCAGTCAGTATGTGCATTCTTAGTCTCATCAGAATGTAGAGAAAAGGAAGAGACGGGCGTGTTCAATAAAAAGGTGTTATTTATTGATCAGTCTCTTTTCTCATACATGAGAAATGGATCGATATTATTGCAATACTTATAGTTAAGTAAAGTGCATACATTAAAAGCAATAGTATAAAATAATACTGTAAAAACATTGATATGGTTTCTGAGCCATATGATGTTTAAAATGATTAAAATATATTTACATACACATATACATTTGACTAAACGTACTCAACTGGTGTTTCTAAATACGCCTACCCCGTGTACCTGACCTAAGTCTAATGCGTGGGCGGGAATAGAAAGTTACAGTTTAAGTTAAGTTTGTTTTTGCCAAGTGAATAACTAAAGAATTCTCTGTGAGGGGTTATTCAGTTCTGTACCTGGAATTTAGGATGAATGAGGAATGGTATCTCTTTCTCTGCTCTCGATATTCCAGGCTGCCTGCGAGGGCTGCCCAGAAGCGCCGGTGCTGGGTCTCTCGGCTTGAGATAGCAGCGCGTCTCTCAGCGCGTCAGGAAGGCGGGGCTGCTGCCAGCGGGGTCTGCTTCTGCTCTCGGCTTCGGCAAGTGTGGCTGCTCCGTCTTGTCACCACGCGTGTGTTTGCATAGGGCAAGGTCGGCAATATTTATACCTTAAAGGTGCCGAGATTGACGTAAGGATGGACATAGATACGTCAATAAAGATGTCATACGACTTGCTCGTTAGCACATTCTTTTGCAAAAGTTCTCTGTGAAATCAAAACAATGGCCGCACGGATTTTCCAGGTTGTCATAGGTTTGATTTGTTATGAGAACGTCGTATGCCTTATCAGGGGCTGGAGGAATGTCGCTTGTCTAATTAGATCTCAAGCGTTATGACCTAATCAGATAACACGTTCCTGTGCCGTAGTGTGACTGCGTCAGATAACGGTATCTGCATCATGGGGGATTTCTTGCCTCATGGGCTGACTGTTAGTTAACTTGATAGTTAGTTTAACCAGAATAGGGTCAGGAATAGGGGGACTGATTCAGAACCTATAGAAATACACGACACCCACTCCACGCTAACTATGGTCATATCTACTAATCTATGCATAGTATAACATAGTACAACATACTATAGAGTATAGTGTATACCTTACCACCCCAAAATACATAAATGCATTTCGAAATTTTCAAATATACTGAAAAATTGCAGTCATATATATTGTATGCACTTAAGCTATGAATTAAATGCAAAAGTAAACACGCATTGTTATGCATTATTGCTTTTTGGTATATGAGAAATACACATGAAATGGCTCTTAATATGGCTATACAGAAAGGAAGTCCGAGACCATTTCATCACATAATAAAATATTTGTGAACCTACCAGCGGGCAGCTAAAGTCTATATAAAGTATCTAAAAATAGAAATCTTAGTTCTCTAGGAATAGTTTCTTACTTTAAGCAGAAGATCAGTGTCCCGGAAAAAATATAGGAAGAAAAATATTTTAGGGGCTTGCTGAAAAAATCGCTGTCCGTGAACTGGATTGTAATTGTTCATGTGACTTTATTTTTAAAGTTGAAGGCCGAATTCAGGGAACGCCGTGTGCGAGTTTACTCAAAAGTCTCTATTTCTGTTCTGGAGAGAACATCATATCATTCAGGCTTTCGAAAAAACTGTCAACAGCTTCATGGGAAAGTTCCACTAAGTCGGAAATAGGGGTAACCATGCATTCGTGCGCATGATTGTCTCCATTGACATTCTGATTTGCATTGCTGACAGAAGGTCGTACCTGATCGATGTTGCTTTCATCTTGAACTTCACTACTCTTCAATCGCAGTGGTGAAGATTCCAGGAATGCCGTCATCAGGATTGGCAGCCTTTGAGGGCAGCACAAAGCGTGAACCTTGGTAGGAACCAACAGTGTATCTGCATCCACTGGCGCATCCGATTGTAGCGTCAGATAGGTGTCTAACACGCATTCTTCTCCGCATAGCAGACACCTTAGTACAGGTAAAACACACCTTTGCCACATTGGTCGAAATGATAGAAACCAAGTCATGTTCAGGTCTCTAAGCCGGGAGAGTCCCAGGATTTTTGATATCCGGTCCCGGTATCCAATGGCTAGGATCGTATCTTCCATTGTCGCGAGAGTTTGATCTGTGACATGGGTTGCCATAACAAAAAATAAGGACTAGGAATAGGATTCCTGCAATTAGTCCCAGGATCAGGGGAAGTCCGCCAAAAATCGAATGGACGAAATCTGGAAAAATACCCAGTATGGCTTTGAATGGTGTTAATGCCATCGAAAATACTGTCTTAAATACCTTTGAGACCCCAGTGGTATCAGAAATATTTAAGATTTCGCTCAGGATTTCCGCGAAATGTACGGGGGAATTAGTTGATAATAATGTATGTATCTCTGCAGTCGTCCTTGCGACTTGTAGATCATACGTTTCTTTTGATGACGTGAGCCTTGTAGGCGTTTGAAGAAGCACTGTTTTCATTCTGCTTAAAGTGTCTATTCGAATAGAAGTAATTTTCAAACTGGGCCATGCCCTTGCCTCCCTGTCTGGAAAGGAGCTGGGGAACAAAGAACGTCCACAGCACTTGACCTTCGCTGTTGTAGTTACTAGATAAGGAGTCCCGGGCATAAGACTGCAACATCTGCGGTCTACAATAAGAATGTAACTCCCATTATAGAGTCTTTGAAAGAATGGTTCTATTTCAGTTGCAGGTGCGCCTTGCTGGTGACATGAAAGGTTGTATGAATTCCCTTCACAGGCTCCATGCAAACTAATTCCGTTACACAGAAGCGTGCCGCTTAGTGACATATCACAATTGTTGCCACTAAGAAACACTTTCTGTCCTTTATTACTGATACATGCATGTGAATAGGGCAGGTTCCAAGTTGTTTTAAGGTACCCCTTTCCCAATTTCTCGTACATGCCAGCCTGTATATATTTTTGGCAGTATTGAAACCTGAAGGTTGAGATTGGAATATTTATGATTCCGTGGATTATCCATTCACTGACAGGTCGTTCTGACATTGTCATTGGTAATCTTTCTAGTTTTTCAATGCTCAAGATTGTATAATCAGCACCCTTTTGCGCCATACCGATTTGTCTATCAGTAAGGTTAAAGATTTAGAATAGTGACGTTGTGTTGTTTAAACGCCAAGGCACATAGCCTGAACGCAGATTTTGTAACGTCCAGCCAAGCTGTACAATGGAACGCAATTGTAACTGTCCATGTTGTAATAACAGTAAGTCTTGCGATAATATATCGATTGCTGAAGACACAATGCTGTCCAATGAAAAAATTATGGAGGACAGAGTCATTAACCCATTGTCCACTACAGAAAGTGATTTTTCCAAATTGATACGGTCAATTTCCCGTATTCTTTCTGCTGTCTCAATTTGAGTAACCTTCCAGGCCTCATTGTATGCTGCATATACAGAGGCTGCTATGAAACGCTTTTGACGCTGTTTGCGTGGTCCCAGTATGAAATCACGCAAGTCAGCACCATCAGTAAGTAAAGTTAGGTGTTGCTTAATTTCAGGCAGTGTGGAAGTCTGTAGCCATTGAAGGCATAATTTGCCCACACTGTAGGTTGTTATTATCCCTGGGTGATGTCTTTGGGGATATCTAGGGTCTGGCCTGGTCATTTTGAAACCCTGTGTTTTATTCAGGAATCTATCTTGACAGTTATTTGTATCTGTGGGCCAGATCAACCATTGTTTCCAATCAGGATGTGTTCTGTTTTGGTTAAGTATATGGTTTACGTCTATCTCTTCATCTGTATCAGAGCTATTGCTAAACATTGTTGGCTTTGGAATAGACGGGTTATTTAAATCTTTGATTTTGGCTAAGCCAAGACAGGTGGTTTGTTGAACAGTGTCATTTAAAAATATCATTTGTTCTGGGATCATGCAGGCTCTAAACAAAGCTTCTAAACCCTGTACTTGCCATTCTTTTGT
This sequence comes from Lissotriton helveticus, assembly GCF_964261635.1. Classification (NCBI taxonomy): domain Eukaryota; kingdom Metazoa; phylum Chordata; class Amphibia; order Caudata; family Salamandridae; genus Lissotriton; species Lissotriton helveticus. The sequence goes on along the minus strand of NC_136067.1, from coordinate 248,604,815 downwards.
ACCCCAAACACTTTTCAAATCAACATTTTTGTCACAATAATCAAATCCAAAAGTATTCATTTTTTCAAAGAATGAATCTGAATATATCAATTTTGTGTTGGTTATCATGGTTTTCATCCCTGTCTTGTTTGACAATTTAAAATAAAATGTTTCAGCATTACTTGTGTTAAAACCTGAAAAATATGAATATTTGTCGTAAACGGTTCTAGAGCTTCCTTTTGGAGGCGTAGCACAATGTTCCCATTGATTATAATTTAAAACATTTCTAGGTTGTGCAGATTTATGCAAAAAATGGTTACCATAATGGTTATAGCAATACATACTATCATAATTTGTAGAACCTTGCAAATAATCATGTTTTGTAAATTTAGCAGACATTACTAAGTCAGACATCATGTTGTTAATACTCTCGAAGTCCCAATCATCAGCAAATGAGTTTGGTTTTGCAAAGTCACTCAAAGAGATCTTGATTTGGTGTGGATATTTCAGGATCTCGACCGGACCATAAATTTCATAGTCAGTGTTGTCCCAGGCTACCCCACCAGGTATCGGATTGGCTGTGAAGTTGGCTGAAGAAAGTTCTGGAGAAAGTTCTCTTTTCTCGACGTGTGAAGATGTGTGTGGTTTGAGGATCAAGTTGATGTTCTGACTTGCTGTGTCCATTTTAGCATATTTTCCCTCAATGAAGCGCCCCAAAGTAAATACCATGATGAGCCAAAGTATGAGGATAAATGCACCAAAACCCACCCAAAATTCAATCCATGGAGAAACCAGATATGTTTCTTTCAGTTGTTTCAAAAGTTCCTTCGCTTTGTCTTTAAAGGATTTTGATGATGGCTGTGTCTTTGATTCACTGAGGCTTTCAGAGGAATCATCGAAGTTGATGAAGTAACCGGATACAGTTCTGTCAATTGTTCCAATTGGTTCAGGATTTCTGTTTTTTGCATTTTCACTTGGTACTTCAGTATAGATTGGTGTGTCTCTGCTAAATGTCTTTATTTGGGTTTTCAGAGGTCTGAGTTCTATTGCATTGTTGCATAGTCCTTCTTGTTCTTCTTTAGGCGTTTCGAATGTGATGAGCCTTTTTGTTAGGACCTCTGTGCTGGTAGCAAACCTTGGTGTTCTGCTACTTATTGGGAGTCCACTTGGCCTACTGTTTGTTATTGGCCACATGTTGTGGTTTTACCAGGTCGATGGATACAACTCGGTTCTCCTTTTTACCAGCAAGTGGCGGTAGTACAACTGATCTTGTCCCGTTGACAGACAAGACAGGAACTGCTTTTCTGTAAGAAGGCCCAAATTCCTTCTTTACCGCGATCTTTTCCCTGACTAGATCCCCGACTTTTGGAATCCAGACAGGTCTTGCTGGGACAGGTGGTGATTCTTCAGTGGTCGTTGGCTGTTGTTTCAACTGTATGTTGCTCAGGTCTTTTCTTGTTTTGTTTAAGTCCTGCAAAATAGCCAAACGGTCTTTGACATCCAAGGTTTTTTCTATTACCACTGAAGTCTGACTATCAAGGTCAGAGATCAACATCCTAGTTCCGAATAATAATTCGTACGGACTGAATCCCTTCAGAGAATTTCTTGGCAAGTTATTTAGACTACGTTGGACACTTATTAGATGTTTGACCCACCCAGCTCCCGAACCTAATACCTTTGCCGTTATAGATTGCTTTATGTCACGGTTTTTTCTTTCAACAATTCCGTTCCCCTCAGGGTGAAATGGACAAGAGTACCGCAATTGCACGCCTATGCTGACCACGGCCTCCTTATAAGCCCGAGAGCTAAAAGCAGGACCATTGTCCGAATGCAGAATGCCAATTGCGTATGTGCCGATAAAGACCCGCAAATCTTTTATAACAGTTCTGGCGTCAGCCGTTCGCTGGGGCCACATCCATATGAATCTCGTGCATGAGTCCACTGCGACCAAGATATATTTATAGTTACCATCCCTTTGTAAGGGACCGCAGTGGTCTAGATAAACACAGGCTAATGGTTTATCCGAGATTAGAAGGGGCGTCTGTGCTGGACGTCTCACAGTTGATACTTTCATTTTTTGACATATTTCACATGCTAGAACATAGTTCCTTGTTTGTCTTCTCATCTGTGGCCACCAGTATCTCTGTTTTAATAATGATACTGTGGCTGAGACGCCAGCATGAATAGAAGCAAGCCCTTCGTGTGCCGCTATTATTAGTCCTAACCTATGTTCCATGTTTGGAATTGCCCTATCCCCCACTCCAGGGATTCGAGCAAAAGGAACATTGTTTGCATCAGTTATGTATGAGTATTTTACTGGAAAGCCTTTAGGGAGTGGTTCTATCGAATCCTTTTCTGAAGCGCTGACAGCTTGTAATATTTCGCTGTCTATTTTTGTTTTTGACCGGGTGACGGCAGCTACGGAAGCCGTTTGCACAGCTGCTTTCGCGGCCTCATCAGCCAATGAATTCCCTGCAACGTGAACGCCATCACGTTGATGACTCAGTGTATGTATCACGTGAGTCTTTGGTAGTTCTTTTTGTAAAAGAGCTACTTGTTCCCAGAGCATTTTATGCTTTATTGGTGCATCTGTGTCATCTTTGTCACCGTTCTGAATCCATGTCTGCAAATCCTTGTTATATGCTTTGACGCAGTAATATGAATCTGACACTATAAGTGTCGGGAATTCGCGATCCGCATTATCTAGCGCCATTTTCAAAGCTATTATTTCAGTTTGTAGTTCTGAATTAGTTTCTACTGAGTGTGATTTTGTTAATAGAGGTCTTAGTTTACCTCCGCGCCACACTTCTTTTGTAATCTCACATGTGGGATTGTATGCATGTTCTCCCCAAACGGAGGGTTGAGCATGTCCGTCTGTATAGATTACACAGGCGTAATGTCGTAGAGGCAAAATGTCGATTGGCAGAGGATACGTCTTTTCATATTTTAGATTTTTTAATTCTTCTAGTTCTGGATCAAAGCAGTAGTATACTTTGTCCATTGTGATTGAATTCACCCATTGTATCCATTCAGGATTCAATATTGTTGTTGGTAAATTACACGGTGTTGTTAGTGCCTTAAAGGCTGATTCTGCTGTTCTGACTGTGATATGTCTACCGTCAGCTATGTCTTTTTCTCTAGCTATTGCGGTTTGAACTGCACGAATTATTTTTTCTGTATTACTGAATTTCTGTTCAGCTTCTGTGTACATGTGTGATTTGAATGCAATTGGTACCTTATCTCCCTCATTAGAGGTTAGGTATGTGAATCCGCATCTCCCTGGGATGATTCGGATCACAAGGTTGCGTGTATTATCACGGGTTTCTAATTTTGTTTTAATTAGCATGTCTGTTTGTAAGGATCTCAAAATTTCTGTGTGTGTTTGAGTCCAACTGGATCTTTTAAAGTCTGGTTTAATTAGATCATAAAGGGGTTTGACCCTTTCTGCGTAATTTGCAATGTATGTTCTTCCGAAATTTAGGAAGCCTAGAATTGACTGTAAGTTTTTTAGTGTTTTAGGAGCTTGGATAACGGCACATTTCTCTAGAAAATTGTCTGCCAGGCTTTTACCTTCACTTGATAACTCATATCCTAAGAATAGGACTGTCAGATGGGCAATTCTGGACTTTTTGAAGTTGAATTTGTAACCCTCTGCAGCGAACCCAAGTATTATGGTGTTCACTCTTTTCAAGTGAGTATCCAAGTCATCATCTGTTAAGTAAATGTCATCGACATAAGATAATGCTTCATCATCATATAGTTGTAGTAATTCTGTTACTCTCGCTGAGAATACCCCTGGGCTGTTCTTGTACCCCTGGGCTAACCGACAGAATTGTTTTTGAGTGCCATTTACTGAGAATGCAGTTAAAGATCTGCTCTCTGGTGCTATGTTTTGACAAAAGAATCCATTGGAAATGTCCAAGGTAGTTTTGTATTTTTTGCGCACTATGTTATTCATTAGTGCAGCACTGTGTGAGTTTTGCACTGCAAAGGTTTTGCAACATGTGTTAAGGTGTCGGTAATCCAAAACTAGACGGTACGAATTGTCTGGTTTGGAGACCGGAAACAAAGGATTGTTCATTTGTGAGGTGCAAGTTTCAATCACCCCCTGGTATTCTAGCTGATCTAGTATTTCATTTACCTGTTTTTTAGCTTCTTGCTTAATTGGGTACTGCCTTTGTGCAGTAGGTTGTGATTTTAACTGGATTTTGTGAGGAGGAGAATCCTCATCCCATCCTACATGATTTTTATATAAAGCAGGTGCTAAGGCCACTGCCCACTTTCTAGCAAGTGTGTATTTTTTATGAATCGGGATTTGATTCGAGAAGGCAGGCATAATTACTTCTTCGCCATGAGGGCACTCCCTGACAAACTCTGGTGGCCAGTCTTTTTCAGCTAGAAGGATGTCATAGCCCTTGGAGAGGTTATCCCAAAATAGTCCCCTTATTTTCCTAGTCTTATCTCCCTCTATACGTAATGTTATCTCGTATATCTTGTGGGGCTTGCTAACTCTGGTGTCTGCAGTTTCCACTTGAAGGTATTCATTCGTGTCCACTGTCTCCAGATGATTCATAAGGACTTTGCGAGCTATGCTCACCTCTGCTGCGCTGTCTAGCATTGTCTGAGCCCACTCTCCGTTTTTCAGTTGTGTCCTCAGTATTCTCGGCATTGTTAACTACCTTGATACTGGCTACCTTCTTTTTTGGAAATTGTAATTTCTTTTTTAGTTGAGCAGGTTCCTTGTCTTTGGACTTGGCGTGCTCTTCTGATCGTCCTCTTCTTTCCGATTTCTGCGAGGAAGTCTGAAAAGATTGAGAGGGACGTGTATCAATGTCTTGATATCTATCAGGTTTTTTAATATTATCCCTATTTCTAAGGTTATATCTATTCCCAGAGGGGTCACTCTGTGGTGACCTCTGTCTTTGGTTTGGAGATTTCTCTCTTCGCCTCGGAGACCTTCCTCTGGACTGGAATTTCTTTTCTTTAGGATTGGATTGTTTATTTCCATCCCAGTTCTTTTTTGGTGAATTATTATTATTAAAAAATATTTTTTCTGGACTTGTAGTCAGTTGCGGTTTTACTGGTATTCCACCTAGACTATCTCTGCCTAGTTCTTCATAGGATTTTTCTATGATTCTGGCAATTTCAGCTGGTTGGTCTGCTATATCTGTCTCTTTTAACCTCTGGCGGATCGCCACGTTTGCTGCTTCACCTTTTATGTTGGCTAGTAATATAGCCGAGACCTGTTTGAAGTCTTTTAGTAATTTCATACCAAGAGTTAAAGCAGGTTCTGGACCGTATTCATCTTGAATTTGTTTTAGCACATCTGGTATTACCGAAATGGATGGAACACCGTGCGTTTTTGTGTAGATGGAAGCAAAGACTGTACCCCAAATGTCACAGTCCTCAATGTGTGGTGCGATTCCCATTGGGAGACATATAGTCAGAATCCTGTGTTTTTCTAATGGGGTGGTGTCAGGAAACACCGCCTCTATTTGGGTAATTTTCTGTGCCAACCAGAATGGTATCTGTTCCCGTTTAGCTGGAACTTTACCTAGGCAGGATTGGATGTTCTGTGGTGTAATTTTATTTGTGTTCCCCTGGTGAGGGGTCAGCTGTGGAAGTTTAATCGCTGGCTGAATTGTTGAAGTCCGCATTACATACTGAACTAATTGTCTGTGAATTTTTAGTAGTTGTTTTAGCTGTATTAACAGCTCTGCTGCAGGCATTCTTTCGATGTCTGGATGTGGTGTGTATCCGGCTAAGACCGGCCACGTTGCTCCTGGTCTTCCTAAAGGACCGAGCCTTGTAATGTGATTGTTATGTTTTAGGGCGCCATCAAATAAGAGCAAATGCTCTTGGAATTTGAGTGATACTTCCACCTCCTCGAAAGGAGTGTACGTTTCAGGAGGTTCCTCTACTTTGTAATAGTGGAAGTACTTTGTTACAGCATTTGCTGCTGGAAAATGTATCCATGAATAGTATACCTCTGTCTGCCGATATTCGTGTGCCTCGATTACGAATATGACTGTGCCACCTCTAGGTGTCAGTCCATTTTCTATAAGTTTTAAGGTTATAGATCTCCTTTTAATGACCGGAATGAGTATTATATCCGCGTCTGCTGCTTGCATGGTAGCATCAGCATCTGCGAGTTCAGTTGCTAATCTAACTGCTTCTCTTTCTTCATCACTGTCTCCCATTTTACTGACAGGATGGTATTATGTTTATTTGCAGATCAGGTTTCTTATGGAACAAAGATAAGATGCACAATATTTCGGAACTGTTTTATCCTTCAACGTTGACTTGACCAAGAACCATACATAGGAGTTCCCTCCTGCGAGGTTTTGGAGGATATAACCTTTCACCCACTCCAGACGTCTTTGGAGTATTCGGGAAAAGGGGTCTGAGTGAGAAAGCACGACTGAGTTACTCTAAATGTCTTACGTTAGTTTTATCGCCCTTTCCAAACGCGTTGGGCGCCATGTAGTGTAGCTCCTATTTTCCCAATAGGCTCTGCGCATTGGAATAGTACCTACAGCAGTAAAGGCCTAGGCCAGACGTTAACTAGGTCTACTACTGTCGATGCTAGACTTAATTTTTGGGTTTGCCAGCTAAGCTCAGAGTTCGCTAGAAACTTTCTCGAATGTTCAAGGAAGGAATTAACTCCCTTGATTAGACAAGAAGGGATTTAGTTTCTGACAACCATAGAACATGACAACTTTGCTCTCCCCTAATCAAGAGTCAATCTCAAGAGTCGTGTGAGCACAAGGCAATTATTTTACTCAGTCAGTACGTGCATTCTTAGTCTCATCAGAATGTAGAGAAAAGGAAGAGACGGGCGTGTTCAATAAAAAGGTGTTATTTATTGATCAGTCTCTTTTCTCATACATGAGAAATGGATCGATATTATTGCGATACTTATAGTTAAGTAAAGTGCATACATTAAAAGCAATAGTATAAAATAATACTGTAAAAACATTGATATGGTTTCTGAGCCATATGATGTTTAAAATGATTAAAATATATTTACATACACATATACATTTGACTAAACGTACTCAACTGGTGTTTCTAAATACGCCTACCCCGTGTACCTGACCTAAGTCTAATGCGTGGGCGGGAATAGAAAGTTACAGTTTAAGTTAAGTTTGTTTTTGCCAAGTGAATAACTAAAGAATTCTCTGTGAGGGGTTATTCAGTTCTGTACCTGGAATTTAGGATGAATGAGGAATGGTATCTCTTTCTCTGCTCTCGATATTCCAGGCTGCCTGCGAGGGCTGCCCAGAAGCGCCGGTGCTGGGTCTCTCGGCTTGAGATAGCAGCGCGTCTCTCAGCGCGTCAGGAAGGCGGGGCTGCTGCCAGCGGGGTCTGCTTCTGCTCTCGGCTTCGGCAAGTGTGGCTGCTCCGTCTTGTCACCACGCGTGTGTTTGCATAGGGCAAGGTCGGCAATATTTATACCTTAAAGGTGCCGAGATTGACGTAAGGATGGACATAGATACGTCAATAAAGATGTCATACGACTTGCTCGTTAGCACATTCTTTTGCAAAAGTTCTCTGTGAAATCAAAACAATGGCCGCACGGATTTTCCAGGTTGTCATAGGTTTGATTTGTTATGAGAACGTCGTATGCCTTATCAGGGGCTGGAGGAATGTCGCTTGTCTAATTAGATCTCAAGCGTTATGACCTAATCAGATAACACGTTCCTGTGCCGTAGTGTGACTGCGTCAGATAACGGTATCTGCATCATGGGGGATTTCTTGCCTCATGGGCTGACTGTTAGTTAACTTGATAGTTAGTTTAACCAGAATAGGGTCAGGAATAGGGGGACTGATTCAGAACCTATAGAAATACACGACAAGCTAATGTGTTTATGCCTCATGCTCATGTGATAATGTTAATTGTATGCTTTTGCCAGTAGGTACTGGTTGTTTTACATTGATCACTTGTACGTTTGTGATGTTTCTGGCAGCTACCCGATTGGTGCTGCCTTGTACATAATCCCCTGTAAATAATGTCTTGGTGCCTGAAGGCGCACTGTATATATCAGTGATTGTGATTCTAATGTGTTTTTAGATATACAAAGGCTATTTTTACATAACTTGGTGTGGAGTCTCTTTTGTGGTGTGCCTAGTGTGTCCCCACTGTGTGTGTGTTGCTCTAACGCTTCACATTGCCTCTGGGATAAGCCTGACTGCTCGTGCCAAGCTATCAAGGGGGTGAGCAGGGGTTATCTTCAGTGTGTAACTCCCTCGCCCTGACTAGAACGGGGGTTTCTGCCTGGCTTTGGTGTATGCCCTAGCCAACCGGGAATCCCCATTTCTAACAGTCATTAAAGACTCTTCTCCTCTATTAGCTTCTATCACAAAACTTGAATATAAATATTAAGCCTCTGATAAAGAATCCACTGTAAAAAGTTTTATCCAGGCCAAATTTAATTTCAATAAAAGTCAGTTGAAAGTGCTTCCGATTTGTTATTAATGATTAATGCAAAATCTTTGGAGGCAGCAATAAAGGTGGTGAAATGTTAGCCAACTAGTTAAAAGTAAATAAACAAAAGTCTAAGATTTACTGCATCACTGATGAGGAGGGCAACAAACATTTCAAAGATCCTGTAATTATGAATTGTTTTGATTTATAGATTATTATGAAACAATATATACTCCAGAACATAGTCCATCAGAAGTAGATTTGGATTTCTTTTGTCATTCTCTTCCTACACATCAACATAAGTTAGAGGATCTCTCTTCCTTAGATGATAAGGTTTCCACCCCAGAGATCAAAGCAGCTCTTGCTAAATTACCTAAAGACAAAGCTCCTAGCCCTGACAGTTTTTCTGCTGAGTTTTACACCCAATATTCAGGCATTTTGGTCCCACGCTAATAGACTTTATTTCATTTTTTTCTTTCTATAAACGAGGCATTGGGTTCATTTTTGTAAGCCTGGCTTTGCTTAATTCATAAGAAAAATAAAGATTAATCCAATTCGCGAACTAATGGCCCATATCTCACACTAATTCAGATTTCAAGATTTTTGCAAAAATGCAAGCCCTACAAACTAATGGCTTTCTCACAAATTTGATTGGAATAGAAAAATTGGGTTTTGTGAAAGGAAGATACATGACGGATAACTCCTGGAAATACTTAGACATACATCTTGCATCGAAAAGCAATGTTTCTATTACAGCCATAAAAGTAGATGCAAAAAAGGCCTTTGACCTTGTCTGGAATTTTATGATGCATGCTTTAAAATGGCATGGTTTTAGCCCTAGGGTGTGACAAATACACCCACCTATTATACACTGCTCCCAAAAACCTCTATCTACATTAATAGGCTTCAATCTCCATATTATTCCTTATATAGGGGCATGCAACAGGGCTGTCTACTGCCACCATCATTGTTTATTTTATCCTTTTGGAAAAATGGCCCTCTCTGAAGGCTCAACACAAACTTTTTGCCTTCCTCACCCTATTTTCTGACCTTCTTAATGTTGGCCTTAGGATTCTGAGCACTTTACCTCTGCTAACCAGTGATAAGTTCATGTGCTACTCCCCTAAAAATGGTTACATTGATTTATCCAGAATTTGGAATATTAAATTTATTTGTACGTCCCTAGTAGAGTGCACTACCTGTGCCCAGAATATGCAAATGAAATGCTTCTAGTAGGCCTGCAGCTCTGATTGTGCCACACACACACAAGTACTCTTTAAACATGTCTCAGGCGTGGCACTGCAACACCTTTGTGCATTTAAAACCCTTTGCCACACCTCAGACTTCCCTTTTATCACACATCAGTTACTCCTAAGGTAGGCTCTAGGTAGCCCATAGGGCAGAGTGATGTGTAAGTAAAAGGAAGGACAAGTACTTTTAAGTTTTGCATGTCCTGGTAGCGAAAAGTCCCTACATTTGTTTTAAACTACTATAAGGCTAACTCCTCTCATACTTTAACATTGGTAATTCATTATTACATGTTTAATCTACAATTCCTGATTAGAAAGAAGTAGCTTTGTCATGTGTTATATCTTTGGAATGGAAATGATACATTATTTTTACTGGTAAAGTTGGATTTAACATTACTGTTTTAAAAAATGCCACTTTTAGAAAGTTCTTAAAGCTCTGTGTGCCTGCAGCCTGTCTTCAATATATGTCTGGGGTGAGTGACAGCGTCACTTTGTGCATTCCCTCTATACAGCCACAAACACAGGAACGTTAGGTGCGTCTGAGTGCCCATCTGCATTCTGATGACTCATTCTGGGCAGTATGGGAGGATGAAGCTGACACTTGAATCTGAATAGACAGTGTCCAGTCCCCACACAAAGGGCTGATTACCCACTACATATTGTCTGGAGCCAAAGCTGGTACGAAAGGACTTCTATGCACTTCAAAGACCCTTCTTTGAAATCACCCCCACTTCAAAGGCACAACTGTGCATAAGTACTGGGCCTCTGACCCCTCCAAATCAGACACTTGGACCTGTAAAGAACCTATGTAAGAAGGACTGCTGTACTGCTCCAAGGACTGTCACTCTGCTTGGCTACTGCCCTGGAAGGATTGCTTTTCTGTTGTGCTGCATTGCTGCTTATTGCTCTATAACCCTGCTGAGGGGGAGCTGGACTCTGCCTTGAACCCAGAGTGATCTCCACTGGCTTGTTGGCGCTGACCAAAACGTGTTTGTGCCAGCCGGCAGTACCTCATCGAACTTGCAATGCTTCTTCAGGTTAGCCAAGCACTCAGTGAGCCAACAGCCCTACTCCAGCTGTCTAATACTAGACCTAGAGAAGACCTTTGACACCCTAGAGTGGAAATACCTGTTTGCTGTGCTACAGCTGTGCTACTGCATTATGGACTTGGGGATACCTTTCCCAGTATGATCAAACTGTTATATAATGAACCGACGGTGAAAGAGCTGACAGGGCCTCGCATTTCAGCCTCAATTAGAGTGAAATGAGGGACTAGACACCTAAAAAAACAGATTTAAACAAACAAAATGTCAGAAAAACGGTCTCCTTTGCACTTATCATGATGGGGCAGATTACACACTGTCAAAATGTTTATGCTGACAGTGGTTACTTTTTATTTTTCAATACTTCCTGTAAAACACCCTCAAGGGTTTTTAAAACCCTAAACATTTTAATGGGGAACTTTTTATGGAGGGAAAAGAAAGCACACATTTTGCTACACAAATTAAGCAAAGCCAAAGTTTTGGGTGGGGTAAACTTTCCAGATTTTCAAAAATGCCTTACAACGTGTACATAGAAAGCAAATGTGGCCACTATCATCCAGTGCAGATGGTGTTCAAATTAATTTATGGCATAAATTGAAAGATTCAATAATATCTCCTTTATATTTTCAAACTGCGCATTATCTTTCACAGCTCCAAAATGTTTCTCTTTCCTACTAAAATAAACTTGATTTATCTGGCATACCCTATTCTCACTTCGTCACTGTCTCCCTCACATAGGTTTTTGAAAATCTCCTATATAGTAAAATAAAAATATAAAATTATCAAATCTATCAATCTTTTAGTGGGGTTGGACTGTGAATGGTATTTTTTACCTCAAACAGTTATTATTGGATAATGTTTTTCTTTCCCTTACTGAGCTCCAGTGCAACATTTTTGCATTACCTTCCTTCCGACGCTCAAATATGATAAATTGCGAGAGATTATTTCACAATATTTCTATGGTCAAAATGCAGAAGCTTTTTCTCCTAACATTTTTCCTGATGTTTTCAATTGTTCCCATGATGTCAAAGCTCCTTACATATATAAACATATTGATTATCGCCCTACAAACTGAATCGAGTCTAAATTGGTGTTACAGTGGGAATTAGTTTTAAATCATACCTTTTCACTTTCAACATTGGGACAAGATTTGGTCTAAAATACATTTAACCTTATGTACAGCTAGCTCCACACAATCATTGTACTACTTCTATAAAACACTATTTATAACACCTTCCTCCCTTCCTAAATATATTTCTACTATGCATAATGAGACTGGTGATCTTATATAATTTGTTTTTTTATTGTTCATCTGCTAAAACCTTTTGGTTGCAGTTCTCAGCAAAAATTTCCATCATTTGCCATTTTGATATCATGCATGTTTTTCTAGGTAACTCTTTACAGATATGGGATAAGAGGCATGTGTTTGGAAGTGTGTTAACTTACTTATTGTTATTGCCCTGCAAATCATCACATCCAGTTGGAAAGACGCCATTGCAGTCACTTATTCAAGATGGTGGAATCTGTTGTGCCATCACCATAGGCTTGATAGAGCAAATGCACTCTCTACTCAGCAACGAATTAAAAAAAGACCTATTTTGGTTACCATTGTCATCGTATTTATTTCATCCACATGCACAAACAACTGATGCAGCCATTCTTTCCAGCATCCATTAATATTGGTCTCTTTACACATTTTTTCAACTGACATTTATATTTCCTATTTGCATTTTCCATATACATTTTTGCTCTTCTTCAGGCAAGGTATTTCAATGACAATTTTCCTGTCCTTTTCCCCATTTCTATTGTTTCCTTTTCTTTCTGCTCTCCCTTTCTCCAAAATTTCACAAAACATCAAAATGTTACTTTATATAGGCATATGGAATTTGTTTCCTTATACTTTGTTAGAATGTTACAACATTCTATCAAAAACTACCAAGGGTTTTGTTTCTTACCACACTTTTCTAACATGAACTTTCTATATATTTGTTCTAGATATGTTCTTTGTTATATTTTCTTATATGCATGTCCACATTTTTAAAACACTGCAACCTGCATTTGGGGCTATCTAGGGACTTATAGATATTAAAAAGGAAGGTTTGGGCCTGGCAAAAGGTTTATTTTGCCAGGTCGAAATGGTGGTTTAAAACTGCACATACACAGGCTGCAATGGCAGTTCAGACATGGTTAAAGTGCTGCTTAAGTGGGTGGCACAATATGTGCTTCAGGTCCACTAGTCGCATTTCAATTAAAGGCCTTGGGCTGAGACAGGCCACTTCACAATGGACTTACAAGTAAATTAAATATGCCAATTGGATATAAGCCAATTCAATCTGTTTGAAGGAGAGAGTACAATCAATTTAGCACTGGTTAGCCGAGGATGCCAGGTCTAACAGTGAGTGATGGAGATCTTAGATATCTGCTCCCTATGCAAAAGTTATAACTTGTGCACCATCAGCCAAGAATCCAAATTGGCTTGGGTTATGTTTAAAAGTAAGTTTTCCATAAATATACCCCCGAAAGCTGATAGATAACTTCTGATAGGCACTTTACTCTTCACTCCAAACTGCACTTTTAAATTAACTTTCTCTGCAGCTGCACCTTTCTCAGGACACATAGACTCTCTGTCATACTGATAAGCAGAGCTCCATGAAGCTTATCAATACTGCTCTCTGTCCTGCTCAAACAAGCAGGATAATGAAATGGATTTCCAATTCAATGAGGTGAGTTTACAGATCCAACACTAAGGGTCCCAATAGGATGGCGGGCGGATTGCCCCCGCCGGGCCGGCGGTAGCTACCACTGGCCCGGTGGGGGCAATCCGCCCGCCATCCTCAACAAATTGACCCCCCGCCACATTATGATGGCTGGGGGGTCCACGGCGGACAAAAAGTCCGTCCGGCGCATTTCTGCCGGTCGCGAAGTCGACCGGCGGAAAAGTACTTTCCCAGGGTGGCGGTGTCTGCGAGACACCGCCTACCATATTACAATGCGGTCCTATGCCTTAGGAATACGGTCTTTGCTTTGGGGGCCCGTTGCGGGCCCCCATGGTGAAGGGGGGTGGGGGGTGCACATGGGGGGTACCATATGGTACCCCCCTGCGTTTCAAAGTACAACATGGCAGGCACTGGGCGGTGCCTGTCATGTTGTGCTTTGAAACGCACAACATGCATTTTTAGCATGGCAGCGTGCGATGCTTTCAGCACCGCCCGGCGCAATGTTAAAAAAACGGTATGCACCCACCACTGTGGCGGGTGCATCCTAATTCCACGCATGGGACCCCCGCCCTTATGGCGTACGGTCCCTTCCGCCCGTCATCCTAATGGGCCCCTAAGTTTGCAACAGTTTCTTGAGGCATCCAATTATTGAGAGGCCTCTATTTTTGATTATTTATAAACACCCTGGTAGTTAAAAGACGTTGCCAACAGTTTCAGGTTAATTACCTTGAGCACATGTAGTGATATTACCATTAAAGTGATCATGATATGTCCACTAGTCTGACAATCAACAAATGTAAACAAAGCATAAATGTGTATTTAGACATACAACTTTCATTTTTTCACAAAGAAAATATGAGTACGGAACCACCTTTCTTTACACCAAGTTACGCATTAGAGTAATCACACAGTTTCCATCCCATCCATTTCTAGAGTGGGAAATGGGTGCTTTTGTGAATACAAAAAACATCTGACTAAAATCAGGCAAAAAAACACACTAGCAAAATTTACAGTTTCATGGTACTTTTGCATCTTTGGTCTGCTTTTATATTATATTATTCATGTATTTCTTTAGAAATAACAATCTGTTTCAAAAGGTTTCCCCTCTGATTATAAATGCATGAACAAAATCTGTCTTTATGAAACTCTGTCAGGGAAGGGGAAAAAATAATGGGGGTGGGAAAAATGACCAATGGTTTAGAAGTCAACACAATGCCTTTAAACATTTAGTACTAGGATATCCTCAATGTTTTTCTATATGTATATATATGATATTTGTCTAGTTTTGAGCACAAAAAATAAGGAATGGCGGTCTATCTAAACTAATGAATTATGTACTAGCGCAACTAATCAAGCAATGAATAGGTGAACCAAGATATGTACTGTTTTCTACTAAAATGATAAACAGTAACAATATGTCTACAACTGTCATTTACAGAACTTTGATGGTACAGTCCTGAAGAAGACACAGCCCCACGCGTCGAAACGCGTCGACAGGAAACCATCCCTTTTTCATAATTTTTATATTGTTTAAAGTTCAAAAATCTCTTTTTAAGTGTTAATCATGTATTAAGGTTGTTCTAACCTCCAACATTGAATATACAGTTTTATCATAGTACATTTTGTGTATAGATCCTGAGATATTAAAATCAATTTTTAATTCAAAAATATTTGTATAATGATTTTCTAGACATCATGTCTTGCACCGAAATATACTAGTACTTTTTGTGCATGCCCGGGTATTTTAGTTCACATACACTTCTCACCCTGACCCAGGATCGCTATTAGCACCAGGGGGTCCCTGTTAACTCACATATGACACATTGGGATGTACACTTGGAGCAATTGCTTCTTTCATGCCTTCAAGATTAAATAACAAAACATAATTGTGGGTGATTGTTTTTGGGCCAATACATTGTTTATGCCAGGATAGTTTCCCAGTGTAACTTGAGCACCAAGAAGTGTAGGTTAGATGCTTGTACTATTATTCACATTACCTATAATTAGTGATTATAAGTAGTGAGAAAGGGGTATTCTTTATTCTCTATTGGTATTCCTTATTTCCTGATGAAAGCCCTCTATGTGATAGACGTCCAACATGAGGGTTGCAGCTCATCTGGCTTATGTCTATCAGTTCAAAATCCTGTTGAGGATTGAGTGCGGAAATAACTGCACAATCATAAAAAATAACATGTCAATCCTGTTGTTCATACGATTGATCCAATAGATCTCGAGTTAGAGCAGCTTCTTGTTGTTAACTCCAGGTACCAAAGTTACTGCCTCAATTATTTGATATCTTAATTGTGAGACGGAATGATCCGCTTCCTGCCAATGTACTGCAAGACTGGATGTTTTATTCTTGGTCCTTATTGTGCTCTTGTTCTCTGTGAGCCTCACTTTGATGTTACTTTCTGTTTTACGTACATAGGCCTTGGCACATGGGCATATTGTGATTATAGATTGTTTTTAGACCGATTAGCTCTGTGACTGGCATTTATCTTCCACTGAGTAGCACTACATGAGGTAAGATTGTCTAACATCATGAGTTATATCGTGAGTATGTGAGTGACACACACCGGGTAATTTAAAATAGTGCCAGCTCATTGAAGTTCAATACAGCATGATTGGTATTTTGCATGGATACCTCAAAACAAAACTGATTGTGCACACCAGCAGTTTTGAATTGATAAGGTTACGCATGCAACAAGGAATCGGATGAAAACAACAGTGGTTCATTTAAACCTTCAATACACGCAGGATTGTTGGCAGTATATGATACTCCATATATTTTATAAGTGTTTAAACACTTACATTTTTTGTTTGGCTTTTCAGATATGCTGAACAACACAATATCACCTCGGGTCTTATCAATGCACCTACAGCCTATAGGCTATATATCCAGCCTTTTTTCTGCCTCTCTCAACAAATGTCAAACAGATACTGATGAACAAATGAAAAAGCAATAAGGAAAATTCATCCCTTAAGGATTAGAACCCTCACTCACCCGAGGGTGACATGCTTCATCATATAGGTTCCTCCTTACCAGTAGGGAAAACCTAGTCCCTACTGGAAGCTAGGACTTCTTTGCTGTGATGAAGGAGCTAAGAGATGCTTTTGATCTTAAAGGATGGATGCTAAATCCCATATGTGAGTCTTAAGGGGTAGTAAGGGTGCAGCACAAAATGGTGAGGAAAATATATAAGCAAAAAATGTGAAAGAGTTAAAACTGTCTAGGAAAGATGCACAACCTTTGATTTATTCTCGTGCTCTATCTGACAGGATTAAAAAGCAATGCAAATCAGTAGTATTGATTTAAAACTACTGTTAGGCCAGGGTCGACATGTTTCAGCCAAATGACCAGTTTCCTGTATCGGTGGCTTTCTTCAGGACCAACTGAGATGACTAAATATTATTTGCTGCTGCTGTTGTAATGTGAATAAAGAAATAGTAAAATACAAAACCAGTATTCCTGCGTCCTTATCAGGTAATACATGAAGTATCTGAAAAAGTCAAAAAAGAGAGAGACAAACAGAAAATTGGCCAGTCATTTTTGGTGCTAGCTACTGAATTTGTCATTTTCAAAAATATCAATAGCCTTACTTTTCAATAGGCAGTAATAGTACACTTACCCTCCATAGTAGGATATTCAAACCTCACCTCAACCTGGAAGGCCGCTCAGGAAAGGAGGCCCCGCGCTGTGGGGAATAGATTATATATATCAAACCAGTCACTACTCCATTTCAAGAACTTTGAACCATTCAATATGAGTGACTTGTATGCTCCTGCGCATTTCAAAAGTGCCAAATTATCACATCATAGAATACATTGAGCGTCATATCAAAACATCTCTATTTGAAGTTGTTTCAGCAGAAAAGCTTATTATTGTCTTTGATTTTCTACAACTTCTATTATATGCTCTCACAAAATGCAGCCCACATTTTTTTGGGAACCCAGTAAGAAAGGAAAACGGTATTTATTAGTGCTCAGTTCACTATGAATATTATCTAGTTTGTGAACCTCTGCAGTGAAATCTGCATAACAGGGAAACCAGTGCTTGACCCATTATTAATGGTATATCCCGGAGTAACCATTACGTAGAGTCATTATTTCAATAGTCTTAAAAGTTATACATACAAATAAGAGAAACTGGAGCAGTAACTTTGCCCAATCAGTGATCTTAAAGTGAGATAAAACTGTCTGCCATCATAGTCCAAAGTACTTTTAAGGGTAAATATCCTTTATAACGATTTTTTTATCACGCAGACTTTCACTCCGCATACCTTTTCTCCGCATTGTCCCCTACCCCGCATACCATTACTCCGCATTTTTTTTACATCGCATGTGCATTTATCACGCATGCCTTTACAACAAAAAGGTAAAGGCATGCGTTTAAAGGTATGTATGGTAAATGCACATACGATGTAAAAAAAATGAATTTGGCCAATCCACGTCGTTGTGAGGAATCAGGCTTTTCTGTTTCCTCACATCAACGTGCACCGCCCCTGACAGAGAGAGGACGTGATTGAGGAAGCAGAAGCAGAGAGAAAATACGAGAAGAAAAAGAGAGAAACCACGAAGAGAGAGAGGTAAGGGGGAATGGGTCTGGGGTGGGCGTTAATTTTTAAGGGATTAGGGTAGTGTATGTGTAGTGTAGGGTAGTGTTTTAGGGGTTAGGGTAGTATTAGTGTTGTGTAGTGTATGTGTAGTGTAGTGTTTTAGGGGTTAGGGTAGTGTTGTGGTATGGGTGTAGTGTAGGGTAGTGTTTGTGTAGTGTAGGGTAGTGCATGTGTAGTGTAGGGTGTACAGTTGGGCCCTGGGCCCACATGCTAGGAAATGACTGGTGACACGGACACACTGGTTACTGGGTACCACTGGCCCTGAGCACATGTGCTCAGCCCTATTTATTGAGCAGGGTCATCTGACCGATGACGCCTGTGGTGGGTGGGTGTACAGTGTGTGGTAACATGCGAACACTAGAGCGATGACTCTAGGTCATTACATAGTGTTTTAGGTTTTAGGGTCGTGTTTGTGCAGTGTAGGGTAGTGTATGTGTAGTGTAGGGTAGTGTCTTAGGGGTTAGGGTAGTGTTGTGGTGTGGGTGTAGTGTAGGGTAGTGTTTGTGTAGTGTAGGGTAGTGTATGTGTAGTGTAGGGTAGTGTTTTAGGTTTTAGGGTCCTGTTTGTGTAGTGTAGGGTAGTGAATGTGTAGTGTAGGGTAGTATTTTAGGTTTTAGGGTCGTGTTTGTGTAGTGTAGGTGTGGGGAAGGGGTTCGGGCGGACCGGAATAACAGGCGAGGAGGCCGGATGAAGTGTGCAATGATTCAAAGTATTTATTGTCAGGGACACAAAGAGTACGAATGCCAGGAGTTGGTTTGCCGTCTTCCCCTGGAGGGACGTCGTCTGAAGGAGTTCCCAGTAGGATGCGGGTGCTCAGGTCCTGTGTAGTCCTGGTGTCCCTCGGAGGTATGAAAAGAGAGAGAAAGGACAGGGCCGTTAGTCCTGGAGCTTTGGACGGTTAGCGCTCTGCCACCGACACCGGGGATGTGTAGGACCTGAAGACGGACAGTGAGGGTAGGACGGAGGGGAGGGCCGTGAGGGAGAGAATCAGAAAGGGGGAGGGAAGAGGTTGACCATGTGAGGATGGGCACAGGGGTCTTTCTACAGCTAACGGTGCACTTATATATATACAGTGAGGCGGTGATATTACAGGTGTTTTAACTACAACACTATTTACAACTATAAACAGAGGGGACACGGAGACGCTGTACTCACGTGCCCCGCCGTAACTCTCCTGTGAGTTACGGCCGCTCTCCAGCCACCTCCTGAGGACTCCACCAGTCTTCTGACCAGACGTCGTCTTCCTCGTCCTCGCCACTGGTCTTCTCCTTTCCTTCGCTCTCGGTCTCGGGTTCTTCACTTGCGTCCTCCTGCCACGGGTCTGCTGCTCGGAACATCTTCTCTTCCTGTTCTGTCTTCCAGCGGTGAGCTTCCGGGGTCAAGGGGAACTGCTTCCCTTCCTGCGCACTCTGTCACGGGTTCCTGCAGAGGGAGAGAGAGGGGAGGAGTCCGGGATGACAGGGACGCGCCATGGCTGGGTTCGTGACCTAAGGATGTGGGGATGGCACGCCGTCCTGCCGAGGTAAGGGCCGCTTCCTTTCTACATCCCCTTTCCCTAGCAGTCTTTCTTGTAGGGGTGGAGGGATGTGGATAACGGGAGAGGTAGTCCGTGTTACCCTGTTCTGTCCCTTTCCGATGGAGTGTCTTGAATCGATAGGGTTGCAGGGACAGGAACCAATGGAGTACCCGGTCGTTGTGGCCCCTGTTGCGGGCCATCCACTCTAGTGGGGCATGGTCAGTGTACAGGATGAATTCCCGCCCTTCAAGATAATACCTAAGACTCTCAACTGCCCACTTGATTGCTAGGGCCTCTTTCTCAACAACTGCGTAATTCATCTCACGAGGAAAGAGCTTCGGCTAAGGTAGAGGATGGGTCGTTCCGCCCCTTTTGGGTCCTTCTGTGAAAGGACTGCACCCAAACCCTGATCTGAGGCATCCGTTTGTAGGATGAAGGGCTGTGTGACGTCAGGGCGCAGGAGTACAGGTTCGGAGATTAAAGAGTGTTTGAGCTGGTGAAATGCCTTTATCAACAGGGAAGAGGGATGTTGTAGAGACTCTTCGGTTCTGGTGGCTTTTTTCAACAGGTCAGTCAACGGGGCTGCAGTCTGGGAAAAATTGGGGATAAATCTCCTATAATAGCCCAACAGGCCGAGGAAGGCACGGAGTTCTTTCTTTGTGCGAGGGAAGGCTATGGCCTGGATGGCTTTTATCTTGTTGTCCTGGGGTCTGATAACCCCTTCCCCCAACAGGTATCCCAGATATTTCACGCTTTGGGCAGCTAGGGTGGTCTTAGCAGGGTTAATGGTGAAACCATGATTCCTAAGCGACGTTATGACAGCCCACAAGTGGTCAAGGTGCTGTCCCCAGTTATCACTGTAGATGACGATGTCATCTAGGTAGGCATCGGCATACTGGAAATGGGGCTGTAGTACCAGGTTCATAGCCCTTTGAAAGGTAGCCGGGGCTCAGTGGAGCCCAAAGGCATAACCTTGAACTGGAACAGGCCTTCAGGGGTTGAAAACGCGGTTTTCTTTTTATCTTCTTCTTTAAGTGGGATTTGCCAATAACCCTTGCACAAGTCAAGGGTGCTTATGTATGTGGCCTTGCCTATGCGCTCGACCATCTCGTCCACTCGAGGTAGGGGATAGGTGTTGAAGCTAGAGACCTTATTCACTTCCCTGAAGTCTATACAGAACCGGGTCGAGCCATCGGGTTTGGGAACCAGGACGATTGGCGAATTCCAGCTGCTGATGGACGGTTCTATGATGCCCATCCTTAACATCACATCCGTCTCTTCGTTGATGACAAGTCGGCGAGCTTCAGGGATCCGATAGGGCCTTTGTCTCACTGTTTTGCCTAGCTCCGTGGGTATGGCATGTTCAACGATGGTGGCGTGACCCGGGAGAGAGGAGAAACTCGTTTGTAGGGTGCTTAAGGATCGTCTGAGGTCCTCTTTGTTTTGTTCCGGTAAATCCGAGTCGATGCAAACATCAAATGAGAGGGGTTTTCGGGTTCGCGTTGCCGTGAGGACGGGACGGGGTCCCTCCCATTTTTTTAGGAGGTTCACGTGGTATATCTGGGTTAGACCTCGAGTAACGTCGGTTTCGATCTCATACGTGATAGGGGTCACTTGTCGTAAGACGGTTAAAGGGCCCTGCCACTGTCCTAATAGCTTGTGGTAGGAAGATGGTATAAGTAGCAGTACTAGGTCCCCGGGGAGAAAGGAACGGGGTTTGGTTCTTTTGTCATACTGGAGTTTTTGGGTGGTTTGGGCGATTACCATATTCTCCCTCACTATCTCCCGTATCTGCCCTAAGTGGGTCTTCAGGTTGTCCACGTATTCGGGCAAGGGTCTGGTACGGTCTGGTTCTGCTTCTCACGCCTCCCGAGCCATGTCCAACAGTGTGCGTGGTGCCCGCCCATACAGGAGCTCACAAGGGGAGTACCCGGTGCTGCTTTGGACTTTACACCGGATCGCAAAAAGCGTCAGGGGAAGCATCTCTTCCCATCTCTTACTCTCTAGACCCAACAGTTTCTTGAGGGTGGTTTTCAGGGTGGCGTTGTAGCGTTCCACTAGCCCGTCGATTTGGGGGTGGTAGGCTGAGGTTCTTATTTGTTTAATACCTAGACGGGAACAGACTTGCCGCATAAGGGAGGAAACAAAAGGGGTCCCCTGATCCGGTAGAATCTCCCGGGGAAATCCAACCCAGGAAAAAATGGAAATGAGGGCCTTCGCGATGTTCTGCGTGGTGGGTTGGCGTAGTGGGACTGCTTCGGGGAAGCGGGTGGCGTAGTCCACCAAGACCAGAGCATACCTATGACCACCTCTAGAGGGAAGCAGGGGTCCTATGAGGTACATCCCTACTCTACTAAAGGGTATGTCAATAAGAGGGAGCGGTTGTAACGGAACTTTAGGAGGCCTATAGCGAGTGTTCTTCAGGCACACCGGGCACTCCCGGCAATACCGTTTTATTTGTCCGTACACCCCAGGCCAATAGAACCTCTCCAGGATTGTTTGTCCCGTTTTTTCGTCACTGAAATGACCACCCAGTAAGTGACTGTGAGCAAGAAACAATACCTTGTCCCGGAAAAGGTTGGGAATGATCAATTGGGGGTTTTGCTGGGGCCCTCCCTTCCTGTATAGGAGCCCATTCTTTTTGTAGAAATAAGGACCTACTTGTAGAGGGTCCTCTTTATCCAAAGCGCGCCCCCAGGCGTCCTGTAAAATAGGGTCCTCTTGCTGGGCTGCGCGGAACTCTCTATCGGTTTCCCAAGGATGGTTGTCCACTTGAACAGGATAGGCCATGGCGTAGTTCCTTCTTTCTTTCCTCCTTTGGCTCTTGGTTTTGGGGGCTTTAGGAGGTGGCCCCAACGAGGCAGGGTTTTGGGAAAACGGGGCTTGGCCCACCACTTTTCTAGGGAGTCAGTGGTTTCCTGAAGAAGGCGGGGAAGACCACTATAGTCACTGCCCAGGATGACTTGTTCTGGCAAATTGGGCACCAGGTCAACTGTTAGCAAACTTCCTTCATTGTTCTCAAACTCTGGCTGTTGGATAACTCTTTGTATCCCCATGCACACATTTGATAGCCACCGTGCCGGTCACGGGGCCGACAGGGGTGGGTAATTCCTGGGGCCGTAGGACGCTCTGTCTACATCCAGAATCAGCCAGGGCCATCACTTGGTGTCCGTCTATTCTCACCGGACACCTGTATGGGGGAGGAGCTGCTTCGTTGGTGAGACATACATAGTTCCGAACATATCCAATGTCCATGGGTTCCTCCTTCTGCGGGCATGTGCGGGCTATATGTCCGTACCCACCACAATGGTAGCACTGAGGTCCTGGATGTATCGGTCGATGGGGTACTGGGTAATGTACCAAGGGAACAGGATCGGGCTTCTTGGGTACGGAAGGTCTTTGGGGCCGGAGGTGACTACCAGATGGGGCCCGGGAAGGGTGTTCCTCCTTACTTCTGTTGAAGTCCTGTGCCCTGCTGTAGGCGCTGGCGATCTCGACGGCACTCTCTAGCGTTAGACGGGCGTGCTGTCGTACCCATTTTTGGGTAGCCGGGTGAAGAGAGGCTAAGAACTGCTCTAGGTAGATCTTTGAGAGGATATCCTCCTTCGAGGCCGTTGCAGGCTTCAGCCACCGATTTGTTAAGTCCTGAATATTGAACGACAACGCCCGGGGTGTCTCCTGGGGTCCTTCCCGTACTTGTCTTAGACGAACCCTGCTGTATGCTTCGTCGTCTATCCCCAGACGCTCCAGGATGCATGTTTTTATGTCCTGATAAGGGGTTTGCCCCTGTACCTTCGCCTGTTGATAGGCTGCTTGTAGTTCCCCGGTTAACAGCGGACCCAGATAATGGCCCCAACAATCTGCAGGCCATGCGGCAGCTTGGGCTAGGCGTTCGAAGTTTGTAAAAAAGAAATCTGGGTCTTCGCCCGGCACGTACTTCTGTAGTACGACGGACGGCAGCGAAGTGACCGGTCTCTGTTGTCCCATGACATCTGTGAGACGTCCGATGGCTTGATCCTGAGCTGTGCCCTGACCCTTTAGGACGTCGTGTAGCTGTCCGCGATCATCCTCAGCTGTCTTCAGGAACTGCTCCATCATTTTACCCAGGACCTCTTGGCTTTCCGCCAGTTTCTTAACAGCCTCCTCCATTCCTCCGGAGAATCCCACTTCTGACACCAAGTGTGGGGAAGGGGTTCGGGCGGACCGGAATAACAGGCGAGGAGGCCGGATGAAGTGTGCAATGATTCAAAGTATTTATTGTCAGGGACACACTGTAGTGTAGTTCCTATTATCCCAATAGGCTCTGCGCATTGGAATAATACCTCCAATAGTATAGACCTAGACCAGACGTTAACTAGGTCTTCTACTGTCGATATTAGACTTAATTTTGGGTTTGCCAGCTAGCTCAGAGTTCACTAGAAACTTTCTCGAATAGGCAAGGAGGAGTTGAACCTCCCTGGATAGACAAGAAGGGATTTAGTTTCTGACAACCATAGAACATGACAACTTTGCTCTCCCCTAATCAAGAGTATATCTCTAGAGTCGTGTGAAAACAAAAGACAACTTATTTTACTCAGTCAGTACGTGCATTCTTAGTTTCACCAGATTGTAGAGAAAAGGAAGAGACGGGCGTGTTCAATAAAAGATGTTATTTATTGATCAGTCTCTTTTCTCGTACAAGAGAAATGAATCGATATTATTGCAATACTTATGGTTAAGTAAAGTGCATACAATAAAAGCAGAATTATGAAATAATACTGTAAAAGCATTGATATGGTTTCTAAGCCATATGCTATTTAAAATGGATAGAATATATACATACATATATACATTTAACTAATCGTACTCAACTGGTGCTTCTAACCACGCCTACCCCGGTGTACCTGACCTAAGCCTAATACGTGGGCTGGAGTAGAAAGTAGCAGTTTGAGTTAAGTTTGTTTTGCCAAGTGACTGACTCAAGAATTCTCTGCAAAGGGTTATTCAGTTCTGTACCTGAGATCTAGGATGGTTGAGGGATGGTATCTCTTGTCTGTGGTCTCGATATTCCAAGCTGCCTGCGAGGGCTGCTCGGAAGCGCCGGAGCTGGATTTCTCGG
This sequence comes from Lissotriton helveticus, assembly GCF_964261635.1. Lineage (NCBI taxonomy): Eukaryota > Metazoa > Chordata > Amphibia > Caudata > Salamandridae > Lissotriton > Lissotriton helveticus. The sequence continues at coordinate 248,580,168 of NC_136067.1, read as the reverse complement.
CAGGAGAAAGACAGCGTCTCGTTCTCAGCGCGTCAGGAAGGCGGGGCAGCGCCAGTGGGCTTCGCTCTCTGCTGGGCTTCGGCAAGTCTCGCTGCTCCGATCTCGTCACCACCGCGTGTGTTTGCTTAAGGCAATGTCGGTAATATTTATACCTGTAAGGTGTCGAGATTGACGTAAGGATGGACATAGATACGTCAATAAGGATGTCATACGAGCTGGTCGTTAGCACATTCTTTTACTGAAGTTCTTTGAGAAATCAAAACAATGGCCGCAGGGATTTTCCCAGGTTGTCATAGGTTTGATTTGTTTTGAGAACTCCGTATGCCTTATCAGGGGCTGGAGGAATATTGCTTGCCTAATTAGATGGCAAGCGTTATGACCTAATCAGATAACGCGCTCCTGTGCCGTGGTCTGGCTTAATCAGATAACGGTTTCTGCATCATGGAATGGCTGCTAGTTAATTTGTTAACCAGAATAGGGTCAGGAATAGGGGGATCTATACAGAACCTATAGGAATACATCACACCCACTCCACGCTAACTATGGCCATATTAACAAATCTAGGCATAGTAAAACACACTGTAGAGTATCGTGTATACCTTACCACCCCAAAATACACATAATGCATTTCGAAATTATGTAATATACGGGAAAAAAAAATAGTCACATGTACTATATGCACTCAAGCAGTAGAATAATGCTAAATTAATCACGCATATGTATACATTATTAGTAATCGAATATGAGAATTACACATGAAATGGCTCTTAATACAGAAGAAAAAGTTCGAGACCACTTCATCACAGTTCAAAAAATATTTATGAACATACCAGCGGGCAGCTAATGTCTATGAAGTTTCTAAAAACAGAAATTAGTTCTCTAAGAATAGTTCTTACTTTAAGCAGAAGATAAGTGTCTCGAAAAATTATAAAAATATTTTGGGGCTGCTAAAAAAAATTGCTGTCCGTGGACTGGAGGAAAAGTTGATCTTGCTACTTTATTATTAAAGTGGAAGGCCAAATTCAAGGTGTCGGGAACGCCGTGTGCTAGCTTGTTCAAGAGTCGTTATTTCTGCTCTGGTGAGAACATCATATCATTGAGACTGCTGAAAAAGCTGTCAACAGCTTCCTGTGAGAGTTCCACTAACTCGGAAAAAGATGTAACCATGCATTCATGTGCATGATTGTCTCCATTGACGTTTTGAGTAGTATTGCTGACAGAAGGTTGTACCTGATCGATGCTGCTTTCATCTTGATCTTCACTACCCCTTAATCGTAGTGGTGAAGTTTCCACGAATGCCGTCATCAGGATTGGCAGCCGTTGAGGGCAGCACAATGCATGAGCCGTTACCGGACCCAACAATGTTTCTGCATCCATTGGCGCATCCGATTGTAGCGTCAGACATGTGTCCAACACGCATTCTTCTCCGCACAGCATGCACCTTAATACAGGTAAAACACATCTTTGCCATATCGGCCGAAATGAAAGAAACCAAGTCATGTTCAGGTCTCTAAGCTGGGTTAGTCCCAGGATTTTTGATATCCGGTCCCGGTATCCAATGGCTCGGATTGTTTCTTCCCTTGTCGCAGGTGTTTTGTCTGTGACATGGTTTGCCATAACGAAATATAAGGACTAAGAATAGGATTCCTGCAATTAGTCCCAAAATGAGGGGAACTCCTCCAAAAATCGAATGGACGAGGTCTGGAAAAATACCCAGTATGGCTTTGAATGGTGTTAATGCTCCTGAAAATAATGTCTTAAATACATTTGAGACTCCACTGGTATCAGAAATATTTAAGATTTCATTCAGGATTTCTGCGAAATGTATGGGGGAATTAGTTGATAACAATGAATGAATCTCTGCAGTCATCCTTGCGACTAGGAGATCATACGTTTCTTTTGATGACGTGAGCCTGGTCGGCGTCTGAAGAAGCACTGTTTTCATTCTGCTTAAAGTATCAATTCGAATAGAAGTAATTTTCAAGTTAGGCCATGTCCTTGCCTCTCTGTCTGGAAAGGAGCTGGGGAACAATAAGCGTCCACAGCACATGACCTTCGCAGTCGTACTTACGAGATAAGGAACCCCGGGCAGTAGACTACAACATCTGCGATCCACAATTAGGATGTAACTCCCGTTATAGAGTCTTTTAAAGAATGGTTCTATCTGTGTTGCAGGTGTGCCTAGCTGGTGACATGAAAGGTTATTTGAGTTCCCTTCACAGGCTCCATGCAAACTAATTCCATTACACAGAAGTGTACCGCTTAGTGACATTGCACAATTATTGCCACTAAGGAACACTTTCTGTCCTTTATTACTGACACATGCATGTGAATAGGGCAAGTTTCATGTTGACTTAATGTACCCTTTTCCCAATTTTTCGTACATGCCAGCCTGTATATATTTTGGCAGTATTGAAAACTGAAAGTAGATATCGGAATATTAATTATCACATGTATTATCCATTCAATGACAGGTCGTTCTGACATTGTCAATGGTAATCTCTCGAGTTTCTCAATGCTCAGGATTGTATAATCAGCACCCTTTTGTGCCATACTGATTTGTTTATCAGTAAGGTTAAAGATATTGAATAGTGACGTTGTGTTGATTAAACGCCAAGGCACATAGCCTGAACGCAGATTTTGTAACGTCCATCCAAGCTGTATAATAGAACGCAATTACGACTGACCGTGTTGTAACAACAGTAAGTCTTGCGATATTATGTCGATTGCTGAAGACACAATACTGTCCAATGAAAAAATTCTGGAGGACAGAGTCATTAGCCCATTGTCCACTACAGAAAGCGATTTTTCCAAATTAATACGGTCAATTTCCCGTATATTTTCTGCTGTCTCAATTTGAGTTATCTTCCAGGCCTCGTTGTAAGCTGCATATATAGAGGCTGCTATGAAGCGTTTTTGACGCTGTTTGCGCGGTCCCATAATGAAATCACGCAAGTCAGCACCATCAGTAAGTAAAGTTAGGTGTTGCTTAATTTCTGTCAGTGTGGAAGTTTGTAGCCATTGAAGGCAGAGTTTGCCCACACTGTAGGTGGTGATTATCCCTGGGTGTTGTCTTTGGGAATATCAGGGTCTGGCCTGGTCAATGTGAACCCCTGTGTTTTGTTCAGGAATCTGTCTTGACAGTTATTAGTATCTGTGGGCCAGATTAACCAATGTTTCTAATCAGGATTTGTGCTGTTTTGGTTTAATACATAGTTTACGTCTATCTCTTCATCTGCAGAGTTATTGCTGTTCATTGTTGGTTTTGGAATAGACGGTTTATTTAAGTCTTTGATTTTGGCTAATCCAAGACAGGTAGTTTGTTGAATAGTGTCATTCAAGAATATAATTTGTTCTGGGATCATGCAGGCTCTAAACAATGATTCTATACCCTGAACTTGCCATTCTCTTGTACCCCAAACACTTTTAACTTCCACATTTTTGTCCCAATAATCAAAACCAAATGTATTCATCTGTTCAAAAAATGAGTCCGAATATATCAATTTTGTGTTTGTAAGCATGGTTTTTGTTCCTGTCTTATTTGACAATTTAAAATAAAATGTTTCAGCTTTACTTGTATTGAACCCTGAAAAATATGAATATTTGTCATAAACGGTTCTTGAGCTTCCTTTTGGAGGGGTTGCACAATGTTCCCATTGATTATAATTTAAAACATTTCTAGGTTGTGCAGATTTATGTAGAAAATGGTTACCATAGTGGTTGTAGCAGTACATACTATCATAATTAGACGAACCCTGCAAATAATCATGTTTGGTAAATTTAGCAGACATCACTAGGTCAGACATCATGTCATTAATACTTTCAAAGTCCCAATCATCAGCAAATGAGTTTGGTTTTACAAAGTCACTCAACGAGATCTTGATTTGGTGTGGATATTTGAGGATTTCAACCGGACCATAAATTTCATAGTCAGTATTGTCCCATGCTACCCCACCCGGTATAGGATTGGCTGTGAAGTTGACTGAAGAAAGTTCTCTTTTCTTGACGTGTGAAGACGTGTGTGGCTTGAGGATCAAGTTGATTTTCTGGCTTGCTGTGTCCATTTTTGCATATTTTCCCTCAATGAAGCGTCCCAAACATAGTACCATGATGAGCCAAAGTATGAGGATAAATACACCAAAGGACACCCAAAATTCAATCCATGGAGAAATCAGATAGGTTTCTTTCAGCTGTTTCAAAAGCTCCTTAGCTTTGTCTTTAAGGGTTTTTGTTGATGGCTGTGTCTTTGATTCACTGAGGTCTTCAGAGGAATCATTGAAGTTTATGAAGTAGCCGGATGCTGTTCTATCAATTGTTCCAATTGTTTCAGGATTACTGTTTCTTGCATATTCATTTGTTACTTCATTGTAGGTTGGTGTGTCTCTACTAAACGTTTTTATTTGGGTTTTCAGAGGTGTGAGTTCCATTGCATTGTTGCATAGTCCTTGTTGTTGTTCTGTAGGTGTTTTGAATGTGATTAGCCTTTTAGTTAGCACCTCTGTACTTGTAGCAAACCTCGGTGTTCTACTACTTATCGGGAGTCCACTTGGCCTACTGTTTGTTATCGGCCACATGATTGTGGTTTTACCAGGTCGATGGATACAACTCGGTTCTCCTTTTTACCAGCAAGCGGCGGTAGTACAACTGATCTTGTCCCGTTGATGGACAAGACAGGAACTGCTTTTCTGTAAGAAGGCCCAAATTCCTTCTTTACCGTGATCTTTTCTCTGACTAGATCCCCGATTTTTGGAATCCAGACAGGTCTTGCTGGGACAGGCGGTGTTTCTTCAGTGGTTATTGGCTGTTGTTTCAACTTTATGTTGCTCAGGTCTTTTCTTGTTTCGTTTAAGTCCTGCAAAATAGCCAAACGATCTTTGATATCAAAGCTTTTTTCTTTCACCACTGAAGTCTGACTGTCAAGATCTAAGACTAACATCCTAGTCCCAAACAATAATTCGTACGGACTGAATCCCTTCAGAGAATTTCTTGGCAAGTTGTTTAGACTACGTTGGACACTTATTAGATGTTTGACCCACCCAGCTCCCGAACCTAATACCTTAGCTGTTATAGATCGCTCTATGCCTTTGGTTTTTTCTTTACACCATCCCGTATCCCTCAGGAAGGAAGTGAGAAGATTTCCGCAAATGCAATGCTCATTCTGGCCAAGCACTCCTCACATACCCAAGAGGCAAATGGAAAGATATTGGTCAGTACGTAGCATGCTTCTAGCGTATATGCCATTATAGACTTGCAAATCTTGATTATAACAGTTCTGGCGTCAGCCGAAAGTTGGGGTCTACATTATAAGTGAAAACCAGTCTCTGTATGTTAATACGACGCATTTTTCATATTGGGATTTATTTTTTATTGTTGATCCTTTCTGGTGTGAAACTCCAAGGTAATATACCGTTTCTTTCACCACTGCGATTTCTGTTACAGTTTGGGCAGTTTTTTACAAAAATGGTATAATGCAGGCTCATGCCTGGCCACCAGTACACTGATTGTAATTCTTCCAGAGAATCTTTTAGTTTGAGGTGTCTGAGACCCTCGCCCATATGTGCGTCTGCTATTAACAAGCCTCTCCTGTCCATGTTTGGAATCACTCTATCCCCCACTCCAGGGATTCGAGCAAAAGGAACGGAGTTCGCATCGATTATGTATGTATATTTGTATGTATATTTGAGTGGGTAACTGATCGGTAACGCTGAGCAGTCGCCTTTTGATGACGTTTTCACCGCCAGCATTGTTTCACCGTCTGTATTTTACTGCACGCTTTTTTCTAGCTACGGAAGCCGATTCAGTTGCTACCGCTGTGGCTTTCTCAGCCAATGAATTCCCTGCAACATGTACGCCATCACGCTGATGACTCAGTGAGTGTATCACGTGAGTCTTTGGTAGTTCTTTTTTTAACAGAACCATTTGTTCCCAAAGCAGTTTTTGCTTTATTGTTGCACCTGTGTCATCTTTGTAACCGTTTTGAATCCATTTCTGTAAATCGCTGTTATATGATTTGACGCAGTAATACGAATCGGACACTATGAGTGTCGGGAATTCGCGATCTGCGCCATTTTCAATGCTATTATTTCAGTCTGTTGTTCTGAATTAGTTTCTACTGAGTGTGTTTTTGTTAATAGAGGTCTTAGTATACCTCCGCGCCACACTTCTTTTGTAATCTCACATGTGGGGTTGTATGCTTGTTCTCCCCAAACGGATGGTTGAGCATGTCCGTCTGTATAGATTACACAAGCGTACTGTCGTAATGGCAGAATGTCGATTGGCAGAGGGAATATTCTTTCATATTCAAGATATTTTAGTTCCTCTAGTTCTGGATCAAAGTAGTATTTTACTTTGTCCATTGTAATGGAATTCACCCATTGTATCCATTCCGGATTCAATGCTGTTGTTGGTAAATTACACGGGGTTGTTAATGCCTCAAAGGCTGATTCTGCTGTTCTGACTGTGATGTGTCTACCGTCAGCTTTATCTCTTTCTCTAGCTATTGCTGTTTGAACTGCATGAACAATGTTTTCTTTAATGCTGAATTTCTTTTCAGCTTCTGTGTACAAGTGTGATTTGAATGCAATTGGTACCTTTTCTCCCTCGTTAGAGGTCAGGTATGTGAATCCGCATCTTCCTGGGATGACTCGAATCACAAGGTTGCGTGTGTTATCACGTGTTTCTAATTTTGTTTTAATTAACATATCTGTTTGTAAGGATCTCAGAATTTCTGTGTGTTTTTGAGTCCAATTGGTTTTTTTAAAATCTGGTTTTATTAGATCATAAAGGGGTTTGACCCTTTCTGCGTAATTTGCAATGTATGTTCTTCCGAAATTTAGGAAACCTAGAATTGACTGTAGGTTTTTTAGTGTTCTAGGTGCTTGGAGTACGGCACATTTCTCTAGGAAATTGTCAGCCAGGCTTTTGCCTTCACTTGATAATTCATATCCTAAGAACAGGACTGTTAGATGGGCAATTCTAGATTTTTTAAAGTTGAATTTGTAACCCTCTGCTGCGAACCCAAGTATTATGGTGTTCACTCTCTTCAAGTGAGTATCCAAGTCATCATCTGTTAGGTATATGTCATCGACATAAGATAATGCTTCGTCATCATATGTTTGTAGTAACTCTGTTACTCTCGCTGAGAATAATCCTGGGCTGTTCTTGTATCCCTGGGGTAACCGACAGAATTCTTTTTGAGCGCCATTTATTGAGAACGCTGATAAGTATCTGCTCTCTGGTGCTATATTTTGACAAAAGAATCCATTAGAGATGTCTAATGTTGTTTTATATTTTTTGCGCACTATGTTATTCATTAGTGCAGCACTATGCGAGTTTTGTACTGCAAAAGTTTTGCAACATGAGTTAAGGTGTCTGTAATCCAAAACTAGACGATATGAATTGTCTGGTTTGGAGACAGGAAACAAAGGGTTGTTCATTTGTGAGGTGCAAGTTTCAATCACCCCCTGGTATTCTAGTTGATCTAGAATTTCTTTTACCTGTTTTTTAGCTTCTTGCTTGATTGGAGACTGCCTTTGGGCAGTAGGTTGTGATTTTAACTGGATTTTGTGTGGAGGAGATTCCTCATCCCATCCCACATGATTTTTATATAAAGCAGGAGCTTGAGCTACTGCCCACTTTCTTGCAAGTGTATATTTTTTATGAATTGGAATATGATTTGAGAAGGCAGGCATAATTATTTCTTCGCCATGTGGGCACTCCCTGACAAACTCTGGTGGCCAATCTTTTTCAGCTAGAAGGATGTCATAGCCCTTGGAGAGATTATCCCAAAAAAGGCCCCTTCTTTTTCTAGTCTTATCCCCTTCTATACGTAAAGTTATTTCATATATTTTGTGAGGTTTGCTAACTCTGGTGTCTGCAGTTTCCACTTGAATGTATTCATTCGTGTCCACTGTCTCCAGATGATTCATAAGGACTTTGCGTGCTATGCTCACTTCTGCTGCGCTGTCTAGCATTGTCTGAGCCCACTCTCCGTTTTTCAGCTGTGTCCTCAGTATTCTCGGCATTGTTGAATACTTTAATACTGGCTACCTTCTTCTTTGGAAACTGTAATTTTTTATTTGGATGAGCAGGTTCCTTGTCTTTGGACTTGACGTGCCCTTCCCTGGGTTCCGATCGTCCTCTTCTTTCCGATTTCTGCGAGGAAGTCTGAAAAGATTGAGAGGGACGTGTATCAAAATCTTGATATCTATCAGGTTTCTTTATGTTATCCCTATTTCTAAGGTTGTATCTTTTCACAGAGGGCTCCCTTTGGGGAGACTTGGGTCCTTGGTCCGGAGATCTTTCTCTCCGCCGAGGAGAACTTCCTCTGGACTGGAATCTCTTTTCTTTTGGATTGGATTGTTTGTTTCCATCCCAGCTCTTCTTTTGACTGTTTAGATTATTTTTAATAAATATTTTTTCAGGACTTTCAATTAGTTGGGGCTTCACTGGTATTCCACCCAAACTATCTCTACCTAGTTCTTCATAGGATTTTTCTATAATTCTGGCAATTTCAGCTGGTTGGTCTGCTATATCTGTCTCTTTTAACCTCTGGAGGATCGCCACATTCGCTGCTTCTCCTTTTATGTTGGCTAGTAATATTGCCGAGACCTGCTTGAAGTCTTTTAGTAATTTCATACCGAGAGTTAAAGCGGGTTCTGGACCGTATTTGTCTTGAATTTGTTTTAGCACATCTGGTATTACTGACATGGATGGAACTCCATGTGTTTTTGTGTAAATGGAAGCAAAGACTGTACCCCAAGTGTCACAGTCCTCCACGTGTGGTGCGATTCCCATTGGAAGACAGATAGTCAGAATCCTGTGTTTATCCACAGGGGTGGTGTCTGGAAACACCGCCTCTATTTGGGTGATTTTTTATGCTAACCAGAATGGTATTTGTTCCCGTTTAGCTGGTACTTTACCTAGGCAGGACTGTATGTTCTGTGGTGTAATTTTATTTGTGTTCCCCTGATGTGGGGTCAGCTGTGGAATTTTAATTACTGGTTGGATAGTTGAAGTCCGCATTACATATTGGACTAGTTGTCTATATATTTTAATTAATTGTTTTAGTTGTACTAAAACATCTGCTGCAGACATTCTTTCGATGTCTGGATGTGGTTGGCCTGAAGACCACTCGCGTGCATCAGCGCGGCCGACAAGTGCTTTTAATTTCTCCAGCTGACCTGGAGCTGTAGCTCTCTGCATTTTAATATTTTCGGTGCACTGAAGCTGAATACTAGCTTCAGCGCACGTGTACTTATCCCTGCACTATTGTTTTGCGCGAAGGCTGACAGCGCTTGCACTCATGCTGTGACGCTTATTTCTCATTTGCCACTTACCCGCTCCTGACCCCGGTCCGCCCCGGCTGTGTGCCGTTTGTTGCGGAGGGTCCCTGCAAGAGCGCCACTTCCGCTTCGCGGCACTTCCGCCCTGCCTCCAGACCGCGCAGGTGAGCGGTCTAGTGTCTGCTGTACTAGGGCTTATAACGTGCCCTGCCGGCCCCGCTGGTTGACTTGGTGGCCTGAAGACCACTCGCGTGCATCAGCGCGGCCGACAAGTGCTTTTAATTTCTCCAGCTGACCTGGAGCTGTAGCTCTCTGCATTTTAATATTTTCGGTGCACTGAAGCTGAATACTAGCTTCAGCGCATGTGTACTTATCCCTGCACTGTTGTTTTGCGCGAAGGCTGACAGCGCTTGCACTCATGCTGTGACGCTTATTTCTCATTTGCCACTTACCCGCTCCTGACCCCGGTCCGCCCCGGCTGTGTGCCGTTTGTTGCGGAGGGTCCCTGCAAGAGCGCCACTTCCGCTTCGCGGCACTTCCGCCCTGCCTCCAGACCGCGCAGGTGAGCGGTCTAGTGTCTGCTGTACTAGGGCTTATAACGTGCCCTGCCGGCCCCGCTGGTTGACTTGGTGGCCTGAAGACCACTCGCGTGCATCAGCGCGGCCGACAAGTGCTTTTAATTTCTCCAGCTGACCTGGAGCTGTAGCTCTCTGCATTTTAATATTTTCGGTGCACTGAAGCTGAATACTAGCTTCAGCGCACGTGTACTTATCCCTGCACTGTTGTTTTGCGCGAAGGCTGACAGCGCTTGCACTCATGCTGTGACGCTTATTTCTCATTTGCCACTTACCCGCTCCTGACCCCGGTCCGCCCCGGCTGTGTGCCGTTTGTTGCGGAGGGTCCCTGCAAGAGCGCCACTTCCGCTTCGCGGCACTTCCGCCCTGCCTCCAGACCGCGCAGGTGAGCGGTCTAGTGTCTCACGTCGGACAGCATAAATGGCCATCTGGAGGAAGCGCCGCGGACGAGCGCAGCGGGAGCGCCGACTTCGCGCCGAAGTCACGCTCAAGTCAAGCCCGTCTGCGCCCGTCCGCGGCCGACCGAGGCCCGGGGCCGTGCATGCTGTGCAACGTTTGGTCTACTCCTCTCAGGCACTTCGTGTCTTTTCCCATCACATCTCCCTTGCCCCCGTGTCATAGCCACCATTCTAGAAAATAATATCCTATCCTCTCCCTCGTCCACAATTCCTTCCTCCCCTTCCTTTCCCATCCCCCCCCCTTCACCCGCTGCACCTCTGCTGATTCAGTCTAGTCCTAGCGGCAGAAACCCCCTTTCATTACTATATCTCAATACTCGTTCCCTTCCGAAACATCAACTAGACATATTCCAACTTCTAGAAGGAGGCCTCATTGACATCTTGCTCCTCACGGAAACTTGGTTGAACGCTGACTCTTATCCAGATATCTTGGCCGCCATTCCTGCGGGTTACTATATTCTCCACTCTAATAGAAACTCCGGCAGATCTGGCGGCGGAGTCGCCGCCATTATCCGCTCTCATTTACAATTCACCACTCTTACCACTCCACCCATAGCCAATACGGACATTCTTACATTGAAATTTACCTCTTCCAGTTCTTCTTTTATCTGTATACTAGTCTATCGCCCTCCTGTCAATATGCCCCTCTTTCCATCCCTATTTAGTAATTTGATTTCGCAAATAGCCATCAACTCTGCTAGGGTCTTAGTGGTAGGTGATTTTAATTATTGGCCATTAGACCCCCAAGAATCCTCTCTCTCCCGTGAGTTCACTGACTCACTGCTTGGTTTAAACTTCTCCAAACATATCTCGGTTGCCACACACAATAAAGGTCACACTTTAGACCAGATCTGGTCTACCAACTCTGACATTTCCCCTCCCTTGGTTTATCCCTGTCCCTGGTCCGATCATTTCTTTATTTCTTTTTCCCTACACCTATTTTTGCCTACTTGCCATCCGGTCCCTCATAATCTTAGGGCTCGGAACTGGAAACACGCCGATATTCCCTATTTTCATTCGATCCTTGCTTCCACACCTCTCCCTGACCATTTTGATCTCAATTCACAAGCAACTTCCTTTGATCAGTGGCTGTCCTCGGCCTGTGATATCGTTGCCCCCATTAAAATTGTCAAGTCTAAACGTCCCCACGACGCTCAGCGCTGGTTCACTTCTACTCTGAAGGCGGATAAACTTCACCTTAGACAGGCTGAGCGCCGCTGGCGGCGTAATTATGACCCTTCATCCAAAACCAGTTACACTGATCTATTGAGAACTTATAAAAAATCGATCATTTCGGCCAAACTTTCCTATTTCTCTCAGAAAGTCCTGACCTCGGCATCCAAGACCAAAGAAATTTTTTCTATTGTTGCTGAACTTTCTCTCCCTGACCGGGTCACTCCTCAGCCTCTACCTTCACAAGCCCTGTGCAATTCTCTCAATTCTTTTTTTTCTGATAAGATCTCTACGATCAAAAACAACATTCCCCCTACTACTTTGTCTCATGATTCTGTTATCCCTCCCTTGAACCCTTGTTCCTTCTCTGAATTTCCCCCTATCTCTTTGGATACTTTTCTTTCACTACTTCAGACTGTGAGCTCCGGCTCTCCTAAGGATTGCTGTCCTACATCTATTTTAAGAGCTGCCTTTGTGGCCTGCCCCGGCCCCCCTCTTGATCTCCTTAACCAATCTCTCTTGTCAGGCTCTGTCCCCAATGCTTTCAAAAGCGCTGTGGTGGTCCCCATTTTAAAAAAACCTGGGCTTGACCCTACCACGCTGGCAAACTATCGTCCCATTTCCCTTCTCCCTTACCTGGGAAAGGTCTTGGAGACTTATGTCACCCGCTGCCTCAGTGCTTTTATCGAGGAAACACACTTCCTCGATGATCGACAGGCTGGTTTTAGACCTGCTCACTCCACTGAGGCAGTGGTGGTGGCAGTCATGGACACGCTGAAACAGGGAGCTGATAAGAACTTGGCCCAGGCCCTTGTACTTCTAGATCTTTCAGCCGCATTTGACACGGTCGACCATGGAATCCTGGTCGACCGTGTCAGAAATGCTGGCATCTCTGGGCTGGCCCTGTCATGGGTGGTATCCTTTCTCCAATCCCGTTCTCAATCTGTTCGCCTTTCCTCCTTCTCTGCCCCCCTATCTTCACTCTCCTGTGGTGTTCCCCAGGGTTCTGCTCTGTCCCCGCTTTTGTTCAACCTTTATATGCAGCCCCTCCTTGTTTCTCTTCGTCAGTTTTCAGTTACTGCTTTCAACTACGCAGATGATCTGCAGCTTATTTTTCCTATTAATCCTTCCCCTTCCTCCTGTTCCAATTTTCAAAATGCCATGCTTTTTATTTATGAGTGGATGAACCTTAGCCAATTAAAGCTCAATCCAAGTAAAACGGAGCTGGTGGTGACCGGCGGCCCCCTCACTCCCTGGTCTCCCAACTTTTGGCCCACCGCTCTGGGTTCCCCTCCTTGTCCTGTGAATACTGTGAAGAGCTTGGGGGTTACCATCTCTAGTGACCTCTCGATGCGGCCACATATTAACACCGTCACCTCGGCATGTTTTTATCATCTTCGCCGAATCGGGAAGATCCGCAGGTTTTTATCCCAAGAGGCCCTTATTCTTGTTATCCTGGCCCTCATCACCTCACGTCTAGACTATGCCAACTGTCTATACGTGGGGGTTCCTGCCTGTCACCTCTCCTGACTTCAACTGGTTCAGAACCAGGCAGCCAGATTAATCTTTCAGCAGCCTAAACATCAGCATGTCACCCCTCTGCTGAAGACCTTACACTGGCTCCCAGTTGCGCAACGGTGTGTCTTTAAGATGGCCTGTACCATTTTTAAATCCCTGTTTACCTGTGCCCCTGCCTTTATCTCCTCTTGTTTGCACGCTTATGTTCCTTCCCGTCACTTCAGATCTTTGGCCCACAATCTTCTGATCACTCCCAGGTTCAACCGCAAGAAAGACGGGGGTGCCTGTTTCTCTTTTCTTGCTCCCGCTACCTGGAATTCCCTTCCTCTTTTTATTCGTCTGTCCACCGACTATCGCTGCTTTCGCACTTTATTGAAGACCCACCTGTTCCGTCTTGCGCATGGTTAGCTGCCCGATCCCGACTGTTTTTCTCCACCCGGTCTCGAGCGCCAAGAAACCAATTGGTGTATGTGCGCGGTACCAAATCTCTTTTAATAATAATAATAATAATAATAATAATGTGGTGTGTATCCGGCTAGGACCGGCCACGTTGCTCCTGGTCTACCTAGTGGACCGAGCCTGGTGATGTGATTATTATGTTTTAGGGCGCCATTAAACAAGAGCAGGTGCTCTTGGAATTTGAGTGGTACTTCCACTTCCTCGAAAGGAGTGTACTCATTAGGAGGTTCCTCTATTTTATAATAGTGGAACTCCTTTGTTACAGCATTTGCTGCTGGAAAGTTTATCCATGAATAGAATACCTCTGTCTGCCGATATTCGTGTGCCTCAATTACGAATATGACTGTACCACCTCTTGGTGTCAGTCCATTGTCTATAAGTTTTAACGTTATAGATCTTCTTATGTTGACCGGGATGAGTTTTATATCCGGGTCTGCTTCTTGCATAGTATTATCAGCTTCTATTAGTTCAGCTGCTAATCTAACTCTCTCTCTTTCATCATCACTTTCTGACATTTTACTGTCAGGAAGGTTATTCTGTTTGTTTGCAGATCAGGTTCCTTATGGAAACAAAGATTAGATGCACAATATTTTGGAACAGTGTATCCTTCAACGTTGATTGAACCAAGAACCATACATAGGAGTTCCCTCCTGCGAGGTTTGGCGGATTTTACCTCTTACCCACTCCAGACGTCTTTGGAGTATTATGGGAAAAAAGGGGTCTGAGTGAAAGAGCACGACTGAGTTACTCTAAAGTCTTGCGTTAGTTTTATCGCCTTTCCAAACACGTTGGGCGCCATGTAGTGTAGTTCCTATTATCCCAATAGGCTATGCGCATTGGAATAATACCTCCAATAGTATAGACCTAGACCAGACGTTAACTAGGTCTTCTACTGTCGATATTAGACTTAATTTTGGGTTTGCCAGCTAGCTCAGAGTTCACTAGAAACTTTCTCGAATAGGCAAGGAGGAGTTGAACCTCCCTGGATAGACAAGAAGGGATTTAGTTTCTGACAACCATAGAACATGACAACTTTGCTCTCCCCTAATCAAGAGTATATCTCTAGAGTCGTGTGAAAACAAAAGACAACTTATTTTACTCAGTCAGTACGTGCATTCTTAGTTTCACCAGATTGTAGAGAAAAGGAAGAGACGGCGTGTTCAATAAAAGATGTTATTTATTGATCAGTCTCTTTTCTCGTACAAGAGAAATGAATCGATATTATTGCAATACTTATGGTTAAGTAAAGTGCATACAATAAAAGCAGAATTATGAAATAATACTGTAAAAGCATTGATATGGTTTCTAAGCCATATGCTATTTAAAATGGATAGAATATATACATACATATATACATTTAACTAATCGTACTCAACTGGTGCTTCTAACCACGCCTACCCCGGTGTACCTGACCTAAGCCTAATACGTGGGCTGGAGTAGAAAGTAGCAGTTTGAGTTAAGTTTGTTTTGCCAAGTGACTGACTCAAGAATTCTCTGCAAGGGGTTATTCAGTTCTGTACCTGAGATCTAGGATGGTTGAGGGATGGTATCTCTCGTCTGTGGTCTCGATATTCCAAGCTGCCTGCGAGGGCTGCTCGGAAGCGCCGGAGCTGGATTTCTCGGCAGGAGAAAGACAGCGTCTCGTTCTCAGCGCGTCAGGAAGGCGGGGCAGCGCCAGTGGGCTTCGCTCTCTGCTGGGCTTCGGCAAGTCTCGCTGCTCCGATCTCGTCACCACCGCGTGTGTTTGCTTAAGGCAATGTCGGTAATATTTATACCTGTAAGGTGCCGAGATTGACGTAAGGATGGACATAGATACGTCAATAAGGATGTCATACGAGCTGGTCGTTAGCACATTCTTTTACTGAAGTTCTTTGAGAAATCAAAACAATGGCCGCAGGGATTTTCCCAGGTTGTCATAGGTTTGATTTGTTTTGAGAACTCCGTATGCCTTATCAGGGGCTGGAGGAATATTGCTTGCCTAATTAGATGGCAAGCGTTATGACCTAATCAGATAACGCGCTCCTGTGCCGTGGTCTGGCTTAATCAGATAACGGTTTCTGCATCATGGGATGGCTGCTAGTTAATTTGTTAACCAGAATAGGGTCAGGAATAGGGGGATCTATACAGAACCTATAGGAATACATCACAACACAGAGTACGAATGCCAGGAGTTGGTTTGCCGTCTTCCCCTGGAGGGACGTCGTCTGAAGGAGTTCCCAGTAGGATGCGGGTGCTCAGGTCCTGTGTAGTCCTGGTGTCCCTCGGAGGTATGAAAAGAGAGAGAAAGGACAGGGCCGTTAGTCGTGGAGCTTTGGACGGATAGCGCTCTGCCACCGACACCGGGGATGTGTAGGACCTGAAGACGGACAGTGAGGGTAGGACGGAGGGGAGGGCCGTGCGGGAGAGAATCAGAAAGGGGGAGGGAAGAGGGTGACCATGTGAGGATGGGCACAGGGGTCTTTCTACAGCTAATGGTGCACTTATATATATACAATGAGGCGGTGATATTACAGGTGTTTTAACTACAACACTATTTACAACTATAAACAGAGGGGACACGGAGACGCTGTACTCACGTGCCCCGCCGTAACTCTCCTGTGAGTTACGGCCGCTCTCCAGCCACCTCCTGAGGACTCCACCAGTCTTCCGACCAGATGTCGTCTTCCTCGTCCTGGTCACTGGTCTTCTCCTTTCCTTCGCTCTCGGTCTCGGGTTCTTCGCTTGCGTCCTCCTGCCACGGGTCTGCTGCTCGGAACGTCTTCTCTTCCTGTTCGCCGTCTTTTCTGTCTTCCAGCGGTGAGCTTCCGGGGTCAAGGGGAACTGCTTCCGGTCCTGCGCACTCCGTCACGGGTTCCTGCAGAGGGAGAGAGAGGGGAGGAGTCCGGGATGACAGGGACGCGCCATGGCTGGGTTCGTGACCTAAGGATGTGGGGATGGCGTGCCGTCCTGCCGAGGTAAGGGCCGCTTCCTTTCTACAGTAGGGTAGTGTATGTGTAGTGTAGGGTAGTGTTTTAGGGGTTAGGGTAGTGTTGTGGTGTTGGTGTAGCGTAGGGTAGTGTTTGTGTCGTGTAGGGTAGTGTATGTGTAGTGTAGGGTAGTGTTTTAGGTTTTAGGGTCGTGTTTGTGTAGTGTAGGGTAGTGTATGTGTAGTGTAGGGTAGTGTTTTAGGTATTAGGGTCGTGTTTGTGTAGTGTAGGGTAGTGTATGTGTAGTGTAGGTTAGTTTTTTTTTGCAAGGTACTCTTACTTACCTTTTAATGAATGAATGAATGAATACGCATTTCTATAGCGCATGGCTACCCTAGGGCATCCCAGCGCATTTAAGACAGCTAGACATTTCCGCTACTCATGGAAAGAGAAAGGTTTTTAGCAGTTTCCTGAAGAGGAGATAATTAGGTTCAAAGCAAACGGGATTGGGGAGCCAGTTCCATAATTTTGCCGCATGAAGAGAAAAACGCCGGCCACCCATACGTGCCCGATGAATCCTAGGAACTGTCAGAAGTTTTTGTTGTTGGATATGAGTGTCCGAGAAACCTGATATAGTTGCAGCATCGGCTAGATCACCGAAGGTCCGTTGCCGGTGATGGACTTATGCATGGTACACATGGCCTTAAACCAAATTCTTTGCTGCACTGGAAGCCAGTGCAACTGACAAAGTGCTGACTTAGCAGAAGTGCGCCTCAGTACATCCATTAAAAGTCGAGCAGCACAGTTCTGGACAACCTGTAAGATCTTGATAGTCCCCGGTGGAGCACCCAAGTAGACCGCATTGGCATAATCAAGCCGTACTAAAATAAGGGCTTGCACCAGCAGATGTCTAGTGTCAAAGGAAAGGAGTGGCAGGATCTTCCTCATCAATCTGATCAGGCCATAACAGGTAGCAGCCACTTTGCGCGGTTGTACAGAGAAACTCAGATTGGAGTCCAACCATACACCCAGACTCTTAATTTGTTTCTTTGGTAAAGGGGAGGGGCCCAGACAACTAGGCCACCAAAGGTCTAAGTTAGGGGGAGCTGCATGTCCTAGTATCATGATTTCTGTCTTGGAAACATTAAGTTTAAGGAAGGACAAATCCATCCACTCAGCTACTTTGACCAGGCAAGAGGTCAGGTTCTTATCATTCATATCATGTCGGCTGAGAGACACCACCAACTGGGTGTCGTCAGCTTATGTGACTAACTCGACCCCCTAGGGAAGCACAATGTCCGCAAGGGGCCGCATGTAGATGTTAAACATGATGGGGCTTAAAGAAGATCCCTGGGGACACCATACTGCAGAGGGGTCTGCTTTGAAAGAACCTCTTCTTCAAAGACCATGAAAGATCTATCGGGGAGAAAGGATTGCAGCCACTTAAGGGCAGTCCCCGCTATCCCCACCTCCCACAATCTTTGAATCAAGATGTGGTGATTTACCGTGTCGAAGGCTGCACTGAGATCTAACAAAATAATAGCAGCGCAGCCTCTGGTATCCACAATTTTCCTCGCTTCTTCCTCCACAGCAAGAAGGGCTGTCTCCGTGCCCTGCCTACTTCTAAATCCAGTCTGAGTAGGGTGTGAGCATTATTATTCTCCACATAAGCTGCCAATATAGAATTTACATGTTTTTCGTCCAGTTTGCTAATCCGTGGTAGTAAAGAGATTGGGCGATAACTAGCCCAATTCCCAGGGTCTAAATACGTCTTTTTCCAAAGGGCTTTAATTCTGGCTTGCTCCCATAGCGGGGGAACCACTCCGGCTGCAAGGGAGGAGTTAATTACATCCACGGATAACTGGGGAAACAATCTCTGGGACTGATTTAAGAATGGAAGGGGGCACGACATTGGCCGGAGATCCAGACTTAAGATTCTCTAGGAGACGCTGTGAGTCAAATAGAGAGAGGCGGGCGAAATCCTCTAGCCTGGATTGTAGGAGGGGAGGGGAAAGTTGTAGATCAACATTAGTTTGTGGAAACAGAGAGTAGATGTTGGAAACCTTGATGGCAAAAAAATGTGCGATCTCGTCATAGCGTTTTTGTGCATTCGTAGGATCAGGAAGAGAGCTAGGGGGGGGTGATAAGAGATTTAAAGATTTTACAAATTTCCCTAGGGGAGTTAGAGGCCGACACAATCTTTTCCTGATAGTAGCTTGATTTAGCAGCCTTTATTTTGCCTTTGTACAGCCTGAGTGCAGCTCTATAGCTCGCCCTACTGGATTCAGAGAAATCCTTCCTCCATTTCCGTTCGGATTGCTTGCAAGATTGTTTGAGCATTCTAAGTTTGAGAGTATAGCAAGCTTTTTTGTTGGAGCCAGCTTGATGACAAAATTCTTTCTTAGGGAGGGTAAGATCCAATGAGGACTCCAGCCAGCTATTGAAATCGTCATTGGACTTAATAGGATTAGGGCAGGGTACGGGGGTGGAGTTATTAAGATTAATTGCCCATTTCTCCACTGAAAAGTTTGACCAGGTCCGACCCAATTTTTTAGACTTTGTAGAGGGTTGTGGCAGATCCCGGAGATTCCAAACAAAAGATAATAATGAATGGTCTGACCAGGGTACTAAAATAGTCTCATTCAAAGTAATATTATCCAGATTAGTAAAGAAAGGATCGAGCAAGTGACCAAATTTGTGGGTGGGGCCAGTTACAATTTGTCTGAATTGAAAGGCTTCGAGGCCTGCTACGAGATCTCGCGAAGGGGAGGAATCTGGTTAATCCAGGTGAATATTAAAATCAACAAGAATCGAAATATTGGGGGCAAGGCTAGCAATATTTATAGCAATACCTGGAAGATTATTACAGAAACTACTGTGTCCTCCTGGAGGGCGATATAAAAGGATTCCTGAGAAGGTGCAGGTGGGAGAGAAGCCAATGGCAAAGGAAAAGCTCTCACAATCCAGTAAAGGGCACTTAGTCGATCTGCAACTATAGATTGTTTTAAATATGATGACAATTTCCCCTCCCCGACCACAGTCACGGTCTTGTCTGACCATGGTATGGTTAGATGGAAGAGCCTGGACCACATCTGCATCGGAGGCCATATTGGTCCATGTCTCCGTAAGAAAGAGAGCGTCAGGACATCTCTCTTCTAGCAGCAGGTGGATTTCACTTGCATGCTTGGGCAGGGATCGACAGTTGAGATGTAGAAGGGAAAAGGATTTGACTTCTCTAGTTTCAAAGGGGGGGAGGCTCAGAAGGCGTAAATGTAAAAGTGCAAAGAGGACAGTAATGACCTTCATCCTCCAGCGAAATGACATGCGTACAGACATCCCTCAGTTCATCTCTGACCCCCAATAGTAGGTCCCTGCTATAACAGATGCTACCCGGGAGAATTCGACCAGGGGTTCCAGCTCCTAGCCCCGTTCTGGCGCGGTCGGGAGCAGACGGGCTTGCCTCTGGCGCGCCACCGGCGCGCGCTTGCATTTCCCTGTTAAAGTATGCTGGCCTGAGAGCCCTGCCCAACCACTAGAGCGCCTGCAAAAATGGTGCAGACTAATGGCCGAGTACAATGAGTATCCCTTTAACATGCATGCCTTTGCGTTGTAAAGGCATGCGTGGTTAAGGCATTTTCGTTGTAAAAGTTTGCGTTGTGTTAATTTGCGGAGTGTTAGTATTTGCGGGATCATTTTTGCATAGTGATGGTATGCGGGGTATTTGTATGCAGAAAAACGTCATATATTCCTTTTAAGACCCTCTCGCTTACCTGTCCGTCGGTACCTCTATGCAGTAAGAGCTTGCCCCGGGAGGTACCGACAAGACGGTCGCTTGCTTTTTTATATGGTCTCAAATCGCGTTGGCGCGAAAACGGGCCTACGGGGGTTTAGGTGGCCTGGAAAAACACCTGTAACGTTTGTAAACTACTGCGCATGTGCAGTAGCAAGTACGGGCAGGATTGACAACCTGCGCTGTGTAAAGACACTACCATTGCCCTCGAGCGCATTCGCACTCATGGGATTGATGTGCAAGGCTTTTATCAAAATCCGGAGTGCTAACGGTGTCAGTTTCCAGGTCCTCAATATATGTACAAAGAATTAGACGAGAATCTCAATCATTACCCTGCCGTATTTACCCGACGGGTATACCCACACCAATATCTATGGGCATGCGCGGGAGAGCAGCGCCTCCAACAGCAACCTGCGCATGCTCGATGTACTGAATGGCAATACAAATGTCAGTATCCATGGTCTTCTTATTTTATATTGTCTAGGCATTTGTTACTGATACAAATACCCTATATAAACGTATTGGTGATGTATTAAGTTATTAGCTTCAGATCTACAATGGGGATAGAGCACGATTTGCCACCGTCCCAAAAACCACCAAGCATCAATAGTTGCTAGTTTTCGATTTATGATGGGGATAGGGCACAATTTGTAACATTTATATGCACCACCAAGCATCAGCAGAGTGACAACAATATCAATTAGACAGCAATATCAATTAGACACCCCTAGTGGTCCCCGATCAATCTATAAGGTTTCCAGGATACCAGATTGAAGCTAATAAAGTCTGGCATCAACATATGGATATTTTCTGGATGTCTTTGCGTGGAACACATAGTTTCAGATATGTCCCCTGAGGAAGGGACCTGGCAGTCCCGAAATGCAACAGTCATGGAACTGAACAGAATATAAACATTTTATGTAATGCATACAATGTTATGATTTCATGTTTATGTTGACATCTTGTATCAATTAATCCATGATATAAGAGTTTTGTTGTAAGACATGAATATGAGGTACTCGAAACATGGTACCAAACATAATGAAATAACAACATACAATGAAAAAATATATAAATGTATGCAAATACAGTAACAAGCAGATTGTGTTTTATATTGTGATACACTAATATATGAATTTGGTTTAAAGTGAACAGTGCACATCACATCCAAGTCAGTGTACTTGTTATATGCTGCTATCCTCCTGTTGCCCATTCTCAGTGTTTATAATCTTGTATAAGTAGGGAGACATACCAAATAAAGCATTTCTACTTCACATAATACAATTTGATGGGAACCTTTAAAAAAGAAAAAAAAACACAAAAGGTTTCAAACAGACAGCCTTGAAGCATCAGTTGCTGACATAGTAGAAGCCCAATGATAAAGCAAGCCAGCACAAATGGATGAGGGATTGTGTCATTTTTTATATAAAAAAAAACATTCATCCAGAGCAAACAAACTTGATTGAGCCCTTGGGCTTTTGAAGTCATTCCCTACATGAGTGCCCATATTTTTTTAGTCAGGTGCTATAGGTTGCGAAAGGTGGCACTGGATATGCTCAGTAAAAACATCTTCTCATTCATCCATCCTTATGGCACGTTATGAAGAACCCCAGACATGAAAGCTAGGATGTTGCATCCCAAAAGGGTCAACTATTGGTTCATCTTGGAGATCTAGGAAGTGAGAACAGGAATGGTCAGAAATGAGAAGATGCGAAGGAAATAGAGGGTCAAATATATCTGGAAAAAACTATCTCCAATAATTTAATTGTTTGAAGGTACAGTCTCAATACAAAGGCTTTCCTGTCAACGTCACAATGTAAACCCCAAGAGGGGGCTTCTGCAATTTATTGAGTCTGAAGAACTTCCTAAGAGGCAGGCACCCCATGGACCCTTGGCAGAGCTCATACAGGTGCTTATGCTGACAAGCAAATTTCTCAGACCCGGTGGTCACCACAAAGATCAAATATAATTAAGATAAAGCCTCACGTGAGGTCAGCCAATGAGAGAAGGCAGCAGTCCCTCACTGGTCACAGAGTGAGAAGGTGCCCCTGAGACTGCTAACCTCATCCCACTGTGTGACGAGGTATCACTGATTGACATTCGATCCTGGGCACCTCATAGGTTAAAACTGAAGAGCCCAGGTTTAAGGCAATCCGTGACAGCTCCCCATGCCACATGGGGGAGGGCCTCAAGGCACTTTTGCCAGACTGAGGAGGTCATCTCCACAGCGCTGTGAAATCCTCAGCCTGATAAAGTTCAGCTCAGCCAGACAGGAATCTGCGCATTTAGCGCATGTCTAACTCATGGCTGCTGACCTGAACAAGAAGAATGTCTGCCAGGCTGACCTTTTATCAGCCTGACTGACACTCTCCTTTTCATAAAAAATCTGGGAAGTTTAGCTCCTCAGCTGTAGGGACAGGCCGCTGCTGCCCCGCTGTAACCCACCTGCTCAAATTGAGCCCTCCGTTACAGCCTGAGGCGTGCAATGTCCACTACACAACGTATTGGTGCTAGTGCAAAAACGAGTGCAAATTGTTTTTAAGTCTACCTCTACATGTCCCTGAATGAGAACAAAAGAAGAATGTAAAATCTTACCAAGTGTTTAATCTTAGTTTTATAAGCAAGGTATCTTTTCATAGATTATCATGAGGCACCGCTATGGAACTTTGCCGACGTTTCCTTGAAATAAAACATGGTTTAGTAAAGTGATTTATACAGAAATACAATACGAGCCCTTTGTAAGTCTTTGTTTGACTTTCAGCACTGGATTTCACTTCGAGAACAATTCTGCCACCTGCAAAAATTAAAAAAAAATTCCGAGACAGGAAGATTTATATACCTTAGAGAATAAAAAGCAGCTTTAGCTACAATTACAGATTAATCAAAGTGTACACCTGTGTATGAAAAAAAATAAGCTTGTGAAGGAAATAAAAGAGCACACCAGCACCACACATACATATGTGCATTAATTCACACTTTCTCTCCACACATAGGGGCATATTTATAAGCCCCTATCGCCACAGGAATGTCACTTTTTCCGACAGTCCTGTGGCGATAGGGGCTTCACCTTATTCACAAGGCAGCGTTAAGCCACTTAACTTGGCATATCGCCGCCTTGTGAATATGGACCTCTTTCATGCTACACTTAGCATGAAAGGGGTGGGCAATGGGTATTGCAGCAACACCCGTTGACTTTGATGCTGCTTCCTATCTACGAGGCTGGTATAAACAGGAGGCAGCGCCAAAATTAAGACCAGGGAAAACCTGGTCTTAACAAGGCGAAACGAGGAAAAATGCCTGCTCTTTTTTGCTGTTTCTAAATGTGATGCATCCTGCAGCACACATACAAAGAGCAAAACGCCATGAATGATTGTTTATGTGCAGGAAGGTTCAGCATTCTGTAGCACACATAGAAATTACAGAACGCCATTACTGATTGTTTATGTGCAGGGAGGGACACCTTCCTGCACATAAGCAATCTTTCCCTGCAATGGAGGCACCCTTGCACAATGGTGCAAGAGTGCCTGCGTTGGCACTAGGCAGCTACATTTAGCGACAGTGCTGAGGAAAAGGTAGGGGTACAGTATTCTTGTGAATATGGTGCATCCCTGCATTTGGAAACTGTCAGAGCGTTAGCCTTCTTGGATTAACGCCGTGCTCCCGCAGTTTCCTAGTAAACATTCCCCATACTATCTCACTCGGGCCGGCTTCTCCGTTTGAGCAGAGGAGCGTCGCCCCACTTAAAAATCCCTAGAGTTGAAAAATAAAACGGTAATTAATTACTGTTTTATTTTTCATATTCCGTCCGGAGCGAGCGCCAGGACGGTGGCAGAGCCGCGGCTGAGTGACAGAAGCATGTCACTCAGCAGGGAAGAGGGTGGGTTGTCATGACACTGTTTAAAGTGTGCATGTCTTTTTGGCCGGCCATATGGAGACGGCCAGGCCACACATTCACACTTTAAACAGCTCTAACCCAGCTGTTTTAAAACCGCTAGGTTAGAGCAAGCCAAAGCCTCTAAAGCGCAGTGCTGAGCCGAGTGAAGCCGTTCCCACCACTGCTATGGCTGCTCTCATGCTGGTGAGAGCAGCCCTAGGATTGGCCAAGGGAGTTGCTGCTTCCAGTTCCTGTGTAGAAGAGGTCCGTAGTGAAGACGTCGACGATTTCAGGTATCTTTTTAAAATATATATATATTATTTTGAGTGTGCCTGTCTCCATCTCCCTCCCCGTAGATGCCAGCCGCCACTGGTTGCAGTACTGTTTATTCCAGACATCCTTAAAGCATTTTTAAATGATATGCTGTAATGTTTAAAAAAAGAAAATACATTTTAACACAATTTTATTGTCATTTTCAATTCAACACAGACTCACATGATGTAAATTTCCATAATTAGGTGCACAAAATAAAGGAGAGTGGTAAAACCAAGGTATCATTAACAATCATTTAAAGCGTACAATGTTGAGCATCCTATCACGCACCAGCTCTCTAGTTCAAGCATAAACGAAGGCCATGGAAATTAACCCCACAAATGACATCATATAGATGACATTCACTCCTGACATTGTCAAAAATTGAATTCTAAACTAACTTCCCGTAAGCTGTGATATCTTACTGTGCAAGTGCCAGCCCTCAATTTCCTGTACTGAGCTATTGCACCATTACTAAAGTGTGCAATTCATATATAGTACAAACCCAGCCAGCTAGGGGGTAATGTGTGAGCATTTGCGGAGACGTATGTGTCTTACCCCCAGATTCATCAAAGTCCTCTTTTGCGATTCCCTAATAGCGATTTTTAAGGAATCGCTATTGACTCGCAAAACGGGATGCATGTAGAAATCGCAATATTTTTTGCGATTTCTACTGCTTCCTTATTCGCTAATTGCTAATCGCAAATAAGGAATGGCTGTCCCATTCATTCCTATGGGCCTAAAGGCCCATAGGAATGAATGGGGAGTCATTCCTTATTTGCGATTAGCAAATAGCGAACCGCAAATAAGGAAGCGATTTCAAGGGTGCCAGGGTGTGCAAACGACACCCTGTAGCACCCATGAAATGGTAATGTACACTGGTGTTGCACGTGTGTGTGTAACATACAACTTTAGTGCATTTTTCTAAGTTTTCGCTATTTACCACGTAGTTAGACTTCGTGGTAAATAGCGGCCCCAGATTGCGAATTCACAATTTTCAAATTGTTCATGAATTGCATTTAAGGAATCTCAAATTGAGATTCCTTAAATGCAATTATTCGCAATTTAGCGATTTCTAGAATTGCGATTTTTGCATTTGGGATGATGAATCCCAAATGCAAAAATAGCGCTCGCCCTTTGCGAGCCGATTTTGGCTTGATGAATCTGGCTGTTACTTCTAACACTCAGAAGAGCTCTGCTAGGCTGATAAGATGGCCGAGTGGGCTGCAAGCTCATTGCAGAGATCTGTGAAAAACACGGAAGTTACTGTTTTGAACGTCAGCCTGCATATTTCACGCATCCATGTCTCTAGCTTTGGAAGAGTATGTTCATAGGCAGTAATACTCCTGTCTCTATTAGATAACTGGTATGGCCAGTTGAAATCCATGCCCAGCAGGATTGTTGATTCAGAGTGGCAATCTGCAGTATTTGTGCTTCCTCTCTTCTACTGTCCTCTTTCCCCAGGGCTTCTGATAGCTAGCACATTGAAATGTTCTTGGGTTAGTGGTGGACATGGTGAAGGTCGAAGCATACATCACTCCTGCTGGATCCAGAGTGGGAGGTTAGTGCTTTCTCACAGCCTCACATCAAAACTCGCTGCATATTCTTTTGTGGATTCGAAGTTTTCATTTAGGTTAGATATTATTAATTTCGTATTTTACCAGAGCTGTTTCTTTGCCCAGCGTACATATTGCTTTAATCTATTTTATATATATATACGGAGAGCTAACTTGTCTGCTCCCTATGCAAAATGTCTAACTTCTGCACCATCAGTAAACAACAATGCAAAATGGCAATCATTATTTGGAAACGTGAATCTGTCCCTAAATATCCTCCCAAAAGCTGATAGATATATCTGATGGGTACTTTCCTCCTCTTCACTCCAAACTGCATTATTAAATCAACTTCCCCAGCAGCTGCACCTTTCTCAGGACACATGGCCCTCTGTCATACTGAGAGGCAGAGCTCCATCAAGCTTGTCAATACTGCTGCCTATCCTGCTCAGCCAAGCAGGATAATGAAATGGATTTCCAATCCGATGAGAAGGTGAGTTTGCAGATCCAGCACTATTTTTGCAACAGTTTCCTGAGGCATCCAATTGCTGTGAGGCCTCTATTTTTTAGTATTTTATTAACAGTCTGCTGGTTAAAAGACCTTGTCAGCAGCTTTAGATGTTTTACCTCGAGCACATGTGGAGAGATTGCCATTGATTTGATCCTGCCAAGTCCACTAGTCCGACAATGCACAAGTGTAAACAAAGTGTAAATGTGTATCTGGAAATACAGCTTTCATTTGTTTACGAAGAAACCATGAGTCTTTGTACAGAACTACCTTTCTTTACACCCAGCTACTTATTAGAGTAATCATTTCCTTTCCCTACCCATCCATTTCTAGAGGGGAAAATGGGTGCTTTTGGGAAAACCAAAAGCACCCAGGTAAAATCAGGAGCAGAAACACCCTAGCACAATTTAGAGTTTCATCAGTGCTCTCGGTGCTTTTCCATCTGTAATCTGCTTTTATGTGTCGTTTCTAAATACATAATAATGATCAAGAAAGAGTGTGGTGTGATCTGTGCATTTGGGATGTACATTTGGGCTAATTGCTCCTTTCATGCTTTTATCGTTTAAATAACAACACACAATTGTGGGTGAATATTCCGGGCCTTCACATTGTTTTTCACTTACTTATTTTGCAGGATAGGTTCCAAAAGTGACCTTTTCCCCAGGAGGTGGAATGGACTCTTATTCGTTTACTCAGACCACCTATAATTAGTGAGTATAAGTAGGGAGAGGGGCACGTTCCCTATTATCTGTTCACATTTCGTATGTCCTGATGAAGGCTCTGTTAGTTGGGAACGACATGATAGGGAAGTAACATGTCAACCACAAGATGGATGATTGAGGTGTCCTATTCACCCATTCCCCATTCAAATGTTTTTAAATCATGTATAACTAGGGAGACATGCCCAATAAAGCAAAACTTCTCCTTTATCTAATACAGTTTGATGATAACCCTTCTCGAAAACAAAACAAAAATCAGAAAAGCTCTGAAAGAGCCAGCCATGAAACATTACTTGCTGGTAAAGGAGGAGCATAAATCATGATAAAGCATGCCACCTAGTGGGGTGAGTGATTGCATCCTTTTTTATATAAAACAATCATCCAGAGCAAATATACTTGATTAAGCCCTTAGGCTTTTAAAGTAGGGTGGATTACTTTCCCTACAGGAGCAACCAAGCCTTTTTTTGTCAGGTGCTATAGGGTGAGAGAGATGGCACTGGATTTGCTTGGGAAAAATGTCCTCTCATTCCTCCAGTCTTATTACATGCTGGGAAGAAACCCAGACATGGACTTTACCAAGTTGCAGCCCAAGGAATCAAGAATTGTCTGGACGTGGAGATCTAGGTTATGAGAACAGGAATGAGCAGAAGGAGAATGCTGAGAAGGAGACAGAATGTCAAAAACATCTGGAAAAACATCCCCAGTAATATCATCGCTTGAAGGCAGAGTCCTCGTAGAAAAGCTTTAGTGTCAAAATCACAATGTTGACCCTAAGAGAGGGGTTGTGCCATTCATTGCGTCTGAAGAACTTCAACAGAGGCAGTGCCCCATGGACCCTGGACAGGGCTCACACAGGGGCTTGTGCTCACCAGCACATATCCAAAACCTGGTGGTCACTCGGGAATTCAAAACAGACATAAAAAAGGCACAACAAACATAATGAAGATAACGCCCTAGTTAGGCATTCTCATCAATTCAACTGATCATACGCAATTTAATTCAACTGAAGCATCCTCAAATTCTGTAAATCAATTGTAACTTTTCTTGTAGGCGTTGTTAAACCAATTCTCCATTTCTTTCTCTCAAATTTCCTTTCTTTTTTTATTATGCCACTATGCAGAATAACTAGCTACAATTAATATCATTCCAATATCTCTCTTCTGCCCCTGAAATTATCAGAGCAGTAAAGCAATGCATCCAATATGACGGTTCTATAGGTTCTTTTGTACTAACATTAGGATAATTCCAAGTTGCCTTCCTACGCGTGACCTCTGACATTCACAAACAGGTTTTGTAAAATTATAATTGTATTTGTGGCACTTTTTAACATATTATTACCACTCGTGCACCAAAAGTAATTACTCCTAGTTTGAACCTGGCAATAAATAACTGTGCAGACACAAGAGTAAGTGTAGTGCAAACATTGGAGCTAATACCATGTGCATCACATTTGTGTATGCCTGCACTTACATCCAAAGGACCCAATTAGATGCTTACATTGTTTTGTGAATTGAGCCTACTTTGTTACAAACTCAAAGTGTGAACATTAGTTGTTTAAATAATGAATGCATGTGCAAATCCATATATAATGAATAGGACACACTATCAGGTGTACAGGGTCATTTAACATTTATATATGCTGTGATGGGTTTTTGCACCTCATTAGCTCAGCGCCAGGATACCCTGATGGGTGATAATGTGCGTTACAAATATGCAGAACTTTAACACCTGTGTGCAAAAATGGGAATACAATGTGCGACCAGCAATTGCACCAGTTTTGCATGCAATATTACCTCTTCTGTACAGGTTTGCCTTGGCTATTATCACCAAATAAAATGGTCCATGTAAATGAAGGAGTGGCGGTATCACAAAATATTTTTCACTGCTCTCATTTCAGGTCTTGGTGTTAAGTGGAGGCACTGTTTGCTGCAAACATTCTTTGCCACTAAATTATGAATGCAGGATTATGAAGGTGGCAATTTGTGGAAAAAAACGATTGTAAACATTTCTTGTGTGATATTTTATTGTGTTCTTGTTTCTTGTGCTGCTGCGTTTTTTGTGGTGCATTATTTAAATATGATTTTCTTGTTTGTGAATGTTGTGTTGCATTTTATTGTATCTGTTTTGTTGCAATGTGCCCTGTCTTGTTATATTTCTGTTATGTTTCTTTTTGTATTTTATTGTGTTAAGTTCTGTTGTTTACTTAAGCTATGTCATTACATGCCAAAGCCAGCACATTCCTTTAAAGTTCTTGTGACAAGCAATCATTTACCACTGCTTACGGTAATAAAATAGTGCTGTCAATCAGTTCACCTCGCCCAAAACTGTGGCCTTCACCAGAGCTCACTTTATGTGATACAGCCCAAAGACTGCAATGTGCACTCCAAGCCTAAATGGTGCTAGTGCGAATGTTTTTTACGCTATCTCCGACATCTACATGAGCTCTGTATGAGAACAAAAAAGATTGTTAAATATTACCAAATGTTAAATCTTGATTTTATAAGCAAGGTTTCTTTTCATAAAATGTTCTTCCAACTGACTAGAGGCACTGCTGTTTACTTTCCTGCCGTCTCCTTGAAATAAAACATGGTTCAGTAAAGTGATTTTTACAGAAATACAATACGTGTCCTTTGTTGGCCTTTATTTGTCTTTTAGCATTGGATTTCGCTTCGAGAACAATACTGCCATGGGGAAAGATATGGAAATAATGTGAGACAGGTAGATTTATATATCAGAGAAAATAAAAAGCAGCCTTAGCTACAATTGCAGATTAATCAATGTGTATACCTGTGTATGACAAAAATATACTGGTGAAAGGAAGCCGAGAGCACGCTAGCACCACATGAAAATGTGCATGTATTCACACCTTTTGTCCGCACATACTGTCTCGCTATCGCTCTCAAACATTCTCTGCCTTTCTTTTCCACTCTCTCTCTATTGGTTAGTAAAGAGAACAGAATGTGGGGAAAAAGCGTGTTCTTGTTTTCCCCTTCATTTGTCTATCTCCCACCGGATTATAGCTCCAGTCTGGTGCCTTTAACCCCTTGCGTACTTATGACGAGCTCAGCTTGTCACGACGCACAGTGAAGCTGTGCTCATGACGAGCTGAGCTCGTAATAACAGCCGCGGACGGCGCGCAGGGCTAATTCCCCTCCTGTGCGGGGGTTCTATTGTTGTGAGCGGAGTCGTGACGAGCTCAGCTCGTCATGAGCACAGCTCCACTATGCAGCATGACGAGCTGGGCTCGTCATGAGGACCGAGGCCCCCCCGCAGCGCGGGGAAATTAGCCCCGAGTGGAAGGGGTTAACATTGCACCCCGCTACATGGTCGTACGGGTGACTCTGTAGGGAGTGTATTGGCCGGTAGTAGGGATGAAAGGAACAAAAGTACAAGTCCTCCAGAAAAAATCTACTGGTGTAACCCTCCTATTAACACCTTTTTTAGGGAAATCTCAAAATCTACCAGGAGCATTCATGGAAATCTGCACCAATTATTGGATCCCATGGATAATCCTAATGGGATATGCACCATGAATATCGAACCCAGAATTAAACCTGGGCGTAGTTTGCGAAGTAGCGCTACGCGTAGCTACGCAAAGTGCACTTCGCAGTACTCGAGCTACGCGAAGCGCTACCCAAACTGCATAGTGCGCTGTTTGCGATGATTGCACAGTGCCGGATGCTTGTCCGCACTGTGCAATCATTGAAAACGGCATCTTGCACAGTGCGAACTGTCTTATACTGCCATTCGAGTAGATTTTTACTCGAGCGGCAGCTTTCTTAACGCGGACTCGTAGTTTCTCATCGCGAGCGGTCGTGAGCATACGCGACCACTTGCAATGAGAAACCTGACCTCCCCACGTTGAGAAGCTCGCGGAAGGTTTATTTTCCACGCTCGCGATCGGTAACTTGATGTTGCTGATCGCGAACGAGCAAAAAGTCTTGCCGGGATGTCATTTTGCTCGCTAATGGTCGCCAACTTGACGTTGAGGACCTCGAGCAAGCAAAAAATTACCGCTGCACTACGCTACGCGTGTTTGCACTGTGCTACGTGCAATTCACGTAGTGAGAAGTACCGCAAACTTCGCAAACTACGCAAGCGTAGCGTAGTGCTTTGCCCAGGCTTACCTAGAATATTGATATGACATAAGATCGAGGACAAAACATAAAACAAATATTGACAGATAAGTCTAGATTTTCTATACTTTACTACCTGTATAATCGTTTGTAGTATATATATCTTTAAGGTACAAAGATGTGGAGTTTAGAATTGGTAATCAATACTTTCCTATATCTACTTATCTTTCGGTGTTTTGTCCCTCGATAATTTTCTACCACAATATTCTGGGGGTCAATTATTTGTAGTACAATCATCTCAGTGTCCTATATTTATTCTTGCAAATTGTCCTCAGACAATGGCAGCTGACACATACTGATAGTTGAGGGGCAGGGGGGAGCGGGTGGGAGGGGGGAGCCGGGGGAAGGAGGAGCACAGAGGGAGAAAAAAGAAAATAAAACTTCATGCTGCTTCTGCTGTCTTGCGCCTCAGAGCTCCTCTGCTTTTTGGTCCCAGAAGACACTGGAACAGCAGCAGACTGCTCATCCAATCCCTGCGCTGCTCACATGCTGCATGAGAGCAGTGCGGGGATTGGCCTGAGTGGGCTGCTTTGATGTTCAGGTCAGGGAGTCTGTGCAGTTTCTCCAACCTGGCTGTACAAGACAGACAGGTTGGAGAAACCTAACTGGGCATGTCTGTTTGGCAGCCTTAACCAGCCGGCCATACAGACATGCACAGTTGGAAGGGCGAGATTTTGATCGATACCTTATCACTATTGATCTAAACCCCGATCTGGTCGACTGAACCTTTGTTGCCTGTCTTTGAGGAAGAAAGTGCCTCTCTCCCCAAGTTAGTTCACCCAATAAAGGACCCCGCTCCAAAAGATCACAAACAACTTCTAGCTTTCAAAAGTTTATTGTAAAGATATGATAAGCTGCAAATACAGGCATCTCAGAATGAGATTCACGAGATACACAGGTCCAACTACATACATGTGCTCTCTGAAAGCCCTCAGACGAGCAACGGAAATTACTAACACAAGTTCTAAGAATAATAAAGCTATCAGCATTGACGCATATCTCTCCTTCATTTAAGTTGGAGGAAAACACACAGGTTAGGCTGTCCCTACCCTGCTCTAGATGGTATCCCTACTTAACCAAATCCCAACCTAACAAAGGTGTCAGCAGTGAATGACCCCCAAGGGAAGTCACTCACTCTAAGTCTCTTGGTGAAAACCTATAGTTCTCCAGTCATGACCCCTCTCTGCCTACCCATCCGCTCTCTAAAGGGTCCTCAGGTATCTGCTCTAACTCCACCCAGGGGTGCTGTCCCTAATACAAAACAGTCAACAACATTTGAGACGCCCCTCATGAGACGCCTCTCACGTGGTGTAGCTTCTGGCTTTTTCCATGCTGCTTTGTATTGGGCCTCATACGTTGGAGTTGACCTTGCTTCTCAGACTCTTCTCCGGCCCGCTGATACCCCTTAAACATTCCAGAACCCTCCTCCATGTCTGGGCCGTCTACTGAACAGACCTCTATTCATATTATTTATAATCGGATCCTCCCTTTCTCTTGCAGACAGACATCTGCAGCCAAGAACCCAACTCTCATAGACTTCCAAAAAGGTTTCGCAACATTTCTCGGCCCAGACATGTACGTGTAAATCAATGTTAAAACATTTCAGGCCTACAGCATTTCTCATAATGATTATAGCATTCAACTTCTTCATTAATTAAAGCATGTTAATACTCTTATTCTATTATTCAGTAAACACATCTATAAATCATGGCCCATTAATGCAATAGCCAAAACATTATTTCAATCTATGTCGTGAAAAGAAACACCTTCCCCTTCCCTTCTAGCTCTGGCCCTGAGGCCTACCACATTCTGCGTTTAACCACATGCCATCTTACATTTTAGCAGCTACACGACATGAATTCAGGAATAATCACATCTAATAAAATCATATAGTGTCACACATTTCTGTATTAGTTCCACTTCTACTTAAATCTCTACATTAGCTATACATTCAGAATATAATTGCAGATACTACTAGCACTCATGGCATTTCTCCTCATGATTTGTGCTTACTACAGATAAGTGTGATGCACTCATACATTTAGGTCAGTTTGCGCTCTCTCAGTTCCCCCCTTTGATGACCTCTCGGGGTCATCACTAACATTTAAACTGCAGTTATTGCTGGCATAACTTGTCTCTGCGCTTCCAGAGCCCTCAGACTCCTGTACTGATTATCTTGTATGGCAGCCAATCTCTGCAGCTGCTCTCTTTGGGCCCTTTCTGACCTTCTTGCTCTGTACCATTTGAATACCCTCACCAATCCCCACAATATGATCCCACAGATCAATATTATGATGATAGGTTTTAGTATATACCACACAAAGCTTTTGCCTAAGGTGGAGATCCACCCTCCAACTTCACTCATTCCGTGGCCCACCTTTTCCCAGACATTTTCTCTACTCAAGTCTTCGATCTCCTTGTGAATATCAGTTATGTTCCTAATAACTTTCTCAAGGGGCTTCGAATTGTCTGGAATGTAAGTACAACATTCCTGGACCTTCAAAGCCTTACAGACTCCGCCCTCTTTTGCTAGTAGGACATCTAACGCAAGACGGTTCTGAAGAACCATAGCCCTTATCGATTGCATCTCTCCCTCTACCAGCATTAAGGACTGAGCAGTGCTGGCAGACAACCTGTCGACGACTGTTGCCAGTCGTCTAATTTTAACATCATTAAGGATTACTCCCAAAAGAGGGAACATAGCTCCAAAGACATCTCCAACCATTTCTGCATCTCCTATATCTCTCCTTCCCCTCGATGATGTCTTGCCCTCGATGATCACTAAGTCTTGTGCATGATATATTTTGGGGAAGACAATTGCTAGGTAACATGATCCATACCAGTTGTCAGGTAGTCTCACGTAGGCATTTCTTCCACATACAAAATACACATTTGGAATCACTTGCATTCCCTTCAGGAAATCCTTAGTATAGTACTCTATATTGAAAGCATGTTCACAGCTGACTTCTCCCACGTATACATTTTCATAATACGTTTTGGCTCGGTGAAGACATAGCTTTCCTCTCTGCGTCTTATCTAAAGCTATTGGACCACTACTACCCTTTCTCTTGTGTGCCTTCTCTTCCTCGGTCCAATCTGTTTTCCATTGTCCTGATTTTTTCAAAATCTTTTGTCTCCTGTAACGATCATCCACCTGCCCTATGAACTTCTTCTCGACTTCTGACACCTTGCATGTCAGGTTATTTCTACCGGCATGTGAAGTATCTAAGGTAATCCAAGGAATGAAGAACTTGGCCAATCTGTCTTCACTCTTCCAGTAGTCCCATTTGTTCATCTGCTTATAATTTGGGACTTCTGGCAACACTGAATCATAGTTGGAGAAATAGTATTCAAAACTATCTCTCTCATAAAATATACTAAGCAATAAGCTACATGTAATGCCATATGTCAGCGGGAGGTGATGATATCTAATGCCTTCATCTACAGACGCCGGCAACTGCATGCAGACGTAACAGTCCTTAACCTCCATGGCATCCACGTATTCATATAAGAGTTTAGCATAAGCATTTGACCTAAAGTCTCCTTGGGACTCATCTACGTGTAACCTGCGGGCTTCTGCAGCTAATAACGCTTTCTCTTGAGTGTTTTCCCTTTTCTCCCCAGCAACAGTGGGTGTAAGCGTTTCTACAGATTTCACATCAGTTACCTTCGCCTCTTCCTCATGTCCCTTTACATAAGAAATTGTTACCACTAAAGCTATTAATATTATCACTCCTACTATTAGTGTACCTATTATACATTTAGCTCTGCGGTTCTGGGTGCCGGCTTCCATTTCGTCAGACAATATGGCTCTCTCTTATCTTAGCAAAAAGTTCTTTTCTTCTCGTTCCTTTACAGTCTCTTTTTACTCCTTCTGTCTTTAGAATCACACAACTGGAAGCTGACAACCTTCTTCGCAAAAGTCCTTTAACAGTTCAATAAAGACAACCCTAGCCCTTCTCCATCAACTCAAGGGAAGTTCCCTAATATTCTCTGCTTCCTGGGCGCTAGGTAATCTTCTTTTTCTGCTCGCTTTATTTACAAAGTCCTTTAAGCATCTACTATCAAGTTTGTACCTGCAGCTTCGATAGCAAAGTTCAGTATTTCCAAACGAAGATTGTGCTCTTCATGGGCTGTTATCGTTGTACCAAAGTCGGGGAATTGCAATTCTGAAAGAAACATATGTTTTAACTTGCTGAGGCGGGGAGGTCTGGGGAGCATGAATGTTAGTGACCCTTCTTGTTCAACTCCGGGTACCAACAGTCGTATTTCCACGGTGACGATGGGCTCAGAACTGGACACCACCACCGCTCGAATCCTCCCTGTCTCCTGTTTCAAAGACATTTGTCGCCAGATATGTCCACTCAGGGGTGGAGTATCTTCTGTTAGGCACACGCACTCTTCTTGACCTTCTTCGGTCCGGTGCTTCAGCGCCCTGAGCACCTTCTTCCGGGTCTGAATCTTCTGATATCGGAGGAAGGGTTACCTCTGGAGTTGACCTCAGGCTAGAGCTCCTTCTTTGCGGCTAATTAGCTTCTCCACGTGCCCTTCTACTCCTTCTCCTTCTTGTCTGTTCTCGCTCTCTGTCAGACCTGTCAGTGTCTGACTCGTACTCCCAGCTACTTTCTCCTTCTGTAGCGTCGTCTGTTTCGCTGTTGTACTGACCGTCCTCAGCTTGGTCAGACTCGTTCCCTGCTTCCGCTGGCACCTCTTCAGCTTGGCTAGCCCCCTCTATGGCTTCTCGGTCCTCTGCTGGACGTCTATCCGAGAGAGGAGCTGTTTCTTCCCGAGGTGCTGGAACCCTTCGCGTATGTGACGCGTGGATCCAATTGGGCAGGCCTCCCACCTTCACAGCCGTATTCGCAATCAAGATGATCTGGAAGGGCCCACGCCAACGAACATCCAAGCAGCTTCTTCTCACATGTTTTTTCACCAGGACCCAGTCCCCAGGATACAGGTCATGGCACGGGCCCTGGCACGATGGAACCTCGGCAGCCTGCACCTGAAGGGACACAGAACGAATGGCGTCAGACAGCCCCTTACAATAGTCCAGGATCATATCATCTGTGATATTTAACAGTGCAGTAGTTGGGACAGATGGCAGCCTCATTGCTCTCCCCATTAACACCTCATGTGGTGACAACCCCGTTCTTCTGTCTGGGGTACTACGAAGGCTCATGAGGACCAATGGCAGGGCGTCAGGCCAACTCAGGGTCGTTGAGGAGCACACTTTGGCAATTCGGGCTTTGATCGTGCCATTGATCTGCTCCACAATTCCTGAGGCTTCTGGTCGGTAACTACAATGCAACTTTTGATCGATATTTAGAGCTGCACAAATCATCTTCACAAGCTCGCTATTGAAATGCGTTCCCCTATCTGATTCCAAAGAGGCCGGCACCCCGAAGCGCGGAATGAGTTCCCTAAGCAGTAACTTGGCCACTGTGAGGGTGTCGCACCTACGTGTAGGGTATGCCTCAACCCATCTGGAGAACACACAAACAACCACCAGGACATAGCGGAGGCGGTTGCATCTCGGCATTTCGATGAAATCTATCTGCATTCGATTGAATGGACCTCCAGACCTTCCTATGTGACTCAGTGCAACTGGTGTTCTTTTCCCTACGTTCAGCTGCTGACAGGTCACACAACGCTGGCACACTGCTTCTGCTGCTATTCTAAACTTAGGATTGTACCAAGTCTGTCTAAACACTCTCAGCATAGCGTCTCTCCCTAGGTGTACGGGACCATGTATGTGTCTGGCCATTGGGCTCACCATCTCATTTGGCAACACTGCTCTGCCATCTGCTGAGACCCAAAAATGGGACTCACCCACTACACATCCTGCCTTTTCCCATGTTTCTTTTTCAAAATCAGGAGCATTTTCTTGCATGTTTGCCAGTTCATCCCAAGTATCAACAGTTTCCCATATCATGGCTAATTCAGTCCTTACATTTATTCCACCCACTTCCACCTCTGTGAAAGAGTACCCTTGTTCTGCGCAATACCGCGCGACTTCATCAGCATATCTATTGCCTTTCGAAACGAAGTCCTCATTTCTGGTATGTGCGGTGCACTTTACAACTGCGATACCTGCTGGACATTGCAACGCCTCTAACAACAGGCGCACAAACTCTCCATTGCGAATGGGAGAGCCTGAAGAGGTCATGAACCCTCTTTGAGACCATAACTGCCCGTAATCATGAACCACCCCATAACCATATTGGCTGTCGGTGTATATGGTGACTCGAATTTGATTGCTTGCCAAGCAAGCACGTGTCAAGGCAATAATCTCGGCTACCTGAGCGGAGTGTACTCCTTCCAGGCACCCAGCTTCTACAACTCCAGCAATTGTACAAACAGCATAAGCTGCTCTTAACTGCCCAACTTCGTCTCTTACACATGAGCCATCGACAAAGAAAATTTCGTCTGGGTCGGTCAGTGGCTCATCTACGATGTCGGGTCTGGGTTTGGTGCATAGTTCAGTCACATCGAGGCAGTCATGGTCTGTACATTCATCATCATCCTCAATATCATTTGGGAGTGGCATCAAGGTGGCAGGGTTCAAAACAGAGCATCTCTTGAGGGTCACATTCTCTGCAGCAAGAATAACTTGCTCATAGCGTGTGAGCCTGCTGTTGGTCAGATGCTGTGTTTTGGTCCTGGTCATCAACAGTTCAACAGAATGGGGCACGCACACCTCTAACGGGTGCCCCATGACGATATTTTCACATCTCTCAATGCTGACACCCGTTGCAGCAACGGATTTGAGACATCCGGGCAACGCTGCGGCTACTGGGTCTAAAGTAGCCGAGAAATAAGCAACTGGTCTACGGGCATTCCCATGGA
Source organism: Lissotriton helveticus (assembly GCF_964261635.1). NCBI lineage: Eukaryota > Metazoa > Chordata > Amphibia > Caudata > Salamandridae > Lissotriton > Lissotriton helveticus. The sequence continues at coordinate 248,542,057 of NC_136067.1, read as the reverse complement.
TTTGGACTAACACAGACAACGCGCAACCTTCTCTCTCACAACAGTAAAGAAAAAATGGTTTATTGTAATCAGGCATTCCCAATGCCGGAGCACGACACAGGTCCTCTCGCAGCTGTAAGAATGCCATCAAACAGTCTTTATCCCATGGTACCGGATCGCTCACCTCCTTGTGCGTCAGTTTTTGCAAGGGCTTTGCTTTCAGTGAAAAGTTCGCGATCCACTGTCGGCAATAACCCACCATCCCTAGGAACATCCTGACCTCTCTCTGTGTCTTAGGCGCATTCATTTTCATGATCGCCTCTATCCTGTCTGGTGAAACCTTTCGTTTGCCTTTCTCTATTCTGTGTCCCAAGTACTGCACTTCTGTCAGGCAGTACTGCAACTTTCCCGGGGACACCTTGTGCCCATTGGCAGCTAGGTGATTTAACAAAGCAATGGAGTCCTCCCTGCAAGCTTCTTCTGTTTCTGACGCCACGAGGAGGTCGTCTATGTACTGGACCAGAACTGACTTCTGGGGCAGCACTAGACTTTCAAGATTTTTTTTCAAAAGCTGGTTAAAGATCGATGGGCTCTCTGTATACCCCTGAGGAATACGACACCATGTTAGGACGCGATTTTCCAGCTTAAATGCGAAAAGAAAATGGCTTTCTTCGTCCAAAGGGATCGAAAAGAAAGCCTGACAAAGATCAATCACAGTGAACCACTCAGCTTGGAATGGAATCTGAAACAGTATCACTGATGGATTCGGTACCACTGGACAACACGAAACGACTATGTTATTAATTTTTCGAAGGTCCTGTACTATCCGAAATTTCCCATTTGGTTTCTGCAGACCCATAATCGGGGAGTTGCATGGACTACCCACGATTTCTTTCAGTATTCCCTGTTTAATCATGGACTCGATCACGGGTTTTATGCCTGCAATCGTTTCTGGAGTCAATTTATATTGGGGTGTTCTTGGGAACTCAGCATGCGGTTTCACTACAATTTTCACTGGGTCCACCCCTTTGACCAATCCAATCTCTTCCCCAGTGAAGTCCCATACTTCTGGTGCCACTGTCTCTCTCAAGTCCCAGGGGAGCTCATCTACTGTCAAAGTAGGGTACAGCTCCACGCATATTCTTGAGTTTGCAACTTTGAAATCTGCGTCATCATCATTGGTCAATACCTCCACTCCCTGAGGTGTACAGTATATTGTACAATTCAATTTACACAACAGGTCTCTGCCTAGCAGACACACAGGACTTGAATCGCAAACCACAAACTGGTGCTCATCGCTGTACTTCCCTATTTTCACCTGTACTGGTTCTGTCAATTGGCTGGTTATTCTCCTGTTTGCGACCCCCACCACTTGTATGGTCTCTCCAGACATGGGCAGGTCTGGAACTGCAGCTGATCTGATCGTGGATCTAGTGGCTCCTGTGTCCACCAGAAATGTCGTGGGGCACCCTGCTACTTCTGCTTCGACATAGGGTCCCCTCTGGTCCACCTCCAAGGCTGCCCCGAGGGTGCAGTCTTCTCTTTCCACTCTCTGTCCGGTTAATGGGTCCACATAATAGCACTCTTCTCCTTCTACAAACAGGGGCATCTGTCTATAGGTCTTACCCATAGTCCCTACTCGAGGAGGTTGCGGGAACTGGGCTCGGGGAGGAGCCCCCCCCCCTTTGAGCACCTTTCCCTGGTATGGCGTCACCCCTCTTGTAGGCGCGCTCTGGACCTCTTCCTCCTCTATCTCTTGTTCTCCTATCTCTACATTGTAGGGACACTCGCGTTTCCAATGCCCCACCTCGTTACACTGGTGGCACCTAGTCGTTTTCTTCAAGGCAGCTATGTCTAATCTGGGTCTAAAGGTGGAACTCTCCTCATTGCCCTTGTTCTGACTGTACTGCTTCTTTCCTCCTGTACCTGTTCCTTGCTGCTGTTGCTGCTGTCCCCCCTTTCCTGCTGCCTGCATCTGTACCACCATCAACTTTTCTTTTAGTTTCTTAGCCTTGGAGTCTATCTCATCACAGCAGTACCTGGCATACCTCAGTATTTCGTCTAGGGGTTTACTTTGCCAACAAATCGAGTGTTGCTGAATCATTAAACTAATATCCGGTCTCAGTCCCAGGACGAACTTGGACACAAATTGCCCTATGTCTTTTGGATCCATTACATCCAGACCGCTATACTGTTTAAACGCCTTCAGCAATCTCTCGTAATATTCGTGGACGGTCTCTTTGGGTTCCTGTCTGGTTCGGTCTATTCTGACCCAATCTATGTCTTGCATTGGCACTTTCTCTTTCAGCCAAGTCATCACTCTCTCGAATTTTGCCATCACAATCTCGGACGGCCCATTAGTCTTAGCATCTCTCTCCGGCTCCGTTGTGGGCCACTCAGCGCTAACCTTGCATGCTGTCCACAGATCTCCTGGTACTACAATGTCGAACAGCGTGTTCAGATCTATCCATAGGACCTTTGAGATTTTTACAAATCTCTCGACTTGCTTGTACCACTCCACTGGGTTTTCCCGCAATTTGGGGAAGGAGGTGGTAAAAGCAGCTAAATCTCCCCTACTCCAAGGGACATGCACATAGTTCCCATTGGCGACTTCACGCAAAGGGTATGCTTCTATTCCCTGCAGCCTTCCTGGTGTCGTACCAAGCGTGCTTCTCCTGACGGTCCCTTTCTTGGACCACCTCTCTTCCCACTTATCTAGTGCCCTCCATGTCCTTATTCCAGTGATCAGTTCCCTTATGTGTGTTTTCAGCCCAATCGTTCTCCTCTCATCTAGGTCTCGATCTGTGTAATGTAGCCTGTGGTTACCCTGTAATGCTTTGGTTCTTGACAGGTCCACCATATATTTGCCTGCTAGTTCGACTAACTTCTCATGGATTGCTCTCGCTTTTCGAGTGATGTCCTTTGCCATATACAATATTTCATCCTGCTCATACATTTCTATTCTTTCTAAAGGCAGGGTACCATCTATCATGTCATCCAGGTCTGACCTTAAGCTGGCGACATCGAGTCTCTTAGCTTTTATCTCAGCTCGCAATATGTCTTTCGAAGGGGGCTCACTGGTCTCCCTACCATCCCAACTCCGAGCTCTACGCTTGGGCTCGGGAGAGTTAATGAGTGCTCTCCCTTGCTCCCATCTCTCCAGGTCCCATGCTCGGCCATCCGATCTTGGAAGGTGATGGAACACGGGCCTGTTACCCCCACTCTTTCTCTGCCCACTCTCTTCTTCTTCTCTCCTTTCACCGTACGCCTCTCTGTTATTTTCCCTCTGGTCGCTACTCTCCCTTTGCCTAGTATCGCTCAGTATCCGATACGATCCTTCCTGGTTCCCCATATTCCCTGGGCTGCGCTCATTCCCGTCATCACAGGGACTATGGTGCGACCTCTCACAACTCCCATTCTGTTCTCTGGTGCCGGGCACACAGTGTGGACACTTAAAGCTGTTTCTGTACTCTTGCGCTCTCCTCTCCCCTTCACTGAGTATTGGGCGCGCCACCCCTCCACTCCCGGGGCCCCCGTTTTCCAGGTCTGTTCTATCTCCACTCCGGGCCCAATGGGTGACTCCCCTACTATCTCTCTCTCTACAGTCCCACTCCGGGCTGCTCTCCCCAGCCCCGCAGTGAGTCCGAGCTCGGCTGTCCTGACTTTCCCTTTCAGCTTCTGCAGCTATGATGCTCTTGTGAGCCTCCACTGCCTCATCCCACTTCTTCATGTACTCATTTAGCTCTTGAAAGGATTTTCGTCCAGATCCCCTCAGATCCACTGGCCATCTAGGGCCCCCAGGGTCCCCTCCTGGATCCCCTGCTGTGTGCATCGGGGTGCTCCACTCTCTTGGTATCGGCATCTGACTTGGGGAATTGATCGTATCGTTCCTCCTTGCCGTCCCTGCTCTTTCTCTGTCCTTCCGTACCCGTTCTTCCCCTCTTGCTTCTCTTGGTCATATATCGATATTATAGGACCTATGGTAACAGGTACCTGTAGTGCATCTGGTAATCCGTAGGATGTGGCGCACTCCGTTTCCGGCGCTCTTTGTACCACAAACCTCCCGACTACCTGTTGCACCTGACTAGGCTGGGACAGCTCTTTCTTTGCCTCAGGATCCCACTCTGAACTGGGAAGCGGTCTATGCTCTCCTGCATTGCCCCCCTTTTCTCCTTCACTATGCTCGACCTCTCCCCCTGCTCTATTATACGGGGGTGGCCTGTCTGTCAATAATCTGTTTATCAGGCTGTCCTCTGTTTCGCTCTCATCATCTTCTTCTAGGGGGCTTTTATTTACGGGCACCTCTAACACCGGGTATAGTTTATTTACTTCCATGTTATGCACTCTCCATCTTTTAGCATCCGCATCCCACCTGGCATCCTGCACTGCCCTTACCGATCGTTTCACCCTTTCTTGTCGTCTGTTCATATTCTTTTCATGCGCTGCCCTAATCCATGCATCAAGGGCTTCAAACTGTGTCGGTCTAGGCAAGGGTCTCATTGAGGTCATGACTGATTTTAATCGATGTAACACCTCTAATCTGAACGTCCCGTACTTCGGGAACGTCAGTTCCTCATTTCCTTCCGTGATCTTACTCCACTCTGATATCCAAAGGATCGTATGCAACCCAACATTCACTGCCATGTAACGAGCTGGCGTACCCTCCGGCGGGGCTTCTTCCCCTTCATACGATCCCCGCTTCTCTTTTTTAAACACCGCTCTCAGCCATTTAAAACACTTCATAATTATGCGCACAATATCCAGCCTCGCTACTCTGTTTACTTCCTGATGACAATCCACCAATCCTGTCGCGGCTTTGCTAACTTGGCCTATCGCAGCGCGGTCTTTCTCCGGTCGGCCAATCACGTCGCGACACTTTCTGACGTCTTTGCTAGCTGGCCTATCACAGCGCGGTCTTTCTCCTGTCGGCCAATCACGTCGCGACACTTCCTGACGTCACTTTTCTTCGCTTCGCAGCAGCACCCCTCCTTTCTCAACTCGTCTCCCGGTCATGCATGCGTCCCATTCATACACCGAAAAATGACTACTTCCGACCAAGCGGTCACTTCCCTCGACTGTACGTCCACAATCTATATGTAATTGTCAACACAACTGACGAAATGTCTATCGTCTCTCTGATAGGTTGCTTACACACACAGTAACCTCCGACCAGCGTCCGTTACTCACGCACTCACTCTTACGTTCCCCCTATCTCGGTCTTTCGGGTGATCAATGGTACCTCATGACCCCCTTCACACTATTTGACAATTACTCTGGGTGTCCGATACACCCGAACCACTTAAGCTCTCCTTGAACTTAAGATTTCCACCGGTTGCGCGCGCTCACAACCTGTTCCACAGTCACTCTACAGACATTCAACTCCGCCAGACATTACAACATAGATACAATACAAAAACACCGCAATCTAACACGCATGACCCTTTATACTCACTCTCGACCGATACTGCTGCTTTTTCTGTCTCACGTCATCCGGATCTTCTTCAGCGGGCGGTTCTTCCGATCATCGATTTCTAGGGGCCTTGGGGTAAGCTAACCTGGCCTAGGTCACCGTCCTCAAGAAGGCAACCCTCCTCTGCTACCAACTGGAAGGGCGAGATTTTGATCGATACCTTATCACTATTGATCTAAACCCCGATCTGGTCGACTGAACCTTTGTTGCCTGTCTTTGAGGAAGAAAGTGCCTCTCTCCCCAAGTTAGTTCACCCAATAAAGGACCCCGCTCCAAAAGATCACAAACAACTTCTAGCTTTCAAAAGTTTATTGTAAAGATATGATAAGCTGCAAATACAGGCATCTCAGAATGAGATTCACGAGATACACAGGTCCAACTACATACATGTGCTCTCTGAAAGCCCTCAGACGAGCAACGGAAATTACTAACACAAGTTCTAAGAATAATAAAGCTATCAGCATTGACGCATATCTCTCCTTCATTTAAGTTGGAGGAAAACACACAGGTTAGGCTGTCCCTACCCTGCTCTAGATGGTATCCCTACTTAACCAAATCCCAACCTAACAAAGGTGTCAGCAGTGAATGACCCCCAAGGGAAGTCACTCACTCTAAGTCTCTTGGTGAAAACCTATAGTTCTCCAGTCATGACCCCTCTCTGCCTACCCATCCGCTCTCTAAAGGGTCCTCAGGTATCTGCTCTAACTCCACCCAGGGGTGCTGTCCCTAATACAAAACAGTCAACAACATTTGAGACGCCCCTCATGAGACGCCTCTCACGTGGTGTAGCTTCTGGCTTTTTCCATGCTGCTTTGTATTGGGCCTCATACGTTGGAGTTGACCTTGCTTCTCAGACTCTTCTCCGGCCCGCTGATACCCCTTAAACATTCCAGAACCCTCCTCCATGTCTGGGCCGTCTACTGAACAGACCTCTATTCATATTATTTATAATCGGATCCTCCCTTTCTCTTGCAGACAGACATCTGCAGCCAAGAACCCAACTCTCATAGACTTCCAAAAAGGTTTCGCAACATTTCTCGGCCCAGACATGTACGTGTAAATCAATGTTAAAACATTTCAGGCCTACAGCATTTCTCATAATGATTATAGCATTCAACTTCTTCATTAATTAAAGCATGTTAATACTCTTATTCTATTATTCAGTAAACACATCTATAAATCATGGCCCATTAATGCAATAGCCAAAACATTATTTCAATCTATGTCGTGAAAAGAAACACCTTCCCCTTCCCTTCTAGCTCTGGCCCTGAGGCCTACCACATTCTGCGTTTAACCACATGCCATCTTACATTTTAGCAGCTACACGACATGAATTCAGGAATAATCACATCTAATAAAATCATATAGTGTCACACATTTCTGTATTAGTTCCACTTCTACTTAAATCTCTACATTAGCTATACATTCAGAATATAATTGCAGATACTACTAGCACTCATGGCATTTCTCCTCATGATTTGTGCTTACTACAGATAAGTGTGATGCACTCATACATTTAGGTCAGTTTGCGCTCTCTCACAGTTCGTCGTGCACATCACTCCACCCCCCTCCCATTGCCCTGCCCTTCCTCGATATAGTTTTATTTTTCAGCTGATGGCGGAGCCATTGCAGAGGAGCCGCCCCTGCCCTCAGAGGATAGCTTGCAGGAAGGAGTACTCTGAGTATTTTGAACAAGTAAATTTGAACATGTAACTTGTGTTTCTTTTTCTCTCCGACTGGAACATATTTTCCATAGTGGAGAAAGGTTTTCAGCGTTTGGGTAATTTCTATCCAATTTGCACACTTCCTTCAGTTGTTTGCTAGTAGGGGCATGATTTAGAGTTGGATTGCAAAGAATAATTGTCTGATTGGAGAGAAAGTGCTAGAAACCTCTAATGGAGAATTCTTCCCTTTTGAAGAATGTGATTGGAAGATTATCACTGCTTTAAGGAAAGCTGTTAAAGAGAAAACTCTGCTAGGAAATTGTTCCCCAACACAGAATTCTTCCATGGAGGATGTATCATTTGCAATTCGATTACTCTCCATTATTCTGCAAATCTAAATAGCCCCCATGTGCACGAAGCCCTAGAAACTGCTTTGATAGTCAAAATCTTGTCAGTTCTCTAATATTAGGAGAAGACTGTAAAATTGAATTCTGAATAAAATAACTCAAGAGATATTGGGCCACATGTATTAAGCATTTTTGCAGTCAGAAACAGCGATTGTGCCATTTCTGACTGTTGAAGTGCTTTTACATATGAATGAAACACAAATTGTGATTCAGCAATTAGTTTGCAATTCGGTATTTGGAAGGTGCATGTTTAGGGCATCCCTTCCAAATACCGAATCTGAATGGGATATGTGAATGTTTTCTAACTGAATTACGGTCACAAAACCTTCATATTTTACTGGCTCCTTGAAGCCACCACCCCTGTGATGGCATCAAAGCTTAATGGGTCGCAAATTGTGATCTACCTCATTGATATGCATGAGGTAGCTCTATCTGCGACCCATTAGGAAGTGCTAATGAAACTCATAAGAGTTTCATACATTAGGAATAGAGATTACCTAATTGTGATTTGCAGATGATCGCAATTAGGTAATTGAGTTTGAGCATACATATCATCAATGACCTGTAAACATGGAAAATATGTAAAAATTACCAGAGGACAGTCATTTGATTAAATTTCTGTGGTTCTGCTGGAACCTTTGGGTGGTAGTCCCCCCAAACCTTCACCCCTCCTGTTTTGCTGAATCCATTTTTGTTGGCCTTAAAATGATGTGTATTTTCACACTGCTAACCAGTGGTAAAGGGGTGGTGCCCACTCCCTAAAATATGGTGAAAAGGGCCTATATCTGATTGGCATATTTAATTTACTTATAAGTTCCTAGTAAAGTAAATTGGTATACATATATCTAAGGCTGGCAAATGAAATGCTAATAGTGGGCCTGAAGCGCTTATTGTGCCACCCACTTAAGAAGATCCTTAAAATGTGTTTCTGGTCTGCCATTGCAGCCTGTGTGCAGTTTTAAACTGCCTATTCGACCTGGCCCAGCCTAAAACTCCCTTTTTAATACATATGTCACCACTAAGTAGGCTCCTATACAGCTCATAAGGCAGGTTGCAGTGTATTTTTGTACATGTACTTTTAAATTTTACATGCTCTGGTTGTGAAAAATTTGTTTTCACTACTGTGAGGCCTACATAACACTGGGTTACAGTATTACACGAAAGTAGTCATAACGTTTGTTTAGGAGGAAGGTAAAAATCTCCTGTTTCGTGTCTAAGGAATTGTGATCTTAATCATTTTTAATCACAAAGTCTGATTTTAAGTCAGAAACAATTCTAAAAATAGCACTTTTCGAAAGTTGGCATTTTCTTGCCCTAACCATTTGGTGCCTGTAGCCTGTTATCTGGGTCATATCACTAGATATAGGTGTCAGGCGGCTTATGTGTATTCCTCCCAGGTAACCAACTAATTGTGGGACTGGATGCTGGCAGAATGGACCATGCTGTCTTTCTGGGATGGATGGAGCTGTCATCTGTCATATTTTCACTTCAAAGACACTGCCTCAGTTCACACACAAAGAACTTCACACTAGCCTATTGTGCCCCCACACCTATTGAAAACCAAAGCAGGGAGGCTGGACATTCCAGAGACTTCTGTAGGTAAACTCCAAAAGTTACTTCCAATTCAAAGCTAGCACCAGGTACAACATTAGGAATTGTACCCACTCTTAAGTACACTCCTGGACCTGTGGAAACTACAGAAGAAGGACTGCCCTGCTGCTTGATGACTGCCCTGCAGCTTAAGGCCTGCCCTGCTGTCTGAGAAGGAAGACTGGACTTGCTCCCTTGATCCCAGGCTACCTGAGTGACTCAAACGGCTACTTAGCTGGCCTCCTGTTCGGATCTACATGGAAAAAACACACTATCTTGCAGGGCTAGAGGGATGTTTATAGACCAAGCCTAAGTATTATCCCCCGTAGAAATCAACGAACAACTACAAACTTAGGGGTCTCATAAGGGATCCAAAAGTGATCCTCTACTCAAAGTAACCTTATCAACGGTACAAGGGTACGATGACAGTGACACTCACAGACCAGATCACAAGATGTGAAGAACCAATAACGTGAGTCACCCCTGGTTTAGGATTCCCATCAACGGTCTTGTGATGATCAATGTTATCATTTGGTAATCCATATCGGGTATTGTGTCTCTAGATCATTGAGACCGACATACCCAGATAGCCAGATTCGGGGTAGCGACCCACAATCACTCGGTACTACCACATGATGTTGTTTTGTAAAACAATACTATGTTTATCACAGACCAGTGTAGCTGATTGTGACTTTCCTGTACGTTTGTCCTCCTTACACAGTATAATTGCAACCAGGTGCCGAAGAGAGGAGTTGACACAGTTTATGGAACATTATATCCTTTACTGGTTTTCACGTGTGTGTGTGTTTTTTTGTATATTTTTTCACACTTTATTCACTTGTAAGCAGTAGTAGATTATTTGAACAGAGACCCTGACGAAAGCCAGAGGAGTGAACCTTAAGTGGCTGAAACATGTTGGTCTCCTCGCAGCTATTTGTGTGGACTGCGATGATGATACTTTACTGTTCTTGTTTTTATTAGGGAAGGGGCCAACAATTATTAAATTTACCTTGGTTGAGCTCCCTATCCTTTTTTAAACCACCACTTACATATATTTTTACACTGCACTTCCCATCACATCAACATCATGTGGTAGTACCGAGTGATTGTGGGTCGCTACCCCGAATCTGGCTATCTGGGTATGTCGGTCTCAATGATCTAGAGACACAATACCCGATATGGATTACCAAATGATAACATTGATCATCACAAGACCGTTGATGGGAATCCTAAACCAGGGGTGACTCACGTTATTGGTTCTTCACATCTTGTGATCTGGTCTGTGAGTGTCACTGTCATCGTACCCTTGTACCGTTGATAAGGTTACTTTGAGTAGAGGATCACTTTTGGATCCCTTATGAGACCCCTAAGTTTGTAGTTGTTCGTTGATTTCTACGGGGGATAATACTTAGGCTTGGTCTATAAACATCCCTCTAGCCCTGCAAGATAGTGTGTTTTTTCCATTTTTAGAGCAGCGTGCAGCTGCGGGCTATTACATGTTGATCTATTGAATAGTGATCATTTCATTTCTATCAAAAAGAAGTGTGTTTTGTATTGACTTCTGTCTTGAGGTTTCTTACACCTCCTCATCCTTTCCACTGCATTAGCTATAATGGCTGAACGCCATGGTTTGGCGTATGATGACTCCATGTATCATTCCATCTTAGATAACATGCCCAGTATCTTAGAAACTCTACCTACACCCACGGTCAGTGCAACGGACGATTGGACTAAAGTTCTAGCATTGAAAAAGTCGCACTCTCGGACTCAGACACACGGGGTCATCATGGCTGAGTATATGCGAGCGAGTTGTGCACCTCCTGGGCTTATAGTGACCAATGCTCCACGATTATTTTTAAGTGACAAACCATTCCTGAGGGATTGGTCAATGATTGCTTGGCGCTGCACCCGTGATTGGCTAATTTTGATCATCAGCACAGCCAAACGGGTTGCAGACGCGATTTTAGTTGAAATACAGGTCCTAGAGGGCAAAATCAAGGCCACCATCAGTGCCACATTAAAAAAAAACAAAGACGAATCAGACAAAGCCAACAAAGATTTTGCTGATTCGATACTTCAGACTAAACTTGAGAAGTTCAAGAAAGATCTGGCCAAGTTTAATTTGGAGACTGTTTATCCCTATACCAGCGACAACTACAAAGCCCCAGATTTCAACAAACGAGGGAGAATGTATGGATCCAACTATTCAGGATCTAGCTCAGAGACAGGAAGTGATTCAGAGGCCAACAATCAGCCACCTAATGCTGGTAACAATCGTGGCAGAGGGGGTAGATCACAAAACTATAGGGGCCACTACAACATGCCCGGCCAATCTTGGTGGCCTCCAGGACCCTGGGGATATCCAGGTAACTTTGCGCCACCGATGGGCCCATTTCCCGGCTTTCAAAATTTCAATAGCCAGCCTTTTTTAGCGCGTGGCCCCAGACGGTCACGGGGCAAAAGAAGACCGGCACAAGGACAACCTCAAGTCCAATGGGAAGATACATCAGGCCCTCACGCAGGAACTCGGAGCCAAACGAGGAGGAATGCTCAAGACCAATAAACAGACCTGAACAGAGCTTGGTGGTCAATCTTAGTCAAAGAATTCTATCAGACACAGAGGAGGCTGTGCTGAATAAGGGTTTAGGCTTTGTGACTACGGATGAGGGCGATCCATTCGTCCTACAAATGGAACTAGCACAGTTTTTTCGGAAGCTAAGGCTCCATTATTTCTTTAAAAACAAGAACATTGAAGAATCAGAGGAGGACAAGGACACGAATACCGGTTTGAGGAATAAATCTACTTTCTCACCCCCCTCACATACCATACCTACTCAAGTACTAACTTTTGAATTGGCTGTGAAAAATGATATTGATTGTATACAGTACAATTCTAGATCAGGGTATAACAACCTCAGCACTGCGGAGAGACAGGGTCTCAAAACCTTGACCCAAGATAGGACTATTATTGTGAAGCCCGCCGACAAGGGGGGCTCCATTGTGGTCCAAAATGTAGATACCTACAGGGCAGAATGCCTCCGTCAGTTGAGTAACAGCAATGCCTATCATCCATTGACTGTTGATCCGACTCCGAGACTGATGAGTGAAATCAAAGTCCTGGTTGAAGAAGCTTTAGGAGAAGGCTGGATTACTTCCGCAGAGGCACAATTCCTGCAGGCTAAACATCCCACCATGCCTTATTTCTACACCTTACCCAAGGTGCATAAACCACAGAGACCGCCTCCAGGGAGGCCTATAATTTCAGGCCAAGGGTCACTTCTTGAACCCCTCTCAGCGTTTGCTGACTATTTTCTTAAACCTTTGGTCAGCAAGATGCCTACGTTTCTCAAGGACACCACCGATGTCCTGAGAGTGATTCCAGACATAGTTTTTGATCGAGAGACGGACTTTCTTGTCTCTCTTGATGTTGAGTCCCTGTATACCTCCATTCCCCAGGATGCGACTCTGGACACTATCAGATCCATCCTGGGCGAATCGGAATTGGACTCCATCACTCCAGTACCGTTCATTATGGCCTTGGCTACCATAGCCATGAAAGAAAAATTTTTCATGTTCGAGGAGCAGATATACCACCAAGTCTCTGGAACCAGCATGGGCAGTATTTTTGCACCTTCGCTGGCGAATTTATACGTCCATGAATTTGAACAGACTACAGTTTTGCACCCCACCAACCCATTTTTTCCATCCATAATTTGGTGGAAAAGATATATTGATGATATCCTGATGGTGTGGAGAGGGACCAGTGAATCGGTCACACTGTTTCACGAATGGCTGAATAGGCAGAACAACTACCTTCGGTTCACGATGGAAATGAGCAAAGACAGACTTCCTTTCTTGGACCTCTCAATTTATAGCACCACGAGGGGCCTGGAGAGTGAATTGTATAGGAAACCGATGGCAAGGAATTCCCTTCTCCTGTACGAGAGCCAACATCCCAAGTCCTTGAGGGATAATCTGCCCTTTGGACAGTTCCTTCGAGTCCATCGGAACTGTTCTACTCCAGAAACCTTCAAACGCCACGCAGAGGATCTTTCCAAGCAACTGAGAGAGAGGCATTATCCAAATAAATTGGTCCAGCGCTCATACAAACGAGCAGCAAATAATCATCGTGCTGCCCTTCTGGAACCACGTGTAGAGAAACCACCTCTGGACCGACTAACACTAGTGAGCACATTTAACACCAAATCGAACTATGTTCAGAAGGTGATAAAAAAGCACTGGAGAATTCTGAACAGTGGCAAAGATAAAATCCCCTTCCCACTTTTCGCTTTTAAACGCTCAGCTAACCTGAGAGATCGTTTGGTACACACCCGACCCAAAGCTACACCTAGGAGAGAGATAGGCACATTATGGGATCTCCCCCCGGTGGTAGGGCACCATCCGTGTGGTGGCTGTTCGATTTGCCCTCTAACGATCAAGATCACCAGTGTGGACATTGGTACAGATAGGCCATGGGAATTGCGGCAGTTTACAAACTGCAACAGTACCAACTTAATCTACCTCATCACTTGCACATGCAATGAACGGTATGTGGGCATGACCACGAGAAAGGTGCGTGTGAGAATGCAGGAACATAAAAGCACTTTTCGCTGCAAGAAAGACATCTCTAAACTCACTAAGCATTTCATTACACGGAAGCATGCAGAAACTGACTTCACGTGGCATGTTTTGGAAAAACCATACATTCCACCACATGTGAGCGATGTGTCTCGGTACCTTTTCATGCGCGAACAGAAGTGGGTGTTCAAATTGGGGACAGACAGACAAGGGTTGAACGATGACATTCCGTGGTTCTCCCTGACTTGATATACTGCTCGTTGGTGGGCTAATGCGTGGAATGCACACAGGAAAAGAGCTAATTACAGGTCATCGTTTGACCCTGCTTCCAACAGCATTCTCGCTATGAAGCTTAACATAATATATAAGCGACCATAGGGCTATTTATCACCGTAAGCCCCAGACTGCTTTATTTTTGGTCTGGAGTAATCATGACCGGAATTATTATTTCGGGTGGGCTAAGGACAGTGGTTTGTTGGAGACACCTCCTGTGCCTCCTGGCTGGCATGCCTGCTAGCCCTGGCCACTAGTAAATATGCTCAGAGTAGACATTGTTCTAGTTCTTGTTTTGCAAGGTCTTTTACTCGGATGTTAGGACTAAGAACTACAGAATTTGAAACTGTGAGGTCATTCTGTAGTCTCCATCTACCTAGCGAGAGATTGAGCTCGAGGCCGGTTCGCAGGGCATGGATGCCTCCAATGGACAGACTGGCTTCACCTCGATACTATCAAGGGTGGATGCGCTCCTATGCCATTGAAGATGAATAGTTCTCGGGGGCTAAATTTGAGATAGTCCGAAATGCGGGACTATAAAACTACCAAAATGGCCGACGTGACGTCATTTGGTAGTTCAGCGAGTCTCGCGAGAATACGAGCGGGATGCCGGGAATGAGCTGGCGATTGAGGAAGTGGGATTACTGAGCACCGGGTGTGTGGGCTGAGTCCTGACTATAGCGATGGGCACTTGTACTAGTCTAAGTGCCAGATCAACTATTCTGGCAATGTTGAACAAAGAGTTCCCTGGGTAGGCAGCGATTAGGCCACTCCCCTGCAGGGTCTGATAGGCTGGATGATACCAACCAGCACAGTGAAGTAGTCAGTGCACAGGAGAGACTGTGCCTCCCCCTGACTCAGTCACGGCCTGAGACAACGACGGACAGGTAGGAGAATTGGGCCTCTTGGTCTAACAGCTGGTTTATCTTTTGATCTATATATCAGGCTGTTCATCATTTGGTCAGATTAATTGCTGGACTAAAGTTTGATTGTATTTAACAGTTGTTCAGCCTGTAGTTGATGGTGGAGTGGAGAGAGGGTGGTTTGGAGTATCTTTAGATGGCTGTTAATGAGCTCCATACACAGTATTTTGACCGCCAGAGTAAATTAATGTTTGACCTCCTGGTCTTTGTAATTTACGCAGCCGGTTTGTGTTTATTAGAGCGGGGTCTCACATATCCTGAGCCAGGTCCAGGAAGAGGTGAGGTCCACTCCCCGGACACCCTGGGTGAGTAAGCAAGTAGATTCATTTTTGTAAAACAATACTATGTTTATCACAGACCAGTGTAGCTGATTGTGACTTTCCTGTACGTTTGTCCTCCTTACACAGTATAATTGCAACCAGGTGCCAAAGAGAGGAGTTGACACAGTTTATGGAACATTATATCCTTTACTGGTTTTCACGTGTGTGTGTGTTTTTTTGTATATTTTTTCACACTTTATTCACTTGTAAGCAGTAGTAGATTATTTGAACAGAGACCCTGACGAAAGCCAGAGGAGTGAACCTTGAGTGGCTGAAACATGTTGGTCTCCTCGCAGCTATTTGTGTGGACTGCGATGATGATACTTTACTGTTCTTGTTTTTATTAGGGAAGGGGCCAACAATTATTAAATTTACCTTGGTTGAGCTCCCTATCCTTTTTTAAACCACCACTTACATATATTTTTACACTGCACTTCCCATCACATCAACATCATGTGGTAGTACCGAGTGATTGTGGGTCGCTACCCCGAATCTGGCTATCTGGGTATGTCGGTCTCAATGATCTAGAGACACAATACCCGATATGGATTACCAAATGATAACATTGATCATCACAAGACCGTTGATGGGAATCCTAAACCAGGGGTGACTCACGTTATTGGTTCTTCACATCTTGTGATCTGGTCTGTGAGTGTCACTGTCATCGTACCCTTGTACCGTTGATAAGGTTACTTTGAGTAGAGGATCACTTTTGGACGGATCTACATGGACACAACAAGCGACAGAGGTCTCCCTGCAATTCCTGACTTGCTGCATTGGACCTGCCCCAGCCCTGCTGGCCTCCACTAGAGTGAGGTCAAGAGCCTCAAGAGTTGCCTCTCATGTTCTGGACCCTTGTTGTGGCATCAGTTGAGATCCTCCTGGAAGAGAGGGGAAAAGGCTAGTTCTTGGGTCTCTTTGCGAGCGTGCCTGTTTGTGCCCAGATCTTGTCACCCACAACAACTGCTATCATAAGACTCTGGTGAACCTGACTCTTTGTGCTAGAGTGACCACCAGTGTCGACTGGTGACAATAGATCTGCACTCATGCTAAAGTATCAATCAACAGCCCGCTTTGACCGCCAACACAAAGCTCTGGTAAAGATCGTCTGTGATGCCTGAAAAGATCTTCATACTACAGCGACGACCATCCACAATGCCCGGCCTGCTCTTCACATTTGAGAAATGTCCACCTGCAATGCTCTCCCTGCTCCTCACAGCCTCCTCACAGCCTCCTCCAACGTAAACGGGACTCTTCGTGCCAGACTTTGAGAAGGCAATGGGACTAACTTGGTCTCTGTATCCGGCCCATGCTCCATTGCAGTCAGCCTGAACTTGTGACTTCTGCCTGGACTTGCACAAACAGATAATACCATGTGGCGCTCTGTGCTAATAGGTGCTTAAGGCTTTTTCCTGTATCAAGGATGATTGCTAGAGCCTCCTCCACTGTATCCCTGGTCTGCCATAACAGATGCACTAAGATCTGCACATGATTTCTTGATGATCATACTGGTATAAATCCTACCTAGAAATTGTGTACCAGTGATGATATCACATGACTCAGCCTGACTGCTGGGTCTGTGGAAAGAAATGTAACATCAACATCAATAATCATACAGGGTGGTAGCTGGAACATTGTAGGGTTTAGTTACCTTCTTTGGGCATAAACTCTATTGCTACTTTGTTTGAGATTGTCGCCATAAATGATACTAAGATCATGGGTTCTACTAGTGTACTGCTAGTTACATAAAATCCAACAGGGGATTTTCAAAGAGAGGTTCACAATTCCTGAGGCATTTTCTTTCTCTGCAATTTCACCTTTCAAAAGGCCCTGCCTTCTGAACTTAGAGAGGACAGTTTCTAAGCAATCCTTCTCTATCTCTCTTGTGTCAATATAGCTCTTCATAATTAGAGAGAAAGGGCTCTAACACCTCTAGAGGACGTGTAACTATATTTCCATCATGGTAAGCTATTGCCAGAATTGATATTTGTGCCCCTCGTTGACGCATTTGGAACGGTGAACAACCTGCCTACTTTCTCCCCATGTTCATGGTGTCTTCTTTTAAGTTTAGTAAGGGCATGTTCTTCCATAAGTGTAAACAAGGTATTAAGAGCCCATTTAGGTTGTTATAGCTTTCCTTTCGAGGCTGACAACGCATTTGTATTGTATAATTTCCTCTATGGAGTCTTACAATCGTATTTGTTTGTATCGAGCTTGCCTGTTTATAATGAAAGAGTCTTGCATAATGACAATCATAGTTCAAGGTGACAGAACTAATTTCAGTTTTGAAATGAGACTTCAAGTGAATTTTGAAGCTGCTGGTGTGCTATCGTGCTATTCTTTTGAAAGCCTGTTGTGATAAAATGCTCCTTTTTTCACAGTCACCCCCATTTTTTTTATGAATTTCATTGCTAGTTTTTAGACTCTGCACACCAGAGTATTGCTGTCCATTGTCCTGTGTATGTGCTGCG
This sequence comes from Lissotriton helveticus, assembly GCF_964261635.1. Lineage (NCBI taxonomy): Eukaryota > Metazoa > Chordata > Amphibia > Caudata > Salamandridae > Lissotriton > Lissotriton helveticus. The sequence continues at coordinate 248,524,382 of NC_136067.1, read as the reverse complement.
ACCCATGACACATGCACCAATTCCCTAATCCCTGACTGACATAACACACTCTCCTATAAGGCCATAGTATATGGTTTAGAAACTACACCCATGGCAAAGACAGTTAAATGTCACCTGTGGGCGGCAGCACTTATTGTGCTACGCACTAATGTGATAAACATTGGCTTCAGGTCTAGCGTTGTAGGCTGACTGCTGCAGTTTAAACATACAGTCGGACCTGCCATAATAATCCATAAGGAGCGTGCGTGTTTCTGTAAAGACAAAGAGCACCTACATAGAAGACTTAAGGATGCATTATTGCCTGAATGCTGATGCCTTGTGTATGCACCATTATTACTGATATGTCAATACCTGAGAAGTTAACATTGCACCTTACTCACAGTCTGTAGAATGGCAGTCATTTAAATGATTTGAAGCTGAATGGTTGTGTTTATTAAAGAATTACCATGTAAATATGTTTTAACTACTGTTTCTGTTAACAAAATTAATACAATGATTTTACTTCCGATGTATTTGAATTGGGCTCCTGCTCTTTGGGATGGTTAAGTTTGCAATGGAAATAGTGCCTATTTCTATTGCTCATTTAACCCGTTGGCTGCGGGTATTGTTCTCCTGCTGTGCTGGTCATGAGCCACGGTGCTCGTGTACTCATGACGAGCTGAGCTCGTCACGGCCACACCTGTTTCCTTAGAATGCTCAGCACAGCAGGGGAATTATCCCAGCGTGTGAGCGTTCTCACTGCCGTGACGAGCTCAGCTCGTCATGAGCACACGAGCACCGTGGCTCATGACGAGCTGAGCTCGTCATGAGCATGGGAGGGGTTAAAGAAAGGAACAAACCTTAATTTCCTGTTTCACGGTTATCAGGATTAGTACTAAAACAACGAGAGTTAGAGCTATTAACATTGTAAATGACAATGTCTTTTATCCATGTTTTATGGAGTGGAGTGGAATTATGTGGGTTGGATTGCAATTGTTAATTATGGAATTGTGTGCCGTGAATTTGTGTGGTATGGATTGGATTTGTGCAGTGGAATTATATGGCATGGTGGGTGTGTATCACTTACAACGCAACTTTTACGTCGTAATGCTGTTACAACGCAGCTATTACAACGCAGGATCCATTACAACGCATGGCATTACAACGCATGGCATTACATCGCAGATGCTATTACAACGCATACCATTACATCGTAAGTATTGGTAAGTATATAATTTATTTTAATTTTATTTAATATTATATAAATGATTTAATTAATATTAATTATAAATAAAAATAAATAAAAATAAATATTTATGTTTTTAAATATTATAAATTAAATTTATTATTTTAAGTAATTTTTTAAATAAATATGAGTATAGGAGTATATGTATAGGTGTTTGGGGGTACAGGGTGTTTTTAGGTTTCAGGGTAGGGTTTGGTTTTTGGGGTACAGGGGTGTTTTTAGGTTTCAGGGTAGGGTTTGGGTTTTGGGGTACAGGGGTGTTTTTAGGTTTCAGGGTAGGGTTTGGGTTTTGGGGTACAGGGGTGTTTTTAGGTTTCAGGGTAGGGTTTGGGTTTTGGGGTACAGGGGTGTTTTTAGGTTTCAGGGTAGGGTTTGGGTTTTGGGGTACAGGGGTGTTTTTAGGTTTCAGGGTAGGGTTTGGTTTTTGGGGTACAGGGGTGTTTTTAGGTTTCAGGGCAGGGTTTGGGTTTTGGGGTACAGGGGTGTTTTTAGGTTTCAGGGCAGGGTTTGGGTTTTGGGGTACAGGGATGTTTTTAGGTTTCAGGGCAGGGTTTGGGTTTTGGGGTACAGGGGTGTTTTTAGGTTTCAGGGCAGGGTTTGGGTTTTGGGGTACAGGGGTGTTTTTAGGTTTTAGGGCAGGGTTTGGGTTTTGGGGTACAGGGGTGTTTTTAGGTTTTAGGGCAGGGTTTGGCTTTAGGGATAATTAAATTATATTTACCATTTTAAAATTAATAGAAATATATTTAATAAATTAAATTAATTATTTTACATTAATTACATTTTTTAATTAAATTAATTAAATTAAATAATTTAATATTATTAATTTAATTTAATTTCATTATAAAAAATATATACATTAAACTAATTACTTTATTTAATTAAATTAAATTAATTACAATTTTTATTATATTTACATTTATTAAATAGATATTATTTTATTAAATTAAATTAATGACAATTTTTAAATGTCTTTTAATTAAATTATTTAAAAAAATTTAATTACAATAAACTAAATAACATTTTTTTAAAAAAGTCAACTTACCTATACTTACGATGTAATGCCATGCGTTGTAATAGCATCTGCGATGTAATGCCATGCATTGTAATGACATGCGTTGTAATGGATCCCGCGTTGTAAAATCTGCGTTGTAACGGAATGCGTTGTAATACAACGCGTTGTACTGACACCAATCCGGCATGGTGTGCAGTGGAATTATGTGGATAGTAATTATGTGGTAATGAGTGTACTAGGATTATATGAAGAGGGATTGTGGGTTATGGAGTATAATTATGTGAAATGGTATTCTGAGTTCTGGAGTGGTATGCAGTGGAATTTAGTTTTGTGGTGTGCTGTTCAAATTTGTAGCATGATGTGGTATTCTGTGGTGTGGATTGAATGTATTTGGTGTGTTGTGTAATTAAGTCACTGAGTTGAATTATGTTGTTTGGTGTTGAATTATGTGGTGTGCAATGGGGCTGTGTGGAGATGATTTGTGTGGGGTGGAACTGTGTGGTGTTTGAAAGCCAGCCAAAAAGACATTCACACTTTAAACAGTGCACATACATCCCCACCCTCCTCCCTGCTGATGTGACTCAGCAGGCCTTGCCTAGTCCTGACAGTCTGTTCGGGATGGGGGATGATAAAATAAAATGTTAATGATTTAAAATTGTATTTCTCATCTCTGGGGCTTTGGAAAGAATTTAGGAGCCGCCCCTGCTTGACTCAACCAAATGAAACTTCAACATTTATTCAATCCTGCGGGTGAGGTAATAGCGAGTCCCTCGAGGCACATTGTGAAGAGGAGGCATCCATGGAGTGACAATTGGGAGATGGGAAGAGGGTCGAGAGAGCCAGAGAAGGGAACAAATTCACCTTACAAAATGTGAAAAGAAATTGGCCCAAAGAAATAATGTTCCACTTACAAAGGTTGACCAGTAGTACAGTAATCAACCAGCCGTAGACGCTTTAACTTAACTTCTTAGTTGCTGAAGCTAAGATTGTTACAAACCCAGTCAGTTCTTGCCCTCCAGGACAGTCAGGATTCGGTTCTGGATCAGGGCAGGTTAGCAGTGTGTTACTAGCTATGTTGTTGGCCATTCAAAAGTGGGCACTGCAGCAGTTGTGGCTGCTGTCAAGATACAGTGGCAGGCAGCAGGGGGAGATTAATACGAAATAAAAAAAAAAGACTTACCTGATGCTGCTGTCCACTTTACGCCTCTGTGCTTCTCTGCTCTCCCGCTCTTGGTAGTCCCTGGGACACCATCACTGACTCTCCATCCAATCCAGACGCTGCTCTCATGCTATTACCAACCAAGGATTGACCTGAGCGGCTGGTTTGATACTCACTCAGGCACAGGGAGTCTGCGCCAAATCTCCACCCAGCCTTGGAACACAGCTGGGTTGGAGAACCGTAAGTGTGCATGTCGGTTTGGCTGTCCTAAGACGGCCGACAAAACCAACATGCGCACTTGCAGTGCTCACCACGCCTCCTCAGCCATGGCCTTGCCCCGTCCCTCCCTTCATATGCATGGCTAACAGGTTCAGCCAGTCACTTAAAAAATAAAATGATATTAACATTGTTTTAATATCATTTTATGTGTCAACTGTTGGCTTTGTGCAGTGAGGTGACTCTCCTCCACCATTGCGGGGGGGGGGGAGCAGCTGCTGCAGGCCAGGAAAAAAGATCCCACTGGTGACTCGCATACACTGGAACCAAAGAAGGAAAGTAGTGACAGTGTGCTCTTCCCCCTTAACCCCAGGACTAAATGAAAAGATTCTGATGGTGGGTGCAGGAGGCGGGTGAGCCCTAGGATTGGCTATGGGACATACAAGCCAATCCTAGGTAACCTTACATGCTCTGGCCAACCTACTGGGCGGTCACTGGAGGGTGAAATCCAGCCACATAATTGGCTGTCACTCTGCATTGTCCAAATTACGAACAAACGGTGTCCGTAGAAGTTATCACGGACAGGAGTCTGAAGCTGCGGACTGTCCATGTAAATTACTGATTGGTGGGCACTCTAATGAGCCTGCTGTCGCAACCTGTGTACACCTAGTCACCACCCCAAACCCCGCCCCCTCCAAGACCATGGGTTTGAATCTCAGCTAGACTGATGCAGCCTTTTGGTATTCTGAAGTTGTTAAAAGGAGTACCACACATTTAAGTAAAAAGAAACATGTTTTTTTTTGTATCATCAAACTGCAAGATTGATACTACTATTCTGGTGAGCTGGAGGGGTATTGCTGCTGGATTTCGAGTTTGAAGGGGGATTCTTGCTGTTCTGAAGTTTCCAGCTACCTACCGATGGAGCAAACTGCTGGTATTTAAGCAAGCAAGAGGCACCTCTCCTGGCAACGTGTAGGAGAAGTACTTTATAGAAAGGTCTGACATAATATCCAGGGGGATACTGCAGTTTTTAGCAAAGCAGAAGCCATTGTACAGACATAGTACAGAAGTTGAGTGTGTGGCTGCAGTGTTGCATACTAACAGCGAACTGGAAAAGGCTACAGGGGCCGTTTGAAGTCTGCTCTGTCTCTGTGATTAATGGGGTGAGACTGAGAGCCGAGTAAAAAACAGCCCCCAGTCACCCAATGCAAGCTGGCAAACTGATTGTACAGGACGCTGTTTCAAGTCAACCTCCAACTCCCCGCCCCCAACACACTGGCCGAGCCACCTTCCCGCCAGCTATTCTTAAAGAAAAGCCATGGTGTGTTTATCGAATGAATGCTCAAATAAACTAGAGGTGACTTCGAAGTCAGTACAATATAAAGATGAGCCTATGAATAGGCTGGATTTTCTGCATGCTAATGCTTAAGTTCAAGGTGAACTGAATGAAAGGGATTTTGGACTGCTTCAATGCAACCCAATAAAATTACTTCGTTGGCATTGAGAAGTGATGGCAAACAGGTAAAACAAATAGTTATACAAAAATAAATATAACAGTAAGCTGGTGGGGCAGTCAGAAAATGCTGAATTCCATATTATTGCATAATCTTTATTTAATAATAAATGCAGATACATAAACCCATCAAGAGGTGAGGTGCTGGGTAGCCAGGGGAAGGGCAGGTATGCTTTCACCTTTTCCTCCGAGGTGACCTTTACTTGAGGGGAGGGGGATTCTGGGGTGGGAGTGGAAGGGATGGGCTTTCCTTTAAGAGTTAAACTTGAGAGGCTGTTTGCTCAACAATCAGTGTAAACTAGCACATGGCGGGGTACGGGGATAGCCAATGGCTCCAGCACAGCAGTAGGAGGCGTGTGTGTGTCTCCTTGTGTGTGTGTGTGTAGGAAGGTGGCTACCTGACTATGGTTACCCCAGATTTTTTGCCTGTGTTTAGCTGGTTTTTTTGACTTAGTTGACCTGGTTCCCTGCTAATCAGGGCCCCAGGCCATCTGCTCTCTCTGTAAAATGGATTCCATGTACCCTAGGTACATACCAATTGGAAATGGACTCCTTGTCAGCCCCTGTAGAATGCACTATAGGTGCACAGGGCAAAGGAGCCACTAAGGCCTACCAGGGGCTGCAGCATATCTTTTGCCACCCCTGGCTGGTTCTTAAATTGACACAACTGGCTGATCACTCAGCTGGGGTAAGGTGGTGTACACACCCCTTGCTTAGATATAGTATACCTATGTCTAAACCTATATCTGGACACATGTAAACCTGTGAGCCACTCCTATAGACAGGCCTCACCAATCCTGGAGGCTGGGTGCATGGTTTTTATGTGAGATGGAGCTCTAGCATGAGCTGAGCCTGTCTGCAGCCGTCGGGAACAAATCCCTAAGCTGTTTCAGGATAATGCCATACCATATACTATTAAGTGCCTTATAATCCTCGCGGTTATTTAGCAACTCTGGTTTGGCTTTATCAAAACATGTCGTGTAAGGTGTCATACGCTTTGGAATACCATCCCCTCGCCAGTTCTGGCGACGGGGATGGCATTCCACCCCTCTAGAGGGGTAAGACATGTTACTTCACTTTAATGCGGTTGATTTCTCCAAAGGCCTTAAGATCCACAAAATGGATGCCTCTGCCACAGACAAATGTCTGGACCCCTGGAGTTGACCGAAACCCAGTCAAGGGGGTCCTGGACAAAGGGTTTCCTGTCACAGGAGGGTGTCACCGCCCTCCAGACAGGAGATAGTGTATTGTAGCAGGGAGGTTTGAAAGAAACCAGACACTGCCTGGGGCGCACAAGGCTGCCCCTTGCATAATCCGGCCAAACCGGTTCTGGGGCACTCCAGCCCTCGTGCCAGGGCGGCCTGGATCAAAGGAAGGGGGTGTATCCACCCACTTCCTGGGTCCCACCCATAGGAGGGGACCTAGCAGGTAATCACGCCCACCAGATTCGAATAAGAGTGGGAGCAGTGCCAATGCACATCAGATTTCCTGGAAGAAACATTTGAAACGATATTCTGGACCCTTCGCCCTCCATCTCAACGTGGAAGCCCGAAGAATCTCCCTTGTGGTCAAGGAGTGACCACCCTGCAGCAGCAGGCACCATCCAGCCCTCGACGTCTACTTAGTTGCAGTTCCCGCCGGAACTCGAGCGACTGAGATCGACGAGATCAAGCCTGCCCAGCTTCTAACAGCCCGATCCACAGTCCATGCAAAGCTGAGACCCGTGGAGGCGACCGGAAGCGTGGGGCACGCCATCTTGAAGTGACCACGAGACGCTGACCGTGCAGCCCACGAGTGACCCTCGAAGCTGTACACCGGGGTTTGAGAAGCCCCCACCCTGAGCTACTCCTGAGCCGAAGTTCAGCCCTCCACACTCGACGAGTGCTGCGTGGGGCCCTTTGGCACGATTTGGCTCAACGCGTTGGCCCGGTCACTTGCCAGCTGGCTTGTGGTCCCTGTGCCGACGAACTACCGAAGAAGACTCGTGAATCTGGTTGCTCCAGATCCACACCAGCTCCCCTGAAAAGGAGCCCCGACTCTGACCTTCCTGGTCCGAGTGAGAAGCAATCTTCCGATCCTGCGTGGATTGCTCTTACCAAGGCTTGTTTGCTCCAAACCTGAAGCCGACTGCACCGACGGTGAGAGCCTGCGTGGGACAGATCGTGACCTGCTCCTGGACGTCGCAGATGCCCCAGAGCCCACGTGACAGCGGAGAGAAGCTCCTCGACGACCACCTGATTGCGCCCGACATTGCCTGGTTCCGTCCTGGTTCCACCCTGGTCACTGCTGAGTGACCCAGACTCTGTCCCCTCTGCTTTCAGGTACTCTACAACTTGAGTCCACCCTTGGACTCCACCGGACACTTCGTCTTCACCCTGCCTGCAGCCCTTTCAGCTTCAAGCACCAAGAGCCTGCGTGTCAAAACCCGACGCCACTTCGACCCTGTGCACCCACTTCCTGTGGGTGAGGTAACTTTGCTCCGCCGGTGTTCCCACACTGGTGCACACCTCTAGGGTCTGTGTGTTAAGTTTTGTTCCTCTAGGTTCAGCGGAAGTGTCCTTTAACTTTAACTCTTTGACTTTTACGCACCATTGGTTAACATTGGTGCATGCGTGCGCTTTCCGCACATCTCCCGAATCCCGAGGGCCATTCCCGACTTCAGCATTGCTTGTCCTGACTGCTCCCAGCGATTCCCTAGGCCCTAGGCCTAACCACTGTTCGAGTGGCCTCTCTTATACCACTTGTTTAGTATATGGTTTGAGTGGCCCCCTGCCCTCATCCATAATTGTGCAACTTGTATGTTTAAACAGTGCTTTTGATTTAACGCTTGTGCCCCTTTATTCATAAAGAATACTGGGGATTGTTTTTAGTAATAAACACATATATTTTTATAATATATACTTGTGTGGTGTCCTTTCATTTGGTATTACAGGATTGTATGTGGTAAAACAGCTCGCTTAACACGACCTCTTAAGTTAAGCCTTTAGGCTGCTTAGTCCATGCTACCCCTAGGATAGCTTGTCTAATAAGGTTGACTTACAACCAGACACCATAAGGGATTGTTTGGTCAGGTAGTAGGTGGTTCCAGAATTGGAAACATCCCCTACCAGGCCAACTTCTCACATTGGTGAGCAGCGGTGCGGATTTGAGCTTGCTGTTGTTTTACCATTGCAATCTTTATATCAAATTGAAAGATCACATCAAGTACCTCTAGGTACATATAAAATCAAAAGCTTAGCATATTAAGTTCTACTGAACTTAGTAGTTGTAGGTTGAAGGGATTAGCACACCCCTGACTACAACTCACTAGCAAGGTCCAGTAGGAAAACACTTAGTGTAGGTAAGTGCACCACTTACACCTCACTAGTAACCATGTCTGACACAGGAAAGGCCTCAGGGTCTAGTCCTGTGACAGTTGACCCTACCCAGGCAACTTTTGGATATGACAAACTAACCCGCAGAGACTTGATTGCCTTGTGCAAAGCAAGAGGGTTAAAAAGGGGCAGAAGCCCCACCTGCCTAATCCTGGTAGAAATCCTAGAACAGGATGACTTAGAGAAGGCAAAAGCAGCTTCCCTAGACACAGGAACTGGAGGGAACCCCCCTGCAGTTGATCCCCCTGAAGAGGAGGATGATGATGACTTGGATGAGGACTCAGAGGTTGAGGACTTAGAAGTACAGGATCAGGGTAGCCAGGTTCCAGTTGGTAGGCTTAGCCAGGCCAACTTGGACCTACTGGGGAATGGAGAGGGCCAGCACCTCCCCAGAACCCAACATGTGATTCTCCCAGGCAACAGAAGAGTGAGATCTCCCTCAGGGGACTCTCATATTTCTAGTGCCTCCAGAGAATCAGAGAGAGGCATGACTGCTTCTCAGAAAGCTGAGCATAGGGCTAGAATGAGGGCTGTCAAACTCCAGATAGAGAGAGAGGAGGTAGCCCTGAGTCAAGCTAGACTCACCTTAGCTCAAGCTAAACTTGCCTTGGCAAGAGAGCAGAAATTGTGTGGCTTAGATGCCACTGGTGGCAGCAATATTCCCAAAGAGAAACCCAGGTCCTATGATAGTAGAAACCTGACAAAGATTGTGCCCCCCTTCAAAGAAGGGGATGACATCCACAAATGGATGACTGCTCTTGAGAGAGCCTGCATGGTACAGCAGGTTCCTGAGGAACAGTGGGCAGCAATCTTATGGTACTCCTTTTCAGAGAAAGGGAGAGATAAGCTCCTCACTGTTAGACATGAGGATGCAAACAATTACAAAGTCCTGAAGAGTGTTCTGATAGATGGGTTTGGCTTAACCACTGAACAGTACAGGTTGAAGTTCAGAGACACCCAGAAGACACAGACTCAGGACTGGACTGATTTTGTTGATTGTGCAACTAAGGCTCTGGAGGGTTGGCTACATGGCAGCAAAGTACATGACTTTACAGGATTGTATAATTTGATTATGAGGGAGCAGATCCTAAGTAATTGTCAGAACCAGCTCTTACACCAGCACCTGGTGGACTCTGATCTGACCTCTCCCCAAGAATTGGGAAAGAAGGCAGACAAGTGGGTCAGAACCAGGATTAGGCCTAAGAATCAGGACAGTAACCAGAAGAAGGAGTCTACCAAGCCTCAAGATAAGGGTGGGGATAAAAGTAAAGAAAAGACTTCCCCAGGGCCCCAAAACTCCAAGGATGGGGGTGGGTCCCAAGACACTTCTTCAACTGAGAAAAAACCCTATTGTTATCCCTGTAAACAGGTGGGGCATTACAAAACAGACAGCTGTTGTCCCAAGAATAACAATAAAGAAAATATACCTCCCAAGCCAGCTTCAACACCTCCTGTTACTGTCAGCAGTAATCCCCCAGGAAGTGGGAGCACACCCAGGAATCTGGGTGGGTTTACTTTTGGAAATCAGGTGGACCCTGGCCTATCCAGGTCCCCATCACCCAATGATCTTGTTTATGAGGCTGGCATGGGGTTTGCCAACTTCTCTGCTTGCCCAAATACTTTGAGCAAGTATAGACAAGAACCCATCATCAATGGTTTAAGAGTTGAAGCTTTTAGAGACACAGGGGCTAGCATCACCATGGTGGCTGATGGCATAGTCCCCTCTAAGCAACTTTTACCTGGTGCCACATACCAGGTAATAAACATTGATGGCATCCAAACAAATCATCCCATGGCAGTAGTAAGTCTCAGCTGGGGAGGTGTCACTGGCCCAAAGAGAGTGGCAGTGTCACCAAACTTGCCTGTGGACTGTCTACTGGGTAATGATTTAGAAATCTCAGCCTGGGCTGAGGTTGAACAGGAAACCCATTCTAGAATGGTGAATTCCCATGGAAAGGTTAGTGAGGCTGTACTGGCTACAGCCCCAATCCAAGATGTCCTTCCTGAAAAGGTTGGTAGGGCTGAGAAACTCTCTGCCCCATCTTTAGTAAAAGCTCTTCCTGAACAGAATAGCAAAGCTGTTATGATAACAGCAGAAACCCAAACTGAGTCTCCTCCTGAAAAGGTTGGTGGGGCTGTGATGGCCACAGCCCAAACTCAAACTGACATGTGTGTTGTGAAACCTGAAATGATGGATAACTCCACACAAACTGAGAGCATGGAGGAGGAAGAGAAATCTCCCCCTCACCAGACTTTAGGACAGGATCAGCCTCCTCAGGGAACTGATCTTACCCCTGATGAAGGAGCTGCCCCAGAGGTGGTTGGGCCTAGCCTGACAGAACCTCTGATGTCAGTGGACCCTTCTCAGGTGGGACCCAGTCTGGAGCAGGTAACCTGCCCCTCTCTACCTTGCCTTAGCCAGCCCAGGGCTGCAGAGGACAAGAAGGACAGTGAGACCCAGAGGGCCCCCTGTCAAATAAAGCACCCCCATCAAAAGATTAGGTACACCAAAACTAGTAGCCCTAGTAAGGTGAAAACTTTAAAAACTCCTGAGGGAGCCCCCTTAAAAACAGTTAGGGACCTCCCACAGATGGATTCTGTTGGGCACAGCCAAACCTGGGACCCAAGGGGCCCAAACCTGAACTGTCCCTCCAGCAAGCCAAACAGAGGGACCCAGCCTCCAGCTTTAGGTAGCCAGAGGTTGACCCTGAGAGCACAGTGCAACTCAGTTAAAGAGAGAAAGGCACACATGGTGGAAGATAATTGGAGGAAGCTAAGCCCTAAATTAGTAGAGCCTCGCTTCAATACTCCATATCCAAACCAGCCTTTAACTTTGCATAAACACACCCAAGGTAGTGATTCCCTATGGTGGAGACCCTCTAATACCCAAAGGGTGAGGGACTGCTTAGTGGACCATGAGACAGGGGGTACCCATGCTAGTGCAGGTACTTCCTTATATGGCCACTCAGGCAATATAGGCTTACCTGGCCAAGGATAGCCTTATCTCCTTTCGTTTGGGGGGGGGTTATGTAGGAAGGTGGCTACCTGACTATGGTTACCCCAGATTTTTTGCCTGTGTTTAGCTGGTTTTTTGACTTAGTTGACCTGGTTCCCTGCTAATCAGGGCCCCAGGCCATCTGCTCTCTCTGTAAAATGGATTCCATGTACCCTAGGTACATACCAATTGGAAATGGACTCCTTGTCAGCCCCTGTAGAATGCACTATAGGTGCACAGGGCACAGGAGCCACTAAGGCCTACCAGGGGCTGCAGCATATCTTTTGCCACCCCTGGCTGGTTCTTAAATTGACACAACTGGCTGATCACTCAGCTGGGGTAAGGTGGTGTACACACCCCTTGCTTAGATATAGTATACCTATGTCTAAACCTATATCTGGACACATGTAAACCTGTGAGCCACTCCTATAGACAGGCCTCACCAATCCTGGAGGCTGGGTGCATGGTTTTTATGTGAGATGGAGCTCTAGCATGAGCTGAGCCTGTCTGCAGCCGTCGGGAACAAATCCCTAAGCTGTTTCAGGATAATGCCATACCATATACTATTAAGTGCCTTATAATCCTCGCGGTTATTTAGCAACTCTGGTTTGGCTTTATCAAAACATGTCGTGTAAGGTGTCATACGCTTTGGAATACCATCCCCTCGCCAGTTCTGGCGACGGGGATGGCATTCCACCCCTCTAGAGGGGTAAGACATGTTACTTCACTTTAATGCGGTTGATTTCTCCAAAGGCCTTAAGATCCACAAAATGGATGCCTCTGCCACAGACAAATGTCTGGACCCCTGGAGCTGACCGAAACCCAGTCAAGGGGGTCCTGGACAAAGGGTTTCCTGTCACAGGAGGGTGTCACCGCCCTCCAGACAGGAGATAGTGTATTGTAGCAGGGAGGTTTGAAAGAAACCAGACACTGCCTGGGGCGCACAAGGCTGCCCCTTGCATAATCCGGCCAAACCGGTTCTGGGGCACTCCAGCCCTCGTGCCAGGGCGGCCTGGATCAAAGGAAGGGGGTGTATCCACCCACTTCCTGGGTCCCACCCATAGGAGGGGACCTAGCAGGTAATCACGCCCACCAGATTCGAATAAGAGTGGGAGCAGTGCCAATGCACATCAGATTTCCTGGAAGAAACATTTGAAACGATATTCTGGACCCTTCGCCCTCCATCTCAACGTGGAAGCCCGAAGAATCTCCCTTGTGGTCAAGGAGTGACCACCCTGCAGCAGCAGGCACCATCCAGCCCTCGACGTCTACTTAGTTGCAGTTCCCGCCGGAACTCGAGCGACTGAGATCGACGAGATCAAGCCTGCCCAGCTTCTAACAGCCCGATCCACAGTCCATGCAAAGCTGAGACCCGTGGAGGCGACCGGAAGCGTGGGGCACGCCATCTTGAAGTGACCACGAGACGCTGACCGTGCAGCCCACGAGTGACCCTCGAAGCTGTACACCGGGGTTTGAGAAGCCCCCACCCTGAGCTACTCCTGAGCCGAAGTTCAGCCCTCCACACTCGACGAGTGCTGCGTGGGGCCCTTTGGCACGATTTGGCTCAACGCGTTGGCCCGGTCACTTGCCAGCTGGCTTGTGGTCCCTGTGCCGACGAACTACCGAAGAAGACTCGTGAATCTGGTTGCTCCAGATCCACACCAGCTCCCCTGAAAAGGAGCCCCGACTCTGACCTTCCTGGTCCGAGTGAGAAGCAATCTTCCGATCCTGCGTGGATTGCTCTTACCAAGGCTTGTTTGCTCCAAACCTGAAGCCGACTGCACCGACGGTGAGAGCCTGCGTGGGACAGATCGTGACCTGCTCCTGGACGTCGCAGATGCCCCAGAGCCCACGTGACAGCGGAGAGAAGCTCCTCGACGACCACCTGATTGCGCCCGACATTGCCTGGTTCCGTCCTGGTTCCACCCTGGTCACTGCTGAGTGACCCAGACTCTGTCCCCTCTGCTTTCAGGTACTCTACAACTTGAGTCCACCCTTGGACTCCACCGGACACTTCGTCTTCACCCTGCCTGCAGCCCTTTCAGCTTCAAGCACCAAGAGCCTGCGTGTCAAAACCCGACGCCACTTCGACCCTGTGCACCCACTTCCTGTGGGTGAGGTAACTTTGCTCCGCCGGTGTTCCCACACTGGTGCACACCTCTAGGGTCTGTGTGTTAAGTTTTGTTCCTCTAGGTTCAGCGGAAGTGTCCTTTAACTTTAACTCTTTGACTTTTACGCACCATTGGTTAACATTGGTGCATGCGTGCGCTTTCCGCACATCTCCCGAATCCCGAGGGCCATTCCCGACTTCAGCATTGCTTGTCCTGACTGCTCCCAGCGATTCCCTAGGCCCTAGGCCTAACCACTGTTCGAGTGGCCTCTCTTATACCACTTGTTTAGTATATGGTTTGAGTGGCCCCCTGCCCTCATCCATAATTGTGCAACTTGTATGTTTAAACAGTGCTTTTGATTTAACGCTTGTGCCCCTTTATTCATAAAGAATACTGGGGATTGTTTTTAGTAATAAACACATATATTTTTATAATATATACTTGTGTGGTGTCCTTTCATTTGGTATTACAGGATTGTATGTGGTAAAACAGCTCGCTTAACACGACCTCTTAAGTTAAGCCTTTAGGCTGCTTAGTCCATGCTACCCCTAGGATAGCTTGTCTAATAAGGTTGACTTACAACCAGACACCATAAGGGATTGTTTGGTCAGGTAGTAGGTGGTTCCAGAATTGGAAACATCCCCTACCAGGCCAACTTCTCACAGTGTGTGTGAACGCTTCACAAAAACAAACAAGCTCATGGCAAGTGTTTACTTTTAAATCAGAAGGCAATTCAAGCTTAGCTATAAAGCTTGTGAGTCCTGGCAGGGCTGGACTGGCTTTAGTTGGCACCGGTCATTTCCCGGTGGGACGAAAGGGTGGGGGACAGTTTTGGACCCTGGGGGCAGTTTTTGTTACCGAGGCCGGTTTTGCAAAATAGCTGCATTATCACCCCCCTGTAACAAAAGCAGCTGCAGTGTTTTCCTTGCACAAGCCCCCCACAGCCAGTCCGACTTAATTGCCAGGGCCGGTTTGTGTCCCTAGTCCAGCCCTGAGTCCCAGGTTATTGGTATGCGGTTATCTTGCCGCAATACATGAAATGAAACATCACGTGCCAGGCACGTGGGAGAATGGGGGAAAGCAAGAACTGTTCTGGAGGTTCTGGAGGGTGTTCAGTGGAGGCAGTACATTTCTGAAGGCAGAATAGGACAGGAATCGTCGGGTGGTTGCAGGAGGAATGCTCTGGTCGAGGTCTCGGGGAACAAATGCACTGGATGCTGGGGAATAGAAATGTGTATGTTATGGGTCAAGCTGATGCCAGTTGAAGCCTGCACTTTGCTGTTGCCACAAGCCTCTCTGGTGGGTGTAAATGAAGCTACTTCTATTCAAGTTTACAGGACTATCGTTTTATTAAAATGCATTGTCGTCCGACACTCTAATAACATGTCTGGACATGCCTCCTCCTATCTTGAGGGCTACTCCTGCATCTCTGCCCCCCCCCCCCCCCTGCTCCTCCTTATGTCCTCTGGCATCTGTGCTAATGAGGCGTGGAGGCGGAAGTGAAGGAAGACTGTCCGAGGTTAGAGTATATTCAAAATGGGGAACTGGTGTAGCTGCCTTAATGGCGGTAGAGGCATGGGTTAGAACTGAGAGACAGTCTCCCACCTGGGGGCACACAGGGGAAAAGAAAAGATGAACAGGGCAGGGGCTGCAACGGGAGAGACACTGGGGGTGAAGGATGTAAACAGGGGAAACGCATGAATGCTCGAAGTGTTGTTTCAGGTTTTTTTTTTTAAAGTCCCTAAGCCAGTAGCTAAAATGGGACAAGTGTAAGGGTAAGGGTACAAGTAATGGGGCCTGCTCCATGGGAAGGTACAAAAAATGGAAAGGAGGGACAACTAGGAACAAATAACCAATTGGAAGCAAGGATTTTTAAAGGACACTGAAACAAACAAATGAAAAGGAGTGGGTGGGTGGGTTGTAACTATGTAACTATTTAGTTTGATTGGTTCAAATCAGATCCATACAATATATGTGCCCATGTCTGAATTCTTAAAGAAGGGCTCAGGTTGACTTAGCCTTTGACAATGCATAAGAGGGAGCACCCCTCTCCTGTATGTCTTTCCTGTTTGCCTCTCCTGCATGTTTCCCTGGTTTAGTAAAGAAAAAGGTGAAGAACACCCCACAGCATGTAGTGAGTTAAGCAGATTGCTATATGTAAACACAACTTATGTCTCGTTAGCATTATTTCCTGTTTGCTGGTGATCTCATGACTTCCCAGTCTGGGTAAGTGAGTTGATTTCCAGGACTGATGAGCGAGGAATGGTATCTGATGCTCAGAGTGGTTTGGGATGTAAGCCAAGTTGAAATGTGATGCAGAGTACTCTGACATTTCTGTAGCTATGGTATTTCCTGCAGTAACAGTAACTTGTATAACACCTTGGGAGTGAAGGTAACATTGAGTGCGGTAACATGAGTATGAGACAGCAATAAAGTGTTGAGTGGTGACAAAAGACTCCAGCCTGGAAGGAGAAAAAACATCATAAAAGCTCGAAATCAAGCAAGAGCAATCCGCACTAATTGGCAAAAAGTATTCAAATATCTAACATAACAAACTGAAGGAAAAATACAAAAAAACAATCAAAGTGCAGGATGTATATTTCCGTAGCCCCCCTTCAATTCAGTTCTGCACCACACTAGACATGTGAAGTACATACATTGCTCAGCAGTTCTTTTAAAGCTGTGCCCCATCAAAATGGAGGTGTTCTTAGTAATTTTTGATTCTCCACTATGGAATACCTAACTCTGTCGTGCCCTAAACTGTTATCTTGAGAAAAGTACACTGACCTTTTTATAGACAACAGGCTCTCGCCTGATAGAAAAAAATCTCATGCAGTCTCAAGTAACTGCTTTCTTCATCTTAAAATCTTTGAGGCACATTTTGCCCCCCTTGGAATCCTAGCACCACGTTACTGGGTCAAACGCCTTTTTTCAGGCCAATGGCATAACTGTAGCTCTTTCTTACTCGATCAGGTGTTCTTTTTTGAGTGTGCTTATGTCCCGGGTTTATATAGCTCCTCGAAATTATGGTATATGTGCATTTTTTAAATACCTTTTCTTCATTCATTTACTCACTCAATTCTTGGTACGGCCAACGTAGCGCTGCCTGCCAATATGAAATGCTTTCTCTCCTACATAGATTATTTGAGGTCCTAGCACCGTTGATGCGCAGAATTTTTACAATGAGAGGCTAGTTCACTACCAAAACAAAGGTGAATTTGCGACTGGGCAATACAATACATATGACATAGGCCCTCTTGCTGGCCTATGCAGAAGCGTGAGTTTGCAAGTGTGTAGCCATCAATGCTGCAGCAGCTGCAGTGACTCTGGGGCTATTTGCCAGGGTTATTCTGACCCATGATTGTTGCTGAATTTGACTCCCTCAGTAGCAGTCAGACACCTGTACCTTGCCTGCATAAAGGCTCGTTATACCATGACAACGCCACTGGGAGTCCCTGTAATGGAATGGCAATCCGTGTGACACAAAGGCACAATGGTAGATGTACTCTGTGAGTGACAGGAGTCTCACAAAGCTCTAGGCAGTCCTTCAGTAACACTTGTCACAGGGACTGCCCTTTAGCATGGTCTTAATTCCTCGTCTAAGACGAGTTTTTAAGGGTTACTTAACCAGTGCTTACTTTGAGGCAGTGTTTTCCGATGCTCAGCACCGGCACTTAATTGACAACACTAGTGCTTGTGACAGTCAGCCACAACTTGGCGCTGTCTGCCCAATTTAGGGATGAACTCCACAGTAGTCAATTAATAATTTAGTATACTTTAGAAATAGAATGGTCACACTTGAAGGAGTGTGATGGTTAGTAGTTCTGTTGTTACTGTCATTGGCAACAGGGCAGGGGCAATGTGTGGTGCAAGCTGCAGTGGCCTCCTGACGAGCGTCCTGATACATATTTTTTCCCAGATTAAGCACTGAACGCAACAGGGGAGCTCACATGCAGCCATTTACGAACAGGCCCGGACTGGCCATAGCGGGCACCGGGCAATCCCCCGGTGCGCCACACGGGTGGGGGCCGGTTTTGGGCCCCTAGGGGCTGATTTTGTTACAGAGCTGCAAAATCGGTCCTGTAACAAAATCGGCCGAAAACCGGCCCCGACAAAGAGCTCGGCGGCACCCACAACCCCCGGGGGGGTGGGGGCCGTCCGAGCACTTTGCCAGAGCCGGTTTTGGTTCCCAGTCCGGCCCTGTTTACGAATCCCTTCAGGACTTAAGCACAGCTTTCAGACTCTTCACTCGAGCTGTTTTTAAAGCACCTTTATGTAGCGTGTCTCAATAACTCAGCTGAAGGGAAAATCTTTGCTTGACCCTACCTGATCAGATGAAAGGCTCAGAGCAGCACTCAAATTTAAAGGGATAAACAGAGCAGTGCTACGACGAACCGAATGAAGGGTGAGCCTTCGATTGAAACATTTAACCCAAAAATCGGCACATTCAGCTGTTAATGGGATTAGGATGTGTTAGGTTATGCAGGAGAAATGCAACTCCGATTGGTTGAATGGTGTAATATAATCCAGTAAACGCTAAGGGCCTAATTTATGGCGTTTTTGTTGTAGGACAGCGCAGCATGCATTGCTGCTATGCTGACCTATGGCAAAAGAAAAGGGCAGGAATGTGCTGTATCTATTAGATAGCGTATACTACAGGGGGAATCCAATTAACCACACGGCATCTGGGTAATAATACACGAATTACTGAAAAATGATGCCTAGGGAAAAATAGTGTAAGCATATAAACGATAAAGATACAGTTAATTATCTCTATCTATTTGAGTTTACTCTCTTCTAGAACCTATCAACATTTCTTTAAGTCTCTTCAAAAAATGGTGACCAAGGGAAAGGGTCAAGTTTTCTTTTCTATTTATTACACCCTTATTTTCTTTTTTAATATTGAAAATATGTTATTTTTTACTGATTTTTAACACATGTATATATATACATACACATATCATACATATATACAATATATAAACAAACAATATATCACAATGCACATACAACAAATATATCCTTGAACGTTTTTAGAGTCCACGCCCTTATTATTTTAACTAAAGGATGCTTCTAAATCATGTAACCAAAAGACATTCCTTAATAAAGGTCACCATACGAGCAATGGGAGCATAGAAGGTACAATCATTAGGTCCTAATAGTCTTATGCTCCTTTTTTAATTAAATTTACTTATTCAAATTTTGAAATGGTGCCTTCCATGAAAGTGTAAACGCGTTTCAGCTTTACTAATTTCTAGGCCTCATCAGGACTAGGGCGTTCAAGGTTCCGCCAATAGAATCAAACATATTATATTTACATATTTACATATATACGCTGAGGACAAATTTAGACATAAACATTCAAAAGAACAAATGTTGAAACACACACATGGAACAAAATCACCCTGAATTCCTTTGCCACCCATTTTTCCTCTCCCATGTAAATGTAAATGTAAATGTACAGGAATTTATATAGCGCAAATCAGCAAGCGGTTTCTAAGCGCTTGCTTAGGGAACCCTTCCTGGTATTCCCCTGTGAGATAACCCCAGCAGGGTATCCGCAAGGGGAAAGCCAGGCATCCCGCCGCGAGGGGCCGTTGTGGAGATTAAGCAAGCTATTGCCCAGAGTCGCAGAGTGTGAACCCGTGAATCGAGTAGGCACCGGAGCGAGAATTGTCAGGTCCATGGACATTTTAGGACTCAAGACCCCGCCGAGCCGTGAATTGAACCCTGGTCTCGGGCTGACCTCTGCTTCCAGGTCTGCCTCCTCTAACCAGTGAGCCACACTTCTCCCATCATCACTAGTAATACCAACCCTAACAGTGCAGCGATCGATCTTGACTCCGCCATCTCCCTAGCGCTAGACTCTAAAGCCCCAGCCAGAATATCCAGGCCTCCTTCCAAGATCTCTCCGTGGTTCACCCCTGATCTGGAAAAGACCAAACGCCAGGTCAGGAAAGCGGAAAGGAAATGGCGTCAAACCAAAGACGCTAATGATAGGCATCACTATAAGACAGCGCACAGGTCCTACATGAAAGAAATTGCCATGGCCAAAAAAGTATACCTAGGAAATAGGATTTCCCAAGCAGCTAACTCTCAGAGAGAGCTTTATAAAATAGTAAAAGAGTTCACCAATCCATCTGTCTGTCAGCAACCACCCAATGAGTCAAAAGAATGGGTTGACTCCGTAGCCTTGTATGTCCATGAAAAAATTAATGACATTCACAAACTTTTTCCCCAAGTTTCCCCCCTGTCACAGTCCATCCCGCCACCCATCAACTGCCACAGGGACCCAATTAACCATATCAACAATCTTAGGGAATTTTCAACCTGCTCTGAAATGGAGGTGGAGGCAACCCTGTACAAAATGAAGTCAGGAGCCCCGGGAGATCCAGCCTCCCCTCAAATCCTAGCAAAAATTGCCCCTGTCTTGGTCTCCGACCTAACTAAAGTCCTCAATCAGTCCCTCCTGCATTCTTCTGTCCCCCTGCAATGGAAGGAGGCGATAATAAGGCCAATCCTAAAAAAAACAACAGCTGATACAAAATTACTCTCAAACTACCAACCCATCTCCCTTCTGCCTCTATTTGGCAAAGTCATGGAATCTCTAATAAATAGGCAACTTATTACCCACCTGGAGTCTAACAGGCTTTTGGATCCATCACAGTCGGGGTTCAGGGCATTCCATACCACCGAAACTGCCCTGCTCGAGATTGTTGACAATGTCAGAATGACTCTGGATTCCAATCAGTCTGCCATACTTGTCCTACTCGACCTGTCCGCAGCCTTCGACACCATCTCGCATCACATTCTTCTAGAGAGTCTTGCAGAGGCTGGTGTTGAAGGCTCTGCGCTACTATGGATAAAAAGCTACCTTACCAACAGACGGTCTAAGGTCCAAGTTGGCTTCCACTCCTCCAGCTTTTATACCAACACCAGGGTGTCCCTCAGGGGTCAATTTTGAGCCCCACCCTTTTTAACCTTTATGTCTCCCCCCTTGCAAAGGTTATCCGAGCACACGGTTTCGGAACCGTGTCCTACGCAGATGACATCCAGATACTAATCACAATCAACCAGGATCCAGATGAAATCAAACTGAGGTTTAAAAACTGCATGGTAGACGTACAAAACTGGATGACAGAGAACTTCCTGATGCTGAACGCAAGCAAAACAGAGATTGTGCTCTTTGGAAAGGCCGATACAATCTGGTCTGCTGAATGGTGGCCAGTCTGCCTCGGTCCCTGCCCATCCCCTAAATCTTCAGTTAGAAATCTCGGGATGATAATTGATAACAAGCTATCTATGACTGAACATGTCAACAAAGTAGTCCACACCTGCTTCGGCCTTATGCGTAGTTTAAGGAAGATCTTTAAATGGATCCCTCTTCCATCTCGCATGCCCATTGTGCAGGGACTCATTGTCAGTCGGATAGACTATGGGAACTCACTATTGTCCTCAACTAACACCACTCTCCTGGCCCGTTTGCAAGTCCTGCAAAATACTGCTGCAAGACTGGTGCTTAATCTCCCCCCGCGCACCCTATCTCTGCCCTGCCTAAAAACCTTGCCCTGGCTCCCAATAAAGAAGCGCATAAAATTTAAGTTATGCTCCATAGTCCACAAACCATCAATGGACACGGACCAACATACATACAACAAAAGCTCAAACCTCACAATCCGGTAAGATCTCTCAGATCCTCCAGCAAGTCGCTTCTGACGGTCCCCAGGGTACGTACGGGCAGAAATGGCGATAGGGCCTTTAGTAAAACAGCCCCCAAAGCCTGGAACTCCCTGCCCCTTCAGATCAGGACAGAACCTAACCATCTAAGGTTCCGTAAGCACTTAAAAACCTGCCTCCTTCTGGCAACCAACCCATAGTCCTGCTCTTTGTATCTGTACTGAGGTATCTGCTAGCGCTCTGAGACCTTCGAATGATTTATGCGCTCTACAAATTCATTTTACATTTACAATTCAGAGTACATTTTATTTCACATTCCGTAAAGTGACAAGGCATTATTTATATTTACACACCCTTCGTGAGTGAAAACAAAAACCACTACAAAGCACCAAATTATAAACACAGATTAATACAACTATATCAGTGTCTCCACATTAGGATAAAGATACTATCAGCCACAAGCGCTATAGCCTTCAACCAACAAGGATGAAAGAACTAAATTCCCAATCGACCCCTTCATCTGTATAACAGCTAGAGATAGAGAAATATTTAGTACCATCTCCGTGTAGAGTCCTACACCTCTTCCAGCAATTCTTCCAGCTCCAAGTATATGTGTTATTTTTGACGACTCTTTCACTAATCGTGACTGCTGCAAGATTAATACAAACAAACGCACTCAGGACCCAGATATAGCGTCTGTATTGATTTCAGTACAAGTCAGTTATCCATCACACTTACCTAGCATCAGGTAGACCGCCTCCTTTGTTATAAATCCAAGTGACACTCGTAAATGCCTCAATTATGTCTTTCTACAAGCAAAACACAATTAATCGACAGTTACCACCTCATTACCGACTATGTGTTAGCACTAAGGCCACAACACCTAAATCTATATCCTCACTTATCACTTCCCATCGTACCTCGTATGCGCGTTTTCACTCTGAGTCTCGCCGGGCCGTCATTACGATCCCTAGTGTAGCTCATATCTCGTGCGCAGGAAGTCTCTTAACCTACAACCTCCCATATTAAAAATCAAGGAAGGACAACGGAGTACTCACCGCCTGAAGCCAGCGGGGTTATCGCAACAGAGAGAGGACTAACAAACTTCCCTTATTCTACAATGCAGAAGACAGAACCTCTATCAATCACCCATATATGCTGATATATAACTTAAACTGAAGAATGCAGCGCATATATGTGTCCGTATTAAAAAATGAAAACCTTCATAACAACTACCTAATGAAATATCGTATTTAATAATAATAAAAACAAAACTAAATATAAACAACCTTATAACCCCATGTGATGCCAAAACTTTTTACAATCTTTTCAGATTTCAAGAGCAATGATACACAAGAATATTTTGACTGTTACAGATGTGTACGATACATCATGTACATTTATTGAAGTAAAGACCAGATTTCATCTTTGTCATTCAGACCTGTTCTCGCTGTTTGGTATTTTTCAATCAATCTTGCTTCCAGTCGGTTTAATTTGATCTCTACCTCATCTCTGTTTATGTTACCCACAGTGCATAGCACTGACCCGTCTATATCTTTCTCTGAATGGTTCACAGTTTGATAGTGATTTACCAATGTGGCACCCTGTGTTTTCAATCAACAAGAGAACCCCTACCCTCCGCAGAATCTATATCAACAGACGGAACTATACCAGAATCAGGAAACCGACACTTTCCGCACACGGAAGAAGACGTACAGACGTTAAATACTAACAATTCGAGATTGGGAAATAGAGTAGAAACCATTCCTATTTACAATCTATCTAACTATGTCCCCACTGAATCTGAATTATCATTGTTGTCTAAAGGACTTACATTTGTACCTGCAACGTACAAAATCCAGTAGATACAAAAACAGAAATTCTGCAGTTCCTCAGAAAAGTCAGACTTAAGGCGTTTTTTTATGGAACGGGAAAATGTAGAACAACCAAACACAAGTGGGTTAAAAAATAAAGGAACATGAACCTAAAGTGTTAGATGTGGTAAGATTAAAAGTCAACATGGAATAATTAAGTATTGGTACAATTGGAACAGACAGATTAAAAACGTATCAAGATGATGAACTTATGTTCATGTGTAAAAGTATAACATGGAAAGCGAAGTCTATACATGATCGATTAGAAGGATTAGCGAATGAATTCAACGTAGAGTTCGCAAAGAATAAAACATTGCAGAAATCCTACAAAGTAGACTTTTCAGAAAAGGACATTGAAAATATGAATACTGCAGGAAGGTTGACTCAAATAAAATAATTCATTGTACTACTAAGGAGATGGGGAGATGTGAAAAAGTTGAGAATAAAATGGGCAAAGAAGAAAGAAGAGGCCAGTGATAAATCTACATTAGCGTTCCCTGTGAGAGAAAAAGAGACAGTAGCAAATGAATTCCCTATGAGAGAAATACCTGGAAGAGCTTATGTATATGTTCCCTGGACTAGACAGGATATATTATCATTTACAAATGATTTCCCCAGATTGAAAGAAAAACCAGTAGAACGGTATCGACAGGTAGATCGATTTGTGAAAGTTTCAAAAGTACTATGGGTTGATCTGCATGGATTGTTTGACATAGTTGTACCAGCAGATCTGTGGACTGAGTGAAAGATAACTGTAAATTGGCCGAAGGAGGAATATCCTCGAGACAAAGTAACAGGTGCTCCGTCACCTGAAGTGATGTGTAAATATGAACAATTAGTGTTTTTGAAAAATAAAATTCCACCAAAAGAAACAGATTGGGTTAAAATAGACAGAACTATACAGGAATCGAAAGAATCTGTGCATGCATTTTATGAAAGACTGTTGTTGATGTTTAAACAATACAGTGGATATGAAGAACTGCTCGAAAAAGACATGATTCATTTTGTGTATCGATTTGTATATGGTTTAAGACCAGAAATTGGAGACATGATTAGACATAGTTTAATATGATGGCAATCGAGTACAGTAAGTGAAGTGTTGAGACAGGCAAAATACTATAGTGATGAAATTGATGCTAAACAAAAGAAACTAAAGGAAAAAGCCATGTGGGCACAAGAGAAAGTAGCAGAACACCAAGTAGCACAATTGGAGAATACAAATACTAATGCACGTCAAGGAAATTTCAACAAAACAAAATTGGTAGGAAATATAGAAGAGCTCAAGAAAAAGTTCCCTTGTCATAATTGCGGCAGAATAGGGCATTAGAAGAAAGAGTGTAAGTATCCTCCAAGAGTTAATCCCGAAGATACATCATTGAATCCAGAGGTGCAGCATGAGGTAATTCAACAGCCACCGCAGCAGCAGCAGATAGTTACTCAGCAAAGTCAGGTGCCACAACCTCCACTTCCACACAGTGTAAATCTCAAGTCAAGTCAAGTCAAGATTTGTATAGCGCACTACTCACCCGGAGGGTCTCAAGGCGCTTGAGGGGGGTTGTTACTTATCAAATAGCCAAGTTTTGAGTTGTTTTCTGAAGGAGAGGTGGTTCTGTGTAAGGCGGAGGTGGGTGGGGAGGGAGTTCCAGGTTTTGGCCGCCAGGTAGGAGAAAGATCTTCCTCCCATGGTGGTTTTATGGATACGTGGAATCGTGGCGAGGGCTTGATTGGACGATCATAGTTGGCGGGTGGGGGTGTAAAAGGTAAGGCGCGTGTTGAGGTGTTTGGGTGCTAGGTCGTAGAGGGCTTTGTGTGCGTGGGTGAGAAGACGGAACGTTATTCTCTTGTTGACGGGGAGCCAATGAAGGTCTCTCAGGTGATCGGAAATGTGGTCGTGGCGGGGTATGTCTAGGATGAGTCTGGCGGAGGCTTTCTGAATGCGTTGGAGTTTTTTCTGTAATTTGGCTGTGGTTCCAGCGTAGAGGGTGTTTCCGTAGTCCAGTCGGCTTGTGACGAGTGCTTGAGTGACCGTCTTTCTTGTTTCGGTAGGCATCCATCGGAAGATCTTTTTGAGCATGCGTAGTATGTTAAAGCATGATGATGAAATGGCGTTGACGTGTCTGGTCATCGAGAGGGAGGAGTCTAGAATGAATCCCAGGTTGCGAGCATGGTCCGTTGGTTTGGGCGCGCTGCCTAGGGCTGGTGGCCACCATGAGTCGTCCCAAGCGGTGGGTGATGATCCTAGGATGAGGACTTCCGTCTTGTCTGAATTTAGTTTTAAGCGGCTGTTCTTCATCCATTCGGCTACGTCTTTCATCCCTTCGTGTAGGTTGGTTTTGGCGGTGTTTGGGTCTTTGGTGAGGGAGAGGATTAGCTGTGTGTCGTCGGCGTAGGAGATGATGTTGAGGTTGTGTTGGTGTGCGATGGATGCAAGGGGGCTCATGTAGACGTTGAATAGAGTGGGGCTGAGTGAGGAGCCTTGGGGAACGCCGCTGATTACTTCGGTGGCCTCTGATCTGAAAGGGGGAGGCGGACTCTCTGGGTTCTTCCGGCGAGGAACGATGTGATCCAATCCAATGCTTTTCCTTGTATTCCGATGTTGTTGAGGCGTTGTACAAGGGTGCTATGACAGACCGTGTCAAACGCTGCGGAGAGGTCCAGGAGGATGAGGGCAGCTGTTTCCCCGTTGTAGAGTAGTGATCGGATGTCGTCTGTGGCTGCGATGAGGGCGGTCTCGGTGCTGTGTTTGGCTCGGACACCGGACTGTGAGGGGTCGAGGGAGCCGTTAGACTCGAGGAAGGCGGCGAGTTGATTGTTGACGGCCTTCTCTATGACTTTGGCAGGGAAAGGGAGGAGCGAGATGGGGCGGTAGTTCTTAAGTTCAGTGGGGTCTGCTGTAGGTTTCTTCAGGAGGGCATTGAGTACGGCATGTTTCCAGCTTTCCGGGAAGGTAGCGGTGTTGAGGGAGCAGTTAATGATGTTCCGGAGGTGGGGTGTGATGATTGAGTCGGCCTTGTTGAAGATGTGGTGGGGGCATGGGTCGGTTGGTGATCTGGAGTGAATGGAGTTCATCAAGCGGATGGTGTCTTCGGTGCTGATCGGGTTCCAGGCATCTAGGGTGGTGGTGGGGGGCTTCAGTTCGGTGGTAAGGGGGGTGGGCTGGTCGCCGAAGCTGTTATGTATGTTAGCGATTTTACTGTGGAAGAACGAGGCTAGAGAGTCGCAGAGGCCTTGAGAGGGAGTGATGTCGTTGGTGTCGGCGCTGGGATTGGTAAGCTCTTTGACTATGCTGAAGAGTTTCTTGCTGTTGTTGGCGTTGTTGTCGAGTCGCTCCTTGAATGCTGATTTCTTGGTGGATCTGATCAGCTGGTGGTGTTTGCGGGTGGCCTGCTTGAGGGTGGTCATGTTGTCTGTGGTTGGGTTTCTTTGCCAGGCTTTCTCGAGGGTGCGGCAGTTCTTTTTGGAGTTCTTGAGGTCGTCATTGAACCAAGAGGCTTTTTTGCTACTTGGCTTGTTGTGTTGCTTTTTCAGGGGAGCTAATTCGTCAGCGCAGTGGGTGATCCATTGTGCAAGATTGATGGCTGCTTGATTTGGGTCCGATGATATGGCAAGAGGGTTTTGGTTTAGCGATGTGGTGAGCTGGTCGGTGGTAAGTTTGTTCCAGTTACTGCGGGGGATTTGTTGTGGGTGGTGGTGGATCGTGGTCTTTCTGAAGTTGAAGTGTACGCAGCTGTGGTCCGTCCAGTGGAGTCCTGTGGCGTGATTGAAAGAGACGTGCTTGCTGGAGGAGAAGATCGGGTCGAGTGTGTGTCCGGTGTAGTGGGTGGGGGTATTCACCAGTTGTTTGAGACTGAGATTGGAGAGGTTGTCCGGAAGGGTGATGGAGAAGCGTGGCTTAGTGGTTAGAGGCGGCAGACCCGGAAGCTGAGATCGGCCGTGGACCAGGGTTTGATTCCCCGCCTCGGCAGGACTCGGGCTCAAAAATTCCACGGACTCAACAATTCTCGCTCCGGTGCCTACTCGACTCACGGGGTCACACTCTGCGACTCTGGGCAATAGCTTGCTTAATCTCCACTACGGCCCCTCGCGGCGGGATGCCTGGCTTTCACCTTGTGGATACCCTGCCGGGGTATCTCACAGGGGAATACCAGGACGGGTTCCCTAAGCAAGCGCCTTGATGCCTTCGGTGATACGTGCGCTATATAAGTCGCAATACATTGCTGTCGTTGTTCTTTTCCAGGTGGAAGTTGAGGTCCCCTAGGAGAATGTAGTCCTCGGAGGGCAGGGCGTGTGGGCTGATGAAGTCAGTGATGTCTTCGCAGAATTGTGTGCGGGGTCCTGGTGGTCTGTACATGAGGGTGCCTCTAAGTGTGGTTTTGGGGTCGGTGTGTATCTGGAAGTGGAGGTGTTCGGCGGCTGTGAGGGTGTCGTCGGAGCTGGTCGTGATGCGGATGGTTTTCTTGTGGACGATGGCGATGCCTCCTCCTGTGTGGTTGATGCGGTCCTTTCGGATGATCTTGTAACTGTCCGGGATGGCTATGGCGATGTCGGGCGCTGATGAGGCGTTCATCCAAGTTTCTGTAAGAAAGGCGAGGTCCAGCGTGGTGTTGTCTAGTAGGTTCCATAGTTCAATGGCATGTCTGTGGATCGAACGGGTGTTGAGCAGGATGCACTTCAGGTGGTTGTTGTCGGAGCTCTGTTTGGCGTTTGTGGATATAGTGTGGGTCTTGGAGCAGTCAAACTTGCAGGATTGGCAGGTGAAGGCTCCATGGGTGCGTCCTGGGGCGGCTTGGTGGCAGATGGGGAGACGGCCGGTGTTGAGTGCAGAGAGGGTTGCGGCGTCGTACGTTAGGCGGGTGGGGTGGATTTTGCGGGGGGCAGGGGGTCTGGCGCTGGGCGCGGTCCAAGCGCGGACGGGCGTAGACGGGCTTACCTTTGGCGCACCTTCGGCGCACATAGGGCGCGTCCGCTGCGCGTGAACGCTGCGCGCAAATGCGTCTGTCATATGTGGATATTGGAGGGGGATAGAGCGAGGGAGGAGCAGCTGGGAGGCGGGAGTGGGGTGAAGAGCCGCGTAGCGAGGCACAACAACAAACAGCAAAATGGCAGCAAGCCAAAAGCGAAACAGGACGAGATTGGGGCACAACCTTATTAAACGCTATGAACTGGGCAGCACAATCAGGAGACAATAATCTGAGCAGGCAACACGAGCAATACACAATGGAACAGTAAATATCAAAGAACGGTCTAGCAGTATAGCGCTACGATGACAGAATAATCGGCAATAAACAGAATATTCAAGCAGTGCGAGCAATGCGCAATAGATGGCAATGAGCAGTCTGGCAGAAAGCGCTAAGATACCAGATGAATGAGCAGGGAGCAGCGTGGGGAGCGACCGCTTCTGAGGAACTCAGGACGGTCACAGCGCTTGCTCTGGAGGGTAGAGCCTAAACTTTCTGTGGGAGGGAGGAGCAGCTGGGAGGCGGGAGCGGGGTGGAGATCCGGGCTGGGAGGCACAACAACAAACAACAAAATGGCAGCAAGCCAAAAGCGAAACAGGACGAGATTGGGGCACGACCTTATTAAACGCTATGAACTGGGCAGCACAATCAGGCGACAATAATCTGAGCAGGCAACACGAGCAATACACAATGGAACAGTAAATATCAAAGAACGGTCTAGCAGTACAGCGCTACGATGACAGAATAATCGGCAATAAACAGAATATTCAAGCAGTGCGAGCAATGCGCAATAGATGGCAATGAGCAGTCAGGCAGTAAGCGCTACGATACCAGATGAATGAGCAGGGAGCAGCGTGGGGAGCGACCGCTTCTGAGGAACTCAGGACGGTCACTTTAAATCTGCAGAGATACAGTGCAGAGACAGGATTCAGCGGAGGCGAGCAGGTAAACCAATCGCCCAGAGTGAATGTGGGTCCCCAGTATTGGTTACAAGAGTAAGGCGGGAGTGAGTCGGATGAAAGTTTCTGACGGTGCCTGGGAGAGGGAGAAGAGTGTGTGCTTGGAGCCACTCTTGAGGTACATCAGTCTGGTCCATTTGTGAATGGAAAGGTGAATGATGTAGAAGTAACTTTCCTAGTGGACACTAGTGCTATCCATTCTACTGTTAGATCAGTGGAAGTCCAAAATCTTCCTCTCTCGGGAGAGCATATCCAAGTTGTAGGTGTAGCTAATAGACAGATTAAAACCTCCTTAACACAACCAGAAAGTAGAAATTGGAAATTTCAAAGACATGCATCGATTTGTGGTGTGTGATAGTAGCCCCGTAAATTTGTTAGGCCGAGACATTTTGTGTAAGATGAACTGCGCCATATATTGTTCACCAGATGGCATAGAACTGCAAACTCCAGATGAAAATAGTTTGATAAAATGACCATGCTAATGATTGAGGCAGAGAAAAATAAGTTACTTCCTGTGTTTGATCGAGAAAAGATACCTAATGAATTGAAAAAGGTAGTGAAAGAGAAGGTGTGGGACTTCACAGGAGAAGATATCGGATTAATGAAAAATGTAGATCCTGTAAAAGTCTCTATAAAAGAAGGTGTGAGTTACCCGAACATTCCTCAATATAAAATGACAGCAGAAATAATTGAAGGAATAACTCCAGTAATAAACAAAATGATTGATCAAGGCATTCTGAGAGAAATAGAAAGTAGTCCTTGTAATTCACCGATAATGGGATTGAAAAAGCCAAATGGAACTTTTTAGAATTGTACAGGATTTGAGGAAAATTAATAAGATTGTTGCACCATGTTGTCCAATTATATCAAATGCAGCAGTGATTTTATATCAAATTTCACATGATGCAGAATGGTACACTGTGATTGATCTGTGTAATGCGTTCTTTACTGTTCCATTGCACCCAGAAAGCCAGCCAATATTTGCGTTACGGTTCGGAGATCATATTTTGGCATGGTGCCGAATTCATCCGGGGGATACTGAGAGTCCATCTATCTTTAATCAGTTGCTAAAAAAATCACTAGAAAGTTTGAGCGTCTGTATTGGTTCAGTACATTGACGATCTCCTAGTGGCATCGAGGACAACAGATGCATATAGATGCATGTATAACAGATACCATTGCATTGTTGAATCATTTGGCAGAGGAGGGACATAAAGTGTCTCTATCAAAATTAGAATTTTGGCAGAAAGAAGTGCAATACGTAGGTCATAAGATTGCCAAAGGAATCAGACAAGTCAGTGCAGAAAGAATCAAAATGATACAAGGAATGCAGCCACCAAAAACCCAAAGACAAGTAAGAATGTTTCTGGGAATGGTAGGTTACTGAAGACAATGGATTAGTGGATTTTCACTGATAGCAAAACCATTACAGAGATTAACAAGAGCAGATATCAGAGACCCTATAGTATTGACCAAGACTGAGATGGAAGCATTTGAACAGCTAAAAACGAGCTTATGTGAAGCACTAGCTTTAGGGATGCCTGACTATGAAAAACTTGAACTGTATTGCAGTGAACGAGAAGGATGTGCATTGTCAGTGTTAATTCAAAGACATGGAAAACTGAGAAAGCCAATTGCATATTTCTCAGCTGTTTTGGACCCAGTTGCAAAGGCATTACCAGGTTGTCTGAAAGCAGTAGCAGCTACAATCGTAAGTCTAGAACAAAGCGAAGGAATAGTGATGGGATTTCCTGTGAGGGTGTATGTACCTCATGGTGTGGAGATTCTCCTCACTAGGACAAAGACCCAGTATCTCACTAACAATAGAATGACCAAATATGAGAAGGTAATTCTGGGAGCAGAGAATGTGACAATCTCTAGATGTGTTAACATAAATCCTTCTACGTTGTTGCCTGATACCATGGAAACTGAAGTAAGAAATGAGGTTGATCATAAATGCCTAGATGTCGCTGAATATTGTACCAAACCAAGACCAGACATCAGAGATGAGCCATTGCCTGAATCAGATTACGTAATGTTTGTTGATGGTTCATGTCTGAGAACAAATGAAGGTGTTCTGAGTGCTGCATATGCAGTTTGGACAGTGGCAGATGTACTGGACGCATCTTGTCTGAAAGGAATTCGTTCTGCTCAAATAGCAGAATTGATTGCTTAGATTCGAGCATGTGAACTGGGAAAAGAAATCAAGGTTACCATAGTGACTTACAGTCAGTATGGATTTGGGGTTGTCCATGACTATGGACAACTGTGGTCCCAAAGAGGTTATTTAACTTCTGCAGGATCCCCCTTCCGTAATGCCGAATTTGTGAAAATGTTGATCGATGCCATACAATTGCCAGATAAAATTGCGGTTGTTAAATACGCTGCCCACAAGAAGGGGGATGATTATATCACCCGAGGTAACAGGTATGTAGATTCAATTGCAAAATATTGTGCCAGAAATCTTGCATCGGGACAGAAAAGAAGAACATGTTTCAAATCCTTTAATGCTAACCACAGTAGTTGAGACATGGCAGGAAGTAAGACAAGTGCAGGAAGAAGCTAGTGAGGAAGAGAAGAACATTTGGCTAAAAGCAGGATGTAGACAGAGGGAAGAAGATGAAATCTGGGTTTACGAAGATGAAAGACCAGTAATGCCTGATAGCATGATCTCAAATATGGCCGAATGTACCATGGTCAAGCTCATGTTGGAAGAGATGCCATGCTTCGTCTATTTAGGCAGACATGGTACAATCCTAAGTTCAAGATGATTGCTGCAAGTCTGTGTCAAATATGCCTTGTGTGTCAGCAGTTTAATCCAAACAGAAAGACAATTGTGAGTCAGGGAACCATAGGACGGGAGGGAGGTCCATTTACAAGAATGCAGTTGGATTTCATAGAGCTTCCACCTTGTACTAGACTCAGATATGTTTTGATGATCATTTGTCTGTTCTCCAGTGGGTAGAGGCTTTCCCTACTAGGAGAAACGATGGATTGACTGTTGCAAAATTGCTTTTGCGCGAGATCATCCCAAGGTACGGATTTCCAGTAACAATCGAAACAGATCGAGGTACTCATTTTCAGAATGAGTTGTTACAGATGTTTTCTGAAGCACTGGACATTCGTCAGAAACTACATTGTGCTTACAGACCTGAAGCTTCAGGGGTAGTTGAACAAGAACTGCAAAAATGTGTTTGGCAACAGGACTAAAGTGGCTGGATGCATTACCACTTGTTCTGATGACCTTAAGGAGTATACCCGACAGAAAAACTGGATTAAGTCCACATGAGATTTTGATGGGCAGATTGACGAGACAAGCATTTGTGCCAGTTGATCAACTGTTAACCATTTAATGATGACATTATACTGGATTACTGCAAAAATCTGTCTGACGTGGTAACTTCTGTATTCCATCAGGTGGGAACTGAGTCAAACACGAAAGAAAAACATCCAGCTCATGATCTAGTCCCTTGAGATTGGGTTCGGATAATCATCTGGAAGTATCAGATGCTAGCTTTACATCTGAAGGTGAAGGAGAAATTGTTGAAATACCAAATTCTGAAGATCAATCTGAAAATCGAGATTTGGTAGAGACTGACACCAGTAAGGACACTGATCAATGTGGAGATAAAACTGGTGATCAAGGAAATACTGAAGGACAATCTGAAAGCTCTGAAAGCAGGAACCGAAATCTTGACACTGGAAAAGAGGAAAAAAATCACGACAAGGATGAGCTTCCAAGTACCAGCTATGGAGATGTTCCTAACAGAGTAAAAGAACTGTCAAAGGAGAAAGACATTATAAAATTTGTCATAAATATAACTGTCGAAGAGACTGAAAGTGAAAGAAAACCAGAAGTTCAAGTAAATGAAATAACCAGTCAAAAGGAGTTGTTGGGAAAAAGAATAGAAGTTGTTTAAAGGCCAAAAAGAGTGACAAGACCAAACCAAAAATATAAGTCACCTGAATGGACCTACATGGTTTTACCTCCTATTGTAAACAGTAGTCAAGAGAATCTGAATTGCCCGAGTCAATTGAAAGAAAGTGAGTAAAGCTGAAACTCAAAAGAAAGAAAAGTATTTGATTTTAAAGTACCATGTAAAAGCAAGGCCCAAAACCTGGGTATAAGAAAAGACACTGAAAGTGAAAAATTAGAGTCTATTAAAGACCAAATTTCAGATAAATTATACTGTGATCTAATGAGCATAAAACGAAATGTTCTATTTTTAGAATATGGTGTAGAATGTGTTTAATATGTGCTGGATTACTAATGTTAATATGGGTAATTTTAGCTATTATCATTCCTTTCCATGAAAATCTAGTAAAGTTTAAACCAAATGTAAGTTTGAATGGACAGGATGCTGAATCAAAATCTGATACACCACCTGTATATAAACCTAAAATTCACCAAGATAGATCCATAAGTGATTACACCAGAAACACATTTTCAAGACTCCTATCTGAGTATGTTAGGACAATGGATGCTAGTGATTGTTATGTTTGTGTGAAATTGCCAGCATCAGTTTCAGAAGGGGTGACGTATCATCACCTTCCACTTACATATGGTGTTACATGTAGTGTAATTGCAAGTTTGTTTTATCAAACAGGGAAATTAGAGTATTACTATTCAAATTCTGATGATGTATTTGCAAAATTGGAAGTCATTAATGCAATGAACAAAACAAAGCCTGCTAAAGTAATGGGAAACATTTTCTTAGAAATGGATGAATTAAGTCATGAATATGCATTCAAAAATAATTTGACTTCTAAAATGAGAAATGAAGAAAAAGCAGTTTTAGATATGGTTGAAGCGAGAAGAAATGCTTATAAACGCAGTGAAAAAATGAACCATGCTAAATCCAAATATTGGACATTTGAAGATGAAAATCTTGATGATAGAAATGTGAATGGTGCCATAAGTATAGACACTCCATTATTAGGGAAATTTTGTATAAGAAGAGACAATACTGTGTATGACAATTATTTTGTGGGAGCAAGTCAATGTAAAGATACTTATCGAATAATAGGGGGTTGGGGATTTAAAGGAGGTAAAGATCCAGTTTTCCCTGGCATATAATGTATATGTGGGAACAAACCTTATTATAAATTACCGGACCATTGGTACAGGACATGTTATGTAGGTCTGGTCTTTCCTAAAATCTTTCATGTAGATAGAGGTGCTAATGAAATACATGAGATAGGTACACCTTTAAGTCATAGAAAAAGAGAGAGTGTAATTGAAATAATAGGTGATATTTTTGGAGCACTGATACCAGCAGTGGAACTATCTTTCAATGCAAACCGAATTCGAAAATTATCAACGATAGTAGATCGTTTGTCAACAGACACTGCAGGTGGATGTTTAATGGGAAATACTGAAATGGTTGCTATGAGAGATATGGTGATGCAGAATCGTCTTGCTCTTGATATAATATTGGCAAAAGAAGGAGGAGTTTATGGAATTTTAAAGGTACAACACTGTACCTACATTCCAGACAAAAGTCAAAATATTGAAATGTACATTACAAACATTACAGAATTGCATAAGGAAATTGAACCACTGGAGGTTAATGGTGTTCTTGAACGACTTTGGTAAAAGTCTTTCAGCAGTTAAACATTGGTTTCTTGAAATAGGTAGTTCAATTATCGGTAAGATATTAATCCCAGTAACAGTAATAGTATTGGTGATTTTGATGCTAAGATTGTTTTGCATATACAGAAAAAGAAGGAATGTTAGAAAATCAATAAAGAAAGCAATTCAAGAGAGACGAGAAAGAGAAAGAGAAAACTGTGATATAGAAATGGAAGAATTTCGAGAAAAGATCTTTAAAGAAGCCAGAGCAGAAGATACTAGAGTATAAACCATACTAATCAGAAGAACTTGAAACATGTTTGGATAACATTTTCAAAATTTTGGGAGATATTTGGTGATAAGATCACCAAAGGAGGGAGTTGATGGAGCGAGGTGAAGACTTTTGTATACCCCTTGTGAAGTCATTTCCTCATAACTGTAACCTATATTGATTGTGTGGATTGGTGTACTATATATAAATATATAAAGGAAATTTATAAAGCGCCTGGTTACGTCATCTCGGCGTGTCCCCTCGCTGGGTGAGAGACGAACAGTGGAGCAATACGCCAGCAGAAAGCATAAAAACTAGGCAGTGAACAGATAAGTTTTAAGTAGTTTCCTAAAATTAGGTTCCGACCTTTCCAGCCTAAGAGATAGAGGAAGTTTGTTCCAGTTTTGTACTGCTAGAAAGCGAAAAGAGCAACCATCCATTCTCGCCTTCTTTATCTTAGCTCAGTCCCACAGGATCTAAGGGTCCTTCCTGGCACGTATTTGGTGACCAAATTTCCCAGATATGCCAGGGCCACATTTTGAAGGATACGATGACACGTGAGTAGTGACTTAAACAACACTCTTTTTTTGACAGGGAGCCAGTGCAGAAACTCAAGGGCTGGCTTCGACGCCGCTCTTCTGGGCAGCATCAGAACCAGCCGAGCTGTCGCATTCTGCGGAACTTGTAACCTTCCCTGGTTCTTGACTGAAACTCCCAGATAGAGTAAATTCCCGTAATCAATACGGGATGTAATAAGAGCATGTATCATCGTTTGTCTGGCCTCCAAAGGGAGAAGATCCAATGTTTTACGTACAGTTTTTAGGACTCTAAAACATTTGACCGTCGTAAGAGAGGGAAGGGTCCACCCAGATCCCCAGATTTTTAGCCTCAGTGCAAGGTGTGGGGGTAAGACCCAAACTCGGCGGCCACCATTCTGAGGTCCAGCTGGACCTATCTCCACCTACCACCAGCACCTCGGTCTTGCTGCCATTCAGCTTTAGGCAGTTCTTATCCATTCAGGAGGCAAGCTCCTGCATACATGCTCTAAAGTTGGATGCCGGGGCCGCAGGTGCCTGGGATAGGGAGATCAACTGCTGGGTGTCGTCAGCATAGGAGACTACCTCTACCCCAAAAGCCTATACAATCTCTGCCAGCGGAGACATGTATAGATTGAACAGGGTAGGGCTCAGGGCCGAGCCCTGAGGTACCCCTGTCCAATACAATATCCTCGGAGTAGTGGGCCCCTCGCCTGACCTGGAAACTACACCCTACTAAGAAAGATTTTAGCCACCTCAGAGCTGAACCTGAGACACCACCTCTGTTCAGACTCTGCAGCAAGGTGTAATGCGCCACAATGTCGAACGCTGCACTGAGATCTAGCATTATCAGTGCCATGGTGTGTCCCGCATCAGCTCCCTGCCTGATGGTCTCCATGGCCCTTAGTAGAGCAGTTTCTGTGGAATAGCCTGCCCGAAATCCCGATTGAGAGGGGTGTAGGAGATTAGCGTCTTCCAAATGTGCCATAAGTTGTTTATTGACCACTTTCTCTGCTAACTTAGCTAAATAAGGCAGCAACGAGATGGGTCGCAGGTTTTCTAGAATGTCCTGGCTAACATTCGGTTTCTTACTAATAGGCAGAACCACAGCTCTTTTCCAATTGACTGGCAGCGTATGTGAGGAGAATGAGATGTCAAGGACATGTCTAATATAGGGCTCAAGAATCTCCAGGCTTTCCCCCATTACCTTAGGAGGAGCAAGGTCTCTTGGAGAGCCAGATTTTACACAGAGACAGATACTCCCTAGATTCTCGGGAGAGGGGACTGTGAAATGATTCAGTCTCAATCCCGTCTTACATTCTCCCGCATGTTCCTCAAAATCAACTCCACTCACAGGGCTACTGGAAAACGATGAGTAGATGTTCCTCACCTTCTGTGAAAAGTATTTTGCCACCCTATTACATTCTTCCACCGAGTCATTGCTAGATGTTGTCAAACTAGCCAGGGTGGAAATTTCCTTGTAGATTCTAAAAAGTTCCTTTGTGGAATTCTCAGCTTTCCCAATTCTGGCTTTATAGTGAGTAGCTTTAGCCCCTCTGAGTAGGCTTTGATATTTCCTCTGTCCTTCTCTATATGACAGTCTGTCCTGTGCTCAAAATCCCTTTCTCCATTTCCTCTCCAGTCACTTACAGCCTTCCTTTGCCAGCTGTAGAGTGGGGGTAAACCAAGGAGCGGATTTCTGCTCTCTGTTCTCACTTTTATTCAGGAGCAACGGTGCCACTTTCTTAAGGGCATTAAGGATACGCCTCTCCAGGTTCTCACTCGCAATCTCACTGTGAGAACCTCCTGGGGGGCCCCCTATTCTCAGCTTTTTATTAAAGTTATCCTGAGTAAAATCTTTCCACTTCCTACATGGATAGCTATTCATTATCCCCTTCTGACTTTCCTCTGTAGTCATATCTATGTTGAACGGTATCAGAAAGTGGTCCGACTAAGGAACTGGTAGCGGAGTCAATACCTCCACATTCTCCCAGCTTGCAAACACCGGGTCTAACAGGTGTCCTTGCTGATGTGTAGGGGTGCACGATTTTAGGTCCAGCTGCATTGACTGCAAGTTCTGGCGCAACTCAGCAGCCTCCTTATACAAAGGATCCTCAAAATGTACATTAAGGTCACCCAAAATCAAGAGGTTGATCGTGAGGTGGGATATACCCTCCATCAGACTCGCTCTGAAATTGCCTAAGGGTCCTGGGGGTCTATATATAAGGATCCCAGTCACTGAAGAATTTGGCCTAGTTTTAATACAAAACAACCCGCCTCATTCTCAGTCACTGAAATGGGGTCCATAGTACATTCATAGGGAGCTCTCGTAATTACTGCAATCCCTCCACCTCTACCCACTGCTCTATCAATTCTGGTTATCGTATAGCCAGAGGGGAGTGCCTCAACGATGTCTGGGTCTGAATTGGCCCCCAGCCAAGTCTCAGTAAGGAACAACACGTCGAGCTCCTCATCAATAAGAAGCTCCGAGATCTCAATGTTGTGTTTGCTGAGGGATCTGCAATTCAGTAGTCCACCCAAGAGAGGCCTCCTTCCCACCTGACTGTGTAGCTCCTGCTTCAAAGTAAAGGCGCAATGTTGGCACCTGCTTACTTGAGTAGCCAGCATGCTGTGTTTACAGGCATTCATCATTAGGGGACATAAATTCATTAGATCTGTCCTACCATATTGTATTATCCCCTTGGTTCGGGCAGGGATTCGGTCCCGGTCCCCGTACGGCCGCGGACGGGCGCAGATGGGCTTGCCTTTGGCGTGCCTTTGGTGCGCCCTGCTGAGCGCGTCCGCTGCGCGGTCTTTTGAGCATGCGCCTTATATCCCTAATGAGTAGTCTGTGATGGCGACTATAGCGCTAACCGCCCCTACAGGAAGTGCCTGTCTCTACCCTGTCACACCCTCCGCGCAACGGTGCTATCACCGCGTCGGACCAGGGCGGGAAGGAGGAAAATTGAGACAAGGCTTTCTTGGACCCCCTGACGAGCCCCCAGAGCAGGTAGGTACACTAGTAAAATGGCGTGATGACACGCATTAAAATACAAGTAGCGTTTTAAAACAGATCGTGCTCACAATAAAAAAGGTTGCGTTATCATACACAATTGCCCAGACAAATATTTCACGCACCAGCAGTAAGCGGCCCTGCCACAGCCCACTCACCACATCGCGTCCATTTCCTCTGCGCCTTATATCCCTAATGAGTAGTCTGTGATGGCGACTAGAGCGCTAACCGCCCCAACAGGAAGTGCCTGTCTCTACCCTTCCACGCCCTCCGCGCAACAGTGCTATCACTGCGTCGGCCAGGGCGGGAAGGAGGAAAATTGAGACCAGGCTTTCTCGGACCCCCTGACGAGCCCCCAGTGCAGGTAGGTACACTAGTAAAATGGAGTGATGACACGCATTAAAATACAAGTAGCGTTTTAAAACAGGTCGTACTCACAATAAAAAATGTAGCGTTATCATACACAATTGCCCAGACAAATATTTCACGCACCAGCAGTAAGCGGCCCTGCCACAGCCCACTCACCACCATACTAATCAACATAGTAAAGAATGCACACATAAATACACGTGGGAATAGTAATCTGCTTGCATGGAAAAATATAACTGACTAATTTAGTAATGTTGTCATGGTGTTTACTAATGCAAAAGCTTTAAATTAATCGAAAACGGCATAAATGTGCTCTCTGTTTATGTATTTCGTGGAAAAAACATAAAGACAGGTAAGCATACCATGCATATGTGTTGCTTATTTGCTAGGTGACAACTAACAGGGAAAACCTTAGTATGGGGGGAGGTAAACAGAAGGGTTATATTTCAATATTTAACATTTATTTGTGTTTGTTTCTGTGATAGTTCCCGTTCTGGCCTGTGAGGACAAAATTAAAATGGAAGTTTTCAGTAAACTCCGAAAGAAAGATGTATTGCGCATGTGCAGCCGGAACCAATAGTGAATGTGAGCTGCCTGTGCCTGTGTTCAAGGACAACATGCCCCAAAAGTTCAGATGACTGCCAACAAATATGGACGTCTCTATTGTAAATCGTGGGAAAGGAACTCAATATTGCCAGTTGTGGACGTAACTAGGCTGGACATTCTTAAAACAAAGAACTCTTTAATTTCAGCTGATGCTACAGAAAATGAATATTAGAATGATGAGGTGATGATGAGTCGCGCGAGCGCGTCGACCAAGATGGCCGCTGCCACCGGAGCTCCGTAAGTGTCCCGGCCCAATTAGCCGGTTAACGACGAATTTTATGTCAGGAATCTCCTAATTTTTGCGGCGCTTGCATTTCCTGCTCATTTCTCACCTTATGCTTCATTTTTAATCGAATTCTCTGTGGAGAAGTGCTTCTGCTGGCTCCTTGGTTCCTCCCCCTGCCTCTGCCTCAGCTTCTGCCGGCTTGCTCTGCAAAGGGGGCAGAGTGTTCACTAAGAGAGGGCCTGGCTTGGGCCTGGCCACTCCCACGACCTAGTGTAGCTGCTGCACCAGTCCTTTTCAAGAGCTTTTGGGGAATTTGACGTCCTTTTTCCCTCATATTTATTAAATTTTGAGGTGTTGCTTCATATTTTGCATTTTTATGACGCAAAAGGTTATTTTTTCACCTCAAAATGGATAATAAAAATTTGGCTGCTAATAAAAGGAAAAAGCAGATATCACCTCCTCCTTCAACGTCTAAGGTTGTTCAATCTTCTGAACCTTCACTTGCTTTAATTTTGGAGGAAATTCAGGCGCTGCGCATGAATACAGATACTATTGCGACTGAAGTGAAAAATCTTCGCAAAGATATGGCTTCAATATCCATGAAAGTGTCTGATAACTCTATCAAAATTCAGGACAATAAGAATAAGTTGGACGCTTTTACACCTTTGGTGAATCAAATAGCTCCAATGCATACTCAATTGCTGGAATTGGAAAACCGTAATAGACAATACAATCTCCGTATTTTCTATCTGCCTGAAGAGGTTGAGGGATCTGATTGTCGCTTATATCTAGAGTCATTGCTACCTGGCCTCCTAAATATCAAATTTCCTGAAAAATTTGAAGTGGATAAGGCTCACAGAATTCCCTTACGTAGGAATCTTCGCAAC
This sequence comes from Lissotriton helveticus, assembly GCF_964261635.1. Lineage (NCBI taxonomy): Eukaryota > Metazoa > Chordata > Amphibia > Caudata > Salamandridae > Lissotriton > Lissotriton helveticus. The sequence goes on along the minus strand of NC_136067.1, from coordinate 248,483,829 downwards.
ACTAAGCCTAGACAAATGATTTTTAAGGTTTTGCAACACCATCATTTGGTCCTTATCAGAAGAGCAGCTAGAGACATTCCCTCACTCTTAGTGAATGGCTGTAAAATCTTCATCCATCAAGATTTTGCTAAGGAAACGGTTGCTATTCGCAAGGCATTTTCCTCTTATTGTCCGCAACTGAGAAGCCTTGGTTTTAAATATGGTCTATTTGATCCTTCTACGATGAGAGTTTGGAAAGACACCTTCTCTAAATCTTTTCATCGTCCTGAAGATTTAAGGCTTTTTCTGGAACAACAAGCTTCACCGTCAATGGACACTCATGATCCTGTTACTTGAATGCTTATAGTCTGATTCATCCTGGCATTTCATCATCTCTATCTTCTTGGGCTCCAACGGTTTTATGGCCATGCTTGAGGAACGGGTGTGCGTCTCTATGTTCTTATTTATGTGTATGTTACTTGTTTGTCCTTTTCCCCTCCCTTTACGTTTCTTCCTATTGTGTCTTTCCTTTTCTTGCTCTCTACATAGAGTTGCTCTTTCTCCATGGCTGTTTCTCATTTCCTCTTACTTTCAATCTTTTTCCATCCTCCTCCTTCTAATTCCTAATGGCTAATTTTCATAATGGTAAAATTGTTTCACTTAATGTTAAGGGTCTGCGACATCCAGTAAAACGCACTAAAATCCTGGACTACTTGGGTGCGTGCAAAGCTGACATTTGTTTTCTCCAAGAAACGCATGTTGATGACAAAATCTTGCAATATATGAGGAAAAAGTGGGTTGATAACATTGTTTCCTCTCCTGCGCTGGGGAAAAAAATGGTGTTGCCATTTTCTTTGCAAAAAGGTTACATTGTCAGATTCTTAGTAAGTTCACTGACACAGAAGGTAGATATATAGTGGTTAAGGTAAAAATTCATGACTCAACCTTCTTCTTGCCTAATGTCTATGGACCTACAGCTGATGACCCTGCGTTTTGGTCTACTATAACAACTGAAGTTCTAAAGTTGGGGCAAGTTCCTTTGATTGTTGGGGGGGATTTTAATGTGATTATTGATCCTCTGTTAGATAGACTTTCCACTACAAAATTCCGACCTCCTAAAGTTTTTCATGCATTTAAATCTTTCCTTCGCACAACCAAGTTGGCTGATATTTGGAGGCTTCACTTTCCTACTGAGAAATGGTTTTCCTTTTTCTCTAATCCCCATAATTCTCACTCAAGAATTGATTATTTTTTGCTTTCGCCTTCGCTACTTCAATCAGCCACTAATCCTGTTATAGGTAATATTGATGTTTCGGACCATGCATTAATTTCCTTTGTTTTAAACATTTCCTCTACTTTTGCCAAACAAAACAGGTGGCGTATGAACACGAACATTGTACTTAATGATACGCATAAACCTAAACTATTGCAAGCTATTCAAGACTATTTTTTGTTCAACCCTGAAGGTTCAACTTCAATGGTCAATAGATGGGATGCATTTAAGGCCTACATCAGAGGTTCCACAATTTCTATTATGGCCCATGAGAATAAAAAACTTAACTCTAATGTTAAACTCTTGGAAACACAAATTGCTAAATATGAACGTTTATTTATATCTTCTACTGACCCTCAACACAAATTTAAACTACAAAAGCTTTGTTATGAATTTAATGCTATACTTAGTACTAGAGCAGGAATCCAACTCGCAAAATCCAATGCTAAATTTCGCTTTAACACCAATAGGTCTGGGAAACTCCTTGCAAACTACTTGCGGATCAAGAGGGACAAGACTCAAATAACTTCAATACGTGGTTCTCATGGCCAAGTTGCTATTTCTCATAATGATATTGTCCAAGAATTTTTACATTTTTACTCTACCCTATATAGTAAACCAGCTCCTTGTGATGATTCTTTAATTGATTCCTTTTTAAATAATGCCTTTTAAATATTTGCCTCACATCTCTCCCGCAGATAGAATAGGTTTAGATTCTCCAATTACTTGTGATGGAATTTTACTTGCTATTAAATCACTTCCTAAGAATAAATCCCCAGGTCCGGATGGGATTCCAGCTGAATTTTATAAAGAGTTTCAGTCTCACCTTTTGCCTTATTTAAGTGCGCTTTTTTCCCATTTTGGTTCCTCTGGTACTATTTCGGGCTCTTTTACAGATGCTCTAATCATTGTTCTGCCCAAGCCTGATAAGGATCCTACGCTGGTTTCTAATTATCGTCCCATCTCCCTAATAAACCAGGACTGTAAGCTTTATGCTAAAATCCTTGCCACTAGATTAGCTCCTGTCCTTCATTCCATCATTCATCCAGATCAATCTGGTTTTATGAAAAATAGATACTCGGCTAATAATACTAGAACACTTTTACAAGTTATTGAACAGAGCTCTCATCTTACTTCCCCTGCAGGAGTGATGGCATTGGATGCAGAAAAATCTTTTGATAAAATTCATTGGCAATTTTTATTTAAAACTTTATTATCTTTTAATTTTGGTGCCCATTTCATTCGTATGATTTCTGCTTTATATTTTGCCCCTACTGCTCGTTTGTTTATTAATGGTCAAATTTCTACTCAATTTCCTCTCTTTAGAGGTACCAGGCAGGGTTGCCCCTTTCCCCAGTATTATTTTTTTTAGGAATTGAGCCTTTTCTTAATTATATCCGCTGCTGTGACAGTATTCAGGGTATTGCGATAAATGATGTCACTGTTAAAACTTTAGCTTATGCAGATGATGTTTTATTGTTTATTAGTAATCTTCTTTCCTCTGTTCCCTCCCTATTAGATATTATTGCAAAGTATTCTATAGTTTCAGGTTACAAATTAAATGTAAATAAGACTGAATTTTTTCCTTTAAATGCTTTTTGTACATCGGACATGCTACCAAACACAGATATTCTTTGGCAAAACATCAAGCTTAAGTACTTGGGTATCCTATTTGCCCCCTCGTTGCCTGCTACATTAAAACTAAATAGTGATTTTATACTTGATTATGTTAAAAGCAAAACATCCAAATGGTCTCCACTTCATCTCACCTGGTGGGGGAGAATGGAAGCTGTAAAAATGAATATTGCACCAAAAATCTTTTACTCCTTGGCTATGATTCCCACTCAATTTCCTCTCAAATTTTATAAAGATGTTGATAAACTGTTATCTAAATTCCTTTGGTCCAACAAAGTTCCTCGTATTGCTTACAAGAAATTAAGACTTCCTAAGTCCCAGGCGGGTTTTGCCCTTCCAGACTTTTTCCATTACCATAAAGCTTTTATCCTAAAACAAAGCTCCTTATGGTTTACAAATTCACATATGGTCAAACCTCCAATTTGGTTTGATATAGAATCTTCAATTATTCGTCCCTTTTCATTGCTCTCCTTGCTGTCAATGTCTTCTGCATCCAAGGTTGTTCATCTGTCATCCATAATTAAATCCTCTAGATTAATAATTAACGATTTGGACTCTAATTTTGATTTACCTTTACTCTCTACAGTCCACCTGTCTTTATGGCATAGTGCTTTACTCAAACTAAACAGAAACATTAACTTCTGGTCCTCATGGATTTCAAAAGGAATTTTATATCTTAAAGATGTATTTTGTGGAAATGCCTTTATTCCTTTTGAGCAACTACAGTTAAAGTTTGATATACCGGCTTCTGATTTCTTAAAATATCAATTTTTATGTAATTCAATTTTGGACTCTTTTCCCAATGGTATTCCCTCCTCTACCACTAATGACCTATTAATTTACCTTACGGCTGTTACGTCTTCCTCCAAAGCTGTCTCTGTTTTTTATAGAAAATGTACCATCTCCCAAGGTTCCAATGTTGGTGCAATCTCATCTTTTTGGAATAATGAGCTTTCCATTTCCCTATCAGATGACTCATGGTCCTCAATATGGCTCCACAGTATCTCTGGTTGGCTTCCGGTGTCCCTTTATCAAACTAATGCTTATATTTTATTTAACGCTTTATGGACCCCATTACGACTGAGTCATGCGAAATTGTTACCATCTGATGTTTGTTGGCACTGCAATTCAAGTTCTGGGTCACTTCGTCATATGGTATTTGATTGCCCAGTTATTATGAAATTTTGGTTGGATGTTTGGAATGTTATTTTGAAAATTTTACCTTTACATGATGATATCTCTTATGCTATGTTAATATGCAAATCGGTTGCCCTTTCTCACCCTCTTGGTGAGTCAGAGGCAAAGTTATTTAATTTTTTAATTACAGCTGCTTTAATGTCTATTACATTTTGTTGGAAAGACGCTTCCTCTCTTTCAGTTCATGCTTGGTGGTCGTGGATTACCTTTACAAGAAGAGGTGCTCAGCTGTCTCTTAAAGGAGTTACTCACTATTCACAGTCATTTCAATCTTTTTGGTCTCCTATTGATTTGTATGTTATGAAATGATATGATTAAGTATTTTCTTAGGTATCTTAGTGCTTCATTTATCCTTCTTTACCATCTTTTTTGTATTCAATTTAATTGTGACTCTATATTATATGATTTTCTGTTTATATGATATGGTTCACTCCACCGCCCCTCCCTCCCTTTTTCTCCCCCTTTCCTTCCTATTCATTTTTGGCTTACTACATTTCATGCTCAGCAATTAATCTTTTACGCATGTAATATTTATTCTTTTTGTAATGTGCTTGTTTATTTCTTTTTTCTGATCAATTTTCAATAAAATCATTTTGAACTTAAAAAAAAAAAAAGAATGATGAGGTGATGCTCATCCACCCTCAAATTGTCCAATCAGGACTTGAGTTTGTACTGACAGTTACTTTTATAGATAGATAAAAATAGTGAAATAGGGTATAAAAAGACGTGACTTTTCTTAAGAAAAAACTCTTTTTCGATTTCCTCCTGAGATGCTGTCGGAATGCTGATTTTTCTGAGATGTAAGACTTGGAATAAATTTTCTATATTTCTTTGAATGAGAACTGAGTTTTAGTCGAGGTTATTAGTTAGGGACGTTAGGAGAAAATGAATTTTGGGAACTATCTGTCCTTTTCTAATACTCGTGTCTTATAACCTAAAATGATAATGTCCATTTCTGAATCTTTGAAATAAATGAATATAACTGTTTGGGATAAAACTTTTACTCTTGGAAGGTTTTTGAATAAAGAAATAAATAAAGCGAATTAACTGTTAGACATGCTAAACTCTGCTTTGAATAAAAATTGGATAAATGGAGAATTAAGCTGGTCTTGTATTTTCCTTAGCCTAATTGTTTGCTAGCAGATCCATTGACCATAATGGTGGTGTGTCTGAATAAATATCTCATTGATAAACCATGATAAAATTCCTTAAACTGCAGGTGTAAATAGTATAAATATTTAGTTTTGATTTAGACACTCCGGTATGATCCTCCTTTGAGTCTCACCAATCCATGAAGTAGAATGAAAGTGTGAATGAGTGACTCGCAGTGTCACGGGCCCCACTGATGAGTAATGTATAATTTGATACTTCAGGGAAGGGTGATATGGTTTTAGAAAACATTTCAGGAGTAGCGCTGCATCAGCCCTTTGTACTGGAAGACTATCCTTCCAGTACAGAACCTATGCTGAACGAACCCAGACACCTTTGCACTATGCAGCAAAGGAGTCTCCGGGCACATGGGCGCTGATTTCAGCATCAGCTCTAGGGAGAGGGGATGAAAGTGCCTTATTTGTGTAAATATGGTGCACTCCTCCACTCTCCTTTATGCGCAGCGCAGAATTTGCGGCGGCTGCACTGCGTAAGTGATAATTCTGACCCCAAGTGTATGTCTCCTGAAGGGTTAGTGTACTCCAGAGCGTCCTGAGTCAGCCAGTTGCAAACACTGTTCAGAATCCAATTTCATGAGCCTGCCTCATTGGGAATGTTCAACAAATCAAGGCAGGCCAGCTTATAAAGTTAAACACTCCCCCCGCAATACACACGGAAGCCTGGATTACGAGCGGCAGGATGATTTAAGATGGGCTGTAACTTCGTTCGCCACGTTTACCGGAATTTAGAGTTTTGCAGTTTGCATCCATCATTAAATTTCAGCAGGTCAAGCTGCCCGAAAATGTTCTGACCGTTCGCTTAAAATGACTCCCTTTCTACAAGGCATGAAGGCTGCATAAAATACCGGTACTGGATGACTTGCAAACTACCTGCCTCATTTCATGCTGATTCATCAAACTGTGAAAAAGTTATTCACACAAGCAGGTGTTGGCTCCCCCCTTAATAGACTAAAACACAACTGGACCCAATTATAGAACTCTAATCGTTCTGTCACCAAAGTTTAGGTAGATTCGTCACGCCGTGCCAAAGGTATGCTTTAAAGTCTACTCAGCATCATTTTAACAATTTATGTAATAAAACACTACTGAACAGATTCACATCAAGTCACAAAAAGCACTCTTTCTGAGTAAAGTTCTACATTCTTGGCATGGTTGACGTACATCCATTAATTGGTTTTTGCTGTTGTAGCAAGCAACATTTCCTAGGCCAGCTAAAATGATTAACAACATGTTTATGACACCCCTTTAAATGTTTCAGCTACAAGAAGCAGTAAGAAAATTGGCACACCATACTTTAGCAGTATATGTTGAACTAAATTCAGTGCAAATCCATCAGGCGAAACCAAATTAATAGGCAAATAAAAAAAATGCATTTTCAATGTAAATTATGTATAAACCATAACTGCGCAGGGCTGAATGTTGATAGGTGACAGAGGCACTCACATTAAATTAGTGTATTGCGTAGGCTTTCTGGAATATAGATCTACAATTGAGTATATAATTAACAGTATACAGACTATAGGAAGATACTGCGAATAAATAAAGGATTATTTACATGCTGCAAATTTTGCAACTTTGGAGACTGATGGTGGTGTGCCATCTTAAGGATTTTGGGGACTCCGGACATGAAATATTATGGAGGCCGTTGTTCAGAATAACTTAGAATTTCCTTACCCATTTTATGCTATTTCAAGTCCCATTATATCGAAAAATGTTGAATTATATGTCTGAAGCAGATATAGAGAAATAGACAGAAGTACAATAGGAATAAATGCACTTCCTCAATGACCTCAAGGCAGGAGGGGTCCTGGTGAATTTCACACTTTGCCCATGCCTGTCCATTGGCCTCATTTGTTTGGTGGAGTGGGAGCACTCCTTACATCGGTGGTAAACAACTGCTGTTGTGCCCCTCACAAAATTATTCAAACAGTGCCACCATGTGGCAGGCTTTTATAAGAGACGGTGTTAAGAATAAGTACCTGTGCTGAGCGTCCGGCTCAAATCAAGCACTGATTTCCATATATTACTAGAGGCCAAAAAAACGAGCCTCTGCCTGCCACTCATGTTCTAAACGCGTATGCCAATAATTAAAGACAAAGCATGAATTATTGTTGTTTAACAATTGAAGCATCATTGCCTTGTGACATAATAGACATAATCAATGTTGTTCGAATCAAGAGGTATATAGTTTTCATTTTTCATGCCTCTTCAGTTTCAGATGTGGAAAGAGTCCAGAATTATATTCTAATTGTTGTATTGCAGGTTGTGCCTTCTGAGAAACATAAATGTAAAACAAATGCAGAGGTCTTCCAAAGGAGCATTTCTGTGAAAAACCTGCCCCTTATATTTCTGTTTCTATTGATGACAATTAACCATCACTGGGAGCAGAGCGAAATACTGTTTTTCAGTGGGTTTTAGAGCTTACTAGGCTTTATAAGAATATTGATAGTGCTCTTGACTAAAATCTCTAAGAGTTAATGGCTTGAAAAGAATAGAGGGGCATATTACCAACCAATAGAGATAATTTTTGTCTCTAACTTGTTTAGAGACAGAAATTATCGCCGCACATCGGCGATTTTTATCGCAGATAAACCTTGCTATTAGCAAGGTTTATCGCAAATGCGATAAAAAACGGCCGCAATGCATGAATATCGCTGAAAAGTCAGCGATATTCATGCATTATCGAGCAAATGCTCTTAGCCATGTTATCCACCTCCCATTGGATAACATGGCTAAGAACTGCTCCTGGGCAAGTGTTAGCTTTTGGAGATATTCGCGCTTAGCGCAAATATCTCCAAAAGTTGGTAATAGGAGATAGCGATGTTAGCGACTGTTTTCAGTCGCTAACATCTTGGCACGCCCACTTTGCATGTCATTAGTGATAAATATCACTGACATGCAAAGCGGGGCCCAAGATGGTCACTATCTCCTATTAGCTGTCGCTAACTGGTGTTAGCGACAGCTTGGTAATAGGGAGATAATTTTATCTCCGCTTTCTTGGCTTTTAAAGCCAAAAAAGCGGAGATAAAGCCCCTTGATAATATGCCCCAGAGTTAGCAGCACTGAATTCACATACCTATGAGAAGCCACATTTTTTTAGTGATTAAAACCGTATTTACCTAGATAAATGTCCCTATGCAGTGCCTAGTTTATCTAATCTATTGCTATGTGATCAACTGTTCTTTTGATACGTGCTATCAACTTAACAAAATACAACACAGGACAGAATATATTGTAATACACCACCACAACAAAACACCACACAGCACATCAACTAGACAGCATAACAGCATAACTCACCAAAACCTTTGACATAATAATACAGTAACAAAACAACACAACACATCAAAAAAATATCAATTCTGTAGATATCAAAAACCTTGTAGAAGACCAAACCAACTTATCAACAAACCAACAGGCTTGTTTTCCTTCCATAGTCAGTGTGGGTTTAATTGTAGAAACTATGGAGAACAACATTTCTGAGTAGCTTTTAGGGTGAATTAAAAGATTGATTTATGTGGAGTGTTGAACAAGCACTGACATCAATATAAAGAGGTCTCTGACCAATTACAAAGAAGATGCAAAGGACTTATGTTATTAAACTCCCTAAACCTCTTATGCACTTTGTCAGTCCAGTGTTCATTTACAGTTTGAATGAGGGACTGTATGAGGAATAAGGACCTGTTTGCTGTGTCCCCCTGCTTTGTGTCCCCATTTTGACCACAAGATGCTGGTTTTCTGACTCTGACTGTGGCCTGGGCTCTGCTAACCAGACCCAGGGCATATGCTCTGTGTAAAAAGTATGTGGTAATTTATTGTAATTACAATGGGGAATGATAGGCCACTGTAAGTCCCTAGTAGCTAATAAGGCAAGAGGATTCCAACTAACTATATGTCCCTAGTAATTTAAACCATCCTCCACCCATGCCAGGACATAGTATTTTTTTTTTTTTATATTTCTTCTTATTAAAAAAGAAACAAAGAAAACAGCAAGGCATCAATAAAGTACACAAAGCATATAGACTGTACAAGGGCGGACCATCAGTACACAGACCACAATTTAAAAGCGAAATATGATGGGGGGAGGAAGAAGTAAGAAGAGGCATAAAATATGCTTTGCAGTCAAGGTCAGGGGGAAATCGGGGGATCAAATACAACAGTCTCAGGTGGTACACAGATATCTCCTCTATAGTGATTCCAGGGGGCCCAGATTTTATGCCACCTTCGGGGACGACCTCGAGCTACGTATACAGTCTTTTCCCTGAACATACACCAATCCATGTCGTCTATCCAACCCTCTATAGTAGGAGGCCGCTGGGATCCCCACAATTGTGCAATATTGCGTTTAGCAATCATCATTCCCAAGGTCACCCATTGCGTCCCGGCTACAGTATGATCAGTGGGCTCCCAAACATTTAACAGGCATCGCCTGGCTTCAGGCAAAAGTGCCACACCCGTAACTTCCTGAAGCACCCTGTGGACCCTGCACCAATAATCAGCCACTTTCCCACACTCCCAGATGATGTGTATAAACGTGGCCAGCTGGCCACAACCCCGCCTACACAGACCCTCCTCAGAAAAACCCATCTGAACCAAGCGGGGACCAGTGACATATACTCTATGTAATATTTTGAGTTGGACCAGTCTCAGGCGAGCCGGAATCGCGACCTCTTTCGGTGAGGAGATCGCGGATTGCCAATCTTCATCATCCAGTTCCAGACCGTCACGGGTCCATTGATCTCGCAGTAGCAACAAAAGGTCTGCTCTATGGTTGATCAGTTTTTTATACACTAGGGAGATGGTACTATCCGGTACATAGCCATCCAGAACCCGGTCCTCCAGTGGGGTAGACTCAGGTATCTTCACCCCCTTAGGGAAGACCGAATCGAGGGCATGACGGATCTGTACATAACGGAAGTACTCAGTTCCTCCCAGCTTGAACTCAGCCTGTAGGGCTACAAAAGACTTCACTTGCCCCTTAACCCAGAGGTCCCCCACCCTGGAAATACCAATGAGGTCCAACTTGTCAAATCCCTTCGTGTTCCAAAGCTTACCAAACCGATCTGAGCCAAAAAGGGGGGTCGCCAAAGTCAAGCGATCTTTCCATCCCAACGCGACGGTGGCGTCCTGCCAAACCCGCACCGCTGTCCGCGTCGGTCCCGTCAGAGACCTCACAACCGATCTGGAGTACAATGCCCTATAATAATTACCTCCAGGGAGCAACCACCTGTCCATAGCAAAACCAGGGTTTGGCCCGGGGCAATGCATACCATGGTTGATGGCCCCCAACTGCGACGCCCAATAGTACCATTTGATATCGGGGAGAGCAATACCCCCGTCGTACCAGGGGAGCGTCAATTTTGCAAGCGCAATCCGGGGCCTACCATCCCACAGCAGTTTCCTCTGCAGACCCTCAACTATACGGAAGTAGCTACCGGGAACCAGATCAAGGGTATTTTGCAGGGCGTACAAAAAACGAGGAAGGGACATCATCTTAAAAAGGGCCGCACGCCCGAGTAACGAAAGGGGAAGTTTCCGCCAATTCATCACGTCTCGCCGCAGCCGCTCCAAAGGGGGAAGGAGATTTTTCTCATAACGGATCAGGGGGTCCATTGAAATAAAAATACCAAGATATTTAAACCCCTCCAGTGCGATCTGGATAGGACAGTCACGCGGCAAAACCGGTACATCTCCACTAAGTACATAAAGAGAAGATTTCGCCCAGTTGATAACCAGAATTCTTACAGAAAGAAATCAAAACATCGCACAATACAATCAGGGACTTTCTGGGAGAGGTCAGGTACAAAAGGATGTCATCTGCATATAAGGAGATACGATCCTCGCGTTCAGGGGACCAAGAAATACCCTTTATAGAGGTTTCCCAACGGATCCACGCAGCCAGAGGCTCAAGAGCCAGAGCAAATAGGAGAGAGGCAGCGGGCAACCCTGACAGGTACCTCGCCCGAGACTAAACGTTGCAGAAACGCGGCCATTTACAACCACCTGGGCGAGGGGATCCGCATAAAGAAGCCGCACCCAGCCAATAAACGGCGAGCCGAAACCAAATTTAGTCAGCACCGCCCATAAATACGGCCATTCCACAGTATCGAACGCCATAGTGGCGTCCAAAGACGCCAAAATGGCCGATTCATGCAGCGTCGCCGCCCTAGCAATAACACCATGCAGTCGCCTAAGATTCAGTGCCGTATTCCGGTGCTGAATAAAATCAGATTGATCCGGATGAACTAGATAATTAGTCTAGTAGCTAAAAACTTAGCAAGAATTTTTGGCTCGCCGTTCAACAATGATATCGGACGATACGACACACATTTATTCCGCGGCTTACCCTCTTTATGTATGGCATCTATGGTAGCCAAACGCTGATCCCGAGGGAGAGACCCACCTTCGCGGGACTCCATAAACATATCCCTCAAATACGGGGCAATCCTGTCGGGCCGAAGCTTATATAACTCAATTGGCAAACCATTGGGGCCCATAACTTTACCCGAACGTAAGGAGTGCATAGCTAACGCTATTTCATCCGCCGTGAGCGCCGAGTCCATTAGATCCCTATCCTCCTCAGAAAGGCTTGGAAGGGCTATATCTCGAAGTAGTAAACAAGAGTCCTCCTTCGGTCTATCGGACACAGAGGAATACACGGTGTGAAAATGACTGGCGAAACACTTCACTATCTCCTGCGGGTCCGTAACCAGGGCCCCATCCTCAGTCACAATCTCTGGCACCACACGACTTGCTCTATCTTTCCTATCTAGCCAAGCTATCAATTTGCCAGCCTTATCTCCAACATCATAGATACGCCCCTGCTGCTCCTGACTAAGAGCCTTCGCCGCATCCGAGACCACTGATTTATATTCAAGCTGCTTCAGCTGCAGAACATGCAATTTTGAGTGGGTCACCTCCTGCTCCAGAGCAAGTTCCAAATCGGTTATTTACGTCTCTATTTTGACCACTTCCTCCTCTCCCTGCTTCTTAGCACCACCGATCAAAGACAGGGCATGACCCCTCAGGACGGTCTTAAAAGCCTCCCACAGACAGACCGCGGAAGAAACCGAGCCCATATTCTCTCGGGAATAATGATCCAAAGCCTGCACAAGCTCGCTACGAATCTTAGGGATACGAAGATACCAAGGGTTGATCGGGGCAACCCGACCCTCGGTACCCATGTCTAGGCGGAGCCACAGCGGGGAGTGGTCAGATATCCCCCGAGCCATATGACGAACCTCTGCAACACCAAACGCCTGCGCAGCCGGTACTAACACATAATCAATCCTGGAGAGACTACCATGGGCTCCCGGGTGAAAAGTATACTGCCACTGAGTGGAATGAAGCAGTCTCCAACAATCAACAAGACCCAATGCATCAATAAAATCAGGCAGCCAATTATGCGTCCCCTTGATGTCCCTGGGTGTATGTCTATCAAGCCTACCCGAAACCACCGCATTAAAGTCCCCACCTAAAATCAGGGACCCAACCGGGAGGTCAAGCAACACCCGCCCCAGATCAGCAAAGGTAGTCGACTGTAAGCCTGGAAGAACATAAATAGAAACCACAGTGATAGTACGACCCTCCCACCGCCCCGAAATCGCCACATAGCGTCCCCTATCATCAAAGACAGTGGGTTCCACCTCTAGAGGGAGAGCAGCTCTAACCATAATTCCAACTCCACGAGATCCAGATGTAAACCCAGCATGGGCAATAAGACGATACCCCCTACTGTTCATGGCATGACACGTATGCCCCACTAAGTGAGTCTCCTGAAGGAGAACAATATCAGGGGATTGGCGTTTCAGGAGCTGTAGTACCAACCCGCTTAATCGGGTCCCCATGTCCATTGACATTCCAGCTCATCAACCTCAATCCCCTACCCCCCATCATAAAAGAAAAAGAAGGTCCGGCCACGAGCTATGTCCAATGCTTCGATGAAAATGTTCAGAAATAGTGCACCTTGCGAAAACAACGAACAAAACATCCACACCCCCCATCCACCCACCCCCAAACAACCCAGTACAGCACCCCCCACCCTGCACACCTGCGTACGACTAAAAAGCCACCCCAACTTGCAGTGTGCCAGTCGCCCCATACCCAACTAGACTACGAAAAGTAAGGCTGAGGAGGAATAAACCCCAACGATATCCCCGCAACCCCCATGCAAAAGTAAACTGGCAGTGATAAGTCCAATCCAGAACCACCGTATGAAGAGTCCTTTCATAGTCCCTGGTGACCTGGAAGCCGGTGCTCACTCCTGCTCTTCAAGTCCACCCTCAGCTCCACCAGGCTGACTCTCAGGATCTTGTCGGGCCGGCAGGGTGTCCAACCAATCAGGCACAATCTCAGGCTTATCAAAAAAGTACACCCTTTCGTTGTGTTCAATCCTCAGTTTGGCAGGAAAGAGCATGGCATACTTAAGGCCCATCTCGCGAAGTCTCTGTTTCACACCCAGAAAACTGAGTCGCTGTTTCTGTACCATCTGTGTGAAGTCCGGGTAGAAACTGATGGAGGAGTTTTCAAACTTCAGGGGACCACCCGCACGCGAGGGCTGAAGGATAGCATCTCTGTCGCGAAAGTTGAAAATCCGTGCTATCAGAGGCCGCGGCCGGGCTCCCACTTTCGGTTTTCCACCCGGCATTCTATGGGCCCGTTCCACCATGAAAAACTTGCTCAGCCCCTTTGGCGCTAAATGATTGACGATAAGATCCTCAACAAAAAGGTCAATAGCCGGCTCCTCTGCTTTTTCCGGAACGCCAATAATACGGACGTTCTTCCGCCGGGCCCGTCCTTCAGAGTCCTCCAGGCGGCGAACAACCATATCATGAGAGTCCCCAAAAGCACGGACTTTGGTTTGTAGCTCAACAACGTCGTCCGTGAGGCTCGATGTTTTAATGTCCAGTGATTTAAAGCTTTCATTGGTTTTCGTGAGGTCCGTCCGGATCAAGTTCATCTCAATCGCCACCGTATCCAACTTGTGGGCAAGAGTCTCCATTTGCTTCCCGAGGGAGGACTGGATACCGTCTATGGCGGCCATCACATCCTGCAGCGTCGGCTCCATCACCGGGTCCGACGAGCTCTTCGCTTCCTCCAGCAACCTCCCGGTTCCGCTGGGCGACCCCCGAACCTGGGCACAACGATCCATAACATTGGATTGGGTATAGCTGCCCCTTCTGGTGTTCTTCACCTTCAGTTTGTCTACCTCAGGTTTGCCCGCCACGTCGGGACAGTATTGGAAAATGTCCCAGGGAAGGACGAGAGGAGGGGAGACCCAATAGATCAGACAGGGAGAAAAGAACGAATTCCACACAGAGGGACTGCCAACCTAGGCGACAAATCGGCAGGGGGGCCGGAAGAGCAAAAGTTAGCGGGGCGGCTCGAGTCCGGCGGCCACCGCGACAACGAAAAACGAAAGTGAAACCGTGTTGGACCGGGGTTCTTCGCTGCCCCACGCCGTTGTTGTTCAATTATGCCCCGGGCACCATGTCAACTCGGGCGCCGGGCATCCAGGAGACGAAGGCCGCAAACTTCACAGCCGCACAACTCAGGCCCCCGGGGTCCGATCAGGATGGCGGAAACGATAGCAGGATCACCGGTGGTTCATCAGCACAAAGATGTCATCTGCACACAGGATAAGTGACAGGATATATTCGGAGGTTACGAGGATCTCGGGAGCCCCTTGCTCACGCGGCCATCTTGGTTGCGCGCGAAGATCCTCCCTCCCATGCCAAGACATAGTAACTACATAAAGTACACAGGCCCTAGGCCCAGAACACCTCCTTCAACTATGTTATGTTGTAGTGACTTATAAAGAGCACGCCTGCCCCAGCGAAGGGGCGTCCGGGCATTGAAAACAGAAAACTGCACAGCTTGTAGTAACAAGAAGCTCATAGCGGAGGGAAGAGGAATGTTTTCACAGCTTTACGGAGGGGCAGATAGGACTTTATGCAGCGGATAGCAGTTGGGAGTGCATTCCAGAGTTTCGAGGCCAACACACGGAAGGAGTGCCCTCCAGCACAAGCCTTCCTCACCCTAGGAACAACCACAAGATTCTGTCCCATACAGCGAAATTGGCGGGAGGGGATGTAGAAGGTGCGCAAGTTGACCAGAATAGATGGAGATGCAAAATTAAGAATTTTAAAAGTAATGTAAAGGGCCTTGAACGCTAAACGTTTGGCCACAGTCAACCAGTGGAAGCGACAAATGGCATTAGAGGTAGGACACCTCCTCGGCAGGCCAAGTAGAGCTTGAGCCGCTGCATTCTGACCCCTTTGTAGTCTGACAATCTCAGATTGGTTAACCCCCAGATAGAGGGAGCCGGCATAGTCTAGTCTTGACAAAATCAAAGGGGAGCGACTTTTGTACCGAGCACAGCCGGCAGCGGTCGCACTTATTCAAATTGCACCGCCTGTGAGCGCGTGATCTTGTGACACGCTGCTCTAAACCACTGATGGTTGCTGGTATGCAGCAATTGGGCAGCCATCAGGTCATCTGAATTGAGAAAAACAAAACCTGAATTCAGAACCCCGAATTTGCCCTGACGAATTTGTTGAAGTAATAGCAATGAAACATGTCGGCATCATTCAAGCATGGTATAATTTGAACCATTTTTAATCTGGACTACTTGCAGCAGCAGAATAAAGTTATCACAGCCAGCAAGTGGTTCCACATTTTAACAGCGGTGGCCATTCTTTCGCCTTTTGGCCATTGCAGGGGTTTCAGGTGCACACACTCACTTTTGTTACCTTTGATATAGATGAGTGGTTAGTTAGATTGTTTATATACACGGCACTTTGTATAAGTTGGTAATCCACCTTCATAATTACTTGGGTGTTTTTCTCTGTTTGTTTTGTCACTACGAAGAGAAAGCGACCAATGATGGGAAGTGGGTGAACTGGCAATCCCATGCCAGGAACCCCCTCGGGTGTTACTACCGTGAGGCGCTTTCTCTTGGTTTTCACATTTCTTTCACTCTTTTTCCACCAGTGGGAACTAGATAAGACCGTAGTAAACTTTGTAGTATACACACCACGACCTGTAGACTAGTGTTAAGTAAACACATCTTGAGTTAGAGTATGACCGCTTGTGCAACTCTGCCCCAGTTCTTTCTGACATGTTGGTGTTTGTTGGAGGAGGTATTTATTGTTGAACACTGATTGAGTGGGGGGCTGCCTCCTCCTTCTTAGTGCCTTTCCCCCTTGAGCTCCTTTTGTTTGTTATAGTTGACAAAATCAAGGCCTGTGCAATAACCTGTCTAATTGAGGGGATAAACAAGCCCAGCAAAGGCTTGAGCCCCGGCAATAGCCCAAAACAAGTCCCTGCCACCTTCTCGGTTTGGGCACGGAAGCAAAGGGTGGTATCTAACCAAACCCCTAGTTTTTTTACCACCTGCTTTGGGGCAGGTGCCGGCCCCAGCATGGCACACCACCAGTGCTCGCTCCACAGCTCTGAGTTTCTCCCCACCAGCAGCACCTCGGATTTGCTGATGTTGAGCTGGAGACAGTTGGCAGTCATCCACTCAGAGACAGCCTCAATCAATCAATCAATCAATACATTTGGAGAGCGCGCTACTCACCCGTGAGGGTCTCAAGGCGCTGTGGGGGGGGGAGGGGGGTGCCGCTATTGCTCGAATAGCCAGGTCTTGAGGTGTTTCCTGAAGGTGAGATGGTCCTGGGTCAGTCGTAGGTGCACGGGGAGGGAGTTCCATGTATTGACTGCCAGGAAGGAGCAGGAGTTAGGTTCCGTGGTTTTCGGGACCGGACTCCATTTTGTTTGCGTTGCTCGAGGCGCCATTTTATGTTGCTCTCACGTAGGCCATGGAAGTAAACGAACGAATGAAGTTGCATGGGCCTCGATGTTCATGTACATATTAACAGGCCCTTTCCGACTTGCGAGTGAACTGTAAGACGCTGACCCCGTCACCTGAAACTGACCCTTCCACGAAGCCAATTTCTTTAACTGATCGTTGTCCGAAATTCTAATCAATGCTCAGGATATCGTTAACTTTTAGTGTTCTTGCACATATCTTATCCTACTCAATATCTGAATTGCTCTTTCCTTTACGACTTTTCATTACATGGGTAGTGCTTTCAATTATGGGTTTGTCCGACTTGTGGAAATTGAATTTGGGACATTCCTAATAATTAACTTGTGGGTTGGTACGATGTAAAGTGAGCTTTTTGGAATGTAATAATGTATGTAAAATGTATTTCATTGGTCAGAGTTTTCCGCAGAGGGTGTGCATTTGTAATTGATCGAAAGTAGCATAAAAAGAGATGTCTTGCTCTATGGAAATTGAACAGTTTCTTGAGTTGTACACCGTGTTGTATTGCTGAGATTACTGTTACTAGCTGCAGCTAATAAATTTGATCTCTGACGCCACCTAGAAGTATTCCGTGTCTCTGTTTGCCAAGACAGGAGAACCCGAAGACTTTGGGCGTGTCCCTGGCGCCGCTGGGTTCTAAAACCCGGTTCTTCAGGAGCAACAATTTACCAAACGGAATGCAAGGACCGGGGCACACCAGCAGCGAACCCTCGTCAGCCCTCGGGTCCCAGATGGTCGAGCGATGTGGGGGGTGACCTGGGGTCAGGTCACCTCAAGATCGCTACAGAACTTATACGCGTCCCTAGTAATGTCATTGGAGATTATGACTACCAACTGAGTATCGTCTGCATACGACACTAGAGATGTGGGAGCTCATGCAATCCCCCGAGACATCTATATTCCAAACAGGTCCATCCCTGTAAGATCTGAAGGACTATGGCAAAACCCTAGAACAGGCCAGGCGGGGTAAAGGAAAGCCACAACCATCAAAATCTCACCCCGCATCTCAATACCATATTAATCCAAACCAGGGCAAGAGAAACACCTATAATATCTTTATGGTGAACATCCCCAGATTAAAGCAGTGAGCAAGAGAAGATGAGGATTCATTAAAAACAGAGTGATACATTGGATTAGAAGTAGGCGCCAATGTTTATCCATTATAAGAACCGACATAAAATAAATAGAACCCCTCCACAAAGAATCTGGGAACCTGGATGATATAAAGTTAACTTCCCAATCAAAATATATTGCAGACAGTTTGATAGTTTTGAATTTGCGTACACATCGCTTGTTTGAGTCTAGAATACATTTTAGACAGAATAAAACCATCTTGGATAAGGGCAACACTTTTTCAAATGCCCCAAAGGAATCTAATAATCCAGACCTAGTAGAGCTGGATAAGGAGAATCCTAGTGCCAAAAACACACCAACTGACAGAGATATCGCGTGTACCCACTACCGCCAGGACATCTGGAAACATGTGTCACTTATGGAGATGAGACTCAGGTACGCATTACTTTTCCATCAGGGAGCATTGGCTGCGGAATTCACCAAAACATGTTGTCGATACGATTGCTGAGCTATCTGTCGACAACCTGAAGGTGATATCTTCGAATATAGCTGAACTCAACCAAAAACCTCCAGTGCCAGATTGGCAGGAATACATCAGAAACTTTGACCTCTGCCTTTTCCAGGAGGCATGGTTAAGAGAGCCACCACACAAACTAGGTTATTGGACATTTAGCATAGAGGCTTTACCATCAAAGAAAAGGAGAGCATCGGGTGGCAAAATGGGCAAAAATCAACCTAAATGTCACTATAAAAGTTGTGAGCATTGACTCCCCAGATATTATAGGATTAAAATGGAATCTCCAAACATGACACAGCTATATCTTTTTAATGTGTATATAAGACCAAGGCAACTCTCAAAAGACTCAGTAGTTATCCAATTCTTAGAAGAGGTGCTCAAATCCATCAAACCTAATGGAGTTGTCCTTATGGGGGGCGATTTTAACTGCTGCTATGAACCAATTTCAGGGATTGAATCTATTTTTGCGGACGAAGAGCTGGCCAGGGGAATTCCCCTGTTAGCCACAAATATTAGGGTGCATTGCTCCATCACAACAATGCAACCAGTCCATCTGACCATAGAAAGAGATTTAAGGGCATGCAATGGCCGGTTTCCATCAGATACCCAAATGCTCTAACACCGTTGCCAGGGGTAATCCAAGTCAAGGATAGATTATGTGATGATGACCATAGCACACTGGGTCTATATACAGGACTTTAAGGTATATAGTAGAGGGGAGAGCGACCATTTCCCACTATGTTTATCCCTGTTGGGGACGTTGATTACCAACAATTTAACTTACCTAACCAAATCGGGAAATAGGTACCCGCAATTCCCAAATATTTATTTATTTCGGTTTAATAAACCATAAAAGAAGCAACCATACAAAATCATGATTGTGTCATTTAGGGTTGAGAGGGCATTTCAGAAAGCAAATACACAAATGGGAATAAAAACGCTCAACCTAACACGATAAACTGACATTGGCATCAAATGAGTAAAACTATTCCACACAATTCATGACTTTGGTCTCTCTAACATGATAATGGAAATAACGTGCATGTGCATCATTGAGATTTGTGCAAATCAGTTTCCAGTTGATAGATGGCACATTAAGCAGAAAAAAAGGTGGGAATTGCTCTTAGTTTAAGAACAAAGCTCTGGCACTGGTCACAAAACAGAAAAAAATACATAAAATACAGCCATAAAAACAATTATTAAGAGTTATAAAAATAGCAGCGCTAACTAGTTGGTGCAATCTAGATTGATCAATATAATCTATTTTAGCTTTTCATACCGATCGGCGGATGTATTTGTGCCCTCCTTCTAATTGCCCAAAAATGGCCCAAGAATTTCGCAGTGGCACATGCGAAAAGGGGTCTAGCATCTGATTTAGTATCCGTAGGGCATCTTTAGAGCTGTGAGTCCCTAATTGCCTGCACACAGGAGCTAGCCATTTGCTTCTTGGCTCAGAGTATGCTTTGCAGGCAAAGAGTACATGCCCGATAGATTCATGTGGACATGGGCAAGAAGGACAGCCCTTGGGATGAAGGTTGTTGTTCTGCCAGGAATTGGTAAAGGCATTAATAGGTAGGCTGCCATGTCTAAACTGTGTATTCAGCTTCCTATCGGCTGGCACTTTAATGATGTCAAAGTACCTTTCTAGATGACAATTCGATTTCAGATCGGTGAAAGCATCTGCTAGGCTACCAAGTTAGCTTTTCCGAATGTTGTTCTCTTCGACCCAAGCCCAATACAGATGCTTTGCTTGACTTCTTGTATATGAAGGTGGATGGCCAATAGGCTGGGTTGGCAAGCCAATACTAGACCGAAGGGCATTTACTTGTTTAATCCAGCCGATTTTATTAGCGGTGTCCAAGTTGGAGATCTTACAGAAAGCAGCTACATAGTGTGCCAAGTCAGGAGTGGAGGTATATCTATGCCAAAACAACAATGGGCGGAGCCTCGCTAGATCGTTGACGGACTTAACACCCAAATTAAGCTTAAGAGGGAGGAGAGGAGTGCTTGGGGGAGGAATATTAGGCTCCTGAGAAACTTGTTTTCCACAGCTACGAGCTTATTGGAGGGAGCTATTCCCCAGAGCTCCACTCTATAAAGGACACTAGGCAGTTGTACAGTTTAAGAGCAGGGGCTACGGGCTTGGTGTATGAAAAACAATGCTCCCTCTTCAAAGCCCTAATAATCTGGGTACATTTCAAGGAAACTTTCTCTAAGTGTCTCTTCCAAGACATTCCCTCTGATAATTTAATACCCAAGTAATAGAAGGAGCTAACCCTTTCAAGCGGGATGTTGTCCAGAAGTATGTTTCCCTTGGAAGATTTGTGTGGGTTAAACATCATTAGCTTGGTTTTAGTGGTGTTCATGACCAAGCCCCTCTCATCACAAAGTGCCTTAAAATGGTTTAAAAGCCTTTGGAGACCCATGGGAGTGTTGGAGATTAGTAGGGTATCATCAGCAAATAACAATATAGCAATGTATTGGTTCGCTAGAGATGGTGCCTTGGCAGGTTGGGAACGCAAAAAAGACTGCTACCGGGTTGACATACATGGAGAAGAGTGTCGGGGCTATCACACATCCCTGGTGAACCCCCCGTTGGATCGTGATTGGCTCAGTAAGTTGTCCCTTGGTTTCCCCACCTCACCCGGGCATAGTTGCCATCATGCAGCCTAAATAATATTTCCAGGATCTCCAAAGGCATTCCCATATCCCTGAGTACCTGCGATAGTAAGTTTTGGGCACAAGGTAGAATGAGGATTTTAAATCAATGAAGGCGAGGTATAGGCTTCCCCTTTCCAGGACAACAACCTTCCAATATAGCATGACTCAACGAAATACTTGATCCATTGTGCCGGTCTTCCGCCAGAATCCTGCTTGGAGTGGAGAGAGGATGTCATTCTCATCCATCCAGTACTGGATTTTAGCCAGGACAGAGCGGCAGAAGACCTTTCGGGCACAATCAATCAAGCTGATCGGGCGATAGTTGGCCTGTATCCTTTCTTAAAGATGGGTACTACTTCCGCCCCTTTCCACGAATCGGGGATCCTCCCCCACCAGCTATATAGTTGGCCAATATTGTAAAAAAGGTAGCCCAATTTTCCCTGTCTCCTCGAAAAAGGTCGCCTGGGTTACCATAAAGGGTGTGGGCCTTTGCAGGTACAACTGCGTCCAGTAAGGACAAGATTTCCTTTCTAGAAAAATTAAAGGGTATGCACTGGGTAGCCTATCTCCTGGAACAACTGGTTTATATTGTAAGTTCCAATGAGAGAATAGAGGTCACTAAAATGTTTGTGGCCAAGGGAGGTGATCTTTAGAAGTTACCCTTGGTCAAGAGGGCCCAAAACTTCCTATCATCTGGGTGACGGATGGCCTCCCCAAGATCTTCCCACCTCCTTTCTTCCCATTCTCTCTTCGCTTTGACCTGTGCTTGTTTGTGTTCCTTCCTGGCTTTGCAAATACGTAATACGTCCCTATTTCTAATAACTATGGACAATCTCCCTCTTGCCACTCTACATTCCCTATTAAACCATAAATTAGTGCCTAATGGTCAACCCTGCTTTGGTCTGATCTTATGGCCATGGGCAAGAAAGAAACTAGTCAGGTGGTCAAAAAAGTCTTTATGTGAGCGGCTGCAAGCAAATATTTTGGAAGGGTAAGTGGACTCAGCACCCAAGGTCTCTAGGTGCTTTTCTAGGTCATTTGTAATCGAGCTAACCTTGGTTTAATCTGCCATAACAACAGGCCATTTGAGCCAACGTTTGTCAGTAAGTAAAGACTGAAGATCAGTTAAATGGTCCGCCATTGTGGATCAAGTTGAGCCCCTTATAAATATCTACAATGTTTTCTGTGAAGCACTCATCCCCTATGTTGACACAAGTTCAGGGTCTATACCCATTATGCAAATCCACTGCCAGTTTGGCAGAGAATATAAAAGCTTCCTTAACAAAACCACAGTTGAGGGGTGGCAAATTAAGATCTAAGACTCACTCTTCCAATCCCTGGTTTAATAAAGATTGCTCCTCAGCCAAACTATGGCTTCTATTAGCCCTCAAGACCAAAACACAATCCAGATCAGGTAGCAGAGAGCAGAATACAAAGAAGTGCAGAAGGTAGCACAAATGAATTGGTAAGATGGCAACTGGGATGACCTTATTAATGCTGCCAGACTTAAGGACCAGTCCACTATCTAGAGAGTAATAGCACACAGCAGTAAAATGGGAAAGATGGATACAGATCATTTCTTGGATCTCTCTACTTGGCATAGGCATTTTTCTGATCTATAGCAACACTTAGTGAGCTTGGTCCAAATCCCACTGTTTTTACAGAGGGGCCTTCATGCTTTTACACAAAATCCACCACTCTAGTTTAGCAATGAAGAAACTGCATTGGTCATAGCCGCCATTAAACTCGGAAAAGTGCCCACCCCAAATAAGATACCAGGGGACCTCATGAAACATGCCCCAGAAATATGGGTGCAGTATGTGAACCTTTTAAGTAATGCAGTAGCAAGAGAGGTTACTATTCCAGAATTCTGGCAGGGGGCAGAGATACTCCCAATTTACAAAAAGGGTAGAAAGGATGATCCGGCTAACCACAGGCTTATAAGCCTGACAAATACCCTTCAAAAAGTATACGAAAAGCAAATCCTGGACACATTAAATGACTGGATACTGGAGAATGATGTACTCTCTCCCTGCCAGGCTGGTTTTTGGGTAAAAAAAAAGTACAACTGATCAAGTCTTTAGACTTTCATGCTTAGCTATACTAAGTTGAAACTCAGACATCTATATGTTGCATTCATTGATCTGAAAGCAGCATTTGATTCAACACCAAGAGATCTTCTATGGGGTCCCTTGCAGCAGCAGGGGGTACCAGCGGATATTTCAAAACAGATAATAAGGCTTCATGAAGGTCATTTTGCCAAAGTACTATGGGGCACAAGGGGGGAGCTTAACAAGGAGATTCCCAATAGCCTCAACGTATTGACTTTGCTAATGCTTGTTTGCTCATTCAACAAAAATACCTGCATATTATTCTTTCATTTGAAAATGGGAAAACTGTGACTAAAAAAGGTTTCCTGCCATAACCTGAATGAGATTTGGGAGTTCCTGAACACATGCTAGGTCATAATAATAAACCCTCAGATGCAGACCGACTCATTTTCAGTTCTGTTTTAGCCAATATCTTTTGCTGTTAAAATACACAGTGATTGGGATTGAGTTCCGCCTGTGGCTTGGTGGGTCAACCTCCTCAGACTAATCCTTGTTTGGAGTGGATTAGCCCACATCATTTTACAGGTGTTTACTATTTGCAATGGTGACTGTAAACAATCACAATTCATTGTAGTCCTTTGCCTGTGTCGGGACCAGCAGTTGCTGTACTGTTCCTACAGGAGAAGGACCAAGACTAATTTGTATAAGGCTGGTCTCTGTCGAAAGTAGCACAGTGGGTGTAAGCAATCAACTGGAAGCAATATCCAGGGGCTGAAATTATTTCAAGCATTTCTTTCATCACTTAATTACTTGTTGCTATAGAACCCTTAGGTGTTGTAGTGTCTTGATACTGATAGAGCGCGCAGGTCACCCGACTATAAGTTTACCATACTCACCTGGGCCCATAATCAATTACACATTTCTAAGTCAGGTAACCTACGCTCTGCATACCAGATATTTTACCTACTAGGTCCTATACCATTGACTTACCAATCCTTGTCACTGGTACCTGTAACCTATTGGATCATGGAGTTAGTTTAAATTAGGTAGCAAATAACATATGCACTCATATAATAACCACACACTCGGGAACGTTTTAAACTCTGTATCTAAACTTCATAAATGGTCATGATCCACAGATTGAACACAATAAGACTCTCAATAACGAAAATCAGAAATAATGTATAGCTATGCAAAAGATATATTATGCCAATCATTTAGCATGTTTAAAGGGAATGTAAGAACAGGCAACATGCTATTAAAATTTAAAACAGACTTGCACAATTTGTCTAAGGGTGGGGAAAAATAGGAACATGCTAAATAGCACAGCTTTAAGCAATTATCAAAGGGTGGGTATGAAGAGGGAACATAATATGCAATCACGAAAACATTTGGAGCATATACCTATAGGGAAGGTAAGAAAATGGAACACACTATTAAATCAAATGACGAATTGATCATTACAATGGGAAGGGTAATAAAAAGGAACATATGCAATCAAAGCTTTTATCGATTTAGGGAAGGTAAAGAAAAGGACACACAGAAATATAATGACGATACCCACACAGATTTATATTTACCTAGAATGGTGTGAAGACCAACCCTGGCCACGGGTCAGTTAAGGACAGAAACCCCAAAAGTTGCAGTTGCCAGTCGGCCAGCAGGTGCAGATCAGAATTAGGACAGGATAAACTAGATTTGGATCAGGACCGGACCACCAAAGGTTAAGACCAGCACCCGCAGTTCAGTTGCAACGCCTGCGCTACTCCCTCTCTGCGGCTAACAGTCAGAACCTCGATTGGGATATCGATATCACCGACAAAGTGCTCCGCCAGCACCTCAGCTTCCCGGACCCCGATTGGGTCAGCGAATCTTCTGACAGAGTGCTCCGCAGCCCTCTGCTCTTAGTCACCTATTGAGTGCGTTGGGTCAGTGACAGGTCAGCTATTCGGACAATTCCTCTGACTAAACCTACGCTAGTTATACTATTTTCCAGGTCAGTGTACCACCCCCCAATGTTGCAAGTGTAAGGAACCCCATTTTTGATTGGACAACGGAGGAGGAGAGGTCGTCACACCACACCAAATTTGAGACTTTTACCATCTCTTATTCAAATTTATGTTCCCGCCCATCAAATTCAGGTTCTCATGATGTCTTTATTCTACCCAACAATGGATGTTCTATTGGCAAATACATTGTTATAAAATTGTATAAATTTGGGTTCAAAAATCCATGTTCTCATGAACATCTTCTAGTCAGTCAGTTCCTTGGCTATAGTCCAATGATCACTGTTCCAGAGACTTGAGATTTTCGCGCAGTCGCACTTTCAACAAATATGGAGTACAACGTTACAAGACAGGCCAGTTTTCAAAGTGCGACATTAAATGGAAAAGAAACAGTTTTACAACACAGAATAAATGAATACACTGTATACCATGTATCTCTACTCTATACCCATTATCTTAATTTTAACTATAGCATTAGGATTAGGCAGAACGAACAGCTTGGCGAAAGCAGCAGTGCAAGCTTCTCGCATGTGAGAACATAGAGCAGCCATATTAACACTAGTGTGCAGAAGCGGCAGCTTCCCTTCAAAATAACGGATACGTCATGTCACGTGAGTATGACAAACGCATGCGCAGTAGAAACCCTCGCGTAGCAGCAGCCATATTAGATGCATGCGTATTAGGATTAGTAAACACATAAGCAAGCTTCACTCGGACACCCCATGTTGATGTAAAATATGCAGAATTAGTAAAACAAACATGTTGGTTACTTTATTAACGTTATTCGAGGTTCATGAGTACAAGCAAGTTGCTTCATGTGCGAATCCTTGCTCCATCAATCCCCTCTTTGATGATATTTTATATCATCACTAATTAATGAAACAGATGCCAACTTTTCACATTTCACCCAACTCAATCTCTTCAAACTTTTGCTTCTTCTCATTATTACCATGAGAATTTTTCATTTTCTTGTGTATTTTACTATTCATCACTTCTAATTCGAGTTCATCGATATTTCTTTTTACTCCTTGCCTATTTACGGAGTATTTCTTTTTATGTTTCGACATTTGCAACAAATTATTATACCTAGAACTAGTAAGCCTATTCCCACCATTGGCATCAGTATTCTACCTACAATACTCTTTCCTACATTAGAAAGCCAACTATCTACAGAGGAGAGACCATCAGTGAGCCTCTTCCATGCACTATCAACCTCCAGTGGTTTAAGCTCTTTTTCCAAATTAGTAATATTTCTCACATTCCACTTAATTTCGACACTTTTGTCTGGTATGTAAGTGCATCAATGCTGCGCCTTCAACATTCTACAGACTCCACCCTCTTTTGCCAATAATGTATCAAGAGCAAATAGATTTTGTAAAAACATTGATCTGATCGCAACAAATTCGGTGTTGACCATTAAGAAACCTCCAGCAGTGTCAGTTGATAACCGATCTACTACTGTTGACAATTTGCATATTCTGTGTGTATTCAGAGCCGCTTCCACTGTAGGTTTCAATGCACTAAATATATCACCTACAATTTTACCAAAACTAGCTCTTTTACTACGCACTAATCCATTAGTTTCTTCCTTGTTTCCAGTGATTTTATCCACATGATATATCTTTGGGAAGACTCTTCCGAAATAACAACTCCCATACCAGTGATCTAGCAATTTGTAATAAGCTTTGTTCCCACATATATAATAGACTCCAGGAAACACAGGTTCAGTTCCATCTTTGAAACCCCAACCCCCAATTAACTTATAATTGTGTTCACACTCACTGGAACCAATAAATATATTGTTATAATAACTAGTTCTTTCTCTGTGGAGACAAAGTTTCCCCTTCTTTTCGAAATCCAGCAACATAGCATTAGCCCCACCATTTGCTGTGTTCCCTATGCCTTCAGCCCATTTAGGAATTTTATTGTTCTTGTCATTTGCTTTTCTTTGGAAACTCTCTCTCCTTTTCTCAACCATATTCAAAAATATTTTCTCTTTTTCTTGTAATAAGCATGTTAAATTATTCTTGTGTGCGTCAGCTATATCTATTGTACCTATAGTTAAGAAATATTCACTCATGTAACGTGCTTCATTTCTAGTGGTATGTACAGGGTTTAGGTGTCTACGTATAGGAAGTTCAGAAAATATCACATCTAAATTAGAATAATAATACTGTAAAGGTACTTTCTTATAGAATAAACTAGCTAAAACACTACAGGAAATTTCATATGTTAGTGGCAAATGGTGATAGGTAACACCTTCAGCTACCGAAGTAGGCAGTTTCATACAAACATAGCAATCTTCTATCTCCACAGCTTCTACATAGTGTACTAATAAGTTTGCAAATACATTCAAATGTGTTCTGTTTTTAATTCTCGTATAATGCAATCCTTCCTCCTCTGGTGCTTCTAAGTTTACCTTCTGTTGTCTAATACTAGGTGCCTTTTCTTGTGTATCTACTCTTTTCGGTGTATCTTTTATTTGTAACTCTTCTGTATCTAGTGGCAGTTGTTCATTAGTGTTAACTTTTGTCTCTTTACTCATCATGTAAGGAATAGCTATTGTTAGTCCTATCCAAACTATAAGTACTATTGCTATACTACATAAACATACTCTACAGCATGTCTTTAAACAATTTCTTTTCGGTCTTCCATTAACAGTATGATCAGCCATTTCTGACTAAAGGAGATTCAACCCCTCTTTGTAACTTTTACACAGCTTCTTTACCCTGTGTGTATTTCAGGTTGTTCTCACTTCTTCGTCAGTTTGATCAGTAATCAATTCTTCATCACTTTCGTCACTTATTTCCAAATTTTCAAAATCTTCCAAAACAATGTAGGTCCACTCGGGCCTTTGTATTTATTATTCAGTCTTTTTATTCTTAGACTTCTTCTTCTTGGTTGTATTACAGGTTGATCAGCTTGACTTGATATTTCATTTACTTGTTCAGGTTCGTCATCAATTATTTTTAAACGCAGTCTCAGTCTTTTGACAAACCTAGGCCATTTGTCACCTTTTCTGAGTCTTTTAGCTGGCAATGTGTCTTGGCTCTCTTCATATGTTCTTTATTTTCATTCATTTGTGGCACATCTATTTCAATGCTGTCTTCTGTTTCCTTCTCTAACTGGCTAGGTCCAGGTCTTATTTCTGTTTCTACTGCCTGGTCACTAATCTGGCCTTGTTCAGGTATCTGCTGAATTTGGCTTTTGTTTGTTTCACCTTCTTTGTCCTGAACATGATTTTCTACTCCTGTCTGGTCCTGCTCAAGCTCTTCGAACCCTTGACTTTCTTCTGCTTGAGCCTTCGCCCTAATTTCTATCTGTCCCTTTTCAGGCTATGGGGTTCTGGGTGGAGTGTCGATTATCTAATCTTTCCCTATCTGGTCCTCCTCAGAATCATTTTGGACTTGGATTTCTATGATCTGAGTAACTTCTTCTACACCTGTCTCGTCCTCACTATCACTCTGTCTATCTAGATATGTTTGGCTTCTTGTTCTCACATGTTCTGTAGGTATGTCGATTACTGGAATCCAATCATCTTGACTAGTGCTCAGTTATTCCTCTTCAGCTACTTCAGGATCGATATCTTGATACCCCTCAGCTGCACAACCTTCAGCCTCAGTTTCATCAGGTGGTTCAGTCACCTTTTTCGTATGACTGGCATGGATCCAGTGTGGAACTCCTGCACACTTTACAGCTGTGGTGGTTACCAAAATTACTTGACGTGGTTTTCCCCACCTTGGTGCAAGGCAAGTTTTTTGAGTATGTTTCTTTAACACTAACCAATCCCCTGGGTTCAGGTCATGTGCTGGAGTCACTGGTCTGGCGACAGCGTCTTCACCAACCTGGTGAGAGATAGAACGCACTTGGTCAGCCAGTTCTTTGCAGTACTCCAGTACTAAATCATCAGATATGCTTAGCAGTTTGTGTCCTGGCACCCATGCTTGCCGCATTGCTCTTCCCATCAGTATTTCATGGGGACTCAAACCTGTGTTCCGGTCTGGAATATTTCTAAGTCCCATCAGAACAAGTGGCAAAGCATCTGGCCACTCCAATCGAGTTGACTCATACATCTTTCCCAATCTTGACATGATAGTGCCATTCAATTGTTCTACCACTCCAGAAGCCTCTGGGCGATATGCACAGTGCAGTTTTTGCTTAATTTTGAATGCTTCACAAATTAGACCCATTATTTCACTATTAAAATGTTTTCCTCTGTCTGATTCAATTGTTACTGGAAAACTGTGGGGTAAGCTTCCACCCATTTTGAAAACAGGCAGACAATCACAAGTATGTATATTAGTCCTCGACAAGGGGGTAACTGAATGAAGTCAATCTGTAATCAAATAAAAGGACCGTCTGCCTTCCCAGTTTTTCCTGGTAACACTACTGTTTTCTTCCCTGGGTTCATTTGTTGGCAAATCAAACACCTCTGGCAGAGTGCCTCTGCTATGTTCCTGAATTTCGCATTAAACCATGTTTGTCTGAACACACGTATCATAGCATCTCTTCCCAAATGGGATTCTCCATGAATCAACCTAGCCATAGGAGCAAGCAGACAGTCGGGTAACACTGCAGTTTCATCAAGATAAACAATGACACCATCCTCAGCCCTTCTCTGACAACCTATCCATTGTTCCTTTCCTTTTGGTTCTGCTGCATTCTGCAAATCTCTCACTTCTTTCCACGTATTCACACCTTCCAGCAACATAAGTTCGCAGCTGTTTTTGCCCACCTCAACCTTTTTATCACCATCCATCTTATATTTTGCACAATGCTGGGCTAACTGGTCAGCATACCGATTACCAGCTGTCACTTTGTTGTTGCCAGATTTGTGAGTGGCAGACTTGACCACAGCCACTTATTTTGTTAGCTGGATTGCTTCCAGCAAATCTTTTACATATTTTCCATTTCTAATCGGAGTACCTGAAGGAGTCCGAAACTCCCTTTGCATCCATAGTTTGCCATAGTCATGCACAACTCCATAACCATACTGGCTGTCAGTGTATATGGTTACTTTCCAATTTTTCCCAAATTTACAGGTTTTTGCCAAGGCAACCAATTCAGCTATTTGTGCAGACTTGACTCCAGGCAAATGGGATGCTTCAACTGGACCTCCCAATGTGCACACTGCGTAAGCAGCACTCAGACCTCCTTCCTCATGTCTCATACAAGAGCCATCTACAAATAGCTCATATTCTAAATCAATCAATGGCTCTTCTCTTATGTCTGGTTGTGGCTTTGTACTGTACTCAGTCAGATCAATACAGTCATGTTCAACCTCTCCCTTCACATCTGCAGTATGTGACTTAGGTAGCAGTGTTGCTGGGTTCAGGATATTACACCTAGCAATGGTTCCATTTCCTGCACCTACAAGAATTCTCTCGTACTTAGTCAGCCGACTAGGTGTGAGATACTGGGTCTTAGTCCTTGCTAACAAAATTACAACTGCATGCGCCTTGATGCCCTTGGGCTAAGTTCGGGCATTACACATTTTCCATTCATTCATGTGGAACATACACAGTTACAGGATGTTCCATAATAATGGATTCACTCTGCTCAAGGCTCATGCAAGTTGCAGCTACTGCTTTCAGACATCCAGGTAATGCAGCTGCCCCTGGGTCCAATGTGGAAGAAAAATATGCCACAGGACGTCTCATTAGACCATGGATTTGGTTCAAAACTGAAAGTGCACAATTATCTCGAGTGTCACAGAAAAATACAAAATCTTTTGAATAGTCAGGCATCCCTAATGCTGGAGCTGTACACAGACATTCTCGTAATTTTACAAAAGCATTTGTATTAATGGCTTGGCTAGTACTGCAAATCCCACAATTATTGCCTGCAGTATCCTACAACTCCAGGAAACATCCTGATCTCTTTCTGGGTATTAGGCAAGTCCATGTTTTTAATTATTCCGATTCTTTCTGACGGAACTCCTCTGAGACCCTTTTCTATCTGGTGCCCCAGATATTTCACTGACGTGGTGCAGAATTGCAATTTTTCTGATGACACTTTATGTCGGGCGGTTCAGCGTGTGTAACTGATGGGAACGAAATCACATTGTGATCAGTCCCGATGTATTCCACAAAGTTCATTAAGGTACAAGTTGTAGATTAGACACTGATAGACTACAGAGTTAGTTGTTACTTTAGACCCACAGTTATTTGTTGGTAGTATAGACACTTTATGTCCTCCTTCACCTAAATGGTTCACTAAAGCAATGGTATCACTAACACAGTCATTCCGGGTCTTAGACGCCACCAATAGGTCGTGTATGTACTGGACCAAGACTGACTGTCCAGGCAGTACTAATGACTCAAGGCACTTTTTCAAAATCTGATTAAAAATCGAGGGACTTTCTGTGTACCCCTGAGGGACACGATTCCAAACATAATGTCGAATTCAAATGAGAAAAGAAATGTGCTGTCTGGGTGTAATGGAATCGAGAAAAATGCGTGACACAGGTCAATGACAGTGAACCATCCAGCCTCCCACGGTATCTGATATAGAATTACTGCAGGATTTGGCACGACTGGACAGCATGGTACAACAATCTTATTAATCTTTCTCAGTCCTGTACTACTCTGTACTTTCCGCTCGGTTTCTTTATACCAATTATGGGAAAGTTACATGGACTGCTCATTATTTCTTGTAAAATGCCTGCTTCAACCAAACGTTTTATTTCTACTGCAACACCTGCTTTTATTTCTGAACTCATTTTATACTGTCGCGTATTAGGGTAAAATGCATCTTCCCTTATTGTCATTTTTATTGGGTCAACATTTGCCATTAATCCTACATCTTTTCCAGTAAAATCCCATACATCTGGTTTTACTGTCTGTTGCAGTTCTTCTGGTAAGTCTTCTATTGTCAGTCTTTTAATTTCTGTCTCTTGTTTCTCTAACATTAATTTGTAAATTCCGTCTTCGTCTGGCATTTGTATTTCAACACCACTTGGGGTACAGAAAATGGTGCAATTCATTTTGCACAACAAGTCCCGTCCTAATAAATTTACATGGACTTGAATCACAGAAAACAAATCTATGCATTTCTTTAAAATTGCCTATTCTAACTTCCATAGGTTCTGTAACTGGGGTACCAATTTGTTTATTAGAAATGCCCACTACTTGGATCTCTTCTCCCGAGAGGGGTAGGTTTGGAACGTCTGCTGTTCTTACAGTAGAACGGGTAGCACCAGTGTCCAACAGAAAGGTGACATCATTTCCTTCAACCTTTCCTTCAATGTATGGCCCTGACTGGTCTACCGGCAAGGAGGCGCCAAGCACGCACTCCTCCTCCTCCCCCCTCAGGCACCGTCAGTAAGGTTCTTCACTGAAAAATGTATCACTCGGAACAAATTGTCAGGTTGCTGTATCTCTCCTCGCACCTCCCTCCCAATTTGTGGTATCTACTCTCTGTTGTGCTTTGCTCCTATAATTTGGCATAGGTGCAGGGGGTAACTGGTTCTGTATTACCTGCTGCTGTGTCTTCCGTGGCACCTCATTCTGCGCCTGTGGATTCAAATCATTATTTTGCACATTACCACTCTGTACAGCCTTACACTCGTTCTTCCAGTGCCCCAACTTGCCACACCCATGACAAGGGAATTTCCGTTTTGCTTCCTCTCTATTGAATTTTCCCCTTGGCCTTCCTCCATTTCCATCACCCTGATTTTGGTTACTACCTATCTGGTTAAACTGATGTTCTTGTTGCTCTGCTAGTTTTACTTGTGCCCACATGACTTTTTCCTTTAACTCTTTTCGTTTATTGTCTAGCTCATCTTCACAGTATTTAGCATATTTAAGGATCTTGTCGATTGCTAGGCCTGCCAACAAATTTTATGATCTTTAATCTATTGTGAAATTTCTGGTCTTAATCCTGACTCAAATCGATAAATAAAATGCATCATATCCTTCATATCTATGTTATCCAATCCACTGTACTGTTTGAATACCTGCAATAAACGTTCATAATATGCATGCACAGATTCATCTTTATTCTGAGTGGTTCTATCTATTCTAATCCAATCTGTCTCCTTTGCAGGCACCTTCCCTTTGAGGTAAAGTATTACCTGGTTGTATTTTTTCATAACATCTTCGGAAGGTGCCCCTGTCTCTGGGTCTCTAGGGTACTCCTCATCAGACCAATCAACAGCAATTTTACATTCTGTCCATAAATCTACTGGAACTACAATGTCGAATAATCCATCTAAATCTTTCAAAAGACACTTCGAAACTTTTACAAATCTCTCGACTTGTCAGTACCATTCTACAGGTTTTTCACGAAGTTTTGGGAAATCATTTGTAAATGACAAAAGATCCTGTCGGGTCCATGGAACATGCACATAACCTCCTCCTGGTACCTCTCGCATAGGACATAATTTTTCCACTTTTTCTGCTTCTTTTAAAACATATTCTGAAGTCATTTCCTCTTTCTTTGCCCACCTGGCTTTCCATTTTTCTAATTTTCCCCATTTTTGTAACAATGCTAGTAGCTCTCTTATCTGCACTTTTCTTCCAGACACATTCATGTTTTCTAAATCCTTGTCAGAAAATTCTGCTCGATATGGTTTTTGTAATACTTTAGATTTACCAATGTCAATTCCCATGCTAGTTGCTGAGTCCATTAACTTTTCATGAAACACCCTTGTTTTGCTTTTACAAATAAATAATCGTTCATCTTCACTAAGAGTATTTAATCTGTCCAATTCCACATTTCCAGCCATCAGTTCCTCCAATTCAATTCTCAATTTGTATATATCCAATGGTTTCGGCTGTGTTTTTGGTTTCTCTATTTCTCGTGTCCATCTATCTATTTCTTCAGGAGTTTCTACAGTTGCACGTCTCGTACCTGAGGATGTCTCCATCTGTACTTCTCTTAAATTTAAAGGAGTGGGTTTTCTAATCGGACTACTCTCTGGTTCTCTTATTGGTAAATCCATTAAGGAGATTACTGACTCACATTCACTTGCCTGATCGTCTACTATCAAGGGTTCTTTCCTTGGCTGTACTTGGCTGTACTAGCGATGCAGGTATAACCGGAGTTTTTGGACTAGCTTGCTTATCTCCATATAAAGGAACAACTGGGCCAATAGTTACTGGAATTGTAAGAGCTTCGGGACTTGTGTTTAAGTGAGAAATGTTCTGAATCAATTCACTTCTCTGTTTATTTAATGCTTCTCTTTCTCTTTCTTGTAATACCCTCTCGATTGAGGTCTCATGTATCACTTGCGGAATTAAGGGTGGTTTTAAAAACGAGGCAGTTGGATTTACTGCACTCGGTTCCTCATTATAAGGTGGTGGATTTTTCATTAACAAATCCTCAATATAATCATCGTCTGAATCACCACTAGTCATTAGGGGGCCAATTCCAATTCGGGAATAGCCGTTCGGAGCATTTTTTCCCGTACAAATCGTACCCTGCAACGTCCCCCGTACGTACGACAAAGTACGATTTGTACCAGGAGCCGTACTCCATACGAGTCGTACAGAGACCGTACGACTCTAATCTCCGTACGATTCACCCTCAGAACCCGCTATACGCGACATCTGTACCGTTCGCGGCTGGTTTTTACGACCCAGCAAGTACGATACGTGTCGGGTACGCACCGTACGACCCTTTTACTACGGGAGCTGAAAACAGCCGTAAAAGCAGAGTTCGCACCAAAACAGTTACGGAACGGCCCCCCCTGAAGAACCGGGGTTTAACCCAGCGGCGTCAGGGACACGCCTAAGATCTTCGAGTTCACCTGTCTTGGTATTCAAAGACACAGAATACTTCTGGATGGCGTCACAGACTAAAAAGTTAACGATGTCGAAATGCACGGGTCAATGAAGTGGCGGCCATCTTCCAAATTTTCCTCACGGGGCTCCTCACAATCTTCGGGCTTGGACCAATACTGCTGAAGTCGCCCCACGTTGGGCGCCAGTTGAAGAACCGGGGTTTAACCCAGCGGCGTCAGGGACACGCCTAAGATCTTCGAGTTCATCTGTCTTAGTATTCAAAGACACAGAATACTTCTGGATGGCGTCAGAGACCAAGTTTATTAGCTGCAGCTAGCAACAGTGATCCTAGAAATACATCACGGTGTTAATTCTCAGGAGACTGCTCATTTTACTAAGGCGAGACGTCTCCTTTTATATCCAATATTCACATTATAAATGTACACCCACTGCACAAAATTCTAACCAATAAGATACATTTTTAAACAAAGTATCACATAGCAAAAACTCAATTTACAGTATCCCAACCCAAAAGTTAATTATTAGGAATGTCCCAAATTCAATCCCTACCAGCCGGACAAACCTATAATTGAAAGCATAACCCGTGTAATGAAGAAACATAAAAAAGAAACAGTAACAGATGCTGAACAAGATAAAGCATGTGCAAGGAAACTAAAAAGTTAACGATGTCCT
The DNA here is from genome assembly GCF_964261635.1 of Lissotriton helveticus. Taxonomy (NCBI): domain Eukaryota; kingdom Metazoa; phylum Chordata; class Amphibia; order Caudata; family Salamandridae; genus Lissotriton; species Lissotriton helveticus. The sequence goes on along the minus strand of NC_136067.1, from coordinate 248,448,019 downwards.
GAACATTGATTGGCAATCTCAGATAAAGATCGATCAGGGAAATTGGCTTTGCGAGGTCAGTTTCAGGTGAAGAGGTCAGTTTCTCACAGTTCATTTCAGAGTCAAAAAGAAACCTAGTTAATGTATACATGAACTAAGAAGGCCAGGCCACTTCGTTCGCCAGGTTACCTTTACAGGCCTACGTGAGGGCAACACAAAATGGTGGCACAGAACAAGTCAAACTCGAGAATTACAGAACCTCAGACCCTCCTTTTGCCATTACGTAGGCAATAACCTAAGATTCATGTTAATCTGAATCTAGGTCTATATCAATATTCATTAGGTCATCAAAGTGTTGCTGTAGCACCATTTTATTATTCTCTACTTCTCTCAGGACAGGTCTCCGAACACACATAGTAGCAGAAAGACTACAAATGGCGGGACCACACTGGATGCAAAGACAACAAGAGAAAAAGATGGCTAAAACCATACCAAGGAATGTCAGAATCTTCCATCCCCATTTGGGCAGCAGTCCCCAAAACCATCCCGTCAATGAACAGTCTCCTTCGTCTACATGGATAGACTTAGAGATCTTATGCAACCTAGTGATGGCTTGGTACACTGTAGGGGCATTATCTGGTATGTAACCACAGCAACAAGATCCAATCAATTTACATACTCCTCCTCGATCTGCAGGTATGATGTCTAATACCATACGGTTCTGCAAAGTCATAAGGCGGTCTGCTTGAAGCTCAGCTGTAACATTACTATGAGCACCTGCTGTCTCATTAATAGTAGCTTCAACAACGCGGGCGAGCTGTTGAATATGCCTACTATTGATCATAGGACCCCAAAAGGGCAGGAAGCCCTTGAAGAAATCTCCTACTTCATGTGCTGCAGTATCTTCCTGATTGAAGACACCTCTACCATATCTCGTTCTATGATAGTCTGAACCAGTAGTGTATGTAGGGGGAAGCAAAAATGCCACATAACATGTTCCTGAAAAATCAGGTGGCAACCATGTGTAGGCTCTGTCATGACAAACAAAATATGTGCCTTTAGCTGGCACAAACAGTGGAGAAGTACGGGATGAATAGACATAGGTTTGAGCACACACACTCTTACCTAGCTGAGCTTTCGGATTCCGACCAGTACCTTGCAAACAAAAATGGCCTTGGTGGGGTACAATCCAAATAGGGGGAGACCTTTTTCGTCTCTCCTTCTCTGTCAAGCTGGTACAATATCCAGTCACGTTCCAACCAACATAAGCCTGCACCTCATCCTTAGGGTTAGTATTATATGCATCAATATCTTGGATCATAGCTACTATTCCCCTTATTAAGGCACTATTGCTGGAGTTATCTTTAAGGGAACGTAAGGGGCATACCTCCTTTGCATAGATAAACATGGTCTGAAAAGCCCACACAGACCCATTAAAAGAAAAAGGCAAAACCAAATATGGCATGCCTTTATCTGTCGTATGAGGCATAAGATCACAAACCCAACAATTAGTGGTATTTACTACTAACTGATGCTGATGCAACAACTGTATGAACGAGTTGTTGACAAATTCTGATCTCCTTGTTTGTTCATGTTCAGGCAACGTATAAAACTGGTGCAAAGAAACAGTAGTGAAATAAAGCATAGGTTGAGAGGTGGGTGCAGATGTCTGTTGTGTAACATAGACAATCCAACCCACACAAGCTAATGTGATACTTAAAAACATCAAAAAGCACAATATTATAAAACATTTGCTATATATCAATGTACAAAATCTTGTCTTAAGATCTATTCTCTCAACATCTCTTTCAGTTACAACAGACTCCATCCTCTAATGTGCTGCTTGCGGCAATTTTCCTTCTTCACTCAAATGGGCGTCCAGGCGTCCTAGACGTCCCTAGAACTGCAGACCTTTCGTCAATACGCGGGCCGCCCCTTAAGTCTTATACCACGACCCTGCAGCTGAACCGGGATGGTGGTTCAAAAAGGAAAAGAAAAATAGTCTCTTGTCTGAAAGAGTGTAATTCACAAAAAAATTCAGATTTTATTTGTCCTTTTTAGACCTTAAGTTGTAGCGTTCTTTACCAGGCACAGTTTGATCCTGAAAGAGTGTCTCTGGATACGTAGTATCAAGTCTCAAACACGGCCGCACAGCTTCTTGCAAGACTTCATTATCCGCACGTTCTGACTGAGTCCATTCCAGATGTGCATCGCTAAAAGGTACAAATCTTGGAACCTTTTCACTCTCGGAATCGGCAACACCTTCCCGGACCCACTTATCATACGTTAAGGGCAAATGTATCTTCTTGCAATGGGTACCATGTACCCAGTTTTTCTTGCCGAACACCTTAATAGCAGTCCGAGTTGATAACAGGACTTGGTATGGACCGGTCCATCTTGGTTCCAAGTTCTTTGACCTCTGGAAATTCCTGGTTAGAATCCAGTCGCCAGGTTGAATCATGTGGCCTGCATCTACAGAAACTGAAGGCAAAGTGTCATGGACCTGTTGGTGAAGAACACGCAATTTAGCAGTCAAATCATGTAAGTAGTTAACCAACATAGGGTACTCGATATCACTGTACTTCTTAGGCCTCGGCACACCCCAGACATTCGCTGGGCGTCCAAAAACAATCTCGTATGGGCTAAGTCCCACGCGAGAATGTACTGTCGTTCACGTGGACAAAAGTGCCAATGGTAAGGCATCGGGCCATGTAAGACCAGAGCTCGCTTGCACCTTGGCCAACTTCAGCTTCAGAGTGCCATTATAGCACTCGACCAGGCCTGCTGACTGGGGGTGATTCGCAGCGTGAAATTTCAGTTTGATACCCAGACTCGCACATACTTTCTTCATAATCTGACCCACAAATTCACTTCCATTATCACTCCATACCATCCTCGGCAAACCATATCTGGGAAAGAATTCTTTGAGCAAAACCTTGGCTGTAGACAAGGCAGTATTATCCTTTAGGGGGTAGGCCTCTATTCATCTGGAAAAGGCATAAACAACCACAAGAACATACTTCAAGTTATTGCATCTTTCCATATGAATGTAGTCTATCTGCAACACCTCGAACGGATACGTTGGAGAAGCAAAATGATCCGCTGGAGTTGGTGTTCCCTTTCCAGGATTATGCATCAAGCAAATCATGCAATGTTTAACCAAATTCTCAGCACATTTAGGAATTCCATCATTCTGCCATACCGGAGCCAACAACTTACATATCCCTTTTGAACTAATGTGAGCCAGCCCATGAGCCATAGTAACCACCGGAAGAACATATGCATCCGGCAACAACCATCGCCGGTGCTCTGACAACTCAACCCAAAAGCCTGTTGAATCCAACATTCCCGTACTCTCTCTCCACATACTCAATTCTTTCTCAGTAGCTTCTGCCTGGAACATCTTCACACTTTCTGTTGTATCTTCACACATTCCTCCTTCCACAACCCATCTGGCAGGACCTGCAACATACATCCGACTCGTCACATCTTTCGCTGTTTCTCTCGCTACTTCATCTGCAAAAGCATTCCCTCGACCCACATCATCCGTAACCTTCTTATGCGCACTACGCTTTACTATCGCAATTTGAGTCGGCAAAGTAAGTGATTCAAGAAGTTCACTCACTAATTGTCCATGCTGAATTTTTGTACCATGGGAAACAATAAATCTTCTCTCTTTCCACAAACGACCAAAGCTGTGAGCCACGCCAAATGCGTATTGGCTGTCCGTAAAAACATTCACACTCTTTCCTTTGGACAACACACACGCTCTAGTCAATGCTATCAACTCCTCTGCCCGTGCTGAATTCTGTGCAATACGTGCTGTTTCAACAATCGTGTGCACAGTTGTGACAGCGTATGCTGCAGTCGTCTCTCCATTCGGAAGCTTAAAGCACGAACCATCTACCCATAGGGTACCATCAGATTTCGAAAGAGGAGTATCTTTCAGATCAACTCTATCCTTTGTTTCCTCCTCTGTCCAGAGAAAACAGTCATGCTGTTCCTGAGCATCTGTCTCTTCAAAAATTGGCAAAAATGTAGCTGGATTCAATGTGTTGCACCGCTTGATGTGCACATGGCTAGCCAAAAGCTTCAACTCATAACCTGACAAACGTGCACTGGTAAGATGTTGAGTCTTTGTTCTATTCAATAGGGTATCCACTGCATGTGGGACCATCACAATCAATGTATTATCCAATACCAAACCAGCAGACTGTCGGATAGAAACAGCCGCTGCGGCTGTAGCTCTTAGACAACTAGGCAATGCCCTAGCTACCGGATCTAAAGTGGCTGAAAAATACGCACATGGGCGCTGCTTGTCTCCAAATTGTTGCGTCAATACTGACAACGCACAACCTTCTCTCTCGTGTACATAAAGTGTAAAAGGTTTACTATAGTCGGGGGTACCGAACACCGGAGCAGAACACAATGCATCACGCAATTCAGAAAAACCCTTCTGGCATTCGTCAGACCAAGGAAGAGGGTATGGTGTGTCCTTAAGAGTAAGTGCCAACAAAGGTTTCGCTACCAAAGAAAAATTCGGAATCCACTGTCTACAATACGAGGTGATACCTAAAAAGGCACGCACCTCTCTCTGTGTGTATGGCACAGTCATTTGGGCAATCGCTTGAATACGCTCTGGGGTCAATCGTCTTCCCTCCTTCGACAAGAGATGACCTAAGTAGGTCACTTCTTGCCGGCAATATTGCAACTTCGAAGGTGACACTTTATGATGAAGGTCAGACAGGTGTCGCAACAAAGAAAGAGTAACTTCTTTACAAATCTCTTCATCATCAGCAGCAACCAACAGATCATCAACATACTGGATAAGAGTAGGACCAGAAGGCAATGCAAAAGTATCAAGCTGAGTTTTCAAAGCCTGACTATAAATGGAGGGACTCTCACAATAACCTTGAGGAGCGCATTTAAACCGGAAACTGCGGCCTCCTAAAGAGAAGCCACAAATATCCCTACTTTCCTCAGCAATCGGAATACTGAAGAAAGCGTTCTTCAGATCAATAACAGAAAACCAACCAGCTGAGGCAGGGATCATAGTCAATAAAGCAGTAATGTCTGGGACAACAGGAAACTGTGGCACAACAATCTTATTGACCTCTCGAAGGTCAATCACAAACCGATACACGGGTGGCTGAGAAGAGTCAGTACGCTTAAGGACAGGCAAAACAGGACTATTACACACATTGCCTCTCGTTTCTTCAACCACACCTTTCTCAACCAAATCATAGATAATCGCTAAAAGAGCTCTTTCGCCATCACTGGAAATTTTGTACTGAGGAATGCAAGGGAATTTGGCATTCGATTTAAGGGTAACAACGTAGGGTGGAATCTGCAAAAGACCAACATCATTAGGACCTATAGCCCAAAGTGAATCAGGGAGAGAACGCAGTTCCAGTGGAAGGCGATCGTTAGACAGATACATCGGGGAAATCACTTTCTTACCCACCGTAAGGTGTACTCCCAAAGGAGAACAATGTAATGTTGCATGCAATCTTTTCAACAAGTCCTAACCCAACAAATTCTCGCCACAGCCAGTCGTTAGAATAAGGGGAGCCTCCAATTCACAAGGACCAATAGAAAGGGGCAAAGGACAAGAAACCGTGTTACGAACTGGGGCGCCAGGAAATCCTACCGAAACATTAGTCAAGCCAGACAAGGGTGTGCCAGGGAGTTTAGAGTGCATGATAGAACTCTTTGCTGCACCAGTATCCAAAAGAAAAGGTTCTGCCACACCTGATGTAATCACTTCAACATAAGGTCCACTCTGGTCTACTGGAACTGACACTACTCCCTCCCTTTTTCCATGGCTGTCCTAACTATCATTAAAACCAGCACTCTCACTACCAACATAATAATCATCAGTGTAGTACTGGGTGAGGGGAAAAGGAACGTTCATTCTGGGGAAACGTACCACGTCCCCTACCCCAAGGTACTTGTTGGAAACCACCACAACCTCTCAGACCAGACATACCATTTGCACGCTGTAGCAAGATTGGGCAACATTCCTCTTTACAATAAGCACACTGATTAGGGCCTAGCGGGAGTCGCGAAGCAAAAGACTCAGGCTTCTGAAACAGTTTCTGAAACTGTGGGGGTTGCTGAAGAAGAACTTTCGTTTTTAATTCTCTAGTCTTCTTCTCTACTTTATCCTTCTCATCTTTATCTCTATTCTCATAGTATTGTGCAGTAGCCAATATCTGGTCCGAAGAGGAAACAGCCCATGAACTCTCAGAGTCCTTTAACTTATTAGAAAGTTCAGGAAGTAAATAAAAAACAAACTTATCTACAAACAACCTCTGACCACCTTCTGTACTCATGTCCTGACCACTATGATCAATGAATGTTTCCTCAAACCTAGTGAAGAAATCAGACACACTCTCATCTTTCTTTTGTTTGCATGCTGCTAACTTGTCCCAATTCACCCGCAAAGGAGGCATCATAGTTTTCATTAAATTAATAATTCTACCAGGTAGTTCTGCAACTAAGGGTTCAGGTTTGGCACCTCCTACCTGTCGACCATCTGCAGCAGTAATATTAACCCATGTATCTCCTAACTCTGGCGCGTGATCCTCGTGACGGATCTTCGCCCACAAGGGTTGAGGAACTACATTACCCATCAACATATCTATGTCGGCTAAATTCATAACACATGCATCGACTGTCTGAGACAATTCCTTGTAATAACCGGCAGGATTTTTACGGGGGTCAGGCAAGGTCTGCTTAAGAGCCAAGACCTCAGCTCTCTTCCAAGGGACATGCACCCACACTCGCTGAAAATGAGCCGGTGCAGCGGCAATACCATGAGCGGCATCAGCCACAACTTCTTCTCTCCATACAGGGGGAACCTCTCTCATAGGATAGTGCTTCACTTTTCTCCTAACAGAAGGGTCAGGTTCGAACAATGACAGAGGTGGAAGTCTAGACCTAAAAGTGAGTAGTGTCTCTACCACTTCCTCAACATCGAAACCTACTATCGTTTCTTTAGAAAATTCAGACTGTACATTATTCAATTCCAGGGGAATTGAACCTAACTCATTATCTTCCCACTCCTGACGAAGGAAGGTACATATGACATCAAAAACATACATTTGTTTTGGTGCCTCCCACTGTAGGAAGATATCCATAACCACTTGTGGACCGTACTTGGAGGCATTCGAAACCCATCTACGAGCAAGGAGATCTAACACTGCCCGCTCTTCGGGACCAGGAAGCTGACTACGTCTCTGCTTACGTTCATAAACAGGGGTCATATTTAGTGACCCAAAGAAAGGAGACAAAAGACTAGTGACAGTCTTGGTTATTCGTTGCCGAGCAGAAGGAGAAGAAGTTGACATGAGGACAGGAGACAAAGTGTTTTGAGGCAAGAGAGACGTAGGGACAGAAATAAGAGAAGTCGAAGATAAAGGAGTGTAAGGCAAAGGAGTTTGAGGCAAGGCTGGTGGCAAAGCTGGCGGCCCTGGAGGGGGCTGCACCGCAGAAGTAAGAACCACCTGTGAAGCAACAGGTGGCAGAACAACAACAGGGGGTTGAACGACAACAAGGGGTGCAACAACTGGAGGCAACGGAGGTGCAGTTGCACCCTGCACATAAGGGGGTGGTAATCTCAGTAAATGTGACATCAAAGGATCCTTTTCAGGGTCTTCAGTCACATCTGAAAGGGGAGGTGGCAAAGCCGGGTAACATTTGTCAATAGCCATACAATGTTGTCTATCTAACACTTTAATCGCACAATCTTCTTCATTTTCCTTAAACTGCCTAGCAGCTTGCATTACCGACATATTCCTTTCCTTCCTATCTCTCTTAGCTTGCTTAATTTCTCGCTGTTTGGCTTCCTTACGCCAAAGGCGGAAAGAGTCAAACATCGCCGGCCGGGCTTTCTTCTTAAATAGCGCAACTTCTAGGTTATCTAAAACATCTGATTCAAAACTACCATGTTGGGGGCATCGTTAAACACCATATTTCCATATATAACGTACTCATACTTCATTATAGGTAATGGGACCCACACCATGCTTTGAATAGAGCTCATAGGTTGGAGTTCCAACCGGAGGTATCGGACACGAGTCCTCCAATCGGTAATCCTTATTACAACTACAACAAAACCATTTCCTAATTTTGCCAAAACCAGGCATCTTTAGCTCGCTAGTCTTGCTTCAAACTTCAAGGGGTTATCAAAAAATGATACACTCGCAAATATACGAACCCCTCGGCTTCGACTATTGCAATGGCCGAATCAAAACCAAGAAACAAAACAAAGTCTTGGGAGCGACCCACTTATACTTTACCAAAATGGCTGTCACGCCACCAGAAGACCGTCTAATGTCTCGCCTTACAAATCATCACAAGAGGGTCCAAGACAGGGCGACAGTCAGGGCAGCAGTCCTTCGCAGCCGTCGGAAAGGGGAAGCCTCGCAGAAAAAAACCTTCGGTCCACGTCGAAATGCATGGGTCAATGAAGTGGCGGCCCTCTTCCAAATTTTCCTCACGGGGCTCCTCACAATCTTCGGGCTTGGACCAGTACTGCTGAAGTCGCCCCACGTTGGGCGCCAGTTGAAGAACCGGGGTTTAACCCAGCGGCGTCAGGGACACGCCTAAGATCTTCGAGTTCACCTGTCTTGGTATTCAAAGACACGGAATACTGGATGGCGTCAGAGACCAAGTTTATTAGCTGCAGCTAGCAACAGTGATCCTAGAAATACATCACGGTGTAAATTCTCAGGAGACTGCTCATTTTACTAAGGCGAGACGTCTCCTTTTATATCCAATATTCACATTATAAATGTACACCCACTGCACAAAATTCTAACCAATAAGATACATTTTCAAACAAAGTATCACATAGCAAAAACTCAATTTACAGTTTCCCAACCCAAAAGTTAATTATTAGGAATGTCCCAAATTCAATCTCTACCAGCCGGACAAACCTATAATTGAAAGCATAACCCATGTAATGAAGAAACATAAAAAAGAAACAGTAACAGATGCTGAACAAGATAAAGCATGTGCAAGGAAACTAAAAAGTTAAAGATGTCCTGAACATTGATTGGCAATCTCAGATAAGGATCGATCAGGGAAATTGGCTTTGCGAGGTCAGTTTCAGGTGAAGAGGTCAGTTTCTTACACTTCTTTTCAGAGTCAAAAAGAAACCTAGTTAATGTATACATGAACTAAGAAGGCCAGGCCACTTTGTTCGCCAGGTTACCTTTACAGGCCTACGTGAGGGCAACACAAAATGGTGCCACAGAACAAAATAGAGTCAGACTCGAGAATTACAGAACCTCACCCCGGGTACGGTGCGTACCCCCCATGATCGCAGGGGTACAGTGCGTACCCCTGCGATCATGGTGTGTATGCACCGTACCCCATGTACGATGGGTGTATGCACCGTACCCCATGTACGCTGGGTGTACGCACCGTACCCCATGTACGATGGGTGTACGCACCGTACCCCATGTACGCTGGGTGTACGCACCGTAACCCAGGTACGCTGGGTGTACGCACCGTACTCCATGTACGATGGGTGTACACACCGTACCCCATGTATGATGGGTGTACCCAGCGTACATGGGGTACTGTGCGTACACCCATCGTACATGGGGTACGGTGCGTACACCCATCGTACATGGGGTACGGTGTGTACACCCCATGATCGCAGGGGTACGCACCGTACCCCTGCGATCATGGTGTGTATGGACCGTACGGTGTGTATGTGTTTGTGGGCTTTTCCGTACGACTCACCCTTACCTGATGTGGACCGTACGAATCGCGTCCTTATACCCCGGTCCGGATCGTACTCGTCGGGTCGTACGGCATGTGTACGAGTCATACGGTTCATGGTTTCAGCCTTGCAATACGTACGGATCACGATGATTCGTACGGATTCATGGAATACGGATCGTACTACGCGACTCGGACGGATGGGTACGATTCGTACGGAGAGGGCTCCGGCTACAAATCGTACAGACGTTTTTTTCCCGAATCGGAATTGACCCCTAGATGTTTTGTTTTCTCTGTCCTTTTACTTCCAGTGGGCTCTTCTAACGTTAATACAGGATATAATCCTTCCACTGCCATGTTCTGTCTCCATTGTTTCATTTGTTTATCTCTGGTTTCACGTGGGAATTTAGGGTAGAACTTACTTAATCCTTTGTCAGTTCTAGGCCTGTCTTGCTCAAAAGCCTCAATCTCCCATTCTTCTAGTGCCTCATATTGCGTTAGTCTAGGATGTAAATCATTCATTCGTGTCCTTAAATTGAACAAAATTCTGCCATTATACGTACCATCTAAGGGAAATGCCAAAATTCCGTCATCTTTAGTGTATTCCACCCAATTCTCTAGCCATACACAAGTGTGGTAACCCCTGTCAAACATCATAAATGATGCAGGAGTATTTGGTGGTGGAATAATAACCCCATCTCTAGTTTTAATTGGTTTATCTTTTTTAAAGAAATTCTTAACTCTGTTTACAAATGACATTTTTCCCCATACATTTTGTAAGGTCTGCCTCTTAGCATCTGCTCTCTAGCAAACCCTAGGTATCTTCTATGAGGTCGAGTTTCTGGATGCCCTGGATTTAAATACCACATATATTTTGAGAAAATGTTGAAATCATACGATAACTCTCTAAGTTGTTTATAAAATACTTCCAATACTATCGCGTCTTTTATTTTCTTCAACCAATCAACAATGTGGTTTCAAATAATTTTAACCAATGGTTGCGCGTTTTTTTTTGTGAGATGAGTTCCCACGCTCCTGTGCTCACCCCTCCTTTACAATACTATCTCAGCTACACGCCCGCTGTCTCAACCAATACCAGCGCGGCTCTGAGTGACGTCAGCGCAGCTCCACAACTGACTCCCTCCTTCACAAGGTAATGCAAAAACTCAATTCTTTTATGTTAAAGTGCAATTCTTTTTTTTAATTAACAACGTAAAAACATTCGCCACTGTACTCGAGTGACTAGAAAGGAAAGATATATTTCACTGCAAGTAAATCCCTTCCGTTTACTTTTTATATACTACGAGTAGATCCCTTCTGCCTACCCTTCACACAAGCATTAGAGAACCTGCTACTCCTTCGGACTCATCCACTCCGGGATATATACTAAGGCCAACGTTTCACCAGCGAACCCCTTTGCTATCAATCAAGCTCAGACGAACCTGCTGCTCCTTCCGTGTGACCCTTTCTAGGTGATATCACACTAAAAGTGCTGCTAGCGAACTCTTTGCTATCATTTATTCACACATTCATACAGAAAACCCTAAATAGTGCTTCAGGTTTTACCTAACCATGCACTAACTTCCTGCGAGTAAGTGACCTCACTGTGATGTGGCTTCCATTTACCACCCGCTATTCTGCCCCTGGGGATTCCAAACAAAACAATATAACAGGTACGAACGATTTTGGTTAATACATCAAATTCATACAGCATCAACAGAATCAATAACACTTCAAAATATTTCAAATAATATCACATTTGATCGGTCAATCATAATAATGTTTTCATAACCAACTAACTAACTACCTTTATTTAACTAAACCCTAACTTTTCCTCTGCTACCAAGGAAATATACTGATAGAGCGCGCAGGTCACCCGACTATAAAGTTACCATACTCACCTGGGCCCATAATCAATTAGACATTTCTAAGTCAGGTAACCTACGTTCTGCATACCAGATATTTTACCTACTAGGTCCTAAACCATTGACTTACCAATCCTTGTCAATGGTAACTGTAACCTATTGGATCAGGGAGTTAGTTTAAATTAGGTAGCAAATAACATATGCATTCATATAATAACCACAGACTCTGGAAAGTTTTAAACTCTTTATCTAAACTTCATAAATGGTCATGATCCACAGATTGAACACAATAAGACTCTCAATAACGAAAATCAGAAATAATGTATAGCTATGCAAAAGATATATTATGCCAATCATTTAGCATGTTTAAAGGGAATGTAAGAACAGGCAACATGCTATTAAAATTTAAAACAGACTTGCACAATTTGTCTAAGGGTGGGTAAAAATAGGAACATGCTAAATAGCACAGCTTTAAGCAATTATCAAAGGGTGGGTATGAAGAGGGAACATAATATGCAATCACGAAAACATTTGGAGCATATACCTATAGGGAAGGTAAGAAAATGGAACACACTATTAAATCAAATGACGAATTGATCATTACAATGGGAAGGGTAATAAAAAGGAACAAATGCAATCAAAGCTTTTATCGATTTAGGGAAGGTAAAGAAAAGGACACACAGAAATATAATGACGATACCCACACAGATTTATATTTACCTAGAATGGTGTGAAGACCAACCCTGGCCACGGGTCAGTTAAGGACAGAAACCCCAAAAGTTGCAGTTGCCAGTCGGCCAGCAGGTGCAGATCAGAATTAGGACAGGATAAACTAGATTTGGATCAGGACCGGACCACCAAAGGTTAAGACCAGCACCCGCAGTTCAGTTGCAACGCCTGCGCTACTCCCTCTCTGCGGCTAACAGTCAGAACCTCGATTGGGTTATCGATATCACCGACAAAGTGCTCCGCCAGCACCTCAGCTTCCCGGACCCCGATTGGGTCAGCGAATCTTCTGACAGAGTGCTCCGCAGCCCTCTGCTCTTAGTCACCTATTGAGTGCGTTGGGTCAGTGACAGGTCAGCTATTCGGACAATTCCTCTGACTAAACCTACGCTAGTTATACTATTTTCCAGGTCAGTGTACCACCCCCCAATGTTGCAAGTGTAAGGAACCCCATTTTTGATTGGACAACGGAGGAGGAGAGGTCGTCACACCACACCAAATTTGAGACTTTTACCATCTCTTATTCAAATGTATGTTCCCGCCCATCAAATTCAGGTTCTCATGATGTCTTTATTCTACCCAACAATGGATGTTCTATTGGCAAATACATTGTTATAAAATTGTATAAATTTGGGTTCAAAAATCCATGTTCTCATGAACATCTTCTAGTCAGTCAGTTCCTTGGCTATAGTCCAATGATCACTGTTCCAGAGACTTGAGATTTTCGCGCAGTCGCACTTTCAACAAATATGGAGTACAACGTTACAAGACAGGCCAGTTTTCAAAGTGCGACATTAAATGGAAAAGAAACAGTTTTACAACACAGAATAAATGAATACACTGTATACCATGTATCTCTACTCTATACCCATTATCTTAATTTTAACTATAGCATTAGGATTAGGCAGAACGAACAGCTTGGCGAAAGCAGCAGTGCAAGCTTCTCGCATGTGAGAACATAGAGCAGCCATATTAACACTAGTGTGCAGAAGCGGCAGCTTCCCTTCAAAATAACGGATACGTCATGTCACGTGAGTATGACAAACGCATGCGCAGTAGAAACCCTCGCGTAGCAGCAGCCATATTAGATGCATGCGTATTAGGATTAGTAAACACATAAGCAAGCTTCACTCGGACACCCCATGTTGATGTAAAATATGCAGAATTAGTAAAACAAACATGTTGGTTACTTTATTAACGTTATTCGAGGTTCATGAGTACAAGCAAGTTGCTTCATGTGCGAATCCTTGCTCCATCAATCCCCTCTTTGATGATATTTTATATCATCACTAATTAATGAAACAGATGCCAACTTTTCACATTTCACCCAACTCAATCTCTTCAAACTTTTGCTTCTTCTCATTATTACCATGAGAATTTTTCATTTTCTTGTGTATTTTACTATTCATCACTTCTAATTCGAGTTCATCGATATTTCTTTTTACTCCTTGCCTATTTACGGAGTATTTCTTTTTATGTTTCGACATTTGCAACAAATTATTATACCTAGAACTAGTAAGCCTATTCCCACCATTGGCATCAGTATTCTACCTACAATACTCTTTCCTACATTAGAAAGCCAACTATCTACAGAGGAGAGACCATCAGTGAGCCTCTTCCATGCACTATCAACCTCCAGTGGTTTAAGCTCTTTTTCCAAATTAGTAATATTTCTCACATTCCACTTAATTTCGACACTTTTGTCTGGTATGTAAGTGCATCAATGCTGCACCTTCAACATTCTACAGACTCCACCCTCTTTTGCCAATAATGTATCAAGAGCAAATAGATTTTGTAAAAACATTGATCTGATCGCAACAAATTCGGTGTTGACCATTAAGAAACCTCCAGCAGTGTCAGTTGATAACCGATCTACTACTGTTGACAATTTGCATATTCTGTGTGTATTCAGAGCCGCTTCCACTGTAGGTATCAATGCACTAAATATATCACCTACAATTTTACCAAAACTAGCTCTTTTACTACGCACTAATCCATTAGTTTCTTCCTTGTTTCCAGTGATTTTATCCACATGATATATCTTTGGGAAGACTCTTCCGAAATAACAACTCCCATACCAGTGATCTAGCAATTTGTAATAAGCTTTGTTCCCACATATATAATAGACTCCAGGAAACACAGGTTCAGTTCCATCTTTGAAACCCCAACCCCCAATTAACTTATAATTGTGTTCACACTCACTGGAACCAATAAATATATTGTTATAATAACTAGTTCTTTCTCTGTGGAGACAAAGTTTCCCCTTCTTTTCGAAATCCAGCAACATAGCATTAGCCCCACCATTTGCTGTGTTCCCTATGCCTTCAGCCCATTTAGGAATTTTATTGTTCTTGTCATTTGCTTTTCTTTGGAAACTCTCTCTCCTTTTCTCAACCATATTCAAAAATATTTTCTCTTTTTCTTGTAATAAGCATGTTAAATTATTCTTGTGTGCGTCAGCTATATCTATTGTACCTATAGTTAAGAAATATTCACTCATGTAACGTGCTACATTTCTAGTGGTATGTACAGGGTTTAGGTGTCTACGTATAGGAAGTTCAGAAAATATCACATCTAAATTAGAATAATAATACTGTAAAGGTACTTTCTTATAGAATAAACTAGCTAAAACACTACAGGAAATTTCATATGTTAGTGGCAAATGGTGATAGGTAACACCTTCAGCTACCGAAGTAGGCAGTTTCATACAAACATAGCAATCTTCTATCTCCACAGCTTCTACATAGTGTACTAATAAGTTTGCAAATACATTCAAATGTGTTCTGTTTTTAATTCTCGTATAATGCAATCCTTCCTCCTCTGGTGCTTCTAAGTTTACCTTCTGTTGTCTAATACTAGGTGCCTTTTCTTGTGTATCTACTCTTTTCGGTGTATCTTTTATTTGTAACTCTTCTGTATCTAGTGGCAGTTGTTCATTAGTGTTAACTTTTGTCTCTTTACTCATCATGTAAGGAATAGCTATTGTTAGTCCTATCCAAACTATAAGTACTATTGCTATACTACATAAACATACTCTACAGCATGTCTTTAAACAATTTCTTTTCGGTCTTCCATTAACAGTATGATCAGCCATTTCTGACTAAAGGAGATTCAACCCCTCTTTGTAACTTTTACACAGCTTCTTTACCCTGTGTGTATTTCAGGTTGGTCTCACTTCTTCGTCAGTTTGATCAGTAATCAATTCTTCATCACTTTCGTCACTTATTTTTTTATTTAAATTTGTTTTTATTGTTGCAGTAAAGTATTTCAGTACAGAATAGACAGTCTGCCGACGTGGCCTCAACATTCAGCCACGAACAGCTATGTGTGCAAAGTTTTCTTGCTATATAGAACTGGTACACATAAACATGACTTCGGTGAATCAGTGCATTATAATCACGTAAAGGCTCCTGCAGGCTGAGAGGTGATGGGACGGTATCGCCATAGGGGCGATGAATAAAATCAGATGGGTACTTTCATGCCGTAACAGCGCCGAATCTGGATCTGTACTGTGCACATAACAGTGTTACCAGTGAACAGGGGGGTAACGGAACTGTGGGAGGGAAGCATGTAGGCGCTAGCAGGGTCTAAGTAGGGAGATAATGGCGGCGGGTATTGAGGGGGAGGGGGGGGGAGAAACCCATGGCCGGCCGGACATGCGAGAGGGTGCCTAGGACGCGGGGGGTTATCTGGGTCCGACTCCGGGGTGGCTCACTGCAGGCCAAAACTACCGGTCTTCTCGGGTGGGGGGAGGGGAAGGGTCAGGCGAGTCTCCAGCTTGCGTGGACTGGCGGAATCTGTGAAGGAGCATGGCCCATTCCATGGAGATGGGAAGTTTGCGCGCGCCCTTGGCTTCTTCTTCCCTTAAAGCGTCTTCCTCCGCTGCCGCCCATTTGCTAACCGCCCCTTTCCATTGTGCTATGGGAGGACCCTCTGGGGATCGCCAGCGCATGGTTATACATCTATTGGCTAGTAGGAGCGCTAAAGACACGAAGCGCCTATGCACCGGTTCACGCTTAGAGATGTGGAAGATGCCTAATGCACTGGACTCCCAGGTGGCTAGTGTAGTGAGACCCGTGAGTTCCAGTAGTGTATCGTGCACCTCCCGCCAGAAAGATTGGAGATCGGGACAGTCCCAAAACATGTGACGGAAGTTCGCAGCTGGGGAACAGCATCTGGGGCACAAGAATGGCGTGGAGGGGTAGAACTTCTGCAATCGCGCTGGGGTGAGATATGCCCTGTGTAATATGTAATATTGAATATTTTTGAAGCGGGCGTTCCTAGAGACGCGTTTAGGGGCCTCAAGACCTTTAGTCCACTCCGAGTCGTGCAGAGCACGGCCTATGTCCTCTTCCCAAGCGGTACGTAGAGTCGTCAGGGGGGTGTATGAGAGTTCCCGGATGGATTTGTATAGCCATGTGACCAGGTGGCGACCCACCCCCATATGTAGGATAGTATGTATTACTGGATGCGTGTCTGGCTCGCCATTTTGGAGATTGAAATGGGGTCGGTATCCGTCGAGCAGTTGCCTATACCTGAGGAATTGGCCTGGGGGGAGCCCGGATTCTGCGACCAGGCGGTCCAGCGGTTTCAACTGACCCTCCTCGAAGAGTGATTCTAGATCTGTGATGCCACAGCGGGACCAGTCGGCGAGTAGTGGGGCCGCAAAGTAGGAATCCTGCTTGGGGCCGCCTATGAGCGGCAGCAGCGGGGAGTATGGGGTCTAGCGGGGGACAGCCGGTGTATCCGCAGCATACATCGGCGCGCTATCGTCACCTGGAGGGGGTAAGTGCGCCGTGGCTTGGTGCCCGGAAGGAGCAGACGGGTAAGTTCCGGAGTCGTGATTCTACCAGTAGAGGTAACCGTCTCCTGAGGGTAACGGTCCGCTGTCCAGTAGGACAGCCACTGGAGCTGTGCTGCGAGGAAATATGCCTCGAAGGATGGAGCTCCGAGTCCCCCCTGTGTTGTGGGGAGTTGAAGAGTTTTCAGGGCGACTCTGTGGCGGCCTGCTCCCCAGATGAGAGTTCCTAAGAGGGAATCAACGTCGCGAAAGAAGGATCTGGGTGGTGTCACCGGCAGGTTCGTGAAATGGTAGAGGAGCCGGGGGAGCATCACCATTTTAGCAAGGGCTATCCGTCCAATCGGGGCCAGTGGTAATTTATTCCAGAAGGCTACCGTCGGGCGCAAACTCTCGAGTACCCTGCGGTGGTTGCCTTCAAAGATGTCCGTCGGAGAATGGTATAAGCGGACGCCGAGGTATCGGGGAGCTTCCGTGGACCATGAAAGCCTATGAGGTCCAAGGTCGATGTCTCGGGGGGGGTAGGTCCGGGTGAAGGGGGTAAATCGTGGACTTGTCCCAGTTGACTTGTAGACCCGAGGCAGTTGCAAAGTCCGCCAATGTGGCCCCTATGGGGGTTAGGTCCATTTCAATGTCTCGGACATATATGAAGAGATCATCCGCGTACATGGACACACAATGGGTCCCGTCTGCAAGCGGTACTCCCCAGTCCACACCCTCCTGACGCAGCCGAACCGCCAGCGGCTCGACTGCTAGCGCGAACAAGAGGGGCGACAAGGGGCAACCTTGTCTTGTGCCTCGTAGGACTGCAAACGCCGGTGAGATACGTTTCCCGATACGTACTCGGGTAGTGAGGTCGGTGTATAGGAGGCGGGTATATGCCATGAGCGTCGGGCCGAGATTAAGGCGTCGCAGGACCGAAAATAGGTAGGGCCAGGCGAGGGTGTCAAACGCCTTCTCCAGGTCCATAATGAGGCAGGCAGCGCGGGGAAACCTGTCGCGTACCTGATCTTGGATATGGAAGACTCGGCGGAGGTTCTGGGAGGTATTCCTCCCGGGGACGAAGCCGCATTGGTCGGGGTGGACCAGCGGGCGTATGACCTGCGCATAACGATCCGCTAGGATCTTCCCCAGGATCTTACAATCAGCCGACAGGAGTGTGATAGGCCGGTATGACCCCATGTGAAGCGGATCTCTGTGGGGCTTAAGAAAGGTGACAAGCACGGATTCCCGTAGCGACTGGGGCAGTTTCCCCAAGTGGAGTGACGCCCCGAACACCCGTGACAGACGGGGAACCACCAGGGGGGAGAATGTTGCGTAGTATTCTAGCGGGAAGCCATCCAGTCCCGGTGCTTTATTTCGGGACATGGCGCGTATCGCTTGGGTGATGTCAGAGGGAATTATCTTGGCGTCGAGCGTGCGCTTGTCGGAATCCGAGATCGTGGGCAGCGTCAGAGGGTCTAAGAACTGATCCGCGGTAAACGGGGTATAGCATGCCGGGGCTTCGTACACTCGTGTATAATGGCGCTGGAACGCTAGGAGAATCTCAGCTTGTGATTGCACCAGCACACCCTCCGGGTTGAGAATGTCCGTGATCGGCTTGATTTCGGTGTCCTGCTTCGCCATCCAGGCCAGAAGCGCCCCGGTTTTGTCTCTGTCTTTATGCACCCGAGAGGCGTATGCCCTGAAGTTATACTTACGGAGGTCAGCGCAGGCAGTTTGATATTCCGTTTTGGCCTCTGCCGTAAGTACGGCGTGTTCCTCCGAGTCGTCAGGCCGTTTGGTGAGAGCAGCTAGAGCTTGTTCCGTCGTCAAGAGTGACCGTTCTAAGGTGCGGCGGACCCCCACTATCTGTTTGATGCATTCTCCCCTTGCCACCACTTTATATGCATCCCACTCCACTAGTACCGATGACGTTGTGTTCTCATTGTGTATAAAGTAGTCGCGTATGATGGTTTTGTGCGCGTCCCTGAAGACCGGGTCTGTTAGGCAGTCTCTGGGGAGGCGCCAGGTGGGGACCGGTGGATGCGGGGGGCGCCAGGTAAGCCGTATTATGTGGGCATCATGATCTGAGAGGACCCGTCCCAGGTAATCTGTAGATGTAACCTTAGGGAGGATCGGAGCAGAGCAGAGGAAACGGTCTAGGCGGACCCGAAGGTTGTGTGGAATCGAGTGGAAGGAGTAGATGCGAGCCAGTGGGTGTAGGTGTCGCCATGCATCAGTGAGCGCCCAGTGTGTGGTCCATGCCTTGAAGAGGGCCGCCTGCCGGGGGGCCGGGTAGTGCGTGGGGGGAGGATGTGAACGGTCCAGCGAGGGGTCCAGTGTGCAGTTAAAGTCGCCTCCCAGTACCCATGGGACTGTGGTGAACTGGGCCAGGACGCCCGTAAGGTGATCCCAGAACCGGTCCTGATCTGTATTAGGGGCGTATATGCTGCCCAGAAGTACCCCCTGCCCATCAAGAATACCCTCCAGAAGCGCGTATCTGCCCTCTCTATCAACTATTCGCCGGAGTGCCCGGAAGGGAGTACCAGGTCTCACCCAAATTAATGCGCCGCGTGCGAACGCTGAATATTGCGTGGCGCAGATGGTCCCTCGCCATTTGGCTTGTAGGCGAATGAGTTCAGTAGCGTTAATGTGCGTCTCTTGTAAGAACGTTATGTTGGCCGCCATGCGCCGTATGTAGGAGTATACAGAGTAGCGCTTGCTGGGCGTGTGTAGGCCCCGTACATTTAGTGTAAGGATACTAACGTCAGAGTGGGGGACCGCCATTTCTAGGGTGACGTGTTTGGGGGAGGGGCACCTCTACATTTCCCGTGTGCCGCCCATGTGTGCGTGTCGTGTATGTTCCTGCGTGCCAAGCTTCCTTAAACGTGGGGGGGGGACTGGGGAGGTGAACAACAACTAGAACTTCGGGTGGGTAACTGTCCCAATACTGAGGATACGTCACTGGGGGTGGCATATCCAAACTAGTGTCCCACTAGGGGAAGAAAGTCAATAGAAGTTTGCGGGGGTGGCAGCATGTGTCGTTGCTGGGCCTGTGCGCGGGTCGGGCTCTAGTAGGAGAAGTATCTATCGCTCGCTGGCGCTTACATTTATCTAGTAGAGCAGTCTAGGCTTCTAGACGTCGCGCATCATCACAGGCATTCAAGAAAAGGATATGTCAGGTGGCAGTTCAATTGTTCACGAGGAAGTGACAGGTTGGCTGGTCAGGGCAGCGTCCAGAGTGTGTGCCACAACAAGGGGGGAGGAGATCGGGCCAAATCCCGACATAGTTCCATCGCTGTCCCGATCTTTCTCTGGGGTGAATAGGTGTGGCTGACCTTCCAGGTCCGAAGCCGGGGGTGACGAATGTAGTTCAGTGACCGCCCGCAGGGCGTCTCGTCGTTCCTGCATGATTTGGGTGAGATCGGGTGAGCCCGCTGGGGAGGACGTCTGGCTCTTGGGGTGGCCAGATCGCCCATGGTTAGCGCCACGTTTCCTGGGCCTTCTGTAGTCAGTATTGCGCGCCTTCCGGGATCCGGGCTTAGGGATCAGCGGGCAATGAAATTCGGTCCAGTCCTGTGCGTCTGCCGCCGTGTCGAAGAAGAGGGCTTTCCCTTTGTGGATCACCTTGAGGCGGGCAGGGAACAGCAGGGAATATTGAAGTTCGTTTGCGTGGAGGCGCCTTTTGACTTCTAAAAACGTGGAACGACGCTGTTGAACCTCCCTGGCATAGTCTGGGAACACCATAACGTGTTGGTCCTCTACCTGTAGGGGGCCCGCCGTCCGGGCCGCACGAAGCACTGCATCCCGGTCCCGGAAGTGCAGAAACTTGGCCAGCATGGGCCGCGGGGGAAGACCAGGTTTGGGCGCCCGGGCTGGGACCCTGTGTGCTCTCTCGATGGAGAAGTATGGCGACCGGTCACAGTCCGGGGTGAACGATTTAGTCCAGGATTCCATATAGGTCAGAGGGTCCGAATTTTCAATCCCCTCCGGTAGGCCCAGGACGCGAATGTTGCAGCGCCTCGAGCGCCCCTCCAAATCCACTGTGCGTTCCTCCAGGGTCGCCACGCGGCGTAGGATCTCCTGCATATCTGCTGCCTGCGATTGCACCTTTGGCTGCAATTCAGTCACGACCCGCTCACCCTCCTTTACTCTATCCGCCAGTTTACGGTGTTCATCCCGGATTAGGTTAATGTCTGTTGCCAGGGTGCCCAATCTCTCCTCCATCGAGAGGCGAGACATTTCTATTGCTGCCAGCACCTGGTCCAGCTTCGTTGATAGCGTAGGGTCGGTTTGCGACGTATTGGACTGTGTCCATGCCCTCGTCTGGGGGGGGGGGGGCATCTTCTCGACAGCCGTTTCCGGGACTGTCGTCCCCTGGGTGCCCCTCGGCTTCCCCATGGGTGCTGTTGAGGGGAAGAGGGGGGGTGTCCCCTCGGTCGTCGCGTGTCCTGCGGGTGGTAGGTCGTCGCCACGTGGTATCGGTGGGTGAATGGTCCGCCGCTCCGGTTCCTCCGGGTCCAAGGCGAGGCTCGTTTCACCCCGGGGGGCCACCACCAAGGGCGTCAAGGGCGGTAAGCGGTTTTCGGGGTCGGTGGATTCGACCGTGTGGGAGTCTCTGCACTCTACGGGGCGGGGGTCAGTGCCCACGGTGACCGGCAGGGCAAGGTCGGGTGGCGTGGGCTAGGGGAGGCGCTGACAATGTTTTCAAAGCAAGTGTATCGCTCTCGTCCCCAGAGCGGGACTCGTGGCTGTTCCCGGAGTCAGGCCTGCACAGGCGCCATGTCAAGGTCAGGCACTCGGATTCACTGGGCAGTTCGTATATGTGAGTGCGACCGGGGTGTTCTGGTCGGGTGGCAGCGTGCTCTGTGGCTGTCCTCGTGGGTGGACGTGAGAAGGGGCCACCGGGGTGTCGACTCGAGATCCTCGGGGAGCAGGAGGGGAAATGGCAGCACAGCACTCACCGATGGCAGTGGCGGGTTCTCCGAAGCGCTCAGCTCCGTGTGAGTGGCGGCCCTCCTGTAGTCCGAGATGGCCAGCTGTCAGGGTTTGAGGGCTGATTCAGACTTCTGGCAGGGAAACAGCTCCGAGGCGTCGGAGCCCCGGGGTGGCGGCCGCCATTTTGGGAGCCAGGGCCCCGGGGTGAAAGAGCGCTCCGTACGGTGTTCTTGCCCTCGCAGGGGTGGCTCCCGGTCGTCGGCTGGACAAGCTCTCTGGGGCCGCTGTGCCCGGGGGCTCCAGGGGCCGAGGCGCCGCAGTCAGGATCTCTGGGGGTGAGGCGGGAGAGATCACCATTCACCGCCCACGACGAGGGCGTCGGACACCTGGGAAGGTCTGCTCCGCATCGGTGACGTGCACGCCGGCTTCTCGTGGTAAGCGGTGACAGGCCGTCCGGGATCGGGAGCCGATCAGGCGTCCGGTGGGTGTCCAGCCTCAATGCATCGGAGCCCCGGGGCGGCGGCCGCCATCTTGCGCGTCAGGGCTCCGGAGTGTAGAGAGGCGCCATGCAACAAGCCCCTCCGTGGGCCGACGTCGTCCCTCCTGCAGATACCTCTGTGGCCGCTGCCGGTCGCGTCGTCCGGTGCCGCTGTCCAGGGAGTCGGGTCTCGGCGGCTCACAGATCCGCAGGTTCAGGTAGCGCCCGCCATTTTCCCAGGGTCGGCGTTCCTCGGGCCCGGCAGGACGCAGCTCGGCCAGTGTTGTCCGCCCGTTGTACCTGCTGGTCACTCGGGGGGTACCCCAGTGTGCGGGGGCATCCCGGGCGTTGGTTCGGGCAGGTTGAGGCTCCCAGCGATCACGGGAACTGGGCAAGATGCTAGCCCGATCGCAGAGCCTCAGCAAGACACAGCCGCCATCGTGGCTTGCTAAGCCACGCCCCCATCACTTTCGTCACTTATTTCCAAATTTTCAAAATCTTCCAAAACAATGTGGGTCCACTCGGGCCTTTGTATTTATTATTCAGTCTTTTTATTCTTAGACTTCTTCTTCTTGGTTGTATTACAGGTTGATCAGCTTGACTTGATATTTCATTTACTTGTTCAGGTTCGTCATCAATTGTTTTTAAACGCAGTCTCAGTCTTTTGACAAACCTAGGCCATTTGTCACCTTTTCTGAGTCTTTTAGCTGGCAATGTGTCTTGGCTCTCTTCATATGTTCTTTATTTTCATTCATTTGTGGCACATCTATTTCAATGCTGTCTTCTGTTTCCTTCTCTAACTGGCTAGGTCCAGGTCTTATTTCTGTTTCTACTGCCTGGTCACTAATCTGGCCTTGTTCAGGTATCTGCTGAATTTGGCTTTTGTTTGTTTCACCTTCTTTGTCCTGAACATGATTTTCTACTCCTGTCTGGTCCTGCTCAAGCTCTTCGAACCCTTGACTTTCTTCTGCTTGAGCCTTCGCCCTAATTTCTATCTGTCCCTTTTCAGGCTATGGGGTTCTGGGTGGAGTGTCGATTATCTAATCTTTCCCTATCTGGTCCTCCTCAGAATCATTTTGGACTTGGATTTCTATGATCTGAGTAACTTCTTCTACACCTGTCTCGTCCTCACTATCACTCTGTCTATCTAGATATGTTTGGCTTCTTGTTCTCACATGTTCTGTAGGTATGTCGATTACTGGAATCCAATTATCTTGACTAGTGCTCAGTTGTTCCTCTTCAGCTACTTCAGGATCGATATCTTGATACCCCTCAGCTGCACAACCTTCAGCCTCAGTTTCATCAGGTGGTTCAGTCACCTTTTTCGTATGACTGGCATGGATCCAGTGTGGAACTCCTGCACACTTTACAGCTGTGGTGGTTACCAAAATTACTTGACGTGGTTTTCCCCACCTTGGTGCAAGGCAAGTTTTTTGAGTATGTTTCTTTAACACTAACCAATCCCCTGGGTTCAGGTCATGTGCTGGAGTCACTGGTCTGGCGACAGCGTCTTCATCAACCTGGTGAGAGATAGAACGCACTTGGTCAGCCAGTTCTTTGCAGTACTCCAGTACTAAATCATCAGATATGCTTAGCAGTTTGTGTCCTGGCACCCATGCTTGCCGCATTGCTCTTCCCATCAGTATTTCATGGGGACTCAAACCTGTGTTCCGGTCTGGAATATTTCTAAGTCCCATCAGAACAAGTGGCAAAGCATCTGGCCACTCCAATCGAGTTGACTCATACATCTTTCCCAATCTTGACATGATAGTGCCATTCAATTGTTCTACCACTCCAGAAGCCTCTGGGAGATATGCACAGTGCAGTTTTTGCTTAATTTTGAATGCTTCACAAATTAGACCCATTATTTCACTATTAAAATGTTTTCCTCTGTCTGATTCAATTGTTACTGGAAAACTGTGGGGTAAGCTTCCACCCATTTTGAAAACAGGCAGACAATCACAAGTATGTATATTAGTCCTCGACAAGGGGGTAACTGAATGAAGTCAATCTGTAATCAAATAAAAGGACCGTCTGCCTTCCCAGTTTTTCCTGGTAACACTACTGTTTTCTTCCCTGGGTTCATTTGTTGGCAAATCAAACACCTCTGGCAGAGTGCCTCTGCTATGTTCCTGAATTTCGCATTAAACCATGTTTGTCTGAACACACGTATCATAGCATCTCTTCCCAAATGGGATTCTCCATGATTCAACCTAGCCATAGGAGCAAGCAGACAGTCGGGTAACACTGCAGTTTCATCAAGATAAACAATGACACCATCCTCAGCCCTTCTCTGACAACCTATCCATTGTTCCTTTCCTTTTGGTTCTGCTGCATTCTGCAAATCTCTCACTTCTTTCCACGTATTCACACCTTCCAGCAACATAAGTTCGCAGCTGTTTTTGCCCACCTCAACCTTTTTATTACCAGCCATCTTATATTTTGCACAATGCTGGGCTAACTGGTCAGCATACCGATTACCAGCTGTCACTTTGTTGTTGCCAGATTTGTGGGTGGCAGACTTGACCACAGCCACTTATTTTGTTAGCTGGATTGCTTCCAGCAAATCTTTTACATATTTTCCATTTCTAATCGGAGTACCTGAAGGAGTCCGAAACTCCCTTTGCATCCATAGTTTGCCATAGTCATGCACAACTCCATAACCATACTGGCTGTCAGTGTATATGGTTACTTTCCAATTTTTCCCAAATTTACAGGTTTTTGCCAAGGCAACCAATTCAGCTATTTGTGCAGACTTGACTCCAGGCAAATGGGATGCTTCAACTGGACCTCCCAATGTGCACACTGCGTAAGCAGCACTCAGACCTCCTTCCTCATGTCTCATACAAGAGCCATCTACAAATAGCTCATATTCTAAATCAATCAATGGCTCTTCTCTTATGTCTGGTTGTGGCTTTGTACTGTACTCAGTCAGATCAATACAGTCATGTTCAACCTCTCCCTTCACATCTGCAGTATGTGACTTAGGTAGCAGTGTTGCTGGGTTCAGGATATTACACCTAGCAATGGTTCCATTTCCTGCACCTACAAGAATTTTCTCGTACTTAGTCAGCCGACGAGGTGTGAGATACTGGGTCTTAGTCCTTGCTAGCAAAATTACAACTGCATGCGCCTTGATGCCCTTGGGCTAAGTTCGGGCATTACACATTTTCCATTCATTCATGTGGAACATACACAGTTACAGGATGTTCCATAATAATGGATTCACTCTGCTCAAGGCTCATGCAAGTTGCAGCTACTGCTTTCAGACATCCAGGTAATGCAGCTGCCCCTGGGTCCAATGTGGAAGAAAAATATGCCACAGGACGTCTCATTAGACCATGAATTTGGTTCAAAACTGAAAGTGCACAATTATCTCGAGTGTCACAGAAAAATACAAAATCTTTTGAATAGTCAGGCATCCCTAATGCTGGAGCTGTACACAGACATTCTCGTAATTTTACAAAAGCATTTGTATTAATGGCTTGGCTAGTACTGCAAATCCCACAATTATTGCCTGCAGTATCCTACAACTCCAGGAAACATCCTGATCTCTTTCTGGGTATTAGGCAAGTCCATGTTTTTAATTATTCCGATTCTTTCTGACGGAACTCCTCTGAGACCCTTTTCTATCTGGTGCCCCAGATATTTCACTGACATGGTGCAGAATTGCAATTTTTCTGATGACACTTTATGTCGGGCGGTTCAGCATGTGTAACTGATGGGAACGAAATCACATTGTGATCAGTCCCGATGTATTCCACAAAGTTCATTAAGGTACAAGTTATAGATTAGACACTGATAGACTACAGAGTTAGTTGTTACTTTAGACCCACAGTTATTTGTTGGTAGTATAGACACTTTATGTCCTCCTTCACCTAAATGGTTCACTAAAGCAATGGTATCACTAACACAGTCATTCCGGGTCTTAGACGCCACCAATAGGTCGTGTATGTACTGGACCAAGACTGACTGTCCAGGCAGTACTAATGACTCAAGGCACTTTTTCAAAATCTGATTAAAAATCGAGGGACTTTCTGTGTACCCCTGAGGGACACGATTCCAAACATAATGTCGAATTCAAATGAGAAAAGAAATGTGCTATCTGGGTGTAATGGAATCGAGAAAAATGCGTGACACAGGTCAATGACAGTGAACCATCCAGCCTCCCACGGTATCTGATATAGAATTACTGCAGGATTTGGCACGACTGGACAGCATGGTACAACAATCTTATTAATCTTTCTCAGTCCTGTACTACTCTGTACTTTCCGCTCGGTTTCTTTATACCAATTATGGGAAAGTTACATGGACTGCTCATTATTTCTTGTAAAATGCCTGCTTCAACCAAACATTTTATTTCTACTGCAACACCTGCTTTTATTTCTGAACTCATTTTATACTGTCGCGTATTAGGGTAAAATGCATCTTCCCTTATTGTCATTTTTATTGGGTCAACATTTGCCATTAATCCTACATCTTTTCCAGTAAAATCCCATACATCTGGTTTTACTGTCTGTTGCAGTTCTTCTGGTAAGTCTTCTATTGTCAGTCTTTTAATTTCTGTCTCTTGTTTCTCTAACATTAATTTGTAAATTCCGTCTTCGTCTGGCATTTGTATTTCAACACCACTTGGGGTACAGAAAATGGTGCAATTCATTTTGCACAACAAGTCCCGTCCTAATAAATTTACATGGACTTGAATCACAGAAAACAAATCTATGCATTTCTTTAAAATTGCCTATTCTAACTTCCATAGGTTCTGTAACTGGGGTACCAATTTGTTTATTAGAAATGCCCACTACTTGGATCTCTTCTCCCGAGAGGGGTAGGTTTGGAACATCTGCTGTTCTTACAGTAGAACGGGTAGCACCAGTGTCCAACAGAAAGGTGACATCATTTCCTTCAACCTTTCCTTCAATGTATGGCCCTGACTGGTCTACCGGCAAGGAGGCGCCAAGCACGCACTCCTCGTCCTCCCCCCTCAGGCACCGTCAGTAAGGTTCTTCACTGAAAAATGTATCACTCGGAACAAATTGTCAGGTTGCTGTATCTCTCCTCGCACCTCCCTCCCAATTTGTGGTATCTACTCTCTGTTGTGCTTTGCTCCTATAATTTGGCATAGGTGCAGGGGGTAACTGGTTCTGTATTACCTGCTGCTGTGTCTTCCGTGGCACCTCATTCTGCGCCTGTGGATTCAAATCATTATTTTGCACATTACCACTCTGTACAGCCTTACACTCGTTCTTCCAGTGCCCCAACTTGCCACACCCATGACAAGGGAATTTCCGTTTTGCTTCCTCTCTATTGAATTTTCCCCTTGGCCTTCCTCCATTTCCATCACCCTGATTTTGGTTACTACCTATCTGGTTAAACTGATGTTCTTGTTGCTCTGCTAGTTTTACTTGTGCCCACATGACTTTTTCCTTTAACTCTTTTCGTTTATTGTCTAGCTCATCTTCACAGTATTTAGCATATTTAAGGATCTTGCCGATTGCTAGGCCTGCCAACAAATTTTATGATTTTTAATCCATTGTGAAATTTCTGGTCTTAATCCTGACTCAAATCGATAAATAAAATGCATCATATCCTTCATATCTATGTTATCCAATCCACTGTACTGTTTGAATACCTGCAATAAACGTTCATAATATGCATGCACAGATTCATCTTTATTCTGAGTGGTTCTATCTATTCTAATCCAATCTGTCTCCTTTGCAGGCACCTTCCCTTTGAGGTAAAGTATTACCTGGTTGTATTTTTTCATAACATCTTCGGAAGGTGCCCCTGTCTCTGGGTCTCTAGGGTACTCCTCATCAGACCAATCAACAGCAATTTTACATTCTGTCCATAAATCTACTGGAACTACAATGTCGAATAATCCATCTAAATCTTTCAAAAGACACTTCGAAACTTTTACAAATCTCTCGACTTGTCAGTACCATTCTACAGGTTTTTCACGAAGTTTTGGGAAATCATTTGTAAATGACAAAAGATCCTGTCGGGTCCATGGAACATGCACATAACCTCCTCCTGGTACCTCTCGCATAGGACATAATTTTTCTACTTTTTCTGCTTCTTTTAAAACATATTCTGAAGTCATTTCCTCTTTCTTTGCCCACCTGGCTTTCCATTTTTCTAATTTTCCCCATTTTTGTAACAATGCTAGTAGCTCTCTTATCTGCACTTTTCTTCCAGACACATTCATGTTTTCTAAATCCTTGTCAGAAAATTCTGCTCGATATGGTTTTTCTAATACTTTAGATTTACCAATGTCAATTCCCATGCTAGTTGCTGAGTCCATTAACTTTTCATGAAACACCCTTGTTTTGCTTTTACAAATAAATAATCGTTCATCTTCACTAAGAGTATTTAATCTGTCCAATTCCACATTTCCAGCCATCAGTTCCTCCAATTCAATTCTCAATTTGTATATATCCAATGGTTTCGGCTGTGTTTTTGGTTTCTCTATTTCTCGTGTCCATCTATCTATTTCTTCAGGAGTTACTACAGTTGCACGTCTCGTACCTGAGGATGTCTCCATCTGTACTTCTCTTAAATTTAAAGGAGTGGGTTTTCTAATCGAACTACTCTCTGGTTCTCTTATTGGTAAATCCATTAAGGAGATTACTGACTCACATTCACTTGCCTGATCGTCTACTATCAAGGGTTCTTTCCTTGGCTGTACTTGGCTGTACTAGCGATGCAGGTATAACCGGAGTTTTTGGACTAGCTTGCTTATCTCCATATAAAGGAACAACTGGGCCAATAGTTACTGGAATTGTAAGAGCTTCGGGACTTGTGTTTAAGTGAGAAATGTTCTGAATCAATTCACTTCTCTGTTTATTTAATGCTTCTCTTTCTCTTTCTTGTAATACCCTCTCGATTGAGGTCTCATGTATCACTTGCGGAATTAAGGGTGGTTTTAAAAACGAGGCAGTTGGATTTACTGCACTCGGTTCCTCATTATAAGGTGGTGGATTTTTCATTAACAAATCCTCAATATAATCATCGTCTGAATCACCACTAGTCATTAGGGGGCCAATTCCAATTCAGGAATAGCCGTTCGGAGCATTTTTTCCCGTACAAATCGTACCCTGCAACGTCCCCCGTACGTACGACAAAGTACGATTTGTACCAGGAGCCGTACTCCGTACGAGTCGTACAGAGACCGTACGACTCTAATCTCCGTACGATTCACCCTCAGAACCCGCTATACGCGACATCTGTACCGTTCGCGGCTGGTTTTTACGACCCAGCAAGTACGATATGTGTCGGGTACGCACCGTACGACCCTTTTACTACGGGAGCTGAAAACAGCCGTAAAAGCAGAGTTCGCACCAAAACAGTTACGGAACGGCCCCCCCTGAAGAACCGGGGTTTAACCCAGCGGCGTCAGGGACACGCCTAAGATCTTCGAGTTCACCTGTCTTGGTATTCAAAGACACAGAATACTTCTGGATGGCGTCACAGACTAAAAAGTTAACGATGTCGAAATGCATGGGTCAATGAAGTGGCGGCCCTCTTCCAAATTTTCCTCACGGGGCTCCTCACAATCTTCGGGCTTGGACCAGTACTGCTGAAGTCGCCCCACGTTGGGCGCCAGTTGAAGAACCGGGGTTTAACCCAGCGGCGTCAGGGACACGCCTAATATCTTCGAGTTCATCTGTCTTAGTATTCAAAGACACAGAATACTTCTGGATGGCGTCAGAGACCAAGTTTATTAGCTGCAGCTAGCAACAGTGATCCTAGAAATACATCACGGTGTTAATTCTCAGGAGACTGCTCATTTTACTAAGGCGAGACGTCTCCTTTTATATCCAATATTCACATTATAAATGTACACCCACTGCACAAAATTCTAACCAATAAGATACATTTTTAAACAAAGTATCACATAGCAAAAACTCAATTTACAGTATCCCAACCCAAAAGTTAATTATTAGGAATGTCCCAAATTCAATCCCTACCAGCCGGACAAACCTATAATTGAAAGCATAACCCATGTAATGAAGAAACATAAAAAAGAAACAGTAACAGATGCTGAACAAGATAAAGCATGTGCAAGGAAACTAAAAAGTTAACGATGTCCTGAACATTGATTGGCAATCTCAGATAAAGATCGATCAGGGAAATTGGCTTTGCGAGGTCAGTTTCAGGTGAAGAGGTCAGTTTCTTACAGTTCATTTCAGAGTCAAAAAGAAACCTAGTTAATGTATACATGAACTAAGAAGGCCAGGCCACTTCGTTCGCCAGGTTACCTTTACAGGCCTACGTGAGGGCAACACAAAATGGTGGCACAGAACAAGTCAAACTCGAGAATTACAGAACCTCAGACCCTCCTTTTGCCATTACGTAGGCAATAACCTAAGATTCATGTTAATCTGAATCTAGGTCTATATCAATATTCATTAGGTCATCAAAGTGTTGCTGTAGCACCATTTTATTATTCTCTACTTCTCTCAGGACAGGTCTCCGAACACACATAGTAGCAGAAAGACTACAAATGGCGGGACCACACTGGATGCAAAGACAACAAGAGAAAAAGATGGCTAAAACCATACCAAGGAATGTCAGAATCTTCCATCCCCATTTGGGCAGCAGTCCCCAAAACCATCCCGTCAATGACCAGTCTCCTTCGTCTACATGGATAGACTTAGAGATCTTATGCAACCTAGAGATGGCTTGGTACACTGTAGGGGCATTATCTGGTATGTAACCACAGCAACAAGATCCAATCAATTTACATACTCCTCCTCGATCTGCAGGTATGATGTCTAATACCATACGGTTCTGCAAAGTCATAAGGCGGTCTGCTTGAAGCTCAGCTGTAACATTACTATGAGCACCTGCTGTCTCATTAATAGTAGCTTCAACAACGCGGGCGAGCTGTTGAATATGCCTACTATTGATCATAGGACCCCAAAAGGGCAGGAAGCCCTTGAAGAAATCTCCTACTTCATGTGCTGCAGTATCTTCCGGATTGAAGACACCTCTACCATATCTCGTTCTATGATAGTCTGAAGCAGTAGTGTATGTAGGGGGAAGCAAAAATGCCACATAACATGTTCCTGAAAAATCAGGTGGCAACCATGTGTAGGCTCTGTCATGACAAACAAAATATGTGCCTTTAGCTGGCACAAACAGTGGAGAAGTACGGGATGAATAGACATAGGTTTGAGCACACACACTCTTACCTAGCTGAGCTTTCGGATTCCGACCAGTACCTTGCAAACAAAAATGGCCTTGGTGGGGTACAATCCAAATAGGGGGAGACCTTTTTCGTCTCTCCTTCTCTGTCAAGCTGGTACAATATCCAGTCACGTTCCAACCAACATAAGCCTGCACCTCATCCTTAGGGTTAGTATTATATGCATCAATATCTTGGATCATAGCTACTATTCCCCTTATTAAGGCACTATTGCTGGAGTTATCTTTAAGGGAACGTAAGGGGCGTACCTCCTTTGCATAGATAAACATGGTCTGAAAAGCCCACACAGACCCATTAAAAGAAAAAGGCAAAACCAAATATGGCATGCCTTTATCTGTCGTATGAGGCATAAGATCACAAACCCAACAATTAGTGGTATTTACTACTAACTGATGCTGATGCAACAACTGTATGAACGAGTTGTTGACAAATTCTTATCTCCTTGTTTGTTCATGTTCAGGCAACGTATAAAACTGGTGCAAAGAAACAGTAGTGAAAGAAAGCATAGGTTGAGAGGTGGGTGCAGATGTCTGTTGTGTAACATAGACAATCCAACCCACACAAGCTAATGTGATACTTAAAAACATCAAAAAGCACAATATTATAAAACATTTGCTATATATCAATGTACAAAATCTTGTCTTAAGATCTATTCTCTCAACATCTCTTTCAGTTACAACAGACTCCATCCTCTAATGTGCTGCTCGCGGCAATTTTCCTTCTTCACTCAAATGGGCGTCCAGGCGTCCTAGACGTCCCTAGAACTGCAGACCTTTCGTCAATACGCGGGCCGCCCCTTAAGTCTTATACCGCGACCCTGCAGCTGAACCGGGATGGTGGTTCAAAAAGGAAAAGAAAAATAGTCTCTTGTCTGAAAGAGTGTAATTCACAAAAAAATTCAGATTTTATTTGTCCTTTTTAGACCTTAAGTTGTAGCGTTCTTTACCAGGCACAGTTTGATCCTGAAAGAGTGTCTCTGGATACGTAGTATCAAGTCTCAAACACGGCCGCACAGCTTCTTGCAAGACTTCATTATCCGCACGTTCTGACTGAGTCCATTCCAGATGTGCATCGCTAAAAGGTACAAATCTTGGAACCTTTTCACTCTCGGAATCGGCAACACCTTCCCGGACCCACTTATCGTACGTTAAGGGCAAAGGTATCTTCTTGCAATGGGTACCATGTACCCAGTTTTTCTTGCCGAACACCTTAATAGCAGTCCGAGTTGATAACAGGACTTGGTATGGACCGGTCCATCTTGGTTCCAAGTTCTTTGACCTCTGGAAATTCCTGGTTAGAATCCAGTCGCCAGGTTGAATCATGTGGCCTGCATCTACAGAAACTGAAGGCAAAGTGTCATGGACCTGTTGGTGAAGAACACGCAATTTAGCAGTCAAATCATGTAAGTAGTTTACCAACATAGGGTACTCGATATCACTGTACTTCTTAGGCCTCGGCACACCCCAGACATTCGCTGGGCGTCCAAAAACAATCTCGTATGGGCTAAGTCCCACGCGAGAATGTACTGTCGTTCACGTGGACAAAAGTGCCAATGGTAAGGCATCGGGCCATGTAAGACCAGAGCTCGCTTGCACCTTGGCCAACTTCAGCTTCAGAGTGCCATTATAGCACTCGACCAGGCCTGCTGACTGGGGGTGATTCGCAGCGTGAAATTTCAGTTTGATACCCAGACTCGCACATACTTTCTTCATAATCTGACCCACAAATTCACTTCCATTATCACTCCATACCATCCTCGGCAAACCATATCTGGGAAAGAATTCTTTGAGCAAAACCTTGGCTGTAGACAAGGCAGTATTATCCTTTAGGGGGTAGGCCTCTATTCATCTGGAAAAGGCATAAACAACCACAAGAACATACTTCAAGTTATTGCATCTTTCCATATGAATGTAGTCTATCTGCAACACCTCGAACGGATACGTTGGAGAAGCAAAATGATCCGCTGGAGTTGGTGTTCCCTTTCCAGGATTATGCATCAAGCAAATCATGCAATGTTTAACCAAATTCTCAGCACATTTAGGAATTCCATCATTCTGCCATACCGGAGCCAACAACTTACATATCCCTTTTGAACTAATGTGAGCCAGCCCATGAGCCATAGTAACCACCGGAAGAACATATGCATCCGGCAACAACCATCGCCGGTGCTCTGACAACTCAACCCAAAAGCCTGTTGAATCCAACATTCCCGTACTCTCTCTCCACATACTCAATTCTTTCTCAGTAGCTTCTGCCTGGAACATCTTCACACTTTCTGTTGTATCTTCACACATTCCTCCTTCCACAACCCATCTGGCAGGACCTGCAACATACATCCGACTCGTCACATCTTTCGCTGTTTCTCTCGCTACTTCATCTGCAAAAGCATTCCCTCGACCCACATCATTCGTAACCTTCTTATGCGCACTACGCTTTACTATCGCAATTTGAGTCGGCAAAGTAAGTGATTCAAGAAGTTCACTCACTAATTGTCCATGCTGAATTTTTGTACCATGGGAAACAAGAAATCTTCTCTCTTTCCACAAACGACCAAAGCTGTGAGCCACGCCAAATGCGTATTGGCTGTCCGTAAAAACATTCACACTCTTTCCTTTGGACAACACACACGCTCTAGTCAATGCTATCAACTCCTCTGCCCGTGCTGAATTCTGTGCAATACGTGCTGTTTCAACAATCGTGTGCAAAGTTGTGACAGCGTATGCTGCAGTCGTCTCTCCATTCGGAAACTTAAAGCACGAACCATCTACCCATAGGGTACCATCAGATTTCGAAAGAGGAGTATCTTTCAGATCAACTCTATCCTTTGTTTCCTCCTCTGTCCAGAGAAAACAGTCATGCTGTTCCTGAGCATCTGTCTCTTCAAAAATTGGCAAAAATGTAGCTGGATTCAATGTGTTGCACCGCTTGATGTGCACATGGCTAGCCAAAAGCTTCAACTCATAACCTGACAAACGTGCACTGGTAAGATGTTGAGTCTTTGTTCTATTCAATAGGGTATCCACTGCATGTGGGACCATCACAATCAATGTATTATCCAATACCAAACCAGCAGACTGTCGGATAGAAACAGCCGCTGCGGCTGTAGCTCTTAGACAACTAGGCAATGCCCTAGCTACCGGATCTAAAGTGGCTGAAAAATACGCACATGGGCGCTGCTTGTCTCCAAATTGTTGCGTCAATACTGACAACGCACAACCTTCTCTCTCGTGTACATAAAGTGTAAAAGGTTTACTATAGTCGGGGGTACCGAACACCGGAGCAGAACACAATGCATCACGCAATTCAGAAAAACCCTTCTGGTATTCGTCAGACCAAGGAAGAGGGTATGGTGTGTCCTTAAGAGTAAGTGCCAACAAAGGTTTCGCTACCAAAGAAAAATTCGGAATCCACTGTCTACAATACGAGGTGATACCTAAAAAGGCACGCACCTCTCTCTGTGTGCATGGCACAGTCATTTGGGCAATCGCTTGAATACGCTCTGGGGTCAATCGTCTTCCCTCCTTCGACAAGAGATGACCTAAGTAGGTCACTTCTTGCCGGCAATATTGCAACTTCGAAGGTGACACTTTATGATGAAGGTCAGACAGGTGTCGCAACAAAGAAAGAGTAACTTCTTTACAAATCTCTTCATCATCAGCAGCAACCAACAGATCATCAACATACTGGATAAGAGTAGGACCAGAAGGCAATGCAAAAGTATCAAGCTGAGTTTTCAAAGCCTGACTATAAATGGAGGGACTCTCACAATAACCTTGAGGAGCGCATTTAAATCGGAAACTGCGGCCTCCTAAAGAGAAGCCACAAATATCCCTACTTTCCTCAGCAATCGGAATACTGAAGAAAGCGTTCTTCAGATCAATAACAGAAAACCAACCAGCTGAGGCAGGGATCATAGTCAATAAAGCAGTAATGTCTGGGACAACAGGAAACTGTGGCACAACAATCTTATTGACCTCTCGAAGGTCAATCACAAACCGATACACGGGTGGCTGAGAAGAGTCAGTACGCTTAAGGACAGGCAAAACAGGACTATTACACACATTGCCTCTCGTTTCTTCAACCACACCTTTCTCAACCAAATCATAGATAATCGCTAAAAGAGCTCTTTCGCCATCACTGGAAATTTTGTACTGAGGAATGCAAGGGAATTTGGCATTCGATTTAAGGGTAACAACGTAGGGTGGAATCTGCAAAAGACCAACATCATTAGGACCTATAGCCCAAAGTGAATCAAGGAGAGAACGCAGTTCCAGTGGAAGGCGATCGTTAGACAGATACATCGGGGAAATCACTTTCTTACCCACCGTAAGGTGTACTCCCAAAGGAGAACAATGTAATGTTGCATGCAATCTTTTCAACAAGTCCTAACCCAACAAATTCTCGCCACAGCCAGTCGTTAGAATAAGGGGAGCCTCCAATTCACAAGGACCAATAGAAAGGGGCAAAGGAAAAGAAACCGTGTTACGAACTGGGGCGCCAGGAAATCCTACCGAAACATTAGTCAAGCCAGACAAGGGTGTGCCAGGGAGTTTAGAGTGCATGATAGAACTCTTTGCTGCACCAGTATCCAAAAGAAAAGGTTCTGCCACACCTGATGTAATCACTTCAACATAAGGTCCACTCTGGTCTACTGGAACTGACACTACTCCCTCCCTTTGTCCATGGCTGTCCTAACTATCATTAAAACCAGCACTCTCACTACCAACATAATAATCATCAGTGTAGTACTGGGTGGACTGGACGGTCGGAACATTCTGTTGGTCAAAATAATTTATAGAATTCTGAGGGGAAAAGGAACGTTCATTCTGGGGAAACGTACCACGTCCCCTACCCCAAGGTACTTGTTGGAAACCACCACAACCTCTCAGACCAGACATACCATTTGCACGCTGTAGCAAGATTGGGCAACATTCCTCTTTACAATAAGCACACTGATTAGGGCCTAGCGGGAGTCGCGAAGCAAAAGACTCAGGCTTCTGAAACAGTTTCTGAAACTGTGGGGGTTGCTGAAGAAGAACTTTCGTTTTTAATTCTCTAGTCTTCTTCTCTACTTTATCCTTCTCATCTTTATCTCTATTATCATAGTATTGTGCAGTAGCCAATATCTGGTCCAAAGAGGAAACAGCCCATGAACTCTCAGAGTCCTTTAACTTATTAGAAAGTTCAGGAAGTAAATAAAAAACAAACTTATCTACAAACAACCTCTGACCACCTTCTGTACTCATGTCCTGACCACTATGATCAATGAATGTTTCCTCAAACCTAGTGAAGAAATCAGACACACTCTCATCTTTCTTTTGTTTGCATGCTGCTAACTTGTCCCAATTCACCCGCAAAGGAGGCATCATAGTTTTCATTAAATTAATAATTCTACCAGGTAGTTCTGCAACTAAGGGTTCAGGTTTGGCACCTCCTACCTGTCGACCATCTGCAGCAGTAATATTAACCCATGTATCTCCTAACTCTGGCGCGTGATCCTCGTGACGGATCTTCGCCCACAAGGGTTGAGGAACTACATTACCCATCAACATATCTATGTCGGCTAAATTCATAACACATGCATCGACTGTCTGAGACAATTCCTTGTAATAACCGGCAGGATTTTTACGGGGGTCAGGCAAGGTCTGCTTAAGAGCCAAGACCTCAGCTCTCTTCCAAGGGACATGCACCCACACTCGCTGAAAATGAGCCGGTGCAGCGGCAATACCATGAGCGGCATCAGCCACAACTTCTTCTCTCCATACAGGGGGAACCTCTCTCATAGGATAGTGCTTCACTTTTCTCCTAACAGAAGGGTCAGGTTCGAACAATGACAGAGGTGGAAGTCTAGACCTAAAAGTGAGTAGTGTCTCTACCACTTCCTCAACATCGAAACCTACTATCGTTTCTTTAGAAAATTCAGACTGTACATTATTCAATTCCAGTGGAATTGAACCTAACTCATTATCTTCCCACTCCTGACGAAGGAAGGTACATATGACATCAAAAACATACATTTGTTTTGGTGCCTCCCACTGTAGGAAGATATCCATAACCACTTGTGGACCGTACTTGGAGGCATTCGAAACCCATCTACGAGCAAGGAGATGTAACACTGCCCGCTCTTCGGGACCAGGAAGCTGACTACGTCTCTGCTTACGTTCATAAACAGGGGTCATATTTAGTGACCCAAAGAAAGGAGACAAAAGACTAGTGACAGTCTTGGTTATTCATTGCCGAGCAGAAGGAGAAGAAGTTGACATGAGGACAGGAGACAAAGTGTTTTGAGGCAAGAGAGACGTAGGGACAGAAATAAGAGAAGTCGAAGATAAAGGAGTGTAAGGCAAAGGAGTTTGAGGCAAGGCTGGTGGCAAAGCTGGCGGCCCTGGAGGGGGCTGCACCGCAGAAGTAAGAACCACCTGTGAAGCAACAGGTGGCAGAACAACAACAGGGGGTTGAACGACAACAAGGGGTGCAACAACTGGAGGCAACGGAGGTGCAGTTGCACCCTGCACATAAGGGGGTGGTAATCTCAGTAAATGTGACATCAAAGGATCCTTTTTAGGGTCTTCAGTCACATCTGAAAGGGGAGGTGGCAAAGCCGGGTAACATTTGTCAATAGCCATACAATGTTGTCTATCTAACACTTTAATCGCACAATCTTCTTCATTTTCCTTAAACTGCCTAGCAGCTTGCATTACCGACATATTCCTTTCCTTCCTATCTCTCTTAGCTTGCTTAATTTCTCGCTGTTTGGCTTCCTTACGCCAAAGGCGGAAAGAGTCAAACATCGCCGGCCGGGCTTTCTTCTTAAATAGCGCAACTTCTAGGTTATCTAAAACATCTGATTCAAAACTACCATGTTGGGGGCATCGTTAAACACCATATTTCCATATATAACGTACTCATACTTCATTATAGGTAATGGGACCCACACCATGCTTTGAATAGAGCTCATAGGTTGGAGTTCCAACCGGAGGTATCGGACACGAGTCCTCCAATCGGGAATCCTTATTACAACTACAACAAAACCATTTCCTAATTTTGCCAAAACCAGGCATCTTTAGCTCGCTAGTCTTGCTTCAAACTTCAAGGGGTTATCAAAAAATTATACACTCGCAAATATACGAACCCCTCGGCTTCGACTATTGCAATGGCCGAATCAAAACCAAGAAACAAAACAAAGTCTTGGGAGCGACCCACTTATACTTTACCAAAATGGCTGTCACGCCACCAGAAGACCGTCTAATGTCTCGCCTTACAAATCATCACAAGAGGGTCCAAGACAGGGCGACAGTCAGGGCAGCAGTCCTTCGCAGCCGTCGGAAAGGGGAAGCCTCGCAGAAAAAAAACCTTCGGTCCACGTCGAAATGCATGGGTCAATGAAGTGGCGGCCCTCTTCCAAATTTTCCTCACGGGGCTCCTCACAATCTTCGGGCTTGGACCAGTACTGCTGAAGTCGCCCCACGTTGGGCGCCAGTTGAAGAACCGGGGTTTAACCCAGCGGCGTCAGGGACACGCCTAAGATCTTCGAGTTCGCCTGTCTTGGTATTCAAAGACACGGAATACTTCTGGATGGCGTCAGAGACCAAGTTTATTAGCTGCAGCTAGCAACAGTGATCCTAGAAATACATCACGGTGTAAATTCTCAGGAGACTGCTCATTTTACTAAGGCGAGACGTCTCCTTTTATATCCAATATTCACATTATAAATGTACACCCACTGCACAAAATTCTAACCAATAAGATACATTTTCAAACAAAGTATCACATAGCAAAAACTCAATTTACAGTTTCCCAACCCAAAAGTTAATTATTAGGAATGTCCCAAATTCAATCTCTACCAGCCGGACAAACCTATAATTGAAAGCATAACCCATGTAATGAAGAAACATAAAAAAGAAACAGTAACAGA
This sequence comes from Lissotriton helveticus, assembly GCF_964261635.1. Taxonomy (NCBI): domain Eukaryota; kingdom Metazoa; phylum Chordata; class Amphibia; order Caudata; family Salamandridae; genus Lissotriton; species Lissotriton helveticus. The sequence goes on along the minus strand of NC_136067.1, from coordinate 248,408,392 downwards.
TGCTGAACAAGATAAAGCATGTGCAAGGAAACTAAAAAGTTAAAGATGTCCTGAACATTGATTGGCAATCTCAGATAAGGATCGATCAGGGAAATTGGCTTTGCGAGGTCAGTTTCAGGTGAAGAGGTCAGTTTCTTACACTTCTTTTCAGAGTCAAAAAGAAACCTAGTTAATGTATACATGAATTAAGAAGGCCAGGCCACTTTGTTCGCCAGGTTACCTTTACAGGCCTACGTGAGGGCAACACAAAATGGTGCCACAGAACAAAATAGAGTCAGACTCGAGAATTACAGAACCTCACCCCGGGTACGGTGCGTACCCCCCATGATCGCAGGGGTACAGTGCGTACCCCTGCGATCATGGTGTGTATGCACCGTACCCCATGTACGATGGGTGTATGCACCGTACCCCATGTACGCTGGGTGTACGCACCGTACCCCATGTACGATGGGTGTACGCACCGTACCCCATGTACGCTGGGTGTACGCACCGTAACCCAGGTACGCTGGGTGTACGCACCGTACTCCATGTACGATGGGTGTACACACCGTACCCCATGTATGATGGGTGTACCCAGCATACATGGGGTACTGTGCGTACACCCATCGTACATGGGGTACGGTGCGTACACCCATCGTACATGGGGTACGGTGTGTACACCCCATGATCGCAGGGGTACGCACCGTACCCCTGCGATCATGGTGTGTATGGACCGTACGGTGTGTATGTGTTTGTGGGCTTTTCCGTACGACTCACCCTTACCTGATGTGGACCGTACGAATCGCGTCCTTATACCCCGGTCCGGATCGTACTCGTCGGGTCGTACGGCATGTGTACGAGTCATACGGTTCATGGTTTCAGCCTTGCAATACGTACGGATCGCGATGATTCGTACGGATTCATGGAATACGGATCGTACTACGCGACTCGGACGGATGGGTACGATTCGTACGGAGAGGGCTCCGGCTACAAATCGTACAGACGTTTTTTTCCCGAATCGGAATTGACCCCTAGATGTTTTGTTTTCTCTGTCCTTTTACTTCCAGTGGGCTCTTCTAACGTTAATACAGGATATAATCCTTCCACTGCCATGTTCTGTCTCCATTGTTTCATTTGTTAATCTCTGGTTTCACGTGGGAATTTAGGGTAGAACTTACTTAATCCTTTGTCAGTTCTAGGCCTGTCTTGCTCAAAAGCCTCAATCTCCCATTCTTCTAGTGCCTCATATTGCGTTAGTCTAGGATGTAAATCATTCATTCGTGTCCTTAAATTGAACAAAATTCTGCCATTATACGTACCATCTAAGGGAAATGCCAAAATTCCGTCATCTTTAGTGTATTCCACCCAATTCTCTAGCCATACACAAGTGTGGTAACCCCTGTCAAACATCATAAATGATGCAGGAGTATTTGGTGGTGGAATAATAACCCCATCTCTAGTTTTAATTGGTTTATCTTTTTTAAAGAAATTCTTAACTCTGTTTACAAATGACATTTTTCCCCATACATTTTGTAAGGTCTGCCTCTTTGCATCTGCTCTCTAGCAAACCCTAGGTATCTTCTATGAGGTCGAGTTTCTGGATGCCCTGGATTTAAATACCACATATATTTTGAGAAAATGTTGAAATCATACGATAACTCTCTAAGTTGTTTATAAAATACTTCCAATACTATCGCGTCTTTTATTTTCTTCAACCAATCAACAATGTGGTTTCAAATAATTTTAACCAATGGTTGCGCGGTTTTTCTCGTGAGATGAGTTCCCACGCTCCTGTGCTCACCCCTCCTTTACAATACTATCTCAGCTACACGCCCGCTGTCTCAACCAATACCAGCGCGGCTCTGAGTGACGTCAGCGCAGCTCCACAACTGACTCCCTCCTTCACAAGGTAATGCAAAAACTCAATTCTTTTATGTTAAAGTGCAATTCTTTTTTTTAATTAACAACGTAAAAACATTCGCCACTGTACTCGAGTGACTAGAAAGGAAAGATATATTTCACTGCAAGTAAATCCCTTCCGTTTACTTGTTATATACTACGAGTAGATCCCTTCTGCCTACCCTTCACACAAGCATTAGAGAACCTGCTACTCCTTCGGACTCATCCACTCCGGGATATATACTAAGGCCAACGTTTCACCAGCGAACCCCTTTGCTATCAATCAAGCTCAGACGAACCTGCTGCTCCTTCCGTGTGACCCTTTCTAGGTGATATCACACTAAAAGTGCTGCTAGCGAACTCTTTGCTATCATTTATTCACACATTCAAACAGAAAACCCTAAATAGTGCTTCAGGTTTTACCTAACCATGCACTAACTTCCTGCGAGTAAGTGACCTCACTGTGATGTGGCTTCCATTTACCACCCGCTATTCTGCCCCTGGGGATTCCAAACAAAACATTATAACAGGTACGAACGATTTTGGTTAATACATCAAATTCATACAGCATCAACAGAATCAATAACACTTCAAAATATTTCAAATAATATCACATTTGATCGGTCAATCATAATAATGTTTTCATAACCAACTAACTAACTACCTTTATTTAACTAAACCCTAACTTTTCCTCTGCTACCAAGGAAATATACTGATAGAGCGCGCAGGTCACCCGACTATAAAGTTACCATACTCACCTGGGCCCATAATCAATTAGACATTTCTAAGTCAGGTAACCTACGTTCTGCATACCAGATATTTTACCTACTAGGTCCTAAACCATTGACTTACCAATCCTTGTCAATGGTAACTGTAACCTATTGGATCAGGGAGTTAGTTTAAATTAGGTAGCAAATAACATATGCATTCATATAATAACCACAGACTTTGGAAAGTTTTAAACTCTTTATCTAAACTTCATAAATTGTCATGATCCACAGATTGAACACGATAAGACTCTCAATAACGAAAATCAGAAATAATGTATAGCTATGCAAAAGATATATTATGCCAATCATTTAGCAGTTTAAAGGGAAGGTAAGAACAGGGAACATGCTATTAAAATTTAAAACAGACTTGCACAATTTGTCTAAGGGTGGGAAAAAAAGGAACATGCTAAATAGCACAGCTTTAAGCAATTATCAAAGGGTGGGTATGAAGAGGGAACATAATATGCAATCACGAAAACATTTGGAGCATATAACTATAGGGAAGGTAAGAAAATGGAACACACTATTAAATCAAATGACGAATTGATCATTACAAAGGGAAGGGTAAGAAAAAGGAACTTATGCAATCAAAGCTATGATCGATTTAGGGAAGGTAAAGAAAAGGACACACAGAAATATAATGACGATACCCACACTGATTTATATTTACCTAGAATGGTGTGAAGACCAACCCTGGCCACGGGTCAGTTAAGGACAGAAACCCCAAAAGTTGCAGTTGCCAGTAGGCAAAGATCATAATCAGGACAGGATAAACCAGATTGGGAAAACAGAAGGGAGAGCAAGGGATTGTGTTCACATTGCGTGAATGGGGAGTACTCCTGTACCCCTGGAATTATCAAATAGAAACAAAAAAGAGGAGTACCACCTCCGTGGAATCAAGAATTCCTAATGAGGTGTGTGATTGAACAAAAGTGAGAAAGTTCTCCTTCTGTTAAGAAACCCCTCACTCACCACCTAGTGGTGACATGCTTCATCATTGGGGTCCACCCTAATGACCTAGCGCCATCAGGGTGTGCTACAACACCTGTTTACAGTGGAGCAGGTTGTGAGTGAAGGTGCAAAAACAAAAGGTGTGTTAAAAATTGTCCTGGTTTAACTTGTGAGAAACAATTTTTTTTATTTTCAAGCAACTGGACAATATTAAAAACAATGGCGAGATAGAGTAGGGGTGATTATGACCCATGTATCTCTATGTGTGTCTGGTCTACATGTTTCAACCATGAAGGTGTAAATTAACCATGTTTTCTTCAGGACCAAAAAGACCAGGGGAGTGGATGGTCTGCGTCCCTTAAAAGACGCACCCGATCCTACTCTCTGGTAACCACCCGTGGGCAAAAGTGTGCCTGTGGTGTCAGCTTATGCCGCAATGGGTAAGCATAAAAATAATCAAAATACCTGAAAAGGAGGAAAAGACAAATGTCAAAATTAAGACTGCTACATGCCTGTAACGTTGTGCAGTGTCTCAGGATCGTGCATGCATGCTGTCACTCCCATTAGGATAATCGGATTTACTCGGCGTCACAAAAAGTCAGGGCGCAAAGGGACTGTTGGGTGTGCCTTTTCAGTGAGAGGGCGTGTATGTAATTAGCCGTGGTTGAGCTGTTGATAATTACCACATCTAGCAGGCCTATCAATTGTGCGTGCTGACTGGTGACTATGTCTCTTACAAATCACGCATATCTCATCAAATTACAAGTGGCGTGAACATATCTCGCATCCAGAAATGTGAGGGCGAGGCTGTATCTAAATAGATAGTGCATGAACTGTCATACTAAAAAAACGTGAACACACTGACAGACAACATGAGGGACAGACAGACATTTAATTCGTAATATTAGGCTTACTCTCAGTGGGGTAATGATAGACATCGTAGGGCAGGGAACGGTTATCCTCGGTCTAAAACGTATTCTGAAACGAAATAAGTGTGCCGTTTCACTTATATCGTTATATGGGGCCGGTAAAATGCTAAGCACCGTATCTGAGGAAAAAACTACGGAGCGCGTTTGTTAAGCAGTGCCCGTCGTAGTTCTGTGGGCTGGTCTGACAAGGATTCTACTTACAGTTTGGTTGTGAGGATTGAAGCCGTGAACCTAAATCGGTCCGCCGCCATGCTACACTGAGGCCGGGTGCCCGAGGACTGAAATAGAGAAGGGTCGGCTTCCGTGTAGGGCGAGGGCTCTTTGCCAAACACGTGGGGCGTTGTCATGGCAGCTGGGAGCCTGCGCCGGCTATGGGGGCCGCGTAGGTTCAAAATATTCAAAGTTTTCTCCCCAGGATGGAGTTCGATCCTGGAATGCGGGACTAGGGTAGTTGACTTGAGTTGGGTTCAAATTAAATAACGTTGGAGGTGCTCGCTTAAGAAATATTACGAGTGGTATTTGCTTATCATATGTCATACGGGGCATAGGCAAAATCTTAATTGGGGTTGCCAGGTGCCAAAATGGGGTCAAATGTCGTCAATGACGATTGCTGCGACTAGGTTCCTGGTTGGAACTGGACAGGAGTGGGTTGTATGCAGTCCACGAATGGATAAAGGGTTCAAATTAAATAAATGATAAATAAATGATAAGAAGGAACGTTAAAGGCACTGGCTTCAAATTAGAATAATGCGAGTGGTGTGTCCTTGCCTTATGTCATTACGACGAGGTTCCTGGTTAGAACTGGACAGGAGTGGGTTGTATGCAGTCCAGGAAAGGATTCAAATTAGATAAAAAGGAACGTTAGAGGCACTGGCTTCAAATTAGAATAATGCGAGTGGTATATGCTTGCCTTATGTCATTAGGTGTATAGGCATATTCTCAATTGGGTGCCATAATGGGTGCAAGGATCCATTGCTCCGGGCAGGTTCCTGGTTGGAACTGGATAGGGGTGGGTATTGAGCGGTACAGGAAAGGATAAATAAACGTTCCATATGTGGTGTCCAAAAGGCGGGGTGCTAGGGTATAGGCACTTAGTTTTGTGATGGAAATAGGACATTAATTCTGAGACAGGTAACTTGTTGGGTGGGTTGCCCAGTAGGGTAAACCAATTACATGGCGCTATTCACAAGGGTATATTTCGGGTGGTGTACAATCAAGGTCAGATTCATTTGAGTACTGATGCCCATGGAATATTGTCATTAAAGCCTGTTTTGTGGGTCGATAGTCTGTAGACCCAACGTTGCTCTTTCTCATATAAGCGTTGTTCTATATTGGGCCCGGGTGGGATCTGTTCGATAATAGTCCATCTCATATCGTTTGGAGTGTGGTGTACCTCGAGAAAGTGATCTGTCAATTTGGTTGTATTTTTCTTACACCGTATCGTGCTTCGGTGTTCACAAATGCGTTGCTTGACTTTGCGTGTAGTCATGCCAATGTAGGGTTTTCCGCATGTACACTTGATCAAATACACAACGTTTGCGCTATTGCAATTTGTGTGTGAACGTTGTTCCCAGACCTTCCCTTCTTCCAGGTTGAGAGTCTTTGTGTTTTCCGTAAGGTGACACACACTGCAATCCCCGCATTTGAAATGTCCTGTCACCGGTGGAAGCTTCCAGGCTGCTGTGACACTTGGGTTCAAGTTGGATGGTTTCACTTTTGGTCTGGTGCTGACTAGACTCTCTTTTAGACTGGGTGCCCTCATGTACGAGAAGAGTGGTTTATCCCATTGTAACATGCCTGTATTGAGTATGGACCAGTGCTTGTTAATGCTTCTACTCACTTGGTTTGAAATTGTGATATACGTTGTGACACAGGTGAGTGGGACAGGGTCATTGTGGGCTACTTTTTCCTCCAGGACCACGTCTCTGGGCTGGTTTCTGGCTCTTTTTTGGCATTTGCCAATGATCCTAGAGGGGTACCCACGTTGTTTGAGTTTGTTAGTTTGGTCCTTAGCTTGGGCTTTGTAGTCCGTCAGTTTGCTACAGTTTCTCCGTAACCTTAGATATTGCCCGTAGGGTAGATTTTCTCTGAGTGGGCGGGGATGGAAACTCTCATATCTGAGGAGATTGTCCTTGGCAGTGGGTTTGAAGTAGGTTCTGGATGTCAAACCATTTTCTTCTTTGGAGATTTCTAGGTCCAGAAAGACCATTTTTTGTTTGTCATAGCAGTGTGTGAATTTTAAGTGTGGGTCACAGGTATTGATCCATGTGATAAATTCTTTGAGTATTTGTTCCGGTCCTTGCCAGATGGTTAGGACGTCATCAATGTATCGTCGCCAAAATTTGATGTAGTTGGCGAAAGGGTTTGTCTCTGCCAGGATGAATTTTTCTTCAAAATCGTGGACGTATAGTCCGGCCACACTTGGGGCAAAAACACTGCCCATGGAGGTACCTCCAGTTTGGAGGTATAGTGATCCCACATACTCAAAATAATTTCTTTTTAGTGCAAGGGTGGCACATTGTAGGATAAATGATTTTGGTGTTTGATGGTCCCAGTTGTTTTTTTCCAGGGTAGTTTTTAGTACATTGATGGTGGCATACTGTGGTATGCTGGTGTATAAGCTTTCGATGTCAAAGCTAAGCAAGATGGTTTCATCATCCACTTCAATTTCATTAAGGAGTACCAACAGATTCTTAGTGTCCTTCCAGTAAGTGGATGTGGATTGTACTATAGTCTTGAGGAAAAAGTCACAGAACCTTGAGAGTGGTTCCAATAGTGAACCAATCCCCGAGACGATTGGTCTGCCTGGAGGGGGGATCTTTCCTTTGTGCATTTTGGGCATTATATAGAAGTAAGGTATCTTGCCTTCCGTTTTGCTTAAGAAGTCTGCCTCCTGCTTGGAAATTTTCCCAGTTGCCTCTGCTGTCTCTACTAGTTGTAGGATTTCTGCTCTAAGATCTTCTGTGGGGTCCCTTTGTAGGGGTTGGTAGTTCCTCACATCCCCTAACAGTCTCCTACATTCTGTATTGTCGTAATTTTTGTTCATTATGACCAGGCCTCCCCAATTGTTTGCCGGTTTGATTATCACAGTGTTGTCTGCTTTGAGTTTTAGGATCGCATTTTGTTCTGCCTTACTGTTGTTTTGAAATTGTTTGGTTACTCCCATATGCTCAATGTCATTGAACACTGCTTGTTCGAAAGCGTTGATCTCCACAGGGATGGTGTGGGGTGGTGATATGAATGTGGACTTGATTCTCAGTCCTGTTTCGTTGGATATCTCCTCCATCTCATTGCTTGGGTTTTTCTCAAAGAAAGCTTTTAGTTTGAGTTTGCGGAAAAAACTGGCCAGCTCGCAATGGAGCTTGAATTTATCTAATCGTGTTGTGGGTACAAATCCAAGGCCTTTGTTGAGGACCTTGGTTTCCACATCAGTGAGGGTCCTGGATGACAAGTTGGTCACTAGCTCCTCATGTTGCTGGGTCCTGCTTTGTTCATTCCCGCTCTGTTCCTGGTGTTGTTGCCTGCTGGGTCCCCCTCCTCCCATTGGACGTTGTTCCCGTTTTTTTTGCGGCCTCTTCCGCGCCTGCCTCTGTTGGAAAAAAGAGGACGGTACTGGTTTGGTTGGAAGAAATGCGGTTGGAATGGTGGTTGCCATCCGTACATTGGGAATGGTTGGTCATGCCCAAATGGTATGGGGAATGGGGGCTGGCTATATTGTGGCCATTGGTAGTGTCCTCTAAATCCTCCTCTTTGTCTATGTCTCGGATTGCTATTCCCAGAGCCACCGCTGTTGTTAGAGCTGTTAGAGGTGCTGCTAGAAGCATCTGAGTCAGGATCTGGTCCTGGTGTGGCTTTATAGTCCGCATCCGAATACGGAAATGCCTTCACAAATGAGAAGCGTTTTAAGTCCTTTTGAAATTTTTGGACCTTCTGCTGTGTGAGGTTATCCCTATATTCGTAGATCTCCTTATTTAGGTCGTCAAGTTTCTTTTTGTAACCAGTTATGCTAACTTTTATTTGTGCTTCTGTTACTTGTATCTCTATCTGTATAGCATAGACGTAGGGCAGTCTTAAGAATGAGCATAATCCAGTCATGGGTACAGTGCCATGCTATAAGGGCCCAGTCTTTCCTGAATTCCCGATCGTCTAGAAAAATACGCGGTGCGTTGGTAACCAGTAATCCTTTTGGTGCCATTTGATTGGTCACATATTCATTGAGTATTGTACCGTGAAGTATTGTTCTAATTCGGTTTCTTTTCATCTCCGATAGTTTGTCCCAGTCCGATGTTTGGGAGATTGTGTTGCTTATGTTTGCATCTACAAATACCGCAAGGTTGTCCATAATAGAGTCTATTTCCTCTGCTGAGTAAGTTAAGCCTTGGTTGTCCGCCATGACTAGTCAGTGTGTCCTGTAGTTGAGTAGGTAGTTCTGCTGGATATCAACTCTCGCAGCTGTGCGCTGCCAGGACATGAAAAAACAGAAGGGAGAGCAAGGGATTGTGTTCACATTGCGTGAACGGGGAGTACTCCTGTACCCCTGGAATTATCAAATAGAAACAAAAAAGAGGAGTACCACCTCCGTGGAATCAAGAATTCCTAATGGGGTGTGTGATTGAACAAAAGTGAGAAAGTTCTCCTTTTGTTAAGAAACCCCTCACTCACCACCTAGTGGTGACATGCTTCATCATCGGGGTCCACCCTAATGACCTAGCGCCATCAGGGTGTGCTACAACACCTGTTTACAGTGGAGCAGGTTGTGAGTGAAGGTGCAAAAACAAAAGGTGTGTTAAAAATTGTCCTGGTTTAACTAGTGAGAAACATTTTTTTTTAATTTTCAAGCAATTGGACAATATTAAAAACAATGGCGAGATAGAGTAGGGGTGATTATGACCCATGTATCTCTATGTGTGTCTGGTCTACATATTTCAACCATGAAGGTGTTAATTAACTAGGTTTTCTTCAGGACCAAAAAAAACCAGGGGAGTGGATGGTCTGCGTCCCCTAAAAGACGCACCCGATCCTACTCTCTGGTAACCACTCGTGGGGAAAAGTGTGCCTGTGGTGTCAGCTTATGCCGCAATGGGTAAGCATAAAAATAATCAAAATACCTGAAAAGGAGGAAAAGACAAATGTCAAAATTAAGACTGCTACATGCCTGTAACGTTGTGCAGTGTCTCAGGATCGTGCATGCATGCTGTCACTCCCATTAGGATAATCGGATTTACTCGGCGTCACAAAAAGTCAGGGCGCAAAGGGACTGTTGGGTGTGCCTTTTCAGTGAGAGGACGTGTATGTAATTAGCCGTGGTTGAGCTGTTGATAATTACCACATCTAGCAGGCCTATCAATTGTGCGTGCTGAGTGGTGACTATGTCTCTTATCAAATCACGCATATCTCATCAAATTACAAGTGGCGTGAACATATCTCGCATCCAGAAATGTGAGGGCGAGGCTGTATCTAAATAGATAGTGCATGAACTGTCATACTAAACAAACGTGAACACACTGACAGACAACATGAGGGACAGTCAGACATTTAATTCGTAATATTAGGCTTACTCTCAGTGGTGTAATGATAGACATCGTAGGGCAGGGAACGGTTATCCTCGGTCTAAAACGTATTCTGAAACAAAATAAGTGTGCTGTTTCACTTATATCGTTATATGGGGCCGGTAAAATGCTAAGCACCGTATCTGAGGAAAAAACTACGGAGCGCGTTTGTTAAGCAGTGCCCGTCGTAGTTCTGTGGGCTGGTCTGACAAGGATTCTACTTACAGTTTGGTTGTGAGGATTGATGCCGTGAACCCAAATCGGTCCGCCGCCCTGCTACACTGAGGCCGGGTGCCCGGGTCTGAAATATAGCAGGGTCGGCTTCCGTGTAGGGCGGGGCTCTGTGCCAAACACGTGGGGCGTTGTCATGGCAGCTGGGAGCCTGCGCCGGCTACGGGGGCCGCGTAGGTTCAAAATATTCAAAGTTTGCTCCCCGGGGCTCTGTGCCAAACACGTGGGGCGATGTCATGGCAGCTGGGAGCCTGCGCCGGCTATGGGGGCCGCGTAGGTTCAAAATATTCAAAGTTTTCTCCCCAGGATGGAGTTCGATCCTGGAATGCGGGACTAGGGGAGTTGAATTGAGTTGGGTTCAAATTAAATAACGTTGGAGGTGCTCGCTTAAGAAATATTACGAGTGGTATTTGCTTATCATATGTCATACGGGGCATAGCCAAAATCTTAATTGGGGTTGCCAGGTGCCATATTGGGTGCAAATGTCGTCAATGACGATTGCTGCGACTAGGTTCCTGGTTGGAACTGGACAGGAGTGGGTTGTATAAAGTCCAGGAATGGATAAAGGGTTCAAATTAAATAAATGATAAATAAATGATAAGAAGGAACGTTAGAGGCACTGGCTTCAAATTAGAATAATGCGAGTGGTGTGTCCTTGCCTTATGTCATTACGACTAGGTTCCAGGTTAGAACTGGACAGGAGTGGGTTGTATGCAGTCCAGGAATGGATTCAAATTAGATATAAAGGAACGTTCGAGGCACTGGCTTCAAATTAGAATAATGCGAGTGGTATATGCTTGCCTTATGTCATTAGGTGTATAGGCATATTCTCAATTGGGTGCCATAATGGGTGCAGGGATCGTTTGCTCCGGGCAGGTTCCTGGTTGGAACTGGATAGGGGTGGGTATTGAGCGGTACAGGAAAGGATAAATAGACGTTCCATATGTGGTGTCCAAAAGGCGGGGTGCTAGGGTATAGGCACTTAATTTTGTAATGGAAATAGGACATTAATTCTGAGACAGGTAACTTGTTGGGTGGGTTGCCCAGTAGGGTAAACCAATTACATGGCGCTATTCACAAGGGTATATTTCGGGTGCTGTACAATCAAGGTCAGATTCATTTGAGTACTGATGCCCATGGAATATAGTCATTGAGGCCGGTTTTGTGGGTCGATAGTCTGTAGACCTAACGTTGCTCTTTCTCATATAAGCGTTGTTGTATATTGGGTCTGGGTGGGATCTGTTCGATAATAGTCCATCTCATATCGTTTGGAGTGTGGTGTACCTCGAGAAAGTGATCTGTCAATTTGGTTGCATTTTTCTTACACCGTATCGTGCTTCGGTGTTCACAAATGCGTTGCTTGACTTTGCGTGTAGTCATGCCAATGTAGGGTTTTCCGCATGTACACTTGATCAAATACACAACGTTTGCGCTATTCCAATTTGTGTATGAATGTTGTTCCCAGACCTTCCCTTCTTCCAGGTTGAGAGTCTTTGTGTTTTCCGTAAGGTGACACACACTGCAATCCCCGCATTTGAAATGTCCTGTCACCGGTGGAAGGTTCCCGGCTGCTGTGACACTTGGGTTCAAGTTGGATGGTTTCACTTTTGGTCTGGTGCTGACTAGACTGTCTTTTAGACTGGGTGCCCTCTTGTACGAGAAGAGTGGTTTATCCCATTGTAACATGCCTGTATTGAGTATGGACCAGTGCTTATTAATGCTTCTACTCACTTGGTTCGAAATTGTGTTATACGTTGTGACACAGGTGAGTGGGACAGGGTCATTGTGGGTTACTTTTTCCTCCAGGAGCACGTCTCTGGGCTGGTTTCTGGCTCTTTTTTGGCATTTGTCAATGATCCTAGAGGGGTACCCCCGTTGTTTGAGTTTGTTAGTTAGGTCCTTAGATTGGGCTTTGTAGTCCGTCCGTTTGCTACAGTTTCTCCGTAACCTTAGATATTGCCAGTAGGGTAGATTTTCTCTGAGTGGGCGGGGATGGAAACTCTTATATCTGAGGAGATTGTTCTTGGCAGTGGGTTTGAAGTAGGTTCTGGATGTCAAACCATTTTCTTCTTTGGAGATTTCTAGGTCCAGAAAGACCATTTTTTGTTTGTCATAGCAGTGTGTGAATTTTAAGTGTGGGTCACTGGTATTGTTCCATGTGATAAATTCTCTGAGTATTTGTTCCGGTCCTTGCCAGATGGTTAGGACGTCGTCAATGTATCGTCGCCAAAATTTGATGTAGTTGGCGAAAGGGTTTGTCTCTGCCAGGATGAATTTTTCTTCAAAATCGTGGACGTATAGTCCGGCCACACTTGGGGCAAAAACACTGCCCATGGAGGTACCTCCAGTTTGGAGGTACAGTGATCCCTCATACTCAAAATAATTCCTTTTTAGTGCAAGGGTGGCACATTGTAGGATAAATGATTTTGGTGTTTGATGGTCCCCGTTGTTTTTTTCCAGGGTAGTTTTTAGTACATTGATGGTGGCATCCTGTGGTATGCTGGTGTATAAGCTTTCGATGTCAAAGCTAAGCAAGATGGTTTCATCATCCACTTCCATTTCATTGAGGAGTACCAACAGATTCTTAGAGTCCTTCAAGTAAGTGGATGTGGATTGTACTATAGTCTTGAGGAAAAAGTCACAGAACCTTGAGAGTAGTTCCAATAGTGAACCAATCCCCGAGACGATTGGTCTGCCTGGAGGGGGGATCTTTCCTTTGTGCATTTTGGGCACTATATAGAAGTAAGGTATCTTGCCTTCCGTTTTGCTTAAGTAGTCCGCCTCCTGCTTGGAATTTTTCCCAGTTGCTTCTGCTGTCTCTACTAGTTGTAGGATTTCTGCTCTAAGATCTTCTGTGGGGTCCCTTTGTAGGGGTTGGTAGTTCCTCACATCCCCTAACAGTCTCCTACATTCTGTATTGTAGTCATTTTTGTTCATTATGACCAGGCCTCCCCCTTTGTCTGCCGGTTTGATTATCACAGTGTTGTCTGCTTCGAGTTTTAGGATCGCATTTTGTTCTGCCTTACTGTTGTTTTGAAATTGTTTGGTTACTCCCATATGCTCAATGTCATTGAACACTGCTTGTTCGAAAGTGTTGATCTCCACAGGGATGGTGTGGGGTGGTGGTATGAATGTGGACTTGATTCTCAGTCCTGTTTCGTTGGATATCTCCTCCGTCTCATTGCTTGGGTTTTTCTCAAAGAAAGCTTTTAGTTTGAGTTTGCGGAAAAAACTGTCCAGCTCGCAATGGAGCTTGAATTTATCTAATCGTGTTGTGGGTACAAATCCAAGGCCTTTGTTGAGGACCTTGGTTTCCACATCAGTGAGGGTCCTGGATGACAAGTTGGTCACTAGCTCTTCATGTTGCTGGGTCCTGCTTTGTTCATTCCCGCTCTGTTCCTGGTGTTGTTGCCTGCTGGGTCCTCCTCCTCCCATTGGACGTTGTTCCCGTTTTTTTTGCGGCCTCTTCCGCGCCTGCCTCTGTTGGAAAAAGGAGGACGGTACTGGTTTGGTTGGAAGAAATGCGGTTGGAATGGTGGTTGCCATCCGTACATTGGGAATGGTTGGTCATGCCCAAATGGTATGGGGAATGGGGGCTGGCTATATTGTGGCCATTGGTTGTGTCCTCTAAATCCTCCTCTTTGTCTTTGTTTCGGATTGCTATTCCCAGAGCCACCGCTGGTTAGAGCTGTTAGAGGTGTTGCTAGAAGCATCTGAGTCAGGATCTGGTCCTGGTGTGGCTTTATAGTCCGCATCCGAATAGGGGTATGCCTTCACAAATGAGAAGCGTTTTAAGTCCTTTTGAAATTTTTGGACCTTCTGCTGTGTGAGATTATCCCTATATTCGTTGATCTCCTTATTTAGGTCGTCAAGTTTCTTTTTATAACCAGTTATGCTAGCTTTTATTTGTGCTTCTGTTACTTGTATCTCTATCTGTATTTTTTCGGATAGACGTAGGGCAGTCTTAAGAATAAGCATAATCCAGTCATGGGTACAGTGCCATGCTATTAGGGCCCAGTCTTTACTGAATTCCTGATCGTCTAGAAAAATACGCGGTGCGTTGGTAACCAGTAATACTTTTGGTGCCATTTGATTGGTCACATATTCTTTGAGTATTGTACCGTGAAGTATTGTTCTAATTCGGTTTCTTTTCATCTCCGATAGTTTGTCCCAGTCCGATGTTTGGGAGATTGTGTTGCTTATGTTTGCATCTGCAAATACCACAAGGTTGCCCATAATAGAGTCTATTTCCTCTGCTGAGTAAGTTAAGCCTTGGTTGTCCGCCATGACTAGTCAGTGTGTCCTGTAGTTGAGTAGGTAGTTCTGCTGGATATCAACTCTCGCAGCTGTGCGCTGCCAGGACATGAAAAAACAGAAGGGAGAGCAAGGGATTGTGTTCACATTGCGTGAACGGGGAGTACTCCTGTACCCCTGGAATTATCAAATAGAAACAAAAAAGAGGAGTACCACCTCCGTGGAATCAAGAATTCCTAATGGGGTGTGTGATTGAACAAAAGTGAGAAAGTTCTCCTTTTGTTAAGAAACCCCTCACTCACCACCTAGAGGTGACATGCTTCATCATCGGGGTCCACCCTAATGACCTAGCGCCATCAGGGTGTGCTACAACACCTGTTTACAGTGGAGCAGGTTGTGAGTGAAGGTGCAAAAACAAAAGGTGTGTTAAAAATTGTCCTGGCTTAACTTGTGAGAAACAATTTTTTTTTATTTTCAAGCAACTGGACAATATTAAAAACAATGGCGAGATAGAGTAGAGGTGATAATGACCCATGTATCTCAATGTGTGTCTGGTCTACATGTTTCAACCATGAAGGTGTTAATTAACCAGGTTTTCTTCAGGACCAAAAAAAACCAGGGGAGTGGATGGTCTGCGTCCCCTAAAAGACGCACCCGATCCTACTCTCTGGTAACCACTCGTGGGCAAAAGTGTGCCTGTGGTGTCAGCTTATGCCGCAATGGCTAAGCATAAAAATAATCAAAATACCTGAAAAGGAGGAAAAGACAAATGTCAAAATTAAGACTGCTACATGCCTGTAACGTTGTGCAGTGTCTCAGGATCGTGCATGCATGCTGTCACTCACATTAGGATAATCAGATTTACTCGGCGTCACAAAAAGTCAGGGCGCAAAGGGACTGTTGGGTGTGTCTTTTCAGTGAGAGGGCGTGTATGTAATTAGCCGTGGTTGAGCTGTTGATAATTACCACATCTAGCAGGCCTATTAATTGTGCGTGCTGAGTGTTGACTATGTCTCTTATCAAATCACGCATATCTCATCAAATTACAAGTGGCGTGAACATATCTCGCATCCAGAAATGTGAGGGCGAGGCTGTATCTAAATAGATAGTGCATGAACTGTCATACTAAACAAACGTGAACACACTGACAGACAACATGAGGGACAGACAGACATTTAATTCGAAATATTAGGCTTACTCTCAGTGGGGTAATGATAGACATCGTAGGGCAGGGAACGGTTATCCTCTGTCTAAAACGTATTCTGAAACGAAATAAGTGTGCCGTTTCACTTATATCGTTATATGGGGCCGGTAAAAAATGCTAAGCACCGTATCTGAGGAAAAAACTACTGAGCGCGTTTGTTAAGCAGTGCCCGTCGTAGTTATGTGGGCTGGTCTGACAAGGATTCTACTTACAGTTTGGTTGTGAGGATTGAAGCCGTGAACCTAAATCGGTCCGCTGCCTTGCTACACTGAGGCCGGGTGCCCGGGGACTGAAATAGAGAAGGGTCGGCTTCCGTGTAGGGTGGGGCTCTGTGCCAAACACATGGGGCGTTGTCATGGCAGCTGGGAGCCTGCGCCGGCTATGGGGGCCGCGTAGGTTTAAAATATTCAAAGTTTTCTCCCCGGGGCTCTGTGCCAAACACGTGGGGCGTTGTCATGGCAGCTGGGAGCCTGCGCCGGCTATGGGGGCCGCGTAGGTTCAAAATATTCAAAGTTTTCTCCCCAGGATGGAGTTCGATCCTGGAATGCGGGACTAGGGGAGTTGAATTGAGTTGGGTTCAAATTAAATAACGTTGGAGGTGCTCGCTTAAGAAATATTACGAGTGGTATTTGCTTATCATATGTCATACGGGGCATACGCCAAATCTTAATTGGGGTTGCCAGGTGCCATATTGGGTGCAAATGTCGTCAATGACGATTGCTGCGACTAGGTTCCTGGTTGGAACTGGACAGGAGTGGGTTGTATGCAGTCCAGGAATGGATAAAGGGTTCAAATTAAATAAATAAATAAATAATATTAAATAAATTAATATTATCCAGTTGCTTGAAAATAAAAAAATGTTGTTTCTCACAAGTTAAACCAGGACAATTTTTAACACACCTTTTGTTTTTGCACCTTCACTCACAACCTGCTCCACTGTAAACAGGTGTTGTAGCACACCTTGATGGCGCTAGGTCATTAGGGTGGACCCCGATGATGAAGCATGTCACCACTAGGTGGTGAGTGAGGGGTTTCTTAACAAAAGGAGAACTTTCTCACTTTTGTTCAATCACACACCCCATTAGGAATTCTTGATTCCACGGAGGTGGTACTCCTCTTTTTTGTTTCTATTTGATAATTCCAGGGGTACAGGAGTACTCCCCGTTCACGCAATGTAAACACAATCCCTTGCTCTCCCTTCTGTTTTTTCATGTCCTGGCAGCGCACAGCTGCGAGAGTTGATATCCAGCAGAACTACCTACTCAACTACAGGACACACTGACTAGTCATGGCGGACAACCATGGCTTAACTTACTCAGCAGAGGAAATAGACTCTATTATGGGCAACCTTGCGGTATTTGCAGATGCAAACATAAGCAACACAATCTCCCAAACATCGGACTGGGACAAACTATCGGAGATGAAAAGAAACCGAATTAGAACAATACTTCACGGTACAATACTCAAAGAATATGTGAGCAATCAAATGGCACCAAAAGGATTACTGGTTACCAACGCACCGCGTATTTTTCTAGACGATCAGGAATTCAGGAAAGACTGGGCCCTTATAGCATGGCACTGTACCCATGACTGGATTATGCTCATTCTTAAGACTGCCCTACGTCTATCCGAAAAAATACAGATAGAGATACAAGTAACAGAAGCACAAATAAAAGCTAGCATTACTGGTTACAAAAAGAAACTTGACGACCTAAATAAGGAGATCAACGAATATAGGGATAACCTCACACAGCAGAAGGTCCAAAAATTTCAAAAGGACTTAAAACGCTTCTCATTTGTGAAGGCAAACCCCTATTCGGATGCGGACTATAAAGCCACACCACGACCAGATCCTGACTCAGATGCTTCTAGCAACACCTCTAACAGCTCTAACAACAGCGGTGGCTCTGGGAATAGCAATCCGAGACAAAGACAAAGAGGAGGATTTAGAGGACACTACCAATGGCCACAATATAGCCAGCCCCCATTCCCCATACCATTTGGGCATGACCAACCATTCCCAATGTACGGATGGCAACCACCATTCCAACCGCATTTCTTCCAACCAAACCAGTACCGTCCTCCTTTTTCCAACAGAGGCAGGCGCGGAAGAGGCCGCAAAAAAACGGGAACAACGTCCAATGGGAGGAGGAGGACCCAGCAGGCAACAACACCAGGAACAGAGCGGGAATGAACAAAGCAGGACCCAGCAACATGAGGAGCTAGTGACCAACTTGTCATCCAGGACCCTCACTGATGTGGAAACCAAGGTCCTCAACAAAGGCCTTGGATTTGTACCCACAACACGATTAGATAAATTCAAGCTCCATTGCGAGCTGGCCAGTTTTTTCCGCAAACTCAAACTAAAAGCTTTCTTTGAGAAAAACCCAAGCAGTGAGACGGAGGAGATATCCAACGAAACAGGACTGAGAATCAAGTCCACATTCATACCACCACCCCACACCATCCCTGTGGAGATCAACACTTTCGAACAAGCAGTGTTCAATGACATTGAGCATATGGGAGTAACCAAACAATTTCAAAACAACAGTAAGGCAGAACAAAATGCGATCCTAAAACTCAAAGCAGACAACACTGTGATAATCAAACCGGCAGACAAAGGGGGAGGCCTGGTCATAGTGAACAAAAATGACTACAATACAGAATGTAGGAGACTGTTAGGGCATGTGAGGAACTACCAACCCCTACAAAGGGACCCCACAGAAGATCTTAGAGCAGAAATCCTACAACTAGTAGAGACAGCAGAAGCAACTGGGAAAATTTCCAAGCAGGAGGCGGACTACTTAAGCAAAACGGAAGCCAAGATCCCTTACTTCTATATAGTGCCCAAAATGCACAAAGGAAAGATCCCCCCTCCAGGCAGACCAATCGTCTTGGGGATTGGTTCACTATTGGAACCACTCTCAAGGTTCTGTGACTTTTTCCTCAAGGCTATAGTACAATCCACATCCACTTACTTGAAGGACACTAAGAATCTGTTGGTACTCCTCAATGAAATTGAAGTGGATGATGAAACCATCTTGCTTAGCTTTGACATCGAAAGCTTATACACCAGCATACCACAGGATGCCACCATCAATGTACTAAAAACTACCCTGGAAAAAAACAACTGGGACCATCAAACACAAAAATCATTTATCCTACAATGTGCCACCCTTGCCCTAAAAAGGAATTATTTTGAGTATGAGGGATCACTGTACCTCCAAACTGGAGGTACCTCCATGGGCAGTGTTTTTGCCCCAAGTGTGGCCGGACTATACGTCCACGATTTTGAAGAAAAATTCATCCTGGCAGAGACAAACCCTTTCGCCAACTACATCAAATTTTGGCGACGATACATTGACGACGTCCTAACCATCTGGCAAGGACCGGAACAAATACTCAGAGAATTTATCACATGGATCAATACCTGTGACACACACTGAAAATTCACACACTGCTATGACAAACAAAAAATGGTCTTTCTGGACCTAGAAATCTCCAAAGAAGAAAATGGTTTGACATCCAGAACCTACTTCAAACCCACTGCCAAGAACAATCTCCTCAGATATGAGAGTTTCCATCCCCGCCCACTCAGAGAAAATCTACCCTACGGGCAATATCTAAGGTTACGGAGAAACTGTAGCAAACTGACAGACTACAAAGCCCAAGCTAAGGACCTAACTAACAAACTCAAACAACGTGGGTACCCCTCTAGGATCATTGACAAATGCCAAAAAAGAGCCAGAAACCAGCCCAGAGACGTGCTCCTGGAGGAAAAAGTAGCCCACAATGACCCTGTCCCACTCACCTGTGTCACAACGTATAACACAATTTCGAACCAAGTGAGTAGAAGCATTAACAAGCACTGGTCCATACTCAATACAGGCATGTTACAATGGGATAAACCACTCTTCTCGTACAAGAGGGCACCCAGCCTAAAAGACAGTCTAGTCAGCGCCAGACCAAAAGTGAAACCATCCAACTTGAACCCAAGTGTCACAGCAGCCTGGAACCTTCCACCGGTGACAGGACAAAGGTGACAGGACATTTCAAATGCGGGGATTGCAGTGTGTGTCACCTTACTGAAAACACAAAGACTCTCAACCTGGAAGAAGGGAAGGTCTGGGAACAACGTTCACACACAAATTGCAATAGCGCAAACGTTGTGTATTTGATCAAGTGTACATGCGGAAAACCCTACATTGGCATGACTACACGCAAAGTCAAGCAACGCATTTGTGAACACCAAAGCACGATACGGCGTAAGAAAAATGCAACCAAATTGACAGATCACTTTCTCGAGGTACACCACACTCCAAACGATATGAGATGGACTATTATCGAACAGATCCCACCCGGACCCAATATACAACAACGCTTATATGAGAAAGAGCAATGTTGGGTCTACAGACTATCGACCCACAAAACAGGCCTCAATGACAATATTCCATGGGCATCAGTACTCAAATGAATCTGACCTTGATTGTACACCACCCGAAATATACCCTTGTGAATAGCGCAATGTAATTGGTTTACCCTACTGGGCAACCCACCCAACAAGTTACCTGTCTCAGAATTAATGTCCTATTTCCATCACAAAATTAAGTGCCTATACCCTAGCACCCCGCCTTTTGGACACCACATATGGACCGTCTATTTATCCTTTCCTGTACGGCTCAATATCCACCCCTATCCAGTTCCAACCAGGAACCTGCCCGGAGCAATCGATCCTTGCACCAATTATGGCACCCAATTGAGAATATGCCTATACACCTAATGACATAAGGCAAGCATATACCACTCGCATTATTCTAATTTGAAGCCAGTGCCTCTAACGTTCCTTTTTATCTAATTTGAATCCATTCCTGGACTGCATACAACCCACTCCTGTCCAGTTCCAACCAGGAACCTAGTCGCAGCAATCGTCATTGACGACATTTGCACCCAATATGGCACCTGGCAACCCCAATTAAGATTTTGCCTATGCCCCGTATGACATATGATAAGCAAATACCACTCGTAATATTTCTTAAGCGAGCACCTCCAACGTTATTTAATTTGAACCCAACTCAATTCAACTCCCCTAGTCCCGCATTCCAGGATCGAACTCCATCCTGGGGAGAAAACTTTGAATATTTTGAACCTACGCGGCCCCCATAGCCGGCGCAGGCTCCCAGCTGCCATGACAACGCCCCACGTGTTTGGCACAGAGCCCCGGGGAGAAAACTTTGAATATTTTGAACCTACGCGGCCCCCATAGCCGACGCAGGCTCCCAGCTGCCATGACAAGGCCCCACGTGTTTGGCACAGAGCCCCGCCCTACACGGAAGCCGACCCTTCTCTATTTCAGTCCCAGGGCACCCGGCCTCAGTGTAGCAGGGCGGCCAACCGATTTAGGTTCACGGCTTCAATCCTCACAACCAAACTGTAAGTAGAATCCTTGTGAGACCAGCCCACAGAACTACGACGGGCACTGCTTAACAAACGCGCTCCGTAGTTTTTTCCTCAGATACGGTGCTTAGCATTTTACCGGCCCCATATAACGATATAAGTGAAACGGCACACGTATTTCGTTTCAGAATACGTTTTAGACCGAGGATAACCGTTCCCTGCCCTACGATGTCCATCATTACCCCACTGAGAGTAAGCCTAATATTACGAATTAAATGTCTGTCTGTCCCTCATGTTGTCTGTCAGTATGTTCATGTTTGTTTAGTATGACAGTTCATGCACTATCTATTTAGATACAGCCTCGCCCTCACATTTCTGGATGCGAGATATGTTCACGCCACTTGTAATTTGATGAGATATGCGTGATTTGATAAGAGACATAGTCACCACTCAGCACGCACAATTGATAGGCCTGCTAGATGTGGTAATTATCAACAGCTCAACCACGGCTAATTACATACACGCCCTCTCACTGAAAAGGCACACCCAACAGTCCCTTTGCGCCCTGACTTTTTGTGACGCCGAGTAAATCCGATTATCCTAATGGGAGCGACAGCATGCATGCACGATCCTGAGACACTGCACAACGTGACAGGCATGTTGCAGTCTTAATTTTGACATTTGTCTTTTCCTCCTTTTCAGGTATTTTGATTATTTTTATGCTTAGCCATTGCGGCATAAGCTGACACCACAGGCACACTTTTGCCAACGAGTGGTTATCAGAGAGTAGGATCGGGTGCGTCTTTTAGGGGACGCAGACCATCCACTCCCCTGTTTTTTTTGGTCCTGAAGAAAACCTGGTTAATTAACACCTTCATGGTTGAAACATGTAGACCAGACACACATAGAGATACATGGGTCATAATCACCCCTACTCTATCTCGCCATTGTTTTTAATATTGTCCAGTTGCTTGAAAATAAAAAAAATTTGTTTCTCACAAGTTAAACCAGGACAATTTTAAACACACCTTTTGTTTTTGCACCTTCACTCACAACCTGCTCCACTGTAAACAGGTGTTGTAGCACACCCTGATGGCGCTAGGTCACTAGGGTGGACCCCTAAGATGAAGCATGTCACCACTAGGTGGTGAGTGAGCAGTGGCGTCACTAGGGTGGTGCGGGGGGTGCGGACCGCACCGGGTGACACCCTTACATGGGGTGTCACCATCTGGGTATGCTGTGTATGTAACACAGCTCTGCAGTCTGAGCCTCGCCTCTGCTCTGCTTTGCTTATCAGGAGGAACCCTGGGCCTAATTAAACATTGCGCCTCTCTCTCTGACAAGCAGAGGCTGATGTGAGCATTTAAATAATGTCTTCACTTGGACTCGCTGTCAGTTTTAACGGACAATCTTTTGAATCTTTTAACTTCTTTGAAATGAATGAGGTATTTAACAGCTATTTAGCATATGAAATTAATACTGGATAAAAGACGGGCTTTTATGGAATCAAATGGTTGACTCTGAAGAATAAGTGGAATTTTAAATGAGGATAGGAAATGATTACGTACACATTTATAACAGGATATTCATAATTTAATAAGAAATAATTATATAGATATATTGGGGAAGATTAGAAAGAGCATCTTAACTTTTCTTTACAGGAAAGTATACTATCTATATATTTTTCGGTTTCAGTGTATAACTTTAGCAAAGTGTGTTTGTAAAGGGAACACGTGGGTATCGTGGCGCTGAAAAACAGACTTCTTGTTACCCAACTCACTAGCACTCATTTTATCGACCTCAAAAGGATGAAAGGTCAAGTAGACAGATCGGCATTTGAAGGACTGGTCTAAAACAGATGTATGTAATGAGTCAGAGTTCTAAAGACAGACATTATGGGGAATACATCTTAAAAGTAAATCCTATTGAGCAGAAGTATTCAAACATAATTTAAGGGGTTCTTACCAAAGAGGTTACTTTATAGTTGGCTAAAAAATGGAGTCCTTCTTTAGCAGAGGTTAAGTGTGACATCGGTCCAAAATATATTACATTCAAAAGGCAATGATCTTCCCCCATCCAGGCCCCCCACACCCTCCCCTCCCTGCTGCGCTCGTGAGGGCGAGTGTGTCTTCTGTGTCTATTTAAACTTATCCTCAGTGACGCGCGCACGAATTCAAAGCGCATTTCATGAGTTTATTTCAGTCACTTTAAGAAGAGCCGAGAACTGTGAGGGAGAAACCATGGGCCGGGGGTGGAGAAGGCGACGAGGAAAGGGTTAAAAGAGCAGCAGGCGGGGGAGAGATGGTGCAGGCTGAGGCGAGATGGTGCAGGCGGGGGAGAGATGGTGCAAGCGGAGGGGGTGGGATGGTGCAGGCAGAGAGGGAGATGGTGCAGGCGGAGGGAAATGGTGCAGGCAGAGAGGGAGATGGTGCAGGCGGAGGGGAGATGGTGCAGGCGGAGGGGAGATGGTGCAGGCAGCGGGGGAGATGGTGCAGGCGGAGGGGGAGATGGTGCAGGCGGAGGGGAGATGGTGCAGGCAGAGGGGGAGATGGTGCAGGCCAGAGGGGAGATGGTGCAGGCAAAGGGTGAGAGATGGTGCAGGCTGAGGGAGAGATGGTGCAGGCAGAGGGAGAGATGATGCAGGCAGAGGGGAGATGGTGCAGGCAGAGGGTGAGATTAGCAGGCTGAGGGAGAGATGGCACAGGCAGGGGGTGAGATGGCGCAGGCAGGGGGTGAGATGGTGCAGGCGGAGGGGAGATGGTGCAGACAGAGGGAGAGATGGTGCAGACAGAGGGAGAAATGGTTCAGGTGGAGGGTGAGATGGTGCAGACAGAGGGAGAGATGGTGCAGGCAGGGGGTGAGATGGTGCAGGCGGAGGGGAGATGGTGCAGACAGAGGGAGAGATGGTGCAGGCGGAGGGAGAGATGGTGCAGGCGGAGGGGAGATGGTGCAGGCAGAGGGAGAGATGGTGCAGGCAGAAGGAGGGCAGAAGGAGCGATGGTGCAGGCGGAGGGCAGATGAGGGGAGATGGTGCAGGCAGAGAGAGGAGATGGTGCAGGCAGAGGGGAGATGGTGCAGGCAGAGGGTGAGATGGTGCAGACAGAGGGAGAGATGGAGCAGGCAGAGGGCGAGATGGTGCAGGCAGGGGGTGAGATGGTGCAGGCAAAGGGGAGATGGTGCAGACAGAGGGAGAGATGGTGCAGGCGGAGGGGAGATGGTGCAGGCAGAGGGAAAGATGGTGCAGGCAGAGGAAGAGATGGTGCAGGCGGAGGGGAGATGGTGCAGGCAGAGGGGAGATGGTGCAGACAGAGGGAGAGATGGTGCAGGCGGAGGGGAGATTGCGCAGGCAGAGGGAAGATGGTGCAGACTGAGGGAGAGATGGTGCAGGCTGAGGGAGAGATGGTGCAGGCATGATGCAGGCAGAGGGTGAGTTGGTCCATCCGGTAAGTTGTGAGGGGGTGACACCATGAGTTACCCACACCGGGTGACACCAACCCTAGTGACGCCACTGTGAGTGAGGGGTTTCTTAACAAAAGTAGAACTTTATCACTTTTGTTCAATCACACACCCCATTAGGAATTCTTGATTCCACGGAGGTGGTACTCCTCTTTTTTGTTTCTATTTAAACCAGCACCTCAGCTTCCCGGACCCCGATTGGGTCAGTGAATCTTCTGACAGAGTGCTCCGCAGCCCTCTGCTCTTAGTCAACTATTGAGTGCGTTGGGTCAGTGACAGGTCAGCTATTCGGACAAGTCGGGCAATTTCTCTGGCTAAACCAACGCTAGTTATACTATTTTCCAGGTCAGTGTACCACCCCCCCGATGTTGCAAGTGTAAGGATCCCCAATTTCGATTGAACGAAGGAGGAGGAGAGGTCGTCACACCACACCAAATTTGAGACTTTCACTATCTCTTATTCAAATTTACATTCCCGCCCATCAAATTCAGGTGCTCATGATGTCTTTATTCCACCCAACAATGGATGTTCTATTGGCAAATACATTGTTATTTCATTGTATAAATTTGGGTTCAAAAGCCCATGTTCTCATGAACATCTTCTAGTCAGTCAGTTCCTTGGCTATAGTCCAAAGGTCACTGTTCCAGAGACTTGAGATTTTCGCGCAGTCGCAGTTTCAACAAATATGGAGTACAGCGTTACAAGACAGACCAGTTTTCAAAGTGCGACATTAACTAGAAAAGAAACAGTTTTAGTATCTCTACTCTATACCCATTATCTTAATTTTATCTATAGCAATAGGATTAGGCAGAACGAACAGCTTGGCGAAAGCAGCAGTGCAAGCTTCTCGCATGTGAGAACATAGAGCAGCTATATTAACACTAGTGCGCAGAAGCGGCAGCTTTCCTCCAAAATAACGAATACGTCATGTCACGTTAGTATGGCAGACGCATGCGCAGTAGAAACCCTCGCATAGCAGCAGCCATATTAGATGCAAGCGTATTAAGATTAGTAAACACATAAGCACGCTTCACTCGGACACCCCATGTTGATGTAAAATATGCAGAATTAGTAAAACAAACATGTTGGTTACTTTATTAACGTTATTCGAGGTTCATGAGTACAAGTAAGTCGCTTCATGTGCGAATCCTTGCTCCATCAATACTATGAGCACTAGGACCCTTGCCGTTCTGGGAGGACTCTAAACAGGAATTATGAAATCTTCTGGGATGTGTTAAGGTGTGGTTATAAAAGTTATGATGCAATGCAGCACAATCAATTGCCAAAGGCAGAGACTTTTGCAAGCTTTCCACTAATACATTTCTTCTGGGAACTTCCTAATGGCACATGCCGGACAGTGTCCAGTGATTACTTGTTGCCAATCATCCTGCCTTTTGAAGTTCGAGCTGCAGAGCATCTTTTCAGTACTCTTCTAGATGATAAGGACTACCAGTGAAGGGAATGGAAAGCCGCAGACCTGGGTTTCCAAATGGCCGATGTTTTACTTCAACATGTGCACTGCAGGGTTTCAAGATGCAGCCAGCCATACCACAGTCATGAACCTAGAGCCACACTTTTCCGGTCTAATATTGAGTTGGTGGAAATATACACTGCAGCCTACGTGTGAAATTAAACTTTCATGGAACTTGTGCATTCTTTTGCCAACTTACCATATCCTTACTGGAAATATAATGTATCTAATATTGTGCATTGAGAGTTACTTCACAAAGGCAGAGCTTGTTTACTGTAAAATGTAATGTCAGTTTTTATTTCCTCATGGTTAAAATATGATTTGCGAGCTGCAAATGCTGCTAACAACAGGCCCGATAAGAGGTGTCTGAAAAACTCAGGGCCTGATTTAGATCTCAGCAGACGTGTTACTCCGTCACAATGGTGACGGATATTCCGTCTGCAGAAATATATGGGCATATTATCAAGGGGGTTTATCTCCGCTTTTTTGGCTTTAAAAGCCAAGAAAGCGGAGATAAAATTATCTCCCTATTACCTAGCTGTCGCTAACACCAGTTAGCGACCGCTAGTAGGAGATAGCGACCATCTTGGGCCCTACTTTGCATGTCAGTGATATTTATCACTAATGACATGCAAAGTGGGCGTGCCAAGATGTTAGCGACTGGAAACAGTCGCTAACATCGCTATCTCCTATTACCAACTTTTGGAGATATTCGCGCTAAGCGCGAATATCTCCAAAAACTAACACCTGCCCTGAGCAGTTCTTAGCCATGTTATCCAATGGGAGGTGGATAGCATGGCTAAGAGCATTAGCTCGGTAATGCATGAATATCGCTGACTTTTCAGCGATATTCATGCATTGCGGCCGTTTTTTATCGCATTTGCGATAAACCTTGATAATAGCAAGGTTTATCTGCGATAATTTCTGACGATGCTTAGCGGTAAAAAATTCGTTGCTAAGCATCGTTAGCGATAAATATCGCTTAACGTTGGTAATATGCCCCATGATTCCCATTATATCTCATGGGATTTATTTTTCGGCTGACTGGATATCCGTCACCGTTGAGACGGAGTAACCGATCCGCTGAGATCTAAAGTAGGCCCTCTGTCTTGGGTTCAATTGCTTTGCTGAGCAACGTTCCCACTCTGTTTTGAGACTGCATCAACTCTCATCCTGAGCACTATTTCATAGGCCAGCAGCTCAGCTTCACTTTCTCTCGTCTGAAGAACAGCTGTCATGATGTATTCTGTGCTAAATTATGAACACACTGCAGAACATGATGCTACTTATACCTCATTACTCCTATTCTCCTAACTTAATCTGCGATGATTCACAGAATGCTGCAGCTGTGCTATTATAGCGCAGAGGGTGTCACAGATGCCACAATATGATGCATCACTCAATAACTATACTCCTGACAAAACCTTCAGGACCCAATAGAGGGAATGAAGCTGGAAACCAAAATCAAAAGAAAAAAACAAGATTCTACGTCAAACAGCAGAATGTCCCTTTTAGATTTAACTATTATGCTGCTTTATTTCTTAAATACTGGCTGCCGTAGAGTACTGTGGAAACCATCACTTTCTTTGATGAGTGAATAAACAATATTGCTTGAATGCTGCTTTTGTGAAGAAATGCTGGATGTCACTAAACTGTTATTAAAGATATAATGCCAGCACTCCTCGAATAATGTTACATGGCAAGGTTAACATGGTCTTCTGTAAGGGCTTGACCTAGAAAAGAACAGCAAAAGAAAATGTACCAAAAATTGGTTGCTAATGCTGATTTAGAGTATAGTAAATCAGTAGTAATTCAGCCCTAGTAGTTGCACTGGCACTGGCTTTAGGGCCAGATGTACGACCCTAAATTGCATGCGCAAACAGGTTTGCGCATGCAAACTGACCCGGGGCCATGTACAATTCCTAAATAGCGAGTCACAATTTATTTGGGACTCGCTATTTAGGAATTGCGAGTCGCAATTAGGAAGGGGCATTCCCTTTCTAATTGCGCCTGCACATCAATGTATGAATGTTTTGTGACCACAATTGCGGTTGCAAAACACTCGCAATTTACCACCCTCTTCAAGAGGGTGATAATGCTGTCGCAATTTGGAAGGGGTCCCCAGGGGACCCCCTTCCACTGTCTATAAAACTATTTCTTAAGGGCAGGCAGTGGTCCTAGCACAATGAAATGAAAAAGTTTCATTTTTATTTCTTAAATGCATCCTGTTTTCCTTTAAGGAAAATGGGCTGCATGAAAAAAAACTGCTTTATTTAAAAGCAGTCCCAGGCATGGTGGTCTGTTGAGACCAGCAGCCCACCATACCTGGGAGGGCCTGTCATTCCCAATGGGCTCGCAAATTGTGAGAGGCTCATTAATATTATTGAGCCTTTCAATTTGCGACCCCATTGGAAATCGCAAACAGTGTTAAACACACACAATTTTGCTAGTCGTACATCTGGCCCCTAAATACTTCTGGTTAATACATCGTAATAAATATAGCAAATCAAGTATTAAAAATACACGAAACTATTATCGGATGTTCCATTGAAATCCCTACCATGAAAATGTGGTGGAAAGAGAAGGAAAAAAGCAATGCTTTCCAGGAGGCGAAACTCAACAGTATGTTGTTTGAGCATTGGAAGTGTACCTCTTGCTGCAGTCATTGTCATTGTGACTGTGCTCCTCCTGCTGTATTTAGTCCCTCATTACAAGTGCAGGGGTAAATTCGATACCTGTGCAAATTGTTTACACAGGCAATACATGCTTAATACAGTGATGTTATGCCTCATTTCATGATGAAAACTCGGAATACTCTGTGGAAATAGTATTTATCATGTGGGGTAAATAACTGTTGGAAATTGCCCTTTTTGCAGAGTCGTCGCATCCTGCGCATGCGGGACGCACCAGTCCGGTGCGGGAAGATTACCATTGCTGCGAGTATCGTCGCAGAGCCTGTCGTCACTGGGTGAGATCGTCGCACCGCTTGCTTGTGGACCGCATCACGTCGCTGCGAGGGGCCGCGAGAGGAGAAGATCGCCGCTGAGCCGCGCATCGCCACCACACCGGAGATCGTCGCCGCCCCGAAGATCTTCGCATCGTACCTTTTGCGAGCCGCTTCCACCGAAACCTGTGCACCGGAATCCAAGCAAGGTATCGCATCCCTCCCCATACAGACCGGAGTCACCGCAACACACCTGCTGCATCCAGCGGCGTTGTCTCATCGCCTCCCCAGGGTCTCAGGAGTGATGCATCGCTTGCTTTTCACCGCTACACCTTTCACTTGGTACTTTTGTCGCATCTAAAGGTACTGTTGGCTAAAACGTGACGCAACTGTGGATTATTTTAATGCAACCTTAAGAACTCATTTGAAACCATATTCTTGAACTGTATATGTTGGATTTTTGTTGTTTTGGTCTTGTGTAGTTTAGATTAAATACCTTTATTTTTCTAAACTGTTGTGGCGTCAGTTTGTGGTGTTTTCACTGTGTTACTTTAAGTGTTGGTACAAATACTTAGCACATTGCCTTTGATAAGCCTGACTGCTCGTGCCAAGCTACCAAGGGGGTGAGCAGGGGTTATCTAAAGAATGCATCCTTCTTACCCTGTCTAGAAGCAAGGGTCCCTAGTTAGACAGTGGTACCTACCTCTGCCAACTAGAGACCCCCCGTTCTAACAATACCTCAACCAATTAGTGATCAGGACCTAAACAGGGATGATTTTCCCAGAACTGTCACAGTGGAGGTCCAAAATTCACTAGCGAGAGTGACAGTATTTTGGTTGGTCAAACTCTAAGGGTCCGATACACGAAGGGGCTCTGCACTAGTGGCGGAGACCCCACAGGCATTGTGGAACCTCTGCATTGTGGTTTCTCAGCGTCAGGACTGTGGAGCCCCTTTGTGAATCGGGCCCTAAATCTATTTCTGACTATAATAGCAGCGCTATCTTTGTGGCCATAGTAGTCAGAATAGACAGTACTAGAGTAGACTTAGGATTTGATTTAAACAAACACTCTCCTGGACCTGTGTTAGACAGTTGCTCGCCTAGGGTCTTATTTACAAGAAAGCCATTCGGCTACGCCGTACTGCGTCACTTTCAGAGCATAGGGATGCATCATATTTATAACAATATGTTGCATTACTGTGCTTTCCCCTGCGCTGGCACAAAATTGGCTGCCATGCGCCTCAGCAGGTACCCTTGGGCCATGGTGCAAGGGTGTCTGCATTTAGAGGAGATTGTTTTTATGCAGGCAGGAGCACTTGCCTGTGCAAAAACAATCATGTGAGGTGTTTTCCTCTTTCTGTGGGTGCTGCAGAATGCAGCACCCACAGAAAGAGGAAAAAACAAGGTGCAAGGAGGAAAAATATAAGTATTTCTCCTTGTTATGCCTCCTTACTCCTCCCCCGGGGAGGCGCAGGGTTCTGATACATCTCAGGTTTACAAAATGTTTAAATCTGGGAATACAGTACAATCCATGGGTGCTGCATGGGAGCACCCATGGCACACCCTTTCACACAAAGTGCTGCGTGAAAAAGTTCATATTTACAAGGCCACGAAAAGTCACACAGGGTGGCTTTATGTGACCTTCTAAATACAGAGCACCACACTGAACTGCCGATGCCTCAAAAAGAGTGACTCACCGGAGGAGCAAGGGGCTTGTAAATATGCCCCTGTGTTTTTAACATCGACCTACACTCATATCAACCCACAATATCAAATACAAACATATTGTCAAGACACCTAGATGTGTAGTTAATAATAGTAAACATATACTTTCCAATATGCTGACTGGATCCATTGTTGTTAATTGCCATTCTAGAGTAAATACATAAATAGGTCGACATTCCTGATCCCAATATTTTGACTCACAACAGACAAATGCTTTGTCACTGTTCAACATCAACGAGTGCCTCTCTCATGAAGATAGTCTTCACTCTTTCCACTATTTTTGCTTCCATACTTTTTAGCCTCTTTCGCTCCACATTTTGTGCAATTTCTGTCCTCTGCGACCTCACTGCTATTTCCCTGATACGAGGTTTCATCTGCTTTCCGGCTGTTCATGCAAAAAGAGGCATTTTCCAACACTATTTATGGGCAAAACCAAGATAACAATATTCCCATATTTTCACCCTACTAACAGACAAACAAAGTATCACTTTCAAAAGAAAAGTAACACCCACTCTTCCATTATAATATTAGACTCTGAGTATGCAGTGATACACACAATAACACATAATGCCACTGTAATGTGGCAAACTTCAATCCAAGATACTATATTTAGACATCATTCTACACTCTACCAATTTATTTAAATCCTCCAAAAGGAAATAGTCACCAAGATCTTACAATAAAAAAATCCCTATCCCAGACCTTGGAACCTAAACGGTTTCAACAAATACAGCAAATGAATGATATATTTACCAACAAAGTACGACTCTACCAGGAACTCCTGTGTCTTGACTATCCTGGGTCTACAGCATACACAACTCTTAAACCATCTTATGTTAACACCTTCACTAAAAACACTCTCCAAATAAACCAAAGTCACTAAACATATGCTTCCACCTAGTCCAAACATAAACCTTACACATTAATTTTATTAGTTAAAATGTGATATTCTGCTCAGTTCAATAAGTAATAAAAAGGAGCAACCCAAAAAGAAAACACTAAATGAAAACCTAAACGTACCTCTACAATAAATATAAATCATACTTGAAGCACAAATAAGTATGTATTCAAAGCGACAGCATTTTAACATAACATACACCAATAAGCAAATAAATCCCTCTCCAAAAACATTTAAGAAATACATATATTCTTACAAGTCTATAGCAGTAGTGGCTTCTTCAATCCTCTTTTACTACCCCTGCTCCCAAAAATGCACAAATTCAAAGTCTTCCAAAAAATGTGCAATACATCCACAAAACAAACTCCTGAGCTGAACTCCGAGTAACTCTTAAAAATCTAAAAAATATATTATACAAATACTGCAACTTGCAAATAACAATTATTACAAACTAAAGTTGGAAGTAATAATATATCCAACATATTTACTTTAATAAAATGTCCAAAATAAACAGTGGAATAAAAAATACACTTCAATCTCTTTGAGAGGAAATCAAACGGAAGGAGGTTTTATATAAACATTCCAAAGAAATCTTTTCTGCCTGATATTAGACAGCTAAAATGTTCTTTTAACTCTATTGTTAGTAAGAGACCCTATCTGGGGGTTCATGCTCAGAAATCTTGTTATCTTCTTTTACGTAATACAGCTGGTAAATTGTTAGCACTTACCCTAAAATCCACCAATCTACGCACCCAAATTACTCGCATCACAGACAGGGACGCTTGACAAAAAGTTCTCAATCAAAACATCCTTAAGGTATTTAGGGATTTCTATAAAAGATTATACACTCCTCAATTGTCAAGTGATGAATCCCTATGTCTGGAGTTCCTCCACCCTCTTTTATTGCCCATAGTGTTTGACACTGATAGGTTGCGTTTTAATAAAACAATTGATCCTGAGAAAATTGTTAAAGCTATTAAAGCCATTCAGACGGGCAACGCTCCGGACCCGGATGGCTTCCCAATAATCTTCTATAAGACTTTTACATGCTCAATCATTGGTCATCTTAAAAGGGTTTTCGATCAATATGCCTTGTCGTGCAGCCTCTCGGGCTCGGTTGCTGAGGTCACCATTGTGGTCATTGCGAAGGAGGGTAAGGATCATTCTGATCCAAAAAACGGCTGTCATATTTCCCTTCTAAATACGGAAGCCAAAATGTATGCGAATATCCTTTCCAACAGATTGGAAGCATGTATCCCTAAACTAATTTATATCTCACAATTTGGCTTTGTCAAAGACCATCTCGCAAGGGATAATATCCGCACCATCTGTCATATCATAGAAAAGTCTCGTCTTTCAAGACTTCCTGCGGCTGCAATTGATCTTGACATGGAAAAGGCATTTGATAAGGTTTATTGGCCTTTTCTACATGGCGTTTTGGAAGCTCATGACCTAGGTTCCTCTTTTACTAACATGATCTTGGCACTGTATGAGAACCCTAAGGCACACATTAGAATTAATGGCTCTACTTCTTTTTTTGACCTAGACCAAGGTGCGAGACAGGGGTGCCCTTGTCTCCCCTCCTTTTCTTACTTACTATTGATCCTCTACTTGGACTTCTTAACTCTGAACCTAACATTGAAGGTCTTCAATTTGGTCATCTTGCATTTAAGACAGCTGCATATGCAGACAATATCCTCATATTCTCTTAGGATGTTGAATTGGCTATACCCTTGATCTTTAATATTATCCAGGACTTTTCTGAGGTTTCTGGGTATACACTGAATAAACATAAAATCAAAGTATTCCCCCTAAATTCCTTATGCTTTCCCTCCTATCTGGTACAAAAGGGGGTGATGATGGACGGAGCATCCGAACCAATCAAACACTCACACCCAGTCAACAGATCTGGATTTGATCCATCACCATTCTTTAGCCCACTCTGCCACCCCAGTTCAGACATGGCCATATGCAAATCAGTCTGACCCTGTGCCTCATGGGAACAGTCCGGTACAAAAGGGGGTGGTGATGGACGGAGCATCTGAACCAATCAAACACTCACACCCAGTCAAAAGATCTGGGTTTGATCCATCACCGTTCTTTAGCCCACTCTGCCACCCCAGTTCAGACATGGCTATATGCAAATCAGTCTGACCCTGTGCCTCATGGGAACAGTCCAGCCCGAACTGCCAAGCCATGCCTTCCCTGGACCAGAATCAAGCTTCCTAGGACCGGGTTCTGGCATTCCAGCCGTCTTCAGCCAGGCTTGCTTGAATCCAGTGGCAAAGTAAGCAAGGGACTCACGTCTGAGCATATCCTGCCAACTTATGGCGAACAAAGCGGTACAAAAGGGGGTGGTGATGGACGGGGCATCCGAACCAATCAAACACTCACACACAGTCAACAGATCTGGATTTGATCCATCACTGTTCTTTAGCCCACTCTGCCACCCCAGTTCAGACATGGCCATATGCAAATCAGTCTGACCCTGTGCCTCATGGGAACAGTCTAGCCCGAACTGCCAAGCAATGCCTTCCCTGGATCGGAATCAAGCTTCCTAGGACCGGTTTCTGGCATTCCAGCCGTCTTCAGCCAGGCTTGCTTGAATCCAGTGGCAAAATGAGCAAGGGACTCACGTCCAGATGTGTTGACTGGGTGTGAGTGTTTGATTGGTTCAGATGCTCCGTCCATCACCACCCCCTTTTGTACCACTTCCCTCCTATCTGGGCATCTCAGGTCTGAAATGGCAGTCCTCTCGCCATAAACATTTGGTCATCTGGTTCTGTAGAGATCTTGCGGAAACAGTTTCTTTCAATAAATCGCACACACGCCAAAGTTAAAGCACTTCTAAATAACTGGTCTCCTAAATTCATTTCCTGGTGGGGAAGACTGCATACCCTCAAAATGATGAGTACACTGATAGTTAATATTGTCTCTTCAATGCTCCCTCTAAGGCTTTCAGCCAGCTTTTTCCAACAATTTGGCAAACTTACCTCTAAGTTTCTTTGGAACAATAAATGAGCAAGGATCTCGTATACATTTCCTAGGAAGCTGGTTGCACTGGGTGGTTGTAACTTCCTGAATTAGTACTTTTATCAAATGGCCTTTCTAGTGGCTCAAAGGGCAGTTTGGATTACCCCAGATTCACTTTACTCTCCTCCATGGATACATATTGACCAATGTCTTTTTCACCCCTATAGTCTATCGTCCTTCATTTTATGACAACATTTGTTCCCTTAGATTCGCTTCATATTCTTTCAGATACAGCAGCTGCTTTAAAGGTCACTGAGGTGGCTCGAGATCCATTTTGATGATTCTAGGACATCTCTTTGGTTTAATCCAAAACTCGCCTTTGATCTCGATCCCCACCATTCTAATGTTTGAGGTTCTAAAGGCATCAAGACTATTCAGGACCTTTAAGATATTAATTGTGATCTGCTTCCTTGTTGCTGCTCTTGCTACAAAATATGATCTATCTTATCTGGCCTTTTATAGCTTTTTAAAGATAAAGGTTACACTCTCAAAATCCTGATTTTCTAAACATTCGTCTTTATTTAATCACCTAACCCTTTGGCCCTCGGTAGGGCATGTAGCGTCCCAATCTTACACATTTCTATCAAATCCGCAATCCCCACAGCATTCATCTATTTATGCCACATGGTTCGAACACTTTGATAAAGCGGTTTATGAAAATATTTGTCGGAATAGCTGGCTTCTGATTGGTAATATCTCAATGCGCAATAAAATTGCTCTGGCCCTGATCCAATCTAACATTTCTACAATGCATTTGCTGAATTGGACACCAGCTCAGCTATACACATTGAAGCTAAGGGATAATGATAAGTGCTGGAGTTGTGAGCTGGAACAAGGCATGCATCAATGTTATGTTTTATGAATTTCTAAAGTGCATCGGTTACCCGGGGGTGTCCTGGTGCTGTTGGCTACCTCTCTGAGTTCCAGAACTTATGGGTAGATTATCAGTGGAAGATTCTAACCTTTGAAGAGGCAAGTTTTCAATTCCTTTCTGAAAATGAGGGGGTCAGTGGAATTCCTAAGAATACAAGGGAAGTCATTCTAGGCCTTAGCCGTGCATTTGATGAAACTTATTCCCACCCCACGTAGCTTTCCTAATGGGGGGTACACATGTTGTTTGACTGTGTGCTATTATATGAATATTGAGCTTCTATACAGAGACACTTATCGAGTATCTTTAACGTTCCTATCACCTTATCCTTCTCTATGGTAGTATTGGGTCCCAGGGGGGGAAACATCCATTACAACGCAGTCATTACAATGACCTACCTTTACAACGCAACTGGTACAACGCAACTGCCTTTACATCGCATGCCATTACAATGCATGCCATTGCAATGCATGTCACTACAACTCATGCCATTACAACGCATGCAATTATGCATTATACGGTAAGTAATGGAGATTTCTTTTGTATTAGAGTGGGTCTGGGTTTTGAGGTACATGGGGAAAGTAATTTTTACCCCTACACTATCCAATACTTTCCCTACTGTTGCACTCACTGGAGTGGGGACATTAATTTTTACCCTTACACTCTCCAACACTTAGTACTTGTTACCCCTACACTATCCAACACTTACCCTACTGTTGCACTCACAGGAGTGGGAATATTAATTGTAACCCCTAAACCATCCAACACTTACCATACTGTTGCCCTAAAAGTATTATGCCTTGTAATGGTATGAGTTGTGATGGAATGCATTGTAATGGAATGCGTTGTAATGGTAGTTTTAAAAAAAGCGTTGTAATGGCATACGTTGTAAAATCATGCAATATAATAGTAGTTGCGATGGAAAGACTGTGTTGTAAAAGCATGCATTATAATTGCATGCATCGTAACATCATATATTCTCCCTGGGCCTCAACTGTCCCTCCATCCCTAGATATGACTGACATGTTACTACAGGACTTACTTTTAACTATTGCAATTAAAGCGATTCTCACAGAATAGAAGTCCTTCCAATACCTATCTTTTCACACTTAGTGGGCATGGATATACTATCTTAACTCATAGCGTGCATAGGTTGCACTCCGATAATCACTCCACTCCACTTATCTCTAGCGTAGTCTGGCATTCCTTGGACAATTATGTTCAACTCTGTGCTCAGGACTGCGGGGCATACACCTCTAATACCCAAACTAATTAAGATTTTTCCTCTTTCTTATTTTACTTTGATATTCCAGAGTTGCAACCCTTCCACCACCACCCCATCCTTTTCCTTCTTTTTGAGTTTTTTCCCTTGTCTAATAATTGTGATATTATTTGTGATACAAGGCTTGTTTTCTTTCAGTCCCCACACAATATCTTTGGATATTTTTGGATTATGTAGACTACTTTGCTCATGTACCATTTTCATATTTTCTATATGGATAGGTTGTATTATTTGTCCTTTTATTATTGCCATCTGACTTTTGTTTATATTTGCATTTGAATATTCTTTTATATTATCTGCACATGTACTGTTTCGTCTAGCCAGTATCACTCATTCCATTTACTAATCTATATTTCCCTTTGGAATAAACTTCAATAAAATACTTTGAACAAAAAAAATGACCTCCCCCAAAAAAACTAGATAAAACAATATGAAATATCCTTATTAAAGTCTTCATCTGTCCTGAAAAGAAAAGGTTCCGCCCTTACTCAAAACACATCAATAAACAAAAGAACATAAATTCAATATAAAATTACAAACAAATAACTCATACGTTAAAACAATTACATACACCAGCAATCTCCCTAGCAAACAATAATCAAAAAGTATTAATTAAAAATAATTTACATTCAACCTAACTACTTTAAAGTTGGAAAGTACAGCACAACACCTTAACTAACAGAAAACCCCACCTCTAAACCATGACTTACTAATTACATATAGGTTCTTCTGAGTTCCAAGGAGCTATGCTGCATCTGTAGGTCTTACACTCCAAGACATGCAGGTGTTCAACAAAGCATAATTGGTGGAGTACGAATTTACTAGTTTAACTCTAAGTCCTATAAATATTGGGGTAACACAGCAGAATTGTGGAGGGAAGAATTGCTACTCTAACTCGAAAACCTACAGACAATGGGATAGCAAAACATAACTAGGGGAGACCATATTTCATACTTTTCTAACAACAAAATAAGCTGCTTATGTGTCATCCTCTCCTTATAGGCTGCCAATGACTTATCTTTCTGTCTTCTATGGTCTTTTGCCTGAAACAAATCTAGGAAGTAAGATTACCCATACTCCATCACATCATGATTATATTTCATGGAACAATTTAGGCATTAACTCCTCACTTGCCTGACCTTGAATTGTACAAATGTATATGAAGTCCTGATACTACTGACTCATCTCCTCAGTCTGAGCTTCCTTCTATTGAATATCCACAGAAGGACTTACTTGATTTATTTGGATCACTGGTCTGCACTCTCACAGCATTGTCAAGCCTGCTCCTTTAAATCAAACACGATCAACCCAGAGCTTGCTTGTCTCCGTAACATAGTTAGCTATTCTCTCCCATTTGATACCTTGTGCACAGTAGTAGATCTCATATTTACCATAAGGAATCCAATTTCTCCTTCTCTGAGCCTGTTCTTGCTGTTTGCTGCCAAACGGATTGTTTATTTATTCCAAGACTCGCGGTACCCGCTTCGCAGGTCCCGCATCACCAGGGGGTGTGTGACTGAGTTGGGAGCTGCTGGTTGTGTAACCGGGGCTGAGGGCTGCGAGCAGAAGGGTTGGGACTCGCTTTCCCAGGAGTCCCTGGATATCCCGCGCCCGTTCCACCTGGGCTGCTCTCCCTCACCGCCCCGCCCCCACCAGGACCATCTTTAAATACCTTGCTCACCATTGCCTCGTGGGACCTTCTCTGAGCCTGTTCTTGCTGTTTGCTGCCAAACGGATTGTTTATTTATTCCAAGACTCGCGGTACCCGCTTCGCGGGTCCCGCATCGCCAGGGGGTGTGTGACTGAGTTGGGAGCTGCTGGTTGTGTAACCGGGGCTGAGGGCTGCGAGCAGAAGGGTTGGGACTCGCTTTCCCAGGAGTCCCTGGATATCCCGCGCCCGTTCCACCTGGGCTGCTCTCCCTCACCGCCCCGCCCCCACCAGAACCATCTTTAAATACCTTGCTCGCCATTGCCTCGTGGGACCTTCTCTGAGCCTGTTCTTGCTGTTTGCTGCCAAACGGATTGTTTATTTATTCCAAGACTCGCGGTACCCGCTTCGCGGGTTCCGCATCGCCAGGGGGTGTGTGACTGAGTTGGGAGCTGCTGGTTGTGTAACCGGGGCTGAGGGCTGCGAGCAGAAGGGTTGGGACTCGCTTTCCCAGGAGTCCCTGGATATCCCGCGCCCGTTCCACCTGGGCTGCTCTCCCTCAACGCCCCGCCCCCTCTCCCAATTGGAGGCTACCATAAAAGAGAATTAAGAATCCCGCTGCGCGGGAGCGCCCGGGGCTAAGCCCGGGCAAAGGGCGGGCCCTCTGAGGCCCTCGTAGGCCAGAGTAGGCTGGGCTGGGCCCTGTATACCTGCTGTTCCTGTTACAGGCAAGTGTAATGGCAATGCCGTCTGAAGAGGGAACACCTGGGAAGATGGGAAGACTACGCAATGGGTCACTGGACAAATATTTCCCTAAGGTTTTGTGTGATGGTGATAAGGAATCGTCCATGACTGAGCGAAGGGCGGAGCGGCGACGCTCAGTCGAAAGTTTGAAAAATAGATCCCTCACTGACATTGTTCCTTTTACTACGGCCCAGGAGGGAGGTTCACCTGATATTTGTGGGGAAATTGTTAGTCAAGAAGGTGTCCCTTTTTTGCTGTGAGATTGTACCCCCACCCCTTGTTTGCCCTCAGATCATATTGTAATTGTCTCTCCCACTCCTAGTCTCCGTTGTACTACTGTTACAACGAAGCCTAGGAAGACGAAATCTAAGCAATTAGTGGTGGCCCAGATACATGACCCACCACCAAGTAAAAGAAGGAGGAAATTAAGGGTAGGGCTAGGCAAAGTTAAAACTCCCCACTCTGACTTCGGTAAAGGGTCAAAACCTCCCACCACATATGAAAGGGCAATAGTGGAGGTGGCAGTAGTATTGCCATCACCCGGCGCACCACCGCTAGAGGTTACATCGCCTGTTATGGACCCAAATGCTGTAGGTTCTGATATTATCGTGGGGACTACAGTACCAAATATATTCCCTCCCCCTTCATTATTAGGGAATTTGGAATTCTTACTGAGATCCCTGCTCCTACCCATTAATGAGAGCATTAAGAAAGTGGAAATTAGATTGACACTCCTGGAGACTGCTATAAACAGCATGGTCACCTTAACCAAAGCCCAGGGGAGCGGGGTGGTGCAACCCATATCTTCAGTTAGGCTACCCACCAACAATGCTCCTAATACCCCAATTGCTACATCCCAGCCGCCTAAACAGAAGCCACAGCTTCATGGTAGGGTTGAGCCTGGCTTTCAAAATCCACACCCCCGAAAACATATAAACATCCCAGTAGTAGGGACGGGTGGTGACCCCCCAAGGGTAGCGTTGAAGGCCCCCATAGCAAACAAACGGGAGGAATATGGGGAAGGTAGATACACTAGAGGTCCAGTAACCAAGGGGCCACAAGTGGAGATTCCCCCACAAGCAGTGCCCTTTGTGGTAGTTTTGACTGGGGTTCCGCCGTTAGTAGAGAACAAGAAGGAGGGATATGCTCAACTGAAAAATAAAATAATTCACTGGTTGAGGACATATAGGCACATAATATTGATGGAGATATAGTGCATGTTAGGCGGATTAACTGGCTGGGCAGTAGACGCAAAGATATTGAAGGGGACCTAGTGGTGGTTAATTTTAGAGACCCTCGGGCAGTAGACTACATTCTAAACTGGCCCACTGGAAGTGGGGAAAATTGCATTACCCCTCGGGCTCTAACATACTTCTATCCGAGGTCAGTTGTGTTCCCCCCAACCATCGAAATGAGTTCTACCCTTCCAGATCTAACCCCCCATTATTACATAGTAACATCTATCCCCCGTATGGCCAGTACCCCGTCCAGGCCGCTGATCAGTTTGGTTGGATTACAGTACCCCAGAGACACAAATTGAGTCACGATAGCAGGATGGAGCATTTGAGACCCTTCACTCCTCTGGACACTTGCAATAGGTTTTCGCAGCTTTCCGGTATGGAAGACTGCGATTGATGTTTACAGTCTAAGGGGGAGAGAGGTGGTCGATCAGGTGTGGAGGCTCCATGGTCAGTTGGATGTGAAGACACAAGTCAGGAGGTTACCCCTGAAGTTCAAAATGCGGTTAGCAGCAGTTCTACCGGGGCCCTTTTGGAAGCTCTGAGTATGGATAATACTGTTGGTTGCATTGTACCCTCCAAACCATCTATCTGTGTGGTGGATACTTGTACGATCAAGGCGGTGGTGGGGGGGGTGTAAGGGGTCTCTGGCACAGTTCCTAAGGGCCGCCGGGTAATAAACCTGTTATCTTGGAATGTAGCAGGGCTAAAAAGGAAGATGGCTATACCGGAGTGGCATACATTCATCGAGAAGTTCGATGTTTGTCTGTTTCAGGAGTCTGCTACCAATAAATAAATCGGGTTATACCACCTTTTCTTCTCCAGCAGTATGTAGAGGGAAGGGCAGACCAGCGGGAGGTCTCACGGTCTGGATAAAAATCGATCTGGACTGGGATGTGGTTATCCACGACTCTGAGTGTAGTGACTTACTACATCTCTCTTCTAGGGATCATATTGAGGGGAACAGGCTCGAACTATTCAATGTGTATGCCAGAGGGGCCCCGGGGGATACTACTTCAGCAACTATACTAAGTTTAGATTCAGCTTTAGCCAACTGTCCTCCTGCAGCCAAAATTATTGTGGGGGGGATTTCAATTGTATGTTTGAACCTCTCTTTGGTGATGACTCCCTAGGCACTGAGGAAGAAGACTCTAAATGGTCCATCCCAGTCTTGTCATTACCCCCCATTCGAAAATGGTCTGCGAGGGCAATCCAAATTAATGCCCTTACTAGGGAACACAAACTAAGAGCACTTAATGGTAGGACCTTGTCTGACATGGCTGGTGCGATGACCTTTAATAGGCTTACAGGTCCGTCCAGAATCGATTATATCTTAATGGACGTTAGTTTGTGGACTGATCTAATTGATATGGAGGTGGTATCTACTCAGGATAGTGACCATAATCCTCTGTGCAGCAAGTTTAAGTGGGGTAACCTTAAAGATAGGGTGGTGAGTGCCCCCATGAAATTAACTAAAGAGATTATCCCATATAATAATAATCGTAGACTGAAATGGGATAAGGCCCAACTGAAGGAGGACCAACTAGGGACCATCAAATCCCTTGTTGTGGATCTGTTTTTGGATCTGGAGGTATGGGACCGGGAGAATGGTAGTGTCCCGAATCCTTCCACTACCCTCGATTCAGTTTACAAAGCCACAATAGACCACGTGAGTCACTATTTTCTCTCAAAAGGGAAAAGCCGCAGACGGAATAACACCCCCCCCATTTCTAGCAATTCTTGGTATTCGGCCCAGTGTAAGGGAAAAAGGAAAAATCTGACAGCTGCTCTACTCGCAAAGGATCCATTACTAGTTAGAGCGGCTAGGAAGGATTATTTGAGAGTATTAGCGCTGGCTAAACGTGAATGGGAGGAACAGCATTGGCAGGACTTAACAGATGCTGTGAGTATGAGGAACCCGATGTTATTTTGGGACTTAATCAATAGAGCTAGGCAGGGGAGATCCCAACCACTAGCAGCCCATATAACTAGCCAGCAATGGTTTAACCACTTCTCAGCTTTATATGGCGGAATTGAAGATACAACCAGCCCCATGGTAACTAGCGGTGGGGGAGGGGAACCTCCAGGGGAGGACGAGTATCCATTCACGGCCTCAGAGGTAGTAGTGGCTATTAGACATTTGACCCCAAAGAAGGCGGCCGGTCCGGATGGGATCCCAGGGGACCTCTTGATTGCGGAACCTATGGCCTGGGCCAACTTAATTGCCACTATAATGAATCTGATTGCAAGGGGTCATCCTGTGCCAGATTCCTGGAAGGGAGCAGAGGTTGTCACTGTGTATAAGAAGGGGGCAAGAGATGACCCTGCCAATTACAGACCTATCAGTCTGATAGATGTAATCC
Source organism: Lissotriton helveticus (assembly GCF_964261635.1). Classification (NCBI taxonomy): domain Eukaryota; kingdom Metazoa; phylum Chordata; class Amphibia; order Caudata; family Salamandridae; genus Lissotriton; species Lissotriton helveticus. The sequence goes on along the minus strand of NC_136067.1, from coordinate 248,365,560 downwards.
AGAAAGTGGTTGGCAGGGTCATCATCTCAAGGGTTGGCGATTGGATGGAGGAGGGAAGTATCCTCTCCCACCTCCAAGCTGGATTCCGCCGGAAGGTGGGTACGATGGACCAGGTCTTCCGTTTTTTTGTGATCTATTGGAAGACAGTTACCATCAAAAAGGGCAGCCTTTATATGGCCTTCATAGATCTCAAGACAGCTTTTGACCTGGTCCCTCGAGCTAAATTGTGGGAGATCCTAGAAAGGATGGGCTTCCCCGGCCCACTCTTGAGTCTAATTGCAAGGCTCCATGAGGGGAATTATGCGAGGATCAGATGGGGTGCCCAGGGACAGCTGACAGACAGGGTCCCCGTGAGGAGCGGAGTCCGCCAGGGATGTGTTATGGCTCCGACCCTCTTCTCCTTGTTTGTGAATGGAGTGGTGGACCATCTGAGAGGGGAAGAGACGGATGCTCCATCCCTGGCAGGGGAAAGAATCCCCACTCTACTCTTCGCCGACGACACTATACTGATATCCAAATCCCCGGTAGGACTGCAAAAGCTCTTGCATCGATTTAGCTCCTTTTGCATAGACAGAGGCCTAACCATCAATACCTCTAAAACCAAGCTGTTGGCTTTTTCACCCTCCAAAAGATTTAAAAACAATTTCAGGCTCAGTGGGGCCCCCCTGGAGTTGGTCGATTCTTTTGACTATTTAGGGGTGCGGATAAATAGTCGAATGAATTGGAAGGACCACTTGGCTAAAATGTTACTTGGTCACAAAAGAGTATCTGGGGTGACCCTGAGGGAGTATCGGGAGTCAACTAGTAAACCTCTGTCACCGGTCATGGCCATTTATGAGGGTCAGATACTCCCAGCTGCATTATATGGCTCCGAACTCTGGGGGTTCGAAAACGTTTCGGATCTAACTACAGCGGAAAATAAGTTTCTGAGGGATGTGGTGGCTCTCCCTGTTTCTACCCTGCTGATCCCCTTGCGGCTAGATTTGGGTAGACGAGCCTTAAAGGACCTAGTGAGGCTGCGCCCACTGCTCTTTTGGGTTTGTCTAAGAAGGACTAAGGAGCTTGCCAAATATGCTGAAGGGTTGGATGACCTAATACTGCTTGATACTGGCAACAAGATTGGATGGCTGTATAATGTGAGGCACCTAGTTTTCCAATTGGGATTGAGAGATGTGTGGGAGACCCAAATGCCACCGCCCAAATTAGTGATTAAGAAGTTATATTGGGATTGGATGCAGGTCGAGGCAACACGCAGCGGGGCTGGGGGTTCACTCACTGAACGGTTCTTAGAGTTCAAGTGGGCTAGGAAGTTGGAACCCTTCTTCGATCTTATAACTAAACCGCTAGACAGAGCCCTATATTTAAAACTAAGGTACGGGACCCTCCCGGTGTACGAATTCACCGCGAGGTGGTCTAACCCTGGTGGCCCATCGCGACCGTGCCCCGGCTGTGCGGCCCCTAAGGAGTCTGTGGCCCACCTACTTTTTGCCTGCCCCGCTTACAAAGTGGCACGGAAGATTTGGCTGAAACCAGTATGCAGGGGGTTGGGACTGAGGTGCCACAGACTGGCCTTACGAGTACTCTCTACGGACTCATCATCTACTGCCATGATATGCGGGGTGGCAAAATATTTGAGTAGTGCATGGCTGACACGCTCAAGGATATTGAAGCTGCACTCGAGGCTACCATGCGACTAGATTGGATGTAATTGAAGGTTCACCCACTATCATATAATGAACTGTTGAGAATGTCTGATTATGGTCCATACAAATTTTATTGTTTATATTCTGTGTTTATATTTTAATCATGGTTTTTATTGATGATAGTTAATATCTTCTTATTGGGTGAAATGTACTCTTTTTAATGTGTAAAATGTACTCTTTTATGGTGAGCAATTTTACCGAATAAAGATATTCAACAACAAAAAAAATTTCCTCTTTCCTAATGAATATCACATGACCTCCTATGTGACTATTGTGAGATAGCAGACAGGCTTAACTTAGGAGAAATGTGTAACACATTTATCAATACCAAAACACTTAAACCATACAAAACGCAACACAATAAAAATCAGACTCCAATGTCTCAATATAAAAACATTTTAAGGGACAGACGCCAAAACAACAAAAATGTGATGTAGGGAACTGAAGATAAGATTTTTCAAAGTTGTAGGTGCTTCTAGTTCCAAAACGCACAATGACTGATTGAAGTCAAATATTAAAGCCTACTGCGATGGAGTGTGAGTCATATACAATGACCAAGTTAATCCTGGTGTAAAGTTTACCTTCTGACTTAGTCGTTTTTTTGGAGAAAAGTCATTGTCGACGAGGTCATCGGCAGGTCTGAAGGCAGACTGAATCCTAAGAGGGGCTCGTTGGTGGCAGTAGGCTAAAGCATGGTTCCTCAGTGGGATTCTGAGCTACAGAAAGAAGATCAAGGCTGTGGATGTCAAAAGCGGGAAAACTCAGAGCGGGCAAAGTCCAAAGTCTGGGCCCAGGAAGGCATTATTTTCATTGGGGTGCTGCTCGGCATTGGTCTTGGTGAAGTCCTCTACGTTCGGCCTTAGAAACCTTTCTGGAAGTAAGGATCCTGAAGCTTGACAAACCAGCAAGTTCAGTCGGCGCTGTGGGTTGGAGGTGATCCAGGGGTAGCCTTTGGTTGTTTTAAGAAATATTCCAGAAACAGTTTCTAAGTGCCCAGCATTTTTGAAAGGGGAAGGAGCACACTTTACACCAGCCAAGGTACCTGGACCTTTTTGCCACCACTTGGGGGGTAGGACTCAATCTCCCAGAAGCCAGCAGCAGGGGTCAGGTCAAATTCAGTCTGGACTGGTCAACTGAGTTCAGCAGACATTTGAGCTTCTTGCAGCTTTCATGTTCCGGGAGTGGAACAGGAGGCGAGCTAACTAGCCCTTTGAGTCCATTCTTCTGTCTGGATACAAAGTAGGGAGCAGATCGAGCTCTTTGGGGTTTTCTCCACAGGTTCAACAACAGGTGCAGTCCTTCTTCTGTTTTCCACAGGTGTTCTGAAGAGGGTGCTGAGGGTGCTACTTTTATACCCAGTGCCAGACTGTGGGTGGGGAAAACTCCTTGCCATTCCCTTACAGTTGGTTAAATGTTCCCAGGGTGCCCCAGCCAACTTTTGCTGAACATTCTGTGTGTTTTATTGTAAACTATCCTACAGTGCCCTTGTCTACCAATACCAAATACCAATAAGGCAGAACCTTTCTTCCCTTGTGCATAGCTCCCTGGTCCCATTCAGAGGTGTGGCTATGATAATGGGCAAACCCTCCCTTGTGATCACTCTAAGTTGGTTCTGGCGGTTGCTTCTCTCCCACTGGGAGTAGTGCCCAGATGGCTATCAGAAAAGCGAAGGAGCAGGTCTAGGTGTGAGTTACATCTGCTTGTGTCAGGGTAGGCACTGCCCAAAGTTTAATTAAGTTTCTGAGCACAGCCCAAATGACCATATAGTCAGGGGGAAGAACACCTCTTCAAAACTAAGCCTTTTGTCTACTGTTGGAAGCAATACACATCCCACCACAAGAGATCCATTAACAGTCGTGTGACACTGATCATTGGCAGAAAGCCAATTTTGACTGGCATATGCAGGAAAATGCCAACTGTCTGAAAGTGTGAGATTTAAGGTGTTACGTCCAACATTAATGGTCAGAAAGGACTTGGGACAATTTTTAAGTTGCTAGTTTTCAATGTTTCATGATACTGTTGTAGCCAAGCGTGTCTGAAGCAATGTTCTGATGTTTGTAGATTTTCAAACAAGGTTGGGAGCCTTCAGTTCCTTCAGGAGGCGATATTAGCATTAATTTCCTAATTTATGGGTTAGTTGCTGTAACATTGTTGCAACAATTTCAAATGTGCGCTGACTGTTTTCGGTTTACTCAGATAATGATGTAGATTTCAATACTGATTTGAAGGCGTTGCGATGACTCATCCGTCTGAGTCATTGGCTACAACTGTATTGTGAAACATTGAAAACTAGCAACTTTAGTACAAATAAAAGCCAATATAGCGTGCCACTAGAATCACATGAAGGGAGCAACAGCCTTCAGTAATTCGCCGTCATTTAAGTCAGAGCATACTGGTGAAATCCTGAGTAACAACAACCAATAGTTCAGATTACACCGCGTCATTTGCCCTGAAGAAAATCCCTTGATTCCTACAGGGATGAGAAACGCGTCGGCATTTTTACTCCCCCCCCAAAAAAGGGGGATTTATTAATTTAGCCCAACTGGCATGATAGGGCAATCAATTTTAACTGTATATCCCATGATGCCTAGAGTTTAACCCCATGGACAAAGGAACTCAGCAGAAGGAAGACAAATAGTTTCGATAGGAGTTCCTTATATTAATGGTCTGACAAACCATGGTATAACAACAAATTGATTTATGTGATTATTGTACTTATTGTCCAATTTCATTAATAGTGATAAGTTGCATTGTTTAGTGATTACATTAACAGTGACAAGTTGTATTGTTTTGAGATTATGTTTTCTTTTGATTTGTGATGACTTGCATATTCATTTTTATGTGTGTCACTTTATGTTCAGGCAAACATTGCATAATACAAAATGTTTCATTGATTGTCAAAAGCTTTGGCAAAAAATAGCCTGGAAAAAGAAAAATAGGTCTATACTGGTCCATATTCTGATGAAATAAAATAAGGTGGTCAGATTCCTTTATTTTTTTTTAAAACTGTCTAAAAGTGGTATTTCTAAAATAGTAATTCAAAATCCGACTTGACCATTAGATTGGATTTCACATTATTATTAATTTGAGTCCTTCAATCATTGTTTTAGCTACTCCCAAACTGAAATTATGCATTATAAGGTGTTATAATGTAACCAAGTGTCTTTCTATGGGAAAGATTCCTTGCCACAGTAAAAAATGACTTTGGAGATTTTTCCCTGTAGGGACATGTAAAACTTAAGTCAACATGACCTACTTTCTAAATACCATGCACCCTGCCCGATGCCTACCTCCGGGTGAATGAGTATTAAAAATGAAGGTTTAAGCATGGCAAAAGGTTTATTTTGCAAGTTCGAATTTACAGTTTTAAATTACACACTAAGGTTGATGGGACAGACTTGCAAAAATGATTTGCCTTGTCACTTAGTCTAATATGTGCTGCAGTCCACTAGTAACTACAGGCCGTGGGTACTTGGGTACCATATACTATGGACTTATAAGTACATTATATGTACCAATTAAGGTTGGTAGCTCATTCAACATGTTTTTTAGGGATCAGAGTACATGCACTGGGACATGTTTATCAGGGTCCCAGAGTACACAGTCTAAAAACCAACAGCATTAGTCTAAAATAAATGGACGTGCTCATGCAATAAAGGGCAATTTCTTACAACTATAGCTCACAAAAGCCTTCTTCCAGCACCGATTGCTACATTCTTTATCTAATCTAATCAAATGCTCCCTGGACACAGACCACAGTGTTTGACCTGCTCTATCAAGAACATTGAACAAAAAATCTTCTGTTAGATCTATTTTAATATTTTTCACTAAAACTGCCAATTCTTCAGTTCTGTGTCTCTTACATAAATGTACATTAGCCATGAAACACAAGTGGGAGGACACTCAAAATATCAGCAGGCCATGTGGTGATCTCCTAGTCTTGACAGTAATGATGGGGGTCAGTGACAGCATACACATTTTTTTGAATCACCTTTGCCTTGGTGAATCGATTACTCAATGTGATCATAAGTCCATGTCTGATGAAGGGGTCTAAGTAATCCATATTAATGAAATTCACAGCAAAATTGCACGCTCTTGCAATTTAAATCGTTAAATGCGCCTTTCATCAGGCTAAATGTTATGTCCCAACCTCCATGTGGCAATGTAACATTTAGTGGATAACCCAGGAACACTTTATGAGTTAAATAATCTTTTCTGACTCTAACATCTTCCTAGGGCTCTTTGATCTGTACTGGTGTGAAACCATTGGCTCTGCAGTCACTATGTTATTCCTTTCCCACAAGGCAACACACAAACTGCTAGGAAGATGTTTCATGATTGAAGACCTAAATAAGGTGATATGTCAGAAAATCTTAAAGTATTTTTTATCTATATCATTCACACATAACAAGCACTAGTGACTTATGAAAAGGAGATATGCAGGTTTTTGAGACTCTAAAATATTGACATCGGAGTCTTGTTATTGATTGTTGAACAATCTGCTCCAATGTTGTTTACTTAAAATACGTGTTCCTCTTCTATTCAATATAATGAGCTCTCTACTATAAAACTGAAAGTATAAAAGTGAAATGATGGAGCGGCGCAGTAAGGGACAGGCAAATACAAAAACTCCTACAAAAGGTGAGTCTATGGGCTTTCAGTGATAAGATACCCAAACCTGCTTCTTTCGTACAGCGCCACAAATAGGCTAAAAGTTGCTCTAGTTAAGACTTAGAGAAACGGGCACCACTCATATATGTCCACTCATCACTGCGGCAACAGATTCACAAAGAAACAAAAGAGGCAGACAAAAACACTGCCAGCACACGCCGAATGACAAAAATATGTGAAATATAAAAGAACAGTCATATTATATTGCATTGGACACATGCGAAAAGTATAAATAAATGGGTACATACATAGTTGAATAAAGTAGCAATTGGCCATCTAAATGTATACATTGCATATAGCCATATGCATCACATTCTGGAAATGTGAAAAAAATAACGAGAATACAAAATAGAAATCTATGTAAAAATAGTGATGGAACTGTCAACATATACATCACATTTTAAAATATCAATTGTAAAAATAACAAATGCCTAAAAGCTATGCAAATGCAAATATTGACGACATCTATACAAATTACATTCTACAAATGTAAGGATAATAGATGCACACTCATAGAACATTATGTAAATTGTTAATGAAATATAAGAAAAAACGACTTATATCAGTTTAGACAATGTGAAAGTGTTCTTTGGAAAGGTTGTGGCATCTTTTTAGAGTATAGGGGCAATTTCTCAGCTTTAATTTGTCACCCTCTACAGTCGGAAGCGCCAGGATACCCGTAGGGTGACAGTATGCGCTATATAACAAAAAATACAAAATAAAAAAAATAGTAAAGAGCATGGAGTTGAAATGATAAAGCAGAATGTTAAAGTTCAAATCTTTGGGCTTTGTGCCTTGTTGAACCCACCGATTTATTAGGTCAGTCAGGAATTAAAAGATCGCCTGCTGGTCGACGCAGAGTGTTTAGGGCTACCAAGGGGTTTCCTTAATGTATGTGGATTGCGATTCCAGGGTGGTCAGACCAATTAGAGGGGTGATCGTGTGCATTCTAATTAGATCAAACGAGGCAAAAATGGCATATGGCATTGCATTGCTGGTGTACATGTGGCCAGCAGGGTGAATGGTCACTTGTTCTAAGCAGTTGAGATTTTGGGGGGTTTGGAGCATGAAAATGCTTTCTGTCCCACCCCCCACTAAGCTCTTGTAAGGTGCCTTTGATTCTGCTATCTCTTTTCTATAGGGGCTTTCCCACCGCGATTGTTTCTGCCATACTCCCCTTTTGCCTTGATCCCAGCAGCTATTGTCCTCTAGATCCAGTATCTTTTGACCTCACTGAGAGACTAGGCTGCCTCTTTTTTCTCTTTCCATGTCCCTGCAATATGGTGATAGAGTTAACTAGTTGTGAATAGTACAAATTCGGTACATTTCATAAATGTTGCACTGGGTGTCCTTGCCATCTACCGCCCTTCATTTGTCTATAGTGTAATCATTCTCATTGAAAAAGGGGAGAAAGTAAAGGTTTATGATGGAAACTGCCTGGTGGGTCCTTCTCATGCTACTCTATGCACTTGTGAAGTCTGTTGGGGGCTGCTTCAGAGGAGTTGTAGGTCCAGTGAAGCGAAACTTGTACAAATGAAAGTATGTCACACATCCTCCTTCCATATCTGTGTTGCAGATGTTAGTGTTTTTGCAATTTAATATTTTGCTTTCCAGGGAAAGTCATTTAGCCGAGATTTGGTCTTATTGGTTACTTTTACAACCATAGCCACCCAGGTATCATTCCATGCTCCCACAGATCATGCCTTACTTTGATCAACACGTGGACGTAAGGATAACTATTGGGTATTCATGCCAGAAAGACTTCAGTGAAAAAGAGGATTGTACTGGAGAAGCTGCTTGGCACAATGTGTGACCATGGCTGATAATTCTACTCGTGGATTCTAAAGATTCATTGTTTTAACTTTCTATAAAAGCATATCAGTTTGTTTAATGTTAGGCTGAGAGATTTAAAAAAGATGCTCACACTCTTTGTAAATAAACTGGCAAAAGTCTCCAACTCAGGGGTGGCTGCTTCACAAGGGCTCTGGGTCTGCGCCCTCCTGTTTGTAGTGGACACTAATGAGGAGACCACGGCCCTCTCCTGCAGTAAAAAACAGTCTTTACTCTTCCGCTTGTGTTCCTTATACTGGCAATGTCAGTTTTCAGTGTTTTCTTACCTGATCGTGACAGTGCGGATGTTTGGGGCTGCTGACCATCCATCCTCTATTGCACAGAGCAGGGGCACTCCCTGCCCCCATTCACTGCACTGAAGGTGCAGCCTTTGCCGCCCACTGTAATCCTTCTACAAGTGAATAACTCTACAGTCCGATGAATAAACGTGAGGCCAGTGATTTAAAACAGTCTGCCTTTACCCCCCCCCATACCTCACCTTCCCCTATCCCCCCCCTTTCTGATCCATTTCCTTTGAATTCAGTCTCAACCTTACTAGTCACGATTCTGCACTATCAGAGACCACAGGATGAGGTTTGGTATTGGGAAAGGGAGAGGCCAAGAAGAGTAACTTAACCACTAGTTTTGGTTCTTGCAAAATGCAGACAAGTCTGGCTCAATCAGGGCTTTGTGCACAAACCATGATTGACTGCTTGAGGAAATCAATAGATAAAGTATTAATGAACGAGCTTACATAAATCAATGCAAATCAACCTAAGAAGATGAATAGAAACTGCTGTACTGTGCACTTCGGGGTACTTCATTTCGTGAATGTGTTTATAAAGAGATGTGCACCTTTAAAACTTGCATTCCCCTTCAACGACAGTTCACTCGTAATATCGGTTGAAGTTGCAATGCTACAGACAAGACAGTTTCTGTTTTTATGGGTAAGGAAGCTTGCTTTGTTGCTGCCTGTAGTGTGCTTGTTGTACATGATATTGACTGCGCCAAAAATGCTTATTTCCAAGCCCCTTGTGGCGCCTGCATGTCACTTTTTCCCATATTAAAAGTGATGCACCGGCAGCGCAAGGGGCTTGTAAATAAGCCCCAAAACATTGGGGCATATTTGCAATTAAATAATGCAGTGTGACGCTGCAAGGAATTTAGCTGAGAGCACCATTTAAAAAACACAGGGATGCGCCGTATTTACAAGAATAAGAAAAAAAGAGGAGAAGTAAAAGTATTTCTCCTCACTGCGCCACTCTAACACCTCCTTTTGAAAGGCGTTAGTTTTTGGCGCTGCCTCAGATTTACAGTACTGTAAATCTCGGGCAGTGTCAAAAAGCAATGGGTGATGCCCACAGCAACGCCCATTAAACGCCCCTTTGCCACAGAAAACTGCAGCAAGGATATAGTTTCAAGGCGGCATTAAGCCAAGCAAAGTAGCTTAGCGCAACCTTGTAAATATGGAGCAGAGCATAGTGCCAACAGACCATCGGAATAAGTGACGCTCTGGTGGCATAATGCCCTTGTAAATATGCCCCATAGTGTTTTGGGCGAACACCATTCTCAATAACTAAAGCTTGCAGTCATTCTACATTTCTGTGTATTTGGTGAGTAAGAATAGCTGCATGTTTCCTGTGCATGACAAGCTGCTCGAGTCCTGTGTTTTTCGTTGAATTCTGGGATTCTTGTCCTTTTTATAATTGAATAATAAAGACTACAACTCCCATAATTAAAAGAAAAAAACCTGGACTGAAGCAGCCACACGTGCAGGGCTGGATCTATGACAGAATATCGACAGACAAAATATCGACCTACAGAAACATCGACGCTGGAATATCGAAGGCAAGTATATCGACATCCTATCTACAACATGGTAAGTACAAAAATATCGAAACAAAAATATCGATGTTAAAAATATCGTAATTAAAAATATCGTTTTATATCTGTTAAAATATAATGTGTAAAATAAAGTAAATAATACTTATAAATAAAATAAACATTGTTAAAAATATTTAGTAATGTTTAAAATCAATAAATAATAGATATATAATAATATAACATTAATTGAACACATATGTAAAATATATATTTACTTAATAATACATTATATATACTTTCAATATTTTTTAAATTAATAACATAATACATTATCTAAATTCATTCTAAATAATAAATAAAACTACTATTTAAAATCCCAAAAAACTACAGTATTAAAAACATTGGTTAGCGTAAAACGTAAAATTACTATTCCCACGCAAGAAAATGCAAAATTAGGGAAAACATTGTATAGCATAGAGATAAAAATTACTATTACCACTCCAGAGAGTGAAACAGTAAAGAAAACATTGGATAGCGTAGGGGTAAAAATTACTATTCCAACTCCAGTGAGTGCAACAGTAGGGAAAGCGCTGGATAGCGTAGGGGTAAAAATTACTATTCCAACTCCAGAGAGTGAAACAGTAGGGAAAGCGCTGGATAGCGGGTGGGTAAAAATTACTATTCCCACTCCAGAGAGTGCAACAGTAGGGAAAGCATTGGATAGCGTAGGGGTAAAAAATACTATTCCAACTCCAGAGGGAAAGCGTTGGATAGTGTAGGGGTATAAAATTACTATTCCCACTCCAGAGAGTGCAACAGTAGGGAAAGCGTTGGATAGCGTAGAGGTAAAAATTACTATTCCAACTCCAGAGAGTGAAACAGTAGGGAAAGCGCTGGATAGCGTAGGGGTAAAAATTACTATTCCAACTCCAGAGAGTGCAACAGTAGGGAAAGCGTTGGATAGCGGGTGGGTAAAAATTACTATTCCCATTTCAGAGAGTGCAACAGTAGGGAAAGCGTTGGATAGCGTAGGGGTAAAAATTACTATCCCCACTCCAGAGACTGCAACAGTAGGGAAAGCGTTGGATAGCGTAGGGGTAAAAATTACTATTCCAACTCCAGAGAGTGCAACAGTAGGGAAAGAGTTGGATAGCGTAGGGGTAAAAATTCCTATTCCCACTCCAGAGAGTACAACAGTAAGTAAAGCATTGGATACCATAGAAATTAAATATAACATACTTAGAAATATTTTTTATATTTAAATTTATTAATATTTTAATTTTTAAATAACTAAGCATCCTTTAAAAATACCCATTAATATTTAAAAAAAAATAGATTTGAATAAATAATTAACAATAAATGAACAATAAATATCAATTAATGAATAATAGTTACAAAATAATAAATATTAAGCAATAAAATACTGTAAAAAACCAATTGATTACCAATTAAAAAAACATTAAACAATAAAATTATACCAAAAAAGACTTTTTATAACACATTAATTACCAATTATGTACAAATATTTTCAAATAATTTTTTTTTATTTACCAATTAATTAAATTAATTACCAATTGCAAAAATTAATTACAAATTAAATACATTAATTACCAATTACAAACATTAACTACCAATTACAAACATTAACTACTTCCCACCCAATTCCCCTATAAACCCATTACCCGCTACAGAACTTAAACGCAAAAATTAATTAAAATTAATTTATATTTCCTAAAAAGTAATAATTAATTTAATATAATTAAATTACTTCCCACCCTATTCCCCTATAAACCCACAACCCGCTCCGGTACTTGACAAAAAACATATAACACATACATATTAAATACATACTAAAATACATAACAATAGTACAAATATCGATATTAGTAACATCGAAATTACTAACATTGATATACTTGATATCGATATTTCTGACTTTGATATTACTTACATCGATATAAAAATAAATCGATATTACTTACTTTAGTGTCGATATTCTGTCCAACGATATTCTTGACATCGATATTCTTCACCTTCGATATTTCTAACTCGATATTTGTGTAGGTCGATATTTACAACTCAATATTTTGACTGTGTACCGCAGGGCTATTAGGGGTATGGTTCTGTTGTATCTTGCCTTTTTTTGTATAAGCATCACACCTATTGTGTGTGCTGAACACGTGCATCAGTGAAGCGTGTACTTCTGCTGCCTTTGCTGTATTTTGTGTGTGCGAGAAGCTTGCTTTGCTGTCACCCATGCAAAACCTGTTTGTTTTTAGTACAGCAATTTGAGGTAAATTAATGACTTTACAGAATATTTGTGTGGCTCCTGAAGAAGGCGTTCTACGCCGAAACACGCGTCGAGTTCATTTTGCCACTGCTCTTGAACACCAACGACAACTGTAGAAAAATCCCTTCTCTCAGTGTGTTCCTGTTTTATGATTAATTTTGTGTACAAATTGTATGAAATTTTAAATTACTGTATTTCCATCATATAGTTTCTGATGTCCAGTATTCTATATGATTTTTAATTATGTCTATTAAAACTATGGTTGTTTTTACGTGTTTTTTATTCTTTCTTTCGCTGTCATTTTAAGTCACTTGCTTTTCAATACCTTAACTGCCTAGGAATTTATACTCACACTTTACAGAATATTTTACACTACTACTTGAATGACATACTCTTCCTAATTTTGTGACAATGACGTATAAATGTAAAGCTCTTATACATATTTATTCCACTGAAAAGCACAAAATTAGTGCATTTCTAACATAATTCAAATTCCTGCTATGTCTGCTATTTCATGATTAATGCCTCCAAAGCTACAGTGAAGCCTTATAGGACTTTAGTATCATTATTTGTAATTGTCAGCTAAGGCCTCATTAGGCACTTAAGCAGTTGCTTTTCTGTCAGAACTTGAACAATCTTTCTAACCTGGGTAAAGCTCTGCTATCTAGAGACTAAGATTTACCAGCTGTGAAACATTTTATTGCTCAATCGTATGCCTCCCTATGAAATTCCCAGCCAAATTATGCGACTGGCAATCTATGTGAAAGGAGCAGAAAGAGAAATATAAAAGGGTGATATGGGAAACGCTTTATACATTTAAAAAAACGTATGAAGTCATGTCAAAATGCATTCCAGAGATTATTTTTACTACTTGTACAACCTGCAGCTTTTTATGGTCTGGCTTGATAACACAGCTGTCACCAGACAATTATGTGAAAGTCACCAAGAGACATTTTTTGGCTCCACCCACACGTGGGAGCCAGACGTACTTGTTCTGACTCTGCAGAATGTGTGTGCTTCCACAAAAACGTGCTTGCCCAACTAAGAGCTGTAATCATTTTGTTTACTTATCCAGATGCCTGAACTTGAACTTTCAGGGTCACACACATGACATTGCAATGCTGTTAAAGTGTATTAGAAAACTAAATTTTGTATGGTGTTTGTCCTTTTCTGGCTGCATCACAGATGGGAAGTGTTCAACCCCGAGTTATGTTTTGTAGTCCCAGCACCCTCCCCTTTCATCATTTAATTTCAGAGTGCAAATTTGTATTTGAGAGCAGTATAAGATGCCCAGGGTTGCGCTAATCAACATGGATTTTATGTCTGACTTAACAGCGCTACTGTTGCCTGAAGGTAAGTGATCAATAACAGAGCACTACTGAGAGAACAGCTTAGGGTCCATCCACATGTTGTTTACCCCAAATAGAGGATTTGATTGGGCTGAATTTGTGTGCTTTCACTAAAATGACTGCTTGTGCAATGTTATGCTTGACATAAAGCTTATACTCAATAAAGCACATCTAAGTTGGTTATGATGGATAGCCAAAGATCATGGCTATGGGGCTGAACTCTTTATTGTGACATGTTATGATAAACACACTAGGCCTGACATATGTATTATGTAAAGGATATGTTAACAGGATTAGTAGGCATTTAAAAGGAAATTAGTTACTTTTTGAAGGAGTTAGAACCCTACTGAAGCAGAAACCACAGTCCTTGTCAGGGTGAAGTCACAAGCAACCCTAAATTAACATGTGCTCAACCCTCTGGTAACTTGGCACAGAACAGTCAGGCTTATATAGGAGACAACATGTAAAGTGTTTGTGCAACACTTCAAATAGTAACACAGTGAAAAAGCACCACAATAGGATCACGTATAGAGTTCGAAATGAGAGCACATTTTAATAAAAAATATAACACCATGACTCCAATCAGTAGAACTGAAGATATACAGGTTTAAAGATTTCAGTGAAAATGGCGCCAAAAAGCACAAAGCGCCAACTGTGAATATCTGGTTGCGCTGGACAGGAACAAAGTCACAAGTTCAGGCCGACCGCAATGGAGCGTGAGCCAGCTACATGGACCAAGTTAGGCTCACTGCATAAGAGTACCTTACATCCTGGTTGCGGAGCGTTGTGAGGTCCCACGCAGAAAAGGCGTCAAATAGCCAAGGCAAAATTCTGGTTTTGAGGGGCTGCGGAGCTGCGATGCGAGGTCCTGTGTCGTTATCAAGGATCGAGTCGACGAGGGCTTGAGATGTGAAGTCCGGCATTGAGGATGTGTTGCGCAGTCGAGGCGATGCGTTGGTTCTGAAGAGCTGTCTGATTGCGATGCATCGTCGAGGCTGCTGTGATTGAGAAATATGCAATGAGAGTGCGTGCGTCAGAAACGCTTCCTAAAGGAGGCGGTCCAACTTAGGCTCTCAGAATAAGAGTACCTTAAATCCTTGTTGTGGAGCGTTGTGAGGTCCCATGCTGAAGATGCGTCAAACAGCCAAGGCGATGCTTTGGTTTTGAGGGGCTGCTGAGCTGTGAGGTCCTGTGTCATTATCAAGGATCCAATTGACGAGGGCTTGAGATGCAAAGTCCGGCATTGAGGATGTATTGCGTAGTTGAGGTGATGCATCGGTTCCGAAGAGCTGTGTGGCTACGATGCATCATTGAGGCTGCCGTCAATGAGAGATTTGCGATGCAATGGCCTGCATCAGGAAAGCTTTGCACAGGTGAAGGTTTTGATGCCTGCTGTGAGGTTGAGGTGAGTCCTTGCAGCAGAAGCAGTGAGTCGCTTCTGCTCGGGGTTGCACCGTGGACAAGGCGAGAATTGTCAATTTTGCAGAATCCACAGATAGGCTGGCAGAGCACAACTTGGCAGGGTAGGACTCACAAATGGCGGACTACAGGTGCTAGGTTCAAGGTTGCTGGATCCTTCTGCCCCTGAGGCTGTAGTCAGAAAGCTAGCCAACTAGCCCTAGAAGTCGCCTTGGGATCCTGGGTTCAGCAGATGCAGGTACATTCCTCCCCCCCAGGCAAAAGGGCAGCAGGCAGGAGTTCAGCACAGCAGTTTAGCAGTCCTACAGAGCAGCAGTCCTTCAGAGCAGCAGTCCAGCAGAGTGGCAGCCTTTCAGCAGCACAACAGTCCTTCTTCCTGGCAGAGTCTCCACATGTCCAGAAGTGTACTGAAGAGTTGATGTCTGAGGTCCAATATTTATACTAAGTTCTGCCTTTGAATTGGGAGAAGCTTTTAGAGGTTTCCCTTTGAAGTCCACAGATGTCCTGCCCTTCCTGTCCTTGATTCAGCCTGAGTACAGAGGGTATACAGCCCTTTGTGTGTAGGCAGGACACAGTCTATTCACGTGAAAGTAGGGCTCTGCCCAGCTCTGCCCTCTCCTTCTGCCAGTGATTTCCCATCCAAGCAGACCTAAGCGTTCTACTGTGTGTGGCTGTGTAGGAGGATTATACAAAGTCCAACGGTCAGCTGCACCCAGTCATATGAGACAGGCTGCAGGCAGGGCCGGACTGGCTACCGGGCAGTTGTGTGTGCTGCTGAGCTGGGGGCTGTTTTCGTTGATAGGGACCTGCGTGTGAAAAATGAAATTCGTTTTGCTTTTTTTATTTCAATGCGCACGCAGGTCCCCATCAACGAAATAAGCCCCCACCATAGAGAAATCAGCCTCCAGCTCGGCAGCACACATAACTGCCCGGTAGCCAGTCCGGCACTGGCTGCAGGCACTAAATAGGTAAGGCAGGAAAATGCCAACTTTTTAAAAGTGACATTTTCAAAATTGCAATTTAAAATATAATTTCACCATGAGAGAGGAGTTTTCATTACAGTTCCAAAGACCCAAAAGATGAACTGGTTATCTGCTCCCATTTGGACATTACAGCTTATTAGATGTAATAAGGCAACTCCAATGTTATCCTATGGGAGAGGTAGGCCTTGCAGTAGTGAAAAACAAATTTATGAGTGTTTCACTACCAGGACATGTATCACTTAAAAGTGCATGTCCAACATTTCAATTACAATGCATCCTGCCCTATGGGATGTCTAGGGTCTGCCTTAGGGGTGGCATATGAATTAAAAAGGAAGGGTTGGAACTGGCAAAAGGTTTACTTTGCCAGGACAAAGTGGCAATTAAAAACTGCACAAACAGGCAGCAATGGGACATCTGAGACATGTTTTCAGTGCTTCTTAAGTAGGAGGCACAATGAGTGCTGCAGGCCGACTAGTAGCAGTAATTTTACAGGCCCAGGGCACATGTAGTGTTTCTTTACTAGGGACTCATGAGTAAATTTAATATGTCAATTGGGGATAAGTCAACATTACCATGTTTTAAGGAGTGAGCACATGCACTTTAGCACTAGTTAGTAGTGGGAAGGCAAAGAGTTTCCAGGAAGACTACTCTAAGGATGACAGTCTAAGATGTCTCCCCCGCAGCTTAAGTGGGGATAGCTACCCAACCCCTGGAGAGTTCTCCACACTAAGGCTGATGAACCTGGATAGAATTGGTGTGATCTGACCCAGGACTGTGTTCCACAGTAAAGTCCATTCTCTGTAGGGAGATGGACCACCTCAACAGTTTGGGATTTTACCCCTCAGCTGAAGGGTCTGTGGCCTGTCTGAACCCGAAAGTGAGTCCCAAATAGGTATGGTCTCAGTTTCTTTAGTGCCAGACATCAGAAAAGGCCTCTCTTTCAATCACACTGCACCAATGTCCCTGTGGAAGTAACCTCCTGCTAATGAAGACTACTGGTTGGTATAGGCAGTGGCGACCCCTCTACTAAGGTAGAGGAGCATCACCCACAAGAAAAATAAAATGTTATTGTTATTTTATTTTTCCCTAGCAGATCTCCAGTTGCAGGGCGGGGTAGGCTGGCCTGCCCAAAGAGCAGGGGAGGAGTGTTGGCACTCCTTAAGTGTGCATGACTTCTTGGCCAGCCGTCTTGGGCTGGCCAAACAGTCCTGCGCACTGTGTATGTTCCCCACCAGGCTGTAATACACAGCCTGGAGAGGAACATGCCAGCCTCCCACGCCCTGTCTGGGCGCCGAGCCACGGCTCTCTGACCAATGACAATGCTGCTATAAGCAGTATCGTAATTGGCTAGAGGAGTCTGGAAGCCTGTGTGCTTCCTGCTCCTGCATCGACAAGAAGGACAGAGGACAGGCGGCCGCCAGTAAGGTATGGTTTTTATTTATTTATTTTCCATTTCTCTCTCTTGTTATTTAACCCTCCCCCGCACATCCCACCACTGATTCCCGGTAGCAGCCACTACGTGGTATAGACCCTCCTCATTTAACTGTACTAAGACAGCCCATATGCCATGCTCTGAAGCATCGAAGTCCTAAGACACCTGGTTCCAATACTGTAGGAGATGATTTGGAAGGGGCTTCAAATGGAGGTGAGCCCAGGGAACCACCATCATTGTTGCTGTCATAAATCCTGCGACTCTCAACCAGGTCCTTTCCTGAGCACTCTGACAAAAGAGAAGCCTTTTTAGATTCAGCTGCAGATTGGAAATTCTTCCATGTTGGAGAAACACAACCGACATGAGTATCGTAAGTCGGTCCCTATGAAAGTCACTTGTTCGACTGGTGATAGTCTGGACTTCCTCTGGTTGATGACTAAACCCTAGTCTTGTAGAAGACAGTACACTGTCTCCACATCTTGTTGATCCAGCACATAAGAGCCAGCTGTCAAGATATGGGAAGATAGAAACCCCTCTTAACGGCAATGCTGCTACTAATTGCGTTAGTACTTTGGTGAACACCCCAATGATGTCACCATGCTCAGAGAGTGCTTGAAATTGATAGTGTTTTCCATTGAAAGCAAATCTCAAATATATTTGACTTACTCAATGTATTGGAAAAAAATTTTTGGGGCTATTAACAGTGCGTTAGATTTTATCTTTTTTGCTTAACTGCCCATTGCTTGGCCTTTTCTCTTCGTGCTACCGATTGATGAGCGTGCAACCCCAAATGTTGCGGCGGATTAAGGTCGCCGGTAGCCTCAATATGAGTGGTAGAGGTCGACCTTCTTTCCCCACCCTTTGTACAAAGAGCTGCAGGGACAACCCCCTGCCTAGTTGCAACAATAACAACAGGAGACAGGGGCATGGCTGGGACATCCTGCTGAGACTCCAAAACAGAGGAGGGCACAGCCGTTACTTGAGTATCACTACCCGGCTCTTGTGCCTGTGTAAGTATGGTGCTTCTATCCTCATCAGAGCAATTTTTTGATTGATTAATAGCCCCATCCAAAAGAGGTAAAAGGCCTCTAGTGAGTGATCTAGATAGGTGTCTGTTTACCTTGTCTATCTCCCTGTCTATCAGTATAGCAGCTCTAGACAGGAAGACATCCATGGTAGTTACAGTTGCTTTTGCATTACCTAAAGCCCCGTCCTGATTTGCTGGGTCTTACGCCTCCCCATAATTGAAGCATTGAAATAATATCCCAAACTTGCCTTACACAGATAAAACCACAAAAAATAAATATCATGCAACAAATGTAACACTAGGTTCCCCTAACACAAAAGCTGCCCAATACAAACATAGGAATATATCCAATGTTTATAAGAGTCACCAGATAAGGTTCCAAAGTCACTAACCAAGTCCTTGGAAGCACCGAAATGGCATTGGAAAGGGGGTGGCCCCGTCCTGCCTCCTCCTGGCTACGACGGGCGCGGACGGGCCCGCCCTTGGCCCGGGCACGCCCGCGCACCTCCCGCAGGAGCCCGACCGCCCTTTTAGGCGCCTCCTGGCACTATCTGCTGCCATCGGCGGCATGCACACCGTAGGGGATGCTGGGAGGTGTAGTTTGCCTCCCCTCTGGCGTCCGTCCTCGTAAAAATGACCCCGGTGACTCTCGGCGGTGGCAGCTCCTTCAACCATGATGCCCCAGCAGGTAAGATCGAGTAGGAGTGACTCTTGGCGGTGGCGGCAAATTTACAATGAGCTCCCGCCCCGCGGGAGGCCAACCGTCCTTTTAGGCACCTCCTGGCGCTATCTGCTGCCGTCAGCGGCGTGCGCGCCGCAGTGGACGCTGGGAGGTGTAGTTTGCCTCCCCTCTGGCGTCCGTCCTCATAAAAATGGCCCCAGTGACTCTCGGCGGTGGCGGCTCCTTCAACCACGATGCCCCAGCAGGTAAGATCAAGTAGGAGTGACTGTTGGCGGTGGCGGCAAATTTACAACAATGTTCTGTATTGGAACATGGAAATACCAGTCCTATAAATTCAAGGTTGCCAGCTAGTCGTCTGTTGATATCAAAGGTATGACGGATTAAAACATCACCATAAAGAATGTTTCTAGTATGAGGAACTTGTTCAGAGCTTTGAGGTCCAGCACTGTAAGGAAGGAACCATCTTGTTTTGGTACTAAACAGAGTATTGAGTAAAAACCCTGCTGTCTTTGGTTCTCTTCTCCTATGCAAAGAGATTGTGTACACGTTGATTGTCATTGTAGTTGGTCTAGTGGTAGTGGAGTATATTTTGTACCACAGAATTGCAGGTTGCTCGTTGAAATAATGTGATACACTTCTTTCCCAATTCAGAAGACCTTTTTATTGTGTGTGACGATTGCCGGAAAAAAGTATTTCAACTTTCCTCCTACCATCACATAGTCATTTCTGCTGCTCTATATTTTTGGAGACATCGAGCTGAGATCTACAACCAAGCACCCCCTTCCACCTCCCTTGCCCCATAGTCAAAAAAGGATGTTTACTGTCTCTGGGGTTTGAACCATCGCTTTCTGTACAAAGGATTTCTTACCAGGAAGCAACTCAAATGGCTTGAGAATTTTCTTCTCCGACGACTTCTGGACCATGTTTTTCAGTGCCTCTCCAAATAACTTTGCTCCTGAAAAGGGTAACCTCTGTACTAGAGAACGCTGGCCTGCTTCTAACTTCAGGATTTTGTCCAGAGGTGTCTTCTTCCTTGATTAGTTGGTCCGCAGCTGTTTCAGTGGACCAATGGGAGTCAAACGAGATGTGTGAGAGAGCTTGGGAGATTAGTTCCACTTTAGCCAGAACTGGGTTATGATCATACCCTCTCTGTAGACAGTCGAGTAGTGGCTGAAAATCCTTTAAAAGGACTTGAGTCACATAAGCTGTGTAGCTACATGTCTGTAAAGAACATTTTGTAGCAGCATAAGCTCTTTTGAGTGAGGCTTCGACTATTATGTCAACAACTTATCAACAACCTTAAGCAGGGTAGCTCACTCTGAGACAAGCGAGGATGAAGATGGCATGGAGCCTAGCACAGTGTTGACCTTCACCTTCACCTTGACTTTAGGTATAATAGTGAATTGTTGTTCCCTCGTACCCACACCTTTAGGCAACCGCTTTTTGGCTTGAAATAATTGTGGCTGGGCTATCTCTAATCAGAGTATCGGAGAGGCACCGCCCTATGATTGTAAGGGCACTCTGCTTGGCAATGAGATTAACTCTGGTAATGATAACGAACATCTAATAGCCTTGCTTTTTAACGCACGATCCTTGGCTAAATATGTTCTGCTAATACATGATTTACTCATAGATAAGAGCCCAGACTTTCTTTTTATAACTGAAACCTGACTCAAAGAAACCTCTAGTCCCTCTATTGCCATGGCCATCCGGCCGGACTATCGAATACTTAGCAGAGACCGGTTATCCGGCACGGGGGTGGCATCGCTATTATCTTTAAACATCATTTCTCCTGCTCGATGGTCCCCAAGGCTGATATAAACGGAGCGGAGAGTCTGGGCTTTCACATCAGGGTGTCAGCTCAACAATCAGTGGCTGGCATCTTAATTTACAGACCCCCCGGGTCCTGGGGTGAATTCCTTGATACCATTAGCAATGCTGTATCCTCCCTGGCGATCAGTTTCAAACACTGTCTAGTCCTAGGTGACTTTACCATTCATATGGACAAGTGTACTGACCCAGAACCGGGGAGATTATATGATTCCTTAGCTTTCTTTAAATTGCTATCACATATTTTTCAAGAAACCCATGAGAAAGGATACATTTTGGACCAAATTTTCTCTACTGACATAGTAGCAGCTTTAGCCCCGTTCCCGTTAGTTTGGACTGATCATGCGTTGCTAGAGTTTACGTTGAAGATGGTATGGAATCCTAGTAAGACACAGGGAAGACCACCATCTTGTAATTTCAGGTCTTTTAGCCACATCACAGTAGACGCCCTTAACACAGCCTTAAACACTCATCCAATTCCTTTCCACGAAAATGTGGAGGAGGATGCAGAAGAACTTGAGAATTGGCTCCAGTTACGAGCAGAGGGGGTTGTCCCCCTTTCCAAGCGCCCGGGCTAGGCCGCACGGACCTCAGCACTTTGGTTCACTGCTGCCCTCAAGAAGAATAAGAGTGAGTGTAAATGCCTGGAGAGGGTTTGGCGTGAAGACTTCGACTCTACGGCCAAATCCACTTATAAATTAGCACTGAAAGGACACTATAAGAAAGTACTAGAAGAGAAAAAACTGTCCCTTTCCTCTAAAATAGCTCAGTCTGCTAGCAAGAGCAAGGACATTTTTAAAACAGTCAAAGAGTTTTTATCTCCAAGTGCAGCGGCTAGCCCTTTTACCCCTACTGAAGCTTGGACTAATAATTTAGCTTCCCATTTCCATGAGAAAATAAAGTTGATCCAGGATTCCTTTTCAGTGAGGCCAAGGTCAGAGGGGGAATTTTGTGTGCCTTCCACACTTCCTGTGCAGCCATTAGGTCAGCCACTTTTGCAATTCCCCCCAAATCTCTAGAAAAGTCATTGGAAATTATGAAGGCCCTTAAATCTGGTATGCCGTATAACCCTTGTCCAGCCAAGACAATGGCGCCCTCTGGCGAGGCAATTAACCTGACGCTTAACCGGGTTTTGAATTCTTCCTTGGAGACCGGACAGGTCCCGGGCAGGTGGAAGAAGGCAAAAATATTGCCCCTACTGAAAAAACCAAAAGCAGACCTGGAGTTGGTCTCCAACTATAGACCGATATTCCGGCTACCCTTCTTCTCAAAGGTGTTGGAAAAATATGTGAATGAGGTTATCACTATTTATGCGGAATCCAATCATATTTTCCATCAGAGCCAGTCATCCGATCCAACTTTAGTACTGAAACCGCACTACTGGAGGTCTCAGAGACCATCAAGGAGACCTTAGAACAGGGAGGTAAAGCCGTACTGATTTTGCAAGATCTAACAGTGGCCTTCGATACCGTGCCCCATGATCAGCTACTAAGATGACTCACAGAATGTGGCTGCAGGGGCACGGCACTCCCCTGGATTGCCTCGTTTTTGGACAATCGGCAGCAAACAGTTTGGTCCCCTCCTTTTTCAGCACCAACTCCATCGCTCAAGGTTGGGGTTCTGCAGGGATCAATTCTCAGTCCCACTCTTTTCAACGTTTATATGTCCCCTTGACCTGGCTGAGGCGCACAGAGCGAAAATCGTATCGTACGCGGACGATACGCAACTGCACTTCACGTGCGACAAAAAGTCCGATTTTAGTGGGGAAGCCATAAGGGCCTGCCACCGTAAAGTATTTTCCTGGTTCCAATTCCACCAACTAAAATGTAATCTAGACAAATCGGAAATCATCCTTTTTGGCCGTCCTCCAGACACCGCATGGCGGGATTGGTGGCCCCAGGATATGTCCCCCCCCTCCGCTTCAGTTAAAACAGTCAAGAATTTAGGAGTAAAGATGGAGGACAATTTATCCATGAATTCCCAAGTACAAGCCGCAGCTTTGTTTTGGAGTACTTAAAAGGCTCAGGCAATTTTTACCCCTCCTGACGGTCCCGCATTGAAAGATTGTGGTACAGACACTGGTTCCTTCCCGACTGGATTACGTCAATAGTCTTTATATTTGGGAATTCCGGACTACCTGTTGACACGTCTACAGGTGGTACAGAAAGCAGCAGCAAGGGCAAATCTTATGCTCGGGCCCAGAACACGGATGTTCAGCCATCTGAAATCCTTGCACTGGCTTCCAATCCTCAAGTGGATTATATTGAAGGCTATGGTCTTGACATTTAAATCCCTTCATGGGTTGGGGGCTCCGTACCTTAGGAACAGAGTGCAATTTTGTTATCCGCGCCGTGTCCTGAGGTCGGCGGCAAGCCACCTAGTCTGCATCCCCAAATCTTCCCATGAGCGAATTGGAGGTTGTTCCTTCCAAGTTCAAGCAGCAAAGATACGAAACAGTCTCCCATTGGACCTGAGACAGATGCAGGACCTCCTTCTTTTAAGGAAATTATTTAAAACCTGGCTTTTCCTACAATAATGTGACACTAGTTAGCTGAGTATCCTGTTAGCCCCTCCCAGTACCCGCAGCGGCGGGACACTCTTATGAGTAGCCGCGCGCTTTATAAGTCCCTAATAACATGAACATTAACATTAACATCAACATTAACATTAAAATAAATTTAGAAAAGTCCTGCTCAAAATTTTCAATCAAATATCTCTTGCTTATAAAACTGGGATCTACCATTTTATCTACATTCTTCCTTTTTTATTAATTAGACTCTTAATGACATCAAGTAATGGCAAATTGTCTTATACTGGAGTATTATAATGCACATAAAAATCCATCCTTCTTCTGCAGGGTCTATCCAAACCTGGAGTTCCTTTCTGTGGGTGAAGAATAGGGGTGGCAGACATCATGGAGTTTCACTCTGTGGAATTATGCAGAGTTACAGAGCAACTCTGCAAGCTTCGGCGCGATTCCACAAAGGGGCGGAAAATATGCAGCTTGTGCTGCTCACACTACAACTTAGTGCCAGTAACACGAGCAGCACTGAAAATTAGCGCAAAGGGCACTATGCATAGCACAAGAGCGTGCAACCATTCAAGTTAATTTTGCTGCTGCTTGAGTAGAAAATCTACAATAGCGGCAGCAAATCTACTCGCACTGCAGCCCTCTGACTGCGACCATTCGCGAATGTCGACAACTGCCCATATTAGAAAATCGTACTAAGGGACACCAGATCTTGCTAGCGCTGGCCAGCTTGCATATTCTAGAGCCTCGCAGGAGAAAAATTCTTCCACACCAGGATTGGCGCAATTTGGCCAGAACTCTACATTAAAGAGTAATGCTGTGTGGCCAAAATTCTGCCTGTTTGGCAGGCGGAACGGAACGTTCCGCACACCCCTAGCCAAAGGCTCCTGTTAAACCGCACACTCTGGATATATCCTCCTTTTGAACTAGAGTCCATTTCATCATCAGAGTCCACCCTTGCCCTGTTCGCTGTGGCTCCTCATGAGCTGAGTTCACCACCTGTTTCATCAACATTTCCAGGTAATTTCTTAAAATTCACAGTATTGATTCCTAATCCTAAGGCTCCTCATTGTGTTCTTTGGAGAACAACCTTGTATGACATTGTGTGCCAAAGCAATAAACCCCACTCAAGCAGCTATTCTGACAGTTTAAATAGACTTGTCGGTTAACCAGATCTTATCTTGCACTCTGGGAACAAACAAAAAATAGCTGCATTACTTGTTTGCGCATGCACCGGAATGCACCTGACTGGGGTGGGAACTCTGACCAATGCAGCGAATCCTATCAGCCCCAGGTCTGCACATGAGCGGGGAACGCAGTAGGGAACGGAGCTTGCAAACAGCCATCTGCTTAGCCAAATTCACTAAAGGTAAACGTTATCAGTGATATAAATGTTATCAAAAATAATGTTTTAGGGGGAAGTCTTTTGCTACTTCCAGGAAATAGTAGTAGAAAGGAGACTTAAAGTTTTTTAGTCTTTGTAACATACCTGAATGAGAAAGGACTCCTCAAAGAGTCAGGATTGGAATGAGGAGGATGGATGATGGGTAATGCAAAATCTATTTTTGGGGAGGTAAAGAACTCGCTTGTTTGAAATTCCTCATCCATACTGTTTCTTTGCCAGAGTATTCCCAGATAGAATATTCTTCAGTGGTGGATCCTCCTCTAACAGAATATTAGATTTTATCTAAGAATCCATGGATTTTCCATTATCACTCAACTCTATATCTATCCCTAAAGTAGCATAGCCACAGAAGATGGAGGACATGGGCAGTTTACTTCTGCACAGTCACTTCCCAACTAAACAGTTATCGGACATTGTCCTCTGTCTGTCCAGAGCTCAGTTTGTCCCACACTCACTTGCCTTCCCCGTCCACTTCTCCTTCTTACCTGAATTGGCTATTCTCATCTGAAAATCTTCACCTTGATGAAATCAGGAAATATGTCCACTTTCACAGATTGTGAAGTTGCATGATGTGGCTGGTGGAGTGGGTACTCCTTCACCCACCCTTTGTTCTGAGCAGATCATTGGATTGGAATTAAAATTGCATAGTTACGATATATAGTGTAGCCTTAATACCTCTGCGATTGAAAATGTTTCATGAGGTGCACAGAATCTTGAGTGTATCCTTGATCGTGTTTTCATGAGCTTGTGAGTGTTTGCGAATATGAGCCCAGCATTTGTCGGATATCTGGGTAGAGTATGCCATCTGTAGGTGTGACTTACTCTTGTACTAATCCTGCCTAATTCCTGAAATTCAAGAGCACAGCGCAGTACTAAAGCAGTAAGGGCCACATGTACGACCCTTGTTTGTGGACGCAAACGGTAGGTCGGCCTGTTTGCGACCGCAAAAACGGGTCCAGGCATGTACAAACGCTATTTTATTAGTCAATGACTGGCAAAATAGCGTTTGCGACTCTCGCTATTAGAAAGGGGCTTTCCTTACTAATAGCGAGTCTCAATGCGATGTACAATTGTTTTGTGACCTCATTTGCGGTCGCAAAACACTTGCAGTTTACCACCTACTTCAAGTAGGTGGTAAACCACTTGCAAACGGGAAAAGGTCCCCAAGGGACCCCTTCCCCTTTGTGAGTGCGTGCAAAAATAATTTTTAAGAGCAGGCAGGGGTCCCAGGGACAACTGCCTGCCCTTAAAAAATGAAACTGAAAAGTTTAATTTTTCTTTTTTAAATGCATCCCGTTTTCCTTTAAGGAAAACAGAATGCATTTAAAAAAAAAGTGCTTTATTTAAAAATCGTCACAGACATGGTGGTCTGCCACCATCCCTTGGAGTGCTAGCCATTCCTAATGGAGTCGCAAATTGCACTTGCTTCATGAATACGGATGAGGCATGAAATTTGCGACCCCATTGGGAATCGCAAACAGTGTCTGAGACTCTGTTGTACATTCACTTTTGTGAGTCGCAATTCAACGCAATTTGCAACTCGCAAAAGTGAATGGTCGGACATCTGGACATAAATCACAGCAAACTCTGTGTATTGGGTCCCATGTATCTAAATATAGGAACGTTACAGAGCACCTATTAAAATAAATATAGAACCTAATTCACAAAAGTATTGATGTGACTTACTCCTGTGGTGTGCCTGTCTTTCTCACATAGGAATAACTCAGGAATAGTACGGGCCCAATTGACAAAGATTTTGCTTGGATTTACTCTTGTTGGTATCCTAAATGGCAGCTGCAAGTCAAGAGCAAACTAGGAGAAATGCTAGTATATTACTAAAATTCACTTGTAAGCCAGAAGTAAGAGAAGAGTAAATGATACACATTCACCAACCTTTGCTAATTGGGCACTTATTTTTTATCATATATTGATAATATTCTGCCATGTCGTGGAATTGTTTGTTCGCCCATTAGGATAACCCAGTGCATCCAGGACATGAATGCCTGCCTTTTCTCAACCAACCAAACACACTTAATGGCTGACCTCCCCGAAAACAATGTCAGTCCTGCCTTTGACTTGGCAAGCTATCATTTACTATTCACTTTTAAAGTCAGGCTTCTTGAAAATTCTGGAAAGAGTCAGTTCATCTGGCAGTATTACCCAGCTTTCTCTTCTATCGTGAACACAAACACACTCTCTGCCTCCTCCCTGTTGCAGTAAATAAAGGTAAGAACCACACTTCCACAGTACGATTCATCTGCGCACATTAAGTAGCATTTATCCATAATGATATTACTATTCCATTTCTTACCTAATATTCTCCGCACTAAAGCAGGAACAAATGTAGTGGTTACTTTAATTTCTATTAATTTAGTATATTTCCCGCAGAAAAATGAAGAAAAAGTTGTATTGCAGTTATACCAGTCACATTCTTTTATGTACCCCAGTCAATACTAAAAAAGTTGTGATTTCCTACTTATTTTTGTGATTAATATTTTGGTGAAATTAGCATAATTTAGACTCGAGGTATAACTACAAAATGGGATTCATAATTAATTTAATTAGCTCAGTAGATTTATTCGTACTCAGATGGAAAGCAATGTTCTTTTCTTTTATGGCTTGATATAGTAATTAAAGATCATTTGATTGCATACTTGTGGGGAAGCATATGCTGGATGAGGCAGATGGCGACAAGACCAGCATGTTTCAGCCCTCTGGCCCTGGTGCTTGCTGTAGGTTTCTCAGCACGTAGCATTCTCCAAGAGTCACAGAGAAAGAGTTCATTCGAGGTCCTGGAACCTTAGAAATGAAATCAGCACAGCTTGCACTGGTCCCGCTTAAATTGTCCTACTGCTTTGTGAATGTTCCTTGTATTTGTGAATAGTCCATAACATGGCACTCTGTGGGGCATTATCACCCCTTGACCAGTGCTCTATCTCTACCATTTCTGGAGCTACCGAGGTAGTGCCCCTCGTACTGCAGCTCCAAACACTGACTGTGGTTTTAGTATTGCAGCTCACCCCCCCCACCTCCACCCCCGACGACTACAGACCATGGAGAATGCCACAGTCAGACTCGTCCTGTATCTCACTCGAGGGTAAACAGATGCTGCGAGGACTTTGAAGCCTGATGTTCATAGTGAGGAGAACCCACTTGGGATAAAACTATGGACATTTGGTTTTCTGGCAGCACCCACTGTGGGTTACGAAGGTGCTAACGCGGGATTACTGGTTACTAATTATCTTGCCAAATCCCTTTTTCCTGTCGACTGAATCGTTGGTACCTGTCTTGAGTAAAAGGTAATCTCGAGGTGAACAATCAATTTAAGAACTTACACCACTCTAAATGACCACTGACCAAAATTAAGTTTTAAAGATTTAATATAAAGTCAAAGATAACTGAAGATACAAACTTCTCAAGATGAGATTCAAAAGGTATATCGGAATCACTATGAACATGAACTTCTTGAATAGTCTGAGTCTGAAGAACAAAATAATAAGTACAAGTTCGAATACCATCAGGGTTGCTAAAATGGATACAAGTTGCAACCTCAAAGTCATTACAGAAAAGAAAATTAAGGTTAGTCTGTCCCTACACTATACTAAATGACATCCCTACTTAACAAGATCTTTACCCTCTAGGTGTCAGCCGTGGTGACTTCCTAAGAAGATCACGCACTTCTCTTTGTCTCTTCTCTGATAATGGGTCTCTCCTGATCAGCCTATCTGCCTACCCATCCGCTTCCTTAGGCTCCCAAAATCATCTGCTCTGCTCTCCTCCCGGGTCACTTTCCCTAATACCAAATCACATTTCCAATAGAAACGCCCCTTGGGACGCCCCTCACGTGGTACATCTTTCCGCGGCAAACTCCATGATGGTACTCTTGAAGACCCTCGTTAAAGTTGACCTTGGTTCCCAGGCTCCTTCTTCCGTGCGCTGATACCCCCTGAAATTCCTGGAAACTCCTACAGGCCTGCGCAAGGCGCCACTGAACAAAGTCCCTTTCATTCGAGCTGATTAGGACCCTCGCACCTGCATACAGCTCTTCCTGCAGTGGGCCTCAAATTCCAGACTTCACCATATCTTAGGCCATAAAACACTCTCTGAGCTTCATACTGGACACCTCACGACCTCTCCTCTAACGAGCACATGACGATTTAAACTACATGACATTATCGGCTCTGGCCTACTTGATTTACATGCAGCAGGTTCCTGCACTCTTAAAACGTTAACTTGATTTAAACAGCAAACATTCTTAACTAGCATACGTTTCTAAAATAACACATCTATAAAGCATATACTTTTAACCCTAAGTTCAATAGTACATTTTGAAAGAACCATGTCAACCTTGTCTCACATTATTTTAGCAGCACGTTTAGATTTGCTTGTGAATTGCCATGAGGCCTACACAAAATACTGGGTTTTAGAG
Source organism: Lissotriton helveticus (assembly GCF_964261635.1). NCBI lineage: Eukaryota > Metazoa > Chordata > Amphibia > Caudata > Salamandridae > Lissotriton > Lissotriton helveticus. The sequence goes on along the minus strand of NC_136067.1, from coordinate 248,336,156 downwards.
TTACATTCAACTCTTACATTATTCCTTTAACATGAGAACATGAGGTTTTCATATTCATTCCAAACATTTCTACATTAGTCTCACACAGTTATGATTATCGTTACTCTACTTAAACATTCTATGCATTTCACCACTGAATATAAGACACTCGGTGTATTTCACTTCTAAATATAAACACTCTGGTGCAAAGTACATGTTAACTACCTACGTGCTTGTAAATATGGCGTACTTATACATTTTTTCAAACTTGTGCTCTCTCAGTCCCCCCTTTGATGACCTTTAGGGGTCATCATCACCATGACACTAAAAATGTAAAACCTTTAAAGTGAAGACAGGGCAGTACCACTTCTTTTCATACTCTCTAATGCTTTCAGACTCTTATATTGAGTGTCCTGCATCGCTGTCAACTCTTCTTCCTGTTTCTTCATAGCTCTCTGTAACCTATTTGCTCTATACCATTGATACAAATGCACCAATCCCCACAAAGTGATTACACAAATCACTACTATGATGATGGGTTTCAAGATGTACCAAACGATACCCTTTCCTAAGTTGGCAAACCAACTTCCAACTTTACCCATTCCATGGCCTACTTTTTCCCACACATTTACCTTTGCCAGGTCCTCAATTTCGTAGTGTATGGCAGTAATGTTTTGTATATACTTCTCTAGAGGCTTTGAATTGTCTGGAATGTAAGTACAGCATTCCTGTACCTTCAAGGCCCTACAGACTCCTCCCTCTTTTGCTAACAGAACATCTAAAGCAAGTCGGTTCTGAAGAACCATTGCCCTAATCGATTGCATCTCCCCTTCTATCAGCATCAAGGATCTTGCAGTACTGGCAGACAGTCTATCTACGACTGTAGCTAACCTCCTGATCTTAATGTCATTCATTATCAATCCTAAGAAAGGGAATGCAGCACCTATTACATCTCCAACTACTTCTGCTGCACCCAGCCCTCGCTTCCATCTAGTTGATATGTCTTTCTTAGGCGTATCTAAATTCTCAACATGATATATTTTAGGGAAGACAACAGCCAGATAGCATGATCCGTACCAATTATCTGGTAACTTCACATAGGCATATCTTCCACATACAAAATATACATTTGGTATTGCTTGCATCCCTTTCATGAAGTTCTTAGAGTAGTACTCCAATTGAAAAGCATGTTCGCAATTGACTTGTCCTACATAAACGTTTTCATAGTAGGAGTAACTCCTGTGAATGCACAGTTTCCCCCGTTTCTCCTTATCCAAAGCAATTGGACCAATACTACCTTTTCGTTGTTGTGCCCTTTCTTCCTTGGTCCAATCTGTTTCTCCTTGTCCTGATGCCTTCAATACCTTCTGCTTCCTGTATCTAGTATCTACCTGTGCTATAAACTTTTTCTCAACTTCTGATATTTGACAAGTCAGATTGTTTATTCGAGCATGTGAAGTATCTAACGTTCTCCATGGAATAAACCATTTGTGTAACCTGTCTTCGCTTTTGTAGTAGTCCCATTTGTTCAAATGCTTGAAATTCGGAACCTCTGGCAATGTCGAGTCGAAATTCGAGAAGTAATACTCAAATCCGTCTCGTCCATAAAACATACTTAACAATAAACTGCACGTTATTCCATATGTCAACGGGAGATGATGGTATTTGATACCCTCCTCCACCGAAATTGGTAATTGCATACATACATAGCAGTCCTTTACCTCCATGGCATCAACATATTCATAAAGCAACTTAGCATAAGCATTTGACTTGTAATTCCCCTGTGACTCATCCATGTGTAACCTTTTTACTTCTGCATCTAACAACGCTTTGTCTTTCTCATTGATGTTTCCCTTCTCCTTAATAATGGTAGTTCTCGGTGTTGACACTCCCTTATCCTCCTTAACTGTGGTTCCATCCCCTTCGTGTCCCGCTAGGAATGAAACAGTTACCATTAAAATTATAAGAGAAACCACTACTCCTAAAAATGTAACAGCTATACATTTTGCCCTGCGGTTCGGGTTGCCAGCCTCCATGTTCTCAAACAGTGTAGTTTTCTTTCTTCTAGCATTCACTTCCTCTTCTTTTCAAACAAAGTCTTTCTCTCTTGCAATGTCTTTCTTGGAACGCTTGGAAGCTTGACAATTGGTTTCCGCAAAACAGTTCAAAAGTCCAGTAGAAAATAGACAACCCTAGCCCTTCTCCATCCACTAAAATGAAACCCCTATCACTTTTCTTCTTCCACTCGGCGCTAGGTTATCTTGCAACAAGTTTACAATTTCTTTTCAAAAGTCTTATTTTCGTCTGAAGTTATGTATGACTCAAGGAGTGACACTACTTCTTCATAAATGTCCATCCGAAGTATCATTCCCTCAGGTTCTGGACAATTCGTACCACAACATGGAAAGTCAACCTTTTCTAGGATTATTCTCCTTATTTCGCTCAAGACAAGTGGACGGACGAAATTGAGAGTTAGCGTTTTTTCAATTTCTAATCCTGGTACTATCAGTTCTATATCCACAATTACAAAGGGGTCCGTTCTAATCAAGATCACTTTCTTCACTTTTCCAGATCTGCACCCCCTTGAAGACATTCGCAATATGATCTTAATCCACAACAATAAGCACTCCTAGCAATTCTACTACTCGTTCCAGCATTTCCAAACGAAGAAGAGTTCCCTCCAATATTGGATATCGTGAACAGCAAACTGGAAACTCAACTGTCTCTAAAAGCAATTTTCTTATTCCACTCAGGAGAGCAGGATGAACGATGTTGAGTGTCAGCAACCTTTCGGTCTCCGCTCCTGGCAGTAGAAACTTTATTTGCACTGTGATGATCGGGTCAGTTCTGATCAGTTCCACTTCCCTGATCCTCCCTGTTCTGTGTCTCCCAGACATCTGCAACAAGGTAGGTCCAGTCGGGAGTAGAGTATCTTCTGCTAGGCACTCGCACCCTACTTGATCTTCTAAGACCCTCCTCGGCTTGATCCTGGATATCTTCTTCTGGATCTGAGTCTTCGGATATAGGAGTAAGCGTTTCTTCTTGGGCCGACCTCAAACTTAGCCTTCTTCTTCTTGTTGGCCAAGTGGCAGCTCCAAGCCTTATTCTCCTATTCCTTGTCCTCCCACTTGGTTCTTGATCGCTCCGATACGGATCTGAGTCTGAGTCGTATTCACTTCTGCTCTCTCCTTCAGTTGCGTCTTCTGTCTCACTGCCGTCCTGCCTTCGCTCTTCTTCTGAATCCGATGCGTTCCCAACTTCTTCCGACACCTCCTCAGCTGCCTCAATCCCTTCTTGCGACTCTTCTTCCACTTCCGGGCTTTCGTCTGGGATGGGAGCTGTTCCTTCTAGAGGTGCTGGAACTCTTCTAGTATGGAATGCATGGATCCAATTTGGCAGCCCCCCGCACTTCACCGCGGTGTTCGTGATCAGGATTACCTGAAAGGGCCCACGCCAGCGAACATCTAGGCAGTTCTTCCGGACGTGTTTTTTAACCAGGACCCAGTCCCCTGGGTTCAGGTCATGACACAGGTTCCTCGCTGTTGGAACTTCAGCCGCATGCACCTGAAGGGACACAGAATGGATGGCGTCAGACAGTCCTTTACAATAATCCAAGATCAGATCATCTGTAATATTCAATAGAGCAGTAGTTGGAACTGTAGGAAGTCTCATGGCCCTCCCCATCAGGATCTCGTGGGGAGAGAGACCTGTCCTCCTATCAGGTGTGCTGCGCATGCTCATGAGCACCAATGGAAGAGCATCTGGCCAACTCAAAGATGTGGATGCCACTACTTTAGCCAATCTATTCTTCAAAGTGCCATTCACTTGTTCCACAATTCCTGAAGCTTCTGGTCGATAACTACAATGCAGCTTTTGATCGATATTCAGTGTGGAGCACAACATCTTCACTATTTCGCTGTTAAAATGTTTTCCTCTGTCCGATTCCAAAGAGGCAGGCACCCCGAAGCGCGGTATCAACTCCCTGAGCAACAATTTAGCCACTGTGAGTGTATCGCACCTACGTGTAGGGTACGCCTCAACCCATCTGGAAAATACGCATACAATCACCAACACATACCGAAGGCGATTGACTCTTGGCATTTCGATGAAATCTAGTTGCATTCTATTGAAAGGCCCCCCTGACCTCCCAATGTGACTCAGTGTGACTGGTGTTCGTTTGCCTACGTTCAGTTGTTGGCAGGTAACACATCGCTTACATACTGATTCTGCTGCTATTCTGAATTTCGGGCAATACCAAGTCTGCCTAAAAACTCTCATCATAGCATCCCTTCCTAGATGTACTGGACCATGTATTTCTCTCGCCATGGGATTAGCTAATTCTTCAGGTAACACAGCTCTCCCATCTGCTGAAACCCAAAAATCCATTTCACTTCGCACACAACCTGCTATTTCCCATGCCTTTTTCTCTGTTTCAGGTGCGTTCTCCTGCATTATTCTTAAATCCTCCCAAGTGTCTACAGTTTCTAACATCATACTTAATTCAGTCTTTTCTTCTGCACCTTCTATTTCCACCTTTGAGAAAGAATAACTTTGTTCCGCACAATAGCGTGCGACTTCATCAGCATATCTATTACCTTGTGACACAAAATCTGTATTCTTAGTATGAGCTACACACTTCACTACTGCAATATCAATAGGACCTTGTAATGCTTCTATCAGCAATCGCACAAATTCTCCATTTCGAATGGGCGAACCAGAGGAGGTCATGTAACCCCTCTGAGACCACAACTGCCCGAAATCATGAACCACACCGAAACCATATTGGCTATCCGTGTAGATGGTGACTCTCTTTCCATTTCCTGCTATGCAGGCACGAGTTAGGGCAATAATCTCTGCTACCTGTGCGGAATGTACTCCTTCCAGGCAAGCGGCTTCCACAACTCCAGTAATGGTACAAACAGCATAAGCTGCTCTCAACCGACCAGTATCGTCTCTTAAACATGAGCCATCAACAAAGTAAATTTCATCGGGGTCAGACAATGGCTCATCCACAATATCTGGTCTGGGTTTCGTGCATAGTTCAGTCACATCAAGGCAATCGTGGTCTTCACATCCTTCGCCTTCTATTACCGTAGGTAATGGCATCAAAGTAGCAGGATTCAAGACAGAGCATCTCCTGAGAGTCACGTTTTCTGCGGCAAGTATAACTTGCTCATAACGCGTGAGCCTGCTATTGGTCAGATGCTGCGTCTTCGTCCTGGTCATTAACAATTCAACTGAATGTGGTACATACACCACTACTGGATGTCCCATTACAATACTTTCGCTCCTTTCAATGCTGACACCCGTTGCAGCAACGGATTTGAGACATCCGGGCAACGCTGCGGCTACTGGATCTAATGTAGCCGAAAAATATGCAACTGGTCTACGGGCATTACCGTGGGTCTGTGCCAAGACTGACAAAGCACATCCCTCTCTCTCACAGCAATAGAGTGAAAACGACTTTTCATAATCTGGCATTCCCAAAGCCGGAGCACGACATAAATCGTCTCTCAGCTGTAAAAACGCCACCAGACATTCTTCATCCCATGGTACCGGATCACTCACCTCCTTGTGCGTCAGTTTCTGTAAGGGCTTTGCTTTCAGTGAAAAGTTAACTATCCACTGTCGGCAGTAACCCACCATTCCTAGGAACATTCTAACCTCTCTCTGAGTTGTAGGCGCATTCATTTTCATTATCGCCTCAATCCTCTCTGGGGACACCTTACGTTTCCCTTTTTCTAACCTGTGCCCTAGATACTGTACTTCTGTCAGACAATACTGTAACTTGCTCGGAGATACCTTATGTCCATTTTCAGCTAAATGATTCAGTAAGGCAATTGAATCTACTTTACAAGCTTCCTCTGTTTCTGACGCAACAAGTAGGTCATCTATGTACTGTACCAGAACCGAGTTCTGTGGCAGTACTAGATTCTCAAGATTCTTCTTCAACAACTGATTAAAGATGGATGGACTGTCTGTGAATCCTTGTGGAATTCGACACCATGTTAAAACGCGATCTTCCATTTTAAACGCAAAAAGGTACCTGCTCTCTTCATCCAAAGGGATTGAAAAGAAAGCCTGGCAAAGATCTATCACTGTGAACCATTCTGCTTGACATGGTATTTGAAACAATATTACTGATGGATTCGGTACCACGGGACAACATGAAACGACTATGTTGTTAATCTTTCGTAAATCCTGAACTATCCTAAACTTCCCACTAGGTTTCTGCAAACCCATAATCGGGGAGTTACAAGGACTGCCCACAATTTCCTTCAGTATTCCCTGCTGTATCATTGAATCGATCACAGGCTTTATTCCTGCAATCGTTTCCTGGGACAATTTGTATTGAGGCGTTCTTGGAAACTCAACATTTGGTTTTACCAGAATTTTTACCGGTTCTACCCCTTTAATCAATCCTATATCTTCTCCTGTGAAATCCCACACCTCTGACGCCACTGCATCTCTTAAATCTTGTGGAAGATCTTCTACAGTCAGAGTAGGATATAGTTCTACACAGAATTTTGAATTGGCCACCTTAAAGGTAGCATCATCGTCGGTAGTCTGTACCTCCACTCCTTGTGGGGTGCAGTATATGGTGCAATTCAATTTGCACAACAAATCCCTACCTAACAGACATACCGGACTCGAGTCACAAACCACAAACTGATGTTCGTTCATGTGGTTTCCAATTTTCACAGACACTGGTTCTGTCAAGGGACTAGTCATTCTTTTATTTGCGACTCCTACCACTTGAATTGTTTCCCCTGACATTGGCAAGTCTGGAACTACCGCTGATCTCAGAGTCGAACGAGTAGCCCCAGTGTCCACTAAGAACGTAGTGGGACACCCTGCCACTTCTGCCTCAACAAATGGCCCTCTCTGATCCACTTCTAGAACTGCCCCGAGGGTACAGTCTTCTTCACTGCTCACCCGTTGTCCTGTCAATGGATCAATGTAATAACATTTTTCTTCCTCGATAAACAGAGGCATTTGTTTAAAGACCTTTCCTCCAGCTGCTATCTTCGGTGGCTGTGGGAATTGGGCCCGTGGAGCCGAAGTCCCCCCTTTGGCCACCTTACTGCTTGGGACTGTCACTTTTTGCACTGGGTCTTCTTGGACCTGCTCTTCTACTTCTTGCTCTCCGTTTTCAGGGTTAAAGGGACACTCGCGTCGCCAATGCCCCACCTGATGACACAGATGACACTTTGTCGTTTTCTTTAAAGTGGCAAAGTCTATCCTAGGTCTCTGCCCTTCTTCATTATCTTTGTTCTGACCATTTGGTTTTCGTCCCATCCCCTGCTTCTGCTGGCCACCCTTCCCAGCGGACTGCATTTGCACCACCATCAATTTCTCCTTTAGATTCTTGGCTTTAGAATCTATCTCGTCACTGCAGTACCTCGCATATCGTAAAATCTCATCTAGTGGTTTGTTCTGCCAACAGATTAAATGTTGCTGTATCATCAAACAAATATCAGGTCTCAACCCCAATACAAACTTTGACACGAACTGCCCTATGTCTTTAGGATCCATTACATCTAGTCCACTGTATTGCTTGAATGTTTTCAACAATCTTTCATAAAACTCGTGAACTGTCTCCTTGGGTTCCTGCCTTGTTCGGTCTATTTTTACCCAATCTATATCCTGTGGTGGTACCTTATCTTTCAGCCATGCTATTACCCTTTCATACTTTCGCATGACTATCTCAGCTGGTCCATTAGTTCGAACATCTCTCAATGGTTCAGCATTTGGCCATTCGACACTAGTCTTACAAGGGGTCCACAAATCAGATGGGACCACGATGTCAAACAACGTGTTCAAATCTATCCACAGTACTTTCGAAATTTTAACAAACCTCTCTACCTGCTTATACCACTCGACTGGGTTGTCCCGCAACTTCGGGAATGAGTTGGTAAATGCGGCTAAGTCTCCTCTACTCCAGGGCACATGTACATAATTTCCATTTGATATTTCTCGCAAAGGGAATGCCTCCATCTGCATTACCCTTCCCTCAGGGGTCATCACGTTTGTACTTCGCCTAACTGTGCCCTTTTTCGACCACCTTTCTTCCCATTTATCCAGTTCTCTCCACACTCTTATCCCTGTTACCAGCTCTCTTATGTGTGTTTTTAATCCAGCAGTTCTCTTCTCATCTAGATCTTGGTCTGCGTACTGTAATCTGTGGTTACTCTGTAATGCCCTTGTCCTAGACAAATCCACGGCATACTTGTCTGCCAAATCAGTCAGTTTTTCATGAACCGCTCTAGCTTTCCTAGTAATATCCTTTGCCATGAACAATAACTCATCCTGTTCATACAATTCTATCCTTTCCAAAGGCAATGTTCCATCTATTATCTCATCAACATCTGATTTTAAACTGGTAACATCAAGCCTTTTTGCCTTTATTTCAGCTTTCAAGACACTCAATTTAGCTCCTCCATCCGCATCTCTCCCATCCCAGCTCCGAGATCTACGTTTAGGTATTGGTGAATTATAGGGAGTCCTCCCCTGTTCCCATCTCTCTAGATCCCATGCCTTTCCGTCTTCTCGGGGTGGGTGGTGAAACACTCCTTCATGCCTCCCAGCCTCTCTCTCTCCATCCTGGCTAGTTTCACGGGATAGAGGGTAAGATGTTCCCTTACTCCCTCTTTCTTCCCTACTTCCCTGTGATTCTTGATTACTTGAAGCATGACGGGACCTGTCATTATTCTCCTTCCTCCAATGTTGGACATCTTCCCCAAGCGTATGATGAAGGCACCTAAACCTATTCTGAAAATTCCGTACCGCCTCATCTCCTCCGTTCCCCCAGAGACGGGACATTTCCTCACATTCTACAATCCTAGTATTTTGTTCCGGCTGTTCTCTCTGATTTGTAGGACCTGCATCCCCTCTATTCTCTTGACTTTGGCCTTCCCGGCCCTGACTGCTTTCGCTGGCCCCACAATGAGATACTGTCCCGTTACCCCTGCTTTCCCACTCTGGTTCTGTTCTTGTCCTGTTACTCGGAGATACTATGGACCCGTCCCATTCCCTCAAATCAGCTCTTAACTCTGAAAAAGATCTTGGCCGCGGTCCCCTTAGATCCATTGGTCCTCTCGGACCTCCCTGTTCTGAATTGGGACCGACAGTTGTGTCTAATGGGGTGTTCCACGTTACCGAACCTGGTAATTGTTTCCATGCATTCGTCACATTATTCCTCCTTTCCATCTCAATCCTTTCCCTATCCAATTGCCTTTGTTGTTCCCCTCTATCTCTCTCAGAATTATAGATCGAAACTATGGGTCCTATGGTAACAGGCACTTGAAGAGCGTCTGGCAATCCCACAGACTCAACCCTTTCTGTGGTTGGCGTTTTCTGCACCACAAACCTTCCCACTACACTCTGTACAGTGTTGTTTGGAGGTGTTTCTCCGCCTTTGCTAGGTGTCCATTCCGATATAGGGAGTGGTGTATATCCCTCTATCTCATTCCCATCTTCCCTTGCGAGCCCTCTATCTTCTATCAATCCCACTCTCGGAGGTGGTCTATCCATTAACAATCTGTTTATCAGATTGTCCTCCGACTCGCTTTCCTCGTCTTCTTCCATGAGGTTTCCTCCTCCTGACACCTCCCTCATCGGATACATTTTCTCCACCTCAATAGTCTGTACCCTCCAACGCTTTTCCTCCTCATCCCATTTGGAATCTCGCACTGCCCTTACCGATCGCGTCAGCCTTTGTTGACGCCTGTTCAAATTTCGGTCGTGTGCAGCCTTAATCCATGCATTAAGAGCCTCAAACTGTGTTGGTCTAGGTGAGGGTTTCAATGAGGACATGGTTGCTTTTAGCCGATGTAACACCTCTAATTTAAACGTCCCGTACTTCGGGAACTGCATTTCCTCATTTCCTTCCGTAAGCTTATTCCAAGCCCCAATCCACAATATCGTATGCAGCCCAACATTCGTTGCCATATAATGAGCTGGCGTACCCTCTGGGGGAGCCTCTTCCCCGTAATAATGTTCACTTCGTTTACGTTTAAAAATCCCTTTCAAACACTTAAAACACTTCATGATTTCTCTTTTCTCCGCGTTTGTTTACTTCCTGATGATATTCCACCAATCTCAGCGCCGTTCTCACTAACTGGCCTATCCGTACGCGGCTTTCCTCCGACGTCACTCTAGCCGCCCAACCAGAGCGCGGCTCTAGCTAACGTCACACCAACCGCTCAATCAGAGCGCGGCTCTAGCCGACGTCACCCGTCCCCCTTCGCAGCAGTTCCCCTCCTTTCTCAGCTCGTCTCCTCGGTCATGCACGCATCCCATTCATACTCTGAAAAATGATTACTTCCGTCCAAGCGATCACCTTTCTTTGACTGTACGCCCACAGTCTTTCTGTAGTTGTCACCCTAACTTGGCGAAATGTCTTTCCGTTTACTTCCAGACAATCGCCTTCTCCGATAGGTTACTCACACGCAGTAACTTTCGACCAGCGTCCGTTACTCATACACTCACTCTTACACTCCCCCTATCTTGGATCCACGGCGGTCAATGGTACCTCGTGACCTCCGTACTATGGTCGACAACTACCCTGGATGTTCGATACACCCAAAACCACTTAAGCTCTGGCCTGAACTTAAGATTTCACCAGTTCACCCGTTTACCAGGTTACCAGTTTACCAGGTTGCGCGCGCTCACAACCTTCTCTCTTTCTCACTACAGGCATTCAACTCCGCAAGACATTACAATACAAATACAACACAAAACACCGCAATCTGTTCACGCATGACCCTTTTTATACTCACTCTCCGATACTGCTGCTTTTCTCGCACCGTCTGCACCTTTCGGCACACGATTCTTCCGCTGCTCGTCTCTCGACGTCTCGGGCCTTGGGGTAAACTAACCTCTCTAGATTACCTTCCTCAAGAAGATAACCATCCTCACTCTGCTACCAACTGCTAACGCGGGATTACTGGTTACTAATTATCTTGCCAAATCCCTTTTTCCTGTCGACTGAATCGTTGGTACCTGTCTTGAGTAAAAGGTAATCTCGAGGTGAACAATCAATTTAAGAACTTACACCACTCTAAATGACCACTGACCAAAATTAAGTTTTAAAGATTTAATATAAAGTCAAAGATAACTGAAGATACAAACTTCTCAAGATGAGATTCAAAAGGTATATCGGAATCACTATGAACATGAACTTCTTGAATAGTCTGAGTCTGAAGAACAAAATAATAAGTACAAGTTCGAATACCATCAGGGTTGCTAAAATGGATACAAGTTGCAACCTCAAAGTCATTACAGAAAAGAAAATTAAGGTTAGTCTGTCCCTACACTATACTAAATGACATCCCTACTTAACAAGATCTTTACCCTCTAGGTGTCAGCCGTGGTGACTTCCTAAGAAGATCACGCACTTCTCTTTGTCTCTTCTCTGATAATGGGTCTCTCCTGATCAGCCTATCTGCCTACCCATCCGCTTCCTTAGGCTCCCAAAATCATCTGCTCTGCTCTCCTCCCGGGTCACTTTCCCTAATACCAAATCACATTTCCAATAGAAACGCCCCTTGGGACGCCCCTCACGTGGTACATCTTTCCGCGGCAAACTCCATGATGGTACTCTTGAAGACCCTCGTTAAAGTTGACCTTGGTTCCCAGGCTCCTTCTTCCGTGCGCTGATACCCCCTGAAATTCCTGGAAACTCCTACAGGCCTGCGCAAGGCGCCACTGAACAAAGTCCCTTTCATTCGAGCTGATTAGGACCCTCGCACCTGCATACAGCTCTTCCTGCAGTGGGCCTCAAATTCCAGACTTCACCATATCTTAGGCCATAAAACACTCTCTGAGCTTCATACTGGACACCTCACGACCTCTCCTCTAACGAGCACATGACGATTTAAACTACATGACATTATCGGCTCTGGCCTACTTGATTTACATGCAGCAGGTTCCTGCACTCTTAAAACGTTAACTTGATTTAAACAGCAAACATTCTTAACTAGCATACGTTTCTAAAATAACACATCTATAAAGCATATACTTTTAACCCTAAGTTCAATAGTACATTTTGAAAGAACCATGTCAACCTTGTCTCACATTATTTTAGCAGCACGTTTAGATTTGCTTGTGAATTGCCATGAGGCCTACACAAAATACTGGGTTTTAGAGTTACATTCAACTCTTACATTATTCCTTTAACATGAGAACATGAGGTTTTCATATTCATTCCAAACATTTCTACATTAGTCTCACACAGTTATGATTATCGTTACTCTACTTAAACATTCTATGCATTTCACCACTGAATATAAGACACTCGGTGTATTTCACTTCTAAATATAAACACTCTGGTGCAAAGTACATGTTAACTAACTACGTGCTTGTAAATATGGCGTACTTATACATTTTTTCAAACTTGTGCTCTCTCAAAGGAACTATATGAACCACAATGCAATGGGGCAGGTTAAGCCCACTGAGGCGTGTCCAACAGGTATTTAAATGTTCCTCACATGCTGCCGAGATTTCCATGTGCTCAGCCAGTGAACAAGGACGTTCTGCCGCCCGAAACGCGAATGGCGAACTCTTTTCAACTGAGAGCATATTTTCCACTGCTGCCCATCATTAAGGAGGAGTTTTGCTTCAAAGGGTGTTGGCGTATTCTACGAGGTCAACCTTTTGTTTGTATATATATATTAATGACATTCGTGCTCTAGGTCGAAGGATAAAGGGGACTAGAGTGACATGTTTTACATTTTCGACAGGGATTTGTTCAAGCGCTGTGCACAAGTACTTATTTTTCTGCACACCCTCGGCAGCACTTCCCTGGATACCATTGGTGCATCCTGGGTGTTGGAGTCCTGGATTAAAAAGGACCTTATTCATCAAGTGAATTCACCTGCGGAGGGGTGGAGCGGATATTGCACCAACCGGTATGCAGCATTGCACATTTAAATGCAGAGCGCATGAAACTCCCTTGTTACACCACGGCGCTGACGAGGCCTGATGAGGCCGAAATGCATACGCCAAACCCACGAATTAAAGGTGTCGTCTTCTAATCCCCCAGAGGCTCCTGCTTCTTTCAACTTTGGGAGGAGGTTTTCTTTATATATATATATATATATATATATATATATATATATATATATATATATATATATATATATATATATATATATGTATATATATATATATACATAAAATATATATATATATATATATATATATATTGTTCTTATTTTTATGTCATTAGTTTAGATTGAAAATATGCATCAATCTCACCAGATTGCCAAGGCCAGAGGCATTTGCTTTTGCTAATGCTTGTTCATCCTTGCTAATATTTGCCACTACTATTCTGCATTAACTTGAAGCTATTCCACTTGATGGCATGAGATGATGTATTAATCTGTAGCAAATTTGATCGCCAGATTGCAGCTGAGCACTTTAGCATCAAATAACCCACATAAAAACTTCTACACATGACATATTCTATGCTGGAACAGCGCTGCACTAGACTCTAATATTACATATCAGAACTCCATGGATTATAATAAGAGCAGCTGTGGTGAGGAGTGCTTTACTCATTGCATGAATCAGAGCCCTACTGACAGGTTCTGTTGTTGTCGATCGCCAGTTTCTGGTACTGTCCGTTAGTATAAGAGCCCGGCTGAGAAGTGTTGGTACTGCCTATTAGAGTAGAACTTTATACTACTAATCCAGTACCATAAACTAGGGGGCAGATTTACAAGCCCCTTGCGACACTTTTGCACCGCCGTTGCATCACTTTTGTGACGCAGAGTCAACATAAAAAATGTGGCAAATTCATATCGTGACGCATCTAGGGAGATGCATCACATTGTAAAACCCTGTGTCACATTATACCTGCGTCAGGTATAATGTATGCAGAGTGGGTGTTCCCACACAGGAAAGCCTTGTAAAAGTGATACAGTGAAATCTATAAGATTTGACTGCTCACTTCTAGGACGCCTCTGCGTCAAAACCTTATGCCTGCTTGAAGCAGGCGTAAGGAGTAACGCAGTGTAGTGGGAATAGGCCTCAAAATGCTTTGCTGGAGTTGTGTCATGCTTGTGACACAACTCCAGCAATGCATGACTTTTGCCCCAACAGATGCATCAGAATTTCTCACAAATTTGTCAATCCTTGCACCATGGTGCGCTGTATTGTAAATACGGCGCATCCATGGTGGCGTAAGGGTCTCTCACAGTGGCGCAGGTAAAGTGACGTATCTCTACGGATGCGCCACCCTCTTGTAAATCTGCCCCTAGGAACCTTGGGTCAGCGGAGTCATGCGCTCAGTTCAAGGTTCTGTGTTTGATTACATAGTCAGAGGTTTGAACACAGATTGGCCCACATAGACTTTCGTCGTCGTGAAATAATGCCATTTAGGTGGGTACCATTGACCCTGCTTTAAGTAAATGAGACCACTCGGGGTGAATGTGCACTTTATAAATACACCTGCCATGTTACCTGTGTAGTAATGTCAATGTACAGTTGAGTGCCCGTAATCTAACACTTTGCACATCTCACTGAAAACGATCATTACTAGGCTTCAATAGCACAGTCTACAATCTGACTTTTCTCTTAGTGCCAGTAACGTGTGAATTTTAACCCAATTCAATGGTGTCCATTTTATTGATCTCAGGAGGATGAAAGGATTGTGAATCTGTGGCTTTCAAGATACACAAATTTCTCTACAATAGATATATTTGTCCTTTCAACTACCTTACTGGCATTGCATGGATATAGGTTACAAAAGTAATTCAAAATAGTAATGACAGTAATTCAATGTCATACTGACAGTAGACAGGTAAGCGTATTTCTGAATATGTTAAAGTGAGAGACCAATGAACATCTGGGAGAACATCCAACTGCATTAGACTCATGGAAGGTCAGGCAGTGGGTGACTTGGAGGCAAGTGTTACACCTGGGGTGGCATTGGATGATTGGGTTGATTGCTGGAGTATACACTGGATACTGAAGGTAGGGACTGCACCAAGAGAAGATGCAATGAACACTGGAGAACGTGGCAGAGCCTGAGGATGTTGGCACTAGGCAGTGAAATCTCAATGCATAAAGTTCAGTACTCTATGCTATACATCATTAGCACATAAAGCAGCCTTATGCAGCAGGATAGGGTATACAAGACCCTAAATAACATTATGTAAACTGTTTTTCAAATCATCATGTCCGTATGGTAATGGCTTTGTTAGGTATGTCTCTCATAGAGAGACTTGTTTATTTCCGTTTCTGAATCTCATAACTCACTGCTATGACATAGATACAGTTAATAACAGAACTGGTTACCCATGGTTGTGATGTCATAAAGGCCTACCAGTCCAGGCTGGACTCCAGGGTGCCTGTTGACTAAAAGCAGAAAGAACAGCTGCAGGTGGGTGGGAGGGGGAGGAAGGCAAGGAAGGTGGTGGGGGTGAGTCAAGGAAGGCGGATTTGTGATATTTTCACTTTTGGGACAGGGATACAAAATGGAGACCATGTTTTGTAAGGCTCTCCCATTATTCCCCTGCCTAAAAGGTGCTGTCAACTCACCCCCAGGCCAAATCTCACTCTGGCTGTAGCGTTGGAGTACATTTCACGAAGAAAGTGAACTAGCAGAGGGTCAACTCCCATTTCTGTTAAGATATCCCAAAGCTTAGAATGACCCACGCAGTCAAACGCTGCAGTGAGATCTACATAGGCCATGTGCAGGCTCCCACCTTTCGCGCTCACATATTTACCCGTAAGTAAGGTCAAGTTTAGAACCTGCTCAATAGTGCCCAGGCCTTCCCTGAATCCATACTGGAGGTCAGATATAATCTTGTTATCTTCAGTCCAATGCTGTGGGCGTTCTAAAATGATACGCTCCACGACTTTTTTGAAGGAGTCCAGTAATGAAATAGGACGATAACAAGTTGGACTAAGTCGATCGCCCTTTTTAAAAACTGGAACCAAAATAGATTCTGACCAAGAGTCCAACAATCCAACTTTACATGTTGCTTCTAGTACCCTAAGTAAAATTGGGGCCCAAAGATCTGTTTTAAATTTATAAAGATTGACCGGCACCCCATCGGGGCTTGGGGCCTTACCCCCTTTACTGGCACTTAAAACTTAAAGCTTGCTCGACTTCAGCCAAAGTGAAATCTAAAGCAAGTGGAGTGGAAAAGGGCCTAGTACTGTTGCTATTCATCTCTGAGTGGCACTGATCTAGGGGCATATTAGCTGTTGCTCCAAATATTTGGGAAAAGTGTGCAATCCAAGACGGTTCGTCAATCGTAGCTTCTATTTTTCTAGTTTCCCTAGGGCCGGATAAAAGTGGAGTGTTTATCACCTCCCAAAAAGCGGCACTGTCGTTCATTTCCTTTGTCGTAGGGCCTAAAGGTAAATTTTCCTAAGTTGAGCGATCTCTTTCCTATCTCTAAGGGGTTTATTAAGGGCATGTTTAAGGTTTGAGTACGCGTTGGTACAGGTGGAATTAAACCAGCCAACCATATTATTTCTTACCCCTTTGGGTTTAGTATCTAAAGCTTCTTTGACAGATTTGGTAACTACCAAAAAATTGTCAATAATCTCCTGCGGGGACGATAAGTGGGCCAGGCAGGCACTAATTACAGTCATGGAGTTCTTGACAACTTTTTCAGTAATCTTTACAGGGTCAACCTGGACCCACTTAAGAGTGTAACCATTTGATCTGTTCATAAACAAACTTTCCTCCCCATAAAGATTCATCTGCTTGTTCTTTCCTTGTACCAACGGAAGGCAAAGGGTAATTAAGATAGGGAAGTGGTCACTAAATACACAATCATGAGTTGTAAAGTTGGAAAACCTGGACCCACTTAAGAGTGTAACCATTTGATCTGTTCATAAACAAACTTTCCTCCCCATAAAGATTCATCTTCTTGTTCTTTCCTCGTACCAACGGAAGGCAAAGGGTAATTAAGATAGGGAAGTGGTTACTAAATACACAATCATGAGTTGTAAAGTTGGAAATAAGAGATGAAGCCCTACTTGCCAGAAAGATGAAATCAATACAGCTAAAGGCACCTCTACCATTAAAAGTTGGAGTTAGAGGAACAGTGGGTGATATTAATTTGTTTGCCAAGACCAATTGCAGGATCAAAATCGTCTCATTCAAACAGGCCCCACTCTGGTTATGGATAAAGTGAGTCAAGTTGTTATCTTTCTCGTCTAGAAGGCCACATGTTATGTTATCATTGTGTGCACAAAGGGATAAATTAAAGTCACCACAACAAATGGAAGTAGGATTTTTCCCTTGATGATTGCTATTAAAATCTAGGAGAAAAGTACGGATTTCCTTTAAAGTGACAATTAACTGAGACTGCTGTAAATTATTATAGAAGTTAACTATCACGAGGAGATCCATATTGTTAATATCTATTGAGATTATCTGATAATTAACCTCGATTTTTAGGGCAGTAATTTCCCGCACTTGAATTAACCGCATGCGTGCGGGCGAAATTCCGCCCGTACGCTGGGTTTTTTAAAATCGCATGTTACGTGACGAGCTGGGCTCGTCATGAGCGTGCGAGGAGGCTACCTCATGACGAGCCCAGCTCGTCATCAGCGTCGAAGGGGTTAAGTTGGAGATATAGACCACTAAGCCTCATTTTGCGCGCCCTGATGGAGATGGCGTTGCAGGAGAAAAAAAGGTTTTATAACCATTTAAATGGATAGGTAGGACAGCCCACGTCTCTTGTAGGTAAATAATGCCATACGTCCGTGCGAAGGTAAGCCACTCGCCTTGATTGACCTTGGAGCGAAGGCCAGCGATGTTCCAAAAGATAATGTAAATGTAAATGTAAATGTATTGCGACTTATATAGCGCACGTATCACCCGAAGGTATCAAGGCGCTTGCTTAGGGAACCCGTCCTGGTATTCCCCTGTGAGATACCCCGGCAGGGTATCCACAAGGTGAAAGCCAGGCATCCCGCCGCGAGGGGCCGTAGTGGCGATTAAGCAAGCTATTGCCCAGAGTCGCAGAGTGTGACCCCGTGAGTCGAGTAGGTACCGGAGCGAGAATTGTCGAGTCCGTGGAATTTTTTGAGCCCGAGACCCACCGAGGCGGGGAATCGAAACCTGGTCCACAGTCGATCTCAGCTTCCGGGTCTGCCGCCTCTAACCACTGAGCCACGCTGAGTGGAAGCCCTCTTGTGGAATTTGGATCAGAGGAAAGGGCTGTTACAGAGTCTCCAAGTTCCTTTAGAGGAGTCCTATCAATTTGGGTACCCATAGCTAGATCTAGTCCATTTGTTGTGGACAGACTCTGAGGGATAGATCTGTTGCCAAGATTAGGTAGCGGGGGTACTTGTTCCCATTCAGATGGAACCGAGATGGATTTGGAAGTAAGAGACAATGAGTTTACTGCCCAGTCTGCTACCATAGGAGATCTAGGGGAGGGAATTATTAACTGAACCACGCTATTTCTCTCGTTCAAACGGGAAGTGGTCCAAGAAACACAGGTTGATTGTCAGTCTACTTCCTCTAGGGAGGATAACAGCTCAAACCTGTTAGAGGTTATAACAGAGCTGTTCCCTTCTCCTCTGGGTCTTGCGGGTGGGATTATAAAGGAAACCCAAGGGGAGGGCCATGATACTAGAGTGTAAAGCGGGAGGTACCTCTTTGTGGTTTAAAAGAGAGCGAACTATTTGGGGCGTCCTAAAGTTTATGACTATGCAATCGCCCTGAGAGGACTTTAGTGAGGTGCCAACCCACCCCACTCTACGAACCATAAGTATTTCATTTATGTGCTGGGGGTTAAAATGCTTGTTTTTCGTCAGCCAGTCCACCACTTTGTTACGAAGGGAAGGCCAAGATTCGATCTGTCCTTGTTTTAGTGCTGGAACCCCCTTTAAAATTTCTACATAGGGACAGGATGCGGGTGGTAAATCTAAATTGTCTATATTGGATTGGACAATAGAGTCGGTTTGATTCTCCCTATTGTCTTGCGCTTGTCTACTTTTGTGATCCACCCTGGCGGTGACCTTTAATTTTGGATCCTCTACTACGTGTCTTGTTAACATTTTTGGTTGAGGTTCCCGTAAGGAACCGGACGTAATCTCTTGGGTGAATTGCCTGAGGCTGTCCTTTTGCGTGAGGGTAGTATCTCTGCTACAGTGGGTAATTTTGGGATTTTCTAGTGAAACGCTGATTGTCTCTACAGCCTCTTTCAGTTGCTCAAACTTGCTCTCTATACGGCCAAATCTTTCATCAATGAGTGCGCTCATCTGGGTCATCACGGCCCTGATGTGTGTTTCCAACAGTCCTCTAAAAAGGTCTTTAATAGGAACCTTGGGGCCTTCTGAGACATCTTTAAGATTAGAAATGGGTACTTCTGACTGCGGTTCGGGGTGGTTGTGAGTTACCTCTGTTTGGGTTTCTGCTGAAACTGTTCCTAAAGAGCTTGATCAATGATCATCTTTTTGCCTTCCATCCTTACCCCCTTAACTCCCTTCTGTTTTGATCTTATTACATGCCCTTTCATCAATTTTGTTTGTTTCCGAGTTTGAGGCCCTATCCCTGCTAGAGTAGAATTTTCAATCTCACTATCATAACTCGTGGGGGTTGGGATTGAGTGGCCAGGGGGGAGTTAGTGTTTTTTTGTTGGATGTTGATCCTAGGGGTTAATGATCTAATAGTTTCTTCCTCCCTGATCAATGGGAACTGTAAAGAATCAAGTGAGAGCCTTCGCTCAGTTAGTTGGATCTCGTGGGTGAGGAGGGATTCAGCTCTTACCAGGAAGGCATCTAGGGCACCCACTGTGCTCTTTCGTTTCTCCATAGTTCTTAAGGCTAGTAGCAAGAATCACAATTAGAAAAAAAACCAACAACATTTGGAGCACACAAATTGAGAACCGTTTCAGATGAGCATGGTGTAAAAAAAAAAAAACGGGATAGCTCTAAAAGTATGATAAAAGTGCTAGGGGAGTCCACATAAAAGAGTCAAAGCCATTAACCACTTGGCTGCTAAGGGGTGTGCGGGTGGATCCATTGACTTTCCATTGAAATCAATGGAAACTCCATGACGAGTTACCCTTGTCATTAGCACTGAAGGGGTTAATGTTCTTACCGCGCCTCAAGGGTAAGTCCTCAGAGACAGCAACCAAGGTGGCTGGCCCTGCCCTGCCCCTTTCTGGCCCTGACGGGCACAGACGGACCCGCCCTTGGCCCGGGCTTCACCCGGCGCAAGCCCACGCTTCCCGCGGGCGGGAGAAACTGCTTGATTAAATCCTCCTGGTGGCGTGGAGGGAGGGGCTGCAACTCAGCTCCGAGCCCCGCTGGTTCCTGGGGCGTGTGGTCCCGTTTAAACACGGCCCCCTGCTGCAGAAGCGATGCGTCTCCAGCGTAGCGTGTGGCGCGAGCAGTATTTCAAGCTCCTGGTGGCTCCTGATAGCGTGGAGGGAGGGGTTTCAACTCAGCTCCGAGCTCCGCTGGTTCCTGGGGCATGTGGTTCCATTCAAACGCGGCCCCCTGCTGCAGAAGCAAAGCGTTTCCCATGTAGCGGGAGGCGCAAGCAGTATTTCAAGCTCCTGGTGGCTCCTGATAGCGTGGAGGGAGGGGCTGCAACTCAGCTCCGAGCCCCGCTGGTTCCTGGGGTGTGTGGTCCCGTTCAAACGTGACCCCCTGCTGCAGAAGCGAAGTGTCTCCCGTGTAGTGGGAGGCGCAAGCAGTATTTCAAGCTCCTGGTGGCTCCTGATAGCATGGAGGGAGGGGCTGCAACTTAGCTCAGAGCCCCGCTGGTTCCTGGGGCGTGTGGTCCCGTTCAAACACGCCCCGTTGCTGCAGAAGCAAAGCGTCTCCCGCTTAGTGGGAGGCGCGAGCAGTATTTCAAGATCCTGTTGGCTCCTAATAGCGTGGAGCGAGGGGCTGTCACTCAGCTCCAAGGCCTGCTGGTTCCTGGGGCGTGTGGTCCCATTCAAATGCGGCCCCCTGCTGCAGAAGCGAAGCGTCTCCCAAGCAATCACTTCTCTGACTGTACATCCACAATCTGACTGTACGTCCACAGTCTCGTGTATTTGTCTACCGCAAACTTGCAACTGTCCATCCACGAAATGACCGGACAATCACCTCAACTGATAGGTTACACTGAATGTTCCACATACAGCAACCCACGACCAGCGTCAGTTACTCACGCACTCACACATTCGCTCCCTCTATCTTGGTCCAAGCAGGCGATCGATGGTACCTCACGAACCCCTTAACAATGGTCGACAATTACGCTGGATGTCTGCTACACCCTAACTGCTTAAGCTACTCGTCGAGCCTAAGACTTTCCCGGGCTGCGCGCGCTCACAACCTGATCTCCTTTCACACAACAGACAGTCCAACTCGCCTAGACATCACAACATAAACACTGCAATCTAACAACGCATAACCCTATTCATACTCACTCTCCCACAAACTACTGCTTTCATCACCGTCACTCTCCGTCGGTCTCCATGAAGCGTGTCTTCCGCTGACAATCCGCTGGACAATCATCACCTGAATTCTATGGGCCTTGGTAAATTCTTATCCTATTCTAGGACTAACCTGATAGATCTCCCCTTACTCTAGAGACTAACCATCCTCTGCAGCTACCAATTGTTGAAGCCAGATTCTTATCCAGATGTTCCTCTTACCAATCTGAAGAATCCTTAGTCGACTGGAACGTCTGGTCTACTAAGAAGTGTGAAGGGAAGAACAACAGGGTTATAATACCTTTAGAAACCATCAATTAAGTCCAACTCAAGAACCACTGAATACTGAATAACATTTTAGGGGTTTATTACAAAGCTAAAAATAATTGAACATACAGACACCTCAGTAAGAGGTTAAGGAAATAGACGGGCACTAATACAAATATAATCCTATGCAAAAGTCTCAAACAACTTAAAATAATGAGCAACGTTATCTCTAAAAGCATTAGGCAAACGATGACAGTCCCTGCTTGAAGCCTTGATTGCATTTGTTCAAAGGAAGCAAAAGAAAAGTTAGTCTGTCGCTACACTAACACTAAAATGACATCCCTACTTAGCATCATCCCAGGCAAGAGAATAAGGTGTCAGCTGTGAAGACTTCCTAAAAAGTACCCTCACCTTCCATAGGTAAGTAGCCTAAGCTACTGAGCTCGTTCTAAGATGCTTCTTCTGTCCTCCTGCCTAGTTACCACTAATTCCAAGACCCTACTCCATCTTGCCTAGCTAAAACTGCAACTGACTCTCCTCCCTCGGGCCACTTTCCCTAATACAAAATCCCAAAATGTCAAACATGCCCTAAACACAACCCTTCGGCAGGTCTTCAGGCTGTGCTTTTCTATCGAAACTGCATTCTCATCCAAAAGTCGTTGGTGTGTTCTTGGGTCCCAGGCACCTTCTCCGCCAAAAGTATCTTCTTTACATTCCAATACCTTCCCACACCGCACGCCTCTACCATCCTAACTCCTGAAACAAAGGGTTATTCTGCCTAACTGAACGTGTGCCCTTGCACCTGCAACAGAAAGCTTGTGAACAAATTGGCCTTGTACACACACAGATCCGCAATGTAAATTCGACTAAGAAAGAAGCCGTTCCAAGGAAAAATACATTTTCAGGCCTACAGTCTCTCGACAAACTAAGAATCACAGTTAGGCCTCTTGCTAATACCTTCATACAGTAAGGCCTTCACACAATTTAAACACACTTCTAAACTACATTATAACGTTAGATTCAAAATCATGTTAATGCATTACATTTCTCTCATGAGTAGACAACCTAAGTGTTCAACCTTTAACATGGTACACGTTTTAAACCTAATGCAACATCTAATACACAAAGCAATTATTTCTACCCTACTTAAGGCACTTTCTCATGTTAACACTACATTAGTTTCCAAACGATATGAAAACTCCTAAACATTCTAACATATTTTGATGAATTACTACATTTCTAATGATCACACATTAATACAGTCCTCTAAATATGTGGGTGCTGACTATTCATGAATATGAGGCACCCCTACGATTTTCAAAATAACATGGCTCTCTATCACACTACTAATAGCTTTTCATTGTCTAGAGCAGGGTTTTCTAAAAGTAATAATCCACTACAAGTGTGACATGACAGAACTCAAAATCCACCACTGTGTCACTCACTGATCTGTTGGCTGCCCTGACAGGTCTAATAGTGGACGCACTCCCTCAGTGACAGAGGCACCTCTGATGAACATTCTGATGTGGTGAACTGCAAACTCAAGCACTGCTGTTTAAAAAGAAAGAACTGTAAAGTTATTTTCCTTTACTCCTCCCTGTGAAGGAAATAAACTGAGACATGACAGTCGGCTGAAAAGGAAGAAGCCGACAAGCATTTCATAGTGCATCACGAAACCTCACTCCACATGGTGACTTCAAAGAAGGATGAAAAAATAAACCGTCATATTGCCTGATTCCAAACTGTCAGAGATTTGACAGACCGTGACTGTGTCTGCCTCTACATGGAGAATTCAAACAAGAAAACCTACATGCATTTCAAAGTAGGAGACACTGCTTCACTGCACTCAGTGTTGCCTCCGGCAAGAGTGAAACAAGGGGAAATACATTAAATAGCAATGTACATTGCAGCCTGAAAAAGCTCAAATCAAAAGGGCAAACATTTGTAACTTTAAACAAAATATAATTACAGGAACATAAACTTACTGTTAGAAATAAAACTGAATTTTCCAACATTTTGTACTTCAGCTCTGTTCACCATAATGGAGTTCTTTTAGAAGTATAAATCAGATACAGTTATAGATGGGTAGCCGTCAATTAAGGGGATGCTTTTTACCTTCCCTCTCATTGTTAATAATACCACTCAGAACCCTTTAGTGAAAAACATCCTCGTAATTGAGGGGTAATCATCTATAATTCTCTATATCCTTGTCAAATTCAAAAGACAAAAGTAGCACATCTGCTTTTTCTTTATAGTTACCCTTGATGTTTCGCCTTTCTGCTGAATTCTGTTTTCCCTGGCTGTAGAACTCTGTGAACTTTACTCCTGCTAACCAGTAGTAAAATGCCTGCGCTCCCACTTGTAACATGGTTGAATTGCCCTACTCCTAATTGGCATATTTATCTTGCCTATAAGTCCATAGTATATGGTTCAAAATGTACCCAGGATCCTGGAAGTGAAATGCCACTAGTGTACAGTAGCAAGTATTGTGCTATCCTCTAAAGCAGCATAGCAAACATGGTTTCAGGTCTACTATTATAGCCTGACTATAGTAGTGTAAAAAACGCAATTTGATCTATCAAAATTAACCCTTTAGTCAAGTCTAAACTTTCCTTTCAAATATTGTTAAGCTAGCCCCAAGTAGAGTTATAGCCCATAAGTCATGTATTTAAAAGTAGCACTTGTAGGAATGTACTATGTCTTAAAGTGTCTAGCACTCAGGTTAGAGACTAGCAAGAAAATGATTCAACAGTTCTTTTCAATATTTATCAAAAGCATATTTTAAAGTCAGACTTTTGATAAATATTAAGGAAAAGTCATATTTAGAAAGTTACCTTTTCCCTGCCTAAAGCCTAAGGATGCGTATTTGCATTAGCATCCAGCTGCAGCCCTTTGAGTACAAAGTGAGGTATTAAAACTGCTCCCCGAAGATAGACAAAGGCCTGAGTGTGGGGAGGTGTTTTTGTTCCTCTTCTGGGCCGGACTGGCCATACTGGGCATTGGTTGTTTCCCCGGGAGGCTGGAAGGGTGGGGGTAGGTTTATTATAGGGGGGTCGGTTTTGTAGCAGTGCTGCAATACCACTCTCCAGTAACAAAAGGAGCAAGCAAAAAAAATTACTCACTTTCATTTCCAGCCTCCTAGGGCCACCCAGTACTTCACACTTGCACCTCCCCTCCCCCAGAAACTCCTCTTGTAGTGGTCAGACTTGCTCACAATGCACTGTGCAAGGGCAGGTATGACAAAATCGCGAGATCTGCTTTGGGTTTCGAATCCGGCTCTGTTCCACTGACATGACCATTTTGGTTGTGACCAGGAACTTAATTTACTTAAAATGTACCTCCCCGGTCACAGGCAGATGTCAGATGACAGGCCCTTTCTTTTGTTCCCCAAGACAAAGAAGTGGATTCCAAGGGTGATAAGGCTGACCTCCTTTTCAAGCCAAATGGAAACAACAAACTACAAAAGCCCCTTTCTTACAACTGCCAAGCTGCCCAGTTGCAACTGGGCCTGCCCCGGACCAAGTTGTTGGCCCCTGTTGGAGTGAGTCCTTACCCCTTAGTGCTCTATGTTATGTCCTTGAACTATTGGCTGTGTCTGGACAGATTTCTCCTACTACCCCTGAAAACTTGGGACTTAGAAACATTTCAACTTCAAGACAAACCTGCCAAGACGATCGGACAGAGGTGTGTTGATGCTGGGCTGTAGGTTCATGATTCTCCTGCTCGGAACCTCTCTGGAGCAGCATATCCAATTCAGCAGGAGAAGGTATTTGGCTTTGTGAAGCCCTCATCAGCCACAGCAAGCTGTCTGGCCATGCTGAAGATTCCCAAAGTAAAACCACAGACCGGGTCGAACCTGGTTTCTGTATTCGACTCATGCTCATCACGGTTAGCCTCAAAACTCACATAGGTCCCAGTCTACCATGATTAGTTGACTGTGATCTGAGTTTAACACTTTTTGGTACTATTTTTACCTAAATCTGTAATACTTTATATCTTTGGTTCCCTGTATTGGACTTTTGATGGTTTGGTGTCATTTTATTTGTTAAAATGTCTTTATTTTTCTGATTTTCTTTGGTTACTATTTGGATTCTATTGTGTTGTGTCTTGACTTTATTACAGTTTTGGTACTGCATAAATGTTTTACACTTTGCTCTATGTTAAGCCTGTCTGCTACGTACCATTGCTACCAAAGGTGTTGCGATCAGGTTTGCGCTCAGGCTTAGTTATTTTGAGGGAGAGATATGCTCCTTCACAATCAGATTATATAGGCCATCATGATTATTGACTGTACTGCCTCTCACCCAACCCTCCAGTGCTCTCAGTGAGATGTCTACAAATAAACCCAGGATTGTAGTAAATCTTTGTATGTTTCACAGAACTTCTTCCGGTAATCCTCAGGTGTAAGACCAAACTTGTGCACAAGGGCATCCTTCATGTGAGTAGCGCAGCACCCAAAGAGGCTGCGCTGCATGACAGGGAGAGAGCTGGAGAGCGCCATATGCACAGAGATATGGCACTCTCCTCCCTAGGTGTCTATATTATAGAGAGAGACCCCTTTATGACCAAAGGGATAAGGTACTCTTAACACGTTTCAAATGACTTCCCTTTGGAATGGATTATACACTATCAACACTTATAACACAACTATCATATCAATACAAAAGAATATTTCATTAAATTCAATGAACAGGTAGGTAAATAAAAATCTAACACTTCTGTTAGAGCAGTACAAAAATGTTCCTTTAATTAAAAGCACATAAAAATCATTGAATCAATCCAAAAAAATACATTAACACATTCCATAAAAACATTTCAACATATATTTCACCATTCAATCAACATCAAAATACAGCCACATTAACAAAAGAAAACACGATTCTAGACTCATAAATTGGTCATTGGCGAGGACATATCTTCTAAATCGGTTTAAACATAGTCTTGTCAAACTTATATTTGTCTGATACCAAAACAATAAACCCTTAGAGATTATGGGGCATATGTATCAAGCTATTTTTTTTTGCAAACGGTGCGAATCGCAAAAAAACAGTGTTTGCGACTTAAAAATAGGAATCTGAGTTGTATGTAATAAATCGCATCGCAAAATAAGTAATCGAAATTTTTCAGATTTCTTATTTTGCGATACTGTCATTTCTGCAAATTTGTTTGCGATTTCTTAATTTGAACGGTTTTTCAAGTGCGAATTTCGCAAACAAGGAATCACATATTAAGAAATCGCAAATAGATGTATGGAAAATTCGCAAATTGCGAAAACATGAAATTTGCAAAATAAGAAATCGCAATTACCACTAACTACATGCAGGTGGTAACCTATTTGAAAGTATAAAAAAGAGCACACAATGCAATTTCAACTGTCACAATGGCTGGACTTTACCTGATAGCGAGGAGGCTGCGCATCCAAGCCCTTGCACAGAGGAGACAGAGGCAGGAAAGAATCTTCAGACTGCGTATTACAATATTTCAGCAAACAGAAGAGGACATTTATGAGAAATATAGACTGAACCCACACACCATTTTGGACCTCATTGATGAATTGAAGCACTTTCTGGAACATGCAACAGCCAGTGCAGGTGCAGGTATTGTGCTCACCTTTTGGCTTCTGGTTCTTTTCAAAGGGTCATTGCAGAGGTTGGAGGGGTGTTTCAGAGTGCCCTGTCACGCTTCTTTAAAAATTTCCTGGATGCAATGATGAGTAGGCTACAACATCATCAAATCTACCTCTCCAACAATCAACTAGATTTGTAGGAAATAAAAGTGGATTTTTATCAAATTGCACGTTTTCCACATGTAATTGGTTGCATAGATGGCACCCATATTGCCATCACTCCACCAGCTGCCACTGAATATGTTTATAGAAATAGAAAATGTTACCATTCCATCAACATTCAAATGGTGTGCAATGCAAAGTACATTATCACTGACATTGTGGCTCAGTACCCAGGGAGTACTCATGACTCCTACATCTTTCAGCATAGTGGAATTCATACACGTTTGAGTGCTGGCCAGTTTGGAGAGGGTTTTCTATTAGGTAAATATACTAGCAGTAATATTTAAAAAAAAATAATAATTGTAAGATAAAATGTGACAGTAACACACATGCAATAAATCTCACTATCATGCAGGTGACAGTGCTTATGCTGTGAGTGATTTCATCATGACACCATATCTGAATCCAACAAATGTACATGAGGGGAGATATAATAAGGCTCCCCGTTCAACCCGTGGTATAATAGAAAGGACTTTTGGAATTTTAAAAAGCCGTTTTCGTTGCATTCACAAAAGTGGTGGTGCTTTGCAATATAATCCTGCCACATGCTGTAAAATTGTGACTAGCTGTGCCATGCTACATAACATGGCCATGAGAAAAGGGACTGAAATAGAAATGAGTGGCGCAGATACATCTGATGATGAAGTTATTCCACCACCTAGAAGAGCTGCAACAGGTGTAGGAGCTGCTGCTGGACGCCAAAGACGGACTGACATTACACGCAATTACTTTTAGGTAAGAATCAGAGTCCTAGACATGTTTAAATTGTCAGATGAATATTTCTTTAATTTGTAAACATTAGGGATACTGATTTTGTGACACTTGACCTGTTAATGCACAGGAAAGTACACATATTTTTGATTTGTAAATCAAGGCAAAAACATTGTAACCAGAAACATGATTTATGAGAAACTTATTTCCTGTGCTGCCTAATATTTGAGCGCTGCACTGATTCCATGCTTCTTGAGGATGTAGCATGGCTGGCATTCCTTTCACTCCTGCGCTGCACAATGTCTGATGTAGGTGTAGGATTACTGCTGCTCTTACTTGATGTGTCCTCAGTGTCAGCAGCTTCCAATAAAACACTTGCGCCTGATGTTGCAGTTTGTAGCAATTCTACTTGTGAGGTTACTTTATCTAGACCTTTTGCTACAGACCGTGTGCACTCACTCACCACTCGCTGCATAGTGATACTACGCCTGGTGAAATTTGCTGTCACACTGCACAGTCTGTTGATGGCTTTGGAGTAGCCAGGCATTCTTGCATGAGCACGGTGTGCTGCCCTGTTTCTTGAATCCTCTGACCGTTCAATGGCCAAACAGAGTCTGTCCATAGATGAAGCCATTTTATGCATGCCATCCCCCATGCCTGCATTGTGCTTATTTAATTTACACAACAGTCTGTTAATTGAGAGAAGGGCATTGTGCTGTTGCTGCTGCACATGCAATATGTCCTGTTCCAAACCAGCAAACACACCAGGACTGTCCTCTTGCACGCTTCTACTACTCCTTGGCCTAACAATTGTATAAGCTCTTCTTCTATGTGCTCAATATGTCTTGGAGTAATAGTTTCTCCCTGTACATTTTCTCTTGAACCTTCAGGTTCCATGTCCTCAACTTCAAAAGGTGGAAGAGGGGCCACATGTCTCCTTTTTTGCATGACAATTGGAGTGGTGTCAACATCATCATTTGCACTTTCATCAGCAGCAGAGAAATGTTGCTCATTTCCCTGATTCTCGCCTATTTCCTCCATGGATTGTTCAGCATGTGCTGTAGATGTAGATAGGGACATGTGAGTTTGTTGTATAGATTTCTTTATGTGTTTAATAAAGTTTCATTACTTTAAAAACATTTCAACATTTGTTTTTTCAAACTGATTATCCATAATTATTTGTTTTTTCTTGGTAAATGTTTTACATATTAAAAGGAACATTGCACTTTAACTACAAGTCCCACAATGCATTACTTCAAATTGTAAATAAAGGTATCTGGCTTACATAAAAGAAGCATGTATTCTTGAACTAACCTCAGGCACATGCATGACCCACAACTTCACATACATACATACTTGCTTCTTACCTTCTAATGTTTGTAAAGGCTCAGAGCTGTCTATCTGCGTGACCCCACTCACACTCTCAGGCAAGAGAGTGGCCCCAACAAGCTCCTCATGAGGAGTAGGCTGCTCAGCAGTGGATGTTCCCCCTCCTGTCTTGCTGGACTCCTTAATTCTTGCAGGAACTTTTGCCTTAGACCGAAGGCGCATGTCATACCACCTTTTCCTCAACTCCTCGATGGTACGTGGTGTGACTCCTACAGCATTTACTTTCTGCTGGATTTCCAACCATACTTTCCTCTTCCGAGCCTCTGGCACATTCAGTGCTTGTTTGCCAAAAAGCAACTCATGGTTGCTTGCCATTTCTCTCAATTAATGTCTCCTGTTCTTTCTTTGAAAATTTCTGCTTCCTCTTCCTCTTCTCTCCAGAAGAACCTTCCTGTGAATTTCCAGCCTCCATGATGCAGTGAAACAGGTCTGCACAGCTTCCAAAAAGACTTCCAACTGCCACTGGGTGTGGCTCAGGCAAACAGGTGCAGGTACTCACGAGCACTTCCTGACTCTGAGGTCATCAGCCTGTTCCTGCATTGGCAGATTCCCGTTTTTGCGATTTCTTATTTTGCGAAATTCGCAAAATGAGAAATCGCAGATTATTCGCAGAATAATCTGCGATTTTTAAGAAATCGCTAATTATTCGCAGAAAACTACATACATCGCATTTTGCGAATCTGTATTTGCGAATCGCAAAAAATTGCGAATAAGAAATCGCAAAAGGCTTGAAAGATACATCTACCCCAAAGTCATTTACAAAGCGTTGACGTGTTTCGATGGTTTCTTCACAATTCTCTCATCTTATCAAGACAAATAGATTCCTATCTCTTGTTGGTTCATTGTAAAAAGTCCTTCTACATAAATTCTGTTGGATCTACATTCGGTTTGGAGAGTCGTATGGAGTTCCTGCGTTAGATTCTGGAGTACATCCTCCCGTGTAATCCGAGAGGAGTACATGCTCTCGGGTTACACGGAAGTAGATGATGCAATCTGGCTCACCACTACCACAATAATGCGATTGTGCATTTCCCACTGACTGGCGTCCAACATACGCGATTGCACAGGGATGCTCTGAGACTAAAAAAAATGGAACTGAACGTAAAGTAACATAAAAAGGCGCAGTATATAACTGTCAAGACTACAATGTATAATTCTATTGTCCTAAAGATGATGCCTGGTATTTAATAGGGGCATTGAAACGTCGTCGACACCGAGACACCTTATGCACTAAGATTAAGCTATATTAGAGTGTGCAATGGTGTTTAAAAGTTGATATATGTCTGTGTAAACTGAGTACAAGTATACAAACCCATTTTGGCTTGCCTTTTGGCAAATCCCTTTTGTTGTTCTGTCTTGTGTTTTGTGGGTCACGGCTGTGCCCACTTGTTATTGATTGTTTCTTAAACGCTACTTATTGAAATATATTATGAAAATAAATTCTTGTCCAGCTGGACAAAAGTCATACTTTCTATCTAGTGTATGATTATCTCCCCTTGTTTATTATTTTTTAGAATAGGGACCGCTGTTCTCTATAATACGATGCTACCCAAGGTCCCTACCGAATTACCTTTGGGTTCCTTTGTCCTTGTATAAAAGTGCTGAGCACAATCTGGCATATTGTCAGCTCAGAAGTGCTAATTCTGGAGAATTTGTGTCACTCCCCGCCCTGGATGGTGCACCAAAAAATCCATTTTGGGACAGGTGGTCTTGGTATAGAGTTGAGTGCATCTGCATGTCATGATTAGAATGTTAGCTATGTTGCTAGGATAGAATGTTAGCTTTTGATTATAGGAGTTGATCTTTGAGCTGTGAACCTGTGCTGGAGGTATCTGCCTTGATTCTCAAATAAAGCTATTTGATCTTCATCAAATTGACTGGAAATTGGATCTTTACACTCTGCCCTTTCTTTCTTTGGGGTTTTCTCAATCTCTACATCTTCAGAGGGGATCTGTGCTTAGTGCCTTTCTTCCTTTTCATAGTCTGCCTTCCTGACATTTGTGCCCACATTCAGTGTCCTTTCCTTGCACAGGGCCTTCATCGCCGCCGCTGTGAGGGTAGGCAGGGTAGCCGGATCAAACTACATGCTTCCTTTGCCTTTTAAGGTACATACATTGTAATAAAAAATAATTTGGAGAATTCAAAAATAACCCTAACAAAGACCGTATGCCAAATAAAAATCAAAACGTTTTGCTGTCAAGATTTTTAATTTCGAAACTTAATAGCTCAGTGGTACTGCTAAACAAGTTGTAGATCCCAACACTGGAAACTAATGTGAGAAAGTGAATTATTAATTGTCGGAATGGTAGTCTACTATAAGTAATACAGTCACTGTTAGGTCCAATTAAAGGTTTCAGGAATTTAAACTTACACTCAACCCCTGGTGCCTACGGTACAGACCAGACAGTCTTAAAAGAAGACAATGTGTAAAGTATTTAGAAGTACTTAAACAGTTAAAAGGTATACAATTCAACAAAATAAAAACCCCATTCACTTTTTGGAAAATAGAGTCGATTTTAGGAAAAGAAATGCTCCCAAAATGACAAAAATCTAACAAGGACAACTGGAGGTATAAAGTTTTAAGTAAAAATAACACCAAAAAGTGTGAAATAGCAAAGATAGTCAATGGTCATAATAGAACATGACCTAGATATGCTTGCAGACCGACTGCGATGATGTGCGGGTCAGATACACCAACCAGGTTCATCCCGGTCAAAGTTTTTCCTCAAAATTTAAGGCCAGATTTACAAACATTTAGCATTGTGTTTGCATCACAAAACTGACACAAACCAACATAAAATGTTTTTTATAATTCACTTTTCAGCACAAAACTTGTTTTGTGCTTGAACGTTGCCCAAAGTAATGCAAAGCAGCGCATAGCACTACTTTTCATTACCTAACAATAAAGGGGCTTTACAGGGGTGGTACATGGGCGTTCCCAAGCAACCACCCATACTTTTTGACACAGAACCCTATCTACCAAACATTTGTGAAAGTGTTTTTAGCGTCAAAAATGAACACCACTTGAAAGAAGGTGTTAAAAGGAGAAATGTTCTCGTTTCTCCTTTCTTTTCTGACTTTTCATATGTGCAGCACTACACATCACACATAAAAAATCGGAAAAGTTTTAAAAGTTGTCTAGGAATAGTATTTTCCAGTACAAATCCTATGCTAGACTCAGACAAATACACACACCTTGCACTATGGCACTAAGGTGTGTGCGTGGTGCTCGGCAGCAAAATTCTGCACTTGTTCTGGAGTGGGGAGGAGAGAGCCATATCTTTGTTGCTATGGCACTCTCCTGCTCTCTCCTTCTCACGCAACGCAGCACAACATTTTTGCCCAGTGCGTTGTGTGAGAATTTAGTGAATCTGGCCTGTAGTCTTTTTTCTGGAAGTCAAAATCCTTCAACTAAGCAATGCAACAGGTTGTATTGGAAGAAAGCTCCTTGGTGTTGACTAAGCGTTGGATGAGGTTCCGGTGATTCAGCAGGAGAAATTACATTTCTGTGCTCAGGAAAGTCCTCTTGCTGGCAGGATGCTTTTGGTACCTTCCCCCAGTCAAGGTTTATACCTTTGGACTTAATCTCTTTTTCAAGGCTCAGAAAACTCCACCAGGGCAAGCCTGTGGACTGTATCCAAAGAGGGGTTCACAAGGTCGGATACCTATATGGCAAGGCCCTGCTGGATGGGATGTGCTGCTGAATTGAATTTCTAAGTGGAGTAATCCTGGTTCTTCAGCCCAGTGGCAATGCACATCGGGTGAGTCGGCTTGGCAGGTTTATCTCTGGGTTTTCAGGGGTGCTAAGAGGTTTACACTTGGACACAGTCAAAGATTCAAGGACCTCTTGAAAAAACTTGGGGTTCAAGACTCACTCTAGCAGAGGGCACAAGCCGAGTCCATGTCAGGTCCAGTTGGTACGGGTCAGTTGGGCTCTTGAGGTACAAGGACTCTTGCTGGTTATTATGATCCTATAGGTTATAAGGAAGGTCAACCGACTAATCCTTGAAGTCCACTTCTTTGTCTTTGTCGTTGGTACAAGAGGGAGTAGATCCAGCCCTTCAGGTCTCTTCACAGGTGTCAAACAGCAGGTTCAGTCCTTCGTCTGTTCTTCCTTGGGTCAAGAGTGTTCTGAAGAGGATGCCAGGGGGGGCACTATTTTGTGGGCCGGAGTGATGCCTGATCTGTCCCTAACCAATGGAGTGAAGGTTCCCACAGGAACTGTGAGAATTGGGTTGTTGGTTAAGGGAGGGTGAAACCCTACTCGAGCAAAAGCCATAATCATTTTCAGAGTGAACCGAAAAAGTCATTAAATTAACCTGTGCTTAACTCTCTGATAGCGTAGTCGGGCGTAACTTAGAGGCAATATGTCAATTATTTATGCAGCACACAAACAGTAATACAGTGAAAAAAACAACACTAAAGATCCCACACCAATTTGAAAACATAGATTAAAATGTAATAAATTATTTGACACCAAAACAACAAAAATCCAATTAATAGAACCGGAGATATGCAATTTTAAAGGTTTAGTTCAAAATAATGCCTAAAAGCACAAGGCCCTAACTGTGATTATCTGGTCATGCCAGACCAGGACAAACTCACACGTTCAGGCCAACTAAGATGGAGCATGGACTTGATTCAGGGACCAGGTTAGGGCCACAGAGAATTGTGCCTTATATCCTGGATGTGGGGCATTGCACCGATCAGCTGCAGATCCAAGGAGCCATGCAGGGTCCTGTTACGTCATGTGAATCAAGTTCCAATGTGGAGCGGCAAGGTGAGGTCTGTGTCAAGTTGTGTTGTGCTGCATCGGCTCTGATAGGGACCTGTGAGAGCTG
Source organism: Lissotriton helveticus (assembly GCF_964261635.1). NCBI lineage: Eukaryota > Metazoa > Chordata > Amphibia > Caudata > Salamandridae > Lissotriton > Lissotriton helveticus. The sequence continues at coordinate 248,301,774 of NC_136067.1, read as the reverse complement.
CGATGCGAGATCCAATACTGTGTTGTTTCAGATGAGGAGCTGTAAGAGCTGAATTTAGTTGCGTTGCACTGCATGTGCTGTGTTGGGACCCATAGCTGGGCTGGCAGGTCATCTTTATCCCCACTTCCAAGGGTTCAGGACTGATGAGGCACCATTTGGGGGGCATGGACTCACAGTAGGCACAGTCCAAGTGCAGTGTTCAAGGGTGTTGGAGCCCTTGGAGTCACTCTGGTAGTACTGGGTTCAAGGTGAGGGTCCAGCCCTTCTTCCTCAGGCAGCAGAGCAGTCCTTCTTGCAGGCAGAGCAGCAGGGCAGCAGAGCAGCTGGGCAGTCCTTCTTGCAGTAGGGCAGCAGAGCAGCTGAGCAGTCCTTTTTGCAGTAAAGCAGCAGGGCAGCATAGCAATCTTTCTTCTAAGTTTTCCACAGGTCCAAAAGTGATTCGAAAAGTTGGGTCTGAGCGTCATATAGCTGTACCTGGTGCCAGCTTTTGAAGTGAGAAAAACTCTACAGTTTTCTCCCCACAGATGTGTCTGGAATTTCCTATCTCCCTGCCCTGGTCCTAGTCTATGTGGGGTGCAAAATAGGCTAGTGTGAAGTCCTTTGTGAGTGTGCTAGATCAGTGCCTTTGAAGTGCAGGTCTTGTAGGTGACAGCTCCGCCTCCTCTGTAACCCAGAATGGCCCATCCTGCTAACAACCAGACCCTCTGTTGTAATACCATTTGTGAGGAATACACAAAGGTCAACTGCATTTTCAGAATTGTGACTTCAAATATGAAATTACTATTAAAGAGCGTTTTAAATTACAATTCCTTAGACAACACACATGACTTTCTTACCTATTCCCAATAAAAAGTTATAACTTATTAAAAATAATATAGTAACCCAAGGTTATCCTATGTGAGAGGTAGGCCTTGCAATAGTGAAAAACGAATTTATTAAAGGAACATGTATAAAGATTTAAGAAGTACCAAAATAGTTAACTAAGAAGAAAACGCAACATAATAAAAGTCTAACACCAATTTATAAAAATAGCTTGTATTTTTTTATCTTTAAATAGACATGTCAATGATAGAAAACTACTAGAGGGTTCTAGAGATATGAATTTTCAAAGCAAGAATAAATACTGCTTTTCACTGGATGCTGAGCCGGTGTCGAGTGTCTCCCTGTGGCTTCCCTTTTATCCTCGAGTTTGTGGAGAATGTTGGCCTCAGGAGTTGACATCCCATGAAGTCTGGTCGAAGTCTTGCACCAAACAAGTTGCCACTGGTCTATTGGTCTCCAGGTACAGCAAAATCAATGGTTTCCTTTAGGTGGCAATTGCTTCCTTAGTGGGTGACCAAACAGCACCCTGATGACTCTCCTCAGTCTAGCAGACGTGGGTGCAACTGTTGAGGGTCAGGACTCAGTCTCCCATGCCGTACTTCAGTGTCTAGTAGCTATCAGACATCTTGGCACTGACCTCAAAAGGTTGCAGGATTCTCAGCTTTTATGATTTGTTGGCTGTAGAGGGAGTACGTCAAATGACTCTTGTAGACACTTCTCCGTCTTGCACTCATGGGGCAACTTTTCCATGAGCTGGACACCGCAGGCACATTCCTGTAGCTAGCCCAGAATGCACTATTATGTCCACTCCCAACATGGCAGGATCCTTCTTTCAGTCTGTGGAGCTGTCCAGCCCAACGCAGAAGTGTGGTACGTGAGTGCTACACTTCCCTTGAAAAAGAGGTTTGACAACAGCTTCTTCCTCTCTGCCTGAAAAAAATACTTTTCCTTGTGTGACTACTATTTCCCCTCAATAATTACTTCCCCTTTGTAGGTGACCTTTTGGGCTCACTCCCACACTGGCCATTCTGGCCGGAGGAGGTTACAACCCTTCTCTCTACAGGTCATTTGTTCCTTATACTGAGGTCATTCACACCGCTCTTCAGGAGGGCTAAAGGCTGTTGCTAAGACAACAACTCTGTTGCAACCGTAAATGGCAACTGGTAACTTTGGGCAACTAAGAGTAATATAATTACATTAAATTCGACTTGAGAAACAAGTTGAGTTTCATGCAACAATTCATTTGATACATGGAAGCACCATACTTAGTAGTCCCCTTTATAAGTTTAGCACTGCTGAGTTGTCCGAATGAAACTTCATACTCGCCAGGGTGGCATTGAGACCTATTTGGCAGGACTCAGTGCACTTTCAGAATCTAAAACTCAGCAGTATCAGTCTAAATATTTGGGGGTGAGCATGCAAAAAGAGATATTTCCTTACATCGTGATGGAAACGTCAGCGTGAGGCTTTAGAGATGGATTCCGTAAATGATCTCTAATAATATGGCACAATTTAAAGGGGTCCAGCTTTTGCATGTAAGCAATCTTGAAATGCGTTGGTTTAGAGATGAAGGGAAGAGAAAGGTCACGAAACAGGGTTACCAAGAAATTTTAAGACCCTGATTTTTCCCCAGAAGCCTGCATCTGGGCCGTTACATTTATTTGGCTGCCTTGAAATTTACCTTGTGGTCCCAGACACACCTTTACCTTTATTATTCTAACCTGTTATTTTAGCTTAAAAGTGTGTTATATACTGCTAGAGGGCATCCAGGCAGTGCCCGAAAGGCTGCTCTAATAGGTTAGTCTGTAATTCGTTTTTTTGGTCGTTTCTGGTCTGTTTTATAGTTTTCTAGGCCAAGTTTTAATGTTGATTTCCCTAATATTAAAACAAACATTTCCTGCAGCATGCTCAAATCCATGTAGTCTTCCATACCTTGGAAAATCCTTATCTGTCTTTACAAGTTCAAACCTGTCGCAATTTGCAAATATGTGCCACTTTTTAGCTATCGAATTCAATAATGAGGGCCACATTCATTTTGGTGCCTCGTCCTATTTTGTGTCTCAATCATTATTGCTGGCATCACTAGATGACAACAAGAAACATGCTAGAATAAAGGAGAACCTAAGGCTTATTCGAGACTTAAAACTTCTCTTACAACATCAAGTAGCTGCTGTACCTAAATCCTTTTGTTATGAAAATGTTGCACAGTTTTTTTTCTTTTCTTACCTCTCCACACAGAGTCATAATTGCTAATACCAGCATTCAATCTTGGAAATATGAAAAATTGCCCATGCATCTGAATATGTCAAGCAACTACAATGATTCTAGATTATTGAACAAATAACCCAGTTCAAAATTGCCTGCATGACTGATAAAGTCATCACTCCTTTGCTCCTGCTTTTACTCACTGGAGAAGCAGAACTGGAAGTAAACAAATGCACCACAGCTTGGATTGACATCAGGTTTTATCAATTTATTTTTGCCTTGTGTAAAGGTGCAGGGTTGTTGGATGATGTGGTTGTAGGAGCTAATCTGCTTTAACTTCTGCTTTAGCTGCTAATTTTAACACCCTGGAACTAGTATCAATTCATGGTGTCAGCGCTCGTCAGTATTCACTGATCTGGAAGCAAAGGCTGCAGGGTACTCCCCTTCCTTTCTCACTTGAGACAGCATGGCCCAATGCCACGGGACCTGGCATCGCTAGTCAAAATAATGCTTGCTTTCACATCAAAAAGATACAACTTCTTTCACCTGCAATGTCCTTTTCGAGCCTTTTGAAATCTTTCTCTTGTTTTGTCTCTCACTTTAACTCTCACCTCAAACGCTCTTTCATGGACTCTGTTCTTTTCACCAAGTTATCACAAATTTCAGGTAATATTCAATCAACCCCTTAAAACAACATATTTGGACATTATGATGGAGAGTTGGAACACATCTGATAGAGCCTAACAGCTCATCTTTGGGCTTGAATCCCTGCTTCAAGATGATGTATCTGAGATATTTTATATGTTCTAGTGGGATTTAGCATATGTCTTTGTGTACAGCCACTCTTTCATATTCCAGTAATTTGCAACTCTTTGTCCAAGACCCGATTATTCTTTCTCTATGTTTCACCATAAACTAGAATATCATCCTAGACAAAACCTACATCTTTTAGATCTTTCTTCAATTTATTCATCATCCACTGAAAGATGCTGGCTGCGGATGCCCATCCAAATGGGAGTCGGGTGAATTGATAAATGCCCTCCATAGTTATGAAAGACATCAGCTACTTGGGCTTAGAGTATCACAATCATTAAGTGTATAGTTGGTACACATAAACTGTCCATAACACTGTTGTGATTTAAACATAATAATAATAATAATAATAATAATAATAATAATAATAATAATAATAATAATAATAATAATAACAACAACAATAAAAAGCATTTATAGAGCGTGACAGCTACCTCAAAGAGAGGGGTCCCAGGGTTAGGCAACTATTGCATCAGAGATCTATCCAATCAGTGGTGCTAACCTTGACTAAAGAGCCAAGTTTTTAAGGTCTTCCTGAACTCTTGTTCTGACTCAATCTGGTGCAGGCAAGGTGGTATAGAGTTCCATAGTCCAGCGGTCCTGACCGTGAAAGACCTACCTCCCAGTCAGGTCTTCGCATAGCGAGGGACGAAGAGCAGGTGCAGTAAATTAGATCTCAGAGTGAATGGCTCGAAAGGCCAGGGTCGGAGCCTTGAATTCTATCCTCTTTGCTAACAGGAGCCAATGTAACTGTCTAATGTGAGGGAAATATGATGGTGGAAAGGGACCCGTCAAATTAATCTATTCGCTGCCTTCTGTACCATCTGTAGTCTTTTAACCAAGTAGGCAGGCAGGCACAGATATAGACTGTTGGCATAGTCAAACGGAGAATTCACCAACGCATTGACTATAATTCTACAACTTTACTCCGGCTGTAAGTACAGGATTTTCCTGATGCTTCTCATCTTCCTAAAGCAAGATTAAGAAATATTATGAACGTGAGCCTCAAAGGATATGTCTGCCTCACATTTGATGCCCACATTTCTTGCCGTTTTTGCTGGTACCCGCGGTGAGCCCAATACTGATGGCCAACCAAAGACTTGCGGGGGACACATGATTAAAGAATAGGGCCTCCATCTTGTCAGCATTTAATTTCAGGCAATTATTGTTCATCCATCTAGAAATGTCCATCAGACATTCCTTAAATCTAGCGAACGCAAACACAGAACATTCTTTGGCTATGCAGAATCGGAAACAGCCATCTAGTTTCTGTGTGATGCCCACTGGCAAAAGCCATTCACAGGCTTTCACTGGCTCAATGATATGTCTTTCTCCTTCTCACTCTAATCTTTGCCTGTCTGTCCTCTTCTTGTGTGTCTTTACTCATGCCTTGTTGTTTGAGATCTGCTTTCATTTTCATTCATGTCCGTGACTTTATTATTATTTTTTTTTATTTAAGAAGTTTTCTATAGCGCTAGCCAGACCCCAGGGTATCGGAGCGCTTTACAGTAGATACAGCACAGATAATCATCAGATATAGAATAGAGGGGAGACATATCCACAGAGGAGCGAAAAAATGAAAGAGCAACACATTGTAGTAAATTACAATTTTTTCTTCAAGGATCTTCAGAGTCTTAGGGCTGGAGCGGAGCTCGATCATTGTTAATTGCTCCCCACTATCCATTTCCAAAGGAGCGGTTGAGGAACAGGTTTTTGAGTTGGCGTTTGAATTCTACATAAGAGGGAATGGTTCTGATATGCGGGGGGATGGAATTCCAGATTCTGGGAGCGCTTCCGGTGAAAGATCGGTCAGCAATTTTTTTCTTTCTGGTCTTAGCTGGGATGAGTAGAAGGGAGTTCGAGCTTCTTAGGTTCCTGGACTGACCTGCTTTTATGAGTTTTTTTGCCAGGTAATCTGGTTTGCCGGTGTGAAGGGCTTTATGGGTAAGGCAAACTGTTATGAAGCTAATCCACATTTCTGCTGGGAGCCATTTCAGTTCCTTGAGTGCGGGGGAGATATGATCATATTTCTTGATACCGGTGATCATTCTAGCAGCCGCATGTAGTGTTGTTTTGATGGGAGCCAAGTGTGATTTTGGAATTCCTGAGAGGACTGCGTTCCCATAGTCCAGTCTTGACAGAACCAGAGATTGGGGGGCCTGTTTGAGGTCATTGGGCGGAATGTAGGGTTTTAATGTAATCAGTAGTCTTAGGCTAAGAAACGCGCTTTTGGCCTAATTCTTAATGTGCCTCGTCATATTCAGTTTTGGATCAAGAGTAATACCTAGGGATTTGACAGAGTCCGCTAGAATCAGATTTCCATTAGGTGCATCAATGACCTTTAACCACTCGGCAATTTGTGGGTTGTCTTCCTTATTTGAGATGAGGAGTGTCTCTGTCTTGTCAGGGTTAAGTTTTAAGTGATTGCTTGTGAGCCAAAGTTGGACATCTTTCAAGACATCATTGAGTCTTTGTATGACTTTGAGAGAGGTTGTTTCCAGATAGATCTGGGTATCATCTGCATAGAGATGGAAGTGAATGTTGGCTTTTCTGAGTAGTTTAGAAAGAGGTTCCATGTAGATATTAAAGAGTTGCGGTGAAAGCACCGAGCCTTGAGGGACTCCCCTGTTGACTTGCTGGAGGTCGGAGGTAAAGTTTTTATTTTTATTTTTTGTGTGCGGTTGTGGAGGAAGGAGGAGAACCATTTGAGGACTACCTCGCCAAGGCCGGCTCTTTCTTGGAGAGTCCTTATGAGGAGTTTGTGATCAACAGTATCAAATTCTGCCGAGAGTTCAAGGAGAATGAGGAGGCAGCATTGGTCGGAGTCTAGTGATCCATGTATATCGTCGATGATATTGAGAATCGCGGTTTCTGTGCTGCAGCCTTTTCTGAAGCCAGACTGGTGGGGGTCCAGGAGGTTGATGTTGTCCAGGTGCTGGGTCAGTTGATGTAGAACGCATCTTTCAAGTGTTTTTGAGAGAAGGGGGAGGTTCGACACAGGTCTATAGTTGTTTAGATCTGTCACATCTAGTCCAGGTTTTTTCAACAGGGGAGTGACTTGACTCATTTTGAGGCAGTCAGGAACCACTCCGCTTTTCAGGGAGCTATTTATGATTGTGCTCCAGAGCGGAGCTAGAGCGTGCTTAATTTTTTTGGTCAGTAGGGGAGGAATGGGATCAAGGACATGGGCTGAGGGTTTGGAGGTGGAGATCAGCGTGATTATCTCAGTTTCTTGGATAGGATGGAAACTGAGCCAGGAATTGGGGGAGGGACCAGGAGAGAGATCAGGTGAAAGGTCTGGTGACCCAGCCGCATTGCTCTTTGCGTGCTGCGTGTTGATGTCGTCCAGTGAGAGTTTGATTTTTGTAATCTTGTCCTTGAAAAATTTGGCGAACTTGTTGCATAGTTCTTTGGACGCCTGCACAGAGGAGGGTATGGGCTTGGAGGTTTGTTGTCTGATGATGCTATAGAGCTCCTTGGGTCTGTTTTTGGCAATGCCCAGTGCTGAGCGGAAAAAGCTAGATTTTTTGTTTTTGATGTGATTGTTGTACTTCCTGCGCGCTGAGTTGAGTTGGTCACGAAGAATAGAAGAAGGGTTATTTCTCCACTTTCTTTCTTTGGCTCTTAGTAATCTTCTTTCGGAGTTGAGTTCGGAATTGAACCATGATCTGGATGGGATGGCTCTACTCTTTTTGAGTTTTAGGGGCGCTACTTTGACGAGGATAGATATTAGCTTGGCATTGTAACAATCAGTGAGGTCATTAGTAGAGAGGTGTTTAGTGTTGTCTGGGAGAAGTGAGCTTATCTCTTCTTCGAGGACTCCCATTGGAACTTCGGAGAGGTTTCGCAGCCATTTGGGGGGGTCGCGCAGTTCGGGTTGAGGGAGAGTAAGTTGGTTTATGTGGAATAGGATCATGTGGTGGTCTGACCAGTCAACAGGAAGTATGTGATTGATAGTGATTTTGTTTCTTTGCGCGATGATGGCATCGAGGGTGGCTCCTTTGTAGTGTGTCTCTTCTGTGCAGTACTGGGTTAGATTGTTGTCACAGAGGAGAGTGGATAGCGATTGGATTAGCGGGTTGTTGGTCTCATTCCACCGTAGGTTCAGGTCACCAAGAATTATATTGTTGGTATCGCCAAGTGCACCTTGAGCTATCAGGTCGGCTATTTGTTCTCCAAATTCTGAGTTTTTACCAGGAGGATGATAGAGAAGGTGACACAGTAAGGAGCCATTGTCTTTGGTCTTGATGTTGCTTGAGAGGCATTCGAATGAGTTGTAGTCGAATGAGTTGTAGTCGAATGTAGTCGAATGAGTGACTGTTGTTATTGATTCACTACTGGATCTTTCCGCCATGAATGTATCTAGTTGTTCTTTTTGTTTCAAGGGATTGAATCTCCTTGTAAACGTAAAGATGTGACCATTTTAGTAGTCTAACTTATCCCACTGGGATTTAGTTTGTTTCCGAAATTTTACAGAATCCTCATGTTTGTCGATTTTAGTACTGGTTTCAAGTTTGAGTTTTTTTCATTCTCAGATAGTGTCAAATTGTCCAGTTCATCCTCTATGATTTTAAGTGGGGCTTGTATTTTTGTCAATGCAATTTCCGTTTGCTTGACCAAGATTACAGGCCACCCCATTGAAGTATCCAGGATGTACTCCCCCATTCCTAGAGGAGTTGACCACTTTCATACTGGTGGCTCGGCATAATTGATGTAAGAAGTCTAAGTGGCACTCTTTTGACTTCCACATATTTCTTTAATGTGAGTACTCCCCACCATTTATTAATTTATGTATGTGAGAGCCTCTCCCACTCTCTCAATTTGTTCTTGGTATCTAGCCTCCCATCCTTGTGCAGTTGCATTGCATTTCACTTCTAGCTCATTCATGCTTTTGCCAGCTCTATCAATGTACTTTTTAATATGTCACCAATTGCTTTTACAGATGACTAGGTCACGTAATCAATATGTAGCATATTCCGAATGGAGTATCATGCAGTTTAAATGTGGCCCTTCTGTAAAACGCCACAATGAGGATTTTAGCTCATTTACCCTTCTCTTCTTACCTGGTATGCCATTCATCGGTGACTGCCACCCTCCAGTTGCTGCAGCTGGACTTCCAGCAGCCGGGTCTCAGGTTGGAAATCCTTCGGCATGGTGTCAGCTATATATATATATATATATCTATATGTATCTGTCTTCGTTCCTCTGAGTGGATAGCACTCTCCATTTGCGGGCGATGCATAACTCCTCCGGCCAAACCATGCAGGTTTCACATTTTCAATTTTAGCGATAGCACTATGGATGAGCGCATTCCCAGGAAGTTGGCTTCACAGGATTGATTGCAGCACAAACAAACACCCAATGCATTTCGGTCTCTCCTCAGACCTTGATCACATAATCAAGGTATGACGTTTATTTACATTAATCCATTAAGTTTAAACTTCTTCAGAGTTTTTAGTGGTTAGCTAATCCATTCAAATTCAAACATCGATGTACATCATTCCCGATGCATTTCGGGCAACGTAGTGCCCTTCGTCAGGAGTCACATCTGTGGGAAGAACCAAAAATACAGAGCTTATAAACTGGACACACCCCATGTGGGTGTCAATGGGTGTCATGTTGATATTAGAAGAACCTTATATCTGCATGTACGAGGTGAAAAAACAATCTAGTGAGATATGTCAATCACCACGATACAAAAAAAGTGAGCGGGGTATAAAATATCAGCGTGTTTTGAAGAAGATGGAACTAACCGTGCAACGGAAAAAAGAGTTTAACGTGAACTAGTGAGCGTCAAGCTGAAGAGCTTCATGCAAAGGTGATGGGTGAACCATAAAACATATTAGAAACACACTCAAGAAACCAGTGGATCTGCGTGAAGATCTTATGCGGGTGAATTACAATGTGAATATGAAAACTGATACATGAATCCTAGAATCTTACGGAATTGTGTCTTCCATTTAAAGATACCTGTGATATACCTATGAGGAATGGCGACACAAATCATGAGTATACCTCGAGCGGAGCACCCAAAACGTTTTGAAAGCGAAAATGCATTTGCTAAATGGTACTTATGTTAGTGCAAATATGTATAGCTTGCTGCAGTTGCCAGCCGCTATATCGAGTGAAATGTAGGTAGAGTATAAAGAACGCTGTGCGGGGAACTGAAAACGTTGTATTACCAAAAGTGAGTGGATGTGACATGCGTGGAGCGGTCATATGACATGCAGGTGAACCAGCTAACGAAGGCGGGTGCCATCTTGAAGTGGAGGGTGATAGCTGATGCAAAAGCATAGTGTGAACCAAAAAATGAATGTACGGAACCAATGATTCCAATGCACATGCGCAGCGGGTAAAAAACAGGTTTGAAAGCGCACAAATAGGTAAGCTGAAAAAGAAGTCAATGTTCAATCAAATATAGACAATGACTATGTTCGAGACACATATGGGCCAAAATAGGCATAGTTCATAGATAACACAAAAATTCCGTCCAATCGTTCAATCCATTGGGTTACATCGTGTTCAGGAAACGGATCCAGTGATTCTCTCTCTGTAACAGTCTATTATTGTTCTCAATGCCTTCTCTTGTTTCCACTACTTCCAAGATCACAAATTTTAATTGAGAGATGTTGTGTTTTTTTGTCAAGAAAGTGTGCTGCCACTATTGATTTCAAACTTTTGGTCCGAATACTGCATTTATGTTCTAAAGGGTCACTGGATCAGAAGTGAAATGAGTCAAGATAGGATGTTCAGGAGGTACAAATTAGGGAGGAACAAGAAGCAAGGCAACACTCCTAATGGAGAAAGGAGAGTAATCAGGAACTGGAACAAGGTCAGTGTGACTTCTAAATGGAATGCAACTTTTACCCCAAAGTCTTCATCCCACATAGACTTTACCAATCAGCCTTTACCATGCAGGTAAGTTCCACTCAGGTAAGAAACTTTAACAGCTTTTTACTTTTTCTCCACATTCTTTGCCTAGCTGAAATTTACTCCACATGTACGTCTTTTTTTAAATACCATTATATTAATTACATTTTAAATCAAAAGGTTAAGGTGTGGGTAGAGGTAAAGGGGAATAAGGGTGATTTTAGGATTAAGGGGTGAGAAGGTGTAACAGTAAATAAGGGTGATTTTAGGGTTAAGGGATGCATAGAGATACAGAGCGGTAAGGCTGATTTTAGGGTTTAGAAGTAAGGGTAATTTTAGGATTAATAGATGGGAATAGGTAAATGGGGTAAAAGTGATTTTAGGTTTGATGAGTTTGTAGGTGTAAAGGAAGGAAAGGGTTAGGTTTAAGGGATTGGTAGAAGTAAAGGGGGTACGTATCAATTTAGGGTTTAGGGGTAGGTATTGGTAAGGGAGGTAAGTGTAATTATCAGTTTAAGGATGGGTAGAGGTAAAGAGACATACGCATGATTTTAGTGTTAAGTGGTGGGTAGACGTAAATGGTCAGAGGTGAATTTAAGGTTTATGAGTGGCTATAGGTATAGGGAGGTACAGGTAATTTTGGGGTTAAGGGATGCGTAGCAGTAAAAGGGGAAATACTCTGTTAGGGTTTAGGGGCAGGTAGGGACACAGAAAGGTAAACAGGGAGTTTGTGGAGTTTAGCGGTTCCCCCAAAATAGACCCAAAAAGAGGTTTTTGGGAGTCACTCTCCCCCAAAAATATGTAAAAATGTGAGCTAAAATCCTGCTGTGTAAACACCCAGGTTTTAACATCTGATATACTTTCTAAATACCTAATTAGTCAATGTAGGAAAGCAGAAGCAGGTCTGGTCAACAGCTGCAAGTCAAATTGTTGATACACCACTCTTCTGGGAATGTCACTGTTATATTAATTTGTAGCATGAACCTCGCAAAAATGCAACAGAATATTGTATGGGGTCTATATCCAGAATACAGTCAACAAGTCATTTGAAAGGTAGTTGGTTTCTGGCAGTATAAGTGTACTGCAACTGCATCATGATTTATTTATTTCGAGAATTGTGTCTATAAAACTTTCATAAATTGAGGAGAGTTGGGGCGCACCTAGTGGATAAAGAGATGTTGTTCTACATCATGGGTGCATAGACAGAAAATGTCTGCAGTCGTATTTGTTTTTTACATTTCTTTATCTCCAGTCTGATAGCATCCTGACTTAGAGAGTTTCAAGAACCATCAGAGATTGCGAAATTGTCAGCCGTAGACGGGGTGCTGGTTGTGATTACTTTCTACATGATGCAGCTGAGTTTGATGATAGTGTGAGTCAACAAGTGGAGCCAGTGGAGCTCCATCAAGATGGGGAGATGTGCCCATATTTCTTCAGCCCCGTGATGAGATGTGTGGCTATATGTAGGAGTAATCGAGGCACTGGGGCAGGGTGTTTCTCGCATCCAGACAGGTGGATGCAAAGGCTTGAACAACAATTATTAGGGTACTTTCTGTGAGGAATGCTTTTATTTTTTTCAGTACTGACAGCTGGCACCAGGCCATTTTGATTTTCATGCCAACATGTTTTATGAGGGTGAGGTTGGTGTTCAGGGTGAAAGCAGGTGACTTGGCTTTGAATGAAAGTTGAGATTTGAAGCTGTCAATGTTAATATCATTGAGTAGGTTTGGACTCCTTCTTTTGTGTTGTTTTTGGCAAAGAACAGGAATTCTGTCTTGGCATAGTTGGGCTACAGATATCCAGATTTAGGTGAGGGGCATGTGTGAAATTGGGTTACTGGTTGAGGGAGTAAAACCCTACTCAAGAAGCAACAACAATCCTTGTCAGGTTGAAGTCACAAGAAAACCCCAAATACACCTATTCTCTGACCTTTTTTTTTTTTTTCTTTTTTTTTGTCCTCATTTGCCGAAACCCTAGTGCAAGAAGAAACACCTCCGACCACCACTGTGTGCCTCCATATCCAGCCCTTAGATCTAAGGACAAGGCTCGAACATGGGCACAAGAGATTTTATTGGCGGAAGAAAGCGATCAAAGCACTACAGGGGGACCTGCATCACTCCATCTAGGCTTATTATCACCACCTTTTGGACCAAGACGAAAACTAGAAGGCCCTTATTATAGGTCCATGGAGCAGGAAAAAGGCATAATCATGGGACTCGGGGGAAAAAAACCAAAAAAATAAACCCCGAAAGTCCTACCTCCAATTTACTAGATAGTCCCAAAAGGCAAGCCTTTTCCTACTACAGGTTCTAGCCAGGTCAACTCTACAAACTTCATATAGTGATGACAACCATCCCTCATAGGTTGGTGGCGCTACATCCACCCAGTACCTGCAAATCTGTCTCCTGGCCAAGAGAATTGCATAAAACAAGAAGGATCTGGCATGTCCGGAAATATAGTCCACTACTCCAAAAATGATCAAGGGAAGAGAAATGTGTAATGTGATATTTAGAATGGAAGGCAGAGCATCTATCACCTTCTCCCAGAAATCACTGATGGCGGGGCAGTCTTTAAACATATGGGTATCCGAGGCCTCAGGCAGATTACATTTGTTGCATTTTTTCCCAGGCTGATACTTGGCTAGCTTCTGGGGAGAGAGATATGCTCGATGTACCGCGAACAGATGGTTACGTCTCAGCCATGTTGGTTTCACAATGTTATATAGAAGACTAAATGAGTTCAGCCACATCTCTTCGCACTGATCTCCCATCTCTCCTCCCCATAGTAACTCCGCGAGTTTAAAGTCACCATATATCTCTTCTAACATCGCCCAGTACCAACAGGAGACCTCCTTTTTCCCCCCTGGCCTAGTAACAAGTAGATTTTCCAAGTTGCTATGTTTACCCAGGGGGACCCCCTTCCTAAACAGTGCCTGAGCCCAGCTCGTCAGTTGTAAATATTTAAATCTAGAAAGACTCGGCCCAACTCTCTCCCGCAACTCCTCACAGGATATCAATGAGCCACCAGCCAGCAAATCTTCCCAGGTAAGAAATCCAGCATCCCTTACCGGACACGCCAGTCTGTCTAAAATACATGATGGAGTGCCTGGCGAGTCCCACAGGGGTGCTTTATTGAAGAAGTAACTAAGCCCCAGTCTTTTCCTGATTATAGTCCAGCTTCTGGCCAATGATTGGAGAGTTTTTAGTTTTACTTTTTTAAAGAATTTCTGATCTCCAAACTTGAAGAGAAAACCAGTAAGAGGAAGACCAGCCCCCTCCAGCATAGCTCGAAACATCCTTCCCCTAGCATTATCAAAAGGAGTTTTTAATAGCATTCTGGAGTAGGATAGTTCAAACGCCCAGGCATAATATTGCAAATCTGGTAACGTTAGCCCTCCTTTTTGCCTCCTCCTCCTCAGCTTTTTCCAAGCCAGGCGTGTAGCTCCATACCTCCAAATGAAGGAGTTGATATCTTGTTGACATTTGGCTATCTGCTTACTATCAAAGGCCATCGGGATGGAGTTGAACAGGAAAGTATATTTGGGCAAAATAGACATTTTGACCAAATTTGTCCTTCCAAAGATGGATAAAGGGAGGTGGTCCCATGCCTTAAGCTGTTTCCGGCATTCATTATGTACTTGCTTCAAGTTTTGAGCGGCGATCTTACTAACATCTTGGGTGATTTTAATACCTGAATACTTCATAGAAGAGACAGTCTCCACAGGAGAACTAATGATATTCCAGGTCATGATTTCCGTTTTATCCGAGTTTATCTCGTATCCGGAAAGCTTGCCGAACTCCTCTGCTCTCTTAATCACTGTTGGAAGCGCTAGATCTAAGTTAGATGTCATGATAAGGATATCATCTGCATATAATGCTACCCGCTTATCCCATCCACCGAAACTGAATGATGGTATATTGGCCTCCTCTCTGAGAATCTGGGCAAAAGGCTCGATATAAAGATTGAAGAGTAGGGGGGAAAGCGGGCAGCCCTGCCTTGTGCCTCTTGAGATGTTAAAGGGTTCTGTCAAAAAGTTATTTATAGAAAGCCTGGCCGTCGGTGCTTTATATATAAGTGATATCATGCGGCGAAAGTTTAGAGGTAGATTAAATTTCCTCATAACTGCAGCCAAGAAGGCCCAATTGACCCTATCAAAGGCCTTAGTCGCATCCAGCGTAAAGGCGGCCAAAGGAAGAGAAAAGGTGGTAGCAATGTCAATTACCCCAACTAGATCTTGCGTGAGGTCTGCTAACTGTCTACCTTTGACATAGCCCTTTTGGTCTTGATGTAGTATTGAGCCTGCCACCGCCCCCAACCTAGCCGCCATGATGGCAGTAAAGATTTTATAGTCGCTGTTGAGAAGCGAGATGGGACGATATGACCCACATTCTCTCAGATCCTTGCCTGGTTTAGGAATTAAAACCACTGTTGCTTCATTCCAGGACTTTGGAGGGTCCAAGCCCCCCAGGAGAATACTATTAAAAACAGAGGCCAGAACGGGGGCAATCCTATTCTCTGACCTTGGCAATGAGCAGTCAGGCTTAACTCAGAGGCAATGTATAAAGGGTTTATGTGGCATTTCAAACAGTAATAAAGTTACTACACAACACAAGAAGTTCCCACGCAAATTTAGAAAAATAGAGTACATTTAATAAATAAAACTTGACCAAAATGCAATCAGTAGAACCAGTGATATGACATTTTTAAGATTTAAGTGAAAATAGGCTCAAAAAGTCCTAAATGACACTCGTGGCTATCCGGCTAAGCGAGCCTGGGAGAAAGTCACAATTTCAGGCTCACAGCAGTGAAATGGGGTTTCAGATACAGGGACAAAGTTAGTCTCACTAAAAAGTTACCTTCTCTGTTCTGGGTAAAGAATCAGTTCGCAGTGGAAATAGACTGCGAGGAGCAATGAAGCGTCATGGATGGTCGTCGATGTAGTGAGAAGAGCAGGCCTGGTGTTGCAGACGGTCGTCGCTGTAGCATGAAGATCCTGTTGTCATTGATAACAGTGGAATTCAGTTCCACTAAGCCCACAGCAAATGTCCAGGACCTGATGGGCACCACTTGGGGGTCAATGACTGCCTCCAGCTGGATCTGGGTGCTGGTCAGGTGGTAAGGAACCTTCTATGTACCTGTGCCTCTGAACAGGCGGCCAGCAGACTAGCCCTGGGGGAGGTCACTCTTACAGACATGGTTTCAGGTGCAGGTCCAATTCCTCTGACCTACAGCAGAGGATCAATCCTCAGGAGGGCAGCAGAGGAGCTATCCAGCAAGTCAGCAGTCCAGCAGAGTGGGAGTCCTTTCAGCATCACAGCCATCCCTCTTCCTGTCTGAACAGTTCCAGAAGTGTTCTGAAGAGTTGGTTTCCAAGGTCCAATATTTATACAAGGTGCCTAATTTGAAGTGGTAGAAGCTTCTAGAGGTTTCACTTTGAAGTGCACGTTTCCTGCCTCCCCTGCTCTAGCTCCAGGATAACTACAGGGGATATCCAGCCATTTATGTGGAGGCAGGACACAGCCTATTCAACTGCAAGTAGGACTGGGCCCAGCTCTGCTCTCCTATCCTGCCAGTGATGGCCCGCCCAGGCACACCTAAGCTCTCTATTATGTGGGGCTGTCTAGTGGCAATACAAAAACCCGAAATGTCAGCTACACCCAGTCATGTGTCCCAGGGACAGGCTACAGGCACTAAATGGCTAAGGCAGGAAAATTCCAAAAGTTTTTTTTCATTACAATACTAAAGACACCAAACATGAACTTGTTACCTGTTCCCCTTTGGAAGTTAAATCTTATTAAATATAATTCAGTAACTAATTTTATGCTATGGAATAGCTAGTCCTTGCAGTAATGACAATTGAATTTAAGAGATGTTGACTACCAGGACATATAAAACTAAAAAGTACATGGCCAACCTTTTAAATACAGTGCACATTGCCCTCTGAGCTGTCTAGGACCTACCCTAGGAGAGTTATAAGTATTAAAAAAGAAGGTTTGGGTCTAAGATGGCAGTTTAAAACTGCACACATGGGTTGCAATGACAAACAGGAGCCATGTTTAAGGGGCAACTCAAGTGGGTGACACAATCAGTGCTGCTGTCTACCTTTATTAGCATTTAATTTACAGGCCTTGGGTACACATAGTACCATGTGGCTAGGGACTTAGATAAGCCAAATCTAACATGTGTAAAGGAAAGAGTATCACTTTCGTACTGGTTAGCAGGGCTAAAGTTACAAGGTCCTAAGGATAGCAAAAACAAAGTCAGCAAAACAGGTGAAGGCAAAAGGTTTGGGGAGGACCCTGAGGAAAGGGCCAAGTCCAACAGGTAAACAGTATTAAGGTGTTGGTTGTGGGAAGTGGAGGAGACTTACAGTTAGAGTTATATATCGTTTATATGAATCGTTACAAGTTTGGAGCTGAAAATTACTTATACATTCAATGCTGATACATTTTTTAATGCCATAAGAGTTACAAACAGAGAGAGGTAATGCTATTAGACGGAAAAAGTTGTTTAGGTCTAATACATTTATTTCTCAAAGCGGAAAAGCAAACTCTCTGTTGTTGGTTGTAAAACTGATTGAACCCTCAAGATCATCTTTCCTGTTCTGGTAGCATTCAATGTACTTACTACTAGCGAGGAATGTTGTAGGCATTCATAAACCTTCATAGTCATAAAAGGATTGGCCTCAATATGGGTACACATGCAATAGCAGGTGCTGTTGCCCATAAAATGTTTAGCAGAGAGGCCTTTAAAGAACCTGAAATCTTCATTCTCAGGGGTACTTGATAATAAAGAAGTTAGCACAGAAGCTGAAATATGAAAATACATCTTTATTAAACTTAATTAAGTGAGACTACGTCACACAGGAGCCTTAGCAACTGAATGAGGCAGTCTAAAGAGTACAGTACACAGAGGCCTTTATATGCTTAGGAATACAAACTCAGCACAAAAGTAAGGGGCAGTCCTAGCTTTTGCAAACATGCAAAATACCTAATATGGACATACAAGATCTGCAAAATATTAGCCAATAGGAAAACATTCAAAACAAGGCATCATGTAACCAGAACGTCCCCCTTAAGTGTGTTTCTGCCCAACCCATAAGTCAATCAATTACAGCACCTATAGGTCAATCAGTAATGGCAGGACATATCTGTATGCAGTTAGGCCAGCTGGCGTCTGAGATTGGTTTTCAAATCAAGGACAGAGGGGGTTTTCAACACGTTGCAGTCCAAAGGGCAGAGACACTTTATGAATAGAGCAGCCTGTGTAAAGGCAACACAAAATGACAACAAATGTAAGATGGAGTCAAAATTAAAGAACCTCACTTATGAAAACTATTAATTTAAGGCGATTTAGATGGGATTTGGCCCATTTCTGTTTGATTACATATCAAACCCTATTCTTCTATCGCATGGGCACATATTAACTAGTAATCTACATACATTTGCATTCAAAAGTCAAAATTAAGTATTCAATTGCCACATCAAATGAGGAAATGGTGCTCTGGGTGAATGGTGACATGCAAATCAATGTCCTGAAGATTATAAATGTAAAACTGGTTGACACCAGTGGTGGGGTAGTCAGCAGCAGTGTCTAATCAAAAGAAAAGGATCACTTGTCCTGCATAACATTGGGTATGCGGGAACGGTTCTTTCAAGTCCCAATAAAAACCCAATTTGTTTAGTGTGAATGAGTCATAATAACTCCAAGTCACCTACATCAATTTTATTGCCTCTCGAAACCAGAATGAATGAATAATTAGTGTCTGGAACCTAGAGACTTTTAATACACCTTCACTATATCACGAGCACCATTACTGGTCACTACTGTTTTAACAAAGGGTATTTCCTCCTGGTGGAGGTTGCATAACCACTAAACCCGATGATTATGCAAACACGTGTGAGGAAAAGCGGAGAACAAAGATATACCGCTCAACGTTACCAACATCCAACACGTGAATGAGGGTTTTTATTGGGACTTGAAAGAACCGTTCCCACATACCCAATGTTATGCAGGACAAGTGATCCTTCTCTTTTGATTAGACATTATATGAATATAGGGAACTGAACGGATCACGGATTCCTTCCTTACCCCCCTTGATTAGGAGTAGTCAGCAGCAGGCCATTTTTAATAAATATGACTTTGGCTGCTTTCTTCTCCTTGAGCAACTCAGCTCAACAGCTTTGCTTGCTGCGGTGTGGTGCATTACAAAAGTAAATCTGGCCCTTGGTATGTATTCCTAGCTTGCCTACTCTTAACCCTTGCACTCCGAGGCAATTGGTGGCAAATACATTGAAATACAATAGTTCTGTGTACATCACATCACCTCACCTCTTCTACCTTTCTCTACTTCTCTCTCTACCTTCCTCCTCCTCTTCGGCTCAGCTCTCTCTTCCTCACATGTGTCTACTTCACCTCTCTCTCCATGTACCTCACTCAAACTAGCCACTTGGCCTCCTCTTTCTGTCTCATTTCTCTCATTACCTCACATCGTCCTCAATACCTCCCCTCTCTTTACCCCACCGCTCTCTTTCTCACTACATAACCTCTCAATTGATCTCACCATTAGTTCACTCTGCACCTTCTATTTCTCTTGTTCTACCTCTGTTTCCTTTACTTCATCTCTATAAATATCTTACACCTTTCTCACTGCCTCCATTTCTTTACCTCTATAATTTTTGTTATCATCATCAATTCTTCAGCCTGTTTGTCTTTCTCTCTCTCTCACACATACAAACACATATCTATCTCGGTTCTTCCTTCTTCATTTCAACTCACCCTCTCCACCTCAACCATCTCTCTCCATCTCTTTCTTGATAGAGCTGTGTACCACACCATCACTTCATCGTTTTCTATCATATAACTCTCTGCCTCTATATAAACCACACCTATATTTCTCTATTTCAGTTATGTTGCTCAACTTCCTCTTTGTGCTTGATACCACATTTGTCTACTTACTGTCACCCTGCTCTCCACCTTTCTTTCTTCCCCATTACTCTCTTTATGTGACCCATTATTCTATACCTCTTCTCATGTTGGTCTCCCTACCTTGCATTTTTTGTTTTTCCATAAGTCTCTCTTTCTATGTCTACGTCTCGCTGCCTTTACTTCTCTCTAATTCACCTATTCTACATTGTGTCTTTCCCCTACTCTTACAGAGTCACAAGTAATTTTTGAGCCAAGCATTGCACACTAAAAAAGATGATAGGAGGGACAAGGCAGGAGAAAATAAGTTAGGAGAAATGTAATAGAGTGTAACCTATTGAATCTTGAGAATCCTCAGAGCAGTGCTGTGATATTTACTGTTAACCATAAAAAGGTTAACCTAGTTAAACTTGGTATATACATATATGGAAAACGGATTGCTTTCAAAGGAATTGTGTTTACACTTAATTATTTGTCCTATTGGAATTAAAACTTCGACGAGAGGTGGAAATAAATATCACACCTTAATAGTGTAATGAATGGTGACTTGCTTACATTTCAATTAGAGGTAGAACAATGCAAAGCAGGCATACATATAAAATGTTTAATTGGTTGTTAATCATGCTAGCTCAATGCATAATGGATTTGATTGTAGCACTTGCACATATATGTACAATAGTAAAGCAATATTTCAATGAACAATATTGAGGTGCATATATATGTGCTAATCCATTCTTGTATGATGAAGTGTCCAAATGAGTTTATTTGACTTGCTGATCAGTTGACACATAGGGCCATATTATCAAGAAAGGGCGATACATTATCGCCGCTTTTATCGGCAGGAAACTGCTGCTAAAGCGGCGATAATGGGCTTGATAATATGCCCTTGTGAATTCCCATAGAAGCCCAGGTTCTGGTGTTAACCTGGGCTTCTATGGGAATTCACAAGGGCATTTTATTAAGCCCATTATCGCCCCTTTAGCGGCATGTTTTCTGACGATAAAAGCGGCGATGATGTATCGCCCTTTCTATGTAATATGGCCCATAGTTTTACCAGGCAAGAAGCAGCAATTGCATCGACGTTCCGTCTTAAAAGAAAACAAATAAGCAAGACCATCCTCAGGTCTAAATACTTTTATGCAAAATGACTGACCCCAATTCCAACAAGTCAATGCAAATCCAACTTAATCCAAGACGCAGAAAACACCAAAGGTAAAATCCACTAGCGTCAAAATCGTTCTATGAATCAGCTCACAAACAAGAACGCAGCAGCCACAATGGAATCCTAGCACAATAGACATAGGTGTGTGATAAGTGTGATATTTTTCCTCCTTTCTTTAAAGGATTCATTCTAATATTGTATATAAGTTAGTGTACAACAAACTTCTTTTGGAGTAATTCCTTTTTTTCTTATATTCATCTTCACTGTTGCAGCGAAAATGCCAGTAGTGAAGGGAATTGATTTGTGAAAACAAATATTCGGCAACTAAAGCCACAAATTCAAGCACTATGCACATATGAACCAGTAGTTCACTAAACATCTAACAAGTCACCCATAGCATGCTTTTTCTACAATGGGAGTAACAAGCTGATTAACAAGCATTTGCAATGCAATCGGTTTCGCCTTTGGGACCTTATATGTATTTAGCTATGCAGCACATAAGCATCTGTGCTGAAACCTCTACTGTTCTTTAACATGGAGGGAAAGTAAGCACCAAACTGCGTGACACACCGAGTATGGGAACACATGGAGAGAAATATTGCCATTCATCAAGTCCAAAGCTCTGTTTTTAATATAAAATGAGGGCCTTCAGTGGTCATATCACTGAAAATACAAGATTTGAAAAAAAATATTATTGTCTACAGGTGCTCGTGGAAGACAATTTCTATGGACTGGAATCTGGAGAATGCTAAAATGATTCTGGTATTTTACTGCTGGTCGTTTTCTATCAAGAAAGTTAAATATAGACAGCTGCCAGAAAAATTAAAAAAAGAAAGTCCCTCGTCAGAAAGCAATTCTGGTGTTTTACTGACCTCTGCTGGTCGTTTTCTATCAAGACAGTTAAATAGAGGTAGTTAAACAGAAAACAAAAATCCCTAAGGGGAAGCAGACAAGTCCTAGGGCTGATCTCCAGAGCCCACAAAGTACATACACATATAAGTATATAATAAGGGGCAGATTTACGTTAACTGGCGCATCCCCAGGGATGCGCCAGTTAATGTGCGCCACAGTGCGCCACAGCTCCGCCACCCATGGTGCGCCGCATTTATAATGCGGCGCACCATGGGGCAAAAACGGCACAGATGCGTGACGCATCTGTGCCGTAAAGGTGGCGCATTGCTGGAGTTGCGTCGCAAGCGCGACGCAGTCCAGCAAGGCTCGGGGGTGCCCCATCTCAACAATGCTGCATCAAGACCTACGCCTGCTTCAAGCAGGCGCAGGCTTTTGGCGCAGCATTGGCCAGAAAGTGACTGAGTGAAATCTCATAGATTTCACTCAGCCACTTTTGCGAGGCGCACCTGCCCCGGAACGCCCACCCTGCGCCGGAACGCCCACAAGCGGCGCAGGGCTTTACAACGTGACGCATCTGCCTAGATGCGTCACGTTGTAAATCGTTTGTAGGGATGCGCCACGTTTACGCCGCCTTGCGTGACGCAACAGCGGCGTAAACGTGGCGCAAGGGCTTCATAAATCTGCCCCTAAGTATATACTGAAGTATATACAAGAGGTCTCGAATGCTCGACCTAAAAACTAAATTCCACAAAAAACTTTGTTGTTGCAAGGAAAGAAATTGAAACAAAAACTGAAAAAGAAATTGCTTTTTTTTTAGCACCCCTGGATTAGAGGACACTTAGAAGTCTGAGCTTCTGTTTTTTTTGAGTGTCCCTGTTTTTAAAGGTTTAAAACGTAATTAAATGTTGTTTGTAATCATGAGAGATTGAAAGAAACATGAATGCAACCTTGGTCCAAACAAGGGGCCCTAAAAAGACCCATGTTTGAACATGTATGATTCGTGTACCTTTTCTTGCATAGGCCTGGAGATTTTTGGGACTCCTCTACATGCAGATATGTACATAAATCTTACAAGGAAATATTATATTGGTAGTTTTCCACATGACAGCATTGGACCCAAATTGAGCGCAAACCGCAAGGGTGTTCTACCTAGGGATCCGAATCTGTGTTCCAAAATGATACATATCATTAAATCGTTTATACTACATCTGGCTATAAACTGTACCGGATGGTTTCACTACATCAATTATTTGTGAATTAAATTGGTGCTGCAGTTAATATATGACATACACCAGTATATTGTAAAATCTTTATGAGACCTAGAAATAAAATTAAACACGACTTATGCCCACCTCAAACTTCATGTTCTTCCCACTATTAGAAAGAGACTCTGACTTCTACAGCAGTGCTTTCTAAATTGTGGGTCATGAGCCTCATATTTGGTGGGTCGTGGATGCCCTGGTCTTCAGAAGGTGAACAAGCAATAAGGAAAGAGGCTTTTACATGTTGTATTTAAACAACTCCGTTTGCTGAGCTTCGAAGACAAAAGTCAAGGGTCAGACTATGCCTTCTGACAAATTGCTGCTTATTCTTTTAAAATGGGAATTGGAATTTACTTTTATTTCTCTGACTGCAAAGTGAGAGAGGGTTGTAAAGTGAGATATCTGGCAATTATACAGAGAGTGTGAAAGGAAAGGCCGTAGGATGTCAATTTTTGTAACACCCAACACAGTTAAAATACCTGCAACTTAATTGCACACATTGTGCAGAATATATCAACAGCTAGGAAAGTAGAAATGAAGTGATTCCAACTTAGTCCAAGACACAGAAAACACTGAAGGCAGAAATGAAGCACTTTTTTCGGTTTTTGAAGTGTGATGGAAACAAAGATTTTAACAGGATCAAAGCAAAAACGAAGAAACTATACGTGCCCGTGCTCAAATTAGAAATATTCACTGAAACCACAATTCCACATATTATCATTTGTGTGTGTTACAGTTTTATCAGTAAAACTATGGGGCATATTATCAAGAAAGGCGATAAAATTATCGCCGCTTTAGTGGCAGGAAACTGCTGCTAAAGCGGCGATAATGGGCTTGATAATATGTCCTTGTGAATTACCATAGCAGCCCAGGTTCTGGTGTTAACCTGGGCTGCTATGGGAATTCACAAGGGCATATTATCAAGCCTATTATCGCCGCTTTAGAGGCAGTTTCCTGCTGCTAAAGTGACGATAATTTTATCGCCTTTCTTGATAATATGCCCCTGTATGTCTGTGCCCATTTAGTGACCATTTCAATGGAAAATGTGTGGTCTGTAAATGACCGTGCACTACAAACACAATGCTTTAGTATTATATTTGCAACAAAGCGCCTCAAAATGCGCAACCACCTTCATTGATGTCAGCACGTCCACTCTAAAATTATTCTTTCACCACTAGTGCAAAGTTGTTTAACTATGTCCCTATGTCTTGTTTTAAAACAAACCCTTGAGAGCATTACCAAACAAGACACCCAGTGCACCATCCAGAATTTGCTGCTGTTATTTTTTTACTTTACAAAGCCATTTCTACAGAAGATGTGTTCTCTAAGGGGCATATTTACAACAGAATGGAGAAGTTTGGTGTTAAGCAAACATTGCTAACGCCACGCTTCTCCATTCTGAAAACGCAGGAATGCGGCGTATTTACAAGAATGAGGCGCACCCCTGCGTTTCCCCTAGCACAGGCGCTGAGTTCAGCTGCCTAGCGCCAACGCATGGACCCTTGCACCATAGTGCAAGAGTGTCTGCGTTGGGGGAAATTATTGTTTGTGTGCAGGAAGGTCCCCCTTCCTGCACTTAAACAATCATTCATGGCTTTTCGAAACATCTATGTGTGCTGCTTAATGCAGCACACATAGAAGTTGCAAAACGCTATTTTTTGTTCATAGCGTTTTGAAACATCTATGTGTGCTGTTTAATGGTCACCTTCCTGCAAAAAATCTATCAATAAAAGGGTCACCTTCATGCACATAACCAATCAATGTCAATTTGCTGTTTCTATGTGTGCTGCACAAGGCAGCACACATTGAAACAGCAAAAAACAAGGAGAAATAAAGCATTTCTCCTCGTTTCGCCTGCATAAGACCAGAGTGTCCCTGGTCTTAAGTTTGGTGCTGCCTCCTATTTAAGCCACCCTTGTAAATAGGGGGCAGCGTCAAAATCAATGGGTATTGGAATGGAATGCCCACCGCAACACCCATTGCCCTCTCCTTTCACACTAAGTACAGCGTGAAAGGGTTCCTTATTAACAAGGCAGCGTTAATCCACGTTAAGTGGCTTAACGCTGCCTTATAAATCAGGCGACACCCCTATCGCCACCACAACGTCACCAAAAGGAGTGGCGATAGGGGCTTGTAAATATGCCCCTATATGTGTTCTTTCACAATCTTCCCTACTGTGTATGACTTGAACATAGAACTGACGACTTTGGATGTGCCCAGTTTGGAGCAGCGGTGTTGACTCAACACCCTTTGATTCCAGGCAAATCACTTAATGCCCCATGCTTAAAATGAAATGAGTCTGACCGAGTGCAATGTAATCTGGTGCTCATGTAAAGCGCAACAGTCTGATAAAGACATATTGAAGGGCACGGTCAAGGTTGCAGCATTTACAAACAATTTGAATACATGTCTACTATTTCATTGAAAAATCACCCCGCCACCTTGTCTGTTGAAGACTGTCTGGTGTGCCCCGAAAGTTTCCTTTTCTAAAAATTGAGTCATGATTCTAAAATGTTTGGGAAGTACTGTTACATAGAGTTGCAGTTATGGTTCATACCTGTCTGCCTTTCATACGCCTCACGCTGAGGGCTAAAAGCATAATGCTTGCTGCATTAATCCACAGTCCTTGACTTCACCTTTTACAGTTTTAGTGTAGAAGTGCGAATGTGACATGATTTAGTTACTGCAAAGCAAGCTGAAGGTAATGGCACTGAGCTCTTTCTTTTTAAATGGAGTCTTTTCAAGAACATTCTAATAGAAGGGCATTATGTCTGCCATTGTACTGCTGTCCATTACAGTCTGTACTTCGCTGTCTTTTTTTGTAACCAATTAACTAACATTATGCTAGCAATGTCACACCAAACTGTATACTTTATGCATTTTTGCCTTTATGAAAAAAATGTACCGTTCTGATCTCGAAAAAAGCCGAGAACAAGTTTTCAGATTTTTTTCATGGCAAATACAAAATTAGAAAGAAATTGCGATTGACGAAGCCATCAATTATTTTCTTACGAGTTGTGTAATAGAAAGGCTATTCAATAAAATTCCAATTTGTAGAGGGAGAGACTAGCATTTATTTTTATTAATTTACTGCGGCTATTTATGCAACCTTGGCCTGATGGGTAGAGGAGTTAGGCGCGCATGCACAATGTATTGAAGGGCGTTGCTAGGACAAAAGTCACAGGCTGATTAGGTATCGGTTCCAATCTTCTCACTTTTTTCCTTTGACCCTTATGTTCCCCTTCTGGCTGTGTGTGAGTAGTTCTAGCTGTAACCCGGCCAATTGCAGAACTAGAGAGACCCCCACAGTCAGCAGTGTCTGGGTTGCGGCCCAGACTGAGTACAAAAGTGTCTTACTCCAGGCAATAGTACAGCAGATGTAGTTCCAGCTGGGCCCAAGGGTGTCAAGGACACAGAGTGATTGTATGACAGAACTCCACATGCATTTACCAGGCATGGCTTTACACTGACTTGCTTTAGGGGGCGCAGGACTTTGGAATAGTATAAATTACTATTACAACTCCAGTCTACACAACAGTAGGGAAGGTGTTGGACTTAAAAATCCAAAACCCGCTCAGCAACCTGTCTCTTACAGCAATTTGTTGTAACGACTTGAGGGTTAAAGTAATGAGTGGTAACATCGGAGTTGGGGTAGTGACTGCATTGTAAAGGCTGGTCATCGTTGAAACTGCGGAGTAAAGGATGTTTCTCATACAGTGCGCCCAAAGTATGGCTGTATGTTACCTTTTTTCTGTGAAGTGAATGACATTAGAAGGGCATTTATGGTTAAAAAAGTTGAAAGAAAGACTTCTTTTTAGCCTTTCACTGGCTTAAAATAGTCATATATGTGGAAACCTTTAGGCGGGATCGCCAGATGCCTTGAAAGTTTGCAAGTCTGACCAAGATCCCCTGGTTGCACTGCCAATGGTCCCGGTTGCAACAGTAAAAATACACATTTGTTTTCAACTGGTCCTTTGACAAAATGTGGACAGTGTGTAGTAACGAGCCACTACTTAGTGAAGGTTCCAATGTTCAATTTATTTAGTATTAGGTAAACAGGTGCTCCCAGCTTGGCGGCAGTCTCTCACAACGAACGTTCTATCACGCACTCACGGAGGCAGCGTGGGCAGTACCAAGAGGGGAGAGGGTAGAGGGGTGGGTGAGGGAAAGAGAGAGGTTACAACACACCTTCCCCTCTAAGGAGAACAGACTAGGAAGAGGTGCAGAGCCCCAGGCGGGGGAAAAGGTGGGGGGAAAAAACGAGAGTAAGCAGGGGGAGGAGGGTAAGGAGAAGAGAGAGATGAGAGGAGAAGAGGCGTGGAGGTAGGCAAAGAGAAGGGAGGGAAACGAAAAAGGATGGAGCTACATCCAAGGAACCAGTTAAACAGCAAACTGCAAAACCATAACATTGAACTCAGTGAAGAAACAGGAGACACGAGGCTCCTTACACATTTCCCTGAAAGAAGGGGAAAAATCCAACTAGGCGCCCGTCTAGTAAGATATGAGATACTTGCACTACAAAAGTTAGTTAATTTAGCGACCCAGTCATCCCGGGATAAGGTTACAGCCTCCCAATTCTCTTCTGAATTTGGCTACTTCCGTCATCGATGTGATGATCACCACCGCTTCCGGCGGCGGAGTTGCTGAGAGATGGGGTTGGTAGTTCCCCGTGGTCCCTGGCCACGCTTTATCCCTTCCACGGAGAGGGTGGCTGTTCTGTTTACTAAGATGCTTTTGTTCGAACTGAGAGCACCGCATTTGCCCTCCTTTCTGTTCCCTTTTTTGCTTGTGTCACATCCATGTTTGGTTTAAGTTGGGGGTAGGGAAAGGGAACTGATGCCTAATGGTACTCTGAATTAATGTCCTCAGGAACCGCTCAACCAAAATGTACTCTGCTGACATGCTCAAGTCCTCCGTTACACTTCCCACCTCACCCTTCTGGCAAGCATCGATCCCTTGAACAGTTTATTCCTTTATCTATTTATTTATTTATTTATTTATTTTTTCCTCTTCGGAAGTTTCCTGGACCATATTTCACTGCTTCTGACCCTGCCCCTGTGACCGGTTTCCTTCTCATTGGTCTCCTTGACGTTGTGTTCCTCATAATTTCTCTTGTGGAACGTCGTGCCTGTGCTTCTCGCACTTCCCCCTGTACAAGCCTCCTCGGGGACTGGACTTCCCTCCAACTTCGTCCCCGGGATAAACCTGGCCTTGTCCTTAGTAAACCCTAACACAACTTCTTCCCAGCCGTCTGGGAGCCAATAGACTCTTCCAACCGGACCTTTAGGGTACTGGCTTGGTCCGTTTTTGAGTGAATTCACACACCCTCCTTGACGATTTCCCCTTCCCGGGCTCGAGTGAGGGTCAGATCTCTTATACGGTCTGAGTTGGTAAACAACCCTAGCGGCATAGCTCCACGCTATCTTAATCCTTTGGCAGATTGGTTTGGACAGTTCGTCCATTCCTCTCGTGAACTGTGTGACCCCGTACGTTTTCTCCGTAACCACCACCTTTACCTCTAGAATATCATGTTTCCTGTTCTTTCTCACACAGTTTTTCCTCATCTTGTTTCCAACATCCTTTTCCTCAAACATATTCTGCTTTATTTTGCGCATGACCCTCGCGGTTTCTGTTTTCTTTTTGTTCCTCCAGACTTTTCTTCTTCTTACTTCAAGGCCTAAGAATGGATACGTGTTGACCTTCAAATTCTCCAATCTGGTAAGTGGGTTACTTTTATTTACAGCCAACCTTATCTTGGACTCAGAACCTTTCGGATTTTTATTTCTACTTAATTTCCCTCGTTCCATCTCTTCTTGTACTGCAATCACCTCTTCTGCATTATCCACTTTGAATTTCATACTTCTCTTCACGTAATACCACTCTGTCTCCTCTTTTCCTTTCAATATCAAGTTTCCTCCTGCGTCTGCTGCTTTCACTTCATTTCCTATTGTTAAAGACAGATCGCTCTTCCTCCTGTATTTGTCCATTACTGTATTTTGCGACTCTGAATCTGCGACCGCTCCCTTAAATTCTCCACTTCTATTGATGGTATGCCTCAGTTTTGCTTCGTTTTTGTTTCTCACCGCTTCGTTATCTCCCCTCTCTCGACATATTTTCCTCCTTTGTACTTTGGCACCTCTTTCTCGCTTATTTTGTACATTTGCATAATTCAAGTCCTTTCGCCAACCTTTTATTTCTGCATCCTTACAGTCTCTCCCTTCACTTTTAATATTCGCTATCCATTCTCCACCTTCCCAACAGTTAGTCCATTCTTCTTCCCCTTTCTCTTTTTCCACGGGTTCCTCCTTCTCCTCAGAAATGGTTATGACGAATGCTATGCGTTTTTTTTCATCCCATCTTACTCTCCTCCTTATCCGCGGTGCCAATCCTTTTTTTTTCTTGGTTAATAGCTTATGATGCGATAATTTTCCCATAGTGCCTCTTCTGATGACTTCTTTATGCTTATGTCCTAATATCCTCCTTATGTTTCGTGCTTTTCTATCGAGGCTCTGGTGGAAAGGTCTAGTTACTTGCACTACACTGAGATCCCTTAGTGTGCTTTGTTCACAAATCCTGTAGCTTGCTGATCCTTGACCCCCAAAAGTTAAGGGTCCTCGAAAGATATAGTATCTCACATGAGATGCTCTTCCATAAATCTGAGTAAGACTTTCCCCTTGGGGTTCACTGCGCACCTTGCCCCTCATAGATTTCCTCACGCAGCTCCACCACGCTGCCTCTTGGCCAGCACTGGACAAAAAGGTTTGCCACACTCCCTCACACAGCTTAATATAAATTCACACACGGAAATCAAGGTCCCCAACCGACTTTGTTTCACATATGTCACCTCACACAGCTGCTGCACGTTGTTTCAAGGCGCTGCCTCAGTTCCTTATCGCACAGGGATTGAATGCTTTCCTTGACCCTCTCCGTTGCTTCATACAGCTCACGTTGCTGCCTCAGTTTAATTTCAATCACGAAGACAAAGGTTCGCTGCACTCTTTGTTCCTCATATATCACCTCGCACAGCTGCTGCACGCTGTTTCAAAACGCTACCTCAATTCCTTTTCGCGCGTTGCAACAGGGATTGACTGCCTTCCCTGATCTTCACTGTTTCTTCATACAGCTCATGTTGCTGCCTCAATATAATTTCAATCACGGAAACAAAGGTTCGCTGCACTCTTTGTTCCTCATGTGTCACCTCACACAGCTGCTGCACGCTGTTTCAAAGAGCTACCTCAATTCCTTTTCGCGCGTTTCAACAGGGATTGACTGCTTTCCCTGATCTTCACCGTCACTTCATACAGCTCACGTTGCTGCCTCAGTTTAATTTCAATCCCGGAGACCAAGGTTTCGCTGCACTCTTTGTTCCTCAGTTGTCTCCTCGCACAGCTGTGCGCACTGCCACTGTTCAGTCTATTGAGTTTCCTAAAACCCTGTGTTCCACATCACGCTCCTCACCGTGTTTTAAAGGCTCCCTACGCTTCTGCTTCTGCTTCAGCTTGGGTCCCCTTCGGATGATCTTCCTCCCAATAATACATGAAAACTCCCGAATTCTATAACGTTATAATTCTCTCGCCTCGGATAATACTGTGAGTAGGAGATCTCCGCTTCCCCGTGCTGTCATTCATTCCAATCACGATCACCAATCGCTCTGCCTCGGACCAGCGTCAATTAGCACTTTTTTTTTTTTTTTTTTTTTTTTCACACGCAGATTCTTAAGCTCACCTCATCTGCTTAGATGAATCCCTCGGTTATTGTCTTGAGTCTTGCTTCCCCACTCCGTGACCGTTTCCCGGAGGAATAACAGGGAAACCGAGTTAACTTTCTCCTTTCTTCCTTTTCTCCAACAGGCCACCAGAAAGGGAAATATGCTTCGAAGTCCTCTTTCTTTTTCCAGGATTAAGTAACAGGAACTTCCTGTCGTCGACACAGCAGTTCCTCGGGGCAAGATCTGCGACGTCCTCCTTTTATTCTTTTTTAAGTACCCTATCAGTTCAAGGAGATTATTAAATAACTCGCTAAATATCACCTTTATAATACTTAGTTGTCTTATCTCATATGTTCCTCTTGTGAACGACAGACACCACACGATGTCGTACCTCAACTTCTTCCGGGGATAGGTAATACAGCTGACAGCTTCTCTTCTTGGGACGGCTTCTCAGCTTAGCCTTGTCTCCCGATCAGTAACCCTTAAGGTTGAAGACTGCCTCACGCCTGTCACCAGGACAGTAAAAGTAGAGGCCCTTCTGCTGTCGGAACTCGTCTTCGACCAAACAGACAACGGAAGAAGTCTGTGCCTGAACCGCGCTGCTCTGACAGTCCGGCTATATTCTTCCACTGTACCAACAGCCGGCGTACCTCCTCATACACTTCCCCTCAGTGTCTCCTTTCACTGTTGCGACCGAACCGTGTCCCGCTACCGGACAACTCCTTCACTTTAGCGTCACAACCAGCTGTACCATCCGCTCCTTCCAGAAACGCTACTTCCGACGCCGCGGGGTACTCCCATGGGACACTTGTAACCAGATCCACCGCCACCAGTCAGGCCTCAAACGAGGAGGGAACGTTCCTCTTTTCCACACGGCACCCGCTCACTTTCACCGAGGCCTCACACCCGACTTCCTCTTAAATACCAGAATCGGGAATCTCACGTCCCCCCAAGGGAACACCTCGATGATTTCAGCCGGGTTGCCGATATGCCTGCTGTCCAGTAATCTTCAAATATCAACTGGTGAGTCTTTTCAATTCAAAGCTCCGCACAAGCATCAAATATCCAGGGGGGAAAACACCTAACTGACCCTGGCTCAGCTCCTCGTCCTCGTCGCCAGAAATGTAGTAACGAGCCACTACTTAGTGAAGGTTCCAATGTTCAATTTATTTAGTATTAGGTAAACAGGTGCTCCCAGCTTGGCGGCAGTCTCTCACAACGAACGTTCTATCACGCACTCACGGAGGCAGCGTGGGCAGTACCAAGAGGGGAGAGGGTAGAGGGGTGGGTGAGGGAAAGAGAGAGGTTACAACACAGTGCTTTTTTGTTGTGGACCCAAAAGATATCCCAGTGTTGTGCCAAACAGCAGCACAACTGCACC
Source organism: Lissotriton helveticus (assembly GCF_964261635.1). Lineage (NCBI taxonomy): Eukaryota > Metazoa > Chordata > Amphibia > Caudata > Salamandridae > Lissotriton > Lissotriton helveticus. Next base: position 248,269,774 of record NC_136067.1, on the reverse strand, counting down.
AGTGGTAGAGCAGTTGCAATTTGTTTATTCAGGTCCATTTCACTATGGAAAGTCTGTCACACACTCATACTCTTGAATCAATTGCCAGCCTAGATAAATAGTCAAACCACTTTAGAGTCTTAACATTTTTGGAAACCTAGTTGCTCTCTAACTAACCTGTACTTTTTCCCATCCTTCTTCTTTGCTAATACAGTCATTGTCCATCCTTTCACTGGGGGCCGCGGCCCCGCACCAAAGCAATGTGATTGTGCCATAGGCAATGAAGAGGGACGCGCAGTGCATTCACATCTTGTGTTCCTTCCTACGCTTGAATATGCCTAGTAAGCAGGCCTCCCAAGTGTAGATATTCCTGTAACTTCCCGCAGCGTATTACGAATGACTCGCAAAAATATTTAGAGAACAGAGAAGGACCATAACATATGTATAAGTGTTGGGTGAGGTCTGGCATGGGGGGCAGGCAAATTGTCACTCTGGGAAGTAACAGTGCAGCTGCGTGGGTGTTAGGTAGGCTCCTGCTCCTTCTGGAATACCTGGTCTTCAAGGAAGTGGCGTAACTGTATGTTCTTGAATCATGTGTTTCGGGAGACCTTTTTTTGGAATTCTAGTGCCCTTTCCCATTCTTTGTCATGAAGTACTCTTCCAAACTTGTCCTCCATTTTATGCGAAGTGTAGGGATTGGGGCGGCCAACAACTCTCGTATGGCTTTGTACAGACAGGTGATGAGGTGGCGACCAGGCCTCATTGTCAAAACCGTCTGATGAACTGGGTGTGTCATCTGTTTCCCCCAGAAAGGTCCTAGAGGTTTTGGAAGGTGTATGTAAGTCACCTGTGAAGGATGAACTGCCCTGGGGGAGCTTGCTTTTATCGGTAAGTTGATCAAAGGTGAGGAGAAGGCACTTTGAAAATAGGGCACCCACTTCAAGCAGTGAATGACTGGTCCAGACTCTTAATTCCCCAGCTGTGTAATAGCCTCAACCTCGGGGCAGGCCAGCCAGGGTCAGAATGGGGGTATAAAGTGGAGTCTTTTGGGAGAGGAGATGTTTCCTGGCCATACTAGTCCTCACCACTGGCACCTGTAGGGGATAAGGAGACATGGGCTGTGCCCCAGAAGCAAGTGCCGAATTGTTGGCAGAGGTATGGGCCCGGACTCCAAGCAGGTCTCCCCAAGGTAGTGCCCAGCTGTCCAATGGGACAGCAATTGGAGCTGTGCCGCCAAAACGTATGCATCAAATGCCGGGCCCCAAGGCCTTCCATGTCTGCCGGCAATTGTAGTGTGGCCAGGACAGCTCGCCGAAGTCCAGTAAACTGTATGAGCGTACAGGGGAGTGCATCCAGTTCTTTGTAGAAAGAATGGGGTGGGACAACTGGGAGGTTCGCAAAGTAATAGAAAAGGTGGGACAAAATGACTATTTTTGCTAGGGCTATCTTGCTGACAGGGACTAAGGAGAGTGTCCTCCAGAAGCATACTTAAGATCGTATGCCTGCCCAGGCCATGCATTGGTTGCCCTTGTAAAGGCTTATGACACAGGCGCACTCCCAAATAGCGAGGTGCAATCACTTGTCGGGCAAGGCAGGAGCTGAGGCGAAGTCTGCCAGTTTGTCCCGGAGGAGGGTGAGGTCAACCATTATGTCCCATACATAGAGGAGCAGGTCATCTGTGTACACAGCGTATTTCCTCCCCACAAGGGGAATGCCCTACTCTGAGTCCCCTTTACATAAACGTATGGCCAAGGACTCTAGAGCAAGCACAAATATTAGGGGAGAGTCTGGGCATCCCTGCCTTGTTCCCCAGCATATCGGGATGGGACCCGAGATGTGGTAGCCCAAGCGGATCTGGGAAGTTGGGTTCGAGTACAATAGCTTTGTTAATGCTAGAAGTTTGGATCCTACCCCCATGCGGGTGAGTACCACAAACAGGCAATGCCATTTCAGGTTATCAAGTGCCTTCTCTAAATCAAGTATGAGGCAGACAGCACAAGGAAACCAACCCCCGTCCAGATCTTAGACATGAAAGAGGCCACAAAAATTTTGGGAGGTGCTACAGCCGGGTGCAAAGCCATTTTGATCTGAGTGCACAAGCTCTGGGAGGGCTTGGCTTCTCAGTCAACTAGTATTTTGCTTAGGATTTTGTAGTCTGCCCGAGTATAGCAATGAGTCTATAACAGTTAACTGGGTCGATTCATGTCTGGTTTTGGAACTGAGATCTGGAGAGACTCATGAAGCGAGTGAGGGAACTCGCCATCGTTTACGGCTGCTTTGTGCCAGGAGGGCCAAAAAGGTCTTATAATATTCTACGGGCAGACCATCCAGGCCCGGAGCTTTATATCGAGCCAGGTCACGAATTTCCTGTTTCACATTGGCGGAAGTGATCTCCATATCCAGGGACTGCCTTGCAGGAGTAGGAATCCGAAGAAGTGTGATGTCAGTTAGGAACTTATCTACTGGATTCATCTGGTTGTCATGTGGCACCCTATATATGGAAAAGTAGCAGTCATAGAAGGCTTGCAGGATGTCAGTTTGAGCGTGGACCCTGACGCCAGTGAGGTCAACCACTTCTGTGATAGGGCGAGACACTGAGTCTTGCCGGTTGAGCCATGCTAGGGCTCTGCTTGGTCTATCAGCCTCCCGGTGAATCTTGGCAATATGGGCCTTGAAGTTGTAATGCTGCAGGCTCTCGAGGAATGCCACATAGGCTGTTTTTGCTTCAGCCAACTGTGGAGAGAGTGTAGGGATGGCGTCTGTCACCTCCTGATATCTGTTGGATGCAGGTTCTCCTAGCCACCACGTTAAAAGAATCCCATTCCAGTGTTCTGGTGGATGCTGTGTTTTGATTTTCAGAGAAATATAGGCAGAAGCAGGTCTCCTGCTCCTCCCAGGAACACCTGGTCTTCAACAAAGTGGCGTGGCAGCTGTCAGGTGGGTTTAGGTTGTGAGGAGGACTTCCTCTTGAGTACCATAATGTGTGCATAGTGGTCAGAAATCATCCAACCCAGATAGTCTGTGAGTTGGATCGGGGTACTAACGTGGGGGCACAGAGGACTCGGTCTAGGCACACGTTGAGGTTGTGTGGATTGGAATGGAAAGAGTATAGTAAGGACGTGGCGTGGCGGGATCTCTATGCATCAAAAAGTGTACAATTGTGTACCCAGGTATGGAACCACTCTGCCTGCATGTTTGTGCGGGGGACTGTGGTAGTAAAGGATGGGACCTGTCTAGGGTCAGGTCAAGCACATAGTTGTAACCCCCCTAGTATCCAGGGTGATAATGTGTTGTGGGCTAACGTGGAGGAGAGGGTATCTCAGATTTTCCCCTGTTCAATGTTGGGCACATAGATGCTGCCTAGGAAGACTTGCTGGACATCTAGGTGACCCTCAAGGAAGGCATAGCGATCGTCTTTGTCTCCCACTCTGTTGGTTTCCCTGGAAGCGTATCCCGGGTGGATCCACACCATGGCACATCATGCAAATGCTGAATATGTTGTGGCACAGAAAGGGACCCTACAGTGATTGTGCAAGTGGCCTAGTTCTTCTACGGTAAGGTGTGTCTCCTGGAGAATAACTATCTGTGCCTGCTGATGCTTGATGTAGGAGTAGACAGCACAGGGGTTTCTAGCAGTGTGCAGGCCATGAGGGTGAAAAAATGGGTGTCAGTGTTTGAAGCCATGGTGATATAATAGTGATGTGGGGAATACATATAGGGGGTCCATTTCCCATTGGTGTTGCCCATGTCCCCTGAGCCATGTGTTGCTCGCCTGTCATTATGCTAGGGGTGCGAGGATGAGAGTGGTGGAGAGAAACTGTAATAACTGGGGAGGGGAATATTCTCAATACTGGGAGCCTGCCGCAACCGGCAGTACACCCAAATAAGACATATTTAGTATACTCTAGTGTATCGTGGGGCGTGAGCTAAACGTGTGCTCAAGACAGAGTAGGCTAACTGCCCTTTAATGTCCAGGATTCAGGTTTGCTGGCAGCATCAGAGTGCTGCTGATGTTGTGCTGTGATAACGCGTGACAGTTGGCAAAAGTGGTACATCGAGATGCAATCAGATGAAGGTATCCACCGTCTGTGGTGTCACTCTAGGACGGGACAGCGAACCAGACCAGGAGCTACCCGAGCGGCTGGTGACTTCATCAGAAGTGAAGATGTGGGGGCCTTTCTTTTCATCCATGGCTGTGAAGGCAGACCCTAAGTTCACTGGTGCTTGTAGGGCTTGCCTGCGGTCCGCAATAATTTGTTTCAGGTTGGGCGAGCTGGCCAAGGACTTTCAAGATGTTTGTGACTGAGTCTTTTTTTTGCATCATCGTTTGTTTGGAGTGCTCTAAGATTATCTTGAGGCATGCGGGAAACAGCAATGAGTATTGTACCCCCTGTTTTTGAAGGAGTTGTTTCACCTCAGGAAAGAACAGCGCTGCCATTGTACGGTGCGCGTAAGGTCAGGAAATAGCATAATGTGTTTGTCTTCCACATGCAGGGTCCCGACCGCCTGGCCTCATGGACACCGCGTCTCTGTCCAGAAAGTGAAGTCATTTTGCTAGCATTGGGCCAGAGGGAGCCGGGGGCTGGGTGCTACACAGGGACAAAATGAGCTTTCTTGAGGGAGTACGTTTCCAGGTTGGGGTAAATGTTTTGAAACATGTTTATAGGTAAGTAATGGGGTCATTCCCCTTGACTCCCTCCGGTAGCCCCAGAATTCAAATGTTGCTCTTTCGGGAGCATCCTTTCAGGTTATCTGCTCTATTCTTCAGCTGTGTGACAAGAACCTGTCTTGGATCGCACATTTGTTGTCCTTCATAAGTGGTTATTGGGCAGTTATTGCTTTCTCACTAACTGTAACTCTGTTAGAAAGTTTTCGATCATCATCCCGGAGAAAGATGAGGTCAGCTGCCAAGGATTCAAATTTGGCCTCCATGGTAACCCTGGCGTGTTCTATCGCTGCCAGTACTTTGTCTAATTTTTTGGATGTAGTGAGGGCCTGCGCTCCCTCCTCTTCGTTCCGCAAGACACAAGGGAGTGGGGAGGACTCCAGTGGCCAAGCGTGTCTGCCCATGGTGCGGGGGCCACAGCAGTGCTGGTGATTGACACAGGAGAGACACTCATAGCGATGTGCTGTCCGCCATGCCCCGAGAACTTACAATGCCGTGCAATGCCAGATTTGAATGAATGTTTGTGCTCATTTAGGGGCCACGTGCCCTCAGGTACTGGGCCATTACTGGAAGTGCGTCCCTATGGAGGTGGCAAGAAGAGGTCAACAATGGAAATGATGATTTTGGGCCCTCACGCCCAGCACGTGCACCAGCAACACTGGGCCTATACTGGTGATGTCACGTTGCGACTCCCAATGTGTGTCATTGGCGTCAGTCAGTCCAGGCAACAGGGGGAGCCAAGCACAGTAGTCTCGCAAGGGCACTGCGGGATGGGAGGGGCACTACTCGCCCACCCAGACACCCTGTGGTGCCTACTGAATGTGCAAGAGAGGGATTAGTTACAGCACTACTTTCAAGTCAGTTCAGTTCAGTTCACACAGCTTTATTCAATCTTTATAAAAACAGACCATAAAAGTACAGATCATCCTAAAATTTCAGCACCAATATATAAACATATATACAGAGTTAAAAATAGGAATTAAACATGGTTACTATAATCCGGATAAATTCATATAAAATCATTTAAATCAGTTAAAAGTTCTCAGATGCACTATATCTCACACGCGCTTCAGTCCTACAATATGTGAAGAAACACTGGGCCCAACACAGGGAGGCACCTGTGCGGCACGAACTGGTCCATATGACCTACCTGATGGGAGAAGGCCGTCACCTCACTAAATGGGTGTACAAAGGCATTACAACACACACTAGAATTTCCTTGACGGATTTGCGCATTAGATGGTCCACGGATCGTGGCACAGAACTGAAAGACAAGGAATGGTGTATGATCTTAGAATACCCCCAAAAAATCCCACGTAACGCCAAATTTAAGTTTATTCAATATATGGTCCTACACAGGGCATATCTCACCCCGGACCGTCTACAGCACATATTCCCAGCCATACAACATCATTGCCCCAGATGTAAGCTAGAGGCGTCTGACCTACTCCACATGCTAAAATAAAATGTAAAAAACCAATTACAAGTTAAAATGAATCATTACTGCCAGTATGTCGTCCCACCATTTTCCTCTTTCTAAAACAGGTACACAAAAATGAAGCAGCACAAAAGTATACAAATTTATCCAATAGTACCTTTAAAAAATACATAGCCACTGACACTGTCTGAATGTGTGGTACCTCAGAATTAGGAGCAAAAATGTTTTCCTTTCCTCTGAATAGTTTTTACAGAATAATACAATTTGGAGGTCTTACTGCACTGCGTTTTTATTGCAGAGGCAGTGTGAGAGATCTGCAAATTTGTAACTCTGTTTAGGGTATCCCAGGAGTAACGGAATCATGTTCATTCTAAAATGCAGTAGAATTAATCTATGTTGCGCATTATTTATACGAGAGAGATAAAGAAAACCTTACCCTGGTCTTGGTGGAATCAGATCATAAGCAATAGAGGAATGATGGATACGTTTCTTATCCCTATGGGCATATTCTGATCTCTGAACAAATACGTCTATCATCCTTTTCTTTGTGACCCTTTTACAGGACTCAGGGTCCTGAAATAATTCTCCCATCCCTAAGGCTTCCAATTGAGTCTCTACATAATTTAACCACCCGATCCTCCTATAGTAATCTAGTTTACAGCGGTCCCTAAAGATGGTTTGGGTCAATTCAATCGTAGACCACTGCCATATTGAGAGTCACAGCAAAACTGGAGTCAGTCTTATGCTATCGCTCAAGTAAGGCAACCCCAATTCAAGATGTAAAATATAATATGGGGCTGATTGAGGGAAGGAAACACGATTTTTAAAGAAGGTTTCTTCTGTTTGTTGTAATGGAGTACCGTTAGCCATCCCCCAGACTCCTGCCCCATATGTTGTAGCAGACTTTGTTTTGGCTGGATAAACATTTTTAATTACATCCAGTGGGCTACCTCCCAGCTTCTTTGCAAATCTTTTGACAGCGTTGAGGCTCCTTTGCATAACCTGGGTTCTTGCCGCCACTAAATTAGACCATGTGTGATCTTCATCAAAAAGCACTCATAGATATAAAAAGGAGTCAACCACCTCGATTTTCTTTCCTGCCTGCTGGAAATGAAGATGTTTCTCACCTCTAGCAGTTCCTGCCACAATTATGAATGATTTGGATTCATTAACTTTTAGATCAAGGGAGACCATAAAGGTGAAATGGGCCGCAATTAGCGATTGTAAGGCTAACCCCGATCTGCCCATCAGTACTGCATTGTCGGCATATGCCAAAATCTGTTGGTGGGTGTGATCAGATTTGGGCACGTCCACAGTTAAAGCAGACAGGGAGGACTCTACTTCATTCGTATGGATGGAAAAAAGAAACGGGTGAGAACACACCCCTGTCTTACTCCCTTTTTGATTTTAAAGGAGTGAGTGCACTCCCCTTCCTGCCATACCGTACACCAGCTGTGGCATTGGCGTAGAGCTGACGAATAAAACCGATTATCGCCGGATCCATTCCCATTCCCTCCATCATGGACCACAGCCTCGAGTGTGACACACAAAGGAAGGCTGTGGTCAGATCCATGATGAAGGCCATATAGAGCTTCCCTCCTTTTGCCTTAGTGTATTTACCAATGGTTAGGGAGACGTTTAGGCACTGATCGACCGTCCTCATTCCTCTATGGAATCCATATTGTGACTTCATAACAATATTATGGGATTCGGCCCAAACCTACAAGCTGGTAAAAAAAAAAACATCCCATAAGTTTGGCAGTGGTATCTAGGAGAGATATAGGGCGATAGATATTTGGGGACACCCTCTCCCTTTTTTTTTAGATAGGCACAATTACCCTCTGGTTCCAAGATAAAGGCTTGCATACTATCCGAATGCTATTAAAGATATTTTTAAGTAAAGGGGCCCATATATCGTAAATATGCTGGAAAAGGTCAATTGGGGCTCCATCTGGCCCTGGCACCTTCCCGGGGGTGCAGGCTTCCAATGCCATTCTGATCTCTGATACAGACAAAATTTGCCCACCCTGAGGTAAAGGTTCTGGACAAGATAATAATGGATTTGGGGAGGTTAATAATCCAAATCTTCCTTCAAAATGTGTCTCCCAAGCATCTTTATCTGACGCTGGGGTCTTTAAAATATGGGGCACTCACACTTTTCTAAAAGTCTCTGCTACTGCCCAAGGTAGCTGCTTGCTCAGGATCTTCCCATGCCTGCACCCTGAGGTCCTTCTCTCTCGCCCTCCTTGCTAATTTGTAGTCATTACATAATACGCGAATCTTAGAGGGGTCTCTAGGATGAATAGTTAAGGCATTTAAAAGGGCTTTTTTTGCTATAGAACTTGCTGTGTCAAACCACCCAGTATTTGCAGTAGCATTCAGCGACTTGAACCGAGTAAGTGCTAATTTTATTTTCACCAAAATAGCCTCCTCTCAGTTATATTAACATTACTTAGTAACCAATGAGGACATTTGTCCATAAATTGTCTTGTAGGTTTGCTTTGATCTTCTCGGAGGGGGGGAACATTTGTACAAACCAGCACTAGTGGGTCATCGGCGGGTGGAAGGTGGAGAGTTTATTGCGGGTGGATCTCGTACACTCCCATGGGTTCCTCTTGTTTCCGTCTGGGCTAATAATGGCTGGTGCATTGGATCCCCTTCATTCAAACCTAGGCGGATCTGAGTGGCCCGTGTTGCGCTGGAATTGGGAATAACATTTAAGGGCTAAAACACTGGTGATACTTACCGGAAGTATGGGTGTTGTCAGTGTCGTTATCGAGGAGAAAAATGGGCCTCGTGCTTCTATCAATGGTACTGGGTATGAGTTTGTAGATGTTATCTGAGAAAGATCATTCGGCGGGGACACTCGGACAAGTAGTGAGCGATTCTGTGATTCTAACTCCACCAGTCAAAGTTCTATTTGAGACAATTTGGCTCAAATGGGAGCCATTATATAATGTAACCTTATATTGACTTCTGACCAAATGGTTGACTTGCAAAACTTGGAGCAGTGGAGTGTTAAGAGTCACTGGAGGTACTGCTGTTTTAGAGTTTGAGGAATGCACCCTTGTTTGGGGGATTTTAGTTTTGGGGGCACGAGTATTTTTGGCATGTTTTGGTTTTGCACCACTAACAGCACCCCCTGCTCTGGTTTGCTTAGCCGGTGGGATTGGTGAAGGGTCCAGTGATGAAATATTCGAGGGAGAGTGGTCTGTGGCCCTTCTTGATACGACTTCTGTATTCTGGTTGGGGGGGAGGGCCCGCATTGATCTTGTGCAGAGACTGGTAAAATTAAGGGCAATGACAATTGTATGTCTTGGAGGGTATCAATTGTAAGGCCTGAAGACAGTCCCTGTGTTAAGGGGTCGGCTCCATGAAAAGACGTCTTTCGGTCAGCTCTATCTCATGCGAGAGAATGCTGGCCGCTCTTATTAAAAAGGAGTCCAAAGTAGCTCCAACCACCCCTCCAATCTTCTTATTTCATCCTTTTCCTTTCGCCATGCGTGCTACTGGAAAATAAGTGAAAATAGGCAGTACCTTGGTCAGGTGCAGATGAAAGGGAATGGGAATGCGCGTGGACGGGTGTGGACAGACCCGCCCTTGGCCCAGGATTTGCCCAAGCGCATCCCCACATGTGCCCCCACGCAGCGCGTCGGCGTCTCTCTTTTAGCACAATATGAGTGTGCTAAGGATTCTGGGAGATGCAGTGCCTCTGGTGATTCTGGGCTCTTCTCACGTCGTTCCTCCGGTCCCGGTCAGGCTGAAGCAGTGTGGGGGCGACAAAGAGACACACAAAGGACGACCCAGCAATGGCGAGTTTGCCTAGTTCCAGCACTACTTCCAAGACTTTGTGGTGCGTACCTCTCAATTTTGATGCCAGTACTCTATTCTTGATGAGTGAGGCGATGTGGTGGCACAGTGTCCCCTAACGGTGGCAATGGGGCTACAGTATGTCTTACCGAGGTGTCAAGGCTATTCTGTGGTGTGCCGTGGCCAGACTGTAATAATAGGTGAATGCCTCCTTCTACAGCTGTTGGACTCCCATGCTGTTGGGGGAGGAGGACCCACTGTCCAATGAGCTACAAGTCTCATAGCTGAGAAATCTCAATCAAAGAGAGGCAGGGAATCGCAGGAACCAGCCACCCTGGCAGGGTCCACCTCAATTATGCTGCCAACTTAGTGGCCACGCGGGAGGTCCCCAGCTTCCAGCCCCCTGTCCATTCACACCACACCTCTCCTTACCTGCTCCAACCATCAGAGTGCTGAAAAAGCAATTTTCTTGGTGATGCACACTTCCAAGCAGGCGACTGTATCCCGACGGCCTCCCGGGTCAAGGCCACCAGGCAGGCGACAGTATACCAATGGCAAACCCATCTGCCACCACTGGTCACCATGTGGCAAGGTGCCCCTATGCCCCTCAGCACTGGAGCAGCAGCAGTAGGGTCCCCAGGCGCAGTGCAGTGCCGCCTCAGTGGGAGACCCTCACAGAGTATCAGGCCGAAGCGGAAAGGGAATGTCTCTTCAGAAGCAAATATCACAAGGCGTGTCGATATGGCGAGGGAGAATGTCCTTGCAAAGCGCTAGTTGAGACCATCCGGCCACCCAGAACGGCAAATCATGTCCTGCTTATCCGAGATAGGGAAGGGGTGAAACATAGAGACACGACAGCCATAATGGGGGTTTGTTCCGCACACTACCGTACACTTTACACATTGTGTGAGGTGCGACAAGATGAGACGCTGCAATATCTGCAGCAGGTTGAATTAACTTGGCTTAGCAATCGACAAAGGGAATTCTTAGAAGCTGACCTGGAATTAGATAAAATACGAGAAGCCATAATGCAAATAAATAATGGCAAAGCGCCGGGACCAGACAGCCTTGGGATAGAATTTTATAAAAGCTGCATAGATATGCTGGCTTCTTTCCTGAAGGCAGTTTATGAGAAAGCTGCATACTATGCGGGAAGTAATGTTGGTCTCACTACTGAAGCCCAGTAAGCCCCCTGACTCCACAGACTCGTATAGACCACTTTCACTGATAAACTGTGATGTCAACATCTTGGCAAAAGTTCTAGCCAATAGGCTCACACTTAAGATGGATAGTCTAATTCGACCTGTTCGAGGAGGTTTCATACCCGGCAGATCAACCTCATATAACTTGCTCATCCTCTTCTCCATCCTACATGATATCGACCAGGAGGAACAGGTGGTGGCAGTCTTTCTATATGTCACCAAAGCGTTTGACTCCCTGGAATGGGGGTACCTTCTCGCAGTCTTAACACATATGGGATTTCCTCTGGGATTTCTCATGTGGATCAAATTGTTGTACAACTTACCCTGCGCTTCCTTGCTACTGAATGGAGAACGTTCCCCCCGCCTTTTGCATCACCAGAGGCACGTGGCGGGGTGCCCCCTCTCACCAGTGCTATACGCGATAGCTATGGAACCATCGGCAGCTACGATACGGCAGCACCACAAATCATATGCGCTACACTATCCCACAAGGCCTGTATTAATATTGTAGGATCAGGAAAAATGAGAGAGTTACCCAGGTTAGACCAAAAGAGACAGGGTTGTGTCACACTAGTGAAAATAAAAATTATCTTCTGTGTCACAATATACTCCTACTAGAATATCTCTATTAGTTTATACTGACCCAAAGGATTGCTCTTAATTATTATCATCACACAGCGTAATTCAATCAATTCTTTTACTTTATTAAACACATCATAGGCCCTATATTAGCCTTCGCTTAGAAATATATTTCCAAAAACCGTTTTTCAAAACATTCATAAAACCATATAAACTAAGTCTGTTACCACAATTTATCAAAACTCCTGCCAATTTACAAGACTAGGTAGTAATTAGACATTTCTACTTGAAGTACAACCAAATTTTTTCCTAAACTTCAAGTACAAAAAAACTCCTTGTCATAAAATGCTTTTTTACTCTCTTGTAATAGTTTACACCACTGTTAACACAACTACTCTACTTTTATGCAATTTTTCATATGGTATAAGGTACTTCAATGTTATATAGTACATACAAATCGTTAAAAACAATAAATTATTTAATCCACATGTCGATGCATTTCAGTGTGTCTTGAAATTCTTAAACACCTTCCTCAGGACTCATATTAAAAACATAGCTTTTTCCATAAAAACAGACCAAGTATATAAATAATACAGTTAAATTCGAACATTACATGTGCCGGCATAATCTCATTGATTTGGTTCAATGCATTCTAATATTATTATTGAATATGGGATTATTCTAATACATAGCATTTTAAAGGATACTTATAATTAGGATTTCAAGTAGACACCTATTTAATTAGTCACTCTTTAACCAAATCTTCTCATAAGTAGTGGTTATTTTGATATCTCACCCACTAATGTCTTCACAAGGGAATCACAATGAAGTTGATGGATTAGGATGTATTATTCCATCTACGCTCCTCAGTTGCTTCTAAATTACTGAAGGTACTCCACCTATGAGTAATATCTCTTTTTATTATTTTGAATGGTGTCGCATTTATCATATATTAATTACAAATGGCAGTTGTTACTCATATACTTACAAGATCAGCACGCTATTAATTTCACGCAATCTGGGTGGGTCAACAATTCTTGTAACATTCCTTATCCCTATTAATAAAATTGTTTTGACTGATATATCTATTAATTCTATATATTTGTACTTTTCTATAAAGTTTATTATGTAATTTACAACCACTTACCATTAATCTTTATTAACAGTCCCTGTTTTACTGCCAGGACAATATATTTGGGAACTGGTTGCAATATTTTCTAATGTTCTCGTTTTCAGGGTACAACCGCCTTTTTACAATTTGGCTCGGGTTAGTATACCTAGATCTAAGACAAAACAAGGAACAAGTGAACTCTATGTGTAGTCCCAATTCAATTTAATTTGTAAACCTAACTCACTGCACCATGTTTTTAATGGATTACAGTCTTCGCTCTATATCCTAAAATCACTGTGTTGTATCTCCTCTTCCCTACGATGTTTATTATTTCAATCTCCACATAACTGCTTATTCCAGTCAAGCCGTACATCGCACATCAACATAGTTTGTATTTTTAAAAAGCAATAAAGAAGCACATTCTTCTAACGAGCCGTATGTCTCGGGTGAAATATACAAATCATATGCGCTAGACTACCCCACAAGGCCTGTATTAATATTGCTCAATGCGGACGATATCACGCTATATGTGCGAAATCCTGTCGACGGATTAAACGCCATGAAACGCGAAATAATACAGTTTGGGGCCTTCTTGGGCATTACCATCAACTGGGGTAGATCTCAAAGCATGCCACTCATGAACTGTACCATCCCCTTCCAAATGGATTATCCGCTGATATGGAGTGATAGCGAGGTCCGATATCTGCGAATCACTGTCACCAGAGATAGGGAAGAACTAATATGAGCAAACTACGGGGTGGCTCTTGCCAGGGTAGAGGACCTGATCAATAGATGGATCGCCCTCCCGCTCTCTTTAGCTGGTCGGATAGCCTTAATGAAGATGGTCATTATGCCCAAATTCCTATACTTATTCACAAATATCCCTTTCTCACCGGGGCGCCCTTTCTTCACTTAGCTGAAGAGTCAACTCATCCGTCTTGCATGGGGCGGAAAACAGCCTCGGATCAAATGGTGCACCCTTGGTGGCTTTCGCTCAAGTGGTTTTGAAGCACCAGACCCTGAACTCAACTATCTCAGTGCTCAGGCACATTTTGCTGCATATTGGCTCACCCCTCCACCGTTTATGACACATTTAGCCGTAGAACAGGGGCTTATGGCACCCTTACCTCTAGTGGGGTTCCTGGGGGTGGATGACAGAACGGCCGGGGAAAAAGGGTCCACCGTGGCTTGTATAAATAACGTGTGGCGTGCCATCGCCAAAAGGTCCCAAGTCCCCATACTGTATTCCCAGTTACTTCCTCTACTCGACCTACATAACCTGCCGGTAAGGGATCTGTAAATGCATGCTAATCAAACACGCCATGCATACCTGGGGAGACATGTACAATCAGGGACAGTTCAAAACCGCGGCCAATTTTTTAGGCGACACATCACCCACCACCATGGACCGCTTCTTATATACTCGCTTGCAACAAGCTGTCAAAGTTGCTACCCCCACGTTCCCAGAGGAATCTCCCACACTACTCCCACGGAATCTAACGATACAGGCGGTGGCGCCACTGTAGGGGCGGGGATACACAATACACTGACAGCAAAACAAGAGTTGGAAGCGGAATTGGGACACCTGATCACGGAGGAAGCCTGGGGTTACAGCTGCCAGTAAACTGAAAGTATCACTGCCAGCAGCTGCTTTAGAATTATTCGTTTTAAATTCCTTCATAGGATGTATTATACCTCGGTAAGGCTGCACAAACGCCAACTACGAGACAGTGACCGATGTGACCTCTGTAGACAGGAGGGAGAGGGCTTCCCACACATGGCATGGGAACGTCGTACCATATCACTATATTGGGTGGATGTGGGGAACGCCTTGGGAAACATGATAGAGACGCCGCTGGCTCTTACACCAGAAATGGGTCTCCTGGGATTCATCCGAGGACACAAAGGTTCCGTTAAAAAATTTCCAGCGATAGCTTTACTTGTGGCCAAACATAGAATTGCCTGCAGATGGGGGAGGGGCAGAGCACCTAATTTTAAGGAATTGTTGAATTACCTTACTTATTGCCAGGAACAAAACAATTTTGCCGTGCTGCTACCCCCCGCTCAACGCCCCTGTGAAGTCTGGAAGCCGCTCACTAGTTTTCTGCTCAGAATAGCTACAACAGACACGGAAGATGGGGGTGCATTATCGCAACCCGCCCACCAAATCGAGAAAGATAGGCCTCAAAGCCAGGAGGTCGACCACTAACGTGAAGGCTGTAGTATTTCGTCCACCACTAATGCCTATAATGACTGCCATTTGCTGGGCCCTGCATATTTCACCTCAATTAATGTACTGTGATGCTGTGTTCATGGACTGCTAATGTTATGTCTACTGCACCATGTAATTGAGATCTTGTTGTAATGGAAGAAATGGCAATAAACAAAGTTTAAAAGAAAAAAAAAAGAAAGCAGGGATGTTGGCCTACAACAGACTCTCAATGTTGTATTTGCTTTTGCAAACAGAAATATTTATGTAAAAGCAAACTTTTGGAAATGGCCTTTTTTGCAGGGTTACCCCAAACGTGTTGCCTTACTTCTCCTCTGTTTTTGATTGAGTTTTTGCTGGCTTTAGGACTCTGAGCACTTGACCACTGCTGACCAGTGCTAAAGTGCATGTGCTATTATCTAAAATGTGATGAAAATTGGTTATCCTTGACTGGTATATCTGTTTCATTTATAAGTCCCTAGTAAAATGGTATACCATATACCCAGGGCCTGTAAATCAAATGCTACTAGTGGGCCTCGTAACACTCGGTGGAGGAAATATTGTCTTGTGACATTCAATGGAGGAAATTAGACAAGTGGGGGATCCCATGGAGCCTACTCAGAGCCCTTATCTCCTTGCATAAGAACACATAGGTGCTTGTTAGAACGGGCACCACGACTGTCTCTGCAAAAATTCCAACTTCAGACGGTCTAAAGCGAGGATGCGTTCTTGCACCCCTCTTGCTTAACCTCTAAACCACCAATCTGGGGAAATTCCTGGAGCAAAGCAGCCTGCGTCTGCCAAAATTGGACCAAGTAAAAGCGAATTTGCACATTTTGCAATATTCTAACCACATCGTCATAATGGATCGGGTCAAGTCTGGCCTCCAACATGCCATGTGTAAACTTAACGAATTTAACATAGCTAATACTCTTAAAATCAACCAGAATAAGAGTTGTAATGACATGCGTTGTAATAGTTGCATCGTAAAGGCACTGCGTGGTAAAAGTTGCGTTGCAAAGGATGTTTCCCCTTTCCTGGTGCATGCTTGGCCAGTCTTGATCGCGCCCAGATAACCATTTATAAAAAAATCTTTTGTCTCCTGAATCATATTCACAGGGCAAGACTACGACTGGAGCTGGGTCTCCAAAGGCAATCCATCTCTTGTGAGGCAGACACCCTGAAGTATTATATAGGGTATTAAAAGCTGCAGATATTACGCTTAAAGCCTGGTTAAAAGAAACCCTTGCCAGCTCTGGGAACCCATGGAACCATCAAATTGTAAAAGCCATAAGAATGCTACATATTGATGAGGCATCACTAACAGGAGACTCTGTTCCTTACGCAGTCTGGAAAAGGGTTATCAATAAGCAGGCAAGAGAAATCTTTTACCAGATAGACATTCGGGTTTTAAAAACGTCAACTATCTTGCTCCCCTTGAATGAATCATACCTTCTTGGGATACGGCAACATTATCTTTTTGATAGTTTGAAAGCAGTGGCCTGCAAAAATATAATGTTCATGCGTCTTCTAGGTGGGCTCCATCTGGAGAGGATTGGGTGTGGAAGGAGAGGCAGTTGTTGAGGTATTGGGGTCCGATGTTGTGGAGGGCCTAGTAGGCATGTGTGAGCAGCTTGAAAGTTATTCTTCTTTCGACGGGCAGCCAGTGGAGGTCACGGAGGTGTTGGGTGATGTGGTTGTGCCATGGGATGTTGAGGATTAGTCTGGCTGAGGCGTTCTGGATGGTCTGTAATTTGTGGAGGAGTTTTTTATTAATTCCGGCTTAGAGGGCGTTACTGTAGTCCAGTCTGCTGGTGACGAGAATGTGTGTGACCATTTTCCTGGAGTCACGGGGATCCACTTGAAAGTCTTACATAGAATGCTGAGGGTGTTGAAGCAAGTGGAGAAGACGGCATTGATCTGGCGATTCATGGTGAGCGAAGAGTCCAGTATGATGCCGAGGTTACGTGCATGGTCTGTCGATATGGGTGGGTTTCCGAGGGCAAGGGCAACCAGGTTCGTCCCATGAGGATGTGGTGGAGCCGAGTGTGACGACTTCTGTTTTCTCCCAGTTGAGTTTCAGGCAGCAGTGCTTCGTCCAGGTTGCGATGACTTTCACCCCACCGTGGAAGTTGTGCCTGGTGATGTTGTGTTCCTTGGTGAGGGAGAGGATGAGTTGGGTGTCATCGGCCTAGGAGACAATGTTGAGCCTGTGGTTGTTGATGATGGCTGTGCGGGGGCCATGTAGACTTTGAAGACTGAGCATTGTAACTAGGCCATGACATAATTTCAATTATGCTGGAATAATTGACCGGCAACGCAAGTCCTGCACTTCGCAGCGAGAGTGCCCTCCGCCATGATCCACCAGCATGAAGCTCAATCAGTGACCCGCTCTTCACGGAACAGCAACAACCGGATGTGATGCTTGATTTGCTCTTTGCGCCGATAGCCTCCACCTCACGGCCCCCTCCAATGTGAATAGGACTCCTTGTGCCAGATAACTAACCTAGTGCCTGTACTTGGCCCACAATCCATTGCGGTCAGCCTGAACTTGTGACTTTACCCTGGTGTAGTGCATAGAGATGACCATGAGGGGTGCTTTCTGCTTCTTGGTACGATCTTCCCTATTAAATTTTTACTGATAGGATTTTGTTCGTTTTGATGCCATTTTATTCATTAAAATGTACTCTATTTTTCGAAATTAATTTGAGACTTTTCTTGTGTTGTGTTTTCACTTGATTACTGTTTGCATGATGCATAAATACTTTACACATTGCTTCTAAGTTAAGCCTGAGTGCCAAGCTGCCAAAGGGTTAAGCATGGGTTAATTTAGTGACGTTTGTGGTTCCCCCTGACAAGGATTGCGGTTGTTGCCTGAGTGCATATTCTACCCCCTCAACTGATAACGACATTTCTTATATTGACATTATAATACTTCTGAGCTATACCAAGCTCTGTGAGCTTTCCCCATGAATAAAATTGTTGCATGCTGAAAAATGCTTTCTATGGCAGTACAGTTGATGAATACCCTATTGTGAAGTTCCTTGAAAGTGATAAAGTGTGCTATAAAGTCTATCATACCCTGTTGTTTGACTATGGATCCACATGAGTGTCATTGGATGGTGTGCACAACCATCGCAACCAGATCACTTGCAATCAATGTTAGCATTTCCGTATTCAGCTTTTTGATAGAAACAATAGAGAAGGATGTCTGGCTCGTTTTGGACAAACTGTAATCACAAATTCCAAGACCACTCTCTGTCTAGCTAAGTTGCAGGGGTGGCTCCTCTGTTAAAGCAGAGGAGCGTTGCCCCACTAAAAATATGCTCCCAAAGATAGAAAAATAAAATGACAATAAAGTCCATTTATTACCATTTTATTTTTCAAAACCCTGTCCCATGTGCAGTTTAAACTTCTCTAACCCAGCTGTCTTAGGCCAGCTGGGTTAGAGAACCCAGCTGTCTTAGGCCAGCTGGGTTAGAGACAGCATAGCACTCTAGTGCCCTCAGAAGTGTCGAGAGAGACCGCTATCTCCAATCCTGGCATTGCTCTCATGCAGCATGAGAGCAGCACCAGGATTGGTTACTGCAGTTTCCTGGAGCCTGCCTGTCTGCCTGCAGAGAAGACCCGAGCGAGGAGGAGGGCGTCGTTCCATGAAGAAGGTAAATGGAATGATTTTTATTTTGTCTCCCCTTTCCCCACCACCCTCCGTAAAAGCCTGCCACCACTGCAAAATTTCCTTTGTATATGTTTTGGTGGTAGTGTGTTTCCTGACCAAACACTGTCATAATTAACTTCTAGAAGTTGTGCCTAGACACAAAAGGGTGACATCCTTGTGACAGATAAAGGTTGATTAGACATGGAGCTGGGTCACTGTTGTAATGGCCAGTTATGTGTAACTGTTGCTTTTCCTGTATTTTGTACTTTCATATTCAAACAATGAATATATTTCGCAACAGCTTCATTAATATTTGTATAGCCTTGCCCTTTTGGTATGCCCCGCCTCCCCCCCCCCCCCCCCCCGTTCCATTTCATCTTGGTACTTTCTGTGTTGGAATGTTGGCACAGAACGACGGTTTAGTCAGTGACTGTGACTTGATGTTGTGTAAAGTTGGAGAATGAAAAAGCTTTTAATATCTTCGTTGTGATGCTTCATTGATTTCACATCAGTCACCTTATTTACCATTGGTTTTATCATCATTTCCTCTCTCAGGCACTATGGATTATGAGGCCAAACCAGCCACCATATTTCTGGTGCTCCATCCACGTGCATGCACGTCTGGTGCTTAAATTATTGAGTTGCCCCTCGGTACAAAAAAGACTACCAGATTCCCATGATGCACTTCAGCCTTGTACAGTGTGCACACTGCAATGTATTGCTGTGCATTGCAAATGATAAAGAAATCCTAAACAAAGTTCTGATTGTTCTTACTGTGCCAAACACAGAATTTGCTGTGGTGCAAGACTCATTTAACTTAACTGGTACTCAGTTCATGTATGCCAAAAATAAGGTATGGGTAGTTGCTATATTTTATTGATGTCTGTTAAAAAAAATCAAAGCAATGCAACTGCCAAGCAATGGAGTCTGGACAGATATGATGTTGGGATTGTTATGTGCTCCATGGTTCTGGACCCCTGGACATGAGGACTTGGAACGTGGAGCAACCAGCCACATACAGGGCCTAGATGTATCAAGATTCCATTTTGCGAATCTTAAATGGCGATTTTTTGCGAATCGCTATTTAGAATTCGCAAAATGGAATGTATGTAAAAAAATCGCTTTTTTTTAGCGATTCCTTCTTATTCTTTATTTGCGAATTTGCATTTTGCGAATTCGCAAATAAGGAATAATTTTCCATGCATTCCTATGGGCCAGGGGGCCCATAGGAATGATTGTGAAGTAATTCTCAAATTGCGAATTCGCAATTTGCTAATCGCAATTTGAGAATTATTTCAAGAGTGCAGGGGTGTCTCATGGACACCCTGCTGCACCCCTGAAACTTACATGTGTGTGCATATGGCGCACATACATGCCCTATGGGCATATATGTGTGTCACATGCCACCCTCAAAATTGACAAATTTTGGGTTTTGAAAGGATTTCGCAAATTAACACGAACCTCAAATTGGTGTTAATTTGCGATTCATTAACCTGAATTCGCAATTTAAAAAAGATTCATACATGGCATTTAAGGAATCGCAAAATTGCGATTCCTTAAATGCTTAAGCAAAATAAGGAATCACAAAAATTTCACATACATCCCAAAAGATGCAAAATGTCCGTTTGCGATTCGTTAAGGCCGAAATTCTGCGAATTTGGGCCTTAACGAATCGCAAAAGGTTTGATACATCTAGGTCACATTTTGCAGCGCATGCAGGGGCTCCTCCTTCAAGGGTGCTCCGGGAGACATGCTTACATGCATTGAAAGGTCTCAGCTTGGAAGGGAAAGAGTTACATGGTAGACATCTTTAAAGGGTGTTTTTGCCCATAGTCTTATAAGGAATTTTCTTCTTACAAACATGGCAGCTACAGTTCTGGGTCATGACCTCACATCCTTTGTCCTCATTTTGAAAGCCACACTGCCTCTCGGGAAAATGCATCCGACTGTGATTGTTTGCATCAGATTATTGGTATGTTATGTTAACAGATTTGTAAAGTGCATCAGCAACGGGGCATCCCAGCGCTGATTCCAAAAATAACCAACAACAACAATTATATCTAGGAGTCAAAGACAGAAGAACTCACTGTGAAAACAAAACCTCAACATGGAAAAACAATAAGTTTGTGATCTAAAGGTGGAGACCCAAGTAAGCACCCAAGTGTGACACCAATATGTGAGCTGAAGCTCGAGGGCATGGGTAAATTTTCCCATCAGTAGCCACTCTGTACCGCCCTTGTTGACATCATTTGGGTTCTCCTTGCCCAGGAGGAAAAGGGAAAACAGCCTGTGATGTTGTTTAAGGCTGCTCCAAGAACCTTCGATGTAGTGTGATGTCAGTACTAAGTGTAGTAGGTGTTATTTTAAATATAAGTGGCGACTGGACAAAAGCAGTGCGAAATGAAAATGTGAGTGAAAAATCAATTAAAATTGGATAATACTGAGTAGATGTGAGACTTTAATTTATTTTCTTCTCAGTTTTCCAAGTCTAAAAAATAAAGTGCAGAACCAGATTTAACAAAATATCTGTGAGCAATGATGGTCGACATGTTTCAGCATTATGGTGGTATAGTACCAATGCTTTCATTCTTTTCTTTCTTCAGGACCCCATGTTACCTACTGTTACTATAAAGTGAAATTTAAAATTCACCTGCAAAATCCAGGTCAAAATAGATCCACCACAGACTTTTGTCACATCATGTTGAAGGAACGAACACACAGGAGAAAACATGAAACATAAAAGCAGAAAGATATTAGCATATTTGTAAGCTAATAAACAGTACCATGACGTCATCAAGCGTAAAACATCATATGCCGGTATATTTTGAATACCACCAAGTTGACACAATCAAGGCCACTCACCCATTAGTTGTGGTGATGGCGCTTCACCCCACCTGGCTGCAGCTCAGGTATAGAGGAGCACTGCTCTGTAATCAAGTAAAGAGACAAACGAAAAACAAGGGTAGATAGAGCTATAATTCGCCACACTGTATTCTTAATGGAAAGATGTTTTCAAATTCTAAGCTAAAACACATTCAGTGCCGTTAATTTGTGAGACAATAGTTTTTTAGGAGTAACATAAAAAAAGCCCCACTGATTGGTACATATTTATGCTCAAAAACTACTGTTAAGCATGTATAGTCAGATCGCGTTTGTCCATTAGTGAAAGCAATAAAGTTTTGGCCATCACTCTCTCCTAACATGTTATAGCTTGAGAGGAAATAGAATAATCAGGCAAAATCAATTGGTAGCAGCCCCAATGGTTGTATATCGAAACACAACATACGGTAATTTCAGTAATAAGCAACATTATCTCATGTTACCAAGATTAGCCAATCTTTTAAACATATGAGTATCGAGCAATACGGTTATGCTGTTATAATCCGTCCCTAGTCATTGGTCTCAGAAGGGCTAAACAACGTATAGCCTGCAAGCAAGTTTGAAAAGACCCGTAGTACCAATGTGACCAGTATGCCAGTAGAAACGTGTAAAAAGGACAGAGGCGCCTAGCCATTTTACTCGGCGGCACTGTGATACCACCCGAGGAGTAGATGGTATAAATTCCGGCTTACCTGTCCGTCGGTGTCTCCAGACTGGCTTCTGTGCTGTCTGGGGAGGCACCGAACGGACGCAATGTCGCCATTATCAACCCCAATGTGTCCGTGCATGTGACCGCGCTCACGTGACACTAGGTATTCTGGGTAATGTAGTTCAAGGGACCGAAAATATCGAAGATAAAGCTATTTGTACTAATTTCATACCAAGGATGTATTTTTAAAGCCTAATTTACATTTATCAGCAGTCAGCCCGGGTCTCTACTAATTATCAAAGTACTTTCAGGAAAAAGTTTTTGAAAAATAATTTTTTTATATAGCGCGTTCAACACAGGTGAACAAGCTGCTAGTGTAGAATGCCTATAAATTGGTCTATATACAGCATGCACCAACCAGGACCAATATGTCAGTCACTGATTTGTTTTAAGGATCAAATGTATGGTTTACAAGCCTTCCTACACAGTAAGACTCAAAGACCATATTACAAGATGTAGGGACAGATAAGGACTTCTGAAAGTATAGTTAAATCTTCTCATTCATAGACCTTTGTCATACTTGCTGGTAGATTATTATGGTCACATGTTTTTATAATCTACACGATGTAGTATACTAATACCCAAACAGGCCAATCAGTTATTACACTACAGAGTAAAAACACTCTCTGGGCCTTGCTCTAAAGTTGAAACTATGCAGCTCTGACAATACAAGTTTTAAAGCGACATCCAGGGTATAGGTTCATTTAGTCCCTCCTTGTCGCTATTATATACCCATTTCTGTTCTTTCTTGAACAGAAATCTACTAACATAAGGGCAGTGTTCGGGTAACAGAAGCTGTTCCAGTACAGTCCAAACAAAATCATTAGGACTATGGCCAACTTCAAGGAAATGTGATGTCAATCGGGTCGCTTGCTTACGACATCGCACAGTACTTTTATGCTCCAAAATTCTTGTTCTTATTTTCCTTGTTGTCATGCCAACGTACCGTTTATTACAAGGGCACGTGATCAAATAAATAAGTAAGATTGTCACTGTTACAGTTCGTAAATCGGCGCTGTTGCCAGGGTCTGTTAGCACGTTATTGGACACTCGATGACTATGCCATAACGCTGAGTGTGGGGCGGAAAACAGATATACACCGCAAAATATCCACCAGTGTTTATGAGGGTGTTCCATTATAACCAATGGTCTTATTGCTACAAGTGTCCATTCTCCTTTCTGATCAATAGACTATACAATGGGGAACTGAATGGACTCCAAATCCTCCTCCCTTCCACTTGATTATGTTATTTAAGCAGCGCGCAGCTGCGGGAGATATTTGATAACAAAATCCCTGGGGAACTATAATCAGTTACCTAAAGGATAATCAAGAAGGAAGAACTAGGAGTGATGGAGGACAATTGTGGTCTCAGCTTCACTGGAAGTGACATTGATGAATTCCTAGCAGCCCAACCTCTTCTAGAAAACTCTGAACTAACTCACGTACTGTCCCAAACAGACGAATGGGACACACTAACGGAGAAGAAAAGAGAGCAAATCCGTACAGCCATACATGGCATCATTATGACTGAATATTTAAGATCCAAATCTGCTCCGAGAGGCCTGTGGGTCAACAATGCACCGAGGATATTCCTACATGATCTTGCATTTAGACGCGATTGGTCGTCCATTTCTTGGAAATGTACTTTGGATTATTTGGTCCTAATAGTCAAGACAGCTAAGAGACTCTCAGAAGCTTTATTGACACAAATACAAACATGTGAAAATGAACTCAAAAAAGGCATTAATCCACAAGTTTTTAAAAAGAGGCTGGAAGAGATTATGAAAGAAATGGAAGAAACACAAGAATTTTTGATGCAAAGTAAATTACAAAAACTTGGGAAAGACCTAAAGAAGTTTAGTCAAGAAAAAATGCATCCATATTCCAAAGAGGATTATAAAGCTACGGACCAAGGGTCAGACTGCGATTCATCAGGCTGGAACTCGTCAGATGGCTCAGAAGGAAGCAGAGATGAGTATAGCAATAGAAGAGGCCGGGGGAATTTCCGATACCGACGCCCTCGTAGAGGAAATAGAGGACAACGTTCACATTTCTTTCAAGGAAAGCAAGTAACTTTTTTCCAACCTTTCATGCCACATTTTGGAAACTGGTTCAATCCTTTCAACCCGGATATGCAACAGCCTCCCCAGATGGGCAATCAATACAGACCAAATGTGGGAAACCAACATCAACAACAGCAGCCTTTTTTAGCGAGAGGCCAAAATCAATCCCGCGGACGAAAGAAAAACCTGACTTGGCAAGACCAACAACCCAACGTCCAGATGCATGTCGTCTGCACAACCAGGAACCAGCAAGAAGAATCACTGATTGTCAATCTAACAGAAATTAGTTTAACCAACGACCAAATGAAGACTCTCAATAAAGGCCTGGGATATGTCCCGACTCCTTCCACAGATGTCTTTAAACTTAAGTGTGAAATATCGGTGTTTTGCAGGACACTAAAATTGAAGGCATTCTTTACAGATAAGGAATCACAACAAAATGAAGGAGACACAGCATTAAGGAGGAAATCTACATTCAATCCCCCCAGTGGCACCGTTCCAATTGAATTTGAAACTTTTGAAAAAGCTTTACTAAAAGGGATTGATATGCTAGACATGAAGAAAAGAAAGACTTTCCAGAATCTCAACAGACAAGAACGCCAGGCACTTGCTGAATTAAGAAATAATGAGGAGATTATCATCAAGCCGGCGGATAAAGGAGGAGGAGTCGTTATTCTTACAAAAGAAGGATATAACCAACAATGCCTAACATTACTGTCGGACACCATGTTCTATAAGAAATTAGATACAGACCCAACAGAAAGGTTGAGAAATACAGTTGCCATCATGGTGCATGAGGCAGAAATAAACATGTGGATATCGAAGAAGGAGGCAGAGTTTCTAACACCAAAAGAATCAAGAACACCTTACTTCTACTCATTGCCAAAGACTCACAAAAATAAATTCCCCCCTCCGGGTCGACCAATAGTCTCGGGGATCGGCTCGATATTAGAGCCCTTATCCAAATTTGCAGACGAGTATTAGAAACCACTGGTCCAAAAAACTCATACGTATCTTAAAGATACGCGTGATCTCCTCGTCCAAATTGTGGGAAAAGACTTCAATTCAGAGACCATGCTACTTGTAGGGTTGGATGTTGAATCATTGTATACAAGCCTCCCTCAAGATGACACTCTACATATGTTAGAGGATCTTCTATACATGGAAAATTGGCCTTACAACACACCGAGACACTTTATTTTGGAATGCTGCCGGTTAGCCCTGAAAGAATTTTTTTTCGAATATAATGGTGATCTCTTCCTGCAATGCCATGGGACATCCATGGGCAGTGCCTTTGCTCCCTCAGTAGCCGGACTCTACGTGAGCCATTTTGAAAACCAACATGTGCTGACGGATGTCAATCCATACGTTTCCAGTATTCTATACTGGAAACGTTATGTTGATGATGTCATTATGGTATGGCAGACAGATAAGGATCTGAATGCATTCATAAATTGGCTCAATGAAAGAGATAGATGGCTGAAATTTACCTTCACTTCGAGCAACCAACAGATAGATTTCCTAGATCTGACCATCTTCTCTGAACAAGGGAAATTGGAGACAAAGACTTTCACGAAACCCACAGCTAAAAATAGTTTACTGTTGTACAAGAGCTACCATCCCAAACCGCTGCGGGACAATCTCCCCTATAGTCAATTCCTCAGACTAAAGCGCAACTGCAGCAAAAATAGCGATTATAAACTACAAGCGCAAGAACTCTGTCAGAAATTGCGAGCGAGAGACTACACCCCTGCAACTGTTTCCAAATGCCAGAAACGAGCAAGATATCAACATAGAGAATGTCTTCTCCAAAGTCACACCAAGGAACCGATTAAGGACCTAACAACATGTGTCACCACCTATTGTCCAGCAATTAGTGGAGTAGTGTGGCTCACTCGTTAGAGGCAGCAGACCCGAGAGCAGAAGTCGGCCCGGGACCAGGGTTCAATTCCCGACGCGGCAGGGTCGTGGACCTGGGTCAGCGGACTCGATAATTCTCGCTTCGGTGCTTACTCTAATCAAGGGTTCCACTCGGCAACTCTGGGCATTAGCTTGCCTAATCTCCACAACGGCCCCATCAATTCCGGGGATGCCTGGCTCCACCTTGGGGACTCCCAGCAGGGACCATCCCACAGGGAAAGCCAGGACGGGTTCCCCAGAGTTATACAGCGCCAGGAAACCTATAGACGGGTAGCAGTGCGCTTTACAAGCTCAAATACATTTACATTTTACATTTACATTTATGAGGTCCAGAAATTAGTTAAAAAAAACTGGGGAATGATTACATCTGGCAGGTTCAATTGGCCAAAACCGAGGTTTGCCAACAAACGCACGAAGAACTTAAAGGACACACTTGTGCACACACGGCCTGTCAAGAAAACAGTGAACACATAGGATAGAAACGTAAATATGCTGCCAATTACCGGACACTACCCGTGCGGAACTTGTGTAGTGTGCAAATTAACGGACACTACAAAGACAATACAACTAACTGAAACGCTCTTGTGGACCCAGAGACAGCACACCAATTGTAATTCGACCCATGTGGTATACTTAGTGAGCTGTCCATGTCAGAAGAAGTATGTGGGCATGACTTGCAGAAAAGTCAAGTTGAGAATAGGGGAGCACAAGAGTAATATCAGACTAAAAAAGAATACCACCAAACTGTGCAATCACTTTGTAGAAGTTGGTCACACTTGGGAAGAACTCAGATGGACAGTGTTAGAGATGTTAACTAACAAAAGTTCCAACGCAGAAAAAATACTTTTCGAAAAAGAACAGAGGTGGGTGAACCGCCTCCAAACACATGTCACAGGTTTAAATGATGACATACCATGGCATCAGTTCTCACAATGAAATAGAAATAGTTATGCATTCCATTATTTTCATCTGGACAATATATCGAACTGTATTAACGAGATCACTATAATTCAAACACAATATAAATATTTTAAAGCAGGCATGGAGTATGTTAAAAATATTATAGAGACGCTATTTCGTAAAGTCTTTACAATGTACATAACAAGCATAACCCTAGTCCTCTTTCTACTTCCTCTCACATCCATGCACCGTCATATGAGGAAGAGGAAACGGCACCCGCCTACCCAGGGGCAGAGCCAGCACTAGACGCTAGAATTGCTGTAACATGCGGGTAAGAATGGCGGCCGTAAGAGACTTCCTTCGTCAATACTATGAAGTAAGTGACCAACAACTCTAAGCAATATTGTTACCTATCCACAGCTCGGGTCGCACTGTCTTCCCACGCGCCCTGAGGAGGATAACGAATATCCGTGTTAAGGTAAATGATTGCGGACACTAATATGCCGAGTTCTACAGTTTGCCTTAATATAAACACCACGTAATTACGATTAATCTGCTTGAATAGATTCATGCTGGCAATATGTTATATCGCACAAGATGTCTCACCATATTCACATGTCGAGCGATACAAATGAACATGTTCCTGCGAGTGTGCTGAGTGAATGATTTTTATCACTAGTGAAACCTTTGCTGCATATAATTATCGCTTTAAAAGTTAGTAGAAACTACAGAACTAACATGTGCCGAATATTTCTCTTCAATGACTATTGCCTTACAATGATTGTGGATTATTCTCGAGTGAATTGTCTGTAGCCTCAATAAATGTAAAGCATGTACAGGGCTTACTGAAACAATAATGCTCCTAATTCCAAGGAATCAGACCGTACGAACTGTCTGTTACTTGTTGCACCCTACGGAAGTTTGATGCTCCACACAGGAGCCAAGCGAGATTTCATATCGCCTCTTTATTAGCTGAGTCCCAGTATGTCCCCCTACCCTACACTCTCTAGACTTCCTTCATTTTTCAGAATGCCCCAAATGAGGTGCCTTACGATATTTTGTAATTCAAAATAGAGAAAACAGACCTTGCTGTATGAAAAATATCTCTATACTTAATGATAGAGATAACCTTTTCTCTTATATGTTTGTGTTTGTTTCCCTTTAGGAACCTATATATTGTTCTTAAAAAGTGGTGAATAATTGTATACACCCTACAACAACTACACAAATGGTGTGAGTATTTTATATTGTGTTGTCCTGACGAAAGCTCTACAGACCCGGCTGGGCCAAGAGAGCTGAAACATGTCGACCGTTTACTAAGTGATACAGTCCAATCCAGTAACTTGATTGACCAATGTACCCAACTAACTTTTAACTAACAATACATCTCCGTTTTCATTAAAAATCCCCCATTTAGGAGAGATATTGTTTTTTAGTGAGATTAGAAAGTTGCTTTCTCCCCACTTTTCTTCACCTTCCCTCTGGAGGTGTCTCTCAAATTCCTAGACACTGCTTTTCAGAACAGAGGTTGCCTTGGATAAGGCAGGCATACAGCACGTTATTGGACACTCGATGACTATGCCATAACGCTGAGTGTGGGGCGGAAAACAGATATACACCGCAAAATATCCACCAGTGTTTATGAGGGTGTTCCATTATAACCAATGGTCTTATTGCTACAAGTGTCCATTCTCCTTTCTGATCAATAGGGTCTGTTAGTGCCTATGTCCACAGCTACTGATTTACACGTTTGTGGGCATGCTGTATGAAGACCAATTTATAGGCATTCTACACTAGCAGCTTGTTCACCTGTGTTGAACGCGCTATATAAAAAATTATTTTTCAAAAACTTTTTCCTGAAAGTACTTTGATAATTAGTAGAGACCCGGGCTGACTGCTGATAAATGTAAATGAGGCTTTAAAAATACATCCTTGGTATGAAATTAGTACAAATAGCTTTATCTTCAATATTTTCGGTCCCTTGAACTACATTACCCAGAATACCTATTGTCACGTGAGCGCGGTCACGTGCACGGACACATTGGGGTTGATAATGGCGACATTGCGTCCGTTCGGTGCCTCCCCAGACAGCACAGAAGCCGGTTTGGAGACACCGACGGACAGGTAAGCCGGAATTTATACCATCTACTCCTCGGGTGGTGTCACAGTGCCGCCGAGTAAAATCGCTAGGCGCCTCTGTCCTTTTTACACGTTTCTACTGGCGTACTGGTCACATTGGTACTACGGGTCTTTTCAAACTTGCTTGCAGGCTATACGATGTTTAGCCCTTATGAGACTAATGACTAGGGACGGATTATAACAGCATAACCGTATTGCTCGATACTCATATGTTTAAAAGGTTGGCTAATCTTGGTAACATGAGATAATGTTGCTTATTACTGAAATTACCGTATGTTGTGTTTCGATATACAACCACTGGGGCTGCTACCAATTGATTTTGCCTGATTATTCTATTTCCTCTCAAGCTATAACATGTTAGGAGAGAGTGATGGCCAAAACTTTATTGCTTTCACTAATGGACAAACGCGATCTGACTATACATGTTTAACAGTAGTTTTTGAGCATAAATATGTACCAATCAGTGGGGCTTTTTTTATGTTACTCCTAAAAAACCTATTGTCTCACAAATTAACGGCACTAAATGTGTTTTAGCTCAGAATTTGAAAACATCTTTCCATTAAGAATACAGTGTGGCGAATTATAGCTCAATCTACCCTTGTTTTTCGTATGTCTCTTTACTTGATTACAGAGCGGTGCTCCTCTATACCTGAGCTGCAGCCAGGTGGGGTGAAGCGCCATCACCACAACTAATGGGTGAGTGGCCATGATTGTGTCAACTTGGTGGTATTCAAAATATACCGGCATATGATTTTTTACGCTTGATGACGTCATGGTACTGTTTATTAGCTTACAAATATGCTAATATGTTTCTCTTTTTATGTTTCATGTTTTCTACTGTGTGTTCGTTCCTTCAACATGATGTGACAAAAGTCTGTGGTGGATCTATTTTGACCTGGATTTTGCAGGTGACATTTTAAATGTCACTTTATAGTAGCAGTAGGTAACATCGGGTCCTGAAGAAAGCATTGGTACTATACCACCATAATGCTGAAACATGTCGACCATCATTGCTCACAGATATTTTGTTAAATCTGGTTCTGCACTTTATTTTTTAGACTTGGAAAACTGAGAAGAAAATTAAAGTCTCACATCTACTCAGTATTATCCAATTTTAATTGATTTTTCACTCACATTTTCATTTCGCACTGCTTTTGTCCAGTCGCCACTTATATTTAAAATAACACCTACTACACTTAGTACTGACATCACACTACATCGAAGGTTCTTGGAGCAGCCTTAAACAACATCACAGGCCGTTTTCCCTTTTCCTCCTGGGCAAGGAGAACCCAAATGATGTCAACAAGGGCGGTACAGAGTGGCTACTGATGGGAAAATTTACCCATGCCCTTGAGCTTCAGCTCACATATTGGTGTCACACTTGGGTGCTTACCTGGGTCTCCACCTTTAGATCACAAACTTATTGTTTTTCCATGTTGTGGTTTTATTTTCACAGTGAGTTCTTCTGTCTTTGACTCCTAGATATAATTGTTGGTGGTATTTAAGTTGGGGCATATATCTAGTCTGGGTCGTTAAATTTGCCCTTGGACCCTCTTTTCAAATTGAGGTTGTTGATATCCAAAAATAACCAGCCAATGGAGGAGAGGCGGGTGGGTGGATTATGCAGGAAAAAAAGATAGGTCTTTATTGCTTTCCTGAAAGCCCCTTCTTCGTCATATACATTTCATAATTGCATTCTTATTTTCAGTTCTTTGGTATTCCCTTTTCCTCTCCTTCTTCCTTTTTTGTCCTGTACACAGTTTGTACGTGAGTGAGCCTGAGCACATCTATTGGTCTTCAGTCTGCAATTTGGGAGGTGAATAATCAATTGATTTTCCCTTTTAGTTCCCATTGAAAATTTATCCAAAATCTACAGCCTGAATGGGCTAACAGATTTACGCCAAATGTGGCATGAAAGTAGAAATGTATCCAGAAATTATGCCTTCTTTGTTTAGTGTAAATCCATTCAGTAGTTTTTGAGACATAAGCGTTTAACAAATGTTACGGAATGGGCATTAAATGGTTAACACTTTTGTATATCTGTCATTTGAAATCATGCA
The DNA here is from genome assembly GCF_964261635.1 of Lissotriton helveticus. NCBI lineage: Eukaryota > Metazoa > Chordata > Amphibia > Caudata > Salamandridae > Lissotriton > Lissotriton helveticus. The sequence goes on along the minus strand of NC_136067.1, from coordinate 248,238,450 downwards.
CGACAGGACTCACAAATCGTCAATCACGTTATTATTATTTTTTTACATAATGTGATTTGTTGGACTGGAGCTGAAACGTTTGTCCCTATATCTTGAAATTTGTGAGCCAGCTCCGACTCACAAGTTTCACGCCATGAATAAAAGCATTCTGCAGCCATGGGTGGGGGGGACCAAAAAGGTGACCAATCCTAAATGCGTGAAAATACAAAGCACCGCTGAGACAAAAGTGCCTAAAATGGCACATGACTCTCTAATCAGAGCTGGATCACAAGCTCACGAATGGCCATTTTAGGTGCTGGATTCGACTACCATTTTGCACCAAACTCTCAAGTTGCTTTGACTCACAAGCCATGGTCACAGTCCAAGACCCGTGACCACACCCCAGGTGTGCAATGCCAATGCAAGTTGGGTGAAGGGCTAGCCCTACACCCTATCTCTGCTGTGTACAGCCAAAGACTGTGAGCAGCATCGGCTGGATGCCCGCGTGTGCTAAGGGCCTGGCATGGGCAGGCACTTCTCCGAACCTCCACTGAACCCGATCAAAGGCCTTGCCCTGAAGGTGATTGAAATTAAGCAAGTCTTAAACCAAAGACAATGAAATACACTGAAAAAAGTCACAGTTAAAAACTGAGCTGTAGTTAGTTCTGGCTCAAATACGTAAAGTCACTGACATTTGTCAGTTAGGGTAACGAACTCCCACACAACACACCAAAATGTACAGCATGCGCAATGCACCAACTACCTATTTCCCAGTAGCACAGATACACAAAAAGAGTTAATACGAGTTAATAAAATACCAACATAGAAAACATTGTCAGTTTTGGTGTGTATATATATAAATGTATAAAAGAACTTTCAAAGAAATAGCATTGGCGGCTAGGTGTTGCTATGTTAAGCTCTGTGCGCATTCTTCTGTGTGAGACATTTCTATTTTAACTTCAATACAGCAAAATCTCCTGCAAGAAATCACACAAAACTTGTCCTGAAGTTTAGAACTGCACTGTACCGTGCTTTGTTTGATTTTAAAAGGCTAAAACATAAAACTATTTCTTATTTGAGTTTAATTTCTTTTTTAATCAATGTGTATTATGAAAAATTGAGTTTCTTGTTTTTGTACTTTTTTGCTTATACCAAATGTGAATAAAGTCATTTGATTTGTTTTGATGCAACACATGCAATACGAACTCTGATGTGATTACATCTGCTCCACAAACAGTTGCCCCAGTAGCCAATCCACTGCCCGATAATCAATCTGCCATTTCGAAGAGTAGATCTAACCATCAAGAAAAATCAGATAATATAGATCCGACGGTACTAAGGATAGATCAGCAGACCATGTCAAAAACAATACTTTTATTGTTTAGTAGGGCCCACTTGACCAGACAATGGGACAATGAATAACCCAACACAAATGCAACAGTCGAGCAAAAGGGATAAAAAAGATTATGAAAAAAGGGTAATAAGCACAGTTCTAAGACTCAAAATACAATTAGCAATTACTTTTCAAGACACAAAAGCAACCGACTATTGGGCTCAACGAGTACAGCTAGCACCAAAAGCAATGTGTCTCGGCTACCACAATTATCTCCAAAACCAGTAGTTGTGCCAATGGGCAACGTGTAACCTGCAATACTCCCCCATAATGAATCTAGGACATCACCCGGGGGTAGACGGGAAGCCGAATTAAAGAATCGACAACTTCAGTTCCCAGCGGAGCAGGACATAGACCACAAGCCTGTTTTTCCTTCGAACCTTCTAGAAACAGGATTTGAAGTTCCAGCTCTTCCCCCGATTCCAGAAAGTGAGACCAAGTTAAAACAGAGAATGGTTGTCATAGAACAACCCAATGACAAATTCAATCCAGGAGCCAAGGAAAGACTTCGGATAACATTGGTAAAGAACCCAGATCCCGTAAACCTGCGTAAAACTATTCTTAACAAGGCGGTCCCCCATCTCCATGGCAAACCTGAATGATTCCAATTACAACAGGTCACCATCCAACAGAGATTTGATCAAACCCAGAAAAAGGCCACGAGCACTCTCATCACCCCAGGATGTGTCTCGGATGCAATAACCTCCCCAATACTGTTATTTACTCTGGAGTACGCCTCTCAAGGCCCGTACGACATTCTAAACAGAGGGAATATCCTCAAACTGTTCACATTTATCACAGAATTGTGTAACCTGGAATCTAATGATATAAGATCTATTGAATTCATACCCAGTGAAGGCAATCAGATAATCAAAACGATACTACTCACATTAGTATCAGAGGCAACAAAGGAACTAGTTCTATCAAAGGCTGAGCAATTCAAAAGGTAGGGCATTAAAATATCCCTCCCAATTGAACTAAAGTATCCTTTGGTACTTGCAAAATCCCTGGCTCTCTCTCACAACTCTGGCAATGCACCTTTTTCAATATTAAAATCAGCCCAAAGTCGAGTTCTCAATGGAAACGATCAATTAGAACCTGAAAATTAAAATTATGATGACGGAGAATTGGACCTGGCTGCCAGGCGCACTGTCTTGGGGTTCTCATGACTGAAACAGCATCCCTCTTGGCCTCACAGTATGTTCCTGAAATATTAATGGTATTCCTCCAGGAAATATGATCAGAGGCAAGTTTCCCATTAGAAGGTTATCTGGAATTCCGGTCCCCTGCCTTAAGACTGCACAAGCATGGTAGACCCAGGGATGGGTTTTCGATATACTTCGCCGTCAACCTAAATATAATCATCAGCCAGCTTGAATTTGAAGAAGACTGGATCACCGGCATCAGGATCAGGGGCTTTAATTCCATCAAACAAAAGCTCCTGATCAATGTATACATCTCACCAAATGCCAGGGAGAAAAAGGCCAAGTTGGAACACCTGATCTGGATTATGTTCAACCTAAGAAGTGAACACGGAAGCACACCCGGTCTAATTTCAGGTGACTTCAATATAAACCTTTTCCAAAAAGCTCCATATGAGCCTGACGACATATATCCGGGGGGGTAATCAATATATCATGCATCAAACAAAGCCCACTGGCAACAAATATACTAAACTAGGAGATTACATGCTCCTACAATTCAGCAGTTTGGGCTACATAACACTGAATGGCCGTTTCCCCTTGGATATACCCCCAAACTGGACAAGAAAAAATGGACATTCTCAATAAGTCTTAGATTACACTTTATGTATTAACGAAATGCTCTCTTTGACATAAAATGACACCATTGTGTCACAAGGAGAGAGCAACCACCGCACCCAAGTAATCACCCTGTCTTACAGGGTCACCCGGCATGCGACAACAAGTTTTACAACTAGAGGAATGTATACAGAGAAACTCAAACGGTTAAAATGGTTAGAGTCCTCCATACTTTCTATAATGACAAGTGCAGAGGCCTGCTACGTGCAAGAAGCCCTGTTGATACTACACCCACTGCAGCATGGGAGTATTCTTCAACTCAATTACTCAATACATTCCCATCCACCTCTCAAAAAAACTCAACCGGGAACCTACTATTCATTTCTGCAGAGGCCTAAAAACTAAAAACCTCACGCAATTCAGCTATATGAAATGCCCGGAAGCGCCAAGGGGAAGCCCAGCTATTCATCATCTACAAGCAAGCTCAAAGAGCATTTGGGCAAGCAATATTCCAAGATAAACAAAAAAGCTCTGACCAGTTTTGGATTAAACTAGTTCATGCATGTAAAAACCCCAATCCAAAGGTATTCTGGTATCTTGTGAACAGGAGGACTTAAGGCCCAAGAGGGCAAAGTAGTGCTAATATACGTGAAAACTAATGGGTATCATTTTTAACAGATCATTTCAAAGTGTCCAAAAACGAAGATGGACAATCTGCTAACCCTACACCATCTGCCCTCCTGGCATCTCCAACAATTTGCATCTCCTCTTGGGCACAATTCACCCTGGAATGCCAGAGTAACTAACAAACATGGCTGCCCAGATACAAGTCGCAAACACTACCAAAACTCTGCACCAGCAAGATGAGATTCTGTTCCAGGCATCAAAGGCACCTGAAGTAATGACAACTCGAATAGCACAAATTATAAATAACGGCTGGTCGGTAGGGCCCCTGGGTCAAATGAACTTCCTCAGGCCCTGTGCAATGTGGACATTGAGTTGAGGGCCAAACATCTGGTACCCTTATTCTCCTATTGTTGGTCCAGTCAGCATATACCAGAGTCCTGGCTTTGAGCCACCATTCATCCAATTTCTTTAGTGCTAAGGCAATTCCAGATATTTAATGTAATTTCCATTGAAATGAATGGGCACTTCATGACGAGTTACCCTTGTCATTAGCATCCAAGTGGTTAAAGGGGGTAGGAGAGCTGACTCAAACAACTACAGGATGATAGCCCTCTTGGATGTTGAATCAAAATATTATGCTAGCCTGTTGCTCAAAGAGTTGTCATCCTGGGCCTGCAACAATCACCTCTTACCCTTCAATCAGACTCGCTTTGCGGCAAAATTCGGAACAACAACAAATCTACTTGCACTATCTGTACTGATGGAGAAAGCATCAGCCTTAAGAATGCCACTCCATTGTTGCTTTGTCGACTTCAAGGCAGCCTTCGATTGCTTGCCATGGGGTCTTCTATGGCCTAAACTGCAGAAATGGGGAATCCCTTCTGCCCTTCTAAAGGCCATAATCCAGCTTTACTCTAACACCTGGATCTGTATAAAATTGGGAGATGGATCCCACATTTCACGGAGAATAGAAACATCTTTTGGTGTAAAACAAGGGTGTGTGCTGGCACCCCTTCTATTTTAACCTTTTTATCTCAGATTTACCACAGCTACTTGACAACGTTAATTCCCACCCTCCAAAACATGGCAGTACCCGCGTAAGCAATCTGCTGTACGCAGACAATCTTGTCTTGCTTAGCCACACAAGGGTTGGCTTGCAGAGGCTTCTTGATCAGTTGCTCATTTAAACAAATTGCAATGAACTGGAATTAAACCTATCAAAGACAAAGACAATTACCTTTGAGAAAAAAAAGTAGCTAAGTGGAGGGTGGCAATTCAATGGCAAAAGCATTGAAAGTGCTACCTCTTATAAATATCTGAAGGTATATATGGACTCAAGGGGCACTTTCTCTAAACAGAAGGAAGAAGTAGGGGCAAAGGCTTTGTCAATAGAGGTAGCATTAACAAAGCCTGCGAGGCAGTTATCCGTTCCAAGCCTCACCCCTCTTCTAACTGTCATGAAAGCCAAGACCTTTAATTTATCGTACTGCCAGGAGATTAAACTGGGGAAAGACTCCTGCATGACGGACAAGATAACAACAAGAATCTTCAAGGGAGGATGGAGTCTACCGAAGTCCTCATCCTTAGTACAGATAAGACTTGAGTTCAGCCAAGGGGTTTGGGCTGGTGCTTTTATTAAGCTGTGCAATATACTGCTCACCATCAAGAGAAGGGAGCCTGTAGGCTATGTTGTGGCAAGAAATATCAACCAGCCAAGTGAGACTAAAACACAGCTGCTATCCAGAACACTCATTGCAAATGTTTGACGCTTCTGAAATCTGGGGAATCAACCCATCCCAGCAGGCTAATAAAGTTTTATAGAGTTTGGTCCTGGTCTTTTCACTCTGATAGGGCACAACTGGCAAAATGCAAACATGCCTGGATGGTCCTATCGGAGTTTAAGCCAGGTATCGCAGCACCATATCTATCATGTGCCTACGCACCAGCATGGAAAAAAATATTTTTGGCACTCAGGATGGGTGAGTGGCCTTTCGTGTACCATCTACCAGATTGGCGCTGCTCAAACAACAATACAGTGTTTAGGGGGTGTGGGTGTGCCTCAGAGTCGATTGAGCACGTGGCGTGTGTACTCCCCATCTTACTCAATGAATTAAGGATGCTGCTGCAGGGCGAATGGAACAAACTTGATGTTCGCTCCTGTCGCCAAGCCATCTTACCAGCCATGAAACCAGAGAACTTGATGCTCAATATCCGGTTCACCAAGTTCGTCACAAGAGCAGCAAAAAAGATTAACACAGTGGGAGTGCCAGTAATCTTAACCATCATCTTATTGCACTGGGTCGCTCCAAATCATAAATACAGCCAGTCGCCCGCTCCTTTCTGGCCCAACTTGTCAGCAGCCCTGTGTGGTTTACTGGCTGCTTACTTCACTTCCACGTCCTTAAGTTTCGCCAAGACACCAGAGTCCCCTTCCTTTTCTATGGAGAGACCAGCATCCCTTTAGACAGAGCCCTAAAGTGAGTGGATTGGACAGTTGGACTTCGCTGGACTTGTGCCTTGTCCGTCTCCTTTACTATATTTTAACGGAATAGCTCCCTTTTAGTAACAAAGTTATTCTGCGCCTTTTGGCACATACTTTTTACAGAAAATGCAGGCCGTTAGGAAAATAATGAAAACTCAAATTTGGGACCTCTCACATTTTTTTTATAAATTTGCACCGTCAAATATTTTAACATTTATATTATCGATTTTCTTTTCATAACATTTTTGGGGTGTTTTTTATTGTAAAGATTTTAATTAAATGAAAAATAAAGTTTCTTCTCACCCTAGCCCCCTACCTGGTCCATCCAAGGATTGAGGAAGTGTGTGTGAGGCTACAGGCGTAACCAAAGGCAGCTAGTAATTCCTACAACTGCTACCCACGCATTTACATGATTTTTTAAATCAATTTGCCAATAGATTTTCAAAAGAAGGAATATGGTTGTATTTCCTATAAAGGCACAGCATTTCTTGATTCATTTAGACATTCACACACAATTCCAGCATATTGAACATGTTTTATTTGATCAAATTATCATGTAGGTCAAATTATAGGGCATGTTTAAGGAAACAGATGTCTATGACGTCCCTGGGAAAGCAAAGGCTGGTTGACGATAGCAACATTACCAAGAATGGCTTTTGAAGAACATACAATATGTCCTAAGAATGCTAATCACACTGTTTTTATTGCATAACAATGCTGCCTTAATGCCAACAGAATGAAAGCAGCAGTGATTTACTTGTGAAAGCAATATGTTTGGAAATATGCCTCATTTTTTGAAAGAGAGAGGCAGCAGTGCAGTAAACATTAAGAACACAGATTGTGAATGGAGACAATGCACCCAGTGAGGCAGACTAACTGCAGGGTAGGACTCGTATTTCGTTTATCTTTCTATTAGACACGAAGAACTATCAGCCCAGGAAGAAAACAAAGGGTATATTTTCAACAAATCTCATTACAGGAGAGAATGTGTAATGAAGTGAGAGTGAGTCTTGCATAGATCACGGATTAGTGGACTCTGAGATATTAGCCCTGATTCATGAAGCTGTGCCTGTATAGTTGTGAGGCCAATTTGCTCCAGGTTAATGAGTGGCTGCAGCTTTAAAGACATCAGCTCCTGACTGACATGCAGACCCTGCAGTAGGAAGGAGAGCCAGATATCATTAGCTGCATTAATTAGCTCCCATGAGGCATCCCGGGTGAGTGGGACTGCAAATGTCAGACAACTTGAGCCAAACTTTTGAATAAAAAAAAGTATTAACATGTACGAAGCCTAAAGGATATATACATGCATGTCAATACTTAGATTTATATTACTACCCCTAGGTGAGAGGTTGGAATGCAAATCTGCACTCTACTGCTCATGGCGTTTTTAGTACATGGAATGTGATAACTCTGATGCTAAACAGGGAAATATTTTGTAATTTGCCTCATTTTCACCTTCCTCTGAGCTGGTGACGCTGTCTTTGCCTTATGTTAGTGGTGTTGTATGGTACTTGGGTTATGTCATTTGCAGATTAGAAAAAAGGCTCTAGGTTGTCCAAAATGCTGCAGCTAGAGTGCTTTCTGTCTTTCTCAATTCTGCTCACATCACAAAGAGTATGCTTCAGCACACTCACAAAGGGTTATACAGTATTCTTTTGTGCCCCCAGACAAGTTTGTCCAGGGCAAAGAGGTAGGTAATTGCAGACACCTTTGTAAGGGGAGGACTCTAGACATTTCTCCCACTTAAAAGCTGGCACCATGTATAAACCGTTGACCCAACTCTTCAGTACACATCTGGACCTGTGGAAGAAACAGAAGAAGGACTGCTGTGCTTCTCTGCTGCAAGGACTGTTACCCTGCTGCCCCACTGCCCGAGTGAGGACTGAACCTTCATCTTGAACCCAGGACCACCAGAGTGTCTAAGGGCCAGCTGGCTGGCCTCCTGAATAGAGCCTCATGGATAGAGAAGGCTCCAAACTCCTTGATTCCTGCACCTGCACTCTGCCTGCCGTGAGTCACCCCCCCCCCCCCCCCAAGGTGTGCCACTCTAGTCCTAGACCCTTTGAAGTGGGCCTGAAGGAGCTATGCCAGCCAAGTCTTTTGGGTAGAACCAATGCAGTGGAACACAGCTCCTTGCAGTTTTGCATTGGAACCACTGCTGCGCAGTGCATCCCCTATGCAGAACCCTGCTGCACTTCTGAGCAGCACCTGAAACACCTCCTCAATGTACAACTTCGCATCACAGTCCCGCAAGTCCAGTATACATTTGGCATCATCAATAGACACCGGGAGAGAAAAGGAGCCGGGAGCAACAACAGAATTCCACTAAGTTAGAGGAAACTAATATCAGAGTACATGAATTGAGAAGAAAGAAGAGCATAAAAAGCTGGTGATCGCCCAAGAATAAATGACCGGAGAGCAGATGGGATGCCATAGGAAAATGGCTTTTGAAACCGTGTTGGTCATCGGGTATTGGAAAAGGGGAAACCTAAGAAAACTAAGTAATGAGATGGAAACCTTTAGGTCTTTCTTGAAGGTCTTGAGTGTCGCGGTGAGGGAAATATCTAGGTGGGTGAGGAGTACCAGATTCTTGTGGTGACTGTTAAAGATTGACCCAGTGTGCATTATTTATTGAAGACAGCGGTTTGAAGGCACAAAAGCTCAGCGATGCATTCTCCTTCAGCATTGTCTTGCTTTTGGACTAAGTACTGAGGAGAGACTCTGTAAAGTGTTCTCAATATAATGTACATTTTGGATTCGATATATTGTCTGTGTAGGAAGAAATGAACAAATGAGACAAAGTCAAAATATAGCTTTCCAGAGACTAAATGGGAAATTACGGGTACTGCGCAACCCCTTTGTCCTGCGAGACATTTGCTGCTAAAAATAAGAGGTATTGTGAAATATGTGAATCTCACAAATTTCACTGGTGTAATTAAAATTCTGCGTGGACTCAATACTAATATTGGATGTTGATGTTTACAAGATGCATAAGCTGAATTAATTGGTATGTTGAAACCCGCGCATCAAAAAAAAAAAGCATTACAGAAATAGACTTTCATATCAAGGATTTGTCATAATCTCAACATGGTTTGAATGCTCAAGGTGCTAGGCCTGCAGTGAAAACATAAAATATGAAAGGCTGAGGTCAGGGAAAGGTCCGATAATGGAGATGGGAAAGCATTTCGCAATGTGATGGTCATGTCGCCTTAGATTGTTGACGTGGTGTCATGTTTCTCATTTTGTGTGATATAACTTTGTCAATGGTACTGTACTGCATTAAAGCATGGCATACAATAAGTGTCAGATTACACCCACTCTGCAACACTTCAGTGCAAATTTGAACCACCATGACAGTGGTTAATTTGTAAACAAATAAGTGCACTGACTTTGGTCCAGAGGCAGCTTGCACCAGCCCATTTCTCCTGTTAGCGCTGCCTAACCCAGAACCAACTACTAACCAGGAGCGTGCGGAAGAGGATATGGCATAATGGCCAGAGTGGCAGACTTCCATGCTAGGGAACCAGGTTCAAGTCTCTGCATTGGGTCAACATCATGTGATTCTGGGCAAATCACTTAGGGCCAGGTGCATCAAGGGGGTTTTGCCCATTCGGTGTCCATGGGAAAATGTGTTCAAGCATATGGCCCTTAATCTTCCCATCAATGAATGTGTCCTTAATTGGAACTCATGACAACTGCTGTTGTTGATAATTAAGTGCCAGTGCTGAGCACCAGAAACCACTGGCTCAAATTAAGCACTGCATGTGCACAAACGAATAAATCTGCAATGATATTTAGTCTGAATGGCAGGGTCAAAAATAAAACATGCATCTCAGCCTGCTATTATTGCCACTTGTAAAATGTCATTTTCGCAATGATCAGTCAGTAACAAGGTATTGGCAAAACGCCACTGAGCCATTACATTGTTACTAATCTAGCTCAACGTTTAATGAGGTTTCACACAAACAATCCTTCAAACCATCACACAGAGAAAAACCTGCATGGTGCAAACACTATCCCCACCCTCTTTTAGCAATCATGGCTAGTGCTCTCTCCTGCAGGCATTGTGTTTTCCATTTACCCTCCTGATTGACAACTGCTATTCCTTTTAATGTCTGTTGTGAGCCGCTGTATTTATTTTGTTAACTTTATTACCTCTGGAATCAGCTACGTATTAATTTCGGTTCCTCTTTCTCACAAAAAGCTAATCGCATATTTGGATCAGCCTGCTGTGAAATGCAATTATTTATTTAGTTATGTACTCATGCATCTTTACTGGCATAAAATAACTATGCCATCTATTAGGATTGCAAGCGTACTTTCATAACATGATGATACACGCATACATCATTCATATTACTTTATCAAAATTAGTTTCTAAATATATTGCTTTATTACCGTCTTTATCATCCATCACTTTAAAGAAAATACTATTGTAGGTTTTGTCTATTTCCCGGTTTTAAGATGATGCTGTATTTCTCCATGAATGGGCAATACAGACCGGAGGGCATATCACATAAAGTGATCAGTGAATTGTTAATTTCAGGCTAGGTCTCTGCTGACTGGAGTCTTAAATTGTTGAAGAGCTGGACCTGAGGTGTTTTACTACCTTAGACAGTGGTAAATGGTTATTCAAACGAAAGGTCGGTCCAGAGATCCTGGTGTTGGATATGAAATCCTATGGGACTTTGGAGAAACGTAGCTCAAGGCTCTGGACCATTCAGACTCGTGTTGACAAGTGGGAGTAGGGGTATAAGCATGTGTTCCTCCCTTCAATCAGTCTGTTTTTTCATTAGGTTCATTCCTTTATTTTGTGACACAACACAGTAGTCCAGTTAGAGTTTAGTGAAGGAAGATATTTTATTTCCATTTATAACTACTTGATGCCATTTCACTCTTTTTTTAACATGTTTAATGGCAGGATGTTAAGAAAGGGGGACAGCCGACACCTGTTTTTCCTTATATGGCAGATTGAGCCAGGGCTTTTCCAAGGCTAGTTTGTAATATTCAGATGTCATACAGTCTATTGGTAGTATATTACATTCTAGATTTCTTCCTTGTAGTATAAAAGAACATTCACAATTCAAAGTGACAAGGTTTTAGCCGCAGGATAAATCCATCTTTCTTGGTGTTGCTGTGATCACTACATAATACAAGGAAGAAATTTGTTTCAATCTGCCATATAGGGCAAAACACCAGTCGGCTGTCCCCCTTTTCCAAGGCTAGTTTGTAATATTCAGATGTCATACAGTCTATTGGTAGTATATTACATTTTAGATTTCTTTCTTGTAGTATAAAAGAACATTCACAAGTCAAAGTGACAAGGTTTTAGTCGCAGGATAAATCCATCTTTCTTGGCGTTGCTGTGATCACTACATAATTCAAGGAAGAAATCTGGTTCAATCTGCCATATAGGGCAAAACACCAGTCGGCTGTCCCCTTTTCTTAACATCCTGCCATTAAACATGTTCAACAAAGAGTGAAATGGCTTCAAGAAGTGATAAATGTAAATAAAATATCTTCCTTCACTAAACTCTAACTGGACTACTGTGTTGTGTCACAAAATAAGGAATGAACCTAATGAAAAAACAGACCGATCGAAGGGAGGAACACATGCTTATACCCCTACTCCCACAGTGGTAAATGGTTGTTTGTTACTGGAACTCAAATTATTGTGTTGCTTTTGGTTGGAAATCTATCCTTGTTTTCCTTTGACTTTTTTGTGAGTATGCAGTGCATCACTGTGAGTCTAAAGTGCTTCATTGTCAATCTGTGATGCTTTACAATAATACATTATTAACAACACACTGGTCCAACAAAGTGAAAATATTAAAAGCTCATTTCTGTCCCAAGTACAAATATAATATTAATATTGCACGTTTGCACTCCTTTTTGTACTTTGGGGTTTGCTGTATTTTTCTAGATTAGCCATTAGTGGGATACTTGCTTCGAGCAACCCTGTGAGGTCCAAGTAATTATTTATTTATGAATGGTATATTCATAGCACACAAAAATTCACCCACCGGGGTATCTTGATGTTGAAGCCCATAAACACTGTGGAATTATTAACAGAAAAACAAAAGAGAATAATTGGGTTTTCAAAAGTGTAGAGAATTTCAAACAAGTTGATTCCAGTCTGAGGATCAGAGGTAACCTGTTGCATCAGGAGGCAGCTGCCACCAAGAATGCCCAGCCATCAATGGCCCTTATTTGAACTTTTAGGACTTCAAGAAGAAGTTTAACTTTGGATCTCAAAAGTCAACAGGGTTGGTACTACTGAAACCTATGACTGAAAGATGCTGATGATTTAGGATTGAACATTGCTCTGCTACACAAACACATCAGAAACTATCACTCTTTGACTGCCAACCAGTGGAGAGACAAATGTACAGGTGCAATGTGATTTCTAGGATGAATTCTAGGCTGAAGACCAAGAAAAAGTCTTGAAAAAAGTTATGTTCCATCTGAAGCTAACAACAGTAATCAAGGTCACGAAAGATCGCATTACAATAATCCATTCATGAAGATACAAAACATTAAGTAGTTGAATCTTGTGTGAAAAAGAAAAAAGTGAAGATCATGTTTCAGAGAAAACATTTGAAACAAAAACAGGATGACACTACAGCAGTGACCTGAGATTTCAATGTTAAATCAAATGGAGCTGAATGCCTGGGTTTCTAGCAACTATAACTGAAATTGGTTTGAGTCCAAAAGAAGGGGACTAAACAGGCAGGTCCCAGAATGCAGAAGGTTTCAGGTAGCATGGTATCTCTGAAAGTGGAAGCAAAACTTGCAAGGATCTATTTGACAGGTAGCCAGCAAACCAGAACTAAGCAAAGTATTTCATCCCCAAGATAGAAAGTCTCTACAACAGTATTTAATGACTCACTGTGTGGAAAACTGTAGACTGATCCAAAAGGATCAGAGCAGCAGAGATGTTAGCGACAGCACAGCAGCGAAGGTTAAATATTTTTGTTACACTGTTAACCATCAGGAAGGTCTGAGGCTTCCCCAAGAAGGATAATTATCTTACACTTACTGACAAGTCTGGATATGTCTTCCCCCAGGAACAATAGCGAAACAGACAATGGCTTGGTGTCAGTCACGCAGGGAGATCCTTTGAGGTATGGAGGGGAATGAACCAGTTTGCTGTGTCAGATAGAGACAGAGTTGAAGGCTCTGGCCGAGCTATGACTGACCAAAGCTTGATTTTACCAATCTTGGAAATTCCCAAGATGCTATGCAGGTGGAGAAATCAGGGATGGAGGAAATATTGTGGCATCTCTAGACTGGGTACAGATGTCCATCCTCTAGTAGTGTCCACATCAGCTTTTAAACCCTTGCATACTGGAAGAAGGGATCCACATAAGAAGAGGATGAATGAGCCTGCTGGTGAACCTCTGCTTGCAGATGGTACCAGGCTTGTACTTCTAAGGACACTGTTGGACTTTCCATGGCCAGTGGTATTGGTCTCCTCATGTCCTGTAGGGGACAGTACAGGGTGAGTTTACTGAATGAAAGGTTTCCTTGGACTTCTGGCACTGGTCAGATGGTGTGTACGCTGGTGGAGGACTCATGACTCCTGCGGGGCCCCCACACAGGCACGCCGTAAGTGACCAAGAGGCTATGGGACCTGAGGATTGCAGGTGATCCAGCAAAGCTCCCTAACAACCCTCAAACTCATCCCACTTATTTCAGGAGCAATTTATTTTTACTCATCGGTGGGGCCCATAACACCGCAAGTCATACATTCGCACACCACACTGCCCCTGAATCAGTGAAAAAGAGAATGAGCTGCTGGTTAGCGGGGTACCTCCTCAGCCTAAATTTGATATTCTATACATTATATACATTCCAGAAATCATTTAACTTTGTTATAGGGGAAACGGAATATCAAGGTACTCCGCTATTTGGTTCATGGACCAACTAGTAGAAGTCAGTTGATGGCGATTAAGACCAGCTCAATCACAGTATTCCTATAACATGACTTTTATTATAATAAATGTTAGATCTAGGGGTCTCTAGTTGGCAATGGTATTCACCTTTGTCCAAATAGGGATCCTTACTTCTAAGTCAGGATAAGGGAATTACACTCCTTAATAACCCCTGATCACCCCCTTGGTAGCTTGGCACGTGCAGAAAGGCTTATCTCAGAGGAAGTGTGTTAAGCATTTGTGAATATACACAGTAATACAGTGAAAACAATACAGATGGACACAACACAGGTTTTATAAAAATAAGTATTCTTTATATAGGCTTAAACACAAGACCACAAACAATGAAAATCTTAAGATTGCTTTAAAGATGATAAAAGTTACTTGGTTCAAGTAGATGATAAATGCGACAAAGTTCTCAACAAAGTACCTGGATGCATAACGCAACGTAAACAAAAGGCTCGCAAAAGAGGAGATGCGTAGGTTCCATGACCGGAGTGAGATGATGCGTCGTGACTCAATGCTTGCGCAGAGTAGGGGATGTGTCGTAATCCTTACCGGTGCAGAGGTGATGCATGGATTCTCGGCCTGCGGGCCGCAAGATGGCGCCTTGATGCAATGCGATGATCCGGTTACGATGCGAGAAGATGGTGCCCTTGATGCGGTGATGCGATGACGAAGCGTAGATGCCCTGGCAGCCTTTCGATAACGTTGTACTTTGGAGCCGCAACAGGCCCTGCAACACACTTCTCCGGTGATGCGATGGTGACTCTCTCGATGGCGTCACGCTTCTCCGGTGATACGACAGCAGGCAGCTTTGATGATCACACGCTTCCAGGGAGATGCAGTGCAGGCTCGCTTCTCCGGCAAAGCGACGATTTCAGCTGACAACAATCTCCCACACCGTGGTGAGTTCAACTAAGTGCTGAAAACATTACTGATATGTATGTTGCTAACAGTAAGTTACTGCATACATTGTCTTATGTTATTAAACAATGGGACATTCCTTCAGAGTTTTGTATATTGATTTGCGTTGTGTTTGAATTTATATTTTGTTTTTGAGTTGTATAGCAATCCCCTGACAAAGCCAGTAAACCTAAGTTTTGATTAGTCATCTTCTCAAATGGTGCTAGGCATATAGGCGGTTTGGAGGGTTCAGGTCTAGTCTTGCTGGTGTGCAGAATGTTAATGGTGCCTCCATTTAGGGGGGTTACATGACCAGTGGGACCTTTATTGAGTGTGTAGCCCTTTTCAATCAATTATTGATTGATTGATTTGTTGTGTTGCTGAGTTCTGAGTCGATAGACCACAGGACCTCCCCTGAGTAAGCCTTTGACTGATCTACCTCATTACCCTGATAGTCCTGTGCAAAAAGGAACAGGTGGTTCCCAGTGGGAGGTCCGCAGTATGGTGACCCCAAGGACATTAGTAGTAAAATATGGGGTGCGATACGCGTGTGGAACCCCTCAACCCGGATGCTTTACCACTGACACCAATCTGCTTTCATAATACAGTGGTAAAAGGTGTTTGCACGAAGCATAGACTTGCTTAGTATTTTGTGATTCGGTCCAGAATTTCCCCCATGGATGTGCAACAAGGAGCTAAATGCAATGACATGTTGTTTTCTCTTTCAGTGGCAATACTTTAAACTTCTTTTATTTATTCTATATTTCAGGCGTGCTTTCTGTTTAACATTTTTTAGTGATATGCATGGATTTCCATGACTAGCAGACCCTCTAGCCCTTATCAACTATCGCCCCATTTCCTTACTCCGCTTCTTAGCCAAGGTCCTGGAAGCTCCCGTTGCAAACTGCCTTTGTTCTTTTATTGAACAGTCCCGCTTTCTGGACCCCAATCAAGCGAGCTTCCGACCTTCCCATTCAACAGAGGCTGTTATTTTGATGGTCCTAGATGAACTAAGGAAAGGGGCAGACAAGGGCACCAGCATGCCCTGGTGCTTCTCGATGTCTCCGCAGCATTCAACACTGTCTGAGAACTTCTGGTCGACCATGTCAGGAATGCAGGGATACAGGGCCTGGCCCTCAAGTGGCTTACGTCCTTTCTAGAGAATCGCTCTCAAGCTGTACACCTCACCCTATATTCTACCTCCAAAGTCAAATTGACTTGTGGGATGCTGCAGGGCTCCTCCCTGTCACCGCACCTTTTAAATTTGTACATGTATCCTCTTATTCAATCCTTAGGCGAAAGGAAGGTATGCACTTTGAACTATGCTTACAATCTTCAATTGAGCTTTGACATTGGCAAGTCGGCTGCCTCCGTCACTAACTTTCAATCTACCATGCAACGTATAAGCAACTGGATGAACAGTAACCATCTGAAATTAAATCTAGACAAAACAGAATTGATCATAAATGGTGGGCCCTCATACCCCTGAAATTCTAACTTTTGGCCGAATGGGTTCAGAAATCCCCCCCTTCCATCTAGATCAACTAAAAGCCTTGGTTTTTGCCATGAAGCTCTTTAAAAACGATGCATCCCAACTTGAATGCACTGCATTTGACTACCGGGAGCCAGTGTAACTTTTTTATGAGAGGGGTGACATGGTGTCATCAAGGCTGGCAATAGATTAATCTAGCAGCCTGATTTTGTACCAGTTGCAGTCTTTTAGATTGATAAGCTGGTATACCAAAGTAGAGTGAATTAGAGTAGACAATATGAGAGATGACTAAGTCTAAAACTACTTGGGTCAGGGCTACATAGGTAAGAAATCTGCTGATCTTTCTGATCTTTTGGAGATGAAAGAAACAGGTAAAGACCACAGTCCCAATTTGGGATTTCATAGACAGATCACTGTCCTTGTATCTACTTGGATTCAGAGATACACCCTCACTCGGGATCCTAGGTCTTCCCATCTTAATTCCCTAGCTATTCCATCCTTGAAACACAAGAAACAGGGGGGACTAAGATTTGCCGTCCTGGACCCTCAATTTTGTAGGTGGCCTGGATAGTCTCTTGACAATTCAAAATGAATGTTATGAAGCTTAGAAAATTGCATCACTCTGACTATCTCGAAGCAGATCCCATGTCTTATATGGATTTATATGAATTACATATTAATTTGCATACTAGGAATGTGTTAGCGATAATTATAACATTTGGTCTGG
The DNA here is from genome assembly GCF_964261635.1 of Lissotriton helveticus. Lineage (NCBI taxonomy): Eukaryota > Metazoa > Chordata > Amphibia > Caudata > Salamandridae > Lissotriton > Lissotriton helveticus. The sequence continues at coordinate 248,221,147 of NC_136067.1, read as the reverse complement.
ATCTGCTGTCAGAATTTAGCTACCTATTTTACATTTTGTTCTGAGATCTGGAAACGTGTTGTGAGTATTAATTTTTAATATTATTATTATTATTGGTAGTAGTAGTAGTAGTAGTAGTATTTTTACAATTATTATGCTATTGTTAAGTTGAACGGAATTATACTTCAGCTAGTGTCGACTATCTTCCTGGCATGATTTTTTTTTATTAAATATCTTTATTGGCAGTTTGTGCAATCACAATAGACATTACCCAATATGCATATAAAGTGAGAATCACAGCAGATTTTTCTTCTTATTCCTATAGATTTTATTAATGCAGATCTGTAATTCTATTGCCAAACCATAAACTATAACTTTAATTGACCAAATGGCCCCCTCATAACTCGCCCTCCCTACCCACCGAGACCCGTGTCTCGGTTCCAGCATCACAGCACTCCAGAGATCTCCGCTTGACTATCTAGTGTCTACACATGCCATATCTCCCTGTTGTTTGACTAATACTTAAAGTCTGTATGATGTTATTAATGGGGAGCGTTTGTGTTGGGTGTTGCCATCGGGGTTTGCATATCTTTAATGTCTGTTAACATTGCCGACCATGGTCAAAAATTATTCTCCAGTCTTTCTGCAGCCGTTCATTCACCTATATCTCTCAGCCACATCGTTATGCATGGTGGGTTGGAGCTCATCCAGGATATGGCAATTTGGCTTTTTGCCAATACAAGCCCCAGCATTACAAATTTCCTACTTATTTTTTTATTTTTGGGGGTGGGCAATACTGTACGTATATCTTTGGGTACCACCCATCCTGTGGCTTCCTTCAATTTGTCTAAGATATCCATCCAGTTGGGGTTTATTGCAGAACAAAACCATACCATGTGCACAAAGTCTGCGCCTTGAGCCGTATAACGGGGGCCCCCATCAGAACGAGTCAGAAATATTTTACTGAACCGCTTAACAGTGGCAGCAATTCCGCCGTGGTGAGGCCGTTTAGCGGAGTGGGCGGGGCTGCATCAGCCAATGAAAGTGCGCAGCACTACAGAGGTAGAGCTAGCGACGGCCGTTGGCTGACGAACGCAGCAAAGGGGTTAATGTGTTAGGGAAAACATATGTTTGGTTTATAAAACTGTATTGGACCAATTTGAAGCGCGCATTTGAATTCACCTCTTTGACCCATTTGTGTACTTTGATCCAATGCCGTTCTTTCAT